>NC_137581.1:102207058-105185439 GCF_963210335.1 Falco punctatus | reverse complement strand
TTTCTTCTTCAAACTTTAGATTCACTCAATGTTTTGGAAAGGAGTAAAAGTGTATTTTTTTGTCTGAGCCATACTGGACTTTTAAAGGGTTTTCCTTTCTAAATATAGATTATTTTTTTAGCTAAGATCAAAGCCTTATTTGGGAATTTGAATAATATTGTAGTAAATTAACTGTAGAAGCATGTTTTTTTTAAAAAAAAAACCACTTTAGTTGGCAGTGCATCTGTAAAGAAGCTGATAGAATAATATACAAACTTTTTCTTTTTTTTTTAAACAACTGTCTTCAATAATTATTCAGCAATCTAGTTTCCAAATATGTTTCTAAGATGTTTTATAGGCTCCTGAAAGGCTGATAAAACAGCATGGAAAGGATTCCTCTAATGGCTTTTGATGAATGCTTCTTTTTACCACCATTTACTCTTCATGAAGAACTCTGAAGTAAATGGGAGCTCATTCTCTTACACAGTCGTTGCTGGGGGCTTACAAGATTCTGTTATGTATGCTTGTAACTATCATTGACTCGAATATGTATAACTCCCATTCCAACATTCTTATTAAACTAGCAGGAAAATATTTGCTTCTCTTCAGTATGTTCATTGGGTTGTCCTTTGTGTCATTTCATCTTGTAAATATCAATTTAGAATCAATTTCTTTGATTCTGTTTTGAAAGATTGTAGGAGTAGGGAAACATATTTAGTGCCACTTAGCTCTAGGCAACGATGTCACAATGTATGTGGGAACTATTTATGGCTAATTACAGTTTGACTAACCTTCTGTGCCATTAAAATTCTTGAAGAGCTTCCACAGCTCCTGCTGTATGGTAATTCTTTTTCTAAGAATGTATCTGGTTTGGAAAAGTTTGTTGGTTTTTTGTTTTCGTTTTTGTTTTACTTGGGATGTCATATCAGCTAGAAGAAAATAGAGATTTAGGACACGAAGGAGAGTGCAAAACATATATAATATTAACAGTCTACTAGTGACCCAAAAGCAGGAGCCAAATATGTTCACCAGTCTGAAGATATTAATATTTAACATTTAGTTTCAGTGGCTGATTTTCTTTAATGAAAATCAAACCCACAGAAATCAAATCTTCAACACTGTGAGAAGGTTCTGCAGTCATAACAACATTGACTTGGAGCAACTCTGATCACTTGTGGGATACTAAACAGTACTTCGGTCCCCTCTCAACTAATGTGAAATACACTTTTTTCTAGGGAAAAACAAAAGGTGAAAAAGTGTCCTAGGAATGTATTAGGAACAGAGTTATTTAAAAAGTGATTAGATGGGGAAGGTGCTACATCTTTCAGTTATCAGCAGCTGGGAAATGTTTGGAAACACAATGGTGGAAACAAACTTGGAACAGCCTAACTATAAATGAAAACAAAAAAAAAAAAAAAAGTAAGGAAGAAAGTGAAAGAGGAGGGAAGGAATGGTGGGAGGGAGAAAGGAAGCAGAATGTAAGGAGGTACAGAGAGATAAAGTAAAGGAAGAAAGGAAAAGAAGGAGGGAGGGGGGAAGAAAGGGAGGAGAGAAATGCAGACAATTTTTTTAAAAAGAAGGCATTAAGGAGCTCAAAATTGTTAAGCAGACTACAAAAATGGAGTTCAGAGAATTGTAAATGCAAAAAGAAAAGAAAAAAAAAAGCAAGGAAGATAAGAAACCATATTATCATGATAAGGCCATAATAAGATAAATCATTATAAGAAATTATGTCGTTTTAATTATGAGTACTTGAATTTCCTCAAAACCAAGAAAGACACACAAAATTAGAATGCTAGGTTTATGATGCAGAATATTAGCACAAACCTATAGGGAAAAATCAGTATACTCAAAGCACAAAAAAAGAAAGATACTAGAGGGAAGAAATATGAAACATTCTGTATGTGATATATATTATCTAAACTTAACTAGCAATCAGAAATGAAAATGTCTAATCAGAGCTAAATGACAGTGGCTAAGGAAGAATACCTCCAGGAAACAACTCTACTCACTTTTTTATGAAGAGATAATTATCCTTTTCTCTTAGCTGCAGAGTGAGTCCAGATAACCAAAGTCTATAGACTAAACATCTATGTTTTAAGTATCTATGAATACCATAAATCAGGTGTTACTTAAACTATTGTCTGTAATTACTTAACTAATAAAAGAAAGACTTACAACAGGAAGACAAAAGACTTCATGTCCTGCTCAGTTGTTGATCCCAAGGAGACAGAAGTGATTAAAGACTTTTTTACTTTTATGTTCATTGTCATCAGATACTTAAAAAAATATATCACAATGACAAAGACTAAGATTTTTCTTTCAATAGAAACAGAATGTATTAGAGAACAGGCTAGAAAGATAGTTGTCTGGGTGTGATGAAATTCATTATATCACAGTTTGAGAATTGGCTGGAGTAATCCCAGAACCATTTACACTTGTCTTTGACAGTTTATAGCGGATGGGGAATTCCAGAACTAAAGATAGTACCCATTATCAGAGTGGGAGGGCAAGAAGAGGGAAAGAAAGAAGAAAAAGGTAATTATTGTCCAGTCAGCTTCATTTCTATTCCCAGAAAAATGTTGGAACAAACCAAGTGCTTTACAACCACCTAGCACATAACAAGATCAATACAGACCGGTATGGATTTATCATGAGCTAGGCTCATAAAGGTAATCTAATTGCTTCTACAACAGGGAAACTGGCCTTGGGGCTTGCAGAGAATTTGGAAATAGTTTGGCATTACTAAAACTTCTAACATTATCTCAGGTAACATGCTAAAGAAACATGGTCAGGACAGAATGTCTGCTGAATGCCTAAATGACTGGAAAATATTAATTAAAGAGTGATTATTTTTTCCCTGTAGAATGAAAATCCATGTGAATGCGATTCTACACTGACTCTGGTTTAAAACTTTTATTATTATTATTATTATTTACAATTTTGTTAAAAATTAAGAGTGAGAAGACAAATTTGCAATTGATACCAGACTGGGATTATTTACAAGCATGACAGAGGTCAGGCTCACAATTTGACATGATCACTGCCAATGGGAGAAACAATTTGGAGAGCAAAAACGTGCTTCAATAGAGACAAATGGCAAGCTATGCACTCAGCAGAAATAATCAACTGCCATAAATACAAGATGAGAAACAAATGATTAGACATCATCACTGTTGAAAAGAACTCAGGCATTTAATGGATCACAAACTGAACATGAATTGACAGTGTCACATAATTACCATAAAGGGAAGCACAATCTGGAATGCGTAAACCAGATTATTGTCCATGAGGCATGTGACACTGTTTCATCCTATTCAGCACTGGCATGAACTCTGCCAAGCAGAATTTGCCACAGTTCAAGAAGGATGCAACTCAGGTGGACAGGGTTCAGAGAAGAGTAATGAAAATTATTAGACTTGTGAAAAACTGATTTAGGAAGCCAAGATAAAGAGGGGGCAGAGAGAACATACAATAATAATTGAATGTATAATAAAAGTGTCATGAAAACACAGTGGAAAGAAAATCTTCCCTTGGTAAACAGTCTGTGGGCAGACCACATCTAGAACTGTTTGGTTTGCATTGTTAGAGCAAGCTTTCTGCAGTATTGAAGCACAAGCATGTGTTTTCTTGGAAAATAGAAACTCTTTTGTTGGAATTTGAAGAAGCAACTGTCAGGAATGGCAGAATTACAGACAATCTTGCTTTGCAATAGCAGGTAATTTCTTATGTTGATGTATTTCCTTTAATTTCTCTTATCAGGCTTGCAAAAAAAAATGCTATTTATTTCTGTGCTTGCTTTCTGCCAATCCAAGGGCATTTATTTATTTATTTATTCATTCATTCAATTATTTATTTATTTATTTACTTATTTAGGTTACTTGGAGAATTCTTTATGAAACACTCAATGGATTTTTTTTACAGAAAACTGTCACTTTTATTCAAGAGCTACAGAGCTAAGACTATTTTCAAGGGTTTTATGAAAAGGGATGAAGAAAATGAACTGATATATGCTACACTATGCATATATGGCATTTTCAAACTGCATTTTCAGTCTACATTAAAAAGGTTTTAAAGTGACTGTATTATACTTTAAATCCATACCTTTAAGTATGGTAGTGTTTTGTCTTAGTGACTTTGATTCATTGGTTAAAATTTGTGAATAATAAAACAGAACAATACTGTTTGAAATAACAATCGTGAACTTCAGATGTATATAGTGACAATAACTGTTCAGGTCTGGCATTATATTGTTTAATAAACTCTACCTTCAATGTCTGTTTTCCATATGCAGAAAAATTCCATTTTTTATTTAGTGTTCCACTTTATTTATTTAGCTGTAGAATTCTGTTAACTGCTCTACAGGTAACTCAAATTCCTGTAAAAGGAAATCTATCCACTGCCATCAAAGACTACTTAATGAAAGCCCAGGAAATACTTCCTTCATTAGGGGCATTAAAAAAAAAAGAACACCACCACCACCCGAACATTATAATGTCTATGTTATTACTGGCAAGTATTCTTCCAATGTACAAATTTAGTAAAGAGGCAGAAGATGTTAATCTGGAGGTATTTCAGTACACTTAACATTTTGAAGTCGTGTGTGTGCCTAAAGCCTACGTTTTCAGCTGAACTTTATGTTGGCATGTTTTTCTCATGACAATTATCAGTAAAGAGAAAATGTCACTAATCACACTTAGAAATTATTTTATTGCTGAAAACACAAACTGTACCACATTTGCTAAAAGTTCTTTAGTGTCAATAATGTCAGTAGATAGACAACTAAAAATGGAATTCTTTACTGCCATGAACTTTGTTTCTAACATAACAAGTAGTCTGTTCATGATAGAATTTTTTTGACTATTTATTTTTTTCTAAGATCTTCCTTTTTCTTAAGTAAATTCAATCAGTCTACCTTGTCATCATCTGGGAAAAGAAAACAACAGAAAAAAAGGAAAAAATAATCCAGAAAAAAACTTTCAATATAAACAATAAATAGAGATATATAACAAAATCATCCGTGACTGAAACTGGTCTTAGTTGTTCATCACAAGTATCAGCAATAATACACAATTCCCAAGGTTTACTAAACATCTTTCACTGTTAAACTGCAACAGTTGGCAGAAAGTTTTTCAAAACTGCGATTCTTTTATAAATAGGAAAACTGTGAAGACAATGGCCCGAACAGAGACAGAGATTAGCAGCAAGGCAAGTATATAATTCCTTAAAGTGTCCTTTAAAATCATGTGTTTATAATAAGTGGTTTTCCTATACACATTTCACTTCAATTTGGATCACTTCATAATCTTGCAAGCTCACGTTCAATCATTAAGCAAGTGCTAATTGTAATCTGGAAGTATGCTATAAATATGCAACAGTCCTCTCTCTGAAGGACCAGGGATAAACAGAATGTTGTTTCTTCTGCAAATGAATATGATGTGCTGTTATTATTTGATTCAGGAATGTATGAGCATATTTTAAGTTGTTTGTTCTTAAAAAGCCCATTTGAGAACTCTGTATTTTAGTTTCTCTATAATAGTTTTCAATTTAGCTTCCCAATGACAAGCACAAATCATTTGTGTTTTTAGCAAAGTAAAAAAAAAACCAACAAAACAAAACAAAACAAAAAACAAACCAACAACAAAAAAACTCCAATAAAAAAAGTGTTGTGTTAGTAAACTAAAGCCAAAAATTAAGTTCTATCTATGTTTGAATGGCAGGAAGTTTAACTAGAGGTATGATCAATTCGGCTCAAATTTCCTTGGAGAACTCTGACCCTTCAAATCAGATTTGCCTTCTCCTGATGGGTCAGCACTGAACAGACATAGCTTGTCTCTGCCTCGTGCAGCTATTAAAGAAAGAAAGCAGCAACACCTCGACAGGACTCCTTCCAAATGAAATCTCTGTGATTGTACAGTGGTGAGATGACCACATTTCCCCAGTGTTTCACAGAATCTGAAATTATTGCAGTTAGTGCAAGTAATGTCTGCAGGGGTTTTGTAGAGAATATTTTGAAATCAAAACTCGTGACTATATAAAAGAAACATTCCATTTCAGGGAAGGGGCAAACTGCTGTGTGTTCCCCACTGGGTAATCCTTGAAATGGGCTTTTGAAATTCTTTTGCATTTGAAATGAATGACAGTCATTCACCTGTTGTTTGTTTAGTCTGAGTTTCACTTTCAGAGAAATGGATAAATGCCATTTGAATGAAGTGTTTCAAAAAGTGTCCTTAAAGAACCTCTAAACATGCAAATTTTTAATTGTGGATCTTTCAACATCACCTTGGTCTAAGATTCTAGAAGATGCATACAAGGCTGAATTTTATTAAAAGATTTGGGGCTAGAGTCCCTATTTGCAGAATATAGTAGTTTATGCAGTCAGTCTGTCAAGTCAATTTTCAGAACCTAAGCTTTAGTACAAAATTACCTTTTATTTCCTTAGAGTGACTGCAACCGCATAGATGTTTATATAGCCAATAATTTAGCATGTGTTGTGGCACAGGTCTGTTGACACGTTGAAACAACATTGTATAGGTAAGTTTAAAAAAGAAACTATTAATTTGTACTTTGCATGTGTATTTATGGGATGGGATGATATTTTATTCTGAATGTCTGCAACTGCTTGAATTAAATCTGCATTGGAATATGGAAATAATCTCCTACCACCACCAGTGCGAAGGAAATAAAAAGAATGAGCAAACTTCTGATATGAATCATGAGAAGGATATTCAGGGTATCACCAAGGGACACTAATGAGTTCATTACAAGAAATGTACACTACATAGATAGCTCAAAGATATTTTATTATGGCATATTTCTAAATGTTTAGTTGAGTCTAAATTCTGAGCAGAGAAAACTTTTTGACTTTATCTCAAACTTTGGCTGCCATTTGCAATAATCAAAATTAAATGTATGACTGCAGAAAAGTCTTTTAAACAGATTTGCTGCTGGTCAAATATCTCAGCACTCAGAAGTTATATATTACTAAATTATTTTATAGATTTCATCATAATTCTCTGCATTCACTAATTAATATGATGAAATTGTGTTGATTAAAATCATGTAAGTGACTTCTTAAAAGTAAGAATTAAAAGATACCATGATCATACAACATTCTGGTTTTAATATTTCTGGTTATTCAAGCATAATAATTCATACAAAAATGGTTGCTAGGGTGGGAATAGGGCAAGTTTTGAGAGCTAAAATTATATTTTTCCTGAAACAGCAGCAACATAATTTAGGTGTTCTATCACTAGTAATTTTATTTGCTGTTCATTATAATAACAGTAATAATAACAAATTCAATTGCTATTAATGGAATTGTCATATGCACTTTCATAGAGGTTTTATTGTAATTCAGTATTAATCAGTGTATCATTAAAATGAAGTGTTATCATCTAATTTGTATTTATTCAAGCATAAAGACAAAAAAGTCTATTATGAAGTACTATAACATTTTGCAATCAGTTATTTTAATAAAATTTTGCTATATATTTATGTCTTTTTCTTACATTATAGGAGAGCAACAGTGTACCAGAATGTGCTAATTCACATCATATAGACCCAGTGCTCTTGCAATAACAAGGTTAAATTTACTCAGTGCTTTCATAGCAAGAGCATCTCTGAAAAGTCTTCAAGGTTAAAGCATGCTGAAATAGTTTTCAGGACTATGGTGCATCCCATCCATAATTAAGAAGTATTTTTATTTGAATAAGTTATCTTTATTAACACAGATTTTTAGCTAAAATATAGGTTGATATAGCAGCTTCTGAACTGTCTAAGGGGCAGATTTCTCTACTTTCATAATTAAAATATAAGTTGACCTTTTTACTGATATTTTCCATTCTTAGCTGTAGTGAAATAAAATGGACAGAATTGCACCAAAAATCCCTTAAAATCCACAAAAAAAGAACATTAATTTCACTGATTTTTGCAAAGTAATCATTGGGTGTATGGTGAAATATTTTTGGGAAAAAATACCTAAGTAATTTTAAATGTATAAATTATATAATTAATTTAATTCATTGAAGATTTAATTAAAACTTAATAGTTATATTCATAAATAACCTCTAAGATATTACAAGACTCAGGATTATATAGACTTCTGGATTATTTTGTATTTTTTAGTCTGGTTTCTGCAGCAGATCCATAGTTTGGGGTTAAGCTGTTCCCGTCACTGTAAGGTCTGGGTAGGGTTGGGCTTTCTGAAATGGCATGGAGAGAAACCAAAATGGAGAACAAGCAGGGATCTAGAACTAGCAAAAGAAAACAGTGAAGAAAGAGAAATGTCTAAAATGACAAAAAAAGAGCACATTTGTGCACTAATTAAGGCTCTTAGTTCAGACTCAAAATTTTAAGTTTTCCCAGTCTTTGTGGCAGAAAGTTTTTTGCTTATTAATGCTTTTTAATGCTAATTTGATATGTAAAAGCAGCTTTTGTCTAAGAGGTGAGTCTCATGTCTCCTTATAAATGATTCTGATCCCATCCATAGACCAATAAAGCTTTAATACTTGCCTGAAAAGTAATTCACTTTCAAAATAATTGATGAAATGTTGCTTCGGATCAGTTAGAAACCAGGTTTCTTACCTGGATAGTAATATACAAATATATAAATAAAATAGATAAATCATGTGCCTGATCCCTTCAAGCCATAAATCCCTTTCAGTTATGCGTCCTATGTTATATTTGCCAGATTTTTGTAAATGGAGAAAGCATCTTTAGGAGAATCATTCAGTAGGAGTGAACATAAAGTTTGATGTCTTAAAATTACTGAGTGATTTAGGTTGGGGGGGACCTGTGAAGGTCATCTGCTCCTACCTTCTGCTCAAAAACAAGGTCAGCTACAAACTCAGACCAGGTTGCTCTGGGTTGTCTTGTCCAGGTGAATTCTGCATATTCAGTGACAGAGGGCTCACAGCATCTTTGGGCATCCTGTGCTTCACAGTGGAAAAAAGGTTCCTCATACCTACCTGGAATTTTTCATGTCCAGCTCGTGCCTTTCAGCTTTTGTGAACCTCTGGGAAGTGTCTGGCTTCATATTTGCTGTAATAACCTACCAGGCAGCTAGGGAGGCAGCAAGGTCCCTCTCAGCCATCTCTTCCTTGGTGTGAAAGCCCAGCTGTCCCACAGTTCCTTTGAATACTACGTGCTCCATCCCTCAGGCATCTCTATGGCCCTCCACTGGACATTCTTCAGTTTGTCATCCTCTCTCCTGCACTGGGGAGGCACGAAGTAGACATGGGACTCCAAATGCAACATCATATGTGCCAGGTAGAGGGGATTTGTCATTTCCCTTGACCTTTCAGCTATTTTCTTAGTAACACAGTTATAAAAAGCACACCACCTGCTCATGATCACCTCACCATACAGCAAGACAACCAGGTCTTGTTCTGCAAGTCTGCCTATCCACTTGCCCCTCAGCCAGATGAGGGCTGTTAATTTGCCTTTGTTGAACTTCACAAAGGTTTCCATCAACAAATTCCTGGAACTTGTTGAGACCACTTTGAATGGCATCAGTGCCCTCCAGTACATCAACTGCTAACTCCCATCCTTGTTTGATATTGTCTGTGAATCTGCAAAAATGCACTGCATCTCATCATCCAGATCAACAACAATAAACAACAGTGGCCATTGTATTAAATCCTGAAAAATATTACTCTTAAATGTCTACCAGTGGTACTTCAAGCTGCTTACCACAGACAATTGAGCCCTATGGTCTGGACATTTTTCCAACTAACTAGAGATCCATTCATCTAGTCCTTGCCTGCCCAACTTGGCTACAAGGATGCTGTGGGAGGTAGTGTCACCTTACTGAAGTCAGGGAAAAAGACACACAATATTCTTTTCTATCTAACTACTCATTTCATCACAGGTAGTTAGTATGTTGGTCATGTGTGATTTGTCTTTGATAAGTTCATGGTGACTTATGCCACTACTTTTCAAAGATGGCAGAGGAAGGCCTTGCAATGTTGTTGGTGAGCTCCCTCTGCACCTTTCAATGCATTCCATCCAGTGACCTATGCCCAGTCTGCCTATGGGGTCCCTAATCAATCTCCTTATAGTTTGGGTAGTGCCTCATTCTCCCAGGCTTTGCCACTAAGGACAGGGACCAGGGAACCTGAGAGTAAACACTCACTGTAGAGAAAGGGGCAAAAAAAAAATACCTTGATTTTTTCCTTGTCCTCATTCGTCTGTATACCCACACATTTGCTGCTAATATACCCGAAGAAAACTTTTTTGTTGCCATGCAGTTCATTCACCAGTATCATGCCCAGCTGAGCTGTAGTCTTCACAGTCTCATAGCTATATGCCCAAACAATATGTCTATGTTCTTTCTGGATAGCTTCTCCTGCCTTTCACCTTTTCTATACTTCATTTTTTTTTTGTATTTGAGCACAGTCAGGAGGTTCATGATGAGTCAAGATAGGTTTTTCCAAGGCCTGTTGTTTTTTCTGCCCATCAGACCAGACCTTTCCCATGCCCTGGGGGGAAGGAAGATGCTGTGCCTGTGCACATACTTGGAAAAAGGGCTCCAGGTGCAGACCTACTGTGAGATTTCCATCGCACCAATCTGTACAGTAAATGGGTCAGGTCTGCATAGTTAACCAGTATTTTGTTTTCAACTTGGAGCAGTGAGAAGAAAGAGGAAGTCATGTTCTCCAGCTCTGAGACTTTCTTGGACACTGGTATCAGTTATTTGCAGATGTGAATTACAAATAATTACAGGCTGGACTTACCACTTTGATACAAATTCTGCTTGTTCATATTAGTAAGCCACATCTGTTTAGGTACTTTCTTCACAGTGAGTAATCAGGTACTGTTAGTAATAAACAAGTCATCTTCAGATCATAGATTGACATTGGAATAAATGTTTTTAAGACTTATTTTTATCATGGTGCAGTACTAAGTTATATAACCATCATCTTTAGTTCTACTGCCTCCTTATTGATTTAAAGCATGGATTTCAAACATATATATATATATTTGTATGTGTATATACAATGATATATCTCAGCTGGTGTGCTGCTTCATTCCAGTCACTAACACCAAAGGGAGTTTTTGAATTAATGTAGACCATTAGTAAATCAAAAAAGCAATTCAGTACAACACAGCAGGGAGAAGATGCAATATCCACAACACTGGAAAAATATTTCAAGAAGGGCAGTTGTTTGTTAAGAGCTAGGGAATTCAGAAAGACAATTTAACAGAATGGTCTAATAAAGATCAGAGTTGTGCTGAACAATAATAAAAACCAGAATTGAACAAAACAAATCCAGAAAATATGTCTAAAACCCTATAAAGTAAAATGACATACTCTCCCAACCATGCAGTTGATTATAACCTTGGTCAAGAACAGATCTCAGAATTTTATGCTGCTCTGTGCCTTAAACCTCAAGGTACATCCATGAAAGTATCTAAGCACTGCAGCATACAACTTTTGGCCTGCTAACTTTGAAGTACATGCTCCCAGAGCCTTCATTAGGCACTTAGCCAGCTCATTGTGAAGTATACATAAAAAGCTCTTTATCTTGACATTGTATACAATATTTGCAGCATTGTGCATAGGTTGCCAGTGAAAGGCAGAAGAAATACTAAAGGAGATAACTTTTAAATTCTGCATTTGAAAAATTGGTTTGGAACTGAAACTCTTAAATGTCAATTGGGACTGCAAAAACAATATCCTCCTGTATCCTTGGAATACACCATCTGGAATTTCTTTTAACAGGAATATATACACCTTTTTTTTTTTTTTTTTTTTTTTTTTTAGCACAACCATGAGCAGAATGTTATGATATTTTAAGTTCATGTACAAGATACCACTCAAACTTTCCACTTCTTACAGAAATAACTGCTATTAATAGGTCCCTTACTGGCTTTTGCAGCATTAAAGGCACTCCTCAGTTCTTCCTTCTCTAAGTTCATCTTGGAAGCTGTCTGGATATCAGTGAATGATTTAACCATCTCACAACTTAAAGCTTAAAGCCTCTTGAGAAGGCACATAGCTTCCCTGTTTATAATGTAGAATTTCTTCTTCATATTTATAATCATTTTCATAGCCAATAATTCGGTAATCAAAATAAAACAAATCTGGAAACCATTGCTGGGTGCTAGGAGAGGCAGAAGTTACCAGTGTTTTGACTAATAAGAAGGATGAACAAGGTGTCGAAAGAGATGTTAGGGATCTGTGCATGCTCCTGAGTAGAGCTAGGCATCTTCTTTGGAAGTTGATGGCTACTTTCACAAACAAGTCTTCAAGGCCTGACCAGGACTCAGGTTGGTATTTGGACTGTATTTAAAAGTACTGGCAGTTTACCAATAGTAATGATCAGTGAATGGAATTCTAAAATGTACTTTTCAAAAAGGTAGCTCTTGACATCTAATCCAATGCATGGCACCATTTCTCTCAATGGTGTCATCTAGCTATTGAACAGAAACAGGTATATTCTTTATCTCTTCAAGTCTCTGGTGTTTCTGAGAGAAAC
The DNA here is from genome assembly GCF_963210335.1 of Falco punctatus. Lineage (NCBI taxonomy): Eukaryota > Metazoa > Chordata > Aves > Falconiformes > Falconidae > Falco > Falco punctatus. The sequence continues at coordinate 105,172,978 of NC_137581.1, read as the reverse complement.
CATCATTGATGTCTCTGAGTTATGCTAGAGAAAAATGAGTGGAGATACTGATCTATCAAACATCTACTAACTTACAGAGGGAGGTGAGCACTACTTCCTGATCCATTGATGTAAAGCATGCAGATTACGATTACAGACAACTTGCCTGTGTACATGACTATCAGTGGGTTTATTTATGTGTCATAAAAGTGGTTGCTGTGCTGTATCCTGATTGGAACTGTGATTGTAAAGCATTCCTAGTATAGATCTTACATGACATCATGTGTTCTTAGAGCTTAATATTTATCACTCTTCATCAAACAGTAAGAATTTTTTTAAAAAGAATACAGATAAATAGATCAGCAAGTCTGAGAGCTGGCAAATACCTTACCAAGCATGGTTACAAAACATTACAGAGTTATGTATTAGGTAAACTGCAGTTTGGCTGGTTTTACTTATTAGAGGAACCAGCAACAAACTGACTCACAGAAAAAAGTTTGGAAGACTTTGGACATATGCCTTCTTCATGACACAGGTTGTAGGCGGAGTCATGTAGTGGGGTACTCTACTCTGATTCTATTTTTTGATTCAACAAGCTTGCAAACTGAGATGGTTATAAATCCTGACAAGTACTATGTACCTGTTCTATATGACGCTCTAATACATTTGAGGGACAGCATATAGACTGTGGTTCTCAGCATTGATGGTGCCCTACTTTGCTTGCTGGCCTTGGTGAATTCCAGCCACTCTAAGTGCAACTAGAGCCTATAGGCCCAAAGCAGCACCATTGCTACAAAGCAGCGAGGTGCTAAATGTCACTTTGTGAAGAAGTCTGCTGACTGCTTCTGTTTGTCTTTTTTGCTACTCTAGCAATCCCTCCATTTTTTTTTTTCTATCTCCTTTTTTTTAGGAGAAAATAATCTGCACTGTTTAATACATAAATTATTCTCCCCTAAGCAACCAGCACACTGCCAGACAAAACGCAAAATCACCATCCCTGGACTTCAGTGTCTGTTGGTTTTACTTTAAGTTATCATTATCATTCCATGAGGGAAGAGTAAGTAGGCAAATAAGCTGATAGGTTTCTGACGTTTCTGTCAATTTCTACCCAAAAGCTTTTTCCACCTGACCGACTGGTTCATTTTAGCTGGAAATGCATTTTTGCTGCTCAGCTTGAAAACTTACAAAATGTGTAAATGTATTTGCGGTTTATATTGCTCTCACTGCTTCAGTGCAAGGACTAGAAACACAAGAAGAAACTTTTTTCTCAGATTATCTAGGGATCTTTTTAATCTGCAGTAGATAAAAACAACAGACAGCCTTTTCTAATCCCCACCCCGCCACACCCCACTTCCTTGCTATAACAAAATTGACACGTTGTCTGTTGAACAATTATGTTTGCATTTTTCAAAGTTCAGATCTGGATAATGTAACATGTTTTCATGTGAGACAAACTCCTGGCCAGAACAGTGAGGTCTCCACAAATCTTTAATTGACCCTCAGCAACAACCATGACAATGAATGTGACATATCTCACTCCGAATATGCTACAGAATTTATGCACAAAATGCCTAAGTATGGTATATATTATCTAATACTCATTGATTTCAGCAGCCTGGAGAGTAAGTCATTGTCTCCAAACGATCCCCAAGAGTCCTTTCATCAGCTCTAGAGCCCAAATTAATTAGATAATAAGGAAAGGGTTAGTCTTCCACTTTGACTTAAGTTCCTTGAAACAAAATCTATACTGATCATAAAAAAAAAAAGCAAAAAAAAAAAGCAGGAAAACTAGCTTGTTAGTTTGAATGCCTACATGAAGTATTCACAAGTGGGCAATATGAATCTTCCCTCCTTTCCTTGTAGTCATTTCACTGCCTTTCCATGGATAAATTCTTACCTGTCAGGAAGGAATTAGCAGATAGTACATCAGGAAAGAAGCCCATATTTTCATCTTCTTCCATACTTCTGGGAAATCAGTTCCCTTTCTTTATTTCTTTTTTATCTTTGTCAATTTTGGATTTTTAAACAGGAAGGGTATATCTAGACTGAAGGAACCTCAGTCCTTAATTCCAACAGAATGCACTTAAGTGGGTGACAGACTGGGGCCAGCAATATTTTGGATATAGACTGTTTTGTTATTTACTTACTCATCGGTGCAGTGCAGTATGTCCCCAGTTTTGGTTCATATCATTAGGCACTACAGCAATAATAAACTCAAAAGTGATTTTAAATTTAGGTCTACATGTCATACATGTCATATTATGATAAATTTGTATGCCATGTTTTCAGAAATAATCTGCAACAGAAAGATGTTTTTCTTCACCAAAGAATGAATTAGACTTCCTGAAACAATTAAAACATCTTACAAATGTATTTCAATTGTTTATCCCTTAAAGACTTATAACCCACATCCCCTTCTTTAACAGGATGCAAACAATGGGCTTGTAGGGTGTATCACAAAGATAATGCAAAGAATCATTCAAGGAATAGCCTATTACTTGTCCCTCTTTCGCGTAGCAGATTATTTACCACCAATTACAGTGCGCCTTCTGCCAGATAACATGTTTAAATGATTTAAGATAGGATTTTAAGTAGGATTGGTTCCATAACTCCTGATACCTACTATTCTGCATAGTACCGTTAGCAAGGTCTCTATTAGTCAAAACCTACCAGCAAGAGTTACAGACCCCTGCCAAGTTGTTTGTTGTTATTTAGTAATTTTTAGAGGCTTTACAATCAAATAAAATATAAAGTCATTCTTACCTGAAATTATAGAAGTAGAAATACAGCACAAGAGGCAAAAGCAGTTTCTTTTTTTTTTTTTCCTTTTTTTTTTTTTTTTCCATAGGAACTTCACACCATTTTTCAGAAGAGAATTAAGAATTCCAAAGAGCATATTAAAGATGTTTCAAAGACTCGTCTTTTTATAAATGCCTTAGGTCCCTGTTCACACCTCCAGTTAAACATTTTGTGATAGATAAAGAACACTAAATCAAACAGATTCTCTGTTTACATTGTGTGAGTCACTAGCTGCCAATTTTCTTAAGCTTTCTCACTTTTTCCCAAGGAACCTTACCTCTGTAAGAAAGGTGAGCAGGAGTTGTTTAAGGAAGAAATGTTATTTCTTGTGAACCAAAGGATAACAGTAGCCAGTCATTCATTCCTTTTACATTCATGCAAATGGAACATACATGCTATGAAAGAGATCACACAGATCTTCTAGTTAAAAATCACACTATTAAAAAAATTCATTTGTAAAAAGAAAGAGAAAGTACTTTTAGAATCTGTACATCTTAAGGTTTACATAATCAAGGTAACTGCCTCAATTTCTCCAGAGTAATTGTGACACAGGAAAAAAAAGGTTTTACCAAAACTGTCTTGCACAGACAGACTATCTCAAAATTGAGAAAAACATTAACTTTCATTCCAAATCACTTTCTTCTAATGCTTTCACGTCATAACTCATTTAGACCGTTTTTTTTACAAGACTAAGACAACAGACTCACTCCCAAGACTAGCAGTATTACTGATATGCCTATTTAACTAGAAAACTCTATTCTCAGTATCATTTCTCCTCTAATTTTAAGATGACAGAATACTTTTGAACAAAGCCCTATTTACACAATAGAAGCAAAATCATTAGGTGCAAATTGAGTAAGGGTGCTTGATCTAAACCATGCTATACTCAAAAGGAATATTGCCACTCCTGCTGAAACAGAAGTCAGTCTGCGAAATCTGCCAAAAAATAAAGGGGCATTCACTACCATTGAAGTGTTAAGTTTCAATTATATGGGGGTGGGGGGTGGGGAAGAAAAGGTTTTGCATAGATGTAGGTTTATATTTGCATTTTCATAACTATGGAAATTAATCTTTGTTTTCTTTTTTTTTTTTTTTTTCCTTTTACAGGGCCCCTTTAAATCCATATTGTCTTTTTCCTGATTATACTTCCTGTATAGCATTTAACTTCTTGATAACCACTATTTAAAATAAATGGATTAACCATGGGATAAATTACTAATTGTTATGAATAAGAATGGAAAAATCAAGTCCTTTGAAGCTATTGCCATTTCAATAACTTCATTCTAATCTTATCATTTTTTTAAAATCTACAAATAAAAGAAATCTAAAGTAAGAGATATAAACAGTCTGACAAGTGCGTGACAATTAATAAGAGATACTGAACAATACATTCCATTTCACTGTATTTCTAAGTAGTACTATCAATCAAAAATTCTTTTATGCAAGATTGATGTCAAATTCACATATAATAACAAATTTGACAGGTACATTTTTCGTACACTGCTACTTCTTTGTCACGCATAGTCTGTTTTTGGAAGCCATTACTGCAGATTCCATTATTTATCCACTTATTTGGCCCATGAACCACTGTATAGGATTAATTTTGCCACTTAGTCTAGTCGTCAAATATGCAACCTGGATTCTGTTTCTGTTATCTCTTTCTTTATTTAGAAATGCAATACAAATCTGGTCTTCAATGCATGGGCATTTTTGCTTCTTTTTAACTTGAGCATGTTTTTCTGGCAGTAAATATGACAGCTTCTTATACATTAGAATTAAGGGTCAGTGGTTAATCACAGTAAGATGTCCACAGAAAAACTGAGACTGATTCATTTCCCTGAATGCATCTTATATCTCTTCTCTCCCCAGGTGTGTGTATATGTATATCATGTTCTGGCAGCACAATACCTCTTGATGTATGACCCCATGTGCCAGAGACAGCTGGCATTTTTATTTTGCATAAGAGGTCAAAAACTGAGGGAGGGAGAGAGAGCAAGAAGGGGTGACACAAGAGACAGAGACTAAAAAGCATATTGCTTTGTGACATATGAGAAGGAATCTTCCTAACAGGTCTCTGCACTGAAAAGAGCTTCTCTAGCTGAAATAACAAAGCCGCAGTGCTGCACTGTAGCTATTCTGTAATGAAACCTGGGATCATCAGATAATGTGATGTGGGTAAACATGGTACTGTCATGTACTGTGGCAGACAGTCACTCTGCCACATGATGTGGCACATAGAAGGGTATTGAAAAGTTGAGATGCTTGCTAAAGCATCAAGATAATATTACCCTTTCCCACAGGTCACCCCTCTGTGTGTTCTGTAAGGTAAGAAATAGATCAGCCAACAGAGGAGTAAGTTAGAAAGAAGCTAGTAACAAAATTGGTCCTAGGAGGACTCAGCTTTATTGAGTAAATTAATCAACAAATTGTTACATGGGATAAAGAGGCAGATGGAAACACTTTTTAGTGGTTTTATGTATGTTAGCTACAACAGCTAAAGAGAGAAAATTGTGAAATCTTTAAACAGAACTTCTTAACTGATGAACTAATCAATAACAACAAACAGTACCCAAAGGAAACGCTGACATTGTGACACATTTTGAAGGAGTAATTTTAACCTATTTGCTGACTTTGAGAGATGGTGGCTGAACTGTTGTCTGAGAAGAAAAATACCAGAATCACACATGGTTGAAAATGAGTATCTTCAATGCAGGGTTAAACATTAGTTCGATGTATTCAAATTAAGAGATTTTTCAGCCATTGAACAAATCTAAAAGGAAACATGTAAGACAAGTGCTGAAGTTGTTATAGCCAATGAGACCCAAAATCTTTTCTATGAACGAAAATTATTGGAGAACAGTCTCTCATCAGCAGGGACTGAGTGCAGGTTGCTGGGATTGTGTGCAATGAATGGTCAAGGGAAAGGACAGAGGGAGGGCTGCATTCTGCCAGAAGCTGCTCAGGTGTCAGGAAGAATAAAGAAACATGAGATGGTGAAGGCACAGAGTGGATTTCCAAATGTCTGAAATATCTTAATCAGGTTTACATAGGAAGTTAAGCTCTACAGTGCTTATCTCAGCTGAGCAGAGTTGCTGAACTTTCTCTCCTGAGCCTTTAGTTAAACTGTGAGGCTTTGAAAACCACAAGCGAGTTTCCTCACTGCAGAATTTGAATGAAGGCAAAGCCACATCAGGGAAAAGATATTGAATTTTTCTTTTGTATTTAAACATTATACTCTTTTTGTGGAAAACACTCAGGGCTAAGTATAGTGACATACTTGTTTTAGGTCAAAACTCATCTTCACATAGATTTTTTTGTAGTAATGAACTCTGTGTTACTCTTTTCACCCATTCCCTCCCCAAGTTCCATTTGCAGCAGACATTTGAGGAAGAAAATCAGAGCACTTAAGGCTTCTGTCACTTTTCCTATTTGCCCCTTCCCCCCCCTCCCCCATCCTACTGAAACCCAGATAGTTTCACTGCAAGAGTTGATACCAGAGAATCTTGTAATTTACCCACACCAAAACCAAGTGAGTGTCCATCATGATAACAGTGTATACTGGCACTTAACAGGAACAAGCTGTAGCAGGTGTGATACTGTTTCTGGGCTGGTCAAAGAGAGAGCAGAGGCTGTTGTGTCTATAATCCGTGTTCCTCAACCACTGAAGGGGAGACGGCATCACTCTGGAAGCCCTGAAGGGACATTCATGGGTTGTCATCCTTTAATTTCAAATTTGCCACCTCACATCAGGGCCTATTAACTTACAGAAGTTATGTAACATGGCTATACTCCCTCTTCAGCCCTAGAAGTAGGGCTATCTAAATAGCTATATGTTAATATCTCATCTAAGGCTAAAATGCACTTATATGAAAGTACCACTCATTTTGAATTCCTTCTATTTATTTGTTTAGTTTGTTTTTAACTGTAATTTTGGGGGGTTTAGATACTGCAGATCATTAGGCTGTTACTCAGTCTTGCTATGTTCCCAGCTATGCCACCCCACACTGAATTTTAGGAGTCCTGGTTTCCTTGAATTGTTTATGTACTATATGTATTACACTCATTAGATAAATAACAGGATTAATTCTAGGAACTAGGAACCCCCAAAAAAAGCATAAGCCATCCTATTGCTCTAAACCTTAAGTAGTTTAAGTACTGGGCTAAAGAGTCAAATGTCTTTTTAGCTCATTCATTATCTAGATCCCTGGTCTATACCCCAGCACAACCAGCTACCTTTGACCACAGTGTAGGAAGTGTTTCCATTCATCATTTTCTTCTCCTTTCCACCCATTCATTGCCTCCTGCTTAAACCATTGTCCTAGAGAACCATGGAGGAAAGCAGAGCCAGGAACCTGGTTTTTTACTCTCTGGTTTTGAGTAGGTGCTTCACTCTAGACTTCTTGGCTAAAGGCAGGGGGCTAGCCACACCACACTTTCCTTAGGCACCTCAGCTTGGGAAGCAGGCTCTGAACATCATTTTCAGAGATGAGCCAAGCTATGGTTCCAGTTCGGTGCCTGAGGCCAGGCAGTATCACCTTTCTCTCCCTTGCTGGTTTACTGGCTCTTGCCCTCTGTGTTGATAGGTATATTACTTTTTTTGGCAATTGACCTTCTTTAGTCCCTCCATAGAAAGTGGAAGTACCTAATTTGTTACTGGGAATTCTACTTTGGAGCATGTATGCTTACTTTTGTTTTTGCTATGTGAAGTTCAAAAGTATTTAAGTCTATTTTGATTCTGATCTTAATACACCAAGGAGTAACACCAAATAACTCCTGAAACTCAGCATGCACTTTAAGTATTTACCTCAAAACCGGAATACAATTTTATTTAACTATTTTGGTTTTAAACACTAGGTTGGAAACAAGTAATTTTTTTCTGTTTCTTTAGATGTGCAATAAACTTTACTGTACATACTTATTTGTAAGTCCTTAAACTGAATTTACTTTTCAGAACTTACACTGTCTACATCTTCTGTATTCCAGCCACCCCCCTTGAAGCTACAGAAGTAAATGTCACTCATGTATGACTGGTTTCATTTATGATTCCTGTCTGCTAATACAATTCCATTATGTTTGGTCTCACAATACTGCAAAGTAAAGGTTAAATTAAGACAAAACAAACAAAGCCTTGTTCATTGACATTTAAAACCAGTTACAAACAACCATCTTGTCCAGCCAAACCCTACAGGGCTCACTTAAGCTCTAAGATAGACTCTAAATTTCATAAAAACCCAGTTTCTCCTAGGAAAATGCAGCAGAAGCCTGTAACACCCACAAAGTTTGAAACCAAGTAAGGTATGGCAAGCATGTTTGTCTTGAACCCAGACATAGGCACACTGAAGCAGGGTAATCTATGACTGTATATAAGCACATAGTAAGTGTTAATACAATTTTGTAATATAGCTAAACAAAAATATGGAAACAATACATAGCCACAAAGGGGCAAACAGAGATTTGTGGTATAAGTGCACAGCTAGGGTGCATGAAAGTGTGTTCAGGCAGTAAAATCTGTAAGGTAATAGCTAAGGATTTATAGTAGGCAAGAAAGATGTGTGACAAAACTAAAATAATCTTGCAGAATGAACAAGATAGATGTCTGATGGAAACAGAATGATCCTGCAGAATAAGCAAGCATGTCTGGCAAAATAAGAGCAAGCCCTGGTTCCAAAAGTAAGATGCATAATGTCAAGGGCAGAATGAGATCATCCCCTTTTCCTCTGGGGAGGGGATCAGGAACACAAAACATCAGCAACAAGAGTAGCTCATCGGCCAAGGCAACAATGACCATCACACTAACTAGTGTTGGCTCCCTCATATTGTACACTCACAGCTAATTCAGGGTGTAAGTGTGAAGGACTGACTGCTTTGAATATGTATTGATAACAATTGAAAGAGTAACTGCTAACCATTAGCAGTGTGACATCAATGACTGTTAATCAAGAGTTGATTTGCTGAAAGTGGCCTGCTTCAATAATCTTCCAAAAACTCCCTAACAGTAAACTCTAATTTCCTAACTGATACACAGACGTATGCATATATATATAAATATTTGCAGGTGCATAGATACAGTGTTCTTATATTAATGTGTGTATATATATATATACACCCATACATTTATTCAGTAACAACAAAAACATCTAGAGAGATGCCCTCTCAAATATCCCTTTCAGGGTATCTTAGACATCTCAGGGACGTGTAATTTAATTTCGGCTTCCAAAACACACTGTGTAGAGTCAGGGAGCCACACTATAGTCCCCTGCTGCCAGAATTAAGAGGATCTTTGATTGAACGGCTTGGAAGAAATAGTTTGGCTCAAGCAAACAGGAAGAAGTTGCCTGACAGCTGCTGAGGAACTTAATATACTTCAGTTGGTTGCACTGCGCTTTCAAGGACTTTACTTTCTCCTGGCACTGCACTTCAGCCTGCAGGGTGCATATCTACTTTCAGCAATCACCTGGAATATTTTCTTCACTTCAGATCACAGGGTCTTAGCATCAACTTTTACCACATAAGGGAGACAGCAACCTGACAGCCAGCATACAGCAGCTCAAGTGGAATGCTCTACACCCCTATCTGCAGACATTGTAAACCAGCTGGTAACTTTCAGGGGCTGTTGTCAGGCCTAGCTTGCACAAAAGGAAGGGTTTCAACAGAGCAATTGCACTATACATCACTTTGTAAAATTTAGAAAGCAAATCTGAGGGCTATGTAATCACAGACTATGCAGACCTTAACACAGAAATTCCAAAATTACATTCACTAAGTAAGATTGTCCAGAACTTTAGTTGTGCAAAGCAGTGTTTTCTACCTGCACATGCAGAACAAAAAAATCTGCATTTAGTAGTAACAAGAGCCTCTAATTAAACATTGACAGATTTTTATCATGGCAAAAACAAACTCTGCACACCATAGGAAAGTAGTCTGGAGATAAGTATACTTCTAACCTACTGCAGATTGAACAAATTTTATATTAGATATTATTTGTTTTGCTATTTTCCCAGTCTTACAGTAATTAAATGAAATAATGACCACAGCAGGATCAAATCCATTCCAAAATAATCAATAATGTAATATTTTATTTCTCACACCCCCATCTTAATATGTCTTTGCTTTGTTTCCTAGTATTACAGACTATATTATACTTACAGCATGAACACATATGATGCAACCTTTTAAAACTCACTGCAGGCAAAATTCAAATCTAGGAAAATCTTTTACTCTGCTCTTTATGGATTGTTTTAAGTGTAGCCACAATTTGGATGCAGCTAAATTAAATTTTAGAAAGAGTAACAGGACATATGCCAAAGTGTCCTTGATTTTTGAAATGGTATGTTAGGCAGTATTTCCACTGAATTGTTTCACAAGTGAAGTAACTTGCAAGTTTAAAATTTCTAATATATATTACAGTGGCTTGGTAGAGTTCATAATGATTGATAATGGCAAAGAGTGCCATTAAGATGAAGAAGTCCCTATCGCAGAACATAGTAGCATAGATTATTTTTATTGCTTCTTAGAAATTCAAGGAATACTTGAAAATATGCCTGCTAAAGTAAATCAGCCTGACTGCAAATAGAGAAAGACAGAATCAAAGCCAGTGAGATAACAGAGTGCATGCTATGGATGCTAGCACATTCACTAGATATTGCAAGGTAAAAAGTTTAAGTCTGATCTTGTTGGAGGAAGCCCAGACTAGAGAAAAGAACAGAACTAAAAACTCTTAGAAAACGTCTTTTAAAGTGTAAGTTATTGGTTGGGCAATTTGGAATACAGCTCTGCCTGTTTTATTTTTACAGACATATAAATATTACAGCAAGTTCCTCTTACCCATGATCAGCAGGTTATAGCTTCGTTTATACCTATAAAAATTTCCCCAGAGATCAACGTTTGGATTCATTTTATAGTACCTCTGTAAACAATACAACAGAGTTTTCTGCTCTCTTATTTCTATATCTTGAAGAGAAAACAGGCATTCCACATAACCCCAAAGTAGAAATGAGCAATACTGATAACTCATAGATTTTCTCAAAAAAATTTCACTTGTGCAACAGAACAAAACATGCATTAGAGAGAGGTAGAGAGATGTCTGCTTCAGCATGTGTTTCTCAAGAGAAGACTGGCTTCTGGTGGAAGGCTGCTAAATATAGATGAGGAAATTGAAAAAAAAAAAAAAAAGAAAAAAAAAAAAAGTTGTTCCTTGTAGCAGACTTTACTCAAGAGAATATCTATGCTTAGAATGCCAGTTTTTATATCTGGGCTGATATCCATACAAAAAGCTCTGTACATTCGTTAACATGCAAAAATACACAGATGTGCAGGCTGACAGGCAATTTCAGGCTTCAGTGACATCCCAGTCAGACAAATGAGGAACAAGATCCACATCACATTCTGTGAGCTATGTTTGCCGCACAGTGTAGGCATTACTCCTGGGTTCATCAAGTGGCAGGAAGTCACCTTATCACATGCCAAGAAGTCACCCTCTACAGATGAGAATGGAGAGGTCAGGAGACTAGAGGGAAAGGAGAAAAACCACTCCAAAAGATTCCCCGTCTTGCATCTTTCTCACTCCCAATCACCATGTCTTTGTGCCAGATTTCACACTAGGTAATTAAACTGAATGGATGTAATTGGTAAGAGTTTTGGAAGAGACCATAAGGTCAGGATGTAAAGAGAATTTCACAGTTGTTGAATGTATTGAATAAGCTCCTTGTTAGTTTAGTATGCTGTATCTTATACTTTCATAATACATTTTAGTTGGTCTATGCTGTAGACAAGAGAGAATATGGCTTTTCTTTGTGCCATTTACAGTTAGCCTGATAGTTTGTAATTTCTTTTATAGTCAAGGCTAGTAAATGTTATATGTAACTATGGATTAGGGCTTAGGTGTCATCTTGCACTTATTTACACCCTTACTATAGGCAAAAAAGGAGGCATAAATTCAGAACAGAATACAAACTGACAGAAAGAAATAGAAAGATTAAAATACCTTCATTCTAGTCTTTCACTTTACAGTCACAGAGCAGCAAAAGGACCATTAAAAAAAAAACAAAAACAACAACTAAACGAAACAACCAACCCAAACCAAAAGAATGCATGCCGTTGCATTATCATCTTGATTCATAGGGTTGAATAAACATTTCAGAAACAGAATTTTCTTCTAAAGGTTCCAAAACAGAGTATAAATCTCTATCAAGTCAAAACCATATGTTAAAATATATATATTTTTTAAAGAATATGTAGTATATACTACATGATTTTGCTTTTTAGAATTGGAATTTGTTACCTTAAGTTTCATCTTTATATTTCTGTTCTAGTACCTACTGCAACTGATTTTTTACAAAGAGTAACAAACATGTTTATATACTCAGTGTTATTAAAATTTAATGGCAGGTAAATGCCTAAATACATTGAAGATTAGTGTTGACTGTTCGACTTGCAGATGACAGAACTTCAAAAATGCCAAAGTGAAGGGGAAAGAAGTTGTCGCACATGTACAAGTCTTCACCAATAATGACAATTAAAAGCAGACTATAAAATGTATGCATAATTAATTATATAATTGCTGTGTAAAAAATATCTAAGTGAACAAATTTCAATTTGGACAAAAATCAAGAGGTCAAGTGGAAAGTTCATGACCTAAGGAGACTGAGAGGAAGGTGGTGCTTACATTTGCTTTAAAAAGACTGCAACAGAAGTGGAGTGTAATTCCAAAACCAAAGTCAGTCACGAATAAGAGTTTAAAACCTGGTATAGAAATAGAGTGCCTGACCTGAGAGTTAAAACTTGTAGAAAATAATTTTTTAAATCTTATGCTTCCTTTACCATTCAGTTCTAGTTTAGATACAGCTACAGCTTCACTTGTCCCAAAACTTAATTTCATAAAGTTCATTTTAAGTAGGATGCTGAATTTACCACTGAGTTGACTGCTTTGAACTTTCTCAATTCTATTCATCACTCCAGTCCTTGGTGCATTCATTTAACTTCATTTTTTGTCACCTTCAAAAATAATTATCAATTTCCCTTTCATGTCCTGCTTTTTTTAAACTGTAAGTCTCATTTTACAATATGGTCTTACAAACATCTGTAACTAAAAAGTTGCACTTCCTTATCTTAAATTTTCTATGTCTTAATCCCTTTTTTGTGGTTATTGGTATCATTTCACATTGTCATCTACACAACATCAGAGAAATCTGTTTCTTACAGTAGAAAAACTGTAATTTAAATTTGATCTACAAGATATTTTGGAGCAGATGGGTTTTATTGTGTGTCTCCTTGGCCTGAATCTGAATGAATCACTGAGTCATGCAGCAACTGGGATGTTTGCAGTAATTGCTTGTTGATTTTCTTTTGGCCATTTGAGGCTGAAAGCACTTTTGATTTCTTTATTATACATTACAGGAAGGTCATTGATTTGATTTGTGATAGCGTTTAATTCTTCTGTTAATGCTTGTGTCAAACACAGTGTAAATGTCTGTTTTATTATAACTACAAAACTCCTTATAATTGACATTTAAATAGCAATCAGTGCATTTACCCCAAATTGAAGGTTCTCAACATGAAATAGTTTTATCCAGGGAAATAGAGGAGTATTTATAAAATATAGTAGTCTTACTCCTCATTTAAACAGTTTTAGAAATGAAAAGGACAAAGTACATTTCAGCAAGATAATGATGCTGCAATATTTTGTCTGAGAATATTAATATGCAATGTTCAATATTAATTTTTGGGTGAAGCACAGAATGCCTATATGGGTTGCTTTATGACAAAATACATAATGAGGCCTATACATCACCTTTTTTTTTTTTTTCCCCTGCTGTGGGAAGCCCTAGGATAATACTGCCCAAATCCTGCTCTGCTACATAGTTCTGCTGCAATTCCCCACATAAAACCATGTCAATTCTATAAGAGGCTGATGTCACACAGACACTGAATGCCTTTGGCCATCTCTGTCCTGTCAAAGATAAATTCTACCATAAGATTTCCATTCTAAGTCACTGCTATTAAATGTTGCAACAAAATAATAATGAACACTCTACTGCTTCATAATACGATTCTTGTGTTTGTCCATGCTCAGTTTTGCCACAAATTACAATTTGTTTCCTTCAAAGTAGCATGCATATTAATGTATTATTAATGACAATCTGGGTTTTTTACCTGCCAGCTACACAGCAGCTCAACATTTTTTCCTCTGAGTACTGCAGTGCCTGCTGTTTGAATGTACGCTGTCCACTCTGAGACGTTAGGATGGCTGCTTCATTATGGCCTCTTAATACTGAAGCAATATTACCTTACTGATATTGCTCTTACAAATGTATGCTTTAATCTGGACCAGCTGTGCCACTTTGACAAATGTGAAGGGCATTGATTAGGATGGGTAGGGATTCTGATTTTTCTTTGTTAGTGTCCCAAATGCTTCACAACAGAAACCACACAGCTAGCTGACAAGGCAAAAATTGACAAGCTGCAGAGTACCTCCAAGATACATAACTACTTTCACCCTAGATTCCTTGGAAACTTAAAGTTCAAGCAAGCAGGGAAAAAGAGGACCACAGCCTTTCTCATACTGCTTATTATCTGGCTTTACCTTAGACCACCTATGTTATCATCTTCTGGTACCCTAGTGTGCCACTATATTCACTGCTGAAACCAGGAAGGTTCATTTTCAGTGTGACGCTTCCAGCACTTACCAATGACATTAAGTGTAGCCAGAGTCTGCACTCTGACGATTCTTTTCTAAAATAACTAGAAAACACTCCTTCTCCCGATTTTAGAGAAGTGGGGTTTTATCTCTAATCCTTTTCACAGGTAGTCCTTTCTGTTTTCAAGAAAACCTTTTTTATTTGGGAATCCCCAACCATGTTTTAGCTGAAATGGAAAGTAGAAAGCAAATTAGCACATCAATTTTGGCAAACACCAGTAACATTTGTTCATTTTGTTCATATGGCTGTTTGAGAAGGATGGTCTACTTCATAAGTATGTACATATGTACACATGTATATTGTGGTTGCAGAAATTACCAATTCCAGGCATCCTCTTAGGTACCAGCTTAGCTTAAACAGATGATCTCTTGTAGTTGCGTATTTAGACTGAGGTAGATAAAGGAGCACTTACACAGTTTAGGAATAAAATGAGTAGCTAGCTGAGTTGAACATTATGTTCTTTCTTATGTAGTGTACCTCTAGCCAGTGGCTGCAAGCCCTTGTGCCTTGTTATAGAGTCATTTTTGTGCCATGGTAATTGCAAAGAATACTTTGTGAAGTCATGTTTTGACTGCCACAAAGCTTAGACTTAACCACATTAACACAGAGAAAAATAGGAGGGACCCTTTGACAGAGTCCTTGCTCCCTAGGATAAAGAACTTGGTCTCTAAGTCCACCTGCCCCCCCGCCACCCCACACCCCCCCCCCTTTTTTTTTTAATAATGTCGATTTTCTTTCCCAAATCAAAGCACAATCTGTAAAGCGTGCATATGACTCATGCACACCACAGCACAATCCTGGCATCTTTTCATGAATACAGTTACAATCATGATCTGTTGTCATATATATAATAGAAACATAGAAAAATACTAATGAAAGCATCCAAAAATATTCAGAAATATGGATAAATGCAAATCCGTGCAACTGCAGCTGTCCTGAATTAACTTTCCCCCCCTCTCATACCTAGAAAAAAAGAGATTATTCCACATGTGTCTGTATGTCAGCTCAGTATCTGAGTAAAAATGCCTTTCACCTCCCATTCCCTTTTAGAAAAGTTACCAAACAAGTACTTTTGATGCTAAGAAATGCATTAGTCAGTTGTGTAGACTTTCATGCTAATTAATTACATTTTTCATCTTTTGGCAAAAACCTTCTATGATGTGTAAGTCAGATGTTTCCCATTTACCAAAGTTCATAAAATGTGTAGAACAAAAGTTTAAGATTCTTTACAATGAAACCAGCAGCAAAGCTTTGGTCTAGAAATTGTCCTGTTAATAAATATGAAATAGTAAGAGTTTTAAGTAATCAGTGCCCCATGTTTAGTTAAGGCACGGGTATTTGTTCATATGGTCTAATCCATGGACTATGAAAACAATTGGGAGAGCATATTATGACTATATATAATGTTATTGACTGTCCTTTTCTATTTTCCACAGATTTTCAGCACCCAGTTGAAGGAATTCTGAAGAACACGATTAGTAGATGACTGTCGCAGCACTCTCCAAACTATGAAGCTGCAACAAGGTCTTTTACCATCTCATACCACCATACTCTTCATGCCAGTCCCTCTGCTGCCTTCTCCTCATCCCACCTCATCCAAGGTATGTGTTCTCTCTCTGCTTCTTCTTTCTCTACTTCTTCTTTCTCTCCCTCTCTCTCTCTCCCTCTCTCTCTCTCTTCCTCCACTGCTCTCTCTTCATTAGCTGCCCAACATCTTAACTTAACCAGCCACAGCTGCACCCACAGCCGCTGAAGCCAACCCACAGCTGTATATTATCAATACTAATTAACCCAGATTCATTCCACTACAGATGACTAGCTGTGTGTGAGGTTCAGGCTGTTTTTTGGAAGCAAACAACAAAGAATTAGTGTACTGACAAAGAGAAACAGCTATTGAAGCCATAAAGAGAGGGGCAGGACTGGGCATAGGCCAGGTAGCGTATGTTATAATGCCTCGCTCACACCCTCCCTCTCAAGGGGAACAAAGCCCAAAGATAAAAACTATTTATTGGCTAAGGGGCAGGACACATCCAGTGTTGTAACACCTCCATGTTGTGTCTAAACTGACAAAAGAGGCTTGCCTATGGAAGTTATCCATACGAAAAGCCTATGTGACTCTAAGGGTACAAAATCTTCACTCAGAAAGTGATCTATGGAGAGATCCCTCTCAGCTGGCCTGAGATCCCTTATCATCATCATGCAGCGCTTTTCCTCTGAGCAGGTCATATGTCTATTTACTTTGTCCACTTGTAGCTTACTATAATGTGTCAATCAACTTTGTAATCTATTTCTTTACCTTTCTGTGTGTTATTTATCATAATACTATCAAGGGTGATCAGCATAGGATCACTACCTCCATTATATCAACAGGGATAGTGTTTTGCTTGGGAGTATTGATTTATAGTGTTTTTATTAAAGCATTCATATTAATCACACAGTGAGCCCTAGTGTTTTGTTGCACTGCCCGGATCTATTAAGTGAAGCAGATTCCCCGCTCAGGGTATCAGGTGGGAAGTCTGTTGGGCCATGACACTGGGCCATGCAACACAGGCAAAGAATAGAAATGTTAGAAGGAAAAAGAAACACTGAAGGAATAAATTTGCTGCACATTAAACTGTATTTTGTAAAATATTGCACCATAACCATCTCAAAATTAAACAATAAAAGAAAAAAATTGAGAACCATGCTTGTGTATGTCACATGATTTCATTCAACTTGGCAAAAACTCTAATTTTGCAGAAAAAGTAATGTTATTTACCCCCACTTTAACAAATAAATCTGTAAAAGGAGGGAATTAAAACACTTAAAAAGGACTTCACAATACTTCTTTTTCAAAGAAAGTAAAAGTTAGTGAAGAAGAAAGGTGAGAAATAGAAACAAAGATGGTTTCAGCTCTTGCTTAAGTAATCTAATATCTCTAAGCAGATCTAAAACACTTGGCTGCCCTAACACCAAAGCAAAGTGCACCTTAGAATGGCCGAAGTTTAGGATTATAACAGGAAAAGACTTTACATATGTGTGGAAGAAAGGTAGTAATGCTATACAAATTCAGGAACATTTAATGAATTTATTATTATGAGATAGGTGATGTAAAAATATGTACAAGTGTTACTTAATAAATATGCTAACACTACCATTATCTTATTTAGGACTCAATATGAACCTACACAGAGCTTTTAGCCATTTTTAAAAACATGCACTAAGACAAGGACTGACAAGTTTCATGAGTGAATCCTAGCTAGTCTGTGAGTTTGTGGAGGCTGTCTCTTTTTAAAACAAATTGCCATTGCATCCATTTAAATCATGCACCTAAAACTATAATGAGTAATGCATGAGATTTATATAGTATTCTTTATTCACAGGGCTCAGACCTTTGGATGAACTAATTTATCAACTGAAGATGGATTTCTCATCAAGAGATGAATGGAACATAACCTTTTGCCAGGATTCTGATGCAAAACAGCTGGTTTAGAGAAAATTTGCAAATATAGATAAGTATAATTTAGGAACTCTAGTGTCACACAAAGTGTTGCTGGGAGGAAAAAATGTGGCGGAAGCACGTGTCCCTTCCTCCTATCCTGATGATAATGCTGCACTTACAATTTAGCTGTAAAAGCAGTTTTGTTTTTCTATCAGAATCCAACTGCATCTCCCAAATCATCTAGTTTATCTCCTCCATGTTCACTGGCACAGGGAAAGCAACTCAAAGCCAAAAGCAAAAGTATCTCTAATTATATGGGGTTTAATCCAAACAAAGTGCTTCCTTCCCCATTTCACTAACAAATCTTGTTGCTGTTTTTTACAGCAATACCAGTGAATCAGGAACATCTTTGACCAGTAATGTCTGTTAACATGTGGGACAGCATGAGGTCTGCTCACACTTGCACCTCAAGAACAGACTCATTTGTAGGTAAGAGGAATAATCTGCTACCACACAAGAAACAGTCACCCTTCAGCAGTGAATGCTGGCTTTGAACAGCTGGGACAAGTGGTTATCCTTAAGTAAAGAGAGCTCCTCAAAATACTCCTGTTAAAATTGGTATTATATTTTGCATTCTATGAAAACAGGCAACCATGCAAACTCAGTTACACTGAGTCATTGGCCAAGTAGCTATTACACGCTCTGTGTGTGTGCACATGAGTGTGTATGCTTGAGTGTGTATATGTGCGCGCATGCGAGAAAGGTTAATCCCAGACATCTGTAGGGAGCTACTGAGCTCTGTTCGAAGCATTTCTGAAATCTGGATCAGAATGAATGCCTGCCAATGTCTTTGATAAAAGACAGGAAACTCCCATTCATCACCCAGCCAGCTGCTGTTGTTACCAGCTCATTTGCTGCTTCCTCTCTCCCCTTCAGGAGACAGCTTCTTGGGAGCAGAGCGCACTCAGTCTGCTGAGGAACAATGGACTGAAATAGAGCAAAAAAACAATCTAAGCATGAGGCTGGTTTTGTTGTCTGATCAGTTTGAAATGAGAACAAGGAAAGTGCTAGAAATCATACTGTATTTTATTGTGCATAAATTCTGCCAAATAATTCTGCTGCTGTTTCAGCTGCTAGTGCAAGCATTGCTCCCACCACTCTCCTGGAGCCTGGAACAGGTATGGCAGCAGGAGTCAACAGTTAGCCCCTACGGGGAAAGGGCACATCTTAATCTTACCCTTACAAACCCCTTTGGAAATAAATAATACTACTACTACTAATACTACTAATAATAATTTTTTTAAAAAGCGACACTTGGTATCTCCAGGACTGAAGAAAGCATCTAATTTCTTCCATGATGATTTTTAAGAAGAAACCTAGAGAAGGAATGAAAATGTAATTACAGACAAAGTGACATTTTCACTGAGGTGAGCAAATAGAAAATAACAAGAAAAAACCCCTTCATGTGATTACCTTTGTCTCATTAAATTGCAGGAAGATAGTTCACTGAGATCCCTTACAGCTAAAGATTAAACAACTGAAAATGAGCAGTCACAATGTACTCTCCCCACTCGGAGCACTCCCATATTAAATAATCAGTTCATTTAAACATTTTGACAAGGTGATTTTCAGTGTTTTGACTGATAACTGTGATAAAAATGTGATTATGTAAAGTATATCTTTGTGACTAGTAACCTGGACATTTTCTTAAAGTGTAAATTATTATAAGAAAAGAAAGGTAAACTGTAGCACCACAGACACACACACTTCTCATAGTTCTGGAATATTGATCACTTCCAAGA
Organism: Falco punctatus; assembly: GCF_963210335.1. Classification (NCBI taxonomy): domain Eukaryota; kingdom Metazoa; phylum Chordata; class Aves; order Falconiformes; family Falconidae; genus Falco; species Falco punctatus. Next base: position 105,153,281 of record NC_137581.1, on the reverse strand, counting down.
ATCAGAATTTCAAAAATGAATCTATAAATTGTTTTGCTAAGAAAATTGCTGACAGGGAATATACTGATGGAGCAAATTGTACCAGGATAACTTCTTTAACAGCTTACATTGGTTTTCTTCTTATTTAATGCAAGATCCCTGTCACTGATTTCAACATGATTCAAAGATACACACTTGCTTGAAGCCAGTCAACTAAGTACACATATAATCAATGGAGAAGCAAAGTGGAGAGTTGCCTTTGCCTAAGACCAGTGTCCAAGACAGTTTGGACTAATTGGCTTCAAGAAAAATCTAATCCTCACTGTGGCTTATGGAGAGAAATGAGGTGATTAACTTAGAAAAGACCATAGCCAATATTCAGGCAGCTTTGATAGTTAATGGCTTTTAAGGAGTGGTTGGGGAAAACCTGTCTATATTTGTGCCTGACAAATAAATGATCTATGTTATGGATATATGGCTTAGACCGGCTTTGATGGAAGCAGCATGAATTCTTGGAGGCACGCCATGTAGAAGATATTTCCTGTTGACCGATAGATCCTAAAGGCAAGCTGAAGGAGAATGAAATTGGTTTGGGGATAGGTTGTTCCAGGACCAACAGGCAGCAGCTGTTTAGGCAGATGCAGGCAACTAGAATATGGGAATGTCCAATGTTAAAAAAGAAAACACCTGAAGGTGTCTGTATGATATAAGACAGGACAAACAATATCTTAAAGCAAAGAAGGGTAAGCCTGCCCCTTCTTAGCACGGTAACGCATGACAATTTAAACCTAAGAAAGTCATTTAGATGAATACAGTGAAAGAAAAGGGACAAGCTGTTATCCTTACAATTTTTCAGAGGCAGTAAAGAAAATCATGTTATGCAGAGTAAATAGTTCTAATGATTTAGGATTACCGAAGTCAAATTAGAGGGCCAGCCTGAACTTCTTTTTTCTTTTGTAAAATGTTATTATGGTTATTTACCAAACGTGTAGATGTGAACAGACTTAGAAAGTCATGAAAAAATTGCACAAGAGTATTACACGGAATCAGAATTTCCATGCTATAAAAATTAAGATTATCATTAATTAAATATTGTTCATTTTGTAGAACTACCCAGCTGTTCATTTTAAAGGTAGTGGTGGACAGCACAGCAGCATTTTTTAAAACTTGACTTAAAAGGAAGAATTCTAGCTTGACCTAAATATTTAAGTTTCTTTTTCAGCTTTGCCAATGTCAATGGTGTTAGAGTTTCCTCCTGTCCTCACTGCTAAATATCCCAATTTCCAACTGTACTTCAAAATCACAACACTACAAAAGTGTTTTGATGTCAAAACCGCTGTTGAGTAGAGCTGAACAAGGGACATTTCCAATTCTGAGAACAATTCAGTGCTGCAGTAATTCAGACATCACTGGAAGAGCACTAGGAAAGAATCAAGTCGTCACAGCACACATCTTTTTCTTTTTAATAAATCCATTGTGTTTGGAAATAACATGGTGTGTGTTGACACAAGTCTTGACACATTAACCAGGAGGTGTTACAGTCCTGTGTCTGCCTTGTGTAACTTGCCATAACATCTGAGTAGTGAGACACAATATGCTGTCAGGAATTTTTCTGTCATCCTGGGGTATACTAGTTTCATGTAGTTGCACCAAAGTATTTCTGACCTTTTGAAATTGCTGGGTTTATACGATTGCTTGGTACTTTATATACACATACACATACACATATATATGTATATGTGTGTGAAAATATTTGATAGATGCTTGAAGCGTAATGCTTGCTATTTAAAAAATTAGAATTCAGAATATAGGCAAAATTCCTGATATTAACTGTGGTGGGTTAACCTTGGCAGACCACCAGGTGCCCACCAAGCCATTGTCTCACCCCTCTTCCTCAGCAGGACCATAGAAGAAAATACAATGAGAAAGCTCATGGGTAAGATAAGGAGAGAGATATCACTCAACAGTTACTGTCACGGGCATAACGCACTGAACTTGGGGAAATTAATTTAATTTAAGGCCAACTGAAAACAGAGTAGGATAGTATGAACCAAAAAATCTCTAAGCCCACCTTCCCTGCAGTCTCCTCTTCTTCTCAGGTCTACCTCTTCCTACCACCACCACCCCCCAAGCAGCACAGGGGGATGGGGAATAGAGGTTATTATAGTCAGTAACTCCTCTCTCACAGCTGCTACGCAGTGGTTTTTACACATCCTTCAGTATGTTAACACAGAGGGACCACCAGCATCACTTAGCTTTGACCAGCTAAGTGTCTGTCTTGCAGCTGGCTGAAACTGGCTTTGTCTGACATGGGGGAGTTCCTGGTGCCTTCCCACAGAGGCCACACCCTGCAGTCTGCTGCTGCAAAAACCTTCTCACATAAACCAAATACCTCTGCCAGACTTAACTGATTTTGACCTGGATAAAACAACTGTAAGAAAAAAAAAAGTTTAGCCATTGAAATTATCCATTCAGTTTTTAATTTCTTCACTAAAATGTCATCAAACAGGTACATGGTTAACTTTTAGTACCAGGCAATAACATATACGATAAACCGTCACATTGTCATCAAACTTTAATGAAATTCAGGTTTTACTGATGTTAGGTGGGTTTATACTACACAATAAATTTTGTACAGTCTCCTAGTCAAAGATGAATGCTGTGTATGTGAAAGTATATGCACTCTGAAATTCAAACATCTTAATTTTGTTAGCCAAGAAATTTACCTTGGGCAGGACCATGACTTAAGTAAGACATAATACATAACACCTTATCTTAGATAACCTTAGATATAACGTCTTATCTACCTTCTGAGCTATCTTATTGTTATTGCACCTTTTCTTCAATGGTCATTAATTTGGGCAGTAATTTTTAAACAATCTGTTCAAATACTGTAGAAAAATCTGGCCATCCTGGTGAAATTTGCTCTGTACTTACCCTTCCTGGTAAATTAATTTGAGACAAGTTCTTTGCCTAATCATTCCATATAACTATTTATCATCCTTAGTGTAAAAATTTTTGAGGAAAAAATAGAACAAAAGAGTTCTTAAGCAAAGGAGCAAATTGTAGCAGTTTTAGTTCACAAATACTGAGAAGCAATGAAGAATCACTTTGGGAAAAAAAGTGTTCTTTCATTTTAATAAACTTAGGTTCTTATCAACACTTCAAGGATTTTTTGAATGAATTTTTTTGGTCAGCTCCGTAAGTACAATTCCAAAGAGAACTTTGATAATACTTTTAAAAGCCCTAAATACATTCAGAGCACATAAGCTGACCTAACACCTAGGGAGAGCACCACAAGACAGAAGGGTCTGGATAATAGCATCGGATAATGGTACGGTATTTATATGGTGATCTTTCCATTCTCTTCCTACTATGTAGGGAGAGATTGTTCTCCTGTGGCTTCAATGATAGACTAACAGTGCCTCTGCAATCAAGTGCTTTTATTTAACCAGATTCTCCTCTCCTAAGCTTTGCTGAGTGTGTCTGAATTTCACCATGCTCCAGAGAGCCAGTACAAAGACTATCTACTTTTTACTAACACACCTCTTGAAGACCTTTGGCCTAATGGAGTCTGCAATGGGTCCTGCATGAATCTCTCTATAAAGTTTAGTTTAGGTTCAAAAGAGTGGATGACCAAAAAAGAAAAAACAAAGTACCTTCAAAAATTTAGGTCTTCAGCAGAGCACTTCCTTACCTTGAAGCATACTCTTTAGTTTAAGTGATTCCAATCAATGTTAATTATAACTCAAACATGTTGCTGAACTAGTATCTTAATGCAGTACTCTGCTGCCCATATAATCTTATTAGAGAGTGACAGTATGAAATGACAAAAATGAGAAAACTACTGTTATTTGGCTTGCTGCCAAAGTCACTTTAGCTACTTTGATGTGGTTTCAGTTTAAGTGGATTGACAACTTCCACTGTTTTCTTAATGGACTACGTTATAAAAGTTTGTTACATGTCAGTTCACTACGCTCATGCTGGAAAATACAATAACACTACACAGGAAGAAAAGCCTTGAGGTCTTTCAAGATCAGGCAAGTTGACCATGCAGCAACCTCACAGCCAGTTGTGGCACTCTGTGAGGCTGCATATACTACCAGGTAAGCCTGTCTGAGATGACTTGAAACAGTGTGAGAGATGGCCCTGTAGACAGTGTAAATGGGGCAGGCAGATTGCACACAGCCTAATGTGATTTTGTCTGTTCTCATACCTGTCCATCAGCTGATGTGTTGAGGTGAATGAACAGATCAGTAGTCAGGATGAAAACAAATGTTTCAAAGTAAGAGCTACAAGAAACATGAAGGCATGAAGAAGCTGTGTGAACATTATTGTCTTTTTAATATAAATGGTATAAATTAAAATATACTATGCCAAAAATCTATTGTCAAGTTGTACAACTCATTTAAAACATACTCAGTATAATGGCTAAGGGTATGTTTTACATCATCTTTATACTACTTTGTACTAACCTATCCTTAAACAGTACAGATGCAACTGCCATAGTCAAGGTGTTAAGTGAAGAAATCACAGCTGTGAATATTGTTAGCTGTGGACTGCATGTGTCTGAAGTATCGGTTGATTTATCTTTTGATCACTTTCCCTGATTTCCTTGTTGGACCATGGGAATATTATCAAAGGCTCTTTTTCACATACAGCTTTAGTCATTTAAGAAATTAGCATCCCTGGCAGCTTATAAGTTTTCCTAGTTAGACATTTCTGCTACCACAATTGAACTGTCATAAAGTTAGTGCAAAATAGATCACCTCTGTTTAAACTGAGAATATCTAGAATTATTTAATATATCATTGTGCAGCATCACCCACTTCTTTTCAAAATCAGCCATTAACAGAAACTGTTCTGAAATGAGGGGCGCAGCAGCTGCAAAGCCAAAAGAGGCAGAATGAAACACAGCCTTCTTTCTCCAAAAGCAGTGCCTCTGTGTAGAAAGGTATTTCAAGTTCTCTGAGCCAGTAAAAATAAGTACACAAAATGGGATATGACTCTTACTTCTATTCCTAGTGGGTTTTATTTTACACTGAGTTTGTGCGGGGTGAAACACTTCAGCATGACTCAGAGCTCCCTTGGGTCAGTGCTGCAATTTGCAGTAAAGTTCCATTTTCATTCTTTCTTTGTTTCCCCTTTGTCATGTACATTTCCAGGAGCATGGCAGATTCAACAATGCACACACAGAGCACACAAACAGGCAATGTAAACTGGGATTAAAGTTCTGTTTGGAAGAAGAGACTAAATTGTCTTATCCTTAGTCAGTACTGAGTAATGATAAACAGGGGGAGGAAAGACAAAATAAGATTTTCTGTGCCTTAAATTGCCCATCAATTGTAGTAGCAGTAATAATAGGATATTATTAATGTTGCACATTTTTAACTATGTTGAGATGTCATTGCATAATAATTAATATATTTGTGACATATAGGTGGACTCTTACAGGTATTCCATAGATTTTCAAAACTGGCAAATAGTATTTTCAATAAGCAACTGCCCTGTTCTATGCCCTCAGCATTATTCTGGGTTCTGGTTACCTACTTTCTCAACAAGCCATTACTAGCTACTGTACAGAGAGGAAGTACAACCACCTTGTCTGAAAACAAAGTAGTCCACTACTCATTATATGTGGCAGGGAGTCCTCTCCCACTTCTAGTGATGTGTGGCACAAGCATGCCCTGAGATAGCTGACTGGATTAGCTCCCTCAAGGGGTATGAAGTGAATTCTTGGTTTATGGATTCTGAATCAGAGATTTACACAAGTACCTTATTCCTGACAATACATGTGTAGCTCTAAACACATCAATAGTGCAGTTTTAGTTATCTCTGGAGCAATGAACAAAAAGAGCTAAGACCTTCATGAGATCTAGGTAGTTTCACAATTAGACAGCATACAAAGAACAAGATCAGAAGTTTAAATCTGGGTGTCCTTCCTAAATCCCTTTTTAGATAGCTAATATTTATTCACACAGATAGGTATTTTTTGAAAGATTTGCTTTATTGTGTTGTGGTGATATTTTTTAAAAAATCTAAACAGCTAGCATGCTTAGTGACATGGTTTCTGGTAAAGCAAACAAATATTTGTTGCTTCTTAACCTAAATCTAAACCAGAAGTTTTTCTAGGAATATTTTTTTCTTCGAGTGCATACACATACAAAAGAGTACAGTATCCCAGGAGACTATTCATGTGGAAAGCTAGCAAATAGCAATAAAACTTTAAAGAAAAGAAGCATAAAAGCGTATTTTTAATTATTATCTCAATGAAATGTTATGAGGTTAGAAGCATCAGCTTATATACAAAACACTTTCTGGCACTTCTATCACAGAGCTTCTGATTTACTGTTTTGGAGGTTTTGTTACATGATGTGTCAAATGAGCTGACAGACAGGCAGGTAATGCTAAGTATATACTTTAAAAAATGAATGTATTCAAAGATGACAAACTTTCATAAAGCTGAAATGGATATTAATGAGAGCTACATGGAGAGATTAAAGGAAAATTTCTATGGACAGTTCTTTAGACTTTTCATCTTCAGTAACTGGAACTGTGTTATTTCAATGCTGTGGGATCAGATTCACATTGGGCCTAAACTGGCACAGTGCCACTAACTCCCGGAAAGATAAGCACGTTTATTTATACTTCCCAAGACTCTGGACAGCTACTGTTTATACATTGATTACCAGGGACCCGATTTTATTTTCTTCCCATTCCCCTGATGCACAACATTATGATGCATACATAGGATGCCTACAGTGTGATCTCTTATGAAGAGAATATTTACTCTAGCTTTATTTATCTTTCCTAGCAATGTGTACCTGGAGAAAAGAAATGCTTTTCTTCAGTCACAGATGCATAAGTCTTTGAAATTTAGTCTTTAAAGAAAATCCTTTTTGTATTGTACAGAGCTATACTGTGAGCAACAAAGTCCATAAATAAAAGAGTGCCACACAGCTTACAGGTTATCTATTTAACTACTACAGCTTTGTTCTTTCTAATTTAACACATTTCAGTATGCTAAGATTCTGGAATTTAATAGCTCTTAACAATAAACATATTCCACTGAGATTTGAAAAGCAATAGCAACTAGAACACAGATCTAAATCAATGTATGTCCTGCAAAAGCATTGAAAATTAGGAAATGTTGAGTCCTGTATTTTATTACATGACAAAAAAATTAGAAGTAGTAGGAGGTTTTTTTCATTTTATAGGCATGCTTAACTCTCTAACTTCTAGATGTTTCCTGGAATACATTTACGAAATAAATGTTTAAAGTCTTAGTTCTATTGTCAGTAATGAGATTTTAGGCATTGAGTTGAGTTAGATTAGGTTATCCCTCACTGAAACTTTAAAATGAAAGAAAAAAAACCAACCTTGGATTTTCTTTAACTGAGTAAGATAAGGTTCTTCATTAGTTTTATTTAATGCTCTGGCTTTAATACACACTTCAGTTTACAATTAATAAGTTACATTATCAGTAAAAGTAAATAATTGTAGAAAAAAATATGAATTGTTTGTATATCCCTTCATCAAACTGTAAAATTTAATCTGATTGTATGTTTTTACTTCTAACTAAAGTGTCTAGCAGGTGTTAAGCATTTATTAAAGCATTTTACTAAAGGAACTCTTAATAGCTTTAAACACTTCACTGATTCCTATCCCTCAAACATGGTTTTCCATGGAAACAGCTTAGGGAAAGAAACATGTGTTGGAAGGCTGCGATCACTTACTGTTGACTGATAAAATAGCAAAGTTTTAGAACAGCAGAGTAGCTATTGCCAATCATTCAGCAGCTTAAGACAAGCAGAACTAAAAGCTTTGTAAGGCATGAGGGAAATTTGTCAATACTCTTGCTTTCTTGTGAGATTTCTTCACCAGGACCCTGTTTGACGCTTGGTATCTGGAGCAGCATTTATTCCTAGAGGGCTACTGCACCATCTCTTCAGTACTTGGATCCCATATCAAAGACATGGATGAGTGGTTGTTGCTTTTGTCAAAATTAAAGCTACAGCATAATATAAAACGGACAAATACTTGGCCAAAGGACAACCCTCCCTCCTGCTGTTCCTGTTCTTGACATGAGTGTGGGGAGGTCCTGCAGCCCAGAGAATTCAGTGAATTGGGCAACTACTGACTTCAAAGTTTTAGAGGTGTGGACTGAGTTGCCCTGAAGACCTGTGAAACCCTAAAGGAAGGAGTGCGTATTAAAGAATTGCACAGGGAGGAACACTGTCTTGAAAAATTCCACTGGCAACATCTGTTAGCAATCTGGAACAATTTCCTTAAAAGTATAATTTTTTTTCTTTTTAAAAGGTTATCAATGACATTTCACGTTACACTTTTATATACATATTTTCTTTATTTTATAGTATTTTTCAATATTATTGTGGCATGATGTCAAAATCACAGGGTGATCAAATTTATTGCTTTCAGCATGCAAAATTCTTTCTTTATTAAAAAAAAGGAGAAGCTCTGAGATTGTGAGATATTTGGGAGAGCAGTAAATTAGAGATTCCTTAAATTTTAATACAGAAATAAAATTAAATTTACTCCAACCTATTATTTCACTTTACAATGTACTTCTAATGGCGTAAGTTGTGAAGGATGTATAAAATACTAAGAGTAACACAAGATATAAAATTAAATATTATTTTTAATACAATATTTTTAATTCTTATGCAAGAAATAATTACAATTCTAGATGTCTATCATATTTTTCTTTCAATTAATGAGGCTATAGAATAGTTGAAGTTGTTCTAATCAGAATAGAAATCTCATAGGAAAAAGACAACTCAGCTAGGAACAAAGAAAGCTACTTTTAATAGTTCTAAATTGAACTTCTCTAACTAAAAAAAGTACTAAAATTGCAATATTGCTGTAACTATTTCACTAGAGTATTGTGCAAGACAATGTATGCCTCAAGATACTGAAACCTATTTTACCATGAAGTTCAATAAAACTGAATTTCTTTTTCTGTGTTCAGTTGGAAATATAAGAGGTTTACTTACAAAACAAGTGTTCTACAGCAGTTTTTCATCATTTATAAAAACAAATTAAAATGCTTCATCAGCTTTAATATATTTTGCACAAGAATTTAAGCAGTCATGGTTCACTAATGGGATATATAGACAAGAGTATAAGTCTTCTGCTCTGCTCATGTCACTTCAAAGAAGACAGGCCAACTAAAAAACATCCATGTGAGCGTGATCAGAAAAGTCAGAGATTTGCAAAATAAGACCTATAAATGAATAATGATTGGTTAGTCTAATTAAAGAGAGAGTGAAGAGGGAGATAACAATTGTCATATACATACAAGGCTGTCGCAAAGAGCAGAAGAATAATCTATTTTCTATATTCATGGGGAATGGAATTAAAATGAGATTATGTAGGATCTGTGAAGTTGGTGCAATTTTTCAGTGGTAAGGTCAGTGAGGCCCTGGACCACTTGGCTGAAGGCAGTTACGGGCTTTCAATCCACAGAGGCTCTTTGAGTGCAACAGATGCCCAGCATAATACAGTTATAGAGTAGCTGCTTGGCAGAAATTGTGGATGGTTTTCTTTGGTCTCTTTGAAATAAGGATGTGGTGGGCATAATGAAAAATGAGGACAATTTTGCTCTGCAATAAATGTGAGAAACCATAAATATCTATAATTTTTTTTGAAATGTTTGACTAAATAAAACCAGATACAAATAGAACTAGAGATCTTAATTCCAATTTGTTAAATAGATGAAAGGACAGATCTCATATTTGTTACCCAAATCAATCCCACAGAACACTGTGAACCTGCAAAAGGGCTGTGGAGTGAGAAACTTTTTCATTATGATCAGTATAATACAAGACTTGGAGCTTAGTTCACATGCTGGCTAAGGTACTCTTTTTCTTCTTTCTCTCTTTCAATTAACATATAAAACTGTTGTATTTGGGCCTGTATTTTCTGAATAAAGGCTTTGCAACATACAAGTGTAAGAAATAGGCTGAAACCCCATGCAAATGATTCTGACAAATACTTTTTTAAATACCAAAGAAAAGTTAATCTATTTTTTTTTAAATTAAATTGATATTGATTATATGTAGGTGGTTTAATCTCATTGTCTTTTCAAAACTGAATGGTTCCATGTACAGATATTAGAGTTATGAATGCAAACTGAAAAGGGAGAGAAAGCAGTGGGTAGGTAACTGTGATGGTTCACTTCTGTTGACATTAGGGTTAGTAAGACATCAGTTGTGGGTAATTGTACTTGGCATTGTTGATGAAACGGGGAATATGACAAAAAATTCCAATATCTCTTTGATTTATTTAATAGATTTATGGACTTTTCAGGCCAGAGGGGGGATCATTATGTTCACATCTGACTGCTTCTATTACATAGGCCATACAGCTTCCTTGAATTAACTTCTGTGGCTGAACTAGAATAGAAATTGTTCTAATGTGTTTAAATGTGAGTTATTTCTAATCAGAATATGCCTATCTACAACTTCCATATGCTATAATTCCTTATGCATTTTCCTGCTAGATTTGAGAATTCTCTTATAATTTTTTATTCCTTATAGCATTTCCTATACTTTGCAATCAAGTCACACTTAATGAGTGGGGAAATCAATGCAGAGTTAATGAATTTTCATTTTTGCTGTGGAATCTTTACATATAGACAATTTTTTACATCACTATTGGGCTTTTCTGCTTTTCACTACTAACATTATGCCTTGGCTTTGAGGAGAAATTCTGAGAGGAAATGACAGAACTAAAACAAACAAATAAAAAAGGAAAATGTTATTTTAAAGTAGAAACAAGTAATGGAGCAGAAACTAAGTAATCTATCTATGCAAACTGTCAAATTAACAACATATCAACTGGTCTGAAATACCTGTTGATCTCATTAGTCAGTCAGTTATAGGAAGCGGCCCTTTTAAAATACTGGATTCTCATTGCCGAGACCACATCTCCATATACACTATCGTAAGGGCAGCCTGCTTGAACCACCACATAACGGAATGTGACAAAATTGCCTCATTGTGTAGATGACACTGGGAAAAAGCCACCAAACACTGGCCAGAAACAACACCCAGTGATTAGCCAGATTGATCCCATTTGGCCAGAAACAATCCAGAGAACCAGGGACAGCACGAAGGGATGTGTAGTGATGCCCCAAGACAGAGTAGCAGCAGCAGCACCCAAGAGCATTGTTTTTTTTTCAGGGAGATCCTGCAGGACACCAGACCACCAAAGGACTCCACAGGAGCCCCACAGCCCTGTTGGATCCCAGAGTAGCTTGCTAGGCCAAGCAGTGAGCGTGGCACAGGAGAAAATGTAGAAATTCCATCCCTGGGAAAGGCAATGTGTGGAGATGTGTGTTTGGTTTTGCATTTGGGGATGACTGCACTTATACCAGCGAAGCCTTGAACTGCTCTGTGATTCTGCCATACCTCCATTGTCCTTGGCTGGTTTTGCTAGAGGGAATTAAAAGCTGTGTGCACCAAAAGTTTAAAGGTATGTCTGAAGTTTGTATTTCCCTTCCTGCAACACTCCCAATCACTCATGAACAGCAGACATGAGCAAGAAGAGGTACAGTTCTGCTGTACTAAAATGGAAGGGAATAAGCAGGACACCACGCACAGCCAAAAGACATGAACAACTAGTCAGCACATTTTAGAAGAGACATTGTATACTCAAGAGATTCTAGGTGCACTGGCCAACTCCCAGTGAACTCCGAGAAAGGTGAGGAAATGAAAAAAAGCTTAACTGATTTTTAATGTTTTGCTGAGAACTGACCTTCTGTGTATTAGCTAAAGCAAAATGACTGCCTAAAACTTCTGCAACTCTGCTGGCAACATTTTGGTTATTTTAAACCCATGTAAACAAATGTGTGGATTACAGGGAAAGGTAGAGCTAAGGTTGTCAGTGATGATCCTGGAACCAAGGGTAACTCAGCTGTGAGGTGCCGCATCTGGAAGGGGACACCAGCGCCTGTACCAGGCATTTTAGAAAGGACAGAGAATTGGCAGGACATGCTTTCACAGAGCAGGGAAAGCCTGACAACACAAAGATCTACTCTGATGAGCATCCAGCTGTGAAGAGCTATGAGTGCTATAGACACAGTTCTTAACCTTTCCTTTGCTATATTTATCGTTTGAGCTCCCTGAGTCCCTCACACTACTTTAATAATTCTCCTGGCTTTCTCTTAATCCTCTCCAATTTATCAATGCTCTTTCTGAATTGTGGATTATAGAACTGGAAGCAACAGCCACACAGGGAGACATACAGAAGTAACATAATTCATTTCTACTCAGTTTTCTCATGTTTGTGTCTCACATTTTCCTTATCAGTGTGGAACTGTGTTGAGTGTTTATGCCTGGTGGAACTTCTTGCATCTTTTTAAGAGCAGCTGCTCTTCAACACAGGATTTGTAGTCTCGAAGTGTAGCTTCTATTCATACCTCACTAGACCAAAATGTGACCTGGCTATGCTGGATTACAGATTGTATATTTGTACTATACTTACAAAACAGCCTACATTTCTCTACTGAGTATAACTACTTTGACATTCCTTGATGTGTCTGTGTGCATATGCCATAAATTCAATCAATAACAGCTTTGTTTCCCTCCAAGACATTGTTAACAATATTAAATAGCAAAAGGTCGAGAACCAATCCTTAAAGACCTCACAAACATCAGTAAGAAAGGCAGTGTTTAATCAATATGAACTCTTCTGTTGATTTTGTATCATCTGGCTTCTTAATAAAAATATCATGCTGTATCAAACCAAGCAGTTTACAGAAATGGAAGTGGTAAATTATACCAATGCTATTATCAATGAAACTTCCATTTAAATAAAATTTAATACCCAAGTAGAACTCATAAACTCAGGCTGCCTAGTATTGTTATCAATCTACTGTGCATTATTTTGATAATTACATATGTATTGTAAAAATGCCAAGCCTTCTAGCTGCTGAGCATTCAGGAATTCACATACAAGACTCAGCATGGCACTGATGTTCAATCATCATTAGCACTTTGAGGCAAACAGCAGAAAATATAGACATCAGTCATCTGATAGTCACTCAGAAGTATTACGCTTTCCCCTGTCAGTCTTCAGTCATGTAGTGACTAACACAGAAAGAATTATTAAGCTGACTGAACTTGAAAAAGAAAAAGGTTGATAATAAAACTACTACAGTTAATGTAACCGATTTTTAAGGTTTCTGCTAACTCAGTAGGAAAACGAAATAGAGAAGAGAAGCTTTAAGGGTAATCCTATCAATATATATAAATATATATCAATATATATATAAAGAGACAGTGCAAAGAGGATGGAGCCAGGCTTTTCAGTGGTGTTCAGCAGCAAGACAAGAGGCAATGGGCACAAACTGAAACATGGGAGGTTCCCTTTGAACATGAGGAAACTGTTTTGCTGTGAGGGTGACTGAGTACTGGAATAAGTTGGCCACAAAGGTTGTGGAGTATCCCTTCTCAGAGATATTAAAAAACTGTCTGAGCACTGTCCTGGGCAACGGGCTCTAGGTGGCCCTGCTGGAGTGGTGACGTTGGACCAGGTGATCTCCAAAGGTCCCTTCCAATGTCAACCATTCTGTGACTCTGTGATCTACCCTAAAGGAGACATAGCTGGTCATCTCTTTCATCAATAATTCTTGACCCTGGGCTAATGCCACCTCTAAGGTTTTATGTATTGTCCTATTATTGGACTATGACATGTAAATACTGAAGCAAAATGAAATATTCCTTGACAAAGTTTACGTAGCCAGACCAGAAGTGCCTCAGACTGTTCATTGCATTTCCTAGTGGAGGAAAATGCTATCTTGTTCTATAGCAACGTTTGCACTATCAGATTTCTTGTTCCCAGCTGTCCTCAGCTGTATTCTCTTCCCTCTAGCTGACATAGTAAAGTGGGGGCAATTATCATCTAACCAAGTTTCTACTTGGTAACAAACCTATTTTATCTATTATGTTTTAAACTAAATCACTTATTTTGTAAGATTGTTCAAATGAGATTTTTTCATGCCCGAGATGGCTTCCACTGCTCAGTATAACTTTGGTCTGTAGTGGAGAATATATCAAAATGGAAGCATTTCAGAAACAGTCTTAAAAATCACAAAGTTAGATGGAAAAAAATCAAAAGGGGAAAGACTATATATATTAATTCGTAAGTATTCCTATGATAGGGGGCATATAAGGATTTAAGAGAAATAAAACAAGCGGAACAGGTGTTAAAATGCAAAAATACACTGGGAAAGGCTAAGACCTATCTCACAGCAATCTGGAAAGCTAGATAATGTGATGTCATAGAGTCTATCAGCTTTCAAATGACTGCATGGTATTAGCACAGTCTGATGCTAACCTCTGTATGTGTGAAACAATGAACATTAAATTCTGTACAAATTAGAATTGCTGAAATTAGTGACCACAGTAGATAAATATCAAGAAAATGCAAATGACAAGGTTATGGACCTAAAAAAGATTGACTTCCTTCTTAGAAATATGCTCATATATATGTGATATCATTTTACTTGATGAAACTTAAGCAAAACAAACCCAGTCTGACCTACTAGATGTTATACTGAATTTATACATGCACAGATTTCTTCATATGGTAAATGATACAGGAAATCATGTCCAACAGTTCTTTAAATTATGTTCCTCATAACTGAAAATACATTTTAGCACTTTTTATACATTACTGTGACAAAACTCAGTCTAGCTCAGTTTCTAAAGGTGAACAAATTCCACCACCCACAAACAAGTTTAATGTAAAGCTATGAACTGATGCCAAAACAGCACAGAGTAACTGCTCGGAGACGAATTTTGTCTTTAAGCAGCAAAGGTATTTATTTCATGCAATGCTGGGGAGCTAGCCAGTTCACACTGGACAAACTAGCTCCAAAGTTTTCAGTGAAAAGTTAGGTATTTTATACAGTTTTTGTGAGAGGTTGCACAACATCTTTACATACATACTCATTTGATTTTGACACCTAATCATTCCATTCACAATAGATGGGATTTAGGTGGAGTAGACCTTTCAATTTTCTTTTTTAAATTATTTCCTGACTTGATGGTCTCCTTAACTCCTTCAGGTGCCCACCTTATCTTTTTGAATTAACTAATTTCTAATTTCTAATTAACTAATCAGAGTACATTCCTTTCTCAACACAAACAGAGCATCACAGAGAGCATTGTACCAAACTCATCCTGACTAATACTTTTATTTTAAGACCTTGTTCTGTTTCAGAACAGCCATTAAGAAGGTTTTTTAAGGCTCATTTATGTGCTTACTTGGGAAAAGAGAGAGAGAAACATGCAGTCTTCCAATACACCCCTTAATGAATTAACTGGGGTAACATGATGTTAGCTGTTCAAGAAACATATTTTCTTACCTTTCAGGTACAAACGTATTCATCACTGGTAAGTGTTATACTTCACAGGCCAGTCATCTCACAACTGACCTAGGCAGCAGCATTCCTGGAAGCTCCAGGTTTCCAGTGTTCACCTTCAAGAAACTGGGAGATTATGTGCTATAGCAGGAGTGGGAAGACAACAAATGATGTAAATCAAGTTAGCAACTTGTTCTGTTTCAAAGATGAGTATTGAAAGCTGTTTAAGTTGTGATACACACATCCAAAGGACTACTTGTCACTCACATTTCTTAAACTTTGTTTTTGTTTCAGTGTTGAAATTCTAAATTTCTGTTTAGGATGAGCACTAGCATTCAGCAGCTGCAAGCTGTTAACATATGATCTCTTCCTGCTGTAAAAGTAGCAATCCTACAGAAATGCTTACAAAATGCATAGAGCAAATCATTTAAACAAAACATTCAAATACATTTCTCCAAACATTAAGGGGAAAATACTTTCAAGAAATGGTAAGATTGCTTCTATATATATTTTATTGCTAAAAATACTCCCCAAAGCATTTCTGCAAATTGCTCACAAGCAGTTCTTTGAAAATATCTGTTGCTACTGGCATTGGTTAATTTTGATCAAATATCTCTTTAGATACCCAGCAGGAAGATATGGAAAAGATGGTGCCAGACTTTTCTTAGAGATACATATCGAAAGGAAGAAAGGCTATGGGCACAATTTACAATTCAGGAAATTCCAATTAAACACAGGAATGTTTTCATGGTGAGGGTAGTTAAATACTAAGCAGTGAGTCAGCTATGCAATAACACTGGGCAGTAACATTAGCAGGAAATATCCAGCCAACTACGCATAATGAAATAAGTGGAAATGACAGAGAAGAGTGAAGTGATGCTACTGTAGCATGCAAAAAATCGCAAGGGAAGAGAAGATACTTTGAGTGATGGTGCTGCAGAAAGAAGGAACACCAAAGAAAAAGAAATAAAAGCAAAAGTTGAAGAAAAAGATACAAGATTAAAAGGGAATTTTAGACAGCTGTAATCAAATTAAGAATATATCAAGTGAAGGTATTTACCAAAATGCTAACTCGTTCAGATAGGAATTGGAACTAGTAAAAACAATTACAGTGATTTGTTAAAGATGAGATCTTAGATCAAGTGGAATGTAGCCTGTCGATCATAAAAATGATAGGTATATTGACTGAGTCTTTGAGATGGAACAGAGATGTGTATGTAAAGCACAAATCCAGTCATTTGTTCTGACTGGGTTCTTGCTATAGCTACAAGAATGCTTGCAGGCTGTTCTTGTGAAAAGCCAATGTTATACACTAGCCTGTTTGGTTTAAATTTGACTTAATATTAAAGAAACATTGAAAATATAATTTATATATCAAGCTGAGTGAAAGCTGAGATATGGAGGTTTGCTCCTGCTTTTACATTTGACGATAAAAGGCATCTGCTTGATTTAAGGTAAAAAGAATATGTTACCACATCTCCATTTACGAATCCTTTTCAACCAAATCATCTGTAAGGGCTGAAGTCTTGTCCTGCTTAATAAAGTCCTTGAAAATTTCTCTTAAGAAGTAAAAGCAAAGTCCTTTCTCTGCAAAATGAGGCTTCTGTAACATTATTTCAAAAGGTCCTTGCATTTGTGCAAATGTGGAGTCCTGCGTAATTTGCATCAGTTATTGTGCAGACTTAAGCAGGTTAGAAAATTACACTCCCACTTTTCTTGTTATGTCCTAAGTGATTTACTGTCAATACGAGTCAGAGAGGACCAGTAATATTTCTCACACTGTAATATAGCTGTAAATAAAGCTAACTAAATATTTACATAGTTGATCTATTTCATTTCCACATATTTTTTAGCTCAAATACAATTCAAACATGTAAAATATCCACTTCAACATAAAATGTTGCTCAATTTTCTTTTTCATAAATTTCAGGTGTCATGTTTCTAACAAGGCACAGCTATTCATTTCTATAATGACAAAACAAATGCATCTGTGGAAAAGAGCTCAAGTATTTTGGGAACAGAGATTGCTTGAATACCCAAGCAAGTTTATTGTTAGAGAATTATGTTGGTTCACCAGAACTTTGAGGTTGGTTTTTTGTTGTTCGTTATTTATTTATTTATTTATTTTATTTTCTGTAAAGATTTGATAAGAATTGAAATTGCAGCTGATCCTCAATTCTGCTATCACAAAGTCCCTATGGTAGCTGCTGAAAGCTTCATTAATGCAAAGGAGTTCATACAGTACCCATACGTCCTTACCCTTGTAACTAACTACTGTCTATTGTGTGATGAAGGAGAGTTTTTCTTCCTGCTTCTTTGCTCCACTGGTTTTTACTGATTCACAAAGCCACATGTTCACCAAGATACATTCTTCCTCTGTGTGGATCTTGACCTTACTCTAATATTAAATCAATAGCTACTTAGTCTCTGTAGTCACACTAGGATTGGGCATGTAACTCCTTCTCTGTTTTGTTGCTATATGAAAATTGTTTTTTAGTGAATCATTCATCCTTTCTTAGCAGACATTGTCTCCTGGATCAAAAAAAAACATCTCCTTAAGATCTCTGTTGAAGCATCCCCTCTGCTGCTGAAGTGCCTCCTTCTGTAAAACTTCTTTCTTCTACATAGATTTATATGTCCTTTTCTATCGTAAAATGTAGGCCTTCTTAAACTCCCAGGACAAAAAAATTTATGATGCTGTGTATTCATAAATCCACGGTTCACGATAAAAGGACTGTAACTATTAGTTTAAATCTTTAGTATAAGCATAATACAAACAAAGTTATCTTCATGTGACCTGGCACTAACTTATATTTTATTGTTTCTTTTTCAAGATAACCCCTGGACTAAAGATTGTGAGAATGAACAGTAATGGATCTGCTGAAATTAATTTCCCTTGAACTAGAACTCTCAAGACACTTTCAGTGTGCCATGTTTTGAATGTCTTTCTTGTGTGTTCTTCTGAGCCCAAAACAAGGGGGCAAGAAATTTATTACGTGTGATGCACTTTCAGCTAAGCCTACACAATCTCACTAATGTCATGGCAAGAGTAAGGAAAACTTGTCCATTGCTGAAGAGCTTTCACTTATAAGTATTTTTCTTTAACTTAAGCTTGAAAATCATAGACCTTCACAAAAAGAGGGGAGGGAGGGGAGGAGGAAATAAAAAACACTGTAGGCATACTGTGAGATCAGAAGGAAGTACAAGAAATATTTCTGTCTTGTGTTTCAGTTGTCTTCAATTGAAGATGCATAAAATTGGGCCTTAAGTCATCAGGAAAAAAAAGTCCAGTGAGAATATGTATAAAAATTGCAAATAAGGAATAATATACTATCTAGTATTAGACCGCAGTAAAAGGAAGAAGCAGAGGACTATCTGTCAAAAAGCTTTATAGCTGCTTGTAATTTCATTATAACCTTTTGTGCCACTGTTTAAAGGAACAAATTTTCTTGTGACCTTTGCCTAGTATCTCACTAACACAACTACTGCAAGATAAGTTAAGGTTTCAAGATAAATACCTTCACAGATCCACTCCTCATTTCAAACAATAATTTTAAAAAAATAAAAATCACAGCTCTCATCAATTAAGAAAAGAGAAAAATTGTCTACCTGTTAATCTGCTATAATATAGAATGGTATTTTTAAAAAGTCTTCCTTTTCATTCTCAAATACATCAAATAGATACTCTTTTGAAGAGTACATTTCTCCTCTATACTGACAGTTCATCTGTGGATTTAAAATAATACAGAAATAAAGCTTTCTTGTAGTTCAGGAATTATCTCTGTTTGAAATTATGTAACTGTCTCAAAAACCCTCTGGAAAACACATACCTAGAGATTTATGTGCTTGCAGTTTTGGTGAATAGAACAAACGTGCAAACTCTCTGTATGTTTCTTAAATCTTCTCTCTTACAGAAGAGATAGCATTGATAGCACTTTTTTTACTGTGAACTAAAAAAATAGCACCTGTCTAAATAACTCTGTAACCAACAGTCCCTATACACTGAAAACCACAAACTAGTTTGAATTGGGCCATTTCATGACTGCTTTTTATTATTTCTCCTTTTTTTTCACCATCCTCTACATTAACCTTAATGCTTCTAAATCATCATTGATTGATGCTGTGAGGACTAGAAAAAGCTAATGAAACTAACTTAACATTCACCTGATAAAATCTGAGATAAAATTACAATTGTTATTTACCCAGTATTGGGTCTTGCTGAAGGCAGTTTTTGATTATTCAGAAATCAGTCTACTGTTAAAACAGTCATTATCCAGGAGGAACTTCTAGTCCAAAGATACTATTCAATAAGTTTCAGGTGATGTTGCCTCCTTTATTATTCACGGCCACTACCCTGCTTGGTTAGCCTTGATTTGTGGCTGTGCTCCAAGCCCAGAAAAAGAGTCCAAGAATGGAGTGTGAGAGGAGACAGCATATGAAGGCATCGGGCAAGAGAGGAGCATCTGTAGCTGATAGAAGGCATAGCTGAGAAGTAGAAATGCACTTTCAGCAGAAGCATTCAATGGAAGTGATGCCAGAGTGTGAACAAAGGCAGCCAGGAGAGTCTCCAAGGAGAGAGAATCCAGACCATCAAGAGTCTTATTTCAGCAATGGGAAGAGGAAAGAAAAACCTGAAAATTCAGAAATTAAAACAAGTATATATAGCCTCATTTGAAAGAATGACTGATTTGTCTTAAACCTGATGAGCTTTCTATGTGGAAATTTCACTTATCTATCAAACCCTTTTCTCAACTTAATTAACTGCAAACTCGTGTCTAGATTAGAACAGGTCAGATTAGAACATTGTCTGTGGGACAATGAACACACTATGTATTTAAGTAGCAACTGGCAAAACAAAGTGCCAGCCCTATACAGAATTATTGGTGATTATATCCTTGTCCATTATCTTAAGCTCAAACACTATACACCTCTGCACAGCAAAGCATACCTGGATATGACACCTAGTCACTGTTTCAAATGTCAAGGGTTCCTTATTTCCTTACTAACAAGAGCGACTGCAAGTTCCTTAAGACATTTTCCATCCTGATGGTAGCAGTTGCCAAGGTTTTATCATTTACTTTCTCATTCATGCTACATGCAACACACTGCTGATTCTGTTACTTTCCCTTTTCTTCTGCTGCAGTACAGAAGGTATTTAGTGATTCAACCATGACAGTGAAGAACTTTAGGGATGAATTATCTCACTGAAGGACAGTATGAATTCCTCACCAAGTCCTTCTTCCCACCACTCACTTGTCACCCTGAAAAATACAATAAAATCTTTTAATCACCTAGGCGGAGTGAAGCAAAGAGGAAAAGCTTTACTGAAAGTATCTAGATAAGGTTTATTGTACTATGAGACTAAGGCTTGTGAAATAGGCACCAGATATTTATACCCAAAGTACTCATCTTAATAGAAAGAAGGTCATTGCTAATGTAAAAGTGAATGCTTCAGAATAATAATTTTAAGAGGGTGTGACAGTCTAAGAAATAAAAATATATCAAAACTAAGCAGTTATAAAAATCCACTTGTAACCAAATGTGTTCCAATAAGCTGCTTGTACCTAATACTTTATCTAAAGGTTAGGTTTCTCAATATCTACCATAATTTAGTTGAATAAGCATAAACCAGCTGCATACAGAACAGGTTTGGGGAGATTTATTGTTTGTGACTGTCAACAGATAACCTAAGTATGCAGTCTTTTCCTGAGTATAGACAGGAGGGGAGGTCTTGTTATTTTTACTTTCAAAAGCTTGTCTAAATCTATGTTCTTTACAAAGGATTACAGAATGAATATGAACAGCAATATTTTCAGAAGTGTAATTTTTTAAAGAGGAGGGTTGCTAGTTTAAAGTCTGAAGGCACTACCTGACTAAACAAACTGAGCAAAAAGCCAAATGAACATCTTACAAAAACGAGTCAATTGAATCTCTCTGATCTCTATTCCTAAATTTTAACTGGTTTAAGGTAGCATTTGTAACAGTGATAAATCAATAATTTATGTTTTAATCTTGAGAATTCGTGAAAAAAAATTACCAAGATTCCTAGGTAAATATGAAAAAAATAATAAAAGTTTCCAAACAAGGCAACAATATTTCTCATTTTTCATGTAGATATTTCTATCCTGTTTCCATATGTTCAGTAAAATTCTATTAGCATAAACATATATCAGAGAAAGAATTGGCTGTTAATATTACTGAAAACAAACAAAAGTCAGTCAAAATCTTGCCCCACATTCATAAAAACTCAAGAGTGCATGAATATTGTGTTAAAGCTATATTTGTTATGCCTGATTAATAATCTCTTGTAGAGTCTCTTAATTTTACAGTTTTCACATAGAAATATCAAATTGACAAACCTTTAGCAGCTTTTGCAAACTACGCCTAACACGTTTGTCATATATTCTCTTAACCGTGACTGGGATATAATTCACTATTACCTTGTTGACAAGGCTATGATTCATTTCACACATCACTATTCATTAAAATAATATGTACCTATGCTCTGGTTTTGTACCACTTCAAAGCTCAACTACCAACAGATTCATGGTCAATTAGTTTAACTGGATGAGTAACAGCTGGAAAACTATGTAGGTTTCTCTCTTTTTCATATTTTGTGTTTACATGAAATTAGAACCTCATAAATCAGTTACAATACAGTGATTTAGGTGTAGTTCTCCATTTCTTTCATTTAAGTGGAGAAAGATATGTTGTTTCCTTTTATCTTGGATGGCAAAAACATTTCTCACCTAATTAACTTCTTTCTCTAGGGTGGTAAATGTTCAAGAAACTCACAATTAAATGTCTTAATGAGATTTCAAGTTAGTAAATATTTCTCTGGGATGTGCAGTTGCAAAGAACTGAAGATTCTTTACCGTGTAAAGCTTATGCTCACAAAACTGATCCCTCATGCTCATGCTGTTGGCCTTTCCCTCCACGAGTGTAGTCTTTTTTCTAGTAAAAAAAAAAAAAAAAAACCAAACATAAAAGACATTAAAATTGAGAAAAAAAAGTCTCATTTCTTATTCCTTAGAGAAATAGGCTTCTGAAATATTGGCCAGAAAACTAATCTTGTATGTCACTCATCTTTACTTGTGTCTTTTAGTTAACTTGAATGTTTCTTACAGAACAAGCATAATGGTTTTTAGTATGCACAGGTGGGGTTAGTGTTAATTTGCCTCATATTTCAGAGCAAGTATACTTCTGAAATCGGGAATGGTTGCACATACAAACAAATACTGTACTCAGGGGGGACCTTAGCATCCCAGACATCTGTTGAGCAACAGATACACATAAACACTGCTCAGTTAAGAGAATCTTAAGTCACACAGAGGGCAACAGATGATGCAGAAAGTAAACAACCTGAATAACAAAACAACTTAAGCCAAACTCATCCTTTCTTTTATATTCAGCAGTGCACTTTCTTAAGGAAATGTTTGGCCAGGATGAAATTGTATCTTTAAGAAGTACATCATAGTCATCTATGATCTTACATTATGAGCCTTTAGCTAGCTTCTCCTGCAAAAATTATAGTTTCTGGAATAAATTCTAGAGGGACTTTACTTGAGGAGGAAGAAGGTTAACACAGAGGGATCCATCCTGAAATCTTTATTCAAGTGAAAAATGTTAAGCTCCTCTTCTTTTCCTTTAAGCCCTGTTCTTCACCATCCCTATTTTTTGCTCTTGCAAAACTTAAGTCTTCAAGAGACCTTGTTTGTTCAAGATGGTTGCATTCTGATACGGAAGCTAGGCTTAGGTGTTGTGTTGCTGACACAGACTAATACAAAGATAGAAAACAAAACCAAACACAAACATACCAACACAAACAAACAAACAAAAACCCACCCCAAAATCACAGCCATAGTGTTTTAGTTGAATTTCAAATTTGCCATAGTTTTGAGAAGATTTTGTAGAAGACGACACATTCCCTTTAATAGGCCCTTTACTGGTAACAATTCCTATTTTCTCCTACCTTTGTTTTAGCAGACCAGGTTCCTGGAAGGATTTCAAGAATCTTTGTAAACTGCCATTACCTATGCACAGAAATCATTACAAAACCATATTCCTCAGAAGACTTTGTGCTTTAATATTTCAGTTAGTGCCTAAAGCAAGACAGCAGAGACAAGCCAAGCATTTAAAAGTCTGATTGTTTTGGTTTTGGGTTTTTTTGAACTATATTCATAATTTAAGGTAAATGAAAACAGGGGAAAATAGGGCAGTAATACAATCTCAGAAATTTTGACTAGAATTGTGTTCTGAATTAGTTCAAAATTAAATTGCTTGATATGGCACCGCAACAGAGTTTGGGCAATGCGAATACCTGCTGTTCGTGAGTCACTTTTTTCCATAGTGCAGGCAGTATCATAAGATGACCTACTATATCACACGATTTGTCAAAGAAGAGAACAAACTGTCACCTTGCAAAAGAAATAATGTGGCTATATAGCTTGGATCCTAAGAGAGAACACTGGTATCTCATGAATATTTTCCACGAATCACAGTTTCCAGGATGCTAATTAAATCCAAAATATTATTGACATTAAAGATGTTTAGGTATTTCATTAGACTAGTCCAGGTTGTAGAAACACTCTTATTTTCCTCATATAGCTATAATGGAAGCAACACACCTTTCATGGAAAAAACAACATGCTTTAGAGGCCACTGGAGTGTGCCTGAAAGGATTGCAGGGCTAGAATAAGACTGAAGAAAAGTATAGTGTTAATAAAACAGATTTTGGGTTTGGTTTGGGTTTTTTTGTTTGTTTTTGTTTTGGATTAGGTTTTTTGTTAACAAGTCATAAGACAACAAGAATCCATACAAAAAGACTAGAATTCAATATGTAAAATTTAATGTTGGGAATGTCAGTTACTTATTCATCGCACTTGTAAAGAATTGTGTCATATATATATTTGTACAAATATTTGAGAAGACCTGATTTTCAAGTAATCATTTAGAATAAAATCATTGCATTTACCATCATTTGTGCTTGCAGGCTGGCAACAACGATTTGGGGATGACTGTGCATGCTCTCAAGACCAGGAGCTCTGGAAAACATGACACCAAGTTTATTGGAATCATCACCTCGCTTACTTTTGTGGTATGTCCTACCACAGGATTTGGTAAGGAAGTCTAACAGTTGCAAAAAAGGGAAAGATAAGCAAAACCAAAACTTAAACCTCAGACATACAGAAATGGTTGTCTAACTGTATGTTGGTCTCTTAAACAAATGTCCACATAGTTTTTCTCTGATTGTCTCTGGAAGGGGAGTCAACTGTTCTTCAGCAAAATGTCTCTAATCATAGTCAATTAGTAGCACAAATTATGAACACAGTAATTATTTCTGTAGCACTTACGTATGCCCTGCATATCAACAAAAGCTAAAAAAGCCTCAAAAAAGACATGTATTTTAGGTTGCATCTAACACAGAAACAGAGAATCAGTAATAGCCGTAAAATGTCTTCCTAAAAAAAACTAAACAAAAAACCAACAAACCA
This sequence comes from Falco punctatus, assembly GCF_963210335.1. Lineage (NCBI taxonomy): Eukaryota > Metazoa > Chordata > Aves > Falconiformes > Falconidae > Falco > Falco punctatus. The sequence goes on along the minus strand of NC_137581.1, from coordinate 105,128,417 downwards.
ACCAAAACCCTAAAAATTTGAAGCAATAGTATAATGGGAAATGTTCTTACAGTAGCACAGGTGTCTGAGAGGAGGAAATAAAGCTTCATAAATATTTCATGGTGATTCCTCAAGGGAAATACCTCACAATTCTGTTATCTCCAGGGCAAAGCACAAATAATGAACTTACGGTGGGGCATGGGGAGGGTAAAATAAAATAAAATAAAATAAAAGCTACTTTGTCAGTGCCAAAAAAGCAGATGATGGGTGTTTATATACCTAGCCCAGAGCGAGACCTTTAATGTTGAATAGGGTATCTGGAAATTTAAATATGAATTTAAAGCTAAAATTGAAATCTATCAGATTTGGTTGGCTTGCTGGCTTTAGACAAAGAAGCTTCATTCTCCCATGCCCATAGAAGCTGCTGGGGCCAAGCTAGGACACCCTGCCAGGTATGACTATCATCATTTCAGATCCTGCAGTCTCACATTAGTTACACTAAGAAAATCCAGCTTTGGCAACGTTCAAGATCTAAGAGGAATAAGATTTTCAGAGAGCTTGACTGACAGCATCTCCTGCAGTATTACAGGGAAGTGGTGGGCTCCTGCAGAGAGCCTCAGAAACTGCCAATGCTTTTTTGTACTCCTCTATGTCATTTCTCACGCACCCAAATCACAGCTGTCACTGCTACCTCGCCTACTGTTCTTCACTTGGTACTGAACCCCACAGTTTTTACTCTGGCGTTACCATGAAAGGTGATGGATAATCCCTTCTCTCACATCCCCTGTGAGGACATTCACCTGTGTCATTTGAGGAGAGATGACAACTGACATAGCTGTGTCATTAGGAGAAAGGGTGGTGAACAGGAATCTTTGCTGAATGAACAGCCAAAGAGCAAGGCAACTGGATCTCTGGAGGGAGACATACAACACTCTAGGACACTATGCTGGGCATTCTAGTGCCATGAATTATAATCTAAATAAATAGCATTTCTGAATTTAGAGAAAGAGGTTTTGGCTCAACACTGCACAAGAACCATCATGAACAAAAGGCAGAGTGCTTGCAATCTTAGAAATATGACTGCATGTCCCTCCAACAACAGTGGTGGGGAGATAATGTAATTTCCACAGTCATTTTTTTACATCTCTATGCTTTGCTTAGGTCCTGTGAATGTGAATCACCAACATCTGTTTGTAGTGTTAAGATGACAGGTAATTTTTTTTTTTTTTTCCTGAGATATATTGTTTACAAAATATGTTAAGGTGTGGGAAGGAGTTATCCGACATAGAGACTGGACAACAATATGCACAACTAAAGGGGAGAGACCCAGCCAGCCCCTAGGAACAACAGAAACTGTCTTACTTTCCATCTATGTTTATTAGTATTAAAGGAACCAGAACTCCGAAGACTAAAAAGCAAATCTGAACTTTGAAATCTTTTTCATACTTTACTATTCTTATATAACTCTTACAATGAGTATTCAATAAGCCTGTCCTAAAGACTGGTATTTATTTTCATGTTCGCCTTGCAAAGGAAGCTGATATACATTTTGATGAAAACACATTTTTTTCATAGGAATGATGGAACAGCCCAGGAAAAAACAAAAAAATACACCCACTGCTGTACTCACCAGGTATCTCAGGAGTACAAATGAGAGTCTACATGCAGAGCAGAGGTAGTGTCTCAGGCTTTGGTCTTTAAGGAGGATGTCTATAAAACACTCAACATGATGGCAGCAACTGTGGAGGTACTCCAGTAACACCTGGTGACACGAGTGAATTTTCAGGACACTACTGACAATACATTTGGTTGCTTTTTGTACCTCAGTTTACAAAAAGCTTAATCAAACATTTACTCTGAGAGAATTAACTAGATTTACTCTTCATTTAAAAAGTCATATTAATTATCCAGGTCCCAAAGTTTTTTTGAGAAAGATTAACAATGCTGTTTCTACAAGAACAATGAATGATGAATTATAATGGCTATTACCAAAACCAGGATTTGGAGCTGGAGTACAGGCTTTCCACAAGGCTGCAAGAACTGGTTTAAAGACAGGTACCATAACACTGGAAAGAAATGTCCTTTGGCAGGCACAAATTTTCTGGCAACATCACAAGAAGTGTGAAGACCGTTTGTTACTCAGAATATTCATGCAAATTGGAGAAACCTACTTAGAAATTTTGAGAAAATTATGATTCCTTACTCTTCAGAAGAGGATGATAAGACAAACAATATTCAAATGTTTTAAAAACTGATAAAAAGAGGAAAAGAATCTTTTATCCAAGTCTGTAGAAGATAAGACATGAAGTTTTGGCTGCGAAAGCATCAAGAGTGATTTAGGTTGAATGCTACTTCAAAAGGAAAACTTTCAAACTGATGGTACCAAATACATCCATTACAAGTGCAAGGTAGTCTTCTCTTGCTAAGAGACCTTTAAAAACACTTTGAATGACAGAGCTGCAGGTCATGCTGCCATGCTAAATTTTGCATAATCATAAGATTTTATGGGCATTGTGTCTGCACATGCAATATGATTTAAAAAATTATTTACATTGTAAGCTGTACATTCCTTTTTTTCCTACATAGTGTAAGTTCCACAGAACAAAATTCCTCAATTAGCAATACCATTATATTACATTATTATTTGAGGATAAGAACTAGATGATATCACTTAATGATGAGTGTTGTAAGAGTTAATAATAGATACAGCACATTTGACTTCGGAATCCCAGCTCCACAGAGCTTACTACCTAAGAAGGAACTTCAAATGAATTTACAATTAAAAAACAAAAATATATATAAAAAATATAGTAATTTTGAATTTAAATGCTTTAGTACTTTCACAGAATGGCAATTAGCTTGCATCATAATGCTGATCTGACTTTAAAAAATAGTGCTTTATTGTGCTAAATTTTCCATACGGATCATAAGCTCTTATGCTCTTGAAAACAGTAAAGATTTGATAACAAACATCACTGAGCTTTTTTCTTAACATGTTCAGGACTGAGACCTTAATAAAAATTTTGCAGTTTATGTTTTAATTCTGCCAGTGTTTATTCATGTGCTACCACTGTTATCAATGGAGCAATAATGCTAACTTCCAAAGCCTTCAATCAGAAGCATCCTTCTTAAAAACCGACAATGTAAACCATTGAAGCTTCAAGAACTTTATTTTGCTGAAAATTTACTGTGTGCTGTTTCTAAACAGCTATAAAATTACATTTGAAGGAAAACATCTGTAACTATCATAGTGCCTCAAAACATACACAGGGGCAGAAAATCTTTCTTCATTTTTTCAGTTTATCTCAGCAGTTCTACACTTTTTAATGGTTACCTAACTGTTAAGGAAAACAAATAAGAAGAATCCTATGCCATCTCATATCCCCTTTTTTGGTCACTGTGTGTCAGGAGAGATACAGAAATAACATACAAACCAGCAGAAGTACTAGCACGATTGTACCTATACTAAATCCATTTTCATTAATGATTCCCCTCCATCATGCCTAAGAATCCATGTGACTGTCAGCAAAAGCATAGCTAGATTAGATCAAACTTGTCTGTGAAAGCGGGCAGAGGGAAAAACTTCCTGATTATTTGGCTTGCAGAAACTCGGTCCCAGCTGTGACTACATGCAGGTGTACAGCAGGAGGGTAATGAAGCAGATTTAGATACCAAATCTCTGTTGAGCACAGAAGAGATGGAAGGCTGCATATTAGGATTATTGGTAGTAAATATATTTTAAATTTTGATATAATACTTTGCACTACCTCTGCCAATTTTTATTTTAAAATACCTTTATTTCTTACAACTAATATTTCAAAGTATTAAAATTGTTATATTTTTAATAAAACTGTGTAAATCTTACATAGAACAAATCTGTCACAGCGTCAGCTTTTGTAGCAACTAATAAATAATCATGAGCTAAGGCATTTATTGTAGAAAAGCATACAAACCTAATTTAAAGACTAGAAGTGAACGCCATGTCCTAAAAATTCTTCCAGTTTTTTCTTGTCTTCACTGTTAGTAACATATGTCTTTTTTCCAGTCTTAATTTATATAGGTTTGAATTTCAGCCACTAAACTCTGTACTTCTTCGGTTTGGTTAATTCAAATGTCCTGTTCTATCAGAAATCGTTTCAATTAGTGATGACTCTACTAAATTACCATTTTAACCTTCTTTGGGGTAAACTAACAGAACAGTAAATGTTAAGATCACAGGTAGATTGACCAGATGGATTAAGGGAGATATAATTCCACCTTCATGTCTCTCATTAGATCTACTCCCTATAATGTAAATTTTCCTAATCAGATGAAGTGGTCCAGAATTGTATAGTCCTCCTGTTCAGACATTGCCTAAATGCACTTGGAAATTGCAACCCTGAGGAATGCACTTGCACTGATAATTAATCTTTTGTTTGAAACATTTCTGAGCCATGGATAAGCAGATTATATTTAAAGTGCTGGGAGTAGGTATAGGTGGAATAGTTAAAAAGCATTTAGGTACTACTACTAATGGTCTTTAAATGAGAAATTAGATGAGAAATTAGAGTATATCACATAGGTGCTGAGCACAGGAAATACATTTATGTGTATTTTAGCCTGCTGGAAAAAGTTAAATCCCTCTGTTCAGTTACAAATATATTGGGGGTGGTGTATGGGGCGTGTGGGGGGTGTTTATGAGAGGTATTTCATATGTATCTTCTTTTGTTTATTTGTTTTGACTCACTCCACAAACCCTCCTTAGTTATATTTTGTTAGAGGGGAGGACATAGAAAAGCAGTTATTATTCATTATTATACGATTAATAAAAGCAGGTAACTGGAGAGGGGGAAAAAAAAATAGTGGAGCAGTGATTGCGAGTTCCTAACTAGAAGTCAGCTGGTCTGTACTGGACTCTTTTGAGAAGCTTTGTCAAAAGACAATGCATCATGAATTATTCATTTTATCAGCTCTATTAATTCCATTACAACAGTTACACACCCCTAGGGACTGAGACTCAGTTCTCCTTCTGTCTACTAACATCACAAGGAAATCTAAAGGAGAGGCTGAAAATGGCTCTGCAATTCATCACATTTTGTTTGGCACATTCAGAAGAGCACATTATTTATACATGAAGATTAAATATGCATTTATTTGTCACAGGCAAGGATAAAATGATTAATATGACTTCTGAAAACCAAAAAGAGCTTACAAGGGAAACAACCAATCCAGAATTGTAAAACCACAATCAACTTTTTGGTTATACAGCAAAATGATAGAATAATGGGTAATTTTACTACATAACTGAAGAGTTGTTGGTTTTGCATCAGAGCCTCTTCACATGAAAGGGTGACAATGAATTAAGACATCAGATAAGAAGCTTCAGGAAATATAACCACATAGGTATTGCTACATCTTACATTAGTAATGAAATACTTCCTATTTATCCAAGTGTATTTAAAAAAAATATAAATTATATTCAACAGCACCTGCAGTTTGCAAAGCAGGAAGATGCCTATCTCAGTGATCTGAAAAAAATCTGATGATATCATCATATCTTGATGATATCAAGTGAGGATGAGTCATCACTTGTACGAATAGTCCTAAAGGAAGCAAATGCTTACTAAAATGCCTGTGGAGATCAGTCAGTGTGGAATAAGAGAAAATGATGTGGACAAGGCTGGAGGTGAAAAGTACCAGTTAAGGTGTGGATATTTTCAGGATTTGAAAGAGCGTATTCTATAATTCAGCTGCACTTCTGCTAAGCTCTCTGTTACAGAAAAACAGGCCAACGAAGTGAACTTTTGGAGAGTGGAGACAGCCACAGGCAAGAACGTGCAAGAAGATATGAAGAAGCAGTGAGAGAAACAGCTAACTGTGAAGGTATGGCTGAAGGATGAGCAGCTCAGGGCTGCTGTTCTCCATGCAGCAGAGGGCTGAACAAGGGAAGAGGGACGACATGGTGTGAGCTGCATGGCAGTGTCCGCCACCACAGATTTCATGCGTGGAGCACCATGGGTGGATACTGCTGCTCACCCCACACCAGTGCCGATTCCGTACCACTTTTGGGCACTCTGGGCAGATATACTGGGTTAAACAAAACAAATCACTAATAATTAAGTGTGATTAAATTTTATATTTGACTGATACTGTGTCTCTCCATAAAAAACAAGTTCCCTTTCACTAGATAAAGCTAGCAATACTTCAGACTTCAGGTACAAGTTGGAATAGTCACAGTACGCCTTAAAACTTAGGCAATATTACATTTCATTCATTTTCTTTAAATCCAGCTTTAAATTTAGCATAAGAACATGAGTTTAAGAATACAAATTTAACACATTGATTTAAGCACAAATAGGTTGAAGAAAAAAAGCACTGTACAGGGCACGGGTGCGGAGGGTCTGTCAGGGGGCCGAGGGCGGCCCCTGTGGGAAGCAGCCTGGGCTGCCCCATGCCGGGCACAGCCAGTTCCAGCCGGTTCCAGCCGGCTCCAACGGCCCCAGCGCAGGGCACAGCTGGGCCCTGCACTCCAGCCAAGCTGGTGGCTTTGTAACTGAGTCCTGCTTCTGCTCATTCCACAAGGCATGGCATTCTGAGGGAAAGGGACTGCAATTTCAGTGCTGGGGCTCTATCACACATGTCTAAAGCTAGGAAGTTTAGATACTGCAATATAATCACCAAAATTCAGGACTTCAGGAGAGCTGTGAGAAGCTGGCAAAGGTAAGAATCCAAATTTCAAGCTCATACACCTAGAACCTGCCTAAATTCTACATAAGGCACTGGAGAACAATGGCAGCCATGCAAAATGTAGTAATGAGGGGCAGGCTTCCCTCATTTATATTAAGGAAGGATTTGCAGTGCTACCTTAATTTATCCTCTAAACTGTCAATTCTCTGAAGTGCAAATACCCTGCCCTCTTGAGCAGTATTCTTCTAAGTGGAAATCTCTCAGAACAGATCTCTCTGAAGTCCCCCTGAGAATCTGAGCCACAGATACCTTATGCAAATTTGACAATCCATCCTGGAGATACTGGCCAGAGTAAGACAATGTTATGGAGTCTTTGTCCTAGCATAGCTGCATTATGCTGGCAACAACATAAAGAGAGCAGGGAAAGATGAAATTAAGATTTCAGTGGGCTATAATTGTGATATGGAGAACACTACTTCTGCAGAAAAATCCTTCCTGCCTCTTAGGTCCTCATGTATTTCTATCCTCAGTTAGATGAGCTGCATAATTCAGAAATATGGCTGTACGTACACTTAATTCTCAAAATTTCTGAGAATTATAAGCATAAAAAGCGCAGAAACATAGTCATAAAATTGAAGGAAAATGAAGCATTTCCTAGACCAAACTTGTCTAAATAAAACTAATTCAATGTAGTTGATCAACATTAACTGTATCTACTTGTTCACATTATGAAGGTCAAATACAAGAATGTGTTTGAACTCCAGGCATATTTCTACCTACCAATCCCATATATCAGTGGCTCGTATATGCAGACAAAAATAAACACTTCACTAACTTGATAGTCTGTGGAAGAGACAGGGTGGAAAAGATGCAAATAATTAGTGACATACCATATAAAAAAGAACTGGAAGAAGGTTGAGAAAACACACCATGAGAGAGACTCATACATACATTTAACACAAGGGCTCTCTCTGGGTTATCATGGTTGCATTGTTTTATTAGTGTTGTTAAGGGGAGAAGCAATATGACTTGATAAAGCAAAGCATAGAGGCATATTTTCTTTTCGCTGCCTGAGAATTAATTTCAAAAGCTTAAATGTAGAAAGTCAGGGAGGTGGGAATTTTGCACATTCTTCAAACATCAGACAACTCAGCACAGAATCAATGTACAATGGGACAGAGATGAGACATTTTAGGGCAGCCTTGGGGTATGATTCTCGTCATCTATTGTAATGGCAATTTGGTAGAACTGTGAAAAGAACATTTATTTTTAATGGTACTGCTAGGTTCTGAAATTATACTCTGCAGGTTGGGTGATCCTGCAGAGATTTCAAACACAATACTGCAAATTGTGCAATAAAACACGTTACTTTAATCCCTGTATTAAGGATAGATAGTCTTTTCAGATAAAGTAAGAGCCATTTCACACTTTCTCCCAGCTAAATGTCCAAGGCCAACATAAGCCTGTTTTCTAGGTTCAGCAAAACTTGGCTTGGAGTCCATCAGCAAATATAGCAGGCACAACTCAAGCTTTAGCATAATGTGCTTGTAGTCCAAAAATAATTGAGGAAAAGGCTCATTCAATAAGTTATGACCTTGATGTTTTGTACGGCTTTAACTCATGCATATGGATAACCCTCCAGACCACAACAGCATTATTTATAATGTTAGCAAGTAATGGAATAAAGGGTTCAGCCCTGCCATTAGTTGCAATAGCTATTGATTGTTATGTTTGTTGTTTATTAAAACTATTAGAAATACATTTTTAAAATAGAAGTAAAGAAAGCCTACTAAGATTTTAATTTCCCTGATTAAAATTTTGCTACTGTCATGTAACTTATTCATCAGAGTACTTAGTATAGGAGATACCTAAATTCTTGGAAATAAGTATATAAAGTCTTGCACTGGTATAAGAGTAGGCTTGTTATTTTTTTGTAATGGGGTGACAAAAATTATCCTTGTAAGACATTAATGGATTGGTTTTAAAATACTTGTAAAATATGCAGCAGGGGGTTTTGACTACCAGTTTTTAGATATTTCATCATCAAGTTCAGATTTCAGCGAAGTTAGATTGTTCTTGTCATGATATTGCAAAGTTGATGGCTGATGTTGTTACTCTGGTGATGCTATTGGTGAAAGTGCAACATGAAATCAGCAGAATAAGTTATTTGAACAATATTATGGAAATTATTTTAGACATAGTGTACAAACCTGTATGATGGACATTTTAGGGCCACAAATGACAAGTTGTAGGTTGATGTTTGTTTTATGAAAAGGAGCTGTTATTTGCTTTTTTTTTTTTAATGAGGATTCTGACATGACATTTTTGTAAAGATGATAATAATTGCTATCATTTGTTTTAGAAGCATGGATGCTTAACATACATTACAAACTTGCTTCATAACAAAATGTTATGCTCACGACTAATTCCTAAAGAGCAATTATACAATATTCCACATCATAGCATCAGCAAGACTAAAGAGATAGACTAATAGATAGACTAATCTCAGTGAATGATAGGAATTTCATAGTAAAATCTGCATAAGGAAGAAAAAAAAGAGGTATTTTTAATGCAAATTTTTATTTTCTTCATATTCTGTAATGATTGAGAGCATTAATGTAATGGTATCATTACAGAATGATTCGGAAGAGTACAGGAGCTGCTGTGTGGTGCAATATACTAAAGCTCATGCTATTTATATGCTCTTAATTCCTACAACCTTTTAAAAAATTGGTACAGCTAACTCAGTTCTAGCAGCATTTTATAATTTGTTCTGCATAAAGCAGTGTGGTTTGCACTCTGGCACTGCTTCTCAAAGACTCTAGAATGCAGGGCCAGAATGAGGGCAGTCTGCTGAAGGAAAGCAGTGCCCTAAGGGCAGCACTTGCCAGTAGCTTTCTGGTAAAACTATTTCTGCAAACGCAAATTAGATATGCTGAACTTTCACCAATAGATGCCATGCCATTTTCCTGACTGGCAAATGAAAGCTTCTGGCTTCCAGTGGGTCAAAGCTGGGACAATCAATTTTACAGGAAGCTTGGGAGACATTTTTTATTATTCCAGGTTCACTGATATGAGCATAACATTTTAAGATTGTAAGTTATTGTCAGGATTTCTAAAGTTTCAGGCTTACAGTCACAAATATCAAAATATGGTAGCTAAGGAACATTTAGAAATGTTTGGTTTAGCACATGACTATCAAAGATTGATTGGAATTTTGATTTGTTTTTTTCTATTTTGTTTGTAAATGTTAGTGACTGAGAAGGCATATCACCTCATTTTAAGAGTAATCATACAGTATCTGCATCCGAGAGACTCTCTTAGGCTGCCTAAAAAGCAGTGGGAGAAAAACAGTCACTGTTATAGCTCCATTAATCTCATCCTAGAGCATATAACACAAGACAGATGAATTGCATGCAAAACACATCTAACTCTCTCCATTGCCCTTAAAGAATCTATATGATCTCTTCATAATGGCATTATGGCCATTTAGTGAGTTAAACTCCATTTTATGAGTCAGTTTTTCCAAGCAAAAGAAACCTTCTCATAACTAGAAATTCCATGTCTTATATAGGCTTATTTTCCTATGCATCAGCTGCATGAGCTGTAGGTATACAGCTATTCTTTTTTCAACAATTTGTTTCTATAACTTGGTTCCAAAGTCTTTTTTTTAACCCCTTAAACCTAAAAGGCCTTATTTAATGGAAAATTTTATTATTTAAATTTTATTCTATTTAATTCTGTCCGTGTTGGAAATTTGGAAGATGTCACAAGTTATAAGAAAGAAATACATATATTATTTCAAAAGGATCACAAAACATGATTCCATGCATTCAAAGCATGCTTTGTTTCTATGACAATAAAAATAAAAAGCATCTAAGGGCCTTCTAAACCCATCACATTCTGCTCACACCTGAATTTTAGCTTAATTTTGTGAGTTCTGGTTTCCTCAGAGTTTCCACAAATGCTCCAGGAAGTCTTAAGAGTGTCAGACTTCCTCCAGCCCATCCTAGCCAGTCTACCATGTCACAGCAAACCAACTGCAAAGCAAGCCATAAGCGCAGCTGAAAAGAACAGAGCAAGAAGGTCTAACTGCTCATATAAGTATGGAAACAGGCTTGACCCAGACTAGCACAGATATGAGTGTAGCTTCTTATTCATGTTCCTACAGAAATGAAAATTAACATATTGTATTGAGACAAAAGCATCAGATACAGAGAAATGGAAAAACAGGATAATAACAGAAAACATTGAAGGACAAGAGGGTACGGAGAAACAAAAAACAAAACACAATTCCAATAAATAGGATGCAAATCAGGGATGAGAAATCAACAATAAAGTACTATATATTAAGTGATAAACAATACAAAATAGATCTTTGTACACATTCACAGAACAATCAACTCTATTCAGCAGCGGTTAGGGAAATTAGATCAGGAGAAAGTGACTGTATGACCAATTTCCCAGCTGAAAATTGTGGTCACTGTAGTGGCTTGCCTACTCAAATAACATCAAAAATTTTATCTATGTCCTTCCATCAATTTCCTGAAAGACCTTTCTTTGAAGACTGCACTTTTAGAAATGACATAGGATGTAACTGTAGTATTTTGCTGACACCAAGATGTCATTCTCAGAAATAACACCCTTTTGAGGTGCTGATTCCAGAGTGAGGCAGTGACAGGGCAGTCCTCCAGATTTCAAGGGTTAATAAACATGGTTTAAAAGAATGGTTAGCACATAGGCAGTGACATTAAATCATCTTAATACTGTACTGATTTAGTGCAGTTTTAGCAGAGTAACAAGTTCAAAATAACACTCGTACACATACACCTTTAATTCAGAGTTCAAGAACTACATGAAATTAGTTTTGTGACCTCAATCCAATTGCCAAAAGCCAATTGTCCACATCAATAAAACACGGCCTCAGCTGAAACTAATTAGCACACTAGCAGACAATGTCAGTGCACTGGCCAGATACTGAATGGTCAAAAAGCTAGACCCCTTCTGTCACTTTTCAGAAATGTGCCACAGGTTGAAAAATTTTTATTGCTGTTTCTCATGTTGAACCTGGTTTTTGGATTAAGCAGAAGAATGATGTCTTCAGAAATATATATCAAGCATTTTTCTGGGATATTAGGTCTTTACAAATAATTAAGTGTACCTCTTATTGAGTACAATTTTAAATGGGGTTTTTTTCACAATAAGCAGGATATTATATTTTTTATTCTGAATTCCCATGTGACTCCCAGAGGGAAAGACCTGGTTCTTAATATATGCATTTTCATTTTGCCTTTCTTAATAAAAATCTAATTATCCTCTGTCTTTCAACATTTTACTTAATTTATCTGTAGATTATCCAAACAAATACACTAAACAAATGCACTTAACGAAACCTTTGGCCACATTGTTTGCATATGAAATCATAAATATTTCCTGAACCAAATCATCAATAGCAAAAACCTTTTCAACCACACAATAATAATGAACAAGTCAATATATACATTAAGATGTAACATCTTACCTACAAATGTAGTTATTATTTACTTCTTCCAAGTACCCTCTGTAACAGGATACTTAAGAGAAATGGTCAGGTGTCAAGCCCTCAAAAATGTTTGACCTGTAAGGTTTTGTGAGCAGGTTAAAAAAGACTACTTCAATTTTACCAAATAGTGCACAACAGCAGAGCCCTGGCTAGTACTAAGCCTGACCAACCTCACCTGGGACCTTCACCCACACCAACGGACCTAGGAGCTCTATTTAAGAGATGGCTGAAGGGAGGAGGATGGTTGTGAATTGAAACAAGATGCTTAAGGCTGGATATAAGAATAAGCTTTTTCATCACAAGAGAAGTCAAGCATGGGAGTAGATTGGTCACTGTGGTTGTGTGGACTCCTCTGGAGGTTTCCAAGACCTGCTTGGAGAAAGTGTTAAGCAACCTGGTCTGATCCCAGAGCTGGCTCTGCTGGTTTGGGTAGGAGGTTTAAGTAAAGACCTCCCAAGCCTCTTCTCACCTGAGTGACTCTATGATGCTATGACCAGGACGTTCACATCAAAAGCACATCGCTAGTGCTATAGAACTAATATCAATGGATTCAAGCTGTTAACAGTAGCTGTGTTGCATTCCTACTGCCATAGGAATTCCTGACTAATTTCTCTTCATTTTGGAAGAGGATTCCTAGCCTTGAGAACAGCAGTCCTAACAGAGAAACAAACTGTATAGACTGTCTAATTCCTAACTTTCCATTTGCTAATCATGCCTCCTTTTACTAAGATAAGCTTCTTCTATGAAGAAACAAGTGATGCAGAGAAAAGAGCTAGCCTTAAGTGGCTAATTCTGCAGTTCCCTATTTCTGCAGGATCTGCATGTGTTTGCTCTGTTATACTCAAAATCTCAATATAGGTGGAAGTGAACACCTTGTATTCATAGAGCTAACAGTATATTAGTGCAATTAATGCTGTAATGCTCTAATAGTCCAAATCATGCAAGTAAAACAGAAAAACCTTATTAGTAAAATATTAAAATCATTATCTGAGTGTTTCTAGTATCTGCTCCTTTTCTCTTTTTTCATTCCTGAAGTTATGCTCATACTTTCAAGGTTGCAGTGTGTCCCAAGGTTGATAGTTTCAACCTGCTTGAAGAAGACAGAGGAAGTTTATGATGAGTTATGAGTATCATGATATCTTCACTGGGTGGAGTATAGTGTTGATGGTAGGATATTTTTCCTCATCAGTCTGGGGTCCTCTTGGCTTTCTTTTGAAACATTTTTCCCATCCTCACCTGTTCCCTGCACACTACTACCAGGGAGGAATTGAAACTGCCCTGTAGGACCCCAACACTCTCAGGGGCTGTTTGTCCAGCAGGCACTGCCTGGGGCTGTCAGCCCCTTCCCCAGCAGCGCTCCCAGAGCTGGAGCTCAGCCAGGCTGGGCCATGGGGCTTGTCCACGGGGCTCAGCCCTGCCCAGGCCAGGGGCAGCCCAGCCACCCCTGGGACCTGTCACATCCCAATGGCTGCCCCCAGCAGTGGCAAAACCATATTTACAAGGCTAGAGCTCACATGTGCTCTGTACAGAGGATAGCATGGATTATAGGCCCTTATATGGTCTGTATCTGCTAGTAAATAAAGTAGCTGAAAACTGCTTAAAATTTGTGAACTAAAATTAATATTTTGTTTCTCTTCAGATGTGATTTCTTGAATTGTGTTCACCTGTCAATAATATGAATAGGAGACTTTGATGCCATGCAGGGAGAAGACATAAGCGAGAATGAATACTCTATTGGGTGAATTTTCTAATAATTATCTGTTTTTATTATGTGGGAAGGGAAAGCATATATATTATTTGAAGTACCATGGTAAACCTTGAGAATTTTTAGGATTTTATTAATCAAATTTCAGAACCTTTTCCCTAAAGAAGAGATGAATAAGGTGGAGAATATTATTGAGAGCTTTTCAGGACATAGATTATATGTGAACTGAGGTTGAGAATGTACTCACCTGAAAATTGCTGAAAGCCATATGTACCAGGGAGGTGTAAAGGTGACAATATTTCTGTCCATAGACCATGGATCTTTCTTATTGTATAGTGACCCCAATGCTGACCTGCCAGAATTCTTTCTTCTGCTGGAAGCTACTAAAACTCCATGATAGATTAGTCATAAACTTTGAGAGCAGAGGTGGGGATCATGCCCATGCTGATAAATTAGGTGTGGATTTGTGATCTAGACCGTTTCCTCAGTGGATGACTGAACACAGAATCAAAGAAGAGATGAAAGTTTGTATTTTGCCCTCTGAGCCAACCTGTTTCTTAATATTATTTTTTAAATTTTATTTTCCCAGTGTTCTGTTCATCAGCTGCTGTTTTGCTAAATTCAGGCATGGGTGAACATTTTGAACTATGTTGTATTAATTAGATTTCAACTTCTGAAGTATTAACTAACCAAGCACCTTTTGTGAGTCACTGATTCTTAACTGAAGGCTAACTCAATTTTCAAGCATTAGATTTTTACCTAATTACATTTATTTGACAATGTATGAGAAGCAAACTTGCAGAATAAAACATACAGGAATGTCTTTAAAGTTAACCTCTGATAGGTTTTAATGCAATAGTTTTTTCTTCTTTTTTTAAAAATAACTCAGTAGGAGTCTTGTCAAAAGGCAGGCCAACAAAGCATTTCTTTTCATTGTTATTGTTTATGAAAGCCGCTCTAATAATGGATGAACTCTCTCCAGAAAAATAGGTGGACTTAACAACCTAATTTTAAAGAGAAATATATTTGATGTATGTGAGGATGACATAAAAGTGAAATGCGTTCGTGTCAAGTAAAGATGATCAGTACATAAGTTTTCAGACATTTTGAATTAATTTGAATAAGGACAATTTAGACATATTTTTCATTAAAAATATTATCAGGTTTGTTATGTTAATTGATTAAGTAGTATATCTATTTGGAAAGCTTTTAAAATGTATATTTTTGACCTGTAGACATTAATGAGCTCATTATAGATAACACAGCTATCCTTGAGCATCTGTCTAGGCAGATTAAATTGTGTAATCATTTGTTGCCACCAAATCCTCTAAGGTGGTTTCTAGAAAATGTTCTTACCTGTTCTTTTTATTAACTAACATGGAAAAGAAATGTCTATATTTACAGCTGAATGGGGAGAAATTTCTCAGCTAAGTAGATGCAAAGATTCTGAGTTTCCATGTTTTCATTCATAGTTCAGAAATTATTTGTTCAAGCTTACCCCTGGATTTCATCAAGTTATTTCCACAGTGGCCCAGCCTTCCTCCCACTGGATAAGTGTGAATCAGGACCAGAGTAGCATTCTCAGGCTGCTGTTGCCACTAACCTTTCATTATCAAGATTTCAAGCACTCTTTAGATGTGCACAGTTGCAGCAGAGAAGTAGCTTTCTCTGGTTCCTTGTGCTGTAACAGATTGAGCCTCAACAAAGAATCAAGTGTAAGGGTTCCATTTCAATTTTTTTCAGTTTTCCAGTGGAATTTGAGCCGATCATTCCTTCATTCCATTACTGTTTTTCTATCTGAAAAAAAGGGGTGGGATGGGGTGGTGGTGGGGAATTTGCTGCTTTATGAAGCCCTTTAAAATATATAGATGACTAATCTCTGTAAAAGCCAGGTATTAATACTGTCTCTTGTAATTTTTCTACTAGAAAATGACTCAGTAGAACACTTGATTCAGGATACACTTAACATCTGTAATTTATCTAGGTTTGAATTAAAAACTTGGAAATGTTTGTTTGGGTTGTCTTTAAAATACGACTAAAGGATTTGTATTTATTTATTTATTTATTTATTTATTTTTACCTGAAGAAACAGAGCTTTTTAAACCAGAATAAATTCAGTATTCTAACAAAGCTGCTGGTTATGTGTCAGGGTCTGTTGTTTCCTAATGATAGCTGCAGTGTTTGTCACTGAAGGGTTTAAGCAAAGTGACTCCACTGTGAAACTACCTTCCTTTTGAATTGCTTGAATAAATAACACCCACAAACATATGTAATTGTCTATATATAAGCAAACATTTTTATGTTGTCTTTCACACAGTGTATATTTACAAAAGATTTATGTTAACATCATTTAAAATGTCATAAGATATCCTCTTAGTCATTTTAAGAGGATCATTATCTGTTTATAGGTTCACGATGACACAAAAGGACTTAAAAACTACCAAAAAGGGTCTTGTTTTATTGGGTCTGAGCTTTTGTACTATTATTTTTTCCTGCAGTTTGCTGGCTTGTAAGAAATGTTCATGAATTTTCATTTCAGCATTTAACACACAATCTCTTTCTTTAAATGGGTCTACTGATAGTCAATTAGTTTCTTAACCTAGATGTTCCAAGATACCCCACCTAGATTCTGCTGAAGGTAATTGATAATCTAGCATAAATGCAAAAGTCAAATTTAAATTTGTCGTGTTAAATATTTTGTGATTTTACAAACAGATACATAAAATAACTGGGTTTTTTTCTGAATTTGTGCTGTAATCAATTTATAGGCAGAAAAAAACTTAGCAGATACACAAAAGTATTACCTTTGCCATTCATTTGCTGTAACAGATTTTATTCAATATGCATATGAATCTATCCATGTAATATCAGAACTAATTTTCATTCACCTGAGGTTTTGAAATGAGATACAGTGTAGCCAAATTAATTTAGTTATTTTACCAAACTGGCTGGCTTTGCTTATTCTTACTTCTTTCTTAAAAATGAGACTGGAAATCATAATTATATTAAATACATAAAGAACTGTTGAATTTTCCTTGAATAAACATCATATGATGTTTGATAGAATTTGAGTAACTATTAAAATATTTCTAACATTTTCTTTATAGTAAGCTAGACCTGACAAGTTTTCAGAAAATGTTCATTTAAGATGGCTATAACATCTGAATTACACTCTTTTTAACAAACCGTTAGATGCTTTGCTTTCCCTTTTATTTCTGAGAAATCTCTCTAACATATCTTTGGATGCTGCAGCTCATCAGCTAAAGTTCATGGGTTTATAAATTAAATACACATAAAGAGACATTTAATGCATATATATAAACTTAATATACATTAAATCCAATTGTCTATTCTCATAAACAAAGTTCTCTGGCATATTGCAGTATATCATACCATGGATTATGTGTTTAAGAAAGCATGAGAATGTGGCCTGACGAGGTAAGTCACGTAGCTCAAAAGTTGCCCAAATGTGGCAGTATACAAGATGGAGGTAATAGAGGTAGGAAAGAGCTGGGTAATTAATAATTAATCAAAATGAGAACATGAAAGGAAAGGAAGCGTACCTTGATTAATCAACTTCTTGTCTCTTATCCAGTTGCTAAAAATACAGGAAACAAAAAAATACATGCACCCCTATAGTGAATTCACAGCTAAAGGACTCTGGCACGCTTCTGACTGCATATTGTTCTTATTTGTTATTTTTTAACAGAATAGATAGTTTAGAAAGTAACTGCACCTAAACCAAATCTAACTAGCTACGTGGTTAGGCCAAGTGTTTAGAGATAAAGAATTATAGTATTTGCTCCTCTGATCTATAACCATATGTATTATTACCACATTCCTATTCTTATTAAGTATAAAGCTTTAAAATCCAGTTGAAACTGTTGAGGGGTGGTCGGGGTGGTGGGTGGCAGGGTAGTGAGCATCATATTCTGGCCTTTTAGTCCCTCCAAAAAATTCACTTAAGAATTATGAAGGCAGGTGCTGCAACTTCAATCTTAAATTTCTACTATATATTGTGAAATTAAATCAAACCATTTATTACCTCAGAAACAAACATTTTCATTTTAAACGCAACAAATGGAACATTGTAGAAATTTCAGAGATCTCTTTCCTATTTGAAAATCAGTCTGCAAAAGCTGTTAAAATCAACTAAACTCATAAATGGTTTGAATATTTCTGTTAAAAGACAAACACAAATAGATATGACTTTCACCATAACTGCTATTATTGCTGTTCTTCCTCTCAAAATGCATCCTTGACGACTGAAGCCTTCATTCAGTTTCTCTCATAATGTTTCCAAAATTAACTTCTAATCATGCAGTATCCACTGAAAAGGCCGGTTTCCACATGGACATTTTATTAATTTTGATGACACCCACTCCCTAACATCTGAGTCTTGCTGAACTGAGTGCACTGCAGAAGACAGAGCTTAAATTCTATTAGATACACAGAGAAAATTAAATGTTCCTTTAAGAACCATGCCTCTGTTTGGGCTTGGGATTTTGTACTTTGTCTAATGATTGCTTAAAGTGACCCACACAAACAGCTTTGGTGCAGAAAATAGAAACCTGAGCTCCTCACTTCAAAGCTCAAACAAATGGCAATTGTCCTACAGTTGCTCCTTTTCCTACTCCTTCTACCTGGCTCTACTTACCTTTCCTATTTGTTCCCTCATTCCAAAGCAGCAGTTTCAACAGGAATTACAAAAACTTTTAGATGTTTGGAAAAGAAAATATGTCCTTTTGTCTCTATTAAGCTCATACAAATCTGACAGTGATAAATACCAAGCAGTTGAGATATTTTTACAGTGGAATCCTAACGAGCTTTGAATTCATATAGGCTAGTTTTCCTACAAGATTATTTGAATGTTTCCCTTCCAGTAGGTCACACAGTAATTTGTAGAATTTTAGCTAAGCTTCAAATTTTGCCAGTGGGTGAATAGAGTTGCACAATTTTGATATTTCTTTTTTCTTTTCAAAGGTTGTACTACTACTCCACACATTTTCTTCTAAAATAAAAACCCAAACCCCTTAATTTACAGTTTTCAGAAAATTTAGGCTGTAAGTAATCTTTCAAATATCAGAACATAATAACAACCCACTCTATAATGCAATATCTGTAAGATCAATATTGCATGATTGATTTGACACTGACTTGGCATGGTGAGTCACTGGCATTAGTAAGGACAAAGAGACACAATTCATTGGCAGCATACATACTCACTCTGCAAAAAGATATTTTTTAGAAGTAAGAAAAAATAATGATGAAATTAGAAACTTTCAAGAGAATTAAAAACCAAGACCACAGCAGAATAATAATTCATATTTTGAAGATTGCTTAGCCACCCACACAAACTTAATAATATTGCCTTTTTCTGCTGGTGTAATGCAGAGATCTTAGAACATCATGTACTATTATATAATCAGCTTATGCTACCAGATGTACTACTATCAAGGTCAGCACCTCCATATTAAATTGGTGTTAATAGAATTTAACATTGCTTAAACAGTATTACTTAGATGTTCAACATCGTAAAAAGCACAACTATGGATGATCAGGACATTTTCACTTCAATTACTTGCTATTCCTAAATACATGCATATATGTATATTTGTAATCTATTTATATTCTTTTCCCAAAACCAAAACTTCTTCACAGAAAACTGTATTTTATTTAAGTTTAAGTTATTAATTAAAAAGGTTTTGAAACTCTGAATATTTCTGCATATCATATTTTAAATTTCTTTTACATCTAAGTGTAGGTTGATTATAATGCTTTTTAAAATATTAAATGTTTGGATAAAGTTTCTTCCATCTGCCCATTTTCAGTTTTCAAAATAAAAAATTTGGACTTTCTGCTATTATCCATTATTTTTATTCTAAATTCTCAAGTACATATGTACACATGCACTCCTATATTTAGACAGATTTTTCAATTAATACAAACCACTTTTTCTCTCTTTGGAAAACACAAATCAGAGGTTATACAACTTCACCCTGCTTCTGAAACAGATTTTTTTCCTAAATAAATTCACCTATGTGGTCTAAGCCTGAAATTTTGTATTAATTCTATATACTTGTAGGTGGTTTAATTATAAATCAGAGTAAGAACATAGAAATAACATTCTCAATGGTTTATTACTACAATTACCTAATAATATTGCTCTGCAATTTCCAACTGATAAATTGTATTAATACTTCAAAAGAAGCATTGATTATAGAAAGAGTACATGGTTTTCTTTTTAGTGAAGTGCTGAATCTGTGCGTGTGAACTAAAACTAGCACAGTATATTAATTATCATCAATGGGATATTTTTTTGCAGCAGGACAGTTGTGTTCTATATTGATTACAAAACAAGTTTCAAGCATTCTAGTTTTGAAGGCAAATCTCAATTTTTAAATTCTTGTTAAATCAGCAATCTGTTCTGAACAAAGGAGGATAAAGCTCACACACACATACAGTATGGCTGATTCTTAACAGCAAGTCTCAAGTCACCCAAATGGCATAAAATCTGCCACATAAGATGACCTCTATAACAAAAACTATTATTTTAAGTGGTAAAACTAAAAATACAGGAATTTTCTTTGTCTCTATTACTGTTTTGGGTAACTTTCACCTTCCGCTGCCATGCTTCTAAATGCTTTTCCAAACAGTGAGAAACTCATCTAAGGTCTAGGATTTTTTCTTAGAAGGGCTTAGGTGGACTTAAATGCAACTGATAGTCTGTAGTAATAAAAGGAGTAAAGATTCAAGATTGTATCAGAATTGAAAAAGATTCCATTTCCAATTTAGAAGTCTCAATGAAAGAAAAAAAAATATCCAATCCATTCAAAACCATTCCATGTTTAACCAATTACCATTATTTATAGCATAGGCCCTAGTTTGGTTTTCAGGATAATGGCTACCTGTAATATAGATATTAGAAGTGGTTATTGACACTGGTCCATTCTAGCGCATCTTCAGAAAGATTCAAATTTGTTTCTAATTTGAAATATATCATCAAATGTGCAAAATTGAAAGGTAATTTTACAAGGGACTTTTTACAAGGGCATGTAGTGATGGGACAAGGGGTAACAGCTTTAAACAGAAAGGGGGAAGATTTAGATTAGATATTAGGAAAAAATTGTTGACTGTGAGGGTGGTGAGACACTGGAACATGTTGCCCAGAGAAGCTGTGGATGCCCCATCCGTGGAAGTGTTCAAGGTCAGCTTGGACAGGACTTTGAGCCACCTGGTCTGGTGGACAGTGTCCCTGCCCATGGCAGGGGGGTTGGAACTAAATGACCTTTAAGGTTGCTTCTAAACCAAACCATTCTATGATTCTGTGATGATATCACCGTTCTCTACAAAATGCTTCAAAATGTGTAATTTAAAAAAAATAAAAATAAAGAAAAGGATGAAAAAGGATTAAGTCAAAAATCATCGTAATATCACAAATAACCTGTATTGATACAAGATAAACCTGCTTTATGTGTATAACACATTTTATAGATAACTACCCATTACAGTTATATTTTGCAAATACTTGCTTTTTTAGATTCGTTGTTTATATTAAATTTCTTCCCTCCACCCTTTCCCCTTCACAAAGTCAAATAATCAATTAGTATCATTAGGTCAATTCAAATAATGATGTAATTTACAGGTTGCAGCATGAATTAGGAGTCCTTCATAGTTGCAGATATGAAAGGGACTCCCAGAAGGAATGTTCCCCACCTGGGGAGTCCCACAACATGCTGTAAATTTTCTGTGTAACTAGGAGAAAGATCTCTTATGCAAAAATTTTGGCTAAAATCTCTCCCAGGTGCCAAGGTCTTTCTGTTGACCTTTGTAGGGCACATTCCTTGGGTCCCAGTTTGTTCCAATTCTCCTTCTGCACAGCAAGGTTTTCTTATTCTCCTTTTCATATTCTGTGACTTGATTAACTTTTTGGGCCCTCCCTCCTTTCCCATATTACCATCTGGATGCCCTGTAGGAAAGCTAGTCCCATCTCAGCAGGAGGCCTTATAAATATAGTTGAAGTCTCATCTCATGAGGAGACTTCAGAGCCCAGACATCCCAGTCGGGGTGTATGACCTGTCTGTCTGTAGGCCAATAGGCTACAAAAAATGTATTGAACAAAATACGATGGTAGTTCCCTCTTAAAGTTGGAAAGATGTACTGCTTATTCCTATGTATTTAAATTTAAATAAGGGAAAAAGGAACAAAAAAATATTACATGGAAATTACAGTATAGTATCCCTAGGAAAACAGATGGCATATACAAGTTCCAGTATTCCAGTATGTAGGATGGTGGTGCATCTGAAACTGTACAAAATGGCTGTAGTGTATATCACACATTTGCAAATGTTTTCAACTTGCAGGTAAAGTTATCTGTACGACCTATAGGTAAAGACCATTATAGTCTCAGTGTTTGAAACAGCCTTGTGTTGGTAGACCTAACTCATCCATTTTGTAGTAAGATTTACTTATCACACCCAAAGCTCTGAAGATGTACAAGTTGTGTGCATGCATCAGACCACACTTTATTATATGAATAAAAGCAGGTAAATATGCCACCAATATTAATAAAATTGCAATACATGAGAGTATGTGCTGTCTTGAATTCCTATAACAGTGCAACTTCAGTGTTCTCTTAATGAAGGAGTTCTTACAAATATCAGATACATGTATATACATCATATGCAAGTGTGTATACGTATAAATTTACAGTAGGCTATTCTCTACAATTATTTCACAGATTGGATAGGTAAGATATTGAAATAATTTTTCTAATATCCCTAAATTTTACTTATGTATAGAACAATGGTTTTGTGGTTTTTCTTAGCTACAAAAGTATTTTTAACCTGAAGGAAGACATAAAAAGATGAAATACAATCAATCTGGACTCCAAATTAAAAATAACTTTAAGAAAAAAAAAAAAAAGCTAACCAAATAGCACACTCTGACTCTCTTTTTATTTACAGCCATTAACTGAAAACAATAGATCAATTTAAGAATAAATTATAAGAGGTTGTAACTATCCTCTCATTTTTATTGCATTCTTTTTTTTCTGTTTGTTTTGTTCGGGGTTCTTTTCCTAGCTAGTAAATCAGAAATGTTGCATCCTTTATCAATTTTTCACTGACCCTGTGGGCTTATTAAGGTCAAATAGCAAACAACATTGTTCACATTCCTCACCAGCATTATTTACTAGAAAATATTTATTACTTGGTAAGCAATATGGATTTCTGACCTGTACTGAAATCAATTACTTAAAAAAGCAAGGATGCTATTTCTTCTACAACCCTAGATTAAAAATAAATAAAATAAAAAAAAGAGAAAATCTGTCGACCTACCCAGTCGTGCTGTAGGTAATGACATTCATTATAGACAGTATATGAATTGTTTGCAACATGAAACAGGAGATTGAAGACCCCCCAGGGGATTGATTCACGTCTCGGTCATGCTGCTCTCATTGACATAGTAGCAGCTGGAGAACCTCCTTTTCCCTTTGTACTGCAATTGTGTTTTCTGTTGTTGACATGCAGAACCCAGGGCAGCTACACTGGGGTCTGGGCACAACAGGGTTTATGGGTATTCACCTTAGCTTGACATATGAAAGAGTTAATTACCTATTTAACACTTAGGACACAGATATTCTGTACACTGTCCTCATTTTGAATGAGACAAGCCAAATGCCTTTTTTTTTTTCTTTTGTATGAGAGTTTGTAAAGTCTTTCTAATTAACAAGCAATTTATATACAATCGGATTCTAATACTTATTGCTATGCTGCTGCTTATGCTCAAGAGTTTTTGTTTTCCTTCTTTGAAACATGTATGCCCTGAATATTTTATGGATAGAGTAGAAAAAGCAGTACTAGTTGAAAGAAGCAGTATCAAAGGGACAAGGCAACCTCCTTGTCCTGATGATTACTAGTCCATAAACTGTGGACATAACAAGATGTGTTAAAGGAATGGAATAATCTGACAACTGGAAAGGAAAGCAAGTTTGCTGTTCCCAGTTCATTATATTCTGGCAAATCATTGCCTATTTCACGGGTTCTGACAATAGTTACTGGGGCCAAAAATGTCATCATTAAGTGAGAAAAATAAGTGTAAAGTCACTTTGTCATCTTCTTTTAGTTTTATGAACAGTTTGTGAAATCACAGATCTTTATGAACATTCAGCTGAGATGGAATATCTTAACTCTTACCTCTGAAACCTATTAGCATTAACGTCATAAAAATACAAAGCAAACAACAAATTGCAACAAGCATTTGAAATTGTGCAGCAGATCCATTAATCTTATACTTCTGTGTAGACCTTGCTGAAATAGGGATGCCGTTTTCCATGAATTTGTTCCATTAACACAACTTACCCCACATATGCTTGGGTTTTTTTGATTGTTTGTTTTTTAATCAGATAAATATATGAAAAATAGGTAGAAATCCAGATCAGATTTTTTTGTTGGGGCAAACAGATGAATTCATTATATTTTAGATGGGACCTGTCTTTCTTTGTATTGAATACAAAGTCTGGTTTTGGTTATCAGTGAAGTGAATATATCATTCTGATCTTTTTTATTTTTTCTTCCATACACCTTCTTTTACCTCTGAGACTATGCCTTGAAAAGTGGTACCAATCTTCTAGTAGCAATAACGTAATGAAATAACATGAACTGGATTATAATGGTATGCTCCAAATGATCAGGAATACAGCTAAAAGCAGGGCGTCAGAAAATCATAAACACCTTTCTCATCTGTGTTTTCATGTAAATGTTTAAACAAGTATTCCCAAAACAGATCATTTCTGTTTTAAAGAAATGATGAAATAACAAACTTCCTCTCTGCATCTGAAGCTATGTTTAGAAGTAATATATTCCAAGCACAATTACCTTCAAGGTTTTTTTTTGTTATGATATCAAGCCCTATCTCCTGTAAGTGTTCTGAGGTTACAAGTGTTAAAAATTTAGATACCTTTTTTTATACTCAGAGATGTTGGAAATATTTCTCACTTGCCTTTTTGTAAGGGGGAAATTCATGTGCACTCTTTACAGTCAAATAACAGTTAAACCTACCTGGCTCTTTCAAGATAGGAATGAATTTTCTGATGATGGCAAGTGACTGAAACTGTGACTGCAGCAGTGTAGTGCAGGAGACAAGAGATAATGTGCTATCAAATCACTTTCAGTATTGGAGATTATAGGAACACCCAGGGCTGAACTTCCATTCAGCAGAAGTCATCCAAGACAAAAAGGATATAATGAGAGACTTCATCTTAGAGCAGTATGCTTCTCAGCAAGAAAAGACTGAAATTTATCTAACAGACTGCTGCTTATTTCCTGGGAGATGTTTGAATTTACTTTAGATATAGGTGGCTTCTTATTCCACTAGCGGAGGAGAACACAGAAAGCATATTGAAACCAAGCTAGAATGAGAGCTAAAGGAGAAAGAATATTATAGGATTTTTTTTGTCTGCCTCGAAAGCAAGCAACTCCTTTCTTTCTTTTTCCCATTATTTGCATTTTATTAAAATAAATTTATTTTATTTTACTTAAAAGTTCCCCCTAGTGCTGCCAGACTGTCAGTCACCAGACGGTCCAGAGTGAAAACACGGAATGGATTCTTAGCTGCGGAAATCTGCACCTCAGGAGTAAGTCTTCTGTAAGTTTCTTGGTTTGCATCCACTAGGATGCAAGGATGTGATTGCTTAGTCTGATAACACAAGGTGCTAGACAGAGATGTGAGTGTACTCCTAGCAAGTGTAAACTGGAGTATTTTTGAGACTGTATGCATCATCTGTGTATGCATCATCTGTATGTTAGCTGAACAGGATATCACCAAGAGAGTTGCAATAAAAATAAACTTTCCAGAAACCTGGGAACTAAGAATACTCTTAGGGGAAACTTTATCACATTTATGCAAACCAAGCCAACAATGCCAAAATGTAAACAATAGACATGGAAATAATAATTGTTGATTATCAATCATCAGGGTAGTTGATGGTCCTATGAGCAAGGATGGTAACCCAAAGGCTTACATGACCACAAAAAAGTTAGTTAATTCCTACTTGTGTTTACAGAGACAGTTGATTAATCTCTCCAGGATTCTGGAAATGTAGCCTGGCTGGTGTCACTGGTCAGCTGACGTTGCTGTAAGGAGTTGGGGACCCAGATGCCAATGTCAGTGTGACTTAGTCGTGGGGGACTCATGACATGAGCTGGGATAAATCTCACAAAAGATCATAATAATGTTGCATGATAGCTATGTGGAACCCAGTATGCTTCATGCAGACCCCCGAACCTAAGAAAGCCAGGACACAAAGTGGTTACTGTGGGATTTCTTTGAGTCTTCTCAGGAGTTCACTGTCAACACAGTGGAGCGAATCACAGGAAACACACTGACCTGCAAAACAAATCCATCTGTGGCATCCTACTCTGGCTGCTGTGATTCCCTGCTGGCTTTGGATGCCTATTGGGTCCTTTTGGTCCCTACCCAACTGAGCTTACCCTACCAAGCCTACATGCCTACCTTTAACCTGGCATAAAGCTGGTATGGACATGCTCGAATGGTCTTTCTATTCACAAACTCCTCTCGAACTGTATATTAACACAGGGGAAAGACAAGTGTGCATGGTGTCCTTGTTTTTGTACTAGTAGTAAACTTTCAATAACGGTTCTGCAGTGCTGGCTTGACCATCCACTACACCTAATCTTGATCCAAGCTTAACCAGAAGAACTTTCTACAGTCTGAGTGTATACCTCCGGAGAGGGGCTGCACTGTCAGTGTGATAGCTGCCTGTGAAAAGGATGGGGGGAAAAGTGAGCAATGGATCCTGAATATGTAATATAGAGGTGGAACATGAGATGAAATAGAGACATCTAAATCAGGAGTTAAATGTTGAGAGGGTATCATCATAAGGTGAGTCAAAGCTGCCTAAAAGAAAACAGAAGGGCAAGTACATGAGCAGACAACCGGACTACACACTCCATGAGATTCCTTCTACATATACTACTACAGAAAAGAAGCTGACATATTCACTTTAACATTTCTGAATGCAATTTTTTTTTCCCCATGCCTTTTAGGGGGATAGTAGTAAATTATTATCTTTTTCTTCCAAAATTTTGCTACAGCTTTAATTTTGGAGGGGATTACAATCCTTTCTTGATTAACATTTTTATTTGAACTAATGTTTAAGTAAATTGAATATTGAAAGTAGCATTCTGAAATATATTTGCGTATCCTATATTGAAGTCAACTGAATAAATTTTTCAGAGGGCCTTAAAAAAAGAAGGATTTCAGTTTAAGGAGAAATAAGGTAGGGATTTTCTATTATTATTATTATTATTATTTTGACATTCTAGCTCTGTCAAAAAAAAAAAAAAAAAATTAGTAAAAGCTCGAACAGCTACTTCATTAATGTCTGCCTGTTACTGAGTAGAGATATACTGTGCTATACCGACATAATTCATAGAAATAACTGTTCAGAAAGAATGTTACCTTGTTATTTCTGCTTCCCTTGTTTTAGTTGCTTTGCACTGCTTAATAATCCTTGTCATGTTATTTTTTATTATTTATAAATGTGATAGAACAGGCATCATATTCTGTTCATAGCTTACACATGGAACAATAAGCCAGAGGGGAAAAAAAAAAACAGATCCTGCACATCTATAAAACTAGAAACTGTTGCAAAATTGGACTGCTTATGTTTCATTCTTGTCTCTTGATTCTATTTTTAGCTGAAGGATAGATTCATGCCATTCCATTTTCTTTCCTTGATTAATCAGTTATTTTTTAAGATGATGTAATTTCTAGATTTATTATTATTTTTTCCTTTTAGAATGGTGTATGACAACAGGATGTCAAAGCTACTAGTTCCTAAAGATAACAGCAGCCACTCTGTTGCATTCACTGATCAGTCTACAGTGATTATCATGATTCAAAGCAAAGGGAACAGAATGACCAGTAAATAAAATAATTTAGCATTAGTGATAGTATTACTTTAAATCAAATAATTTAGCATTATTAATAGTATTACTTTATGGGGTAAATACTCATACAAGTGATTGGATGTCTTCAATAATTTGAAATGCAAATTGTATGTGGGATTTCTTGCCAAAAAATCTGAGTGTAATGAAGTATTAAATGCATGTGCATATATGCACAGCCTATACTGTCTTGTGTCATGTCAAATATGAATAATTTTGTAACTGATGTGAATACTAAACTAGGTCACTTGGTTTGCTTGTTTCATCTTATATAACCTAAAACTGGGTGGGAAATTGAGACCTTTTTAAAGTATTTGTTATAAAAGGTATGCAGATAAATCTTACTATGTTTTCCTTTATATCAAAATTTATCAGTGCTTACCACTATCAGGGAAGTTGCCTACTTGTAAATGAGTCTGCACAGTTTGAAATACATATTAGAGCTTTCTGCTTTCCTATTCCCAGTACTGCTGTAGCTGAAATATAGGATGCAAATCCTGGTAGCGACAATGTTCACAAGGTCAAGAACTTCTTAATCCTCTTCTTTTGGTTGCATGTTTGGGAAAAACTTTTTGAAGAACAAGTAGAGAAACAGAAATACTCGACCCATTTGTTACAAGTAAGGTATTAGAAACAATTGACAAAGAAAAATGGTAGTAAATGGATAGTTAGTTGATGGCTTGGAGTGGTTTACTTTATGTGTTAATTGATACAGTTATACTACAATTTCAGAAGAATGGACAACAAAAAGAAGAGGAGGGAGTGCCAGACCCCTTGGTATGTTGGGAAATAAGGACATCAAATCCAGAAAGGAAGAATTACAGGGGCTTTCAGTATCACTTTCCATTAGCATAGGTTCACATAGCAGGAACATCCACAGTACACAGTCTGGATCTTCCCCGTTCCAATGGGGGAATTAATTACTTTTATCAAAATTACTCCAAATCTTCATCAATGTAAGGTTTAGCATGAAGGATAAATAAAGCCTCAAATTATTTCTCACATGCCTTAGACTCATCAGACTAACCCAGTTTTAGTAACTGAAGTGATGACTGATTCTTATGAGAGCTTTGTTGCTCAAAGATATGTTGCTCTCTCAGCATTGCTAAGGCTGCAAGGCCCTTCTGGAGACTAATCCAGCCCCCTCCTCAAAGCAGGGTCTGTCAGAGTAGGGTGCTTCAATTAGGTTTTCAATATCTCTAAAAGTAAAGACTCCACAACCTCTCTGAGCAACCTGCTCCACTGTTCAGTCACCTTTACAGTCAAAAAGTCTTTTCTTATGTATAAATGGATTTTTCTGTGTTTCAGTGTGTTCCCATTGGCTCTTGTCCTGCCACTGGGTACCACAGAGAAGAGTCTGGTTCCCTCTTCTTTACTTCCCCCATCGGGTATTTATACACATTAATAAAATCCTCCCCAAACCTTCTGTGCCTCTCACGTGTCATGTGGTACAAGCCCTTAATCCTCTTTGTAGCCATTTACTAGACTCACTCCAGTATCTCCCTGTACAGGGCAGTTCAGCACTGGACCCAGAACACAAGTTTTGTCTCACCGGGGCTGAGCAGAGGGGAAGGATCATCTCCCTCAACCTGCTGGCAACACTCTGTCTAATGGAGCCCAGGAGGCTGTTGACCTTATTTGTCACTGCTGGATCACGGTGACCTTGGTGTCCATGAGGAGCCCAGGTACAGCACTTTGCATTTCCTTTTGTTGAACTTCATGAGGTTCCTGTCAGCCCATTTCTCCAGCCTGTCCAGGTTCCTATGAAGAGCAGCACAACCTTCTGGTCTATCAAACACTTCTCCCAATTTTTGGCAGACTTGCTGAGGGTAGACTCTGTCCCATCATTTAGGTCATGTTAAACAATATTGGCCCCAGTATCAGTCTGTGAGATACACCATTAGGGACTTTAGTTTTCCTAGTCCCATCCCTGCCTGGTTTGACAGTGTCTCTATATTCTCCCTGGATTACCTGTCCCTGCTTCCATTCACTGTATGATTCCTTTCTATGTTTGTGTTTTGTTGGGAGCTACTTGTTCATCTATGTAGGCCTCCTGCCACCTTTGTTTGACTTCTTGCACACAGTGATGGACTGTTCTTGGGCTTGAAGGAGGTGAATGAAAAATCAACAACCTGTAATTATGACTAATAGCTGTCTAATAGATCAATCTAAAGATATTCCTAAAATTATCTTTTCATTATATGTTTTAAACAGTGAAGAAAGAAACAAGTTAGATTATTTTCCATCCATTGATATCAAATAGCCCAATAATTCTCTACATTATTTCCTAGTGATTTTTTTCATTTTTCATTTTTTGTGAAAATTCCCACTTCCCTGGGAGAAAAAAATGGTGATTTTATCAATCAATAGGTAACATCAATATTTGACATTTGAGGTGTTTCTTCATACTAAATCTAAAACTCCTGGATTTTAAGGAGATTAAATAGGTTAACCAAACCCTTTTATGCTTACCTTTGGCCTTAGGAGTCTCAGGGGAAAGAAAAGAAAAGAAAAGAAAAGAAAAGAAAAGAAAAGAAAAGAAAAGAAAAGAAAAGAAAAGAAAAGAAAAGAAAAGAAAAGAAAAGAAAAGAAAAGAAAAGAAAAGAAAAGAAAAGAAAAGAAAAGAAAAGAAAAGAAAAGAAAAGAAAAGAAAAGAAAAGAAAAGAAAAGAAAAGAAAAGAAAAGAAAAGAAAAGAAAAGAAAAGAAAAGAAAAGAAAAGAAAAGAAAAGAAAAGAAAAGAAAAGAAAAGAAAAGAAAAGAAAAGAAAAGAAAAGAAAAGAAAAGAGAAAAGAAAAGAAAAGAAAGAAATTATCTTCATTTTTGCATATTTCCTGTGCATGTCATTCAGTACTAAATGTGTTGAATTTGCGGAAATGAAATTTTGCATTTTTCAGCTATTTGCTTTCAAAAGCAAAAATCTTAGGTTTGTGAATGTTTGTTGTAAACAATGTTTTGACAGGATTAGACAAAGATTAACCTATTGCATATTTTTTTGGCATGTGACTACCAAAACAGTATACTTTCATTGTTTTTTGACTGAAGGAATGAAACTTATGAATGAGAAGAACAGTAAATGATGAATAACAAACCCATAAAATTGTTCATGAATGCCAGGGTTTTTGCATGCAAAACTAAATATTCATACATAGAACAGTAATTTCCTAAATATTCACATTGAACAAAAACTTCTCTGCATGAGTGTTTGCTAGCAATGAATATTAAGGAGCAGGAACAAGATCTGCAGAAACAGCTGTGCAGAACTGAAACAAATGTTCACTTAACCCTATTTTTGTAGTAGATGTACAGCTCAATTTATCAGGAATCTTTCAGTCCTTACTTATTGCTTCATCAAGACGCACATATACATAGAGAGAGCTCTTCTATTCCTTCTACACAGTTCTGCCAATTATTGCCATAAATCGGTGTTTTACCTCTTTGCCTCACCTCCAACCCGGTGTTATACAGGACTTGAGATCTCGGGAAAGAAAGGAGAGGGTAACTAAATTATTTCCAACCTGCTGGGTTGGAATTAGATGAAGCATTTTACAACATTCAATGACTTTCACTTTCTTGTCACAATCGTTAAAGACAAAGGTTCTCAGTGCACTAATACTGATTTACAGTATTGAAACAAATTGTCATTTTTTGTGAGTTTGAATTTGTAAAGGGAAGTCAAACTCTTGTTATTACAGAATCAGGGATTAATGCTGTCAAGCTAGGTACATTACACCATTGATCCTCCAAACAGCTTGATAGAGCTACATTTGATTTGGTTGACTGACTTCAGCAATTTAACGTGGAACATGACCTTACAAAAAGAAAATAAAGCACCAGTAATAAATGCATTGCCTGTATAGTAAATTGAAACAAACTGAAGGAGTAGATAACTGAAAGGATAATTGTCCCTTCTTATTAGTGAAATATTTGGTGGTTATGAATAAAGCCCCCACTTCCCACTTTAAAGTTATTCCCATTACAATCTCCACTCCTGGTCCCTTAGGACCAGACCATGGTGATTAACATTGCAATGAGCTCCTCACTTGCCCCTGCTCCTCTTGGACTTATTCACAAACTGCAATTGCTTAGGGGTGTACCTGCTCCAAGTGGAGCCTTATCTCTGAACCACAGTCTCTTCTGGGGTATACCTGCTGTGGTACAGACTTAACCACAGCCACAGGTGCTTTGAGACATACCTGCTTCAGTGTGGACTTATTCACAGCCGCAGATGCTTCAGAATACCTTCCTCCCCCATGGACTCATACACAGATCACCGCCCCTTCAACCTGAGTTCACACTGGAGTTTCAACCTGTCCAGTACAGCAGCACAGAAACAGCAGCGATGCCCTGGACATCTGCCAGCCCAGGCACATCACCACTGTGGTCAACAAAACGTTCCCAGGCACAGCAGAGTAAGGTAAGAAACAGCACAGCAAGCAGTGAAAGCAAAAAGCAGCCACCACTAATGAGCACTAGACTGTAATATACAGTGAGGTAAGCAAGCCCCATGGCAAGCACAGAAGCCTATCAATAGCTAAACTGCAATAACAGCTATAAAATCCATCTAGTACATTCCAATCAAATCTGTCATTATCTTGAACACTTCAAGATCCACATTGGGCACCAAAAAGGACTGTCATGGTTTAACCTAAGCCCCACATAGCTGCTCACTCTCTCCCCCTGTGTCAGGATGAGGGAGAGAAATAGAAGCACATGCAAGCAAAGCAAAGGAATTCATTCACCACTTCCCATCAGCAGGCAGGTGTTCAGCCATTCCCAGGAAAGCTGGGCTCCATCATGGTTACCAATTACTTGGGAAGGCAAACACCATCACTTCAAATGTCCCCTGCTTCCTTCTTCCTTCACTTTTCTTGCTGATCATGACATCATATGGTACGGAATATCACTTTGGTCGGTTGGGGTGAGCTGTCCTAGCTGTGCCCCCTCCCAGCTTCTTGTCCCCCCCCAGCCTACTCATGGGTGGGGTTGGGTAAGGGGCAAACCAGTCCTTGACTCTGTGCAAGCACTGCTCAGCAGTAACAAAAACATCTCTGTATTATCAACACTGTTTTCAGCACAAATCCAAAATATAGTGCCATACTAGCTACTATGAAGAAAATTAACTCCCAGCCAAAACCAGCACACCATCCAATACACAGCATTTAAAAAAATAATAATAAAAAAAAGTAGGATCTGCCACAGGCCTGTTGATCTGATATATGTTTGCATGCATTTTTTATTGGTGGGTTCTTCGATAAAACTAAAGTCTTGGGAATAGCAAAGTTTTTCAGTCAGCTAACAGGATATTTTTTGTAAAAAATAATATCTTAAATTAGATATAGCTCCATTCTGGTTGTAGTTTGATTTTAAGCAGTTTCAATGATCTCTAAAAATAACTATTACTAGTTTACAGTCTGCATGAAATATGTTGGTTACATCTAATTTTTAAATGTTCAAATACCCATTGTGATACCAATCTACTGCTACAGCTGTTGGTCAAGATTAATAGCAGAAAAGTCACAGAGCAAATGTGATACTTTCAAACTAGAACTGAGAAGTGTTGTGGTGTGAAGAATCCTGCTGGATCTCTACAGGAGATGAATAGACAACTGTGGTTTCTGGAATCCAGTCTAGCTACTTTCTCTAATCAGGATACTGCTTTGACTATTTTTACAGGTAATTATCTGGGGTACTTCTAGAAGGAAACACAGAATAGAGCTTTTATAAGGACTTTGTTTAAAAAAAAAAACAACAGCAAAACCAAAACAACAAAGCATAACTTGTAGTGTCATTGGCAATAGCATGTCAACATTGACAATAACAAAAATACTTTTATTAAAAGGAAACAAAGATCATCTTACTTCAGATCCTGAAGTGATTATTATTTTTGAAATAAAAAAAGATGATGGATCTTTTTTTTTTTTTTTTTTTTAATTCCAGTTTGGCACTGAAATACTTCAAAGGATGCATTGTGAAACATGACATATTCTCCACAAACATTTCCTTTTGTAACATGTTTATTTAACTAATTTGCTGTGAATGGTCTGTTTCCTTGCTTGCAGAAAGTCTATTTCACCTCATAAGTCTAATTTCATATACACAAACATCTAATTTATTTCAAATCAAGAAGAGAAAGTAGAAAAAATTTAGAAATACACTGCAAAGTGACAGACAAAAGTGAAAAGAGAGGGGTTTTTTACTATGCCTTCCCCTTTTATGAATACTTTTTAGCACTATATTCTGTCCCTACATTTTGTTAAAACACTACTGAATGATATAATATGATTGCTTTTCAATCACATTTCATATTTTTACTTGCAGTAGATTTTGTTAAAATTATAATGGCCTTTATTGTATGAAAGAACATTTGTATTTGACAGTTTGAGTAGCTCTGAGAATTTTTTGCACTTTACCACATTACCTTTTCGTGGTCCTGGATGGAAATATAAAACTCCAAGAATCCATTTAAGAAAACAGAATCTGTTACAATACAAGTGGACTTCCTATGATTCCCTTAGTTTATATTTAATATTGTTATAAGAATTGAGTGCTTTGTCAGGTTACTTTTAAGAATATGTGGATCAAACTTTCTAGAAACACATTGGTACTAATAAGAATAGTTTTATTTACTGTTTCACTTCTGAAAATGCCAAGAAGCTCTATTAATCTACTATAAATACAGATTTCATCATGCTTTTCAGCAGTGTACTTTTAGCCAGGGGACTATTGTTAGCTCTTTGTCAATAAACAAAGTCTTGACAAAAAAATTTTTACTAAATTGTGTCCATTATATCTTTTTTAGAAGTAAATATTCACACATTTGTTGCAGAAAATATTTTAAAAATTCATATAAAATAGATAGGAAATATTGTGCCTTAAAGATAAGTATTCTTTTTTCAAGTGGAACTGTTTTTCAGCACAACTTAGCAATATTAGACTTATGAAAGGGTAAGGTTTGATCTTACAAATGCCCTGTATCTGATCTGATCTCTGCTTTCCTTTAGCTATAAACAGCCTCATCAAAATATTGACAGAGGATTTGCAAAAAAAACCCAACCACAACTCACTGATGGAAAGGAAAGCATATCAACCAAACAAGCAAGTTGGGTGGGTTCACTTCAAAGATTTTGAGTACATGTTCTGACACAATTAACATCTTTTCTAATTCATCGTAAGACTCAACCATAGAAAAGAAGATTTAGTTTCTTCTTGGTTAGGTGGTGTTTGCATTATATTATTTTTAGCATAGAATGAAAAGGTAAGAGTCAACCATTGAAAAGAAGATTTAGTTTCTTCTTGGTTAGGTGGTGTTTGCATTATATTATTTTTAGCATAGAATGAAAAGGTACTTTGTGCCAAGCCACAAGCTCTAAACAAGCAATTGCTGGGAAATTTAAAAGGCAGTATGAAATGCAAGAGCTCAATGTATTTAATCATGCCTAAGCGTTGCAAAGTTACACCACAGACTAAATAGATTTTGACAGATAATTTCACTGAATACTCCACCCACATTTTAACTTTATGGGTCCAGTCCTATATGCAATGCAATTGACTGGCAGTTTCCAGTTGATTAGCACAGGAATGTGGTTCATTTGCTTCCCAGAGCAGGCAAAAGTAAAGGGATTTGCGGGCATTCCAAGTTGTCAAACATCACAGGCAAGCTGAGGGGATATCAGTCCTTGTTCCTGCCTGTTCAGCTTCAGCTGATATGGAACACCCAATGGATTTGGAAACACTGCTTAAGCCTGCCCACATGTAAATTAAATTTCTAGACTGGAAGAAAAACTAAAACCAGAAAATAGAAAGGCCCCAGGAAATCTGTTGGAGATGTATCTATATAGCAGCTGCAATAAAATAAAAGTCAAGAAGAAATGTATTAAAAAAAAAAATA
Organism: Falco punctatus; assembly: GCF_963210335.1. NCBI lineage: Eukaryota > Metazoa > Chordata > Aves > Falconiformes > Falconidae > Falco > Falco punctatus. Next base: position 105,092,666 of record NC_137581.1, on the reverse strand, counting down.
TCAAAGGAAACAAGCCCATCCTACATCTTCCATTTCCTGGTCTCCAGGCTGTGTCATGTCTGTCTCCTCCTCACCTAGTTTCCAGGATGATTTGATGGACTTTTACTTTTCCAATCATATGCTGTTACAGGCCAGTTTTACTAAATTACATAGCTGTGGCAGGGAGGCATTGGTCTCTCTTTCTGCTGCAAGGGAGACCTTGATGCTCAGCACCAGATGCACCAATCCCCACACTTCTGATGCAGTATGTGAAACAGTAATTTAAACATTTACAGATGTGTTGCTAGTACTTGCTTTCTCCTCTTCAGCTCTGTATAAACCAGCTATGTATAAAAGCAGATCACAGGTTTTAGTCTGAAATGCAGCTTTTATATAGAAATTTTCAAAAGGAGAAAAAAAATCCATGATTAAAACATGATAGAAATTTTCAAGAGGGAGAAAAATATTCTTGATTTTTTAAAATGTTAATATTTTCCTTTAAGTCCTTTAATTAACAATGAAACTTATTCTGCATTCATAGCCCAACGAAAATTCTATTGGACTCTATATTTAGTGGCTGTTAAACTACATCTATAATTAATATACACATAAAAATGTGAATAAGATTAGAAATGTCAGCATTTGTTTGAAGTGGCAGAAAATGTAACATGCGTTTAAAATTACATTCTTATTCTGCTTTATTAGAAAGCTGTTTGTTTTATTAAAATATATCTTGAGGCTCTATTGAGACAGATACCTGATTCCTGCAAGTTTTGACATCTAGTGTCAAAATCATCTCAAGATTGAAGAGCAAACACTGACTTCTAAAGAATTTACAGTTTTCAACAACCATAAGAATTGGTTGCCTTCTCTGTACTAAATATTGGGGGGGGGGGGGGGAGCATGCATAGTATGGTTGATTTGCTGGGCATGCATAATGAGGCTACTGCCCATGGCTGAATGCCATCTGGATTACCCCCAACCCCCTCAGATGAGTAAAGTAGGATTTCAAGTTTTAGTTTTTCAAGCATAACAGAAGACATGTTACTTCACTGCTTCCACTGCTTGAATAACTTTTTGTGCTGGTTTACTGTAGAACTACATTGACACCAGTGTCTCTCACAATCATTTGATTTCATGCTTTCAAGGTCCAGTAACAGATCCTAATGCTAATTATTTACTGTAATTAACAGAGAAAGACATGGCTTCCCCCCCCTACTGGGATTACCATTATTGGCTGAAAAAAATGATAACAGTGTATGTTCACTGTAATTTTCTGTACATTCTTACAAATTCCCTTAAAAATATTAATCATAAATAACATTAATTGCTGAACATTGTCCCATATTTTCTGCTAAAACAACCCCTCTGAAATTATAGCCAAAACTCAGTGAAGTCCGTGGAAATTCTTCTATGAATGGGTAATGACTCAGACCTTTGGTTAGGCAACTGGTTTCCTCTGGCAGTAAACAAGTATTATGAATTTTCCTCTTAGTCTCTAAAGCAACAGGGTAAAACAGAAGTATCACTGCCTTTCAGTTCTGCAGGTAACACACAGCTCTAACGTAAGTATTTAGGGATTTTATTCAGTGCAAGTGACATTTTGATATCTAATTAAATTGTTCTTTAGAAAAAGAACATCATAAAGCTGGCTTCAAAAGACCATGAAACTTATTAGTTAAGTACTTGCTCTTTAAAAAGTGCATATTTTATGTCACAAAGTTGTTGGGGGGGTACACTTTTAGTAAAAATGAACTTCTGATATGAATTTACCAAACTGCTCAAAAGGCTGCAGACAGTATCTCATACAGTATATGCAGATTGTTTTCAGAGTGTATTATTTCAGAACAAATAGCCATCATAGCAATGTCATTTTCCAGATTAAATATTATTTCTATTTCATGATATTGTACAGTATCTTCACCTCATTACATTTCATTTTTATATTCTTTTTTGTTATATAAGAGAATCCCATTAAGTTTGTTTAAATAATCTATAAAATCCAGAAGAATGTTGATTTTCCATTTATTCACCCCGAAGAGTTCAGGCCACAAAAAAGCTTCATTTGCTGAAAAAAACTGTCAAAAAGAAAAGTATTCAGTTCAAAGAGATATGAAAGATGAAACACCAAGAGAGAGATTATAGTAGTCTCTAATTCATTGGCCTTCCACCTCTCACACTAGCTTTTGTTAAACATGCAATCCAAATAAAGAGAGAATTGTACTATTTTTGCTATTGCTATTTTCAGACAAAGCAATCACAAAATTACAAAGTCCTTCAGAAGTCTTTTTTCAGACATATCGGATACCTCAACAAAATTAGAATTCAGTATTCACTTTCCATGCCCTTTGAACTCATACTGTCTGACTTTTGTTTTTCTTTTTGATGGGAAAAGAACCATTTATTACATTCAGAGTGTTTTATTTCAGTGGTCACCTGACAGATTCTTATGGGACATCTAAACCAGTTCATTTCTACTATAGGAGGTACTTACTACTAAAATAAATAAATAAATAAAGTTTGTTTTCTCATTTTCTGTCTTTCTTTCTCCATTATGAAATGCAAAACATAAATGGAGGTCGATCTCTTCTATTTTACATACAAAGAAAATTGAAATCTAAATTCAGATTCTTGATTTAAATGCAGATTTAGATCTACGGTTTATTTTGTAGCATAAACCCATCACAAACATGGTTCAACATCAGGCTGGATGGGGCTCTGACCAACTTGATCTAGTTGAAGATGTCCTTGCTCATTGCAGGAGGAGTTGGAATAGATGACCATTAAAGGTCCCTTCCAACCCAAACTATTCTATGATTCTATTTTCCAAGACTTCAGGTGTTTTCTGACCTGTATTGAACTGCACTTTTCCTTCTTTTTTTTTTCTTTTTTTTTTTTTCCTTCAGAAAACATAAACCAAATACTTAGCTTCTGTTAGAGCCAGTAATAGATCCTTCATATTCTTATGTCATAATCTTAATGTATCATATCTGAATAAATGTTGTCTTCTCTCATTTTAATCCCTGAATGTTACTCTGTGATACAGCTATCTCAACAACTCTATTCTACTTTTGTGCATTTGACACTAACCTATTACTTAAACCATCTCACTTTCTTCTGCATGTCTGCTCATTTTTCAGAATTCAATCCATTTATCTAATTTAGCAAGATTGTGCTGATTGTAGATCCTATTTTCCAAAACAGCTGTGATCCTGCTTAGTCTGCAGTTGAAAATGAAAGTCCAAACATTGCAGAATGAGGTTTAGGATTTTGCTAAGGCCTACTGTTTTGCTTTTTAAAATTATTGTTTGAGAGTTTTGTTTCCATTTGATTTGAGGTTTGGGTTTTGGAATGTTTCTTTTCTCCTAATATTCACTTGATAATTAAAATAAATTGAAACAAGTTACATCTACGGATAAAAGATTTTTTGGGGCATAGGATTCATTCTGATAAAGGGTAACTCAGGGTATCTCAAAGTGCACAAAGTTACTTCCCCACAGTGTTATATACGCACAAGGGCACTGTTGGTGAAAGATCTTACAACATAAGTAAATCACAGTCCATTGCTCACTGGAAAAAAAAAAATGCTACTTGTCACAAAGACTGTGTTTTTGTTTATTCAGAAGCACCCTAATCAAAAGGAAATTGCAGCAAACAATTCTTCCTCTTCCTAAGCCCTCAAGTCTACAAAGTTCACCTTCAGTAACTCCACTCTAGTTCTGTCAGCCAAGCACACATTTTGGAGTGATTTTTTTCTATTTTTGGAAAAGACATACAGAGTCAAAAGTCTAATCTCATGATCAGTAATATGTACTTTAAAAAAGAGTGTAAGTAAGAGAAAGTGTTTACTACACATAGTAAGCTCAGTTTTCAGACACCCTGAGGCTTAGACACTTTTTGAGTCAGGTGTATTATCTTTGTGTTTAATAGCCTTCAATGGGTTCTACATCCCAAATACGTCTATTTGGGGTTTTTTGAGTTTAGCTGTAACTTTTTCATATGCTGTAGCTGCAAGTTCCACAGTGATCAAACAGGACTGAAAAGAGTGAAACACACTATGAGGAGCAAATATACAGAGTTAAAAGGAATAGCTAGGTTCATCATTGGGCCATTAATAGATATTATTTCATTAATCATCTTCATTAATTGGCTGGCAATGTCAAAAAAACCCCAATGCATGTCAACAGTTCACAGTCTAATTCTGATATTGTACTAGAAAGAGCATAATGTTATATGTAAATTAGTATTACCTAATCAGCAGAAAGATAAAAGTGGAAGATGCAGGAATAAAGTAAGACTAGCAGTTAAGTGTCAACTGATCTCTAATCTAAATGCTAGTGCTAAAACAGCAGTTGAATTTTACTTTGAGAAATAAATCCTCAAAAAACCCAAAAATGAAAACAATCTCAACACTGCAAGTAGAATACTCATTCATCTTGTTTGAGTCATTCTGCCCCCTTAGCTGTATTTTGGAGGTATTTCCTCTAAGTGCCATTTCTTTTCACATTTTCTGCTATCTCTATGTGGAGTTCATTTACCAGAACTTGCCCCAGTTCTCCAAAATTTGAGATTCCACTAAAATGGATTACTGACATTCATTACAACATACAATATTTGTAGCTTTTACCTTCCCCTATTTATTTATCAGAGAAATAGTAATATGAAACCTTTCCTCAGAGTTTCTTTCAGTCTGTTCTTTCAGGTGGAAAGGAAAGCAATCACAAACCACTGCAAAAGAAGAAAGAGCAAGCAGATCTTGCAAAAAAAAATCTCAATTCTTTCATTAAAAAAATATTTTTAAGGACATATCTAAAACATCCCCTTATATACAAATATATCTGCATTAACTGTTACTCTTTGACTTACTGCTTGAAGCAACCCATCAGGTATAAAGAAACTATATCATTATTTCTGTGTAACATTTCTACAGTAAGAACAAGTTTTCCAAGACCAGAGCTTAAGACAAGATCCGTTTTTCTTACTTCCATTTTCTTGCTGAAAAAAAATAAGGGTCTCACAGCAGCCTAAACAAATCCAAACTACCGCAGAAGTTGGTGAGAAAAAACACTCCAAGATCCTCCTGTTCATACCTTTTTTTCTTATTAATCTGCTGAGTTATAGCAGCATTTACTTCTTTACTCTTTATTCTAACTATGAAACCTCTCCTTAACTCATCATTACCTTTGAATTCTAAAGATATTGTGCCTGTATTCAGTCACCCTGTACATATGAGTAATACAGGGATATGGGGTAGGGAAAAAAGTGCCAGACAAAGGAAAAAATAGGCAAAAGCTCTCTGAACTGTATCTTTAAAAGCCTAAAAAGCTTAATCTCCATTAGAAAATGCAGGAATGGATGAAAAGCTGGCAGAAGGATAGTAGCAGCAGAGTTGATTGAACATCAGACCTTTCCAAACATTAACCAAATTGTTAATTAATCAACTCAGATATCTCCATAAACACAAGCCTTTTTTACACACACAGGAGCACGTAATGGAGAAAGGAAGACCAATTTTCATGAGGTCTTCAATTCTGTTTTCACTAAAATCTATTGTTCTATCCTACAGTCACGTTTCGTCATTTTACGAGTACTTTTTTGGGGGTGTTTTTTTTATTTTATTTTTACATTATTAGTAAAGAATTATTATAAAATTGTAAACATGTCATTCTTAGCTGCAACTTAAACTTTCAGGGAAAGTAAGCATGCCAGTTGTGTAAGGAACTTACTGTGTGACACTCCAAAAAAATTGCAAACACATGGCACAACCAAGTCAGTAACAATGTACTTTAATTCACAATACACGTATGAGTTCCCACAGCCTCCTGAACTTGGGTACTTACAGAGGTATTAGCTTTCTTCCCTGAAGTGAAACTGTAAAATAAATAAATAAGTGTTTTCATGCTCTGTGATGCACCAGTAGTCAGAAAGTGGCTCTTTCATCAGGAGTCAGTGCAGGGCTGTTTGCTGAAAAGTATGTCTGGTGGTTAAGGCTACGAGACTTTATATGGGATATAATGACTGTAGTCATATAAAAAGACCTCTGGGCAGTTTTCCTTTTCAAAGAAATTGTACACCAGCTACATACTAATGGCTGATTCTACACTTCCCTCATAGCTTTCCCACCAGGTGAGTCATATTTCATACGGCCTACAGATCTTTTGAGTAACATCTTAACGCATGACTAACAAGTACCTTGCTCCAATGTAAAATACAATGTGATTTGTCAATATGCAGAATATTTTCCTATACAGGAAAAACTCCTATACAGGAGCCTAAACCTATAGATTTTGTGCACTATGGGTTATGTTCTACCACTGAAAGAAGAGAATTGCACTTGCCCAAGGACTACAGAGTTAGAAGCGCACAAAGTAAAGGATGTTGAGCTGGAAATGTCTGGACAGTTATTTTGCTTTTCCTTTAACTCAGTAAGGTTTTCCTATATTTTAAGTGAAGAAAGTCTCCAGCTGTGCAATATTCTATCAGAATGAAGGAATTTTTACAGGCCAAAATCAGTGCCTCTTAGAGTAATGAGTGCTCTCTGGAATGTGGCACAAAATGGCCCTCAGCAAAGCAGAGTTACTGAGAAAATAATAAATAGAACTCCAAACTACCTGAATACAAAATTAAAGAAGGCAGACCAGTGCTACCTGCAAAATATTAGTGTACGAAATGTCCTGCTGTCTCAAAAGCATGGGCCATCTATTTTGTCTCTTCAGCTGGCATTAGGAGATGCTACTTAGAAATACACAGAGCATGCAAAACTAATCATCATCTGTGGGCTATTCTGCTCATACTCCCTCAGCAACTATAATCATGGTAAGGTCATTAGTACGTTTCTACCTAGTCCTGTATAGTATTTATTCCTGGACTTGCTGTCCAGGAAATTATGTAATCCCTCGAACCTGCTGAGGCTGTCTCCCACCAGCATTTCTTGTGGCAGTAAGTCACACAAGTTTATTGTCTATTGTTTAAAATATCTGTCTCAAATCAATCTTACTAGTTTCATCAAGTGCCTCCTAGTTTTTTTTATTGTGGGTATTGAAAGACAAATTCACATCCAGTTTATGTGCTGCCTCATGACTTGACAAAGTCCTACATTTGCAGATTTGGAGATTTCACTTTGCCTGCCCTGCCCCAGTTTTGGCAGGCTGACACAACATTTCCCTTTACAGAAGCCATATTATCACTTTCCCAACAGACTCTTTCTGCATGAAATCAGTCTTCTTGATTCATATGACAGATTCTGCATCTTACCTGTGACAGAAGTCAGGCTCACTGGTCTCTGATTCCCTGGACTCTCTGTAGAGCTCAGGAATGGCAAGATACACATAAAGAGCAACTTAAGCCTATAGCAACAAATTACTACTACACGAACTGCCAAAAATGCTTAAATCCACAACCTAAACAAACAGTTATCCCACTACATTCAACATGATCTATTCATTCCTATTCAATGAAAGACATAAGAGTTTATGCTTAGATCATGTCCTTAAAGGCACTGCTGACCTAGAGCAGAGACAAGTATTACCAGCTAAAGAGCCTCCACTGTGTTAATATTCTCTTGGCACAACAACCAAGCACCGAGATCCAGATTAACTATAATGAGAGCTATACCTGTAATAGTGTCCCAAAATAGACTGTTATTTACTTCCCCTCAAAATTACTGCAGAATAAGTGATTCCAAGCAAATGGCAGAGTGTTTTGATGGAAAAGTATACCGAGTGAGGTTGAAACATCTGAGAACCTAGCACTACAACAATTAGTTTATGCAGACCGCTCATCAGGAGAAATGGTCTGCCATATGTTGACTTTTGTCTAGAACATGAAAACAGAGAGAAAATATGTGTAAATAATTTGCTGGCATCCTCTATTCTGTGTATAGCATGTATAAAGACAGAACTCACCAATCTCGAAATCTTCAGAGGGACACATGCACAGTGATCAGAAGCTTTTGGTATGTGGTTACACATCTCATTAATTCTTTATGCTCTTGATTTTAATAATAATTTCAAGAGGTATTGCAATAAAATGCTAATCCAACTGAGCTAGGAAATCTGATTTGAAAAGCCCTCCTCAAGAATCAGACTGAAATTTTGCCCATGGCCTGTTAACTTGCATTCTAACATCAACAGCAGCTTGACCTAAAATGAGTTGCTGTAAAACATCAAATTAAGTAAATATGGGAACATCTAAAGTTTTTTAAAAGTAGGTTTTGTATCATCAGAAAAAGAGTGTTTTAATCCACAACTCCTGCCAGTCTACTACTAATGAAAGATTCACTAAATTGTCTTCATAAAGGTCAGAATGCTAATTAGGAAATTCTTTTCAGTGATAAATCAGGGAAGTGGAACAAATGATTAGATCAGCTTTTTCTAGAGTTCAATTAGCCTTCCCTTCATTTTAAAAACATCAGAAAATTAAAAATAAGAGCTGAATTCTGTATCATTAAATATTTCTTCTTTTTTAATTGGATAGAAAATTATCTTGGAAGGTTTGAGTTTATATAAATTATATTTTAGTTAAATTTATGCACATTTTTACATGTACCATTAGTATTTACTTATTAGCAGCAATGCAATAGATGGCTGTAAAATAATTTAAAAGATAACTTCAAGTTAATAAGTGTACTAATAATCGAAACTATATGCTTTTAAAGAAAATTCATCTTTCTAAACTACACAGAGTTAAAATACAGCAATATATAAAGAGCAAGCAAAAATATAAAGTGATTTAAATTAATTTAAATGACAAAATACTATTTTTCTGTAAGCCCTCAGACTTTCAGAAATGATCTACCTAGAATTTACAGATATAATGATCCATCTATGTTCCTGAAACAAACAGTGATTAAGAAAACACTGTTAATACCTCAGCAAACTAAAATACTAGCATTTCTCACTCTTACTTGCAACACTACTGTAAGTATAAGGCTTGTAATGTATTTTGAAAATGTATACTACTGGACAAAAAATAATCCTTTTGAATTCCAAGGCTGCAGGACAGTCACTATAAACTGTAAATAACTTTGGTTTAATTACAACACCAATTAATACAAACATCTATTATAACAGCATTTTCAGCAAAATGGTAGGGAAGCAGAGGCAAGTTCTTGTACCAGTAGTTCTCAACTCACCATCAAAACTGAACTATTTATGTCCTCTGGAAAATTTCCATGAGCTATAAGGATGTTGTATGCTTAACTAATATACTTCTGATAACAGACAAAGTGGAAAAAAAAGATCCCAAGAAGTTTAAATATATATAGTATGGGATTAAAATATCCAGGCATGCTATAAAAAGAAAATTAAGTACCCAAATCTCAAAGTCAAACCATGATATAGTCTGGACTCTGCAGTCCTAGGCTTACCTATCAATAGCTGAGAATTTACTCAAGTACTCATTTTTAAATTCTCCCAGGTATGGTGAGATGTGCAGGTAATAACTGAGCTAATAATTGAAGATGATTAATTCATATTTCATTAATATTTGCAGCATATAGAGTCAGACATATTCACATGGATTTCACAGGTTTGGTCTTTTACATAGACAAGACACTGTGCAAATTTTTGCAAAAATTCTATTGAACAGATACATATTTTCCCTGACATCTGAGACAAATGACAAATTTAAAACCTTAATGACACCTCCTTCTATATTTATTTTTTTAATGAAGTTGTATTAGTTAAACTGTATTTTGGACTACGTAAAACAAAATGTGAGCATTTAGCAAATACATACCTGGGCTTGTTTTAAAATCATAGAATCGTTTAAGTTGGAAAAGACCTTTAAGATTATCGAGTTCAATCATTAGCCTAACACTGCCAAGTCCATCACTAAACCATGTCCCTAAGTCCCACAGCTACACATCTTTTAAATACCTCCAGGGATGGTGATTCCACCACCTCCCTGGGCAGCCTGTTCCAATGCTTGACAACCCTTTTAGTGAATAAATTTTCTCTAATACCCAATCTAAAGCGCCCCTGGTGCAATTTAAGGCTGTTTCATCTTCTTCTGTTGCTTATTACCTGGGTAATGAGACTGACCCCACCTCTCTACAACCTCCTTTCAGGTAGTTGTAGAGAGTTGGAAGGTCTTCCCTGCGCCCCCTTTTCTACAGACTAAACAACCCCAGTTCCCTCAGCTGCTCTTCTTAAGACTTGTGCTTCAGACCCTTCACCAGCTACATTGCTCTTTTTTGGACACACTCCAGCACCTCAATGTCTTTCTTGCAGTGAGGGGCCCAGAACTGAACACAGCATTCAAGGTGCAGCCTCACCAGGGCCCAGAGCAGGGGAACAATCATTGCCCTAGTCCTGCTGGCCACACTGTTTCTGATACAAGCCAGGATGCTATTGCTCTTCTTGGCCACCTGGGCACACTGCCGGCTCATATTCTGCCAGCTGTTGACCAACACCCCCAGGTCCTTTTCCTCCAGACAGCTTTCCAGCCACTCTTCCCCAAGCGTGTAACATTGCATGGGGTGGTTGTGACCTAAGTGCAGGACCTGGCAGCTAAGCCTTGTTGAACCTCATACCATTAGCCTCAACCCATCCATCCATTCTGTCCATATCCTTCCCCTATCCTCAAGCAGATCAACACTCCCTCCCATGTTAGTGTTGTCTACAAACTTAATGAGAATGCACTCGATCCTCTTGTCCAAATTGTCAATAAAGATGTTAAATAAAACTGGCCTCAATACTGAGCCCTGAGGAACACCACTTGTGACCAGCTGCCAGCTCACGCACCACAACTCTCGAGCCTGGCCATCCAGCCAACTCTTACTCAGCCAGGTTTTTACCCAGCAAAGTGTAGGCTCCTTCAAACCACGAAAAGTCAGTTTCTCCAGGAGAATGCTGTGGGAAATTGTCAATAGTCTTTACTAAAGTCCAGGTAAACAACATCCACAGACTTTCCCTCATCCACTAGGTGGGTCACCTTGTCATAGAATGTCAGGTTCACAAAGCAGGACCTGCCTTTCATAAACCCATGCTGGCTGGATATGATGCCCCAGTTGTCCTCCATGTGCCATGTGCTGACACTCAGGATGATCTGCTCCATAACCTTCTCTGGCACTGCGGTCAGGCTGACAGGTCTGTACTTCCCCATATCTACCTACCTTCCTTCCTTTCTTGTAGATGGGCATCACATTTGCTAGCTTCCAGTCAACAGGGACCTCCCTCATTAGCCAGGACTCCTGATAAATGATGCAAAGTGGCTTGCTGAGCTCTTCTGCCACTCCCCCAGTACCCTCAGGTGGATCCCATCTGGCCCCATAGACTTGTGTGTGTGTAAGTGGTGTAGCAGGTCACTGTATGTTTCCCCTTGGATTAGGGGGGATTTATTCTGCTTCCTGTCCCTGTCTTCCAGCTCAGGGGGCTGGATACCCTGAGAACAAATGGTCTTGCTATTAAAAACTGAAGCAAAGAAGGCATTAAGTATCTCAGCCGTTTCCTCATCCTTTGTGGCCATATTCCCCCCTGTGTCCAATAAAGGATGAAGGTTCTCTTTAGTCCTCCTTTTATTGCTAATGTATTTACAGAAACATTTTTGACTGTTTTTTTACAGCAGTAGCCAGATTAAGTTCTAGTTGGGCTTTGGACCTTTTAATTTTCTCCCTGTGTAACCACACATCTTTGTAGTCCCCTTGAGTTGTCTGCCCCTTCTTCCAAAGGTCATAAACTCGGTGGGTTTTTTTCTGAGTTCCAGCCAAAGCTCTCTGCTCAGCCAGGCCAGTCTTCTTCCCCAGCTTGTTTTGGCCCAGTCTGTGAAATAGTACCTGAGCATTCCACCAAAGAACAAAAAGTTTGTGAAGAACAGCACATTGTTAGCTTTTGAAAGAGGATGAAATCAAGAGAAAAAATCTGAGGAAACAATTTAGCTTTTACTGATGCCATTCAGAGATGCGGATTTACCTAAGACATGGAGAAAAGCCCAACCTCACTTGACAACACTGGGAGACAGCTTTGCAAGGACTTAGAATTACTCTGTGTTAAGATACACTTAGCTGCATTAGCTAAAGAATATTGTAAGCAAAGATTTCCACCTTTTTTTGAAAAAACACTGTCATCAGTGATTTACAAGTTCTCAATTGCATATCACCACTAAAGAGATATGATCCTTAATCAAGACAAGGTAATATACCAAAATCCCAGTCACAGAGGAAAAATTCTACACTCAGCACTCAATATGGTGAGAATATGTGCCAGCTTTTAGTGTATTTTAGTATGTATGACTTATTTTGAGCTGTACATAGGTTGTAGCCCTGACTCAGCTTATTATTATAGTTGTACCCAGAAAGAAGCTACATGTTTACCCCATATCCAGGGTGAGGACAACCCATAGCCCAGCAGCCTGTAAGCTTTGTGAAGCATTGCTGCATGACTTTGGCCCAGCTGATTGAAAAAAATCAAGCTGTGAGAAATTAGGTAAACTAAAGATAAAACTGTGCAATAGTCAAGGATTCCAGGGAAGAGTCAAAAGTCCCAATAAAAGGGCAAGAAATCGGAAGACAGCACTTCAACGGGATGAAGGATCATCCTGCACCAAGGTGCAACAGAGCTCACCTTCCCCACCTGGCTACCACTAGCTGCATGTAATGACTCACCAGGTGCCTGTGTCAGGAGTAACAAATAAAATCCCTGCATCTATACAGTAAAAGGTTCCCCCAAAAAGATAGTGATTAAAGGAATACTGTGGGACCTCTACCTATGCCAAGGAGTAAGAGCAGTTTGAAGGGATTGCATGTCAACCCCTGAATTTCAACCTTTGCATTCAACCTCTGAATTTGTGTAGACACAATAGGATTGAACTAATTTTAAAAACATGGCAGAATCTCTACATGCCCTAAATGTGTAGAAGTCCTTTGATAGATGCTCTGTGTAGTCTAAAACATAAAACTGATAGCAAGATATAAACTTCCAGGCATTATATCACCAGCCCAGTATGGAAGCAGTTTTATGAACTGAACATTGAGCAGAAGCATGTCACAGGTGTGCCAAATAAATGATCTCTGAGAAGATTTACAAGTGCTGGAGTAGAAATGCTAAACATAAAAATAGACAGGCAAACACTCTTGATGAGACAGGTTGTACTAACTCCTCATATTTCCCATAGCTACTCATGTTTTCTAAGTCAAATGTGAGGTGCCTCCAGTGTAATAGAACTTTTCTCAATAACTCACACTTCTATAACTTAAATCAATCCTCTCCCCACATTCTGTCAAAATAAATGTCTCAAGGCCTAGAAATTCAGTCTTTAATGACTAATGCTGTCAGACACTCATAGCACATATCTGCTGGGTGGGTGGAAAACATCAATATGATTTCATTGGAACCAATCAAGAAAAGAACAGAATTTGGGTTTAATGGTCCTGAAGCTTCCTAGACATCTGTTGAAAAAGAAAGAGAGAACAAATCTATGCATTGATTGGGCAGCAGGTATATGACAGAGTACCTCCTGATATTCTCTTTACAGACCTTTTAATCTATATTCCCCAGCTTTCTTTCCCTTGGAAACCAAAATATCATGGAAAATACTGTACACATACAGAATCAGGATGCAACTACAGTTTCCAGGACTTCAGTAGCACTCCCAGGCCCCACAGGTGAGAGAGACAGAGAAATACTAGCTGCTTCAGGCTAAGATATGTTCCACAGTGTTTAGTCAGCTTAGCTTTGATCATCTAAATCCTGTTAAACTTAGATGCCTTGAATTGCCTAAACATCACACATAGCCACCAGACACCTTTCCATTACATTTTTGGAAGCTAAGCAAAGGTTTGCTGTCAACACATACCTAAAAATGCCTGTCTACCAGGCTGAACTCAAAATTCAAGGATGGCACAAACTGTGAAACAGTACATTTCAATGTTCTTAAGAAAAACAACAACACTGGATCAGATAAAGGGTCTATTCAGTCCCCTGTGTTTCCCCAGTAATATATAATAAGGGATGCCGAGAGAAGGATAAGAGTGAGCAGGGGTACCTGATATTTCTGGTAGAAATGTTCTTTACCTCCAACTATTTTCATTTTAGTAAGTTGTCCCAGACCAGGAGTAGTCTCACTCTTTTAGCAAGTCTTTGTGAATTACTCTTACATGTATTTTCCAGTCTGGCCTGCAATCTTCATTAATTTATGTATCCATGTCACACTGTTGTAACGAGTTGCACAGACCTTTTCTCTGCTATGTGAAGAACCACCTCTTGTATATTTTGAGTCAGCTCTGACTATTCTGAGGCTCACTACTTACACTGGAAGGGAATGTGAACAACTAATCCTATTTCCTAATGCCATTTAGGATTTTGTAGACCTTTATCTTACCTTCTGTAATCCCAAGACATCTCTTTTACAGCACTAGCTTATTCAGTATTTCTTCATATAGAAGACATTCTTTACCTTTAGTCATTGTCAGATTTCTCAGAACATTTTCCAGTTCAATTATTCTCTTTTAGAGATGAGGGAATCAAGATAAGGGGAATTCCCATACTTTCATATTCAAGGTATGGGTAAACTAGGAATTCTACAGTGTATTGATAACATTCTCTGTATTTTTCTTAATAAAGCCTCAGTAAGTCATAGCATTTGATTTTCTTTTTTGTCTGCTACTGTGCACTGAGCTGACATTTTCACAGAATTTTATTCCATAACATCAAGATTTTGCTTCTGCATAGTAATAGTCAGCTTAGAGCTTTACATATAATTCATATTTAAAATTAGGATTGCTCTTCCCCACGTTTATCACACTTATGCATACTGAGCTTCATCTGCCATTTATTGCCCAGACACTCAGTATTATAAGGTGTCTTGATAATTTTTTCATAGTCAGCATTTATCCTTAGACTCCTCAATAACTTAATATCATCAGCAAATTTTGTCACTTTATTGCCCATCTCATTCCCTACTTATGAATGTGTTTCACCACAAACCCCATTGGAATGCCAGTAGTGAATTTCCTCAGTTATGAAACCTGCCCTTTATTCCTGCTTTCCCTTTTTGGTACATTAAAAATATTTAACCATTCAAGTGAAGAAAGAGGAAGAACAGCAAAATAATAGCGATATATTTGGAAAGAACCAGTTAAGTAAACCTAAAGAACATGACTTATCTTTCCATGGAAAGTAATATTTTTGCTTCTATGGGTGTGATGAAGATACTGAAAAGATTTATTTAAAGTAATGAGTTCCTAGTGCCAGAAAGACTTCCAAAACAAATGTCAACATAGAAACTTCATGCTGATATGAAAATATTCATGCAAAATATCTAGTAGTCAGTACTTAAGCAATCTGATCTATTTCAGATGAGTGCTGTGAAAGTATGAGGGGTTTTGATATGAAGCCTGATGTCTCTAATATACAGCTGTATATAGAAAATTTACAACTCTTATTATCCATATTCTTAATGCTTCATAAACTAATACCCCAAAGCAAAAATAAATTAGTAGCTATTGAGGTTGCCATAAACAGAGATGCTTACAACTGATTACATTAAATTAACTGTTTAATTAAATGCATTTGCCTGGTTGAGTAAAACAACAAACATGTCTTTTTCTAATTGTATTAGTTTCTGCCTTTGGTTCACTGCACTTTCGTGGGCTAACTATAGCTGATAGTAACAAATAATTTTATTGTTTATGAAGCTGTGATAAAAAGCAGATAATCTGAGTTTTAGATTGTCTTCCACATTGATTGAGAAGATCTCCTTCTTTCCTTCTAACCTCAGAGTTAGAACTATTCTGCTAAAAATCGGCACTGTCATCCTGCAATATCAGTGGATATAAGAATGATAAGGAAATGCTATGCAGGTTGCAGAAGAGTGCTTTTCACTCCTTTTTAAGAGCTCAGAAGACTTGCTCATAGAGCTCAGGGGGAGAGGTTTTCTCATCCTACGAAACATCCTGATTTTTTTTTCTTCTTCAATTTCCATTGGGATGAAATCAAGAGCGCTCAAAAAATTCCCCCCCAAAAAGTGGTGGTGGTGGGGAAAGGACAACACTTTATACAACTTGTTCTGTTCATTCTGTCAGAGTTCTGGTGAAACAGAGCGGCAGTCAAACCTTTCATCTTCACACCAGGAACTAAACTGCATTTTTTCTCATACGTTAAGTCAGTATCTTATAAGGAATAAGTAACTACCTTAACCACTGGGTAGTTGACTAGTCTGCAAAGAGAAAAAAAAGACTCTTTTTATCTCTCCCATTGAAAAGAGTCTCACTCAGAAAATGTAATTAGTGAGATTTCATATATTTAATTAAATACATATGAATTAAGACAAACACTTTAACTCCATAGCCCAGAGACATGAACAACCACATCAAAGGCACAATACCAAAGTTCAGTTCTCTATTCCTATGCTTATTTAATTAGCATACAAAGAGGCAGATTTGTATGATATACCCTAGCAGAGCTCCCTGCTGTTGCCATCTTTGAAGAGACTAGATGACCTTTCTTTCTGTCTTGCCTTGACGAGAAAATCTCTCTAAATCTCTGCTTGTAAAAGTTGCACATATGATGCAGAAATGATCTGGTTTTTTTCATAAATTCTCATATGTAATGAAAATGTTTTATGTGCAAAAATTTCAGATCAGTTCTCCTTTCTTTTTACATGTGCCAAGTAATAGGGTTTTGATTCAGAACAACTTCACACGTCTTTCTGGAAAAGAAGATCAGATCTACTTAGAAAGCTTCTGCCACCGTAACTTCCCTACAAAAGCCAGCTAAAACAGTTACTTCACACCATTAGGAAAATCCTGTTTCTGAATCAAAATGCAGACAAATCAGTTGATACTTAGGCTGCAAGGGTAGACACAAATAATTTTTGAAGATATGTCGCTTACCCTTAACAGTTCATGTTTATTAATACATTATTTATTTGTTTGTATTTAACTTTTTTTTTGTTGTGGGAAAAGGATTTTTTTATATATATATATGTCAATATATGTTGCTCTGTTTGTAAACCACAATTTCTGTAATATTCTTTCTGCTCCTACTGATTATGTTACCTCCCACATTGGTGATGGAATTGATATACACTCATTATACTTAGATTTTTCTGGCACATAACGTTCTAAATAAATAAGCAAAGTCAATAACTCATGCCACTGCTGCAAATGTACTATTAAAAGTGAGACAGTTCCCTGACTCAATCTACAATATAGAACAAATGAAAAATGATTAAAATTATGCCCAGGGCAATATCTATTACTTGTTCAGCATGTGACAATGAAATCCTGTTTAAAATTTGAAGTTTTTAATGAAATGCATTAGAAATTCAGCTGAGAGCTCTTTGCACTATCTCTGTAGTTGTCCTTTCCCTTTGTGAAACAGCTCAGGACCTGAGACGGAGACACGTAGGTTTCACTTAGTGATAAGGCAACTTTTCTTGGTGAAATACCACATTTTGCTTATTTACTTATTTATTTGCTTATTGAAATTTAGAATACTAAGCAAGGAAACTAGCAGGTATTTCTCACCCCATGAAAACCAGAAGAAGAAAAAAATAAACACAAACAACAAAAACCCCACAGACATGACTACCATAATGTTCCTAGTTTAGCAGACTCCCTACATCTCAGCTCTTCTCCAGCTGATGGCACACAGAACTAACCTTTTAATCATGTAGTTTTCTTTTTTCTTATTTGGTTTTCAGATTCCTGTGACTTCCTACTGAAATATTGATATATGATTTTGTTTTCTCCCTTTCAATCTAGTGATACGGTGACATTTTTAAATAATTGTTGCAGGGACCATGCACCACTCTTTCACTTCAAGCTCAAGTAATGTGTATGTTCTGAAAACCAGAGGCATTTCAGCATCTTGCATTATGTATACAAAGACTAAGACAAGTATAAGATACTGTAAAGGTCTGAATACTGCAAGAAAATCTTATCTAAGCAAATTTTAAAAGTGCTCAATGTAAGAAAAAAAAAGACAGTAAGACCATTGAAACATCTGTAATAAATGTAACATATATTATTATCCTATCTTAGAATTTTTCAAACTTACTTCCTGCAAAGTATTTGGAAACTTATTTTTTTAATTTATGTTTCACTTTTTTTCAAATCTGTAAAACTTTCTGTTTCTCTGTACATGGCTGTTCCAGATATCAGAGCACAGTGAAGGTTTTTTGTTTCTACTGTATAGGTAGAATAAAGTTGTAATGAGTCCATGCAAAAAGATTCCAGAAAGTCATATTAAAGGAGGTAAGTACATATATATATATATATATATGTAAATTGTTGTATTCCCTAAGTCTCCACTTGTGACTCAGTTTCTCTTTATTCCTCATCAATAAAGCGAGAGTCAATAATAGGAAGTAAATATTGCATTCTTCTCTTTGTTTCTTTGTGTAAGTCAATTTTAGACCTCAAAAGACAGAGAAGTTGCCTCTTTCAAAAATAAACAAAGTACAAAGGCTTTTTTCCAGTATATTTTTCCCTTTTTTTTTCTCTTCCCCACTCCCCCATTTCCCTCATCCAAGAGGGTAAGAATCTGACCTTAAATCCTCTCTTTTTCTAGTTCATAATCATCATTAGCAGCACCAGAATTTTTCTGCACCAGTGATACCACCTCAGCTGGAGGCTGTCAGCACAGTGAATACAGCTAGCTTGTCTGAGATGGGGTTTATATTCTCCTCAAAGTATCTGCAATCTTACCTTGTTGCCTCCAATCAGGATGAGAAGACAGGTCGAGACAACATATCTGAAGGTCACAGAAATTCCAATATAGCATTTGGACAAATATTAGCTGCTTCAAAGCCCAAAGTAACTGCTAATGAACTTGAGCTACTGAAATCCTTTAGAAAGTAGCTCATTCTGTACACCTTTCTGTCCATGCCAGCAATCCTGCATGAAAATATAGATCCTCTGGCTTTACAGGGAAAGCAATACATTTTCTCCATTAGATCTTGCCAGCATTTAAGACAAGGGACTGTAATTTCTCTGTATAGCCCCTTTTTCTATTTCACCATTGCATCATTTTACTGAATATGGTTCAAAAAATCAGATTCTGTACCTTGTTTCCTGATAGTGCATGGTTTTGCACCTTACATTGATAATAATGATGCTAACATGACATCTCTGAACATGATAGCTCTGAAAAGTCTCTGCAGAACTGTTTTGGGGGTTTTTGGTTGGTTGGTTTGGGTTGGGTTTTTTGGGGGGGTGTTGAGGTTTTTTGTTTTTGTTTGTTTGTTTGTTTTGTTTTTTTAATATGTGCTCTTGTTCCTCAAAATATCTATGTTTGAAAGGCTTGGGAAAGCTCTGAGACCTTCTATAGAAAAATAAAAGTCAGTCAAGTAAAACTAAAAAAAGATTGACCTTCGTTTTGAGTTGTTGAAATATTAGGGTGGAGTATTTGCTGAGATATCTTTTGTTCGTTCCTCATTTAATCATTCTAGTTTTGGCTGGAAGAAATTAACCCAAAACTAAGCAAGAGTTTCATGCCCCTCCAAGCTCTATGGTAAGATGTCTTCAAATACAGATTTCTAAGACCTATTCTCCTTTAAAAAAACCCACATATTTTGTTTTTGTTTAAAACTATATAAGATGATGGTGAAAAGAAATTGTAAAATTTAGATTTATCCTCCTCTGATCCTTCCTTAATGACTTCAAGGATTTCACATCATCTTTTTTTCAGCTCTGATCAAGTCATAACACAAATGGAAGGTGTAGCAGTACTTATTTTTTTGCTAAGATGATAAATTGTGGCATCATATGAACACTTGTTTTATCATATGGCTCTGCAAATTTCTCACATGGCACTGCCACCACATGCGTACATATATAAGCCATGTATGACATGATCAATTGGATAATTTCACAATATATACCTACATATCTATCTATCACACTTTTGTGTCACAAGAGCAGAAAAGGAAACATGCCTTTTATTTCACAAACCAATGAAAAGGAGGGTAAAACCATTAATGTTTAATGTTTTTCTTCAGGTAAAGCCTTTTGGATTTTTTTTATAAAAGCATGTGATCACTCAGAAATATGGATCTTAGAAGAACTATCCTCTAAAAGTCATATAAGACTACAATATTTTAAAATAAATTTTAAGTGTATTTTTACAGATGTTGTCTGTGGTATACTATGTGCATTTGTGTTTGAACATCAGTTCTCACCATCTTAATTTTTTAGAAAGTTTTTTAATGATGAAAAATGTGTTGACTTTGTCATTACTGTACAATTTCCCTATAGTAACTACCAAGCTTTGCAAATTCTTACATTAGTTGTCCTTACAGTGCAAGAAAGCTCATCATGATTCTAAGAATTTGCAGGCACGCAATCTATAGAAAATGACCAGCATTGCATACCTAAAAATGGCTTATCATGTAGTATATCATTATATATACAGATATTTATATAATTTTCTTTTCTCATCTACTTTCTGAGCACTCTCTGAGAATCTCACAGCATGTTTTTTGGAAGAGAAATTATCCCAGGGAAAATTTGTGCAGACCTATTTTTATAGATTAATAATAAAAATAAATATATATTTTTATTTCATTAATTGAAAAGACATCAAAACACAAATACCATCTGTTTGTATTTGGTAAACAACTGACCAACTGCTAGCAGTGACAAATCATTGAACTTAATATGAAAGCCATGTACTACCAAATCACATATAAGGTAATGCTTAATCCTTAATCAATGAGCCATAAAATTGCTAGGCTGTCTCTAAAGCCTAGTCTGCAGTTGTCTTGCTATCTTCTCTTTCTTTCCTTTTCCCTTTGCAGACACAACTTTCATTCACTGACAGTCTTACTCCTTGCGTTCTGCATTCTCCTACACATCATGGCACATGAATTTTGGTTCTTTCAAACTTTACTTTCAACATAGTCCACAAATTTTCTCCAGAAAATTTTGTCCAGAAGTATTTCTTCAAACCACTAGTTCTACTTCTCTTCACACATATGGAGGCTTCTGTGTTTAAAACCCTCTTACACTCCCCATCTGTAGTCTTTTCCAACTCAAACCCACCTGTATTTGTCTACAGAGAGAAAACATAAAAAAATGCTGCTGCTAAGAGTTTGTAAGAGTTTATATAAGGTTACTTTCTTCCTAAGACAGAAGAACATCTGCACTTTACTCAGAGGAATTTCTTTTGGTCACTTGCTTTCTATAAGCCTCAACTACTTGAAGAAATGATCTATAAAAATATATGCAAAAAGGGTTATGAGAGTTCTTGTTACCACCTGTTGTGAAATCAAGAAATAAATAAGAAAAGAAGAAGTACCTTGCATAATGAAATAGGCGATAAAAAGGTGACTTTGGCTCCAAACATAGTCAGGCCACCATTTTTTAATAAAGTACATTAAAAATGTGTGTGTGTCTGTGTGTGTCTGTGTCTCTGTGTGTGCCTGTCTGTGTGTGTGTGTGTGTGTGTGTGTGTGTGGACAGCTTTTATTAGTTAATTCTTTTGAAAAGATGTGTGTGTCCATGTCAGGCAAAACTCAGTTGTAACAGCAAAGCTAAGCCTACTTCAATGTTTAAGGTCACACTAAAATTCTAATTTAAGAGGTGGTAGACTTTTTGAGGTCTAAATCCAGCTGAATCTTACATAGAAACTTAGCTGAATTTCAGTAACTGAAAGCATTCATGCCTTTGACATGATCTTTTCTGCCATGGAATTTGAATTTACTCACATGTTGCAAATTCTCAGGTCTTTATTACACATTAGTAGAGTCTAACCTGGAAATACATGTCACATAGAGGTTTTTTTCCTGTTCTGTAGTAGAGCAGAGCACAGACAAAGAATAATTTGTAGTGAATCACACAATTTTCAGAACTGTTGGTAAATATATATAAAAAAGAAGCAGTAGTTGATTAAGCCTCAAAAAAGTATGTTCTTTTGGATTATACATCCTTTTCCTATACTATTAATGAAAGTAATGGTTTTTGTTGTTTAAAGAAATGTTCTTTCAAAAGGAAAAGGTGAATTATTTAATTTCCAGAGGACTAAGTAAAGATTTTATCACATAATAAATAGTTTATTTTTCTGTGAAAAATATTGCAAAACAGAGAAATTTTGTTTCAACATACATTCCCTTCTTCCTATTTATTCCATCTAAAAAAATGCACTGCATTTGATCTAATTTTGAGCTCCAAAAGGTTTAAACATCCTGCAACTCAGTTTCCAGATAGTTTGCTATTTATTGGTAGAAAAAGGAACCTGAAAAATGACAAAAAATCCCAACAACAAAAATAACGCAAAAAACAGCCTTCCTCCAACTCCTTACCTAAGTTTTCAACACACATCTGAAGAAAGTAATCCCAAATCCTAAGATTGCTTTTCTGGACACAAGTGAAAGGTGCACTTTTGCTTTTCTTGTCTACCATTAACTCTGGTAATAGCATGTGAGCTCTGTCAAGAGCCTGTCAAATTTGTCAGATTTATAACATTATTATTTGGCTTCCAGGCTCTGCCACACTTAAAGCAGAGGAAGCTAAGGTGCCTTCAGAAGTTAAGGTTGGAGGTTTTTTCATTATATACAGACACACCACCAACAAAGATTGTACAAATTCTTTTTTTTATTTTATTAAGCAGAATTTATAACCCCCGAAATGGAGACTCATGTCTCATTCTCTTACCAAAAAAACAGCTACCTGAAAAGCAGTCCAGAGCAGACAGTTCCTGCCTGTTTCCAAAACAGATTACACCTTCAATTTAGCGTGCTGTCCCTCTAGTTTCCCCTCTATTCCAAGTAAACATTGAGATCTTTCCCATATTGTTGTAGTACCTGTACATCATGATTACAGCAGTGCTAGGGACACCAGACATAACTTTTGTAACAAAATGTAATGCCTTTTTTAAGACCAGCTGGAGGAAAAACAAAGAAGTTTCTGAACACAAATGTAATTTTCAGCTTTTCAGGCGAATTTTTTCCTACAAACATTTTTGTAAAATGTTTAGTTCCCTTACTGAAACTTCTGGATCTTCTAAATTCAATGGAGATTTAAGGATATCTGTGTCAGACATAAGCTCTCAGACTGTTGTACGTTAATTTTATTTTTGTATCAAGGAATCTTTTACAACGAGAACAAACAGGTCTTCATATCCTATATATTAAATCCTATAAATGTACTAGATCCTGTTTGTCTGTGTTTCTTTATTCCTTCACTAAGTTTCACCTTGAAAGGAAATAACCTTATTTCATGCCCTATAATGTGTAAAAAGTTATTTGTGATGTAATACTGCTTTAACATCTTCTGTAGAGAGTTCTGTGTTTTCTTTAGAAGTCACCTGTGAATTTCCCATTTCCTCCATGGAATCAATCTCCCAAGACTAGTCCTTTCATTGCTTTCCTCTCCTTCTTCACCCAGTACTTCAGAATAAAATAATGATACTATAAAAATTTTGAGATCAATAGCTTTCTGTAGCAATCTCTTAAATTGTTTGAAATTAGAATCCTTTGGTTTAGTCGTTCTTCATGGTGAAATCTATCCTCAATTTCCAAATTAATAGAGAGGCTGAATTCTTCTTTGTATTTTTTATCTATTATCTAATTAATATTATTTAATTGCCCAAAGTGACCCTAGTACCTCTCCTAGTTCTATCTGGAAAAAATGTTTATGATAATTTATCTTAATAATGCAAATCTATTATAATCTTAATTATAGATGGATGCCACTTCTTACAATATATAGGGTGAGAATGGGTTGACAGATTACTAACAATTAAGGTCTTACTACGAATTCACATTACTCAGGCAAAGACCTCAGTTTGAGGCTTACAACTTGTAATAAGCTATTTGTCACATAAAAATAGATTAATATCTCAATATTAATCATCATCCTATGCTTTATATTTGCTGATTTATTAAATCATAGTGCACGATCCTAAACTAGAGGGTCATTGAGCTTCCCTTTACGTTTTTATTGTTAGGTAAAGTATTGAAATATTTAATAACAACATCAATGCCATGTTCTACTTATAGCATAGCAGCAATGTGTTGCTCATCATTGTAATAAAAGGAGACTTTATGGACATTCGCTATGAGTCAAGCAGGAGTTCCGGTCATCATTTGTGGATTAAACCTCAAGGAACTGTGGAGACAAATGTCTGCTGGTCCAGACATTGGACTGTAGACATATAAATGTTTTAGATGAGAACATTCACTATTACTGTCTGCAATGGCACTTTATGCTGCAATCCTCTGTTACTTTTATTCCTGTTTTATTTTGTAACACTAGTAAGTAAAACCATGAATTGCTCATGACAGTGTAGTCAAGGTTTCTCTGAATTTTGTTACTGATCTTTTTAATTACATTCGTTGCAAACACAGGTACTCATCCTAGACCTGTTATTCGTGTAGCACTCAATGAATGCTTAAAATTATTAACATATACTCAGAGCTGTTATCAGTAAGTTGTTCAGAAGAACCACCGCTGGGATCCAACAAGGTAGCAACGTCCCTGCTAGGCAGCAGATTTGTTTTTGATAGTCATCTGGTGCCAACCCTTTAGGACTGTTCTGAGATGCTGCCAGACAAAAAAAATTAATGGGTTTACTCTGCCCTTCTAAGAAGCCCGCAAACTAGCTCAATGTGCTGGAAGAAGGCAGTCAGAAAAAGTTCAGGATTAAAATACTCCTAGGTGGATGAATAAATTCATACACAATTATTAAAAACAAAAATTTTCCTGAGGGAACTCAGCAGGAAAAGAAAGCACAGGACACAAGAACCCATGGGATCATGCACAAAATGCTAAGACTGTCAGGTTCACTCTTATGATCGTAATACCTCAAGTATGATAGAGACACATAAATATTGATATTTTAAAATCCTCCTTTCTCTGTGGTTTTTTTCCCCTACTGTTAAATAAAATATATTGTCAAGACAGCTGTCAGTCACTATGCCACTAGCCACAGTTAGCTCAAGGGATGAAGCACAGATTCCTAAAATACTCACACCCTCAACACAGTAAACAATTGATCCAGATAGGCGGGTGTTCATGACTGCAGCATGAAGGAGTAAACTGCAAGATTTCACTCCAGTGAGAGGACAAAAATACAGCTAAGACCATGAAAGGGACAAGAAAAGTGCTGGAATGAAAACTAAAAAATACTATTGGATTTCATTAGTGTTCTTCCAACACACACCATCTGATAAGTGCTTTCCTTTTCTTATCTGTGTCACACATTGTATGGAAAGTCAAGGAAGAAGAGGGTATAATGTACTGCTACCTATCATTATTGATGTGTCTATTAAAATGGTTGTATATAAAATATTTCCTAGTAAATACAGTCTGTTTTCCCTATATCATACTTTCTTTATCAGCAGTTTAGGTGCTTTTCATTTTATACATGGAACTCAAAAGATTCAGAACTCATATAATGGAGTGCAGAATTATGGCTTATGTTAACAATTGACTGGGAGTTATATGTTTGTACATCTGCATGTGTGAATTACTGTGTCTCTAAGAATGTTGCTCCCAGTGATAATAATAATAATAAAAAAAATATTTGTCCATTAAATCACACATTATGTATTAGGTGTCTTCAGGTGTTACCTCCTTACAAAATTTCCCTTATAAATGGCTTGCTTTCTTAATGAGAAAGATATTATGCTAGATAATTAACTGAATGTAGAAAAAGATACATGAACATTGGAAATAAAATTGGACACAGAACACTTAGAAAAACATGGAGAGAGAAAAAATTCCTCATTAATTACTAAAAAAATGCACTTAATTCACAGATTAACAGAAACTTATATTCGTTTAAAATTTAGTAGTACACCATTGTACTGGTTTCGTCTGGTAAAGAGATAATTCTTTCCAGAGACTATTGCATGGTGCAATGTTTTGGATTTGTGATGAACACAGTGTTGATTACACAGAGATGCTGTAGCTATTGCTGAGCAGTGCTTACACAGAATCAAGGCCTTTTCCGCTTCTCACCCCACCCCACCAGCAAATAGGCTGGAGGTCCACAAGAATCTGGGAAAGCACACAGTTGGGACAGCTCACCTCAATTGACTAAAGGGATATTCCATACCTTATGTTGTCATGCTCAGCAATAAAATCTGGGGGAAGAAGAAGGAATAGAGGACATTTGAAGTTACTGTGTTTATCTTCCCAAGTAACCGTTACGCGTGATGGAGCCCGGCTTTCCCGGAGATGGCTGAACACCTGCCTGCCCATGGGAAGTGGTGAATGAATTCCTTGTTTTGCTTTGCTTACATAGACGGCTTTTGCTTTACTTATTAGAATGCCTTCATCTGAACCCATAAGCTGTTGCACTTTTACCTTTCCATTTCTCTCCCCTATCTCACCGTGGGGGCGGGGGCTGGCGTGGGGGAAGTGGGGTGAGCAGCTGCAAGAGCTTAGCTGTCTGATGGGTTGAAACCATGAAAATTGCCCTTTAAAACAATGATATTAAATACTGAGACCACATTTTATTCAGGCTG
Source organism: Falco punctatus (assembly GCF_963210335.1). Lineage (NCBI taxonomy): Eukaryota > Metazoa > Chordata > Aves > Falconiformes > Falconidae > Falco > Falco punctatus. The sequence goes on along the minus strand of NC_137581.1, from coordinate 105,066,275 downwards.
TCAATCTCAAAGGTAGAGAGTTTGATATAGTTAGGAGTTTTCTCTCTTTTTAAAAAAAAAGTTTTCTGTAAAGCCCTGTAACCAGAAAAATGAGCAGCTGAGGCACATGTTTAGAGGGCCAAGTACTCACTCTTTCAAGAACAGCTGGTGTACAAGCAGATTACAAAAAATACAGAAGAAAATGTCAATTTGTATGTACTTTACCATTCCCTAATCCAGAAGCAATTTTATTTGGCCAGTCAAGTTCCTGAGGGACTATAGTACTTATTACATGTCTGCAAACTCAAACCACTTGAATACAGTCTGTTTCTTTCCCTTGAGTCATCTCAAATGAGACAGGAGCCAAACCCACACATCTTTCTCTCCTGATTTTTAGGGGGGAATAGTAAGGGACTGGATTTTCAGTTTGGGAGCTAAGGAGGGTGAGATGCAATTACATTGCAGAAATTCTGCAAATACTTCATCTAATGCTGCAATACACTGCCTTCCTAAAGAGGGGCACATTTCAGAGGCAGATCAGCCTACACAGAAAGCAATAGAATAGAAGCAATTTCTCAACCATACAGAATTGTTTAGCTAAAAAACCACCAAAGCTGTTCCACCAGTATACGTTTGGAAGCAGCAGATTGATTCATCTCTGTACTGATTTAAAGGGACTAGATGTATGCAGAGTCAAAGGACATATCTACACAAAATTATTAAAAGGCAGGCTCAGCCCTGCTTTGACCATGGCCCAAGTATTCTCACAGCAGTTGCTGCAACTCTAAAACCATAGGGATATGTAATTGCACAGTGGTGAAACTAATGCATCCCACTGAGACCACAGTGCTCTCACACAACAACGTTGTTACCAGGTAAGAGCTGTCTGACTGGTAGACCACTTAGACCACACACAGCATATCATGGATCTTTTGCACCCATCAGACTATCAACAGAGCCTACATCATCCTGTCTTTGTAGAATATAAAATATTGAAAAATTCAGAACACACCAAGATTTGGAAATTAGCAGTTACAATCTCAAAACAAAAGGAATCAAGTAACTAAAATAAAAAAGAAATTAAAACAAATTCTGAAATTATACAAAAGGATAATCAATATCTGTTAAAATCACACCATTATTGAAAAAAAAAAAAAAAAAGTTGGAAACAAAATGTATGGCATTTAAATCACTGTGTTTACCAGTCTGTCTTTATCTTCAGGTATACTAGTTTTTCAAGATGTAACACGTACAGTAATTTGGGTGTCCTATTACATATAGTATTACCTTCTTCAATTTCATCTCTCATGAATCTTCTGAGGAACTGTGGTGTATCCTTCTGAATACATCATCATTGCCATTTAAAGATTAAAATTTTTAATTTCTAAAATTTAGAAATATCATAAGTGTGAGTAGAAGAACCGTCCTTATCCCTGGCATATCCATCTCACTAGGCTTTGCTTTAATAATTTTAAATGTATCAGTTATTCCTATAACTCATCTGAAATAACCTGTTATTTTTCTGCTTCCAAATAGGATATGTCACTGTGAAATCAGTCTTATAGAAACAGATTTCAAGCTCACAAAGAACAAAGATGGTTTTCTTTCTTTTCAAGACTGAAAAAAAAAATGGAAGCTCAGTAAATAAGGATATCTGCAGCAGTAAAAGTCACTACTTAAACACTGATATCTTAGACATGGAATCTTTTTATATTGATCAGAACAGATTTTGACACACTTTGCATCCATCTATAAAATTCTGTATATGAAAGTTCATATCTCATCAATGTATTCCCTTGACCAACTTAGATCTTTTTCACTGGAAGTCTTTTATGTGACTCTTTTAAACAGGTAACACATTCTGCTTTATGTTGTTAGGAAAAAAGTTCATCTTCCAACATCAATAAACCTTGTTGCAGTGAAACAATGTCTTTCAGAACCCAAACCAGTCATAATTTATTTTGTTTGCCTCTGCACAGACAACCCTTACATGCCGTTGGTGTTATTCTCACATTACAGGATCTATCTGTTCTTTTCTGATTGTTTAATTACACCTTTCTGTCAGTGATTTCCCCTTCTGATCCTGTTACATGCTTCACATATTGCTCCCTGACATCCTTGCTAATGCTTCCTAGTCCAAGGATGAATGTGGTTTTATAATTTTTCTCCAATTGAAGTGACATATGTTGCCCTCTCTGTGAGGGACTAATAGCATTCTCAGAATGCTTTAAATATCCACCTTGTCCGAGGGACCCATGGACTACCTGCGATCCATAGAAGACTGCAGATCAAGACCACACTGGATCCCAGGGTGGTGAATACTTTCTCTCTTCTCCTTCTTTCCTTCTTTCCCTCTCTATTTTCTCATACATCTCAAGTTTACACATCCTTATGTCTGAAGTTTGAGAATTCAATTTTACTCTGTTTTCTCGTGCTGTGTGTTTAAGAATTCAAGTTTACAGATCTCTTTGCCACATACCAACTGCAATAAGTGAATGGACCAGTAAAAGTCACTGTTTTACACTAAGTCTCTGAGTAACCATAGCTATTCCTAGTGGCCACGCAGAGAATCAGAAGCAACCTTTCCCTCCTGCCACCGAGCGGGACAGGACACTCGTGCAGGTACTTTCAAAAGTTAAGCAATATGGTGCTGCAATTCGAAACTTAGAAGTTCTGAACTCTGCACTTCAAGCAATAGATCCTGTTCAACATTATTTTGTTCCATTTTTGACTGCATTTATCTGTGAGATGACATTTTTTTTTGAGGCGTAGGCCTGGGCAGATTACAAAGCCTTGCCATTTGCTGTTGCAGCACTTTATTATGTGACATTTACATTGTATTTCATTGGGTTTAACTCCTTCTAAAGAAAATAACTGATATTTGTTACACTTCTTTGATGAACTGTTTTAATATTTTCAGCCTGAGGTTCTCTGATTACATTCTGCCTTAGCTGAAACAGTTATGATATATCATCAACAGCTATATGGATACCCACAATATCCAAAACCATCTATGAAACATTTCACTTGATGAGTTTGCATTGCCTGGGAAGTATAGCAAGTGAAAAGCTCAGACAATTCTTAATCTAATTCAATTTGCCAATTTTTGCCTTTCCTAAAGAGAACAGTAAACTTGCTCTTACCTGAAAATGAGGTAGAGAATCTGCTTGGAATACAGTACTTATGTCTCAGAACATCTTTCTGACAGTGTCTGGGGTTCAGAAAAAAACCAATCCTCTGCTATGTGGTTATTTCAAAACTATTGACTCCTAGGATAGGTCTGGTTGCTTCAGAGATAACCTTCTGTTCTTGCTGTACATCTCCAAGTCCAGCAAATAATAAGCAATAACTTGAGAGTACCATACTTAGGATTTCTTTTTAAAGTCTATTTGTCTTTGATGACATTTAAGCAATGATCAGCTTACTACTATACAGCACTGGGTGCAAACATATATGCTGTGAATAGAATGCCGTAACTCTTAGCTGAGTCAACAAGTATAGATAGTTGTGAACTACTGTATTGAGAGTGGAATTTTTTAAACAGAAGATGCAGAAAGAAATTGAAAACATAGTATGTGCATAATCTAAGTCTGAAGAATTGACTTTTACATAAACAAGTTAGAAAGGGATAGAAGATGGAGTAATGAGAAATTGGAATTCAGACTCAGGTTTTGATCAGTTTGAGTACTATTAAATCAAGTATACATTGGAACTTTCTGTGGGTAGGATATAAATAAAATATAATTAGCAGTCATATTTCTAAAATCTTTCAGACCTTATTGTTTTGGATAGATAAACTCTACAGTAAAATAAGAATTATACCTATGAACAGGGCATAGAATGGGATACTCAGTAAATGCTTCCACTGAAATGATTCCTAACAGACAACAAGTATACTAAAATGAGATGATTAAGAACCAAGTAAAGAACTAATGGATAAAAGCGCTGTTCTGATTGGTAAAGGTTTCAAGCCTGTACAACAGTACAGATCATCTCAGAAACTGAGCATATATACACACATACATTCAAATGAACAAGAATAATATGCTGGGTACAAATTACACTACAGTAAGGGTGATTCAACACTAACAAATTAGAAGGAAACTGTGAATGCTCGCCTTTGATGACTCAAATATACAGTAGGCAAACTACATCTGCCAGAAGAGTAATCAAACATTGGTCATCATTTAACTGTCGGTTAACTAAATTAAATGAGATAAAGCATAATTATCTGTGATTTGACTTCAGTTCCTATCAGAAACTAAACAGATTTCCACTTTCCTACATCCTCCCCCTCTTCTTTAGAAACATAGTTTTGGGACAATCCAAAGTGTGTAATTCAAGCCAGTAAAAAATATTTTGCCTTTTTGTAGAACTTTTATCTTTTTCCTTCTGTTCTTACTTTAATAAAGGATTTTTCAATTTTGAAATTATAATCCTAAATATTTTCTTTTTGAAATATTTAAAATTAAATTTTCTTTTTGTAAAAAAAAAAAGTGTCTGCAGCTATTTCCTAACTTTGAAAATCTATTTGGCCTCCTTGAATTTTATTTTTCATCAAAAATTTGTTTGTGGACTAGGATCACAGCAGGTCAGAGAAGATAATTTAATAGTCACTCTGGCCTCATAAATGCTCTATTCTAAGCCCTAAAGATGAGAATTCAGTAGGAAACCTGTTCATAAAAACAGAGACCAAAGTGTTTTGCAGACTATCAAGTCTGACCCTCCATAGCTGATGAAAAGACCTGTATATTAACAACATCACATCTATTGTGAAGAGCACTTGTGGTATTTTGATAAGAGCATAACAGTTTCTGATGAAAATCAGAATTAGAGAAGGAATATCTCAACTGAGACAGATGATCCAGGTGTTCTTAGCCAGTGCTGATAAGTATCACAAGTTGTGCTGATGGACTGATGATTTAATTTTTTGGGATGCAGAGGTGAAAAAGGAAAACTATTAGAACTGATTGAAGCAACTGACACAAAGGAAAAGTGGTCAATAAATAACATATTAGATGTCTTTCACTCAGACATTACTCTCCTGAATTACCTCATAGTACTTGAGTCCAGTAAAAGGAAGACATAGAGGCTAAAGAAACAGTCTGAAGCTAGTTAGAAATCAAAGAGGAGAGACAGACTGAAAATTTTATTGCAAGAAAACCATAAGTAGATTCTAAATTCAGTTTTTATGCTTTGAAATCTCACATCAAATCTGTCTCCTAGAGGCAAATGTCTTGCCATGAAATGCGTACACTTGAAGCTTGTTTTGTTCTTGGTATTCAGTGATGAGTGATATCATAAATGTATTTTCATATCTAAAAAATATGGTGAAAATTCTACAATGTATTATGACTGTGCATCCACTGTGGAGGAAATGGCATCCATTCACAGGTTGGAATGGAATGGAATGTAACTAGCTTTTGATTTGATCACCATTAAGTGGTAGCCCTTCCCAAATTTATTAGTGTATCATTGAAATATTATGTACTGAATTTCAAGACTATTAGATGTAAATAAAATGGTCTGGGGCTACCGCTGAAGGATCATGATCTCATAATTTCCTTCCCTATTCCAAAGTTCTGGATGTTTCAAATAGCTCACTATCAAACACCTACATTCCTGTCAAGCACCAGTGTGGTGGGAGTGCTCCTGAATGAGATGAATGCCCTTATTTGTTCCAGCAAGGAAAACGATTTGCCTTGATGAGTCTTTTATATAATTTAGGCAAATGTAGTCAGAGATTATGAATCTTATGTTCTGCCTTGTGAAAGATAAGGTGGTTATGTGCCAAAGAAAACTTTTTTCTTACCTGAAGGATTGGTTTACATTCCTACCTTTGCTCTCTTTGTAGTATCAAGCTTCAAATGTAAGTTCATGAAGTCATACTTTTTGCGGGTTTTGTATCTCACCTATAAAAAAGAGGTATAATTTGGTTTTTCATGTTTATTACATTAAATCTCTGAGAAGCACTCCTCACACAAGTGTTTATTAACTTAACTGAATTATAAAAATCACTGTAAACAAACATGTTCATAAACAGTAACTAGTTTTTAGTCCTGCTGTTTGGGGCATAAAACATGACACTCATTAAAAGATGAGAGCAAAACAGAGGACATTATGTGTTTAAAGTGTCCAACCTACTACTTCACAAATATTTAAATACTATTTGTCTTAATTCTGTGATGACCACCCGTGTCAGACCCAGAAAGGGTCATGAAACCCTATACATTTTGTCATGACTAATATATTTGTTTACCACTAACATATATTTTACATTTATGAAGGTTGTATGAAATGTTTTTTTTACTATTTATTTGGTATTTATAATAATATTTAATTGTTAAAACTATATTATAATTATATATCATATAAATACAAAAATATATAATTTTAATATAATAAATAAATAAAATTATTTATTATAAGAAAACCATACTTGAAATGGTTTTCTACTAGCTACAAAGGCCACTGAATGTTCCTATGTCTTCAGCATCCAGCCAAACAGCACTGCTATATCAAGAAAGACACTTCTTCTCAGTGTTCTTACATATATTTGGAAGTAATTTCTGATCTGTTAAACTAGGGACCAAGAGATCATAGATTATTCATGCCATAAAAATTTATCTCCAAAAGGATTAAAACACTCAAATGATTTTTTTAAGCTCTTGACATTTGCCACCATTAGTGAGAATTTACTTAACTCACTTCTTAATGAAATTTCATTTTCTGTCAAAAATTTTACAAAATAACATGAAACTTTTTGGAAAATGAATATGTTCATAAGACTTTTCATGCCATTAGAGCTATTGCTGCCTATAACAGATCCAGATGACAGATTGGGTTTTACAGAAACTTATTTTTGATTTATTTTTTTTTTTTAAATTGAGCTCCTCTTTCTTAACCTCAACTAAATTTGTTATTTACAGTAAGAAAGTCAACTTGTGATACCACTGATAGGAAAGAATCCTAACTAGTACAGGATTACAAATAAAATTTCTTGAGCGATTTGATCAAAATATAGACAGTGCAATTTTAGGACCTGTACTAGAACAACCCTCCAAACTATGGCCATTTTGTTTAGTGAGCATGAAAACTGAAGAGCCGTTAAACACCCATTGAATGGAATTACTAAAGGAAGGAAAATGACAGCAGGATTTGAATAAGATATTGATTAACACTTTCTTCCTTCTTCACCTTGTAATTCTACCTCATTACCTCTACATTTTCCCTTTTTTTGCCTATTATTTTTGATTTATTAACTCCTTAAACTTCAAATAATAGAACTTAAGAGCTAGAAGCATATACTGCAAGCTTTTGTGAGTTTGTACTCATCCTATATTGCATTACCAGAATGAATATATTGTTATCCATTCCCTCAAGACTGCATTTTCTCCTGCTTCTGTGTATTATAAATGAGCCATTTGAGATTATGATCACTGAAATGTCCCAAGCTGACAGCACAAAGCCACTTAAAATGAGTGGCTCTCTAGCTCTGTTAACAGTGTCAGGGTTTGATTATGATTGTGATTCCAGGGATACCTATCACAAACAAATATTTAGTATTTGGTATTAGGAGATAAACATTCATGCTTCTATTTAATTCTATTCTAATTATATGGGATGCAATATTAAATATGAAAATATTTGGTTTTCTGAGGTCCAGCAGTTTTATTTTTCTTTGCTAGCTGCCTGTATTGCTATGCATCTGCATCCATATTTGATATTTTTGGAAGGGATAAAAATGGTTACTTGAATTGTCCTAGTTAAACAGTTTAAAGAGGACAGACTGCAGCTGTCATGTAAAAATAAGAGGAACTAGAGAATACACACTAGGGAACAGTTGGCACAGAGATATAAAGCTTTCACTAGATGCCCACTATCCAAACAAGTAGGAGGAAAAAATATGTGGAGCAAGTGGTGGGGGAAAAAAGCACAATAGAAATAAAAATAAAGAATGCAGTATGCAGTTTCTATTTAGTTTCTCTTTTGGTTTTGCAAGAATCACAATAAGAAGTGATAGTTGGCTTTTCTGTCTCTTTTAGGCCACTATTATTCAGGTATTTGAAAACTGAATTTCCCTTCATTTGGAGAAATCAACCTCACCAGCCTCCAGCCTCCCCCTAGAATCCTGGCAGTTCTATATCCTTTAAGGTAGATGGACTTTAGGGAAAATCACACACCCCTTTGAAGAATTTACACATCTTTATACCATACACCGCTTAATTTCCCCAGCTTTTTATCTAACACTAGAACTGTCCCTTGCCCTTTATTCCTGAGAGCCTTCTGGAATACATAATCTAGTTCTTCCCATCCTCTTGCACTTTAGGCCTTATTGTCACTTACCAACACTGCTCTGGTGGTTATTAGTCTTTTACAAATTCATATTAAATTAGCAATATAATACCTGTTCATTATGTATTTCTCCTGTTTTATCCTGGAAAGCCACATATTTGCCTTTATGTGTGCTTTCTTAATGGGGAATGCTAAGGCTGATGAAAAAGCAAAGCTGACTTCACATTAAAAATGAGTTAAAACCTCATAACTCAGCCCCAAGGGCTTTTAAGAAAGAGGACTGATTCTGCAGGCTTACTCTAGCATGAAACTGCTGCTTTCCTCACGCACAAATCCAGACCCTGTGATGTGCCTGTTGAGAGCTTACTCTAAAACAGCAACTGAAAAACGGTGACCAACAAAAGGCAGCCTCTTAATTGCCATTAGAATGAGTGGAGCATCCTCCTCATTAATGACCTAGAAAGAAATATTCGATTATGATAAATACAAAACAATGCACACCATTCTCTTGAGTCATATAATGCAAACCATTTAATTGTACACACCATCAGACAACAGCAAGAGCAGGGTGTTACCTAATGGAAGGCAAGCTTGAACCCAATGGGAACCGTGATGGCAGTGCCCTCGCTGGCAGGGCACAGTTCCACAACACCAGCAGCAGGCCAGCACAGCACAGCGAGGTCCTACCACCAATCCAGCAAGCACCACGCAAAGGCAAAATACCAAGCCAAATCCAAGGTCAATCCAGGAAACAAAGAAATTTTAAGAACAAGGCAGGGGGCAAGCCCACCTACAGCATAGCCAGGGCAGGAATAAGGGTAGGGGGGAAGTGATTGTTTCTCAGAGACAGCCACTGAAATTACCTGGCAGCATCTTAACACAAAGTGCTTTCTTATGCAAGGTGTAATTCAACTGCAGAAAATATAGTCACCAGTTTTAATGGGGGCCAAAGGAATATGTACATTCAGAGAAGTTTTAAGTGAATTCACAGATTTTAAGTCCACCAGTAGACATTATAATTGTGACAGTTGGATCACCTGGTTTTTAATTCCCAAATTGTTGATTGCTGAATCGCAATACTGGAAAAAAGGCCATTACCAACTTTTTCTGGAAACATTTACTGGTCACTGTTAGGAGCATGATGCCTTAGCCTTAGTTTGATCCTTCATTTTCCTACAACAGCCTTTTTATTTTTTCAACAGAATGGATTTATGTCATAACCATAGGGTCAAGGATATGAAAGATCTCATTACAAAATGAAGACATAGAAAAGAAATATGTATAGACAATAAAGTCAAGTAAACAGATGTTGTCCAAAAAATCAATTTTAAAACTATCTGTTAAATCCTAAAAAAAACTTTTTACACAACCTAGACAACTAATCTTTGTGTGAGAGGATTAAGCAGGACTGATGTTAAAACTGATGAGGATAAACTGAAAAGAAGGTAAGAGCATTTCCAAGAGAGTCTGAATAGAATAAAACCTAAGTACTCGTAGAAAAGCCCAAAACTTCACTAATTAGCTGTGACCTTCCAGTAAATAGGAAACAACTGAAGCTGGTGAAAAGGTATGCAGGAAGCTGCATGGCCAAGGCAAACTATCAGGCAGAATGTGACTGCAGTATCTGAAAGAAATGACCAAGCATCTGCAATAATGCAATGAATACAAAAACTTATCAATCTGAATTGTCATAGTGCCACAGAAGGAGGATGAGCCAGAATCTATTAAGCAGCTCAGCAGAACATTTCTGTCGCTTTCAGGAAATGTTCATAGCAGACTGATATTACAGCAAAGGAATTCTAAGAGAATAAAGAAGGTAAGAAAAGAATCTACAGGTGTCAGATTAGGATATTATATACTGAATAAATACAGTGTTTTGAGAGGTCTTAGGAAGATACATTGAAACACAGAATACTAATCATTATTAATGCATATCGTTCTGAAAAATCTTGTTATTCTTGTAGAAAATAATAGAGGATAATGGCTGGCTGTGGTATACAAATTAAGTTAGTGAGCATGGTAGGTTAACCTTGGCCACCAGCAAAATGTCCACCCAGCCACTTGCTCACTTTCCCCCTCAGTGGGATGTGGGGTGAAAATAGGAAGACTGAGAATACCTATGGACAGAAGTAAAGACAGGGAGATTTTTTACCAATTAGCATTGCAGACAAAGCAGATGTGTCTTGTGAAAAATTAATTTATTATCAATTAAAATAAATACTTAATTACTGATTTGGGCAGTGGGAAACTATCAACACCTTGCCATCTGCACCCAATACATCAAGAAAGTCTATGTTAAAACAGCATATTTTGACCACTCTCAAGCCAAAACTAATGTATCATTTATTGACAAGAATGAAAAGCAAACCATGCAATTGATCTTACTTGTTGACTACATTGTGAGAACAAGGCTTGAAAGAAAAAATATGGAATGACTTGGACTATGAGTCAGAAATGTAAAGACATAGATATTGAAGGCAAGTATTGATTAAACTTTATCCCAGTTTCTGCACTTTTAGAAAGCAGAAAGGGTAGACAGAATTAAAGTTTTGAGCATTACAACTATTCCTTGTGATCAGTGTTTTTAACAGGAAATCCAAAATTTCTATTAAGTAAACACTAGGCATTTTGTTATCTACAGAACTGGATAACAATGAACAATAATCCAAAAGTAGAAAAAGTGAGAATCAGTAGAGTATTTCTAATGAACACATTACATAACATCTGGACTACAGAAACCTATCCAACAGTAACAATTCCTAAGGCAAACCTGAACGCTTTTTTATTAAATATCTGTGAAGACCAAAAAAAAATGTTGAAACGATAGACCAGGCTATAAAACTTGACAAGTATAAAAGATTCAAGAACACATCAATTGCTAAATTTCTATTGTGTAAAAGATGGATAAAATCGTTTGGAAATGTCTGAAAAATAGAAGCACAAGTATTACTGCTCCAAACACTGTAACGGTGAACTACTAGTAGAATCACAAAATGTTTAAGTTGTAAGGGAACTTGAGATCACTGGGTACAATGCTGTACTCAAGCACAGCCACCTGAGTCTATTACCCCGACCATGTCTAGATGGTTATTGAATGTCTCCAAGGATGGAGACTCCCCAGCCTCTCTGGGCAACCTGAAAGATAGGTAGAAAGCAAGATAGAAGATAGTGAGTCAGGGATCAAATAGAAAGATAGTTAAAACATTTGAAGGATTGATTTACGTTTTTAAAAGTCTGTATGTGTCTTTTATTTCATAGAGTTCAAGAAGAAATAAGAAAATATACTTACTTGAAATATTAAAGTTTTTGAATTAAGTAGTAAAAAATGGTGTTTTCATTAAAATGTTTGTATGTCTAGCTATATGCAAAGAATACAAGACATTTAATTTAGCTATTACCTATCAAACTACAATTAAGAAGCACAATAGAATCTCACTGATTGTAAGACACTTTTAGGTATTAAAAGTAATTTCATTAAAAATAGAAATTATTATGGAGATCTGATATATTTTTAGATCAAATGGAAGTGGAGATAAAATTAACAGACTTCAAAGGTGGACTTTCAATCCTTTATTTTAAAGTGTTTTCACTGAACTGAAAGAAGATTATAATTAGAAGGTAGATTTATAATTACAGGGGAAAATGCTGAATGTATCTGTTGATATAAAAGTGAGCAAGATGTTGATAACGAAGCATAAAATGTGTTTCACTAAAACTGTTGAGCTTCTTCAGTTTCTTTTTGTCTCCTAGATACACACATTCCTGTTAACCTAAAGTGAGAGTTAATATTTCTCTAACTTTATGACATGCCTCTGGTACTACTGAAGTAAAATGCAGGTGCTCAGGGAAAGTTATGGGTGCTTTAGATCCTCCACTAACAGCTCCAAGCACACCATTTTATGTGTTTTGTATTACATGATACAGTTCTTGTCACAGAACTGTGAACCCTCACCCACACTGTGGGAAAATAATGGAAGATTGGTGAGGTGGAGGATTGTAAATACGCTCAAGGGACTTGCAGCTGGGATATTGAGAAACATATATTGTACTAATTGTTCATCCTTGTGTGTTGGGCAAGTATAACATCTGTGTTTAGATAACATAGGCCTTTGATAGACTTAGAGGAACCCTATCTAACATGCCTGAGATGTGTGCTGTGGGCAAGATCAAAGGACAGTTATGAATTATGCCTGCTCAAATACCTGAAATATAGGCAAACCCAGCAATTTTAGTAATCCTCTAGCATGGACAGCTACGCGATGGCAGCATTCCCCATGGGGTGCCTCAGTGGGTGCTGCTTCAGGGATCCCTGGCTGGTGAGGTAACAAAAATAAATTCTTTCTTTGCATTTCATCTGTGGCTTTGTGTTTTTTCCTGCATCCTGCCTGTGCTGGCTCACACACAGATGTTTAGTTTTTATACCCCATGCAAAGCTTTCTGTTTACACTGGCAATTTCTATCTGCTTAGGATATTCTTTGAACTTATAGCCCTTACATACCCCAGCAAAGAATAACACAAGAATACCTACAGAAATAAAATACCACTTAAATTAGAGACATACATTTAGATTTTTCCCCTTTTACATTAAGCGAACATTAATTTTGCTTAGCCAAATAACCAGCTCCTTAAATGATGAAGTAAACATCTGCTTCATGCTTCATTAACTCTATTTTTGAGTCCTCTTTACTAAGTCATAGCTTGCCAATAAAGAATACTGCAGTTTTAGTAGGAAGATATCAATGTCTTCTCAATTTATTAAAAAACACTTTAGAGACTCAATGGATTAAACAATACTATATGCAGAAAAAAGGCAGCAATTCTTTCCCTCAACACCAAACCAACACTTCAGATTTGTGTTCCAAAAAGAGGGCGAGAAACTTACAAAGATTGTAGAAATGTAAAAAAGCTTAAATCTCTAAGGAGTTAAAAATTGAGTTGAATGAAAGTAAATGGATTCCTGCCAATGGAAAAAAATTACATTAAATGCTGTTGGCATATATGATTTGTGAAATCCCATCTTTTAGATGTACCTGCATGCACACTAAGAAACCATCAACTAGCGCAGGACCATGAGAATTAAAATGGCCCAGAAAACTGATCCTTCCCACAATGTGGCACAAAAGCATATCTTTTCTGGAGATAAAAGATGGAAAAACTGACAGATGGGAAAGCTCATATTAAATCTAACCTGCATATTCCCAGGAGCATCTTTATTTCTGTATAAAGAGCAGTAAACAATGTATTTGAAATTGTAAGTTCCTCGGGGCAAAGAAAATTTGTTTTGTGTGCAATCAATTCACTTTCATAAGCTACCCTCCAGCCAGCAGCTGGGCTTTGTGGGTTCAGGTATGATGTAAAAAGAATCTCCTACAGAGTACTACAAACTTGTGACTGCAAATTGAGATGTATCCCTCCACTGTCACACCAGTGTGCCTGCTTGCAAACTGAGACCAGAAGTGCCATAAGTTTGCGTGGAGAGATTCACTATGGCAGGCTATATCACATCCTTGGTGCTCTCTGCTTCCCTTCTCAACCAGCCTTCTAATATCTGTTGCAAGAAAACAGCCTCCACGGAGGCACCTGCACCAAAATATGTGGGAAGGAGTTTATTTCTCTCTCAAATGAGCTCATGTTGCAGAGGGCAAAGCTCCAATAAAACAGCCACAGGCCCAGAATGGAGGAGGTTGCTGATTGCTCTAAAAGTCAGGAAACATAATTGTGGGGAGCGTGTGTGACAGGTGAGCATGAGGTTGGGGTCCCGGTCTACAGAGGCAGTTCTGGATACGAACAGGTAGTGTAGATAAGAACAGATTAATTAGAAGTACAAATCTGGATTTGGTTATGTGATTGGAGAAAGATGCACAGGGCGAATGAGAAATTGCTTTCAGAACAAATTCAGGTTCTTGCATCTGAATTTTGCCTGGTGCCCTGTATTATGTAAGGCTAATTGTGATTGTAAAATCATAGAACGGTTTGGGTTGAAAGGGACCTTAAAGGTCAAGTAGTTCCAACCCTGCCCTATCATGTGAACACATCTTTCACTAGGCCAGGTTGCTCAAAGCCCCATCCAGCCTGGCCTTGACCATTTCTGGGGATGGGGCATCCACAGCTTCTCTGGGCAACCTGTTGTAGTGTCTCACCACCTTCACAGTAAATGATTTACATTGAAAAGGACCTCTAGAGTCATCTGGCCCAAAAACTTGCTTAAAGCAGGGGGAGCCTAGAGGAGGGGCAGCTTGATCATCAGCAGATGAAAGAGATATCAGAGATATTGCTCCTCTACTCTGCCTTGGTGTCATGGTTTAACCCCACCCAACATCTAAGCACCACCTAGCTGCTGCCTCCCTCCCACCACACTGAGATGGGGGAGATGATGTGTACAGTAAAAGTGCAAAATCCTGTGGGTTGAGGTAAAGTCAGTTTAATAGGTAAAGCAAAAGCTGTGCACACAAGCAAAACAACGAACTCACTCACTCCGTCCATCAGCAGGCAGGTGTTCAGCCACCTCCAGGAAAGCCAGGCTCCGTCACGTGTAATGGTTACTTGGGAAGACAAACGCCATCGTTTTGAATGTCCCTCCTTCCTCCTTCTTCTCCCAGCTTATATACTCAACGTGATATTTATGGTATGGAATATCCCTTTGGCTGGTTTGGGTCAGCTGTCCTGGCTGTGTCCCCTCCCAATTTCTTGTGCTCCTCCAACCCTCCCACTGGTAGGGCCTGAGAAACTAAAAAGTCCTTCCCTTGGTATAAACATTACCCAGTTACAACTAAGAATATCAGTATATTATCATCATTATTCTCACACTAAATCAAACACACAGCACTGCATCAGCTACTAATAAGAAAATTAACTATCTCAGATGAATCCAGGTGAGACCACATCTGGAGTGCTGTGTCCAGTTCTGGCCTTACCAGTTCAAGAGCGACAGGGAACCACTGGAGAGGGTCCAGTAGGAGGCTACAAAGATGACTGGGGGACTGAAGCATCTCCCTTGTGAGGGAAGGCTGAGAGAGCTGGACCTTTTTAGCCTGGAGAAGAGAAGGCTGAGAGAGGAGCTTGCATACAAATATCCTAAGGGTGAGTGTCTAGAGGATGGTGCCAGGCTCTTTTCAGTAGCACCCAGTGACAGGACAAGGGGCAATGGGCACAAAACAAACACAAGAAGTTCTACCAGAACATGACAAAAAACTTTCTTTACTTTGAGAGTGACAGAGCACTGGCACAGTGATGAGAGGCTGTGGAGTCTCCTTCTCTGGAGACATTCAAAACCTGCCTGGACGTGACTCTGTGCAAGCTGCTCCAGAAGAACCTGCTTTAGCAGGGGGTTGGACTAGGTGAGCTCCAGAGGTTCCTTCCAACCCTGACTGTTCTGTGGGATTCTATGATTGCTGTAGTGCAGCAATACATGTCCCTTCCTTGTGTTTGGTGGGTGGTTTTTTTATAATATATTTCTTTCTGTAAGTAAGTTTATCTTTTATCATTTTCTGTAAGACTAAAGGGATGTGGTAAGAATATTTAAATAAAGACAAATATCTGAAAAAGATTACAAATAATCCATCACCTATCACATACTTATTGTTACAGAGTGCTTAGCAAGCAGAGGACATCTATATAAATTATCTAGATCCACTGTGCATAAAGCAGAAGTGACTCTGTACTCTTGGAAAAGTTAAAAGGAAAAAAAAAAACCAAGAAAAAAACCCATACTGAGAAATAGTGGCAGAGAAAAAACAGAAAGACATCACATAAAAAAGTCTAACAAATGCTCTAGACTAAGCAATTTTCTGAGTTAAAAATCCTGATAACCTTCTTAATTAAATGTATATATACTCAGCTGATATATGTAAAATATCATGGCTCCCTCAAAACTTTTGTTTGTTCTTCATAGATCAGTTTTCATTGATACCTGTCCAATGTGTTACACATGATAAGATTGTTTTAAACGTGGAATCCCAGAAATGTTTTCCAATTGGCAGAGCGCATACACTTCCAATTCAGTACTCAGGAGAGCTGAAGCAACTGGAAGTTAATGGCACTGGAAACAGACACAACAATATGCTTGCAATTCTTTGTAAAGGAAAAGGTTTTAATTGAAATTCAAGCTGGTCAAACTCTAAACTAACCATAGGGGAGGAAGACTGCCTCTAAAAAATATTTTCCTGATGTTTTTAAAAACATCCTGAAAGGAAGTAGGATTGTAGAAACCATAACGTGCACTCACTGGAATAGATATAATTACAATATTCCTCAGTTTTTCCTGATCTCAACATTCTTACCAATCTTAACAATCTTACTTCCTACAGCATTAAAACTTTGGAAATATAAAGTCCTCAAGGAACTCCTGAATGTCCAGAAGGTTAAGAATTGTATATTGTACAATACCAGTAGGGTACTACCCAACTAAGTCACTTGTATCTACAGCCATCCCCCCCAAAATCTAATTTTGGTCTGACATTTATTCTAGAGAAAGTCTGCTATGTTCACCAAAACATCTTCCTTTGCTCAGGAAGAACAGATCTCTCTCATGTATGATTTATGAGGACAGATTTTTTTTTTATTATTATTTTTTTTTAAGCTATATTCACATAATACATGAAATCCTTTTCAGAAATTAGAACAGCTTCATGTTCTTCCATCAACAAATCAAAGTTAAAAAACACATTTTTCCATATTGAATTTCTGGATTAAGAACTACAAAATGCTAAAAGCCCTGGGTAATTAAGAATAACCATGATTAAAGGTTAACCTACAACAAAGTGTTGTCTTCTGGTCCCACAACAGCACAGAGATGAGTAAGAGACAAGATCTGACTCCTTCATTATTATTATTAGATATTTAAACTTGTATTTCAGACTACTAACAGTTATGTTCTCAGTAGAGGACAAACAGGATACATCTGGATGTCACAATGAATGATTTGGACATCATCTATTAACAAACAGCCCCACAGACAACAAAGTTACCATATTTTATTTATTTATTCAGACATGATCTCAAGTGAAATCAAGAATAGCAGTCATGCACCTGTGATAAGATGAATTTCTATTAGAAGATTGGGATAATGAGTTCTAATCATCTATGAAAAGCCCCATTATCTGGTGACTAAACAGCACATTACCAGTGAAATAAAAAATTATCAAAATGAACTCATCCTAATTTATCCTGAAAAGGTTATCATCAAGTGTATTTCCAGATGGGAAGACCTTTTAAAAAGTTTGTAAAAGAAAATAAATTCAATTGTGAAACATTACAGGGATCTGGTGTAATAAAGTCCAAAAGCTCTAAACAAGGTTTCAGCTTTCACACTACTGAAAATCACCGTATACAAACTGGACATCAAAGGAACAATTGAAAGTGGTTGTGTTCCTAAGCAACACGTTAGATCTCATTATGTTAATGGAGGGTATGATCTTTTCGATTTCACTGCTCTGTTACTTCACTGTCCCCAGAATACCACTGCTCCTTACAATAGGATTGCCATTGCAAGGAGACCAGGATTAAAAGACAAGGCACTCCTTTGAGTAGGAAGAATACTCCATTATCTCCATTCATTCTACAGACTTACTAATAAGGTTTATGTAGTCATAATTTCCTTTACAGCCTGAAAAATGTAACTTTCTAATTTCTGAAATATTACAATTAAACCCAGAAAGCTGTAATGTAAGTGGAACTGAAAGGGGTAAGCCCCTTTCTCTACATATGTAACTGGAAATATTATGATAGCAATGACAGAAAAACTGGAAAGGTTAATATTCATTCTGCAAATCTGCTTATCTCCCCTGTTTTCTGAGATATTTTACCTTTAAAAATCAATCCACAAATGAATGAAATTAAGTGTGTTTACTGCCTTGTATGCTGTTATTCTAAGCATCTTTTATTGATCGATAGTGTTCATCTTGGTATAAGGACAAGCACTACAGAGAGTCACAGAATCACAGAACTTGAAGGCACCTCTAGATCATCAAAGTCATCATCTAGTCCAACCTTCTGCTCAAAGCAGGGTCAGCCAAAGAAGATTACTCAGGACCATGTCCAGCTGGATTTTGGATATCTCCAATAATGGAGAGTAGAGAGGAAAGATTATCTCCCTTGACCTGCTGGCAACATTCTTCCTAATGCAGTCCAGGACACTGTTTTCTCTCTTTGCACTGCTGGCTCATGGTCAAGTACAGGTCCACCAGGATCTCAGAGCTTCCTCTGTGAATTTGCCTTCCAGCCATTCAGTCTCCAGCCTGTACTGCTGCATGGAGCTGTTACTTCCTACATGCAAGACTCGGCATTTGCTCTTTTGAACTTCATGAGATTCCTGTCAGCCATTTCTCCAGCCTGTTAAGGTTCCTGTGAAGGGCAGCACAACCACCTGGTCTACCCCCCACTTTGTCTTTTCTCTCAAGTTTTATCACATGCAAACTTGCTGAGGGCATACTCCATCCTGTCATCCAGGTCATTAATGAAGATGCTGAAAAATATTGGCCCTGGTATCAGTCACTGGGGTGTACCACTAGGGACTGGCATCCAGATAGACTTTGTACCACTCTGAGCTCAGAAGTTCAGTCAGCTTTCAGTCCAACTCACTGCCTTCTTACCCAGGCCATACTTCACCAGGTGTCTATGAGGATGTTATGGGAGATAGTGTTAAAAACTTTGCTAAAGTTAAAATAAACAACATACACTGTTCTCCACACATCAACCAAGCCAGTTATCTCTTGATAGAAGGCCTTAAATTTGGTCTGATATGATTTCCTCTTCATAAATCCATGCTGATTAATCCCTATCACCTTCTTGTGCTTCATATGATACTTGCTATTTGGAAATAGTTACAAGAATTATTTGCTCCATCAGTTTACCAGGGATTAAATTGAAGCTGACCTGCTTGTAGTTTACTGTATCCTCTTTCTGACCTCTCCTGAAGATTAGGGTGATGTGGATATGTCTAGTTTGTTTAAATGTGCCATAAGCTGATCCTCTCCCACCAAGAGTATTCAGACTTTTCCTCAAGTCTCAGGGGCCTGGGATTCCTGAAGTCAAATCCTACCAGTAAAGACCAAGGTGAAGAAAACATTGAGTACCTCATACTTTTTAATGTCCTTTGTCACCAGGTCCACTGCCTCATTCAACAGTGGACCCATATTTTCCCTGGTCTGTCTTTTGTTGCTGAGGTACCTGGGGAAGCCCTTCTTGTTGACATTCAGATTGAACTCTAGATGGGTTTTGGTTTTCCTAACCCAAATCCTGCATGTTCAGACAGTATCTTTATTTTCCTCCTGGGTCACTAGACTCCGTCTCTTGGATACAATTAAGAAACTTATTTTAATTATGTACATGTAGCAAATAAGAGAGTTCACGTAACATTTCACTTTGGTAAAAGATTTGTGTTGGGGTTTTTGTTTTGTTTTGTTTTCTTTTTTCAATTGGAAGCTGTTCTTACATATACGATAGTACTGGATACATTTCCAGCTTGACCAGTTGTTTACAAAAGTATAAAGAACTGCATAAAACTTACCACAGAGCCTTTAAAAGGCAGTAGTGCTTCTCGCTATAAAAAATGGATGAAAATGAAGCGTTCTCTGTGAGACAAAACAGTAGCAATTCATAACTATTGCTTAAATGTCAGAAGTGCTTACAAAACATACAACAGAACTTCATGTTGGTTTTAAGAATTGCTCCCCACTACAGCAAAACACCCAGAGATTTGAGCTTTGGTAAGAGAGTTATCTTTCTCATAGCCATTAGTGACACTTTCATCATGAGTAGGAGGAATACACATAGCACAGTTAAAAAATACTTAAAATGACAAAGTTATTTCCCATAGTTAATTTTCACTATATAAGAGTGAACTTGTGCAGAATTTTATACCAGTTAGCCTCTGAATTGTACTCAGGAATGCCACAGCCTTTCTTCCACGTGAGGATATGTTATATTCCAGTAGGGAGCTTTTAGAAGAACTTGACATCATTACCTCTGATAGAATTGCTTTCTTTTTTTGTCGATGGTAACTTTGGTCTGCTGAGACCTTTTCTAGACATCGTTATTCCATCCCTTTTTTGATATTCCTTGTTGTTGATAGTGTGCTCTGAGTCTGTCCTGTTTCTGTAGGTCTATTAATTATATTCCTGTTGATGAAATGCGTGAAAATTCTAATGTATTGCTTTGTGCTTGAGATAAAAGAAAACTAAAATGAAGGATATAGTGCCAAATGACCCTGAAAATTGTGCCTTGCACAAAGGAATTACACTAGTCATTAACTAATGAGCTGTAAATTGGTGCTTCACCCATGGAAAAATTGCTGCTTCTACTCATTTCCTGAACAGAGATCCTCCACGACACTTCTAGCCCTGCTCTTCCTGTGCAAAACCTAACTCCCCTAACTCCCTCTAAGTCCATGAGTCATTGAGTGCAAAAGCCAACACCTCCAACTCACTCAAAGGAAGACACTTTATGTGAGGGTCTCATGGCCCTCTCCTATTATATAATGAGAGATTCTGATTTGCAAGAAAAAGACATGCTGGGATGATCTCCCTGGTAAGGCAGCAGTTCCTGCAGATTTTTGAACTCAGAGGAGCCAAGAGAGGCTGTCTCACCAAGAGGCAAGCCCTGGTCAGGCAGATGCTCCTGGCCTTGCTGCTGCTTTCAGCTGCTGTAGAGTTGCTTCAAGCAGTGTGGTTGACCTGGGAGTCAGCATTTCAAACAAGATGAAGTTACTCACCACAGTACAAGACAGCCTGAAGTCAATGGGATCAGAAGTTACTGCCTCACAGGGAGCAGCATATTTGTGCAAGACAGCTGTTGCTGGTTCTGAGTTCTTGTAGCTGTCCAAGGTCTAACTTTTGCTTAAAAAAATAGCAGGATGGTGCATTAGCTCACACTAGCAATTTAAATAGGCCCCATCTCAAAAATGAGGAATACAGAGTCCAATCTGAAGTCTCTCTCTCACAAAAAATATCTTTCTCATGAATAATATTATTTTTATCAACAAGGAAAAAGGATAATGTACCAACAGCATATCTAAGGTCTTACCTCTGATTTCCCCATGTTGTCTAAATAAGAAATATAGAACAGGAACACCTTATTTAACATGCTTCTACCCATTGTTCATCTATAATATACGTGATGTAATTAATATTTAGTAATTTATAAACATGCAATAGTAATTATTATACATTAAGTAACATACATTGAGTATGTTTTGCTAATACTTCCAAAATCCTTTTGTTTTACCAGATAGTAGAGGAAAACCACTATAAACTGCAGCTAGATAACTGAACCACAGGTTTTACATGCATCTTAATTTCTGCATATATTTAAATGTAAGTTATGTCCCAAATTTCTAGCATACTAGATGTAAACATACAACAAATCAGTACTTTCTAATTGTTCTGCCACATCTTCAGATACTATTTAAAAGCATTCTCAGCGGAGAGAAAAAAACAGTACCTAAGCATTTTCATTAATTGTATCCAAACTCATTGATTTTTAAACATATTGATGTATTTGATATAAAACCTGGCAGGTCTGGGATTCTTTATTGTTTTTAACAGATCACATTCTGTGTAACTGGCTGGGGTTAAACCATGAAAATTTGTAATAGTCACATTTTGGTAATATGTATGCCATGCTAGGCAAAGGCTTCTTAGTTGCATAATTTTGGTGCCTAGAGACCATTTTTCTGTTTCCATAAGTGCTTCTACAGGTCAATATTCTGAATTGCTTTTAAGTAAATTTAGATCGAAAAAAATCTAGTTTTCCCATTTACACTTTACCTGCCAGTTTATTCAGAAACTGATAGCATTAGGAGTGTGGCTGAATTTTAATAGAAAATTACATTGGATGTGAGCTTAATAGTTCTGTATGCAGTTAAATAGTTTTGTGTTCATTGGTTATCTGAAACCTGGTTTTCTATTGAGGAGAAATCAGTAGCTGAGTTAGAAGGAGATATTTAAAGTCCCATGTGTCTGGATGGAATGTATAGTCCAGAAGACTTCTGATGAGTGGTAGAGGAAGAAAATCCCAAACTAAGCAAAACAAAATACAAACACGCACACATACAAGTTGAAGAACAACAATAGCAAAACAAATTACTGAATCCTTCTAATTTAGTGTCAAGTGCTATTGTAACAAAATCATACAAGTTTCTGTGAAATGGCAATGCCCTTCAGAAATAAAACCCCAGTATAATGGAATCTGCTTACTAAAAAAGTAAAAGCAAATTTAGCTTTTCTTTACACTCTTGGTTAAACCACAGCCCATCTGCAATGGATGGTAAGACACAGATATTTTTAAACTGGATTTTTTATTGGTGGGTTTTTTTTTACTTTATTTTACAGTTTTAATAATAGATATCTGTCCTTCAGAATATTGTAAAATTCCTAATTAGCAGATTGCTTGAAACAGAAGGGTATGTACCACCTCAGTCCTGCATTCTCATATATCCTCTGAGACATCCACCTCTGGACACTGTCAAAGACAAAACAGTTGGTACAGTTGCTGCCTAACACACTGTTCTTTTGTGCATGGGATCGAACAGTTAATTTAATACCTTGGCCTCCTCATCCGTTATGAACTTTCATGACAATGCTCAGTCATCATCATGTCTAATTCTTAAAATGGTAAAGCCAAATAAACATTTTTAGATCTCTAGCTATTATAACCTGCAAGTGATAGATTAAACAAATCTGTTTGGTTTTGGGACTGCTGTCAGCTGGTTGGTCATTTGAGAACTTGCATTAAAAATACATAAATGTGAAAAAAAATTAAAATAATTATGTGAGACTACCAGGAAAAAAGGTGGGAATATTATTTTCTATATCTGAAGGTGCAGTGTTGTTACACCTTGCAAATTAGACATGGCTAATCACATTCATTGACTGGGAAAGAAATCTATACTTCCTTCAGATGTGAAGGTTTATTCAGTTTACTGGTGAGAAAGTGTGCATTAATTATTCTTTCATTGTGGGGTTTTTGCTAACATTAGAGTATGGTGATTGCAAGGAAAAAAGAGAGTTGCCAGGGTTGTTTTTAAGGTTTCATATCTGAATGCTAATCAGATCAGTGATTTCACTGGACATTATGTGATCTGTTTTCATCTCAAAGAAAGACACAGTATACTGTTACAGTATCAAATGAAGGGGAAACACTGCAGACATAAAAGGACTATGCCTTCAAACTGGAACTGATTATAGAGCTGTGTCTAGGTTTACCAGGACAGACCAATAAACAGCCCTCTCATTTGGTTGATAGAAAATTCTCTTGCAATTTTTCAGGTGATTTTCTGGCTGATTACACTATAAAGTGAGATCCTTAATATAAGATTAAAGGAGTAGATAAATTGTAGAGGAACACATAATTTTAAAATAAATCTCATCCAAATTGCAGAAAAATGTTTGTCAAAATACCTTTGCATAACATTTTTAATAATATTTCAGTTTAGCTTTTTTAAAAAACTCATATATAAACTAATATATCCATGGTGACTAAATTAAATGCAAAGTTCATCGTGGTTTTTTAAAAATATAAAAATCACTATGTTAAAAAAAAAAAAGTGTTACATAACAATTGCTTTTGAAAATACTAGTACCATTAATCCTTTCCAAACTTAATTTAGACATCCCTTTTTTTTTTTTTTAATGTTATGACAGAACCTTACCACTGCATACAGGTTTTAGCTATATTTTCTGGGATTTAAAAAAAAAAAAAAAAAAGAGAGAGAAGAAAAGAATCAATCAAACCCAGAAGATCTGCCATGCAAACTCCAGGAGATGCTGGTAGATCATCAGTTAAGTCCTAAGCAAACTTCACCTTGAGCTAACCCAATAATTTGCAGGAGCAATAGATTGCCATCTTCTAGATGTACCGCAACTAGATTGGAACAAAATATTTATTTGGCCAGTAGGTTTCACTGATACTTACTGACAAGAGAAAGCAATCTGTTCAGCTTCCTGTCATTCTAAGTCCTAGTCCCTTGCTGCTTTAGGCCCAGTTCAAGACTCAAGTCCTGAAAAGCATTTTGTCCTTTCTCACCTGACATCACTATTTATTTATATCTCCACCCCCAGCCCTACAGATGAAAATACTGAAACACAACACCAAAAATATTCATTGAGAGGAAGAATACATATGAAAGCCAACTCTAGATTGAATCACAAAACAGACCAAAGTTAAAGCAACACAAATTCTTACTGCTATTTGTGCTTCATAAATCGTATCACATTGCAGTCTTTTCTGCTTGCTTAATTTTCCCAGATAAAATTTATATACAGGTATGCTTCTTTATACATTTTATATGTATATATTCACAAAAACACAGAGAATCTGCCTCCTTCATATATTCTTGGAGTAAATACCTTTTATTTCATGTGCACTGTCTGTGGACAGCTTGAATGTGAAAACACATACAAAACCAGGTCAAAAAGAAGATATTACGCACTCTTAACATGCTGGAGATAGATCCACAGCTAGAAAAGGCTATCCATCAGTTTTTTAGTCAGCTAAACTTCACGTTACACACAGAAATATGAAATAATTGTATTTCTTTACTGCCTTTATTATAAGAAATAACAATTTACTCTTAAATAACCTGTTTTATAAAGCCAAATTTTGACGTATAACTATGGCAAATAATAGCCAAGAAAATTATTCACAAAGTATGTTTTTGCAGGTTAAAAAAAGAACAATCACAATACTATATTTCCAAACACCTCCTTCTCTGACATTTATGTTTTAGATTTCTAACATTTTCTGAATATCAATATCAAATAATCTATGAACAATTAATGCACATTGTCAGTTTTAAGGGTTATATGTAGTATTCTAGACTTACAGAACAGTTGATAAAAGGACAGAAAACTCATACTTTTGAATTATCATTAGTCTTATATTTCAAAGAACTCAAATTATTAAAAAAATCCTTTTGTTAGGGTTTTTGTTTTTAATTTTTAAAAGTCTCAATCATTACAGCTATTAGAATGTAATAAAATGGTTACTCTGTGGAAAGACCATCACAGCAATCATCAATTGTCAAAATGTTATTGTTTGAATAGTAGTTCAATAGCATGAGTGATTTTAAGGAGTATTCAGATTTGCTCTGACAGAAATCCTGTTTTAAAAATCTACCCTCAACTTCTCCTTCCTTTATGAATGGGAAGTTTAATTTTAAATAGCTGGAAATTACTTTAAGACTTTACAGCTTTTGTACTATTTTTCAGAGACAGCATACCAAGAATCCCTCTACCAAAATCACACTAGTTTAACCTTGGCATAAGTGTTAAGTGAAATCAGGGTTAAGATCCACAGGTTTTTTAAATGAATCTGTTACATTTCATTTTCTGATTGACAGTATTGAGAAAAAAAGGAACAAGAAAGGAAAGATTTTTTAAAGTTGTTTGCATTATATGAAGCAAAATGCTGACTGCTTTTCTTGAGGAGGGGGTGGGAGGGGTTTGAGTGTTCAATAGTTTGAGGAAGGGGGTTTAAGCTCAGAAGAATAGTTTCTTTTGTACAGAACCATCCTCTTACCTGATTGCACTATTCTTTGCTGTCTGAATCGTACATTTTAGAAGGTCATACCTTAATAAATAAATAAAGCATACTCAAAGTCGTAGGCTGCAATTATGCTCTGAAATAATAATACCAACTCCTGATATCTGTCTTTCTCTATATAACCAAATAATTCAAGATAGTACACCTGGAAAACTTGCCATCTTGTCATGTCACAGGAAAATACTCACCCCTGAATACTGTGTGCACATTGGAAAAAAATTTATGACATTTATTAGGTTATTTGTAACCAGCTTCAAATTACATTGGTGATTTACTTTCCACTTTCATGATTCATAGTTGTAGTTCACTTCAAGGATGATCCCCAGGTACGATGAACATAAAAGCCAAAGTCATGTCTAGAACAGCCTTTGTCTTTTATTTATATCAGATTGATTTTGCCAGACTACTTCAAACACTAAAATTACCTTTTTTAAAGTTTAGTTAGTATCCTGAAGGCACTCCATGCTGCATTTCAAACTCTTTGCTAACCAACACAAATTTTTTGTATGAGTTTAAACAGAAGATCTATCTACCTACATGTCTTGTTTTCCCAGGAAGAGCTGACCAAGTCCTTTGTGAGATTATTTCCTGCTGCCCAGGAAGGACCATGCAGTCTAACTCCTGAAAAAAGCTTGCCTCTGCTATCAATACCACGTGAACTGATGAGCCTTTGACTACCTGTGTGAACATTGTTATCATCAAATATGCAAAAGAATGAGAAGTAGGGTGAGGAAAAGGAAGAATCAATAACTCCCTTACTACTTTGGCATCTTTAACACTCTTTCTCGCTAGTCTGCATCCTCACATCTCTTCAATTTACCAAGCTGAGGCAACATTCTTTCCTTTTCAGCTATTTAATGGATAGATATTTTAACATTGTGTCTAACTACTTTCCCCCGTTTTTCTTCTGACTCCAGAATTCTTCCTGAGTTTTCCCCTTCTTGGTCCATCTGTTTTCCCCAGGATTTACCACAGTCTTTTTCTACTTTTGCTACTATCTATACATCTACCTACTGTAGGCTGACTGCCTCCTCATCTGTACCCCATTTGCATCTGTGTCATGGTTTAACCCCAGCCAGCAACCAAGCACCACACAGCCGCTTGCTCACTCCCCACCGCCCAGAGGGGTTGGGATGAGCATTGGAAAGGAATATAAAACTGGGGGGTTGAGATAAGAAGAATTCAGTAATTTAAACAGAACAAAAAGGTAAGAACAACAATAACAATAATAATAATAATAATAATAATAAATAATAATAACAAGAAGAAGAAGAAGAAGAAGAAGAAGAAGAAGAAGAAGAAGTTATAATGGAAAGGTGGGGAAAAGGATAAAATCCAAAGGAATAGGGAGAAAGGAAAACAAGTGGTGTGCACAGTACAACTGCTCACCACCCGCTGACCGGTGCCCAGCCAGTCCCCAAGCAATGATCCCGTGGCTCCAGCTAACCCCCCAAGTTTATATACCAAGCATGATGTCCCATGGCATGGAATACCTCTTTGGCTGGTTCAGGTCACCTGTCCTGGCTGTGTCCCCTCCCAGTTCCCCGTGCCCCCCAGCCCTCTCACTGGCAGGGCCTAAGAAACTGAAAAATCCTTGACTTACTATAAACATTACGCAGCAACAACTAAAACCATCAGTGTGCTATCAATGCTGTTCTCACATCAGAGCCAAAACACACCACTGCACTAGCTACTAAGAAGAAAGTTAACTCCATCCCAGCCAAAACCAAGACAATTTGCTTAAAAGCTTCCCTGTTACAATATGACCATGTTACCATGCATGTACATGCACAGCACATGCTTAACACTTTATGCAGACCAGCCAAAGGAGTATCTCTTCTTCTTCTTCCCTGCTGAGAAATGAGCCTCCTTTCCATTCATCTGAACACCTTTCATATCTCACATCCTCTACTTCTTCCTTTTTCGGTTCCTCCTCATAAACACTGCTTTCATCAACAAAATGGGAAAAGGGGAAAAAGGTACTAGACAAAATACACAGAAAGTGAAGGAAAACCAAAATCAAAAAAGGAAATCCACACCATGTACACAGCTAGGGACTGTTACTGTGCTCTCAGTTTAACAGTATTTTCACCGTTCTGTCTTCTGTGCTGGTATCTAGCAGTTTTGTATTATTGTCTTTATTATATAATGGCCTACTTAATCCCATTAGTAGTGAAATCATTCTCTATACTTGTCTTCTAACTTTGTTACTTTTCCTGCCACTTGTTTTTTTGTTTTTTTTTTTTTTTTTTCCAATGGGGAGGATAAACTGCACTATCATCAGTATCAGAGATACAGACACAGCATTGAATTCCAGAGTGGCTTTCTGCTGTTCATCTTTCGTGTTTCCCTCCTATCTTCTCTATTTATTTGATTTTTTTGCCCTTTACTGGTAGTTGAATGTTGAGCTCATGTTTTCATAGAATTTATGAATTCCATCTGAGATTGTTTTCCTGAGTGGTAATAGCCAATCTGGAGTCTATCAAAGCAAATTCATAGGGTAGTTTTGTCCACAAGCATTACTTTGTGTTTACTGACACTAAATTTCATCTATATCCTATGCCCCATCCACTCAGTATCCTGCTGCATCTCCTCACTGCTGGATTTCTGTTCTGCCCTGAATAACTGTAAGCTATTCAGAAACTGTTCAACTTTTTTTGTGTGATTGTTTCTAAACATGATGAGCATACAACACAGCAGATATTACAGTGTTATTCCAATGGTAGACTCCCTTCTTTATAAACATGGACCACATTTTTTTCTTTTTCTTTCCAGGTTTTATCTAAATGTGAGTGCAAGAAGATTAGACTCATCTTGGAGTTTAGCACCCCTTTGGAGTAAAGACACAAAAGGCAATGAACAGGTATTAGGAAAAACTTCTTTACCATGAGGGAGGTCAAACACTGGCAGAGGTTTTACAAAGAGGTTATGGAAAATCTATCATTGGAGATATTTGATTTTTGATTGAACAAGGTCCTATAACCGAAGCACAAGTTTGCAACTCCTATAAATTTCAAATGTATTTATTGGAATGTAGCTAATATTAGCTTGCCTTGAATGCAAATATAAATGTACTACACAACAGCACGTAGGGTATTCTGCAACATTGTGATGGTGTAGCCAGACAAAATGTATGAGCATTTTACATGAATATGTAGGCAATGGGATCACCAGACATGTGTACCTGCATGTAGGAACCATGCAAGTATCAAAAGTTTGCAAGACAAAGAAGCAGCAGTATAAGGCACTGCAAATATCCAGATGGAAGAGTTCCGAATAACCTCACCTAAACTGCCCCTGCCTTGAGCAGGGACTTGAACCAGACACCCTCCAAAAGCTGCTTTCAACCAAAGCCATTCTACAGCTGACATATTTTTGTAGCCTAAAGTCTATAGTTATTTACAAACCACAGCAAGTATGATTTCTAAATGTACCTCTCCTTTTAGCCTACAAAGTAAACACAAAATTTAGGTTGAAATTATTAGTAGAATAAGTGTGTTCATATTTAAGATAATTGGAGTAGATTAAGTTAACTCCGCTGTTTTAGTGAACATGTATAATGTGTAGCAAAACTTTTACACTTAACATTCATACAGAAATTAATATAAACTAAAAATAAAATATTTTTTAAATTATTTCTTAGAACTGATATATAATGTAATATTGTGAAATAATACACATAATTATACTGGGCTCATCTCAAGCGTGATCCAAAGAAAAACACCTGAAATGTCTTTAGACTTTAACTTCAAATAGTCCTATGGTAATATAAATGTGAAGCTTTCTAAGCATATGTGTGGATCTTGAGTGCTTCCAACAATATATGTAATAAATAAGCTATTAAGGTATATAACTAATAACTTTTGATTTTAAACCTCTTTGTCTTGAAAGCCAACAGATTTATGAAAACTATGGAGTGATATTAATAAAAATTATAATGTTCATGTTGATGATTAGCTAGGTCACATCAGTCACTAGAGCTACAGACTGAGTTTTATTTGACTCAAAGGGACAAGAGTTACAGAGTATTTTATCAATTCATCACACATTTCCCAATTTTTTCTTTTCAGCTTGTAACCCAGAATCTTTCCCAGTATTTGTCCATTATTTGTTAATGGGCAATTAGCAGGAAGAAACTGAAGAATTTTTCCTGAGCAACCTACAATGGATGCTAAGACAGGAAAAAGATTAAAAGGCTTCCAGGTGGTCTCACCTAGCATCATACATCTGCTATTTCATTACCATTTAACACTAATACTTACTAGAACAGAAAAGGCACTCTGGGAGTTGTACTGATATATTTTCACCTTCTTTGGACAACATATTCTCTACCAACAGAACTTATTAGTAGTGATACTTACTGGCAGACTCTTGCACACAGAGTATTTAAAAGTCTATCTTACAGCTGAGTAGGTGCAACTTGTACTGTACATACCACTGGGCTGTTCTATGAACTTTAGTGCACTGGTTTTAACAAAGAAGCCTGCATGTGGCTCCCACTTAGCACCTGGTGAGCGAGCTACCTGCATCTCTCACCCTATCTTGAAGTAAAGCAGCATATTTTCAGATACCAACCATTTGTTTGACAGTAGAAATGATTAATAGAATTGCTTACTTCTAAGAACATCCTATAAAAGCTCTCAAGACTACAATGCTGGTGAATCTTTCCAGAGACAGGATCTGCACAGTGAAGTGTGCTGTGTTCTGACTGAAGGTCCATTTGATGCTGCACAACTCAGGCTTCCCAGCATCTGAAAGGACGTAAGTTTATCTATGCTATCCTCTTTTCCTTTCTCATTTTATCTCCAATAAATGATATTTTAATCAATACATTATGGGCTCTAATTGCCTTTCTTACTGGAATCCATAATTAGCACTTGCAATGTTGTATTATAGTATTAAATATTTAGCTTTGAAAAATCCAAAAATAAGGACAATGTATATACACCAGTGTACTGTTTGACTTTGTAGTATCAGAATGTCTGATTATGATTATTCAGTATGCGGTGTAGGAAACTGCATTAAGATATAGGGACCACAAAGCAACTCATTTAAATTTTCTCTTGAAGCCTTTGTTAGAGTTTGTGTATGCAATACAAAGAGCTTCATATTAGACACCAAAAAAACTTCTCCAAGCCATTTCATCTGTTGATGGCTGCATGGCAGAATTCAATGTATTGGCTCTGGAACACAGACTTTTTAGATATTTCTTGGATTCTGAGCATAAATTAGCTCCACCGCTCCCCTACCTAAACCATTATTAATTGCATTTTAAGCTCCTAAAAGCATAACAACACATTATAGTTTATAGAAACAGATTATTTCCTCTAGCATGAGGAATTGCATTAAAAATCTAGGAAGCCAATCTAGATAGATTTGAAGACTGATGCTGGAACTTATATGTAAATCTTCTAATAGAGAGAAATCCCTTCTGAGAAAACTCAAGTGTGGGCACTTGACATCAGTTTAAAAACAGAATTCAGTTAAATGTCCAGATTCACAGTGAGGTATTTAGCTTTCCAGTGAGGTATTTAGCTTTCCCATTGCATCAGCCTTTAAAAGTAATAAAACTTTAATTTGTAATAAAACCCAAAACCTTCCAACAGTTATTTGGTGACTATATCTTAAATTGCCCTTTCTGAATCCATTGGGAATGGATTTTTTTTTTTTCTTTTAATTATTTCTTGAATGGTGAAAATGTCAACTGACTGTTTACGGTAAATGTGTTTCTGTGGGTAAACTAATGACTGACAGAATGACCTGCAGTTTCCTCCCTTGTTTCTGCTGCAGACATGAACAAGCTAGCTATCCAAGAGCCTCACACCCACAATAGCTACTTAACTCAAATGCTCCTAGGGTCAAGCAGTGGGAGTTGGGAGGGTGGAGTGGAAGGTCAGTTTGCACTTACAGCCTGCAGTTTGGGAGCATATACAAAATTATAAAGAAAGACTCCAGAACAGGACTATCCAGGAACAAATGTTCAATATATGAAACACAACAGTGAGACCTTATGTTATCCAGTTATATTAAGACAACCTGCTAAAATCCCCAATGGTAGTTATAGCCAGTGCATGAATCCAAATAACTCTGGCAGAGCACCATGAAGCAGGAATATCTCTCTGACAATATATCTATAATATAGAAAAGCTTTAAATGTGTAATTGACATGTTTAAAAGGGCACTTACCCTTCCTCTGCTTCTTTTTTCCTTAGTTTTGTACTATTATATTGTTGCTTTTTTGGTGCAAATAAAACCATCAATTGGACAACTAAGTAAGGATAAACTAGATCAGGAAATCAGTTTAATGTAGAGATTTTTAAAAGATAAGATCAAACTCCAATCAATTCCTCAAGGTAATTCTCTTATCAGAGTCACAAGCAACTAAAGTAGCATTAAAAAGAGAAAGATGTAAATCTCTGTTAATGGTATTCATACATGAAAGAGACTGATGGACTACAGCATAAATAATTCTAGTGAAAGCACAAAATGTAATCATATGTTGCTTAAGCAAAGCTGAAAAACACTAAAATGTCTTCCCAAGAAACATGGCATGACATTGTAGACACACCAACAAATGCTTTAAGCTGTAATGGTTCTACACTCTAAGGTCGCTCAGCTAAAATCTGCTCCAAGTCCTTGCACAGATTTTGTTTTTTTCAGTATTCATGTAAAAGAAACATTGGTCCTTTCCCTATCAGGTGTGCTATGGCTGCTTTTAACTGGCTGCGTAAAGATAGATCCTAAACAGAGAGGAAAAAAATTCCAATGTAGAAAATAAATAAATAAATCGATAACATATAACTGCAACATGATCAGAGGGGAAAACATGAAAGAAACAACATTAAATTAACCATGGAGAGTAAGGATTTGAAATGAACTTAGGATCAAGAAAGAACAATATGCAAATCTAAATAACCCAAGCAAACAGAAAGTCACATATCTCAAGATATCACCTGCATAAAGCATTTCACAACAAAGATCAACATAATTTATTTAAAAAAAATAAAAGTGGGTAGGGAGGTGTATATATATAGAGAGAGAGAGATGGAGAGATTAAAAGGAATCTATAACAAAGCAAGCGAGCAAACTTACATCAAAGAGCAGTGCCAGATCATTTACTGGGATTATTCCAATTTATAACTCTGAAAAAACATGAAGTGCAGAGAGAGAAAATAAAATAAAAACATTCTTCTATTACAGAACTGAATTGTAACTAGTTTTGTTTCATTTATGGGCAATGAGGTGGCTTCTTTTTTTAGGTGTTCAAAGATCCATTATGGGAATTGGAAGTTGAACATTGAAATACAACAAAATAGCCATCTTTATTTTACAATTTTGAAAAATGTAGAACATTTGAAATGTAGAAATGTAGGTTATTTCTACATATGCTAATACAGTTGCTAAGCATGTTTTTATCTTCCCTATAGATCCATTCAAGATGTTGAAAGGCTAAAAGAGAGGAGTAACTCTTTTACAATGGGTTCTTATGCAGGCATTCCCAGGATTTGTATGGATGAAGTCTGTAGCCACACAAGGGTGTTACAGAAAGATTGGAAGGGCTGAATGTCAGGCATATATGACCTCTTCCACAGTAACTTTCCCATTAGAAACATATTTTGCACTAAGCAGGTTTATTAGTCAGGGTAACCTATACCTAAACTGTTCTAAACTAAAGCACCACAGACATGTTTAGTGGGGAAAAAGCATTTAGATAGTCATAGATCTTTCAACTGATGTCTTTCTTCAACTTTTTTGGTTGGTTGGTTTTGTTTCTTCGTGTGTTTGTTTTATCGATACATCCTTGGCTGATATTCAGTTCACTGAGAACTACATCCAGAGGAAAGTACACCTCCCCACTGGAAAATCTCAAAGACCTGAATAACAAAGAAAATCTGCTACCCGTTTGTTATCTTTGGATAACCAAAAATTATTATTTTAATCTTCATCACTGTAAAGAAAATATTGAAAATGTAAGCTACAAATAATGAGTGGTTTTACACTAATTTGTGGAGATCCAAAAAATAATCATGAAAAAAAGTATTTTATTTCAATGGCTGTTAATTCCAAACATATTTATGACATTTAAAGCAACAGCTCATCACT
The DNA here is from genome assembly GCF_963210335.1 of Falco punctatus. Classification (NCBI taxonomy): domain Eukaryota; kingdom Metazoa; phylum Chordata; class Aves; order Falconiformes; family Falconidae; genus Falco; species Falco punctatus. Next base: position 105,032,359 of record NC_137581.1, on the reverse strand, counting down.
TTTTATCAGAGTAAAAAAGGAGTCACAAAAAATATATTTACATATTAGGAATGTGGGCACCATTGTACTGGAATAACCTGATTTTCCATTCAGTACCCAGTTACTACAGTGAAAGATACCTTGCAGGAGGCAGACAATAATGTGACTTTCTTTACAAGGTATTCTTCAACGTTGGAATAGTTAAGGGTCAGCTTAGACTTTGCAACATTGTTTTGTACACCCTTTACAAGACTTCTCCCAGACTTTGTTATTATAGGTCTAGATTATAATTTTCATTGTTTCACTGCCACCAGAAAACTTATAATAGCTTACTTTTAGGGGCAACTAACTCACTTTTGGCTATGTCCTCCCACTGGTATAATTGCAAAATCATTGAGATGTCACTGATTCAGCTGGGAAAACCGATGGGGAAGAATTAAACTCCAATTTTCTTTCCAAATACAGGGGAACATAGACATACAATCAAAGCAAATACTAAAAGATTGCACAATGCAGCACCACCACCACCACCCCACCCCACCCCAAACCCTTAATCACTCCATTAGTTCCATTATTGAGCAATTGCATAGGCATTAACAGGCATTTCTCTCATCTGGATACCAAAAGATCTTTCTCTTGGCACCAGCTGACACATGCTTATGCTGTATGCCTGGCTATTTGAAAAGACATTTTCAGCTGGGTAGTTGTTTTTGTCAGTCCAAATATGCACAAGCAAGTACTTTGTTAATGTATGGATATGATAGAACAGTGAACTCAGCAAAACTAGGGTGAATTATACACTGCCAAAGCCGTGCTAGTCAACTTACTGGATATTACTCAAGTATGAACACCTCAGAACAGAAAATAATCACCAAGAACAAACCTAGGTGAAAAGCGATTCCTTGAACTTTTTGACAGGATTTGAAATGAACAGTATTCCTGAAAAAAGGAGAAGGAGAAAAAAAATACAAAAAAAAACCACACAAAAAAACCCAACCAAAACAAAACCAAAAAGACCAAAGACAAAAACCCAACAGACATCAACAGACATTACTTCTGGGTCTGTCTGAAAAAAACTTTGTATGACTGTTCACAAGGACACAAGAAGGGAAATGAACAGATATGTTTTCTAAGCAGACCAGTCAAGGAATACACAGCAAATAGCAAACATGCTGAAGGAAAACTAAGACAAGCTATGTCCCCAAGTCAGTGAGACTAAAAAAAATTAGGGCAAAATGTATGTAAAGGGATGCCTCCCCTTTTTAGGGTATTTCTTTAGCTAGCTGAAGTACAATCTTACTGGGTCTTGGAAAGTTATAAAATTCTTGTTTTTCTTGCTTCAAATAGTGTGTCATTAAAAAGACAACAAAACAAGGTGGCAGAAATCCTCACAGAAAGCACGTGAGGAGAAAATCCAGGACTGGATGGTACCCAAACAAGGCAGGCTGTCTATGGAACGGCAGGCATGCACCTTTCTGGGTTCAGTGTGCATGAGCTGGAGCTGAAAAGAGCACTGCAGCAAATGTGGTCTGTAAAAATGAAAAAAGAAGGAATAACAATGCGTTAGAATAGCAACTGATGTGTTGCAGGATGAAAAAATTGACCAGTTTGGATAATGTACTGCAAAAGAGAACTTTAGTCTGATGGAAAGGATTAGTATTCATTGAACACATTTTCTTATCTCAAGGCCAGACATGTTATTTCACATCCACAGTGCAAGCCAATTGCATCATTTATACTAGAAACGTTGCCCTCCTTCTTGCAAGAAAAAAAGTAGTGCAGGGCATCAATGACAGTGTTTATTACCTCAAATAAAATCACAAATGACAAAAATGTGTTTGCTATCTGTGAGTTTCTCAGTGCACAAAATGGCTGTCTACTTTTATTTGCTGCAGCATGGATAATGGTTCTTTATCAAGAAATAAAAATGTCACCATCTTAAAAATAATACAGTAAAGAAAATGCTTTTGTTTTAGTGTTAATGAGCATAAAGTAAAAGTTGTAAGTATGAAATGGTGATTCAGGGCAAAATTGTGCCTGTAGGTGGGAGGTTTGCTAGTTATCAGCTCTTACTTCCAATAACTATTTTAGAAATCCTCAGCCCTGCTTTTACCACTAAAGCTGCAACAGCATCCTCTTCCTCATGCTGTTATACAAAACAGTCCTGCTTCAAGTGGGGCTTTGTAACACTACAATTGTAACACAGATTTAACTACAAGGCCACATGCAATGCACCTGACCTTCCTTTGTTTTATGTCCAGATGCTTGAAAAGATTTTCAGCATCATTACATTAAGATGTATCTAGAAACTACATTTGTTAACAAATACAAAATAAAATAGAAACCAGTTCAAATATTAACTTACAGAATGAAAGCTTGAAGGTTTTGATTTCTGAGAACTAATGAATACTTTCAAAGTCTGAAAGACTGTCCAAATGTTAGTAGCATTTAAAGAAAAAAATGCCTTTTGAAGTGGTGAGACTGGTTTGTGCTGCATATCTGCACCCTAGCGGCTAGGTTTTGGCAGACAGTTTCAGAGAAAACAGGAACTCTAAAAGCCTTAAGAAACCTGCACAAATTGCTATGCATGGATTCCAGCCTGCTGCCCTTCTTTCTCTTTAGAAATGCTCAAATTATAATTTCTGAAATTTATCTTGGCTAATATCTGTTCCATATTACGTGCAACAGGCTGTACAATATTGATTTGACTGTTTACAGTTATTAAGAAGAATCAAATTGTATAATGCACAGTGTAAATTTTATACCATTCTGATCATGTACCACATATGAATATAATATTTTACGTTTACTGTACTTGTTAGTTTAGTTCGACCTTTGGAGACTCATTGCTCTGTTCTTGTCATGTTAGTCATCATAAATATCCTTGAATACCTGTTTCATTAACCGCTACTCAGCTTAGCAGTTAGCATAAGGTCAAGCAGAAATAGGGAAGAAGGTGATAAACTGCATTATTTAAACACCATTTTGTTACTAGGTAAAAAGTGGAAACTATGTTTCTAACTTAGCTCTTTAAGGTCTCATCATTAGCCGTCCATAGCAAATTCTTATCCCTAGCAAAAAGTTACTGTGAAATACTTTGATGGTCAGACTTGTTTCAGATTCTATGAAACGATTATTGTTTTGAGAGAGAACTGAAAAAAAAAAAAAAAACCAGAATGACAATACTTCTAAATATCTCTCCTCTTTACACCCTAAATACGTAAAAAAATGTTTGTCAAAAGGAATTTTTGACTTAAAGACTATCTGAATGGCTAGCTGCTACTCAAAGAAATTGGTCTAAGAGAAGAAAAAAATAACAGAAACTGTTTGTAATTATTATACAGTTTTTATGTGTACTCATTCAGCTACAAACTGAACTATCCAGTTTATCCTGAAAAGCAGTCTCTTGCATGTTATCTCCTAACTAGATGGCTGAATGCAGGGAAATACTTGTCTTCAGAGCAATCAGCAAAGGAACTGTTAGAATTCACTGAGCCTCTGAAAAATAAAACCACAAAACAACCCAAACCAAAAAAAAAAAACCACAACCCGCCATGCTTTAATCAATATCAATAAAGGTAACTGAAAACAAGATACTTAACTTTTACTGTTTTATTTTACAGCTACAGCAATACTAACAACCAAGTTACCTCAGGCTATGTTTGTGAGACTGTACGTGTCTAAAGATATCTTCCAGGAATAAAGCAGATGGACACAAGTTCAGGTGTTGAACACTAACAGTTCCCTACTGACTTTAGTGGGAGACATATGCATTCTACAGCCCTGTAAATAGGTCACCTTTTCAGTAGTTAGGAAAGAATTAGATTCCTAGCTTTCATTATTTAATGTAACAGTAAGAGCAGACTACCAAATAGAGCATAAATCCCTTTAACTGTGAGATCTTGTTTCTAAGGCACGAGAAATAATTCAAATACCAAATACAGCATTTCAGGGTTAATACCTAGATGTCATCAGAAAAAAATGATGGTTTTATGTACTACAGAAGGTCAGAGTTCTTGGCTGCGAACCAGATAATCTATTTATCCCAAAAAGCAAACTTAGGTATGATGTTCCAACCCAGCTGAATGCAGAAGCCTGTGTGAATGAGTCTATCCACTTCAATCACTTCTCTATCTGATTCATGAGGCTATAAGAGTTCAGATTCTTCAAAACATAACCTCCTGAATGACAGCTGAATGCAGATAACGAGTCAGCATTACTGTGCAACCACCCAGCAAGTGGGTGGCTTCCCCCAGCACCTTTGGAGGATTACTGTTTTTTAAAGAGGTGCGAGGCACAGCTTAGAGGTCATAATTATATACATAGTGATTCTATTGACTGAGATGAGAAGCTAAATAAAAGCAAATTTATTTATACAAAATGTAAAAGCTTCAAGAAAACCTAAGCAAACAAAAAAAAAAAATCAAAGTATGATGTCAACTTAATTATAAGAGTATACAGTGAAACTGAAGATTGCAAGTTAGGTATTGAAATACCCTTAGAAAGAAGTAGGATGCAGAGCTCTCCCCCTCTGGATGGCCACTTTCATGCCAAACTAAGCAAAGTAGAGATGCAGCATTTCTCCAAAATGTAGACTGTTCCTTTTCTTTTGTTGCAAAGTAAAAAATTTAGCTTACAACTTCTTTTCTTTTCTTTTTGTTTTTTGTTTTTTGGTTGTGTCGTGTGTCCGTGTGTCCCCCCCCCCCCCCCCCCCCCAATGAACACATTTTATCACGATTTGGAAAGAAAGAGTATTTTATTCTAATTAATCATCTTCCTCACCCCTATGTTAAATGTTCAGTAAGTAAACCAAACGTAAAATGTCGTTAAAATGCTTACTCAGTAGGCATTTCATTGAAGTTCCAAGCATTTTCTTCCTTTTAGAAAACTTCTTGCTACATCCACAGCTGCAGTCAGAATAAGGGGGCTATTATAATTTCTGTGGGGAAATATTCTGGACAATATTTGTTTTGGAGTTATTTTGATTTATTCTTTTCTTAATTTGTTGCAGTTTAAGCTTTTTTTTGTACATCAAAGTCTTAAGGAATACTGAAGAGTACTAAAGTAGAGGGAAAGCAGTTATGTTGGTTTTAATTTTGACCTCTACTCTTCCTAATTAAATGACTAAGATCAAGAAAGTTATTTGATAAAATAAAGCTCCCGGATACCTGGAATTTCATATGTACACACACACACACACACACATATATGTTTAAAGTGTGTCTTTTTCCCCACATCCCATTATGTAATGTGCTACAAAACCATTCAGAGAAAGGAAAATTCATTTTATGTCTACTTCTACAGGGGGAAAAATATCCTGAAGTATATAAATATAACAAGGTATTGACATTGCATAGTGGGTCAACAGTTCTGACTACAGTGTTATTTTCTACTGTTTGTGATCTTTAGACAATTCCTAGCCGACTCTGGGAGTATAGTTACAGCCATCTGCCATCTCTACCTGCAGCATTGGCGATCAAGTAGAGTGGGACCTTTATTTCTTTAGTGCCTCACCTTAGCCTCAGTAAAACAAGGGCTAAACATTCAGTGCAGACCCAGAAGTACCATCTCCTAGCAATGTCTCAATTTTTTTCTTCTGTTAATTCCTTTGAAGGTCAATTCCTAATTGTTTGAGCTGCTTGATTTTGGTTGCTGTTTCCACCAATCACCAGTTCAATTTATCTCTGATAGTCTTTTTTCTCACTTCTTGCACAGATACTCATAAGAAATAATAAAAATGACTCTCCACTTCATCATAAGCATTTAGAGTGGAGAAAATAGCAGAAGAGTGAAAGATGTTTTCAGCTGAAAAGGGTGAAGGTAAATTAAATTAGCAACTAAGTATTTATTCATTATCATATGAATTTTACCTGATGTCAGCTCACTCTTAAACAAAAAAATGAAGCTGTTCTAGGACCACAAATTTTGCAGTCTCCACATTTTATTTCAGGTGTCATCATCCTTTCAGGAGCAGTGGATTATCCTGCCTTTATTCTTGCCTAGACTAGAAGCTGTTTATGCTGAGAAAACCAAATTCAAAATTAATTGAGATATGTTGACACTCAACAAAAGTCATGATGGTGTGCCTGAAGCAATGTCTATCTTGTTTCAGTACAGGACAATGGTTCTCAGTTCCTGAAAACTTCACAACATACAAGGAAGCAGAAATCTCTGTTGCTTTAAGCTTTCTTAACACATCCTAGCAGTCAAATTTCAGCTTTACCCCATACCTTCTGACTCCTGGTCAAAGTTTGCTGACAGAATGTGTTCAAGACTTGTAGCATGAGTTGATGGCTGTAGTATCGTAACACTGCTAGCTTTCTTGATACCAGTTAGGAACAATATCTAAGTAATATATCATCAAGAAGATCTCAAGCTATTCAATTATACTACCTGTTTCTGCAGTATTACACCATTCATTCAAATTCAGTCACCGTGGTTTCCTTAATGTCACTGATGATGTTTGCCCTATTGAAAATGTCCATGAAAGAAAGATATTAATAGTCACAACTAAAGTAGATCATCAAATGAAAAGCTCAGCTGAATGAACTACAGAGATTTCTTGCTGAGAAATACGGCCTGTATTTATTTTGTAGGCATATATTTTAAAAAATAAATAAATAAATAAATAAATCAAAGTAATAGAAGCAAACTTAAAAGATTTAAGAAACTTGTGAATTCTATGCAGCAGATTAAAATCATAGAAAATCCGAAAGATTGTCTCTGTGTGTCCCAGCCTTCCAAATTGCATGGAGGGAACTCTTCAGAATTTTATCTATTTTATTCCACCATCTGACTCTTCAATAGCTTTTGCGTGGACTGTTTTGCTCTTTTATGTCAAGTTTCTTTCTTTATCCTTCTCTTTCTACATTTTCCCTGATTTTTTTCTTCTAGGTAGACAACAATTCTTATGAGCAACGGCACTTCACAAACTCTTGAGCCATTTTCAGGTACTTTAGACAACAACTTAATGACTTCAAAATTTATACCCATACATGGTGAATGTGCAGGTCAAGCTTAAAGCTACAAAAACCTTGAAACATATTCAGAGTGAATATGACAGCACATTTCATTGCTATAAATGAAATATATTAATGGTCCTTTAAAAATTAATAGTACTACGAATAAAGCAAAAGACTAAAGTACAAGTGCCATCAATGCTTTGTGGGTGTTACCAAAGCCACCCAGACTCCTGTCAGTCCCTCCAAATTTTAACTTTCATCACTTCTTCATTCTCTTCTTTTATTTCCACTCCTAAACCAGTGATGATTATATGAATTGAATTATTTTCCCCATGGAGCACTTGTTTGTGAGCAGCTGGCCTGCTCGGCAAGCAAATTGCTTTCTGTTACCGTGCCTACCAGAAGCCTTTCCATTTTTCAACAGCCATAGCTTAGATCAACCACAGTTGCACACAGCTCTGAATTCATTGTCTGCGGTAAGAGAAGCGTGACATCCATATCTTCAGCTTGTTACATATCCAGCACAGAGTAACTTCCTCATGGTGCTTTCAACAGCTACCTGGATAGCGTGTGTGTGTGTTTGTTTATTGTTGTTGTTGGTGTTTGTTTTTTTTGTTGTTTTTTTATTTGTTGTGGTTTTTTTTTTTAAAAAAAGGCAACAACTAGCTGTACTTAGATCATTGCAATGATGTTTGGATTGAAAAGCTGCAGCAGAAATGTCTAACTTTTGTAAGTTTTATTACAGAAAAAATAAAGATAATTTCTTTGCACAGCATGTGTTACCACAGCAGAGTTTAAGGTCCACATGCAGGCCTAGAAATTTAACTACATGAGTGCAACACAGGTTAGAGTTCTGGCATACACTTGTCACAAAAAATAAATGCAATCAGAATCAGCTACCTATTCTACAAAACAATTCTACTCTACTGAGGTTAGCTACAACACAAAACTGATAACCTGCTATGGCCCCTCCTTAATTTGACACATGATTCTTTCACAAAATGTATCTAATGCTTCAGGAGGTAGAGACAGATAACTACATCTATATATTTTTTGCCCTGAAAATTTTTCACATGATACTCAATTGCTCATTTCCCAGTAAAATAATTTAACTATATTTAGCTTTGTTTTACAGTACTGGGATGAATAAAAAGAAGGTCAAAACATGACCATACTTTTAAGAAGTTATTGACATTGCATATTTTTTAAATGCCTTTAAAATATATGAAGTGCTTTAGATTTAAATAGTTTCTGTTCTATGACTTTGTAAGAAATAGAAATTGTAAGAAGCTGGTGTTTATTCACATGACTTACAATAACATACAATAAACATCCTGTAAAGTTCATTTTCCTATTAAAAATGTAATGCTGCCTTCAATAGCCGTCCTTATCCTTATCAGAGAACATTGCTAAGCCCTACAATTTCTCCAAAATTAAAATAAATTTGTGTAGGATATATGAAAGCATTGTAGAGAAAGAATAAGAATTGAACAATTAAGTTTCAATCGATTTTGTTAAATGTTCAAAGACTAGTGATTACATCTGTGAAAAACGCTAAAAAATCTTTACAAATTACAACTTCTGACAAGACAGTAAAATCATCCAGCTAATAAGCAAATAAGAAAACACCTTCCCACATACAGTTGTCCACGCATTCAATACAGTTATTAGGTAACAACATTAAAGAGATCTGTACTGTCCAACTGTGGAGTTTCAAACAATTAGCTACAAGTGAAATATACTTTGCTTTTTCATGCTCATCTAACAATATTTCTAAAATATTCAAGTAAACTTAGTGAAAACAGTACTTACACTGAGAGTAAGACTGGTTAAGACATAGAAGTGCTCACAACACTTAAATCACACGACTTCAGAAACAGTTTTCTCTTTCCATCATAAACTTCTGAATTGCTTCTCTGTTCAGCAGCTCAGTGAATATGAGTTACCTCTGCTCAGACACTGTGTTGAATATTTCTTTTGTAAAAAGATTACCACATAAGTCTCAAACAAAACTGACTGCACTAGGGCCAAATTGGTTGCTGCTGTGGAGACTGTTCAAGGCAGGAAAGCCAAGGACATCTGTTCCTGTCACAGCAATTCCATTTATTCATGTTTCAGACTTAATTGAAAAGTCTCTGAATGTTCAGAAAATGCCATGTGTCATTCCCTTGGTTTTGAGGGGATATGGGTAAAACCCCAAGGGACAACCCTGCAAAGTCCAGTTTAGGAGTTCCATCATATGAAGTAGGATGCCAAGATGCTTTAAGCAAGCAACAGAACATACTCTCCCAGAAAAGTAGTCTAAGTAATTTAGTGGGAATTCTATACTGTATTGTCAAAAACTAGGTCATATAAACACATTTTGATAAACAAAAGCATTTTAAAATATCAGATAGAAAAGCATGTGGCCATAATACTGTCTAGTGATGGTTTTCACAAGTTTACCACTCAAACCCTCCATATGCTGGGTCTATCCAATGCCGAAAGTAATTAAAAGCACTAAGTATCTTCTATATATATAAAAAAAAAAAAAAAAAAAAAAAAAAAAAAAGAAATCTTAAACCCCATACTTCATGTTATTGTCTTGGTTATTAGTGACTTTGTGTTCTTTAAATAGTTCCAGGTTATATTAGGTTTTTTAGTGTAAACCACAGTTTTGATTAGGAAAGATTTCAATTATAGAGATCTTGGATTCTCTCTTCACTGCTTTTTATACAGTGAAATCTATCAGCCATCAACGTACCCTTCCAAACCATTTTAGACAAAGTATCTAGTTGAAGTTAATTCAATAGAAATGACAGTAGTTCACTCTGTCAGTATTTTTGACCTAAACTTAAAACCCAGAAGAAAAATGGAGATTAATATTAGATTTCCTGAAACTACTATCTACGCATAATCCCATAGCTAGCTGGAGATAACCCAGGAGAATAGGATTATAAGAACCTGTATTTCGAGAAAGAAACCCTATGTATTTAAAGGCATATTGGTATGAAACCTAAGTGCTCTACTTTTTCCATGGAGTTCTCCTCACCACTCCATAGAGTCTGGTAAATTTAAACAAGAGTAACAATCTTACAGGTACTAATACTTTGCTATAAAAAGAGGACTGAAAAGCGCTTTATTGATAATCCATTGTTCAGTAATAGTGCACAGCAGCAATTAGAAGAAGTTGTTAATATCAAGAACTCTGTTCTCAATTGACCTAAATTATTTCAATGGATTTATTTTTTATGAATATACTTCCAAAAGTAAGAATTTAGCTATAATTATTAGTCACTGAAATCACAGCCTTAGTCAGCAGAAGTCTAATTGCCAGGTGCTCTCCTACTTATGTATTCCAGAAACATAATTTGAAGTATTTTTGTCCATTTGAGCAAGCTTTCTCATGTAAGTATGTCATGCACAGCCTGAAATGGCAGTCATCAAAACAAGAGTGGATGGATATCTGGAAATACCCATGCAACATAGCTATGTTTGGGTGTGGCCTGGGTCACAGTGCAGCACCCCATTGCCATAAAGAAGGTTAGGACTGTCCTGCCCTCAAGAAATTCTATATAGTTGCTATTTGTAAGGCTGTCAAACCCAATTAAACACAAATCTTCATGCTCTGAAATAGGAATCTTCCCCCCTTATCATTCTTACTCAAACAAATTCCTATATTTCCCTCCCAAAATAAGCAGAATTGCCTCTAATTTGCAGCATTGCATGATGCAACACACAGAAGTTAATCACAGTATGAATTTTAGCCATACAGAAAAGAAAATGTAATGAAGATTTGATTCAGAAGCAGATTAGTCAAAACCAAACCAAACCAAACCAAAATACTACCTTTATTGTAGTATAGCATATGTAAGCAAACTTTACTTCTTAAAATTCACATTTGGAGTTGATGTACATTGATGTTAAAATTAGTAATCTACTCAATATTCTTTACACCAATCATAAAATATTAAAGAATGTGGAAAAGGGTCTTATTTTTAGATTAAGATATATACGGCAAAAGTATTTGTGTTTGCCAAGCATATTCTCAAATGCTAGGAAACATCACATAAGGTCATGCTGCTTCAAGTTGACTAAGGGGTTTTTTTCACTGATTGACAGGGTTTCTGGACGACCGCAAGAATAAGGCAGAAGCTCCATTAAATAAGCATGCAAATGTGTAATTTAAGACTCCATTATAATGCTTACATCCAAAGAGACAAAATTAAGTTTGAAGATTCTGAAGTGGTTTTTAAACATTGAAGCATGTGGTAAATCAAAATGGACATCCAAAACCAAAGGCATTCCTTCAAATTTTTGAAGATTTTCACTAACCATCTTGGGTTATGTAATTATGAATATGCCACTACAGTATAATGAGTGTAATTAAAGCTAGTGAGAAACAAAATTATGATTAATAGCACACTGTAATTCTGTGTGTATTATATATTGGGTCTACTCCAACATTCCTTACTCATGTAGAAGTTTAAATAAAGATCTATGGAATCAGATGAAAAGATAGCAAAATTTAACATTCATCTCAATAGCGTGAGTGTCTCTTAAACCAGCACCACCAGCACTTCTATTTATACCCTGTGTAGAACAACTATAGGTTTACAGCAACTATAAACTAGAAACAACCAGAATTTAGTATCTAGAAGTTAAGCACCTAAAGCAAAGGAACAGAAGAATTTTTTTGCTCCTAGAATAATTCAACATGGAGATCAGAGTTTAAAGACATACATAAATCATTAAAAAAAAAAAACCAAACAAACAAAAAACAAACAAAAAAAAACAGAAAAAACTTGGCTATACATTGAAACATAGAAAAAACATCTCTTTCATAGCTCCACATTTTCTAGATCTAGAATTTGGTGAAATGAATATCCAGGTGGTGTATTTACACCATAAGAAGTTTCAGAAGAGATGTTTTAATATAACTCCAAGAAAATTAAATTATGACAGAAGCTAGTTTCTTAAGACTTGATTTATTTTTATTTTCCTGTTTTTAATGAGCATTCTTTATTTAAAAAAAATAAAAGAAAGGACAGTATCCAGATAAATGATCAGAACTGCAATTGCAGAGCTATGAAAAGTAAGCAAGCAAGCAAATAAATCATTTGCTTTGTGTCAAAAAGTTCATGAAAAAATCACAGATGAGATTTTAATTTGACAGGCATTGCCCTAAAAAAAGGTAATTTCTACTGAGAAGCAAACAATTTAACACATACATATGTAACAATTATATATAACTATTTTGTAATTCTATTTCTAACTCTATATTATTTTTCTAAATATAAAAGCTGTTATATAACATCAGTTTCTTTAAAGAGTGCATGCCAGACAGAATTTATGGGATTTTAGTCAGTTTGAACACTGCTGATGTTTTTAGTAAGTGCTGTAGTTTCTGTGCTTGCACCCATTTTCAATGACTTCGACAAATTTATCACCACATATGCATGCCAGTCCTACATATTGATTTTATCTTATCAGGATGATTTACATGCATGACTTTCTGCTGTAAGGATTGGTATCTTAAAAGCAACTGGAGAAAACATGTTTGTACCCACTTGTGTTAAAGAAAAACGTATAGCCAGCAGACACATTGACCAAGAATGAGTTGAGATACCTGTGCACATTTTTAAAAAAGGAAAAAAGAGGTGTCCTTGCTGAAATTCTCCTCTATTTTATTCTAAAGAGCCCAAAACCCCCAAACAAAGAAAGAAACCCAATCAAAAAGTCAAGGTGAAAGTATTATGCAAGGATATATTTGAATTCTAGGCTACTGATCCCACAAACTTACTGACAGATACTGAGTTCATGTAGCCTGCTTTTGAACCTTGCAGAATAGAGTAAAGCCCATGCAATTCCATCATTCCACCATAGGCTTATAAAGAGAACCCCACTGCCTGGGTGACCTATATCCAAACAACAAAGCAGCCAATCCATCTTGCAGCAGACTAGGAAAATGTACAAAAGCTTTAAATTGGACTGTAAAGATTTAGAAAGCAAAAGGTTTTTGGTGGGTTTTTTTGTTTGTTTTTTTTTCTTTTGTTTTTTTTTTTTTTTTTTACTTTCAGGGACAAACCTTCTGCTAACTGACCATATAACAAAGAATATTCTTCAGTGAGAAGATTATTCCAAACTTGTATGTCAGTCTGCCCTTTTCACATCACTGTCTGTCGTACAACTGCTTCAGCACTGGTGCATGCCTGAGCTAGCTTGATTATCACCATATTCAGTGAACATGCAGAATTACATCTGTAATTTGAATTACATTCAGTCAGTACTGCTTGATTGTATTTTTAAAATACTATTTGAAAGAGATACTATAAAGAAAATATAAATGCAAAATTGTGAGATATTAACAGTAGCATCAACTCAGTGCACATGATAAATTACAAGTATCAAGAGCCACGTCAGTCATTGAGAATATTTGTTTGCTGCTGTTTTAATGAAAATAAACTGGGGGGAAAATCTGGTGGGTTGGGAGATTTATGTTGCACATTTTTGTTAATTCAGCTTATGTGGGCTTGATTTTTCCCATTTATCAAACTCCCTCTGGAACAGACAGCTCTGTAAGAGTCCTCTAAGGGATGGCAAGCAGAGCAAGTTAGACAAGTCCTGTTCTCAGCTCACATATCCTCTGATAATAAAATACCAAATCATCCTCACTGCTATCTAGAACTTCTTGCTAAATTCACTTCCACAGTGTGAAGTATGTCGTGGTTTAACCCCAGCCAGCAATTAAGTACCACAGAGCCACTCACTTACTCCCCCGCAAGAGATGCAGAGGAGAATGGGAAGGAATGTAAAACCTGAGGGTTGAGATAAGAACAATTTAATAATTGAAACAGAATAAAAATGAAAGAACAATAATAACAATAATGACAATAACAGTTATAATGAAAAGGAGAAGGGAAAGATTAAAATCCAGAGGGAAAGGAAGAAAGAAACATGTGATGCACAGTGCAACTGCTCACCACCTGCCAACTGATGCCCAGCCAGTCCCCAAGCAATGACCCGCATGCCCCAGCCAGCCCCCCAGGCAGATATACCAGGCACAATTTCCCATGGCACGGAATATCCCTTTGGCTTTTTCGGGTCAGCTGACCTGGCTGTGTCCCCTCCCAATTCCTTGTGCCCCTCCAACCTTTTCACTAACAAGGCCTGAGTCTCACATCAAAGTCAAAACACAGCACCACACTAGCTTCTAAGAAGATAATTAATTCCATCCCAGCTGAAATCAGGACAAAGTGTTACTATGAAACCAGCTGAATTTTGGACAGATATCCAGGAAGACATTTTAGACGTGAAGAATTAAGGAAAAAAAAAAAAAAAAAAGATTACATTAGAAAAAGGGCAACATTTACTAGCAAAAACAGCATGGAAGAATAAAAGAAGTGGTAACTGGTATTAGCTGCCAATATACATATTGTATATACATATACAACGCAGGGTTGTATATGGCAACATACAGACTTCTAAAGTCCTAGAAAATTCTTGATCAAGTATTATACAACTGTCACAGAGGACAGAAGGCACAAGGACAATAAATACATTTTTGCATCAGTATGATAAACTATTGACACAAAGAGAGGGTGGCTCAAAGAACTCCCTCAATTTCTAAGCCTCTTCCAGGTCATCAGATGGCTCCTTTCATATGGGGGAGAAAATTCCAGCATGGAAGGAATATGCAGGATTGTGTTCCTACAGCAACAGGGGAGGGGGTGGGGGCGGAGGGGAAGCTAGTGGTTAAGGATGAAAAAAGGATTTTTGGACACATCTATATCAAATTAAAATATACAGTCTTAACAATTGTGTCCATTTACACAAATAACTCAACTTCCCTCTTCTACAGCTGTTTATGTGTTATTTTCCTAGCTCAGTATTCTGTGTTACACTTCTCTACTTCCTTCTGGTTCTGTCTTTATTTTATTTAGCAGCTACTTATCTTTATTTCAAAGACATTTCTAGTTTACCAGAGAAGAAAAGCCAGCAGGGGAAGTCTAGATAATTTGCTGCCAGAATGGAGATAGCACAAGGCCACTATCTACAGAATCAGCCTCTATAGCTGCCGATCTCTCTAGCAGATGCCAAGCGAAGAGTTGTTATATCAACTCCTGTGCATCTTCAGGGAAATGTATACAGAAAGGAATAAAGTAGTCGTGGCTAGAGACAGGTAAAGCAGTGATCCTGGAACCAGCTCTTAAAATGTATCTGAGGAGGCAGATAAGAAAGAACTGTTAACACAGAAGAGGAATTTAAAGAATTGGTGTTTGTCCTAGGTACAGTGCAATAACTCCAAATACATA
Organism: Falco punctatus; assembly: GCF_963210335.1. Classification (NCBI taxonomy): domain Eukaryota; kingdom Metazoa; phylum Chordata; class Aves; order Falconiformes; family Falconidae; genus Falco; species Falco punctatus. Next base: position 105,017,124 of record NC_137581.1, on the reverse strand, counting down.
TTTAAGGCATATATATTCATTTTGATCATGCTTTAAGTCAGAGATGAGCATGCTGCTACAATAACAAAGTTAGCTGGGTGACCTTAAACCCTGCTGTGACTTACAAATCTGACTCCTGTGAAGGTACACCCATCGTGAAGCCACTTATTCTGCCCGTCATGATAGGGTACTATTCTGTCCATAGCAACATACTGCTGAAACAAAGCTCTTAAATGAATTCACTTTTTTGATGAAGCATCATGGAGGGCACCTTGAACTTAATGGCAGTTTGGTTGTGCTTGCAAAGTGTGAAGAAAGTGCAAGTCTCTGAGCTAATATAGCTCAAAGATTAATTTCTAGCCTTAATGATTTTGTGAAACAGCCTTTTGAAATCATTACAATCATACCAATTAGCTTTAAAGTCCTTCTAACAATGTGCCCCCTCTTTCACAAAATATTTCTCAAGCTGCAATGAGGACTTATTTTTATTAATGTATATTCTGGTAAGTGAATCAATAAATTCTTTGTTAATAGTATATTTGTGTCAATTTTACCAGACTGCAGCATTTCTAAGAGACTAAATTTAACAGTAATACAGTATCTAAGGACCCAAAACATTACTCAAAAAAAAAAAAAAAAAAAAAAAGAAAAAAGAAAAAAAGTGCTGAACTATTAAAATACACATCCTTTCTGTCTTTCTTTTCTGGTGTAAGGGGGTGAAAAAAAGATTCAGCATATATTTAGCTTTAAGAAAAGCTACATAAGATGCTGGAAATGTAGAAATAGATTATTAAAAAAAAATGCACAGATACGATGGCAATACTTGCAGTGACAGTGACTGTAGAGAATTGCCATATACATTGCCTATAAGTATGATTTTTTTTCATATTTTAGAAGATACATATGTATTCTAGAATAATAACACTTTTTATTACACTTTTTACTTTTAGAATCATACTGAGTCATTTAAAGGATTTTACCTTGGGTTTTTCTACCTTTAAATGTTTCCATTACTCCTAGAATGCATAAAGGTTAGTAACGCAAACATTTATTTGTTTGTGTATACGTGCACCCACAATAAATGAAACACAGCATCTGGACATATTTAATTCAGAAATCACTGAACCAAAGGAATTGGAAATCAAAGCTAAGAGAACAGGCAACAGTAACTGTCATGCTCTAACGGGGATAATATCAACAACATACGCTGCACTCCCCCTAAGGCACGGTTAGACAAGGACAAAATCTTAACAGCATTTGGTGGGGGAGTATGCTTTGGGAGCAGGATGGTCCTCAGACCCAGTTTGGAAAAACTGGTAGCTACCATATAACTGACAATTTCCCGTATGGAACAGCTCTTGTTTCAGAGAGCAGTGCTTGGATGAGTCCTACAAAACAAGTCTAGACAACACCCATTACAGTGGTAGGACACCCAGTACTGCTCACAGCCTCAGTAGTGCCTGGACCAAGCTATAGGTATCCACAAGATCAGAACACAATACTCAGGAGTTTTGCTTTATACCCCTTCCTCCATGTTTAATAAAGTTATCCTTGGATTCTTAGTAAAAAGTCTGTAAAATCACTCCCTCCCCTCTACTGGTGACAGTTTTTGCTACATGTCTTGCCTGATGGCTTTTGGCAAAATCAGCTGCAATTACTTTTCCAAGTGAAAGATTAGCCTATTCCTGTCTCAGACAAAAGTACTTTGCAATAGCTGGCAGTTGAACAGTATTTAACCTCAAGTAAGAAAACTGAAAAGAATATTAGCTAAGGAAAAAGAAAAGGAGAGCATAAAGTATGTTTCCAATGCCACATGTATGAAGAACCGTACATAGCATGTCTGTCTGTACATAAACATATATGTGTATGTATATATAAGAAATCTTAAATACGTAAGATTCACAATAGTTACTTGAGTTAACTGTATCTGCTTTCAAGACTCATACATGCATTAGTGAAGTGTCTGAAAAAAGATCAGTCTGAAACAATTTGAACATCACAGTACCATGATATGCAGATGGCAGCCACTATTTACTATGAATCACAGTTGCGCTGGGTCTGGCTGGAGTTTTATTCATAACAGCTTTGCATGGTACTGTGGTTGAGATTTGTGACAAAAACAATGCTGATAACACACTAATGTTGTACCCATGGCTGAGTGGTGCCTACACAGCATCAACTCCTCTGTTTCTCACTGCACTCCCAGTGACTAGACGGGAGCACAAGAGGTTGGGAGGGGACACAACAAGGCAGATGACCTGAATTAACTAAAGAGATATAATGTCATGACCAACAGTAGAAAGGGAAAAGAAGAGGCTTTAGGGATGTAGACACCTTTTGCTCAGGAATTGGCTGGACATTTGTCTGCCCATGGGAGGTGGTAGTAATTGCCTTTGCATCACTTCTGTTTTATTTTCATTCTCTCTTCTTCTACTGGTCCTTTGCTTATTAAGCCATTTTATCTTGACCCACAAGTTTTCTTCTTTTACTCTTCCTTTCTTCCTCTCATATCCCACTGGGCAGGGGGAGGAGTGAGAAAGTAGCTGCATGGTGCTTAACTGCCTACCAGGATTAATCCACAAGAAGAGTCTAATTCAAAATAATTATATTTTGCAACAAGTGAAATTATCAAAATTGTTATGTCCACTAATTTAATGGCATCTATATTCCACCTCATTTTCTGCTGTGAGGTTGGGGTTTGCAAATGATCTAGCTAGTCTCCCTTTCTTCCACCTCCTCATGCTAAGGTTGTGAAAGAAGTGTACAGGAGAGTCACCCTATCATTTAAGAAAAAAAACCAAACCAAACAACAAACCAGGATGAGATGGTATTCAGTAGCCTGAAAATAGGAAGACGTGAAAAATAAGGTTGGGGAAGGAAGTGAGCCAATGACAAGTTCAGTCAATTCATCCAGTTGTTGATAACAGTGCCTGGAGTTACAGAGCAAAAAGACCAGTGCGGCTCCTGCAGCTGGCTTCTGCAGCCCCTCACAGCCACTCTTGGGGTGCAGTAGCAATGATGTAGTAAAAGGCTGAATTTGACATGGACGTTGTGCAGCAACTGCCAGTGAAAGTCTTCCCCATTTGAACAGATAACCACCTATTTAACCATCTCCCAGACAGACATACTGTATTTGAAGATAAAAAAGGCGGGTGTGCTACAAGGAAGGTGAAGGCTAAACATTTTTTCAGCTGGAGAAGGGGTTACTGCCACTATATTAATTGTGCTTGCCCAATATGAGAGGTTTGAACATGACAGGGTGGATCTATGATAAGAGATGTAAGGAGGTTGTAGGTGAGGCCCATGGCACACATTTGCACTTGTGTTTTACCCATGCATTTTTCAGAAGTTCATGTAGTTGTGTGTCTTTAAGTTCTAAATACATTTCTATAATTAATACATTACATACCATAAACCCCACACACTTTCATGGAGAAAGCAATTTGGAATTGAACTGCTTCAAATTTTCAAAACACTGGCTGTTATCTGAAGTACATTTCATTGACAGTAAACTTGTCTGAATCAAGTATCTTTGATACTGCAAATCTTTGACTGTACAGATGTGTGGATTACTTTAGTTCTCTAGACTTCAGTCATTTTCAGACATTGTCTCTGGCTTTAATAATACAAACCTACATCAGGTTTCTACCATAAATCTGTTCAGACTTCTAGGAAAAGAATGTAGGTAAATGTATTTGTCCCTAAACTTCTGTGTTAGTAGTAGTAGTGAAACAATTAGTATCCACAGACACTAAAGAAAATTCTCCTGTGGATTTCCACTATTTGTACTTACACAAGCTGGCCTGAAGAGAGCTTGTGTGAAGGGTATATAAAGCAAATCTATTTATCTATTATTTTCAATCAATTTTTTTTTCTTTCTTTTAATTCTTCTAATAATGCTAATTTTCGAAAGAAACTTCCATATTGTCTTTTTTGGGAAGGGTTGGTCTTGGTGTATTTAGACAAAAATCTGTTTCACCTAGGTAGGACAGTGCAAAGCAAATAAACAAATGAACTAATGTGAATATTTAACACCTCCCCTCCACTGTGTCTTCTGTCTGGAATGTTTGTATAATCCAATTATGAAACAAGACTAGGTTTTGAAGTGTGCAACCTTAAAATAACTTTGAAGATTTTGAATAAGAGGTATCAAAGCCCATTTTCTATGAAGTAATAAACTAGAGTAATACCTTGCATGACCACTGCATCGTACCTTAATGGAAACTGGCTGTTTGCTTGCTCTACTGTTATTCACACCTCACATGACTTTATTGGGTTTTATATTCTAAGAAGCGAATCTTACAGATTATTCAACTGTCAGATTCTTTTAGACAGCATTTCAGAAGTCAAAAGTTGCCACGTCTTCATCCTGTCATTAGAACTGTCCACTAAGTTTACTGTTGTTCACTTTTCCTATGAAAATATTATTTTAGGAACACCAAAACATTTTGTTTGTGTTTTAAAAATTATAAACAAATTCCAGAGTATGCGTAAAACTGTATCATAAGAGACAAACATGAACAAGGATTTCTTCAAAATTTTTTTGTACAATTCACAAGAGATAAGTAAACTTAAAAACTTCATGACAATGCCAGAGAAAAACATGAAAGTCAGTTCAAAGGAAAACTCACCAAGGTTTTTTGCGTACACACTTTAAAATGTCTGCAGCATTTATGTTTTCACTATCAGCTACCCTGTCACATTACAATATCATGACTAGAGTTCATCAAAATCTAATTCTATGTACAACAAGTACTGTTGTTTTGACTATATGAGATTTCCTTTTCTTTCTTTCCTTTATTGTATTTATTCATTGTGTTTATTTATTTATTTGTTTGAAATACTCTAGACTTTTGTCCTGAAAGGTTTTCAGTGACATTTTTTCTGAGGTTTTGATTTGTCGCTGCACACCAAGGACTTATTCAAGAGGGGGTGTTCCATTCAGCACTACTTACATCTAACATTCCAAAACTCACTGCAGAGTCATGAATTTAGAATTTAGCAGATCAAAAGCCTTTTAACACTGCAGTGCATGCACATTCAAGTACATACTCCTGGAAATATGAGGGTATGACCATGTAGCAAAATAGAATACTTCCATATACATCACTAAGCACAGTAATTCCAGAATGGCAAGTAGTATAGCTACATTATCACAGAGCTTGAATTATGAATTTATTTACAGCTTTACAAGGCTCTGTTAGGAACTGACCTCCACCCTGTGCTACATGGTGTCATGTGTTATTCACCTTTTTTTTTTATTGTTTGGGTTTGTGTGTTTGGTTTTTGTGTTGTTTTTTTTTTTTTCTTTTTGTTTTTGTTTTTATTTTATTGTTACATGTAAAGCATTAACTTGAGGAACAGTCATGTTAAGAAGAATCCCACATATTCCAGAAAATAAGCACTTTGATGAAGTTGTTATTGATGTTCCCTAGAGATGTGACCTAACCCTTTTTATAAGCAGCCCAGCGAAAGAGGCACAGCCTTCTATTTAACTGTTTTGCTCGAAGACTGACATTAACTTTAAATTCTTTATGAAGTTTACACTATTTAAAATACATTTTCCAATGGGTAGAAAACAACTCAAAATTGAATAGAAGATATATCTGACTGTTGTTCAGTTGCATGATACTGGCTTGGAAGAAGGAGGGTGAGGGTTTTCAATCCTCATCTAAGAACCATTTATGCATTTCCCCCAGTGACTAGCATTAGACATCATACAATCACAATTTGAAAATTTGTATTTATAATTCATGTCAGCTTTGTTAAATATAATTCTATTTCTGTAGGTTCAAATAAAAACCTTAAAGCCTAAATATTAACTCACCCAATGCATTACCAAAAGTCAGCAGGCTTGAGTTCTTCAGGTCCCCTCTGTAAGATTAATAACACTGGTAAAGGTCCTGTTGAAAACAACAAAAAAAACAACAACAATGGGCATGCATTTTAGTGACATGGGCAGACCTCAACCATATGGTGCTTTCCACCTTTTCTAGACAGTTGTAGCAATTCCCATCTCACACAATCATATTCTGTTCTTGTTCATGAAGCCATTTTTGGCTAATACTTGGAGATACAATATGAGCTACAGAAACGAACATCTCCTCTGCATTTTTCCCTGACCAAGATCAGCTGTCAGGCTGCTCACATGCACTCTCTAACCCATTATTTATTCCAAATGGTAGATTACTTAGACTTTGACTATTGCCATATCTTTGCTAAAGAACTAGCAATGGCGTAACAATTTCACAGTAAATGATGTCAATTGAATGCCATTAGAAGTAATTATCTTTTTCAGTGATGTATTTGTCTCTTCACCAGCTAAGTTATAGCCATAAACAAAAGATTCTTTCAACAATTCTAGCACTTTAACAAGTGAAATTAGCTAAAACTCAGAGGTGATGGAGTTATTTCTTCCAACTCTATACATATCTGTCTCTCCAAACCAAATTTGTGTGAAAGTCACCATATCCTTAGACAAGTTCCTTACATCAGAAATACTAGGTATAAAGCTGACCTATTGTGATAACAGATGAGAGGATTTAAAAAGTATTAATGATCAAAGGCAGTTTAAAAAAAGAAGTCAGAGAAGATTTAGACTTCTGGCTATATGTTATCAGTGAAACTACTTTGGGACTACTTCAGCCTTTAGCTGAATCAGTGAAGCTGATAGTCTGTCTCACTGGAACAAAAGTAAGCCTGTGAGCCTTCAGCTGTACTTTCAGTCAATGTAATTTCATTCATATTGGTCAAGCTTTAACCTTTAATGATTTTCTGACTAGACATGTGCTTGCTGAATCACTGCTTTGAGTAAATGCTGAAGAAATATCTAGCGGAAACAGTATAATACCACTGTGATCATATTTGCCCTTTGGTTTCATGCAACCCTTCCCCAGCCTACTGTTCTCTGTAGTGTTCAGTGATTTGTAGCCAGCAATAGTCAAGTCTTCATTTGCTTCATGCATATGCACTAAATTAAGCTATTTCCCTCCCACCCATATGGTGGGCTGATATGCACAGATGCTATTACAGAGTTCTGTGCTACATAAAAATCCCAGCTGTAAACTTAAAAAAAAAAAAAAAAAAAAAAACCACACAAAAAACCCCAGCTCTTTTACTCATTTTCCAAAAATAGTAAAACAATGGAAAATAAACCCATAAGGAACTGGATAAACATAAACAGACCCATACAACAGCTGACATAGACACAGATCAGGGATTGAAGATGGAAGAGAAAAGAAAAGGATTAGTAATAGATTATTTCAGACAGTGATAGTAATTAATTAAAAAATGCTAATCTCTACAAAATAGCAGTTGACAAAATACTTTTGACAGTACTTTGTAACACAAACAAGCTCTTAATTGCTAATGTTTCTCAAAATCCTGGGTTACAGCATTTTTTAAACTGGAGTGAAGAAGTGTAAATATCAGAAAATGTAGGGCAAAGTAATTAATTGGGAAAAATATCTCCAAACACCTTTGTAAATCCTTTCAGTATTTTGCATCTAACAGGTGCCTTCACCTTTTTGAGCAAACATCCATACTCCTATAATGTTCAGAGTAAGTCTAAAACCACAGCTGAAACCTGAGTTTATCACAAAGGAAATTATTTTTCACTTCAAAACCGATTATAATTTTGTTACCTTGATGTTTCCATTAAAGCTTGACAGCCACTGCCTACAGTTTCTTATAGTCCTAAGGATCACAAAGCACCCATGCTAGATTCTCAATTTACATTAGTTATCAATAGAATTTGGTGCTTAAGTGTCAATTGTGCCTGTAGGCCATGTGGCTTCTTGTTTGTTTTTTTGTTTTGGTTTGGTTTTTCTTTTGTGGGTTTTTGTTTGTTTGTCTGTTTGGGTTTTTTGGTTTCTTGAAATTGGAGCCCTAAAATTCAAAGTGTTAATTTCTTTGTAACTGAAATTGTAATTATTGGACAATTTTGACTTCAACTAACAAGTAGCCACTGGAGATCTAGTCCATAAAAGCAAAAACTATACAACTGTTAAACAATGTATTATTTGACAAATTAGAATTTCTTGGAAAATAAGCTTTTACTGGAGTACATAGAAAAATTGTTTGCCTTGACATTTCATATTCTGAAAGTAGAGGAGACAAAAAGTCAAGTTTTAAAAGCAAGGTAACCTCTGATCACTTGTGAAACTACTACTGAAAAGACTAATTAAAGACAAGCAGACTGTAGGTGGGAGTTTTATTACAGCCTACCCTTGGCAAAATGACCTAGATAACAATTGCTGCTAAAACAGGAGGAAAATGTGTGTCAACAACATGGGTGAATCAAGCAACCAAAACTGTCTGGGAGAGCCCAAAGCTGAAGAAGACAACCATCAGGCAGACTAAAGAGTAACCAAGGAACTACAACGAGACTCTTGCAACAGTGAAGGAGTTGACCTGAAAAGACATCTAAAAGAAGAAAGTAAATGTATAAGTGAGGGAAGAGACCCTGAAGTGAAAGTCGAGCCCTAGTTTGACACTGCCAGAAGTCACACAGGCACAAACACACATACAAACAGCACAGAGACACACCACTGACCCTGGAGATCTTGGTTTTAGCCGGAATTTGCAGCCTTGCCACTGAGCACTGATTAAGCAGCCTCTACACTGCAGCTGGGGGGACCCACATCGGGGGTAACACTGGTAGTACCTACATCCCAGGTGTTCATATGCAGACTCTTGGGGTGTTTTCCCAGTGGCTCATGGATTAGCAAGTTTTAGAGAACTGCACAGCACACAAAAAGCTGGATCACCCACATATAGTAAAGTCCCAGAAAGGGGGTGTGTGCTTGTCATCCACATTGCTCAGGGGTGGGGATGCCCCTAATTGCTTGTGTGATCCATGTGTGTGTGTGTGAGAGAGAGAGAGAGAACTCTTTGGAATCTGGTTGTTTATTAACACTTTGTAAGCAGCCAAGACTGTGGTTTATTCATCCTGCTACTCATATTGATCCTGAAAGTATAGTTCACTCTTTGCCAGCTAATTGCATGTCATTAGTAAATCAATAAAACTACTTCAGTCTTGATTTGCTTTAATTACGTAGAGCAGCTTTTCCCTGTGAAAACTGGGCTAGCTTTCTTAAACTTACATATATGAGTATTAGGTAGGATGACCCAAACAAATATAAGGTAGAAATTAAAACTGAGACAAAAAGTCTAGACTAAGTATTTCAGGCACCTTCATCATTGCTCGCTAAATAAATATTCTTCTTTTTACTAAAAACATTTCACTACCTACTACTGAAGTTCAATGATCTTGTTGCAGGGTCATAGAAGTCAGTGACTTAAACCAGAGCACATCAAAGCTCACTCCATAGTGGAGGTGGGGGGGCGGTGGGGGGGGCAGGGAAATGTTTTGTAGCAATTAAGGGAGAAGTATAGGAGTATAGGCTCCAGCCTTGCTCCAAGTTAGAAAACGATTGAACTCAAAAAAAAAAAAAAAAAAAAAAACAAAAAAACCCCAAACAAACAAAAAAAAAACCACCAAAAAAACCAAAACCCCAAGAAACCTTAAAAACAATGGTTCTTAAGATCAGGATCTTTAAACTTTATAGCTGTAAGGAATTAAGAGTCCCAAACTAAAGGTTACATAGAACAAGGGGTGACAAAGCAAAGTCACCTGCAGAAGAAGAGTTTGGACCTACAGAAGGTTCAGCCACAGTCCTGCTCCATCTTCTACCCCCAGGAGAAGCATGAACTTTTTCAGCTGAACCCAAGCTAAGGAAAAACAAAAGTGAAAAATATTGCTGTAGTATTACCTCATTTTCCACCAGAATAACTGTCCCTTGTGGTAAATTGCTAAATCTTACAGGATAAAAATATGTTTTAGTATTTTTTTTATCTAGTCATCATTTGCTTTATGGGCTCAAAAAACACAAACTTGTAAGTGAGTTCTACTCAATTGCAATCATCTGAACAATGCTTAGCTGAAATGTAGATGTGCCCAGTTTGTTACTGTTATGTAGTGTTAACATAAAGAAAAAGCAATTCATACAGTTTGTGTGCCAAAATACGTGTAGAAAAGAGAACCTTTGCTACAGAGATTCTATAACAGAAACTATTTTCAAAAGTAAATTAAACCAATTTCCAAGTCAGAGCAAATAAATATATCATGTTTCCTCAGATTGCAACACACTTCGGTTTTTCACTATCAAAAAAAGAGCATGGGTTCAACATTCTTTACTGGGCCCTTTTAGTTTCATAACCTGTGTGTTTGGGACTGCAAAGTTATACAGAGCACCTGAAATCCAGAAGCAACATTTGCATCTTTGGAGAGGTGAGAAAGTTCATGAGTTATCAAGAGGAATGTACAAACTATTTCACAAGCAAATTGGGGAAGATTAGAGTTTCTAGAATAAAGGATTCCAAGAAGGAAATAAGCTGTCACATTTCATCATTAAGATCTCCAGTGAAAACAACTGACCTCTGTCAAAGCACACAGGCCAAGAGAAACACTTGTTTTTCTTATTAAATTTTAATGCAGATTAATTTAGTAAGTTTTCATTCTACCAGTCTGATTTAAAAAAAGGTTTAGTCCTGAAAATCCCTCTATAACTTTAAGATGTTCTATACCTATAGACATGATGCTTCATATAACAGGACCCTAGGTCACTCTTGCAGAATCTACTACGCCAGCATGTTTGTCCTGGAAATCCTCTACATTAACAAAAGCTTTATTCATACAGAAGATGCACAGGCTGGTTTGAGATCTGGAATTTCAAGAGTTTTAAAGTAAGCAACAATAACAAGAAAATTGCTATCTTCTGGAAAGTTAATGGAGGAACCTAAAAGTACAGGATCCTAGGGAAGTTTTGGGATTTATGAAGACAGAAGGAAATAAATATGTCTTTGCAAAAGTGACAGACAAAATTATCTACAAGACAGTACACACACCCCTTTGGTTGCCAAGTGACTTGCTTGCTTACTTCCTTTGGACACTGGAGTAACTGGGATAATTTGTGAACAATATTTCTTACCTTGGTGTTACACATTGATTAGGAGTTATATCTTTGCTCTTGAAAGCCATGCCTTCATCTTCCTTTTCTTGTACATAGCACGTTTTCCTCATATTAACAAAAGTTGTTTTCTGTGCATTCATGCATAGCTTTTATATAATGTTTGTTCATATAGGTGCCTTTCTGAATACACTTGACATTTTGCCTTTCCAATGATGCAATGGAAAAACAGGACAAAAGTCCACCATGGTTTCCCTTCCTCTTTTTACCACACATACTAGCTGCATATTATCCCACCAATTGCATAGCAGAGGGATTTCATAATCCAAAAGGTGAAAGGAATGCAGAACTTATTCCTGCTACTTGGTACCATTTATGAAAAGCCAACTAGGAAGATAGAGGAGAGCAAAGACCAGATGTTCGGTTCCTGTTCTCCAACTCTGTTTGAGACCAAAATATCTATTGTGTTCACACTGAGTATGAACTGTCCTACTCCAATAATCCTAAATATCCGTTTCAGGTATCATCAAGAGCAAGAAGTCTGGGGAGTTACTCTTCATGAATTCAGCAACAGAAAATTAAAAAACTAATTGAAACTTCACAGTATGTGTTATAGTAAAAGGAAGACCAAAACCAGAATACAAGAGTCTGAAAGGCAAACAAACCAACCAAACCACAGTTTAATCCTTTTCCTGCACATCATGATGTTGAATTGAATGAAAAGAATTCCACCTTAAGCATACTCAGTATGGTAATTTCTTTATTGTACCCAAATATAAATGAGTAAACAAACTAGAATAGCTTGAATGCTTTCATAAGAGCAGTTTTGAATGGGCAAAAGGAAGAATAGGAGGAGGTTGTCATCACTAAATTGCTTCTCATAAGAATTTACTATATTTTTCTGAAATACAGAATTAAGTGATCACCAAGAGACAGAACTTAATCAAATATACATTCCACCCAGAAAAGACAATTGATGTCTTCCTAAGAGGAACAAAATATGAAAAAAATAATATAAAGTAGAAAACTATTTAGCTGAATCAGGTGCTTCTGCTGCCTTAAATTCAGAGACAGAAAACATTGCTTTATGGTTATCTATTTCTGACACCTTTGGTCTTGCTTTTGTTTAAGTACAAAACACAAAATGAAAACTGTAAGCCCAGCACTCCAATTGTATTATCAGAGTATTATGAGATATTTAAAATTTAAAGAGATATCTTCAATCTCTTCTACAAATAATACTTTCAATCTTTTGAAAGAAATGCTGTATCGCAGACAAAAGAAATTAAAAAAGACCAGAGGAAAGATAAGAAAATTAATCTGATGAGAACATGGAAGACAGCAAACACAGCCTGAACCAGTCAATGGGATCAGTGAGGTGAAAGACAATCTCATTATAAATCCCTAGTCCCCTATAAGGATTTATGTCAGATTTGAGCAGGTTAAGTCATGCCTCAGTTATCCACTCCTTAAATGAGAAAAGAAATGCCTCAATTTCAGGGATTAAAAAAGTTAGGATAATGCAATTAATACTGTGAAAGTACTTGGAAACTAAAAAGTAACACGAAGTATTGCTGTCTTTAAGCACGTCATAGCAAGCAGCCCATCAGAATGCAATACAAATTACTGTGAGAATAGGTGAATGGGGAATAAAGAAGATGCAAATGGGGACAAACAGCTATGGGGACAGATAAGACTCAACCAGCTAAATGCAAAGAAGTAGCATAAATCAGTAAGGAAAGTGAGTAAGCAAAGATCATTTAGAGATATATTAAAAAATTTACTACCCATGTCTCCTCCTTCCCTCCAAAATTGTACTAAAGCATAGACACACTGTACTTTTAGTCATGAAACAGACTCCCTGTATCTCCTGACAACAACCTACTTAAATAGCTGTACTTCAGTTATTGGCATGGTATTTTAAGACTAAGAGGCACTCAGATTTTTCAAAGAAAGAGTGTACCTTCCATAAATCACAGAAAACAAAGGTATAATCAGACTCGGGTGTACATTAGCTTCTTTGTGCCACCCAGTGGTTTAGACTAATACACCTTTCAGTCCAGCTGCAAACCCAGCTGTTGCTAAATGATAAATGATTTGGGGTCTATCTGAAATAAATAAATATAAAAACTCTGAGGAATGTAGTACAAGGTAGCCTCAAGACTGGAGGAGAGTAATAAGGCACATTGTATACATGTCCCATGCTGTTATTTCAAATAAAAAGGACAGGCTCATGTATTGTCTTCCATGTGATTTCTAAAACACCCCTCCCCCTTCCATTTTTACACAATATGGGGAAACTTAGTATGTCAAGAAAGAAAAATTTATTACAGATATCTTACATGCAGCATTTTCCATAGGGAGGTTGAGACTACCTCTGAGAAGTATGGACTTAGTGAAGATGATGAAAAAAACTAAGTTATGTTAAAAAAAAGAAAAGTCATAGGCTGTTAGTGTATGTTATACTGCAAAGATTAATACAGCTATGGTTTAAGAGCGAGAGTCAGATTTCTACATAATGCTTTAGCCTACTTTCTAAAGAACTTTATCTGGTCATAGACTGAGATTTGAGCTGTCTTGAAAATCTGACTCAATAAGGTTGCTTTTAGAGAGAAAAACATAATTAGCTTATTTACAGTCTGAAACAAACTGCAATCAAATGCAAAAGAAGATCCATTCATTAAAACTGAGTTGCATTCACTTTCATTATGTATGAATTTGCCTAATTGCTTGTATAATTCCATTGTTCAAAGGTAAGTAGATTTAAAAGGTTGAAATACAAGTATTAAGAAAGGCAAAGACTTTTATGCTATAAATAAGAAAACTTCAACAGAGGACTACATAAGACTCAATTATTCATATCACATTTGAAAATTACATTCAGCTGTTGTTTGAAAAAAAAATATAAGTTGACGGGTTAGTTTGTACTTATTGTTAGAACACGGAATATTTTTTTTTCTTTTCAATTATCATTGTTATAGTTAAAAATGTGTCTCCTTAAGCAACATTGTAACTGTATCAGGGCAAGTGAAAAGCACAGAATAACTCTCCCTGTCTTTGCTATCTGAAGTACCACTAATATAATAAATTCCAATCACAATCTCACAAAATGTTTGACGCGGGTGTTTCTTTATTTGTGCTTTGTGGAAGAGTCAGTCACCTGATAAACATACCATGCCTGACGAATGAAAATGTACAACATAGACTATTTACACTCCAGAGTTTTTAATTTTGAAATTAGAAAGGAAATATGACTTTCTTGTACTATTGTTTTGGAGGATTTTTTGGAAGAGGGCCGTGGGTGCAGAGGTGTGTTTTGTTTTTGCCAAGTCAGTAGGTTGAGAGTAGGGAACTGTGACAGCAATATCACTGAAAAGCTAAAAAGCAGAGCAGTAGACCAGCAAAAAGAAGGGTCATGAGTCTATCCTCCAACAGCATTTAACATATCTCATGTGGTTATTTAATGCAGAAGAGAAGTAGAAGCAATTGCAGTGGCAGTAGAAAAGGGGAGTTGGCTGGTAGAGTGGCAGCATAAGTAGAAACACAAAGAATTAGATGTTACTAATATTCTATTGCTTTTAATGAACTAATTTGGATTTTAGACAGATATTCTGTCAGGATAACAGGCTCTATTTTTCATAAGCAGTAAGTCTGACCTAGTACTGGAGTTTTTCTAACTTTGAATGCAACCTGTTCTGGGTGTTAATTATGTACCCTATTCCTCTGCTAAAGAAAGGGAGAGTGAAGACACAAGTGAGTAGTCTTTTCACAGTTTAATTAAAGTAAATTCTTCTTAATTCAAGCACTTTGTCACAGCTACACTAATTAACCCCAGACACAAACACAAGAAAAAGTGGGAAAAACAATTTGATGGTAGGAGGCTAAATGAAAACTAAGATTTTTCCTCTAAGCCCTGTTTGCCTCTCTCTCCTGGCTGTCTTTGCACCCACTTTTGTTGGGGACCCCAAAGGGATTTTGTCATTCGTTTGTTTGCAGGACTAGGAACAGTCACATTAACCTGTCAGCACTAGTATCCGCAGGCTCCTCCAGCAGCAGGTTTTAAATATAAACAAAACTCCTTCAATCTGTTGTTTAATCAATCAAATAGCAATACTGATTGAGGCCAGATGTATCCCAGTTTCCTTTTTGATTAGTCTTAGGACAGTTAAAGCAGAGAAGGAGGCATATGAGAGATGTTGATTTTAAAATGTGGAAAAGTATCAAGGATTTTGCAATTATGGCTTACAATTGTCCCATTTAAACAAATGCTGTGTCAAAATAGAAAATGAAACAGACTCCATGAGTTACTATCTCTGAATATATTTACACTTCTGTTAAACTAATCTCTACTGGTATAATGTAGGTTATGCACCAGAATAATTTCAGCTCAGGCAAATTTTTTCTTCTTTGTTAAAATGTCAAACTTCAAGTATATTTTAATACCAAAAATTTTTCTTGCAACTTCTTACACACTCACATGTGTTTCTATAATATGCACTGTCTTCGATGGTTTTACTCAGGCATAGTGATTCTTTACATGTAAGTTTATGTAAGACCATCACTATGATACTGTTGTAACTGGAGATACATGCTACCAGTCAGAGGTATTTGACTGGTTGTGACTGCTTTTCATCAGACTTTTCTATTCTTTGCAGTTTATTTATCATAGTCTACTAAACTTATGTTTATCTCTTGTCAAAATCTGTGATATATAAAATTGAATTCAAAATAATTCCCAACTAATTCTATACTTTATAACCATAACTAGCTTCTAGTCATATTAAGCCCTACAGTCTTCTTTCACTCTGAAAGTTAGGATATAATAAACAACTTCACAAAATACATGTAATTGCCTTATAAAGTTAGTTCCTTATTAGTGAGAACTGAAGCACTTGTCTGTACTCTTAATCCAAACTACATTTCAAATGCCTTGAACAGTAAGTGGGATCAATGTAACAAGGGCCAGGAAAACCTCTTTGTCACACAAACTGATTTGAAACCTTCTGCTGAGATCTATTATGTCCTAAGGTATACCTACAGAATGACATAATTAATAAAAATTAATGAATCACAATGATTTCTCCTGAGAAGCTTGTGGACTTGTATTAACAGAAATTCTATAAATAATTCTCCTTCACATACTGTCTCTTTCACAAGTTGCTTAACTTTTTCTCCTCTTCTTTACACAAAACCCTCACTTGAATTTCTAAATTATTTTTTCCTTTCTGATTCTTGTAGTACCAGAAGTATCCATTTCCTCCTGAAGGTTAACTGAAGGTTAAAATATTCTTTTCAAAACTTGTTAACACAGTAAATTGGCTTTTCACATTGCAAAAGCCCAGTCTTCCTGGAATTGAAGCTTTTTGGTTCTGTCTTTTACTTTCCAGGAAGGCAAGTCATTACACTGCATAAACATCCAGTGCATTCACAGATTCCTTGCTTTAGCACATTAGTGATGTTCTCTCCTAAATGAAGGTACAAAATCTTAATGCTGGAAATCTCTGCAAAGGAGTTTTTTATAGTCCAATGAGTGCGGTTATATTGGCCACTGCTGGGGGCAGGCATCAGGCTGTTTTGGGTCTCAAGGGGTGGCTGGGCTGCCCCTGGCCCGGGCAGGGCTGAGCTGGGTTGACCAGGCACCCCGTGGCCAAGCCTCATTGCCCAGCCTGGCTGAGCTCCAGCTCTGGGAGCGCTGCTGGGGAAGGGGCTGACAGCCCCAGGCAGCACCTGCCGGACAAATGACCCAGGGGATATTGGGGGGCTGTGGAGCAGAAAATCCTCACTGTGTCAGGGTTTTTGGTACCTGTCACTGTCACCACCCTGGCCCACACAGAGCTGTGCCCTGTAGGGAGAGGGACTGGCTCAGCCTGCATCAGGTCCTGCTCCTGCTGCTCCTTGATAGTCTTCTCCCTGCCCAGACATTTCTCTGCTTTCTCCTTTTCATGCCTTCAGTGTGCTGAGAAAACAATGTACTGGTCAAAGATTACTACACATTTACAGATATTAGAAGTATTTTACAAGGCCCAGCTATGGAGCCAGGCTTTTAGTTCAAGCTGTAGGGCAGCACTTCCCAAGCTGGAGGTTGTACCAGTGACAAGTGGAGTCACCAGTCTGGCAGAAATTCAATGGTTTATGTCAGCATTTCAGATTGCAGACCTGATGAGAGTGGCAGGCATAGTAGGAAAGGACGGAAATTATTTCTGTGGAGCATGATGGTTTTCACTCTGGAGAGCCTCTGTTCAAACCTGAGTCACAGGAAGAATGGCTGCTATTTTCACAAGTATGTGAAACAGTATTTCATCTTCTCACCTCCTCCCCACTTACCACTCCTGCCCTTAAGGGAAACTGACCCCCCCATGCAAGTGAAGCTTTAGCCCACTTGGAATAAGGGCCATGCTCACTGATCCCTAATTGAACCACTTCCTTTTACAGCATCAGTATTTTCAGTTTCTCCAGTTCAGCTTGTTAACTTCATGAGTTCTATGTCATGGCCAATAGCATATCTTGTTATTTCCTCTGACAGTGTGTCTGTATCCCTTTAAATGCACCACATTACCACACTCTGCCCATGGCACGGAATATTACTTAGAAAGGAACCTGTTGTAAATATTTGTTGTGTTGAAGTTTTTGCTATAAATCTGCCGCAGCATCACTGTGGGGTTTGAGTCTTGGGTTTAGGAGGTCTCAGGAGCTTGATACACCTTTCACAGACACTGCCTTGGAGAGCGCTGCCTCTTGAAATCATCACACTGTAGGTGCTACCAGGCAACCTGACTAAGCAACTGGTGCAAGATGTCTGTTTTTTTAAATCCACATAGAGCTATTGCCATTCACATGCTAACACAGATCTACAGCAGCTGATGAGCTTACAAAGACAGGAAGATGTGACACAGAAACTCCTTGAGAACTAAAGGAACAATCTAACACTGATCCTAGAAGCAACTTTGTAATCTGATCAAATGAACAGTTATGTATGCCTAAAGAGAATGTCTTCAGAGAAAGGCAGTCTCGTCCAGCACAGTCATCTGTGCATCACTTTGGATTTAACATAATACCAGAACAGGGTCCTGTTCTGACAAAGCTACTTGATATTCTAGGTCTTCCCTTTATCCCTAAAAGTTTGCGGTTTGTACAGTTATGGGAAAAGATGGTGTTTGAAAACATGCAATGACTTTTTTCCATTTAGGATAAATAAATCCTCTGTCTAACTCTGCTGGATACAGCCTGAATAAACTGTTGAAATTCATAAAAGACATGACAGAAAAATACGTAATGGGAAGATCTGAAACTGCTGAGGAGCTAAACAAGATCACTGATTCAGCAACTGAACCCCTCCTAGTATTTAATAAAAGACATAGTTTATGTCAAACGTTATCCCAATAATTCATCAATTAATTTGGCAATAAAGGTGTCAAAAACACCTGAGTAGAACATGCAGCACAACTTAGATACTTCAGTGCCTTAGCTACAATACTCAATACTTCATTAAGACCCATGAGAAATATAAGCAGATTTCAGCAGAGGTGGAATTTCACCCAAGTTCAGCCCAAAGCTCGTCTTTTTCTAATCAGCATTTACCGCTTATTCAGTGTGCACTGCTCCATCTCTGAAGAGACTGGGTGTTTATTTGACGTTGATCACATGCCTTTTCTTCTTGAATGGTAATGAATAATTGCCCAGGAGACAGAGATTATTCAAGAAATGGAATTTAGCACAGAAAATGTAATGAATATGCGCTGTCCCAGGATGTTTGCAGAAGATGTTCGTATAGCTAATTCTCTAAGCAAACCTCTTAGTTTATAAATTTAAAACATTCCCATTTCCTCAGAATGTGCATACATCGATTTCTTTAGAGAGCATGCTATTACTACAATATGTATTCCATATGAGTTTTTAATTGAAAAGGTAATAGAAATTTTAATATTCTGAATGCATAAAAATCTCAACATTAAAATGCGATTGGTGACACTTATAAGCCTCTGGCCAAAGCACTGTAGTCACATCCCTTCCTATCTTCTTTTCCTTTCATTTCCTTCACTTACAATGTAATGTAAAGATAAGCTAATATTAATTTACAATGGAACATTTCTGTATTAGAGATTATTTGCATTAATTGCTTGCCCTGAGTTGCGTTCATGTCTTCTTACACTTTATACCAATGGCCCTTTTGGATCATAGCTACATTGAAGAAATGCATACAGTACAAAAGTGATAGGTTTCTGCCACATTAAAGAAAAACTGATTCTTGTTGTATCTATAGATCAAAGGCAAGTAGGAAAAAGAGAGCTGCATACAATTAGATGGGAGTCGGACAGAGGGCAGTCAGAAGCTACTGCAAAATTTTGCCATGGGGGGTGAAGCATATTCCTTGAACTACCACTAAGCAATTATTTTCAAACCATTCCTTCTGTATACTTAACACTCTACACACAGAAATAAATGTATGCTTAATTATGGCTGTCCTCTTTCGTTAGGTCAACTAGTTTTTAATGGTATCCATAACATTTCCAGTAATTCTACTATACCCTCCTTTTTCAGGCTTCATATGTTATAGCTTCTCTCCTTGTGAAAGTTTAAAAGTTCAGCAACAATTGCTTGATTAATTACTTTAATTATTAGCTTATGTCTCTTAGTTTTATGAAGTATTGACTTTCAATCAGAGGTTCAATTATGATTCTATGACACCTTATGAAATGGAAAAAGAAGGTTAAAATAGGATCCTTTTCTAGGAATTTACAAACTCATTTATATTCACAGGTTTGCACTTTCCTATTTTTCATCTTACACCAAAGATACTTTGCTATTCACTGCTGAAAGAATGTCAATATTAGAGAATAAGTAATTGAACCTCTCAATGAGGGCAAGGCACAGCAGCAGAGAAGAAAAAAATATCTTAGCAGAAGGAAAAGTTACTGTCAGTAGGACATTAGGCACCTTAATGCCTTTGGGAGATAGTTGGTATTGCTCTACCAGAAAAGATCCTGAAGATTCAGCTGGTTGCTCCTGCACCAGATTGTCTTCCCTGTTCCTGGTCAGAGAGTACTGCCCATTGCCCAGCTGTGCCAGGTCAGTCTCATGTTTAAGCTTAAAAGCTTTTGGCACTTTTTTGCCTCCTGTGGGACCCCTGTGGAGTATACATTACAAGACTGAGGAGGTCAGGAATGTAGAAAACTAAGAGCTGGGCAGGCATACCTGCCACGAAACCTTCAGCCCTCAAGTTTGCTCATGCTGCTCTGCCACAAGATTTCTACCTGGCACTTTCTCATAATACTCTGACTCATGACTTGGTTTTCATGGTTCTGAATGAGTCCCTTGCAGTTCAGTGAGGAGAAACATGCAGGGCTTGTCAATCACCAACACTGTGTCGGGTTAAAGGCATGCTTTCTTTAATTTTACACACATGTCTATCATATTCCATGGAGTGGGAGAACAATATTTGCCAGATTAACCTAAATTAATTTGTACTACCAGGCAAGATTTGGATGGAACATAGGATATGTTTCAGCCTGCTGAAATGAAAAATCAAATAAGTAATTACCAAATTTAAAATAAAATAAAGAAAGAAGAATTATGTGCTTTGCCTTTTTGAACTGATTTCCAGCACATCTTCTGGATTTTACTGAGCTAAGGACTGACAAGGACAATTCCATATTCTTAGAGCTGCATGCCATTTTTTCAGCAGTGACTTCTCCTTGTAGAATAAATCCCAAATGGGAATCTCTAATGCGAAGAAACTTCCTTATGAACTCCTTCATATAGTGAGAATTCCACTGTGCATAAAGCACCCTGGGGACTTCCTGTAACTTATTCATAATTTCTTTTAATTAGAATATTAACTTATGTTCCTTTTATGAATGTAAAGCTGTCTGACATGGCACAGATTTTGCAGAGCAGAGAGGTTTTTGAAATGCCATCTTAATCCTCAGAGGCCAAACATTGTTAGCACCCAACTAATTAGCCATCCACTCAGACATAAAAATGAATCTGTCTTTGATAAATGTAGGGGTGAAGAACTGTATCATAACTGACTTCATCCAAGTTCAAAGCTTATTTCTTTACTATTTAACTTTAGAACCAATTATACAAAAATTTTGAAGTGGAAAGAAAGCTTTTTGTTTACTGGTGATCACCTGCTACAGCAGGTAACCAGCCAGGCCTTCACCGAACCAGACCCAGGGCTGCAGCCTTCCATGCTGGAACACCTCTCTCACAGCAGGCATGTCTCAATTTAAACACTGGGAAAATATTTTTGAGAGATGACTATCACTGAGCTAAATCAAAGCTCAGACAAGCCCTAGAGAGATTTTACGAAGTACCTGACTATTAGCACCACCAGCAATCCAGCTCTAGGCCTCCCCTGAGCAGAGGCTGATTGCCAGCTAAATGGTGTCAGTGTCTGCAGGGGCTTGTGTGGTAGATTAATCGAATCCAGAGTGTTATAATCAAACCCTCTTTCACTTCAGTTGTTATCAGTACCACTGAAAGGCCAAGTCACTTTCTCCACTATGTTACATACTCCCAGCTCTCTCAAGGTATTTTTTACTGTCTATAGTAAAAGATGAAATGATCAAAAGCTAGATCTTTAATACTATAGATACAATATCTATATTTCAGGTTAAAAATGAACCAGATGTTACACATACGTCTCCTTACAGATCGTTTGTCACATAATTCAGGTTGTAATCAACAGCTATTTGATATTTTTCAGGATTTTTTAATTCACCATGCAAACCCTAGCATTTCTTCACCAAATAAGCAAGGTCTGTGCACTAAAGTACAAGCTAAAGTTTAAAGCATAAAGTTCTGAGAAAAAAATTTTACTTTATGAGAACAAACAGTGCGTCAGTTGGAAGTGGTGTTCATGTCAGTTTCCTAAAGTGCCCTGTTAAGGTGCAATTGATTACTAATGAATGCATACAGTTTTTTACTACAACAGAACAGGGAATGCCTTTTCCCTTTGACTTGAACTGAACTTAAAATATTAGACTAACATATAAACCACCCACAGGTCCCTGGTTTCCTTGCACTCTTGTAGAGGAAACGCTTATGTCAAGCATCATTGATATTTAAGATTCTGTAGATCATGCTAGGTAGCGTTAATATAATGGTCAACAGCTTTGATAGGATGAAATTTATAATTGCAACAAGACGTTAAAAAACACAAGCAGCTTAAATCTTATCTGCAAAAATACCCCAGGACCCTCACAGAATGAAAAACAACTCAGGAGACATAGTTTAACTTGCATATACCTTGCTAGAAAGATAGATCTCATAATGTAACCTCACGTCCCTGAGAAGTAGCTGCATGTATACTGGTTAATTTATTCCAGTGGAAGAAATTTTATTTTTATAGTATTTAGCAAGTTCAGAAAGATAAAATGACAGATTTGAATTAAAATGGCAAATAATTGTAATAGATACATTTTCCTGCCCTGACAGGAAAGGATAGCTAATAGTAGTAAGGCCTACAAGGATGCTGTAAGTTTAAAGAAATGTTGGTATAACAGGTTGTAATCACAATGTGAGCCAAAAGTAAATTATTTCTAATTTTCAATTGTTGCTAGATACTGTACAAACTGAAAAGATGTTGTTAAGCAAAATCTTAGCAAGATACTTTTCTTTACAGGTATAACATTGAAACCAGCTGCTGGAAAGAGAAGAAATCTGTGCTGAGGAGAAAGCACACTTGTTTACTCTTTGCAGCTGTCCTAGGTTAACCCCAGTCAGCAGCTCAGTCCCACACAGCCCCCCCCCTCCACGGGATGGGGAAAGAGTCAGAAGGGTAAAAGAGAGAAAACTGGTGGGTTGAGATCAAGACAGTTAAATTGGTAAAGCAAAAGCTGCACATGCAAGCAAAGCAAGGAATTAATTCACTACTTCCCATCGGCAGGCAGGTGTTCAGCCATCCCCAGGAAAGCAGGGCTTTATCAAGAATAACAGTATTTGGGAAGACAAACACCATCATTCCAAACACCCCCACACACCTCCTTCTTCCCCCAGCTTTAATACAGAGTATGATGTCATATGGTATGGAATATCCATTTGGCTAGTTTGGGTCAGCTGTCCTGCCTGTGTCCCCTCATGACTTCTTGAGCCCCTCCAGCCCTCTCACTGGCAGGGTCTGAGAAGCTGAAAAGTCCTTGAGACTTCAAACACAACCTAGCAACAACTAAAACCATCAGTGTGTTATCAACATTATTGTCACACTAAATCCAAAACACAGCACTGTACCAGCAACTAAGACAACTAACTATCCCAGCTGAAACCAGGACAGCAAGGTAGACTGGGAGCTTCAAGTCCACCACAGCCCTTGCAAACAGGGCCAAGCAGTCACAAGCACACAGCGCATCACTTACAATGACTGAAGATGGAATATAGGAGGAGCATGGTTTGGTTAAGTGTAACTGGCAGATGCTGTAGAGGAAATAATGTGACATACATAGGGAGTTAAGAAGGACAGTAAGCCACGGGGAGCACTTCTGCAACTATTCAGCCAGAAAAAGCACCAAACAGTATACATTTGTTGACTTCAAGATAAGAAATTGCCGTAATAGGGACAAAACTGATAAAATAGAGATCAATTTAGTCAATACAAGCAAAATATGATTGAAATTCAGAGCAAACTATTTAAATCAACAGTCTTCCATTTGCAATAACCTTCCAAAATGCAAAAGATAAGAAGAGTTTAGTACAATTCTTTGCAAACAGCAATGCACCACACACACAAATAATGATTAGAGAAAATGGAAAAGATGTACATGTTGAGTTAAAACTTATGGTCTCAGCAAACGTAGAAAACAATAAGCAGTGCTGTATATGGGAATGCATTTGGTTCTCTACAGGCAATCACAACATCCAAGAAAGGATGATCAGATGAGAACTTACAAAAGTAATGCCACATTCATACATATGTACAAGTACTTCGTGAAAATGTGATATGAGTGAATGTAAAGCCTGCCAGACAGCCAGTGAATCAACATCTTTCAGAATGTCTGTGGAAAGAACACAAGTATGATTAAATTCAGGGTCATCTTATGGTACTTAGCCAAAAGCTACTTTTTGCCTTAAGGCGGCAAGATGAAGATTTTAAAGTGTCCTTATGTCCCTTAAGCCCTTAAAACCTCCAGCTCCTTTTCTTCCCTCCCTCCACTTTACCTGAAGGATTCAGGGTACCCCTTTGTTTGCCAAGTTTATGTTCATTAATAATAGCCTAGAAAGAATTCTGTACACCTGGCAAAGCAGAAAATCACAGAGTATTTCAGAAGGAGTTCTGGAAACATTTTCTTCATACAAAAAATGGGTTCTCCCAGCAGAAGTAAACTGAGAATAATGTTTTAGTATTATGGGCTGTGTCGAAGGTAATGTACAAAACAGGCAAACCCATATTTTTTAAACATGTTATTTGTTTCAAAATGTTCACTCAGCATTAATTAGGACTCAAGCTGTTGGCTTCCAATCTTGAGTTCAGACTCCTGCTCGCCCTTTGACACCCACTGGGGCCTGTTATTCCCATTATAAACAGCCATAAATCTCACCAACTCTAATGGGTTTATTGCAGTCCTGCATATGCATCGGGGGGGGGGGGGGGGGGGGGGAAGAGGACGGGACGGGACATAAATGTCTCTACTTGTGCCTTCTGATACCCATAATTGGTTAGTAACTTAATGAGATAATATTTCTAAACCAGCAAAAAACAGTGGGTGTTTTTCTATGCCCTTTAACATGATTTAGTGAGATTTTCAGCTGAAATCATTCTTGATTTCAAATGTGGTTAGTAATTTTTTCAGGCAAACTAAATGCCGACTTCTATCTGAAGACAGTAGAGGCAGGAAGTAAGGGAGAGCTTATGAAAACTTTCTCCTCACTCTGCTCCCTAAAGGACACTGAAAATAAAGCTCTGTCACCATTAAAGTGAGTATATAAATGGATCAATGAGTTTGAAGAGGAAGAGGTACAGCAAAGCATGATCCACAAAAGATTTTTTTTCTCGTGAAATATGAACAAAAAAGCTTGTTTCATTAGAACAGAAAAGCAAAGGATAAGGAAGAATAAGATTGCTGTCTTCAGACACAAGGAAATGAACACAAGGGAGAGAAAACAACCACTTGAGCTAAAAAAGGATACTGGCACAAGAACAAACGGATATAAAATGAACATGAATAAATTTAGATTTAATTTACAAACAGGCTCTGAGCCTTCCTACCTATCGAATTTTGAAATGGTCTTTCATTGAAAATAATGGAGACAAGAACTTAAATGCTTACAAGAAAATTCAGTTTTTAAAGCAGTTGAATAGTATAGTCCTTGCAAGGGATTGATTTCATAACCTAGAAGCTTCCTCCCTACCTTATCTGTGTTCATATTCCTTCCCCTTTCTCTCCCCACTGTGGAGAGCACAAAAGTGGAAGTTATAAACACAGTAAAGAAAAAAAAAAAAAAAAAAAAAAAAGGCCTTTTAATAAGCAGAACTTAGTGACACACACATAGTTATGAGGGGTAATGGATGTTTGCTACAAAGATGCTATTAATTAATAACACTTTTATTTGACCTAACTATAACTCTGAAATAAAATACCATTTAAAAACTTTTATGTCCTGGTACGCCTCTTGGTATGAATTCACAGTCTCATTCTCAGGCCATGACAAACATTGTCCTGCTAACTGAAAAATTTATTTTAAGGGTCAATAGGACCTGGCACAGTGCTATTTAAACAGCAAATATATCTTTTTATACATTTATATGCAGATTAAAATAATCAGGGTGTTTTGGTGGCAGTAATTCCACTTCGTGGATGTCATCAAACTGCTGATATTTACCATTTGAAAGAAATGAAATTAATGACAGGACTTAAAAGTGTTGAAGTACTATAACATTAGCTCTATACTATAGCTGCTTGAAAAGACATAAATACCATTAAAACCCACTGATTGATCTTTTATAAATTACAGCTGAATGTAAAACAATGCTCAAGTTAATTGACTTTGCATTTTCAGCAAGTACTTTGCCAAGTAATTATTATTTATCTAACAATGGTTTCAATGCAAATTGATGGTGCCTATTTGCTATTAATCTGAAGTCATTGCAAAATACAAATAACAATTACTTTCTGAAATTACCACAAAAACAAAGAGAAAACAAATTTGACACTGGTTTACCCATTTAATTTATAAAAAGGAAACAAACAAAAGACCAATCCTAAATATTACTGTTTATCATTCTTGCCATTGCATTATGGCAATTTGCTATGCTAAAAAATAACAAAGATAAATCAAAGGAAAAAACCCAACTATATATGTGCACATTCCCATTAAAACAGATGCATCAAAGATCTATATGTACTGCAGTATCTTAATGATCTCTCATGCCTCTCAAGAATATTCCTGGGAAAGCTGCCGGATCTTGAATGGTGTTGTACTTCCCAGCCAAAGGGATCACCAGACCATGGAATACCAAATTGTGTTCAGAGGAGGCAACTACATTTAGAACATTAATTGCTTTTCTCTAGGGGATTGCATTTAAAATACCTAGGGGAAGATTTAAAATAGCATTGGGAATGATTGGTTCAAATTACTAAAACATTTGCTTGGAGGTTATATCCTATCATCAGCACCTGTCATTGGATATAATATTTTGATAGTAATAAAGCTGAAATATAGAGAAGGATCACTTTGTCCATGCCCTTTGAGCTACTCAAGTTTTGTCAGACACACTGACGACCACCAAAAACTCAGTTGTAATACATACTAGTAAATAGCCAACTACCAGTCAGAACTTAGATGAGGACAGAATAATTACTTGGAATTCAAAATTAACAGTAGGGAGAGCAACCTCATTCTTAAAGGAATGATATAGGTTAATAACTGCATATAATCAATGACTCACTATATTGAGATACTGGTTATATAGGGCCACCCTTAAAATAAGGAAAGGACACAATACATAGCAGTTTTTACGGATCAATGACCTAAACAGATTGCCTTGCAACTTCCTTTTGGTCCAGCCTAGGATATGGGAGCAGGAGGATCAACCATCTAACACTGCTCTAAATATAGCCATAACAACTCAGGGGAAAGCAATACTGAAAGATTCACCTGCACTCAGTACTATAGGAGTATCCCTTCAGGGCTGTGATCCTACTGTCACTTTAGGTTGGTATATTCACCTGTTGATGCTAAAAAGAACAGTCCTATAGTGACCCATTCACCCCCACAATTCTCATTCAGCCAGGCCAACAGCTGTGTCTTGAGCCAATTCAGGGAATTAGTTCGGGTGAAAACCTTTTATTTTCTGTTTAGCCATAGGCTGGCTTCCCTCTCAGTGCACCTGCTCTGACCTTGCTCATTTCATAAATACACTACATACTACAAACTTCCTTGCATACTGCAAGTTAAAATTCAGTCTTTCTCTTTCTAGGAATCATTTTTAAATACCTTATTTTGACACTTCTGAGCCTTTCCTTTGTTTAAAGGATTTCTAACTTCCCTTTAAATCTTCCAGAAGAAAAGAAAGAACCTATCTCAACTGTGTCAGCCTTTGCAATTCCAATTGTTTGGTAAAATAGCTTCTTTTTCAATTGGCTGTAGTAACCTGTATGATAACTTTATGTCAGTCAGCAAAGGCATAGATTCATTTTGCAATGTGGCAATCATCTCCAAGACAACATATGAAATGCTAAATTATTCAGGAATAGATAACTCAAGGTATAGAAAACTCTAACCAGATTCTACCAGATAAATCTCTGCAAAAAAATACCCCAAACCAAAGACAGTTACACCAAAGTCTTGAATAGTCATTTATTTCTATTAATATTCCCACAGTGCAATATGTATTTGTCGTGCAATTCATCCCTGACATTGTGTAGTTGAATTAGCTGTGCATTTGACTTCATCTAACCAATTATACAGACACCAGACTGAATTTACTGTTACATACAAAATAAGTAACCAACACTTAGAATAGATATAGAAACCGTAACGTCTTTTCTGAGATAAAATAGACATATTCAAAGACAGGATACAAAAACTCCAGATGAGTGGGTATTTCAAATACTGTCCCAGTGGGTATCAGAGAATACACGCTATGATCATTGGTTGCATTGCTTTGCCAGATGAAACCTGACCATTGTCTGAAAAAAACCCACCAAACACCAAACAGAACACAGAGTTTTATATGCAAGTCAATAATGTAATATAAGAATTCTTTTAGAGTTTTAGCTAGCATTGCAAACAAGTTGTTAAATTCCAGTCTTAATGAAGGAACAATTAGGGGTATCTCACTATTGGCACTTCATTGACATTTCTGATTAGTTGGATAACTGAACAAAAGGGAGCAAAAGGAGGTTCCCTTGGTTCCTTCCCTTTCTCTTGTGTCTATACAGGCAGGGTTGGATGTAGGCTGAGAAAATTCTGTTTGAAATAATGCTTCCACAAAGTGGAAATAATTTCTCTTTTCTTGGCCTTTCATGCTGTGAAGTATTTAGTATTAATAATTTCATCCTAGAAAAAAAATCACTGCAATCTGGAGATTTCTAAACATTCATGCTTTGATTCATCAACCAAATTCACTGCATGAAAAGCCTGGAAGAACAGTTTGTTTTCTTCTACAGGTTTTCTTTTTTTCATAACAGTTATTCAAATGCATGGTACTAACATACGGTGCTGGACAATCTTCCTGGCATAATATGTACAGTATTCACATATCTGTATGTTAACTAAAATATTCAGTCCAGATTAACTACTACTGTACTGCTCTGGATATATTTTAGTACTGTGGAAGGAATATTGATGTACATTATGGCCCAGTGTAGGTTGCAGGTGTATTGAATCACATGATATCAAACAAACAAACATTCCACCCACCACCACCCCACCCCACCCCACCCCACCCCCGCCCAGATACAAATACTAAAGGATCTTCTTTTGCACTGAAACTAATTTATGGCATAGAATATCACATTAAAATTATTTTAGAAATAAGGTGGCATTATACATAAAAATATGTAATGATTTAAGGTTTGCTTAAGTCCTCCTAAGCTTGAAAAATCAGTTGTACACTCATAGTATTGGGATTTGACTCAGCCTATGCTGTAACAAGGACTAACATTTAACCATAAGAGAATTGGTGCTATGTTGCTGGAGTACTTCATCAGGTGGTGATTTAGTTCAATGACACAGCATTATGGGGAGAGATTTGATTTGGAGATTGAATTTTTTCAGGCTGATCTTCGGAAGGTCTACAAGACTGAGGACAAAAAGAAATAAGATTTTCTATCTGAATCTATGCTTGCATTCTGTTTGGTTCTCTTGCACCATTTCTAACATATCTATAAAGAGGACAATGATGTAATGCAGCAGCAGACTGCTGAGGTAATACTATGAATAACTCTCATCATGTTTTTCTTTCAGTTGTTCAGCTTAACTCTTCTGAAGTGCAGACCAGATTTCTGATTTCTTAAAAGCTTTGTACAGAATTAGACTGTTGGGATATTATCTGTAAAACTTAGGTGTTCAGATGTCCTTCTAAGCTTTCCTAAACAGAGTACCTTTCAATATCTTAGTAATGGCATAGTTCAGCTTCACAGTTGCTCTTGAAACAATTTCTATAATGCATGTAACATAAATAGCATAACTTGCCTGAACTTGCAATGAGGCAATTGATCAATTTGTAAAGCAGAAATCTCTTGACTGTACCTAAAGTAAGACAAATCCTGTGACTTGCTTCTAGCAGCAAGTTTTTTATTCAGACATTATTTGGCAAATCCAGGGATCTGACATTAAAACTTATACTTGTAAGCAGAGCTGATTTTATGCTAAAATAATCTGAAATTCTGTTAGGTGGTCATCCTTCGGTTGGTTTGTTTGTCTGCTTTTCTGCAAAAAACAGCCATTGGTTTAGCATATTTCCATTCCACTTTCATTCTCAAGATGTTAAGCGTGATGGGCCAGCCGACTTGCACAAAGTGAAAAATTTCTGTACAGCTTCGGAAGCAAGTCCCAATCTAACAGCTCCTGTACCAGTTCTACTAGTTTTAGCAGTTTCCATCAAGGGTGGAAACTTTTCTACCAGGGTACCCTGTCACGTAGTCTACAAGTCTGTGTGTCTGTAAAGAAATTAAGAGAGTCTCTAGACATAGATACTCCTAGCTCTTGATTTATCACATAATCTGTCTCTCATATCAGGCTTTCCTGGAGCAAACATCTAACTATGTCTGAAGGGAGCTATGGTAGGTAGCCATAAACTCCTCTAAAGGGCCAAGGTGAAACAAGGACTGTGGGTTTTATAAAGCTCAGCATGATAATTCTAGGCATATCCCATGTAGTCCAAATAAAATCCATCCTCACCTCATGTTTCTCTCCCTTTTGGGCAAACAGCATTAAATGGAGAACTATAACTCATGCATGATTCTCTGACATGAAAAGTTTGTGAAGGACCTGTACACTATGGTCAAAACACCCCATAAATTATAATATCACTGAGATCAACATATGGTATAAGATATTTACATTTGTATGTTGGGTTTTTTTCTTTAGAAATGTTTAAAGTTAATTGCAAGTCAACTAATAAAGGTATGCACAAGGTACTCTTCCTATTGGGATGGCATCTACTCGTCCCAGAAGGATATTACTGCAATACACGGCATGAGTGTTTCATTATGCTGTATGACATAGTGGGCACACATCTATATGTCAGTGCACAAACATATACAGTTAAAATGTTCCTTGTCCATTTCATAAGAAAGAGGTGCCAAAAAAGAATTCTTTTCTTGTCTTCTTTTCCTCTGAAAAATACCTAAGAGCACAAAAGCATGGCCAGAAGTTCATCAGACTTGGGATCTGTTGGCCCTGCAGGAGGAATGAATCCAGAAAAACTAAAGCCTTAAGAACCATCCTGCTTACAGGCAACACCTAGGGTGCAGGCATGACTGCCCTCACTGAGCTTAGCTATCATCATGTTATATCATAGCTTTTAGCGTGACAAACATTTTTCTGGAGGGCAATTTAATTGTTTCTGTACAGAAATAAAGCTGCTTTGTGGGTATAGATTTCGTGATATAGTCTCATCAGGGCAAGTAAAGTAGACCAACTCTAAATGCCCTTTTCAGTGTGAAGAAAGACTGCAGACTCAAGATGGTTAATTTTTTTATCAGAAAGTCACTCCACAAAGCAGATGCTCTGACAACCTAAACACTTTCAGCTGTTAAGAGTAATTCATGAAGATTTAAATTAAAATGATACTATTTGTATCCCTTTTGGCTTCCTATACATCTGCATCATGGCAAGTGGCATATCTATAGTAATTCTAATTCAACCTGTCACACAACTGCTTAACTTCATTTTGGGTATTGTGTCCTACACATCAGGAGAATGATCCTAGTCTCTAGGATTCAAAAGCGGAAAACAGATGTCCTGATTTGTGATCCTTTGTAACACAATATCCATGGAAGCTTAGAAATGAGCTAGAATGGTGTTCAATCTTCTGTCTTGTTTTATTCTATTTTGTGCAGTTTTTTTCTTCAAGTTTTGAGTGATATATGAAAGCCCATAAAATTGGACAGAAGATACACGTAAGTGGCATTCAGGTTTCATTTCTAAATGGGAACTTTGCCCTTCTGTGAATCTGATAAATGTACCTCTCTGCCAGCCATTTCCTCTGGTAAAGCTTTTAAAAGGGCTTTTACCAATCACTACTGGCATTCCTAGAAAAAAAAGTTGTGTGCAGCATGAAAGGAAGCACCTGAATGGTTCAGTGGTGTCTGCCTGAAGGGATATGTTAAAGAAGAAATATTCGAACAACAAGATTTATTAAAGTAAATGTCCAATTTCTACGACAGAAAGCTTGACTCGCTTAACCACAAACCATCTGGGAATATTCCCTTATTCTCTTTCTCACTCTCTTTCCTAAATCTGGATTTATATGTAGAGGGGAGGCATGATGACTGAGGTCTGATATGACATTTATCTTCACAAGTGAGGAAACTAATAAATCACCAATGACATTACCACAAGTGAGTTCTAAGGTCTCCTCACAAGTGAAGATAAATGACATATCAGACCAAAGCCAGCATATATTACATGAAAAACCTAATAAGTCTCACTCTCAACATAGCTGGATTTGATGGACATGACTGAACTTATGCTACATTTCAAATCCACCACCCAGAGAAAAAGAAATTAAATTTGCCAGCCAAATAAAATCACTCACCACTGAAACAACTTTAGTACATTTCAGCTTTTTGCCATGCTACTGCTCTGCAGATCAACAAGTATCAACGTGGTTGTATAAATCAATTTAAAATGTCCTTATGAAACAAGGTATCATTAACTTAATTTTCAGTGCATGAAACATACCTGACACTCATGCCTTGGGCAATATAAGATGCTTATAAAATTTTACATAACCATGTCTGTATGAACATTTCCATCTACCTGAAATATGTACAGCTAGCTTTTATTTTAGGCATTACAGAGGACTGTAAGATTTCACAACAGCTTGTGGTCTTCCATAAGGTTGTTAGTGGCAGCTTTGTTAAAAAGCTGAGAGGTTTTAGAATTTCTAATTAGTTTAGGAGTACAATATTCTTCCTAGAATGTGATATCTGCAACTGAGATATGTCAAAAGCATGTGTGAATCAGGCGCTGGCAGCAATTGTTTAGGGAAAGTATATAATAATATACTTGGCATAGAGATGAGTACTTCCTCCAGCTTTTGAGCAATTAATGGCTGAAAGATTTCCTGAGCCGGACATAGCATCTGAATCACTACGTTGAGGAGGCAGATGTTTTATCTATATTATGGCATTTGAAACCCAAAGTCTAATGCTAATCTTAGCCTATTTTGATGATACTGACAAAATTCTGCAGTGGAAAGAAAGAAACTCATCTGAAGCTGGTCTTGTGTGGAATTTGCTGGGATCAGAGCTAGTTTCATAAAATTTGAGAGTAACAATGTTGTAGGTCCATGAACAGAAATGTTGATAAAGGTACGTTTCAAGTCTTGTCCAGCTACATAGATCATCATGCTTTTACCCTTTCAGTCCTGTCTCATTTACAGATATTAAAATATTTCCAAGACTATTCTCAGGTTTTAATCTAAAAATCTCCTGGGGTAATGCTCCACTTAGAAACGATGTCTCTGCAATAATATTGTATTTCACGTTAATTTAGTGTACTTGTAATCAAGTCCCCTCAAGGTAGAAGACTGAGTGGCATAGCAACTAAAAAGAATTGTGTTTTTCACATTGCTTATATTACATTTTGGTCACGTGCAAAAATTAGTGAGAATCCAGGTAAGTGCTAATCAAGGCATTAAACAGCCTGCAAGGTTAAGAAAACAGAAATTAAATAATCTTAACACAGTGACAGGGCACAGCACAGGCAGGGGTGGCCCAGGGCAGCATGGGCCATGGGGCCATCAGGGTGGCGCAGTGTCCTCCATCCCCAGCCACCTCATGCCACAGCCCCCAGATAACAGGGAGTGCAGAGAGGGCCTGACCCACAATGGGTTTAAATGCATCTATAGCAGCAGTGGTTTAGAAATAGTTGTGCCGTTTTAGCATAGCCTTGTCTAAGTATCATTTTCATTTCATTGGTGAGAAAGTGAAAGGAGATAACAAAGTTAAATGGTCTAATATCAGAAAAAAAACATTCATTACTCTTAACACTAATTCTTAGCTTTAAAGCAAACCACTGCTGTAGTTGTATTGACTTGCTTTCAACTATACTCATCTTCCAATATATCATACCTATGAAAGAATAGACACCTGCAGACATATGAGTCTAGAATTTAACTTTTGCAAATGTAATCAGAAACTAAGATTAATAAAAATATTTCTTTTCTGTTTTCCCAAATTGCTTGCAAAGGCCTGAGTAAATAGGGTAGAAGTCAGAAACAAACTGTAAACCAGTTGAAAACAATGTTAAAAAAGATTTATCCAGTTTTGTTATTGAAGTTAAATGACATAAAACTATCTGGGAAACACAAAAACAGATGAAAGTTTAAAGGAATAATTTTTATCAATATACCTGATTTCTAACATAATGAAGAATTTTTAAAGTAAACTTTTCCTTCTGATATCATTGGAATAGTAGTAAAGAAGTTCTGGAGAGAAAGGGGAGAACTAGATTATCTGTACACAGTTAAAACTGGTTTGTGAAAGCCTATGTGGTTAATTCTAAGTATTAAAAATAAACTGAATTGAACAATAACATATATGGATTTTTTTTCTTTTTTTTCTTTAACACTCTTTAAGGTATTAAATTATGTTCAGGTTAAGGCTTAAAATTCGGGTGATTTTACTAAGTTTGACAGTAAAGATATGCATATGGGAACTAAATATTTGAAAGACAAGAAATACCAAGAGAATTCCTACCCTTCCTCAATTATAACAATGAGACAAGGGCTTGTAGCGTCCACTGAATTAACAGTACAAGAAAACAATGACCTTTTTTTTAAAAAAAAAAAAACAAAAGCAAACAAACAGACAAAAAAAAACCCTTTATATAGTTTTTCTGATGCATTTAACTAAGCCATTAAGAAGAAAAACTTATTAATACCCATGCAACAAGTCAATAGACTGCCCTTGGGAATGAAGTTCACAGTTTCCAAAGGGAAGAAGAAATATAAGCTTTACTCTGAATACAGAAGTATTTTCCTGGGAAATCTTTAATTTTCACAAAAAAAACTTTCTTTGGCTTTGGAGTCTTCCAATAATAAGGTTTCCCAGAGAAAAGAAGAAAAAAAAAAAAAAAAAAAAAAGGCTTTGGTTTTGCTTTCAATGACTTGAACATTTCTCTAGAAGAACTGGATGAAGAATGATTCTTTTATATGGCTGTAAAATATATGCATTTTATTCATTAAGTTTAACTTGTAATCTCTAGGGACATTTCTTGCATATTACACTATTTCTCACTCTCTCCCCATTCTATTATCCTTTGCCTTATAGCTTTCTTTTGTGGTATAATGTTTCAATAAACATGTTTTTGTTTAAACCAAACTTCAGCTAATTATTTATCTGAATAATGTTTAGAAATGGAGAATTGCCAAACAAAATAATTTACTTTAAAAATAAACAGAATGCTTTGAAAAAACTGAACTTAAATTAATTTTCTGTAGGATTGTGTATTTGCCACTTCATTCTTACATCACACACATATACCTTCTTTGCTCCTAGAGGACTTACAGGTACAGACCAGTGTTTGATTATTATTTCTTTTTCTCCTCTTGTTTCTAAGGTTTGCATTTTTTCATGTATTTCATTGTTTAATAAGAATAATTTCAATTGGAAAGCCATTCTAGTGAGTCATCTAGTCCACCTTAGCACAACAGGGGGATTGATTTGGTGTCTTGTCTCACACATTCCCAGCACATGGTATCTCGTCTAGCACTGAACAATTCACTGTTGACAACTGTAAAACATGCCTTGGCAGGCTGTCCAACTGCCTAACTATATTCACAGTCGAAGGCGTTTTTTTCCCTCCTACTCCTAAACTTATATTTTCCAGCCTTGAAAGAAAACTGTATGCTTGCATACATTCAGTAGGATGATAAAATCTAATACTCTGTTAGTAAAACCAAGTAATGCCTTGCATGGCATTTTATAGACATGAAGCCTTTTTTTTTTTTTTTTTTTTTTTCTTCAAACTAATGACTCATAATAAGTCAATTGAGCAATTAAGCAGGATAAATGTATTACACCTGTACTTTTAAGAGGTACATTTTTAGCATATGGCAAACAGTTTGAACCAGTGTATTCTTATAATTAAATGTCTCAGCTCTAACTCCCCCACTTTGGGTCACTTTTTATACATGCAGGAAACTTTTACCAGGCACGAAAACAACTTGCAAGAAAGATATACAATTTAGACCACAAAACATTATTTTTCCATTAATTGCCCAAACAATCTGCTGTCTATGTAACAAGCTAAGCTTTAATGGGCTCGCCACCACCAGTGAGACATCTAGTGAGCCTCTACCACCCAGGCTGATTTTGGTCAAGTGAACAAGAGTCAACTTCCACCATCCCTTGAAAAGGATTGGTTCTTCAGGTTGCTATATACTGCTTCCCTGCATTTCTTTTTCTTAGGGTTTTATAAGAGTTTTTACAATAAATTTTCATGTTAGTGGCTTTTTTTTTCAAACCATTGAGCTGCTAAACATTGTCTTCTCAATTGTCTTGTCTAGGTTTTAACTTTCCTTATGTTATGTGGCTCTGACATACCTATCTTTCAACAATTTCTCAGTAAAACTGCACCAAGGTCACAGAGTTGTGCCATAACAAACTAAAGCCTATATAACAGGCAACTCAGTCCCTGGGCTGAAGGTTACACAGTTGTCAGCCTTTAAAAGCAGATTGTTTCATCCTAACTCCTCTTACATTTACCATATGTAAAAAACAGTAAGACAGCACTTGTCATATCATGTACTGTTACTATTACACAAACGTAACAGGTCATGATTAACTTTTTGCCTAGTGATTTCTCCTCTATGAAACAATCATGTGATGCTTTTCTGTTTGATATGAAATATACCACTGTCAGTCTAACTTTACTTCCCCAGATTATTGTTACATCCACTGCCTGCAGGTCATACCCCGTAACTGGGAAAACATTGCCTACTGCCAAAACAGTCCATACTGTCATAAATCCTGTTAAGAAAGAAAAAAGACTAGGCAAGATCAGGTCTCTTGAGTCTTCAGAACAAATTAGATGCTGAATTTGTACAAGTAGTAGAAATTCAATAGGAAGCATATCTTTTCAGAAACTCCTTTAAATTAAGCCATGAGCATGGAAGTTATCTACTAATTGGGGCTGAAAGGAAAGGTAGGGACATTTTTATACCTAACCCATATAACTCTCACTTGCAGCTAAGTGGTCAATTGAATTTCTTATTAACACAGTCTCTAGAAATCAATTAATCAGCATCTTTATTGCCTAGAACAACTTCAATCAATGCTCATCCTCTCTTCTGAAACAAAATAACCAATTGCTTTCACAAACTCTCCACACTTTTTGCAAGCTCCCTTATACCTTTAAAAAAAATTCTATTCAGCATTTGAAACATGGTCTTTTAAACCAAAAAGGAAAAACCATCCTGGTTTCTGCAAACAGATGTAGAGTCCCTAGAGTTATTCAATATCATTGCTACGTATCTATTGATTTTTGGTACTTTCCTTTAAAAGATCATGTTTTCAGTTGCCTGCAATTTAGGCAGACTTTACTCAGACATATTTTTCTCTTGCTGGATATCATGCTCATGTAAGTGTGTCAGAAAATTTCACTCAAAAGAGTTTAGCAATTTCAAAGAAAAGAGGAACATGTTGTTTCTCTTGTCCATCCCTTCTGCTGCAGCTATACCTCCCATATATTTAATAAATTTGGCATAAAAATTCCCAGGCTGTCAAGACTCCCACTCCAGTGTTTGACCTGCATTTCATTTACTGCTTCTGCACCACTGCTGGAGTACCATGCAGGTCCCATGAGTAGGCATATCACACCTTGTCCCCAGGCTAAACCACACACAGAGAAAAAATAGGACCAGAAGTTGGTGAGGTTAGGGGGAGGGAAGGACAGGAAGTTGGCTGGGACAGAAAATAAAGGCTAGACTCCAACATTAATCTTCCCCTTTATCTGTAGTCCTCTGGCCTTTCCAGATACACAAATGGTAACCGGAGATAATCCCAACATCTCTAAATTTCCTTTAGTACTAAATTATGATGAATAGTCACAATCTTACTGTTGTGTGGAGTAAAATATTCAGATGTATTTAGACTCAAAAACATATCCATAACATGGAAATGTGATTCAAACTAATAGCATAATGTATTCACCTAAGTATATGCAAGTCAGGCAGAAACAAAGTAAAAGATTTTAATATTGCTGGAACTGCATTTTCAATTGAAAATTGTTGTTGAACTGCTTTAATATGTCCCTATATAGAGGATTAAAGTCTTCTTACAAACTGTTCTCAATTCTGCTGCCTTCAGCCTATTGTACTTCATACAGCCTCTGGCTTCTTTCACTCAGGCTGCAAACTCCTTCCTCTAGCAGAATTTACCATTCATATGCTCAAAGGCTTTTTGCCAGCTGGATGTTAACAGAGTACACAGAAAGGAACCAGCCAATTTCTTACAGTATTTCCTCTAATCTTTATTCTCTCTTTCATATTATTTCTCTTCCTTCTGTTCTCTGTTCCCTGCTTCAGTGGAATTCTAAATCTTCATATAGGTCTCACTGTATTGATAATATGAAGTCATTATAAAGCATAATATTTTTTTCCCTAGCCTCATTCTCCAAAGGTAATGATTGACTTAAAACCCCTTACACCTAAAAGAAACCCCACTACCCAACTGACAAAGCCAAACAGTAAAAAACTTAAACTAAGAAATGCATAAGAACTAGAGATTGGTGGGGTGGGGTGTTAGTCGGAATGTATTTTTTTTACTGAAAATCTGTTTTCAGAGCTTTTAAGTCAATTTCAAATTATTAGCAGTATCCAGAGAATTCAGAAATTACTTCCTCTCTTCTTACTTTCACTTCATGACTCGAGTTGTGAAGAGCTGTAGCTTGGGGGAAAAAATAACAGCACTGAACATTTTAAATCATGAAAATGTACAACAAAAGCTCACAAAAATTGATCTGTGCATGGTGTTTCATTTTCTGCAAATGCACATTTTTTTGCTGCTGTTGTCACTATTAAATATTTAGCACTTAGGTAGTTCCTTGCAAGCATTAGGAAAATAAGTAACATTAGCATATTTTACATATTAGGAGCACTTCAGAAGAAGACAGTCAGATGAATATGAGCCAGCAGTGTGCCCAGGTGGCCAAGGCAGCCAAGAGCATCCTGGCTTGTATCAGAAACAGTGTGGCCAGCAGGACTAGGGCAGTGATCGTCCCCCTGTACTTGGCACTGGTGAGGCTGCACCTCAAATACTGTCTTCAGTTTCTGGCTCCCCACTGCAAGAAAGACATTGAGGTGCTGGAGTGTGTCCAAAAGACAACAGGGCTGGCAAAGGGTCTAGAGAGCTCTTATCTTGTCTAAAGAAGTCTTATGAGGAGCAGCTGAGGGAACTGGGGTTGTTTGGCCTGGAGAAAAGAAGGCTTAAGGGAGACCTTGTCACTCTCTACAACTACCTGAAAGGAGGTTGTAATTACATGGGTGTCACTCTCTTCTCCTAAGTAACAAGCAATAGGACAAGAGGAAATAGCCTCAAGTTGCACCAGAGGGGGTTTAAACTGGATATTAGGAAAAATTGCTTCATGGGTAAGGTTATCAAGCAGTGGACCAGACTTCCCAGGCAAGTGGTTGAGTCACCATCCTTGGAGGCATTTAAAAGTTGTGTAGAATGCAGCACTTAAGGACATGGTTTAGTAATGGGCTTGGCAGTGTTAGGTTAATGGTTGGACTTGATGATCTTAAAAGTCTTTTAAAATCTAAACCATGCTACAATTCTGATTCTAAGTGCTAGTCATATATGAGGGCTGCAGCTAGAGGATCAGTACTGTAGGAAAAAAAAAAAAAAAAGAAAAAAAAGAAAAAAAAAAAAAAAAAAGGGGGTATTTGCTGCCAGCTTAGCGTCACTGTTCTTGGTGTGATGTAGTGTGCCCTACTGACAATACCTGTCTCCAACCCTGAGCTTACCCCTAGCGCTGTAAATCCAACACCGGGCACATTTACCCACCACTCCAGAATAAGTGGCCTGGAGATGCACAGAGAAGGGTACATTTACCACACCTGACCCATAAAGCCCAGTCTTTCCACACCTGTGATAGAGGCTGTTTCTGAACACACACAGTAAATCTGTCCTATTGGTCTTGCACACACAAAACAGGGCATCTTTCACTAACACTTCTACAAAATAATAATTCTTTGAGGCTAGAACCTTCAGCCTGAAATGGCAAAAGCACCTACATCACTGGCGGCATTTTCAAATTAATTCAGCTGGATCCACCTGAAAGTTTAGCCCTAGTACCTGTGGCCCTCCAAGCAGGATATAAGAGGAGTTTAAATACCTTAGTAGTGTGCTGGATTCTTGACCTGCAACTGAAAGAGATTACTACTTTTAAAGATAGGAGACATTTGTGTGGTTTTAGTAGCTGGAAGATGGTGAATGTTTTCCTGAGGAACTGTATATATGAGGGCTGCTAACTACTTGGGCGAGCACATAAGAGGCTAATAATCTCTTTCTTAAGTTGTGGGTGGGTTGTTTGGGTTATTTTCTTATTTATTTAAATAGTTTTGCAAAAGACTTTAAGACTTACAAAAGTCTCAAAGGCTTTTTTGTTTTAAGAAAGATGTAATTGGTAACATGCAGCTGCTTTAAGTAGCTTCTCATGCATTTTGCCGAGCTCTGGGTAAGATAGAAAAAAAGTGTGAGTTTTTTCATTTGTTTTTAGAATTGTGAGTGTCAATGCTTTATGATGCAGAAGTTATTCTGCATGACTTATTTAATGTTATGAGAGAAGCCCTTGTCAGCTTTATTTTTTCATATTAAGCACTGCTCCTCTCATGTTGTTTTATTTGCCTATCTTTCAGGAAAAAGAAAGAGGGTATAAAAATGAAAAACTACTACCCAAAATTTCCAGAACAATAATACTGTTCTGTATTCATTTACTTTTGAGTTCTTGATTATCTTTAAGTGTAAATTCCATTAAAAGTATGAAATTAGAATATTTTTTCCCCTGTGTAATGCTTTAAATAGTAATTCTGCCTCCTTATTCTTTCCCTTTTCCAAGGCACCCTTTCAGACCTCCAGATGCTAGTTATTGCAAGATGTGAATTCATTAGGGCAGCTCTATTTGTAAAAGAAACTTTTGTAATATCTGAATTTAAAATTATGTAGACAAATAAATAAGAAAGGAGACTGAGAGTAGAAGAAGGTAATGAGAGAAGGTCTAGAAAGATGCATTGGCTAAAGCTAGTCATAAAAGACCATTAGTCTAAACAGTCCCATCTGGCAGAGATCTACAGGTTTCGCAGGAGAGGTAAGTTTTAAGGAAGGATTTAAAAGAGGATAAGGTGATACTATCTCCAAGATTATCATTGACAGATGAAATAGGCAAAGATTTGAAATGGAAAGTAAATTTCTAAGTACTCTGTACTTTTAAATCCAAGAATTCCACTGTGAAATAATTAATTTGTCCTCTTTAGTAATCTGGAGGGTTTTACATGGATAGTAGGCTGGAGAAGTTTGGTGGTCTGGAGACTTACATGGATGCTTTATCTGTATAATAGTCTCCTGTTTAGTTGAAAAATAAAATGTCAGAGCCTTAATAAGGCAAGTTCAAGGCATGTAGTTGTCAGGTGAGTTTGTATGTCTGTGTAGGAGATGGTGGGGGAAAGCTATCTTCTCCAACCATTACAAGCTATGCAAAAACTCATCTCTTGTTGGCTGGTGTATTTATCTGTTAAACTATTATTTTGTTTTAAGTCTTATGAAGTAAAATGTCATGTAGCTTGATGAAGGGATGTTTCAACAGTGCTCTGTTCAAACCTGTTTTTTTCCCTTTTGCACTTGTTGTGGTTTAACCCTAGCTGGCAACTAAGCACAACACAGCTGCTTGCTTACTCCCACCCTCCCCCACTACCCTGGCCCTGGTGGAATGGGGTAGAGAATTGGAAGGGTAAGTGAGAAAACTTGTGGAATGAGATCAGGATGGTTTATTAGGTAAAGAAAAAGCAGTGCTCGCAAACAAAACAAGGAATCAGTTCACCACTTCCCATGGGCAGGCAGGTGTTCAGCCATCTCCAGGAAAGCAGGGCTCCATCACACATCACAGTTACTTGAGAAGACAAATGCTGTAACTCCAAATGTCCTCTCCCTTCCTTCTTCTTTCCGCAGCTTTATATGCAGAGCATAGCATCATATGGTATGGGATATCCCTTTGGTCAGTTGGGGTCAGCTGTTCCAGCTGTGTCAGCTTCTTGTGCACCCCAAGCACACTCATTGGTGAGGTGGTATGTTAACAGAAAAAGCCTTCATGCTCTGTAAGCACTGTTCAGCAATAGCTAGAATATCCATATATCCATGTATTATCAAGACTGTTTCCAGCACAAATCCAAAGCATAGCACCATACTAGCTACTCTGAAGAAAATTACCTTTATCCCAGCCAAAACTAGCACATTCTCCAGCCCTTATTTGATACCATTTACTTCATTCTTGGGTACCATGCTATCCCCTACAACCTCATTAACCACCGCCCCCACTCCCATCCTTTGATATAATACACAGATATAATTCCCTCAGTCTATGGATCACCCCTATAAAATGTCCATTGAGTTCATTCAGCCCATGACTTTGGGGATCCATCTGCCATGGTCGTTATTCAGGACAGGAGAGGTGGTGGGTTGCACGGAGCTACTGGGCACTTAATTCACCTTAGGTTGGGTCACTTCTGCACTTGCTCTGCTTCTTGTAACACTTGTCCTCCACTGTTTTGGGTGGTTTCTGTTACAATAATTCTTTTAGCGTGCAAGTCAAATCCTAGGTTACAAAAATTTGAAATTATTTACATTACGTTCTCCACCCCTGGTCCCTCAGTACCAGACCATGGTGTTTAACATTGCAATGAACTCCTCCCCTTGCCTCTGCTCTGGCTTGGACTTATTCACAGGCTGCAGTGCCTCAGAGGTGTAACTGCTCCAAGTGGAGCCTTATCAATGAGTTGGAGTCTCTTCTGGGGTATACCAGCTGTGGCATAGACTTATACATAGCCACAGTTGCTTTGAGGTGCACCTGTTCAAGCGTGGCCTTACTCATGGCCCACAATGCCTTTGGAGACATAACTGCTACAGTGTGGCCTTACACACAGCCACAGTCCCTTCGGAAGCGAATCTGCTCTGGTGTTGCCTTACCCCTGGCTGTTGTCCCTCCAGGGATATACCTGCTCTCTTGTGGGTTTATCCATAACCACATGCTTCGACATGCTCCAGCATGACCTCACATACAGCCAGAGATACTTCTAGGTGTACCTTCTCCATCATGGGCTTATCTTTGGGCCACAATCCTTTCAGAGCTGCACCTGCTGTGGCATGGACATAACTATGGCCACAGATGCTTTGAGATTTACCTGCTTTGCTGTGTCCTGCTCCCATGTAAACTCATCCACAGGTTGCTGTCCCTTCAACTTGAGTTCACACTGGATTTTCAACCTGTCCAGTACAGTAGCACAGAAACAGCAGTGATGCCCTGGTCATCTGCCAGCCCAGGTACATGGCCACTGCTGTTACCAAAATGTTCCCAGGCACAGCAGAGTAAGATAAGAAGCAAGCAGTGGAATCAAAAAGAATACACTAACAAGCACTAGACTCTAATATATAATAAGGCAAGCAAGCTTCATGGCAAGTACAGAAGCCTGCCAATTAATAGCTAAGCAGCAATAACAGCTGTAAATTCCATCAAGTACATTCCAGTCAAATCAGTCCTTCTTTCAAACTCTTTGAGCCTCATGATGGGTGCAGAAAAGAACTGTGTGGTTTAGCCTTAGCTGTCAACTAAGCACACACAGCT
This sequence comes from Falco punctatus, assembly GCF_963210335.1. Classification (NCBI taxonomy): domain Eukaryota; kingdom Metazoa; phylum Chordata; class Aves; order Falconiformes; family Falconidae; genus Falco; species Falco punctatus. The sequence goes on along the minus strand of NC_137581.1, from coordinate 104,973,667 downwards.
GCTTGCTTGTTCCTACCCTCCCCCACCACCCAGCCCTGGTGGGGTAGGGGAGAGAATCTGAAGAGTAAAGTGAGAAAACTTGTGGGCTGAGATGAATATAGCTTAATAGGTAAAGCAAAATCTTTGCATGCAAGTAAAGCAAAACAAGGAATTAATTCACTTCCCATCAGCAAGCAGGTGTTCAGCCATCTCCAGGAAAACAGGGTTCCACCATGGTTACCAATTACTTGGGAAGGCAAACATCATCACTTCAAATTTCCCCCCCTTCCTTCTTCTTCCTCCACCTTTTCTTGCTGAGCTTGACATCATATGGTATGGAATATCCCTTTGGTCAATTGGGGTCAGGTGTCCCAGCTGTGCCTCATCCTAGTTTCTTGTGGACCCCCAGCCTACTTGTGGGTGAGGTGGTGTGAGAGGCAGAAACAGCCTGGATTCTGTGCAAACACTGCTCAGCAACAAAAATATCCCTTTATTATCAACACTGTTTTCAGTGCAAATCCAAAACATAGCCCCATACTAACTACTCTGAAGAAAAATAACTTTTTCCCAGCCAAAACCAGTGCACCAGTCAATTCTTCACTCTCTTCTTTGAAGTTGTAATGAATTAATCTTCTAGAAGGTGGATCTATAAAAAGAAGTTTATGCCATAGAATGTGTCAGAAAACTTTAAGATGGTTTTGCCTAAAACCCTATGTGTCTGCATACCGGTCCAATAGAGAGTCGTCCTTGTTATCTATTTCAAAATATCTCCTATTTTTGTGTAGAGTTTAACAGTGGCATGTTGAATTTTTTCCTTTTTTTTTTTTCTTCTTTTTTTTTCTTTGCTCTCCCCTCTTGCTGAGAACACTGCTTTTATGGTTCATCACTAAGTATCTGGTACAGTTTAGTTTTCTCAAGTTTGTTGCAGAACACTGCTTTTGGAATTAGTTTCTACAGAAGTAGATTTTTGGATTAAAAAAAAAAATGCAACAAAAGTGTTCTTCAGAATAGGCTACAGAATTGAATGGTGCGCTTGAGGTAAGTGATATCATGAAAAAGTCCAGCATGCTAAGGAGATTGTGAAAACTGCTCAAAGGGAAAATGTCTGCAATGAAAACCTGGCTAATCCAAAATATATTCTACTTTCCCCCTTTATATGCATGAACTGCAATAATTTGTTTGCTTTGGGCAACTTAAATGCTGAAGAAGAGGAAACTGTATAACCAGACCTGCTGAAACTGCTAGCAGGGAGGGGTGGGTGGTGGAAGGTGGGAAAGAAAGCTATTTTTAAAAGAAAGTTAATGTTCTCTGATGGTGGAGCCTTGATTTTCAGCACAGTGTTTACTGCTGTTCCCTTCAGCTTCTGTTTTTACTGGGTTTATATTGCCAGACCCGTGGTGCCCCACTTCTGCAGTTCTGCTATCTTACCCTTTACACATCATTCTTGTAGAACTTTCTGCAATGACAGCGGAATTGTGACCACAAAACACAGGTTAAGTATATTGAGAAACAACAGGTTACATATACGTGAAACCTATCTGAAAAAAGGAAGATCACCACTGGGAAAATGTAATCATAAGTCTCTGAAAATACACAAAACATTTCCATATAGAAATTGTGAACTATCTTTGGTTTTGTAATCCAACAAACTGCACTCTGCAGACTGTTTACAACAGACTTTGAAATTCCACATCTTTCCAGTGAGTTTAATGTGGATTATGTCCACTTAATCAAGGCAAAATACTGAATAAAGCTAAATGCTAGCAACCTTTTGCTGTATATGCTATTGAGCAAAACTTGTACTAAGTATCTATTAAACAACATGTTAAACTAAGCTATGTTTTTAATAGTCGGAGAGCCAAGACTTGGTTGCTAATGGGCCTTGACATGTGTAGCAACAGTCAGAATAATTTCACTAACTGGTATCACAGAACCGCCCAGGCTGGAAGGGACCTCAAAAGATCATCTGGACCAACCTTTTGTGGTAAAGGGAGCCTAGATAAGACTAGCACCCTGTCCAGTCACATCCAGTGATGAGACTCTACCATGTCCCAGGGGAGGCTGTTCCAGTGATTGGCTGGTCTCACTGTAAAAATAAATACATATGTAAACAAATACATTTCCTATACTGAGATGAAACCTTTTCTGGTGCAATTTGTGCATGTTGCCCCTTGTCTTCTCCATATGGCTCTCTGTGAAAAGAGAACCTCTGTCCTTTTCGTAGCTGCCCTTTAAGCACTGGAGTACTGCTATGAGGTCCTGCCTGAGCCTTCCCTTCTCCAGGGGGCGCAAAAGACTTAACCCCTTCTGTCTTTATTCATAGGGCAAGTTCTCCTAGTCCTTTGATCATCAAAAGGATGCTTGACTGGAATGGGATTAATGACAATACTCAAAATAAGTACGCTTATAAAGCTCTTTTTATATATAGTCCTGTTTAAAAAAGGACAACATAAATGCCTTTCGACTTACATTTTATGGTTAGGTGTTGCCATTCAGTAAACTTTGGCACTCTTTCTTGATAGGCACTTCATATTCAAGAGTGTCTGCACCTCTGAGCTCTTGACGGTACAGAATCATGGCATGTCCTAGTATCTCATAATTCTGAAATAAGCTGATATTTAAATATATAATAATAATAATATAAAATAAATAATATAATAATAAAGAAGATAAAAAGGCCTACATTTCAAGTCCTTACGCTCTGGGTCGGTTCTGAAATCAGAAAAAAATACTTGTTGAAAAATCTGAAGTACTTTTTTATTTATTTTTTAACACATAGAACTATAATTCGCTCTTCTCATTCACTTGTTTAGCACTGGTCATCTGCATCAAAAGCAATAATAGTTAGTCTTTCACACCTCTTGGTGTGGTGTGTCAGTTTGGGTTTGGGTTTTGATTTTTGTAAACATGGTTATAGTATTGTTATGAACTCCACATACTTGTGTGGTGTGTGTGTCTGGGGTTTTTGTTGTTGAAGTGGTGTACTATACCTCTTGGAGCAGAGAGATACAGATAGGCAGCACTCCTTAGCAGGAAGAAGAGGCTGTTCCTGCCCTCCTGTTTCAAGCTGAGCCTGCTCAAGCAGGGCAGAAATATTCAAAAGTCTTAGGGGCAGCTGGAAAGAGTCAAGGAGATTGGGGTCCTGTCAGCTTGGAGAGCTTGAAAAACAGCTGGGAAGCACAGAAATCAGCCAATGAGGCTTCAGGTATAAGAGAAAGAAAAGCTTCCTAGGGCTTGAATGGGATATTGCACTGTTTCTCACCACTGGCGAGTTGGCTGGCATCAGGCTGGAAACAAGAACTTGCCTGAAAGGATAGAACAGGCAGAGTGAAGTACCATGGGTTTAAACTACATGTTTCTTGTCTTTCTGGCCTAGACACCTCAAGAATATCTATCTTTTAAAACATCCCTCTTGTTCCTAGCCTAAAAGAACTTGGCTTTAAACTGGAAAAGCATTTTGTCATTTTCAGAAGATGCCTGTAGGGGGCAGTCTAAACAGATTTGTTTCAGGTTTCTTGCTAATTTGGGGCTGCAGCTATGATGGGAAAGGTAGGGGAAAAGATACTTCCATAGCTGTAATACACTTATTTCATTATCTCATATGAGTAAATCAGCATCTAGCCTACAACAAGCTGTAATTTATTTTTTTTTAAAGCACACAGGATAACATGGTAGGTGTTAACTTTCAAAAGGAAATAAAAGAAGATCTAGAGAAAGTTATCACAAAGACAATCCAAAATGGCCCCAAATCCTGTGACTGGCTTTAAAGATAAATGTTTAAAAAATACTAATCTGAAGGAGGAGGAATCTCGTTACAAACCTAGTGGCTTCTGAGTCTTTAAGATATATTTGACACACACTTTTAAACTCTTCTCTGCATCAAGAAAAATTATATTTCCTTTTTATAAAGGAAGATTAAGATTCCTGTCTTTGAGAGCCTGGGCTTTGATTAAAAGCTCAAATATCTGCAGACCACCAAAATCATGACAGTTGGGAACAAATGAGTGGTGTGTCTGGTTTGTGTTTTGTTTTGTTGTAGGTTTGCTTTTTCTTTTAACAAAAGTAAACCTAACTCCTGAACTAATTACTAGGTTTACTTGACAATCATGGAATGAATAATTTTTATGTACAGATTCAGTGCTAAAGTGCCATGTACAGAAATTTGTGCATTAGGGAATATAGTATTAGCTCAAAGTTGCAAGCTTCAAAGATCATGACAAGACAAAATCCAGAAGAATTTAAAAATACCAAGCTCAGTGGGAGTTCAGGCTTACTTTTAGACTCTTGAACTTTTACACCTGATGTCAACCTTGTTGTTTACACACAGGGTATGTTTGAAATTTCCTCTTTTGAAAAAGGAGTCCCTGGGTTACTTGTATGACAGCAGAAACATATGGTTTGAAAAGTATCACATGAGTAATGACTCCATTACAGACTTGGAAAACACCGGAGAATGTAGTACAAGATACAATAAGAAAAGTTTGGATTTCAGTTTTGAAGACCAGACCTTTTATTAACAGAGTACTCTTATAACTTTCTACAATCTCCTATATGGTCTGTATGGTGTCTTATTTCTTTAAAATGTACTGTTTTCAAGTTTTTCAAATTATTGAACTCCAACTCCTTACACTAAGAAAATAAATCTTGAACAGCAGCTCTTATTGTGAAAAGAATTGATAAGGTGTAAAGTCTTGTCAAATGGACAAGAGTCTGTCAAGCTCCCGATCATCCTGAAGCCTTAAAGCTTCACGCATCAACAATGCTCCTGTCATCCTAAACAGCTTTAATTTTTTAGCTTGGTTTCCTTGGGAAATGAACTCTGTAATCAAAGTAAGTCTGTCTTTCTGGCTGCAAATCAGTCTTAAGTTATCTGTGACTGAGTTAGCAAATTCCAAAGAAATTTTACAGGATACAGGAAGCATCAAGTGGTTTTCTTTGTTTCCTGCAGGAGGTGGACAGGTGGTAGGAAGAGTACCTGTTTAGCACTGTTAGGGAGGGGAAAGCTGTTACCTGAAGCTTATGCTTTAATAATTATTGTGGAATATAAACTCAAGCTCAGCTTTGACATTTTTGTCCTGGTTTCATCACTTGCAGAACTTTGTTTCACAAATTCTAGTGGGTTTGGTTTGCTTTGTTTCTTTGTTGATTTTGTTTGGGGGAGGGGGTAGTTTGGTTGTTGGGGTTTTTTTTCAGAAGCGCTTGTATATTATTATTGTCAGATGCTATTTTCCTGTGAAAGCATGGTCACATCTCCTGCAAAGCAGCACACACCACATTCAGGAAGAGAAGTTGTCCCACTTTGCTTTCCTTTGGTAAATTGTGCAAAATAAGACGGAGTGTTACGCCTAGTGGCAGGTGTGATGTGTGGTGTTTTATGCAGTCCTGCTTTTCCTGTTGCCCCATCTCAGAGTTCTGTTGTAGCATACAACACAGCTCTAGCTTCCTTGTATGGAAATCAAATCACATTAGGAAAGGTGGACATCTAGTCTCAGAGCGGTGCATGCTCGGGTGCTCTTCCAAACCAAACTTCTTTACCTGTTTTGTAATGTAAGCAGAGTCCAAATGTGCCCACAATATTGATTTTAATGTGAAATTACAATTTACTTTTTGAGGCAAATCTAAAAAACAGATGTCTGCTCCAAGTGTTCTGAATTTCCCTTATATTTCCGCTGCAGTCAATGAGGGAAAACAGTCAGCTCAAGACAGAGGAGGAACCTAGACAACCTGCTTCAAGTAAATCATTTGCTCTAACTATCCAATTAACTTTGACATCTAATTTTAGGAGATTTAAGTCTCTTCCTGCTTGTTTGACAATTGTGCTGAGGGTTTAGCAGGTATTTTATAAACCTCTGAAAATCTAGTTTAAAAAAAAAAAACAAAAACACCCAGTCTGTGCAAATCTTTCAAGGGGACTGCTATAATGGAATAGATCTGAAACATATGGGGCTTGTGGGTTATTTCCCTGAGTTGTGCAGTCACACTTCTAGTGCTGCCTGGGATTGTGTTTAGGCTGCATGGCTGGGGTGATGCTCTGAAAGGTGGCAAGGTGAGAAGCTGGTTTTTTGTTCTTTGTCTACTGCTCAGTTCATTAGCAGTTCCAACCTCTTTGAAAAGAAGTAACACAGGTACATAGAGTTCTTTTGCAGTGCCTATCGTATATTGGGGGAAGTAGTATTAGGCATCCAGCTTTTCTGTTCTTGGCAGTAGGCTGCTGTGGTGCATGTTTGTACTGCTGTCTAGTGAAATACTTCGGTTGCAAAGGGAGGAAAAATACAGTGGTCATTTCTTTGTGGCATCAACTCTTATGTTCTAATACTGTCTAAACTTGACAAAATGCATTTTAAACTAGAAAGAGGTTTGAATTCTACTCTATCTTTTCCTGTCTCTGGATGGGAATACCGGCATGTCTAGCAGGGTTAATAGAAGTGAGTGTACTTTCTTACTCGCTGTGTGAGCATCATGGTTTTGCCCTCTTCAGAAGCAGCTTTCTTCCTATTCTACTTATAGGATCTAAAGCTGGAAACAGTACCAAGTCAAAGAATGTTTCTGACTTTAGGGACTTCTCATGCAAGGCACTAGGGCTATATAGGAACACTGTGCTTCTGAGGGTTTTCTACTTTGAAATGTTTTGTCTTTGGCTCCACATGAGGATTCAGTGTGGATCTGAACTGTTCCTGGCATCTTTTCCTAAAGCTCCTTAAGGGGGTGTGGGGAGTATATCTATGTACTTTGTCATTGTAGTAAAGTTCATTGCTTTTTCACAGAAGCAAAGGCAAAGACAGAGGTAAAGAAAGCTGCAGAATTGTCACGTATGCTGAAAACCTGCTGTTAAATCTGTAGGTGAAATGGCAGGTGATCCCTTGAAAGCAACATCTCTGTCTGCCCTGCTGCTGATCTGGTCTTTTATGTAGTGGAGGAAAAAACCCCCACAGTAGCTAACAAGTACAAATGTGAAGTCTAAAGTAGCAACCTGCAATGTTTCGTCCTCAGTTCTGCATTCCCACTGCACTGTGCTATCATCAACAGATGCTTTTCACCAGCATGCAGCTTCTTGTTGGGTAGGGAAACTGATAGCTGACAGAGGCGAGTGAGGAAGTCTGAGGAGAAATTAATAAAAACCATGCCTCTGTTAAAGGAGGGAGGGGGGGAAAAAATGTGTTAATTGAAAAAGACAGAAGAGGCTGGGAAGGAAAAGTAAGGAAACCTTTAGCCACATATGGAACAAATACGTTCAAAGGCCTCCAGAGAGGTGCAGTAGCAAAGAAAAACTCTTGCCAAAAAGAAATGAACTACAGTGTTAGGATTTGTGATAAGGGCTCTTTAAACTTTAATAATCCTTACATGTATGAATGATATTTATGGTCATCTGCATAATGTCAGTAAAGACTATGGAATAAGACCTGAAACACAAGTACCTAACTTTGGGGAAATGTTAAGCATCTGCAGCCACCGTGTATCGGTGTTAGCAGCAATACTCACATCTGTTTTTCTGGGGGTTTTTTTGCTGTAGTTTTAGTAGTTGGGTGGGGTTTTGTTTGTTAGTTTGTTTGTTTGTTTGTTTTATATTGACAACATTCTCCTTATTGCCTGCTCCAAGCCCTGCGTATCATTGCCCCTTTCCACTATGTCAGAGTCCTAATACAGAATTTTTTATTTCCAGAAAAAGGAGTTAAAGGAACAGGAATAGCCTGCACATGCACCAGCAACCTAATAAAGTATTTAGTGTAGAAGGAAGTGGTGGAAACAGTAAAAGACCTGTAGGAGTAAAACTGCATAAAAGGATCTGAAATTTACCTCAAAGCATACTTCACTGGGGTGTGGATTTTCAGAAGAATATAAAATTAGCCTGTACAGTTGGCTTCTGGAGAAGACTGCTTAGCTACCGAGCTCAATTCTAATGCACAGTAGAGAGGAGGGGAAGAGGACAAAGACCTCAAGCAGAGGGCCAGAAGAAGGATAAGCTGATGAGAGAATATTGCTTTGAAGAAGTAGGTTAGCAAAAGGACACTGTCAACCTTTCAGTATGCTACAATTTTGCTGCATTTCACATGCTGCATGCAGATTGTGCTAAAGCCCTTACAGAAATAGAAGTATGCAGCATGTCCCGTATCCTGTACCCTTACTCTTCTGAGAGAGAAGAGTGACTGGAGGTCATAGTCCTTGCTGGCATCAGCAGGTACAGCTTGCCTGGAGTCAGTGGAGCTGAACACCCACTCCTGGCAGCAGTATCTTGTCCTTGTCGACTGTATTTTTCATAGCCACATGACAACATTTCAAAGTGTTACTATTGAGAATATACATTCAATAAAGATGATAATATAGTACATAACATTCTGGGTATGTTATCCACTTATTTCTGTTGTGTGTAGATTATGTTTATCACCTGAGATAGAATAATATACTTAAGGCAAAGAAAACTACTTTTTTTTTTCCTCAGAAAATAATTTTCTAAATGCACTGGAAAAAGAAGCTTGCTTTCCTTCTGGGTAGAATAAATACCTTTTTTTGTCTGAATGAATCATTTTCATCTTCCCATTACTGTGATTTCAGCTCTGCAAAAGCATGACTCCTGTAGATGGCAACAGGGATTGTCTAGTGATTATTGCATAGACGTACATAGATAGAATATTTCAACACTATTATGCCAAGTGTAGATGCTGCAGAAGCACAGCTTCTTGCCTTCCCCTCCCCCTGCCCCCCCCCCCCCCCCCCCCTTTCCTTTCTTTCTTCCAAGCAATTGTCGGTGTTGGGCTTGCTAGTGACTGTATCTGAAATAGATTGTGGTGTGTGGAATAGCTACAGAGAATAAAAACCTAAAGTAGCTAAGAGACAATCATCTTGGATGTCCAATGCTGCTGCCCCAGGCCTTTGAAGACTGTACCCCCAATGGTAAGCACAACTGATTCAGGAATGTTTCATGGTGTCTTGGGTTTGGAATATAGGTCTGTGGAATTTGGGGTTTTCTTGGGTAGGTGTAGAGGGTGTTTAGGTTTTCTTGGTGGTGCCCGTTCTTTCTCCTCTCTCCTGAGAGAGAAAAGACCCAGAGACCTGGTGAGAGAATGACGTGAAGGTCTGGAGCAGGAAGGAGAGAGGCTTTTGCGACAGGTATGAGAGAGGTATTGCCTGGAAAACAGCAGCTCTGAGCTCATTCAGACTCTCTCCCATGCTTTTGTTCTGAATAAATTAAACTGTGTTTAAAGATGAGTGGCACTGTTTTCACCTTGGTATCAGAGATACTGCTGGATAAAGACTTCTTGGCAGTACAGTCTCAAGGATAGGACTAAACTCAGTTTTATAGAAACAAGAAGATTCTAGGAACAGGGTCCTTGGGCACAAGGGACAAGAGGCAGAGGGCTAGGAGGAACTATGAGACATGAGCAGCTGGAGTTACAGAGGCTGTAGGTTGAGAATACAGCAAGGAGTTAGTGGAGACATCGCTTTGTAGATGGAAAAAGGGGTGGAGAGGGATGAGTGAAGCTAGAAATGGGGAAAGGGACTTTAGAGGAGCAGGCTGCTGTTTTCCTTCTCATTCTGGGCAACTCTGGTTATTCTGGGTCCTGTTCTATGAGAGTATAGGCACTGAGATAAGCCTCTGATACAAGATCTATGCAAATGATCATAATGAACTTCACATGTCTTTGAAATGCTACAAGAAGCTTTGAGACTAACTGATATGTCTGGAACTTAGGATGAGCAATGGAGTCCGGAAAATAAAAAACCTGCTTGAAGGGAATTAATCAATAGCTGCTGTAACCCAGAATAGTTAATATACAAGATTTTTATTCCAAAATGAGTGTTTATCTACCTCTCAAGAATATCAAGTAGAAAAAACCCCCAGGATATAATATGGGTGGGTTCAAGAACTAAGAAAGGAAAAGAAAACATTTTTCTTGCTTTCTCTACTGTCAAGAGACTTAGGTTTTGTGGTTTCGGTTTGTTGTTTTGTTGGTTTTTTCCCTAGTAGGTAAGGGGGGTGTAAACAAAAGGGCTGAATAAAAATTTAAATAATCAAAATATATATTTCAGTAAAATCAAATGTTCTGTTAGGGATCCAGTGATGGCAAATACTTATTACTGCAGCATTTATTTAAATGTCTGAATTAATAAAATAATCTTTTCCTTGTCTGCCATGATAATTAAAATATTTGTTGTACACAAAAATGCATACACATTTTGTCTTCTATTTACCTGGCATTTTTGACAAAACAGTCATTTTCAGAGAGGTAAAACTTATGGACAATCTTCATGTTGTGACTGCTAATGCAGTAGCATGAAATTTATTTCATCAAATGATAAATACACAATGTGTTCGGATTACAAAAATTGTACTGTATAATCTTTTTAATTGTGCTGGGCAAGCCAAGAAAATTTTGAGCAACCTGCTTTGATATCAGATTAGGTAAACTGGTTGAAACAATTAACTTTCATCTGCATCACAGAGAGGTCTAACAGATAGAGATAGGCATGTCACTTAAGAGTTGGAAAAAGAGCCTGAAATTCCTATGCCATATTGCCAAGTCTCAAATTAAGTCATAGTTCCTCTTAGCAATTTAACTTCTGGGAAGATGGAGGGAAGGAGGGCAGGATTTGTTCTATCCCACCTGGCTGTAGCATTATACAACAGATGTCTGAGTGAGCCATGCTAGGTTTCTGTTATGGTCAGTGCAACAGGTCTTCAAGGTGAGGCTCATCTCAGCCTGTTTTAGCATTGTCATCTGAAATTATGTGATTCATGCCAATGATACTCCCATTTCTCTTCCCTAGTTATATACCCTGTGTGATTACATTACAGATCTCTATGAATGAGTTAATGTATTGCCAGGCAGATGACTCCTAGCCTATCATGGTCTAACTGGGCAACAGAAACTGTGACTTACCTGAGATTTGGTGTCATGTCAAAACTGCAATAAAGATTTATATTCCTAGGCTTAGGTTAGGGTGTATCTTGTCTGTAAGTTATGGTGGATAAATCCCATAATGAAGTAAACATAGACAAATTCTACCCTTCTTTTCTTGCTATTTGCCGGGTGCATGAATAGTGGTTTCTACGTGCCACTATAAAACAATAATGTGGTTTTTTTCATCACATAGTAGTCATAGGTTTATAAAGAATGGACTTTGCTTTAAAAAATATAAAGCACAAAACACCTCCCCATAACTCGCAGAACTTTATAGTCCTTCCTGAACCAACAATGAAGTGTGGAAATTACCACAGCTATGCTGATGGAATTGCAATTGTCTATAATAGGCAACATGATTGATTTACACATGTACAGTAAACACTTGCATTTGTAAGTTAAATTTCCATAAATACCAACACAATGTTTGAATATCAAGAAGAAATATGTTTCAGCTTTGTTTGAATTTTTTAATCAATCAGTTTGTTTGGGAGAGTGGGGGAAACATCCTCTTAAACTCTAACACAAGTTATACTGGAATGGTGATCTGTATTAGAACTGTCTGAGAAAGTAAATAGTGGGTTCAAGTATCTGTATCAAAGTGGAAAAACTTGTCAAGTGTTCTCCAGGGACTTGATATTGAACTATGCAAATTAGAGTTAAGACTCTTATATACTTCAGTAGGATAGAATTTGTCATTTGCATATCATCATCATTATTGCTTTGGAGGTGGGAGGGGGACACAGTGTTAATGACATTCACAGCTTGTCATAAATTGAGAAGAGTTGGTAGTGCTAACTGAGAAGATGATAACAAAGAAACTAACAGAAATGTAATGCAAGCCAAGTGACTTCAGTGTAAACTAAAATGTACAAAGGAGGCAGGAAATGGAAAATATGCTCCAGTAAGGACGCAGACTGGTGGTAGACAGTAAAGCTGGCTGAATACTGAAATACTAATTCTTAAATAATTATCCCCTAAGGAAATGTCAGCACTTGCAGCTAGTTAACTATTTGGATGGTTCAAACAAGTAACAGATTAGAAATGTGTTTGTCTTATGCTGTAGCCACAAAAAATGGACTAAGTTTCAATATGGAGACTACAAGTACCCATCACAGAAACTGTCTTTCTAGAGCTCTGATGTACTAGGCACTGTCATACCTATCAATCAGTGGAAGAGATTTGGATACAAGTGATGAAAAAGCCTTGTAGATTTGGGGGAATTTCTCAAAAGGAATTGAGTGGTAAGACCCAGTTCAAAATCCTTTGAGAACAGTAGCTCCCAGCAATTTACAGAGAAACGATGCAAGTTTCCAAATTCCCAAAGAGATTTCTGTGATTCATTGTCCAGCCCATACAAGGACACTACTGTAAGCAGCAAAGGGAATGGCTTAGCCAATGCAGCAGCAAAAATGGGGCTTGCCAAACGGTGGTAAAGATTATGACAGTTTCTTCAGATGAGAGCTCATGGCCTGATGTCAACCATCCAAGAAAATCATATCAATCAAATGTGAAAAATGAAGAAAAAGAACAGTGGAGGAAATGGGAAGCAGTAGAAGATGAAGACAGAATATGCACCACAGGGGAAAACCTGTCTTACTGAAAAAATACTTGATGACTATAGCTAGGTGGTTCCATGATAAAGCTCATGAAGGAGTGGAAGCAGCGGCTAGTGAAGTACAGGAAGTATGGGTGGCACTGGGTGTCTATGCAGCTGCTAAAAGAATTATTAATGCCTGTCCTGCCTGTCAGAAATCTTCAAATATAAAACCTGCACATGAATTGGGAAGTTGACCCTGTGCTTTTTTCTCAGTCCAAAAACTGCAAGTAGATTGTGCTGATACTACTGCAGTCTGTGGATATAAACATTTGCTACTGATAGTAGACCAATTATCAAGGTGAGTGAAGGCTTTCACAACAAGATAAGCAGACACTGGAGGAGAAATAAAAGCTCTCCTTAAAGAAATTATTATTTAAGGTGAATCTTAATCAGACCAGAGTCACTGAATCAGACAGAGGGTCACATTTCACAGCAGAAATAATTGACCGACTTTATAAAATTTAAGAATAGAAAAAAGCTTGACATTCCTTATCAGCTTCAAGCATCTGGGTAGGCAGAAAGGATGGATTGAACTATTAAGGAAATAATAGCTAAAATTAGCACACATACAGGGTTAAAATGTTTAGAAGCATTAAATTTAGACTTATGGGACATTTGAAATGCCCTTAGACAACCTTTAGATCTATTGCCTGCCAAAGTCCTTTTTGGGAGATATTTAGCTATACTGGTGACTTACATCCCAGACAAAACCTGTTTCCTGAATGGAGATGAGCATTTAACACACTGTGTCCTAAGTTTACAAAAAAAGTTTCAAAATTAAAGGGAGTCATGCTCAATGGTATCAGCCCATACCTCTGGAGATCCAGGTACATTATCTGCAGCGCAGGGATAAAGTTTTAATTAAAGTACTTTCCTGTAAATCTAAATTGGAACCCAGGTAGGAAGGGCTGTATACTGTCTTATTAAGCTCTTTCTTTGCTGTAAAAGTTACAGGAAAGGAAGCTTGGATGCACCACTGACATGTCAAATGGTTGCCAGAGGATCATTTAGGGAAAGAACAACTGGTGAAGGAAGATTTTACCATAGCCACTGTTTTAGAAACTGAAACCATTTGCATTTCTTTTCCAGAGCTGGTTAGACACAAGATTTCCAAGTGCCTGAGGAAATTACGGAAATTTTACAGGTAAAGTTATTAACCTTCACTGTGTTTATTACATGGATAGAAGGAGTATCTAACTCTATACAGCCTCAATACAAGGAGAATGAAAATCTCTATTTCAGTCTATCACAAACCATAGTCCAAATTACTAATAAAACTAACTGCTGGATATGTACTTACCTTCTGAGCCACTAAGCTTCAAACATTCCCCTGTTAGGGATCCCTATACCAAATAATTATTGGCCTAACTTTCGGACAAATACTGTTTTCCATTGAGACCACATCAACTCACAACAATGGGAGGTGGTAATCCCAGAACCAAAGAAAAAATATGCAATGTGTAAAAATTCATGGTTGCCCCAATCAACCTAAGATCCTCTACAGTAGTACTACCCCTGTTGGCAACTTTAATGATTGTAACCAAAGAATGAAAGTAGGAATAGCAGGAATAGTTGGGGACTTTGCTAATACACCTTAGCCTATACCTGAAGTGAAAGTGTCATTTTGGATATGTGGTAAGAGAGCTTGCAAAACATTACCAGTTAATTGGGAACTTGTAACTTCGGAACCATTACTCCTAATATTTCTGTGTTCTCAAATTTAGCTATGGAATCAGGATTGTGGTTACAAACATTTCTTCATAGGACCAAACATAGTAATCCACTAGTAGAAAGGCCAACCACATTCCATTTCTTCAACAGACGGTTTCTTCCTTGGTTGGGAGTGATTTAGAAATGTTAGCATTTCAGTGGCAATAGAATTTTTTGGCAGTACTGCTGATGCAATTGTAGCATTACAAGAAGAGGTTTCACAACTCTCCAAAATTTCACTGCAAAACAGAATGGCATTAGATACTTTGTTAGCCTCAGAAGGGGGAATATGTACAATTACTAATACCAGTTGTTGCATTTATGTTGACCAGAGTGGGAGATTTTCAGCTGATGTCTGGAAGTTGTGGGAACAAGTAAAATTAATGCATGACGTGCAATTGGATAATATTTCAACACAATTCCAAGAAGTATGGTCTTGGCTCACCACCAGGATACCAGATTTAGGAGCCTGGGTAAAATGAATTCTTTATGGGTTATTGATTTTTATAATAAACTTTGTAATACTGTTTCTCTGTATTCAGTGTTGTAACATTTGCTGTACTCAACTGTGCTCACATCTTAGAGGCTACAGATATTCAGCTCTCAGACTAAATAACAGGAGTGTTAATAAAAACAAGGGCAGGACTGTTCTGGAAGGAACCATTATATAGTTAAAACTTAGCAATAGTAGTTTAACATTAGTAGACTAAGCCTATAGGCCATGGTACGTGAACTGTAACAAACACATTACAACATGCCAGAGAGCTAACCACAAAATCCATTGAAACTGACCTAGGAGGATGTGAAACAGGTTATAAAACCATTGTATATTGCATAAAAGGATAGCTGCCTAGTAATCAAACAACAAACGAATCAAACCAATAAGAAGCGAGAAGACCCCCAGATTTTATTGGGGTCTATTTTTATTACTATTACTACATGTGTAGAAAACACATCTGTACAAATACACATGAAAGGCAAAACATTAACATGCAGTCTCTAATCTGCTATGTAGCCCTATTTGAGTAAGGGTCAGATTTCCCTGGTCACTTGAAGAAGTCACTTGAAGAAATTGTTATTTTCCAGGCTGCAGCTCTTCAGTGAACTTTAGTAGCTGCAGGTTCTGTATCCAGGCTGATCCCCTGATCCCTGATCTTGGACCTAAAGTGTTATTCCACAGTAGAGTGTGTGTGGCAGGGCGGGGGGGAACTATAATTTGTCTATTAGCACTTTATCCTAAATCCACTCAATGTTACACTTCACACATCCACAAGTGACATTCTATGCATTAATAAACAACTAAGCAAAAGTTTTGCTATAACACATGCCATGCTTTTTCTCCCCTTCCACAAATCTCTGTTGAAACTTCCCTGCATATATAACTTTTAAGAACATCAACTGACAGAGGGAGGTCAACTGATAAGAAAATATGTCAGGCATAACATCGATATTACATAGGGACACAGCCTGAGGTGACAGGGTATTTAGTTTTTTCTGTAGCAGCAAGTTGTCTAGGAAGGAAGCACTTACAATGTAGTACAAATTCTCTACATGTGTATGCATCCTTTATATTTGCAATCAAGAACACTATTTTCCCCAGCCAGAAAAATTGTCTTCTGGTTCACTGTTCACAAAAGTCTCGAAGCAGTACGCATGTTGACAGTGTCAGATAATAACACAAACCAAAGTTTATCTCAAGGGTATCTACAGGCTGCTGTATGCAGCAAAGTGAGGTGCTTAATGCAAGTTGCGGTATCTACTACTATTTTTAATGTCAATGTAAATCCCAGAAGAAAGCTGGGGAATGTATATATTGATCTACTAAGGATGAAGAACCAAATAAACTGACTTAAAACCAGTCTTATAGTGGAAGCATTCATTTCATGTCCTTACACACTGCTTGAATTTTGCAGTTAAAAGTCAACAAGCAGAATTTTACAGGCCATTAGTCTATATGTGAATTATTGCCCCTGGGTATTGTAGAAATGAAAAACACTGTTTCATTTTAGAAATGCTCTTTTCTATGCAATTAAAATTTCATAATGATATTTAGGCACATCAGTTTAGAACATGTGCCTGGTAACTGGATCAGCATTAAAGACTTTAATATTGCCTTTGGAACAGTTGGTCTCTGGATTTAGAATCCACAAAATGAAAGAATTAGACAAAAGATAGGAGCTGCTATTGTCCATAGCAGTAAATGCTTCTATATAATTGGTAAGTTTATCAAAATACACATACTCAAGAGCCCTGAGTATTTTGAAATCATTTGTTGCAAAACTCACGTTAACCTGTTAAATTATAAACTTTTAAAAATCCTCAGTATGAAATCAACTACAGTGAATCATTTATCTGTCTGTCATCCAGGGAGGCTAGAATGGCTGCTACTGAATGTTTTTTAACAATCTTTTGAGATTGTGTAAAGTACCTTTTATACATTAACATCGGGCAAAAGAGAAAAGACACATTTGGAGCATACAAGCAAGGCAAACTACAAAAGCCAGAGCTTTCAAATTTAAATATATAATTTAAAGATGCTTTTACTTTTGAATTTGCAGAGGTTTGTCAGCATATATCTGAGCCATAATGCTATTTAAATGCAGGGGTTTGTCTGTATCAGGTTTCTGATTGAAACAAGATAAAAAGCTGTTTGAATTCATTGTTCATGTGTGTTTGTAGAGCAAAAAGCTATCCCACACAAGTGTCAAACTAGATTTTTTTTTTTTTTTTCCTTCTGCTTGATTCATAAGGCACAAGGATTGTGGTTCTTTTTACATTTCAGACAGACAGAAAAAATCTTTCATTTAAAAATGACATTGTGAAGATATCTCTTTCTTAGCAGCTACTTAATAACATGTTTTTTACTTTTCTTTCAGAATATAAAGTTCTTTCTAGAAAGAATATTAAAGACTACTAGAACAATTTGTACTATCATCAAAATTATATGATGAAATGCTACTATGTAAGCAAATAAACTTTAATCAGAAAAGTCTTTTAGAGAGTTCAATTCTTAACACATCAGTTGAGGTTTATCTAACAGATATGCTTGTATTTCTGCTGACTGCATATATCAATGAGGAAGAGTTGTTAAAAGTAGTGAAATCTAATTTAAAAATCTCACCTCTAAATCCAAATGCTTCTTTGAGTCACTGATTTCTCACTTCCATTTCAGCCTGCCTCACAAACTGGACAAGCACAGTCCATGTTTCCCTTCTTCAAAACACACTTGTCTGCTGTTGCAAAATGGTAACTTTTCACGTCTCTATTTTTTCTGTTTAATTCAGTGTTTAAAGCATTTGCTTGAAGCTTCTTTTCATTCTCCATTCAACTTACCTACTATACCCATAGCAAAGCATTTTCTAATAGCCTTTTCCCAAAGCATGCGCTACACTATTTCTGTACCTTCTCTGCTTGTGCAGTTCTTGGTGGCAAATTCCTTAAACTGTTACTGCTGGCTGTTTCTAATTATTTTTCCTTTTTTTCTAACTTATTCCCCTCTACTCCCCTTCAGCTTCTGTCATCATTACTTTTTCCATGTAGATTCTTGTAAATTGTAAGGTTTCAGGTTCATGCTTTTTCCTTGACAATCTTTATGGGAAAGCTCATGTCCACACGTGGTATTACTAAATCTGTCAGTAACTTAGTGCTTTACTTCTGACTTCAATCTTGTTTCTTCAGTCCTGTATCTTCTATATCCTGATGTTAGTCCTGTATAACTGGCTGTCAGACTAAACCTATTAAAGGCAAACCAAATGCATGTACCTCTCTGGAGCTGTTAATTCTTTACTTGTTCATATTTCCTTATACACTGGGAAATAGTGGATATTTTAGGGGTTGTGTGGGTTTTTTCATTTTTTTTTCAAGCAGTGTCATGGGCTACCTGAGAACAATGAAGAGAACTTCCCACCTCTTATCTAAATACACAGATATATTTCTCTCTTAAGTAATCTACTTATTTCACAATAAAGGGCAAAATCAAGCTGTGTACTTATGTAACTAAAACCTTACAACATACATGAGCTCTCCCCTTCCCAACACACGTACTTCTGCAAAGTTAAAGAACATTCCTTTCTCCTTCAGCCCTGTTCTGCCCTGGGAACTGGAGCTCAAGCCCTGTAAGGGCCTTTTACATTTATAGATGAGGTGCATTAAATTACAGTCTCTTATAAGAGTTTTGTGGACAATTGATGTAAGAAAGCTGGAGAGCAACCAATATGGAAGAAAAGGCTTAGGCTGGTGTTCCTATCGTGCTGG
Organism: Falco punctatus; assembly: GCF_963210335.1. Taxonomy (NCBI): domain Eukaryota; kingdom Metazoa; phylum Chordata; class Aves; order Falconiformes; family Falconidae; genus Falco; species Falco punctatus. The sequence goes on along the minus strand of NC_137581.1, from coordinate 104,955,226 downwards.
GGGTTTTCTGTGGTTGTTTTTTTTTGTTTTGTTTTTTTTTTTAATAGAGAACTATTGACACTTTGAAGTATCATGAGTATCGTTTAAAGCTTGATGTTAATTCCACCAAATTACTTCCTGAAAGCCAAATGTGTACAAGTAAACACGGCTCTTTAAAACAAATTGTATCTGCACATCCTTACTAACTGTATCTCTGATGTACTTATAACCACTACAGGTTTGTAACTTTAAAGTGCTGTATTGAATGGTGCCCTCTAGATTAACAAAAGGTAGTAAAGGATACACATGGGATGACTACAATGAGAAGTGAGGGTAAAAGGGCTTCCCCAGCCCCACCCCCTACCCCCCTGCCCTTTGATTCTTGGGTTTGGGGTTAGGGAGGTAGTTGCTAGATAAAGAGCAGAACATACTGCTTGGTTAAGAAGAACAAAGGAGTACCTGATATCCTATGATTTTTTTCCTGAATGGTCTGGTCTTTGGAGGACTAAATGTAGTTTAATTTTCTTTGATTGCTTTTCATTGGGTTACCAGTGCAATAGTATTAAAAGTCTCTCAGCTTAACTTCCTTAAGAGAACCGTTAATTCCCTGCTCCCAAACCTGGATTTTTCCTTAGTAACTTTGTTGATCAGAGGGAGAAACTTTTTTTTTATTCCATTGCATAACAAGAAGTTATGTTTTAAAGCCTTGGAAATTCTAGAGCAAAATGTTATAAGGACCTTTATTTTGTTACCAGACTTCCTAACAGAGGGAAAGGCATACATTTGAAGATTACTGAACATGACCTACCTGTGTAGGTGTTAAGCTATTGCTATATCCATCCACTATCTTGCTAAAAACTGACACCAGAACTACGGTAGACAAGTGTAATATGCAGTCTGAGACGACATATGCTGTCCCATATCCCCATATTTCCCAACCCCCACCTCCACTCCCCATAGCTCCTGCACTGCTCAGAGATGGGGAGGGGGACGGCGACAGGGGAGATGTTGGGGATGAAGGAGCAAAGTTGAGCCTAATAAGCAGGGGAGAAGGTTTATTTTTGGTTTTGTCTTTCTTTCTTTCTATCCCTCTCTAATTTAATTGGCAATCAATTAAATTAATTTTTCCCAAGTTGAGCCTGTTTTGCTTGTGGTGGTAACTGGTAAGTGCTCCCTCTCTATCTCAGTCCATGAGCTCTTCCATATTATTTTCTCCCCCTCCTGCCCTGTGGAGGAGGGGGAGTGAGAGAGCAGCTGGATGGAGGTGTGGCAGCCAGACAAGGTCAACCTACCACAGTGTGAAAGTTTCACTCAATGAAGTTGAGGGAGATCAACATAAAGGGTACATCAGTAGCCATGAGAGAAGCCTAACTAGGACAGCTGTTCTAATATATTAAACATTTCCCTAGGCGCTTTCACACTCTCTTTTCTTAAGATGTCAGTCACATCTTCCAGATATGTCTCTTCTGGCTCTCCTCCCCCTGGGATAAAGGAAAACAGTATAGCAGCAATATTATGTGGTGCTCTGTGTAGCTGCAAATGTCCTCAACAGCCGGAGAAGGAAGGCGGGGACTTTGGTAAGAGAACAGAATCACTTCCAAAGTTTCAGTTGGCATTATCAGGCCTGATATTTGAATTTGAACACCATCAGCAACACTAAACTGCCAGAATACATATAGTTATGGTACTTCATATGCTTCTTCAAATAACTTTAGGGGGGTTCTGTTTGTTTTTTTGTTTTGTTTTGGGGTTTTTTTTGTTGGTTTGGTTTTTTTTTTATTATTTTTAATTTGGATTTAAGGCTGAGGATGTGATACCAAGCCTAGACTTTCTTAATTATGATTGTTCATCAGTCCTCTGGTATCTTCAAGTTTTAGTCTGTCATTCTTGCTCATTTGGGCCAAGCATTACAGTATCTCCAGTACATGTACTGCCACACTTGAGCTTGAATTCCTTTTAAAATATATTCTTGGTTTTCTTTTTCTTTTTCTTTTTCTTTTCCCTCCTGCTTCTCTAATAAAGTTGCAGTTATATCATGATGTTCCAGAAATATGTAGCAGCTACACCTGTCAATGCACTGGTCTTTATCTGTTAGCTTCCTTATCTGCTAGCCTGCTGATTTATCAAACAAGCTCCTACTATGAAGATTCCAAAATGATACACTTTTGACAATAGAAGAACACTTTATTCCCACTACATGTAGCCTTAAGTATACACATTACTCATACCAATACTGTCATTTATTGACAGTGCTGAACTGTCAGTGATCTAGTTAACGCAGTTAGGTGCTGCAGCTTCAGTTGCTAGACAGAATGACATTTTGCTCACGGAGCTTATTATTATATTTTGTTTTCATACACTGGATTAAAGCCAAAACACAGACTGGTTTACAAGAAAAAAATAAAAACTAAACCAGGAACGGTTAACTGTTTGCACAATGTTTCACAGAATTTGGAGATAGATCAAAGCTTGTACCAAACTGGGGAGCTGAATTGTGTGGGTGGGTTTTATTGTTCTTTTAGAGAGGCTTACATCTATAAATGTGAAAGTATTGAATATTAATAAACTTCAACTTAATGGAAATATTAGCTTCAAATTAGATCATTTAAATGATCTAACCCATGTTAGAATGGAATACAAAACATTCATAAGAAGATTCTTGATTCTGAATTTAGGAGATAATTCTGTAGAGATTTGTGGAAAATATGAAGAAACGCTATCAAAGCAAAACAAATGGGAATGTGCAAATATGTATTTAACATGGGTTAAAATGGCTTGTGTTGATAATGGAGAATACTATTTCCAGGACACTGCTTCCAAGATGCCGCTCATAATAAAACGGAAAAATGTTGCTTATATCAAGGTAAAAAGTCTGCACTGTGATAGGACCACACTCTAGGTGACATGTCAGCAGTTAAGAAGCATTCAAGAAACATAGTGAGGTTCTGACAGCTGTCATCTTTTTTTCTTTTTTCTTCCATGTTGTGTGTGTGAACCTGGCCAGAGCATTCGGATGCCTTGAATGGTGATTGTAAGTGCCAAAAGTCATCTTGATTAAAGATTTCAAAAACAAAAACCCATCCTTTCTCCTTTATAAGTACTTCCATTAAATTTTATTACACTATTTTCTTGCAATTCTAAACTTTTAGGGTCTTGATGTTCCAGAAAGTCATATTTGTTTACTGACTTTAATAAAATTCCTAGCTTTTAGAAACTCCAAGAAACACACACTTGCCTTTTAACCTACTTTAGATGTTTTGGCCTCTGTTGTGGTTAGATCAAGACAACAATATTTTCAGCCTGTAGGACTCTAGTCCTACAGTAATTTACTGATGTATTGTTCTGAAAGTGTATTTCATGAAAAATGGGAGGAATGCCTTCTAAAATGAATCCTGACCTAAAAACCAACATCAGTACTCTGCATTCATCATCAATGCTGAGTTTAAGCAATTCGATTTATACTGGTACTACTGGCCTATGAAGTACTGATATTTTTTTAAAATAAAAAAAAAAAAAAAAAAGAAAGAAAGAAAGAAGAAAGAAAAAATAAAAGAAAAAGGGGAAAAATATTATTCCCCATCTCAAAGCTCAAAAATTTTAAAATTAGGTCTCTAAAGGCACATTCGCTCTCTGAAAACAGGGTTCATTTTGTTAATTGTCTGATTTGAGAGTCTTTAGGATATACTTGGATTGTGATTTAGTCACATCTATTAGACCCCTAGTTAGCAAAGTGCAATGTTCTTTTTTTGATCTGAAATACCAGCTCTTAAGGGAAACACCAAATGCTGAAAGAAAATTGCACTTTCATGTAGGAGTGTAAAGCACAGATGCTTCTAAGTGATATAGAAGAGTCACTTTGAGCCTCTTGTTGCATTACTGAGACTTGTGGCTTAGTCCATGAATAGAAGCTGAACACAATCACTGTTTAAATTTAGAAAAATCTACATTTAGGTCTCTTTTCCTATCCTATCTTTTCAATAAATTTAAGCAAGTTTGAATAGTGCAGCAATTGTTTTCCATGATGCCCCTGGAGTCCTGCTAAGTGGTGCACACCCAAGACTTATCCTGACAATTTGATGACAAGGAACCTGAACACACACAATCCTTTCACATGTAGATGTGTTTGAACAAGAAGAAATTCCCATCGTGTTTGCCATCACCAATCATAAAGGTTAAACTTGCCGTTTTTTCACTGCACAGGTTCAGTGTGCAAACAATTTACAAGGATTTGCATAAGGGCAACGAGAAACCTGCATATTATATTAAATATATCTTCTTATCAGATTGCCCTTTTTGCACATCTTATTTCTTCAGTGGCAACGCACAAACAATTTAGGAGCAGAAACATCAAGTGGGATGCTGAATTGGTGCTGCCTCAGCCTGTTCTTGGTACCACTTGTGCAGTTGTCCGTCTTTCAGATGCTCCTTTTCAGCACAGGTGTCTCACCACAGACAGTATTGCTTCAGCTGTGCAAGGATGAGAATAGATTTTAGACCCTTTTTTAGCGTCAGTATCTTGGTTCTTCACTAGCTTTAGCCATAAGGCATAAAGTAGTTCTTTGCCTAGAGTGGAATGCCTAACTCACTTGCTCTTTCTCTTCTCAAAAGTGATTTTGTCCTCCACTATCAATAATATACATTAAAAAATAGTCAAAAAAAATACAAACAAAAGTGTTTTCAGAAAATGTATGAGAGCTTTGTGAGAAAGTAGATAGCAAAAAGTAATTAAAGGAAAAGAAGAGAGAGGAAGTAGGGAACAGGACAGGGTAACAATTCATAAATTTTAAGTTCCACTCAAGCTATGCCATTTAATATTTCTTTTACTCTATTCCCATGCATATAATGTGCACTGTATACCATCAGGACTTTTAAAGCTATAAGAAATGTTAAGAGATTGAGAAGTGCAACAGTCTATTTTTGTCAGGTCGTAATGTCATAATGTCCTTGGACATCACACATTTCTGTTTTATAATGCATCAAGGGATTTGTGCAAACCATATCTGTTTGTAAAGCTACAGCAGCATATCTGATAGCAAACCCCTCATATTCTTCTTAAGTCTGCTCTCTGTGCTAGAGCGGGTTTTGCAGTTAGTAAAGGATGTTCTAACAGCATAGTCATAGACAACTTCTATAGGAATGTTTCCTGGTATGCATTACCATCAGCTTTCCCTTTAAACATGGCAAAGTTAAGAAACTGCAGCCATAAATTAGCCATCTGGTAACTGATGATTCATTTTTGTCCCTTAGGGATAGCAATTTTGCTTTGCTTTTCCTTAAAACTTGGGTTTGCATGTGCTCCCAAAAGAATAAATTTTCAGGGGATTCACTGAGTTCAGTACTACTGTCCTCCTTGACATACTCTCTCTTTTGCAAAAGCACTGGTAGTGACAGATGTTTCTAGGGTCCGATCACTTTTGTGTGTGAGTGAAGCCATTGTAGGTTTACGCAGCCATGGATTTCAGAGCATTCAGTCCTGGTCTCCTTGACATTAGAGTTATTAAACTATGCTGAAACAGAGCTGCAAAAAGTTCCTCTACCTGCCTGTGCACACTTTCAACACCCTGCTTATGGATAATGATGCTAACTTTTCCACTCTTTCTCGGAATTTTTTAATGAACAGAGGGAAAACTTAAAACATTGCTGGAAAGAGTTTTGCTTAGTTACACTCTCTGCCTTGTCCTGCCTGTTAGTCTTTGAGAAAATTAGATGTAAATAAGGGAGGACTGGAGAAAGATCATTCTTCAGTCTCTAGAAGTCTTTATTTTACAGGAAAATGACCCCTTGTTATTTTAGCACTGTTAACACACTTGCAAGGGAAAAAAAAAAGTAATCATAAATGTTCTAGTTCTGCATTTATGCAGGAACCTGATATTTGTATGCTAAAAGGTGATAACTACTGAAGTTATAATTAGAATGTTTGGTAAGAAGGGGGAAATGGTATAGTAATTAAGGTTGAGCTGTCCTTTAAATTCATCTCCATAACATTTAAATGCATTCATTAACTCAATACATAATTGGGAGGCACGCCATTAATGCAACAGTTCTGAATGTTTATCAAATTACTTCCAATCATTGGTGTATCTTGATGATGCCTGGCAATCCGGTATATGGACATCAATAAAATACTAATTATGAAATACTAATTGTAATCACTCCATAAGGTCTAAAAAGAAGCATCACTGTTTAAATTAAATTAAGTTAATTTTATTGACTTAATTATTGAAGGATGAGCTGTTCTGAGCTGTAAAATTCAGAACTGACATTTCAGATTACTTCCATACTTGAATTAATGCCAATTCTTCTAAAAGCAAAGACCAAAAACAAATAGATGCTGGAGATAATAGGTCATGCAAATTAACACACGCTTGCTCACCAACTGTTGAAAAAGATTTTGTTTAAAAATCAGTTATAAAACATTTTTTTTTGCTTTTCAGCAGGAGAAAAAAAACAGCTCTATAATCTCAAGTAAGCCGCCTCTGCTTGTCATGTAGTTAGATAAACTACAATTGCAATAGGAACTGCTGTTAACAGCTAGGCAAAATATGTAGGTAACTCACAACTTGCTCTGATTTATTTATTTATTTCTCTTTACTTCTCTGTAGTCTCATTTCCCAATGTCTGGTCTCACAGCTAACCCTAAGGCAATATATTTGATCATTAATCTTTTCATTCATAAATTCTAGAGCATTAATAATGTAGTGAATAGTCTAAGTTGAAGGAAATGTTACTATCCAAATCTCACAGATATTTAAATACTCCCTGATTTGTTTTCCACTGCATTAGGAATTATTTAACTCATGTTCGACTGCCACTTGTAATAATGAAATAATTACTTACAGGCATGCTTATAAACTTTATCAGGATTTGTTCACAGTTAACTGGTTGGTTTGTAAAATAATTATGCAAGCAAATACAGTTTTATATTCAGAGCTTTATTTTGTTTTATATAACAAATAATAACAAGGCAGTTTGGAGGGGACCGGGTCATATGGTGGTTTTGACTCAGATAGAGTTAATTTTCTTAATTAGTAGCTGTTATGGGGCTATGTTCTGGATCTGTGCTGAAAACTGTTGATAACAGAGGGATGTTTTTGTTACTGGTGAGCAGTGCTCAGTGCTTACAAAACATTAAGACCTTTTATGTTTCTTACACCACCTCACCAGCGAGCAGGCTGAGGGTACACTAGAAGTTGGGTGGGGACACAGCCGGGACAGCTGACCCAAACTGACCAAAGGGATATTCCATACTGTGTGACATCACGCTCAGCATACAAAGTTATAGCACTGGAGTTATAGCATTTAGAATCATAAAATCACAGAGTCGTAGAATCATTTAGGTTGGAAAAGACCTTTAAGATCGCCAAATCCAACTGTTAACCTATGACTGCCAAGTCCACCTCTAAACCGTGCCTCTAAGTGCCACACCTAGATTTTTTAAAAAACAATTCCATGGACGGTAATTCCACCGCCTCGTCTTTCAATGAAGAATTTTTTCCTAATATTCAATCTAAATCTCCCCTGGCACAACTTGAGGTAATTTCTTTTTTTCTATCACTTGCCACCTGGGCAAAGAAACTTACCCCCACCTATATACAACCTCCTTTCAGTTAGTTGTAGAAAGACCCTTTTTTTCCAGACTAGACAACCCCAGTTCCCTCAGACAGTCCTCGTAGGATTTGTGCTCTACACCTCATACCAGCTTTGTTGTCCTTCTTTGGACATACTCCAGCACCTCAATGTCTTTCTTGTAGTGAGTGGCTCAAAACCAAACACAGTATTTGAGGTGCAGCCTTACCAGTCCCAAGTACAAGGGTACGATCACTTCCCTCATCCTGCTGGCCATGCTCTTTTTGATACAAGCCAGGGTGCCTTTGGCCTGCTTGGCCACCCGGGCACACTGCTGACTCATGTTCAGCTGGCTGTCAGCCAGCACCTCCACGCAGTTTCCAGCCACTCTGCCCCCAGCCTGCAGCACTACATGGGGTTGTTGTGATCCAAGTGCAGGACCCGGCACCGAGCCTTGTTGAATCTCATACAGTTGGCCTTGGCCCATTGATCCAGTCTGTCCAGATCCCTCTGCAGAGCCTTCCTGCCCTCAAGCAGACCAAAACTCCCACCCAACTTGGTGTTTGCAAACTTAGTGAGGGTGCACTTGATCCCCTTGTCCAGATCATCAATAAAGATATTAAACAGGACTGGCCCCAGTACTGGGGAACACCACTTGTGCCTAGCTGCCAGCTGGATGCCATTATGTTCACCACCACTCTTTGGGCTTGGCCATCCACCCAGCTTTTATCCAGCACAGAGTGCACCTGTCCAAGCCCTGAACAGCCAGTTTCTACAGGAGACTGCTGTGGGAGACAGTCACAAAGGCTTTACTATGGTCCAGGTAGACAACATCCACAGACCTTCCCTCATCCACTAGGCAGGTCATCTTGTCATAGAAGGAGATGAGGTTCACAAAGCAGGACCTGCCTTTCATAAAGTCATGCTGGCTGGATATGATGCCCCAGTTGTCCTGCACATGCAACATGATGGCACTCGGGGTGATCTGCTCCGTAACCTTCCCCGGCACTGAGGTCAGGCTGGCAGGCCTGTAGTGCCCTGGATCCTCCTTCCTGCTCTTCTTGTAGATGGGCGTCATGTCGTCTAACCTCCAGTCTTCTGGGACCTCTCTGGTTATCCAGGACTGCTGACAAATGATGGAGAGTGGCTCGGTGAGCGCTTCCATCAGTTCCCTCATCACCTTTGGGTGGATCCCATCCTGCCTCATAGACTTGTGTTTGTCTAAGTGGAGCAGCAGGTCACTAACCGTTTCTTCCTGGATTATGGGGACTTCATTCAACTCTTCATCCTTGTCTTCCAGCTCAGGGGGCTGAGTACCCTGAGGGTAACTCGTCTTACTGAGGCAAAGATGTCATTAAGCACCTCAGCCTTTGTGGCAATGTTCCCCGCTGCACCCTGTAAAGAATGCAGATTATCCTTGGCCCTCCTTTTGTTTCTGATGTATTTGTAAACACATTTTTTGTTATCCTTTATGACAGTGGCCAGCCTGAGTTCTAGCTGGTCTTTTGCCTTCTGAATTTTCTCTCCCTGCATAACTTCATGGCATCCTTATAGTCCTCTTGAGTTGCCTGCCCCTTCTTCCAAAGGTCATAAACTGTGGGGTTTTCCTGAATTCCAGCCAAAGCTCTCTGTTCAGCCAGGCTAGTCTTCTTCCCCACCAGCTCATCTTTGGGCACACTAGTCTTCAAAAGGAATTATACTGTGTGATGGAGCCCTGCTTTTCTGGAGATGGCTGAGCACCTGCCTGCTGATGGGAAGTGAGGAACAAATTCCTTGTTTTGCTTTGCTTGGTTTTTGCTTTACTTATTAAACTGTCTTGATCTCAACCCACAAGTTTTATCACTTTTCTGATTCTCTCCCCCATCCCACTGGGAGAGGAGTGAGGAAGGGGCTGGGTGGGGCTGAAAATTACTTTTTCTAGTGACTTTTCTTCGAAAGTGACTTTTGCTACCCTAAAATTCTGAACTTATCACTGGTAATTGCACATCAACAGCTCTCAGTATCAACCAGATACTCTGAGCCCAAAAGTGAAAGAAGAAACCAAAAAACCACAGTATAGGAGTTTATCTGGACTAGGTATGCCTCTTCCTCCTCTCTCCATGTTTTGTTAATTAAAACTGATTGGTGACATCAAAGTTGGTTTCCTTATATGGAGGACCTCACAGGAACTAGGTGAGCAGTGTCATCTAACTCTAGGAAAGAACAACTATTTAGACTAAAGCTTAGAGTCATTTTAGTGCTTTCTGGTTGCTCCAGTAGAAGCAATCAAGGTAGTTGGGCTGCTGATCTCTACAGGGAAGCCTGGCTCCTTTGAGACAGGGAAAAATGATGTGTCATGTGTAAATAATTATATGAATCAAGTGGGAATGGAAAGGCAGATGTAATCATGTAGAAAGCAACACTGCATAAAAGGATCTTGGGGTAATCATGAACTGCAGTCTGCATATGTTGGGGTGGGGTGTGGAGTTGGTAGTAAGAATGCATTTGGCTATATGGACAGAAATGCCTAGGGGGTTATTTATGCTGCTTTGCTTATGATGTACCAGTGGGATTGGCAAGGCAGGTGGAGGAGGTGGAGGGGTGCGGTTTTGACACTGCTTGAAGAAACTTGGGGATAGACCAAGTCTTAAGGAATGTAACACAAGCACAAGACTGAAAAGAATGTTTTTGGGTATTTATTGATAACTTTACAAGTTCATAGTTCTTGGATCATAGTGAGGACATCTTTGGGAACTACTATGACCATGCTCTACCTTTGTAGTTCTATGAAACCTATTTCTTCAGCATACCTCAAGGCTATGTTGATTACTATGGATTCACTACTGTCACAAGTTCGCTAACGCTAATATAACATGGACTAAAGGAAAATCAGAAGTGGAGGGGTTTCAGAAACTAACAGCTGGCTTTGCTAGTGCAAAATTGGAACTTGGTGTTCAGTGGTTTCAGAATACAAGGGTTACTGATTTTAGTCCTGTTCTGTCCGATTTAGTATTTCTCGGCTTGCTTGGTTAACTAAATCCTTTATTGAACATTTGGATAGATGAAAGGCCTATTTCGCTATCGCCAAAGTAGCTCTAAAATCACAGTAGGGGTATATTTGGAAGACTGAGAGTGAAATGGAAATATCTAATAGCCATGCAAATGCTGAGCAATGGCTACCTTGTGGTATAAGAGCTTACTGTGTTTTGTGTGGTGTGGCATATTATACTGTACATTAAGCTGCAGAGATCTTGTCATGGTAAACTTTTCCTCTTAAAACACTATGCAATTTCAAATACTTTTTCTTTAATCCTTTCTGACAACATGTGAAAAATTTCTAGTGAAACTTCATTTGCCTCTTAGGAAAATTACCAATTTAGAAAATAGTGGAGGTACTAATGATATTAGATGCACGAACTGTCAGTCAGAACAAGAAAAGGCAAAGCAAGCCAAACTCTAGATTGACACACTATAAACAAACAAAGCTGTTCAACTTTTATTGCAGTGAGAGGGACACGTACAAGATTATGTCTTGAGTAACAGGAAGATGAAGACTTACACCTACAGTAATTATTCCACGCCTAGTGGAAATGTTGCGCCTGAAGAACCGGGTGGGAGTTTCAGAACTCATCATTCTCCTCATCCTGGGTTATGAACCATGGTTCTGGGCAAAAGCCTGTGGAGGGAGCTGTCGCTTTCAGAAAGCAGAGTTCCCTGAAGAATGAAGGATATAGTTGCTTTCTGATAATACTGGTAGTTGTGATGCTTGTAAAAGTATTCCTTTAGCACAATCTCCAGCAAAATTATTGTCTTGAGCCTTTTCTTGTATACTCTCTGTCCTTCTCCCTTACCACTTCTCTGTCTCTTGCCTCACAGCAAGGCTCCTCCTTTCCTCTTATTAGGCATAGACTGGGAGGTTGACCACTGAGGCCAACTGAACACTATTCCTACTAGACCAGGAGGTTTTTGGCCTTGGCTATCAGCAGGATTCAACTTTATGTTCTTAGGAAAGTTGATGACATTTAAAAAGTTGTTATTGCACCTATTTGAGTTGCCATGGGAACACTGATAAAACGTTTCACTTCTTCCATAATCTCTTCTCATTATCTTCCTGAAGATAAGTCATCTACTACCTAATTTTCTGGGCATCTAAGCACTTATTTCACATAATGTCTTTTTTTGTCTTTTTTTTTTTCTTTTTCTCCCCCCCCCCCCCCCCCTTTATTAGAGAAAATCTCATCACAAATGACTTTGTATGTCACTGGTTAGAACAAGGGTTGGACAGAAATTATAGTTTGTAGGTAGAAGTAAGATAAGGAAAAGTGGGACAGAACTGGGAAACAGAATCATAGAAGGTTGGAAAAGACCTTTAATAGGTTTAATAGGTTAGTATTCATTCTGCAGTGGACTGGGAAGCACTTCCATCAAGGATATGATAAAGCAACTGAAAGGAGGGGACTGTTCATGTATTCAAAGGGCAGAGAAGTAGCAACAAGGTCATGGTATGGCTTGTCACAGTATGCCTTAGAATGCTATGGGATTGCCAAGATCCCAAGATTGATAAGAGAGTATGAAATGTCACTGTTTCATTGCATTCAGACAACAGTAGATCAATTCTGTGTCTGAAGTTTTGTTTTATATGACCACACAAGGTGTACCACAAAAGTTCTGCAGTGAGAGTCCTGTGTCTTCGAAGCTAGTCATCTTAATACACTATTGTAAATCAGGCAAGTATCTGAGAACCTTGATATATTGGTGTTTCCCTGTCTGAGACCTGCTTTGAAACAAAGAGTGAGAATAAGAATTTCTGAGAATACACAGTGAGCTAAAGTATCTTTTATATTGCTTTATTCTTATTGCATTATATAGTAAGTAATTTTTACATGAGAGTCTTTCCTCAGTTGTAATCAGCTAAACCCAGGTTTGACACTGAAGCAAAGTGGCTAGAGCAACTTGACAACACAGAGAGAAACCCCGAGAGGGTATATTGGACTTGTATGGTGTATTGTGTCTGGCTGAGACAGAGTTAATTTTCCCCATAGCAGCTCTCATAGGGTTGTGCTTTGTACTAGTATCTAGAAAGGTGTTGATAACACACCAGTTTTAACAACTGCTGAACAATGTTCATGCAGCATCAAGGCCGTCTCTCCAACATCCCTCCCTCACCAACAGGCTGGGGGGTGGGCAAGATCTTGAAGGGACAGAGCTAGGACAGCTGAGTATTCCATACCATATGACATCTGCTCAGCAATAAAAGCTAAATGAGGTGGGTGCGGGGAAGCATTCATTATTATGACATTTGTTTTCCAGAGCAACTCCTACATGTACTGAAGCTGTACTTCCTGGGAAAAGGTTGGACGTTGTCTGCTGATGGAAATTAAAGAATATATATTTTGGGGTTTTTTGCTTCCAGTTGCAGCCTTTGGCTTTGCTTTATTAAATTGCCTTTATCTTTACCCATGAGGTTTTTTCCATGTCATTTGCTTCCCCCATCCTTCCGAGGAGGGGAATGATAGAGTGGCTTGGTGGGCACCTGATGTCTAGCCAAGGTCAACTCACCACAGTCTTTTTTTGGTGCCCAGTGTGGGGCATGAGGAATTTGAGATAAGGATAGTAACTGGGAGAGGTGACGGGCAAAACATGGACTGAACAATGTTAGAGAGAAGAATGATCATAGGGATTTTTTGATTGTAACTGTGGTGAATGGATGAGGGGCAGACAGTGTGTAGATTCTCTGCTTCTGTTCAGTGTTGTGATACTGTTATTTTGATTTTGGCATGTGGAATTCTTTTTTTGTTGTTGATGTGAGTAAAGTTTGTGAAGATTGTGTGATGAATGTGGATTTTAATGATAATTCTTAAATATGTAATTCACAGAGATCTGAAGTGGAATGTATTTGGTTTATGTGGCAAGGTTTTGGTAGCAGGGGGTCTACAGAAGTGCCTTCTGTGGGAAGCTGTTAGAAATTTCTTCCCCTATATCCAATAGAGCCAATGCCAGTCAGGTCTAAGACGGACCTGCCACTGGCCAAAGCTGAGCCCATCAGTGACAGTAGTAGCACCTCTGGGATAACATATTTACAAAAGAGGCGGTAAAACGGACATCTCTCAAGGTTACTCCTACTCCTCAAGGTTAAGAGATTTCTTGCCACAACAGATTAACTATAAGTTATTAATAACATACTAAACCTGTAATAATCTTAACTAAATGATTTAAAGAATTGATTGTGCCCATATAATCCCTGAGCTATAAACCATTGACCAAGTCTGAGACTAAGTCTGGATCCAGCCACACCTAAACTGCCCTCTGAGGAGGGGCTTAGAATGCAAGGGGGTCCTTTCTGAACCTCATGACTTGACAGGAGGGTGTCCCTGACAGTTATGTCTGACTCTGTCCTCTGTGCAGTAAATACTCAAATGTACTTTGCCATCAAATCTCGTTAAACCACTGTCATATTTACTATCAAACTTTGTTCAATTGCTGTTTCATATCAATAAATGTATTATTACTCTCTTATGAGTGAAGTGCATCACTCCCTCCACAACACTGGACCATGCCAGCACCCACTCTAAGTGCCATCTTGCAGAAAGTAAAGTTTACAGATGGCCTCTGGAAAAAGGATATTATATGCAGCTCCTCCCTATAGTGCAACTATCTGGAGTGCTGTCAGTGTAAAATAAGAGAAAAAAATCAGGACCGTAGTCTAGTTTGAGATTCTTGCCTTCGTGACATGAGTATAGTCTAGAGAATGTACCTTTTTTCCAGATTTGCTGTCGTAGACTTTTCTACTGTAGCGGCTGATGTTATACAACTGTGTACTTTTTTCTTCCCAGTGCATATCATGTTACAAAGTTACGTGCCTCTTGGAACATGCAAAGGCAAATGGGCCACAACCAGCTTTGTTAGGCAATTCCAGAGCAGAAGAGCTACAATATAAAATGCCGGAATATTACAGACAATGCAGGAAAGTAGTTGGAAGATGGCCAACCTAGTACAAAAGCTATGCATGAACCTTACTTATACTGAAATAACAGAAATAACTTAATTCATTTTAAAAACTCATTTGAGAATTTGCATCAACTGGCCAGTTAACTCAAAGTAAGGATTGTGCTATGTGATCACAGGGCATTATAATTTGGAAAAAAAAACCACCCCAAGAGTTGATGAAAAATTAAATCTCTGTCTAGATAAGAGCTTGAACATCTGTGACCTTCAAAACTTTGTCTTGACTTTGTAAGGGAAATACTGATAAATTAAATATAGAATAGGACATGTATTTTTTTATTAATGATAATATTCTACTCTGAGAGCATCTCTGAATTTTTAAAATCACAGACTCTTTTGCTATTCCTATCCTCATTTATTTGTTGTTTTGTCATTATTCTTCACAATTGTTTCTACTGCCTCTTAAAAGATTGTTCATGCAACTGACCTATGGTATGGTATTACAGCTGCATGCAACCAAATCTATCATATAACTCATATATATATATATTTGAATTTGTTTGCTGCCTTATGCTCAAATCTATAACTACACTATTGTCTGCTATTGTCTCTGCTTTCATTTCCCAAACCCCTCTTTTACCCTGTTTATAGTTCCATCTGCACATACAGAACTTTACATTGTTCACAAGTCCAGAAAATTCATCCCTTGTCCCATTCTTAAAAAAAAAAAATAGCAGTCGTAAATGCTGTGTTCTCTCCCTAGGATTCTTAACTGGCAGGTATTCCTCAAGCACTTTTAGGCAATAGTCACATCACCTAGCTTCAGAAGGCCAGTTCCCAGGATCTTGGAACATCTACTTCTCTCTATTGACTACTTTTTTATAAAAAGTAATAATATAAGAGAAAAACGCATCTCTCACTCCAAAGTGTATATGTGGTGTATTTACCTGCAGAAAGTGAGTGTCATAAATAGAAATGTGATTTCCACTACATGGATATGGAGCCAAGGGATTATGCCCTTTTATCACTCCATAAAATTCTACAAGTTAAATTAGTCACATAAAACCTGCAATCAATTCACATGGCTTCTTTCCTTTTTGCGAGCTTAAATCCAGCCCTCTCTGAGAAGCAGTTGGATGCATGCTAGGTTTCGTGTTACTCTGGAGTGTAGTCTACCTCAGTCACATCTGTCGCAGTGTTAACACCTGGTAAGGGTAGGTAGTCACTGAGCCAGAAAGGGTGCGCAAAGGATTCAATGAAAATCCCTGTGCAGAGTTTGTGTTGCTTAATCCACAGTTTGTAGTACCTATTTCTATTGCTCACAGCCACAAGAAAATAATAAATTGAAACTCGTAGATGGACTGAGTGATGTGTGATACTGCCTGTGGCACAGGAGTTGCTCATTATTGTCGGTGGAGCAGCAAACACAGGGGTACACTTTATTGACCTTAGTCCCTCTGAAAAGTATCATTATTGTAATGGAGGTCACATAAGTACTTTAACTTCACTTGCCTTTCAACTTTTTGTTATTTCAGGAAGTATAGGAAGTGGTTTACAATCTCTGGTAACATGTAGAAGCGTAACTGATTTTTTTTTTTAACATAACTAAATTTCTATATATTTACATCATGAATTAGAAAGGGCTGGATTTTTAGTTTCTTGTGTAATGCCTGTACTGGACAAGGATAAATTAATCTGTGGAGCTACAATTTGGAAGCAGGTGCTACTTGATTTTAAAAAAATAATAATCTTCAGGTGTACCAGTAACATCACGCAAACTGAGGAAAAACTAACTTCTGCTACTAAGTGCTACCCTTAGCCTTTGGATAAATATTAAAGGCAAGCTCTTGTTGATTTCTGTTTTCTGTAAAAATAAGTTTCATTTTGCCATCCTAATATAGCTGCAGATATCTACATATGCTGTTGCCTGTTGAAATTCTTGTGAACCATTGTTTCAGACAGAAGTAATTATATCAAGCAGCAGATAACCCTGGATTTCAGTAGTGCAACGTCACAAGATGTTAAGTCACTCCCTGCCTGATGCATACAATTTCTGGTTTTCTGTGTGGAAAGCCACAGGAGAGCTACCCCTGGCCTTCCATGAATGAAAAGCAAGCTCTGTTCAAGTGTCACCCCCTTCCAAAGCATATGGGGGATGTGGGACTCTCATAGGTGTTGCTGTCAGAGCTTTGACTACAGCAGCTTCCACAATCCAAGACACCCCCTCATTCAGAGCTGTTGTGCCAACATGTGGAGGGGGAATGACACTGCTTTGACCACAACCATCACTGTTGACACCCGTAGGTGGTGCTCCTCAAGCTCAGGGTGGAGGTGATAGTAATTGTAGCCAATCTTCTACTGATGTTGTTCCATCGAACCCAGAAAAGTCAGTGATCTCCCTGTACTGAAGATGTGCAAGGCTCCAAATGATGCAATCTCCCTTTGTCTTCTGTGAATTAAGGAATAATGTATGCAGAGAGCTGAATTCTTTTGTTCTATCATATGCAGTAAAGCCTGGGGTGGAGTGGGGGTTTAGATAGTGTATTGAGTATGTAATGATTACTTAAGTCTAACATCATTCACTTCTGGTGTTAAAGTTTACTTTATATTCATATAGGCTTTTCTGTTGGTTGAATGATAAAGTGACAGTGAAATATTTATTTCAGCTGAGGAGCAACATATCTGTGCTCCAAACAGTTTACAGAACACACTGCACTAGATCCTCTATGACTTTATGCAAAGCGCAAGACTGATCTTTCTGAGTAAATGTGTTACTTTGCCTTCTCTGAGTGTATGTATTAGTCTGTTATTGTGGGCTATTTGATACTGGGATATTTCTAGAAGCTACTGCTCTTTAGAAATAGGCTGAAATATGATTTCAAACATTCCTAAATCTAACAAAAAATGTGAAGATAAACATAAGATTTTCAACAGCAAACAGTTATCTGCAATGAAGACTTTTTTTTTCTAAATTGATACAGAAAATATTTTACAAAGGTATTAAAGCTGAAACTATGAAACACTCGATGCAACTACATATGCAGGAAAGATTTTCTTACTTACACGGTGGAGCTTAACCTGAGGTCCAGAAGCTGCACAAAGTTCAGTCCTCCAAATTGCACCCAATTTCTTCTTGGCATCTCTCCAAAGGTCCTATAGACATTGGCAGTCATGAGGATACACTGCTCCCATGAGTTTTAGTTGTCTTCCCTGAAGGTTTGACACATAGCTGAATAAGTCCTCCCCAGTTAATTGACAGATATTTATCTCTGTCTTATGACTAGAATGCCAGTTCACATGAAATACATACATCTGCTATATGCTAGATTCAGCAGCAGCAAGCACCCAAGCTGGGTGGGCCTGAGCCCCATAGCTGCACCGTGGGGAAGAAGTGAGGGATTACCTTGGGAGACTCCCGCTGTGGGGGATGGAGATCACTGTCTGCTGACCCAGCCTGCTGTCCAGGAAGGTTTGATGCTTGCCAGGGGTTAAGAGACGACATCATGGAGAAGCTGCTGAAACTTGTTTGGCCCTTAGGTGGTCCTCATGGATGCTTTGAAAAGCCACAAAGATGAGTAAGGGACTACAGTATCTCCCATACCAGGAAAGGCTGAGAGAGCTGGGACTGTTTAGCCTGGAGAAAAGAAGGCTCAGGGTGGGTCTCATTAACATAAATAATTACCTGAAGGGAGACTGCAAAGAAGACAGAGCCAGGCTGTTTTCATAGGTGCCCAGTGGCAGGATAAGAGGCAATGTGCACAAAGCGAAACACGGTAGGCTTCATATGAACATCAGGAAACACTTCTTTGCTGTGAGAGTTACTGAGGACTGGAGCAGGTTGCCCCGTGAAGTTGTACAGTCTCCATCCTTGGTGAGATTCAAAAGCCATCTGGACTGGCTCTAGGTGGTCCTTCTTGAATAGGAAGGATACACAAGATGACCTCCAATGGTCCCTTCCAACCTCAACCATTCTCTGAGACTAAGACATGTCTTAGTAGGTATAGTCAAGTAGATTAATTGTATACAAGGCACCAATGTTATTGTCATGCAACTGAGCCAATATTTGAATAAAAATATTTTGCTCTTTATTTTTAAATGTAAAAATAACTTTTATTTAACCTCAGTTCTTGTAGCTGAAATATGCATTTTTATCTCCTAGCCTTTCCTCAGAGATATTAAAAAAATTAAAAAATCATTCTAACAGAAGTGCTTGCAGTCTGACAAAGAGCAGATTTGGTGAAGTATTCTTGGTAAATCATCTAAGCAGGTATGATAGGTATATGCTTGGAACATTCACAGACAAGTGCCAGAAAATGAATGCTTGTGGAAGTTGCAAGCATATAAAAATGCATAACTTCTTTGCATTCAAGAGCATGCCAGGAGTATGGAAATGTATACTATTTGTACTGACAGAGGACCTGAATATAGAAACACATTCAGAAAAATACAGGGGGTTTGGTCATTTTAAAAATAATGGCTTTTAAAAAGTTAGAGATCAAAAGATACAAAAGTAGCAGTTGCTTCAAGTTAAGGTGGTATTTCTGATAAGATTAAGATATTGTTCTGAAAATTTGGCATAGTTGAGAGATTTTTTTTCTTTTCTTTGGTACTAGTGATATTATTAAAGTACTCCTATAATCTATCTTATGTCATATGAAATTTTCTTTATATAATTATTTGTGAACACTGTACAATCATGAAATTTCAGGAATATGTTTTATCAATCTCATTTCAGAAGAACAGCAAATGTTGCTTGCTGTTGGATTGCCCTAGAGAATTGTTTCAGTTTCCTCCCCTCTCCCCCCCAAGCTTGAGACTATATTTGAATTTATTTAAATTCCGTTATTCAATTTATATTAGAGAGCAAGAGAGATATAAGCAAGCAAGGCATAAAAGTAGTAATAGCATTGACCTGTAAGTAAGACGTTGCTTTAATAGCCTTAAATACTGTTATTCCAATTGAGATGTCCAGTATCGAAAGTGAGATAAGATGCAGAGTTAGGGGGGCAATTAAGTGAAAAAGCACTTTTTGTCAGAGAGTTGGAAATAAAATTGAAAATGCATTTGAGGAAATTGAAAATATGTTTTGGAGGCCAGATTGCAAGTACTCCTAGGAGAAGTATGGAGGTAATGCCTCTCTGTTCCAGTTGTCCCCTGCTCTGGCAACACATCAGGGGCTCATGTCAGTACAGGCACTGAAAGAGAGGCTCTATTTCCATGTTAACTATTTCAACATCCCTAGAAACCTTGTGATGATTATTTTTAGGGCCAAAGTGGTGTGACTTAGATCGGAGGGTGGCAAGTGCTTCAGGAGATGCCGATGCTTGTCCCATTATGTTAATCCTCATGGGAAAAAACTCTCTGGTGGAGGAATAACAAAGATAATCCAATTCTCAGATCACACTCAATGCCTCAGTGACATTTCCTAAGGAAACTGTCATAAGGTTTATTAGTGCTTAAGTTAATAATTCTGATAGCATGGAAAACTAAAGGAATTGATTAATATCACAAGTAGTGGAGAAACTGCTTTTGATAAAAGTTCTTTATTGCCTCAAAAGCCATACAGAGAAGAACAAGTATATCTGAAATTTATTTCAGATTATTATGGCCATTATTATTTTTTTTGTGTGCCTTCTTTTACCTTTTCCCCATTTTCTGCTTTTCTTTTCTTCTCTTTTTTACTATTTATACAAACTAGATAACATTTACCAAAATTTGATAGATACTGTTAAAGACCTCTACAATGTATTTAAAAATAAATTAAGCACAGTAGAATGTCTGAGGATTACTTTTTTTAACATGAGAAAAAAATGCTGGGATTAATGGGTTAAACATAACTAAGATCAGTGTCCTAGTTTAACAAGTATCTTGCCATTGGTAGCATGGCATTTCTCCATTTATTTGTGGAATAGGTATACTAATGTGACATACTACCAGTGTTGAATTTTGAATTAATGTAATTCCCTGCATACACAAGATATTAATGCATGGAAGTATGCTGGTTTACTTTGTTTTAATGTTCTTTTAAAACTAAAAATATCGTAAAATTCTCAGGCATACTTGTTGGTATCTCCTTGAACAACTACAAATGACTCTATCTTGCTCTGTTTTAGTATCTTCTTTTGTTGTAATGTTTTCTATAGCCTACAAAGTAGATATCAACTATAGCCTATATAGGAATGAATGTAGAGTGGAATATACTATTAATGAAAATACAATGTTTTGAATATTCTTTAAAATATTTGCTAACATTTTAATATGTGCACCCTCCACTTGTTAGTAAACATTAGAAATTTTCACAAGACTTATTTCTGCTTGCTTATTTTTTAATGAAATATAACCCAGCATTCAAATATTACATAATTGAGGATCCAGGTCTGCTGTTTCCTATATGTCACTGTAAAAAGCTGGTGAGATGAGCAGCCTGTACTATAATGTATTAAATTAGCCTTCATCATGTTTTGTGCCCATCTTGTTGAAAGTACCTGTAGAAAGTAAATGTGTGGTTTGTGCCTTCTCTTTGTGTCTCATGCACAAAAAGCAACATAGAGGCCACTCACAAATCAAGTTACTAATGGAAAATATTTCTTCTTGTTTTCAGAGTGCCTGGGAATATTCTGCCATCTCTCTGTTCCTTCCCTGTAACATGATGAAAAAAACCTAATTTCTGGAAAAAGGAAGACAAACATCTGTGTGTAGCTAGCTCTGAGTTCTGCATAATCAACCAATAAGTTATAATGGAAATAGATGACACCACAAATTCCTCTAGTGTAGTTATATGTTTAAAAGAAAAGTATAAGTCAGGTATCCAAACTGAAAGGAAAAATAGTAGTATGTGTTGAAGGGCAGAAGCCAGGTTGTGATCTGAATTCTACTTTTACATATGTCTGGCAGAGCAGAAGGGTTAATGATTAGTTCCTTCTCTTGGCATTTCCAATCTGCCAATTTAATTCTTCATTTGTCAGTTATTTATTTAGTTGGCTTTCTTCTTTTGTTTGGATTTGGGTTTGGATAGGGTGTTTCCTGCTGGCTGTTCAAATTCTCTCCAAGAAATGAGGTAACTGGAAGCTAAATTGGCAATGCTTAAGACTGCTTATGAGTACGTGAATATTTAGGCTAAAAAACTTGCTTGGCTTGCTCTTAAAAATTAGTGAGTACAAACCTAGTATTTACTAGTTTGTTTAGCCTATTGCCATTTGATTGACACTGACTTATTATATGTTTTTTTCTGCTTATGGATGAAAATAAGTTATATCTTAGAGAACAAAGGGTCCATCAAATTGTTAGAAGAACATACTAGCTGAAGCATCTAAGAATCTATCTTTTTCAGGACCCAACCAGAATTGTAAACATACTCTTATTTATCTGATAGCATACACAAACACAGATGTGGACAGTTGGATTTGAAAGGTGTTTGTTGGCAGTGGACATCTGAATATGTTGATATCAAATAAAAGCTCCAACACAGCTAGTGGAAGGAGGTCCTGGTTTCCTCAGTTTGGTTGTCACAAAATTCACTTCATCGGAGAGGGTGTGGAAAGTTAGGGGAAACTCTTCCTTCTCCTATTACTGACTACAAACCTGTTTCACTCATTTCATAACTCCAGGGGTTTCCCTCAGAATGGTCTTTGTGACCAGAATCAAGTCTGCAATGAAACAGCATGACCCTGTGCACAGTCTGTACTTGGCTATAGTTAATTGTCCTTTGTTGTGTTTCAACATTCTTTCAAATTTATATTGAAAACTGCTGTTCCTTGCATTCACTTTTAGTTGGAACAAGTCTGGAGTTATATGTTACTTTTGCATGTTACACACAAGGGAAAATGTCTAAAAATTGCATAATACCATAAAGGCTTCTGAAGAACAGTAAACATGATCCCCAATGACAACCACAGAACAACTTGTTAAGGTGATTGCATATATAAATCAGGATCTGAATTTAAAAGAAAGAAAATCACAACTAGATTATACTTTAGAAGTAGAATTATCAGAAGAAAGGAAGGAAAGTTGTGTTAAGGCTTTCAAGTACCAGGCATTCCACCACATATGCAGTCTTGCCATGGCAGTACATAGCACAGAAAACTGCCTTGCTTTTCTTCTCAGATAATGTACCATGCTTTGAAATTTTTTCAGAAGTTATTACACATTGTCTCTTGGTGGTGATGATGAAGATTACAATGTGAAAACAATTTAAGTTCAGATACCATCACAACTGTATTGCTGTCATATCCATTGCTTTTCACATCCTAATCTTGGTAGAAAACCACAGCTTGAATCTTTGGAAGCAAAAGTACAGTATTTTGAACTAAAAATGCCTATCCAAAAAAAGGCAAATGCAAAAATACTGTGCCTACCAGTCTCTTTGTCTATCTGACCCACAGAAATGTTTTTATCCCTTTGGAAAAGAAGGGGGGGGGGGGGGGGGGGGGTGTAGAGAATACAGTGCTTTTTATATACTTTCTCTAAAGTTAATTTATCAGTTATTCCTACAGCTTTATTTATTCAGAACTCAAATCTTCCAGCCTTTGACTTCGTTCTGTTAAATCTTACACTCCTGTAAATCTCCATTCTGGCTAAAGGGGCACACCTTTTCACTTTTTGAGCATTTCTGAACCAGAAGTTGCTGGCATTTGGGTTGTACCTGGGATCCAATCTGCATTTTATGATGTACTGAAAGCTATATTTTCTATCTGGTGCCTGAGCAGTTTAAATCCTTGGAGGTTTTCAAGACCTGGCTGGCTAAAGCCCTGAGCAGCCTTGTCTGACTCCAGAGCTGACACAGCTTTGGGCAGGAGGTTGAACCTCCTGAGGGCCCTTCCAGCCTGCAGTTATTATATGACAGCTTGAGAAGATGCAATTCCCTAACAAACAAACTGTGAACAAGTGTTATTGAAGATATGAACTCAGAAATTAAAATGAGAAACATAAGCCTAAAAACTAGATTCTGCCACACACAGAGAAGTGTATTAAACATTCTGCATTTCCAAAGGAACATGAAATTAAGTTGGGGTGTCTGTGTGTGGTTTTTTGGGTTTTTTTAAGTCTGTAGTAAAAGGACTGGGCTTGAATTTGTGAATTGGGATAAACTGGAACTTACCTGAAAAAGTCCAAAATGTGGCCCTGAAATATCCTCTTCAGCTTCCTCTTAGCACTTGGAAGAATGTCATTAAGTTTACTAAGTCATGTAACATGATGGCTGTCGGTCAGTTGCTTCCCTTAATGTCTCTGAACTCAAAGGAAAAAGTACACAAATATTGCATAACTACAATTTTCATTTTAATAGAAAAAGTAAGTGTAGAAGAAAAGCCTTGTAAGTGAGTGTTTTCTCTTCCCACACAATATGGGAGCATCCTTTGTTGGTTACTAAGGAATTCACACACACCAAGAGCTCTTGGAAATGCTCTCCATTCAGGATAAGCTCTGATCATAACTTGGACAGTTCTTCAAATCAATTGACTGCAAACCATAAATCAATAGGAATTACGATCCTTTTATTCTAGCACCCACTTAGTAGCTTATTTCATTGTTCCAGCAAGATTTACAGTGTCAGCTGTATTTGAACATTTTAAATATTGCGAAAGTAGATCCTGTTGTAGCAGGAGAGAAGGCAAAAAAAACAGCTTCATGCAAAACTTCAGTGGCAATTCTAATGTCAATAATTTATAATTTTAAGTGTCTGTCTTGTGATTGCTATAATTTTTGTTGTTCAGCTTCATAAACACAGATTTTCTCACAAACATTATGGAATATGTATTCTCCCTACAACAGGTTTCCATGTTACATGAAATTTAAACCAGGAATTTATTTATTTTTCAAGGTGAATTGCAGTTAGAAAAGTTTTTTCTAATTAGTCTGTGCATTTCATCAGATCATCATAATTTTGCTTGGTATTTGTAAATAATATTATCCCCTTTACAGAGTCTTTTTCCATGAGTGGTAACTGTCTTTAAAGGCAATAACGTTTTCAAAGATTCCTGGTTAGAGAACAAATCAATAGCTAAAAGGAAAGTAGAGATTATTCAGTGAGAAGACATAGCCTGAAAAACTGAAAAATTACATAAGTAGATCACCTTTGTTTAGAAGTCTGGAGGAAAGTAGTTGAGGTTGGATGTGGTACAATTACTCTTGTCAGCAGTAGTGCTAACTAGTAGATGGGAATGTATTGCTGAAAGAAGATTTTGAGATGGGAGTATATGGCCTGAAGTTCTGAGATTAAAGAGTAATTTTTATTCCTTAGCAACTTACTGCTGCCCTTATTACACTGATATATACTTCTAGATGCTGCATATTTGGCTTTAGCCTGCTTTCCCAAAATCCCCATCACCTCTTGACTTAAATCGGATTGTAAAGATCCAGCCTGGACATCATAGCTGTAAATATTCTGTAGAGAAAATGTAGGTGTTGAAAGCTCTTATGCAATAAGTCTATCACTTTAGCTGCACCATCTAACAGTCCTTGGAATTACCAATTATTTTTCTCCCAACTCATAAATCACAAAAAGGAAGGACACCTATTTTTCTCACCTTATCTAGATAGTAATCAGAAAATCTCTGTCATGTTGATTTTTAGAAGAGTCAAATCTAATATAAATTCTGTATATAACAAACATTGGTCATCCCCAGTAAAAATGGGAAGACAGTAGACATCAACAATATCAAATTTGTTATATGGTATGCTAAAGAAAATATTACCATAAATGTCAATAGGCTGTGTATTTGTGTCAATTTGACGGTAAGAGCAAATGTTAAAAGCATTAACCATAGAAAGATCATTCCAATTTCTGTAAGTTATATAACTGTGATGTCAATAAAAGACATGCAAAAAAATAAAGTGAAAAATTGAAATAATGGAGCAATTTCTTTGGACTTTAAAGTAAACAAGTGTAATTTTTTTCAGTCTTCTCATTTCTTCTCCAGAACTGCAATTCCTTACAACACAGTAAAAAGCATTTTCTGCAAAATTCTTAAGCAGCAAATTTCTGCAAGTGGAAATAAAATAAAAGAAATGAAAGGAATTATTTATTATCTTGCCTAGTGCTGAGAGATGTTTTTCAGTATCTGTTTGTTTTACATGCCACTCAGATACTTTCTTAAGCAAACTTACCTGACACCCTGACAGTGACAAAAGGAACTTTCTTTTCACTTTTTCTGTTCTTCTGTTGCCATAAAAATCTGCACTATAAATGACCTTTGAAATAAAGCATCCACAGCAATGCTCCATAGCTCTCATAAAATGAACTCTCTAATTAGTTGGATTCTTTTTTTATTTTTTTTTTGGAGGAATGTGTAAAAGGGCACAGTAAGTAGAACTGAACTGCTGCTGCTCATACCCATGAGTATCCAATGTTTAATTCAGTAGCCTAAGTTTTCAAAACCACAGAAAGTGAAGCAGCAGAATGTGGCACTCCACATGCAGCTCAGCCCTTTCTGGGTTTCTTAGTGAATACCCAGCTGAGCAGTACCTTCTACAGCTCTTTATATGTTTTTAGGCCTTCACATGTCTCTGCTAAATAAAAATGCTGACAGGTTAAAAAAATCAGTTCTCTGCTCCTGCCATTAAGAGATATAGTAAAAGTTAGTTTGAAGCTGCTTTCATTCAGAGGCATATTCTGGAACAGTACAGTCTGCAATATTTGAAATTAGGCAAAGAATAAAATCTTGTTGTATATCCCAAGGATGAACTGAAGTGCCTGAGGTGTGTGGTCCAGGCAGCCTTTTGTCCTTACTGACAGACTGCTTATCTGTAGCCCTGCTGCTACAGGTTGCAATTGCCTGGCTGTTTGCTGCTTTCTTGCCAGCAGAGCTTCCAGGGAAGTGCAGGCGGTGCACAGGAGTAGTACACAAGGTGTAATGCACAGATCTTGCTGGTCACTCTAAGGAAGCCGGGAACAGCCATGCAGATGGAATTAGTACCTGATTCTCTCCAGTGTCATTTTAGAATTTATATTAATTCTGAAATTTTGCATTATTGTTGCTTCTATTACATCTGTTTTGTTAATAAATGCAGAGCGTTCTGTCAAGTTTTTAATTCCTAAATCTTTAGTAAATATGGAAGCAGCAAAATAATACAGATGCCGATATGCAAAAATTCATGTAAATGTTGTATTTGACATAGGCTACCAGCACACATCAGCAGCATTGGACTCCTAGCAGAATTTGGTTAAACTCTTAAATTTCAGGGATTATGGGTTTTATCGGTTGATTTTCTGTTTGGGTTTTGTGGTTTTGTTTTGTTTTGCCATGTGCTAATGAAAGAAAAGTTATGTTTGAAGCATTTTCCCTAAAAACATCTTGTGTAACAGGGTAGTGTAGACAGTAAATCAATTGGGTCGTAAAGTACTTTTAACTTTACTTCTGCCTTAAAAGGAAAAATATACTGAATGCCAGCTATCTCTATCATGGAAAGAAAGCTCTCATTTCTTGTGATAACTTGCTGCCACCAGCGGTTCTGGGCGTGAAGGTGTGTGATGTAGATTAATTATTTTCAAGTAAATATGCAAGAAAGGTGGAAGAACAAACATGCACATGCAGTTCTGATATGGATATTCCCTAACTTCTTAGAAATTGGCTTTACAAAGATGATTTTTTTTTATTTTTTGAGACAGATATTATTTCTTAGCATTCCAGATGTAATCCACATAGTGGAGTTATATTTAACCGTGGCTTTTTTTTAGGGGTGGGAGTGGGGTGGGGGTGGGGTTAGTGTGCATTAAGAAGAAAGTACACTTCTCCCTGCTTTTACTTTGCTTTTAAAATTAGTCTAATTGATGTAACTGGATTTTTTTTTATCACCATGTAGGAGACTATTTTTCACAGAGGAAAAGGAGCTGAACTTTTCGTAAAGATTAGTCTAAATGTCACTAGTGACAGCTCAAAAAAAAAGTTCTATAAGCAGTGCATTTGTGTTGCAAGTAGTGTATTAGGAGACTTATTTTTAGTTTTCTTCCCAGTTTTAGAGTTTACTTATCCTGTAAAATCTAGGCGTTTCAATCATTTTTCCAGTCCCACAGTGGAAAAAGTTTGGGGACAGAAATTTGGACATGAATATTCCATATTTTAGCTGAGAGGTTTTGATCACGACAGACTCAATCTCTGCTTTTGAAGAGTAACTCCCAAGAGAGACTGAGATCCCCAAGAGAATAGCAAATTAGCCAGTGGTTTCTCCTCCACTCTGCGCCCCCCCCCCCCCCCCCCCCTTCTCTTTTTGATCAGAAATTCCATCCTTGTCAAGAGACGTTTTCCAGGTCAAAAGTCTTGATGAAATGGGTGTGTTTTCAATGGAAAAAAAGACAGACAACTTTGTCAAAATGTTTCTGGAGAGCTATGCTTTTGACAAAACTTTACCTTTAAATCCAGGAATGATTAGATGGTTAAAGGCAGTGAAATTCTCCAAATCATTTCAAGTTTAATAAAAGTACATGTAACATTGTCTACACACAAGGACATACAATACTGAGTCTAATGAGGTCAGTGGAAACAGTGTCTACATATTTTTTCCATGGAGCCAAGATTTCATGCTCTTATAACCTTGCTTACGGGCAAAGAGGACTCACGCTTGTATGTAAAGAAAGCCAAGAATTGTTAGTATAACTAAAATCCTAAGTTCAATCATTATTAATGCAGATGTAATTGGTACAGAAAAAGAAAGAAAAAATAATGCAGTTAAAATTGTTGAACACACATCTTACTTTCTACCCCATCTCCTGGAGCCAAGCTTACCCTCCACTGCTCCTCTTGATCCTGAGGTCGAGGGTTTCATGCTGGTGCTCAGAGGGGATGTGTGTTATGGGAGTCCTCAGTACCTGGAGTCCTTTACTGACAGGAGTATGATGCTGATGTTGATCATTTCTTCTTCCTTTGTCTAGGATCCGCTTGGGTTATTTTTTACAGATTTAGTAACACACTTTTACATCTTCCTGCTTCTTCACTGTCATAACAGAACTGTGTATCCCTACACTGAGTCTTTGTGTTAGTTGTGAATATCTTGCTCTGCAGAGTAACTTCTTGTTGCTGCTATCTATAAAAAGCCGTAGTTGTATCACACAAAAATAAATGAAAGTAGGACAAACTAGCCATGGATACCTGGTCAATTAGAGAAACTGCAGTCACAGCTAAACCAAGTAAAACAAAACTGCGGACAAGTCAAAATAAGCTTACACAGAGCAGGACTGACTAACCACAGCACTAAGGCCTTGCAAACTCAATGCAGTCCTAATGTTCCATTACTAGCAATGGCAATGCCATGCCACAGGATTACAGTTTTTAGTGAATAAGGAGAACATGTGCCATAATCGTTACGAGATGGGATTATCCCAATGGTATGCTGTAATATATTTTTTGTGGTACTAGGAGAAATGACTGGTCAACCAATGATGAGTTCAGGACACCTAACAGCCAATTCAGTGCACAGATCCTAGAGATACTCTGTGTCGTAAGGATTGATTTTTAGCAAATTGCAATAACCTAGTACATTACACAGAAGTGAATAAAAGACAGAGAGCAGAAGTCAATAATGCTTTCCTTGCCTCTGACCTCCCTAGGGAGTTCAACAGTCACCTTGTAATTATTAGTGGATTGGACACAATTTTCAAAAACCACAGAGTGACTACAGGATCTGAGGCTTGCAGATTCCTCCAGAAAAACTTTTGAATCTTGTACTATTGTGGAAGTCAAAATGGTGGAAATACTAAAAAAAAAATGCTTAATTAATGCTTACAATCTTGATCCTTTCCCAGGTGAGAGACTACTAAGTAGGTAGTCTGCCTTATAACTGAAATGAAACAACAGTTGCCATCCCTTGCGGCTGAAGGATGACAAAGGCGAAAGCAATTAAATCGCTGTTCCATTATACCTGTTGGCAAAGCTGATCATTCACAGGTAGCTTGCTACATGTGGCTTGAATAACAAGGTGCACAACATCTACAAGTCTGGGCAATTAAACTGACATGTCAGTAGCTCCATTCAGCTATTCTGCCTGAAGAGGAGAAGTTTCATTATATCACAGTTACAAATAGTGCTACAACTGTGGGAAAAACATGTGGCTTGCAGAAACTATTGTATAGAATAATAATATGTAGGCACTTGTCTGTAAAAACATTTACATTCAGCAGGTCAGAGAAAACTTAGGTTTGATTTATGTAATCATTTTTAGTTTGTCAGATAGAAAATTCCTTTGCATTTGGCATGTAACTCTGTGGCTTCTGTGTCAGTAAGTTGGAATTTTGTCTGCTCATAACTTGCAGTAGCTGCTATGGTATTTGTAATGGTGAATGCACCCTATTAATTTTTTATCATCAGGTTTTGTTACACATGAGCTTGACTGCTTTTACAGATTGGTATGTTGCACACTTACCCTAAATGACTGAGAAGTTTAGAAAACAAACTTTACTGATCAGAAAGAGCCCAAATCTAGAGGTGTTCAGATAACAGGTCACAAGCTGACGTTCTCAGCAGTCGTGCTGTCTTTGGCTCCGTACTGGCTTTGTGAACAGAGAAGCACTTAATCCACTGTGAATCCCTGTTGAAAGTTAAGTGAACTGTTTGGTTTTCCTGTCTTGGTTGCTTCTGATTACGTTCTTAGAGTCGAAGAAGAGACTCACTGTAATTTCATTGCTTGATGTTTAGGTCTGTGTGATTTTTTTTGTTGTTGTTGTTTCCTTTCTGCATTTTCTTCAGACCTCAAAATATTGGAAACTTTGACTAGTAGTGTTTAACACTATTCAAAATAAATTTCACAGAGATAATATGCATATTTATGAAATCATTAAGTACTGTACACAAAACCCACACTCAATATTAAATTAACATAATAATTGCTATATTTACAGTACTTGATACTTTCTTGTAACCTCTAGGAAGGAACTCCAATATTTCTTTGATTCCTGTGGAGTTCCTGGTGTCAACAGATATCTGTCAGGGAAAATGATTGTCACATTTTTGCAGGGATATTAGCTCCTGATGGTTACAATGTCCCTTTTCTAACATGTATAAGTAAAGTGAAGCTGTGTGGTATGAGGGAAAGGGAGGTCTTGCAGAAATAATATTGTGGGGTTTTATCATAACTTGGTACTTTCTAAAGTACTTTCATATTACTTGGTACTTTCACATTTTACAGATCATTATTACAATATTTTTCAACCAAAATAATTCTAAATAATTTCTGCTCCAAAACATCTTGTATTATTTATCTAAGAAAACCTATTTTTCTGAGTTTCCTTTGGCTGTGGCTGCTCATCCCTTATGAGATAAGCAGGATTGCTCAACCTACCTCCAGAAAAACAGAACATTGAAATCCTGAAGTACCTTTTGACTGAGTTTTCTAGAAGCTGTTTGTCGTGGTTTAACCCTGGCCAGCAACCAAGCACAACACAGCCGCTGGCTCACTTCCCCTCACCCAGAGGGATGGGGAGGAGGATCGGAAAGGAATGTAAAACTCAAGTGTCGAGATAAGAACAACTTAATTGGTAAAGCAAAAGCCACGCACACAAGCAAAGCCAAACAAGGAATTCATTCACCACTTCCCATAGGCAGGCAGGTGTTCAGCCATCCCCAGGACAGCCGGGCTCCATTGCTTGTAATGGTTACTCAGGAAGACAAATGCCACAATGCCAAATGACCCCACCTTCCTTCTTCTTCCCCCAGTTTATATACTCAGCATGACATCCCATGGAATGGAATATCCCTCTGGCTAGTTCAAGTCACCTGTCCTGGCTATGTCTTCTCCCAATTTCCCGTGCCCCTCCAGCCCTCTGGCTGGAAGGGTCCAAGGAACTGAAAAGACCTCGATTTAGTATAAACATCACCCAGAAACAACTAAAAACATCAGTGTCCTGTCAACATTGTTCTCACACCAGAGACAAAACACAGCCCTGCACCAGCTGCTAAGAAGAAAATTAACTCTGTTCCAGCTGAAACCAGGACACTGTTGTTCAAGAAGACTCTTTTATCTAAAGGCTTCAGAAAAATAAGGCCATAAAAATATAACATCAGACTATTTGTAACAGGATTAGACAGTAGAGTGGACTGAAGAAGTTTGCCCAATGTGGTACAGAGTGGATGGCAAGTTTAAGGGAGCCTGTAAGGTCTTATTTTACCCTCTTCCCATTTATTCCCTTTGAGAATTTATAATGCCATTGATATCTCACCTATCAGTAGGACGTTTTAAATCTATTAAGTGTTGTACTCATCTTTTTTTTTTTTTTTTTTTCCCCCTTGAGAAAACAGAAAGTGATTTTTTGTTTATATTTATTTAATAACATGCAGGAAAACCATGTCAGAAAAATTATGTGAAAGTGTGTTTTCTGCATTGTATCCTGAGGGCAGTAAGATTGCTGGTTGTTCTGGGCTCCAGTGCTAATGAATTATCTCGGTGCAGACATGACACTGACTAGCTTTTGCTAGGAATGCTTCATCCTGAGTCTACTGCCTGAAGTGAAAATTCCATATTGCGTGGAAAAATATAACGTTGGTTTACTTGATAATAGTAAGCTGATAAAATTCTAAAATCAATATTCAGATTGACATAGCATCTCTGGCCAAACCAAAATCCTAATTGAAACTCTATGGCTGACTTATATTCCATATTGTAAGACATATGTTAGAATGGCCTGAAGCATTATTTTTTTTCCCAGATTCAGATTCCTATCAACTAGGTGTGCATCCAGCAACATGTAATATGAAGGCAGTGATGATTCATTGTCAGAATGCAACAAAACTGAATAACTCTATCTCCTTGAAATATCCAGCCAATGTTTTCTTAGGTTGCATAATGCATTATTAAGTTCTTACTGAGTCAGCTGATGGGCATTCAGATTCTGATGACTGTATGACTATCAGACACCTAAAATAGTACCTCTCAGACAGAAGCTGGTGATATTCCGGATGAGTTCTTGTCCAGCATTTCACTTGCCCTTTTATCAGTTCAGATATCTAAGTAGAAAATAAGCAGGTATTTCTGAATTCTCTACATTTAAGAAAAAAATGCAGACACATTGCTGGAGTTCAGTTTAAAAATAAAAAAAAAAATAGAAAAGATATCTGTGGAACAGATATACAGTAAGATCTAGAGAATGCATTTTGCTAAATAAAAGCCAAATGTATTGCACTTAGTCATGTTCCCCTTTTTTCTGTTCTTTCACCTCTTTCTACTGGAACAATTTCACCCCTAAAAATAAATAATAAAAAAATCCCTCGGACCTTTCTGTGCTATTTATGGATGGTCTAAACCAGAAGAAAATTTAGTGGCTTTGAGATTCCTAAGTCCTTAACCTTTTCAATGTTGAGAGGAAAGCAATAATGAATGAGCTTTAATTGTAGCCTACAACTTACTGTAGCCATCTGTGTCCAAAAAGTTATGGTGGCAGCTATCTAATGTTGTTATGCTTAAGAACCTGTCAACACTGGCACTGTAAATCCCATTCGACTGCTCTTTGGAACTTGGCCATAAAAAAGTGCTTCAAATTGAACCTTGCTTTGCATGGCTTTAGACTAACAGCTTTTCCTTTTTCTTCATACATATTTTAAATTAAATGGATTTTCAGTAAGCAAGAACAAAAGAAAGCTATACTTAAGGAAATAGGAGTTTTCACAGTAGTTCATTCATTTTGTCTTTATTGCTCAGCCACTAAAGAAGAAATAGATAAGATAAAAGCATTAATTTTATTTCTTTCATATCCTGTTTCTTACTCATATGGGTTTATTTATCACTAGGATCATTCAGGCATGCAGTATCTCTCCTCTTTCCTACCTCCTGTCTATTTCATCTGTATTTTCAGTTTGTTCCTTTTTTCCCATGCTTTCTCAAGTATTTCTAGGGTCTTCCAAATGGCTTCCCAGTTACATTCAGTTGCAGTTATACTGCTGTTGTAATAGAAAGCCTATGACAGATCTCCAACTGCTGCAACTATCCCTTTTTTCTTACCTATGTTTCTTTATTCCTTTAGTATTTCTCACTTAATCTGACCTTTACATTCTCACTTTTCTACTTTTCATTATCTTTGCTAAGCCTTCTGATTGAAACACAAATGAGAAATATTGGTGTCTTCAAATATCTATCTTTTTTTCTGTCTATCTATTTATTTATACCTTCTGGTAAGATGTAGATTAGCAGTGGTTGAAACAAAAGGTTTCCTATCTTTTTACTTTCTTGGAGTGTTTCTTCCCATTCATGATACACCGCCTTCTTCTGTACAGGTCTAGTTTTGCACTGGAAGAAATCAAAACATCTCAGATTATAAGCATGAATAGCTGCTTTTCCTCATTTCTCCCAATAAAAGGCCCAGTTCTCAATGAGGTTCCAGCATACTTTTAAGACTTTCCTAAAGCCATCATTACAGTCTGACAGAACACACATCACAGTGGGCAACAGATAAAAGAGGAAAATATGTAACCAGTTTTGCCAGAAAATACAGAAATAAACCAGTAAAATTAAAATGACAATACAAAATCTATTTATAGGTAAGATAATTTTTTTTGTTAGATAACAGCACAGTGAAAAATACCATAACACAGACAAATTGCTTTTGTCTAAGAATCCGTATATTTGATACAGGAATTATAAGAAATAAAAGCTGAGACTTTCTTTAGTTAAATTAAGACTGATTAGTTACAGTATGCACTAGCACTGAGGACTTTCATACCTTGTGTGCATTGTAGAGAGAAAACAAGTAACTACAAAAGTATGTCCACAGTGGTAATGATAAAATGTTACCATATTAGCACTTTGATATCACAGTAGTCTTTGGGACCCATCAGTGAATTTTGTTGACTACAAATGAATTGCATATTCACAATTGCACATCAGGGAAGGGAGAGGAAGAGCAGAAAATTAAAAAAAAAATAAATTAAAACTCTGTAATCTTGGAAATATATTGATACTCAAGAAGATACAGGTAAAAGAAAATAATAAATTAAGCCCTCTTCACTAACAACATGCATTTGAATAACTTCAAACCATATAATATGGTTAATTCAACAAAAATATTTTTGAGAAATCCTAATATCTCAAAATGTTTTGTTTATTCTTCACATGAGTATTAGTATGTTTTTGCTCACATTTTAATATTCAAGTTCTCACAAAAAGGTATTACATGGAACTCCAATCCTACCAATGATTTTCATAGTGGTCAGCTGTTATTTTTACCACCTGTGTTTATAAAAGATATAAAGCTGAAGATATCTAGTGACCTGCCATTTACATTTATCATCCACAGTGATAGATCCATTATCTTTGTTGCTTTGCTATATAAATATATTAGCTGAATAACTGTTAGAGACTACTATTTAATCTGAAAAGTTTTTAACCTTCTTACAATTATTTCTATTAAATGTAGCAATTCTGACTACTGATAGGACTAGCTACTAACCCGACATTTCGAAAGTAAATTTTATTTAAAATATTTCCCTAAGTGAGCTTTATTTCAGTGATCATAAGCTTGGTATCTATGGCACACCTATGCATTTTGCTAACCAAAAGCTCCAGTTCTAGTGTCAATTACTAGTAACAGTACAGTACAATATCACCACAAATTAATACCATCTGTCAACATGATAAGTATCAAGCTGGGTATTTCAAACAGGTCAGCTTTTCTCTCACTGAAGTATGTGTAAAGAATAATATTTTTGAAAATGAAAGGAAGAGGCCAAACTCAATAATGTACTTATCAGTACATCAGGAATAGAAATGGCAGAACAGGATTTTACCCCCAGCAGATAACATAATAGTACAATTACAATCATGCACTAAGTCTGCCTCTATAGATTTTTTCCCGCTTTTTAAAAATAAATATGGCTTAGAACTGTCACTATACCTTTGTGTAAGTCAGTTGTGTACCAGTCTACTTCCTTATGGCTATTGGATGGCCTTTCAAAGGTTACATTTGGTTTCATTCCAATTTTGTCTGAAAACAGCAGAAAGGTAACTATTGGAAACCAGCTACGTCATGTATTGTTCTTCCTTATCAGAGGAATCATTTTTCTCATCTGTAATGACGTAAAGAGGTACTGCAACTAGGATGAACAGATATCTTACTGTCAACTATATACTTGGTCCTGCTCTGGCAAATGCTCCAAGGAAGGGGCTATAAGGAAGACGTTTAGGTCTGGGACTGCTGCCTGCAGCACAACAGTTTTCTTTTTACTGGCTCTATTCTACTGAATTTAATACTCAAGATTCAGATGATAAAAGTAATATGTAACATCTTTGTCTTTTGAACTTTAATCCATGCCTGACACTATGGTGGGTAACTGCTTTGCCTTGTGACACCAGGCTTAAACAGACTAACAGGCACAAAAATTAAGTCGTCGTGCTTGTGAACCAAGCCAAAAATGTTAAAGTCATCCTTGACATCTATGCTTGAAGAAACATCTGAGTTTTGCATTTAAGTTAGGGCTAGTTGGTGTTACATGATGCTGTGTTGGCTACTGTTTCTGAGTAATAAAATATATTAAATTTTCCTGCAATGCTTTAATATCACTGTACTACCTTAAATAAATGCTTATTACAAAGAAAATAATTCTGAATTTTCCAAGATCTTGGTAATAGTTAGAAAAGGTCAAACATGGCTTCTTTAGGCTGGCTGCTAATGTAGGTGAAAACAGCTTCTGTCTCCATGTGGTGATAGAGATCAAAAAAGTAAAGCGCTTGGAGGGAAAAGCAGGTTTCTTCAGACTTCTGTGCTTGTCCCACAGAGACAAGCAGAATAGAAAAGGATGTAATATTCTTATCACAAGGCTGCATTGTGCATGCTTTTGAAATGTGAAGGAGCTTTTTGCTTATTTGAAGTGAGAACGTTGCCAAAATGAGTAGTCAAATTAATTAAGTACAATATTTGCCAGTTGTGATGTCCAGACAAGCACCTACAGATTTTATGGAGGAGGAATCATAGGGAAATTGCCAAAGTCTCAAAACATTTTTCTTCTTAACCTCACAAGCAATTGTCACCTCATGTCATTCTTTTTTTTTTTTTTACTACAGTTCGCAATTTCATAGAAGAAATGATTAGTGATACCATGCATCATTAACTATGTGGCTGAAGTTTAAGCCCCCAGAAAAAGTGAGCCAACTTAATTTTCATTGTAGAACTACCAGCTCCAGCATGTTACTTCTTGAACCAGCAGAGGCTGAAATCACAGAGAAAGTATTGATTTCAGATCCTCTAGGAATGGTGCATCTCATGTAATCCAACTGTTATCACCTGCTGATTCATCAGAAATGGTTTTCAGGGAGTTCAGCCTTTCTTGGCAGAAGGCACTTTTTGGTGTAGTGGTAATAACACATCTAGGTATTTATAATATACCCAGCACCATATC
Organism: Falco punctatus; assembly: GCF_963210335.1. Classification (NCBI taxonomy): domain Eukaryota; kingdom Metazoa; phylum Chordata; class Aves; order Falconiformes; family Falconidae; genus Falco; species Falco punctatus. Next base: position 104,918,450 of record NC_137581.1, on the reverse strand, counting down.
ACCTTAATGCTTAAATTGAATCACTAGCTAGAATTTTCTCTTTCTTTTCCTATTTCATAATCCAAAGCAAATGATGATAATTGGATGCTCTATCTATGAAAGCAATCAAGCTAAGTAATACCCTAATACTGGGCAAAATGCTTTAGTGTTTTTTTTTTTAAAATATTCATTTTTCTTATCTGAAATTCAAGGATGTCCTGCCAAATGACAATGAATCTTCATAATACTTTGGATTTGTCATTGTTCCAATTTTTCTGCTGTTCTCTGAAACTTCTTTTTTGAAATTACAAACTTTAAACGGACTTGTTAGGTCATTGTTGGTTGAATCACAGTATTTATCAGAGTCAGGAGAATAAAATAATCTGGAGATTCCATAATTCCTGACTTTTCAATAAAAAATCCCCAGACTGTAAAGACTGTGTGCAAACCAGCACCCGTGAATTACCCATTTGGCTTACATTTATAGTGCAGAGAACCAGGGGAACCGGGTTGAATCATTTATATGTGTGACCATTGTTTCATTTTTCTTTTTGGCTGGACCCATTATTACTTCCATAAATTAGCTTAGGGTATGGTTCCCAACTGACTTCTTTTGTTTGAGCAAAACTCCTTTAAACTCCTTGATACTCATTGATGAAATAGCTAACTATGCTATAATGTCCTTGATTTTAATGACACATTAACTGTACTTTCTCATTAATGATATGTCTATTATACCTCTCCATACTTCTCCTTATTATCTTGTTATCCCCTTAAGTCACAGCTAATGTTAAGATAAGATCCCAAGGCTTCAATTGGAAAAATACCTCTAAAGCCCATTACAGGAGTCCCAGACAAGCCAGAAGGCTCTCAGTCAGTTTAGCATTTTGTAAGAAATTTGTATTTATTAATTTAATCATTAAATATAAAGATTAAAATATAAGCAAATACCAACTACAGATTAAATGAAATTTACATTAATTGAAATAAAACATTCCAGTATTATTGAAATAATAGTATAAATGATTCAGTTTGTCTTCTTATAAGTGTTAACCTTAACACGAAACTTTGGTTGCATCATTGGCAACACATATTAAATTTATATTCAGTCATTAAGTTAATATTCAAGTTTTACACTAAAGACTATGAAATACTGAATTCAAATATTATTAGAAGGGAACATAATATAATGTATATTTAATTAAATTCTAGCTTGTACTTTTCATTTTTATTTGCAACCTATACTTATTAAGCTGTTTGAAAGATTATTTACTTCATCGTTGCTTTTTCCTATAACTTTATGTTTTCCTATACAGAGATTAAAGTATTTAAAATGTTTATAAACTCTAGAATTTCTGTGTGCTCTGCTAATGACAAGATGAATTAACTGTATGCACCCATATAGCTGTTAATAAGTTGTAAAAACCAAGAACAATCAGAATGTTTTATTAAAAATATCTGCAACATTACTTTCATCAGTATTATGTCAATTACAAGTGATGTTCTAGGTGTCACCTAATAGTACCCACAATATCATAAGTATTTTTCAAGACCCAAGCAAAGGTTCAGCCCTTACACAGAAGAGCCTATAATGAAAAAGAAATTTGAGCAACCCCAAGAAGTAGCGTGAGAATAAGTTGAGGTGTAGATGTGAAGTGAGATGATGTTGTCTCTCAGCTCCCCAGCCTATATGTAAGCTCTATCCACCTGTGTTTTGCAAACTGAAATAGGAGTTATCACTCATAACCTCCTGGGTCATGGGTGTTTTTTAAAAAAATAAATAATGTTTACACAATTAGAGGGAGAAGAATGCAGGGCAAGCTGGGAGTTTTGATCAATTTGTAAACATTGTGAAAGCAAGGATGAAGAAGAAGGAGAAAAAAATAATGTATAAAGGCTAATGAACTTGTGCTTTGTTAATTAACTTTTAGAAAGAACTTTTGATTGACTGATGTATTTTCCATAAGGGTGGTCACATATTGAAATTCTACTTTCGGGGCCTTAAAATATGATAGCCTTTATGCCACTTGCATGTTTTGGGATGATATGAGGGTAAGAAGCTATAACAGGACTGTGAGAAGCAGGGCATGCAGTATCTTTGCTTTTCTGTATATCCATCAAGATTTAGTTCCTTTCTTACAGATCATACAGCTGCTAGAGTCACACATATCTCACATCTTCTGGGCATCTTTCATGTGCCCCATATTCCCTTGCTTTCCCAGAGGAACCCAGACAAAGCACCAACAGAAAAATGAAGCAGAGAGTCCATAAATGTAATTGAGTTTTTAACTGGCCAGAGAAAAGCCTGAGCAGAGGTAACAAGTTTGTTCTTAATGTAGTTGAAAGGGTTAGGTTGTGCACTCATACCCTATTGATTTTGCATTGTTGATGACATATATGCATCTTTCTTTTCCGAAGGTATACCTACCAGTATTTAATTGGATTATTTGCTTGCTTGCTATAAGTTTTTCTAGTAGATTCTTCCCTCTTGAGGAGCTTAAGAGCTGAGATTTGAAGCTGGAAATGAAGACTTAAATATGAAACTCTATGGAGTAAATTTGAAATGTAAATGCAAATGTGTTCTGCTGCTTTTCATAAAATTCCCATGTCTGATTTTGTACCATTATACTGGTACATTGAACTTGATTTTTCAATTGGTCTATGTGCATCTTCTCAATTAACTAATCTGAAAAGTTACGGTTTTGAGTCTTGTTCACTGGGCTTGTTAGCAAATGAATGAGGTGAGAACAGGGAAGAAAAGGACAATGGAATGTAGAGAAACAACAACCCAAATCTGAAATTTTCAAAAGCTCTTTCACTGTGGAAAGTTCTTCAATATAAATTTTTAAAGTTACTTAGGAAATATCTGCAAATGGTCACAGCATAAAAGCTGAAGTTGTCACCTATTTAACCAAATCCAGGTAATCTTAATAGCAGACTTCTGAATAAGACCATCTAAGGACAGCCTAGATTCAAAACTATGATATAATAGATACCATGTTTTCAAACCCAATCTATTCTTCTTAGTGAGTTACTCATGTGTTGTGAATATTCAAGTTTTAAGTGCCAGTTAACAACAGTCTATGATGATTTTTGCATCTGCCTGTTTGTATAATGTAGTTGTGTTGTTAGGTGTCTGTAGAAAAAAAAGAAAGAAAAAAAAAACCCAACAATTTTAAAAGCACAAGACAAATCTTTAAGCTTAACATATTTACATAGCAGACCCACTAAACTATTTGTGAGAGGACAAATATATCTTTGGAAGTTGTTTTCTTTTCTTAAGGTAGAAACAATTAAAAAATGCATATTAATAACACTCAAAATCTAGTTACAGCCTAGGTGGATCCATGTAGGCCCAGTACAGAGTCCAGCTATATACTATCCTTAGCAGTAGTTAATCTGAAAAGAGAGTCAAGAATAATTTTTGTATATGTTTATTAATTCTGCTTTTTGGTGTTTTTCCTTGTCTTTCTCCCACACACCCACAGCCTGCAATTTATCTGGTCCTTCATTGGAAAGAGAAAAGACTGGGTGTAGGTGGAAACCAACATCCTCCTGCCCCATTACTCTCTCCCACTGTCACATCTTAGATAAAATGGGCTAAGTTAGAAAAATAGGCCTGCCATCATCTAGTCATTGAAAACTGAATGAGTTTTCATAACAAAGAAATTGCTTTTTCTTTCTTGCATGCTGTTTTTTTTTCAGTCTTGCTGATTTACTTTTATGCATTTCTCATTGAGCTATTAAATGCCATAATAGATTTTCTTTTACTGTGAAGCTGTATTGCTAACTTTGGAGAGGAAAGGAATCCCTCTTTTCTAATTGATGCTGTAAAATACAGTAAACTGGATGATGAATTAAACTTTCTGTGTGAGAGAAAGGTCTTCTTTGTGAATAATGCATTAGGCTTTGTTTAAACCATATAGATTTTATTTGCTTTTTATTAACTTACTACGTTTGACACCGCTTCTGCATTTTTCCACCCCTTCTCCCCCTGGGGATGTTTTCTAATAAGGCATTTCATAAAATGTATAATTTCTTTTTTATCCTAAGTAGATCTAGATACAAGACAAACACATTGTTATTGTAGAAGTAGTATGTTTACATCCCCTGGGTGGGAACTGGTTGCTATGGAATATTTTAAATTCATGTGTATGTATATCAAAGATCACCTATTTTTTTAAAACTTTGGGCCTAGTTTGTAAAACTTATTACCATGCATAATATTTGCTGTTTCCTGGGCCCCCTCTAGAGTTCTATAGATACATATGGTCAATTATGCACACAGGTTTAATAAAAGGGGTGTTGGGTGTGGGTGTCCCTTGTCACACACACAACTATGAAAATAGCTGCTGTTGTTTACTATTTTTTTTTTGTCCAGTAGTGCATTGCTATACTTGTGGTCTTTGACTCTATTGAACTAACTGTTGTTAAACCGATCTGTGCATTTGTCTGTCGCTTACTGCCTGAGCAGTTAAGTTACTGATTTTATTGTCACCATCTGTTGTGAAGATGGGGCACACTCCCTCCACTTTACAAATATGATTTTTTATGAAGGTCACAGAGACATGTGGTTGAGCCAGGGACTAAAATCTTACTCATTTCCAAATCTGCACTGATGGTAGAACCAACTCCATTTAGCTATATGTACAATGTATGGTATGCTATATAGTAATATGTGGTAGCTATATGAACCATAGGCGGCTTTCTTCTTTTCAAGTCATACAACTCACTGCTTGGAAAAAGCCAGCCTACTCCCTGTTAAATAAGTATCAAGTTTAGGAAGGCTCACCCTTCTTTCAAAGTATTATTGCCTGTTAGACTGTGATCCTTTTTATCACTGTTCTAGTCCTCCCTTTTTCCATCAGGGCATTCTTCCTTTAGCAGCTATAGACTACCTGACCTCTTCAGTTGCACTTGAATAAAGAGAACCCAAGAGCCCGAGTGATGGCCATTGAACATACTGTAAGTGTTTACTGATGTTTCAGACTTTTTCTTTCATGTGGCAATACACAGAACGGATCATGTGTTTGTCAACTCTGTTAAATACCAATTAAATAGTTCTACAGCTAAGCTAGATTGAATTCCTGAATACCTGGATAATTTCATGTGTTCTTCACTACACATTTTAATCACCAGGCCTGTAATGAAGATATGAATGTGGCAAATAAAACGAACACAATTTAATGAGAAAACAAGAAATTTAAATCCTTGGGTCGTGAAATAGATGTAGTACTAAATACATAATTGCATGAATTTCAATAACATATTTCAGTGACCAGTATTTGGGCATAGTGTTTTTCATAGAAGATTTGTGTTTTGTCAGACTTTACACCTATTGGAGTGAATAATTAAAAATGCATAGCTCATTGCATATGTATAGCATACCATTTACTTACAGCTCAGCGTCATTAGTTGCAACAAAGACTGAAAAATCCAAGTGCATAAGAAACGTGTTTTGCAGAACACAACTTAGTTGACCTAAACAGAATTACAAACACCTGTCTCTGAAGCTAGTTGCCCTTGCTGTTCTTATGTCCATGGAATAAATATGCAGTTCTGGGGCACAGCAGATACTGTATCACACTGTAAGAGTGACTCCTTCATTCTGCTGAATACAAAGGCAGCCTTAAGGTGATTAGTTCAGACATTGATATCTACTTGGTTCTTTGATCCTAACATCTGTGTGCTTCAAGCTGATAGATGGTTGATTGCCTTTAAGCAGAGTGGCTCCTTAAAGGTGGCAACTGGGTCCTTATTTGCTCCTGTGAAAAGCTAATTGTGTATCATCTCTGACAAAGCATTGCTTACTGTGTGGGATCAGCACACTGTCTTAAAAACAGAATGACAAACTGACAAGATTTTTTTTTTATTTATTTTTCATATTTATTTACTTATATTTTAATTCAAATTATCTGAGAATGCAAATTTAATTTAAGAAAGAAAATATATATTGTGGCTATTTAGGTGGGCATTGGAAACCCCACCTAAAAAAAAAAGAATAAGTGAGAAATGTGAACATGTGCATATATATACACTGATGCATTTGTTTCTGTCACAGCACTGTATGGATAAAATGGGATATTTTCTTGCATTGCACATTACCTGAACAGAGTGCAGTCACTTCAGACAGTTGTAGTCAAAGCTGTTGCAAGCGCTGCAGTCAGCCGCTTTGCTAGTTACGCAGTAGAAGAGACTTTAATCTCTTGCAACTTGCTTCAGTCATGTCAGGACACAGTAGTACCCAGATGTAATATTGTTGCACCTCCCCTTAAAATGGTCTCTGTGTGTTCCTCACCTGTTCTTTCACTCCTCCCTGCCTACCCTCTCTCGAGCTGATTTACAGGAGATACAAAGCCATCTTCCTGCTGCTGTGTCTCTACTGACAGTGACTGTTTGCACCTCTCTCTATACTACACTTTTCTCTCTCTGGTTTCAAATATTTCCCTTTATGGTCTCTTCATTTTTGCCCCTTCAGGGAAGATTGGGCACTTAAGTATATCAATCTGATGAGCAAGAGTGTAAGCCTGGAGAAGCCAGGAATATTGGATACTAGTCAAGTCTCCATGGCAGTAAGTATGTGATTTCTTGCCTTTCAAGCCAAGAAAACGTGCAAAGACAGTAAGTGCTAGACTATAATATACACCAATAATGAGTTTCCAAAATCAAACACTGAGAACAGTGACAACTCAAAGTTTTAGTTCTAGGGTTGGTGATTTTTTTCATTTCTAAGTTTTATTTTCCTTCGTTTTAGGACAGCATGAGAAGAGAAAAAAGGAAGGAAGAAGAGGAAAAGATAAAAAAGAGTAAGTAAGAGCAGGGAGTGAAGTGTGAGTTGTTTCCACTTAGTGAGATCTTTTCTCCTAAATTCACATAGCTCACTGATGGTAATGAGGCAGTTAGCAATGCTTTCCCATTACATCTCAATAACCCAGGTAGGAACCAAACAAGCCAAAATACATTGTCAGTATTCCCTGAACTGATTTATGTTTGCAGCTTTTTTGTGGTTTTGTTTGTTTTTTTCTTTTTTAAAACTCAAAAATAGGAAGAGTTATGCATTTAATTCCCTAAATGCAGTTTTTAGAGTCTACCTGAGGAAATACATGTTTCATCTAATATATTAGCTAGAAAGCTGTCATTGCGGTGATTAATTTGTTTTAGTTTGTTTCACTGCAGACTACAGCTGTTTTGTGTATCTGTGTCCAAAGTGCATGGGCACAGCAGAACTTTACAAACTTGTATTGACCATAATAACATCCTGACACACAGTAATCAACAAAAAGGTAAGTCAACAACCTTGCAGTGATACTTAGAAAAACACAATACTTCTTGGTCTAATGTTTGATAATATAAACACATTTCCAATTCTTTTTTTAAAGGGTTGTTAGTGCTGAATGATTTGTTTATATAGTGATTTGCAGCCTTAGACTTGTTCTCAGCCACATATTTCAGTGAAAAATCTACCACCAGAACAACCCTGAAAGGTTTATAATGGTGCCTATTTGAAAGCATATGAACTGATATACAGAAAGGTTGTGACATGCCCAAGATTATGCAAGTCCATCTGAAGAGCAAGAACAGAACTCAACTGGTAACACAGTCAGCCCTGTCTCATTTTATTCCCTGCTGTGCCCCAGCTGTCCTAATATTTTAGATAAATTGGTGCCTGGAAGAAACCCAGGGAGCTCACACTGAACACAAGTAAGATGTGGCAGATATAGAGAAGGAAAATAGTTTGAGAGGCAAGCTGAAATTATGGCTTTATTTTCAACTAAGGAGAGTCATCTTCTGAATCTTGAGAAAATGTCTGAATTTTTCACTGCTTCCTTAGAAAGCAAAACAAAGCATCTAGGGGCATACTTTGTCAGCTCTTAGTCGAGTGATGGAGCTTTGTCTTCTGTTTTTTTTCTGATAAGACTTTCATAAAGTCCATGGCTGGAACAGCACCCCAAAATGTCATGAAAATTAGCAACAGAGACAAAATGTCTCTGCCTCACATTATGTTCCCTTTCCACAGAGGGAAGAGCTCTTTCATCGTGCCTGCAGTAAGCCTCAGGAAAATGGATGCTCCACTACAGCTTCACAGGAAGGCTGTTGTCACCATCTTCTTCAGGCACAGATGTGGATCCAGCAAATCAGTCCTGCTTCTGGGAGGCGCCCTGAGAGACACAGGGTCTGAACAGTTTTCTTTTTGAAAAGTTTTTTTTTTTTGCAGTGGTAGTTGGTCATTCCTTGTTTCTTAATTTACCACCCAGTCACTTTCTACCTCTGAGGGAAAGGAACTTGGTTTCTCCCAGCTTTGTATGGGATCTCTGCAGCTGGAAGCCCACCTGGATTAGGGTCCACCAGTGCAGATTCTGAGCAGTTTTCTAAATACAAGTAGCAGCCACAGCAGGTCTCACTAGTAAGGCGCTGTGCCTTATCTCCTTACTGAGGACCACAAGAAGCCTTATGATCATTGGAGTGGTACTAAGGTACTAACCAAAGTAAGGGTGCATATATGCTTGTATACTGCTGGCAGTATAACATAAACCTGAGCTTTGATGCTGCTTGGATATTCCATGAGAGGTCCCCTTTGAATAAGCTTGTCCAAAGAAAACTGCCAAGCTGCCAAAACAAAAAAACAAAAACGCAAAAAAACCCCTTATCAACCACTACCAAAGTTAACTAGAATTTTGCAGTGAGCTTCACCTGGACCAACACCTGACTTCCAGCCAAAAAAGATGCAAGGCAGGTGTGCTCTGTAACGCACCCAGCAGTCTTGCTTCCAGAGGGTGCAGCACGAGTCCATTCTTGCTGGAGTCTGCAGTTTCTCTCCAACTATAACAAAAAATAGGGAGGAAAATGAGGATGGAATGTGGTCTTCTGACAAGATGCAGTTAGGACACACCTCAATCCACATCTGAGTCAGGAGCCAGCAAGTGTTCCCTTGTCATAATGACAATGAAGAATCTAAGGGAGAAAATTCACAGAGAAATCTATCATTTGAATTTATCAAGGTATGTGTTTACAATTTCAGCTGTGACATGAATTTTGAATACTACAGAGTAGGTTTTCATTCTTTCTCTGTATCCATAAGGCCTTCCTCTTGTGTACTATGATTTTCTATTGAAAGTTTAAGATTTAATTAGTAGCCATTGCTGGTGTAGAGTAAAAAATGTTCCTGATTCTGAGGCCTGAAATCAGACTTCGTTTTATAATATTTTATTTCAGATAATCTGCTAAAGTTCTGAATGCTTAAAATTGTAAGAAAGGAGGAATATTTTATTGATGAACTAGCAGTAATTTAGTCTTCTTTGAAGGTAATAAGTTTTAATGAAAATGAAGTAGTATGAACTGTCATAGTGCTGCTAAAACAGCATTAACAAGTATTATATAGAATGACTAGAGACCTAATAGTGTGACTGCAACAGCCAAGACAGTACTATAAATAGAGAAAGCCAACAAGTCAAAATGCTGATAATATACCACAGCTCTATAAATTGTTCTACCTAATAAATAGATTGATTTGCTAAATAAAATACTATTACTACATCATCCCTGTTCATCTTTGGTTTCTGTTCTTCCCACTTAGAAATTAATCGCTATCTTGGGTTAAGGTTTGTAGTGTCACAGGCAAATGTAAAGAGTCATTGCAAAGACTGAGGAGACCTAGTAGCAGACGTTATGACTTACCTTTTAAGAAATGTTTTCCTTCTTTGGTGCATATAATCTTGCACAACCATTCTTTGTGCATGGCCATGGGTTTTTCATTCAACTGGTATCAATATAAAATTATTGTTTTAAAGCTCCTGTCATGTTAGAAAATAGTTATATATGAGGAAAGCAACCGTCTGTAGGGTGCAGATAAAAAGGAGTAATATGCAGGCAATGACAATGTTAAGCTGCCACACTGTTCTGTCAAATACAGTCATGCAATTGCAATTATACTTGGAGTTACATTGTGTGTTTCTTGCATAGTTATTACATAAGTTTCACTTCTACACGAGGTCTGTATTGGTGCACTCTCTTTGAATGCTACTGAAAACAAACCAGAATCTAATTGTGGACAGTAGAATTGGAGCTTCATTGAGGAGGAGAAGGAGGTTCACTGTCATTTCTGTTGATTTATTGAGCTGAAAACCAGGAGAAAGACGACAGATTGAAGGCTAAGAAGAAGCTGTAACTACATGAGGGAGTGTAGCTGTAGCTGGAAATTCAGGAGGAAGCTATGGTGTGAGGGTTTATACAGGTCGCTGATAAAGGATCAGACAGCCAAAATGATTCATTATGATCCATTAACATTACTTTGTTCTTACAAATATCATGGCAGCTAATATATTACTTTAAAACAAATTTCAAAGTATACTGTAAGTTGCTGATAATTGCAAGCAAGGTGAAATAAGACTGTTCAGGAATCAGTACAAAAATTATAATGTAATGTCAATAGAAATGGTCAATACAAATCTAGTTAAATCAAACAAACTCCATCAAAATTCCAAATACATACACTAAGAGGAAAAGAATTTTCTCCATAATGGTCTAATAGGATATTCTTACCATTGGTGGGGAGAGGGGGGAAGTTTAATTTATTCTGTTCTTATACTTAAAACTTCAGGTTTACAACTTTTTTTTTTTTATTATTATTCTTTTTCAAGAAGGTTGAAGCGAAGGAAATACTTCTAAGTAAGTTTTATTCTTAGAATAGATGAAGAATATATAAGTACTTAGTTGTATTGCTAAGTTATGGCATTAGAATTATCTTAAAAGTTATACATTTTCACAAGGTGTGAACACCTTCATTTATTTTTCTGAGACTATATTTTCAGTATTTTTGCAGTTCCTTCAGTGGTGCACTGTTATTTTTCAGTTAAAAAAAAACCAACACAAAAACAAACCATGGTTATAATAAAGCCTTCTATATTATGTCATAATTTTTATTTGGTTTAATTGTTATCAATCTATTCGTTAACATTACATGAGAGAGTGAAAAATTTCCCATACATGTACACACCTTCTCTCTACCTCTTAATTCTCTTCCACTCTCTTGTCTAGATAAAATTTTTCCCACCATACAACTGAATTTTCAGAACAAATTGGAAATGACATTTTGGTCATGGAAGAACTTCAATATCAATTTCATGATTGTTCAAACAGTAGCATACATCTTTCATGGTTTCTGTTTGTTTCTTTCTCATTTTCCCCCTTTTTAGGGTTTGTGGGACAGGAGGTTATTGTTAGGGTGTTTTATTTTCAGTTTGTCAACAGAAAAAAAGTTACCACCATTTTTACATCCCATTTGGGGCAGAAGGAGTAATGGAAATTTTTTAAGCAACATGACAATTTCATTTTCCAGTTTACCAAAAAAGCCATCATTGAGATTATGGTCTTCCTCAAATTATTTTACTGTTATTTTCTAACACTCCCAGTGCAACTGTAACTGACAAATGAGTCCTATATGTTTATGTAATTTAACTGGTAAATGGTGAATCAAATCAGGCTGTACAGCTTGTCACATTACGTTCTATTCTGGATCAACACTCCCTTGCATAATTGGACATTTGTATAGTTAACATTTTTAAGTCTGCATTTTCGTACAAGTCTACATGTTATTTGCCATGTGAGTGGGAGGTGAGGTTCCTCAAGGGACTGGGAATATACTTATTGAAATGAACTGTGTAAAGCATTGAAATGACAGGTTTTGTTTGAGGGTGGTGAGGTAATTTTAACAATTGAGTTAACAAAGGAATTACATGTGGTTTGCAAGCTTAGAACCTTATTAATCATAACAAATAATATATTATTTTACTGCTTTGTGCTTATATAAAAATAGATGTGCCTAGTCTTTCAGACAGGCTGGACTTGGCTTGAGACATCAAGAAAATCTTCTCAATAGGAATGAAATATAGGAAATTAATATTAAATATTAAGGCTTTGAGAACAACGTTTTTAAAAAAGTTCACAGAAAGTTTTATCATTTTACAGTACACATAGCTAAAGGACAAAGAAACAACTGAGAAGAGGACTTGAATTTTATGAGAAAGCGTGCAATTAATACAGTTCACTCCTGCTTTGCAATAAGGTGCAATGTATTTCAAGTTTCTAGTAGAAGGTACCATGACCTGATGTGAACAATAATTTGAAAGAACTGGTCACAGTGATCATTTCGTATCAATGTAAACAGACTTTCTATTCACAAATCATTTATAAATAGAGTAACTATTTCAGCACTGTCAGCCTAAAGTGAATGTAGCTGTGAGGGAGAATGTGATGAGCTGTCATATGGCTATTCAGTGTTTGCTATTGGCACATAATTATGTATTGTCAGTCACCCACGTCTCAGGTCACTGTTCTGCTCACTAATTTTTTGAGAAAAGAAGTTTAGCAAGTGAAGCAAAATGAAAACTCCTATTGCCGTAGGGACAGTGTGTTTTGTGTGGTAGTATGGATATTTTTACTAAACAGCAGGCTTTTTTTTTATTAAAACAGTTATGCAAGCAGTAATCCATTCACTTAAATGTTTTCAAATAGCAAGACATAAAGGTCATAAATAAATCCAACTGCTATGTGATCATCAAAGAATTTTATATTTCAGTGTTCTGCTCTACTTAAGTTTTACTAATCCAAATTTTGTAATTGATTTGTCCTGTGTCACTGATACAACGTTTGTGATTCAAACTCCAGAAGTGCTGTGCAAACTAAACTGCAGCTCCTGTTGACTCAGGAAACTGCATACACCCAACTTGACTGGGCCTCCCCCATGCCCTAACTGTATCTGTAAAATGAAGGTAATAATTCCTAGCTATTCTAGAGGCTGCCATAATGAATAAGCTATTAATATTATATGCAGATATGAGAATATGTAAATATGCCTAAGCACCAGATTTTGCCAAGGAAAGGGGAAAAAAAAAACCCTCTGATCTAGTATCTCCTTAAATATACCTTCTTGGTTCAGTAGCTAAGACACTATTCAAAGTACTTCAGAAGCGCAGCAGAGTAATTGAGGTACAGAAGTACTTCACATTTGATATACTGAAGGAGCTCCAAATAGTGATATTAATGGGGATTTTTTGTCCCTTTTACTCTCTATGCACTGTCAAAAGCTGAAGATCATTGTTTTTCTATGACAGAGAATGGAATAAAGCTGAGTCAAATAAAGCTTCTATACAAAAAGCTTTTGTAGTCTTTACTGTATCTCAGGCTTCTAGTCAATGCTGTGCATGGAAGGGTTGCTCAGACTATTTGATATGCAAACGAATCATGTATCAAGTGTGATAAAACTGAACACACCATTCAATTTTCACAAACTTCTTCTATCTGCTTAAATTTTGACTTATGTTTGAATTCTCTTAGGAAACTGGACTGTAGTATTTTGTCTCCTCAGCTACTCTTGGCATTTTTCTCTATTTGACTAGTTGCTCAAATCATTCTTCAAGCACTGGTCAGAATTAGCACAACAAAGATGAATGGATTACAGTTCAATAATATGTATTTTAGTGAGATAGCATGATGATATTAAGCAATTATTGCATTTTCTGCTTCTGTTTGTTTTTTGGTTTTGTTTTTAATTGTACTGGAAATTAAGTCACCACAGAAAGCTGAGTCGCCCATCTTGAAAGGTGCTGGGGACCTCTGTGAAGATCTTGTGTTCTTTTAGTAGAGCTAAATCAAGAACAAAGAAGCACGTGTACCTAGACATGTTCTCACTGTCTTAATTCTTATTTTCATACTGGATATAGACTATCATATGGAATTTGTTCCTCTAAACAGGCATGTTGACTTGTTGATAGATCCTTGAATAAAACAGGCTAACATTTTGGCTGTTTACAGACAACCCAACTACTTTTTTGCAGGGAAGAACAGGCTTGTTACTTGCTAGGTAACTACATAACTTCTGAATTTCAGTTCCCCATTTTATAAGTCAGTGAAATAATACTTCCTGAAGCTGTTGTGTGAAAATTTACTTGATATCTTTGCTTACTTAAATAAAGGTGACATGTAAGTCCAAGCCTGTATGTTTTCTTGGTCTGATTTTGATAAGACTGCCAGTTCTGACAGGTTCTGTCATGAGCTGGAGAACAAGGAGCTCCCAAAGGAGTCCAGTCCCCTGCTCTCTTGGTTGCTTTTGTGATTTCTTCCCTCCGGAGAACCAAGGGATATGACTGCAGACGCTGCTGCTGCTGCACTTTCTTGGGGCAGTGATCACTTGACATGATCTGAGAATGGACCCTGTTGACCATGTCTTCCTAATATTTTCCTACTTAAAATCAATCAACTGTTTTCTAACTTTCATGCTTTCAACTCTGTTATGGGTAGAATGATGGATGACTTCTCATTACGCAGACAATTAAAACATTTTACCCTGAGGCAAATCTTCATGTTGACATTCTTAGTAAAATTCAAAGTGTTTTCATGACCTTTAAAGCTCTGGGTAGACCACAGCCCTGTTACTGCAGCTGAGATAAGCTGGAAGAAAACTCATGTTTGTGCCTTGGTTTGAGGATGCCATTCCGAGAACTGCCTCTGGAATCTGCCTCTTTTGGCAGTTTATCAGAATTCAAGTCTAGTGACCTTCAGATTAAAAAAAAAAAAAAAAAAAAGGAATGAAATGCTAAACATTAAAAAGAAAGCAAGCCATATCTACTTTTTCTTCTGATCTTTTTAGCTCAACTCTTGACTGCCTTAACAAAGGCCATAGCTGATACCAATATAAATACAAAGGGCCTCCTCCCTTTCGGTTAATTCTTTTGCATGTCTTTTCAAAACAGAACTTGTTTCACAGAATAAGTTACCACAAATTTTTTTTTTTAGTTTATCTACACAAGATAATGTTAATTAACTTGTTTTCTCAGTAGCTTTGCATTTTCCTTCCAGTGGCTGAATATGTTTATTCTCCTGTCTTCCCAGTAGGAACGTGTCACATACATTTGAACATACTGTATTGTATTATTAGTGCCATTCAGAATGTCTGTCTTAAATAGCACTAGAGACATTGTTCTTGCTTTCCCAGGGAATTAGGTTAGTGAATACTGCATGCCAGTAATTAATGAATGACCAAGTTACTTCATTGTTTCTGGGAATTTTGACAATGTCATTTGTATTTTTCACTCTAACTTTGTCATATTTATTGCTAGAATTTCAGCGGTCAAAAAAGTTTGAACATCAGGAAAAAGAAACATGAGAACATCACAACAAAACTTATAGTAAATAGTTGTAACATATGCATTACATCAAGAGCAGATAATACCACGTAAGTCTTAGGAACCAAAGGGGCTCTTACTCAAACTGTTAAACTGTCAACTGCTTTGTGGCCCTCTGTTTGTATGCATGAAATGTTTTAAGGCTATTGGAAAAGGTCAGAGACCTTAAAAAAACCCAAACAAGCCAAAAAGCAGATTTATTTCCTTAGAAAAGTAGAAGGATGGTAAAGGAGGGTTTCTTCTGTCCTTGGGGTTCGGGAAAAACTCTAAGGATAGAGCACGTTTATAGTAATAAGATCCTGAAGTTTTTCATACACTCCAATCACCTCTTGCCTTTGACAATGGTCCCTCAAAAGCTACTTCAACTTCCTCTGAGTCAGTGGAAAACCTTCTAGTGATTTCAAACGAATTGGATGAGATTTTAAATGCAGTTATCCAGCTGCACAATTAACAGCCAGAAAAGCACATTCTATAAATTATTTTGCTATTTAGGGATACATTTAGCATGTCCTCGTAATATCAATTAACTGGGAGAAGAATGACTCATCCAAGCCTTCTCTAAATCCATTAAGTCAATATCTGACTCACTTTTTGTGGTATGAAAAACGGTCTGTTCACTAAATTCACTCTGGATTTTTATCAGATCATCCAGACTGCATTAAACTGAACTGCAATTGAGGCAAAAAATTGTGGCCAGAAAATGCCAAGTTATATAGAAAAAAACAGGGCTTAATGTGCCATACTGCTAGGTTTTGCCATTTGACTGAAGACACTTTGGCCCTAAGTGGTATGAGAGCTTTAGGAGGATCCCTAAAGGTGAGATCATACAGCAGTGCCTGCATGGCACTACTGCTGGAGATCCAGGATGCTTGTCCTCACAGCCAGGCCCCTCAGCTCCTCTCCGACAGCCAGAGTGCATTGCTTGCAGTGGTGGACTCGTGGGCCATTTCCAAATTACTAGCAGCAATGTCCCTGTGCTTCCTTTGAGGAAAATTTTTTGCAGCCCCTAAGAGCTAGGAGACATGCAGATGTCTTTTTCTTGCTGGTTAGTTGGATGAAGTATAGCTTGTGGGTTTATGTCAGGGGCTTCTGGGGTTGAGTTTAATAAAGAAAGTGGTCAGGGAGAATGAATTACCTGCAGCAAGGTTTGGGGAGAGGGGACCATACTGGAGGACACACTGGAAGCAAGTTTTCAACATGTCTTAGGAAACAACTTTTAACACTGGTCCAACCAAACCAGTTGCTTAAAACCTGAAATGCAGTCAGTAAAACTCTTACTCTCCCAATGTCACATTATGCTTAGAGAATGTGATCATGGGCTGAATATATTTTATATTTTCAAATTATTGACTGCACAAGCAACATTAATATTGATGTCAAAACGTGCAGGGGCACTGTTTTGTTGGTCAGCTGAAAGGCGATCACTAAAGAGGTAGATTTACTTACCATAATTCACTGAAATGAATCTAGAAAGCAGCACTTTAATAAATTAAATGCATAGGCAAAGTGAAGTTCAGACTGTACAGTTATTTCAATTAAGTTTTCATAAGAAACTATTACACTATTTTCCCCAAAGTATGCTGTGGTAACTCCTATGGTATCCCAGTTTCATTAACTTTCCCTCAGAAACTATAAAGATATTTATGCCTAAAATCATTCACTAAGGACTATGATAATGTTCAGATAGGAATCCTAATAATTTTTTCACTTGGGCATGAAATCTTTGTAATTCTAACTTATTTCAAAAAAATAACATTTCTTCTTTGGTGCAAGTACAGATTTTATGCTATATGGGAAAATACTATCATACATGCTCTCATTTTCATTTGTAGTCCTTTCTTCTACAAAACTTCCTTATATTTTTAGTATCTTTCTTTCACTCTGTAGAAACGTAATCTTTTCTGAACATTTAGGTCAAATATTCTGTTTCGGCCACCACCTTTTCACATGAGTCTTAGAGAACTTCTTTTCTATATGTCCTACAAAGAAATACATTTTATTCTCTGTAATTGTGATCATATGTAATCTTACTAAAGAATGCTTTTATTTTTCTGATTTGGTACAGCCAGCCCACAGTTTTTGGCAAAGGCTACTTGGCCCCATTTTCAGAGGTTGCTCTTGCTGGACAATGATATGTCTGTTTTCTTGGCTCCACAGACTACTTGCCACTTGTGTCACTTATATTTCCCTTATATCAAAAAGGGGAAATAAGAGAGTTTTTTAGAAGAACAATGGTCTGAATACTTAGAAAAGGCCATGGACTGCTTTTCTGCTTTGATCTGTCTTGATTTACTTCTGGAAATAAATAAAATCTTAAAGTGACATGTCTGGATCATAGGATATAGGGGGACTAAGAACACTCAAGGGACCCTTCCTGCTGCTGCACCCCTTTTCTTACTAGGTACAAAACAGAAGCTTATCCGGCCTCTTCAAGAAAATCTTCAGTGATACAGATCTTGCACACTTTCTGGGCAAAAAAGCAGTGCTTTATTATCTAATCTTTACAGAGATTTTTCCAATGTCTGGCATCTTTTTCTCTGTATTTCCTTCATTATTGACATGAAAAACTGGCTACTTCCGTCCTTGTGGAAGCAGCCTTTGCGCATTTGAAAACAGATATAATGTTATTTTTTGTTTGCTTGGGGTTTTTTTTGTTCTACTGTTAACTAAACAATTTCATTTCAATCATTACTTGTTAATAGTATCTTTACTGATTTCACTCTGATTTAATTTTAATGGGTCCATTTTTTCTTGGCCTTTGAAGTCCAAAAGCCTACAGCATTTTTACTACTCCAATTCCACTTCATGCTCTGAGGACCTAACAATGCAAAATAAAGTAGCATTAATTTAAGTTTACATATCTGATAGCCTATGTTCTTTTTTATTGTCAGTAGTTTGCCTTTTCCCAAGCAGTCTGAGATTGCTGATGATCAATTGCAATTATGAATCCTTAGCTTCACTTCTAGAAAGCTAGTAGCTAACATCTTGTACTCACACCATATTCTTTCATCTAAATACTGAAACGTTCTGATTTTGTTTTGGTTTTTTTTATATACTTTAACTATTTTTTTTCTTTTCTTTACAGACCACTTCTTCAGTTCGCCATCATCCTGAATTCTAATCCCAGTCCCCAAAAGTTTGCAATCCCTGTGATGTCGTGTGCTCTGAAGTACATCAAAAGAGCTGGTAACTTGAAATCAAGTTCATTCCACCTTGGTATGGAAAGCAGCATCCTCTCTCAGTGCCACAGAAAACTGAAATTCAGGCCATAGTTTGTATAATATGAAGACAAGGAAATTCATTCTTTGCTTTTGAGCAGTGATTTGCAGCTTGTCTGTCTAGCAGCAGCAGTGGTATCCTCAGTCTAACCATCAGCTAATCTAGAATAACGTGTAGTTCTGTATGCATTTCATTTCCATCAGAAGCAGAACAGATATGACTGAAGAATTATATATTTTCACATGTGTTAATATATTTATACACATGTACCTATATGTATGTGTGTTAATGCACAGATTGGTCTCCTGCCATGCGTCAGACACTCCTAGTGCTCTTCAGTTCATTAAAACTCCATAAAAGGCTGCAGTGTAGCATTTTCTTAGGAGCCAGAATGAAGGTAGCACATGTCTTGGTCTAGCCACCATTTTATTGTTTGGCAAGCAGAGAAATATGGATGTAAGCCACATATCAGCCTGCTAACATTTCTGTGAAAATAACCTCCAGCTGCTTTGAGACAGATTTTGTTTGTAAACAGAACTTGCTACTGTTTGGATGGTGACCACTTCTAGTCTATCTGCTCTCCTCCTTTTTTCTGTGTTGTATTTCATTGGTAAAGAACTGTGAGCACTGAAACTCACAGACAACTTAAGCAACACTCAAATGCCAGCCTTTCTGTATGTGCTGTCTATCCTTACATAATATAAACTACGGACACAGAAAATTCAGTAGTGTACCAGATATCTTTGGCTTATGATACCTAAAGGCTTATGATAAAGTCACTGAGTAACTTATCAAAGCAAAACTAAATAATACCATTTCACATTCTTTAACATCCACATTCTATATTCACTAAAAAGACCACACTAGCTCCTGAATTCTGAATATAAGTCACATTATAATCATTCTAATGTCTTCCTTGCCTTGACAAGATTAAAGTACTGGCACGTTCCTATTCTGAATCAGTTTCAGAATTAGAGGAAAACTTTCAGGCTTACATTAAGAACACTCTCACAATTTGATTATTTTTTTAAAATAAAAAATCTAAATCTAAAATGCTACCACTTTAGAAAATATAGGATGAAAAAAAGTATCTTCTTTCTTTTACCACTGTTAGTTGCAAAGTGGTGCTTTCAAGATTTATGGAAACTAATCTAATTATAGTACTCTTTTTGTGCGTTTTGTTTATTTTTTTAATTATTATTATCGATATGTTGTAATTATGAAAGATAAGGTCATAAAAACTGCTTGGAAAAATGTTCCCAGCAAAGATGTTTTAATACAGCTAGAGAAGAAATCTGGTGCTATGCTTAAAGAATGAAACTTTTAAGTCTCTTGAAAGTAGAATTGGATTTCTGTGATTAATGTTTGTTCTGCCCCCTTGTGGTTGTGGAGTCCAGTAGGGCACAGTTATGATTGTCTATTTTTCTTATTTGTGACTATTTTAAAAACAAACCTTTTGTATAGTTCCAGTGATGTACTTTTCCCAGAATCTGTATAGACCAAAAACACAACGAAAAAAGTTCTGATAGATACAAGGCAACACATATGAACAATGGATAGATGAATGGTTATAATTCAAAGTAGTTTTCCAAAAAGATACATTTTTAGGTTGTGAAAGCTCAAAAAATTTTCATATAAGTAATCATTTTATCAAAAAGTAATACTAATGGAAAAAGGATAGAAATGAAGAATAATTTAAACTTTAAGCAGCTTTTCCACTGTGGTTTTACTGATACAACTCAGTAGCCGGGAGGTTTTTCTTTCCTACACGAAAAAACAATTACCTTTGCAGTTTAATTCACCCAAAGCCAAAATTCATAACGTAATTCTATTATGTTTGTAGGAGTGTGTGTCTGTATGCCAAGTTTTTATTTATATAGACAAATTCTGGAAACATTTCACTTAATTTTGGAAAGGTCCTAGAGTTTGTCATAGATTAATTCTTAGACAGCAGGTCAGATTTTTAAATCAAGAGATAATGTAGTAGACAAAGTCCATGACTCTTCTGTCAGTGAAGACTTGTTGTCATTTGAAGACCAGGAATTAGCTGGTCTTAAAGATAAATTTTCTTAGTATTCTGCTTTCTGCTACACAGAGAAGATAAGGTAATATTGTTACCTAATTGACTTTCAAACTTTCAGTAGAAAATATCTTAAAATACTTTATAGGCAATTGTTGTTTAATTCCAGTTTAAATTAAAGATCCACAATTATTAAGTGGTATTCTTTAAATTTTATTTGAAGTAATAAAGTTAATATTGTTATTAGTCTTCAATATCTTCAAAACTCTGCCCCATGGCCCCAAAAATCAAACAAAAAAAAAACCAAGTATTTTTTTCATTGAAGCTTCAAAATAATTGAATTTTTATCCTTTTTGTTTTTCTTTCATTTTCTTTTTTTGTTTTAAATGGGCTTGTAAGTGCTGTGATTCTATGTAAAATACATTTTTTACACATACAGTAAGATACACCAAGCCTCTCTCATCCATACAGACACATCCACAAGGCGTATAATATTAAATATGTATAACAATTTTTTGTGTGAGACATATATGCCTCTGTATATTTTTAACCCAAACCATGTCCTGATCTGTACAGCCATAAAATGCACTGTGGGAACGGAGCTATAGAAAAAGCATTGGACGGATAGGTATCAATCACACCATGGTCTGTAACCTGAATGAACTCAAACACCAACACAAAGTCTTTGCAAGCCATTATGTTTTCAGCTTGATTGCCAAGCGAACATATCCTCTAGGATCAAACTCTTTCTCTCTGGCGTCCCCTTCAACCCAAGTAGTGAACCTGTTGGCTTAATACAGTCACAACTGTCTGGAGGGAAGAGATAATCAAATGCATAAAAAACCCAGACAGCCTGACCAAAGGAGAGATTTCTGTTGGTGTCATAATTGTAAGGAAAGTTACAATATGCTCTCTCCTATCATTAGACTGGATAGTCAAGGTCTTGTTCAGTATGGATTAAGAAATGAGATGCTGAGTTTTAATTACAGAATATTCCTGTGACCTTGTATACAGAACAGATCTCTTCAAGGTCCTTGTCCTGCAAATGATTGCCCATGGTGACTGCACCTGTGACAAGACTGATTTTCAAAAAGTACCACTGTAATGGCCCTTGGAGGCAGCTTATGACATTGTGAGGCAACAGCACTTTGGGGAGGCTTGCAAATGTGTCTGTCTTCTACTCATGATTTTTATTACGGTGTCCAATGTTAGTGAACTTTCAAAAAGATAGGTAGCAGGCCAGCAGAGTAAACACAATTTGAAGAGTCACAAGTTCACTGTTAATAGCTTTTATTAGCCCAAAAGCTAACAAGATATTTTGCATAACATCAAATTAAGTCTGCTTTAATGAAAATAGCACTCATATTGGCACGAAAGTACTCTGTGGGAGATTATATAAAGTGGATGCAGAAACAGCAGAAAATGTTAGTCTGTCCCAGTTAAAAAGTAATTGTTTAGGAAATGTGAATCTTTCAGAAATGAGTCCTCAACAGTTTTTTATCTCATGGAGACTGTAATTTCACATCCATCATCTGCACCTCAGATAATTCATGCCTGTTAAGGTAGTGTTCCTTGGTTCCTGCAGATAAGTCACATTGTTGGGTGACTTAAAAAGGATCTGGAGTAGGGAGATCAGGGCCTTTTGGGACAAACTGGGTTCTAGAGAAATTTGTGTAACAGGAATGCATTTATAATAATTGTTGCTGAATTTGTGTGTGTGGAGTAATATATGGGTTATACATGTTACAATATCGTACTTTTCATCATTCCCACAGAAGGTGAGTTGAGGTTATGAGGTTTCATAGCTGCTGCAACTATTGGGCTGCTGTGAGGCTTATGAAGCAGCTGTACAGCTTTCTTCTTTTCTAACTGTGCATCTGCCACCATAGAGCATAATGGTGCCAGGCTTTTTACAGAGCATGTAGTTATTTGTACGGTTTTGTATCCATCTAATCTAATGCTTTCCTAATGAACTCTTCACTGTGAAATTGGTGCTTTCTTGAATATGAGAAGAGTAAATCCTTGGAATTCCTGCCTGCTTTTTAGACTACACTGAGACCATGTGCCATTAAACATTTGTATTCATGAATATTTAAGCATATTTGTTCTTGTATTGATTTTGTACAATGCCTCTGGGTGTCCCCTAGCAGCACTCCCTATGTAAACCTAAGCAAGTGAGTGACTTTGGAGGGTGTAGGGCTTAAGAAATCCAT
Source organism: Falco punctatus (assembly GCF_963210335.1). Classification (NCBI taxonomy): domain Eukaryota; kingdom Metazoa; phylum Chordata; class Aves; order Falconiformes; family Falconidae; genus Falco; species Falco punctatus. The sequence goes on along the minus strand of NC_137581.1, from coordinate 104,895,840 downwards.
AAATATGTATTTACATAAGTAAAGGATATAGTCAGTGTGTTAATATTTCATTTCCTTGCTGTGCTTCCATTCTGTGTCAAACTCTTAATGTTAAACAAGTCCTAGACTTCTTTTTTTTTCATGTTCTTGAACACCCTGATGTACTTACAAAGATATCTAATGTTCTACACTGCATAAAATGCATATTCTTCTTACTATTTTAAACTCTCTTTTCCCAGGCTATCAGTGCTTTTTGCTTTTTCTTTTATTTTTTTTTTCCAAATAATTAGTCTTTCTTTTTATTTTGTGCTAACCCTGTAAGATGTTTTAATAGGTATCTGTACAATAGCAAGTACCACAGACTCCCAGCTTTCTTGGCTAGAATGGAGAATTGGGTAACAGCTTCTTCTACTCTAGTACTGAAATAAAGTTACATAGCTAGCTCTGTGTTATGCTTACCCTTTCATTTGGAATATAATATATAGGATATAGGAGATATATGTATATATATATATATATGATAACCTGATTAAATTCCTATTCTTGAAATTTTTTTGTGAAACATACAATATTACTTATAGGTATGAGATTACAAGATATTCCAGGGCCTGTATGTTATGTGCATATTGTAGGCAAACTAATTTACCAGCATTTTGTTTCCTTTGGTTAACACAGTGCCTCCACTGATGTGCTGGGTGGATTCAGCAAAAGATTTTAACTGATGGTAAAATGGAGGGTTACCTCTTGGTGTCACTGTATGTGATGAGTGCTTAGCTGTGTCTCTGCATCACATAACAGATGCTCTACAAACAGCTGGAAAGAAAGAATCAGCAAAACAAAGAAACATTGCAATGCTATATGGCACTTTCTTGATTAGTAGGGGTCATTGGCATGCAGTATCCAGATGAAAATATGTATTTAAGCACATAATTCCAAAGTCTCTGCCCTAGCAAATGAAGATAGCTCCACCAGCTCCATTGCTTGATAATAGAAAAGATGGAAATTATTTTTAAAAGGTGGAACTGTCAGTGGTGTCACCAGCTAGCATATACGATCTCTCTCCAGAAAGCGTACTAGAAAATTTCTGAATGTAACTTTCTCTGCAAATATCTTCTGTGCTGTCTTACATATTGGAAACATAATAGCTTACTTTTTCTTCTTGGGGTGAAAGATAATAGTCTTCACTACTGACAGAAAATATGGAATATTTTGGAAAACATGGAATTATTTATTTTTACATCTTGCCTACACTGATATTACTGAGATGTTTATCTTTTACATGTCCAAAAGAGAGACCAAGAGAATCAGAGCTGGATTCACATTCTAAACAACTGAGGAAATCTGTTCAACTCTCTTTGCTAGAATAATCTGTTGAGAAACATCACATGATCTTTTCTACAAGGAGTAGAAAATTATTCAGTGCAAGTTACATGAGTTTGAACAGTAATAAGCAAAGACTATCTTAATTTCCAAATACTCCCAGACCTTCCTTATGATTGTAATTTAGCTGTTTCCTAGCCAAAGTTTTGACAAGCAGAATTTGATATTACAGTACCTTGTATTGAAGAAGTGTCACTTGTACTGAATTTCCTGGGCCTGTTGCTGCATTTGACAGCTGACGCAACTTCAGAAAAGCTCACTATGTTCTTAGCCAGCCATGACAACCATATCCCTTGTTTGAAATCAGTATTTTCTGAGCTACACTTGGAAAGATTTGTCTTTGGAATACCACTTCACACTATCCACATTGTGCTGCCACGGCGTGCACCCACCAAGTCTCTTCAGATTCAGCTATGACCCCTGAACATCCAGTTCAACTACTGAATTGCAACAATCCCAAAGTCTGACGCTGACCAGTGCACAGCAGCTGAAGAATCTGATGACTATTTAAGACTATCTGCCACTAAGATAAAAATGGTCCTTACCTCCTTAGATGCACATCATCTCTATCACTTAGTTAATGAAAATTCATTATATAATTTGTATAATTCCTCTCCTATTTCTTTTCCTTTCCTGTTTCTCTCATGATAGTGCACTGTCCTTACTTAGATCATAAATGTATTATCATTTACAACAGAGCAGCTGTATTTTTATTTTGAACTTTCAATGTTTGACCTGTAAATAAAACTCCCCAGAAAAACTGGGAAGAATGTTTCTTAGGTACTATATGAGACACTAAATTTAATGGGTATAGGTTGTCATCAGCTGATGTTAGTGAATGACTTAACTCAGTACATACAAACTGACTCAGTGCACTAATATTTACAAAGTCAGGGCCTTACGCTTGAACGGCTCGTGCAGATATGAAACTCCTCATTAGTTTCCTGAGAGCTTGAAACATGTTCACCTTTTATAATGTATTTTAAACTCTGTTAAAAATAACATGTTGTGAGCAACAACCTAGGAAGTACTCCTGATTTGGCAGGGAGACTAGCAAAAAAATCTAATAGGCTTTCTTCATAGGTAATTTCTGTGATTCAGTTAACTGCGATAACATGGCCAGTTATGTAATTTTAAACTAATTACACCTGTAAACATTCCCTTCTCAAAGAGCTTATGTGCTTATGTACTCTCTGACAAATTAAACAAAGTACTGATAATAGAAAATGAACCAGCCACTTAAGTAAAATCTATTCTCAAGTTTTGTTCAACCATTTCATCAGTAGTTCTCCAAATCAGTCAGAAATCAACACAAAAATTTCAGGTTTTGAAAAGAAGGATACTTTTTTTCTGTTTCTGAAGTTTGGGAGGGTTTTGCTGACAGGAGAGGTATGGGTGTCATAAAGAAAAAAGCTACCTTTTTAGGTTAGATCACAGAATGGTCAGGGTTGGATGGGACCTGTGGTGATCATCTAATTCAACCCATCTGCTAAAGCAGGTTCACCTAGAGCAGCTTGCACAAAATTGCATCCAGGCAGGTTTTGAGTATCTACAGAGGAGACTCCGCAGCTTCTCTGGGCAGCCTGCTGCAGTACTCTGTCACTCTCAAAGTAAGTTTTTGCCTCATATTCAGATGGAATTTCTGAATATCACATTGGCACAATATCTCAACATATAACACAGTATGTCATAATCTACAGAACTGTGTAGATTATTTCGCTTAGTACATATCAAATACGTGTGCATACAAAGACCAAAATGTTTATTAATTACAACTGGATAGGAAGCAAAGTTCTTTCATAGAGAATGAATTGTAAACGAACTGCATCTGAAATGGATTTAGATGGACTTCATCACCCAGAAAACTATTTTTAACCCCTTAGGAAGAAATACCTGCTCATAGCCCATAAGTTTCTCATTGTTGAAGGAAACAGAGAATAAATGGGGTGCTTTAAGAAGCCCATACCGCTTTCTTTACAACCTACACTACCTTCAAGACACCTGTAATTTAAGTTAAAATGTGGTGAGAGTTGAAATCCACATAGTCTGTAGGAAGGTCAGTTTCCCAAAGCTAACTGTATTTTTGATATTAGCTTATACCTAATGTTTTGGTTTGGTCACTTATTTGTTGTCTTCTATTCATATTTCTATTGATTAAAGGTGATTTTATCTTTTTAGTGCTATCTGAAATGATACTTTTTGTGTAAATATTATCTTAAAGATTTCCAAGTTCTTTAAAGTTGCTCTATATTTATGCTCAAAAGTTAATTTAGTGTTTTATTTTACAAGATAATTTTAAGCAAATTTATGTTCACTCTGACTTTGCGTTACTCTAATATACTTCTTGATAATGAATAATACACATCTAATGATTTGAAAGCTTCAAATCATTGAAAGCTTCAAAGCTTCTATGACATCCTAGCTCCAAGAATATTTTTAAAGTGAATTTACAATGATTGCCAGTATTGAACATTTTAAATACAGAATCACAGAATGATTGAGGCAGGAAGGCATTGTCTAGTTCCACGCTATGCCCAAAGCTGGGTCAGCCAGAGCAGGTTGCTTAGGATTGTGTTCAGTCAGGTTGTGAATACCTAAAGGTGGACTCAAAAAGTATCCTGGACAACCTGCTACAGTGTTTGGCCACCCTCACAATAAAAGTTTCTTAATTTTAAACGGAAATTCCTGTATTTTGACTTGTGCCTGTTGTCTTTTGTTATCTCACTGGGCACGACTGAGAACAGTCTAGTGGTGCATGCACTACACTTTGGTCCTCCTGAGCCTTCTCTGCTCCAGGATGAACTGTTCCCGCTTTCCTAGCCTCTTCTTACATGACAGATGCTCCAGGTTCTTCACCATCTCTGCCTCTCTTTTGCTGGGGAACCCAGGACTAGAAAGAGTACTCCAGATGTGTCTCACCAGAGCTGGGTAGGAGGGAAGGACCTTCCTTAGTTTGCAAGCAGTTCTCTGCCTAATGCAGCCCAGGAGACTGTTGATGTCTTTGCTGCACAGAAGCGTTGCTGGATCATGGTCCACTTGGCGTTGAACAGAACATCCTGGGTTTTCTCTGCAAAGCTGCTTTCCAGCCAGTGGGCTACCAGCAGGATTGGTAAAGATGTTTTTGCTCCATTTGGTCGGGTGGATCCCATCTCTCTCTCCCAGTCCTCCATCCCCAGAGAGGGTCCCGTGGTCACAAAAGAGAAACTCTTGCCATCAAAACCATCTGCACACTCCGGCATTGACCTTCAAGATCCATTTACTCCTCAAACCTCTCTCTCTCACTAGAATGATCAAAGAGACACCACCTGGCAGCCATGCCCTGGAGCCTCTACTCCAGAGCTGTGCAGTTAGATTTGATATACTTTAGGTCTCCCCTGGCCGTACTGCTGGTGCTCATATGGGAGAACATTGGGAGTAACTGGAGGAGGCCTGGATGAGCCTCAGCAGCCTCTCCATGATGTCCTAGCTCCAAGACCCTGACAAGCAGCAAACCTCCCTCGAGAGCAGGCTAGGCTGGCAGGAGGGGGCCTGTGTCCCCTCCAGAAGGTGATCTCCTATTGGCACATCCCCTGGTGCTGCCATTTCAAGCACTCTGCTGAACACAGCTTCCAGCCCAAGTGCAGTCCAGGGAAAGCTGGAGTCATCCTGGTGTCATCCAGCTGGAGTCATCCAGCTTCTACAGTCAGGGGATCTCCATCTCCCAACCCAATAAGCACAAGTGTATCCCCTTTCCTGGGTAAACTTGGGGGTTGAGGCTCACCTCATACCTGTGTTGTCAAAAGACGGACCTCAGATGGAGGTCTGTCTCCTCCGTGCCATCCCTGGTGCTATGCTGGCTGTTGCCCTCCTCCTGCAGCCCCTCTGCCGGGGGACACAGCCCCTGTGCCAGCAACCACTTAGTGCAGGCAAGGACACATCTCCTCCAGGCCCAGGGGGAGGCCACCGCTGTCTCCACAGTCCCAAACCTGCAGAGCTGGTTTGACACAAGTGCCCCAACAGGCTGGGTAGCTGGGGTACAGGGGTGCTGGGGGCTGTGCCCTGCAGGGCATCACCTACTGCTGCACGTAGGGTCATGGTAACACTGCCCTCTGCAAAGCTTCCTCCTCCATTCTGTGCCCCCTCCACCGTACCCTGCTCCACAAAATGCTGCATCTTTTGGCCGCCTCTGTTAGCAACAGAATGCATTTTAAAGAACTGATTTGTTTGCTTGGATGTGGTTTAAAAAGTGACTTCACATGTTGGCACTCTTACACAAAACCTAAAAGTCAGTAGTTTACTTCTTCATACTAGTTCAATTCACCTTGGATTCCAAAAGTCTTATTCATAATGCTACAAAGCTTCAGCAACGTGGATTCATGATTACTTTTTGCTACATTTTCATTCTACTTCTCCACTAACATTTTTTATTAGAAATATTTCAAAAGTAGTAGCAGAAAACAGGTCAGGACCTGGTATATTTTCTATGACAATGTAATGACAGAATGGGATTCTGAGAGTGTCTCATTGAAGTAGAAAGTAAAACAAAAACTAAAGTAAAAAAAAATCAGTACTAACTCCCAAGTGCCTTACAGAGTTGTATATATATAAATTTACAAATAAATCTGGAAAAAAAAAAAATTACCAAACGATTCAAACCTGCCAAAATTATGTCTGATTCCCAAAATAGTTAATTGAGAAAGATAACATAAAAAATGGAATGTCTGAGAAGGATGCTTTCTATACCACTTCCATAAGACAGTGGTTGAACCTTATGATATACAGCAGTATACTTTTACTACTATGTAGTATTTGCAAAATGCAAATAACCTTATTAGGATCTACAATTTATTGCAGATAAGGGGAATATACTTTCAAATTAATAGATTTTCTACCTCTTCATTTCTTCATTCCACTTACACAAATAAATATAATGTTGCCGTAATCACTTATTGCCACAGATCAAGGAAACACTTCCTTTCTACCTTTGCAAGATACCAGAAAAGTGCAATAATGATCAACTTACTGTTTTGACTTAGAAAAATGTCCACAATGTTTTGGACCAAAATACCGTCTTTGTTACAAAACTTACATTACTCATCTGCTAATTTCCTGTAAAATAACTGTTCCTTGTCCTGAACAAAATTAGCTTTATATAAAGATTTCTTTTACTATTTAGATATTCAGTCCTGATTTGCTCTTTTGATCATGCATGAAATTACTTTGTCATCACTACTAGAAAAAATATGACTCGCAAACCCTTGTAAACCTTAAAGAAGGTGATGATTTTTTTGATAAAAATCTGGATTTAAATTTTTTATTTTAATACTTATTTCTTCCTTTTTGTTGGTGAACTATATTTTAATAACATTTACTTACTAGCTCTGGGCAAACCCCCACATTTTAATTGTGTCTAAGTTGGTTTACTACTCAGATTATTTTAAATATAACTGCTCTTCTTCTCTGCAAACTTTTTAAATTCCTTTCTTCCAATGCTGTTCATTTAGCTTCCTTTTTATACTTTCTGACTAAATAGAACATTCTTCTCTTTCCAAGCCTAGTAAAAAGAGCAGCACTCAATACTGATGTTTGCAGTATTGTACTCATCACATATATTCATTTCTGCCTGTTCCTTCTCACTCATGCTATTTGTCTTTACTCCCCAAGTTAGCTTTTTATCCGTATAGAGTGCATATATCTCCTGCAATACCAGATGACCTTGCTGAAAGTCATCTTTGGGTGGTCGTGTAATAGAGATTTCATAAGGTTTCTTTTAAGGATGTACATTCTGTCCAAAAGTTCTCTGACAAATCCTGTGTATTATTTGCTTGTATATAACTGTTATGTTTGTCTTTTGTGAAAACATCTTGATAAACCTTAAACAATGTTGCTGTTAGTTCTTCCCTGTTTTGTCTTTAGTCAGCATTATCTTGTTTGTTTTATGTAACCCGAGATGTGGATTTTTTTATTTTTTTTTAACTATTACTTCTGATTGGAAAGGCTTCCACCATCTCATTTATTGTTTCCCCCCCCCGCCCCCGCCCCCATTTTATAATAAATCCTGTTGATTTTAATGTGTTCCTTAGATACGTTTCTTTCTTCAAATGGTTCTTTTTTCTCCTCATGTAATGCTAGTCTCCTTCAGGTTTTTGCTCTTGTTCTGATTTGTTATGAGTGTTGCCCTGTTCTTTCTTCAGCCTTTTTTCCTCTTTTGAGAATTTTGAAGCAACAAGTTCATGTAAATAGCCCATGGTGACAGTCACCTCTACCAGTAAATTATCCCCACCGTATCTTAAAGGGTTACCCACTCCAAAAACATCTTTTCCCCTTAATATCTCTACAGTAATGTTATTTCATTCTTGGCTTCACATTTCCTTAAAATTGTTTTTCCATTCCTTTGGCCTCATTCTATAAACCTCCTATTCTTTTCTATGCTTGAAGTGTTTTGTGGTTTATGTTTCACACTTTATTCTTTTTATATTATGATAATGCCCATGCACTTCTGAAATATCTTTTATGTGAAGACCTATATGCTTTATAATAACTAATGAGTTGAGCTCTGTTACAGAAATTACATATGCCAGCCACCATAACAGAGTTTGACTCCAGGTTTCCACATAAGCTGAAAGATAGATTCTTTATGAAAGTACTTTTTATTAGTAGTGCTACAGATCAAGCTAGGTGCCTCCAAAAAGGGATCCTGGACAAAAAAAATCTCTGGGCAATTATACCCTTACAATCTAAATTCCCACCTCTCATGCAATAGTTCAGACCAATAGTAAAACTAAGGTCTGGGTTCTTCTTCCTTTTTATTGGCTTGGTTTGTTTGCTGTTTTGTTACTAAGCAGTTGCTAAATGGTCATCTTCTTACACAGTATCATATTTTTTTTGGTCAGTTTCAGCCAAATGTTGTAATATGGTTGCTACAGTTCATATACCACAATCTATAAGCTTTGTCTACTCTAACTACTAAAGTTTAAGCTGCTAGCTTTGTCTGCTTTAGCTATTATTAATGTTTAAGCTGCTAGCTGTAAATTTCAGCTAACTTCCACAAAAGCTCTCAGTACAGTATAAGAAGTCATGTCTATTGTTTCCATATTAGTAAACAGAAACAAAGGCACCAGAGTAAGCCAGCTGACTTCTTGGAGCAAAGTACTCTATCATTCAAACTGTAAGAAATGCAATCTGGTTTCCTTGTTTTGTTGTGGGGCTTGTTAGTTTGTTGGGTTTTTTTACTGTTCTGTTTATCACAATATGCTTCTCTTATAAATAAGGTGTTTCTATAATTATTATTTCCTGCTCATTCACTGATAGTCTCTACAACTACTATATGTTTTGCCATTTAACCTTGCAAAGCTATCAGAAAAGAAAGAGAACAATATTTTATAAGCTCTTTCAAGTTCTTTATATTGTGACCTTTCTCATACTCAGCATAGCAGTTCCCCTAGTACAAGAGACTCTTCTGAGTACATATTGTGTTTATATATTTTTGCGTACTTTAAAAAGTCAAAATCTAGAAAAAGTAATTGATAATTCCCTTCTGTGCATATGTTACATTTGAATTTTTAATTATATGATGATAATTACATTTCAAGGTTGTGATGTAGGCATATGCAGCACTGTCAGATTGATGTACAGCTAGTTATCCCTTAAATTGCTTCTTTTGATGATGTCTCTAATATAAATGTCTCTCAGTAGAGACCACTTTACTAAAACATTAATACAATGTATGCTCTTATAGTAATAAGTATGTTTTAGCCTTACAGTAATATGTGTATTTTTTGATTCCAGCTGTTTTTAAATTGCTGGGTTTGGTGTTGTGTAATGCTATTCTCTGCTTCTTGTGCTATGTGTCTGTGCTGATTTTGGCTGGGATAAAGTTAATTTTCTTCAGAGTAGCTACTATGGGACATTGTTTTGTATTTGTGCTACAAACAGTGTTGGTAATACAGGGATGTTTTCATTACTGCTGAGCAATGCTTACAGAGTCAAGGGCTGTTCTGCTTCTCACCCCACCCCACAAGCAAGAGGTTGGGCAGGGGCACAGCTGGGACAGCTGACACAAACTGACCAAAGGGACATTCCATACCATATGATGTCATGCTCAGCATACAAAGCTGGAGGAAGAAGAAGGAAAGAAAGGGGAATGTTCGCATTTACAGTGTTTGCCTTCCCAAGTAACTGTTATGCGTGAAGGAGCCCTGCTTTCCTGGAGACGGCTGAACCTGCACATGGGAAGCAGTGAATGAATTCCATGTTTTGATTTGCTTGTGTGTTTGGCTTTTTCTTTACCTATTACACTGTCTTTAACTCAACCCATGAGTTCTCTCACTTTTACCCTTCTGATTCTCTACCCCATCCCACCAGGGGGGAGTGGGCGAGTGGCTGTGTGGGGCTAAGTTTCTGCTATAAAACACAACAGCGTTTTATAGCAAATTTTCACGACCACCCTGCTCTCTTTATTGTCACATATTGAGCAATGGAGATTTTACCCAATATGTAGGGTTTTTCCCAAGATCCTTCCAATCTCTGCATGCTTTCACAAATGTCACTTCTACCCAATTATAAAACATGATTCTATTTTCTGCCAATTCAGTGATGTCTTTGGAGAGTCATACTGCCACTCTCTTAATGTAGTCAATGCCTGTCCCTGCATCAGAAACAGTACAGGGAGCAAACATGAAGTACTGCATTGTGCAAATCACAACTGGTCTTTTCAGTAATTCAGTTTATTTTTTTATTTGCCTGGCCTTCACTTTTGGCAAGGAATATTGCTCTCTCAAAATTGTTTTACAGTGTTTCCTTTGGAGAAGAAAAGGTGAGGGAAAGCAAAGGAAAACAAATTATGTTGTTGCTTGTGTGAGTTGTTCTCACAATCAAAACCTCACTGTGTCATATCATGACATAAACCACCAAACAAACTAGCAGCCCCGGGGTCAAGATGTTTATGATTAGAAAATATCATAAAGGCTTGATTTTGTCAACCCTATGGAAAAAGACTTTCACTTTCCTGCATTAAGAGCCTAATCAAACCCCACATAAGTACAACTCTACTTCAGGATGAATCAGAGCAGCAAACTGTAACTCAGCTCTTTCATTTACAGACAAAGTCCTTCTAAAAAGATGACATGACAAGTAGAAGCAAATGCTGTCATGGAGAGATATCTAATTTTAGCAGCTTATCTAGTTCAATAGTCATCTCTAACTTGCAGTTGAATAGCTGGATGCAGCTGAAGTAATACAGATTGAGGTCTTCACTGTGTGATTATGGTATCACCACTGCAGCTCCCTTGCTGTAGATTCATACAGACAATGTGGACTGCGCACAGACGGTACATGTTATGGGTGTATACTTGTGTAGTGAAGGCTTAAAAAAGTAGGGAAGAAACAGGAGCTGCAGTACTTCATCCTTATATTCCCATATATACTAGCTTGCAATATTCCCCTATGTGTCAAAGGCAAATTTTAATAAACAGTATCTGCTACACAGCCAGAGGAAAAATACAATATCCTACAGAACAGAAAAAGAAATATGAAATATAAAAGATAAAAGAAGTTACTAATCTTTAATCATGTCCACTCTGAACAAGTCAATACTTCTTCCAGATGCTGGAGTTGTCGTCTTGTCTACTAAACCTATTAACAACTTTCTTTTAAAGGCAGTGTTAGCAGACCAAAACCCAGGGAAGGTCTGTAATCCAAAGCTATGTTTTAATATGAGTATAGAATTTATACAATAAGGATAGATCCAATTGTGACCTTTCCTGCAGAAAATAGTTTAAGTTCTCATATTGTGCTTGAGTTTGTTTCCTGGGCAAAAATCACATACTATTGAATTCTCTGCCAGATCAGGGCAGACGTTCCCCAAGGCCACCAATCTTGACTAGCTTTTCACACCGAGCTCTTACTCTTGAATTATGAATGTTTTTTTTGCAGTGTGCCTCTTTGAGGATGTCTCTTTATATCTGGTAGATTCAAATAGCATTAGAGGCATTGTAAACGGGTGCAGTTGGCTGCTTATTATCTTTTTCTTTCCTTCCATTTGGTTTGCACTAGTGTCACTCCTGCTATGGTTATCTTTCCTGAGTAAAAAAACAAAAACCAACCAACCACAACCAAACCACCTAACCAAAAAAAAGGAAAGAAAGCACAATTTTTCTACATGCATCTTTGATCAAAACTGTACCTGAAAACTCCTTTTCCTTTTAGTAAGACTGTACCAGTTTTAGTAAAAAATGCTTGATTTTTGTTCTTCCCTTTGAGACTTAGGACAGTATGGAGGAAATACTTCAGTTAGGATGACTGATACTAAAGCCAACTATTACCTTCTTATGCCTATGCTACTAAATTATAAAATGCAGTAAGTTGTGGGCTAAGTAGAGGTGATCCTCAGTCTGTCTACAGAGGTGATACAGAAAAGAATTTTATAGTTGTGACCTGAACTTTAACGAGAAACTGTCTAAATATCCAAAGAAGTAATTGCAATGTTTTTAGCGTAGATGCCCCTACAGTTCTCTTAAAGGCTCTTATTAGCCCATTATACCCCAATTTATATATTCTATGGCAAAGTTAATTTACATCACTTTCTAAACTATAGGCCTAATTCACACCGTTCCTGAAAAGCAGGAGCAACAGTCTCCTTATACCTGATTAGCAGCTATGCTGAATGATGAGCATAATTCTGTTGCAGATTTTTTTCCAATTTGTAACTAGTCAAAGAATATATTTCCCAATAAATCCACAAAAAACCAGCTTATTGCTTCCAGAATGCGGTCCACATACAAACTGGGAGAAAGAGTATATATGTGTGTATACATATATAGATATGTATTTATGTATCCTTTTTTAAACATAAATCTTCATACACATTCCCTTTAAAGCACATGGAAGCACAAACATATGTGCACATTTCTACTAAAAGTTAAAATTTTTTTCTTGTGTCTGATGAAATACTGATATGGTACTCAAAATGAATAATACTGTCCTTTAACAGATAAACACAAAAGAGTATCTAAACATGTCCTGTCTTTGCTTCCTCTCATTATTCTATCCACTATTTCTCAAACCAACTTCAATTCAGATTTTTACTGCCAAGAGGAAATTAAAGAAAATGTGATCTTCATGGAGTGCAGTTTCTCTTTCAAACAGTCAGTAAACACTTTGCTGCTTTTAATATTTTCATGCCTTTGGCAACCACCTGTTTTGTTTGTGTCTTAAAGCCTAAGATAATTCCAAGAAATAAACATTCAGCACAAAGTTCAGGGAATTCAACAGATCATTCCTATAACTGATAATTGAAGAGTGCCCTTCAAACAGAGTGCAAAAATGGAAAACAATGTTGCACTGAATGACCAGGGTACTTTTATGATCCCAGCAGTCACAAGTCCACTTTTCTTATTCAGGTGTTTAATACCAAACATCTTGCAGCAGCTTCTTTTTCTCCTTTTCACCCCCAGTAATCTGGGATTTGATTATTTTTTTTTGTTTTACGTTTTATGTTTTATTAAAAATTACTTATTGGATCAGAGGAATATAGTAGAGATACTTCCATATATACTGGTATGGATAGTTAACTTCAATTACAGAGTACGCAGTTCCTGATGATCAAGGCAAACAGAAGTATTTGGTTTTAATGGGCTATTTTATGTTTTCTTCTTGTTTCTTTCATTTTGGACAATAAAAACTGTCCTTGCAAATATAACACAGTCTCTAGGCTGGAAGTTCAAGCAAAAAGAACTTCTTATGTTCTTTATTAGAGTATCCCTCAGCAGAAAGGTAATAAGGTACAAATTACAGCCCACCATATACATACAGAATTCTCCCAAACCTGTTCATTGCACAATTGTGTCATTTTTTAATTTCAAAACTTCATTTTTTTACTTGAGATTAATTAATATTCTGGGAACTTAGATAAGCACCCATTTGTACAAATCTCAGTAGGTTAAAGGGCCATTTCCTGTGTCAGACACAAGCACTGGAGTTGTGTTGGGTTGCTGTATTCTCATAAACGGTGGGTACACTGCACTTTTTGTTGCCTAAAACAAGATAGAGGGTTCCAGCTCTTCCATAGGCCAATCAGAAGTTTTTTGGCCAATATGTGTGTTATAGATTTTTTACAGGTGTAGGGCCTTTCATTACTATTGTTAATTGAAATAAACTATTTCATTTTTCTATGTTTTAGTGAAACATCACTCTTAAATCAATTATTTTTGGTAAAGTTAATCCAAGGTAAAACATTTTCTAATAGGCTAATTTTTCCCCCCTTTGTCAGCTATGAAAACCTTTTTCCTCCTTGAAAGAGTTAAAAAATACCCTGGCAAAGACTTAGTTACGTTTTGAAAAAATCACTATTTTTGTATAGTTAAAAAAAATAATAATTTGCTGTAATGGTAGATCTTCATATCATTGGAGAACTCATTCATAAAGGTGCCAACAATCGATCATTAAAAAAATATATATCCTTACATGAGACATAAAGAAAATAATAGTTTTAGAATGAGAGCAAGAATCAGAAACTTACAGCTGAAGACAGAAATAAAGTTTAAGACTTAAAATTATGGGGAAAGAATAAATAGAAACAGACTGATAATAACATACCATTACCTCAAATACGTCAAGTTTGATCCAGTTGAAGTTGCTGTCAAAATGTCTTTATTTCTCAGGCACTCCTCTCTGCAGGTATGAACATGGATGTGAACGCACTGAGGTCCTGTGAACATTTTCTTTGCTTTCCAGCAGATATAGTGCCCAGTGTTCTTCTAGTAGGGTATATGAAATCAGAAACAGACTACAACAGACTATCTGACCTTAGGATATTTGAAACTGGGGAGACTGGTCTGTATTTTAGCCATTTTTATGGCAGTCGAAGGGACAGAAGCTTGCAATCTCTTCTTAGAGCAGAACTCTGGAGAGCTTGGTCATTGTGTTTTTCAGACTATTGCTCCCCCAGATACCCTCTAGGTAATCCACCTTAATTAACATAATGCTGTTTGGTTTAGATCTGACTATTTTACCACTAAGCATATCTTTGATTTTTCTTAGATCAATTTACAGCTGCAGATACTTTCAGACAAGAGAAAGTATAGTGTCCTTGCATTGCTTAATATATGCATTATGATGGAAGGCAGTGTAAATCATACCATGATACCATTTATATGTGGTAGAATAAGACATATGCAAATTCAGAATGAATAAAGAAAATACTTACACAACTTTGTCAAGTTGGTCTCCATAAAGCTTTGCTAAAGATTGAAACTTAAAAGAGATTTTCAAAGTGAATGAAGCTTTCACGTGAACAAGAATATCTGCAATTATCAGCTATTGTTTTTTGAAGTATTAGACATCTGACCATCTGCTGGTTTGGAGTTTTTTTGAGTCATCCATTGAGTTGGCCACTAATGCATAAATAATGGAGAAATAAACAGACAAATTTTCTGTTCTACGGTGGCAATTTTGATGTTCCTACACCAAACAATGTTTTTAGATGTTTCTAAATTCACTGTTGTTTAAAAAAAATTAAAACCCCTAAAACTTCAAAAATGCTTTTCATCTAATGCAGAGCACAGCAGCCATCACAGATTCTCAACATAATGAACTACAATTCCATTAAACAATGATCTTCTACTTGCTACTCAGGTGAATGGCCATACCTCTGTAGGCTTCATAAAGCCCTGAGTAATCTAATTTAATTTTGAAATTATTCCTTTTCCAGTAGAAAAGAAAGACAACATGACCTCCAGAGGTCCTTTGCAACCTAACTGGGTTTTTGCTTCCATGATTTGCAATTGTATTCCAAGTAAATCTTGATTACGTTGTCCAAGCTAGAAATGATCAAAAATATACTAAGTGGAACTTTCTGATGAACCAGAT
The DNA here is from genome assembly GCF_963210335.1 of Falco punctatus. Taxonomy (NCBI): domain Eukaryota; kingdom Metazoa; phylum Chordata; class Aves; order Falconiformes; family Falconidae; genus Falco; species Falco punctatus. The sequence goes on along the minus strand of NC_137581.1, from coordinate 104,880,636 downwards.
CTAGTCTATGGAACTCTGTATTCCAGGAATAAAACTCATAAAAATACTGACAACAATTAGAATCAAATGCAAAATCCATTTTCCTGTTTAGCTGTTCAAAGGTACCTCCTTCCAAAGTGTGAACACACATGTACATCAGCACCTACATCTGTTAGTCTTTAAGGGGAAGCGTATCTTTTTTTCCAGCTGAGGATTTCAAACACTAAGACAGTAAGTACTTATATTTAGTCATTTAAGAGTCATTTGCCTCTCAGCAGATAACTAGTAGTACATGAAGGGAAATACTTTCTCTCTTGAGTTTTAGACTCTTAAGTGAAAATATTGCAGCTGTTTTGAACATATATAAAAACATAATTTTCCAGGGGCCTTGACTCTCTGTTTACTTTCATGGTTTTGTGAAAATACTCGCTTTTCTAGATTAGTATTTTTCCTCTTTTTGAATGCTACATATGCATAGATCGTAGCATGGAGAGTTTAAGAAATCATATCATTTGGTATTTAAAGTGGTATAGCTATGAAAATATAGGCGTACAACTTTGCATTTCAAACGGCTAGATAAAATGTTTTCAACATTAAAGTAAAAAAAAAAAAGGATATCTGCATTGATTTTTCTCCCCTGTATTTCCTTCTTTTTTTTTTTCCTTTTTTAAAGAAAAAATGTATAGATGAGAAGAAAGTAAGTACACTACAGTACAGTACTCAGACAAAAAGGGATACATTGTTTTACACAGGAGTCTCAGTAACACGTTATTGCAAACTTTCTGGGTGTTAAAGCCAAAGAAAAGCAAATTCTCGTTTTCCTTCTCTTTTCCTTCAAAAGACTTCTAAGGATTGAGGAGCCCTCTGAAAATGACTGCTCTGTTGACTTTTGTTAAAAGGGCTATCTATAAAAAGGCACCCTCTTAGCTCTGCAAATCTTACTCACTTTGAGTAAGAAAACAGTCTGAAATCACATTGGATACCACAGGAGGTTTTGCTTGATCACAGAAATAAAAATCTAGATCCTTATTTCCAAATCCCATTTAGACCACAATTAAAACACTGATCCAAAATAACTCTGTCAAGCTGGCTCCCAAGTAGAAACACTGCAAGCAAGGGCAATAAAATAATCAGGAAAGGCTGAGTGCCATTGTGAAATATATTACTGGCTGTAAGGTTTGTGATTTTTGAGCCAGTTTAAATAAATGACGTGAAAAATAGAAAGTTTGGCTTGAAGTCATATGTACTGTTAATGAGATTTTGGCAAATATAGTTGCAATATTTATTAAAATAGCTTAACAAATGTTAATATCATGGCCAATTTAGATTTATAGAATTCTTTTTGTGTTTTCTTATACCACAGATTACCACAACATGTGAACTAGAGCTGTAATGTGCATCACCATGACATCTTCTATACATGTTAGTTGTGAGCTGCCTGTCTGTTCTTGTAACAGAGAGTAAGCGCGTACTTCTTGCACTCTTAGGCCATCAAAAGGTTTTTTTAAAAGTGCATGCTCCGGTTCAGTAGCCATGTTAACACTGTGGATGACAACTTGGGGCACAACAATATTTTGAGTACTCAGCTTACGTGAAAGTTTGGCCAAAACATGATCTGCAGAAGTATAAAAATAAAAAGCAAACATGAGCTGCAATCAGAAATAGCAGGCAAATTATATTTTTATAGGTATCAAAGCATGCTAAGGCAACAACATTTTAATAGACTCTATTAAAGGAAAATACCAAGAGAACAATTAACAACAAACCTAAGGATCTTTTTTTTTAAAAAAGGGAGAGAGAAAAAAAATAGCAGAATAATGTCTATAAATAATGAAAATTGACTGAGATATGGATATTGAGGGTCAAAACTGAGTGTAACTATTAACCCTTATAAAAGAATCACACTGAGAGGAGTTTTATTGTGCAGTAGCACATATAACACAGGATAAGGTGGATTGCGCTACTCCTAAAAATGGTCTGAACCATTACTTTGGTTAGAGCCGTCTCATGAGAGCAAACAAAATGTATTGGATAGTGATTCTGATATCTCATCATTCTTCATAAGACGGTCCCAAAATTATCTTACTATAGGAAGAGTCGTTAAGTGTAATTGTTTTTTAAATGCCACTCCTAACACATAGTATGATGCACCTGAATCATAGTCATTCCTTCTTCTTTAGTAGTTGTTTTTGGTTTGTTTGTTTTGGTTTGGTTTGGTTTTTTGTTTTTTTTAAGAAATGCCAGTTTTCCTAGCACTTAATAATAATTACTATTATTATTTAAATTAATCACACACATAAATGGAACTTGAGTTTATAGTGATCATTATTTACAGCTGGTTGGAATTTCACAAGAAGGATGCTATTAAGAAGAAAAGGAAGAAATACTTTCATATTTCTTATGCTTAAACATACTCAAGTGGAGATTTAGTTGCTAATTAATGTAAATGAAAAAACATGAACATCTCAACACCCTCTATGGTTGCTTTGTGTGGCGTCATAGAAGTCACTCAGCAGGAGGAAAGTTTCCTGAGGCAACCAGGATGCTAAGAGAAAGGAAAATACTACAGAAAGATTTGAGGGATTCTTTCACTTGGGAATCATATGACAGTCACAGAATTCCAGAAAGGCTGAGGCAGGAATAGTCTAGTCCAGGGGTCCTCAAACTTTTTAAAAAGGGGGCCGGCATGCTGATGAAGTGGCAGTCAGTCATCTGCGGCTGCTTGGTTTCCCCTCCAACCCCCGCCGGGGGGGGGGGGGGGGGGGAGGGTGGTGCCGGGGGGTGTGTGTCTGTAAATACCGGGGGGCAGATTGAGGACCCTGGGGGGCCTTATCCAGTCCGCGGGCCATAGTTTGAGGACCCCTGCTAGTCCAACACCCTTGATCGAGCAGGGTCAGCCAAAGTAGGTTGACAAGGACTGTGTTCAGTCAGGTTTTGAGTATCTCCAAGCATAGAAATTCAACAATGTCTCTAGGAAACCATCCTCAAAGTAAGAGATTTACCTTAATTTTATGTGGTGCTTCCTGTACTTCAGTTTATACCCATTGTCTGTTACTGGGCACCACTGAGCAGCCTGACTCCACCTTCTTTCCTGTCCTCCATCACATATTTCTACAAACTGATAGAATCCCCCAAAATGTTCTCTGTTCCAGGCTGAATACTGCCACCTCTCTCAGCATCCCCTCATATATCAATCAGATGCTCCAAGCCCTTAATCATCCTCGTGGCCCTGTGTTGGACTCACGCCAGTACATCTCTGTCTCTCTTGTATGGGGGAACCTAGCACTGGACCCACCACTCCAAATGTGTCTCATTTGTCATTCTTTATGAGCTTTTCCACCAATACAGATAGTCCCAAATGCAAAAAAAAAAAAAAGAAAAAAAGAAAAAAAAACTTCAGTAAGCACCCTGGATCAAAAGCAGACAGTGCCATGGAGATACTACTCTTTCTGTACCACTTCAGTGGGTCTTGATTCCATCTATTTCTATGCGTAGAGGGAACAATCCAATCCTTAACCACTTTCGAATTCTTTTTTTTTGTTGTTTTGGTTATGTTCTGCTGAGTTGCTAAATTAAACAGAGAAAATCCTGAAGAAAAATATTTTTTAAATATTTTTTATTAATGTCTTATAGAATATTTTTTTAACTCTCCTGACAAATATTGATCGTTCCCAAAACTCCACACTTTCTTTTCCCTATTAAGTACAAATCAGCACAGCAATATATACAGTACATTGATTTCTCTTACTTGTCAAAAACATAACTGATGATTTCATCAGTATTATTGGCACAGTTGTTCCAAAAAAAGGATTTCTTAGCTTGTTTTTCCTGATGATCTTGCTTCTTCCACAGTAATGTAAATATTCTGCAGTGTCATGCTTCATCTGTGGCAACTATGAGATTTTTAAATGTTCTTTTTATTTTCAAAGAATGTACCTAGAACTCAGAGGCTTCTACCTATGAAGTTGTAAGAGAGGTTTCTTATGATTTTAAAAATGTTGTTAAATACTGCATTTAAATTATGGCAGAAATTGCCAGAAGGATGTCCTTTGCTTAATTCTGAGTTCTGATCTCATTTATTGTGCCTCCAGCTGTTCTGGGGCATAAATAAATTACCATTGTTGAATAGTCTAAGTTTAAAGAGCCTGAATGTATGGATAGACATCATGTGTACCTGAAGATAGGAACTGAAACACCTGGAAACTAGATCTTTGAGGACCTCATTTTAAAAGTATTTCAGTAGAAAGAGATCTTTATGCTTTCACAGTGCCAATCAAGCTCTGAGAAGGTTGAGGTCTGCTCACATAAAACAGTCAGGAAAATTTAGGCCTTTGTATATTTTAAAGTTTATTTCCCAGCCAGATTTTTCTTAAGTTTTCAGCTTGTAACATATAGAACTGTGGAACAGGTTACCCTGTGTGATAAAATTTGCAAATACAACACCTCTCAAACAAACATATTTAATTAGTTAATATTAAAAATGCACTCAAATTTTAACTCTTTTAGACCTGCTGTAAAAAAAGGCATAAACAAGTGCAATGTAAAACTTACCATTATTATTTTATATATGTTTAATTTCAGTATGATTGTCACCAGCATATCTATGTACCATTGGTTGTTTGCTTCCTTATTTTAATTTAAATATCCTTCCAAGTGAGTTTTGCCTTGCTCAGAGAATTTTTAGTGCCCTACAAAATTTACTGTTCCATAACTATTGTTCTTGATATACCACACTGTTAATGTGGGTAGTAAATAAATAAACTTGAATGGATGAAAAAAAAAAAAAAAAAAAACACAACTCTGGAAAATTAAGTACCTCCAAAGCAAAATCCTATATATGTGTCAATGCACTTTGGATAACATAGATTTGCTTAACAATGCAAGATTCTGCACACAGACACACAGACACAGACACCCCCCACCCCACCCCCACACCCTGACAAATATAACGACATTTGCCAACTCAAATGGTAATTCATTAAAAAACATTCATTATTTACACTGAAAATCTGAACAAGGAAGCAATGAAAAAGGAGTTCCCTGTTATACTTAAGGATCTTGGAAATGTATTTAAAATTTTTCCATAAAGACAATTACTTTTTTTTTTTTCCTAAATGATGGAAGATACGTGTGTTGCAATCTGGCTGTAAAAAAACCCCACCTATCTGTGGGTGTAAAAATAATTCACTAGAAATCAGGAGTTCATTCTCATCTGTACTACTGTGTTTAATTCCTTAGCTTACCAAAAGTTATAACAGATATCGAAGGATAATGAAAAACATATTAGAAATACAGGAGGAAAAACAGGTGAGATAATGATTTAATTGGGATCATACCATTTAGAAAAGATATAGGAAGTTGTTTACTTCTATAATACAGTGCCCAGAGGAACCAAACCAAGCATTCATCTTTCAAATTTAATCAAATATGAAACTAATGAAAGAAAATGTTGTGTAACCAACATGGCTAACTTTTGAAACTGCTTGCTGTATCAAGATGCTAGAAGGTGTCAAGAGCTCAGAATATCTCAGTAAAGGAGCAGAACTTGTAAAGTTCTGGATCTGAAATTAAATTAAAAGGTAAGTGTTAGTATAAACTATGCAGTTTATATCATATGTCTCTGTAACAGCCTGGAGTTAAAATACACATTCTTTTGATTTTCCTGTCACTGTTTAGTCAATAATCGCTTCCTGAATTCACAGCTGAACACTTTCATCATCACCTTTCCTCCTCTAGTTGAGAACTAGCAATATGGACACAGTTCTTTTATCACTTGTAAAAATCAACATACCTCAAACTCTATGTGTTCCCTTTCCCCTATACATTTCAAAGTCCTCCATAAAGGTTTCACTGACTGTTGACATCCCCCATATCAGCCATCATACATCCTTGCTCACTTGTATCACATATAAGTCAACAATTACCCAGTTCCAATGAAAAATGGGAGAGTGGTGTGGATCAGGGTAGTTGGATGGCTCTGAATCTCAGATACTCTGATCTGAGTGGTGCTTAAAATGTGCAGCACATTTAGCATCACAATATAGAACTGTAACCCAAAGGTATCCATAAACTTTCTAATTTTCACTATGCCTAATTTTACATTCTGTAGATAAGTTTTCTTTCTTTGGTCTGGGTTTTTGTATGTTTCTAGTCTTTGAAGTTAATGGAAGTACGGATGGCTGAATGAGTGTGATTTACATTTTGTTCTGAATGTCTCTGAAATTCATCATGATTCAAAGCACTTCAGGGAACAAGTTTCACAGTCACAGAACAGCAGCTGAGAAAGGTCTATGTTTTGCACACAAACCACTCTAAAAACAACTGCTCTTCAAATTCTCACCATGTTGCAATCATTCCTGGCTATTCCACTTGCTGAAATAACTTCTGCACATCTTGGCTAAGGCCAGCAAATCTTGTTGTCTCTTCAGTGCTGCAGTAATAAAATATTCTTGAAGGTCTCTTCAAATAACTTAACTGATACTGCACTAAACCAGATATTAGTACTTGCGTGATATGGTAATACAGTTCATGGAGGAATCATTTTTGTCTAAAAGATGGTAACAAAAGGCTGGTGGGACTTCAGTAACCAAAAGCAGGTGTTTACAATTCTCAGACATGACGGTGACAGTTCCAATGATCTAAGGAATTGCAGAAATTTGTTAAACATTATTTGACAGCATCCACAATATTCCCAGATCAAATAAAGAAAAAAAAGACCAAATGAAGATTCTTTGCTCTAGAAATTGTATGAAATAAAACACTGCCAACTAATAGGAAAGAAGGGTGCTAGCAGTAAAAAAAGGTGTGTGGGTGTGTTCATAAGCAGCCCACAGAACAGGTAAAGTACACAACTGACATGTTGCTAAATATGTAGGCAGTTATATTTGAGCCAGCTGGAGCACCTTAACATTGGCAGTTTCATTTTCAGGTAAAATGATAATATAAAAAAATCAGGTAAAAATATCTGAAGCTGATAGTGGTGGGATAGTAACTATTGAGAGTTCATGTTTTTTGAGTAACTGATCTAAAAAGAGGAATAAAGTCACATGTCTAGTAATGTGGTAACCTGGAATATACAAAAATCTGTCTCTTGACAGAACCTTGTCTCATCTCTTAAACACTACTTTGCTGCACTAGACACAGAAGTGTACAATGCTTCCTTCAGACATATAAATTCAGTTTATTGATTTCTTTTGTCAGCACAATGTTTTATATTGTAACCAAATTAGCACACTGTACTTCAAGCAACCTTGCTCTCTTCAAAAATTAAGCAGTGGCCTTCACCTGGACAAAATTATTTTACACATACCCTTGTCATTATTCAGTTACAGAAATGATACAGGAAATTATCCTATGTACACAAAATCCATGACTCTCTTCCTAGTATCTGAATATTTTCAAGATTGTTTTAAGTTTCTCTAACAGGAGGGAGAGTTCTTTATTTAAAGTGACTTGAAACAGAGTGGAAACAATGTGTTGCCTCTTTCTCATAAAATGTTAATCCAAAATGATAGCAATTTTACATCTTTATGAAGGTCTCTATAAGATGTGAAGAACTTAGAACATAATAGTAGTGCAAACATTTATGAAACTGTCTTTTGTTTATTGTGCATCATTTCCTCACCACAATAATGTTGTTGTTCACTGTTGTATAATTTATCTTAGTGCCACTTTAATTGTGTTTTCAGTGTTCATAGAAAAGCATCCTATTTGGGATAATTACTCACTTTGGAGATGATCAGCAATTTGGTTCATGAGCACCTCTGAAAATTACCCTGCCTGCAGAAGGCATTTTCCTGCAAGTGCAATATACCGGGTTTGCAAGGAGGGATATTTTGTCCTTTCATTTTCTCTCTCCTTTCCTGCCCCAAAACACATTTGATAATTGCTCTAGGACATGCCAATTTCCTTACAACTCTACACCAGTTATTTCTAGACATGTGATCTCTCTGTGCTATCTTTGTAACTGTGCCATTATTGTAAATTCCCCTAAAATTCTCATCTAATCTTAAGGTGCTTCCTTAACATTTCAGTAAGACAAGTAAGCAAATCCAGCTGGATCTCTTGGCAACTAGGGTGTCCACAGGGAAACATGTATTTCAGTATAAATATCCATTATGAAATCATCACCAAGATTTAAGTTTCTGTATTTAATTACATTTGCATTGAACATGCAATCATCAATCGATTTAAAAATAAAGTAATATTTGCAAAAGCACCATGGAGATGTTTCTTGACAAACAAGAGCAGTCACAGCAAGTTTACAGATCCTCAGTTCTTGTAAACTGACTTAAGTGCAGTGATGATAGCTTAAAATGGTTCTGTTGCCATAGACAAATGTTGCCACTTTCTTTCATACTAGTTGATAGGCTACTGCATAAACAATCTCACTGAGCAAAACAAGTAAGTAACATGGGGTAAAATTAATACTTTCTGTCTTTTTGCTAACTTCACAGGCAGTAAAAATTTGTAGGAGAAAAGCTGCATATGACAGCACAGTTGTGAAAGCTGGAGGCTATTGTGTGACAGATAAAAGACAGGGAACTTACAGATATATCCACTTTGAGTCTGAGTATGGTATACTAAAACATCTAAAAGTACTAATCAAACATGTATGTAATATTAGGTAATATTTTCCCTTCTTTTCTTCGGAGATTTTTCCGGGAAGTCTTTTCAGTCACTGGAGTTGTATTTTAATTGCTTCAAGGACCTATCAAGGTTGATTTCCCCATTTTTGGAATAACTGTCCTTATAGATTATTATACTTCTTGATCTTGCACCTCTTGACCGTTCATATGGGATAATACTCACTGTAGTTTATTTCTGATCTTATTTTCTTACATAGCATGAAAATGTGCATGTTTTCTGCCAGCATATTTGTTATGCATGTGCTACTATACGGAAATCATGTTTTCTAATTCCTTAGTCTAAGTACAGCCATTGAACTCCAAGTCAGGTTTCCCTCCAGTAAACCACATGCTCTTTAAAGAAAAGTGCTATTAGCCAAAGAATGGCAAATACTACGGGTGTGTTGTTATTGAAATTGATTAGTGTTTTACAGTGTTTACTTTGAAGTGTTCATCTTTTGGTTCATTTAATGTATGGTCACAAACACCAAGAGTCATATAGATATGGATGGCAGAAATGCTGAGGACTTTCCCTCCATCTTTCTAATCCGTTTGCTTGACCTCACTGTGATATGCTGTTGTGGTTCACTATGATACATTTTTTTACAGATCTTTCTCCTGTAACAAATTAGTTGTTCCATAAGCAGCAGGAACAATGAAGACCTGCATACTTATGTACTTTTTCCCCTCCGCTCCTCTCCATCCCTCCACTGCATGGTCTCAGGATGTGTGCATATACCTTTTAGGTGGTGTATGTGACAAAAGTACTTGGAGCTGCTTGTCTACTGATGGATGAACCAGCTGCTGCCTCTTCCTTCAGTGAGGTTTCTGTATTTTACAGTAGTACTACAAGAATGTGAATACCTTGAGATTTATATCCATCTTTTCCAGTTTTACTCCATTGCTTCAGAGAGGTGAAGAGCTTGTCCTCTTTTCCTTGAGTAGCTGGAGTAAACCCAGATTTTTCTAAATCTTGTAGCAATATGGTGTAGAGTCTACATGGCAGGCTCTGCTCACTGCTGCAGCCAAGTAATTAGGTAGACTTCTCAGGACGAGGAAGCCTGTTTGGAAACAAAACATCCTCATTCCATTTCAAAGGAGCAAGAACTGGCCACTCAGATCTGACACTGCTGAAATTCTCATCACAATTATGATTTTACACAAGAAAACCTGGATAGCAGCATTCTTTCTACTATGTTTAGTTCTTGTGGGGAAAGGGATTTCCTACTTGCATCCATATTGAGTTATGGTAGGGTGTCTAGTGTATGAATATGGATTTCAATCCTTGCATTTCTGCAACTGTGCAGATCAAGGTGCTTCTGTACTACTTTGGCCCTTAAATAAAGCAGACTTTAATAGATGTTAAGGTACGTGTACTAATTATTTGGTTTTATTTATTAATAATGTTTTCATTTTCTTTATTTATTCCACTTTTGATGGGTACTAATGCTTCAATATGTTAAATTAAAGATAAATTCAAACAATTTGGCATCTTACTCACTTCATAGTGAGAGTTTCTTGCTTTTTGCCCAGTAAGATTTATATTTAATCTTAAGGGTTTTATTTAATACTTGTTTTCATAACCTTTCTGTATCAATCTATTAATGGACTTCTATTTCTGTAGTTCGGTACTGGGGCTGACAGAACCTTCTTATCTGGGAAAACTCCTTCACCAAAATACTTCCTTTTGTTGTGTCTTCCTCAGCCTGCACTAAAGGCCCCAGTCAAAACTTTCTGCAATTAGGCATCTCTCATGACATTTGGGAGCAGAATGGCTCCTAAATATAAATCCAGTTCTCACCTAAAATGTTTTGCTGAAGCTGACATATTTTGGATTTCCAAAACTGTATGAGAAATAACAGTTCCATTCCCACTTAAATATACATGAAAATGAATCTGTTCGTTTTATACTAGGTTACAGAAGTCTTTGGTTTCAAAAGCAGGGCCACATGGTATATAGCTGAGGTTCTGATTTATGTGGTGCAGATTAACCAACAGCAGGAAACTTTCACTCTCCCCTCTACCAGCATTTTCTGTACATGTTCCCAAGTGTCCTAAAACATCTTCTGAAGAAAGACATTCAGTTTTATCACCTATCTCCTTGATCCCAGCAAGATTTGACGACATGATTTCTTCCTCCTAGATTTTGTAATTTTGTAAGACTACTGTGAAGCAAATGTCAAACTGAAGATACCAATGGTGTCGTCTGTGTTAGTTTTCTGCAAAAGGACTTTCTATCTCCCTCCTCCCCAAAATCTAAACTTCCTTGAACAGGGCAAAAAAAAAAGGGGTGGAAAAATTATTAGGGATGTGTTAATTTGGATTCGTCTTTTATTAAGTACTATCACTGCTGCTTCACATTAGTCTAAATCCATTTCTACCTCCTTTCATGTATCATACAGGTGGTGACACATTTATAGAAGCTGCTTCGGAGACCACAGCTTAATTACCTGCCCCTCCCCCCCATTACCCCTTCAAAGTCAAGCTGGACAAAACCCCACCTCTTCTCTTTAATGCAGGTATTTTTTTTCCCCCTTACAAAGCAAGATCCTCAATAAGACAGCACTGAGGCATCAAATAGGTAAGCAATTTATTTTTTATCGGTTTTATTTGACGCTGCGTAAATAGCAGAGGTATTTTTCCTCTCTGTTACTATAATAACAGAAGTCAAAACAAGTGAATTCCCAGACACCTAAATGAATAGGTACAGACTCAGCGCGATTAAAGACGCGCCCGTACGAGAGGCTCCCAGCGGTCCCGCTCCCCAGCGGCGCTGCAGCACGTTACCGCACGCAGGAGGAGCGGGGGGATGGCCGGGCCTCGCGCAGCCCCCGCGCAGCCCCGGCCCGCTCCGCTCCCGCGCACGAGCGCCCGGCGGCAGCGCGCCCGCCGCCCGCTGAGGGAAGCCCGGCGGGCAGCCGCTGGGGTCGCCACCGCCGCGAGCCAGGGCGCCGCCGGCGGGAACGGGGGTGCCAAGGCCACGCCAGCCCCCTCGGTGTGTGCCCCTCGCGCTCTAGGGTCTCCCTGCCCAGCGGGCTGGGGCTTCCCGGTAGGATTCTCCGACCAGCCGCAGCCGCCTCGCCCTTTATTTAGGCTGTTTCCTCGCAGGCGACGGCGCAGGGAGCACGCTCCGAGGAGCAGAAATTGCCTCTCCCCGCCGGGGGGCTGCCAGAGGGCGGGGAGGAGGGACGGAGGGACGCTTTGAGCCTGCGGCAGCCTTTCAGAACGGCGGAGGAATCAACCGGCGCTGCCGCTCGTCGGTGGCGCGGCCCTGCCTGTGGCGCGGAGGGATCCGCGCGGGCTGCCGTGTTCCCGCCTCCTGCGCGGCGGCCGCCGGCTCCCTGATATAGTGCGGCACGGGGAGGCGCTGGCAGTCACTTGGCGAGCAGCGCTCCGCGGGTGCGGGGCTGTGCGGGAGGGCGCGGACGGCAGCGGGGTTTGTCTGTGGTGGCCGAGCACCTCCAACTTGGAACTGTCCGCCGGCGCGAACTCCTGAACATGAGCCTCCTGCCTCTCTACCTGCTCGGATTGCTCCTCAGTAGCGGGCAAGGTAGGAGCAGGGCTGATTTTTTTTTTTTTTTAATAATTATTTTTCTTACCTATACTGTCTGTTCGTTCAGATTAACGTGTAACCGGAAAAGAAATGGGCAAAAAATAAAGCAATGTTGTCACCCTGGAGCCTAATTAAAAAGGACCTAAAACTTGCTTCATCGCAAACCCCCCCCTCTTTTTTTTTTTTTAAGTCAAGTCTTCAAGAGGTATCATTTATGAGGGGGAAAAAAAAAAAAAGCTGGAAGGTGCTAAGTGCACTTAGCTGCTTTGCATGGGGTTTCGTAATTTTTTGGGCGATAAATGTAGGAGGGAGATCAACCGATTAAAAAAATACATATGTGTCGGGGATCGCGCTTTAAAATATGCGTCTGCTTGAGGGGAAGGCAACGTGGGCTTCATTTTTAGGACCGGAGAGAAGTGCTGTCGGTGGGGCCAGTGAGAAATGTGACCTGAAGTCTGCCTGTCGGGGTTTCTCCTCTTCTGGGGACCGCGCCTGTCGCTGTGCGGGGACACCGAGCCCCCCGGGCCGGGGGTGGTGGCGGAGGGCACGGCGCGGGCGTGTGCGCGGCTGCAGGCACTTTGCGATGAAATAACGCCGCGGGGGCAGGTGTGTGCGGGCGCGGGGCGTGCGGAGGTTACGCCTCTGGGCACTGTTCGCCTTTTGCATATGTATGTGCATTTAAACAGACAGCGCTCCGTAAAATACGGGCTTAGGGGTTGTGGTGTGGCTGGGGTTTTGTGGTTGTTTTCAGGGGGCTTGAAAGACTGACTTTTGGATGTCACACCTTGAGCATTTGTGCTGCTTGAGGAGGCGGGGAGGGGAAGGGCCGCCGGGAGCGCGTTCCCGCGGGGTGCGGCACGGCGAGGGTGCCCCTCGGTGAGGGACGAGCGCGGGGTTCCGAAACTATCCGGGCAAGTTTCTGGCGTTCCTGAGGGGCCGCCGTGGGCTGCGGAGCCGCGCCAGGCTGCTTGTGCCTCCTGCGGGATACCCTCTGCGAGACGCCTGAAAGCGCTGCATTGCCTGTACCTGAGGGGATGGGAGGAGGCCAGCGCTCGGGGCTGTTGTGAGGAGGTTTTGGGGTGGCGTGGGGGAATCAAAATCCCACCTAGGTGTCAGCGGAGGCGTGGGAGCGGCGGGGACCGGCCCTCGGCCCCTGGGTGCCGCCACCTTGCAGCAGGGGGCGGTAGAGCTCCACGGCGGCCGCCCGTGCTCCGGCAGTGCCCGGCGCCGGGACTGGGGCGGCTTCGCCTCCCCGCCGACCCCCGCCGCGGGCACCGAGGGGGCGCGCCGGGGCGCGGGAAGGTGCAGCCATCCGCAGGCATCTGCAGGCAGCCGCGGTCCGGGGCGGAATGTCTCACCCAGACGCTGCACGGTGTTTTGTGAGAGTGCAGTGAGATCTGTTGCGCTTGAGGGGGGGAAAAAAAAGGGGGGGGGGGGGTGTGCAGGCAGGCACCGTGCCTTGAGGTATTAAAACTGCAGCTGTGAAGGTCTCCTTCAATGCGTTAATCGCTACACCTCATACCTACAGACGTTTTGTCTCGTCGATAAGTAGCAAAGAGCCACCAGATGCTGTCAATTTATACAGAAATGTTTTTGTGCTTTGGCCACCTCGGGAAGAGCTCTGAAGGTCTCGCGATTAGCAGCTATTCAGAAACAGTCCGGAGGCTTTTCAGCATAGCCAGCACTGGGGATGGTAAAGGAGGAGGAGAACGGGAAAGCTTCCTTCAGGCTTTGCATTGATCTACCTAGGTGTAATGTGTATAGAGATGTGCTCTGTGGTTCCTCTAACGGAGGAATGATAGAAAGCTAGTTTGTGAAGTGTGATTACTGCAGCGTAGGAGGATTACATAGTTTTGGTATCTTACTATCACATGTCAGGAGATAAATAATGGAGTGAAATTCTAGATGCTATTAAGCTGTGTTTTAAAAATTATAGGGGGATAGATATGAGGGGGAGATAGAAGAGGAGGAAAGCTGAATAAATCTAACGTTGATATTAAGTTATGTCTCAATTTTGAAAAACAGGGTTGGGTGTTTTTTTGGTGGTTTTTGTTGTTTTGTTTTTGTGTGGTGTTTTGTTTTTTTTTTTATAAAAGGAGTGAATTGTATTGGCAAGGGGAAGATTAAAATTTTTGAACTGGCTGTAGAAATAGCAGGAACATGCAGCCTCAATCCACAGCAGGGGGTAGTAAATGGGAGTGGGAAAACATCTGCGTGTGGAAAATATTCCCATATAGGTTGCTAGGGGAGAAGAAAATTCTACAGTGGTGTGGGTTTTTTTTAATTTTAATAAGCTTCATTGTGGTGAGGGTTTTATTGTGCAATTCTTATTTCTTGAAGTAACCTCCTTGAAGTAATCTTGAGAAATTTTTTGAAGTGATTCAAATAATTTGAGAGGCTATTACAAATATTCTTGAGATTTGTCTCCTTTTGGGAATGCAGTGGTGGGTAACACACACGATCAATTGAAGGTTGTGGTGTTTATGAGGGGTGTTTTTCTTTTGTGTGTTCTTTTTGTTTGTTTTCTGAGAAAACTAGTGTTGTCAGCGTATTAGATGATAATTATGGGTTTTTTTCTAATCCTAAAGTAGAGATAGAGTGTGGATGGTTCAAAAGAAAGCCACTAACTAGATTTGGGTCGTTTGCTTTGGAAATACTGAAAGTCTTAGGCTGAGGATTTATATTTCTGAGACTATAGCTGCAGTAGATTTTTATGAAGAATGACTGAAGCTTTTTCTTTGGGAAGTGCTGGTGTTTAAGAATGGGGAAGAGGGAACTGTGATGTATTTGTTCCATTTCAGAGAATCAGAGTGGTTTGAAAACAAGTAGCAGAGCAACCCCCTCCCCCAGCTCCTTAAGAGCTTATGAATGTCATAATTATCTACCAGGGCCAAATATTCCCTCTCCTAATTTCATCACAAGGGAGGAGTTTAACTAGCAATGCTATTATGCTAAAACAAAAGGATTTTTTTCTTAAACTTACAAAGCTGTCCAGACAATTCATCCAGAGTGAAAGACCTAAATTTAATTAGCTTTGCTTCAATAAGAAATGAAACAAAACACACACACAGCACCCCCCAACAAAACAGCCTACTTCATTCTGTAAATCTGCTTGTTAACACATACAGTGATACCATGCTCAGAGGAGGGGGCTTCATTGGCTTTTACTAGTGTCTAGGAAGACTGACTTATAGTGGATGAAATGGACATCTTCCCAGATTGCAAAATCCTGTTTGTCTTCTCACTCTGCATATTATACATTTCTTCGGGTTAGCAAGTTTTTGTTAATTTGCAGTAGGAAATGTTTTCCTTGTAGAATTTAATCTATTTATGCTCATCCAGGAGATTCATAGCAGTGAGTACTTGTTCAGTCATTGTGCTTTAAGTTTTCTCTTTTCACTGCTTTGATACTGAGTTTGTTTTTGTTTTTCCTGAAGAGTTTCTCTTACAAGTGCTTATAAGGGACTACTTGTTAATAAGGAACATCCCCCAGAAGAGATGCCAGCATGTGCGTCTTATTCATTACAGTGCAGTCACTTTCTAGAATCCTGCTTCTTTCTGCTTTTTGTGTAGGGAGTCCATGAAATTTGGAATTTTTGAAATCAATTTTACTGGATTAAGCAGACTTCTGTACACAACTGGAGTAAAATATTAATTCTAAAACATATCCTGAGACTTCAGCTAACAATAACTTTCTGCTACCAGTTGATTTATACAATTGCATTAACATTAAAATGCATTTACTACCTTGTTCTTTTTCCTTTTCACCCTTAATTAAAAAAAAATCAGAAAAAACATAATATTTGATTTGCTGGTTTAGCCTATGTACCTCCTCTTCAGGTGAAGATGAAAATCAAAATATCTGCCTGAAAATAAACCTTGACTGATGAGGTGTTCTGAAAGATTGACTTAAGAATGGCTGGTTGAGAAGTACGTAGACAGTTTTGTTTCATGCACTGCTATACAAAGTAGTTAGTTATTTTTGTTATTTGCAGTGGCTCTAAATCATGAAATGTGTGAAAGATAGTCATGGAGATAAAGCTTTAAAGTCTTGAAAGAGGCTGAATAGTGTTTGACTTTTACAGGACAGTTCATGCATTTATTTAGATAACTAATTATTTTTATCTGTGGGAATGGTATTGGAGTTTTATGGCTATGTATGATTTGCCTTTCATGGCCTTCTTCCTCAACAAGTATTCTGAGAATAAATACTGTATTTGTTAGCCCTTTCATTGACCTTTTCTTTGAGGCACCTTTCCCAAGTATATTCATGTTTACTTACTGATTTTTCTTCCAATTTATTCCAGTAATTCCCCAGTTACATTCAGAACATTCCATTTGATTCCAGTACAATTCAGTCAAATTAATATGACATTTTGGGAAACGTGTTAACTACACTGTAATTTGTGGCTGAGGGTTGAAAATCTGTTACTGAAAGAGTAGGACATAGATTTCTCCAGATAAAGAATCTGGATAATAACTTTATTATTTTTATTTTATTTATATAATTTTTTTATATTTATATTTTAAACAGTTTCTAATGACTAATTCATGCCAGATGTTTTGTTTGGTTTTTAGCACAGACCTTAATTTTATAAAATAAAGGCAGGGTACTTGATGAAGTGTATCCTGAGGTTTTACATGTCCCAGGTCATTTGAGTTTTATTTTCGATGTCTCTTGAAATTCAGAAATGGGAGAGAATACTTCAGGATATCATGATGTATTCAAATCTGAAGTTGGAGTCTGATGGACTAGATCCAGGCCTATTGGTATCTAATATATCTTATCATCACTTTTTTTTTTTACCTAATCAATTAATCATGGCCTAATTTAACCTAGTAATTATGTCCCATTCCCCCCCGCCCCAGTGTATTTAACTGCTTTCTAGTTTAGGTATCTGACTAAAATTATCAAAATTTTGGTAACTAGTTTAAAACTCAGAATGAATTTGAATATTAAATAGAGCGTTCTTGCTGTTACTTGAAGAATCTAAGGATTTCCAGCTTCAGTAACATAATCCTGCATTCTTTCACAAAATCTTTTTATTGCTTTTGTAGCTCAGTTTCTTTTAATACTGTGATTATATGGATTTGGATATTTGTAAAAGATATCAGGAAAATGAAAAGGGTTAATTTAAAATGGCAAAATACTCTTCAAATGTCTTGTGTTATACTGTAGCATCTTAAATGGGGTATCTTTAAAAATACCAAGCTTCTTATTTTTGATACATTGCTGAATTTTTATAGTAGTTGTTATCATTTGATGATATCGTTAATTGGAGAAGACACTTTCTGATTTACTCTGCTGTAGATGAGCTCAGAATCTACCTCTTAATTTATAGAATGAAAAGAATAAAAGAAGAATAAAAAAAATATAAACAGAGTAATTTATCTGGCTACAGCTATTTGTGTTGACAGCTTATGATATTAAAATCTTTTTGTACTGGAGAAGAAATCCATTTAAAAGCCACTCAAAAATTATGTGGAAAGGAAACAAAGAATACACGTGTATACACAAATCTACTTCTTAGGAAACCTTACTTAACAAGAACCCTAAGTCTTTGAATAACCTGCATTTGAGTAGCTCCACAGAAGCAGTGTTGGTTGCTGTCTTTTTTCCCCCCTCTTTTTGCATCCATGCATCAAAACCTGGATCATAAATGATGTGACACAGGAGTAGTAACTACAAATATTAAGATCGGCTGCAGAATGAGATTTATAATGTAGTTGTTAAATACGAAGATGACTGAGCATTGTGGCCAAACTCTACTGACTCTAGGCAGAGGAGAATTTCCGTTGACTTAATTTTGTGTTTGCATGAGAAGTAGGACAAGTTACTTAAAAGCAAATATTTTACTGTCTCAAGTTAATTTGGGAAGGAGGTATACAGTGAAGTATATGATGTAAAAATTCATTGCACAGTTTCTGCCTATTTAAGAATGTTACTAGCATTAAAAAAAAACAAACCAAACATCTTCTGAAATGTTTTACCTGTTTTCTGCTCCTTTTAGAAAAGAAAAAAGCAGTTGTTTGATTTTACCTGTTCCTTAATATAATATACAAGGAGCATTGCCAATAGGATAAAGAGATCAAGTCTTGTAAAAACAGTTTTTAACAAATTTCAGTAAGCCTGGAGATCTACTAACCAAAGCTGTAATTTGCCACCAGCTTCCATGATCTGAGTATAACCTTAACTGAAATAACCAGTTTGTGGATGGACAACATCCAGATAAAATTGGGAAACAACATTAAGTACTAAAGGTTTTAGTCAGTTTCTTCATTGGTCCTGCATATCAGTACTGAAATAAATTTCTTTTTAGCCAAGTACTATGTAAGTTCCTTCAAGAACTAGCTTTCCATAAGAAACATAAAACATTGAAATGTTAATTTATGTTTATTTAAGATGTGGCTTTTTTCCAGGAAAAAGTGAAGAGGGGAGCAAATGTGGCTTTTTTTTTTGTCCAGTTACATTTTTCTTCCTACATAAATTTTTATTGTGACTTTAGAAGGTTATGCTGGTTTTCAGTGTTCTAATTACCTGAGTAGTATAACTAAACAGCAGAGAAAAGTTGATGAGTAACTTCCTAATTCAGCAAAATTCAAAGTAATACACAATATACCTGTAGCATATTAATAACTTAATAGGGTATGAATAAAAAGTCATTTTTCAGAATGACCTTTCCAGTTAGCTAACAGTAAGCTATTTACAATGCACTTGTAGCCTAACTAACAATACCACTTGTTTGACTGACTATGAGCTGAAATTCATATTTGAAATTCATATAAGAAGTTGCTTTTCTCATCACTTTGCCGGAGAGGTGCTATTTGGAGCATACTATGAATTCAGTTTAAAAACAAAATCATTGCCATCAATTTTCTTGCTACTAAAACATTGCACCATATTCAGTCAAGCTGCAAGCAATTTCAAACCCATTAACTTCATAGACCTTTGTACTGCAGCTGAATTTCGTTTGTATGAAGTTAGGTCTATACTTAAAATGAAGTATTTAAAGAGAGACACATAAAGCATTGTATGGAGATCTTTGTGGCATGTGTTGCAGGTAGACATAAACAGGTAGGGAGAAGTAATTTTTATACCAATCACATAAAATTAACTTTCTTTATTATAACAGGAAAGATGTAATAAAACCTACAATGTTATTATGTCAATATTATGTGTTTATGTTATCTGAAGTAGTCAAAGCAAAATAAACTGAAGATCCAGGGCGTGGGGGACAGGGTAAAAAAAGGGGAATGTGTTAAATGTACCGAAGATCAGTTAACAGCAATAACATAAGGTAGCATTTTTTTTTTTTAAGGTTCTTGAACATCCCATACTCAAACTTGTGTTCTCTGGGTCAGAGCAAAGACTGAGGTACTCTAGTGACCTCTATCTGAAAAAGACTCAAGGCAAGAGTTGTAAAGAAACAAAGTACAGAACAAGAACAGTGTGATATTTCTGCCATTGCACGCTACAGCATTCAGGGATATGTCAGGTTATATCTGTGTGATCTTCCTTAATAATCTTGGCAGATCTTTGTTGCATGAATTTGTTATTAAACCTGTCAATACTTTGATCTACTTGGTACACTGTGTCAACAACTTAAACAAGGGAAATAGGCTAAAAATTGTAAGTAATGGAGTAATATTAGTTCTTCCTTTTACTCTTCCATGACATTAATATTTGTATGTATCACAGAGAAGCCGCCCATTTCTTGCGTGACAGTCTCAGAACTACAGGTTATACTCATGGACTTTCCGGTGACTTAATTGCATTTTTTGTTTGGTGTCTCTTTCCAGCTTCTTAGAAAATATTTTATTCCTTTTCCTAGCTTTCTGGTTATGGTTATCTTAATTTAACACATGGTAATGTGAAGTATTTGAATTTTAGGCTGATTTGCATCAAGCCAATTGTCAAAACCCCTCCTTCTTCGTAGGTATTTCTTTTGCACTGTAATCAGTTCTACCTTACAAGAGTGTGGGGGTTAAAAGTGAGCAGTTGCCCTGTAAAATGAAAGCTGAGAGAGATTTGATTGCTGGGAAGACAACTCCCAGAGATGAGCACAGAGACTGTGCAGAAGTACTTGAAAGGGAAGCATGATATATGAGTAAATGGATATAAACTGGTTACAAAAAAAAACTCTTCACGATGAAAATTAATTTCTGGCCAAAAAAGCAGTGACTCTAGAGCATTATAAGAGTGAGAGGGAAGAAGTATGGTTCTTCGTAAGATGGTTCTTTATTAAGCGTGAAAGGATTACATTTAATGGGTCACCAGAATGTCCCAGGAGATCCCTTCAAATTATGTGCTTCTAAGACATTCTTCATATAAAAGTTCTCAAGACATTGGGGGAAAAATAATTTTCAAATTGCTGAATGATACTTTCCAGAAAATATAATTGAGTGTTTCTCATCTATTAATAGGTGTTACATAGCAGATATTACTACTTAATTCGGTAAGAATTGCCAGAGTCTTTGGTGCCTGTTGCAAATTCTGCTGGTGTCACTAGATGTTATCCGTACATTTTTAAATAAATAAATAAATAAATAAAAATTCCTCTCTAGAGTTGTTTCTGGGAAAACTTAAAAAAAAAATTAACTTGTGTAAAAACAATTTTTATTTTCCCTTTTTTAATGTCTGATTTTTTTCTCACTTGCTGACATCCCATTGAAAGTAGAAGAAAACTGTTCTCTGAAAATGCAACTTTAAATGATTTGTCTGCATATAGAGAATTACAAAGATAAAATGCACAACACTGAAATGTGTTTTTTTGCTGATCATTGAATGATTTTTGTATCAGACATCCATATTTCACAATAGAAGTTTTGCTTTTGTTGCTTTCTGCTTGCCTTTTGTCCCTGAATTCCAATTTTTGAAATCTTACCTGGGATTTGAAATTTAGGGTGAATTATACCCAGCTAGGCATTGCCATCAGTAATAAATAATGCAATCATTCGTGTGCTCCTGTGCTTTCTGTGTTGGGAATAATACCCTAACTTTATATTTATGAAAAAATAAATGCTGATTTTTTTCCAATTAAGTCTGTCTATGGTATAATATGAATGCTACATCTATCTCTAACCTGTAGAGTGTATTTTAAGAAAACAATGTTATGTGAGATGAGGTCTTTCTGGTGACATAACTGCACACCCTGCAGCCATGGAACTCCTGCTGAAGTCAATGGGAGACTTGTGTGCCAAGAGTACTGTTTCGGGGGTTGTACTGATTGCAGCTTTCAGAGTCTGATTGAAGCTTTAAGGAGTTGTATAACTCCCATGTGAGTATGTGGGAATTTTGATTTAGTGAAGAATAGGAAATCAAGCTCTAACTTTATGTATATTTAAGTAGTGGGCATGTTTATGAACTAGTGCTGAAAAAGTATGGGGGGCTAATAGAACAGCACAGAAGAACTAACAACTAATGGGATGTTCTGATGTGCCAGGTTCTATTCAAGACAGTGCATGAGACAAAAAGGATATTTTTCTCTGTGTATGTTACTGTTTTTCTTTAATAGTAAACCCAAAGACATAAGGTACAGATTTCATTTGCCCCCCCGGGAACATGAAAAGTTGAGTTTCATGCAATTAATCATTACCATCACTTAGTTGTAGCTGAGGTCATAGCTGTATTGGAGGTTACCATTTAGTATAAAAATTAATCATTTGGTTTTGTTCGTGTTTTTGAGAGTTTTGATTTACTTGTTTGTTTTTGGTCTGTGGCTTTGTGACACGAGTCAAAATTGTTCCTTACATGTTCAGTATTCAGGTTGTGCCTGTAAGTCTGTAAGTGTACTGTATGAATGATGTTAAATGGATTTGTGCTAGTTTATGGCAGTTCCACACATTGGGTTCAGCAGCTTTTAGCATTTAGGTGAAATAATCTTCCCCAGCACCTTTGCATTACATGTCTGTGAGTGTCTTTGTATGTACACAAGCTGTTATAATCGAGAATTTATGTTGCTGGGTTTGAGAAGTCTGTCATAGGTGATGTTTTCTATACAATTCTCCTAGAGTCATGGTAGGCTTATTCTTATTTTACCATTCTTGGAAGTAAATTTACAGATATGTGTTTAATGTCACAGTAGTGGGTTTCCATTCCGAGTGTGTGATTTGCTTACACGCTGCTATTTTTAAAGTGAATTTTGATCTTTTTCTCTATCATTTGCAAACATTAGTATACATTGGAAGTTTCCTAGGTGTGTTCTAAATCCTCAAGAATAACATGCTTCATTCTGTGCAGCCCTTTATGGGCCACACTCTGATAGCATTTTTTTCTGTTTTTGTTGTTGTGTGGTTTGTATTTTTGTTTTTAGGTGTGTTTTTTGTACTTTTTTTTTTTTTTTCCCCTGGGTACATGAGTGAACACCTTATCTGCTATATGTAAGAGAAGATCTGGCTGGGGAAACTATTGTTTCCTGTAAAAATGTTGATGAAAAGAAAATATAGTTCTGTATGAGTCGTGCATTTTTCATTTTTAGCTACTCCAGATCTCATTTAAAAAAACAAAGCAAACAACCACAACTAAACAAAATCAAGTACTCCTTTTCAAGAGAGAAAAGCCCTTTTGTTATTAGTTGGAGTTCTGACATTCCTCCTTCTGTGCCTATTTTAAACTAGAAAGTACAACTGTAGCAAATGGGTGACTGAAAAATTAAAAGAAAAAAACTTTTACGTTATTGTGACTATTTTAAAAGCTACTCTAAAGAAATCGTACTTATTCTTTTTTTGTGATGGTGAATGTTGAAGTGCTTTAATGCACCTTAAATGTGTTTGTGACTATTTTCCAGACTATGAAGCCCATTGAATGCAGTCGTGAAAGGTTTCTAAATAGTCTGTGTTTATACCTATATACAATGTATATAAGTCAAAGAAAGTTAGCCTTGCAGAGAACCCTTTTTTTTGTTCATAACCACACAGTAAATGTATTACATGTGACCTGCAGGCATTAAAGAATTAACATCTCTATCAACCTATAGAACAATATTTCTGTAGTAATGTTTTGTTTTTACCTATGAAAATGGCATAATGAGTTTCGTAGCTACAGTTGTGAAAGTTTGTTTGATCAGAAACAACAGTGTTGTAATGGGGAGGCAGGGAGAGGGAAACTCAAGCAGCAGGAAGGAACATCTCATATTTACTGAAGGTGCATGTTTTCTTCAAAGAAGAGATGCTTCTCTCCTTGGTGTGGGTTTTTTTGTTTAGCTGTGTTTTTATTTTATTTTGGGGGTGATGGTGATGTTAAAATAATGTTCTGTTTTCATAATCCAGGTGTGTGTTAAAGCATCACACAATGTCTCTGAAAGATTTCGTACTTGATACCTCTAAGTAAGGCTTGTCTTAGAGTCTTTTCCGCTTGACAGGCCTTTTGTGTTTAGCACAGAGTTGTGGTTTTTTGTCATAAGAACACTGAAGACTGAATGAATGTCAGTTGGACTGTCTGCTATTTCTATTTGAACTGTAGCCACGTTTGCAAATATGTGTTCCAAGATTATTTTGCTTGAATTATCAAATAAGTTTAAAAAGTAGTAACTTAAAACTCAGTTACCTGAGGTTTTTCTGAAATTCAGTCCTAAAAATAGCTGCACACGTCTATGAAAAAGAATTACTGAAACAGCAAAAAGGAGAATATAAGCTTTTCTAAGCAGTTGCTAGGGGAAAAAAAAAGTGCACAGTTAGGCAAAAGTTACTTTTCACAGTTAACACTTCTATACGAAATAAGCATTTGCGTTATCAGTCTGAGTTTAATTTTTCATGAAATATCTTTATGTAAGGCTTAATTCTTCATGGAGTTAGGAATTGTGTTGTGTTTTAATATTTACATTATAAAAATACTTTTGGGGTCCTGCTGTTATACAAGGAGTAAAATGAGAGTGGAAACAGTTAACCTTCTCAGATTCATTGAGTTAAGACTGAGCTTTGGCCTACATCTATTTGGCAGAATCTCTCTTCTCTAGTAATATTTCCATTCGCTTGCATTGTGCAATGTAACAGCATTATATAAACTGAATTTTTGATGTATGATGAGGAGAGGTAAATATTTCTATGGTAAAACTTTTGATTTCAGCCTCTTACATGCGGATAGTCAGTTTACAACCTGGCAGTAAAAAGTGTATGTTTTTTACTGGTCTCTACCAGCAAATCATGAATCACATACTTCATTTTTCAGTTCTTACAAGCATCAAGTAAAACATATGCTTTTGTTATCAGAGTACAGTATCTGTGCGCTAAAAGTACACGGTCCATCCATTCAATGTCATATACATCTAGGTGTTCGCATAAAATCTATTTAGCTTTTCTCTTCAGCTAATAAAGATGCCATTTGTGTCAGTTATAAGAATGCTAAATAAGGATGGAGATTTTCTGGTTTATACTTTAGAAATAGTTTCTGCAGATCAGAGAAGTCAAGACCACCTTATTTCCGTTTTCCTAGAAGGTTGTCTACTAAACAATGTGTGTTCCATAATTACCTGTTCAGTATTATAGATGAAATCTAAAAATGCTTTTGTGTACTTGTCTTCAGAACATGTGTGCCACCCAGTATCAGTGACATGCTGAGGAATTCTCAGTATGAAATGTACTAATCCTCATACCTCCAGCCTCACCGTTGCAAAAGTGGACAAACCTGCTAACTTAATTCCCTACTTGTTCTCTTCTAGGCAGATGCAAAGTCTCCTTGCACATGTTCCTAGTTAACTGAAGACAAACTAGCTTCAAAAACTGAAACTGCTGTTCCTTTGACAGTGCTTGAACAAAATGTTGTTACGGCTTATTAACATTAGCACAGTGTTGTGGTAATTACAGATGCACAAACTGCCATCAGGTTGCATCTGGCCAACTCGGAGAGTGTGTCTGCCTGCCAAAGATTGTGTTGACATGCCTACAGCAAGATAAAGGCAGGACAGTGCAAACATCCTCAAGTTAAAGAAAACCTAAACCAGTAAATCTAAATGGCACAGCATTGTCCTTATGCCACAAAATGCCCACACCTGTCAGGAAGAGGAGAACTGGAGGAAGACTTTTGACTCCAAGTAAATAGTTCCATTTGTCATAGGCTGTGACCATGTTGACATAAATGTATTGTTTACAGGCTTAAGCTGAGTTAAGGTCTCTCTGCATCATATTTATTCACATTTTCGCTGATGTCGTAAGCACAGCTAGCTTTGTCCAGAGTTGTACATATATGACCTAAATAGAGAATATGTCACGCAGAGCAATAAATTCAATTCAGTGTCCCAAGTATTTTTCATGGTATCCTAAAAGCTGAACCATCTTTTTGGACATTTGATGCTATTCCATAAATTCTGGGAAGCCACACTGACTGATATTCTAACTTTATTAGGGGCGTTTAATGTAGCACATTGCTCTGAGAGTGCCCATGCAGTTTATGTTCATGAAACAGCATCCTTTTGGAAGAGAGTCTGGTACCAGATTTAAACTGATATAACTAGAGTGAACGTGAGCTACCAGTGAGAAAGGAAACCCTGGCTTTATTAAATCATTAATACTTGAAAAGTGTTTTAAATTTAAAAGCAATTACTGTATCTTCAATCAAACTATATTTTTTTCCTTTGTAAAAATAAGAGACACTGAATCCAATAGATTAAATACCATTTCTAGACAATAGAATAGATATCCATTTAAACAGGGAAGAACTGTTTCATGAAGTAGTACGAGAGACTATAGTGTTCTTATTAGAACATTGCTAGCTGGCAGGAAACCTGGGTTCTCCCATTGTGAAGCTTTGTGGCAGTACAAATAACTATTTGTGCCTCAGGATTTTTACCTGTTAATATGGCCCAATGTATACTCTGAATCAACTAATTCAGGCAGCAGAAAGAAAGGGGAGACGTTAATGTTGCATCTTAGACATTAATCATTACTTAATATGTTGGATTTTGTTTTAATTCTGTCGTAGTCAGTGAAACAAATACCTGAATTTTACTGCTTTGTTTTTGCTAAAATTTGTTTCTCTGTTTTCACATCCACATCCTTGCTTTAATGCAGTATTTCTTTACAAAACAGAAGTTATGCCCTGTGGATGTTTTCTCTTTTTTTTTTTTCCTTAATTGTACCAAGAATCCTCACTTTATTGATGTGAAATGAAACATAAAGAAACTTGATCAAGGTCAAAGTCCATTGTGCATCCAGAATTTAGCTAGCTGTCCTGATTTCATTCTAGGATTCTTTAACAGTCACCCTGCTTTTTTTTATGATAAGATATGGAGTCAAAACTGACATTAAAATATGCAGTGACTGTAAATGGATTTCACTGTTGTCCTTTAGGATTGTGCATGCTAGTTCCAGCAGCTCTGTCTTAATTGGGCTTTATCTGAGGGTAGAGTGTTTGGTGGATGTGGTCATTTGGCATTCCTTTAGCATCCTTAGGAATATCCCCAGAAATCCTTATTTAAAATCCGCAAATTAGCAAGCGGAATGCTCAGGGCTTGCTGCTTTTCTTTTTTTTGGGTGGTGTTCTGTTTTGTTTGTTTGGGTTTTATGTTGTGTGTTGTTTGTTTCTTTTTTTTAAAGAAGACAAGGAAACAAAATAGAAATGTGTTTTGTGGTGGGAAAGTAGACTTGAGGGGAGGAGGAAAAAGGAAAACAAACACCACCAACACAAAACCAAAAACCCCACCCTACAGATTCCCTAAGATCTGTGTTTAAATGTTTTTTATGTTCCTCACTCGCTGTTCTGACACTGCATCAGAAATTACATTTTTGTACTTTTGAAATAATAGCTGTCATCATTTATGTCTTTGAGGAATGAAAGTGAATAACCAAATTGTTTTCTTTCCATGGCCAAGCAGGCTGTTTTGGTGGTCAAGGCTGGCTGTGAAATCTGAACTGGTAACGTTTTAGGTAGATGAAATTGGGTGAGAAATATGCTGTCAGTATTGATAGGCTCAGGATCTGACCAAACTTTTCTTCTTCTTTTTTGCTAACTTCATTTACTAAAATTGCCAGACTGAGTATCTGTTGTGTTGTGATTTCGTATGTTTTTGGAGTTAAGGTGGACCTACCTTTGTCTTCCTGAGTTTTGTTTCCTTTGAAATAAAAGTGGGATGGTGTTACACAGCTGTCTGTGTGTGAACCTCAAACACAATGAAATACCAGTACAAAAATGCTAAATTAATTGCTGGTAATGTTTCAAACACAGAAACAGTGAAATAATATTAGTTCCATCATCTGTTTATATATATATATAAAGGCAATAATATTACTTATGCAAGTGTTTTGAGCAAGCATTTTGCAGGGTGCCAAATGCTGGTACAACCTGTGTGGATTCTTTAATCCACCCACAGAGCAAAAATGAGGAGGGCAATGAAATGTGGCTTGGAACACACATTTCACTGATCCCCTAGCACAAATGCGAGAACAGAGTAATTAGAGGGGCAGAATTTATGTGTTCCCTGTCTTGTTTGTACACATAAGGGGTTATCTATTGCTGCAGATTGGATTAGCTGTATAAATAGCAGCATTATTTATTTAAAGTCAGGTCTCAAAGACTTGGAAAATAATAGTAGTAGAACAAGAAGGGCATTGTGAAAAGAAGAGAGGTACAGAGAATGCAGCTCTACCTGTGTACAGGTAACTCATGTAACCAGTGGATGCATTTAATATAGCAGAATTTCTTTTTCACTGCTGGCCATGTAGAGAGCTTCAGGCTCAATATTTGACCAGAAGCTTTAAACCTGTATGTCAGGGCGATTGAAATTACATACTTTAAACCAATTGTATCATAAATTTAAAAAAAAAAATCACCACCTCCTCCTGAGTATCTATGAATATTCATACTTCTTCCCCAGACAACTTGCAGAAATTTATGATGTGCCTTCCAAATAAACATGTAGAGTTGGTTCTTTGGAGTCAACAATACAACTTCTACTTAAGTTTTCTAGTGCTTGGATTTTGTTCAGTGTACTGTCAATTAGGTACTGAAAGGAATGTTTTGGGAAGCTTCCCTGGCTACATCCATGGTGTCATAAGAGGCACAAACAAGTGGCTCTGCAGAGGTTCATCAGTGGTCTGAGATACACTACTCCTCCTCCTTGGTTCCACAGGGCTAAAAAGAACAACGTTTCCTCTTTCCTATGGAGACTACTTGGATGAAGAAAAGTATGACCTATACTCACCCAAAAAAGTTCAATTATGATTAATATTGATAGCATTTACCACTGAAGTAACTCCATAAAGAAAGGTAGTATGCCTTGGTCAAAGATAGTAGGACACTTCCTGGTTTTGATTGTTTTTGTGTGTTTTTTTGTTTGCTTTTTTTTTAAACTTCTCTATTCAGTTGGATCCTTAATAAATATTTTTTAATTTCTTTGATCTTTAATTAGCATCTTCTCAAATCAGGCTTTTTTGGGGGAAGTTGAAATCTAAATGCTTGTAAGTTTGTGTGTCATTTAAATACTTCTTGAAAATGATGTATCTTACTAAAAAGTATCCATTTGTTACTTAAATGAAAATGACTTTGGTTTTTTTTCTCATGTTTAAATAGGCTGCCTGGCAAGAACACTTATAATTATATTAGAAGTTACAATTTGCTGCATGTAATATGTATCTTGATTTTTCTAATCTCTATTGTTGTTTTTTCAGGCTAAATCTGTCACTTTAAATTTGATGGTTTATTTAATCTCCAGTCTTAAATGCAGCCTTCTAAACGAGGGATCTTTTTGAGTGCAAAGTTCGTTGTCATGTTGCTAGTGTGTGTTTCTGACCAGCATGCAAAGTAGCTTTAATCCATACATTCTTTTTTTTCCTTACTGGGATAGCTGCCAGATCTATGTCAGCGATTAACTTCTGAATGTGTCAGCTGTAACAAATACAGTTCATTGTTTCTTGACTAGTTAACAGCTAGTTAAAAGGCAGGAACAGCTCAAATGA
Source organism: Falco punctatus (assembly GCF_963210335.1). Classification (NCBI taxonomy): domain Eukaryota; kingdom Metazoa; phylum Chordata; class Aves; order Falconiformes; family Falconidae; genus Falco; species Falco punctatus. The sequence continues at coordinate 104,851,590 of NC_137581.1, read as the reverse complement.
AAGAGGAGTACTGTACATTTTGTATCTAAAATATTTGGGCTGTTAAAACTACTTAGAGAAAGAAGAAAATCTAGGATTTAGGTGGGATTTTTTTGGTAGACAAAAATACTTGGCTGATTCTTCAAATAAAAAAAAAAAAAACAACCAAAAACCCCAAACAAACCACCAAACCCCAGATCACTGGATAATGAAGTTACGATGAAATTATTTTCAGTTACAGGTAATTATCAATGAAGGGTTACATAATTCAGTATTTAATCCTCTTTTTCACTCATGTGAAAAGCAAAACTGTGTCGTTCCCCCCTCCCCCCCAAAAAAAAACCCAAAACAAAACACAAAACCAAACCCAACCAAATAAACAACATCAAACAACCTACAAGAAATTTCTCTCTAACTGTTAGAATAAGATCTGAGACATTGGTTAGAAAGAGTATCACAATAAAGGAAAATACCTTGACTTAATTTTCATACTGTCACATTCTCTAATTATCTGGAGCAAAGTGCAAAATCTGTTTAGAGGGTAGAGTTAATGATATTTTTCATCCCCACAGACATACGTTTTGAAATTATTTTTTTTTTTTTGCAGACTCTTTGCACAAAGTCACAACTTTTATGTTCATGTTTTGTTTATGTTATGTTCGGCAAACCTTCCTGTGCAAGTGAATGTGCATGGTTTGCTGTAAGCATTTTAAAACCAGTGTGTTTTATTAGTTCTTTAATCTTCATGTAGACCTTTTTCCTAAATTAAACTATTGCAACAGAAGAATTTTGCAATTCAGACCATAATTTTTGTATATGTAGGACTTTCTGTAATTTTTAAAAGTTGTTGTTCTTAATGTTCTGTCTTGTTGAGCTGAACGTGAAGATACTGGTAGTAAATGAAGACAAAAGGGGCTGCTGTATCTTGCATAAGAGAGCAGATTCAGTTGTTTTCTCACAATGATGCAGAATTGTTTTTGTTGACTAGCTTGCTTGAGCCCTGTTATTTTCTAGTTGCATAAGTGAAAGGTTTGAGTGTCCTATAAGGCAGAGGAAGCCATGTAACAAAATGTCGGTAACCTAACAAAAGGGGAGAATCTCTACTGCTACATATGAAACCAACCAAAAACCTCACAGGAAAACACAAATCAGGATCATGCTGAATGTGTGCTTAAGCAATTGACAGTGAAATATACTGCTGTGTGAATTTTTAAATGCAAGGAAACTTGTGGAAAAATTTGTTTAACATTTTATTTTAAAGTAAGTTAGGTGTTTTAAGAAAGTGAAAGTGAAGGAGAAATAGTTTGGTATATCTAGAAATCATAGACTTTCTGTAGAGATTTGTGGAATAAAATGCTACCTCTCAACTTGTTGACAGTAGCGTGGTCTAATCAGAAAGTAGTAACTACTCCCAGTGTACAGATTGTGAATCTACAGTCCCAGTCCTTCAGGACTTACTCTCCTGCTCTGTGCCACCCCCACCCTCATTCCCCTAGTTTCCTTCTTACACAGGAGTAATGTTTCCTTTAAAAAGGGATTCCAGACAGTGTGTTCCACTATACATGAATCAGAACTTTTTTATATTTGTAGTACACTATTCTCCGTATCTGTTGAATACTGGTTGAGTCATAAGTGGGATTTGTTTGTATACCCTCAATTTACTCAGTGTGCATGGTAGAAGACAGGAGTGGCACTTCCCTCTTGCCCTCTTCATATTATAGTAGATCTGGAGCCTTTGGAGAAAAAAATTGAAAAAATAAATCAAGAATTTCAGTAATTTCTGTCTGATATACAAACTGTTATCAACTCAAGTTATAAACTTATAGCTTGTTTTTTTCTGAAATCTCAACCACCTTCATCATTTCCTACTACTGATTTTTGTAACTCTTCTTGATCATGCTGGTGACTGTGAAACACATTCTGAGGTATCCCATGCATTCTTGAATCCAGGATCTTTGAAATTAGTTACTGCAATGCCAAGATTTTGTAAGGAGGGAAAGAGGAACTAAAACGGGTAAAGAGAAGGTGAATTTTTGGAAATAGATAGGAACATTTCTGCATTGAAAGTGGAAGCCAAAATGAATGAGCAGGTAATATCAATCCTGTGATCTTGAACGGAACTGAAGATTCAGTGGCAAATACTATACCTTTGTTTAAAAGCTAGAGGAAAGATGCCTGGCCAGTACAAGCTTGCTGCTCTAACAAATAGTGGGCAAGACTGTGTGTGTTCAAATACATTCATCTCATCTCTTTTAAATATAAATAACTTTATGTAGTTATGCCATTGTCCCAGATTGCAATGAAATCTATTTTTCTAAACATTCTTTACAAGTCTGGTAATCCATTTTCAAGAATAAATGTTCATGCAAGATGAGAAAGAAGGCATTAGAGCATGCAAGAAAATGGGCTTGTTTATTTTAAAGTGAGGAGGGGATATTTCTGGAGTCTCTAAATTCTAGAGTTGTAAGTGGAAGGAAGGAGAATTACTCTTTAAGTTAAACTGTGCTTGGTGCAAGATTGAATGGATTTGAACTGACTGGACAATTTTAGTCTGAAAATGTAAAGTTCCATCCATAAGAGCAAGGAAAACATGGAACAGCTTTTAAAATAACGTTTGTATAAAACCTAAGTGACTTTAAGAAGGAGGTAAAGGGATTTGAGAGGGATGTTGTAATGTTGTGCCTACAGGGGGACACTAGAATCTTTTACCCCCAGAAGTGCTGTTCTCCTGCATTCTTGAGTTAGTTTTGTAACTAAACCCTGAAATTTCTCCTTTAAGTTTGTATTTAGTAAGTTTAAAGTTTAAAGTACATTTAAAGTAAGTTTAAAGTAAGTTTAAAGTACATTAAAATTAGCTATTTAATTTCACTCATGTCATGTTCTGATTATGAATTAGTGATGATTAATTAAATCCAAAAATTTGAAATTGAAAACAGCTTGCATTTAATAAGTAAGTTGAAGATATGACTGTAGAATCTACTCCTGTACACTAAAAGAAATGCTTTCTAAATGCTTTGACTTCACAAAATAAGTAGCAGTTCTTAAATAATGGAAATAATAAGAATGATGACCATTAGAAAACACAAAAGCATGAGTTTTCCACGGAACTGACATGAACTCTTCTGGGGATCTTTAAAGAAGTATCTGGTTTTTAGAGAAGTCCTACCCAAATAAGCTTCACCAAGCTGTCACTGAAAATATGAAATCAAATATCAGTATTTGTATTCTCTGTGGAGATGACCTGAGAAAGTAACTCACCCTGAAGAGCAAGAATTTTACTTGTGACTCTTGTCTATGTTTTTAAAGAATTAATGATAAGGTGCTGGAGAATCATTGAACTATCTGCAAAAAGAAATATTCAGAATTGCTGTTTCCATTAATTAGTCATAAGACAGTTATGAAATATAAAATAACTTCATTCTGCGAAGTTGTTATAGGTGGAAGAATATTAAAAAACAGCTGATTCTTTAACATACTTTGCAATGTTTTCATGAAGGAAATAAAAATAGATGCTCTGCAACTTACAGGAATTATATGACTACAGTACTGTAATAAAAAAATGTGTTGGTTAGAAAGACATCAGTAGATGGGCATATTTGGTAGAGGTACTTGAGACTATAATTTCCTGGACTGTAAGAACTTTGCAGCAAGTCCTTGGTAAGTAGTTTCATATTAGCAGTATATATAACTAACAAGATTCTAATAATTTATATTGGGAGGGCAAGATACAATTGCCAGAACTCAGATCACATTTGACACATCACAACTGCCAAATTTCTGAATTCTCCCTATGGTAATTTTACCAATTTCTTCAACTGAGCTGTGTGTTTGGTTTTGGTGGGTTTTGTTGGGTGTTTTTTTTTGTTTGTTTTTGTTTTTTTCTCCTGGCCTTCCCCAGGCAGTACAGAAAGCTTGAACCCAGAATATAGACAGATATTCTCCTAAAATATATTGTATTTATGCTTTCAATTAATGCTATAGAAGCAAACCTAACTCAGAAAAAGAGAGAATCATAGTCCCCACAAGTAACTTACATTCAAAAAGTCAGGATCTTTAAGATTCTTAAAAAGCAAGGACAAGTGGAAAAAGATTTTGTTCTGGAATGCTTGATATCTTCTCTTATGAAAAAGCACTCAGGACACACAATTTGTCTGTGGCAGACAAGGTTTTCCAGTCTTTGTTTTTCCCTGTTCATCAACTTATAATTCCTTGAATGCCTTTTTACTTCAGTGTTAAACTTGGACCCTACTATACCATCAGAAAACATGGATAACAATTTGAAGTAGATGAACTTTTGCAAGTTTGGAAGATGCTACTTTGTTATTGCTTGCATGTAACTACTCTTCACATTGCAACCTTGTATACCTATGTATCAAATACTAGAATAATACTGAGTGTTCTCAAGCTTCTGGAAACATCTGATCTCTAAGTCTGGTCCATGTTCAAATGCTTTTCCAGGCTCACATTAAATCATTAAGTGGTATCATAACTCCAATTTAATATATCCTTAGTCAATACATCTCATCAGTGATTCCTTATTTGATCTTTTTACAAAATAATAAGCACAGGATGTCCATCTGCATTCTTCAAACACGCTGGGCTAGGTTTAACTCAGTGAGAGACTTCCAATTGAGAAATAATTGGCTGCTTTTAAGAACACCTCTGAAACACGAAATCTTCACTTTGACAGTTTACTCTCCATTTTATGATATGTTAAAACATGTGTCTAAGGAATACGATGGGTTCAAGTTGATTCATTTGTGTTTATTCCCTACTTGCAGTGTCATAATTCTGTATTTGAAAAAAGGTAACAAAGTATAATTAAAAAGAGTTAATATCTCTTGTGATATTGATAACACTTACATTGTGTTCTCTGCCCAGAGAGGAAATTGTGTTACAAATCAAAGTAAAAAGAACACTCAAATGCATACTATGAAAAGATTGATATAAAAAAAGAATGTAAAATGGGTGCTCTCAAGACAATTATATGTGAAGATGACTTTTTTAATGTTCTGAAGGATTAAACCAAAGCAAAATTGTAATAAAGAATAGAGAATGTCATCCTAAATATAAGAAAAGACTGATGCCTAATTTTAGTTTTTGTGTAATATAGCTGAAAAAATATGTAAGTACACAGCTAGACATGCGAAGTAGCCATGCATTTTTCATATGAGAAACTGTCTCTGTCTTTGCTTTGATATGCAATTTGAATTAAAGCTAAATTGGAGGTTCAATGCTTTTAACTTTGTTTTGCCATGGAGCCAGCTGTAAACTTTTCCACCAACCTAACTCCTTATAATACTCCTGATAGCAAATCTTTTCTGTTGGTGCATGCCCTTGGAAAAAGGAGGAGTTAATGAAGATGAGAGTATGTTCTAGCTACTACAGTATCTTTGGCTGGAAATACCCAGCTAAATGCTGATATGGGGTCTTCCCTGTTTCTCAGCCTTCTTTGCCTTTTCCTCCTTGTTTTCATTGCCTACCTTCAGTAAAGACTTAATGATGAAATAAATGCTTGCTTTTCCTTCCTGTTATCAAAACCACAAAGGTGCATATGAGTGGATTGCATTGCTAGCATAGGTCATGAAAAATGCAGGGTGACTCTATTACATCATTCAAATGTTGTATTTGGTTGGTTGTTTTCTAAAGTGGTTTGTATTCCTTTCAAAAGTACATGTTGTGTTGTGAAGCTATACAGTACAAGTGGCATGGCAGACCTTGAGGAAAACCATGTGCTGTTCCCATATAACACTCTAATCTGTCTCTGTGAAGGGAGCAGTCAGGTATTGTCTTTGACAACTGGCTTTTTTTACTACTATCACTAGAAATATACACTTGTCTGATTTCTGTTGGATGTGTTAGAGAAGCAGCAGTTGTCTAATCAAACTCATGACCTGATTGCCTCAAATTACTTTGTCTATTGTTTCTGTTACTCATTCACATATACACACCCTCCTTCAGGTGAAATAGTGTAGTGCTGCAGAATTGCACTTGAACTGGTCCTCCAGTTTGGTGACTGCTGCTGAGCCTTTATAAAGGATTTCTATATATTTTGAATTTTTAAGATCAAATCTGAGAATAATTTTAGATTTATTTTTCCAATTATTGGCCCTCATGTATGTTAAAGTTGGCAGTAGGTAGAAAATATATGCAAGAGTTAAGTAGTTTAATTCGGGTTCCATTTTCATTGACTTTTTAAAAAAAATTACCATAACAATTTTAGGTTATAGAATTCTTCCTACTGTCTCTTTACATAAATAGGTAGTTTCTTATTAAATTGTCTCCACCTGGTGGCAGTATGTCATAGCTAGCAACAGAGTAACAAGCAGAACTGGAGCATTTATTTATTATTTTTTTTCTTTACAGAAACATAACATCAAAGCTAGTTAAATCAGATGAGTCATTTATTGCTTAAAAAATCCCGTAGATGTGCTTAAAATATTTTAAAGCTTAACCGTGGTGTCTTCTATGTAATTTCATGTAAGCTCTATATGGATCTTTAACTGATAAGTATCCCACATGTCAATGCCTTCAAAGCACAAGTCTGTGGCCAAAAGCTCTGTTAGCATAACTCTGTTAGTGCCTGCATTACTTCAGTTCAAAAGATCAATGCAAGTATTTCGATGGGTAATGCCAACACTCAAGTGTTTCCCATATATGATGCTAATATTCCTGCAGCTGTAAAATATGGATCAGGTTGTGCAAAGTTTGCATAAAATACAAAGAAATGCTCTTTGCTGAAGCATGGAATTACTAGTTTTCCTCATTGAAGAAAGAAAACATTTCTAGAACAAGCACAGTATCAACCTATCTTTTCAAAATATGGTTTTCAGAACTTGCCTACAAGACTTCATATCACAGCTGTCAGAACAAGGTTTAAATTGGAAGCTATACAAGGAATTCTGTATAATTTAAGGGAAGTACTACATATGACTAAGATTTTTACAGAAAAACATAATTATTTGGTTATCCATAACTGAGTGGTTATTTTGTCTTACAAATAAAGTTATCTTTTACTTGTTAGAAACTTACATCTTAAAACTAAAATTTGAAGAGTACTCCAGAGTAATTCTGAAGGTTCAGTTGGAGAGAAATTTAGATACTATGCTGTATTTCCAGAAAGTCTTATGACCAAAGGAAACTACAGCATCCCTGGATGGTGTAAAGTGCTTTCACTAGCTTAATTATTGTATTAAATGTTCTGTTAATATCAGGAGAGAATTCTAAGGCAATAGTTACGTTTTTTCCTGTGGAAAGTACTTTTTTTTTTGTCAAAAAATAAATCTCAAACCCAGTTGTAGATACTATAGCCTGAAACTACAGTGGTCATGGATATATTTACTTTGATTTTGCACCCACCCAAAAAAAAGTTACTGTCCAAGCACCTTTGATCAGAGCTAGTTAGCTTTTGAGGACTTGTAGAAATCATGTTTTGCTAATTGAAAAGCTTTTAAATGTATCTGTTTATATGTATTATGATTTGTCATCTGTTAAGTTTATAAACATTGAATCAAGCACAATTTTTTTATTGTCTTGTTTTTGTTTTGTTTTTTTTTTTAAATTGGCCTTTACTTCACCTTTTCAAAGAAGTTAGCCTTTTTATTATTGAGTTTAGGTGGTAGCATGTGTTACTTTGTTGAACAGTCTTTATGCAGTGTGATTTCTTTTGATATAGCTATTTACAAAGTATACTGGCTTGTGATGAGTTCTTTATTAGTTTAAACATAATTGTAAGGAACTTACAGCTTGAGAACCTCGTATGGGAAAGCTAAAACATTTTTTTTACAGATGGGGCGGGGGTGGGGGGAAGAACTGGCTGTCACAATCTAAAAAGAAGCTTGTGTCTTTCTGGCAAAGTGCATGCGTTCTTCTCAGACCTTTACTTCGTGTATGCGTAGGTTTTTGGTGTGGTGTGGATTTTCTTGGGTATTTATGTCTGTATAGATACTATCTAACCCATCACTCTGGGTGAGAACTAAAGAATCCACATTGAAGTCATCTTACACTTAATAGGCCACAGAAACTGTGGTCTATATGCACTAAATAGAGCAAGGGACACAGGATAGTTAATTACTTGCTGAAAACATCACTTCTGTGCAGTGTGACTTAAAATGTTCGGTTGTACTTTCCTTATTTTTTCTATAGTGTAAGGTGCATAAAATATGAATTCAGGGAAGAAAGGGGACAGCCAGAGTCCCAACGAAGTAAATAATATTCACATAGCAGAACAACTAATCTTTCTTAAAAGTCAAGCCATACATCTGGGAATACTATGTTGATTTGTTATGTCGCATTCCTCTAAAAGAATTGGTTGAGGCAATGTTTTTATTAGGATCTCTTTTCTCTTCATAGTAAGCTTTTGTGTGGAAAAAGGCTTCCATTTTTATTTGATCCATCAAGTAGTTCCTAGGCTGTTAATGTATTTCTGATTTTATCAATAGTTATATTTTTTTGCTAGTTATTATTTAAGAGCTATAAAAATGAAATTAATATTAAATCAAGAAAGAAGACTGATAATTACCTTCTTTTATATGCTAGTGTATTTCAGCCTGCAGTTGTTGAACTGACTGGCTTTAACTAACTAGATGTGGTAGTATCAGCTATAGGGTAAATGTGATAAAACTATGCTTGTTAATGAAAGTGAAGTTCAAGCAATGAAGAATTTCCTGCTTTGTTGATTTGCAGATTTTCTTATAATAAAAGCTATTACTTCTTGTAGCTTTTTTAATCTTACGAAAGTGATAAAATAAGAAACACTGAAAATTTGTTGGGGAAAGTTTCATTTGCATGATAGAGATCTTCAGCTGGAAACTTAAGGCCCAGGTCGGGTACTATGATGTCTTCATACTGCTTTAGAAGTTCAGACCACCAGATCCCCAGTTGCCCATTTTCTTTCAGAAATTTGTACCACTTGTAAGGCTGATGCTTTATGCTGTCCTTCTGGGAAAGCAAGAAGGCTTCTCCTGGGGCCTGCTCATTCCTCTTTACTTGTATGGAGTGAAGCGATGTAGCAGCCCTGTGAGACTTCTCTTGCTTTTTGTATATAGGCTTATAGGAAGCCTGTGAGTGCCTTATTACCTCAGCAGAGGTCCACATCTTGAGTCACATTCATGTCTTGGTGGTTAGTTTTTACTTTAGCAGAGTCGGTGTTTGTTGGTGTGCAGGCATTTTGGTGGTTGTCTTGAGATGTGTGGGATTTTTTTTGCATGCACCTGAAGAGGACTTTGCTGCCCCTAAAGTATGAATGGAGGCACACAGGAACTGATGCTTTCGCAGAATTCAAAAATCCTTTATTTAAAACACGGCTCTGACAATGCACAGCCTAAATTTTGAACAAGTTCTTAAACCACAGAATATCTCCAACCCGACCTTGAACACTTCCAGGGATGGGGCATCTACAGCTTTTCTGAGCAACCTGTTCCAGTGTCTCACCACCCTCATTGTTAAAAATTTCTTCCTTATATCCAGTATAAATGTACACCCTTTCAACTTAAAATTTTGCCCCTTCTTCTGTTGCTAGTGGCCTTGGTAAAAAGTCTCTCTCTGTCTTTCTTACAAGCCCCTTTTATTGAAAGGTGGCTATGAGGTCTCCCTGGAGCCTTCTTTTCTCCAGGCTGAACAGCACCAACTCTATCAGCCTTTCCTTATGGGAGAGGCGTTCATATCTGATCATTTTTGTGGCCGTCCTCCAAACCCGTTCTATATTTACAGTACTCGAAAATAACAAGACTTTTTGAATTTTTGCTGCTTGCTGTGTTGAGGAAAGAAAAACAAGGAGCCTTTGAAGTAACAGTTGTTAAAGTAGACAATAATAGAATTCAGATATTTGAAAATCTTAAAGCAAACCCAACAATTATTAGGTTAATACCTGAGCAAAATTGATAGCAAATAAATATTCAAGTACTTTATTACCTCTGAAAAACTGACTAGTAATATAATCTTTCACTACTGTAAGAGTATCTGAAATAGTAGAGTAAAACATAGTGTTTAAATTAATTTCTTTATTATAGAAAAATCATTTGTTCAAATCGTATGTACTTGAAGCCTGTGAAGTTCTTATGAAACATGGTAAGAAATAATAAAACCCTTGTGGAATTGGCTTGGGAATCTCCTTACGTAATACTTCAATAGCTGTGTAATTTAATACTTTTGGCCACTTCTTTCTTTTGACTGTAACATCTAATTGCTCATAACATACTGTGCTCTTACCTTGGCAAATTTGTTACTGTTTACAGTGAAAGCGAGAGATTGTTTTAAGCCTTTTCTTCCTGATTTTTCTCAGTGGTGCCCCCCCCCAACCCAACCCAAGCAATTTATTAGGGTAAGTACAACAAAATATAACCAAACAACTGTATTTTTTGAAGTAATGTAGTGATGTTCTTTGTTCTTCTGTATGGGGTATGAGAGTTCAACTAAGTTTGTAATGGAGCTTATTCTAGAAACTGACTTCTAAGCCTTAAGATACTTAACTATGCCACAAATAGGCTGTGAATTTACGCATACTCTTTGTATTGTCTGTTTAGACTGATCTTTAGTAAAAATTCTTGTGCTGTGGCATGTAACTTGATTTCTTCATATTTTAATATCGAAGAAATTCAGCAAATTAAGCAACTGAGTGTTCATACGGTGATGTACTTTTACCTATGCACTTGCTGCTACCTCCAAAAAGAACTGCATAATCAAGTTATGTGGGAAATATCTTAGGGTGGTGTAACATACTAACTCTTAAACAATATGGTACCACATCCCTGTTGAGGCTTAAGGAGTTACTTCTAATTGTACAGAGACTGGTTTATAGGCTGGTGCTAATAAAGGAAACTTCTGCAAAATATAAGTACAGCAACAAACTTTTTCCTCCTTCAAAAGCATTGGAATATATTGAGCTTTAGCATTCTTCCAGTAAAGGTATAAATGCACTGAAACAACCATGGCATATCCTTGTCTGGGCACTCTTTTTTTGTATATTATTTTCTAACAGAGAAAAATCTTTATGAATGAGTGTAATATTTTTTGAATAATCATGATTATGCAGCGCCATTTTAAATATATTGAATTATTTGTACTTTTCTGTGGCCTCTAAGTCAAGACAGGACAATAAGGTAAAACTTTAGATTACTGCTTAATTACTAAAAGAGTAAAACTAGGACAGATAGTTTATTGCTGATGTTGCCAGGATGTGTTTATTTGGGGGAGACTGAATCCATACTATGTCAGAAAGACAGATGAACTCTTAAACACTCAATAGGTTTTCTGGTGGTTCTCAGTCTTGGAGTTCATCCAAGTGTATTTCATGGTGTGTCTTAATAAAGCACCTGGTACTTTGATGCTTAGTGTTGATGCAAACTTTACTCCCTGTAATAACAGTGCTGTTAAGGAACATGAAGCCTTGAGGTTTTGTTGTTCATTGGCTGGGTTTTTTTCCTAAGTTTCTAGGCTTAAAAAGTATATAAATGATATTTTTAATGAATTTATGACCAAAAAAAGTGTTGAAATAAAGTAGCTACACTATTTTAGAAAAGTATATGCTAACTTTTAATAAGACTGAAATTTTAACTGCCTAAGCCACTATGCATTTCTGGAAAGTTATAAAATAAAGCTTAGTAACAGTTTGTAAAATAAGTCAGTGACAGGTGCAGCTTCTCAATTTAAATGAGTATTTTGAGGAATCCCCTTAATACCTAGGACTCATGTTTGTGTTCCATAATCATTCTCAAATCAGATCTATATTGCTTGCATATGTAACATTGCTGTTTATGACTTTGTTGCCCGTTTTTACTTCTGTGTACCAATTATAGCCATATTTGTGGTGTAGAGTAAAACTAATAATGGTTTAAAATTAAAGTAGGATCTCAGCCTACATTGTTTTTTCATTTAGTAATCTATATTGAAATTCTGGGTGGTGTTGTGGTTTTGGTTTTTTTGTTGTGTTCCCCCCGCCCGGCCCCCTAAAGTGCTAAATACCTTGTAAATAACCACCTCAGAATTCATATTATGATAACCTGGATAGGTGGCAAGGTACATACAACAATAGTTCTACATTGTACTGATTTTGAAGGGTTTAGAAATGACATAATTTGTCTTTGGGCTCTTCAATTGATTCCAACAAGAATAAGTTAATGTAAAAGTGTAGTACTGAAATTATCTACAGATTCTGGTGTGCATATCTTGTAATGCTCAGAGGGACCTCTTGTAATACTTGACATGTACCATCATATGATCAGACCTACATCCAGTCAGTAAAGCATATGCTACTTTAGACATCTGTGATCATAGCAAGACAGTTTTGCTTTTGTTCCAGGTGCAGAAAATGCTATATTGCTGAGTTCCATCTGTCTGTAAACTTTCAGAGGAAAGCTTGCATGCATACAGAGGAAAAGAAAGAAGGAATCTTACCCTTACAAATAGCTGTAACTCATTAAACTTGTAGTCTGTGTGCATGATCAGCTTGGGGATTAAAAATACCCATATACCCATCTCTAGCTTGGAAATGAGCAGTAGTCAGTTCAATAATCTAACAAATCATTCTTTAATGTACCTAAAAGTTTTAACCTTCTGTCAGTCACAATAATGGAAAAATAGGACAAATCTAAGAGGATGAAGAATGGTAGATTTTTATATTTCTGGATAGGTTTGAGGGAATACAGCTGAAAGATGTTTTGAGATTCAGCATAAGCCTTTTCACAGCACAGAAAACAAGTTAGCTGTATGTGATAGATAGGAGGATCAACTGTAGAGAAGGCAAAGGAATTTGAGCAGCTCTGAAAATGTTCATGTCCCATTTCCCGGTCATGGGGAAAGCTCAAACCTTTGTCCTTAGCTGTCACTGGCTCCTGAACTCTGTGTGTTGCAATGTTGAACAATTACATGGGGAATATGTGGCTCTCTTCTGTCATGCCTGTTGCTTTTGCATTCTTGAATAAACCAGTCCAAATCAGCCCTGCCATTTGTGTTGGGTATATGGTTATCCTGGTCACCAGGTAGCAAGTGATCTTACTTCTAAGACACCCTAGTATATTTCTGCTGTTCTGGTAGGCTCTGTTTGCTCAACTGTTAAGCATTATAGCACTGTGAATAATTATACAACCATTACCTCAAAAGAAAAAGACTTTTCGATTTCTGTTGTGTGAAAACTTAATATAACATAGTTTGGTGATGCAGATTCTATTGGCCAAGCACTAGATTCAGATAGATGTAATTCTTACAGGTGGAAAATATGGAGTGGGGGGAGGAGCAATGTGGTTTGTGATAAAGCCTCTGCCTGCAATATACCAAAATCCCCAGGGTCAAATACATTTTATTTTAAAATGGAACAACTGACAAAAGCCTGGAGAGTAAATATATTTGAGACCTCTGATATCTTGTTCTTGTAGCTTGGGTGTTGATGTTTTGGGTTTTTAATGTCAAAGATTTTCTTACCATCATATAGAATACCACTGATCTTTATCGAAAAACTGCATTAATAATGTTCTTTAAAAATGTTCAATTTCAAGATAAACTTGAATGTAGAATTGTGGCTTGGCAGATCTGTCCCTAAAGCAGAAGTTAATTCTGTCTTTCATTCTGTCCTTCACTACTTTAAATGTCACCTGATAGAAAAATTAGAGAAGAACTAGCTTTAAACTGTGTCCTTTTACACTTGAAACTTTAAAGGCAGAAAGCGAAACATCCTATATGGAGTAATAATGAATTGACTCCACAATTATGTTTACCAGTTCAGTTAAAATGGAACAAACATTTGTTGTTATTAGGGTTGACAACTTCCATAGTCCTTAATACTAGTGGAAGGAAAGAGATAGTAGTCATTCCCAAAGCTTTGCCAGCAGAAATATGTTGTCTGTGGGGGTGGTGTCTTCCTTCACCTTGGGTCTACCTGGAGTATATTTAGTGTTTACTTTAAATCAACTGCTTATTTACTTTTTCTTTGTGTGTTGGTGCATTTGGGTTTTTTTTTGTTTTGTTTTGCTGGTTTGTTGGTGTGTGTGTGTTGGGTTTTTTTTTTTAAGTTTTCCTAGGGTCATTCATTGCTTTGTTAGAGTTGTGGACTAACCACAGGCATTATGACTGCAAGAAGTTCAACTAAAGCTAAAATTAATTTAGGAAAATGTCACCTGACCACTAGATGACTGCTGCCACAATTAAAATAAACTAAAATCAGCTCAGGCCAATACAAGTCCAGAGAAGTCTGTTACCAGAGAAGTGAATATAAAAATCATATTTACTTAATACATCTATATATCATAAAGAGGAACAACTCATGAATCTACTTCTTAGTCCTTAACTTTTACTATACATTTTTCTTTGGAACTCTACCATCCTTCTTAAATTCTCTTTTTCTATTTACGGATTTTTTGCATGGTTCCAAGACAGCATGAAAAACTACCCATTTCAGTGAAAGATTAAGATTCAGTTAACATTTACAGGGACGTCCTTCTTTTTTCTCCAGGTAAGTGTGCAAGTAAAAGTGAAAGAATGTTACACATTCACCTTACCCAAAAATGAACTTCTAAAAAGCAAAATGGCAAATGATTTTGTATTTGCCTTTTCTCATTTCTCTGTGAAAAGCTACTTTCTCCAAGTAAGAGTCGTTAGGCAAATCTGCATGGCAAAAAGTATGTTTCATTATCGGGATTGTTTGTAGAATTAAAGTAGTGAATTATAGTTCATACAGCAAATGCATTCATCATGTGGTATTATGTGACCTTTCAAAAGTGAATGACAACTACAGTCCTTATGTTCTACAATGTGTAAATTTCACAGCAGTAAAAGAGTAAAAATCTGCAAGTTCTATGTGTGTGTTTTTTCTTGTTATATCATATGTTTAAGTGACCATGAAAATTCATCCTTTGGTAAGTTGCTATTTGGTTTTAGAATAGCTATTTCTTCTAATGTGTAGATCTGCTATTGCAGTGTCTCTATTTTATTTAAGCTTAGTGGTAAGTATGATCATTAAAGATCAGGGGAACTAGGAGTTTATAGCAAATTTTATTTTTTCTCCCTGGTGAAATAACTTATTTAACATATTTTAAATCCTTCATCTAGTTTCACTACAAAAAGATACCCAAAGTTACCCAATAGATGCAACTGACTGGTTTACTTCCCAGAAAACAGTGGTTCATTCAAAAAGTGGAAATCGCTTTGCTTGCAATCAGCCTCCAATATTTGATAATGTTGAACTTGAATCATTATTCCAATACTTCAGTTTTATTCCTCTGAAGTTCACCTGCAGTCAGTGGAACATGTATTCTTTTAATATAATTCAAAGAAAATAAGTAACTGAAAACCCATAATGCCCTTATGAGGGACACAGTGAGCAGACTCTGTTAACTGTATATACAATAATATATATTGTATGTATAGATTTCTGCTTATTTACATATAAGCTTAGTAGTGGACGAAGGTTAAAGACAAAAATCTATGCTTGAAAGAAATTTTCATCACTTAATTTTGTAAATTGATAGAAGTCTGAAATTAAGCTTTAGAAGTTAGTTATCTGTTTCATGTAATGACTTGAAACAGAAAATGTTCTCGTGCAAGCACACTTTAGTGGTCCTTGGAGATTTTGTCATTCCTTCGACAATCTATTTTAGTTTTCTGGTTTGCAGGAGACCATTGGCAATATTCTCTCATTTCTTCCAGACAGTAATTAATTTTGCCTTTTCATTTAAAACTAGTAACAGCTTTCCACCTTAAATTCAGTGAAAGAAAGCAGTTTGCAGAAACATTATCTAAAGATACACAAGGAGAATAAATAGAAGTTTTAAAAGTGCCAGAGTACATTATTTAGTTCTCCTAACTAGACATCCATTTATGCAGTTCTTTAAATGCAATAGTGCCTGGCTGACTTAGGTAGCTAGATCCTTTGCAAATCTAATTCAATCAAAAAAGTAACTGCTGAAGTTAATTAGCTAACAGTGGAGTCTGCTGTAACATTTGTGTTTTTTTGGGTGATGATTGTGGTTTTTTTGAGATGCAAAATTAGAAGTTTTCTATGCTCTGGGTTCTCTTCTGCACATCCTTCCAAACTACTTTTACTCTTTCTGGAATAATTTGAATTAGTTATAATAATCAGTGATGTTTTATAGAATGTTATTACAAGTACTCCAAATCTTCCATGGTTGGTGGGTTTTTTTTTGGGGGGTAGGTTTTCTATTTGCTGTTTTTCATTTGGGTTTGGTTTGGTGGTTTGTGTTGTGTATGTTTTAGGTGTGTTTTTGTTGGGTGTTTTCTTCTTGTTTGTTTGTTTTTTTTTTTTTAACCTGGCTCTGCAACTATCCAGTACTTTCATTTTGCTGTAGAGAGTATAACTTACTTGTTCTTGCTCTTGAATGGCATTGCTCTATTTTTGACTCCACAACAAAGAAAATTTGAGTCTTTAAGCTGTGTGTTTTATTCTCACTGACAACTGTCACTTCAGGCAAATGTGATTGTAAACCCTAAATACTGCTGAATTCTATACCTCTAAGTGATCAGCAACAGGAGTCAAGATGGAGCAGACTTATCAAACAAGTCATGAGAATGGTGACATGACTAAACCCAAGTAATTTTCATTAGAAATCTTTTCTTCAGCTCCTGTTATGTTTAAAGACATACACTGTCATTTGTCTTCTCATGGGCAATCTTGATATTGCCTCAACTCCTCCCCACCTGTCAAAACTGTTAAAATTATCTTTTGTAGTGCTGGTTTTTTTTTAACTCTTAAATGTAAGAATTAAAGCAGAGACAGTCATGTTAAGTTTGAACTCCATCTGTGCTGTCTGAAAAAAACAATGGAAGGCATAGAGAAACCACACCTGGGAGGTGGTAAGTTTCTTAAATAGACCATGTGAGCTTTTGAGGTCCCGCTTAGATGCAAACTCAGACAGTTGTACCTTCAACACTAATAGAACTCCAGCATCATTGTGCCACATCTGGATGCTGCTAGTTGCAGCTACAGAAGTGTTAGGACTTGAAACATTTGTCATACACAGTTGTATCTCAACTTTGCAGTGATTATTTTATATGTTAATATATTTTTAAGTTGGACATGCGTATGCCTGAGCGTAAACAGTCAGGAGAGGGGCTAAGAAAGAAATAGATATGCATCGCTGTGTTGCACTTGCGCAGTTCCTGTTCCCTCATAATATGGCAGGAGTAAGATTCCACACCAAGCAGGCTGAACTTGTAGTATCAGTGTCTATTGGTATACTAATTTGAACCTAAATTAACTCAGTTAATGCTAATACTAGTATTAAACCTTGTTAAAGTTATTAACCAACCTCTCCAATTCTGTCACCTAACATCACTACCATTTCTCTCACAGTCACTGTTGCTGCCTTCTAATGACAAATGTCCAGTATAGTAAAACATTTTTGCAGGCTTTGTGCACATCAATACATATGCAGGCTCACAGATATTTTTTTTAATTTTTATTTAAGAAGACTAATTCCATAATGGTACCCAAAATAGAAGCAGATTCTGTAAATTTTAGATTTTCAGTTTCTCAGACTGAATTCAAGAAATCAAACAAACAAAGTAAGTATTTAAGGCCATCCTATTTGATAAGAAAGTTTCTCTTCACAGGGAAAGGAAACAGGATTTTTCTTTCTCATCCTCCTATGGTCAGGAAAAAAACTTCTTTTTAGTTTTTTAAGCTTCCGTATATTAACTATGAGATGTTGGCCACTTCCTACAAGATTTCTCATAGCTTGAAAAGGTCCTTGTTTTTCTTCTCTAGGAAGCAGCTGTTGATGGCAGAAGAGCTTCCCTAAATGTTAGTACTCTGCCAACTCTCTCTCTAGTCTGACCACAACTAAACAGCAGCTTGTATTTGGTGATATCATATCAGGGAAGAGAGAAACACTTTTTTGTTTCCCCCAGCCTCAGGGACACTAGGGTTAGGTTAGGTTCTATGTGGTGTTTTTGGATACAGAAAATCCAACTATGAATTCTAAAATTCCGTCTGGTTGATAAAGCAATTGAGATCAAATAACTGTCATCAGGGAACAGAGGCATAAAGGAACAAGCATCTTAAAGTTCCAGTGTGAAAGGGGAGGTGCTGAATGAAGATGTTATTTGGAAATGAAATTAATTGACCATATTCTCACTGAAAATGCAGTGGAGAGCAGTTACAAGGATTAGGAACATTTTGGCCGAACTGTCTCTAAGAAACAGATGTAGTTTATATGGGGAGAGTTGGGTGTATGTGGTTTACTGAATTACTGGAGAAGGATCTGGAAACAAGGTACTCTATATGGTAGATGACATGATAGTGATGAACGCTAGGCAGAACAGCAGTCCAATACAGTTTCTCAGTACCAATTTTTAAATCCTAAAACTGAAAAGTGATTTGCATAGCGGTGTTTTGAGTTGCTTTACTTTAAATACTGGGCTCTGGAGTGCCCTCTAGCTATGCTTTTTCAGAGTTAAAAAAAAAGAAAGTGTAAAGAACATGAAAGATGATGATATGATTTGGTTTCTTACACTGCTGAAATTCAAGGCAGTATATCACAGTAGGTTATGAGGAAATCTCTAATTTCTCCAGTTTTTCCACTAATGGGATGGACCAGAGAAGTCTCTCTTCTTTTTCTTTACATGTATTTTTCCATGCATCCATGCGATGGAGTATCATCTGCAAGAGGAATTACCTGCCTGTTCTGCTTTAACTGCTGTAGATAACCCTACTTTCCATCTCAATGGAATAGGAAGTCCAAATATAGAAGCACTAGTTTACTGTCATTCTAAAAGTAATGAAATCCATAACCTTCTAATTTCTTTGTCTCTTTGGTGTAATTGGTTAATGTAACAGTATCACCCTGATTTACGCTGGCCTGCATGTTGTATATGAGACAAACATCAATGAAGATAAGTTTAACTAGTCAAATGTAATTAAAACAATTTTAATACCTGAGATAATTTGCCTATCATAAGGTGCTGTCCATAGAAATCAAGCATGATTTCTAAAATGTCAGGGCTTGATGCAGTCTTTTTGCAGAACTTTCTGTGGTTTGGATGTTAGTGTTGTTCTTTTGGATCTTGTTACTCAGTAAAGCTTAAAATGTAGCAAACATATTGTGCTCTCTTAAAGATTCTGCTGTGGTTTTATTTTTAAGTGAAATATGTATTCACAGGTATGCTGTTCCCCTATCCCCCCCTTTTCTCAGCGAAAAGCTAAGTTCCATCAGAAGCCATGATTTCAGCGACAGAAATATACTCTTTGAATTTCATATCCTGAAATGCAGTTTCGTTTATCAAGCAAATGTCAAAGCAAATAAGTTGTATTCACTCTAGACTTCACTTTGATAGTAGTTTCAGAATAGATTTTGGAGATGAGTTATATATTCTCACTGCAGCTAATTCTGACATATGAAATGGAAAAAGTATGTTAATACGTTTTTGAATTTTGTGTTGCTGTAGAACATAAATTTTAATATGACCTTAAAATGTACAAAACAGGTTTTGCTGTTCCCTTTTATGCTTCTGTGGGGAGCTGACTGAAAATGTGGATGTAAAATTCAGATAAGTAAATGACACTTTAACCTGTGAGTGCTATCTCGACAGGATCAGATCAGTTGAATTACTGAATAGTATATTCTGTGTCTAACAGAAAAAAAATATATCTTTGGTAGCTTGACTTCTGTGATAATTTATTGTATTTAAAATTTATATCTTTAACATTTTTTCATCTAAATCCATCTGGTACTGCATGTGCTGTATTGCAAAGTATCTTCAATAACTATTTTTTATAAAAAAGATGAAGTTCAGATCTCTATCTTTACTTGATGTTAACTGTACTTTGTCTAATAGCCTGAATACTTATATTTATAATTAGCTCATGAAAAGGATTGTGGAAGGGAAAAACATTTACTTCTTTCTAAATAAGTGGAAAATGCAGATTGAGCAAAATGAACTTTGACAGTCCTCAGTATGAAAGAAGTCGATCTTGTTTATAAATGAGTTTAAGAACATGCAAAGCAGGTTCAAACCAGGTATCCTGATTCTGTTGGTATTCCAATTCCTAGCTACTGCCGCCACCACCATTTTTTTTTTTTTTTCTTGGTCAAATATTTGAATCTCTCTCCCTCTCTCCACTCTGCCCCCCCCCCCCCCCCCCCCCCCCCTTCAGTCAGTCTTTGGCACTTAGCTTCATTTATCTGGAATGTTGATTAGAAAAATCCAAAAATTAAATAAAATTAGACAGTTTTCCAGGGAATTTGCCTATCAGTGGACTGAAACTATCATTGGTTAACGGTTTGAGGAAATCTGTTTGCAAAGGTAGTGGAATCTCCCTTCTTTAGTTGGATCTTGTGGTGTGTTGATCTGTAGGAAACTTTGGCTTCTTACTGAGTCATTCTCCTTGGCAACAGGATGAGGGGGAGCATTGTCTGGGCCCCCAAATTCTTTACTCAAGTGTTCAGGTCCCCCTGTCAATGTCAATGATACCCTGTGAATAAACATCAAAGGGAAGAGGTCTTAGAAACCTCAGCAGTCTCTGTCATATCCAAGATCTTAGTCTTGGGTGAGCATGCACATGGGCCAGGTCAGAAGATGAGTAACTGTCACTCCCAGGAGCAGTCCCTCATGATGATACCCATCACTTCTGCTTTGTAGCACTTCGTGTTTCATTGGTCAGGTATGGCAAACCCAAACGCTTTTCAATCGGAGCTTGTTACAACTTCCCTGTTGCTGCTTCTGTACCTAGTCAACAACCAAAGCTGGCAAAGATGATTCTTGCACAAAGTGTTTTAACCCATCTCTGTCCATATTCTGATGTATCATGTGTTTTTCTTCAAGAAGAGATTACATTATTGATTAAATATTTATTACTGAGATAAAAAATATTATTAGCGTTACGAAGCTATTCACCTTTATTTTCACATCAGAAAGGAAGCTTGTTGAGAGTAATTTCAGTCCATCTTTGCCGCTGTTAATGTGAAAGATATCTGAACCAATGACTGAAATTACTTTTGACAGCAGCTTTTTTTTTTTTTAAACCTAGTTGTAAAATTATTAAAACATTTGATGTGGGTGGATAGAGTTGCTGTGCTGCATAGAAATGTCAGATTACCCTGCTAGTGTTTGAGGCTATTATGATGTCCTTAATTGTAAATTTGCATAAAATACTACAAAATTAGTTAATACCACTAACGCTCATTGAAATAATTGTAATTGAAAGAAAAGAATTGGACCCTCAGTACCTGAAACAATTATCTATTCTAAGAAGTGTCCTTTCTCTGCTCTGAGATAGATGTTGCAAGAAAGAGGTTACGTTCCTGGTTTATCACTAAATTTGTCTCCAATATTTCCAAAAGTTTGCCATGTATGTAATGTATTCATGCTATAATAAGGAAAAATGGCAACCTGACTCTTGAAAATTTTGGATTACTTGTTGGTATTAGGAGTTACCACTTCTTTAACAGAGTTTAATTGTTTGTGGTAGAAGTGATAACTTTTTATGGAGGGGGGGGAATGTAATGTTGAAATGTATGTCTTTGTTGAAAAAATATTTGTAACTTACTAGGCTGTATTATCATGTTTACTTTGGATCAGCCAGTGTTTGTTGGAGAATGATAATTATGTTATGCCAGAAATCCTGTGGCAAGTGATGTTTAACAGTAGTGAATTTTGATGTACTACTTGCTATATTAACAAAAATAATGTTGGAGGGATTATAGGACTTTCCCCTATAGGAGTAGGTACATCTACTAAATGTCATAATTACAAAAAATCCCAACCAACCAAAAAATACACACACACAGAAATGAGAAAAAGCTAAACAAGCTTAACTAAACAAAAGCTAACCAATCCCAACTGGAGGTGAAAAAAGCATGTAAAATCCTGGAAAAAGATGGCGAAAGTAAATTGTTCTGTAATCAGAGAAAAGTTCCATGAGTATGAATGTGTTTTTCTGGATATTTAGCTGGCATATTGTTGGAGTATTTTCTCTTCTATATATGCAGTAGCAGGTTTGGATTTTAGATTTAGTATTGAGATTAATTTGCAGCAGAATAGTATTATTTCAGTTTGAGGTATCTGACTGGTGTTACCTAAAGGACAGAAAATTCTTGGGAGACTTCACTAGGTAATGGAGATGATAAATTTACTAAACAGAAAATGTGTTCATCCTGAAAGGTACATATTCTGTCATTGAAAATAGTGTATGATTGAGCTTGAGTCTATCTTCTGGAATATGTATGAACTGGAAGATTCAGTATACCTATGCACTCAACAGTATCATATAAACAGAGCTCTATTCCCAGCACCAGCACTTCCAAATAAGCTCAGGTGATTCTATTTTGTACACAGAATGATGGGAAGTGTTGTAATCCTTTGCCTTTTCTGTTCCCTTAAAAGAAACCAAACTTCATCTTTGCATGTCAAGTAAGATCAGTACAGTAATTGAAGAGATGATCTTACGATTGAAGATAAAGACAATGCAATTCTCAGATGAATTACTACCTCAGTTCTGAGTGGCAATGCTGAGTATTACCTGGTTTTAGGTTTTAATTACAAACATGGATTTTCATGACTTTACCTACCTAGGCAGTAATTTTACTGGCTATGCCAACTGAAATTATGTACAAGTAAGGAATGTTGACTGAAGAGTGGCAAACCTAATGAAGTTGACCTTCGTTTGTTTTCGTCAGAGGGAGGTTATAGAAAGAAAGTATTGATTTGACTTACAACATTCTTCCAATTTTATTATTACAATAGTTATATAGATCTTTTAAAATTTTTTTTTAAATTGATAAGGTTTTGTGGTCTGGCAATTTTGAAGGCTCCCATGCGACCCTAGGATTCTGTATTATTTTGATTTTTTTTTTTCTATTCACTTAATGCTCATTCCTGTTTGCTTACACTCAAGTAGTGAGGTGCCACACTGCTTCTGTCTGTATAGCAAGGCATTCCATAACCAGGAAATGTGGCACAGCAGTTAGGTTTTGCATGTTATATGAAGTTTGCAGTCAGTCTGATTATAGAAGTGTCCAGTAGGTTTCTGAGATTAAACTTAGTGTATTTATATTCATTGGTGATTTAGGAGATTGACCTGCTTCAAGAAAACTTGATTGCTGTATTTTTTTTGTCAGATACAAGAGAATTTTAAATCTAATATTTTACACATAGTATATATTAGGAGGCTAGTTAATTAATCAATCAGAAAATTAATTTAAAGCATTAACATTTTCCACTATATCTCTGTTTATCTTTTTACCCTATTAGTTAACCTATCAATATTCATAGGTAGAAGCATCCACATAATACAAAAATATGCATGATATATCTATATATCCAATACTTCTCAAATTATACAGCTACTCGCAGTTTAAACATACCCAATGATAATTCCTGTATGATAAACAATTATTTTCTAATTCTCTTGCCAGCAGAAATCAGTTTTACAATTCAGTGAAATAAGAGTCTCAATATAAATATGCATATCAAGTTGGTGTGTCCTAATGACACATATTGGAAAAATAAAGTTTAATTCTTCCAGAACAAAAAAAGGATTGTAGGAGTAGGGATGGACAGAGGCTATAATCTGCTCTTACTTTCCTGCCACTTCAAATTGTTTACAATCTATAAGCTCAAACTATGCAAACCTCAGGCATACTGGTATTTACAGATCTTCAGTGTCATTTGGAAGATACCAAGCTAAATTGTAAACTAATATGAATCAAATTACAAAGAAGGATATACTTGTAATCAGCCACACGTATGAGAAATATGATCTAAAAGAAGGGTAGGCTTTTTATAGATTCATATGGGGTTTTGTACAGAGGGTAAAAGTGGAATTAAGTAAAAGGGGTGATTTGGGTGATGACTAATAATTGCATTAAACTTGTTCATAGTATAGGAGTTTATGGAAAAAACTCTCTAGATATGTTTAAATGTATAGACCTGAAACATACTTTGGAAATACAGTGTGTAGTTGTGAACTTAGAATTACTTTCAAGATTTGGTAATGTGAGTAATGAAATGAGTCATAGATCTGGAAATAAGTGTTTTGATGCCCTTGTGGAAGAGGCTACCAAAATGAATAACAAAATATAAACCTTATTAATAAAAAGGTAACTTTAGCATTTTCTCAGTTACACTAAAAATTTGAGTCATTAAAAATTGATGTAGTTTGTTTACAGAGTTTACATCATGATGAAATTTTACATTGCCTTTGCATAATAACTTTCCTAATCATATTAAACAAGATGTAAAACTGAAGAGAAATTATCAAATACACTTTCAAAAAAAATAATCACTGAGATAAATAATGTTGAGGTAAGTGATTTAGTAGTTTTAAGTCAGAACTAATCTGTCTGACCACTTCAGAAACTCACCCACACACTGACAATTTCCCATTAGAATTCCCATTTCAGTGGAATAAGTTATAAAATAAATAGAACCAAAAAGTTACTATCATGTTAGGTTTTTTATTAAGAAACTGACTCTGAATTATTTTAGTTTCTCTCAAGTACTTTATTTACACTATTATGCAAAAATCCTGCAAAAAGTCTAAATTCCTTAATTTAACTATCTTAAATTCCCTAACTATGTGCAAACTTTCAGATCCTCTAAATAAGACATTAGATGAGATCCATTGACTGATATTAATCCACATATTACTGTATAATATTTGAGTCTTTTGCTGATTGCTTTGGAATGATCTGGTTGATGGGTCTGTAGTTACTTTTTCAGTTGTGTTCTGCTGTCCTATGGAACTTTCCAATACATCCTGAAAAGCAATATTAACTTCAAGGAAACTCCTTTACAGTTCTTCTAAATGTCCTTATTGCAAGTGATCCAAATACGATGATGTCAAAACAGCCACTACAAAACAAATCCCTGAACAGCAATATTTTAGAAGATATGCTACCATTATCATGGTTTGATTACACTGGTTATTCTGGCTTTTTCCCCATTAAAATTTTGCAAACACTTCTGTGTGATTATTGATGGTTCTATGATACTGAGTAACCATTGCATACATTTTAGGATTCATTAAATTATTTTAAATTAAATTGCTCTGTATGGAATAAAGCTGCATAAAATGTAATTAAACCAAAGTATACGCTATTATTTTCAATGAAGGATGCTACAGTTTTGTGGTTTAACTCTGGTAGGCAGCTAAGCCTCACTCAGCTGCTTGTTCATTCATCCCCCCCAGCAGATGGGGGAGAGAACCTGAAGGGCGAAGGTGAATAAACTCGTGGGGAGGTAAACACAGTCTACATAAAGCAAAAGCTGCACATGCAAGCAAAGAAAATGAATTCATTAATCGCTTCCCATGGGCAGGCAGGTGTTCAGCCATTTCGTGGAAAGCTGGGCTCTATTGAGTGTAACTGTTACTTGGGAAGACAAACACCTTAACTCAAAATGTCTCCCATCTTCTCCTACCTTCTGTTTCTGAGCATGATGTCGTGGTATGCAATATCCCTTTGGCCAGCTGGGGTTACTGTTCTGGTTGTTTCCCCTTCCAAATTGTGCTCCCCCAGCCTATTCACTGGTGGGGTGGGGTGAGAAGCAAAGAAGGGGTTTGGCGCAGTGTAAGCACTGTTCAGCAGTAATGAAAACATCCCTGTACTGTCAACACTGTACCGCAAATCCAAACCATAGACACGCTAGCTACTCTGAAGAAAGTTAACTCCATCCCGGCCAGAAGAAGTGCATACAGTCATAACTAAAAAATACTAATAGAAATTGTGACCCTCTCCTTCCACGATAAAAACTAAATATGTGGCTAGTATTGTGATTTAGTGAAATCTCATCACTGTGAGCTGTACTTCATAGCTGGCAGATGTCAGCCTTCTTGGTTGGACTCCAAGGACCTCCTTTTAGACTCTGGAAAGGACATACTGTTGTGCTTCTACCAGATACTGTGGTGTTACTTCAGTACATTCAGTTGAAGATTCAGTGCAACTTCAGAGTGCTATGCTATATTATAGTTTTAAGTCTTTTTCTAATGGAGTAAATATGGATAGTGCCATATATTAAATTTTTATATATATGTATGCATGTATGTAAAATACATAGTAAAGGTGGCATAGAGTCCTAAAGAGCAACAGATAGTATTAATTCAGTCTCCCTTGAAATACAAAACAATGGCCATCATATCAAGTTCTGTCATTTGTGAATTCTCCCAGGAATCTCTGGTGAATGCTGACTTGTCCTGGCAACTTGCTTGGAACAATTCAGTATTTACTTCCTCAATAGCTGCTTTTTAGACTTTCAATTCAGAGGTATCCTAAGGCATATTGCCTGTATAATAGGATTGTAACATAGGGATCTTCCCAGACTGAACATACCTCCAAGAACTCTGTTTTTTCTGCTGTGGTCTTGTCTTTCCTGAATGTTCCTTCTGTTCCATTGTCATATATTCTAGTCTACTCTTGACTGCTTAGGTAAAGGGGTATTATTTTATATATATATTATTTTTTTAATGGTTCTTCAGATTATTTTTTGTCTTTTGTGCTTTTATGCTTACCTTTCTTGGAGGTTTTCCTTTTCTTTCTTTTCTTTTTTGCTTTTCTTTTAAGGTGGACATAACTCAATTTTTATGAAGCATTCCTGCTTGGCTTCAGCAAATCTTCTTTCACTGCGATTCAGTCATTCTAGTCCAGAGATTCACGGAAACCACAGTAGAGCAGGAAAAAAAAAACCAAAACCAAACAACAACAAAAAACCCCAAACCCCCAAAACTACAACAACACGTAGTGTTACCATGTGTCGGTACAATGCAGTGCTTTTAATAGTGGGTGATGTTCTTATGGCAGACTGTAACCAATCATTACATTTTTGCCTTTTTCAAGAGAGTTGTCCTTTTCTCTATTAGAGTACAATTTTTCTTTTTTTCCTTATATCCTCAATTTTGTTTAAATTGTGCAATTTAGTTGCATACAACTGTTAACTGTAATACAGTATAATGACTAACTTCCTTAACAAAACTGGATATTTCACCAGAAATTATAGAAAGGGGAAGGGCAAGGACCACTTGGGAAAACAAAACAACCCCCACAAAATAAACTAACAAACCCACCCCAAAGCAAACAGTCTTTTGAACTGAAAGGAATTTTTTTTAAAAAAAACTAATATATAAGAATGTTTCTGCCAATATAACACTTTTTTTTTTTTGTTAAGCAGGAGTGAGGTAACAAAATACTTCAGACTGTAAAGCTTTAACTTGCTCGTAAAGCTTGTTCAGAGAGTGTCTCCCATTGCTTTGACTCCTTTTTGTATAAAGCAGTGACAAACTGTAACCAACTTTTCTGCTGTCTGGGAAATGTCAAGCTGAGTTCATCCTTGGTTTACTGTCATGCAAATACCTGGATCTGTAACATAAAAATCTGGGCTTTTTGAGAGAATTAAACTGTTCATAATGTCTTATAAGATATTACTATTTCTAGTACTGCTATGAAAGCTTTCCTTTGGATAAATATCTTGACTATTCATAGAGAATCTGGTTCTGAAGCTTTGCAACAACCCTAAGAAAAGCTGGGTCAAAATTTGTTTTATTTGCTTTGTTCTCAGAATGGCATGGGAAAATAGATTGAGAACCAAAGAAAATATTTTTCTTTGCCTTATGAAGGAATAATGTGGTACATACTATGAAGGTATACTAGAATTAAATCTCATGCTCTGTCACAGATGGAGTGATGCACTGCACTCATAAGAGAGAATCAGGAATTCCAGTAGAAGAATTCTAGTCAGTACATATAAATTATTTAATTGGTGGAGTACTTTGGGAAGTTGCATGTTCCATTGAGCCTACTGTGGTTTGAGATTCCTTTTCAATAAGCCATTAGTTCTTTCTGCTGTTCCGCTTGATTGAGGGGTGGTATGGGGTGTGGAATATCCATTTAATTCTCTGTTGTTTTGCCCAGTCTTGCAATTCCTTACACGAAAAGTGTGAACCATTATCCCTTTGGATAGAAACAGGAGTAGGTAGATTTGAAAACCAAAACGATAGCCCTTGCACTGTAGTTTGCCCACTGGCTTTCTGACAGTTGGGACAAGCAAGCCAGAGACTACTTCCATCCCCGTGAGGATGTATTGATAACCCACAGAGGATTTAAATGACCAGATGTAATCAATTTGCTATGTAAACTATAAAGTTGTCCCTTCATTGATATGTAGAGGTGGTGCTTTAGCAGGATGATCTGCTTGTAATTTCAATCTGTGCAGGGGACACTCTTTAAGAACAGTTCCACTAGTTTTTCTGTTTACAGGCCAGCCTTTTCTTTGTGTAGCAAACTGAAGTGCTGCTTTACCTGTGTGGCCCAGGTTTTAATGCAACTATTCTTCCAATTGATACTACTTGGGATTTAAGCTGACTCTTCCTAATTTCAGTTAGCTACCTCTTGATTCCACTTTATGGCTGGTTGCTTATCCTTATCATGAGCTTTTACCAATCCCATCCTGAAAAGCATTTTCCTGGCTATCTGTAGTAATAATTGCCAATCTTTGTTTCTCTAAACTGGGGGTCTGCTTCCCAATTCAAGGTTTCTTATTGACTGTGTGGCACCAGCCCACAGAGCATAGGAGATGAGATTTTTTTTTTTTTTTTAACTCCACTCTGTGCTGACAAAACAACTGCTCTTATTTTTCCTATTTGTGCACTGCCTTCACCTTCCTCTATTAGTTGTTTGCTGGTGGTCATATCTAATGCAACAGCCTTAAATAGCCATTTATAGTTTTTGCTGAAGCATCCATAAACCAAATGTTTTATGCTGGTGTACCCTTAGTGAGGGTTGTTGCATTCAGAATGGGCAAAAGTTTAAAAAGCTGTTGTAATGTTGAAGGGTAAGTTTATGAACATCTGTAGTTTGGAAAGTTTAGTGTGTCCTTCAATTAATTGCATACCTTCCACAACTCCTGTTAGGTAGGCATACCATTTTCTGATAGTGGGTTTTTGTGCAACTCCTGGGGGAGCATCCCCCCTTAGCATTGTTTCACATCTTGGGGGAGCGAGACTAAAAGTTCTGCAATTGTGGATGAATATTTATACCCCTGTGTGAGTCTGTTAAAGATATATTGTATTCCCTGCTAAGTGAAAGCAAACTTTATCCTTCTCCTTCAAGGGAACCATAAAGAACATATCTTTTACCTTTAGTGTCACCATCTATGGGTGTGCAGCTGCTTGTACAGTAGCTGTTCAGTTTGCAATATTTGGTACAGCAGCTGTTAGTGGGGTTGTATTAGCATTCAGGCACCAATAATCAACTGTTACAGGCCACCTCCCATCTGGTTTCCAGACTGACCAGACAGGTGAGTTTTATATGGGGAGTGGGTTCTGGAGACAATTTGACATTCCTACAAATCAGCTGTGAATGTAGAAATTCAGTTTTTTGCAGCAGCAGAAATGAGATACTGTGGTATGTTAGTAATTTTGGGGAGTGCAGAGGCTGTGCACAGTACCCACATGGAGCCTCCCTGTTTCTGCTAGGGTTGGGATAGATGTTTGAGATGAGGACCATACACTGTCAGGTTGCCAGGTGCCAGGTTCGCCAGTTTAAAACATCAAAGCCTAAAATATTTTCATGATGGTCTTTAATTGCAAGGCAAGTAGTTGACATGCACTTCTCGCCCGGGAGCTGTAGATTGACCTTGGCAGTTTGACACACACTTGCTCTGTTCATGCAGGTAATCTTAACTCTCCTGTCTTTATAGCATGTCCAGTTTCTTGGCATATTGTTGCATATTGAAATTTGTGCTTCCATATCTATTAAAAACTTAACTAACTGACCCTGAGGAGGACCAACTGGCATTAAAATGTATGGATCATTGTCATTTATCCACTGATAAGCCTCCACTTTCTGGAGAGGCGTGCCCAATTGCTTTCTGGGCATTAAGATCCACCCCCACACCCCCACCCCACCCCATTTATCCAATCCCCTTCATGTTTTCAATTCTTCCCTAGGGGAGAGGAAGGGATTGTCTCACTGTCTGGGGACTGGTGTGGAAGGAGTTGAAATACAGTCCTTCCTTTCACTGTTTCTGGAATGCTTCAATCAGACTCAAGATAATGGCAGTAGGCTAACCTTGAATTGTAGCTCTGGGAATGCCTAGGGCCTAATGCATTCCTCCATAATTAATTTATCCATTCTCAGAATTCTGTTTGCAGATTTTGAAATTTGTTTTCCCTTGATCTAGTTGCTGTTCCCAGTTTCATGTGTCTTACTTTGCAATCTCTTCCCCAGGGCTTCATGTTTTGTTTTTCAGCTGGTGCATTGTCCCAGTCCATTTCACAACTGTAGTTAACAAATCCGTGCATTAATTCCACCCATTTAGGGAATTGCTTCAGGATTGCTGTTGCCCGATTTTTATTGTATTCAGTATCTCTTTTAATCTCATCCTGTTTTGCAGCTACATAGTGTTTAATAATTGCCAGGGCTCCTTTTAATCAGGGGTTTTAACAATGCAAAATCTACTGTAGCAGACAGTGGTACATCATGGGGTCCTTGTTCTTGAATGGCAACTTCTTGGAAAAAGAATCTTTTGTGAAGGCTGTAGAGACCTCACATGGAGATTTGATGGGATTATGGAGGGTTCACCTTACTCCATGGTGTCTGTTCTGCCAGCCCAATAAGCTACTCGGCTGTGATAGAATGGGGTGTATTTGGCAGGTCAGGTCCTAAAAGTAAGATGACTCCTGGACACAATAATTTTCTTTGTCCTCACTCAACATTATTCAGTTGCTGCCATTTAGATATACTTGCCACAAGTATTCAGTTTCACCTGGGTTTCTGTTATATCTCTTTTGCAAAATTGTTAATTGCAAGGGATCCTAGGGCATGGTTGGCATAGTATGTGACATGATCACCCTGAGGTCCCATAGTTCTTTCTGTTTTGTCAACAAGTCTGTCTTCATATTCAGGAGGATTTGTGGGGAGCAAAGTATCATCCTCTTCTGACTCACTGTCATTGGGATCACCTCAGATGTCACCATCACAGTTTTCAGGGAATGCTATTAGTTTCCTGATCCGTACAATGCCAGGGAGGCAGGCAGCCTGCTTATAAGCATCATATCTACCTTTTCTTTCAACTATTTGTCCTTTTTCCTTCTGTAACTGTCTCTGCAGTTGTTCAGTTTTTAAAGGCAGTAATACCACACTTGCCTTTCTACTTTCAGTTTCTTTCTCTAGGTCTGGCTCCTTTCTACTCTCTTTTTTTATATACAGCTTCTGAACAGGTACCTAGCATCTTTCAGATTACTCCTTTCCTTTTGCCATCCTTTTTACTACCCCTAGTTACCTCTAGGTGCTCTTCAATGGCTTCCCAAATATGCCAGCTGTCATGAGCCCATTCATCTGAAGGTGGGCCTCTGATTCACTCCATGCCTCCATAAATAATCAGTGATGCTACTTGCCATCCTGCTGACTGTGCTGATCTGTCATCACTGGGGTGATGTATTTCACTTGTAAGAGAGAAGCAACAATGTTAAATTGCTGGTTTATATCAATAAACGTAACATTTGATAGTAGAAGTGGCAGTGGTTTAACAAAATTCAATGGTAAGGTACACTTGGTTATTTACTGCATAGAGGACATGACACCCTCCCGTTCATTCATGAGGTTCAGAAAGGACAGCCTTGCATTCTAAACCCCTTCTCAGAGGGGGTTTAGGTGCAGCTGGATCCAGACTTAGTCCCAGACTTGGTCAGGTGGTTTGTCTAAAGAATTGTATATATGCAATCAATCCTTTATATCACTTGGCTAAGATTTCAATGTTTAGCATGCTATTAATCACTTACAAGAATCTGTTGTAGTGAAGAATCTCTTAATCTCAAGAGTAGTAAGGGATCTCTACAGCAAGTGTAACCTTGAGAGGTGTCCCTGCTCAAGGGGAGATCTTGTGTAGCTGCCATGCAGAAGAGCTCAACGGGTGCTGGGCTTTCCCCTATTTATGGAGTAAGATGAATGACACAGTGATATTTGCATACCAACTACACATTTAGATTCTTCCAAACTTGACTTGAGTTGGATCTTGACCAGAAATGTGGCTAGGTGGACACATTGCTCAAATGAGCCCTTGTGTTAGCTATTGTTTGTCTTCCCAAAATCCTCGTTGAGCCATCACAACCAGATGCATCCATTATGACCACTGCTGATGGTTATCACTTGAGCAGAGTTATGGGAAATGATGATCAAGTTGAGGCAGGGAGAGGTGCAGAGCATATCATCACGTGCTCCTAGAACAAGAAATTTGCCTTGTAGCTTATTGAGAAAATTGTTTCAAGATACATCTTTTCTAGTCTTTTTTTTTAATGAAATACAAATCATATTTGGTAGTCTCCTTAATACCAATACCAATTTTGAGCATTCATACAAGAATAAGAATTTATATAGCATTTGTTTAACACTGTATTTGCTTTATCCTTTGAGTTGAATGATTGTCCAACAGTGTATGTTACAGAAATGAAGCTGGATGGAGAAAGAAAAAAACATAACTTGTTCTTTTATCTATCTGCCTGGTCTTTAGGAATTTTATGTCCTTTAAAATGCTTGGTTTATTCTGTGTTTTAGATCTTCCATTTTCAACTTTTTTCTAACCTGCTTGTGTTCCCTAGCTGCCTATCCTCTGC
Organism: Falco punctatus; assembly: GCF_963210335.1. Classification (NCBI taxonomy): domain Eukaryota; kingdom Metazoa; phylum Chordata; class Aves; order Falconiformes; family Falconidae; genus Falco; species Falco punctatus. Next base: position 104,819,063 of record NC_137581.1, on the reverse strand, counting down.
TTTGTCAATGGTAAATCAACAAAAAAGTCACTCCTAAACAACGTTAGGAGAACTTTCAGCAATAAAGTTTCTGAGGCTTCTGTATCTGTTTTGTTATTGTGGTTTTATTTTGAACTTCTAAATTTATTTCCAGTGAAACTGGAAAACTTTGCATGGTGTTTCTAAATCATAATAGCTTCTAGTTCCTTCTTGGAAATGCTTTTTGATTTTAGTTTTTTGGGGGTTTGGGGAGAACTTTTTGTTCGTTTTGCTTTTGCCCTGCTTCTTGTTTTTATGCTAGAACAGTTGTTTAAAGCCTATTACTCTTCCCCACCCCCCTGCTTCAAAAGTGGTTTTTTTCATTGCTTTGATAAAATTCTAACTCTCTAGAACTATTAATTATTTCAATTTGTGAGAAAATGAATGAATGAATGTTAATGAGTGGGGTGAAATCAACTTCTGTTGGTAGGGTTTGTAGTGGTAGTTTAAGATGAAACATATCAATTTTGGGTTAGATACAGGTGTGAGACAACTGGAAACTACTGCAGTAAACAATGCATTTTTCTTTATTCCAGTGTTATCCTGTATATGTAGTAGTTTCTAGGGTATAATGGAAGCAACCAGAATGATATTGGAAAGTGACTAGTCTGATACAGAGTACCTTGATGGAAACCTTATGTATAAATATCTTAAACAGCTGATAAATGTGATAAGAGCTGATAATGAACTAAATTGTCCAAAAAATGGGTATTTTATATTAACACTTGTGCTTATGGTTGGTTGTGGGGTTTTTGTAGTGTCTTTATTAATGCTCTCCATGTAAAATGAAGATTTAATACATGTAGCTCAGCTAGGATATTCTGTAAACCTCCAACATAATATTTTATAAGCCAGATGGATGTATAGAATTAAATTGTTTTTCTTTTAACTTGCATTTTCAAAAAATACATGTTTTGCAGCCTTTTCTAACCATAAATTATATATTACCTACTCTAGGTGAACCTGCTTTAGCAGGGGCTTGGACTAGATGATCTTCAGATGTGCTTTCTATCCCTGACCTTTCTGTGTGATTCTGTGTGATTTGTATTTGTTAGTCACATGTTACATGTGTACAAATTGCATTGCTTAAACTTTTGATGCAAAAGACAATACAAAATACTAGATATTATGTTCGTTTTTGGGTTTTCTTATGGAAATCATTACGGCCTTGAACGTGGAACACAGACATCATGTGGTTTGATAAAATATTTTTTTTATTATTCTCATATTGCATCAGAAGCCACTTCACTATTACACAAAATTGTTGATAGTAAATTGTTTTTTGTAATGAGTGGGAAGTCATGTCAAGTTATCTTTATGTAGTTTCTTTATACAATTTTTTCAACAGGTGTGTCATGATGCAACTGTTACATTTCTCAAAAAAAAAAATAAATGTGTTTACTTAGTCTATACTCGGCACTCAGGACTAACATGTGGGTCAAGCATGAATTGACACCTACCACCCATCCTTTGTCTTGTGTTCTAGGAGTACAGTAATCTAATACTATCCAAGACAGGTTGTTCAATTTTGTTGTAAAATATGAGCATTGGGAGGTTACGGAGGAGAGGAAAAACATAAAACTTCTGCTGTGTGTTGTATAAGGATATTAACTGCATATATCCCACTGCATATATGTCCAGTTCAATCTAAATCATTAATATCTTTTTCCATTAGGACTACATACATTTTTCTAATTCAGATTTCAAAATTTGGTAGTGGTAATTTGGTTTTGTTGTCAGTATTCCAGATGTATACATCTGACTAATCATCACCTGACATACTGTAGATCCTTTCAGGACTTCAACTTATCATACTGACCTGTCTCGGAAGTTTTCTTCTGATAGCAAAATGGGCTACTTGTGCTACTTACTTGCAAGTGATTTATGAAATTCTTTGCTGTTAGCACTATAAACATGTCAGTCCCTGTGTCACTGGTACAGTACATAGGAAAATAACTCCTGTGAGAAAGTTTTTTCCAAGTCTCTTGTGAAATCATCAGTTAAAAACTTCTACTTCTTGTTTAAAAATGGAAAAAACTGAGTTAAAGTTGCTGAAGCTGCTGACATTCTTTGTATAATTCCTTATAAATTTGACTTTGAGATATTTTCCAGCTCTGCAGCTGTGTTTGAGGCTTCTTAACTTCTACCTTGTCAAGTATGTCTGCTAAGCCAATTCAAGGAGCTAAACCTTAAGCCAATAACATCTTGAAATAAGTTACTTACAGTAATGTTTTGATTAGTTTGCAGATCTGTCTTTCATTCTGTAACTGTCAGTTATGTGCCAGTTGTAGATACGTATTTCTGTTGTTCCTTGTTTCTTGTTGGTCAATTAAAACCATTATCATGTTTTGAAAGTGTTATCAAGTATATCATATGAATCAAGGATGCTGGCACAGAAGACTTTTATGAGCAGAGATTGATACCAAATAGTTGCACCATTTTGTATTCACAACATGTGTTTATCACTGCTTTTTCTCAACAGCGTATATGAAAGACTTCATTGGTTTTGGAAAGATTCATTTACTGTCTAGTAGTCTGTCCACTGGCAGTTGTTTGATACCTATTCATTTGTATTTAGTTTGAAAAAAAAAAAATAAATCTCCCCTTCCCTCCTCTCTGGGTGATGACATTTATTCACCCATAAAGCTACTAGTGAAAATATGTGGAACTTGTGAGACTTAAGTTCTGTAACTTTTGTATATCATTGCAGTATCTGCATCATTGCTGCTTACAAGGTTTGAGGTACTTTTGAGGGGAAAAGAGCAACACTTATCATTTAGAAGCTCTTTGAGTTTTCTGAGGTATTCTGTTGCCTTTTTAACTATTATGTTTTTACATAGAGCTTATGTAGTGGACTGTTCTATCTAACAACTACTAGATTCTCCCTGCTGAGAGTGATAACAAAGGACTGGTGGATATAGTAGTATTTATTTAAAATACCATATAACCTTTACATAAAAATTGTTACTGTCACTAGAAAGTAATCAAATGTTCTTATGGTTGGGATGGGTAGCTTAAATAATTTTTAATAATGCTTTTATTGCAGTTTATAGTTAGTTTCATGTTAATTTGACATAATAAGTGCTACTTGTTTTCTGACTGAAAAAGTGTTGCTGACTGTTCTGACTTGATTTTTATTTAAAAAAGAAAAATACAAGAAATCTACTACTTGTTTTCTAGACAGAGTGGATTTTGAAAAAGGCCCTCTCAGAATAATAACCTAAACTGTTTGAGTCGGATAAGAGTCCAGAAAGAACAAAACTCTTCTGAAACAGCAACTGAGTATCTACCCCACATAGTTTAATAAAGATAGGATCATCTTGGCTAAATGGAGAACATTTAATAGCACTTGGGGACCCTCTAAAATATGAGTCATCTTTACAAGACTGCAAGAGATGATAGGGGACATGTAGGAGACACATCGCCTTCGGAAGGGCTTCCTTGAGGCGGGGTGGGATATCCTCGGTCACTTAAAATGCTGTGTTTATGCAGCTAAATCCCACTGAGTGTATAGCACATGGAGGCCTGTAAGTATAGACCCTAAAGAATTGTGTAACACTTTGCAATAACTGACGGTACCTATTAGAATGGGGGTGGAAAGGGAAAAGGGGAATGTAGCACTAGACTTCTAAGAGTAACAGAACACAGCCAAATTGAATTGACCCACAATCCATATACATCTAAATAGATAATTTGATGCAGTGACAAAATGGCTTAACTAAACAGGAAGCACATAAAGTGTGTTTGTCTTAAGTTTTAAAGTAGTAGTGTCCTTGTTAGCTGAACAAATATGAAAATAATATTTATGTAACTTAATTTACAATGAATCAGTTTGCAAGAACCTATAGTAGTTTGTATTGCTTGCTGTGCATATAGTGGACTGCGGTTTGACAATTTGACCTTTTTCAAAGGCTTGCAGTAAGACGTAGGAGGGTATTCTGTACACCTAAACCATTTTGATCTCCATTCACAGAGGTGTAATCAAATTATTTCCTCATGGATTTACAATAATACAGTATCAGACTATTTTTATATATCTAATCTTATTGAACCTTGACACTGCACAAGAGCAGCAGATGGACATAAAGAATGCATAAGCAATGGAAAAATATAGTGTTGTGTCTCATAATGCTGAAATTGGGAGGAATAAATTTCTTATATTAAGTAATGTGATGCAGGCACCTACTTCTAAATTGAAGGACTTATTCCAGGTCCTGTAAACTCCTTTAACTGTGACCTTTTACTACAGCATATGCTGAGTGAGAGGGGTGACGAAACCCTTTGCGCCTTTTTTTTTTTTTTCCCCCTCCAGTGGATTCTTTTTATAATTATTCCTTTCTTTACACTCTTAACAAATCCTAATGACTTCGTGTAACTCTTCTATGACACTGAAAGGAAAGGCAGATTTCACTCGCTCCTGCCTTATTATCCATAGTTATTCAGATCAAAACTCAGGACTGAAAAACATTATCCTCTTTATACTTTAGGAATGATCACTCATGTTAATTGGAAAATAAATGCTTTTACTAACAATAAGCATAACTTCATTTTAGACAAATCATCCACAACTTTAGGAAAGCTTAAGCATACATAACTCTTTCAGTTCCAAAAAACTAGTCGCAGCAAAATCCCTAATTTGATTCCTACTGATCCTTAAAAATTATATAGAAGTATCAAAGAGGGTCCATTTTCTATGAAGATTAGATATGCTTTTCAAATGCATATTCATACATGCTTATGTTTATTAATAAATGACCAAAATTATAAAGTGTTTCATTTCTATAAGTATCAGGTAAAATATCTAAGTTTTGTTGATGGTTCATGAGGAAAGCCCCCAAATTCTTAGTTACTTCTCAGATTAATCCTTCACTGATATTTGACCTATAATGTGTTTCATACTAGTTAAGTTGTTCATGTGTATAAACCACTATTTAAGAGGATTTTAAGGTTTGTGTGTGTTTGTGTGGTGTTTGGTTTTTTTTTTAATGTTGGGTCATATCAAAAGAAAATAATTTCAGAATTAACTTTGAATTAACACTGGCTGAATTAGTTTTAAATACCTAATTTTACCATGAAATGTGATTTCTAATTTCTAAACTGTAAAATGTAGCATGCTTGGCCTAGAATCTATTTATCTATTGATAATTGAATGCTACAGAGAACAATTTGATTAAAGTACACTGTCAGTGAGAGGATTTATACTATGAAAGCCTGTCATTAGCTGATTTTATCTTTTTTTCCGTTCTTCCAAGAAATAGCTTCTTTCTAAGCTAAGTCTACAGGTATACTTGAAGAGACTTTTATATTTTGAACTAAATTAAATAAGTCATATTTCAAATGTATATTTACTGTCCTTCTGAGTGTGTTTGGAAGTCAGAATGATGAAAGCTATTTTAGGCTCCTGCTTTCTGCAGAGAAACTGGGAATGGGAGAGAACAGAAGGTAGATGCTCTTTTGTAATATTTTTCATCTTGGTTTTGATGTTATCTGTGGATTTTTAGATTGTTCAGAATGCTAAACATTCTGCTGATTGCTATGAGTAACCCCAAACAGAATATTTGTGATAATGGGTGACATTTAATACTCACGGATTTTAATGTTACTTCTTCCATATTTATGTGCATATAATGGTGTTTAATTATATACTAACAGTACTCTATTACAGGTGAAACTCGTATCTCTTTAGAATTAGTTTTCCTAAAAAATGTCATCCATGGATCCTTGAAGTTCTTTTATGGGATTTTCCAGTGATATGTGGAGAATGGGTGAAAATTAGCAACCAACAATAACAGAAATGTGTGTGTTTGTGTATAAATTGTACAGTAAGGTTGTAACCATCCTGAAAGCCTTTCCATATTGATGCTGGAAGCCTGGGTATGGAGGGGCAATAGATTGTTTTTCATTTATTTCTAATTAATCTTAAGAGCTTCTCCTTTTAATTGTTATACCCAGAGTATGGAAAAGCTCTACCTAGAGTAATATATTACTTATGAGTATTATTATGTGTTCTATAGTGCAATTATTCACTGTTTTGTTTTTAACCAGATTCTCTCATTAATTCCACCCGCACACACCCCCACTTGGAGACATTAAAGAATGAACTACTTGTTGTTTACCTGCGAACATGAGAAGATTTTTAAGCTTTTATGATTTTTTTGTTTTTTGAGCTTTTTTGTAAGGTTTTCAGCTAGCATTTTTGTGTTACAAACTTTGGTCTGTAAACTGTGTCTTAACTTTTTAAAGGACTTTTTTTTTTTTATTAGCTGTATGTGCTGAGTTTTAGTTTAGCTCAAAACCTCTTCAAAGGTGCTTTCAAAGAAGAAAGATTTCAAAAAATAAACCTCAAAATTTCTGAAGATGAAAAGTAGTATACAATAGTATATAAACTGTTGAGTGTGGGTGGCAAATTCTTAGTAGTGGAGGAAAGGGCCTGCAGGGGTGGCTTTTGTGAGAGGTGTCCAGCTATGCCATCAAGCCACTGCTGGACACAGGTGAGCTCATCAGTCAACTTGCTGGTGTCTCTGGAAAAATATATTTAAGAGAGGACAAAACACTACACAAGCACTAAGGGGAGGAAAAAAGTGTGAGGAACAATCCTACAAACATCAAGGTCAAAGGAGGGCGTAGGTGGTGTGCTTTAGGTGCTGGAGCAGAGACTCCCCCTCAGCCCATGGTGCAGTACATACCTCCCTGTGGCAAGGACCACACCAGTACAGACATCCACACTGCAGCCCCTGGAGGACCACACTCTGGAGCAGATGGATATTCCCTGAAAGAACTGCAGCTTGTGGAATACCCATGCTGAAGTGGGTTCTTCTGACAGGATCTGTGGCTCATGGAGGACCCATGCTGGAACAGGCATACTGTGAAGCAATGCTGCCTGTGGAAAGGACCCATGCTTGAGCAGGTTTGTCCTGAAGGAGGACTGAGCCTGTGGGAAGAACCCATATTGGATCAAAGGAAAATTGTGAGAAGGAAGGAGCAGCAGAGTGAAGCTGTTCTGGACTGACCACAACATATCTTGCATCAGTCTTTCACTGCTCAAGGTGGGAGAGGAGGTAGAGAAATCAGGAATGAAGGAGTGAAGTTGAGTCTAGGATAAGGGAGTAAGGGGAAAAGTGTTGTTTATAATGTTTGTCTTTGTTTCTCATCATTCAACTTTATCTTAATTAGCAATAAGTCAAATCAATTTTCCCCAAGTTCAGTCGGTGTTCCTTATGACAGTAATTGATGAGTGATCTTCCTGTCTTTTTCTAACGCACAAGCTCTTTCATCTTTTGTCCCCCTGTCTTGATGGGGAAGTGAGAGTGGGTGAGTGGGTGGCCTGCAATCAGCCAAGGTCAACCCACTACACAGAAAGCAATTTTTTGAGAAAATACTTTTAAGGGCTGTGGTCTCCATTCTTGGAGATATTAAAAACTCTACTAAGTCCCTGCCAGTCTGCTCTGTGTGACCTTGATCTGAGCATGGTACTTGGACTCTGTGGCCTCTAGTGGTGTCTTCGTGCCTCAGCCAGTCTCTGACTTCATGGTTCTGTGAAGTGCCTAGCAGTGGGAACGAGACCCATCCTTACTTTTCTAACAGGTGAATGTCTATTCCTTTTCCTTGACATGTACAAAGTTAGTATCGTTATATGCTGGTTTGTGTTCATCTGTTTGTTTCATTTTTGTGTTTTTCCTATTGGGGCAAACTTTTTGATGCATTTGGTGCAACACAGGTAGTTCACATTTTCAAAAAAAATAATTCTATAAATCCTTTTTCCATAATTCAGCAAAGCTGCAGAATGTTACCAAAAGCGAGGGAGGACGAACCCACTTGGCTGCAATGCTCAGTTCTTGCTGCAATTGTGGTTTTAAGGGGTTTTGGGTTTTTTTGTTTCTTTGGGTTTGGGGTTTTTTTGGTTGGTTGGTTTTGTTTTGGTGCTTGATGGGTGGTGCTGGGGTTGCTTTGGTTTTTTCCAGCATGTAGTACTGACCCCTACTGTATATAGCAGGCAGTTTTACCTGACTTTAGTGTGAAGCAGAGCTATACAAATGGTCAAGGCCTATTCATTGTAAGTGGAACTTTTACTGCCTTTATTGAGGCAGATTTAAAGTACGATTAACTTTGAAAGTTAATGTACAACAACACTACTGTATTAAGTATTTAAAAAACCTAGTCTTTCACCTTATCTATTTTTAATATTTTTCTGTGCATTTGCTTATATGTAGAAATTGCAGCAAATGAACATTTGGCAAGGGGAAAGGTGAGAGGGAATATGAGAGTATCTATTCTGAACTTTTTCCTGTGCTCTTATTACCAGTTGCTTCTGTAATCAAATATGTGCTCTATTCACAGTGCTTAGTCATGCTTTTTGCTAATTGTTTCAGTATATGTAAGTCAAAGGGAGTATCAGTTGTATATTTATTTATTTATTAATCTATAGGTATATAAATTTATATATATAGTATGTCTATATTTAATATGTAGTTAAAAAATTCTGTGTCAACACAAGGGCCATAACTTCAAGTTACAATGCAGACAGAGACTGAATTTTACTCCTTCCATTTCACTATAGAGAAAAGCTGATGTGGCCTTTGGGTCTACAGGAAGTATAGTCACCTTTTCGTTTCTTTTATGAGAATGTTATCTTACCTTTTCAACAAAAAACATCTTGTCAGTACTTGAACTTGCACTTTCATTGATATCTTTCAACACAGCAGTTTTTCTGGGACAGTATCTATGGTAAAACTTTTTAGTATGGTCAAGCATTGTAAGTGTTTCCATCTGGTAGGGGTCAGTACCACTTGCTACCTTTTGCAGGCTCTTGCTTTATAACAGTTTTAATCTGTCAGATCCTACATAAGATCCCTTCAAAAAACCCCAAACATTTGTAAACTAAATATGGGTTAGATACAGGGAATATATTATAGATCAGATGCTTCTATAATACCATCAGATACAGGTTTTTGACATTTAGTCTCATAAAAGGCTATGCACTACATATTTCCTTTTAATAATTCTTCCTGCTTGCTGAATTTTTTTTGTGTCTTTTTGCTTCTTTTCATTGCAGGCTTTAGTTCTGCTTCTAAGGTGTATATAAATGTCTTTTTTCCACTTGAAGTATTTTCATACATCCAAGTCTAGTTGACACTGGATTTCAAACTAGAGACTAAGATGCAAAGATTTTTTTCTTGACCTGAGCAGCTTTGTTCTTTTTTACAAGTTCAGCCTTGATCAGGCATGAAGAGGAAAGGATATGTTAACACAGAACTGAAAAATATGTGTTTACTAGTATGGTTATAAATGATTCAGATATTAAGGAAACAAAAATAGTTTGAGAAACTGGGAAATACTGATTTGGCAAATCAGATTTCCTTTTAACTCCCCATACCTCTGCTGTGTTTGTATTATGAATCCTTTCCCTTATTTACAACCTCTATGAGACTTTCAAACTTGCTTTTTGTGTCATAACTTACTATGTTACTCTTTATGACTAATAGTTTGTTTTGTCATGAGTTATCTTGTGTAAGTACCTAAATATCATCTAACTGATCTGTTTCATACTGTCTCCAGCCTTCACAAAGTTGCAACGTTATGGGGGAAAAAAAAAATAAAATTAAGACCTTTGTTTTTCTGTGATGTGTGTTGAAGAGAAGCTATATGTTCAAGCTTGTTGATCTCATCAATCTACTTGGCTTGTTGTTTGTATCTTGTAGAGGAGGAAAATGGATGTGAAGTCGGTACTGTCAGAGTTGGCAGTGATTCACAGAAAGTAAATTAACCATATCACCGTCAGCTTCCTTGTAAAAATTTGTCAAAGGTATCTCTCAGAATAGGAGTGTTACAGTGTGTCTGTCACTCAGAGCTGGTAGCTGGTACCATGTTTTTTTCTGGTGTACTTGACTAAATGTACTTCCCAACTGCTACATTTAATGTCAGAAACACACTCTTCTGAATTTCTTGTCGCTATTACAGAATTCAGTTTTCACTTAGGCTCCAAAGATTAAAGTAGAATGCATCTGGAAGGCTACTAGACACACTATTACTGGATATAATACTAATACTTATTAATACTGAATTTTACGAATACTGGATTTTTAAAGTCATTTTGTGAAGATCAGGACTTAATTAGCTATGCATATTTGTAAACAAGTCTCAAAATAGCTACAATGATTTATTAGATTATTAGGCATCTTTCACTTTTTTAAAATAACTTTGCATTAGTAGCATATTTCAGTTTGTTGCATAGCTGTTAGCCTGACAATGGATCTATTATGAAAAGCATTGTCAAATATTGCTTGAAAAATCTAACTGTGCTGTATTCACTGAATTTTATTTTTCGTAACAGTTGTTTTCAAAGAACTTCAAAAGGTTAGTTAAGTGTGACCTCCCTGTCTGAATCAATATTTGCTGTCATATATCAGACTACACTGTGTAATTTGTTTCACTACATCACTAAAGATCATTTCTAAATTCGTTCCTATGTGACATGATGCATTTCCTGGTTTTAATCATTGTGTCTTAAGATTGTCTTTATTTCTTAAACTTATTTGTGCTGTTGAGGTATGAGGAGTCATCCCTTTGACACAAAGTCATATTCTTATATGTCTTAGGAAGAGTTAAGTAGATCTGCTGTCTGTACTCATGTTAGCAGTTGCTTTTAATTACTGGCTGTGTCACTCAAATGCTTTTCCTTGGGGAAAAAAGTGCTAGATATAAGTTAGATAAAAATGCATGTAACTGGTTCTGAACAAACTTTTAAGAAACAGCTGTTTAGAAGGCATGTTTTGTGTTACAAGTGCTTATTCTCATTCTGTAACAGTTTCTTATGCATTTCAGTACAAACACCTGTATCAAAATGCTACTTTATCTTCCGATGCAACGTGTATGTTCCGATACAACCTACTTTTTATGATTAAGCCTGTAGTTGCTACTTCAGACGCCTCTGTGCTATTGATGGCTCACCATGGAAGTGCTGAGGATGTGGCATTGTTTGCATAGTCCTCTCTCTTTAGACCCTTGTTTCTTCTTGCTTCTGAAGACAGGGTGGTGCTGTAGGTACTCTGACTGAAAAGAGCAACTGTTTTGTTGCTCATGTGACAGCTCGTAACAGACATCAGACTGGAGCACTCTGCTTTATACCCAAGGGTGAAAATTATTCTTTACATTCTAGTTTATTTAGCATTCAAGTGTAGCTTGATAGAGGGGAAAAAGGAGAAAAAAAAAAAAGCTCAAGGCTTTTGTGTGAGCACTACACAAATAATTGCTGATTAGTACTATGAAAAAATAAACATTTTTGGAAATTAGCATTGTGGATTTACACAACGTTCTAGGTATGATTTTGTGTTATTTTTTTATATCAGTGCAACATTTTCGGTTTATGTGAAACTGCAAAGCCATCTGGATAATTTTATTTGCTATTTGCTTACAGAAAACTGCAAGGTTAGGAGACACAGGTTGTGAAGAAGTATATTCTTCTCCTCTCCTGAATTTATGGTGTACTTTTTTGCCAAGTATTAGTGTCTCCAGTGCTTTACAGAAGAGATCTATTAGAAACATTAGATGCTTTGAGAGACAAAATCTCTAGAAGTAATTTTTACAGTCATACTGCTAAAAATATTGAAGTACTTTGTGTGCCCAGTACTTCAGTGAAAGTCTCACTGATTCAGCCAGTTATCAGGGTTTGTTTGGGGTTTTGTTTCTTTGTGTTTCTAAATGGTGATTCCACAGTTCTTTACTGACCACCTGTAAATTAGTACTAATGAGACCTCATTTAGAGCCCTTGGCTGAAGCCCAGTCATCATGTTAGAGATACCTGATGGGATTAAGTAGTTCAAACAGATGTAGAATAGGAAAAGTCAGTAGGACAAAAAAAGTAACAGAACATATCATATAAGAAAAGCCTGAAGAGTGTGTGTGTGTCTCTGTGAATGTGCTTAAGTTAGTGACTCCATGTCATTTTATTAGCTCAGGCAGAATACTATGCCTTTGCCTTTCAGACTCCCCAGTTTGGTTCACATCCAGCTCAAGGTAGTGGTGAGGCTCTCATCTACCCCAGCCCGCTCAGATAGATAATATTTTGTTGTTTTAGCTCAGCAAGATGAATGTTATGTTTAAATGTCTTCCCTTCTGTGAGAGGGAGGAATCGTAAAATCTAATAAGTTTGCCAGATTTCAAGCATTAATTTGGCAGGAAATTGGAAGGGAGGCTCCTAATTGCCAGCCAAGTCAGATTCTAAGATAGACTTTCAGTGAAAATATTACTGGGGGATCAGGAGTGGGAAATAGATCTTGGATAGTTTATGGTTATAGTTACATGAATGAGGAAATTTTCTGTGATAATGCAGGATGGCCCTCCTATTTCTTTTGTGTAGTCCATTAACTTCTGAAAGCACTCTTGTTGACTTTTTACATGTTTATGTAAAACAGTTGACAATTTCAAAATGAATAAACTTAAATGGGAGACATTTAGTTAGGGTCATTATCATCACATCATGAAGTTTCAAAAAAAGATACTGCTGTAGGAGATACGATTATAAAATAATATTACTTGTTTATTTACAAAGGATATACATCAACACAAAGAATTAAAATGCATTGTTTGTTCTTCTGTAGTTGTGTACTCACTGCAGATTGCATTTACCTCTAATTCTATATTCCTGCTAGAGAAATTTATTTTACTTTTTTGGTATTTCTACTTCCATTATCACCCGATTTCATCTCTTTTTGTCTCTTCTTTCTTACAGTCTTTTCTGTCCTCTCTGTTTTGATTTCTTTAATTCTAAGATATATCTTCCAGAAAATAACTTACTCTAGACTTCATCCCATAGTTTGATTTTTATCATTGTAAAATGCAAAGGTTTTGAGTCAGTCTGTGTGCACACTTCTGTAGGAAAATAATGAGAACTGTTGCTGCGATGAGAGACAGGATGCTGTTTGATGCAAACAAATGTCGATTTATTGTACAGAAGCATGAGTTTATATATATTTTCAGAAGCTGCGCGTTTTAAACAGGTTGGTTCTTGACGCTAAGCATTGCATGCTAGGCAATCCCTGATTGGTGGTTAACTACCATCAATTAACAGCAAGGTGTTACCTCTCCTTGGTGCCATCCGTCCCCCACTCCCTTATGCTCTCTCAGCATGGCTCATCATGTTAATTGTTGTGTCTGTTCACACTGCTTGTCCTTCCAGAGTTCATGACCTACAAGCTCGAGCACATTCCCCTCAGCTGATTGCCGTGCATGGTCCTGATTTCCAGCCCACTCCTGCATCTCCCCCTTCCTGTTGCACAAAAAGGACTTTTGAAACCGAAGGAGTCATTAGTTTTTGTAAGCATTGTAAAAACAAGGTATAAGTAATAGAACAAATAAAAAAGCACTAAGACATATATAATTGTCTTTACTAAACTTCTTAACCATCCCAAAATGCCCCAGCCACTAAACAGTTTATCTAACCAATCCCAAGTATCACTCTGTTGGAGATGGGAAATTCTATCCTTCAATTGTTGGATGCTAGCATGAATCAACTCTGAATGATCTGAAAGGTTCATGCTATTCATTGATCGGGAGGATGATCCGGAGGATGATCGGAGTCCTCACTGGATGATTGTGGTAGGGATTCACGGAAGGGTTGTACGTTCTTCACCGGAATCCACCTGGGGCCTTTTTCTGTGGAAACACAAGTATAACCCCTTCCCCATGTCCCAAGAGGATATGGTCCCATAATCTTGCCTGTTTCTGGATCACAGACCAACACCAGAGGTTTAATTCGTGCCTCGAGTGAAGCATTTGCATTAAAATACCGAACTATTGGAGGATTATTATCTATTAAAGAACAATTCAAAAAATTGAAAACGTACAGAGCTTTCTTTAGTCGTTCCTCAGGGGTTGCAGTCCGCATTCCCCCTTTTTGTTGTTGTAGTAAGCGTTTCAAAGACTGATGAGAGCGTTCAGTTAAAGATTGACCTGTAGGGGAATGAGGAGTACCGGTAATGTGAGTTATGCCCCATGAGTCAAGAAAGTCTTTTGTTGCAGCTGAGATATATGCGGGACCATTGTCCATTTTTATTTGGGAGGGTACGCCCAGGTGGCAAAAGCATGCATCAGATGCTTGTGGACATTGTGAGCTTTCTCTCCTGTGTGACAAGAAGAAAACAGAGCACCTGAAAAGGAGTCAATAGAGGAATGGACATATTTTAATTTACCAAACTCAGGATAATGTGTAACGCCCATTTGCCATAGTTGTAAACTCTGTAGTCCTCTAGAATTAACCCCTCCTGCTATGGACGAAAAAGGAATGTCTTTGGCAGTCAGGACATACGGCGATAATATTAGACATTTGATGGGAGGTAATCCCAAACTGCTGTTTGAGACCTCAGCATTCTGGTGAAAGAAAGAATGGCTTTAGTTTAGCCTGTGCTAGACAATCTGGTAGGACTTGTACTGGTAATGTGAGCATATCAGCTCGTTGATTCTCTTCTGTAATAAAGCCAGGTAAAGAGGTACGTGCCCTGACATGCATAACAAAATAGGGGTGAGGGTGAGAGACTAAGACAAGCTCTTGTAATAAGGCAAACGGTTCAGAATGTGAGACATCACGTAGTACAGATGCTTCAGCTCATTCTACAATCCTTGCAACATAAGCTGAATCAGTAACAAGATTAAGCGGTGTGGACCACCTTTGAAAAACTCAAAACAACTGCAGCCAGTTCCACTATCTGAGGAGAACCAGGAACAGTTTCTATGTCTGAGTCCCATCATCCACACTGGTCATCCCCCCATAAAATGATGGATTTGTGTGATTTTCCAGACCCATCTGTAAACACAGTAAAAGCTTGTAATGGCTGATTGCTCATTTTTGGCTTGGATATTAAGTGAAAGTCAATATTAAGCAGCTTATGCGAAGGTGCATGGGATATGAGTTGACCTGTATAGTCCACCTATGCCATAACGAAGGCATCTGACTGCTGATAAAGCCATTGTAAATACATGCTTGTCGCAGGTAAACAGATAGGAGCGAAGTCTACTCCTGGTAGTGTTAATAAGCGTTGTCTAGCTTTAATTATCAGTAAAGCAAACATCTCATGCTGTGTTGAAATAGTTTTTGTAGGCTGATAAAAAAAAAAAAAAAAAAAACATTTGATAAACAACAGAGGGTCTGATTTCTGAGAATCCCATTGAAATATTAACACATGAGGCTATCGAGCGGGATTCAAAATAATCAAATGAAAAGGTAATTCAGGAGCCCACCGATGTACTTGTCTGTGAGTCTGTTGTAGCAATCTTTTCCAAAGAGTCAATGGCTTCTGGACTAAGGCTGCAGGGGGAACACGAGTCGGTATTCCCTTTAAGCAGTTCAAATAAAGGACTTAAGTCTGCATTAGAAATTCCCAACAGCAGCCGGACCCAATTAATTGTTCTGGGCAATTTCTGTACATCATGCAAGTTTATGTCTGTCTGTATCTGTAAACGCTGGGGAGCTATAGTTTGAGTTCTTATACGCCAACTTAAGTACTTCCATGGGGGTATTTTTTGAATTTTTTCTGGCGCAGTACAGAGGCCTGCTGAATTAACAGCAGCTGCGACAAGGGCTACAGCTTCCTCCATGATCTCATGATGTGCAGCCACTAGGATGTCGTCCATATAATGGTACAGTAGGGTATTAGGCATTGAAGCCCTAACAGGATTAAGTAACTTAGCTGCATACCACAGGCAGATTGTGGGACTGTTCTTCATTCCTTGTAGCAGCACAACCCACTGGTATCTTAGCAATGGGGCTTGCATGTTGACGCTAGGGACTGAAAAGGCAAATTTAGGAACATCATCTGGGTGTAGTGGGGTATTAGAAAGACAGTCTTTGAGATCAGTAACAGTCAAATGCCAGCGTCGAGGAATCATAGTGGGGGACGGGAGTCCTGGTTGGAGGACTCCCATGTCTTCCATAGCATCATTAATTTTTCTGAGATCATGGAGCAAGCACCGCTTGCCAGTTTGTTTTTTAATAACAAAAACAGGTGAATTCCAGGGGCTAGTAGAGGGCACAATATGTCCTTTGGACAGTTGCTCCGAGACTAAATTTTGGAGTGCACAAAGTTTCTTCAGAGGGAGGGGCCATTGAGGCACCCAAATGGGAGCATCAGTTTTCCAGGTTATTTTTAGGGTGTCGCACACTTCAATGGCCCCATCTAAAAATTGGTTCGGATAGACATTCCCCATTGTGACAATACATCGTGTCCCCACAAAACCATAGGGACTGGTAATACAAAAGGTTTAACAGAAGCCACATGTCCCTCTGGTCCCCGAATTTGAATTAGTTCCAAATTTTGACGGCTGTTACCGGTCCCCCCAATCCCAGCCAATGTCTGAGAGACATTAGTCAGTGGCCATTGCAGAGGCTGTTTAGCTTGAGAAATTACTGTGACATCAGCTCTGGTATCAGTAATCCCACTTAACACTATTTGCTGCTTTTCGCAGATAAGAGTACATTGACATACAGGCCGTTTCTGAGAAATAGATTCCCTGTAGATCCAAACCTTCCCCGCCTTTGATGAGATTAGCTGGGGACGGGGGAATTTGCCCCCGCTGGAATCAATATCAATTGTGCTATACTGCTACCTTTTGATGTTGTGCAGGGAGGAGACGGGGTCCATGCCATAATCTTAATTTCATCAGTACTGTCAGAGTCAATGACCCCTGGCAGTACAAAAAGTCCCGACAATGTTATAGAGGATCTACCTAACAATAACGCTTGTGTTTTAGGGGGTAAGGGTCCCGAGAAATCTGTGGACAATAAGTGAACCGAGGGATTGAGTAACGTTACTGTGTGAGGTTGCCAGGTCCAATCTGGTGCTGCCTGAGATTGCTGGACAAAGACTCGAGGTGCTGTTGCTTCCCTCCGTCGAGGTTGGAATGTTGGCTGTGGCACTTGTGTCTGCGCGCGTCGCTGCCCTGCACTCTGCGATCGGTTTCCCTGTATTGGTTGACCTTGGAAATAATACTTAGAATGACATTGATTAGCATGATGACGCCCTTTTCGGCATACAGGGTAGTACCCAGAGGCTTGGTGATTAGCCCCTTTATTCATAGCCAGACAATTCTGTTTTAAGTGACCTGGTTTGCTACAGCCGTAACGAATTACCGTGCCTGACAGACCACGGACAGTTGCAAAAGGAGCAGCCAAAACCTCAAAATTGTGCTCCACAGTGCCGATTCTATTGCAGGCTTCTATCATTTTGATCAATGTGGGGTCTGGATTAGGAAGAGATTTCAACAGGTTTTTGCAATCTACGTTAGCATTTTCCGCAGTTAATTTCAATAACAATATTTCCCGCACTTCCACGTTATCCACCTGATGCTCTAAAGCAGTTTTTAGTCTGTCAATAAATTCCATGTAGGACTCACCAGGTCCTTGAGTAATAATTATAAAAGCTTTCTGCGGCTTTTGTGAGTCAGGGATTTTAAGAAGAGCCTTTTTTGCTTCCTCATGGACTGCTTTAAGAGCCTCCCAAGGGATATTCCGAGCTTGGGCTGCCGGGTCAGAGCACCAACTTGTACCAGTAAGGTGTTCTATGGTCAGTGCAGCCATAGCTGCATTACCGTGACCCACATAGGTGAGGAGGAGTGCCTGAAGGCCCCCCCTCCAATGTGAGTTCCATAACGTGTATTGAGTTGGAGTTAATAACAGCTGCGCTAGAGACTTAAGATCATTAGGAGTCATAACATATGTATCAAAACCAGAAGATAACAGACTTGCAAAATAAGGAGAGGAAAGCCCGTGCTCGGTAACAGTGCGACTCATTTCCTTAATTACTGGAAAAGACAAAGCCTCCCACCAAGCCCCCCGACCCTGATAAAGCACGGGGGCCAATATTGTTTTAGCAATGTCTAGGTCTCCTCCTTTCAAGGCTTGACGCCTTATGCTAGCCCACACATTGTGTGGGTCGGGGGGGTATAAATCTGGCTCTTTTTCAGGGTCCACCAGCCCCAGATCAAAGGGGTCTTCCTCTGGGGGGGTAACCTGTGGCAAAAACCTTCAAGGGGTCAGGTGGTTTTGGGTCCTCTGGCGGTAACAGAGGTGCCATAGGAAAGTTTTGTGTGTGTGTGTGTCCCCTCTGCCCCGCCCCCCCCCCCCCCCCCCCCCCCCCCCGGCTTTCTCTCTAACTTTTTTTCCTGTGCTTTCAAAATCTCAAAAATGCTTCTCCATCATGGGAGCATGCACTGTGCTTCAGCATCCCCCGTTGTAGCTGCATCCCGTAATTTTACCCCCACATCCTCCCAGAGTTCTCACATAAAAATATTAGATGTAGTTAAAGCGGGAACTTTCACCTGTATCCATCTAAGGAGTGCCTTGAGATCATGCCCAGGAATATTCTTTTCATGCTAATTAAGGAGAGCTTTCATAAGCTCCTCTAAATTCCAGAGGGACTTTTTTTTTCAAATCCTGCTTCCTTTCAGCAGCTCATTCAACGTTCTGTGGGACTCGTGACCTGCCGCTCAGCCTGGCAGTTCATAAACCCATCACGTTGGGGTCACCAATTTGCCGTCATGAGAGACGGGATGCTGTTCGATGCAAACAAAATGTCGATTTATTGTACAGAAGCATGAGTTTATATATATTTTCAGAAGCTGCGCGTTTTAAACAGGTTGGTTCTTGAAGCTAAGCATTGCATGCTAGGCAATCCCTGATTGGTGGTTAATACCATCAATTAACAGCAAGGTGTTACCTTTCCTTGGTGCCATCGCGCCCGCCCCCCCCTCCCCCCCTCCCCCCTCCCTTATGCTCTCTCAGCATGGCTCATCATG
The DNA here is from genome assembly GCF_963210335.1 of Falco punctatus. Classification (NCBI taxonomy): domain Eukaryota; kingdom Metazoa; phylum Chordata; class Aves; order Falconiformes; family Falconidae; genus Falco; species Falco punctatus. The sequence continues at coordinate 104,800,262 of NC_137581.1, read as the reverse complement.
TTAATTGTTGTGTCTGTTCACACTCCTTGTCCTCCCAGGGTTAGTGACCTACAAGCTCAAGCACATTCCCCTCAGCTAACCGATTGCCATGCATGGTCCTGATTTCCAGCCCACTCCTGCAAACTATTGCTCACTTATGTTCACTGAAAAGTGTAGATTTAGGATTTAAAGTCCTTCATTGACTACTATGTTCTATTCCAACAAGCCTGAAAGAAGTGCTTTGTTAAATTTTTTTGAGTCTTTTTTATAGATGCATTTGGCATTATACATTAATCTTATATAATATAATAATAAGTATAATTATGTATTATATTCTTAGGTGAGAGGCTGCTCCTTTCTAAGTACATAGTATCTTCCTTTTAACTTGAGACCATGTCATATATCTGTGTATTGACTGACCTTGGGAGCGAGAACCAAAGTGTCTCTTCTTCTTCAATAACTTCTGAATGCAAACAGACTTCTTTGTTACAGGCTTGCCATCTGAGGCTGGTGTGAATGTGGAAGATGGGGAAGTGCAGACAGATTAATTTTTTGCTTGGTTTTGTAACTTGTGGCTGGAGAGATACAATGTAATGTATGCCTATCTGCCTTAAAGATGAGAGCATCTTCTGGGTAACTGTGGCACCTGAATATGACAATATTATCATTATAGATCGTTAAATCACCATGCAATGTACAATAAATATCTTCTGCATCTGTTTTAAGTCTGAATTTCTTAGACTTTTTCTCTTCCTTTGTGTAGTTAGGAACACCTCTGTTCTAGTGTCCACTGGAACTGTTGCATAGAATGTCCATTACTGCCGATGGCAACTCACTGCATAAACTCTCATTCATGAGAATGAGGATATATTCCTTTTCATTATTTCAACAGACATTTATGAAGCTTCTTTAAGAAATGTTTTAGCAAAAATTGAGTGCTAATAACTTGGCCAAATGAGCATAGGCTTTCAGAAATTACATGTAACATGTTGACATCAAAAGTTACCTTTCTTGCTGCAAGTGTAGGGCCTCTATTTTTTTTTCTTCTAGGAGATTGCTATTCAACTCTGCTTTAATTTATAATTGAATAGTTTTCATTTTCTAATCTTTAGACATCCGCAGAGAGAATAAGTTTATCTCTCTTTTATTCATCACTAACTGAACTAGTTTGTTAGTGCTCCCCCTTGGATCCAGTTAGAAGAAGGCGTAAGGGGATAGTGGGTTGCACGAAGGCTTGACCTTACTCTAACAAGGTTAAAATAAGGAATGTCCCCAATTATGACAGACAGGGCAACGTTTGGTGGTCTCATGGTTTTAATTCCTCTTTAGGCAAGCCTTTCTCTATTGTTTGTAGAGGCAGCCTAAGAGGATTAACCATCTTATTTTCATTTCTTCTCTTTTCAAGCTGTGCTAATCACCAGAACTTCAGGAAGAATATATGACATTGGCTGACTTTTTAATGATTTTTCCCTGGCATATGTGTGAGCAAAGTGTGAGTGCGAGGGTGTTGAGTATGACAATGAGTACTTGAAATGGGATTAAAGAAGTGAAGGTAAAGTTTTGTAGGAATAATAATTTTCCAAAGCAATTACTTTTACATGCTGGGAAGCATTTGATTTAGAAGCTTGGTAAAGTAAAAAGTGAACACAAATTTCTCACCATCTTATGAAAATTATATAGGAAGTATATAAAAGAAGAATTACTACAAAAGATATAAAGCTTTTTTAAGTGACTGTCTTAAGAATGGTGTTATAGAACAACATTTCTATGGAGGCTACTTTTGTATAGTACTGTGGTCCCACTGAAGACTTTTGAGTAAGTAGTCATAGCTGTTAATTCAAATGAAATAATAATTGTAATAATAATAATACCCCTTACTTTGCTCACTCCCTCTTTCCATGCTTCCGAAATGGTATGATGCTGTAAAACTCTGCTGTCGTTAAGAAATATTTGCCATCAGGCAAAAGCAATATTTCATGAAAGCTAGACCGTGAATGACAATTATCTCCTTCCATCTACCTTATAGACAATGATTTCATATACAGCCCTTTTTATATAGGTTTTCAGAGGGAATACATTTTTCCAAATCTTTATAGATTTGTTGTGATTATACCTCTCTGTCTTTATTCAGCAAATATGCTCTAGTGAAAAATATAAGAGATGCCCTAATAAACATTAACATTGTTGGTTTTTTTTAGATGCACACCCGCCCCCCCCCCCCCAGTATTGCTGTAACAAAGAAACAAGTCAGGGTTTTGAATGCTTTGAATGTTTTTTTAAAAAGTGTGCAGATTTTGCAACTGATTTGAAAGGATGTATATTCATTATATATATTATATATATATTCATTATAGATAAATTATCCAGTAGATGCATGTCCAGTATTCTATAATCTTTACTGTTTTCTTAAGAAGAAAACAATTAAAAGTTTAGTGCTAAAATCAATGTGAGCAGTATGCAGCTGTTTTTCTTGTTTCCAATCTGAAACTTAAATTATCTAAAGTTCATATAAGTGAATTACAAAAGATCAGAATGGAATTCTGTGATTCCTGAAATTCTAGAGGAGACGTGCATTTGGGTGAATCTGATATATTATGGTTGTGTTAGCCTAGAAGATGCTGTTATTATTTTTAGACTAGCTTTTGCAGTTTGTATTCTAGTGATAGATCCAGACGAAGACTTTCACAAATAGAAAATAGTTTCGTGACAAAAAAGAATCTTGAAAATTTGAAGGTGTGTCAAGACTGGCAGAAGTTGTTTTAAAACAGGTATCAGTGATCTAGGGAAGCCACTGGAGGCATAGCATTTTGTTTGAAGTCCAGAAAATAACACTGGAATGTTTTCATGTCTAGCTCTCTGCAAAAGGGAGGTGGGGGAAGAGAGGGGAAGGATGCTATCCATGCTCTGGTTACCAGGTCTGAAATTAAACTTCATGAGCCTGAACAAAGCACTTACTGTTCAGGGAGGAACAGTAGACAAACAAATGCAAAATTAGATCTACCCAAGCTTGAAGAGAGTTGTTAAGAAGGGAGAATGATAATGTCCAATTAAGAAAGGAAATGGAAGAATCTGTAGAACTCAGTGGACTTAATTTTGTACTTAGCAGATCATAATGATAATTATGTCATATTCCTTAAATCTAAGCTGAGTTTGAGGAGAAAGGCTTTACTAAACAGTTTCTCTTTCATTACCACAGTTTGCATTTATGTGGAAAGGGAAGATCAGTGAGTTTGGGGGCTTTTTTACCTTTGCCAAGTTCAAAATTCCTCTCCCTAGAATCATAGCTTGTCTGATTGTCAAACTTCATTAGATTTAATACAAACTTGTGACTGCCAACTGATGGAAATTAATGGGGTTTGGTTTGATCGGTGTGTTTTTTGTTCGTTGGTTGGTGGCATTATTTTTGACTAAGGGGCCTTTAGGCCATAAGTAAGAAATAAACCTGGTAGTCCTACAGTTGATACTGTTATAATCTCCTAATTGTTCTCAGACAGACAGCTCTTTATGGCTGTATTTAAAATCTAGTATGTGATAGTTGCTTTTAGAGTTTCCTAACTTTTTTCGAAGGTTTTAGGGAATCATATTTTTTTTGGCAGAAAGATAATGCTAGTTTGGGAAGCCTTTTTGGCATATGCTTTCTGTGTGACAGTGTAAGACAGTCTTTAAAACTTTGGAGGATGTTTAACTGTATAACCTGCATCCTCAGATTGACAATTGCGTCTTCATAAAATAAATAGATAGAATAAAAAGATTTTAGATACAGTTATCACTTAAATCCATCTGAAGAATAGAACCATCCTTTGAAATTAACACTGAAGCTGTCTGAAAAATTACTGTCTTCAGTGTAGGTATGACGTGTATGCTTGCCTGAAATATTAAGGGAAACTAATACTTTCAAAGCTATCTGGGGTGTCATCTTTGTGTGTAGCTACAAAAAACCCAAGCTTAACTGTTTGTTGCCTCTGCAGATCCTTGACTAGTGAAAAGAGAAATAATTCATTTAGATGAAAAAAAAAAAAACTTTGTCAATAACTTCTTTAGGATGATGCTAAACTTAATTAAAAAAACCCAAACAAAACACACAAAAAAAAAAAACCCAAAACAAAACAAAACCCTCCAAACCAAACAACAACAACAAAACACCAAAACAAACAAACAAAAAACCAACAACAAGGAAACCCAAACAAGCCCTCTTTTGGATGATATTAAATAGAAAACCAGTAAGAAACTAAGATAGCTTTTCACTTTAGTATCTCTTTAGTTTTGTATTATCTTCTTTCAGATTACCATACTGATCTCATGTCTAAATTAATGTAAGAGCAAATGGCCTGCATACAATTGGAAAACTGCACAGAAGTGCAGGCAGTGTTGAATGCTATAACCAATAGCATATGATTACTCTTCTCAAATGCTTTTAGGTCTAGATTGAAAAAAATGTTGTATGGATGCCTGTGACTCCCTGCAGGTGAGGTCTTGAGAGAAGGGGAATGGTTAGACATAATTTTCTACTTCAGACTAAAATGCTCACTCCAGTTATTGGATAATTAAATTTTAACACCATGATTCCAAAAGATGTCCATTTCTATGAGCATGCAATTTTACCTGTGCCTGTGGCATTATTTTTCTCCTAAAATTAATGTTATGAATAAAAGCTAGCAACTTTAGTTTTTTTAAAAAAACATTATGATTGTTGCTTATTAATCAGCACATAATATTCCTACTTTTATGTTTTCTGGATTATCTTGCTTTTGGTGGATGTGCTGATTCTTTCAAACAAAAATTGTGTAAAGCCGTAATAATAGATCCTCTCATTCACTTAAGTATAAATGTGAGCAAAACCCTAGGACTATTGCCACTATTTACCAGCATGTAGTATGGTTAGCTAGACAGACTTTGATACAACTTCAGTCTGCCACAGTGCAGGTAGCAGTATGTCATATCCATTCATTTGTAGGCTGGGTTCTGCTGTTTTATTTGGAGAAAACATGTTTATTAAAATTGCTGACTACTATAGTAACTTATTCTGTGGATGCAGCACATTATCTATATGTCTAAACATTTGTAACCTGCCAATAAATTGTCCTTTAGGCAGTTCACGATCTTCTGTTGGCCACCAGAGCAAACTATTATGCCATAAGAAGAAACCGTATGGGTATTAATTATTTGGTGTTTCTATGCACTTGCATAAGTTCATGCTGTATTTTGTTCTCACTTTTTCCCATGTATGTTCAATAACTTTAAAAAAAGAAGACTTTACATATAGCCATGTTTTAATATTAGTACATGATACTGAAATAAAATACTGATTATTTTAAACTGATTCAGTTCAGTGTTTGGAAGTTAGAGATTATTGTGAAGGAAATTATTTTTGCTAATACATTTAATAAATACCAGTAACTGTAATCTTTAGAACACTGTAGAAAAGGGCTACCTGGAAAGTACAAAACAGTCCAGAAGGAAGTTATACTGTAGGAATTTGGCTCATGTTTCTACTTGCACTTATATATACCATGTGCTTGTTACATGAATCAAAAGAGGATGAAAATGTGCTGGAAATTTCAGTGGCCTGACAGAGTATAATGACTTAATTTTATCCCTGTATCCTCCAGGAGGCAGTTATAGCATCGTTAAAGCCAACTCATGGTAACTATTGATTAATGTTAATTGTTACAACAGCAATCACAAAACCATTCTACTTAGACTGTTGAATTTCAGTTCAACTCTTGAATTAATTATCCAAAACTCAAAATTTGACAGTCCACATATGGTCTTGAATATCCTTAGGACAAATACAGGAATATCTGTCCCCAGTGCTCTGTTGTCTGTTCCACAGAGATTGTTTAATTACTGTGTCCACTCCTCCTTTCTTCAATTAAACTGACCCTGCAAATATATTTGGAGTTTAATTCCAAATGTACCTAGCTGCCATCATGGAAAGGTAAGGAAGTTCAAGTCCATGTCTATGAGCTTGCAATTTCACGTTTTCTTCCATGCATATGCTTTTTCTAGCAATCTTTTTAGTTTAATTATTTTTAAGTCAAACATACTTGGATCACATTGTCATCTTTTCTTAACATCTGTAGTTAGTTATGTACAATTCTGCAGTGGTACTCTCATACTTCATTAGAACTGTAGTGTTCTGAAGAGATAGTTACATGTTCCGAAAGCAAGTGCTGTGAAGTGAGCAAAAGTGTACAGAATATGGTTTAATCAGGATCTCTCTTTTAACAAGGTTCATTGAATTCATATTGCTTACATTTGACTGCAGAACCACCTTTAGTCAACACTCAACAAGTTGTGCAGAAGACAGTTGCCATGATTCATGCCTTAAGAGTAGTAAGTCTTTATAGTTACTGTTCTGCTACTAGAACTTTCTGGCCTGTGAAATCTGTGGCTTGCAGAATGGCACTTGGGTGTCTGGAACCTGATGTGCAAGCCATGGCTCTGTAGGTATCTGGTCACCTCTTTCTCCAATAGAACTTTGTATGTCTGATCTTAACTAACAGCTAAGTTGAGTTTGTGAGTTGCTCTGTTTTAACAGACTGAAAACTTTTATGTGGATTAGTGGATATTTTTTTTCTTTTCATATCTACTTCTAAATAAAAATACTATGTCAGTGGTATAACAGTGAAGTTTTGATGGTTGTGTGTATTGGCTACTATCAAAAAATATTTTCTCTTTTTCCAGTCTTCTCAGAATTTGATTACTCTTAGTTTGAAACATTTGACTTTGTTAACAGCCAGTGACATGTGTGGTGTCTGTTTTCTTAGTGTTTTATGTAGTGTCCCCTAACTATGTTAGCCAGCAGCCTCTAAGTAAATCAGAAGTCTGCCTTTGCCAGATAATATTTAGCATCTCTAAGAATTTACAGTAGCTAAGTTGTGAGGTTTCAAATGAAAGGAGTGTTTGTCTACATTGTAGATTAGGATGACAGGCTCTGTAATTAACCTTTGAGCCTTATGTCCTAATGTACACAAAAATACCTTCAAAAATTTTTTTTCTAAACCTAATGCAAAAGTTACTCATCTAGGAGTGACAAAATTACTTCTTTAACTACAGTCTCATATTTGTAAGTGCCCAAATAGTACTGAACTGTCAGAAGTGACCAGTCCATTAAATGTGAAAGATCCTGTGGCCAGTTCCTGAAACTAGGCTTGCATCTGAGTCTTTAGGTTCTGTATATTATATTCTTCAACTTAGAACTTATTACTCTGCTGTTATGAACTGTAATGTCTGTGCAAAGCTTCTTGGGTATTTTCTGTAATGAATGCTAGAGCACATGCAGTAATTCTGTTAAAAACTCTGTGACATAAAATGTAGCCTTTTACAACTACTTTAAGGTCATAGTTTGGTAGAGTAAGGAAAGAATGAAAATATTACAGAAAATTATCTCACAAAAAGTAGGAGTAAAATTTGAAATGTATAAAAAATATTTATATTTTCATATACATTTTCTCCTGTGTGACAAATAAAAAACATTATGAATAATGCCAAAACAATCAGATTGTCTGGTTTTAAAACACTAACAGTTTTTATTTTTTTTAATCTGTCATTCTTATGGTAATTGCTATAAGACCAAGACAGGCCATATTCTGGCCACTGCAAATATTTCCTTATAAGCCACATAACCTGAGCTGAAAGCAGTTTGGATGTTTTTTTTTTTTTTTTTGTTTTGTTTTGTTTTTTTTTAACAGCGGGAAAAGGAAATCCCTTCAAAAGGGTATTGTGAAATTCTTTGGGAAGATTTCACTAATTAGTTTATTATTAAAAGGGAGGGTTTCAATGATACAAAATATCTGCAAAAATGGCCATCCTGAAGAAAATGTTTGAAATACTTCCTATTTAGATTGTACAAGCTTACTACAATAGTGCTCCGTATCACCTTTGGAAACTGCTGACAAACAGCAGAAGCTTTTGCAGTTAATATCTGAAGTTTACAAATGTTACCTTCATGGGTTGAGTTTTTAAAAGGCACATTTTCATTTCAGTCACAAATCTTAAATGCTGTTAAAATTTTTAGTTACTTGAGATTTTAACAGCATGTGGTGAACAAGAGTTCTATATTGTGATTTACATAATGTAAAGTGCAGGTAGGATCTTGTCTTTCGTGTGAGTGCTATTGTATCTAGTAATGTAATTCAGTCATTCTAACTTGTAATACAACCATTGGTAGACTTTGACTTCCACGATCCAATGCAGTGAAAGTCATCAACTGATCAATTGAAAACCCACCAAAGAAATTAGAGGGACATGTTTTCTGCTGCTTCTTTTATGCTTCTGCTTCCTCGTTATTATTAGTTCTCATAAAGAAAAAATATGGAAGGAAGAACCTGTTTTGGTGTCGTCTTGGCATACAAGTTTTTAATGAATGAAATGAATTCATGGTAAAAAATGTCTACTAATCAAAAATGTACAAATAAGCTACTACTAAATTTTAGTTTTAGCATTTGATGATAACGTGTGTCACGTGAAAAGAGGCTGGTGTGTCTGTATAGATTTTCTTGACCTCTAGTGTTTGACCTGTCTGTCAGTGTACCAGGAAAGCCAAGGCCCTTGTGCCCGACCAGTCTGTCAGTGTCCCGGTACAGGGACCCTTCACTGATCAGTCCCGCTGGATCAGAGGGTGATTCGACTGACTTGTTCAGGGAAACACACCAGTAGCATTGCGGGGGAGCTCTCAGTGGGTCTGCCCACTTTATTCAAATATGTTATCTTCTGCTGACAACTGCTAGTGCCCACAAAGGACTAACACTAACAGTTTACGGAGTAACACTTTTTATTATAAAGTTGTGACAAGTTAAGGTTTGTGATTGCCAGTGATAGGGAGTGTCTGCAAAAACAAGCTTGAAATGATATATAACCAAACTATATATTGCCAAAATATTAATCACGAATAACAACATGAGTTAGTTACGTAGAATACAGATTAACATAGCAGAAAATAGAGTAATAAAACTGAAATAATAGATAAATACAAATAATAGAGAAAAGATAGAGGAATAAAAAATGTAAAATTGAACATAAGAAACATGGACCTACTGATCTCTGATTAGCTATCTTTTTTTTACAGTCTGATGCAAAGTTTAGAAATAAAATACTGTCCAGAAGTCACTAATCCACTTCTCCATAAGAATAAAATGTATATGTCAAATTTTAGTAGTGTTGTTTGACTGCTAGAGTATTACTAATAAACTTGACTTCAGTGTACCAAAGGAACTATCTGAAAGAGGAAAAATAGCCTTTAAAAATTCATATTGCAGGCTCCTAATCAGACTTTGGATATATTTGAAATAATCCATGTACTTTTCTTTTCAATTTTCAAAGTCCTTCTTAAAACTAAGATCACAAATTACGTATGAAAGATGGATTTTCAGCACTTGAGAGTAAAAAGATGATGTTGGGGTCCGCATGTAAATTATATTATTTGTATTTGCCTTTATCACAAAGGCACTGAAACAATACATGTATAAAACGTACATTCATTATTCAGAATCTTTTATTTTGTTGTGGTCTAAACCAAGTATCCTTCTCATGTTCTCCACTGAAGTGAAGCCGTTTCCTCAAGCGGGGAAGAGAAATGGCATCAACAGGTACCTGCTGAATTAAAGTTGAGTAAGTGGTTAACCTTAGGATCAGAGAAACTGTTATTGCTCAACAAGCTGCATTTCCTGTCCTTTCTTTGCCCCATTTTCACACTTTTGAGTCTAGATTTTTCAAATTATGTACTGCACGTGATTAAGAAAGGGTTGTGACTCCACTTGCTGTATATGCAAATAAAATTAAAATTCTAAGAATGTTTAAACCCATTAAAGTATAAGCAAAATATATTTGGGGGTGTTTGAAAGGCATTTGACTTATCAAATTGATTATAAACCAGGTATGTTTGATAGCAATGGAGTGAATATATTTATAAAATAACTTGGATGGGCTTGACATTTAGGAGGAAAACAAAAATGGAATGACTGATCAGACATGCAGTTATTTGTGCACAATGCAGGACTGACTTAGATTTGTTTCTAAACAAGTATCTGATTATTGCAAAACTGTGTGTATATATTGCATCCAAATTCTAGTTAGCATTCAAATCAGAGTTGGGAGTTTACATGGTATATTGAAGAGGTAGTTGGTGTCAACCAACAACTGAAAAATGTAACATTTCATCTGTTTGAAGTGTCAGCAATAACTCAAAAAATATTACAGAGATCCTTGATCATGGAAATAATATTTAAAAGCTTTATCAGTTGCAGATATTGATTATGTCATGGCTTAACCACTTCAGGTCTGGAGAAAAAGCTTTAGAAAAAATTTCATAAGTCACATCAGACAAAGTGTTTGACATTATTTAGATAATAGATAATCAGAGGTTCAATTTTTCAGTGATTGCTTATAAAAAATATAAGGAATTAAAATAATTACTGGTGTCTTTTTCCTTATAGATTTTGTAGGAAGCTACACAGCTTTGCTTGTCAAGTGCTTAGGGAAAGCAATCAGTTCATCAAAGGTTAATATATGATCAATTATTTTTAACAATGTAACTTCTCTCTGAAAAACACACAAAAAGTCTGGATATCTGGGTAAATGAAAGTAATGTTATGATAGTTTCTGAGTGATACGGTTTAATTAGGAGAACTGACAAGGAAGTACTTTGTTTTTTCTTTTTCCCATGGTTTCCATTTTAATTATTCATTGTTGAAATTATTTTAAGAGTTTTGAAAATAAACTGTAAAAAATATATAATTGTTGATAAATGTTCCATATGCAGTAGTGAAATGTACACTGGCGTCTACTTAAGACTTAATTTCTTCTGTCTCATCTGATTCTGGAGGCACCTTTCTAGTGCTGGACTTTGTGCCACTGATCACACCTTGAGCCCAGCAGCACAGCCGGTGTTGAGCTGACCTCACTGTCTGCTGATCTATCTTATGCCTCATCAGTTTGTCTATGAGGATGTTATGTGTTCAGAATTTTCTGAATGTTTAAATGTAATGGATTTATGTGCATAAATCTGTGCTGGCTACACCCAGTCACCTTCTTGTCCTTCATATGTTTGGAAATAGGTTCCAGGATTATTTGTTCCATCATATTCTCAGGGATCAAGGTGAGGCTGACTGACCTGTACTTTCCTGGATACTCTTGACTACTCTCAAAGATAAGGGTGACACTTACTTTCTTGCACTCCTCAGGCACCTCTCCTGATCACATTATTTTTTCCAAGATGATCAAGAGTGGCCTCTCAGTGACACTGGCCAGCTCCCTTTACACTCATGGAGCATCCCATCAAGCCCTATGGATTTGTGTATGTCCACTCTGTTTAAATGTTCTCTTACCTGATCCTCCCCCACCCAGGGTAGGTCTGTCTTAATTTGTACTTTCCTGGTGTCAGACACCTCAGATTCCTGAGAGTGAATTTTCTCAGTAAGACTAAGGTGAAGAAGTCACTATATACCTCAAACTTTTCCATATCCTTCAGCAACAGGTCTCCTGTCCCATTCCGTACTGGGCCCACATTTTCCATGGTCTTAATTTTACTACTCATGAATCTGTATAAGTCCCTTCTGTCGCTTTTCATGTTCCTTGCAAGATTTGACTCCAAGTGGATATTGGCTTTCCTAACTCTATCCCTACACACTCAGACTGCGTCTCTGTTTTACTCATGGGTCATCTGAGGGATCTCTTGAACCCCTCTTCTCCCTAGGACTGTGTCTAATGGAATTCTTCCACAACTTTGTTTTTCCAAGTATGACATTATTTCTTTTCCATCCATTTTCACTCAGGAGATTTTCATGCATCTTCAAAAGCTTTACTTTTGCATAAAAAAGATTCTTCCAAAATTTACAGAGCTACAATAATATCTTTCCCTTAAATCTTTGCTTCCTCTTGCAATCTGTCAATATTTTCATACATTCAGGTGACTCCTATGCAGTGTTGGTTACTGTTTTCTAGTGCTGTCTCTTTCTGTCCACCAAGAATTTCCTTACTATTTTTTGAACAATAAATTGGAGAAGTAAAATAAGCTTTTAAGTTTATTATGTACCACTAGGATAAAGGGAAAAAGAATAGTTACAAGGACAAGTTTAATGGAATACATTTCTGTGTCTGCAACAGTAGGTAATCAAAGTGCCTACATTACGGGCAATTCACTATAGCATGAATCCATGAATCTCTAAAACATAAGGAAAACCTGCTTAATTTTAGTAAAGTTTCCTGTGAAGTGATACACTCTTTGTTTTTATGTACTATAGTTAGAAAATATTGAAGGAATGACAATAGAAGATAATAGATAGACATTAAAATGTTGCTGCTTGAATCTGGTCAGTTATGGTACCTGACCTATGCACTAACTTTATTCGATGTGATAGTCCCTCTATGTATATATTATTCTCTCCCGAAGCAGATGTTAAGCGTTTCCATAAAGTCATTCTGCAATGTTATTGTTTTTTTATGGGTTTATGTTTAAGGGTTAACTGGAGAAATAATTACTGCAACTAATGACAAATTATTTTATTTCCACTTAAGCACTGCAAGCTTCTTAGGCATGCTTTCGCTGATACATTCACGCTGTTTTGTCTTCTGGGTATAGAAAACCCTAATGAGGTTACCCTGCTGTTTGTACTTACTAATTTTTTGGACTTGTCCACATGATTCAATGTAGTGATATACTGGTGACCCCTGAGTCAGCTCCTGCAGAGATACCAGCTGATACCAAGTAATGCAATCATGTCTTCAGGAGGCAGGGATCAAACTAGTAAGTTTCTCTGAGGAGTGCTTTTCTGATTCATATTGGAGAATGCTAGTTTGAGGTCAAGAGCAAAAAGCCTTGAGTTACTGACCAGCTTGCTAGATGATGTTCAGTGGTGGTTTCCTTAGCACTTTAGTTAGTCCACTTTTTATTTCTTATAAGGAGTTGAAAACAGCAAAGCTATCAGTTTTGATACTTATCTTTAATTGTGAATAACTGGGCTGCAAACTTACTATAAATGTAAAAATACTTAAAATGAAATATGAGATGCATCATTCTTCTGGCTATGGCTTAATCCAGGGGTCTTCAAACTACGGCCTGCGGGCTGGATACGGCCCCCCAGGGTCCTAAGTCTGCCCCCTGATATTTACAGACACACCCCCCCCCCCCCCTGCTGGGGGTTGGGGGGGAAACCAAGCAGCCGCAGATGACTGCCTGCCACTTCATCCGCGTGCTGGCCCCCTGGTTAAAAAGTTTGAGGACCCCTGGCTTAATCAATGGCAAAGAGAAGCAAGTATGCACTCATCCAATAAAGGGGACTGTAGTGTCTGTGAATGGAAAAGATGCAATGTAAATTCCAGTAAGTATGCCATGGTAATCAAAGAGAAAACAGACTTTATTGATACCTAACCAGAACTGGGTTGGTTTGTTGTTTTTTTTTTTTTTTCTATCTAGAGAAAGAAATAGGTGAATAAAAAGAGTCATGTTACTCTGTGGTAAGGGTGGAAGTTCATATTTTTCTGGAGTATTTTGAAATAAAGATGTTGCATTGTAGATGAAAGTAGTCCATCTTCAATCATAGAAAGTAGAATCTATTTGGTTCATCAGTATGGGTACTAATACACCTTATGTTCAAGCTAAGAGGCCTTTTATAATTTAGTATTGTGACATTGCTTAAAAATAAGTTATTTGATTTGTTCCCTCTCTATTACTGGAATGGACAACTGGAATTCACAATTAGATTACAGGAGGGGAAGGATAAGTAGGGGAATCTAGAGAAGACTAGATGGAAACAATCAAAACCAGAATATTGTTGTGTGGCTTTTTTTTTGGCGCCTTTTTTTTTTTTTTTAAACAGAAGTTACTGACTTGTTATGTAGTTTGTTATACATTCAGAAAAATATTGTCCAAAATATGAAAAATTAACTTAACACATGTATGTTTTCTTAAAGAAAATCTAGACACAAACAAAATTCTGGCAGGAGTTATTTTTAAAACCTATGAAGGAATCCCCCTCTTTAACCTAAAAAAGATCTTGGTTCTGTTTTTATTTTGTGGAGGTTCTCCTTAGTCATCTCATTTGCAGATGTAACTGAACTACAATATTCATTATGTAAAAGGACACTTATCTAAGTACTTCCTAGATTCATATATGCATACCTCACTCTTATTCCAGACTCAGCTGCGTATATTCCAATACTGAATGTCTTTGACAAAAGTCAAAGGTCTGTGGAAAGAAGTTACAGGAATAAAAATGCAGTAGTTGTTAAATGCAGTTGCTGTTATGAGTGAAGAATATTTTCCCAAAGTAAACCTTGCATCTTTAGAATTCCTCTAGTACTCCCGTTATTGTATCTTCCCTGTTTTGTGTTTCCCATATAAATTACCTTCCAGGAACAATCAATTTGAAATCTTTTAAGAAAGTCTGCCGCATCGCATCATAATACGTTAGGAAACAAACAAAAATCCTCTGTGTGTTTTCTAAATTTTTCGATATTTCTCCACAAAGTCTGAGCTTAAAATAAAACTACCTTTAGTTATCTAATATTTGTTTTTATTTTCCCCACTCTTTACTTCTTGCTCTTTCCATTGTTGCTTAAGGCTAGTAAAAAGTCTAGCATCTTATAAAAACAAGTATATTTGGAATCAGCTGGTGATTGAAGAGATATCATATAATTTCTGTATGATTGTTTTATGGATAAAAGCAAGATGAAGATTATTTTGTGAACTTGTTTCTATTACTTCAAATAGGAAAAGAACAAGAGTTATGGAAGAAGGAGGACAAAAGTAGCTAATGCCATTATTGTCTGTTGTATTCTAAGACTTTTTTGTACAGCACTTAAAACAGATAGACAGGATCTTCAATATGCCATCTGCTTGGTTACTTTGAATGCTCATAATCTATTACTTTTGGAAATGGTATTAAATATATATTTTTTTTTATTTTTATATCATCTTGCTCTTCCTAATCATCTCTAATCCATACTCATACACCTGTTTTATCTGTCAGTAATGCCAAATGAAAAACTTGCTATTATAAAGGGTTGATTGTAGCTGACTGCTAGAGAAAAACCTGGTATAGCTATTTCCTTGACTGGAATTAGTATTAGGAATGACAAGAGAAATATTACTGGTATTTATCCTGACATGACCTGGTCATTGCCCAATGAATGACTGTGAAAGGAATTAAATAGTGATTTAAACTCACAGTTTCCGTTTGTTCACAGTAGGAGTTGCATTACAGCTGAGTGGTTAGCTAAAGACCCCAGAATGAACTCTTACCTTCCCTTAAGATGGTCAGAATTTGACCATTTTGTCCAATAGTACAGAATTTTTATATTGATTGTGGTGCTTCTAGCTCTTCCCTCCTTCCTTACTCCATATGCATATCCTTTTAGCCCATAAAATAGCTGTGAAAATACTCTGTTTGGTTATAGACCTAGATATTAAATGATTATGTAATACATACACATCTGCAGACAAGTACTATTGTTTATGGAAAACATATTACATTAAAAATTAAAATATGTATGAAAAGGTTCCCATACAGTTTACAGAAGTGTAGTTTCCCCTTGTGTTCTGAAATACTGGATAACTGTGGTTTTAGGCAGAACAATTTTCAGTAAACATTTTACATGTTTTTTCAGTATGTTTGCACATTTTTTAGCTAGGAAAGTACTTATTGTTTCAATAGTGTATTTCAGTGCGTCCTGTTATTCTTAGGATCTCCCTTCTCCTGTGTGTGTTGAAGATATGTTCAGTAGCTAATGTAGAAAAAGGTAAGATCTAGTTAGGACTGAATTTTGGGTTTAATTTTGTAGAATAATGCAAACTTCTTTTCTACTTATCCTAGAAGAGGCTACTCATATTAAAAGTAGGAAACCTGAGGCACATATTTCTGGTTCTGAAATTTTTCTGGAAGTTAAATTAATACTATGATTGCAGCAAGTAGTTACTTTGTGTCTCAGGCCCAGATTGTACGAGAGGTGATACTAACGATTTACACTATTTAAAAATTATTCTAAGAATGTTTTCCTGTAGTAGAGATGAGGGTGTGTCAACATGGAAGAAGTGCAAATAGGATATTATGTGTGTCTCCCAGTTGAATGAATGGTTAAAAAATCATGTCTAGTAGGAAATTATGGTTATACAAGTATTTTAAGCAAGAATTTTAAAAATTGAGAATAAAACCCCATAACAGAGTTAAAGTATTCTTCTGTAATTCAATAGTTTTAAAATACGCTGAGCTACACAAACCTCATAGCTGCAGTCTCATATGAGGTCAAATGTAGCTGTTGTGTGAAGAATCAGGGATGAAGTGAGCCACAGAAAAGCTGCAATTGTCACATGACTCTACTACAGTAACCAGCATTAATGGAGAGAGAGGAAATAATGTGTCATCTGCATTTATCCATGACCAGAAGTGGTAGGTGTTTAAATATTTCCTAAACTATTCCTTCTACTTGTTAACACAACTTTTCAACATTGTTCGGCTTAAGTTTCTGTTTGTATTTTTTTCTTCACCCAAAGATAACTATCTGTGTCTCTCTTTCTATGGCCTTTTCATGTATGTTAATGATTTTCCTCCAGTGTTATGGGGAGCATACAGCTCAATATTCTTTTCCACTAAAATGGAAAATTATGCTGTTTATGTTACAGTGTCTTGATGTGGGTGCATAAACCCAAGAAGGACTGAAATACTGAAAGATTGAGGTTCTGGCCTATAAGCATACATACAAACACATTTGCATATGGAAAATAATATGGAGTAGTAACAGTAGTAGAGATAGATAGTGCATAGTTCTATGCAGAAAGGTACATAAAATATCTTACTAAAAAAAAGCTTGCATTTCAGCATGTTGATGTGACAGTGAGTGTATTACTAAATGTCTTAGACATCATATTATGTAGTTTTAATTATTGGTATCTGAGACACTGAAGTTAGGAGAAAAGCAAACTAGATGCATATCTATGAGATTATATGGCAGTAAAATCTTGAACTCAAATGTAAAAACATAATGCTTAATATTTTACAATTTTTTTTTGCTAGACCCCTTTACAAATTGTTCTCTCTGTATTTAAATATTAATATACTCAATTTGGATGAGAAAACTTTTATTGTAACTTACTTGATTCACTATGACTATGTCAGGCAAAAGTCTTCTGCCTAAATTCTGAGCCCCACTCCTAATTTTCTGTTGTCAGATTTGATGGCAAATTAAATTATTTTGGTCTATAAATAGAAGAAAGTACATTATGTTGGTAGACTTACATGATCAAATCTTCTACTGTGTCTTAGGGCATTGGTTGACTAGCTGAAGTCAATTGGGCCTACTAGTGAGAAGAATCCAACATAAGGCTTTTAACTTGAGGGTTTAATGGATATTAGCATAGGTGAAACTCAAAACAGGTAGTGCATAGTCAGTGTGTTAATGAAGATTTGCTGCCTTTTCTTATTTGAGTCAGACTTTTATATATGTATACAGCAGTCCAAGATCTTTCTCTGATTATTCAGTAGGACTGAGTATGTTTAAATCTGCCCATATGAACTCAACTTCCAAAAAACAGCATAAACTTTATAGTGACTATTCCATAGTAAAGATAGCTTTTATTTTTTAATGTTTAGCTTTTTTAAGCTTATTAAAATGATCATATTTTTTTGAAAATAAGCTTCTGGGAGTTTATGAAAATGTCATATAGGTTGAGAGATTGTTGAATTGTAGACTAGACTAAATTGAAAAAACCTCTTCATGGCTGAAAGCTTTCAGCTAGTACGGACCTTCCATGAAGACGTCACACTGTTTGAAACAAGTGCACTGAGTTTCAGGTTGCAGCTGTGTTCCAAGGTGTTCCTTGCAGAAGACTTGGAAAATCAGCAGCATTTGTTCACCTAGAAAATGTGATCGTTTTATGTAAGTGAAACACCAACACAGATTCTTACTAAAATGGCCAAGAGGTTAGAGTGAGGTAAAGCCAGGCTGGTATTAAACTTGTGTTTAATGAGTTCATATAAATATTTTATAATCTTATACATGAAAAATGACAAAATTTTTTCCTGAACAATTTGTATGTAGAATATAAAGATGTTTGGTTACAGGACTATTAGAATATATGGAAATAAACATCACTATGGCATATTGTCTTTGTGGCCTACTTCATCACCTGAAACTTGAGATGCTAATTCTTCTTTCTTATTTGCCTTGTTTCTTTAGACTGTCTAGGATCACCTCTTGCCATGAAAATACCTTGATTTTTCTGTGACTGTAGTATACATTTCATACTTTAAACACAGTATTTTATTAAAAAATATTTAATTCATAAAATTTAATGCAATTTGTGTATTTGTTTGTTAGTATGATGAAATTACTTTGAGAGTCAGAAACCACTGGTGTGGTAAAATAAAATGAATACTTTTCCTAGAAAAATGAGAAAACAAAATACTGTTTTCAGTAGGAGTTTTTCTGACTGTTAGTGACACAATACTGTAGTAATTTTAATTTTATTTTTATTTTTTTATGATGTGCTGCTAATTACCTGTCTGGCTGATTGATGCCTTAGCTGTTATTCTCTTTGGAAATGGTGGAATTTCTCTTATTTCTAGAATGGTACGTTTTCTTTTTTCGTTTTCTTTTTTTTTTTTTTTTTCTTTCTTTTCCCTGTCAGTTTCACTGATTGGTATATGAACCCTTTAAAAAGGTTCTTTTTGTAAATCTTAAATTAACATCAGTTCCATAGCATGATTTTTTTTTTTTCCTGCTCCCATGCAGGGTCTTATAAACATCTGTCAAAAAATGTGTTTCTTCCAACACTGGAAGAAAGATGTCAGCTAGTTTGAATGGTAATAATTTTATTGTTTTTTTGGTTTACGTTTGAAGAAGAAAATACTTTTCCAAATTGCTGACTTCAAAGTACAGCTTGGCTTGTACACTTAATTTAACTGTATGTATTGGGCCTGGCTGAGCCCCACAGTAGCCCTCACAGTGCTGTGCTTGTATTGGTCACTGGAAAGATGGTGATAACACACCAGTGTGGTGACTACTGCTGAGCAGTGCTCGTGCAGCATCAAGGCTGTCTCTCCAACATTCCCCACCTCCTCTCCTCCTTCCCACCCCTTCCTTCCAACAGCAGGCAGAGGGTGGGCAAGATCTTGGGAGGGGACATAACCAGGACAGCTGACCCAAACTGACCAGTGGAGCTATTCCATACCATATGACATCTGCTCAGATAAAAAAGCTAAGAGAAAGGAAGCAGAAGGGGAGGCTTTTGCTATTTATGGTGTTTGCCTTCCAGAGCAACTACTATGCATACTGAAGCCCTGCTTCTCAGGAAGTGGCTGAACATCGCCTGCTGATGGGAAGTAGAGAATAACATATTTTGTTTCCCTTTGCTTCTGCATGTTCTGACTTTAGCTATTGCTTCATTAAACTGCCGTTATCTTGACCCACAAGTTTGGTTTTTTCCATCTTATTCTCCTCCCCCTGCCCTGTTCTGCTGAGGAGGGTAGTGATAGAGGCTTGGTGGGCATCTTGGTGGCACCCAGCCAAGGGCAACCACCACACTGTACTATGAAAAAAATTGTTTCATCTGAAAGATTAATTTTTACTTACAGAATTGTGGTTTAGCCAGGCTTCCAGCCAACCAGTTATTTGAGGTTTATACATTTTATATGTCTATAGTCTCCAAAGAGATGTCATTAAACTCTGGTAATTGTTACTTTTCAAAAGGACATGTAGTTATAAATAAATGCTTTAGCGTTAATTTCTGAGGAACAAACTAGGGGATTTATTTGTGTGGATTTCATTAATGGGATTTGCACAATAAAAAAATCCCTGTACTTTAATGTTGTAAATAACTTTTTGTGTATTTGCTGTTTAATTTGCAGTATTGCTCCCTACTATGAGCTAGATAATGCAAAACTCTTGGAAGAAAAGACTATTCCCTATTGCATGTGGTGCATATGTTGTAAAGCCAGAGTCATATTGCAATGTCACAGGTCAAAAAAACATTAAGCAGCAAGCTGGGGGTGGGCGGTGGGGCACAAAAAATCATGTTCTTAGTTGTTGGAACAGATGGTGCTTCCATAAATTTTGGCGATAATATGGAATGTCCTACTGAAACAGCGTGGCTTTGGCTTGTAGCCCTTGACTGTTTTCCCTGGTGGTTGTACCAGGTATCCAAGGTTACATTCAAGAACAGCTGTTTTACACAGATTGTAGCAAATTTGATGTCTGTCTTTCAGTTCCAGGGGAAATCCTGTAAGTGTTGTTGAAAGTTCGGCTGCTCCAGGAGTGCCATAAGCAAAACATACTGTGGTATGCATCACCGTTAATTAAATGTTCTTATTAGATGATTGTTTAAGCACCTTTTCCTGTTTCTGTCATTTTAAATAAAGGTGCTGTTCCATTTGAATTCTCTCAGAAGTTCAGATGTAGATAATTTAAGATTTAGTGTTTGTTCTTGATGTTAATATCTATAGATTATTTCCTATTAAAAAGAAAAACCAAAAGTAGAAATTCTTCCCTCAGATAATTGTGTTAGTGCAGAGTATTCAAAATCATCACTACCTTTGTTCATCTTCCTATTCAGTTCTCATTTCTTCTGAAATGAATTGGAGAAGAGTTTTGAACATGAAAAAAGTATTACAAAAGTGTAGCAGCATGAGACACATAAATATGTTTAATTAAATTTAGTATGAGACTGTTTAACTTGTTTTCACTTCAGGCAGATTTGCATGAGAATCTTAACTTAAAACAGGATACAAGATGCAGACTGGATAAGGTTTTATTTGAAGGTCCTCCTTAGTTAAAATTGTGGTGTTGCATGTGCATAAGAAGAATTTTGAGTGATATGGCTGTAAGTACATGTTTCAAAACAGTCGTTAAATTGAATTTATTCTAGAACATATATTTAAGAAGTTTTGGGAAAAAAGTTAGTGTAAAGGCCATATGTACGTGCCAATACATTCTAATTTGCAATTGGTATTATTTTTCATACTGCATTTTACAGTTATCAACTGTTCTCATCAAGTTCTGTCAATTATAGATAGCAGCTTTTGAAATGTATCTTAAATATGAACCTCAGTGCTATATAAACAGGACTTAATTCTAACTACTTGTGAAACATCTTTATTCTGAAAATGACTGTTCTTACAACTTAGGTTCTGTTTTGCTTTTGTCTCTGCATTCTAGGAGGTGCAGGTTTTATGTGTGTCATACTTATTGAGGATTTTCTCTGTCTCAAAAAAATCACATTTAAGTGAGAGAAAATCTCATAAATTTTTATTTAAAAAGAGCAGTGTGAAAACTGTTATACATGCTACCTCCACAGGCAAGCTTACAGTTTTGTTTTGTATAGAAGTTCCCTACTTCAATTCTTCTTACCAGATCCACATTATATTGTCTTTGGGAAAGTTTGCAAGGCCATTCAATTAATGTGTCCCTTCTACTAGTTGTTCTGCCGCTAAGATTTGCAAGTAATTTTTGCTTTATAGCTGTTATAGGCTATGTGCATCTGGTAAATTCCTGCTTTGTTTCTAATATTCCTTGATTTTCTAAAGCAAAGTGACATAACTATTAAAATTAAAATGGTATTTCTAAAATAAGTGCTATCTGCAGGATAGGACATATTAATGGATATTTGGAAATATGATATGCCTCGCGGTATATATTAAATATGATTATTGTCCTTTTTTACAGCTCCTGAATTACTAAGCAGTTTATGTATGATGTTGGATGTTTATGTTCGATGATTTAGAAAGGAGTTGAAGCTCTTCAGTATGAATAATAGAGAAGTAATTTCAATGTTTATTAAGGGAGATTCATAGGAATTATAACTGATAACTTGCAACCTATTGCTTTTTTTTTGTTTCTACTATTTCTCTGCTGTATCTCTCTGTTGCTTAAATTCTCTTAAAGAGCTTGTGAAGCTTTTTGGAGTTCATAATTTCTTTCATTTCTCAATCTTCATGGTTTGTTAAAGCAGTATGAAGATGCTTTTCTTTTCCTTTGTGGAAATACACTGAATATACCTAAGGCCAAACTGTATCTTTAAAATAATTGCTTCAGTATACTGATGAGTCATATTCTTGATCATCGGAGCAATGTGGTGTGTTTTTTTTTGTTTTGTTTGTTTGTTTGTTTTGTTTAGTTTTTAATGAAATGTGTTCAAAGGTGTGGCATTTTTTCAACTTCAAAAGACTTTACAATTCCCATAGTAAAAGTATCCACTTGCAGTCTGGTCTTCTATTTCATGCAGCTGTCAGTGAAGCAACTGAGGCTCAGAAAACATGGTGAAGAAACATTAAACATTTTTTTGCAGTGCAAAGTTTTTTATATACAGTTCTACAAAATAAAACCATTCAGGTTACATTTTATAAATATTATTTCCCAATATGTTAAAAATATAAAATTAAATCCTCAATTGCAATTTCTATGCAATTAGACATATTTGTAAATTTAAAAATTGTATTCAACTTTCCCTTGAGTTTTCTTCTTGACTATCTATAGTCAAAATAATTTGTTTTATTCTCATATCCTACCCATGAGACAGGATTGTTCAATCACTATGTGCTCAATTACTAATTATTTATCATTTTCTACAAAGCTGTAGGTTTTTTTTGGTTCTGACAAGGTAGACTGCGTATCACGTGTCTACATTTTCCTGGGATAATTTGAAAAGTTTGAGGCATGAGGAAGTAGTATCTAAAAATCTTTGTGTTTAGAAAGACTTGGAAAAGAAAAGGAATGGCTGCGCTTTCAAGAAAATCAGGGAACTCATGTTCAGCTTGGGCTGTGACTAGCACTCACCTTCACCACTGTTCAGAGCTTCCCAGGTGCGGAGCACTCCTTAGCCAGCGTCTCCCTAAACTGGCTACAAGCTCCCTTTAAGCACACAGGGTGGGGAGCATACTGGGACAGGCTAACTTGTATAGCCTCACTAATCCGTCTAATTATAGGTACAGATTCATGTTGGGGAAAAAACAAATATAAAAATCCTTTTTTCTCAACTGTCGCATTATAACGTGTAATTCATGTCACTCACTTGCATTCTCTCACGCACACATTTTTGTGGATAGATTTTCTTGCTTCTGTTTTTGTTCTTTCTTGAGTTCCTTTCTGAATAAAAATAAATCCAGGACCAATATTTAATCTGTTCATGGCTGTGATGGATTATTAGCAAGAGTAATAAAATTCATCTTCATGCAGGACATCACGAGGCTATGAATGACTTTAAGAGATAATTTAGTGCCTTAATTTGTCTGCTGTAGTTAATGCATAACAGTGCATGGGATTTTTGATAGAGGAGGAGAATAAATCCCCTTTGGTTCTGAAATAGTGTTCATTACTGGCAGGAAAGAAGGAAGGAAGAAATGGAGAAGCAGAACAAAACCTAAACTAAGACACTGAAGATCCTTCAATAATCAAAGGATCAGTGACTTAATTACAAATTTAAAACAATGGGTTTTATCCCTAAAAGGTATTGCAGTGTTGGGTTTGGGGGGTGAAAGAGAAAAAGAAGGAACTGACTGGTTAGTCTGTCCTTAGCTGTTATGATAATGTGAGCAATTACCACATGCCCTTTCTCTTAAAAGAGAGCTCTTTTATCTGTGGCATTGAATTATATTATCCATAATAGTTGCGAGATTTAATGGTGGTGAAAAAACAAACAAAATACCATGTTTCAATCACCATGTTATGTTAAATTCACAGGTGTTATAAAATTAGCATAGATTGAAACGTAGCTGATTGTTTCACTGAATATGCTTTTATTTCTTCCTTTAAAATTAGTATATGTAGGTGTTTGTGGAGTTTATTTCTCCCTAGCCTGATGTTTTTCAAACCTTGCCATTTACCTAAGTAATCATTCTGGTTTCATTTGCTAGTAAATGCAACTGTATGAAAACAGGTAGATGAGAATATTGATATAACCAGTTATACAGCAATTTTTAAATGTTTAATTTTCCAGTTAGGCTATCCTAATCATCCTTGTATTTCTTCTTAAGTTGCTGTGCACAGCTGAAGACAAGGACAGAATGTCCAAGGACTAATTGGTAGGTTTGATTATTGTCTGTACTAGGATTTTCTTATGCTCAGCTTTTGAGATCAGATCTGTCTTGGATCCTTGATTATATTTGCGGAGGTAGCCAGGCTACTTTTTAGTGTTCAACAACATCTAGACATCTTGCAGGAAATAATGAGAAAGTAGAGAATTTTAAAAACATGTAACAAGAATTAGCTTACTCCTGCAGTCCTTAGAAGAAAATTTCTATTGCATGTATCATTGTTTTGTACAAATCCAAACATAACACCTTTGGTGAACTGAAATAAATAAGCAAATACGTTTAATTATAAATTATACATCACAGTGTGTATCTCCTCCAATGGTTGTTTCTTCATCTTACGCAAATCAAACCATAGGTATATCATCACAAAATCTGAATTTTAAGTCTCATTGGCATGATAGAAACTGACAATCGTAAAATTTTGAACAGCAGACAGGCATTCCTACATAGTTATCTTGTTGTCTTCATAATACATATGATCAGAGAAAATAAAGATTCAAAGTCTGTTATTTCCAGGTGTTTTTTGAGGAGCTGATATTGAGAATTTGTAAGCCAAGCAAAATTCCTTTGTCCGTAAAACAGTTGGTTCTTAGTAAATGTGAGAATCTGGGCCTTCATTCTTCAACAGCTAGGTAACCATCCCAGAGCTGAAGTTTTGACTGGTATATTTTGAAACTTAATATTCTTTTATTTGGAGGTTCATTTTACTCATTCCTTGTGCGTAGACTGCTTGCTTAGATTGCAGTTAGTCTACCTCAAAAGAGATCAGGCTCTTTGCCTGGAAATGGGATGGGTTTGTACTTACCTGTCAACCTGCTACGATAAAGTATGCATGCACATGCACCTACTAGATACGTTGTAACTTCAAAATTTCCCAAAATGTGTTTTGTGCACATCCATACTACTTCAGACTGTTTCCTGTCAAATGCACAATGGGCTAGAACTGTTGTTTTCTTAAGTCCGTGTCCCGTCCCGTGTTGTCCGTGTCGTCGTCCCCCCGTCCCCCCCCCCCCCCCGGTTAGGCAATCCCCTGGGTGTGCCATGGCCTGTGTACACGCACTTGGGAGCAGTCAGCCAACAGTCAACCAGGGCCAAAGTGCAGAGACAGACATCTTAGTACCTCACTTGTTATATAACATCTTAGAGGTCAGATTTGTTTTCAAGAAAATTAGGACAGTGGGTTCACATCAGTCTGAGAGAAATGCAAATGGTATCTTCTCCCCCTCAGCAGAGTTCAGAACTCTGTCTTATCTGTCAGGATCTATGACTCCTTAGATGCATGAAGGATAACCATATATATACACTGAGGAGATATTTATCTTGTGCGTATTGTGAGGCTGGCAACACAGTATGAACTTTGTTCTAGTGTTGTCAGAAGATCTTGTTTCAATATTGGTAAGCCAAACAAAACCAGTCTTTGTAATTATAAAGTAGGACAAAATGGATCCTTCATTTCTAAAAGTACTGATTCTGAAATAATATGCCAAATAAATGCAAAATGAGAATTTTCTTTCATGTATAAACAGTAGATATTTTTTTAACATACAACAGTATAGCTGATGAAAAATAATCACAATTTATTATACTTAAGATAGCCAAAATAAATATGCAGCTTTAAAATATTTGCAGTTCTAAATGTTGTTCTGTTACACATAGGTAGTTATGTAAGAGTTTCAGGGTTTTGTGTTTTGTTTTATTTTTTTTATTATTATTTTTTAATCAGTAAAAATACCTTATATTCTGAAGGTCTAATATAATTGCTAGTCAGCCCAAGACAGTTTCTGAAGTGTACCAAATGGTATGATTTATTTATATATAGTTCTCTCACTGCCTTTTGGTCTCCATGCATACAGAGATGCATACTTTTAGACCAGCTTCCTGGTTTTTGCTAATACAGGTAATGAGCGGAAAGGTTTTTAAAAGCTAGGTTAAGTTTATCTTAGAATATCAGCATATAGAAAATGCTTTGAACAGCACTGTCAAAATACGACTGTAGTTCACAGGAATTACTGTATGTTTTTTAGACTGGCCCAATTGTACTGTATTATCACTTTTTGTGTGCGTGTAGCAGACAGATACTGAACTCAGCAGAAGGTAAATAAAAGACAATGGATCTTTTAGAACAGGAAGGCCCTTTTGTAATACACTTTGCTTCTTGCAAAATTGCCATGGAAATTAAAATTTTATATACACAGAAAAACGCACTGCAAGTTTTTTTGTTATGTTTGTTAAGATTAACCACGGTTACCTCTTCAGTCTCTTTCATAGGAAGAGTCCTACTGAAGACAACAGGCTTTTCTGAGGGAATGAAGGAGAGAGGGATTTTTTGTACAGCTTTAGGAAAGGCAAATATTAACATCCTTAGTTTTAAGCTTTTTTGAGACTACAATTGAAGAATGTATCAGCAGTCACTATCAGGAAATACAGATCGCTAACTCCAAGATGGTTTTGATTTTGGGCAAATGAAGAGTATTGGAGGGGGCACTACTCTGTCAGAATGCAGGAAACAGGATTGTTAGCTTAACCAGGATGAGCAGCCAGGAGCTGATTACCTGGAATACATTTAATAGCACTTAAATTCTGTTTTGTCAAAACCTGTGAAATCTTGTGTTGGATTATAGGGACAGCCATATGCTGACTTGGCGGGGTTCTTTAAAATATTCCAATAATACTTTGGCTAGAATTAGATCTCTGAAGAGAAGACTAAAGCTGTAGCAGTAGCTTTTGGCATCTTTTTCATGCAGTTATCATGAAGTAGAACCCTTGCAAAGTAGGACATCAAGAGTTCTAGTTCACTGAAGTTCTAGCTTAAGAATCTGTCATAAATATTTGATATGCTAGATGTGTTTAATATAGGATGAATCTATAATGAAAATAAACCAAATTTCTCCTTTGCCTGTTTGACTTCTAACAGAGAAGCTCTTTTGTGGCCTGAGAAATTACACATTCTGAAATGCGAGTGTAACCAAGAGTTCCCTATTTCCTACCAACCTACTCTTTACCTACTTAAGCCAAGACTAACCCTGCATGCTGTTGTTTCTCCATTGCTGAGGCCCAGCAGAGCACCTCTCCTCATTGCCCTGTCACTTCGGTTAGGAAGTTGTCTCTGATGCTATGCAGGAACCCCCTGGATTGCTCATAGCCTGCTGTGTTGTCCCTCCAGCAGACAATGGAATGACATTCCCTCATGAGGACCAGGGCTTGTGAATGTGAGACTGCTCCTAGCTGCCTGTGGAAGGCCTCATCCACTTGTTCTTCCTCACAAGTGGCCTATAGCAGACACCAACTATGATGTCACCTTTACCTGTCTTCTCTTTAATCCTCACACATAAGCTCTCAGTTGGCTCATCATCCACTGCCAGGCAGAGCTCCATGTATTCCAGCTGTTCTCTCTTTGTATGTTAAGTAAGGTCCCTGTTGTCCCTCGTGAGTCCCCCCTACCTCTATCAAACTGCTGAGTAAACATTGAGTATATCAAATAATGTGTCAGGAAACATTGCAATATTGATAGAACACTTACTGAAAAAAGCTGTTACTTTTGACAGGTCACACAAGTTGTTATATATTTAAAAAGTTGCTGCTAATCCAGTATACAAGGAATAAAGCTAGAATAATTTCTGCAGTTTATTAGTATTTTGCAAGCTGTTATGGGCTTGTTGGAGTTCAGGGAAGGGAGATGGGAGTTATACAGATTTGAATATGTATCTGGCAAGCCACAGAATCTAAAGGGAATACCGGATTGCATTTCACATGTTTCTAAGCTTTATACATGTGAATCCAAAGAACAACTTTTTGGCTGAATTTTTTTGCTTTAATTCCTGAAGTGCAAGTAGAATCATAGGATGAAGTCTGAAAAAGCTTTATTGTGTTGAAATTAGAGTTGTGAACCCTTTCATCTCATTCACCTTTTCTCTGTTCAGATTGTCAAAAAAAAGTGTAATCTTCAGCACCATGTCTAAACCACTTGGAGGGTGGTGGTTTTTGTTTTTTAAATTTTGAGCTCTTTGGAATAGCCATGTATACTTTGTCTTTCAAATTCTATTTTAGAAGGCTGCAGTTCCCTGTAAATTAAACCAGTGGATTTTAGTGTAAGAAGGGTTGGCAGTTACGGGTTAGGGTACTTCATCTGGACCAGGGAAATGAAGATTGATTTGCCTGGTGTATATAAGGCAATGGCTAGCGCTACTTACTCAATTAGAGAAGCAGTTAGTCATGAAAATCAGGTTATTTATAGTGGCTGTCAGAGATACTTCTCTCTATGGAAGGAAGGGTGTTGTGTTAGAGGCTTTCCACATATCCTTCCTTTCCCAATCTCCAGTACCTAGGGATATGTACTAGGTGACTAGAAGCTGCTGCTGCTGTGTTAGGTAGAGGAGAGAGAATGCCAGTGGGTTAAAGAACAGTCTAAAGAGGAGTGATCCCATACAGGAAAGACAAAAGACATCCTGTAAGGGGAAGCTGGGATGAGACACACTTCTAAATGCTTACTAAAACCTATGACTCCTGCAAAACCCAGTGCATTCTTGCAGAAAATTAGTTCTTCCTAATTATCTAAGAATTCTTAAATTGGCTTTGTGCCAAAAGCCAGTTAGACTAGGAGGAAAGAGAAGTGAAGAGACAGTTCAGGATTAGTTACTTACAAACTGCTTTTGGTCACTGGGTATTAAGGATGCCTATGCTCTGTTTCTTGCTCTGTCAGAAAGTTTATTTGAACTCTTGGACAAGATACTTTTCTTCTTGGTGCCTCAACTTACCGAGTAAAATTTGAGATTCTTCTACTCCTTTTTACCTGTTTTTAAAATCTCGTTCTGTGTATATTGTTCTTCATATGCATTGGCCATAGAGCCTCCTGTACAACATCTCTGTATAAAAAAGTTCTGAGAGGAGGGGTTGCACAGTATTAAGGGGATGCAAACAATAATATTATTTGAAAATGTTGATGACTAGATGTTTTAAACCTATGATTCTCTTTTGTTAAATTTTATGAGGATAGGATAATGAGAATAGAAAAAGTCAATGGGACAGAGAGTAGTATAACATTGGGTATGTTCAGAAAATTTAACCTATTTAAATGTTGTTGGCATTGTAGAATTTAGATATATGAAAGTTTGACAGGAGTTGGAAGGCTAACTGGATTTTTTACTATCTTTGTTGAATGAGAGGGAGTTGTAGAGCACTCAGTAGGCAGTATTCAGATTGTCAGTCCACCCAAACCCCAGTTCTCCAACACTAACCCTAAACTCAACCTCAACCTTGATGTCTAAATGCAGTGCATGCTTTGGAGCAAAGAATTCCTAGCAATTTTGCCTAGTCTTTCCCATTTAGACTCACAGAACAGGCAAGCAAACTGCTTCTTTCTTTTTTGATTTGGACACTGAAAAGAAACGCCTAATCTCTGACTAGCTTCTGTTTAAAGATTAAGACATAGATTATGTTAATTCATTTAGAGTACATTGTATTCCATGCAAGACTCACCACTTTCCTCTCAGAACTTCAAGTGATTGGTGGGTAGATAGAAGATATATTTCAAAATGTGTTAGTACTGTGAGTACTACTTCAACCTGAAGAAATTTCATCTTATATCTCCTCTTTCCTTGTTACTGCTTTCAGCCTGGATAGTCAGATGCACACTGGCATCGGGATGCTTCACAGACAGTTAAAGCGTGACTTTGTTACAGTCAAGAGTGAACTAGGTGGTGAAATGAAGTTAAATGAGAAGGAGCCTGCTTCCTTTTCCAGTGGTGGTTTTGTATTCACTTTCATTTTTATTAGGTTAAAAAAGCTTAAATGGTCCTTTGAACAAGAACAGGGCTAATTGTCTTATTTTGGTGTCTGGTTCCCTGTCTGAAGAGAAATATTTTCATAGAATTATAGAATCATTCAGGTTAGAAAAGACCCTTAAGGTCACAGAGTCCAGCCATTAACCTAACACTACCAAGTCCACCACTAAACCATGTTTCTGAGCACCACATTCGTTACACATTACATTAAATGGAATAGTTATTCATTCAGACTATAGGTCTGGGAACACAGGGAGGACCTTAAACAGGTGCATATGGAAGTGGGTAGTACCCCATTGGTGCAGGACAGTTGAGTTGCTTCATCTGTTGAAGTAGAATCTAATTTCATGGTAAGTAGTATATCTGTCTAGAGTCTCATATATTAATCAGACACATAAATTATTAAAGAATTCTGCAATAGTATCCTGAGAGAATTGTGTATTGTGTACTGTGGTAGTGAAATGAGAACTGTGTTTTTAAGACACTATTTTATTAGACGCCATTAACAAAACTGTTGCTGTCTACCAAAGAAATAAATGCTTTTGCTTCTACTTGGTCCTGACTAGGTATCATTTTGTGTACCTTATTTATTCAGTATAGCAATTTAAAATTACATATTGAAGCTTAAATGACAGTTCAGAAAATGAAGCCTACAAGAAGCCTACAAGTATAGAACTGTATAGAGTTATCATAAAAGAGAACAAAAGGGAGAAAGTTGATAGTATAGAGAAAGGGAAAGATTTCTAAGTTGGGCAAGATCCAGCAGTTGTTTGATAGTAGGAAGAGAGAAAGTAGGCAGTTATGGAAAGTAATACAGAAAACATTACCAGAGAAATGTGTGAAAATGTTTAGTCTCCAGAATGACCCAAGCGTATTCTACAGCTGTTTTAAGCTACACGAAGATGCTCTGTTGAGGCAACCACCACCAAAGACTGATAAATAGAGACTTTTATACTTTTAAATTTATGCTTCATTAATGGGTTTATTATCAAGTTGTTCAAGTTATGCTGCTTCATAAGCCTAGCCATTTACTTTCTGGTGTCTTATCGAATACATATTATACCATTCTAAATGGTTTATTGAACTACCCAAGAATTTGTATGGTTCTTCAGTTACTGTTCCTTCACTGAGTATATGAATTGTCAAATTCACTTTAATGACATTTAAAAGGCTCAAGTTTACTGCTTCAATGTCATAACTGCAGGTACCAAAGAAGTTCTCTGTCAGGGAGGACTGAAAAATCTCTGGAAAAGTATTGTGCCCTCACTTGTTTGTGCCTCATTGATTTTTGAAGTACTGGTAGGTAAGCAAAAATGTTGACATCATCTAATGTCAGAGATAATTTATTGGTTCGTTAATACCATGCTTTTCAAGTTTCCTGAAATAATGATCCATCTGAGGAGTGGCATCTGTTTTGTATGCAGTAAAGGACCTTCAGTTTGGCAACCTGTTAATCTACTTAAGTGCATGTAAAAAAGCATGTGAATCAGTACATTTCATGTCAAATGTGTCTTTGAATGCTCTGTTTTCATGCATGTTATCATGCAGATTAAGTTAATTAGTGGACTTTTTCTTTTAAGATTTAATGGATAGGGTGATTAATATCATTTAACATAAGAAATACTTAATCTTCCCCTCTTGGTTGTGATTTTGCAAGCTAAGGAGGAGTGATTTATGTTAGAAGACTACAGATTAAGCAAATAAAGCCTCAAGAGACTCTTCTGAGAATCTTGTGTGTGCTCTTTCAGAATGAACATTCAATCAGTTTTCTAGAGTAAGGTGTGCAAGGTCTAAATTGCTACAGAAGCCATGGTTTTGGGTGGTGTTTAGAAAAGCTCTTACCCCTGACAGGTACCACTATTAAAATATTATGGCCTTTTTTCGGAGGTCAGTTTTGGGTCTTAAATACGTCTTTTGTTTGAACAGTTACAGTGTACTTTATGTTTGAAATTACTGCTGTCTTGCTGTATTTATTGCTGTCATTTTTCTAATTAAAATCATTTGGGCACAAGGATTAACTGCCCTTTATTGCACTTCGGGTTATAAAAAGATCTGGGAAAGTGTATAGAGAAGGAAGTGTTTTAATGATGTCAAACCTAGGAAAAAAAGCTTCAAAACTAGATAAGTCCAGAAACTGCAAATCTTTTGTGTATTTCAACATAGATATTAAATTAATTTATTTATATCCCAAGCATTTTTATAGATTTGCCTGGCCAGAATGTTGATCAAATCTAAACGGAATTTGTGCATAAGTATCTCTGTACTTGTGCTGTAATACTTTCTCTCATAATGCTTTTCAACATGAAATCCTTTCAAGATCAAGATATTACAGAGAGAGGGAATTTAGCAAAAGAGGTGGCTATGAAATAAATATAAAGTTTGTGTGAAATTATGCACAAAGGATAAAAGATGTTTCTATATATATCTAAAATCAATAGAGTGAATGAATATTCATCAGAGTGCAAGAAAAATGGAAAAGAAATCTTCCTAGTCCACAGGACAGTCAAAAGATTTATGTTGTTACTTGTAAGAATGTCGAGATTATGTGTTACAAACATTAAGGATGGTTATGAAATTGAGTACAATGTCTATATAAATAAGATTTTACATTTGGAGGTTCTGCTTCAGATAGGAAAGCTGTAAATGGACAAAAAAGTAATTTAAGTAGAAATCAAAGGTAAATAAATAGAGATATAATCACCGATAAGTCTCATTTGCATGGTTTGCTAAGAAGGGAAGGAGGACACAATAAATTATTAATATATTGCTTCCTTTAACTGAGTTCCATGTTCTCCACTTGGTCTCATGGATGTTTAAACATATACCAAGATGGATATTTCAGTTATATAAATCTCTACTAAGTTCCTGTTAAGTTACTGAGCTTTTCTGCTCTTAGAAGTTGTTAGTTCTAAAATTTCTTATATTTAATCAACATATTAGCTCTTAAGAGTGAATATAAATTTTTAAGCTGCATAATCTGTGAAAAAAGCAGGATATATGGTGAACTAGGATTGTTTGAAGGAAATCCTGATAGAAAATAAGGTAAATTTTGAAAACGCAAATCAGGATGAGCAGGTATACTAAGAATTTTGGACAAAGAGTCTGATGGAAAGTTTTGTTAAAAACGACAAAATTCATGCAGTAACAAAACAAACAAAAAATTGTAAGATTATCATGTAGCAAACATCCTTTGAGGAGAAGTTTGGGAGAAATATATTATTTAGCCTACAAACATCAGGGGATGTATTTGCTATGGCCGCTAGATTAACTTTCAGGGAACTTGGAAATATAATGTTCCAGGCAAGAATCTGAATCTGATATTTCCTCTGGATTTGTGTCAGGCCATTTGCTCCTGCAGTGTTCATGGAACTGTCAAGAAAATCATTGAAAGTAGAAAGGACTACTTTTTTTTTTTTTTTTTTAAGTGGAGGGGTGGGGTCTGTCTTTTCATGCCTTCAGCACAAAATTCTTTTAAGAAACTTTGCTGGAGGGGTGTGTATATGAGTGTATATTTCTATTTAATTGCTAGATGAAGAAAAAAAAAACAACTTTAAACAAGTGCAAACAGCAAGGTACACTTTCTTGATTTTTATTTTTTTTCCTGCTTGACTGTTTGTAACTTTTCTGCTTGTTTTTTTCTATTGTAAGGATGAGGAAGGAGCAGTAGTAGACAACAGTCTGATAGACTTCTGTGAGAATTTCTGCTCTGTGCAGCTAGTGCATCTGTTTAAGTAATTTGCAATGAACTATGTTCTTGAAGCAATGCCTTTTTTTCATAGTGTATAACCTAGAGAGAGTCCTGACTGTTGCAAATAGGTAAGTTAAAATTATTTTTCTCCACTGTAATGTAGATATTCTGTTGGATGTGAAGAATTAATAATTTTCCAAATCAATATGATTTTTAGTCTGCACACTAAACAGTGCATTTTTGTTTACTAATTAGAAGTTCAATACAGGCTTATGTATTTACCTTGCACAGCAGACAGAACAGGATGATCACATAATTTTTGAGGTGCTGGTTTGGATTAAAAGATGTTACCTGCAATTTCATTTTCATACAAAGCAGCTGCTTGGTTGCAGGTTTTATATTATCATCATCATAATCATAACTATTTTTAAATCTTGTTGTTGTTATTGTTATTATCCTATCCTTTGTTTTCCCTTGTAATCCATTACATTACTACTCCTCCCACCCCCACCAGCCAAAAATAAAGAAAAAGAAAAGAAAAAATATCCTAGTGGTTAAATTCTAAATTCTGCTGCAGGAATTCTTTTCGTCACCAAGGAAGTTAACATGTAATACCCACATAATGTGCTGATTTTGCTTTAGATAATATCTTACAATTCATATAAAAAGTCTCCCAGAACTATTTTTTTAAGAACTGGTTCAATATATTCCTCTAGTGACCAAATTTATTTTCAGAGTTGTTTATTTTAAATGAAAAAGCTCTTTATTAATTTTATGTTCTGCTGTTCCTATTTTTAAGTAAGAGGAGCACAGGTGGGGGCTGCTTTTGGGTTTTGTCATCAATGCATTCACTGTATAATTCACAAATACATATTCTATAGAAATTGAGTGCTATCTTTTAAAAAAATGCAAATGAGTTTATAAATGACTGTTGCAGCCTCAAAAAAAGAGCTTATTTTTCTTATTATCACAGTCTATCACAGTCAATCACAGTCAATGTGGATGAGCATACTTATGTTGATTGATTGAAAAAAGGTTTCCAATAAGAGATGAACTCTAATACTAAACAATGCATGAGAATTCCTGTAATGCTGGATAGTGCATAACCTTCAAATAACTTAATTTCTGATAAGACAGTTTTTTTCCCTCCACTTTAATGCAAGGTAAAATGATGACAAATGATTATTTAACAATAGATTATTACTACTACTACTACTTATTTTTTTTTAATTACTGAATTACTCCCTGGCAAAATAGATTATAACGGAGGTTTTAATGTAGTAGCTTTGTCAAATCATTATTTTTCTTTCTGAAGAGCTGTGTTTGTGCAGTTCTGATGATGAATTTGAGAAGCACTAGGGTGCTTCTCAGATCTATCTCATTATTCAAAGTCCGTTTTTTCCACAGCCTGAAACAATGCCTTTCATTAGCAACTTACTAGAGCCTGCAATGTACAGTAAAAAGAAAAGAAAAGAAAAACCCAAACCAAAAAGGGTAATAAATACCAGATAAGAAAGGCAAAAGTGTTCAGACTGTTAGGACAGATAATTTATAAATTGTCTTTACAAGTATAAATTCAAGGAAAGTGTGCTATTAAAGCTCATCTCTCAACTGCTTTTCCGTGTGATAGGTATTTCTGTCCAAAGTATTTTTTATTGGTTTTAGTACAGGATATAAGGGACTTAAACAAATCTAAACACATATGGTGGGATTAATTTGCTTTGTTTTAGACATCTGTATCTTGACTCCTCTTATCAGCAATGAAGGAAAGTACTTTGAGAAGCTCAATTGATTTATTCTCCTAAAGAACATGCCTTCCCTAGAATGGAAGGGATTTATACCGATGTATTTAGTCATTATAAGGACAAGGCATTAAATTCTCGCTCTGTGCCAAAAAAAGTTGTGCTTTTAGTGTTGTATTTAGAAACCACAGATAACCTACATCATGTGCCTTGGATTTTGTACCAGTAATTCCTACTATCAGCCTCTTCTTTGATCTAACTGTAGGGAGTTTCTCTGCCAGATCCTGCACAGCTCAGTTTCTGCAGCTCTTACCTGTAAATGTTGATTTGACAGCAGTGCAGTATAAAATGCCATTTTCTAGGCATCTGCTTTCAAGTTATTAAACGTCTTCCAATTGTTCCTCAGAACAGAGCAACTGAAATATGTCTGTACTAGTTCAACCTAAGAATTTGATTTTAGTTTATTGAGGTCCTGCGTCTTTCCAGAAAGGTGCAAAATGATGGGTTCTATTTGAAACTAAATAGTGGCCATCTGTAATTAGTGTGACATTTCCAATGGTTCTAATGGAATGAAGAATTTTAATCTCGGGAGACGATACCTGTTAACAAAGTGATTACCATTTCAGAAATAATACTGTATGTCCTAGCCTGTGGCCATTATTTTTTAATCGTGGTGAATATGATGAAGGCCATGTTGCTAAGAATTACCAAATGTATGGCTTAATTAAGCTATTAAGGATGAATAGTTGTTCCCATTAAAATTATTTAAAATAAAAGATACAGTCTATTCCAATTATTGACTCCTACCTGTAATTTCCGTTTGGAAAATAATTGTATCAACTGAAGTGTTGCTTTTTGGTTTTTTTGTGTTTGTTGTTTTATTTTTTTTAAATATATATTTTAGGTACATTTTAGTCTGAGATTTTTAGAGGACATGCCAAAATCAATTTTCTTTCTCTTAGAACCCCTCTTGCCTGTTCTTACTAGATTACTAGCAAATCTGTTTCTACAGTCCTGAAATCTAAAGCATTCTTAAGTCTGCATGACTGGATTTTGAACTATTCCATTTTCAATCAGAGGTTCTTGGAGCAGTTATAAAACCTAGTGAGGCAAAGAAAAGTGACTTGTCACTTCTTTTTGGCCATTAATTTGCCTGTGTGTAAGAAATCAATTGCTGATAGCCATAACTGCCCATCATGACTCTTCATGACTATCTCTCTAGTAAGTTTAAATATGACAGCCTGAAATCTCCAAGCCCGACCTTCTTTCCTTTATGTGATGTGATTTTTTTACAAGTACATATTTAGGATATTTGAAAGATGCAGGAGATGGAAAATATGAGATAACTTTTGTCATTTCTTCATTTCATTTCTACATGATTCATTAGTATAAAATGTAGTGGAGTTTATGTTTACTTAGTTTTTCTGAATATACCAAGCAAGCTTTGATGAAATTGG
Source organism: Falco punctatus (assembly GCF_963210335.1). Taxonomy (NCBI): domain Eukaryota; kingdom Metazoa; phylum Chordata; class Aves; order Falconiformes; family Falconidae; genus Falco; species Falco punctatus. The sequence goes on along the minus strand of NC_137581.1, from coordinate 104,763,596 downwards.
GTTTAAGTATTTGAACCTGGACTGTTTGACTTTTAAATGCAAAAGATTCATCTGCCATGCTCACTAAGACCGTGAAGTAAGTTAGAAAAATGACAACTGCTTGACAACTATTAAGTTTTGCTTCTATTAAAAAAATAAGTATTGTAGGTGGGTTTGGTGTTTTGTTTTTTTTTTGGAGATTAAAAAAACCAACAAAAAACAACCCAAAAATAAGAAAGAAAAAAAAAAAAAGTCAGTGCTCACTTTACATACTTGCAGTGATTTAAGGTCTTATTGAACCCACCATAGCATTTCCAGTACTAAGAAAGAAACTCAATGCTTCATATTTTAGGCCTAAAAGCTGTGGGGGCAGTGAGACGACAGTTTTGCAAAATACAAATTTATTTATACATACAAAACTAAAACAGGGTATTAGAGCCTATTCAGGAGTATCTATTTTTAATATGTAATAATCCCATTAGCAACACAGTGTTTCTTATGTCATACACAGTATAACGCAAAATGTAACAGAAGAGCCTAAGGCTTTCAGCTTTGAGAAATTTAATTTCACATCTAGCCGAAAATGATTCATTCTTCATTGTGACATTAAACCAGATCACCTTTTTTTAAGGCTGAATTCTCGCTGTCTCCTGTCCTTGTAATCTCATAGATTGATTGTTACTTGTATCCTAGGTATGAAACTTGGATAAAAGTTAAAGGAGGGAGAGAACAGGGTGCAGCAGAGTAAATGTGAGTGAGCAGCTCAGCAGCTTACAACTTGGGAAGAAATAGTTCATCTTTATCTCCTCTCTCTTCTCTTGCTGGAGATACTGAGTCAATAATAGCAGTACTAGCTTTGATTGTGGCATAGTTCTTTACACTTACATATGTAACTGTACAGAAACATATATGCATTTATGTACAGTGCTTATATTCCCTATTCCCAGAATTAAATTTAATTAATATGGGGGTTTCAAAGAGGAAAAAACCCATCAGGTCTACTAGGAACAGAACAGATTTTTTTTTTTTTTTTACCTCGAACAACAGAGCAAATCAAGGAGGCTAGCTTTTCTGTACATGCTGGCATCTCTAACCAGAGAAAAGTGATTTATTTTTGGAAGCTAGCTATCAAATTAATAAAGAGCAGAGCAAAGAAAAAGACATTTCACTTCAATCTGTTTTCTACTTACTCCTACTATATGTTTCCAAAAACTTAATCCAAGTCTGGATAAGCTTTCTGTATATTTTTGTTCTCCCTCTCCCCCTTCTCCTAAAAGGAAGCATGTTACGCTCCTCCATAAGCTTATTCATGTCTCTTTTTGTTCATCTTTCCCAGCCATGCTTCAAGGCCATATTTGTGAGGGCACCGGTGAGGGTGGCCAGGGGTGATGGATCGGTGGGTCCATCAGGGCAGTATGGTGCCCTCCCGCCTTGAACAATCCAGTGAGCTGAGCCTGGTTGGGACAGGGATGGTGACAGAGGTCAGCTACAGCCTGGCCATCCCCAGCTTCTACTGCAGGCCCAGGGCCCAGCTAGGAAGGCAGACCCTGGGCCAGGATAAGAGGGGTCCAGGGTGGTGCTTGGCTCAGTGGGTCCCAGGGCAAGGCCAGAGCTGACAGCAGTCCCAGGGGCAGCAGCCATCCAAGGAGGCCTCTCCCTGTCTGGGACCACCCCCACCCAGACCCCAGGGAGCTGCTGTAGGACTGCTTTCCTATGGTAGAAATTGTAGTTACAATTCTCACGTGACTGCTGTGTGAAGTTCTTTATAACTTACCACAATAGTTACTATTGTGCAGTTAAGTGCTGATGGCCGTGTTCCTTGATGTCACCAAGCTGGTCAGACCTGAGAGGTCACCAGCTGCAAGGGAAACCAGAACCAATGTGGGATGTATTCTTCCCTTCTTTATTCTCTCAATAATGATGTTTTATGTTTCTCTCCCCTCCCCAAAAGGAGATGATCTCATCTGTTCTTGACATTGTTGATCATATTTTTGGGACTAGGGCTTGCTCTAGTTTAGCCAGACATCTTTCTTGCTTATCCTATGGGATTATTCTGGTTCCATCAGACATCTTTCCTGCTTGTTCAGTGGGTTTATTCTGGTGGTAACAGACATCCTTCCCACATTCTCTGCAGGATTATTTTGTTTCACAAAACGTCTGTTTTGTTTTTTCTACATCCTTAGTTCTTAACCTTGCAGATTTTACTATGTGTACAAGTTTTCTTGTATCCAGTTTGGAGAAGTGTCTTTGTCTATGTAGATTAAGACATCAATCTAAACTAAGAGGGCCACAGAGTTTTCTGCTCTCATAGAGGATCTCTGCAGAAAAAAAAATAAAATTAATGAATAAACTCTACATTTTATTTTCAAGCTGGCAAATGTGACCAATAATAATGAAGCTTAACTTGTTCATTAGAATGTTTACTTTGCTCATACAAATAAATTAAAAAAAAAAAAATCCAAAACAACCAGTTTATTTCACAAGGTAACCCTGTAATTCTGGTTCATTTACCTATAAAAATAGCAGGTAATGAATACAATTGTAAGGTTAACAATTGGTCCCAGTATGATTGTTCCTTCTTTAGATTAACTGGAATAATTCAAGACAGAGAACATTTTAACATTATAGTGTTACATTTCATTTGAAGTCAATAGTGCTTGTTTGCCTCAGAATACTACTATTTTACTACTTCTGCTAGTTCTTTAATGTGTCTAAGTTGAATCATTCTACGTGGTGAATTTTAAATAAAGACAGCTCTGATTCTTTTCCACCCTAGGAAAATGAACACTTGGAATGTGTCTTACCACTTCTGCATATGGTATTCTTATTTTGTATTGTAAACTTCCACTTTTTGAGCATCCCAGCTAATTCTAATAATTTGATGGTCTAAATTTATTCTCCTTTGAGATCAATCCCTATTGAAGGTCTGTCCTAGTAGAGAAGCAGTGTCTGTTATCAGAAAAAAATGTTTTTAAAAAATTAATACCACCTGAAAGCCAGTATAAGAATTGCATGGAAAGCTACCAGGTATTTCTGGTGAGATGTGTTTGTAGACATTAAGATGGTAGTGTAGCAAAGTTCCACAATACATTCAAATAAAATGCATTTTCTTTTTTGAATATTTAACTCTGTTAATTTTAAAACCATTTATTCTGTCTAGGCTGCATTTATAATAGATAAACTCTTCTTGTCATGTAGAATGAGGATTAAGAATGAGGATTAGGAATTAAATACTTATGAATGAGTCCATGAGACTCGCAAGGAGAATAGAAATATTTGAAAGCCAATGACAGTGGGCTTTTTGTACTTGTATAAAACTTGTGGTGGCTTAGATTTAGATTCCTCTCTAGCTGGTCTCAACTTCTTGGGCAACATTAATATAATTTTAATGCAAAATATAGTTCTGTAGGTGTGTTGCAGGTTGTCTCCTTTGGAAAAAAAAAAAAACAACTTTTTCTCCTAGCTAGACACATAACTGGCTTTGCAGGCTCTGCAGCTTGTGGTGTGCATGTGTGGGAGCATACATGTACGAGTCTGAACCAGTCTATTTCAGTGCAGTACAAAGTAGACTTAACTGTGTAGGATTATTAAGCTTTTGGGCATGATGTGATATTTTGGCCTTCATATCATGCCGTTGTAGAGGGAGACCATGTGCATCTGCTGAAAGAGATGAAACTGTAGGAAACTGTATTCAACAGAAGAATTAATGTAATGGTAATTAAATTGGCAGATGCATTAAAGCAATCCTTTGGCATATAGTATGTTTTATTTATATTATACATATTTAAATTCAGAAGAATTGAGCAGACGTCTTGAAATGTTCTTCAGCACTAAAGACAAGTGCAAATATTTGCAAATATGATCAAATTATGCAGCTATCAAATACAATTTTCTGTAATTAGTGGTTAACCAGAAGTTGTTGACTTCGTAATTACATGACAATTCTAAAGGAAGTTCCCCTTTAATTTGTCTTAGTAAATACCTCCAATGCAGTCAGAATTGAAATGCAAGACAGTTGTGCTTTGACTCATCAGCTGCAAGGCTAGCTAAGCTACAGGAAGAAAAATATGAGGAGGCAGAATTTTCTGCCTTTGAGACATTTATATACTGAAAAAAAGTGTTACTTAATAATTATCTGGAGTGTTGTCCTACCAGAACTGAAGCAGTGACTCATTGACTGTCTCAGAGATATTCGGCACTAAAAGGAAAAGGTATGAAAGAAAAAAGAAAAGTATTAATTGGAATGTGGAACTCAGGAGGAAAGTAGATACTTGTTAAAGTCTGAAGGAAAATGAATGATGTGCACAAAGTAGAAAAACATGGTGACCAGAAAAAGAATTGGTAATACCAGAAAATAAAAACTACTTCTTTTTACAAGCTGCCACATTTTGAAACAAAGCAACAAGAGGAAAGATAATAAAAAAAGGATATAAGCAGTCAGTGTTGCTCTGAGAGGAAAATCTCAGTACAATCTAAAACAGTCTAAAATGTGGAACAAGCCTACAAGTAATAGATCCAGTGACAGGGTGACTGGATTGTCAGTATTTTTTTCTACATGAAATAGAAGAAATACAGAAATAATCAAAACTGTAAACTGGATGTGAAAATATCTTAATCTTAAGTATTTCAGGAAAGAGAGCTAGAGGTTTCTGGGTCAATTAAAATGGAATAATGTATCAGCCTGTTGGGGGGAAAAACCAAAACCAAAACGTTTAGATTATTACAAAACAAACCGAGCAGAATACTAGGAAATACCTAGACATACGCACTCTGGGTATTTGGATATCCTTCCATATTTTTTCCTGTGAAGCGGAAGACTTTTCTGTCAAGAGACAAATGGAGAGAACACAGCTGTTTGAGTTGTCCAACCAGCAAATTAATTGTCTAGCCTTGAAGGATTTAAGTTATAAGAAGTATAAATGACTAATGAATAATTTTCTTGTGCATGGGATAGCCAGAGTATACTGGCCTAAAGTGTTGTGTATTCATTGATTAAAACTTGCAAAAATAAATGACATAATTTATGCTAGTTTTGAAAGTGTGGTTAATATTACTTTTCATTTATCAGTGGTTTATCGTCCTGTGACATTCTTGCATTATACATAGCCATACCTCTGAAATATTGGTAGTTAATACGTTATATAATTTTGGCCATAAATAGTCTTTCCATTTTCTGTGAGAGAAAAAAATGGAAGTTTGAAGGAGTATGGATTAAGTGTAATTTTATAATACAATCATACAGATATAATTTCAAGATTTTTAAAAATTCTTTGCTATTGAATGGCAGCCCACCACTGCATATGTCACAGGAGAATTGTATTATCTCATACTGATTAATCTGAAGATGCCCAAGTGTGAGGCAAGAAGGGTAAACAAGAAGTCTCTTACAGAGAGAGCTGAAAATTGGCAGACTCCCACATGTGACCTTGGACTTGATTCAACTGTCATCTTCCATACAAAGAAGCTGGAAAAGAACCCATGGATGTGTGCATAATTGTGAAATTTTTATTTAATTAATGGGTGACAGCAGTTTAACTGCATAGAAAGGTACTTTTTTTCCTTATTATTTGGCTAACATCAAATTTCTTTTGTGTTATTAATTTAAAAGTCCAAGTCCAGTTGTCCAGAATAATACAGTAGATTCAGAGTGTGCATATGGTCCAAGCACATTTGTCTCAGAAACGTCAATTTGTTGTTGATTTCATTAATTCAGTATTGTGTAGGAAAGCTGGCTATGGAGTTAGAGCTCTTTCATGTCTCATTGTACTCCTTCCAGCTGATAGGACAGCTGCAGTCAATAAGCAATGTTCTAAGAAAGTTTTTGAAACTTTTTGGTATAAGTGAATCCCAAAAATATGGTCAGAAAGATAGACTGAATTATATGAAGAGGGAGGTCTTCCGCGGAGATTTGAATTGTTCACTTGGTAACATTTTAAGCCATGCATATATGTAGGAAGATAAAGTGAGGAGGATAGAGAAGGAAGACAGGATGGAAAGAAAAAAACAGAAGTTTGTGAGCTCTGGCATATGTGGGTGAAAAAAAAGGAAGGGAACACAAGCAATCAAATATAACAGATTAGTTGAAAAAAAATACAAAACAAACAAACCAAAGGAAAAAAAAAAACCCAACAACCAACCAACAAATACAAACACCAAAACCAAAGAGGAAGGTGGGCATAGTGAAAAGGTTTACAGCAGGAGAGGATCCAAGCAAAAGAGGATTTTGTGGGTGTGGACAAAAAGTAGAGTTGCTGGGTTAAAAGAACGCCAGAATCAGAAAAAAGCAGACACTTGTAATTACAAAAAACTCAGAATAATGCAGTCTTTCTCTTCCTAATGCTCTGAATGGCCTAAATATAAGCTGGAACTACAGTATGCTTTACTTAGAGTGGACATAGAAGCAGGAGTAACAGATGTGTCTTGAGAAGAGCTCAACTGTGCTGTTGTACACTATTTCTTCAGTATAGGATCAAAAAATTCTCTTAAGAGCACAGATGTTTTGTCATTCAAAAGTTAAATTATGAGTTTAGGATGTATTTTAAGCAATAGTTATAACTTCAATAATTGAAACATCTTTCTAGTTTTATGTACTACTGAGGTAGAAGTAGGGTTTTTTGGAAAACGTTATTTTTCTGTGTGGTAGATGTCTTCCCATTATCCACAACTCCCATGTTATGCCTCTATGACTGTTTTTGCAACTGTTAATTTAATATTAATCAGTAAGTCATGCTGACATTTTTTAGCATGATTCTTTAGATATTTGCAGACTTAAGATGTATTTGTTCTGTGATCCATTAAGGTTGTTAATAGTATCTTCACATGATGCACAGTTCATTTTTATCCTAATGTTATGAGGACAAATGTATTACTTATTTGAAATAAGAAGGCTGGCTTTGGTACATTTGCAAAAGGTATATAAAACTGAAGGTTTTAGTGCTGGTCAGACTTCCAGAACAATAACACATTTGGTGTATATTGGTGCATGGAAATCTAATTGAAACTGTAATTAAATGCTGTTTTCTTTTAATAAAAGGACTGATGGGGCAGCAACTGCCCCACGGATTTCCTAAATAGCAGGAAAATTGAGAAACAATCCATTTTGAATACCTTTTCACTTTACTAGCTGTTCTTCCTGCTACTCTCTATATAGTCAGATTTTTTTCCTATTCTCAACTCAGCCATACTACTAATGTGAATTTTCACAGTAGTGAATGTACTACTGAGGATTGCCCCCAAATTGCAAAACTGTTCTCATTGTTCCAGGTTGCTGAACACGTGATGACGTGATAGTTCGTTGGAAGTTGAGAGAGCATTTAACTTGTTCCTACATATGAAGAAAAGCGTTCTTTTTCTGTATTGTATCTCTTTGATCCTCATAGTGCCTCCTGTTACTGTCAATGGTAACAGCTGTAATAGCATCCTAAAAATAGGGCTTGTTTATCAATATGTATGTGTAGGAAATCCAAACTTCTGTCTAATGGCCATGCCAAAAATGTGTAATACTACTAATAATAACCAGCTGCATGTGACCACATGGCAAAATACTTGTAATAAAAATAAAGTAAGATAATATTGTATCAACCTAATGAAAGTTCAAATATACATTCTGCAATTAAATGAGGAATTTAGGTGATGATGAAGTGAAGGAGAGGGAGGAAGACTATGTTCTAATACTTTGAAAGATAATTCCACTGAATTTTCAAGTTGATTTGTCTTGAAAACATCTTGACACAATTGCTACACTTCACTTGTCCTATGTTCCTCAGCAGAAGAGTTCTTAAAGCTTTACTGAAATGAGTGTGCATTATTGTGTCCGCTTTCTAACTACGAGAATGAACCAGAGCTAGCTCTAGTGATTCAGCAGTACCTGAGAATATCCACTACCCTTTCTGTGGAGTGCAGTGCTGTTCTTCTGTCAGCATTACATGTTTCACAGTTTTTAGACCCTACCAGCAAAATGTCACCGTGATTGCAGTTTTTATTCCAAACCATTTCCTCTGGGTTGTCACACCTACAATTTTCCTCTCAAATTCCCACTGTTATTCACCTATGATTTTTTTCTACTAATAAATTAATCCTCACGATGAAAATCTGTTTAAGTTTTTAAACTGACATCTGGTATACCTGAGTGCTTTTGTTTTGTGTAAGTCTAAATTCAATGAAGCATCTCTTTTGGGACATGCTACCTTCTTTGTTGTTGTTTCTTTTGCAACAAAGATCAAAGTAGTGGCACAAAGTGAGAATAGTTAAAATTAGAATTATTTAATGAAGTCCTGGACCTTCAGTTACTTTTTTTATGATTGTGCATGAGTAATGTAGCCTGTTCTGTGATTTAGGTTTTGGGTGGCATTGTTCGGTGGGTTACCATTTTGTTAAAAAAATATTTTATTTTTAAATCTCTAATTATATTCCCCTTTTGGGCACAGTTGTCCAATAATGTGAGAACAAACTATGTGTGTGTATTATTTCCATACAAAAAAATTGATATATTGGTGCACTTTGAAATAAGTGTGATTTTTTAGTGATTACCTGATATAAATGTTTGATATGCAAAAATGTTTTCCTTTACTTTGAGATCTTAATGGGCAGATAAGCTGTCTTTCCTCACTACAAAATGATATTTGCAGTGACATAGGATCCCTTACAGCTATTCATGACTAACTAAAGAGGCAAGATGAGAAAAAAATACTGGCATGTACTATTTACTGAGGACAGTAAATTAATGAAATATTGCTTTCCTGCACAGATCAGTAGTAGTTGATATTTTATAATAGCTAAAGTGAAGCTGAACGGAAACTACATGGGAAAAAGTTACATCTTCAGAATGAGAGGAAAAAAGTTTAAGTACAACTACTTTATAAGCTGAGTACGTTGAAGTATTGCAAGTGTCAGCTTTACAAGGATGTGCAATGACTGATTGGCAGTCAATGCAATGATGATTGATAAGTGAATTCTCTTTTTCTATTCTGAGGAGACTGGCTGAGACACTGAATTTTGAAATAAAGACTGTCCTTGAAACTTTCCTAAATGCTGTTAGCAGAGCAGGATTGTGGCGTTCTGCTCCATTTATATTTCCAATATTTGTTCTTTCTTTTGGAAGAGCTAATGTCAACATCAGATAAACTTTTCACAATGCCATGGGTTTTCTTTCTTTTGTCATTACACAGAAGTCATACACAGCAATAAATGAAAATTTTGTCTGGGAGGGGATGGTTGGACTAGGTCGTTGTTAATGATTGTGTAATCACAGAAACAGAGATTTCAATCACAGAACTGTTTATCTGTATGTGGGGGTAGTTTGTTTTTTTATTGTGATTCAGATGCTGCAGCTGAATATGAGAACTAGAACTGTTGACCATGACATTGCATGGCTGTAACAGTATGTAGTAGCAGCACTCCACGGAAAGATAATAAAGTAGTAGTGACTCCATATTAAGATAATAATAAGAGGGGGATAGTAGGGCCATTTAAAAATGTTGTTATTTTTAAACTTAAGGCTAGTCTTTCCCATCTTTCAATATTTAGTAAAGCCCATACTTGCAAATTGCCAGGAAATATAAATTTCACTGAATTGTAGCCTTAGATGGAAGGAAAAAAGCTTTAACATGTATTTGTGAGCCTGTGTGCCCATATCTATGTAGATGAACTAAGAGTACAATTGAATTTTCTTAGCTGAAAATCTGCCATTCAAAGACAACAAGGCAGAAATCTATGGAAAAAATCGGAGCGGGGGGAGGGAATTGGGAGAGATATTTTTTTTTCCTGATTTTATAGTGGAAGTAGTATTAATCAGTGACCAGATAACATATCAAATAATCAGATGGATAAATTTCTAGTTGTGTGGTTTGCGGCTTGTGTTGTTGTTTTGTTGGGTTTTTTTTCTAATAAAAGCCTACTGGATAAAATGCACTGTGCATTGTACCATGACAAGCTCCAGAAGAAATAGTTTCCAAATTCATGCATTAAAATACTATTTTGTGGAAATTCCTCTAGCTTAACTAAAATTGTAAACCATCATAAAATGGAGCGTTTTTAGTGTTAAATTTGTGCTATGAAGTGGTGACCCTAAGCAAAAAATACTTTTTACAGTAACTTATTTTAATCTTGCTAAAAAATACTTTGTTTTCAAAAGTGGTATGTTTCATGGGTAAGGGGAGAAGTTCCAAAGTTCTTTATTGATGATATGCAATATGTACAACTGACTAAAATGCATGGGATAACACTTGTCAGATTACTGCTTATCTTAGTCGTCAGGTGAAACTTCTTTGTCTTATTCACAGAAAAGGACAGTGAACTGGAAGTGTGAATATGTTCAAAACCAAGCAAAACTGTGATCCAGAATGTCTCTGACTTTTTAGCTGTGTAGTGTTTGCCTTGAAAGAGCTTTGGGAGAATTCAAGAGTGTACACAAATGGCCCTGCTAAGGAAAAGCAAGGTCTGTTTCGTTTTTGGCAATAAGCAGAAATGAGTCTTCTTTGAAAAAGTTTGTAACTATAAATAAGTAGTCATATTTTCTGAGTTTCTGACAAAACATACTTTCTCTCCAAATGCTTTGTGTTTCTTGTGACTGAATGACTTTGTTATACATGTACAATCAATAATCCTGCACATTCATTTACTTTCATTTATACACTCATACTATGCAATCTGATGACTTTGCAGTTGTATATTGTTATCATTATCATCTATCATGTTTGTTTGCTTATTCTCTCCCTAGAGAATTATGATGAGATTTTTTGTTTCTTTGCTTTCAATTATTTCTAGTTCAGGTACACACAGACATATGTACTCCAGCATATATATTTTTAGGAGAATCAAAACCAGAGACAATTACCTAGAGCTGAAAACTATGGAAATGAAGTTTCTGTAGTCTCTTGCTTTCTGGTCTTGATCCAAACTCATGAAGTCTGTTTAGTGTACAGTTTTATGGTAATCTTACTATCAACACTTTCATTGCCTAGCGTGGCAAAGCTATCAACTGTAGACTTCACCTGGAGCTTTAATACTATCTGTCTATCTTTTAGTTTGTAAACTCATTAAGGACTATTTTAAAGTGAGAGAGGTTTACCTTTTCTCCAGTAATCACTGAAGAACAATTTTTAAATTGACAAAATTAAGGGAGTAAAATAATGACAGCTTCACATACGTTAAAGGCCTTTAATGTGTTTGGTTTTGTTGCTTGGTGTTGGGTTTGTTGGGTTTTTTTGTTGTTGTTTCTGTTTTTGTTAGTTTTGTTTGTGTTTTTTTGGTTGTTTTTTTTCTTCCTAGTGGAGGCACTGTATTGGATTACTTACCTATGTTAGTGATTGGGACAATCACCATCCAAAATTCGAAGAAAAAGTGAAATTATGTGTGTTCAGCATTTGTGGCAGTGGGATATTTTGAGAATTTTTATCAGGGGATGAGAAATACAGACTATCATATGTACTGTGTTAATACCTATGAAGAGGCAATATGTTGGCATAAAGTTTTGTAGGTCATAACTAACACTAAAAAAAGTCAGAATTTTTGTGTGAGAAATACTTTGTAGAAATAACATTAAGTAGTAATTAAATCCATGGGTATGTGACAGAATATTCCAGATTGATGATCAAACTTTATACTGGCTTTTTAATTCCATAGCTAAGTGGCAGACAACCAAATAATTGAAGTATTAATGTGGATGTAATTTCACAGTTCAAAAGGACAGGGATCCTTTTGTCTACAAAAAACCCCAACAAACCAAACAAACTAAAAAACCTGACAAACAAAACAATAAAAACACACACCCCAAAACAACAACAACCACCAAAAACCCAAACAAACAAATTAAAAAAAAAAAGAAAAACAAAGCACCACAAACAACCCATTTTTCTTGATTTGTTGGCCAGGAAGGTAGTCATCATCAAACTGAGTGAGTAGAACCTCTTATGTTATATCCCTGTCCTTGTCACAATCAGCGGCCTCCTTTTCAGGAAGATGTTGTGATTGGACCAGAGTGTGGGTGAACACCACACTGGTCAATTAGTTTAATTTCCAGTTGAATATTCTATCTTATATTAATATATAATACTAAAATTAAGCTACAGAGAGTTTCCAGTAAAGTGTATTTCTTCCTCCTGCTCTTCATATTCTTACAGCTTAGTACGTTTTACTGCTGTTCTGTCATTCGCTTTGGCAGTGAAAATTAAAAATCAGTTCATGCATAACTGGTAATTGTACATTAAATAATCTCAACAATTACACAATCGCAACACTTTCAACCCCTCAGCACTTGGACTGAGAAAAATAAATGGGCAGCATATTGCTTAGAGGCTTTAAAGTCATGCAGGTTTCTCAGTATGAACAGGATGTTTGTAGTTGTGAACGTCACTATCAAAAATTATGCAAGCCAAGAAAAAAACCAAAACACACACAACCTAGGACTCAAGAAGAATATCATTATAAAAAATAAAAATAGATGAGTTTGATTTTAAATGGCAATTGATATCAAAAGTGAAGAACATGGAAACTGGCACCAAGATGAAAATCATTATGGGAACAGATGTGATATCAACTAGATAGAGAAGGATGTAGAAGCTTGGAATGCAGGTTTTTCCAATATATGTACAAATGTGGTTTACAGTAAGAAGTTAAGAATTTGGAATTGCTTTTTAAGAAAATACTTGCAGAACAGATCTGCTATATAACTACAGTGATCCAAGTCCACACCTTCCTTTGAAAGGGTGTGTGCGTGTGTTTAAAACCTATAGCAAAATTAAAATACTTTATAATAACAGTATCTTTGGCTTTAAATAATTCATGAATGCCTTATAAGAGAATATGGGAGAGAAACTGTGATCTGATGTGCCTAGTTCTCTGTGTGGAAGCGCAAAAAGAAACCTAATTCTCAGAGTACAGGTAGAGGGAACTTGTAATTTTAGGGCAAAGGATCCAAGGGTTGTTTTGTGTGACTTGTTTATGAATGTGAGACAAAATCGCATTCGATTGGCTTCTGCAACTGCATTTCAAAAGCTCCCAACTTTGACACATGAATAATTTCTGGGCTTCTGCAATTAATTATGCATGCCTGTTAAAAGTTGTGAGGCAGCGTTGAACCAATGGTAGGCAATGACTTTACCACATAGATGTTTTCATAGTGCCAAAGTCTCCAGTTTTGTATTATGAAAATGATAGACACCACACAAAGTTGGAACAAGGAGTAGGCATATGTTTCATAGCCATATGAGTTGTTTATCTATCAAAATATTCATATAATAATGAAAAATCTGAAAATTTATGCAGTAGAAGGAAATTAACTTAAAAAAAAACCACCATAAAAAAATTTTCATTGTTATTCCTTGTTGGGTCGTATCTCTTTGACTAAAATTTGGTTTGTCTTTTTAGAACAGCAATGGAATGTTTATTTTCTTATTTGCCCTTGGTGTTATATCATGAAAAAATTGTCACGTTAGTATGTCATCATGTCATTGTAGTATTAGAATAATGCCTGTTCGTGAGATATCACCTAACCATTATGGAATTAAATTAAAGTACACTGAAGCCTATTCCAAGAGAATCAAATCTAAGTGTAGTCACTGTCTTGTCTAAATACTTCCTTACCTACCTAATGTTTTTCTTCTTCTTTCCCCTCCTTTGTATAGTTTTTTCTCTCAAATTGGCCTAGTCTGAAACTTCTTACTTGTTGGCGTTCATCAGGAAAAAAGGGGAAATGTTAAGGATTGCTGCTGCACTTGGAAACTACAGCTGAAAATCAGTAGAACATTAAGGAACTAAGGAAATGTTTTAAGCAATTTTCTTAGTCTTGTTAACCTTCATTTTGCTGGTTGCAGGGCTTTTTGCTAGCTCTCATGTTGCATGAATCTAGTAATAAAGCTTCAATTGATTGTAATGACAGACGGATGGTGTCTAACTTAAGAAACGGTAAATGTAGCTGGAAACTTGCATGCTTTAAAATGATTTTTTAATCCCTGCCGCAAGCTACTTCTGAAGGCTTTTTTTATATTAGTACTTTTATCTTCTGTTTATGTAAATCTAAATATGTTGCATCTTTTAAAATAATTTATTTACTAAATATATATTATTTCTACATATATATTTCATATTTACATATTTCATATTTCACATTGTGGCTTAACCCAGCAGGAAGCTAAGACCTATGCTAAGACCCACACAGCTGCTCACACCCCCCACCCCAGCAGAGTGAGGGAAAGAATTGGAAGGGCAGAAGTGAGATAAAACAGAATAAATTTTGAATTGAGATAAAAAGTTTAAGAAGTGAAGCAAAAGCTGTGCCTACAAGCAAAGCAAAGGCATACATTCACTGCTCCCCACTGACAGACAGGTGTCTAGCTGCTTCCAGGAAAGCAAGACTCCAGCGTGTTACGGTTGCTTGAGAAGACAAATGCAGTAACTTGCGAACAACCCTCCTGCTTCTTCCTGTCCGTGAGGTTTGATTGCTGAGCACATCATGGGCTATGGAATATTCCTGTGGTCAGTTGAGGTCAACCATCCCTACTGTGTCTTCTCCCAACCCCTTAGCCATCTCCAGCCAACCCGCTGGAGGAAGGAGAGAAAGCCTTGAAGGATGTGCAAGCACTGCTCAGCAACAGCCTCAACAGTAGTGTGTCACTAACACTGCTTCAGTCACAAATGCAAAGCACAGCATGTTACGGGCTGCTATGAAGTAAGTACAAATATTTATTTACAATTCTGTTAATTCTGTATTTTATTGAACTGTGTTAATATGGCCAATGTTGAAGTTAGGCTTCATCATTTTATGGTTTCCAAGCGTTCCTGGAACCCATTTTTGAAGATAGGTGTAATATCTGCCACATTTCAGTCCTTGGGTATCAAGGTAGCTTTGAGAAAGAAGTTATGTAGAGCAGGTATTAGTTGAGCTGTTTTATCCCTGAGTTCCTCCTGAACTTGATTGATTAGTCCCACTTCTAGGTGATCCCTTCCTGCTCACTCTGTTGATTTGTTCTGTAAGTGCTTCCACCAGTGTTTTAATTTGAGACAAACCCTTTGGTGTGTCCTCCATAGAGGTTGTTTCTGATGTAAAACTCTTCCATGGATCATAGAGAAGCAAAACATCTCTGTCACCTTAGCTTCTTAGAATGCTTTCTTTATCCTGTGATCACATATTGGTCCTATATACTCTTTGGCAGGCTCTTGCTTCTGATGTGCTTTAGAAAGGATTTATCAAAGTTTTTTATGTCTTTTCCAAGCTGTTCCTCAGGCCTTCTCCCCCACACCCCCCCTTGATTGCCTTAACCTATTGTTACATTTGACCTTGCAGCATTTGTGAGCCTTTTGATATGGGGGCAGCTTCAGCTTTTAAAAGCAATCTTTATTCTTCCATTAGCTATGTTGCTTCATTTAGTCTTTCTCAAGTCTGTAAAGGAAAGCAAGGAGTACTAGTTTACTCTGTCTTTCTTAGTTTCATTTAATAGTCTCCATGCTAGTGAATAATGAACTATGTACAATTTATTTAAAGAACAAAGTGCCCACGCTTTCGTTTGTTCAAGAGTTGATAAACATTCAGAGACCCTCATTACTGACTTTGAGGATGCACTAAATTCTTGAATTGGTGACGTAAAGAATATACTAATTACCAAGGCTTCAGATTTTTGTTATCTTTAAAAAGGCACCTGGTCCTAATGATATGAAGAAATTGTATGGAATAGGGACAATAAGTTAAGTGTAAATATATTTACTCAAAGAATGTAGGTATAGTAATTAGGTCATGTAACCATATAGTTTGAAAGAAATAATTAACGAAATAACTAATGAAAGAAGGGGTCTGTTTCTCTAACTTTCTCTAACAAGGGACCTGTTTATAAGTTATCTAGAGGGAGCTACTAAAAGAAACAAGAATAAGAAACAAATAGTCGACAAGGGCATAAATTAGCTCAGACAGATAAGAACACTGCAAACTTGCAAGACCATCACATTCCAGGCAAAGGGTGAAAAGTACACCATGAGGAAGACCTACGGCCTTCCTCCCAAAGACCACTGCTCACATCCCAGAGACCCCTGCCCACAATTCTTGGAAGAATTTGCACAAGCGCGAAGGACTGATAAGCTAATTAACATACGAAGTGAGAGTAGGTGGGTTTAGGTAGTGAATATGTATAGGCGTTAATTGAATATTCATTGTTTTATTGTATGAATATGAGATCGTTTGTCACTTCGGGTGTGCATGACTTTGGTGGAGCGATCCCCCCACGCACCCAGCGCTGCTGAATAAAGGTAACCTCCGCTCACTCAAAAAATGGTGACTGATTCTTTAATTCACTAGTGCAAAAATATAAATTTCTTACCCATCTTTTTAGCTTCTTTTTAACTCACTTAGTTATTTTTCATTACTTGTATTTCAGTCAGTAATAGAGTCTATTATGTATTACAGCATTTCATGCAATTTCTATACTTTGAGGACACCAGATATGAAAGGATGAGATTCATTTTGTTTAAGTGGGTGGGAGGAATGATCTATTTGGGAGAGGAGAGGAAGAGGGGAATAGAGGAAGGGATATTTGGAACAAAATTAATCCGGGAAGATTCTTGTTTCATTTTTGTTTAAAAAAATATGACCACTTTTATGGGTGGGTTCCTTCTCTAATGATGCTTTTGGGTAACTCATGTAGACCAAATTACTCAAGTGAATTGCTTACTCCTTCCTTGTTTTTAAAGGCAATGTGCTAGCCTCTTTTAAAAATACAGCCCAAGGGAAAACTGTCAAAAAACCTACTAAAATCTTTGTGTGCTCACTGCCACTTACTGTGAAAATGCCTTACCAAGAAAATACTGCTACTTAACAATCCATGTGTTCTGTACAAAGAAGCATCTAAATCTTTTTTCCTCTACTCTACATCTGGCTAAAGTTCTGTATTTAAAATCTAAGGAATATTATATTTCTTGAGATTTACACAAAACTTCAAAAATTAATATAGAAAACGATCAGATTTCAAGATCGTATTCTAGCGTGAAAAAAGCTTTTCTTATTATAATATCAAAGTACTATACATGTGCATAAGTATTTGAAATAGTTCTTTTTGAGGACTTGCAGCTGGAGGAATTTAGCATGTTTGAACTTCTGGTGAAGACCCAGTGTCCTTATTTGATCAATATTCCTGTTGACTGCAGTGTTTCTTTTCCTGAGCTGTTTCACGTAAGATTTAAAAAGCAAGACAGCCTTCAGATTAAAACAAGGGGAAAATTAAAAAGAGCCACTTGTGATTGTTTAAATATGAAATATGATTTTAATGAGGGTATACTACATCTTAGTTTTACACATTCTCCTTAAAAAGAGGCTTGCATTAACACATACTTTTTAATGTTAAAAAATTTGCTCCCAATGAGAAAAATACTAGCAAATACTATATACTTTTCATGGAAATCTTCAAATTTCTAATGCCCTTTTATTATAACATATTCTGGAAGAGTTTATTTTGGGTGATGAGGAGAGGGATGATTTCAATAAATGTGATTTACTAGCTCAATATAGAAATGTAATATGTGACCCACTACAATTTTCATAGTAAATCACCTGCGTAAATGCCATTTTCTGATTTTCAGCTTTAGGAGAATCTTTAAAATATGCATTTCTCATCTGTGATGCTAAAAAATATTACTATAATAATAGAACAGTTCTTAAACATAAAAAGTGATTGAAAATGTCTATAAACTGAGATAATGAACATTATTTTCACATGTTGTGAAACTCATTCTACATTGTGACAAGATTGTAACCACATTTCATTTTTATAGAAATTGATGACACATCATCCATTTATTTACTGTAAGTTCCAACAGTATGTAGATAATGACACATGTAAGTTTGCTACTGTATAGCAAGGGATAAATAATGTAATCAACTGAATATATCATGTACACATTGGAGAAATACTAAAATGTGAGGCATGTTGAGTGTTAATATTTGCTAAGTCTTATACATAGCTTTTTCTCCCAAACAGCTTTCCCACATGGGGTGGAGAACTGTAGACATTGTCTATTCTTTGTGATATGTGCCCTTTCTTTCAGCTGAGAGAAAATCATTAGAACAGCGATTTCCAAAACCTGAAACATTGCTTTGAATTCTTCATTGCAGGATATCTACATGTACCTTCCACTCCAGTTCTCCCATTTTTCCTCTGTCCAGTCCTACCAAATTACTTTGTTTTCTAACTTGTTTGTTGCCTGTGTGAAGAATTAGATAAGGACATTATTGTGGGTAGATCTGGGGCTACAGCTCTTGATTTATGTGGGAAATAGGCAAAGCAGGGACTATAGAGCCTGAAGTTAGTGAAAACTCAGGCTGAGACAGCTGAGGTTTCAGGGATAAGAGTCGCTGCCTGTCTGAGAGGCAGAATGCCTGGTTTAGTTCAGTTCCTTATTGGGGGGTGGGGGGAAGGCTGTCTGTAGTAACTGTTACTGTTAGGTAGCTGGTATTGTGTATGTGTGTGCAATGATACTTTTTTTTTTTTCCTGAGTGAGCCGTTATCATGTTTTATGTGTGATGACTTATAAGAATCCATTTATCAGTTTACGTGGATCACAGATATGTTGTTAAAACATATCTGAATTAGGCCTGAAAGAAGCCACATGAGTCACAGGAACAATGCTATATCAGTGCAGTGTAGCCAACACCTTGGACCACAGCAATAAAAAAGATCTTTTATTCTGATCGCCTTTTTTTGACTTTTGTGTGTTAAAGGCATGCATGTGGGAGTGCAAAGTTGCTTCAAAGTGAAAAGGTCAGGACTGTAACTTTGTAATGCAATGTTCAAAATGGAGGAAATGACAGAGTGAATTAATAGTAAGCAAAATAGCTGTAGGAGGAAATGCATTCAAAAAGATAACAGCCAGGCAGGAGAGACTGCCAGTACACTCAGAATAATGCTTAGAAATATATTCAAATATAATCAAAAAACTAAAGTAAAATTTTCAAAAGCAATCATTCCAGAAAACTGCCATATTTTAAAACTGAGTTAAATGTAGCGTCATCAGGCTGAAATTCATAAATGGACCTAACTTGAGAAAATATTCCTGTTTTACCAGGGCTCTGAAACCCTGCATTGTATATTTTTTTTACTTTTGCTATGGAATAGCATCCTCAATGTAAAAAGCACGTATTGCTGTCATAGGAAAGTTGTCCATTTGCATCTATGTTGCCCGCAGAATATCTGTCCTTTAATTATTGGTCACATAGTCTCAGTAAGCACTGTTTGTACAAAGCCCTCTGGGAGAAATAGCTGTGTAAATGTGGGTATTACTACTGTGTCTAATACACTGTTCCCTGTATGTTCCCTGATTCACACAAGTGGAAGAAAAAAAAAAAAAAAAAAACAAAACAACCACCAATTGTTGAGCAGAGAGAATGAATATTTATTCCAGCAAGCATACAGAAATTCAGGAAAAAAGGCTATGGCTTCACCAATAAAACCATTAAAGGCACTGTAAAGGCTTATTGGTTTAATGGGTTTGGGTTTTTGTTCTTCCAAAATAGTAGCATATTTTCTTCTTTGGAAGCTAGGGTGCCATCAACAACAATCAGTTATTTAGCAATAAAAGATCAAAATCTGGTTACATAATATTATAACTCATTCCTGTTTACAACAGTAGTTACAAACTATTATTCATCAGCATGGGCATTCCTCTGAGGTTGTTCATAAAGAGTATACCTTACCCAAATTCCAGAGTAATGGCTCTGGCTGCTTTCGAAACAGAAGTAAAGAATAGTATTGCAGTGAATCCAGAATTTACCTGTGAATTTGCCAAGGTTTCCTTGTTGCTGTTAACTTGAGGGGTGGGGGAAGTGGGTGAGAGGATGGAGAAAGATTCCTTAAGGTATCTGAAGTCCTTCTGAATGCAAGATTTTATTTTTTTCACAAGGCAAAATGCTTTACCAGCATGGGAGACAAATCTGGATGTTACTAAATGCTGAGGGGATTAATGTATTTTTCAAGTGGAAGTATTCTACGTATCTGTGTGTACGTATGCACACGTTAAGATACATGTACGCATGTAATTGTGCACACACTGAAGCTCTATGCAGAGTTTAGCCAATAAACTGAAACCGCTCTTTTCAAACTCCTGCTGACAGTAAGGGTATCAGCTTTTAAAGCTTTTGTTTAGGTCAGATTCAGTGGTGGCTCTACATGGATTTTGTGCAGTAGACTATCAGTAAGACTGAAAAGGCAGAGTTGTCACCAAATCTGGCTTTATTATAAAAGCATCTCTTTGGAAATGGGACTTGTTCTTTTCCTGGTGTATATTACATCTGTTGATGGAAAGATTTACAGATCTGTAGCCCTTGTAATGCTGAACTGTTACGTATTAGCACATGCAACATTTAACTACGTGATGGAAAAGCTGACCATGAGAGAAGTGATTATGTGTAAGTCTTTAATTTTACTTTATTTTTTAAATCTAAATTTAGCTTTTGTATATTTGTAGTTAATGCTAAGTTAATTGCTATATAGCAGTGCTGAGTTGATCTTGTTGTAACAGGAAAAGATGGAGGAAGCTAACTGATTTTTTTTAATGTTACTTGCGTGAAGGAAATTTAGTAATTTGTAGGAGTCAACCATTGCTTTTGGAGTTGTTGCTCCTTATCTTCTTCACATATCAAAGGCCTGATAATGGTGTCCAGAAAACCCTGCTAAAACCAGTGGTAGTCCTGTAAAGTAAAGATTGATAAGTTCATGAAGCAAGCAACAAACAAGATTTTTCTATTTATTCCACTTTTGTTGCCCAGTTGTGTCTCTTGGCAGTTTACAACAAGGTTGAAGTACTGTAGCAAAAAGTAGGGAAGTAATTGTCCATGAAGTTGACTTGCTCCTTGGCAGGTGATGTGGGACTAATGTACACGGTGTCAGCGTGATGAAGTAATATTTTGTACTTAATTAATCTAAAATCCTGAATAACCTTTCAGACACTTACAGACTCTCAGGAAGATACTTGTTCTTAAAAAATTCTAGCTACAATATCAGCTTCTAAAGCTATGAAATTAAACAAAGATATTTTGGGTTAGGAAGAGGGGAATATGCTGCAGTTCTGTATGTGCGGTACAGGTGCTCATAAAAGAAGATTCTTAAATGTATGAGGAGGAAAGTGATTGTGGAAGTCTCCTTACCAGATTTGAATGAGTAATTTACAAAATATAACTTAATTTCACTTAAAACGTGTGGGATGGGGATCACGATTACAAATAGTGAACATCAAGCACAAAGTATTTGCTGGTTCCGTCAGTTGTCTTAGGAACAGCTCTCTAATCTGTTTTAGTGATTTATCATCAGTAAAATGTACATACTGCTTTATTTTACAGTTGTTTGCTGTCAGCTGGTCCACTTCATAGGTCTATTTATTACTGAATTCATTAACACAAGTTAAATAGCTTTGGAAAGGTCTTAAAAAATGACCTTTTTAATGTTCAATACTACTATATTTGTGTCATAATGTACATATTATGCAAACTACTAATACATAATATACAAACTATTATATTTTCTATCAGAAATAGTGTGGCCAGCAAGACTAGGGAAGTGATTGCCCTCTGTACTCCGCATGGGTGAGGCTGCATCTCAAATACCATGTTCAGTTTTGGGCCCCTGACTACAAGAAAGACATTGAGGTGCTGGAGCGTGTCCAAAGGAGAGCAATGAAGATTGTCTAGAGAGCAAGTCTTAAGAGCGGCTGAGGGATCTGTGCTTGTTTAGCCTTGAGAAAAGGAGGCTCAGGGGAGACCTTATCACTCTCTACAGCTACGTGAAAGGAGGTAGCAAGGTGGGTGTTGGTCTCTTCTCCCAAGTAAGAAGTTGTAGGACAAAAGGAAATCACCTCAAGTTGCAGCAGGAGAGGTTTAGTGCTGCGATGGAGAGACTGGACGCAGCTTGATGCAAGCAAATGTCAATTTATTGTACAGAAGCACGAGTTTATATACACTTTCAGAAGCTGCGCATTTTAAACAGGTTGGTTCTTTAAGCTAAGCATTGCATCCTAGGCAATCCCTGATTGGTGGTTAACTACCATCAATTAACAGCAAGGTGTTACCTTTCCTTGGCACCATCCTTGGTGCCATCCGTCCCCCACTCCCCTGTGGTCTCTCAGCATGGCTCATCCTGTTAATTGTTGTGTCTATACAAGCTCGAGCACATTTCCCTCAGCTAACTGATTGCCACACATGGTCCTAATTTCCAGCCCGCTCCTGCAGTTTAGTTTGGTTATTAGGAAAACTTTCTTCACTAAAGGGGTTATCAAGCATAGGAACAGGCTGCTCAGGGAAGTGGTTGGGTCACCATCCCTGTAAGTATTTAAAAGACGTGTAGGTGTGGCGCTTAGGGACATAGTTTAGTGATGGACTTGGCAGTTAGATTTAGGATTGGACTCTGATCTTAAAAGGTCTTTTCTAACTTAAATGATTCTCTAATTCTATACAAGTAGTAAAAGAAAACATTGAACTGCTGAGTAGAGTATCCAGGATTATGAAGCAGCAAAACATGTTGCAGAGCAAATTATTAGTACAGTCTCTCTAGGCAAACACAAATTAATGCTGTATTTGGGTGGCATACACAAAGGGTAAAGTCCATTACTTTGTATATTAATACCAAAGTACTACTATACAGAATTAACGAATTAACTTAATGGTCAAGCTAGTCTAATAAAAACTTTCTGGATGCAAGTCAGAGCTGCTTCCAAGGGCAGTAAACCCTCCCTGTGAACAAATTGTCTTTTGTTGTCGTAAGAAAATTGGAAAGATGCTGTGAATTTCTCTTTTTTATGAGGAGAAGATAGCATAAGATAGAGGGAAATTGATATTGCCTACCATGTCCTATCTATGACTATCTACTGGAACAGAGAAATAAATTTCTTTGTGATTTGTGATTGTGCCAAAAACATTTTGGGATAGGTAGACTTGCTTTGGAAAGACAGCATACAGAGTTCAGTTATGTTTGTATGTATATGGTTTTAGTGAGTCTTCAGTTCTTTCTTAGAAACTGAAAGTACTGCTGCACATTATTTGGAGGAAAACAACAGAGGGAAAATTATTTTAGGTGACATTCAAGATTGCCCTGGAACACAGGAAATAAATGAGGAAAGTCCTAGGGGAGTTCTTGACATGGACATTTTTTGTAGGCAGCAAATACCCTGTCGGAGTATTTTGTGAGCTGTTGCAATTCAGGTACGTAAGGAGAAACTGGGAGACTGATAGGAGAAGCTGCTGGTGTAGTAATTCGTTATATTTGCATTGTTCCAACAGTATTGGTTACAGAAAGAAAACATTTAGCAGGCTACAAAAGAGGAATACAGAAACATTGCCTGAATTTTCAGTGAGGTCGATAGAAAAACCAAAGCTCAACTTGGATTGAGAGTGACCAGTGACATCAATGGCAGCAAGAGCTTCCACCATTACATTGACAATGGAGCGCTGAGCAAGCGCATGCGCATCTGCAGATGAATGAGCTATTTAGGAACAAGCAGATACAGCTAACACTGAGGTAATCAATGCCTCCTTTGCCTTGATTTTCATTGACAAGGTCTCCTAGCCTATACCTAGTGACACAGTTCAAGAAGGAGAGGATCTGCAAGTAATGGAGGATTATCAAATAAGGAATCTTTTGAGAAGTCTTGACAAATACCATTACAGGACCCAACAGGATGCATCTGAAGATTTTGAGAGAGCTCTCATATAATTGCAAGGGTATTCCCTATCAACTTTGCAAGTGGGGGAGAGTCCCAGTGACTAGAGAAAAGCTAATGCTACAGCCATCTTTAAAAAATGGCAAGAAGGAAATTTAGGAATTACAGGCCATTCAGCCCCAGGAAAAATCTTGGAGTGAGTTCTCTCAAAAGCTGTTTCTGGGCATATTAAGAAGAATAAGATGATTTGGAATAGCCAGCAATTATTTAGCAAGAATGGATTGTACTTGTCCAGTTCAATTGCATTCTGTGATAAAATCATGAGATCCATGGATGTGGGGATATCAGCAGGTGTTCTTCACTTTGACTTTAGCAAGTTTTTTCATGCGGTCTCCCATTGAATCCTTATATCCAGGTTGGGATGTTGTGTCTGGAAGAGTTAATGAAACTAGATGGATGAAAAACTAGCAGGATCATTTGGCTCAAAAGAAAGTAGTTAGATTTGGATTCTACCTGGAGGGTTATTTCCAAGTAGAGTTCCTTTGGGTTCTGACCTATCTTGTTTGACGTCTTTATCAGTTACCTGGAGAAGGAGACAGTGGACCCTCCAGTTTGGTGTTGTAGCTGGGCAGGGTTTTCATTCCGAGAAGACTGAAATTCAAAGAATGGGCCAGCAGCAGCCTTGTGAAATTCAACAAGGACAAATGCAGCCTCTAGTACCTGGAATGGGCTAACGGCCTGCAGTCATGCAGACTGGACACTTGCTGGTAGGGGAGCAGCTTTGCTGAAAAGGACTTGTGGGTCCTGGTGGACAGCAAACTAACCATAGTTCAGGAGGAGAGGAAAAAGTGAATGCTGTCATGAGGAGAATAAATGGGTGGAATAAATGGACGAGGAGAAAATCTGATTTGGATTACATCTCAGTAGGAGAGACGAAGGTCAGATAAACTTCAAAGGGAACAGAATACAGCACTCCACGCATACATGTATAGAATTTTTGACAGATAAATGGCTGGTGATAATTTCTCATTTTCTTTCTCCAACTTTTAACATTTCCAAGCAAGAGAGAATCCTGTCTAGTGTTTGAAACTGATACCTTCAGATAAAAAAAAAAAAAAAAAAAGAAATGTGTTCAGCACAATGCAAAGCAAGAATAGTGATTAATTCACAGGAGTCTTGAGGGACTTATCCAATGATGTTTGTGAAGTTTCTTATATTTTTTCATTAATGGAATTTTTCACATAATGGTAAATTTTGAAAATTATTTTCCCAAATTTGTATCTTCAGAATTCAAGTGGTTTTAATATTGTTACTTTATTGACTGAGATGTTAAACACAAAGGCAGGATTAATAGTACGTGTTTTGCAATGATCTGACAAATGAGTCATTGTTAATAATACAATGTCTGTTTAATTTCATTTAAGGGAAAAAAAAAAGAAAGGAAAGAAAGTAGAAAAATGCTAGAAGCAGACTTTTCTAATTTCTGTAGGGAGATGGTGTTGATTCGCTAGCTCAAACTGTAGTAAATTTAACAAAGCTGCTTGCATATAATGAACATATTGCAAAGCAGTCAATATAACTTGCCTATTAAATCAGAGGAACTTAATAAACAATCCTTAAATGTATTCCTCAGTATAATTTTTGTTTCTACAGACACAATTTATAGGGACATTCATCAATCATTTTAACGTTTATTATTGCACAATATAAGTGTGTTTTCATTTCATACTAAGAAATGTTATTAAAATATTTAACAAGCGAAATCTAATATTGTACATTTTGTTTTCATCATGGATTCGAGTATTATCTAAATTAAATCTATAAAAATTATAAATGGTGTTGCACTGCGCAGCAGTAATATGAAATTGGAAAGATTAACTTGTTTAATGTGTTTGCTTATCTTTAACAGTTAGATTCAGCTGTTCTTTATTTCAGAGTTCTTTATTTGCACTTTTAGATTTTTAACTAAATGTCACATAACACTGTGCTGAAAATAACCTATGATATGCACAGGTGTGGCTAATCAATTTCTTATACTTCTCTTTCTATTCCTAAATCTTCCGGAGCCTTGCCTTGTTGTGATTATGAAGCAGGTATTGCAGAGCACAGTTTAGGATTTAAATCATGTGAGGATTCCAGTTCTTCTTCCAAACTTGAATCAATGTCATATAGGAACATCCTCTTTAGGATTTTTCTGTTTGCACTGCGAAGTGCAGTAACAATTGGAGAGTCAGTTTGAAAAGAAATCAGTTGAAACTCAGTTTTCTGGAAGCATCTGTGCTTCATCAGAAAGTTCAATGAATATTTTAACATCATCATTCCCAAAGTAACAGAACGTCTCATCGACAAATCTCAGCCTTCTGGTAGGATAGTCCCTGGCTTCCTCTGTCCTGTGCACAAACCAATCTTTTAAAGACCTCACTAAAAACAGGCTCTAAAAAACTTTGTCAGCTCATACAACATTCAATTCTTTGCCTGTGTTCAGAAGTATAATTCTGAATACTTCTGAAATGTATACTTCCGAATATGTATTCATGTGTATTTCAAAGATTTAGACTTCAAAATACCAAACCAACCACAAATTAGTCATGTATACACTCAACTGTGCATATACATACCTCTCGTTGCTTGAAGCATATGTTTATTTTTGTTCCTTGTCCCTCACATTTGGAGCATGAGCTTATTAGAGTTATGTGTCTGCCATCACTTTAGTTTTTCTCAAGTACTTTTGTGAGAGAGATGAATTATTTCTGTTATTTTTAATGTCTGGCAATGGGATCTGTAATTAAAATAAATGACCTCTTCAGAGGAGTGAGTGAGCAGCTGTGTGGTACTTAGTTACTGGCTGGGGTTAAACCATGACAGCAGCCAATTTTCCAGAAGTTGTTTACAAAGCTGAGGTGATTTAACTCCTTTGCAACTCTTTGTCTAAGGAGTTCAGCACTGGGACAGGCTTCTGTACCTTTCCCTCAAAGTGTTATGATGATAGACACTCTGAGAAGTTTCAAATACAAGCACCCATAACAAAACAGAAGGAGATAGGAGCACCCGTATCAAAACAGGCAGGAGACCAATGGGGAAAAATATAGATGTCTTAGCAGTCTATGAACTTCATAGAAACACAAGAAGTTTGATGAACTGGCTTCGTCCATTTGTCCTTTTCTACTGACACCAAAAAAGATTTTTCTGAGATAGATTTCTAAACTGGATTTCTTCGTTTATCTCTTCCCTTGCAAGACAGGCCCTGAATAAAAATTTTATGAAACACATTTGTCCAACAAAATAGAATTTATGGAATTTTCTGTTGTCTTAATAGGGTCTGCTGATCCTGTAAATCTGCCTCACCGTGAGACACTTTTTCTACCTTTCCAGTTCACTTAATGGAGCAAAAGAAGTCTAATTTATCTCTTGGTTCAGTTAAAGAACCATCACTTACCCTGCTGGAATATCTCAATTTTTGTAACAAAAGATTGCCTTCAAATTCTTGAAGGGTCAGTCACAGCACTTCTACTGGTGAAAGAGCTGCAGTCCTGTGGAAGACAGAGTTTGAACGCAATGTCCCTGGCAGTCTGACTTCTACTGATTTACTTACAGTTATAGTCTAGTTACAGTTACTTGTGTCAGTGAAAATGTCCTTTTTCATGACAGCTACTTCTATGGGAAGGTTGAAAGAGTCAAACTTTCTGTTTTATTTCCTATATACCATGTTCTCACTGGATAAAGTACCCTGTAGAAGCTATTTACAGCTCTCCTAAGGTGATTTGAGAATTCTAGCTGAGCCAGGAAATTAATTTACCTGTCTTCTTTTTCTAAACTTGATGCATACAGAGTTTATCCTTCCTACTCAGTGTCATTTAGGGGATTGGTTTTGGAGGTGTTTCTCTCATGCCTTCTTGAAGTGTTTAAAAAATACTTCCAAGGCTATTCCTTTGCGGGCTAAGAAGTTGCTGTAATCTCTGTGCTGAGACTCTTAATTTGATAATGCTGCTTGTGAGATCTCCAAATTCATAGTGAAAGTGAGTGCACTTCTGGAGTTCAAACTAAATGGGAGGTACCACTTAGAAATAGATGTGACAACTGCCAAGCTGCCACTAGGTGTTCCACAACTAATTTAGCAAATCCCTTGCCGTCCTCAATCAATTCAGGAATGAAACCGGAGTGTATGCTGTCTCTTTTAATTTTCTTTCACTGAAACATTCTGAGATGCACCTCCAGTGTTAATGTATATCTAGTCTATCACTGGAATGCTAAAGCAATGTTTTTATGCTAGTAATTTGAAATCTTTGACATGTGCAGTCATTGCATATGCATTACTTTCAATTCACACTCCATTGTGTCTCAAAGCCTTTCCCAGACCATCTGCCCCTGGAATTCTGCTGATGAGAGGGACAGAGGGGTTTATTTTACTTTGTTCTGTCTTATTTTCATGAGCTGACTACAAGTTCTTAAAACAGCAGAACAACTGTGGTGTTCAGTGATGCACACCATGAATGCACACGTAAACTGGACATCTCAAAAGGTTAATAAATGTGCGTAGGTTACTCAATAGTATGGAAACTTTTCATTTTCTCTCCTTATATTCTTTGGCAGGAAAGACTGAGTACAAGCCATCTGATCATTTCTTCTTCGCCGTTTTTGTATTTCTGGTCCAGATTACCTATAAGTAGTAAAACTCCAGAAATACAAGAAGGTCTATGAGATATCACTAAAGGTATCACTGAGAAGTCAAAGTGTAAGGGGGTGCCAGTTTGAAGGAGGGATAAAAAAAAAAAAAACACAGACTTTTAGGTGAGAAATTGTCTGATATTTCATATGAAGCTTTCTGTCCATAAATGTATGCATTTTTTAATTTAGCATTCCTCTGAAAAATAGACACTATAAAGACTATTTTGAGCCTCCCTTGCCAACATACTAGATTTCCAGTGTTACTAAAGCATTCTGCAATGAATGGTAGTAGCATGAACACAGAAGTTTATCTTTCAAATTTGGAGTTATCTGCTATATAGTACTTGCTTTTATGCGAAAACTGGCACATTTGGCTTATTAAGTATTGTATTTCTTTCTTTATTATTTTTTTCCCAGGGGAAAATTAGAGGGAAAATAGAGCAGATTATGTTGCACGTTGCGTGTACTGCTATAGAAGTCCAAGATTATATTCAGTTTTCAGAATCTGTTTATGCTCTTTCAGTTCTTTGAACCTCCAGTCTCCAAACCTAATTCAGCCTGCATAAATACAGATGAAATATCTCGATTTATCTTGTAAATAAATAAATAAATAATGATTTGCTTAATGTGATGAGTCTTCTGGCTTATGCTACTTCTTTGTAAGGTACTAGCGCTCTAGCAAAATGTCATCATCAGTTAAGCACGCATACATATTGTGTATTTTTTCCAAGTGTGTATTTTATTGGGGAAAAAAAGGCTTTTATCTCTTTATATGGTAAATATGAATGGAAATGGAATGAAAAAATAATGATTTTCAGTTGATTTGCAGCATTTTTGTACAAATAACTGAGGTTGTTTGAACATCTTTTATTCAGTGGATTCACAGTTAAGATAGTATTGCTGCTTAGTCCTTATTTGGGGGTTACTAGTTGATGCTTACCATGCGATGAAAGCAAGTCTGCATCATTAAAGATGTACACCTGCCATTAGCACAAGTGGTGATATTTTGTGAAGACTTTTTTTTTATTATTTTACTATGTTATTTTTTTCAGAAGTTTAAATACAGTCTTTTTAGTGTTGGGTTTTTTTTAATATCAGTTCAGGCTTCAAGGATATTCGTTCGCTGTTTGCTATATTTTATCACAATAATCTGGACAGTATTAAATTGTTGGTTTTATATCAAAGACTACATCTTTTCCTCATGTGATACTTCTAAATAAAATAGCTTAGACTTATGTTTTCATTATGCTTAGTACAAATAAATAGTTTCAAGGTGGATTTATAATTGAACACTAAAGGGACAAAAATTAGTCTTATTTGTATACTGTAACAATTACATTCAATTTTTCATAGGGTTATTTGTGTGGAGTGCATTCTTCAAGATGATT
Source organism: Falco punctatus (assembly GCF_963210335.1). NCBI lineage: Eukaryota > Metazoa > Chordata > Aves > Falconiformes > Falconidae > Falco > Falco punctatus. Next base: position 104,733,942 of record NC_137581.1, on the reverse strand, counting down.
TGATGCACTGAAGTGATTTTCCAGTTGAGTGACATCTGTAGGATAAGGAAGATTGCAGAAAAAAACATTTCCTACTAAGAGGAGCATCTCTTGACATGCGTTAAAGCATCTACAAGCTGTCTTAGCATTGACTTGTTAGTACAGAACTCAAATTCATTGTAAGGGTTGGTGGTGAGTCTGTTAGGAGGAACAGCTTCTGTTCAGGGTGTTAAAATGGTAACTGTGTCTTCTGAGCTCCACCCCTAGACAAGAAAGAGTATTTCTATCCCTTTTTCGTAAGTTTCTCTTTTTGATAAATCTTTTTGTGTACAGTTTCACATGCAAGCCCCATTTCTATATTTGACATGGAAACATCTTCAGAGTTTTGTTAGTCCCCATAGTTCCTTCTCTCATAGTTTTTGGTTTTGTTTTTTTTTACTTCAGGTTCTTAGTGGTTTAGGATCTGCAATGGAGAACAAGCTGTTTCTGAAACTTTTTCCAATGTTACTGCTTCCTTGAGTCAGTTTTTTGTATCAGTCAGCAGTGGAGCTGAAACTTAACTCCCAGCCATGGCATTAGCCACATTATTCCTGGAAAATACATAGTTTTTTTTAAAAAAGTATGTTGTATTATATATGTGGACAAGTACTTAATTAATTTTAGCAATTATTACACAATGTATGCAAATTGTGGAAAGCAACAGTTATTCATTTAGGTCTCCCTGGATTTCCTCAGGCAATGAGCTGGAAAAAGTCATGGTTTGTCATAATGCATTAGGTCGGTTAAGTAAAACTAGAGATTATTTATTAATCTGTTAGTTCAGTAGGCAACATAAATATTCATAAAAATTGAAAGTATATTTAAAGATCTATGTGGATTTCTGGGTGAATTCTTTATAATTAATAAAACATTTTTATTTTACTTTGTTATCTCTAGTTTTAATTTTCATGTATCATACTAGAACTCCAGTGTTGCTGGCTTTGTATATAACAATTTGCATTTTTCCTAAGAGTGGTTCAAATAGGAGTTTTTAATATTACAACCATTTGCCTCTGTTGCTTAAGCTGCTGGATATTACCCTTTTCTATAAACCATATGGCAGAGGAGATGTGAGACACTCAATACTGGGTTATGTATAAAGGTATGATTTAGTATGCAGCAGAAATATACTAAGTGAATACTGCTGAATCATGAGCATGTACAGAAAAGTAAGGATTAGGCCTAAAAAATATTTAGTAAAGGTGACTGTATAAGTTAAATGGTCAGAGATCTAGCCAGGTAATGTGTGAGAATTAAAAACCCAAATCAGACAACCATGAATATAGATATTTGTGTGGATATAAGAACCATTATTTCATTCCAAATATATTCAATAATGGATAGAGCTTCATTTTCTAATGCAAACAAGGATTTTGCATGTTTTATCAAAATACACAGAAACATAGTCACATTTTCAAATGCTGGATATTCAGCCCTCCTGTAAACTGGAACCTTTTAAGTTATGTCACAAATATATATCAGATATATGTAGAGTCAAATATATATGAAATATATATCACAATAGATATGACAAATATGTATCAAGTATCTTGGTATATTGGTTCTTGGGGGGTGTTAGGCTATTCATGTTAGATTCCTTTTGCCATTGATTGGGGGGGGGGGGGGCGGGGGGTGAAGAAAGGGCACTTGGAGGTTGTGAATCAACTGATACATTTTAAATACCTATTTTAGGATACAATGAATTGGCTCTAAAAGTGTGAATTTCCTTCTACTGACTAGATGTCATTTGGGACATTACCTAAAATAGGCCATTTAAATTTGGCCAGATGAATGATGCCCACAGTGTTTCTAGTGCACTACCGTAATGCAGCTAGTAGATCATTGTGGTCTGCAGATTGTGTTTTGGATAACTAATAGTGATCCAAATAATTTATAAAATTCAAACTAAGTTTTAATAATTTATTATCTAAGCTGATGGACAGAGATTACCTAAAAAGGAGCAAATAAGATTTTGTCTGAAAAAATAATCTTAGTATTTTGTTCTATGGCAGAGCATGTTTCTAATTCTTGGGAATTTTTGGGAAACTGCTGCGGAGTCGTATAGTACTCAGGTCATAGAGGTGGTCTCACTGGTTTTGTTAGTAGCAGGCAACAGGGATCTGTTCCACTTGTCTGAGACACATGCTTAAAAAGAGTTGTCATGTGGAAATATACAGCATGGGTCGGAGGGTTAATCAGAGAGCAATAAAATGACTGGCCACTGACCCCATAAAATAAAAGTTCATAAACCAAGTAAGTCAAAATATCAGTTATATCAATGAAAGAAATACTTTAAATTTCCTGCAGCATGGAAAGTTTCACCACTTACAGAATCATACAACGAATTTATTGCTATTTCCATTTCATAAATGCATTACCCTACAGAACTTTGTTTCACCAGTATTTTCTTCTCAAGGTTTATATAGAAGGTATGCTAGGATTGACTGATACTAATGAAGAATTTTGTAAATTCCTTTGTTGTGTTTTTTTCTTTTACAAACTAAAATATTCAGAGTGGGAAAAACCTGGCATGGTACATTTTTCTTACATTCGTAAAGGGGTGTCACATCACATCTGACCAAAATAACCATATATGTAGAGATAATTGCTACACATTCTGCTTGCAGTTTTCAGCCTCAAGGTGAAAATGGCTCTGTAGTATGTTGTGATACTCATGTAAAAGAGAGAACACCTGGGTTCCAATTCCTGTTCAGTATATGTTTAATTATTCATGCAAAGCAAACATCCTCGGGAGAGAGACTGAGAGTATTCCACTGCAAATTATCTTGTAGCTTTGAGGTAGAGATGCTGCCTTTAAAAATGAACAGTCCATATTCAAACCTTGTTATGGGTAAAAAGGAGCATATTATATAAATGGCACTAAGAATTTATTATTGATCGTGTTAAATTTAAACAACTTTGTAGTCTTGAAAAAAAATAAAAAAAAAACCACCGAAACCCCCTCAAAATTGTTATATGAAAATAATTCCTGGTGTTTATCACTTTTTGATAGTTTACTCTCTGGGTCCTAATGTTGACAACTTAAGTACTTGGGGAATGGAGGTGAGGGGGTTTATTACAATTCATCATCATCTTCAGGTCTTTGCTAGGAGGAGTTCAATGCCTGTGGAGTTGGAGTTCATAGTTCATCCTCCTATTTCAAAAGGAGCGTGAAGTTGATGCTTTCTTGCTACTTAGTCTTGATTACATGTGAGTTTATTTTTGGGGTTTTATCCCTACCTGCTGTGCCAGTGGGAGGAAGGAGTGAGCACTGCCCCACAGCCCTCCAGTGTCCCTGGGTCATTGGTCCAGCAGGCGCTGCCTGGGCTGTCAGCCCCTTCCCCAGCAGTGCTCCCAGAGCTGGAGCTCAGCCAGGCTGGGCCATGGGGCTTGGCCACGGGGCGCCTGGTCAACCCAGCTCAGCCCTGCCCGGGCCAGGGGCAGCCCAGCCACCCCCGGGACCTGCCACAGCCTGATGCCTGCTCCCAGCAGTAGCAAATACGTTTACTGGGCCACACAGGCAGTAAGAGACTGATTCTAAAAATTATACATTCTGTAAGAATGTGTTCACTGAGCTTAAAAAAAATAGGGAGCTTGCAGAGCAAGATTCAAAATAGTAGCACATCCCACTTGACCCATACCAAGAGACACTTCTGATATTTTATAGGAAATATGGCAGTATAGTAATTTAGCAATAAACACATTTTATTTAATGGTTTGGCACAGTAGTTATTTTGGTGGCTTCTTTACAACCATTATGTATTTACATTTTAAGTGGCTGAGCAAACTGATTAAATATAATTGAACTGAATAAAATTGCACACCTAGAAAATGAGGCTTATGCAATTATATTTTGTTTCTGTAATTTCCCTTAATAAGTATAGAATTCAATGGCCAATTTCAGAGAGACCTGACAGTCATAGAGTCCTTAAAGATACAGTTACGCTCCTGAGTGTCTTCGAAATCTGCAGCAGAATGTTCACCTTTCTAAGGAAGGGCTTTTAGTTAAGGGATGTGAGAAAGCATTGGGATAATGTTAGAGATTTAAGTGCTTGAATCAAAGTTGTCAGTTTCTCATCCTATGGAAGCAACTTGTAAAGTGTAACCTGAAACAAGTTTCATAATCGGTTTAATTCAGCAGCAGCTATCACCACCACCAAAATCAATGGTGCTGCTTTGTGCTGCTCCTTGTACTGAAAGAAGGTAGGGTTGGCTGTTTTGAGAAGAAGGGACAATACTACTGAGAGATGTATTTGGAACTATTTACAGAAGTGATTGCAGATAGAGGGAAACACTTTGATATCAATGCTGGAACAAAAAGTTATATTTATTTTATATATATATATATATATATATATAAAGATATGTAGTCTGTTACCCATATATATGCTGCTATTACAGTTCTATATGTGATCATCATCACATGATTTTTTGATCTAATTTGTTTATTTGATTTTTTAATAAGGTGTTTCTCTTAGAAAAAAAAAAACAGATGAGTTTGGTTTGCATTTTAAAGAACAGAATTTCATAGGTATCACATTTCCAAGTGGATTTTCTATTTAGAATATTGTAATTGGTTATTTTTGCTAGTAACATGGAGAAAATTCTGAGAAACTAACGCTATTGGGAGTGGCAGTAGGAAGACAGGAGATTTGTATCCCAGGAACAATACATCAAAAAAATGTAGAACTGGAGATTATGTTTTTTATTATTTAAATGTTACATCCCAGATATGAGAAAAGATATTACTATTAGTACACAAAGCTATTCAGTGATCAGCACAGCATTATTTGATACAGGTTGTGTTCAGGGACTTGGTGGTGGAAATAGAAATACAATCCTAATTATATTCCTTTGGTTCTGAAATTCATTATAATAAAATATGTTTCTTGATTGTTGTAGAAAATAAAAATTTTGTTTAGTCCTTGCATATTCAAAAGTAACATGACATAGAAAAAAAATTCCCAGTTACTTATGAAATATCATCTTTAAAAAGCCTAGTTTCCAAACATAGCTGGGAATTGCAATTCAAACTACTTCTGAAATTCTGTTTGATGTTATATCAGTTGGAAAGCCCTAATGAATTATAATGATCTGACTAAGCATTGTGCTTCAGTTAGAGAAAAGACTGTAGAATTCTATAAAATTGGGAGATAATGGAGGAAAGGAACAAGAAATTATTATACACATTGTTATACTCAGAATAGGAGAAGGTGGAAATGCTCAGTGAAAGAATCTGGTGCCAACTGAAGAACAGGAATTTCTTTTTGGAAAAGTATAATTAAATAATGTTATTAATTGTCAGCAGTTTTTGAGGAAGCTAGACATTTTAAGATGATACTAAAGATGCTGTAACAGGATGGATAATTGCAAGGGCTGTTTGAATGCTTCAAACAGACCTTTGGATGCCAAATTGCCAGTATGTGGAGTGAAAAATGAAAAACAAAATGGTACAAATTTGTGTTGATTCCTTGGATTCTCTTTTTTCACTGCTCTAAGAACTGCAGTACTGGCTAGTTAGATCTCTGTCCTGACCTGTTTTATCGGTTTTAGCCTGAAATTCAGTTTATTTGTGCTTATGTACCGAAACCACTTGTAATCTTTAAAATAGCTATAACTTGGCCAGTATAACTTTTGATCAGAGGAATTACGGGAGCCTTAATAAATATATATTTAAAGTCATGAAAAGGTTGAATATTTTTTAAACTTATGATTACCTTGTACTTTAGATTGTTTGCTTATTAATTTGTCTGGCTAATTTTATATTAATTGCAACCCTGTTGGTTTTCAATTAGAAAGCTTTCAAAGCAATCTTTTGAGAGAAAATTAGTTTCCTAAATCAAGATAATTAAAGAAGGGAACTTGCTAGTACCCATACAATAGCATTCAAAGATCAAAGAGTTTAAAGGTTAAAAAAAAAGTTTGAAAAGTCAGTCTGATTTCTTGAGATCTCTGGCAGTGTCACTTATTTATAAGCATTTCCTTGAACTTCTAATTTTTTTGAAACAGAAAGAATATTTATGCCACAGACTGCTTTTATAATCCAGACACAGGGCTCATGAGGCTGTTCTGACATTTTTCCACAAGTCAAAGAGAATACTTTAGCTCTATTTAAACAGCAGTAATTTAATTTTTTTTATAATACCTTAATAGGCAGTCATTCTTAAGTTGTTTTTCTTGGTCAATAGTACTTCCAATACCCAGTGATAATAATATCTGTTCTTTGCCTATTTTTTAATATCTAACTTTTGAAGCTTCATGTCATTTCCACAAAAGTATCATAAAACTTTGCAAACATATCTCTTTTCAGGTGAATTCATTCAATCGGAATATTTGAAACAAAAACTATTTTAGTTTATGAAAAGTAATTTTTAAAGTTCTAATTTATAATTCTAGACCTGTGTAGTTCTCATTATTATAATTTTTACACTATAGGGTGCCTCTACATTAGCACTGGATCACCAGTGTACTTTGGAGCATTATTTCCCAGATAGCCATTCCTACCATGTTTTGGCTCATGTTACGGAATGATCCCAAAGCAAGCAGACTGGGTTCTGTTGAAACTAAACTGAAACATGTACCCGAAATACATCTAAAGAACTCTTACCCACTGAAGGCCTTTCAGTTCACAGGACCAACACACTGCTTTCTCAAACTTGTACAGCATGAGCTTCAAGAGGTCAGTCCCAAAGAATTTCTATTTTGCTACACTGGCAGCTAATGCAGACACAGGCAAGGGACCTGGCCCTGCCAACATTCTCCAGTTCATAGGTCAAGGCTGCACATTTTCATTTATAGATAACCCCCTTATTAAAGAGACTGAGCACTTTGCTCAGGGAAACCCAGTGAAAACTTTGCATTTGTGCACACAAATTATACACTTCTAGCAATATCTTATAAATACTATAATTTTTATGTAGTCTTTGAGAAAATTGAAATTAACTTGACTCTACATCTTCATCCAGGCTGATCATGTCCATAGGTTGTGTAAGTTCTAATACAACTTCTATATCCTTTGATGGAAGATATTTGAAACATGGAAAACTATTCTTATTTTAATAATTACAATTAACATCTTCCCTAGATTTTTTTCTGCAGGAGCGCCCCGCATGCAGTATATCTGGGGCCAAGTCAGTAATTTATTAAAACACACAGATAATTAGGTTTTTCTCTGATAGACATTCTGCTATCTGTGTTCAATTAAATATTTAAAGAGGCATTAGTATTCCTACCAAAGATAATTCATGCTGTTAAAATCAATATCCTGGACTGACTTAATCATAGAACTAGTATCAGGATAATAGTTCCATAATGTATTATAGAGGTTCTTTACCATATATTAGTTCCCTGTTGTCCTAGTGGTGACTTTAGCTGCATGGATCAAAGGCTAAAAATTATCAGTAGAAATCTTGCTTAATATATAGAGAAGTCTGCCAAACTTTATTTAGAATTATCAAACTTTCTGTTGAGTGCTTTCAGTGGTATCTGTTGAACACTCAGTTAATCAGCAGCAAAACTTGTTGCAACCAATAGCAGTTATATTTCATGATATTTGTTTCCCAGATAACTGTTCTGTTTTCCTAAGTGTTGTATTATTATAGTTAACTGCTGATTTTGAAGGCAGTGGTAATACTTGAATAGTTAAAAAAGAGGTAATTAATTGGTGAAGCCCTTTATTAGACATCTACATTATTTCCCAAAGTCAAGTAAAACATATCTTCTAGTAGTTCTAATGAATCTGTAAACTCTATATCCTGACTTTTAAACATATTGCATCTCTGCATATATTTTGAAATGTGACATGGAATACAAGAACGTACAAGCATATGTTTCTATATAAGAATGTAAGTATTCCATACCCAAATACAGGCAGTTACCTTGGATATAATTTTTGTGTATCTATAATCTTTATTTTCCATAAGATTGTTAAGAATAATGAATAACAGTTTCTGTAATGAGATTAAAGTAATTATAAATTAACACCCAAGCAACTGAATTTTTAGACTTTGAAATAGAGAAATAGATGCTTAACAGTCAGTAGGATCTGTATTTTCACACTTGAGGATTCAGGGTCAGATTCTTTCTGATTCCAAAGGTCTTGAAAGACCGTATCATATATGGGAAAAGAAATACGTTAATGCATATGTAAAAATAAAACTTTTATTTGCTATAATGGAGTACTTTATGTGGAAGAAATGTGTTTGAGCTTATCCAAAGATCAAGAGCTTTGTCATGTGTTTTACACTTGAACGGCCTAGTTACAGGAAAATGGTGTAAATAGAAATCCAATCTTCATGTCCACATTTTAAATATTTATTAGATAATTGTCAAGGAGCATTCTCATTGATGTTAAAATACTTAATTGCATCAGCTGAAAATATGACTTTTTTTTCCACAACAGTGTTACAGGAAAAATATCCTTCAATTGTTCTCCATGTTTTTCTTAGGTAGGACTGTGCTGCTTTGAGTAAATCAGTAAGGGTACTCTGATACATGAGCTTCCAGCAGTTGTAGTTTTAATAATGTGGTATTAGGATTGTGCATTATGACAACTGCTTAATACTTGGTTCCTTATGGTGATCTTTTTATACAAACACTATCTCTGTTAATGTTGCTTTACAGATAGGAATGATAACTTCTTGTTACAGGAAAAGGAAAAAGTTTTAACATCAATATTAAATAAAAATGCTTAAGTTTTTTGCTTAGGTATAAAATGCATATATACAACAGTTTTTGCTTAGCAGTAAGTGGTTTTATATATTGGGATGTGATAGTCTCTTCATATTCTGTCAGAGGTACTTAATACAGATTTGATTAGCTTGTTAAATCACTTTGTTTCTTGAGAGGTTTTCTCTGACCTATCATCTGTTTAGATTATCAGATGGATTATCTGTGTTTATTTCTTAATTTGATGGGAAAAATACTTTAATTTGTCTTCCTGTCTCCTAACTTTGATGGTATTTCTCTTAGAATCACAAGATTATAGAAATGTTGGTTAGGAAACGTCTCTGGAGGTCAACTCTTCCAAGTCTCCTGTTTATAGCAAGACTGTCACAAGCATTCAGTCTGATCATGGCTTTGTTGAGTCAATCCTTCAACCTTCAAGGATATAGACACCACAACTTCTCTGCATGACCTTTTCTGATGATACACTCTTGTTCTAGTGATATTTTTTTCCCCCCATGATCTCCACAGTTTGTGGTCTTTCCAATTTTATGTTGTCCAACAACATACATAATGAGAAGAGCTTGGCTCTGAATCTTGGTAAACTGTTTCAATAAGTTGTAGGCAGTTATTAGCTTGATACTTAGCTTGATAATTTGCCAGAACAAACAAACCAGTTGCCTTCATAATTTCTTCATGAGACTTCTGCTCTAAGCCCCTGACCGTAGACTTTTTCTGGACACTTCTAGATTCTGCATGTGCCTCATGAACTAAGAGCACAAAAAACCGGACACAGTACTTCAGGTGTGACCTCATCATTATCGATTAGAAGGTTGGAGGAGAATTCATTTAAAGTAGCTGCTCGGATGTCATTCAGAAATATTTTTTTTCTTTTTCAGATAATTTAAAATAAATCAGAGAATTATCTTTTTATGTCTTTTAATCTTTTATCTAAGATACTTCCTTTTGTATGTTATAAATTTACAATTAAATTGAATATTACTCCACATACATTAGCAAGTCTTAAATGAATTGAGATAATGAGGGAAAGATTTTAAACTTTTAAAATTTTATCTATATTCATTTTAGCTTCTAATATAAGATTCTAAACAAACTGCACATGAAAGAGAAATTTTCTTATTTGACCAAGGTAACATCTAAGATTGGAAGTAAGCCATGCTGTGGGCTGGGGTTGGATAAGACAACCTGTAGAGGTGACCTCCAACCTAAATAATTATATGATTTTCTCTGTTTTTCAGATATACAGAATAAAATCATTTTTCACGAATCAATTAAACCATCCCTGATTTAGCCAGGGTGTTTATGTGGATGACCAGCTTTATGCTGAATAAAAACAGTCACCAGTCAGGTAATTGAATTATTTCTGTGCACAGGTTAGCCTTTCTTTTATATCCTTTAATATACCTATCCTTTTAATATAATTATCTCTATACTAAGGCAGCAAGACAAGGTCTTAAAGATATTGAATATACTTAGTGCAATGATAAGCTGTTTTTTAAAAGTGGGTCGGGAGTGTTCAGCATTATGGAGGTTCTGTGCGTAAGAGGGTATTGTCTTTGCAAAGGAATGTGATGTTGACTTAAGAGCGATAGTCAGATACCTTCTGCACACAACAGATGTGGTATCTCCAACAGTCACATTTCTTTAACAATGATTTCTCAGCCTTTTTTGGATAGACATTTATTAGATCCAGTTTCATGTTTCTTCACAATTTAGCTATTCAGGGTAAGACTTTGTGATGAAGGAATATTTTTCTTAAGTATTTTCATTTTTATTGAGTTTTGAATGTCTTGAGTTGATCACTAAGAAGAATCATCATCAACTTAAGTGCTGTCATCTGGCATCTCTTAACATTGTTCAGGTAATTTATGGTTTGAGGGTTTTTTGTTTTGGTTTTGTTTATTTAAATGGGGGTTTGATACTAAATATAACAGTAACAAACTCATCACTGACCTATATATATAGTTTACGAATAGGATAACATTAAATTACGGATAAAAATATATGCAACAATAATTCTAGGTTCGTGTGCCATTGAAACATAGCAATCTTTTTTAAAAGGTTTCAGTGAAAGATAAAATATATTTATAACGAATAATTATATATCAGGTTTTTTTCTGAATAAGACTGAGTACTTGGTTAATGTACTATAACGATTTTAAATTACTTTTTCTTGTAAATTCCAGAAGTAGAAATTAAAGGAATATGTGAACATGTATCGAAATGGCTAATTCTCCATCCTATGCTTCCAATACCTTCCCATCTAAGCAGAATTTTCTTAAGAGTAAGGAAGATTAGCGGCTGAATGCAGATATTATTTCTGTTCTTAGATTCAATCCCAGTTCATATTTTCAAGTCTTGGATACATTACTAATAATGCAAAACCTGAGTACTGGATTGTGGACTTTTGCATTTCAAAATGTGGGTGCAAGTTTTTCAAGGAATCGATGGAAGGAAGAGAAAATAAAAAACATAATTCAAAGTAAAATCACTCTGTACTGAGTGACTTTATAATCACACTATACTGAGTGAAATGATGACTCCATAAATTCAAATTCCATGCAATTTGGAGTGCCTTGGGAAACGCCCACCTTTTATAAGGAGCATACAAAGTGACTTGCCAAGAGAAAAGCTGCAAGTGCTTAAATCTGAATTTAGACACTGGCTAGATCTGTATGTCTGGCAGCAGGAAGTCCCTGTAGCCATTTCTCCATGCCCTGATGACATCTGTCCTCATTAGGACAGCAGATTTCAGAAACAGACTGTGAATAGGGCAATTCATTTGTCTTTGAGCTATTAATTCATTTTATTGAGATGTCAGACAGACATCCTTGGGTCATATTTCCACAATGTCTTTGTCAACTCTTGCAATTAAAAATATGGGGTTTGTGTAGTTGAAGTTGGTACTCTTGATTTCATTATGCAGTTCCAAGAAATGGAAATGAACTACTTTATGCTTGTATTAAAGAAAACTCCTGACAGAGTCTGTATGTGATTTCTGAGGCACGAAATGTTTTTTCTAGATCAGTCCCTTCTCTGGAACAGGTAACATTTGGATGTGTTGCCTTTCACAAGGGGGGGGAGACGGGGACCCGACCCCAAAAAAACCAAAACAAAACAAAACCCCACAAATCTGTGAGAAAAGCCAATGCAGTTGGTTGTTTAAAGGTTTTTTGAATCAGGGTTAAAATACTCTGTCCAGCTACGAAGACATTGATTAGTCGGTGTGTTTCATTCAAGATGTAATTAACTAAACACTGTGCTTTCTGTTGCTGACTAGTTTACATATTGTTCTGTTTTAACTTATTTGCTGCCAAGTGGCACTTTTTATAGAGACTACTATATTTTTAGCAAAAGTTGTCAAAAGACAAGTTTTATGAAACTGCAATGACTTCTGTATCTGGCCATCTACTTTTTTGTTAATCTCACCTAATAACTTTTGAACTCAAAGGCTAATTTCAGCATTTTTCCTGGTGAGAACTGAGGGAAAGGGACTGATTGTGCTTTCATTGCAGAGAACTTTTGTTAGTCAAGATGCTTTGCTTTCATAGTTATGTGATTTTATTTCTTGCCCTGTATTTATTAGAGTACTGTCTTTTAGCAACTATATTTTCATCTTTGAGAAGTCTCTTTAAACATACTTCACATTGGAAACAAACATTGTGTGACTCCTCTGTAGAATATGCTTGAAGTAGACATTTTTGTGGGGATGTGTTGTGTAATGTTTAAGAATGGGAAAAATTTTGGCTCCTGCTATAAGACATAGAGGAATTCATTCTTCACAATATTTTCTAGCACTCGTTAGAATCATAAGAAACTTTGATTGATTAACTGGGATCTTGAAATGTCCAGGGCTTTGGATACGATTTTGAAAGTATCTTGCAGGGTGTGCCAGAATCAGAAGAACTTTTCTGATGTTTTGCCGGTTGACACAGAAAGATTATGCCAGTAGTTTTTCTCTTCTTATCCTCTTTTCATTAGATTAGTGGTGTTGAATTGGTTGTATGATCATTTGAAGGGTTAATGTGTTTGACATTCAACAAAAACATTGTGTATAATTTTTGCCCTGAAGTTTGAGACAGGTTTTGTTTAGATTTAGATTACAAAGGCCAAGTACTTAAAAAGAATGCTGGCTAAATCCAGTATCTCTGCAATTTGAGGAAGAGCTATTAGTTGGTTTTGAAGAAAGAATTTTGTCAGTGATTCAGTTTGACTTTTTTGTCTAACTCCTCATATCAGTGTCATGTTTTCTGCTGCTGTTCTGAAAGCAGCATGAATGTACTCTTCAATTAGGGTGTCTTTGTTCAGTTACTCTCTTAATATGTTATTAAACTTGTGCTGACTACTAAGCAACAATGGAGAAATGTGGTTTTCAAAATTTTCTATCTCAGCATAACAAACATTGAATATAATGAAAAAATACGAGGCACACTTACAGCATGAGTGCTTCTTTTCAGCAACATTTCTAAGGTTTGTGGCTCTAAAATGAAGTTTATGGTTTTGGATAAACCCTTACATTTATTTTTCCCTGTATTGTGTCTGATTTACTGATCTATGATAAAAGATTGCCCAGTGGAGCGGGGGAAGGCAAGGTAGATTTTTGTGTTAGAAAAATCACACAGACTCACATAGACCAACTGAGGCAGGAAGGCACCTCTGGAGATCACTTGGTCCAATCTGCTCAAGAGCAGGATCGGCCAGAACAGGATGCTCGGGTCTGTGTCCAGTCATTTTTAGTATCTCCAAGGATGGAGAATCAGCAGTCTCTCTAGGCAGCCAGTTCCAGTGTTTGATCACCTTCACACTAAAAAGTGTTTTTGTTGCATTTAAACAGAACTTCCTGTATTTGAGTTGGTGCATATTGCCACTTGTCCTGTCACCGAGCACCACTGAGAAGAGCCTGGTCCCTCTTCTTTACTCCTTCCATCAGATATTTATACACTTGAATGAGATCACCTGCCCCAAACCTTCTCTCTTCCAGGCTGAACAGTCCCAGCTCTCTCAGTCTCTCCCCAGAGGTGAGAGACGTCTTCAAGTTGCAGCACATCTGTGATACAGACACTGTATCCCTATGATACGCTTTATGAACTGCTTCTTGTGAAGGCCTGTACAAATGATGCATAACAGTAGGTAAGAGGAGGTTATATAATAAACTACATTTTAAATGTATTAATTTTCAAAATATTCCTGTTTAACTAAATACTGCCAGCCATACCATCATTGTTTTCTCTTTACTAAGGATAATGTCTTTTTTATTTAGTTTTTCTAGTCAGCTTGTATCACTCTGCTTACAAGCTTTTAAGTTTTGCAAATTTTATTAAACCCATTTTAGATTAGATTTAAAAACAAACAAAACAAAACAAAACAACCCAACCAAACATATACCCATAGAATCATTCAGGTTGGAAAAGGTCTTTAAGACTATTGACCAACCATAAACCTAACACTGCGAAATCCACCACTAAACCATGTCCCTAAGTGCCACATCTACTCATCTTAAATATCTCCAGGGATAATGATTCAACCACCTCCCTGGCCAGCCTGTTTCTATGCTTGGTAACCCCTTCAGTGAAGAAAGTTTTCCTAATATATAATCTAAACCTCCCCTGGTGCAGCTTGAGCTGATTTGCTTTTGTTTTATAATTTCTTACTGGGGGGGGTGGGTGGGGGGGTGGGGTAGGAACAAAACACCAAAAAACCAACCCTGCCCACCAAGGTCATGTGCCCAGCCTGCCACTTATTTGTTCTTCTACATGTCTCATCCTAGATTGCTAAAAATCTCTTTCTTTGAAGATTAAGTTGTTAATTTTTCAGGTTTGTCTTTAGAGGTAATTCCAGTTTTTAGAAGAGTCTACCTTTTATGTAGAAGAAATTGTAAAATTAAAAATTCCCTGACTGTATAGTTCCACAGGTTGGGGAATCATGTTTCTTAAAACGTAAATGTATAGGCTCATGGAATACTTCCTCCACACACACACACACACACACCCTTCCCGTTTATTCCTTCCAGAAAGAAACATTTTAAGTTTGAGGAGATTTTCTTAAGGTTGCATTAAGCTTTGATAAGTATATATCATCCCATTTATATTGGTTTTTCTCACGTATTTATCTATCTATGACATCAATGTATGACAAAGATTCCCCAGTATGTTCCTCTGCACTTAAAATAACTTAATATTCTGTTAAGTAGTAAATTTTAAACTTCACTGTTCTATCCATTCTTAAGAAGCTCTATTGAGTTTAGCTAGAACAACTTAAATAGAGTTAAATATCTGCATTATGTCATGCATGACAGAACCCTTTTTATAGCTAAAGTCCTCCAAAGTTTTTACCTTTCACTTACAGAAAGTGAAGTTTTGGCACTTTCTTGCCAAAACAAGACTTCAAGTGAATCAAGTTAGATATCTGGACTTTTTTTTTTTTTTTTTTTTTCTAATGTGGATCTCTTTTTAACTTTGATTTTCCGTAATGACCTTCTAAGCCATGATTAGAAAATGTTTGTATGGATTAAATATTGATCAAGTATTTTTTAGAATATCTGAATAAGGTTGGGCATGTAAATAGGGCATGTAAATATCTATATGTAAATATTTACATCATTATCACCTCTTGAGTTCTGAGGGATCTGAGCTCCCAATATCAGCCTACCTGGAAATTTCAATAAAACTCACAATGTTTATATTTGTATGTTTATTTTTAAACCATAATTTCCTTGAGTTTGGGGGTGGCAGTAGTGAGTAACTTCTGTTTGAGATAAGTCTTGCAAATAAACAATCAGACTTTGAGCAATGTCCTGTTTTATAGTTTTTTACTGTCTCTGCTCAGACATTAATAGTATCTATTTTACTGTTTTTGCTGCTAGTGTCATAGGAAGGACTATTTAACAGGATTTTCTTACTATGCTTCAGTGTTTGTGCCACTGTTGCACCAAATGGTGGTGCAGTGAATGATGTTGGTTCCCTCACATTGTGTGTTTCACCCAGAAGGCAGTTTGAACTTTGGGCGACTTCTAGCTCTTCTCATCAGGGAAAATGACACTTCAGCAGATGTGGGAAATGAATTCATGATGACACAAAGACTGTTTTGTCTATTGAAAAATAAGAAACTCTGTAGTCTATAAGACATAAATTCAACAAGGAATCCATAAGGATTAAAATAAAATCTTAGAACTTCATATCGGTACTGTGTTTCATACTGACAAATCCAAATTAATGCTAATGGTATGAAATGGAAAGTTCACTTATACTGAACTGCTTAATTAATTGTGAAACTTGATGTCAAACAATTAAAAATGTAACTAACATCTCTCAGTACTGTCATACCCTGGAGAAGTGATGATTTGTGATTTAATAGTAGCCTTCCCACTACAAAATTCAAAACCATCCAGCCTCCATAAGGTTTAAAGTTTTGTTTATTGGCTTTGCAGATGTAGTTTGACTTTCAGATATTTCTAAAAAATGAATTTAATATATCTTCATTCATAAGGAAAAAAAATCATATCATTCTTACAGGATATACTGTCTGAATAGAAAACTATATAGTTTATTAAACTACAAAAACAAATACAGAAAAAATCTAACAGTACATTTAAATGATAAAATGTTGAATGAGTTTAATTTGAACAGGCGATTTGGATTAAATTTTCACTGTAGGTTCACACACACATAGAAAAAGAGTTATTCTTTACTATTATTTTTATTGCCAGAGGGTTACAAATGTATTGGGTGTTTTTAAACACTCAAGTCTTACAGGCTTTATGAGCTCAACAAGAATATCATCTCCTTTCCAGTGGGCATGCAGATAATAAGATTTCTTCTCCTTTGACAGTTCACTTGGAATGTTAAGATATATCACAGTATGTGTTAAAATTCTGTTTCTCCTAACATATTTTTGTGGGTTTGCCATTTAATCATGATAATTTTAGTAATGATGTCATTGGCTTTAATGGTCATCTCTTATGTAACATGTGGCTGCATGCCATTCTGTCTTCAAAGGTCTACAGTATTGGAGTCCGTTTCACTGTCTATATGAAAAAAAAAAAAGTGCCTTAGAGGACTTAAGACATCTCTGAACATTATTTCCATTTAGTGATTCCATCTCTCAGGTGCAAATAGCTTAAAAGACATTAATTCAGCTCCATTTTATACTGGGTTTTTTAATGGAATAATTTAGGGCATTGCTCCACGTTTCATGAGTGATTACTCACGGAAACAGCTCAAATCAGACTTTTTCTTACAGAACTTAAATTTTAGGGATTATATACTGGTTTTGTATTTATGATTTTGCTGAGTTCATAGTTGAAATAGGTTAACTGATAGAGAATTAAAAAAATAACCTAAAAAGGCATTTGTCCTAAATAAAAAGCTCTTGAATTGTCTGATACTTAACAAATTCAGTGCACATTTAATAATTTCTGTTTCCTCATTTCAGCTTAATAGTCCAAATGAATTTATGATATTAAAAAAAAAAAAAAAGCAAAGCACCCTTTTTGATTATTCAAAGTGTATTAAAACTAGAACATATTAGAAATTAAGACAGAATCCATTTCTGCAAGGATTTTGTTAGTGGAATCATCAGATTTAGAAGGAACCTCTGGAGACCATCCAGTCCAACCCCCTGCTAAAGCAGATTCACCTAGAGCAGGTTGCACAGTATTGCATCCAGATGGGTTTTGAATGTCTTCAGAGAAGGAGACTCTACAGCCTCTCTGGGCAGCCTGTTCTAGTGCTCAGTCACCTTCAGTGTAAAGAAGTTCTTCCTCATATTCGGACGGAATTCTTATGTTGCAGTTTGTGTCCCTTGCCCCTTGTCCTGTCACAGGGCACTACTGAAAAAAGCCTGGCCCCATCCTCCTGGCACTCATCCTTGAGATATTTGCATGCATTGATAAGCTCCCCTCTCAGCCTTTTCCAGACTAAACAGGCCCAGCTCTCTCAGCCTTTCCTCGTAAGGGAAATGCTCCAGTCCCCCAGTCATCTTTGTAGCCCTGCACTGGATCCTCTCCAGTAGTTCCTTGTCTCTCTTGAACTGGGGAGCCCAGCACTTGGACACAGCACTCTAAATGCAGCCTCACCAGGGCAGAGTAGAGCAGGAGGATCACTCTCAGCCTGCTGACCACTCTCCTTCTAATGCACCCCAGGATCCCATTGGCCATATTTGCCACCAGGGCACACTGCTGGCTCATGGTCAGCTTGCAATCCACCAGAACTCCCAGGTTCATCTTTGCAGAGCTGCCTTCCAGCAGGTCAGCCCTCAGCCTGTACTGGTGGATGGGGTTGATCTTCCCTAGGTGTAGGATCCTACACTTGCCTTTGTTGAATTTCACTAGATTCCTCTCCACCCAACTCTCCAGCTTGTCCATGTATCGCTGAATGGCAGCGCAGCCCTTGGTGTATCAGCTACTCCTCCCAGTTTTGTATCATCAGCAAATGATGAGGGTACACTCAGTCCCTTCATCCAGGTCATTGATGAGTAAGTTGAATAGGACTGGACCCAGTACTGACCTCTAGGGAGCACTGCTAGCTACAGGCCGCTCTACAGTGCTGCTGATCACAACCCTCCGAGCTCTGCCATTCAGCCAGTTCTCATCCCACCTCACTGTCCACTCTTCTAGTCCACACTTCCTGAGTTTAGATATGAGGGTGTTATGGGAGACAGTGTCAGAAGATTTGCTGACGTCAAGGTAGACAAATCCACTGTGGTCCCCTTATCTACTGAGCTAGTTATTCCATCATAGAAGGCTATCAGGTTGGTTGGGCGTGATTTCTCACTGGTGAATCCACGTTGACTGTTCCTGATGACCTTCTTTTCCTCCACATGCTTCAAGATGATCTCCAAGATGAGCTGTTCCATCACCTTTCCAGGGATGGAGTTGAGTCTGACTGGCTCGTAGTTTCCCAGGTCCTTCTTCTTGCCCTTTTTGAAGACTGGAGTGACATTTGCTTTTCTACAGTCCTCAGGCACCTCCCCTGTCCTCCAGGACCTTTCAAACATAATGGAGAGTGGCTTCACGGTAACATCTGCCAGCTCCCTCAGCACTTGGGAGTGCATCGCATTGGGGCCCATGGATTTCTGTGTGTCAAGTTTACTTAAATGATCCTGGTCATTCAAGGGAAAGTCTTCCTTTCTCCAGACTTCCTCTCTTGCTTCCAGCATCTGGGAAACCTGAGGGCTGGCCTTGGCAGTAAAGACTGAAGCAAAGGCGGCATTCAGTAACTATTTCCTTGTTGTCCTTCATCACCAGGGCACCAACCTCATTCAGCAGCAGGCCCACACATTCTGTAGTCATTCTTTTCCTGCATGTACATGATGTACATGAGTTGCAGCTGAGTGAACTGAGGTTGCATAGCCTAGAGAGCAGGAAGCTTGAGGGGGGACTTCATGGCTCTCTACAACTACCTGAAAGGAGGTTGTAGGCAGGTGGGGGTAGGTCTCTTCCAGATAACAAGCAATAGGGCAAGAGGAAACAGCCTGAGGTTGTGCCAGGGGAGGTTTAGATTGAATATTAGGAAAAAAATCTTCATTGAAAGGGAGGTCAAACGTTGGAACAGACTGCCTGCCCAGGGAAGTGGTGGAATCACCATCCCTGGCAGTTTTTAAAAAACACATAGATGTGGTGCTTAGAGGCATGGATTAGTGGTGGACTTGGCACTCCTGGCTAAACTGTTGGACTTGATGATATTAATGGTCTTTTACAATCTAAATGATTCCATGATTCCAATCCCTTCTTGCTGTCCTTGATCTCCCTTGCCAGATTTAATTCCAAACGGACCTTAGCTTTCCTCATCATCTCCCTGCATATTCTGACAACATTCCTATATTCCTCCCAAGTGGCCTGTCCCTTTTTCCACATCCCATAAACGTCCTTTATCTGTTTCAGTTTTGCCAAAACCTCCTTGGTCATCCCCACAGGCCTCCTGCTCTCTCCACTTGATTCCTTACTCATAGGGATGCACCTATCTTGGACTTGGAGGAAGTGATGCTTGAATATTAGCCAGCTCTCTTGGACCCCCATAAGTTCTAGAACCCTAACCCATGGGATTCCTTCTCATTCGTAGCCCATCCCTTTCATGTGGGGGTCAGTGGATTTAAACAGAATATTCTCAGAAGCCTGCATAATAAAGGGGAAAAAAAGAGTAACTGGGTGAATGGTTGTTCTGGGATTGAATTTGATACCAATTAAAAACTTACCAATTTCTTCATGCTCAAGAATAATGAAGCCAAGTTTGCTAAGTATATTAGTTATTAAATACTAATGTAATAATTTACTGAAAGCAAAGCCACATCCATGTAAATTTGCTTACTACAGGAAGTGAAAGCATGCTAATAGCCTGGGGTATAACTATGGTCGGAGGAATTATGCTGGAGAGTCTTGCACTCTACTTGTTTTTCAAAGAAGCCACTGTCAGCCATCCAAATCAGTTTCTGTAGCTATCACTCCTCTCCTTAGTTCCATGTTGATCCCAAGCTATTCCTTGTTTTGTTTTGCTAGCTGTGTCCTTTCCTTTTTACTGCTTTTGCATTGCCCACTTCATTTTGTGGGTTTGCAGGCCAACAGATTTATAAAGACTCCATAGCACAGTGCTGTTTCATTGTTCAAAAGTAAATTCTAAAATGCATTCATATGTGTTGATGTAGTGTGAAACTGTTCAACTATATTATAACAAATTTACATTGTGGAAACTGGGGCAGAATATGGTGTATTTGGGTTTTTGGTAACTGCCTGGTGTCGTAATTTTCAATACAATCAAAATGAAGTTTTTCAGGTTTTCTGAGTGTTTTGGTGGTTTCTTTTTAAGAAATGGAATTATCAAGAAGTTGCTGAATGGAGTTACTAGTTGGAGCAGAGCTTTACCCACTACTATGCAGATTTTATTCAAATATTATCTCCTTTTCCTTTTTGGTTTCTTATACATATATATGTTTTAAATATACATTTCTATATTATAAAAAAATATGTTTTAATGTATTGCTAAGTGACAGTAGAAGTATATATGCGAGTGATTTAGGGTTACAATTTTTCTAAGCTTTCACTGATGACACCTCACTTCGGTTGCATTAGTTAATCATCTGTGTAGACCAGGGGTCCTCAAACTACGGCCCATGGGACGGATACAGCCCCCCAGGGCCCTCAATCCGGACCCTGGTATTTACAGACACACACACACACCCCCTCCGCCGGGGCTGGGGGGGAAACCGAGCAGCCGCAGATGACTGCCTGCCACTTCATTCGCGCGCCCCCTGTTTAAAAAGTTTGAGGACCCCTGGTGTAGACAGAGCTAAAACAGGTTTGTGATGCTAGTCCTGAAACGTGAAAGATACTACTGCAAAAGGGACTGAAATCAATTAGTCTACTAGATACTGGGTCTTATGAATAAAATCACCTGTCTCCATATTTAACAGAACAAATGGATCTCTTATTAATATTCTTACTTATCTTCCTAAGTGATTTTTAAACCCATTAAGGAATAATTCAACAGAATCCTCTTAGTGTAATACGGCTGATAATAGGGTGGGGGTTTTTTATAATGCCTATGATCAAAAGGGAAGGGATTGGTTGTATCACCTAGTGCTAATAGTGGAGGGTTTTTTCTGTAAAATTGCACACGTACTGAAGACTTGGTGAAACCCTGTCTGACTTCAGTTTTCCTAGAACAGGTACACTACAGTAGCATTACATTCCACAGTGCTCTAGCTGAAGAGATCTTCTAGATCTTGCCTTTTTAATTATTTATTTATTTATTTATTTATTTATTGCTAGTTAGGTAACATCCTTGGAAAAATGGGAAGAAGCAGTATTTTGTGAGATCTCTGAAGAAGCTGCTGTTCATTTCTGGGCTTGATTTAACATAGTTAAACAGCCTTTATGGACTTGAATTTCTGGAATGTCTTCACTGGCCTGATAAAATAAGCATTCGCCTGTGTATTCAAAGACTTTCAGACCAGTCTGGTACAAACAACTGCCTTTTGTATTAAGCCGTTAGCTCTTAGTGTACAGCAATCACTTGAACTGTGTGTACATTGCATGCCATCCATCAGAGTTTATAATAACCTAATGTGCCTATATAGTTCTTTAAATAAATGTGGAATAAAACTTTCTGGATGTGTTGTCTCTTTCCAATATTTTATTTTCAGTAAGTGATTAATTGATCTTCTCCTAGAGTAGTATGACACTATTTGCTGACTACCTACAAGCACAGATTGCTAGACTAATCACTTGGGCAATATTTTTCATTCCGGTTTGCGTGAAGCAGTATTTTTTTATTTACATGAAACGGAGCTAGGAAAATTATGAGCCTGGAAAAATTGGACAGATGGTCTTCTATTTTTCTATTTCATTTATATTAAATTGCCATATGTAGAAAATATGATTTCCTTTTGGTTTCAGAGATGTAGCTAGCATGTCTCCATGGTTTATAATTGCACTTGTGCTAAGAATTTTAAATAGAGTTCTGCCCTTTGCCAAAACTGTGTTACAGTCTCAAATGTATATTTCATTGATGAAGGAAAAATATTCTCTAACTTTGCTTTTTATCTCTCATCATGCAGTTCCTTACATTCTATCTAACATTTATTACTGAATCTGTTGTATTTACATAGTTCAACATCAGTTATTACAGTTATTGGAACTAAGCAATGAAATTGTTCTTGAAGCAATACTGCTGAAATGTGAATGTATATATTTCTGAAGCAACTATCCAAGACTACAAACTCTATAAAAATATAGTACCAGTCACATGGTGGCATAGGAGCTAAAAAGTGAGTCAGTGATTTGAAATAAATGCCTGGGCTCTAGTCTCTTGAAATTCCCCAACCTCTGAATTTGTTAGTACCTTGGTTACCAACCAGCACTTACATGTCTTGAGGTTAAAGTGAAACTTACCCTGACAGGTAAATAAAGAAATGAGGCTTTGAGTAGCCTCCTGGGTGACTAATTACTCCTTAATGCTTATGAAAACAAAAATAAAACTTTGTCTGAAACTCATTTCCTTTTCTACTCTTAAGCTTGTCCTTTGCTTCTGGTACCATGGATGTAAAGACCATAGATGATAACAAGCACATTAGTTTCTTTCTCTGTCAGTGCTCTGCATGTGTCCTAAAGTAGTCTTCACTGTGTTCCTTGCTATTGCAATGAGAATGATCCTAGTACCTCCTCTGGTTCTAGATTCAACATTTTTACAATGCACTCAGTTTCTTCCTGATCTCTAGGCACTCATGCCCTCTTCCTGATGGTCTTTATCAACTGAAAAGTTTGGATATTAGCAAACAGTGCACACAGATATTTACTTTTACCTGAAGTAGGATATGTTCTTGGGAGCTTTTAGGTTTTTTTCTTCTTGACTATTGTCTTATGGGAGGCAGGGTATAAAACAATAATAAAAATTAAAACAAAAAGTAAGTTCAGTCATGATGATGTCCTCAGTAATAGTATCCACAGTTCGGGACATCTCATTAAAAATGTTATTTACTGTTCAGATCTTTAATTTATCTGTAGTTGGTTTTGTTGTTTTTTTTCTTTTTTTTCCTGTTGATGTTTTGTTTGTTTGTTTTTTTGGTTTTGGTTTTTTTTTTTTTTTTTTTTTTAGAAAATACCCAATTCTGTTAAATTTAGTTTGGCAAACTGCTACTGAAATAATCCAATTTTCTTTGCCTTTTTTTGGTTTTCCTTTTGGTGTCTAGTCTAACCTGCTCAAAGCATAGTCAGTTACAAAGACAGAACAGATTGTTCAAGGCTTTATCCAGTGAGCTCTTAAAAACTGAATGCGTAATCTTTCTGGACAATCTGCTCCACTGTCTGGCTGTCCACATCATGATTTTTTTTTTTTTTTTTTTTTTTCCTTATGCTCAGCCTGAACCTCTCATTTCAACTTTTCTTTCATGTAGGCGTAAATACACCAAACTGCCATACACCACTGTGAAAAGCCTGGCTCCATCTTCTTGATGAATTCCCCATAGATACACATGGGTGGCTGCTAGGTTCCCCTGCAGCTCTTTCTTCTGTCGACTGAGTAAGCCTGGCTCTCCCCAGCCTCTCCTGACTGGTTATATGACTCCCAACAAGTTATTACCTCCCAGCTGCAGAACTTAACATTTATCTTTACTGAATATTATGGCATTCCTGTTGATAAATTCTTCCAGTCTATCTAGGTCAATGACCTCCTTCACATCATTGATAAGAATGTTAAATAGGACAAATCCCAAGACAGAGCCCTAATAGTCTTTACTACTACTACCACCCTTTACCAGCCTAGTTGTCCATTCATCCAGACTGTAACACCCTAACTTGATGTGGTGGGTTGGGTCAAACACCCACACAGCTGCTTCCTCTCTTCTCCCACCTCCAGCAAGAGAGGGATGGAAATAGGAAGATTGGGAGTTAGAAAACTCACGGGTCAAGATACAGACAGGAAAATCCCTGTCAAGTTACTGTTGTGTGCAAAACAGACTCTAGTTGGGGAATTTAACTTTATTTATTAACCGTTAACATAAACATTTAATTACTGACTTCAGTATTGGAAAATGAAGATGACAAATACTTAAACGCTTACGGAAAACACCTTTCTTCCCCTTTGTGAGGTTCCAGATGCCTCTTTCCTCATTCTTAGTCTCCACTCGCCCTCAGTGCAGGTTACACTCCATCCTTTCAGTGAGGTGACGGGCGAAGCAAGAGGTTGGGGTGAGGACATACCTAGTGCTTTCTTTCTGCCATTCCTTCTTCCTTAATCTTTTCTTCCACTGCTCCTTCTAACTGATTTCCACTGTTCCATTGTGGGTTATGCACAGGCCACAGTCCTTTTGAGGGTGTACTTGCTCTAGCATGGGCTTATGCACAGCCACAGTACCTTCAGGAGTGTCACCAGCTGTGCCATGGAGTACTTCCTGTCATGCTGGCCTTCTTGTTCCTCTCTCTTGGCGTTCTGAGAGGTGCCACAAACTCCTCCAGTTGCCTCAGCTGTGTCCTGCAGTGGGTTCATTGTGAAGCTGGCTAGAACTGACTGTGTCTGTCACAGCACAACCTCTGATCTCCCTCCCACAGCAGTCATCCCTGCAATCATCCCTGCTACCAAAAGCTTACTATTTATACCCAATACACTTCAATATAAGAATATTGTGGGAGGCACTGTTAAAAGCCTTGGTAAAGTCAAGGTAATTGCCACCAACTGTGTTTTCCTCACCCACAAGACTAGTCATTTTATCCTAGAAGACAGTGGAATTGGTCAGGCATGATTTATTCTTGGTCAGTCTATGTCAAGTGTTCCGCATCACCTTGTTCTCATTTAGGTTTTGGGTTTATGTTCATGTCTATTTCTATCTCTTTTTCTTTAATTTTATCCTCAGTTTTAGGATGTGAGGCTGTTACCCTTCATGCAACATCTTTTCATTATTTTGATTATTTCTCTACCTCCCTCTATATACTCCAGCTCAAAAGATACACTGCTTAGCTGAAACTTCTGAGATTTGTTTAATACGCTCTATAGTATAGAATGAGAAAATACAAAAACTGAATATATAAAATTTAAAATTATAAATGCTAACATTTACTGACAATGTACTTTATATTTTTCAGCTCTACTTCAAGTTACAATTTCACTTAGCAAAGTTGAGCTCAGTGTTGGTGAATCCAAGTTCTTCACATGCACAGGTATTTACTCATTTTACTTGTACATACATATTTTTTGTTATATTTTGAACCTTCTATGTGATTTGAAACTGAAATAATTGATTCTCAATATTAATTTAAATTAGCATATATTTGTATATTCACATTGACTTGTGAGAAATGTGATAAATAGTAGTTCTTCAATGTCTTCATGTTTCCAGTCTAGTAACTATTCATTTCAGGCTCTGAATCACTCAATTTGAATTGTCTATATTAGTACAGGTAATTTATATTTGTTAGGATGCTTCTTTAGTTAAAATATTTTCACTTGTCTAAACGAAGGAGCTAAATAAGCTACTAGGCTTAGCTTTAGAATACTTTCCAATCTAAAGAGACATCCAAAGAGTCTTTTCTGGTTGGTGAGATATCAGTCAGGAGAAGAGGAGTATGCATTTGCAGCTCTCTGATGTGGATCCTTGATGTTGCTGAGTTGCCATCTTCTAATGACTGACACATGGCATGACTACACTGACAACACGACTGACTTATGACTTTACTTGTTCATCCAGTGACTGCTGCACAGCCTGTTTCTTTCCTTTAAGACTTTATATCTTTCTGTGGTGGTTTTTTTTTTTTCCCTCTTGAACCCTTGAGCTGCTATTTATCCTGTCTCAGCAATCATATGTCTGCATGCAGTTTTGTCTTGCTTGTCTTTCTACAGACTTTCTCACAACACTCATAATTTAGCAATTCTCTGACATTGTGTTTTGTGTATTGGTGAAGTATATATGTTGCTTAATGTCTGCCAGACCTTCTAATATTGGATTGTTTTTTGGTTTTGTTTGTAGCCATTGGTGAACCTGACAGCATAGATTGGTACAATCCACAAGGAGAGAAGATTGTTTCTAGTCAAAGAGTGGTTGTTCAGAAAGAAGGTGTTCGATCACGTCTAACCATTTATAATGCAGATATAGAAGATGCTGGTATATATCGGTGTCAAGCAACAGATGCTAAAGGACAAACTCAAGAAGCTACTGTTGTTTTGGAAATTTATCGTAAGTAAAATATTATAAATTAAAAAATTAAAGACTTATGTTTTAAGAGCTACTGCTATTGAGAAAGTAAAGCCTATCAAAATATCTTCCCAGGCTCTGAAACTTATGTTACAAATAATTGCATTTTCCACAGTTTCATTAATAGACATGATGATGAAGACTTAAGGAAGTGGATAGCCACTTTGTAATATTGTAGATCACTTTTTCTTTGTATCTCAGAATGCCATATTCTGAGCGTGCACTCTATGCCTCTCAGGGAAAAGACAAAATATGAGAAAAAAGTTATGCCAATGTAATTCTTATTATAAATATACCTACAATCTATTTCAAGTATGTGCATAAATATAAGTGCAGGAAGTACAATATATGTAATTAAAAAGGTGGAATTAGGGTTTTTTTTGTCAGCCTTTTCCTGATTTTGGCCGTATAATGGAATTTCCATAAAACATTGAAGCTTACTGTGATAAGCAACAAAGATGCATGTAAATTACAAACTAATTGAGGAGTACATTTGAAAAGTAAATACATTCTGTTATAGTAAGAGATTCCTCAAGAGATTTTTTGTTTGGTTGGCTGTTTGGTTGGTTTGGTTTAAAATTTATTTAAATAGCTTAACTTTGTACTATATTCCTTAGAACAATCAAAACTGCCTAAGAACAATACGTTAAACAACTACACAGAGAAGATATAAGGCAAGACCTTTGCTGATGAAAGTGTGAGACATATGCCAGCAGCCTTTCAGCTGAATTATTCTCTAATTTCATTGGGGAATAGTTTTTTTTTAACATTCATTAAAAAATTATGGATGGACTGAGCACTAAGGAATTGCGGTGAGACAGAAAATACAGAAAAGAATCATAAAGCATTACTTCTGAAAGATACAGATTACTTGGATAACAAAAGACATATTTTTAAAAAAATCTATTGATAAAACAAACATTAAAATAGTCATAGCAGTCAAAAGTGATTACACGATGGCTTGAAAGCTGGCAGTTCAAAGGATTTCAAATTTTGTGCCATTTGTACGCTTCACAATGCCAGTCACTTCATTAGCAAACTGTTGAGCAAGGCTCAAATCTTTTGAAGTATTCACATGTGCTAATTTTAAGAATTCTGAGGTTAGGTAATTCTGAAGACCTACACAGGAAATGTGAAGGTTTGTGGGAACTGACATATAAAAGCTTAATTATTCATATTTGTGATGTATTGTAAGGAAAAAGGCAGATACACTGTATTTCTAGGGTCTAGTTCAGTAGTCACTGATGTCTGTGAGAGTTTTTCTTCTGACTTACATATGGTCAAATACTTCAAATATTTCACACAAATACTTTGTGAAACTACACAAGAGATATATGTAATAAAAGTGTGCTCCCTCTGCTTTGGTAATTGTGGATTATTTGAGCCTCACTCATATCAATACAAAAAGGTGGAGATGGACTTACATCTCCGACTTATGTTCTCCAAAGTGCCTTCTGAAATGTAATTGGCAGTCTTTGATCCATAGGTCTGTCCATAGGTCAATTTGTTTCTTTTGTGTGCAAGATTTTGTCAGGCAATTTGTTTCTGCATTAGATCTTTCATGAGATCATGGATTAATGCCACTTTGAACTTCTAACACTAAATTATAGTAATACTGAACTTATTCAATCCACTAACAAAATTAAGTATCCCATTTGGTTATTTGTGGTTGGTAAAATAAAAAGCTTCATCAGTCCTAAAAAAAAAAATCTTGGTTATTTCTTCAAGAAAAATACTACAAATTCTTATGACTTGATAATACTACATTTTTTCCATATAGTTTCCCATTGGCTTTTAAGATTTTGTGTTTTACATAGCTTATGTTTTTCATAGTCAGTGAAGCTAAAATTCCACCTTTTTAATTAGACTTTCCCAAATAATCTGGATGATTTTGATGGAATAAAAAAAATGAAGTTTTAATTCAATAATAAGATCATAAGGTATAAAACACACAAGACAGAAAATGTACTATTAACCTGAATATATAAACCTCTAAACAAATAGAGTTTCAAAACTGGGCTCTGGATGACTGAAAACACTGAAAAATGTATTTCTAAAACATGCCTTGTTTACATAAATAAAGCAAAGATTTTCATAATGCAAAATGATAGTATATGGTCCAAGACCGTTTGAGTCTTACCTGGGAAAATTATATTATATAAATAATTCTGTATTGTCACAATGAGAAGGCTTAGTAGTCAGTTTACCTAAGTTGGTGTCACATATAATTTTAATGCTAAGTGAACTGGTAACTCTTACTGTGTTCTGTTTTCTTCCTTTTCAGAAAAGCTCACGTTCCGAGACATAATATCTCCACAAGAGTTCAGACAGGGAGAAGATGCAGAAGTTGTTTGCCGCGTTACTAGTTCACCTGCTCCCATTGTCAGCTGGTTGTATAGGAATGAGGAAGTCACAACTATTGCTGACAGTTAGTATTTTGGTAACTCTTTAAGTTATACATTCTAATTAATATTAAAATATATTGTAAAAGAAGACTAATCACATTTATAGTGGAGGATTTTGATTAGCCCAGCACCTTAGTAGAATTTAACCAGGTTCTGTAGTCTATAGAGAATCCATATGCAATGGTTTCCTTCATGTATCATTTTTTCTAATTGGGAATTCTGTCTAGATGTAACATGAGGGTCAAAGTGACAAAAGATTGCTGGGAGCTCCTTCACAGGAACTCTTCCTGGACTGCCATATATGTAGGAGTTTGATACATTTTTATAACATACACAGACAAACTTCAACGTGCATACAAAGCTATGACACTGACCAAACACTTCATTGACTTTGGTATACTTGCACAGTAGCTCAGAGAATTCCAGGTCAATAGATTTTTTGCACTATTGTGAGAGTTTATTTGTATGAGTGTAAGTTACCCTTTGAGTTACAAGCAACAGAGATATAGGTGATCTGCTTAGGCTAGATACCCTAAAAGCTAGATTGATAAAGTCAGGCGAAGATTGATCTCATCTTCCCCATATGCAAGTTTTAAGCCTGTAGAGAGACAATTAATTAGGCATATAGAATTTATTTGATTTACACCCTCAAATACTGTGAACCATTTTTTCAGTGCTGTCTCAATAGTTGTCTTTGCCTTTATGGAAAACAAGATTTTCCATGTTTTCTCTGGAAATGAAACTAACATTGTTGATGAACCAGCTGATCCACCTTCTCATCAGTCTTTATCTCTGCATGTACTAAAACTTAAGGTTGCAGTGTATGCACTTAAAATTATTGTTCTTTTGAAATTAGATATTATTTTTATTTAAAGTGAAAATGAAAAGTTATATTTAGTCTCTTAGGACATCACATAAATATGGAGCAGTTGGTGTGGAAAAAATAAGCTTGTTTGATGTTTCTGGACTCAAACTCCTCTCCATTTTGAAAGGAAAATTTAAATAAACTTTCTTATTTAGTATTTCCTATCCTTTCTGTCATCTAGACATAAAGAAGATAGAGCAAACTTCTACTCTTAGAAAAAAATTAGTTGAAATTTTGATACATGTAAATAAATAATGAGTGCAGGTAATACACAGAAGATTTTGACAAATAAGAACTCTGAAGACAAAACAAAATTTGGCTATTTAGCAAAAAGTCTTTTTCCAGGATGCAGCTCAGAGCTTGAAAAAGTAAAACTGCCTCAGGAAATCTCTCTTTCTTTTTTTTTTATTTTATTATTGGCATTTTATTTGTTTTTCCAAACAATCTGGCTGATGTAGGGTTAGCAATGGAAATAATGCAACATTTTATTTCTTTTTCAAAATAATTTTGTAAAATTCTGAGATGTTAAATTTCAATGTGTAAATTTGTCTTTTTCACCACTTTCTCTCACAATGCTTGAAATGTGACAAGGTATGAAAACAGAAAACGGTTTTAATTTAAACAATATACTTTCCTTATGTTCTGATCTAGAGCAGTACCCAAATAAGATCTCAGTTATGCTTGGGAGGAAGTGACCTTTTCAATCATGTAAAAATAGGACATTGTGATCTTTCTGAGTTTTGGTTATGTCTATATGGGTTTATAATGCAGGTGGAAAAAGATAATACCCAAAGTCTTACAGTTTTTTTTCTTACATCTTTTCTCATGCCTTGTGAAATAAAAAGACTCTTTTTTTTATTAAATTTCCAGCTTAAAAATTTCCAATAAAGGATCAGTTCCTATAACCTATTCACATAATTTAAAATTAAGTAGCGTCAGATTTGTCTGTCATATTTTATATGGTGCCTATTAAAAAAGAAGTAACTAATATTCTTGTTGGGGTTTAGTTCATAGTAAGCTAAAATACTGAATAATTTCATATGCAAACTGAATTGTATGTTGCAGGTTTTTTAGGATTATGAGAAAGCAGCTTCAATTTTAAGCATTTAGCTCAGGGATAGTAGGAAGACATGAGATAATGACATTACTTTAATTTCATGGCTTTTCTGTTATATTCTTGCCCATTCTGTTGTATATGTTACAACTAGTAGGATTTTTGCAGCACAGAATTTTGACTATTTCAGCTTTGCAAATTCTTGACAGTTGCTAGTATCTATGTTTGTATGTTCCATTTGAACATAAGATTGATTTCTTCTCCCAGAAGGCCTGTGCTGAAAATCAGAAGTGAAGATTTAAAAGATTTTTCCTGTGTAGTAGGCCTGTAGCAGAAATAGCCATAGGTGAAATAGCCTCTCACCATTATGAATTAATTTTGAATGTTCCCAAAACCTTATCTGCTCTACTGGTAGATCATCCTAGGATTTATATGCTCTTTTCAGTTCTACGAACAAAGTAAGAAAGAAACTGTGGGAGTGGCTGTCCATCATTCCTTGCTAAAAGAAAAGAACACAACAATCCTAGGTGAACAGTGACCTCCAAAAGTCTTTCTGGTCTTGCATTCCTTAAGATTTAATAGGGCAATATATAAAGCATCATTTCCTTGAAATGTTCTAAGGTTTTCTTTTTTGTTATCTACAGCTGAATTGTCATGACTCATAATTCCATTGTAAGAGACTTAGGGACATTTTGCTAGCTTTGAAAGTGAATGGGCTTGTTTTCATTCATCAGATCTTATGTGGAGTTGTGAGTGTTTTGCTTTGCAATTTGTTTGCAGTTATTTGCAATTATTTGCAATAATTTGCAATTACACAATACTAGGGCTTCAAAGGACATTAAATGCAACTCATTCTACATTGCTTAAAGCAAATGTAGAAATTGTGTGTACAGACATTTTTATATTAGTTTATGGTTGGAGTTGACTTTAGAAGTAGGATAACTGCCCCAGTTAGTACAAATATGCTACATATATATTGCCCACTATCTGTATAAATATGCATGTTTTATTGTGTTGCTGCTCAAATCATTAAGGTATGTGAGAATTCCGCTATCAGATTAGCAGTTTTCTATAAATATAGCATATGTGTGTTATGTACCTATAATTCATGTAGAAAATAGTATCTTGTATAAAACTGGATAGAAAATATTGGGGACTGGTGCATCCTTCATGTTTTCTGTATGCTTTGATATATTCTGTTATTTCATGCTCTTAATTATGTAATACTATTACATTTTTTTCCTCAAGCTCTGATTATGAAGCACTGAAAAAATATAGGCAATCCCTCTTGCCCTCCATACTGCTTAACATTTGATTTGACTGAAGGGGAAGATGGTGCAACTGTGCTAAATTAGGCATTTGAAGTTGAATGAGTTGAGTTCAGAAACAGAGTGACCAACAGGAGGAGTGTAGTACCCAGTCATTGTCCACATCCACCAACTGTAATCTGTTTAGTATAGGACACAATTTTTATTAGGATATCCACAGGACAGTGAACTTTATGTGTGCATAGCTTTCCTGTGAATCATGTTGTATTACTAGTTTATTCCACTGCTCTGAACCTCCTGAGTGTACCATAGTATATATGAGTCCACCCAGATCTAACCTCTGTCTGTCAAGATTGCAGTGCATTTGTTGACCTAGCTGGTCTACGCACAATTGATTCCTGTTGAATGAGAAGAATATAATCGTATACTTAGTAGCATTTTTACAGCAGTGTGAACTGTTCTTTCACAAACCTACCAAAGCATAAAACATGGAGAGCAATGGTTTCTAAAGTCACACATTCAATTCATATTTCATTTTTTAAGTTGCCTTAAAATACAAGGCACATTAATTTTGTCTCTATGTAGACAGTATTAGTGGCAGAAAAAGACCCAAAATCTTTTTCTTCTGCTATACCTACTTTACTCATGAGAATCTCTCTGCTGTATCCATTATATTATTCTTCAAAAGTTTAAAAGATAGCCATTCAACATCTACAGTTTTTGTTTCCTGTTACTAAATGAAACTTTTTTCAGCATTTTAAAGCAATAAAGGTGATCTCCAGTCCTCTCGTTCACCTCACATATTAAATATTTATGTTAAAAACAAAAAAATACCACAAAAAAGAAAGGTTACCAATGCTTAAAGAGGGGCTACATATCACCTTTCCAAAACATATTGAAGCATAGCTCTCTGGGAATTGTGTAGGCACAGGAAAGAAAAATATTATATAATTTGTATGTGGTAGTGTGTGAAATGGCATTAATGTTCAAGCATGACTTTAATAAACTAGACACAATTAGCATAAAAGTGCTGAGGTTATTGATTTCCTTTAAAACTCTGTCAGGTGAAGCATAATTACATTTTCTTTTTTCATTTCTTGCTTAATTTTCTGAAAGAGTTCTTGGTAACAAAACAGAACTGACAAGGCATAAAAAGCTGTTTTGTTAGTAAATATGTATGTACATGTATATCTTCTATGAATAGACTCTTAACTTTATGACTACGTAAAAGCTTTTCTACCAAGTGTTGTTTATCACTGTTTTTCAATATCAGTGTTGTGTCATGAGAAATCTAGCACACTTTAAAAATCTAGCAGAATCAAAATGGAAAGCAAAGTGAAAAAATGACACTTGGTTGCTAGTTAAAACTGAAAACTAGTAAATCTCATCATCCTTCAATACTGAAAGGAATAACATGTACACAGGTTCTTCAAAAAAAAAGTGTGGTGAATTGCAGGAAGTAATTCTTCTCCAAAGACTCCATTAATATTGACTAGTTATGGTGGATTGACCTTGGCCAGTTTCCAGGCACCCACCCAGCCACTCTCTCACTTACCCTTCGCAACAGGTGTGGTGGGTTGACTCTCGCTGGATGCCAGGTGCCCACCAAAGCCACTCACCACTCCTCCTCCTCAACTGGACAGAGGAGGGAAAATACAGTGGAAGCCTCATGGGTCAAAATGAGGGCAGGGAGAGAGATCATTCCCTAATTACCTTCACAGGGAAAACTTACTTCATGAAAAAATAATTTTATTTATTACCAATCAAATCAGAGTACGATAATGAGAAATATCCTCATTGTTATTATTATATTACTCAAAACTGAGTAATAGCGAATGAGCAAAGAAACAGGAGGAAGGAAAGAAGGCAAGCAAGCTGAGAAAAGATTAAGCATAAGCTGCAAAATGGGCACAAAGACACTTGGTTAATTTAGATGAGAGAGGGAAGACACATATTCTGACTTATTCTGTTATAAATTGCTTGATTTATCTTTTTTCCATTTCTTTAATCTGTTTGATATTCTGTGTAGGTGTTAATGAATATTCCACTCATTTTGCAACAATTCATAAATTTAACTTACATTCAATGACTCCTCAAAGTAAGTAGGAAGTTATGGATGAAAAATCCATATTGAATTTTAGGAAACAGCAATATATTTTGGAGTAGGAAAAAACCAAATTTATCAGCTGAGATTTTACTTTTAAACTGAGAAATGTTTTGCCAATGAGCATTCTGATTGTATGGAGAAAGTACATAAATATAACTCATTAAGTTAGCATTCCTCATGTCTTGGTTTACTAACAGTCCTTGATCTCTTACTTGCCTTTCTAGATCGATTTGCAGTATTAGCAAACAATAATCTCCAAATTCTTAACATCAATAAAAGTGATGAAGGAGTATACAGATGTGAAGGAAGAGTGGAAGCAAGAGGAGAAATTGACTTTCGGGACATAATTGTTATTGTGAATGGTAAGGAGTAAAAGTTATTGAATTGACTTCTTACTTTATTATCATAGTTTATTTTAAAATATATCAGCTTCTAAAATATCCTGATTAAACTAGTTAATATAGTTGTCATGTCTGTTTAGTATTGTTTTCCTACAAATGTATTTGTTTAATATTTGAAAAAAAAATCTATACTGTGTAAGTACAATTAATTGCATTTCATAATATCAGTATATATTTATGTAAAACCTGGATTATTGTTTTTAATCATTCACAAAATAATCACTGCAACAAATGAGTTTCAGATTATAATATATAGTAGTTCAGTTCACCCTTTGTTTTTCAGTGTTTTGTCATTTGTTAAAAATCCACGCTTGATTTTCATAGTTATTTGCCTTCATTGCATTTACATATTTTAACTGTCCAAAAAGCAACATGTATTTTACTAAGATTAACAGTATTATGTATAGATTTTTAACATTTTATTTTTATGAGGAGTAAAATACATAACAAGTTTTCTGAAAAGTGGCATTATATATTTTATTGGTTTATAATACAACCCTAAGATGGAATATGAATGGTTTAAGACAATATGGAACGTTTAGCTCAACCTCCCTCATAAATTCAGGGTTGACCTGTTGAAAAATAAATCTCTCTTCATATATTGTCTGGAAAGGACACAGTTCATAAAGGGGATTTTTAATCTAAGCTTTCTGTTTAATGTTGTTTTTCAATGAAACTGCTTCCATCAGGCTTATTAGGTTCTGAGTTTAGATGCTTTGTCCTTGACTGGTCCTTCTTGGCAAACCTCAGTTTACAAAAGTTATTATGTAAGTTGAATTTTCCATTAATTTCAGGACAAAGATCAGATTCTGACAGAAGTGTTATTTAATCCATATAGTCAAGCAGCAAACTTTGAAACAGAATTTGTATATTATTGTAGATAGTATACAGACAGTGGCAAGGAAATGGGTGATTATCCTACGTATTGTGATAGAATATAGCAGTACATGTTCTACGTACTGTGAAGCTCCCCCAACAAATTGCTTTCCTCTCTGTGCATTGTGGTGCTGTGTTACCTTGAGTCCTGGTTATGCACAGTTCCAACAGCACATCTGATAGTATTTTAAATCCTCAGTGACATTTTCTTCTGCTGCTATTTATGTACATGGTTATGAACCTACATTCTGAACACCTTGCATTTCTATCTGATATTTACATTCAGTTGAGATGAGAGGGAGCCTACTTTAACCTAAAATGTCAGATTGCAGCTATAGTCTGACTTCACATCACCTATTGGTGGTTTATATCCACAAATTTGCTTCTTCATATGTTTATTATGACTCTAGACAAGAATGCTAACACTCTCTTTACCTCTAGACTTCAGTTCACAGAGTTGGGAGCAGGAGTTGCTAACTGATTCTGACGTGGTTGCTCATGTAGAGTGGTATCAATTAAGAGCTGTTTTCTGCTTCATTTGTAGGAATAAATATGTTTTAATATAAAAAGCTGAATGTATTAAATTTGGCCCAAGAAGGCTTTTAGAGCAATATTAAAAATCTGAAAGAAAGAAAAATTGTAGTACTCTTTGGAGAAAAGGAAAACCTATGAATGAATTTGATTCAGAAAAGAAAATGGGGAAAAAGGAGCCATGGAGCAGTCTGTAGGTCACTAAAAGGTACTCAGCTGTATTTCCACCATGTATTCTTTTTCCAAAAAAGTAAGCAATAATATTGGCTTAGGAGGATAATCAAAGCTTAGTATAAAAAGTTATCATGACAGTGTTTGTATGTAGAAACTATTAAAAGTTAGAACTTTACTGTTTATTTACTTGTATTACAATAGTGCCTACAGAATCTACAGAAAGATCTAAGATCTATACAAACCCATAGTAAGAAGTATACAAGGTCTCCAAAGCTGGATAAACCACAGCTAAAGAACATAGAAATAGGAATATTATAGGAAAGCTGGCACACCACAGAATGCATACTTTCAAGGCTTAAAAATTTAAAGGTTTTGTGACAGTTTGTAGGGAGAGGAGACTATAGAGAATTATTATATTAATAATTAAATTAATATTATTAGTCTTTGCTCTTTACACTTGTATTTAGGGTTTACAGTAGAAATATATTCTCAGGAGGAATATAGGGGCTGGTGTTGTAGCTTTGCTGATTTATTTTGAGAGTGGAAGAATTCTCCATGTATGATGTTTCCCTTCTGCAAATAGTATATGAGTATGTTGCTTTTCAAATATCTTCTTTATTATAGAGCAAGAGTTGATATTGTTTATACTTCTGCAAATATGATGTACTCCAATGCTTATATGTACTTCACTCAAAAATGTAAGCTATGGTACAACTGTGTGAAATCCTGGATTCCCTTTTGCAAGGACAGTGACAAAGTTTTAATTAAAGAAGAAAGATATTAGCTATCTTTTTACTCATTGCCCTCTAGATAGAGTGTTATCCATGCTGCAGGTGACCCATACATGCTCTGATTCAGGACAAAGATTTGAACTAAGGTCACCTCTTGTGTGAACAAGAACTTCATTCAGTACTGTTTCCTTGCCTCTGTCCATCTAAAGAGGGAGGGGAGAGACAGTAGAAAAACATTTTGAGAGGTTGAGAGCACCCCAACCTTAAAACAAAGTAATGAAGACCACTTTCTCACAGGTAGATGGTATGAGATCAAATCCTCTCAAGAGGAGGAGAAAATTAAATCTAGTATGAAACATAAATCTCATATTTAAGAACAAGATATAAATTCCCTCTTGGGCCATTTTGGACATAAATGAGTCGTCTCTGCCCATGTGGATGATACTTGCCTACAGAACGGTTTCTTCTGGTATGTGGAGGCAAGAAAAATGAACCACCACTAGAACTATTACAATAAAATGAAGGGTTGACCTTGCAACCACAAGAATAAAATGATTAAATAGTTGAACATAGTGGTCACTTACATCTACAAATAAAGTTAATGTTGTAGAGATGTATTTCATTTTGAAGAGAAGGAATTAGAGAAGACAATGGTATGTGTCTTGAAAATATTTCTTCCATTCTCTACTGTGCCTGGCCGCTAAGCTGATTGATACAATATTGGCTAATTCACTCCTGAGAAAGATGTAAATAACAGGAAGTAGAAATGAAATGGGTAACATTTCTGTCAGACTGTAGTAGAGTATGTTCTTTTATATACCAGGTTCAAAACTAGCTGACCATAGCCGCAGTTATGACTCAAGTCACATGCACATAGTTCTAAAAACTATAAAGTGTAAAAGAAACTATTTTGAAAGCACTATTCAGTGTTCTGGTTAGTGTTGCAAGACTGGGATTCTGTGGTGAAGAGTTTGACGGTGAAGGCCTGGAAATGCAGCAGAAATCCTCTCGCTACCAACTTATGGAAAAGATGAAAGCTGAGTAAATTTGAAAAGGAAGTGTTAAAATACATTTCCCTAGATTATCA
Organism: Falco punctatus; assembly: GCF_963210335.1. Classification (NCBI taxonomy): domain Eukaryota; kingdom Metazoa; phylum Chordata; class Aves; order Falconiformes; family Falconidae; genus Falco; species Falco punctatus. The sequence goes on along the minus strand of NC_137581.1, from coordinate 104,696,067 downwards.
GTCCATGAATTTGGAGATTCGTTGTTCTGGGGACATGGTATTTCCATATCCAATCTGTAGCCCAGGAAATTTCAGATAGGGAAGAAATTATATGTGAAACATACTTAACATAAAAATCTGTGAAAGCAACATAAGTATATTTTAGAAAACGTCTTTAGTTTTAGCTTGCTGTTTGTTATAATGTAGGGTTTTTTGGTAAAATGCTTCAAAAATTATATCTGAACAGAATGCAGATTTTAAAATAATTAAAATCTTGTAACAAAGCTTGATATATAAAATGTAGTTTTTAATTTATGGAATATTGGGGGTATAATGGGTAATAACTTGAAATACACTTGAGTTGGAATATCTCTATGAAATCTAGTGTTTAGGTATCTTTTTCTACTAGCAACACTGAAATTTATATAGCATTTTTTCACTGCTGGTATTTACAGTGTGGTCTAAATGGCAGGATGTTTTGGTTTGCTTTGTTTTTTGAAAAAAAGGTGGTTAATGTAAAATAGAACAAAATAATTCCAGTCTTCCTGAAAACAAAACCTGCTTTTTTTCTTTTTTTTTTTCCCCCCTCTCTCTCTCCAATCCCCACCCCCAGTGGTCTTGTTGATTTATTTCTTTAAGTTTTCTTCACTGTCTGGGCAGTTCCATAAATGGAATAGACATCCTGATCTCAACTGACATTAATGAAAAAATTGTTTTCACTCTAAATGTGACTGGATTGTGCCACTTTGCTGTTAAGTGTGAAATGTGAGAGACTTGCCAGTATAGATTTGGCTTTTCCTCTTTTAGGTTCACGCTTTAGTTCCATCCTACATACATACAAGAACAAAACCAAAGAAAAGCAGATCTTTTCCCAGAAAAAAATGATGAGAAAAACAAAATTTGACTTTTGAAAAGAAGAAATAATATTTCATTTCATTGTTATTGCAGTAATTCTTTGAACATTGAAGCACTTCAGTAATGTGCTGCATTTCACAGTCCTGCAGTTAGTTGTGAGCAGCAAAGAACCTGCTACTTCTGGCAAAGAATTGTTTCACCTTCTCATGTTACTGAGTATTTTTCCAGGCCTAGACTTTAGAATGCATTGCAAAATGGCTAAAATGTATTAAATGCTTTATAAGTGGCCTTTTTTCGTGAAAGATGGATAAGTTGTTGTTGCACAACAGAACTGTTTTGTATTCTGGGTAATGTCCCATGCAATTTCAGAGAGGAAAGAAGTGATCTGTGAAACACAGAAGTACATAACAACATTTACTTACTGATCATTGGTAATTCTGGTACATTACATTCAAAATAATTTTATATATTTAAGGTTCAGAAGGTGGAAAGACTTCTGATTAAAACTGAAATATTTGGTGCAAAGCAAATGAAGTTGTTTCTCAACGGTTGTGGGAAAAGTTTGTGCAGAAGTACAAAGGGAAGCCAAAAGCAAATACATTGGGGTTGCCTGTTTTTTCTTCTTTTCTGTAGTGAAAGTTCAAGCTAAAAACTGAGTCATTCTGATGACAGGATGTTTTTGCTAAGAGAGACGTATAGTTCTGAAGATCTAATCTTCTTTTCCCTTTCCTTTCACTTTCCCTGACATTCCTTCTTTACCATGTATCCTCTTCCAGTCTGCTGGGATTGTTTTTATTTGTCTATTTGTTTGATAGTTAATGGAAACATGTTAGGGACTAGGGACAGCTGTCTTAAAATTACCATATGAGCAGAGATGTTAAATATCAGCGTTTGAGTTGTTTTGTCTTAAATCCTATTGCTTTTTTTTTTTTTTTTTTTTCTTTTTTCCTGCTGGATAGAAGTTCCCTGCAAACTGTTACAATTTTAGTCATAACTTCATCCCATCAAGAACAGACAAAATATGTCACTCTCAGACCACAATTACAATTTCTGGAAATACAATTTCCAAAAATAGATTGTTTCCATTGGGTTCTATCACATTTCACCTTTTGAAGCTGGTGAAACTCCTGCCCAGGAAATATGCAGGAGTTCAGTAAAGAGAATTAAATACACACAATCGACTACTACATACTGACACCTGTTTTAAAAAGGACTGTCTGACATAAGTACATATTTGCATGTTAGCTTTATAATTGAATGAAAGAGAAAAAAGACTAGAGAGATATTTTCATTTGAGATAGGTAAATTAGTGCCCATCATAACTCCGTTGTGTCTTATACATTCTAGATGTAACTTCAGTCACTTAAAAATTTTCTGTAAGAAAATTGAAGGACTGCTGAAAAAAGCTTTTAAAAATTTATTCTATTGAGGGGGGAAAAAAGTTTATAAATGTCCTGATAATATTAAAAATCTAGTAATAGTGATTCATGTAACATGTGTTACAGGTTACAAGTGTAAATTGATCCTTAAGTGTAACCATAAATTCCAAAATTAGTAAAGGATCCTATCCTGTGCTTTAAATTTCTCAAGAAACACATGAAACAATTTAGTTTTTCAGTAATAGGACATAATGTTTTATTTTTCAGTTCCCCCTGCAATTACTCTGCTACAGAAGTCCTTTAATGCCACTGCAGATCGGGGAGAAGCAATAACTTTGTTCTGCAGAGCCACTGGATCACCTCCACCTGAAATCAGTTGGTATAGGTAAGTTCAGTTGAAGTCTACACATCATAACACATTGCTTTAATGTGTCATGATTTTCTATCACAGTCTATTAAGCTATGCAACCTTCATTTCTTAACTTTTAAAAGCATTTGCTCTCCAATTCTGTTATAATGTCTAAAGCTAGATTCAGCGTTAATGAGTGAATGAACTCACACAAACTGAATTGCACTCAGGTCACCAGCAAGTGAGATAAATGTAAAAGGTAACTAAAATATTATATTGATATGATATCCTCCTATTTGAGCAGAAACAAATAAAGCTGAAACAATGAGTTCATGTCTCAAAAGCAATACAAGCAAAGGTCTCAACTTTTGCACACAAATTCATCAGGTAAAAACATACTGCATTTATGCAATGAATAAATAACCAATACCGTTCAGCAACACTGATAACAAAGATAATATTTTCCCCATCTGTAAAAATAGATTCTAACCCTAACTCTCCATTTCAATGACATTCAGGAGGTATGGCTTTAGACACCCCTAGGACATCAGAGTGTTTCATTGAATAAATTTCAAGGGTATATTACATAATTTTTAAAGTGTAGTATGTTTTGAAAATGAAACTGCTTTTAAGTTTGGGTGTGGTTTTTTATGATATCAATGACATAAACATAGTATAGTTATGTCATTTGGGAACACCATATAACATTCGTAAAAGTTTTAATATCCATCCACTCTATATTCTATTTTAACAAAGATATGCATCAGTCCTGGGATATAAGGTATCTCAGATACTTCATATCAGTGCACATTTCTGTTTTAGACCTGAAAAATGCGCATCTTCTTATATTATTTCAGGCAAATTAAAAGGTCATTGTATTTTTAAAAGGGACATACAACAGATTGCATCAATTTTTCATTTCCTTTGCAATCTGAACAATGTTAGATTCATTTTAAATGTTAGCTTCCTTTGACTTGACACCGTTATCTTAACATGCCATAAGTTAAATGTGGATTTAAATTTTTCTGTTGTGCAATATGGATCTCAGGAGATGTAAATAATTAGAATACAATGTTAATTCCTGAATGTGACTTAGAATTCAAAATTTAATGAAAAGGAGAATGAAGAAAAACAAAATATGTAGAGCCCAAATTAAAGAACTGCTGCTAAATTCAAAGTAAGTAATTTTTTACAAAGTCTGCCTTACCTGGCCAGAATTAATAAGAGTTGTCTGTAATTTGGTATCCTAAATCGCCTTGTTGTAAGACAACCAGCATTCATGTTGTACATTATTAAGAAAGAAAGCATAAATTTCCACAGTTTGTGGATATCTCTGATTATAGTTGTGGGCTTTTTCTAATATTTTATAAATATTACACTATGTACTCAGGCTGTGTCTTGGAGGCATGCTTATCACTATGTCTACTGATAAGAACTTACTGAAGGATTTTCCTTTGGTTTGTCAGCCCCTGAGGCAACCGACTGACTTGTTAAACCATTCATTAAATATCTTCATGAAGTTTTTACAAAAGCTTCACAGGCTTGTGTACTGGATACTGAATCTTAAATGCATAAGCTTCTTTTCTGTTCCTATTTACGGAACCATCTCATAGTGAGTAATATTGGATTATGTGCCTCTCTTCCCTGTTTTTGGGGCGGTTTGTTCTCCCCCCGCCCCCCCTTCATTCTCTTTTTATTTTGTCTCATTAGGCCACAAATTCTTGACAATGGAAAATGCTTGCTTTTTTATTTGCTGGCAGTGAGAGATTGTAAAGCAGTAGCTGGAAAAGGCCCCGGTCTCTATGACAGAATCTAATTATTAATACGCAAGCAGGGGGAAAAAGATGGGAGGAACTAAACTATTTTTTCTAGAGAAAGCAAACTTGATTCTAAATTCTGGTTTTCAGTGCTAATTTTCTGTGTCAAATTCCTGAAATTTCTGTCCTGAACTGTTCAGGTCACTTTTCACTCACATATAGGTAGCCAGTTAAAAGGATTCAGTCAGCTAATACCTTCTTCTTGTCCTTGGACTTACCTTGCAAATATGTCAAGACAAAGTCCCTAGTTTTCTAGAATACTTCAGATACTTTTTCTTTAACAATTAGACTGAATGTAGGAAAACTAGATCAACATAATCCTTGTATTTGAGAAAAATCTAAAAAGCATTGTCCATGGTAGGAATGTCTATCAAAACTGATTTATCTAATATTAATATGATTGTTATCCATTGAGAACCTAATTGAATCCATCTATCAGCGTTAATGGCTAAGGTGTCATATTCCCAATTTCATCCTGTTTAGTTTATTTTTTGATGTTGAATGTAAGCTGATATTAACTTCAGTTTTATGCTTCTTTTTAAATAAACAAGTGGAATTACATCTTGAATTTCATTAAGCACTAATGCTGATTTTGCAAGGATTATGACTTTTGGTTACAGCAAGCTATGGGAATCGTGTTCAGTTTTATTCCCAACTGCACAGTTTATCTATGTGAGTTCAGTCATTTTGTTTAATTTGCCTCAGGTTAACCATTTGTAAAATGGGCAGGTATAATGGGGTGACTTATTGGAAGTCTGTTTTCTGAATACATAGCTATGCTAAGAGAAAAAGTCTAGAGAGATGCAAACTTTTATAACAGAGAAAAATGTTTCCTTTGTAAAACATTCAAAAGTACACAGAGAATTCTGGAGAGCTGAGGAAAAAGTTCTGATAAACAGGGTGGGAATGATTTCTACTCATTTCTGCTGGATGTTTTTCATTATATCTTATAGAAAGTATATCAATACCTGTTGAGAAGTTTCAGTAAGATTAAAGACCAGTTTTATACACAGTTCAGTGTTCTCATGTCTATGTTGCCCTTTAAAATTGGCTCTGGCACCAATTATTCTCTCATTCCCTGTATTGAAGTTTCTTTAGCCAGGCCTGCGTTATTTGGGTCTATCATTATGTAGTCTTACATTCCTTAAAATACACTGATATTTTAGTCAATTAAAAAATAATTTATCCTGATCTTATTTTCTCTCATTTCCTTTTTGGTTTCCAGTGAACTGATTTAACAGGTCAACTTCAGCTTGAGCATGAAAAATTGCTGTATTTTTAAACCAAAATGACAGTACTGTTGAGGTATCTTATATGTTCCTCTGTGTTGACTGTAAGCAAGATGCTGGACAGAACAGTAGTTTCAAGTCTTAAACTCTAAGACAGTAGATAATGTAGTAAAGATTTAACCTTTTATGTTGACCCTTTTCATTTCCAGGTGCTGACAATGTTTAGATTTTGTCAATTTAAAATTAAGGTGTCTACACTTAAGTGTCAATCTTTTTCAAAAAAAAAAAGAAGAAAAAAAAAGCATTACTTCACTTACAAATTAGTGACTTTGAAAAAACTGGTCAAGCAAAAAGGTCAGCAAGATTTAGTTGCTGCTCTATTTAATATCCATATGTTCTTTGTTGGTATTTCATAGACCCAGAGAATCTAATTCTTTTACGACTTAACTGATATCTCTATTGAAGCTGATATTACATTAGTATAAAGCATAACCTTCAGAGAGGCAATACACTAATACAATTACATTAGCCAGGACTGAAAGATAAAGGTCCATATGTACAGGTCAGGAACTGGAAATCTACTTACGTATATGGTTTTACTGAAAACACGATGATTGTTTACTTATGTGGAGGTAATTTAAACTAGTAAAGTTTAGCTGGATCTATCTATTTATCTTTACTGACAGGACTTAGAGTTATCTGAAAAAAAGAAGTAACCTGCTTTTAATGTTATTAATGTTTTCCTGTTCTCCAATATTGACATCAATCTGAACCTTTCCTCTTCACTACAGTGTCCAAGAAAACAGTCATAATCTCATTTCTGCTTAGAAATAGTCATAGATACAGGTGATGTTTGTGATAACAGGCATTTGTAAAATACTTCTGACTTTGAATATAGATTTTTGTTTCCTAACAGAAATCACTAGATTGTTTTTGTGAAACTACTTATGTGGAAAATAAGACCTTTTCTGTTCTGCAAAACAATTTCCATTTTTGCTTTGGAAAGGAGATTAACAAAAATCACAATAATGTCTTGAACGGACAGCTATGTGGATTATAGTTATTTACATAAATGTTACTGAAATGCTGGCTATATAGATGCCCGGGGAATCCTGTTAATAGATATAAATGTTACCAAGAAAGAAGTAGTATTCTCACTTTTAAGGAAAATAATACGTTAGAAAATATTAAATATATATAGCTGGTAGCATTATCTGAGAAGGTGGTAAAAAACAGTGTTGTTCAAGTCCAAAACTAGGCATATTGAATAGTAATACATATTGGTTTCATTTTATAAATAGGTTGTTTTCAAAAGTTGGCCTTGTCAGCAGGATTATCAATGCTTATGAGAATCAAGCAAGTTTTATGTAGGTGCTTATTAGAAGGGGTTGCTGATGACTCAAGAGAAATAAGACCAAAAAAAAGCCTACAGCAAACTAAGCAGAAGAAATTAAAAAAATAAAATAAAATGCAATCTTGAAGAAAGGAGCTCTTTTGAAAACTGCGTATGCCAAGGTGCTCACATGGACCAGTCAAGCCTCAATCAGCCCTCAGAATTGTTCACAGGTTTTATTATATCTGTACCATCTGGTCAGAACTCATTCAAACATCTGGAGACATGCCTGCTTACTAAGTTGTGGCTAGCCAACAACAACTGAGTGGAAATAATTTGGAAGAGTTCTTTATGTGCCAGTAGGCTCTACATGTATGTAATGTATTTTTTTGTAAGTTGGTACCTGGTTACTAATGTGAACTGCAATAGTTACATTTAGAAAATACACTTTAAAATGTTTATCATGTACAAGACTGTATTTGTCTAACCTGCTTCTTCTATCCTTCCTTAATTGTAAGCCATATGTTAGAGTTCTAGTCACAAGAATGTTTTTAACATTAAGTCAATATTGATCATTTAAGAATAAAGATAATATAATATTATTAATATGTATATACCTTAGAACCTCACAACAAAATTGTAAAGCTGGGGTCTTGAACATCAAAATGCAGTTAAGAATTTTTTCTTTGTGCACATATAATTATTCTTAAGAAAAAACACCATGATCCTGCAGAACAATTTTTGTTATGCTAAAATCAGCTCCCTTCAATACATGCTGCCAATTTATATCACGTGGGTTAATGCATTTTTGAGGCTAGCATAATAACATTCTCTTCCCTCAAATATTATTTTCAACATATTGATGCCTCCATAGCGCATTGTTTCAGAGTTTGGAACCTACCAGTTGATTTCTCCATTGTTCTTTTTTTTTTTTAGGAATGGTAAACTTATTGAAGAAAATGAAAAATATATGCTGAGAAGAAGCAATACAGAACTAACAATAAGAGATATAAAAAATATTGATGCAGGTCCTTATATCTGTAATGCTAAAAACAAAGCAGGAAATGATAAAAAACAAACATTCCTTCAAGTTTTTGGTAAGTACTGCATAGTATGTTCCATCCTCCCTTTTTAAATGTAAACAGTAGGAAACTGAGGTGATAATTCACAAATTTCAGTGGAACAGTATTCCTGCTAGTTGTCTACTGGTGCAGCAAACCACTGTATAATTTTAGAGCCTTTTCATCCCGGCTGGCTACTTTAACCTTTACACCTGAATTTAATTTTGAAAAGGCTGTCTTTGGCATTTGCTTTTCTACTATTCAGATACAGTACAATGGAGTGTTAAATTGTTAATTTTAATTCACTCTGCTTTTCCTTTAAAAGTTGGCTGCTTTAAAGAAAAGCAGGAAGAAAAAGAGGAGAAAAATCTGACAGGGGAAAACTACATTATTTGGTCTTTTAAGCAGTACTTTTTTTTGATATGACACTATGCAGAGGTGTTCCTGATTTTTTAATTTGTTTTCCTTTCTTGTTTTTTTTTTTATTTTTTTTAAGTGCATGATTGCAGATGTAGTCACAAAAGTATTGTCTGATCTGACTTTCAAAGGATAAATGTAGTCACAGGAAACCCCTTTATTTTCTTTCTATGCTATACCAACCAGTATTTGAAGTTTTTTATAGCTGTAGCTAGTGAGAGTAGGCATCTGTGAGAATGTAGAAAACTTCCCTCAGAAACATTATGTAGGATCAAGGCTATAGATTACTTATGAAAAACCTACAAAAAAGATAATGTGTTGGGTAGTTTTTTACAGTAACTATAGCTTGTCGTAGAGAGAAACACTATTCATATTTGAAGAGCTAAAGCATGTACTTAGGACCATGGAAAATTAAATTTAAGGTTCCAGTTAAAACTAATAATAATTTATACAAAGTGAAACAGTTCTAACAGGAGAGGGTAATTTAAAACTTGCATTGCAAGAGCTAAGCTGTTGGGTTGGATAATACTGTCCTTTGGGATCTGGGAGCCTGAGGCTGAAGCCATGGTGTCAGGTGAGTAGGTCAGCTGTGTCTGTGTGCATTCCACTGCCTTTCCTATTTGAGAAGCTCTTCATAGCCCTCCATGCTGTGCTGTCTCCCGTGCTCCGTACTCCGGATGGGTTGCCTAACCATTGGGCTAATTTGTTGTTCTGAGGTGCTTGAAAGTTATTCTCAATTACTTTTCAAAGGAAAGAAGATTGAATACAATTTTATATTTCATCCCACCTTCAAGATGTATAACATCTTGAAGTTTTTTTGGAAAACTGAAACATTTGATTTCCAAAATTGAACAAAAAAATAATAATAAAAAAATAAAGAACTAGAAAAGACTTGCTAGTTTTCATATGAGTTAGAGATGTTTCAGACATAAATAATTTTGTTTATTGAGTAATTTTAAGTGTGGCTTAATTTTACTTAGTTTTTGCCTAGGGCAAGGTAACTTTTTTGTTGAAGGAATAGGGAAAGGGAGACACCAGACTAAGAGTAAGTACTTTCTATGTATGTTCTTCCATCTTTTATTAACCACTATTCTAGGAACCCCCTGGAAAGCTAAATCCAAATTATTTAATAGATAGGATAAGTTTGATTCATTTTGAACCTGCACAACCTTTTTGTTTCCATGACATCCCAAACTCCTAAATTTTTTAAGTAATTTCTTTCTTGCATGAAAAAATGTTTCTTATGTTTAAAGCCTATTTATATACTTGGCTAAGAATTATAATTTTAAAATAAAAAGTGAAGGATACTTCCATATGTTCTTCACATCAAATATAGTTTTCTCATTGGTTCATTTGTTTTCTAAGCTGTGAGCTTCCAGTCTATTTAGTTTCTCCCACTGTGGGAGCTGTTATGAATCTCTGAACCACACGTTCCTGTGCTTTTCTGGTTACAATACCCTGTCTATGAAATAATAAGCAGGAATGGTACACAGGGTTCACATTGTGGAGGAAAGTCTTGGTGTAGGTGTTTTACATACATAATCAGTGGGAGGGCAGCCTGAGCTTATAAAAAACGTTTCATTGGCATTTCAGTAGTTCCTGACAATAAGTTTCATGAAAGTCAAATGAATACCTCAAGATGCATTACAGAAGACCCTTTATAATTATTGTGTAATTTAAGCACATACTTCTTTTTTTTTAATACTTTCTAGATGTCTTTTTAAGTATAATCTGAATTTTTTTTATAGCAGGAAGTTTTTGCAGCTGTTTTTAATATGACTTTTATTGGTTATTGAGAGAAATATGTGCTATTATTAATTTATTATCTATCACCAAGGCAGACAAGACAAAATGTAACAGACCTCTCCTGTCTTATACCTCTTAAATGTGTTCCAAATACTAAATATTTGTATTAATTTAGGCCATCACAAAACATGTAGCTTCGAACCAAAGAGGTTGTACTGAGTCTATGAGATTGGGGTGAGAAGCTGCATTTGTTTTACATTTACAGTGCTCAGAATACACCGAACTGAACTAGTTTCCCTGTAAGCTTAAGAAGTATATTAACATGTTTTGGCATGGATTTTGGTTTGGTGGTTATATAGATTTTTTTGCTAAGATACCATTCAATACATATATGGAAGCTCTTCATTTCAATTCACTGGAATAAATGACTCTGTAAAGGGAATCCATGGATCTCTGTACAGAACTATTGTACCTGCTCATCCTAGATATTATGAAGTAAACCAATGGCAGCTTCACAAAGTGCATTTCATGTGGTGTCAAAAGTTCATACATTTTCTATATTCCTTCTTCCTCCCTCATATGTCCTTACCTGTTTGGAACACCTCTACTTTTTTAAAATAAAAATTATACAGTCTACAATGTCAGTGATGCCGGTTCTCTCAAAAGACAAGTCTTAAATCCCTTTGTGTGTGAAGTAGTAATACCATTTTAACATGTACAAAGACTCAGGTTTATCATGCACTACATCAAGTCAACACTTCATACTGGTGTGTGTACTAATCCTTATTATGTCAGAAATCAAGTTTCAGGAATCTGTTTCTTAGAGATTTCCTTGTTGGGCTCTAGCTTTTTTGCTAAATTCAATTTGTACCAGCAGTTTCCAGGAGGATGGGGTTGCAGTTTTGCTACCTGATTCAAATGTGGCTGTGCAAGTAGATAGCATGAGTATGATTCCTCATGTATGACGTTAACCAAGAGATCCTATCAGGCAGCGATACAGACATATACTAAGCCTCTCACCAGTAAATCCATGTTTGTATTCATAACAAGCTGTCTAAAGCAGTTCTTTTGATGAGATACAATCAGGACTATCTCAAGCTTTATACATGTGCTGCTTCCCAAGTCCGATGAAACTCTTTTGTCAAAGGTATGGGTAGAACTCTGTGAATTCAATAAATTGCGTACCTTTTCCAAGGAATCAGTTGTAAGCAACCAGTCTAGAACCTCACAGTGCTATCCATGTTCTTTTTAAGCTTTTTTGGAAGCTATAGGTATACAGCAATGAGCTTAGCCCTTGTCTGAGATGAATCCGGAAGAGACCAAGAAAGGAACCTGAAAGAAACTTGTTCATTGAGGGAATGTTAGAGAACTTAACACCAACCTTCTCTGCTCAGACAGCAAACTTTCCAACCAGTAGATGTTATTTCTGTATTTGGCTGCATCACTCTGTTAATATTTTAAAAAGGCATGTCCGGTAGTAAGCAGTTATTTACCTTCCAAATAAAGTAATTTTAATTAAACTTAAGCATAACTCCTTTCCACATTTAAGCCTTCTTTCATTTCAGTCAGGTCATTCAGTTTACAATTTTTCAAGTACATTATAATACAAATATTTCAATATTTTTGACTGAAGAAACCAGCAGACCTGAAAGCTTCCTGGATTTATTTTCCAAGACGCTGTATTTTCATTTGTTTCATGTTTGCCAAAGTATGGCAAGCAAATGCAAATTCACTTTGAGAATGATCTTGTCAATTTAGAAAGAACAGTTAAAGTGGGGGTAGGAAACAACTGCGTCAGCATTTCTGTCAATACTAGACTTGGCACTCTCAAATAAATATTGTTATTTACATGTACACAAAAGTATTTTAATATTTTTCCAGTATCCAAATTGTCATTAGAAAGTTGTCAAATACTGTTAAAACTTCTAGTCAATAGCAAATTATGACTCATGACCTACAAAAATGAAGCAATTAAACAATATCCACCATATGAGCTCTCTTCTTCCTAGGAATAACTGTCAGCTAGATAAATTTGATGTTTAATCAGTGCTTATTTCTTTAAATGTCAGCTGCTTATGTCTAAAATGTCAAGATAATTTTTTTGTCTTGCAGTGATCCATCTGAAGAAGGCCTTACAAATTTAGAATATGTCTAAGATTTAAAATTGAAAATTATTAATTATGTTTTAGAACATGCATAATCTGGAGCAGATCCTATTGTTTTTCATGTTGCCCAGATGGGGATATCCTCATGTTATGGAAATAATGTAATTCCAAATTTTTGGAAATTTCTGGCATAAAATACTGTAGATTATACCTTTCTGATGAGTGGTATATCTGCTATAGGTCTTGTCTTGTTTCCAGGGTTGATATTATAATCAAAGGAAAGAAAGGAAAGAGCAGATTATATTGTAGCTCAGAGACAGAGCTACAGAGTACCTTGGTACCAAGGTAAATTATTTCATAGGCATTTGGATGATCCTCAAAGTGAGAACAATAACTCAAGTTATTTTTAAGTTTAACCTAGTTATCTTGTCTTTCAAATTCTTTTTTGTAGTTCTTTCAACTGGCATCCCTTGTTGTACCACTGAGGAGAGTTTCAGCTTTTCTCAGCCAAATTGATGTTATGTTAAAGCAGTTATGCTTTGCTTACTACCTTCTACTGCTTCCAGTAAAGCTGGATTCAGTTGACATTTCAAGAGCCCGTGATCACTCAGGGTATTTCCTTACTGCGCTCACCGTACTTTATATCTTAATGAAGCAGTATATTGGTTCAGTGGTTTGTTAGGTAAAATATTACTTATTTTTCGTCTCTATGCAGTAAACACACAATAGATTATTTGTAATAGTCAAGGGTGAACAGACAGTAGACAAGCAACAGAAGAAGTATAGAGATAAGGAATGAGAAGTGAGACCAAGAATGGTGTGGTGGAAATGAATGAGAGTTATGTGATGTGTCTGCATATAGCATATGTGAACCTTGTTTTGTTAGTTATTTTTATTGGTGATGCTGAATGCAGAAGCTTTGAGACAACAGTCATAAATGAAATAGTGGTCATAAAATTAAACAGGAGACTAGACATAAGGAAAATATTTTTCACCATGAGGACAGTCAGGCACTGGAACAAGCTGGTGAGAAAGTCTCTGTTCTGGGCATTTTTCAAGATAGTGCACAACAAATCCCTGAGCAATCTGAACTGAACAGTCTGTTGACTGTGTTGATGAGGAGGTTGATCAAGATGACCTCCTGGAGTCCCTTCACCCTGAATTTCCCCTTTTGATCCACTAAAAACATTAGTCCTCTGCACAGCATACGCTTTAGTAACTGCTTTAGAAAATAGATTACCTCTCTGTTTATTTTCTGCTTCATATACAATATACCATAGTAGGGCTTCCACAAAAGCAAAACTCGGGAAAACTTCCTAGAAAATACATTGCTTTCAACAAGTGTACTTAATGTTGACAAACTCAATGTTAATAGCTGCCATAACTTAATTCACTCATATAAACTTAATTCATTGTTTTGGGGTCTAAACATATTCTGTCATATTCTTATTACATGATTACATGTTGGGTTTTACAGTGGGATGAGTGTCTGCTTCAATATGTAAAGATAGGTTCAGAGAAACTTATTAATGATTATATATGAGTGAATATGTAGAACCCAAACATTTTTAATTAAGATACTTGAATGCCATGGAAGAGAGTAATATTCTATGCGCATTTTACAACTAGTTCTTCTATAATATTGTACAAACAAATCCCCTAAATAAAAGTGTTCACATGTAACCAGAAATTGTATTGCATATGTAAACAACCTGACAAGGTACAGTACAGTTTGAGAGCTGTACTTGCTGTGTACTCGTGGCTATAAAGTGGAATGATTTGAAGAATGTAAACAATATTTGGAATTTTTCAAATGTATCTTACCACCAATTTACTCAGTAAGTAAAGATAAACAGGTTTGTATCAGAGGACTGTGCATTTCTTAAGTGTTAAAAACAGTACAGTATGTTTGTTACCCAGGAATTTTGTTAAATTCAGTAATTTCTGTAAGGCAGTTAGATATTGCTAAAGACTACAGTCCAAGAATATGAATATACTTTATTTTTTCCAAATAATTTGTATTTGAAGACAAACACAGATTATTGCAGAATCAAAGAATGCCAAAGAATGAGTCAGGAAGGCACCTCTGGAGACCATCCAGTTCAACCCCCTGATCAGAGCAGGGTCAGCCAGAGCATATCTCAGAACCATGTATAGCTGGGGTTTGAATATTTTCAAGGATGGAGACTCCAGAGTCTCCTGAGCAGCTTGTTCTACCATTTAGTCACCTTCTCAGTAAGAAAGGTTTTTCCTTTTCCTGTGTTTCAGTTTGTGCCCATTGCCTCTTGTCCTGTCACCAGGCACCACTAAGAAGATTCTGGCTCTATCTGTAATCACCTCTATCAGATATTTATATGCATGGCTAAGATCCCTGGAGCCTTCTCTACTCAGGGGTGAATTGCTGGCTCATTGTCAACTTCTTCTGCACCAGGACACTCTGGACCTTCCCTGCAGAGCTGCTTGCCAGCCAGCCAGCACCCAGACTGCACTGATGCATGGAGTTATTCCTGCCCAGGTGCGGGACCATCATGGAATCACTGAATCTTTGCTTCATTCCTGAAGTGCCAGAGGGTAGCTAGAGCAGGCTAGTACCTAAGGGACAGTGGGCCAGGAGCAAAATAGGCAATCACAGCAACCAAGGAAGGGGCTCATCAGCCAGGACCTATTCCACACTACCCCAGTGAGGGAGCAGGCAGCCCTCAGGGTGCCAACCATGCTGAGCCAGGAGTCCAGGTCATCTGCATACAGAGATGGTTCTCATGCAACTTGAAGTCTGAAGAGTTTATCACTCTTATAGATGGTAACATTAAACCTTTAGTTAATCCTAAGTACAAAAAAAAACCAAACAAACCACAAAAAAAAACCAAACGTGGATGTACTTTAACAAAAAAAAAAAAAAAAAAAAAAGTGGTTTAAAAAATAGATTTTGACATGACATTCTTTGTGCAGGATGAGTAATGTAATTTGTATTTTTAACAGTACAGCCTCAAATAATACAACTTAAAAATGAAACCACGTTTGAGAATGGGAAAGCCACGCTCATCTGTGAAGCAGAAGGAGAACCAATCCCCGAGATTACTTGGAAGAGGGCCATTGATGGAATAACATTCTCGGAAGGTGACAAGGTAAATCAGCCTTTAATGTCTAAAGTATCTAAATATGTACTGTCTGGCTAATATTTTTATAAGCAGAAAATTAATTTAGAAATAGATTAATTCTATATTCTTCTGGAATTGGAAGGAATTTCTACTTTCCAAGGTAATAAGAGCGATGTGGAGATTCTAAAAATTAAATTAAAAAAAAAAAAAAAAAAGCAATTAAAGTGCTGAAAGGTAATTCATCTTATCAGGCCTAAATTTTCATATATAATCCTTAAGAGTTTCAGTTTCATCTTGATCATAATGGCTGCCCATAGCCTTTCTTGAATATATTTAGACCCTTTCCAGTGTTTCTCAAAATGCAGTGGAGCCTATAAAAGTCTGAAATAAAATACTCTGAATACTTTGGTGTTCTTTATTTCCCACTTCTGAAGCGTTGGGTTTTTTTCCCCGTTTTTCTGTTACATTTTTCTTTACACAGAGCAAGTAGTCTATAACTAAAAATAGAGCCTATTTTCCTATTTTGTTTTCCCATTTTCATGTTTTATTAAAAAAGTAAGTTGAATAAAGGTTACAGTATGACAATGAAGAAAGTCGGTTACAGTAGGAACAAAACCTGTAATTAGATGGGATGGTGAAAGCAAAGGAAACTGTAATGTTATTCCTAACCATGCAGATAACAAGCTCTTCCTACAGAGCCCTTTTTCTTTTTCCTTTTTTTTTTTTTTAAAACTATTTTCTTTTACTATTTGAACAAGTTTTTTTCTTAATTCCCTTACATAAACTATAGATTTTCTCTGTGCTGGTTAATAAAGTATGAGATACCATCTTCCTGGCTGGCTAATTCCAAATTTTAACTCCAGATAGCCAAACAGCTAAATACTGGCTTCTTGAGGATGTTTGCATATTCATAGGTGTTGTTTAAAAAAAACAATTGACAAACCTACATTGCAGTCATGCTACTGAGGGAATTAGATACATAGTAAGTCACTCAGTGTATAGGGAATTGCTGTATATTAGGGAATTACATATTTCCATTATTTGTGCTCTCAAGATAAATGTCTGGTCTGGTCTAGTCTCTGACTTGACCTTTCCTCTAATTGAGGCAGTTTATGTGAGACTCTGTCTGCCATTTTCCTGCTATGTGATTTCCATTTTGCAGCAAGATAACAGTATTTATATAGTATTTTTTTCTAATAGTTTTGCATTAAAATGAAGTTTTTCTCCTTAAATATTTCAAGTCAAAGGTCATCTTTCTGACCCACAAAGACTACACTTGGTTCAAAGGTTACAAGTGTAGGCTTCCACTTATGTTTGGAATGTTTGTAAAAAAACTTTCTTATATCAGAAATGAAAAATGAAAGCAAATCACAGAAACAAGATTAACAATGTTGGTGCAGTTGAAACCTGAAGTTTATCCAGTGCTTATGTAAGACATTATTACATTCTTAATTCAAACTGCAGATGGTTCAACTGTCTAGACATGTTACTGTAGCTTTCTCTGAACTGTGGCTCGACTGAGTAATACTGAAAACCAAACTAAAACCTATATTCACTTTCTACTAGTGTGCTGATATACTGTATGTGGATGATAAAAAGATGAGAATAAATGCAGTTATATGGTTTCCTTTTTTCTTGCCAATGAGAGAACTCTGTGTATAGCTCATGGGAGAGTTTATGCTTAATGTTGAATAAGTTTCCTGTAATAGTCTGTATGTTCTTGAGCTATAAAATATGCTGCTGGATTTACCCTGTGGTTCTCAAGATCCAGGGTGCCAAAGCCTTGGCTTGTGCTTTACTACCAATTTAGGTGAATACAA
This sequence comes from Falco punctatus, assembly GCF_963210335.1. NCBI lineage: Eukaryota > Metazoa > Chordata > Aves > Falconiformes > Falconidae > Falco > Falco punctatus. Next base: position 104,678,879 of record NC_137581.1, on the reverse strand, counting down.
AACGAAACTGGTAGTGATTAAATTGTTCAATAATTGTTGAATAATACAGCAATGTTTTGCACACAGGAAGAGAAGGAAAAAGTGAACTGAAGGAAGTGGGGAAAGAAGGGGGGGGCATTGTAACATAGTTTTTAATTGAAAATATTACTTATATGTGATAACTTTTGAAGTAATGTCTAATCACCAGACATACTTGCATAAACATAAAATCATCATCTACATTCAGTGAATTAATCTTTTGAATTTTTTACCAGTTTTAAAACATTTTTTAGTACAGACTGCGCTTTATACAACTTTTTTGTTGAATTAAGAATATCTTTAGGGGGTTATTTTTTTCTGCGGAAGATGGAAGAACTGTTCTAATTATAATATTCACATGATGATGATTAAAAAACACAGAAAGTCTTGCTCTTATTTTTTAATTATTTTATTTCTTTTAGTATGTAGATCCTCAATCATGTCATTCTTGTTTTGCTAAAATGCAAGTATACCTTGTGTGGATAAGGGAGAAGTCTGAATGTAAGATCATTCTTAGCCTGCATGGATTCAAAATGTTTTCTTTCAAATGATAGATAGGGCTTATAACCAGGACATAGACTTTTCTGAGTTTTGAAATTATTATGTCCAAAAGAATGGAAAATATGCACCAAAGTCATAGATCAAAGAAATAACCCTGCTGGGCTTAAGGAGGATAATGTTAATGAGTGAGAGGTCTATAATTATCTCTTAGGAAAATATAGCTTTGATAAAAGATTTTCAGTACATCAGAAATGTGTACTTGAAAGTTGAAGGCAAGTGAGTTCAAACCAGAAGCAAAGAAGCCTTTTCTTCTCATTTTATGAGCTAGCCTTTGGAATAATCTACCTCACAGTGTGTGGTCCTTCTTACATTGAGAATTTGAAATAAAGGTGGCTTTCCCCTTCCTCTGACCTCTCTTGAAATTTTAAATGGAAAGTTTTCCAGGAGGTCACATTAGGTGACTTCTGTAATCCTTTTATGGCTCTATAACCCATAAATACATGAGTGTGTAACCCTGAGTAAATGAATGATTATGTGTGACAGAAGGTGTTTGGCTCACCCTTAAAGATTTGAAAATGGAAATTAACATCTAGTCCAAGATTCATATGCTATTACAGTGTCGAGCCAAAACTCTGCTTGGTGCATGTACTCTGCCTCTGCACCTCTAGTCCCTGACTCCCCAGTATTGTAAGTCTTTTCACTAACATTCCAACCTGGCCATGCCTCTTTTGGCTGTGGTTCAAAATGCCATGTTGCTACAGACCTCTGTGGATCCAGCAGGCCTGGCCCTTTTCCCAGTGAAAAGAGCAGGCAGGAGAAGTGTTGCTTTTTGTAGAACAGAAGGAAGGATATTGATTGGATTTGGTTTGCTGTAACCACTTATAAAATAGATTTTGAAGATGCACATAAATATCTACACATATACCTGAAGGAGAGCGTATCCTGATCCTCTGAACAAAAATGTCATTGTTTGCTGTGCGGACTGCAGAACTGTGAGGGCAGTTTCATGCTCTGCTTTTCTAGTATCTGATTCTAGCAGAAATATGAAAGCTGACCAATGTTGCTTGTAATTACCATTTCAAGCCTTGTTTTGGAATACAAATGACAATAACAGATGGGGCTTGTTATGAGACAGTTTCACCACTGTATGCAGCATGTGTCCAAAGAGGCAATCTGCTCTGAAGAATTTATGATCTAAACATGTAAAATGAATGAATGAAGTCAGTGCAGAGAGGTCACAGTCCAGAACCTGGTACTCAGCTTTGATCATGCCTCACGTGTGGGGTAACTGATTAACAGAAAAATGAAACAAACAAAAAAAAAGATAATTTGCAACTTGGATGTTGGACTTAAGACATATGAAATTATACTGTATTTGTCTATATTCGACACAGATTCACCAAATGTCTTTAAAATACCTTAAAGTATTCTTCTTGTATCCACAAGTAAAAAAAAGAAACAAAAAAAAAAAAAAAAAAAAAAGTGATTTTAACCTCATAATGTAGACTACAGAAATAGCTTGAGTTCTGCTTCCTTCCATCTACCTACTACTACAATAATAATCTGGCTGTCCCCATGAAATTTCCTGTGACATTGTTTTTAAATATTGCAGAGCTCAGACCAATAATTAAATTCTTTTCCAAGTTTGAATTTGCTTTATGTTGGCATGCAAATCATAACTAGTAGTTTTTCACAGTTTTCATGATCAGACAACAGGCAAATGTGAAGAATTTGGGGGATGTTTTGTCTTTTCTTTGAAAGGTCAACTCTGCCTCCCCCCTATGCCTGTTAACTCCACTTCAGCTATTACGAGAGTTAGTAAAAATAACCTGATTTTTTTTTTTACTCCCTGTGAAAGTTGTCACTGCACAAAAAGACGCAGTGTTCCAGTGTCAGCAAATTGTGTTGCCTTTCTTGCGAGATAGTAGTGAGAGCTCTGTTACATTTTTTCACATCCAGGATCAGGTCTTTATTTGAAATTAATCACCCAAAATGAGGAGATGAAGCTGTATCTAGGGTATTTTAATTGATTCCAGGAGATTTCTTTCTTTTTTTCTGAGCTACAAATCCCGGTCTTTGTAAATTAATCTCAGGAACTTTTGTTCTTTGAATAATTGGAAAAAATATAAGGGGCAAGTTCCTTGCCTTATAGAAGAAAATTTTTATAACCCGTTTCACCTATGTGTTGTGTGAACGGCTTCTACTTACAATATCATAGAATATTTTTCCTGTTGTAATATTAGCATATCTTAGCCTGCAGGCCAGAACAGTTTATGTAGCCAGCTGCAGCTGTTTTTGATTATGCAGTTGAGACATTCTGCAAACAAATCAGTCAGGCATTACATATTTTTTTTGTATTTTGTTCTTAACACCAAAATTAATCATGATGGGCTTCACATTGTAAGGCTATATAATAGAAGAGTAAGATTATTGTGACTGGAAAGAGAAGTTAAATAAATGGACATGAGAGTGAGTAGAAAGCAGGAGGGTGGCCTTAAATGTTAGGTAATTAGTGCTGTTGGGAATATACAGATTTATACCCTGTGACATATGCAAAACATGGAGCATATACGAGCACTGGATACTACTATACTCTCACCAGTCGTCAGATCTATAGAAATCTGCGTATGTTTTGAGGCTCCTTCATCTTCTCTATGGCACGTTCAGCTACACTAATATGGAGTTGGGACAAACTCTCCAGTGAAATAGAAGAAGCTAAACACAGAGTGGACAGTCTTGGGAGGTAACAGTATTTTAGTAGGAAGATTCATTTGGGAGGGGTAAGATTGCACACAGTTAGAAATGAAAAACAGCTTCCCTGGGTGAGCTGAGGAGTAAAGCTGCAAGCCAATGTGGATATTTCAAAGTCCTTAAGTAGCCCAATCACTCATCTGAGTTCCACATGCTCTTTCAGGTAACACCACCTGCAGTAATACGTAAATGAAGCCAAAACTGAAGCTAGAAATCATTTTGGTGTACATAGCCTCTTCCCCAACACAGGCTTGGTTGGTGTTTATATTGACAACTCAATAATAAATCCCTGCTACGTGGCCAAAGGGCCCTTCAGATTTGTTCCTCTTTTAGGAGATAAATGAAATGCTTTGTCACCCAGACTAGACCCAAATGGCTTTACATACACACAGCCATGTATGTATTCGTGTTGTGTGAATGTGAGTGATTGTGTTGGTATTATACTAGCTCAGAATTCTCTCATTTGTGCAAATTTTTCTTTTCAGTAAAATTTTAAGGTCAGTTTCCATTGGGACATAAATAAGTAAACAGAGACAAGGTTCTTGATTCTATAAAGATAACAAAAAGCCAAGAATGTTTAAAACTTAATAAATCTTCTGTAATAAAAGCTTAGACAACCTAGAGAAAAAAAGATGTTTATTTAGGAGCGTCATGAATTTAATCAATTGTTTAACATGATACCTTAAATTAAGTACAAAGGTTTTGTTCATTCTGTAAATGGATAATCATAGTTCTAACAAATTTATATTACAAACTTCAGAATTCTCTCTCATTTAGTCCATTTTGCTTATGTACTACCTATGCACCAAGTAGATATTTTTGGGTGTTTTTTATGGGTTTTGGTGCTGCATTTACTGCCTGAAATGAAGCCATACAGGCTTGGAAATGGCATTTCTTTCCCTTCCAATATTAGCTTTTTCCACTGAGTCATCAGTGATGATATTCCCTGTGTTACACTAATGAAGACTGAAATTATCAGGGAACTTTTTATGGAACAACATTTCCTATGATACCAGTGGAGCTTGGACTTGAATATTCATTCATTCCTTCCACTACACAAAAGATCATTTCTTGAGCTTCTGCCTAAGTATCAGTTGAATTATCTGCTAATGGTTTAATAACTTTCAACTTGTCTGATGAAATAGAGATCCTATATCTGATGATACCTTAAGTCATACAGCCACACTTTTTACACTGGAGTAATTTGGTAGTATTACATAGTGTTACATTTTCTATGTACCATGGAAACTCATAGGAAATTATCAAAATCAATGGCACAGTCAACAGTGCAGTGCTGGCAAAATGTATTTTAATCTATTAAAACCTGTCAGCAGTTTTCCTGACCTCAAAGGTAGTTTGAATACCCTTGCATATTAGGAGAAAATAAGTATTTAGACTTTGGCAAAACCAAGATGAAAGCAAATAACCTGGATTCTCTTTTTCAATCTCTTGTTTGTTTTGTTTAACAATTTTTCTACACTCTGTGTAATGATTAGTTCTTAGTAATTTATTAATGTCCTTAATATACTGTTAAAAAAGCACGTTTTCCTATCACAGTTTCACTGTACCATCTCCTTGTGTGCATCTACTCATATGCTATCTACCTATTAATGCCAGTTCTCAGATTTCAAACACAGTCAGGTTATGGCAGTTTAACATGACAGCACTGATGGACCAGTGTACGTCTATCATCTGTGAAAGGATGCTGGGCAACCTAACCTAAAGCATAATGCAAGAGTCTTATTTCTTTGCATTGGGAAAAGTGAAGACTGCACAATCCCTTACTGACAGCTTCTGAAATTCAGCAAACTATTTCTCAGGACTGCATAACTGAACCATAGGTTTGAGCTCTGATTCATGGTCAGAATAACTCCCATCTCTGCACGGACTCAACAGGTGTTATTAAAATTTCTAAATGTTGCAATAACATAAATAACCTAAATAATGTTACCAACAATAAGCTGGGGTTTGTCTTTCTATAAATTTCTGCTTTTACAAATCAAGTAGTGACATTTATGCCAAAGGTCAATGACTTAATAGCATGTGGTAATCTTTACCTTACTACGAGCTCATTATCTAACATGCTTTAATATGTCTTGTAGGTAGCTGATACATAATGTTAAAGCACTCAGGGTGATACTACTTGGTAAAAATTTATTGAATTAACAAGTACTCTATAAATGTTCCATTTCTTAAAATAGTATACAAAAGTGGATATTTAATATAGAATTTTACATTAAGAATACAGTTTAGTGAATATTTAGAGTTCCAGACTGAAAAAAATACCATTTTACCAGCACATTTCAGAAGCGTCATTTGGAGTTATGGTCTGTAGAACAAAATATATTTTCTGCTTTAATTTAGAAAATGTAAAAATAAGTACAGAATCTCATCAGAAAGTACAGTTGCTTCCTTTACAGCTTTTTAATGTAGAGGAAAAAAAAAATAATTAGTATATATTGTGATGAGACAAATATAATGTTTATGGTATGGAACATGTGATGTTATTTAGACCACAGTTACCAGTGCTTCCTTATCACAAATTCAAAGTGATTTCAGTAATACCAAAACTATAGTAAACTCTATTGAGATAAAACTCTCACTATCTCACCCAAAGGCAACACTGTAGGCATTTAAAATTAAGAACTCTAAGAACTTTAAGATTCATGGATATTCTTTAGGAATTCCTGAACTCACAGGTCATCATGTCATCATATTTAGCAAATATGCCCTAATTAAACAATTGTTACGAATAACCCTAATTATGTTTAAAAATATTTACAAATTCTGCATGAAAATGTACAGATTTATATAAATAGATTGTTCTTTTTGTCTTTATTACCTTTACCATCATATTTGTTAAAAAAAAATTGTATGGCTATAAAATATTACACATGCATCATACACCTTGTAGCAAATGCCAAAATATTAAATAATATGGGTGTGGGGGTGTGTGTTGCTGAAGAGATATCCTCAGCAAATGTATGTTTTGGCAATTTCATTGGTAACTTTGTTTCTTGGATAAGATGTTGGGAGGTAGTAGCTGTATAAAAGAGAAGGAGAACTCTTACCCTTACCAGCAGCCCACCAAGAGGCCATCTGCTGCCCCTAGTCTCCTCTGCTCCAATGTGGATCCTTCCCACAGGCTGCAGTTCTTCAAAAACCGTTCCCGCGTGCGTCTTTTCTGCAGGGTGCAGTCCTTCAGGAACAGACTGCTCCAGCAAGGGTCCCATGTCCTGCCAGGAGCCTGCTTTGGAGCGGCCTCTCCATGGGCTGCAGCTTTTTTAAGGGCACATGCACCTGCTGTGGCATGAGGTCTTCACATGCTTCAGTGTGGATATTCACTCCACCATGGACCTCCATGGGCTGCAGGGGGACAACCTGCTTCAACATGGTCTTCACCACAGCTCAAGGGGAATCTCTGCTTGGGTGCCTGGATCACCTCCTCTCCTTCTTCCTTCTCCCACTTTGGTGTCTGCAGGAGCTTGTTTCTCACACTTTTTTCCTCATTCCTCTTTTTCCTTTCCTTCCTCACCCTGAAAACTGATTACCTTCCTTCAGGCTGCCCTCTCTCCTCCCAGTTTGCCTGCATACCTGAGAATCCTAGAGCTGTGACTGATTTTTTTAGCTGTGATTAATTTATCCACATGGTGTCTCCAGTTTATGTGTTATTACAGATGTTTCTTCAGCAATGTCCTATCCATAACTTCTCATAATTTAATTTAATAATACATATTCCTTACGTTTCCTGAATTTGCAGTTGAGTATGAAATGCTTTAAGCTGACTGAAAATAAACTATAAATTGATTCTAGGGCTTTGCATCTCAGTAATGCTTTCCCTAGCAGAATGACATATGGGGTTTTATGCTACCATATTGCAATCTCTGCTTTCTACATTGTTTCAGACTCTAGTAGCAGCATATTTTTTCATAGTAGTTTCCACCCAATTTGACTGATATGTTCAGCATAATCTTTTATTTATATACATACATATAAATAAATTTTAAAATGGAATTAGATAAAACCTATTGGATGATACCAGGTAAATAAAATAACTAGAAAACAAATATTTCTATGCCCTTTCAGATATGTCCAGCGTAGCTCATTTTCTCCATTTTTACATGCTACTGCAAAAATTTTCTGTTGTTTCTTCCATTCCAAAAAGCCATACAGAATTGTCAGGCTTTGTGAACAAAGACATTTTATTCTGTGAGGTCTGGATCTGGGTCCTTCTTGCAGACAATTCACCTGCTCTTCATGACTTAAATTATGCATTTCTGGCTTCTGTGCCTTTCCTTCCCCTAAGGAAGCCTTGTTGCATATCTATTGCACTGCAGGACTCCCCCTCATCCCAGTTTCCAGACAGACTTCCTATGTGCTCTTTAGCCATAGTAACTTTAATAAAATATAAATCACCTTTACAGAAAACTGGAAAGGACCCCAAGCTGCATACAAGCACTGAACAAACAAGTAAGAGAAAGTAAAATTTTGATCCCCTCCCCACCCCAGCACCCCCCTCCCCAAAAAAAGCCCATGTTGTGCTGCTCTGTGTTGCATAACTGTATACCTTCACCACATCAGTTATTCCTGCAAGTAAAGCTAAACTGTATCATGATCTAAACCTGAATTCTATGAAAATGAATGTACATATAAATGCATTAATGTCAGCTTGAGATTCTCGGAGTAGCTGTCATTTTAAAGGTTATTTTATATTCTTCCATTGGAGTTTTGTGAGCAAGAGGGGCATACAACCCATATTTACCCAAGAACTTGTTGTCAGTCCAAGTAATATTTTATCAGTTTATACAAAATAAAACTATGATTCCTTCCCTGCCTTTGGTCAATCTAAAGGTACTTTTGTCCATTTTGTACTGCAGTAAGCTTACATGCTTTGTCTTCATGGGTTTCCAGCTAAAAGTTGTTTTGGTTTCTTTTGTTTTGGGCTTTTTTTTTTTCTTTTTTACTGTTTTCCCCTGTTAAAGTTACAGAACTGCCTCCCCCGTTCCCAATTAAGACAAAGAGCTAATGTTTGCTAGTTAGATCTTCACCATATATAGTACTTAGCAAAGAACTAACCAGAAACAAATTCAGATAGTTACCTGATGATTAGGGACTTGCTATCTTTAAGCAAACTGAAATCACCTCAGACCAAGGTGACCCCTGGCAAGTCCCAAGACCCTGCACTGGAGCAGAGCTCTTACTAGCAACAGGAGAACCATGCTTACTGGGCTACAACCCCTGCCTGAAGGAAAGCTGGGATCCTAGTGCTTGATGTTTTCGTGTTCTTTCACAGTTTCGTAACTCCATCCGTATGGGCGGTTCAGTGTGGTACAGTGGTAGAGTTTGACTGTACTAGTTACTTCTACAGCTGCAGTCATTTATACTTCAGATTCGAATTGACCCAAACAGAAACAGGACCAGATTGAAGTTCCGAGTCAGAATAACCATACCTGTTGCTACTGATGCTGTATATATTTAATAGTGAGTATTCTTGTTGAGATGCACAGAGATTGAGTAATACACTGAAGAATGAATTCTGGCAGATCACATAGAACCCATACTGACACATGTTTGGGGTCATATGCTTATGCTAGAGTCCTCCCTTACTCATCCTTTGCAGGAAAACCTTGTAACTCCAATTTGCATTGAAGTTACAAATGCTTTGCAAGCATTTTAAAGATTTACAAAGCTGATGTATAATCACCTGTGTCTTACTCTCATTTATCCAAAGAATCCAGTCACAATAAGATTTGATTGTCTAAAGTAAGATGTAACTGTATAGTAAAATCATTATTTTTAGTGGCTGTTTTATATGAGGTCTGTATTGCATAAAAGCATTGTACTTAATGGTCTTATTCCTGAGAATTTTGCTGGTTTGGATCCATCTGAGTCAGCTATATTAATGGCATCACAGCAGTGTTGGAGTAGATTCAGAGCAGCAAAATTCTTAGATATAAAACCTTTAAATACAGTATTTACGATTGAATCAGAATTTCTAATGCAAAGTACTTATGTAATTATTACAGTTGTAATATTTGTGTTATAAACACTCATTTGTCATTACTATTGTTATTTTCTGTGACCAACACTAATGTTTGTTTTCCTCTACAAGCTTTTTTCAGATGATGCTAATATTTTTGCCATTAATAATCATCAACCATTTATTTCTTGTGATTTGCATCTTTAGCACAAGTAATCTTGAATGGCTGATCATCATATTTTCTCTCTTTATTATTTGTCTTTCATACATTTTTGTGAGTAAAAACCAATCAAGGGAAAGAAGTTCAGTGTTCTGTTTCATGTCTTAGTGGTTTTGGTGTATCATATGTCCTGTGTCATCTCAAAACATAACAACTTAAGTTTGAAAGAAATGCCAGCATGAATCAATCAAATAACAGTTCATAATTTCTAAGAGTTATATGAAGCTTTCAAGAATACATTTTTCCTGAGATTGTACATGCTGTTAACAACCTGCATAGATCTCATTACTATTTCCAATCTGAATTCTTTAAAAGTAACTGTTATGTCTGCAGATGAACAGAAAATCAAAACAAACGTTATTTTTTTTCTTCAAGATTAATTTTTTGTGACGTCCCTGGTGTCACACTATAGATCTACAAAGAATAAATTCTTCAGTAATTTCTTCCTTGTGGAAATACAAATTCTTAACAAATACAGGAGTCTGCAGCATGCTGACATATGTTTAACCAGCTGCAGTTCTAAAAGAATCACAAGGTCTCCTATAAAAATCACTGAAGTCCAAGACACTGCTGTAGCATTATTCTGCTTCACTGGACGTTAAGGCATATGCACGTAGCAATACTCTGGAATTTTCTGCTGTCTCCAACAGGTGCATGGATAAAATACATTTACCTGAAGAAAATGGGAAATATTGTGAATATACCATCCATAATCCAGAAGGGAGCTTCCATCAGCTTCTACACGATGATGGCTGTTGTGACTAACAGCCCTTTCTCATCATCAAAGGTAGATTTTTAGATTAGGAATTGCTGGTCACTTACATTAATAGACTTCTGGAATTTTATCATCATTTAGTATCAGTACATCAGGTTGCAGAAGTTCTTATCTTTCATGCTGCTTCAAGGAACAGTTTCATGAGCAATTATGACCTGCTTAAATCTCACGTATAAGAAACATTAGCCTGAAGTATGTGATCTGAGGTTTTCCTCTCATGTGGATATCAACACAACCCGAAATCAGAAAGCATCCTAAAAAATATTGTTATTCATGAAATTCCAAAGGTGATTCTGTTAATCAGTATTTGTTTTTTCCTTGAAAATTCAGTGATGTGTACTCAGAACATGACCGAGACAATGTAATGAGTTGGCAGGTTTTGACAATTTGATCTGAAGAAGGAAGAGCTAGGCATAAAATTAAAACAGGTTCTTTATAATATTTTTGATACTTCCCATCCTGCAATGTGAGGATCTTCTATGATGGATATCTGCAGCAGCTCCTTTGGAGGAACTTGAAAAAGTCCTGCAGTTTTTACTCAACTTATATGTTCTCACAATGACTGTTCTTGAGTATGTGCACCATGGTTTACAAAAGAAATAACATTCAATTTTAAGCCACTTTTTCTTCATATTTTCTGTTGTTAACACATGCAATGCTCATCAAAATAGCACTGAAGTACACAAGGCGTCAGAAGACACATTTGGTAAATATGTGACAGGCAAAACTGGCCTACATTGGTGTAACTATGGACAGTAATGGCACTTTGATCATAAATAAGCTTTAAACATCAGAACAAAACCTAATAAAGGTATTTCAACATGTCTAGATTTTAAATATAGGGATTTTTTTGCTTGCATTCTTGCACTTGGACTTCAAGGGATGAAGGAGTGCTTTGTCAGCCAAACAGTAAACTCTGTAGGAGGGAAGATAATCAACACAGTTACAGCTGCTCTAACCATCCAAGTAATATTACCAAAATCCAGCTACAAACAAGACACCAATTTCTGCATCTGTTCTCACCTTCCACTCTTGCTTTCAGCCAGCTGAAAATGCATGTTTTGGCACCTGTACAACTTCATCTCATTTGCTGCTACAGTTCCTCAGTGGGAGCTGGAGAAATGGTTGATAAATCAAATTCAACTACTAATCACACCATCCACCTCTCTACAGTTTCTACAGTTGAAAAAGAACGACAGTTTCTAGGCATCATCATCAGCTAATCCTCTGTTTCTGAGAAATTACATTTTTTTTACTACAATGGCAATGGAATTGTACAGATTGAACACTCCGTGGTACCTGAATAAGTTATTCTGTCCCAGAAGCCGTTCTTACCTCTTTGTGGATGTTGTTGTCTCATCACATTCCTATTCTCTCTGCATGTGGAACCCTTGAAATACAGTTGTCATCATTCTGGTACTACCCTGGGGGCTCTGAAACATGGTTTTGGCCGTTCATCAACAGTCAGGTCAGCATCAGCTGGCCAGGACTATGGGAATATTCATGTGTGGAAATCCAAATCATGTGAGAAGTTTGGGAAAAAAGAGCATGACAGAAAAAGTCAGGTAGTAGAGCAGCATATATGTCATGACAAGAATTTTATCAAAATCAAGCATACATGTATTTACTTTTACAGAATCTGTAGCATTACTCTCAAGTGATAAGATACTTTCCATTTTATTATTAGACTAGGATTCATTTGGGTTAAGCTACATATTCTGAGCAAAAATATAGCAAGTGCAGAAGGTTCTCACCCTTTGGGTTTTTTTTGTTTGTTTGTTCATTTGTTTTCAGAAGGTAATATTTTATAATTAAGTGTTGCCATTATGAAAAATTTTACTTGGAGACCTGTATAGAAGAGTTGTCATTTCTTTGACAATGACAGAGAACTAGATTGCTATCAGTATTCACAATAAGAGGTGTTTTTCTGTGAAATGTTAAATTTTTAATTTAAGGAATGTGGGGTTTATGTGGATGAAGTCACAAAGTCAGCTGTAGCTGAGTAAAATGCTATTAAAGTCTCTGCTGAGGATTTCTCACTTGTTTTTTAGCTTTAAGCTGATGAGGGGGGGGGGGGGGGGGAGGAACACTACCAAACCCCCAGAAAAGCCACTTTTATTTATGAATTCTATTAAATTTTCCAATTAAAATTGATAGTTCTTATTGATTTTATTATGATTTCCCAGATGCTATAAAAAGGTAACTTCTGAAGACCTTGTTTAATTTTCAGGACACACAGTGGTCTGTTTATTGAAATTATTCTTCCAATGTCTTAGAGTGTTTCAATTAACATGCTTGCTCACTGGTCTTTCTAAAGAAATACGCACATCTGTGTGGGACTGTATTTACTACATATGTTTTTCAAACATCTCTGGTTATTCGTGCTCCATGGTGATAGGTGATGCAGAGTAATTCAGTGAATGAGCAAAAATCATGAGTACTGAACTACAGAGACTGTTCTGGTTGTCTAGATTTTTGTTTTGTTTACTTTTTATACTCTATTAATACTAAGAAATAAAAGCATGTGTACTTGATCGATCTTGCAGAAAACACCTTAGTACATATTTTGCATGTTTATCAGTATAACATTTGAAAAGAACAGAACGGTATTCTAATTTACTAGGTGTCCATTATTACTTCAAGCAGACTTGAGAGTTACTGGCATTATTAATTCATGGAATTTATATCTGTATTTTGATTTGTCAGCAGTGGCAGCTCCAGTGTTTTTATCCTGGTGGGTATTTCTACTGAGGACTGCTGGGCAGGTGCAGTGTGCTTGGTGTTCCCGTGTGTGCTGTCTCTTCCTCTTGTGTTGGGTTACGGTGCCAGACACGGTGCTGACGTGTGCTCTCCATACTCAGTGCAGGAGGGAAATAAGCCTCAGAAAGATTTTACCAAGGGTATAAAGTTCTGGTGCATGCAGACCCCAAGGTTAGTGCTGCCCCTGTCTGACATTGTGTATTTGCTGTTCAAAGTTAAATAAGAAGAGTGGTATTATGGATCAGTATGAATGCAGACTTCTGCTTTGCCAGTGTATGGTGGACTTGTCAGCGCTAGGTTAACGGTTGGACTTGATCTTAAAGGTCTTTTCCAACCTAAATCGTTCTATGATTCTGTATTCTAGTTTTGATGATGCCCTTTACAAGAACAGGACAATATAATTAGCATGGTTTCAATTCTTGATTCAGGCTAACACTGCATATTTTTGACTCAGTGTCGTCTTTGCTCTCTGTCATAGTCAGCTTCCCTGTCTCTGCTGTGTGCCTGATGTTCATTCCTAGCTGGGCTGCAGCATGACTGCACTGTTATTGTACGTCTTGTGTCATCACCAACATGTCCTTGACAGAACATGTGCCAGATCTGATTTATACCACGGATCAATATAACAGCCAGAGTTGTTAGTATTGTCCTTGTGAAAATTCATCATACTAGCTAGCCTTTTTCATTTACAAGTGTTAATCTCCAACATTTTCTGGGAATCCTGTCTAGATATAGGCAACTGCTTCAAAACATTTTATCTTTTTTATTTAATTGTATGTTAATGGAACGTAATCTGTATTTGCCCTCTTGTTTTCTTTCATGTGTTTCTGTGTTCAGGAATGTCAGCTGCACAGTAAATTTTTAATCACGTATTGCACCATGTTTGCAAAAAAATTAATGGAATTTTACATTAATCCATCTGCACACTAGAGTGAGGGGACAGGACTTCTTAAACTGTTCATGAAGAAGTGGCAGTATGATATGCATTCTGAGCAATGCAGCAGAGGGTATCTTACGTATTTCACATTCCAAAGAGACTCTTGTAATCTCTTTCAGACAATTTTGAAAAAAATTGAAGTTAACTTTAGTAAATATGTGTTTTTATGATAATTTGGGCCAAATGTTCTTGCCTACAATTGTTACATGTTTTACTTGGTTTTGAGGACTCTGCTTAACCTCATAGACCTCTTTCAAAATGCTTATTACCATATATTTGACGATGAGAATAGGTGATGTGGTTATGCAAAAATCTCCTATGATTCAGAGTATATATGAAATCGGTGTTTGCCCTGACTAAATCTAAGCCTATATTATGTCATTCATATGTAAATACTTTTTTTTTCCTCATATATGAGAACATAGGAAAGTTATTTTGGATACAGACCAAATTTTTTCCAGCAGTATTAGAAAACAGTTAGATAAACTGGAAGCAACATTGAAAAGTTACTGTAAAAGCTATTTAATTTTAAGCATCTTTTTGCTTATTTTCATTAACCTTTTTTATTTTAACATCAATTAGCACTCATGACTATGCTTTAGAATGTATGGAATTAATTATAGTGAAATATATAGTGAAGTCTACAGTGAATTCTGGTATTTGGGATTAATATTGAACTGATGCAATTTTTCTTTGTTATCAAATACAAAATAGCACTGCGGATTTTATACTCCTGTAAGAATACCTTTCATGACTTTAGTAAGGAGTGTAAATAATTTAACTCTATTCACAGGAATCCTGTTGACTATACTGCACAGAAGGTACAAATAGTACAGATTTATCTTTCTGAGTGAAAAACTACAATTTAGAATGGGTATATTTTATATTTTTATTTTTATTTTTTCTGTTTTTACATATATGCTTCTAATAACCTTTTACTGAAACAGAAAACTGAGGTAGCTGAATAATCTCTGATGTAATTTGAAAAATCATGTTGAAAGAACTTCAGTGAATGTGCCATTACAGCTATAGGTCAATATAATTTCACAGAAAGACACTGCATTGTGCAAGGGGAAGGTATATTGTAATATACAATAAGGAAACCAAAGAATATTTTTCTCAAAATAAAATACCTGTTCTGTACTACTGCTCTGTTGCACAGAGCCACCTTACTGCTTTAGGAGGGCATCTCTTTAATGAATCAGTAATACAGTATTTACTATGTGTCTGTGATTCATAGTCACATAGTATATGTCTTCTCACAGTTTTAAAAGTGACTTCTTAGGGAAATATTGTAACTAAGATAAAATCAGAAATGAAATTGCTAAAGTGTATATACATTTTAGGGAGTAATAATGTGTATTTATAACTGTATTACATACTTGATGTTTTAGAAAAGCAGCAAATAATCCATAGGTAAATAATGGTGTTATTAACTATTATAGCTATAGGTATAAATATAGATATAATACTTTGTATAATAGAAATCAGGAAACTATTTGATGTTTTATTTTAAAGAAATTTCATCTTAATTATGCCAAGAGTTCCCTCCAAAAACCATGACATTCAGTACTGTAGCATGTTTACTAATAACTTCATAACTTCTCTCCTTCTTTTTATAAATGTATAATAAAAATAGAATTTTTCAGCTTTAGAAATTACCTAAGAGATAACAAAGTGGTCTTATTTACTAATTTTTACGAGTCCAGAGGGGTTTAGGTTTGTTCTTGCATTAGAATTCCATAACTTTCATTTACGTACCTATGCTGTGAGATTTTCCACAGGAAACAAAATTCAGTGTTCTTAGATTCTGATGTGGGATTAGAATACTTTTCTTTCCATAGTAAATATAGAATACAGAATGATTTATACAACTGCTTTATGTCAAGTATTTTAAGAACTAAATTATGTGCATTTTACCTGTATTCAGTGAAGAAACAATTGTAGAGCATTAAAAGCTCAGTCATTTAAATACCAGCTGCCACTTGGTGAGTATTTAGTGTAAAAAGCATTAAAGTTGAATATATGTATTTATAGGATTGGACATTAAAGCATATTTCAAGTTTAAATGTGATACAGTGAAATAGTTAATCATGTTTGCTCCCTTTTCCACCTTCCTCAACAATGAAGGTAGGTAAATACCAGTATTTTTTATAAGCTTTTTTTTTCCTTAAATGAAAAAAGTGAAACAAAGAAGTAAAGCAAGTTTTCCAAAGCTACAAAACAAATAAAGAGTTTTGTTTTGTTAGAACCAGATTAAAATTATTTTTTTCCTCAGATATACTATACCATGAAGTTTAGAGTGTCAAGCAGAGGATTTTTTTGTAACGGTTTCATATAGTTATATATAATATTTTTATACTTTTGAAATTCAAATAATTTGGGGGGAGGGGAAGGGGAGCTGTTATGGATAAGCATTTTTATGAAGCTGCTAAATATAAAATTTATGTTCTGGAAAATCAGAAGCCGACATTCATTTTTCTCCCTTGCCTTTTTCCATGCAATAGAAACGAAATTCAGAAATTCCAGTTGCACTTATGGAGCTTCTGATAAGAAAATGTGAATTATGAAAATAGATCTACGACTGGATTTTTGTTTTGATCGTTGTTGAAGGGAATATTTCTATTCAGTTTTTAAGGACAAAAGAGCTAATGCTAAACGTAATGTATGAGACTGATTTTACATGTATGCGTTTTCATTAACTGCAGCGTCATAACAAAATGAGTAAGATCATAAAGATTTGGAGTATGCAGTTCACTGTTCCAGTCATAAGTGGATCTATTTTGTGCGTTACCTTGACAATGTTCCTTTAAGCATGTACTTATTCCTTTGTAAAGTGCCTAGAAAAGGAATATATTTTTCCATATCTTTTTCTTTATTTGAAAAATTCAAAAGTTGCTTAGCTGTCAGTAATAACTTCACCATAGGTGAAGAGATGCTTTCAGTCATACTTATCAATGGTGTTTAATATATAAAATATTCATAAATATACATATTTTTATATATATAAAACCTTTCTTTTTCCTGAATCAATGTAAACAGAGCCCAGATGGCCGTATAGAAGTCAAAGGGCAGCATGGAAAATCGTCACTGCATATTAAAGATGTGAAGTTGTCAGATTCAGGGAGATATGACTGTGAAGCTGCAAGTAGAATTGGTGGGCATCAAAAGAGCATGTACCTTGATATTGAATGTAAGTTCTAATATTTTGTTTTCTCTTTTAAATTTATTTTAAAAGAAAAAAAAAAAAAGTACATTCTTAATGGAAGGTCAGTATTTCCTGGTAATTCATATTTAAAATTGCATAATTTAAGAAAGCATGTCATATTAGTTAGTGATACTGAATTCTGTGGAGGAATCCTGTCTTTCTGAAGTCGACAAGACCCTTGTTGGTGATTTAAGCAGGACAGAATTTCATCTGAAATCATATTCCATTGGTATTACCCACTAACTTAAGGCTAAGCAAAGGCTTCAAATCCTTGGTCTATTGGAGACTGCTGGGGGTGAAAAGAATACTTTTGGTATAAGGTAAGGACTGATTTGGGAAACAGCTCAGTCTGGATCTTAGCCTTCTCAGATTCAACAGTCTTCTGGGTTTTTTTTCCTAGTTCTATAATTTACTAATCCCCAACAAGTCTCTAGCCCCTGTTATAACCCCTCCTGGAGTTACCAAGTTTGTGACAGTCTCTTTCAGAGATTGTCTTTATTCAAAGCTCTTGAAATCTATCCAGGAGAAAAGGAGATTATTTTTGTTTAGAGAAGAGTCTGATATTTTAGAAACCAATCAGAGAATAGAAATTTAAATATACAAAAATTCATTAGAAAATTGTCTCTTCAAACTATTCTTCAAATTAATGAGACAGGTTTTAAAAAATGAAAACAATAAAAAAATCCTTCTTTTGTATTTCATTGGTTTTCTATTTTGCTAGAGATTTTCTAGATACATTTGTTCTACATTTCCAATATAGCTTGAGTGAATCTGTTTGAAATTGAGACTTTGAAAAGAAAAAGTCTTTCTAGTGGGAAGGCAGAAGCTGGAATAAGATCTGTGGCACAGAAAGATAAATAATGGCTGCAGAGTTGCTGCAATGGCTGAGTTCTGAAAGTAACTTCAGTACACAGTTGCATTTTCCATCTTTTTGGCAGGCAAACAATGCATTATGACGTAGGAAATAAATCTGAAAGGAAAATGAGAAATGTTCAAAGTTGTAATTGGATGTTAGGAATGGAGAGATTTGCTAACCCAGGAAACCCAAGAAATAAATACAGTATCTAAGAATAAAGGGATATGAAAGAGCTAAATATTATTATTCTTTTGGTAACATGTTAATTTAAAGTATTTTCTTCTTTAATGAGTGCACTGGTGCACTGATTATTTATTTTGTGTGTATATATATAAAAAAATATGGCTTTACTGAATAAAAATGCAATTTCAGTGAAGTTCCTATAAACTTTCTGTAAAATCTTGTCCTACTCTACATGTAGTGATATTAAATGTATTGTTTGATTAAGGTTATGTAGCCTTTATGCTGTAAAATTAAATATTAATACCTTTTGTATTCAGAAGAGAAAGATAGGATACGTCACGTTTCATGAAACATGCACAATTGAAATTAAGAATTTATTAGCAGCACAGAATTCATATTAAATGATTGATAAAATACATTATTATAGGCTAAGACACCTTTAAGGGTGAAAGTTTAAGAACATATGTTAAGAATTCAAAAGTAACATATTCTCATTATGGTATTATAGACTTAATTTTGAGTATGTCTGGGAACAACCGAATATAGTATATGACAAAAATGGAATAGCATATTGGTTTAAGTCTGAATTAATGCCTTGGTAGACACACTTTTTGATACAACATAAAATTTTCTACAATTCAGAAATCTTCTGAGAAAACACGGTTTTTAAAGGAACATAGAAATACTATTTGATCATCAGAGATTTCACACATTGTAATGATTGTTTATAATATACAAGGCAATTTAATTTTTTTTGGTCTTGCATAGAATTATGGCATTTCTAAGACTGGAGTTTTCAGTTTAAAGTATTTCGACTGATAATGATGTTTAAACCAAATATATGTTTTTCCAGTACAGGTGTCCTTGAATAACCAAGTACATCTTTCTCCATATCTCTTATGTGTCAGGTATTTTTATAATGCAAAGCAAATACTTTTGGGGTGATACAATAAAAGTCTGTCTCTATTCATATTCTGTTTAACAAGTCAGAGAAGTGGTTTTGCTTGCCTTGAAAATAACTGCACTGGTGTATGCACTGCAAGTATAGCTTTTTTCTCTTGCCTAGGAAAGAAAACACTTGTCTAATGGTGAAGACTTTTTCTGTTCTTTAAAAACGTGTCCTCAGGAGGAAGTGTCTTCTTTCAAGCCTTATCTCCCATCAGTCTAGTCTCTGTCCTAAACTTCTGGAATGAAACAGTCTCTTCAAAGAACCTATCAGTACCTCATTGCCACCATTTCCATACAATGCTGTGTTGCCATAAGGCACATGCTCCCATCACATTTTTAAATGTCACTGCAGTCAAACAGGCCTAATGGAGACAGAGCACTCTGGTGTCTCATCCTTTACTTACTGACCCCTATCAAAGACTTAAACTGACATTGAGATTGCACAGAGTTTCTGCACTTTATCCCTATTCTCTGTTGGGGTTGCTTGTGATGATAAGAGCAGTTCTTCAGGACAGGAAGAGATTATCAGGTTTGATACCAATTGGGCACAGTTAACCCTGGCTTTTATCTGAAGCAAATGCTAGGCAGACAGGAATTGTAGAGAGCTCAGAGGATTTCTTACTACAAAGTTATCCTTGTGGTTAGTTATTTTAGCTTTCCTTATATTAAGTATGAAAAGTAAATCAAACTGCATGACAGATACCATTAGAAATATTATTTACTAATAGTTTTCATTAACTGCCAAGTTTGATTGTATGTATGAAGCCTTTTGTGTATTAGATGATGATAATAATGATGATGATGATAATAATAATAATAATAATAATAATAATAGAAGTAACTGATTGTTCCTGTGTGATGGCAGGTATTATGTATATGAGGTATTGTGTATTAAGGTCTGTCTACAGTGATTATCATAGAGAAATAGCTATTTCTTTTAATAAAAACTACGATAGAAATAGATAAAAAGTAGATGAAGCAGGAGATACTCTAAGATGAGGTTTTCAGAAGGGCCTGAGAAAGTTAAATGTACAAATACCAGTGCATTATATCTTGATTTGTACATATAACCCTATCAGGTGCTTTTCAAAGTTAGTTCTCCTATGCAGATGTTTACATTTCCATATGGTATGTTTTGCCTTTTTAGCTGAGACATAGTTATTAAAAAAAATATATGCTAGGGTTATAAAGAAGTCTTAAAAAACCTAATTAAGACCTGACTAAAAGAAGAAAAATTCTGATGAGAGAACACATTTATTTATTGGGTTCCACAGATTATTCACTGCAATTATTAGCATTAGAGAATGAAAATAATTTTGACATGTTAAGATATGCTGGTTTGTGTTTCTTCATAAATTAGTCTTAGTTAGGATGCGCTGACGGTATTACTAAGTTGGAAAGGATTTAAACAAGCCAGTAATGATCAGTTACCTTACAGTTTTCCCTTCATTGTATTCAAACTGTCATTAATACAGTCAGAAGTATTCACAGCACTCAGTTGTGTACTCCTAGGTGCACACATTGTGTAAGATGCTGGTCTCTCTCAGTGCTCTGCATCACCAAGTGGAAATTCTTTTGGAGAATCCTTGTGTTACTGAAGAAACGTATTAAGCCATGTTATTTGGAAAGGTCTGCGTTCTTACATATACTACCTGAGAAGCATCGTAACTTACAGTCTCTTATAGATGCAATTACCATCTTTCACATCACTCTATTTCACTTAAAAGCCCCCAGATTCAATATTGATACTGCAGTTATTAGATATGCTGGATGGTCCAGAAATGCTTACCTCCTCACTATATACAAAGTTTAATATTTTGGATGATTCTAATAATCAACCATCACAAGCATATTACCTTGAGTAATGTGGTATATTTTTATATGAGATCAGCCAGTTGAGTTCTTGACAAATACTTCTTAGAAAGGAATGTCTAAAAAAAACCCAAAACCCCCACATTTACAAAACTGAAAGTGTCTTCCAAAAATGAGGTTTTTGTACTACCCGTTTTCATCCAAACCTGAATTTTGTAGTTACATTCCTTATTAGTTAAGTACCAACATTCAGCGATACCAAAAACAAAAATTGTGCAGCATGTGCAGCATAGTCTTTAACTGTAAAGAAACCTGTGCAATGTTTAGTATACTACTGTATTGCTTATCAGAAACAGTCTTTTTTTCTTTTTTTTTCTTTCCCCCACCACAAATGAAATCAACCTTATTAATCTTACAGTATTGTACTTTGTTTACTAAGTTGATTACTCTTTTGGCTTTTCACCTTGTTTTATGTTAGTGAGTTGTATTGCCCTATGCTTAATGCAGATGCTTTGGATTCATGCTATTTAATTTTACAACTTTGCAAAAATATACAACATTGCTTAAAAGCAGGTTGGACAAACTGAGCTACAAATTGTATTTACCTTCAAGGAAGCAAGACTTTGAATCAGTGAAAATACTACTGTTGCAGTGTGTGCAGCATGTCACAGATGTGACGGATGTCATAAATGTGGCAAATGTCACTAAGGTTTCAGCTACCTATTGCTATCATAAATGCAGACAGTTCATGCTTTGGATTTGGTCTCTGTTAAAAAAAATCAATGTAGCAGCATCCCATTACTAGTCACAGAATGGTTGAGACTAGAAATGATTGCCTCTTGTCCTGTCCCTGGACACCACTGAGAAGAGTCTGACCGTCCTCTTTACACCCTCCCTTCGGCTATTAGTCGTGAGGGCCCTGCCCTGTCTTTTTATCACAGACAGAAAACGAAACTGATAAGCACAATCATATGGCCTAAGAAGGAGTCAAATAACAAGAAAAGCAATCTAGAGAAAAAAAAAAAAATCAAATATGCTGAAAAATGTTGCATCTTTTCTATTAAAAATATTATTGGTTTTAGTTACATTTCTTCCTGTCAAATTATAGGTTTAAATAAGAAAGCATGAAATATATGCTTTTGATGTGACTTTGGAGATCATGAATGTCACTTGTAAGATTTATAATTTTCTTTCTTTGACTACCTTGTGCACTTGCATAGAAGCAAATTTGATAAGTCATTGCAGAGACTTATAGGGGCTAAGAATGTTCAATTCTGAGCAAAAGATGAGTTGATGAGTTTTATCACATAAAGTCACTTTGCAAAAACCATTCACCAAAACTCCCTGTAATGAAGCAGAGATTAATGCATCTGTTGTCTCTTTCTGATGTTACAACAGTAAGTGTGGCAAAGTGGCTAAAATTGTACTTTGTTCATCTGTATAGTAAATCTTCCTATTCTTTAGCCCCAAAGGGTGTAAAAATACTTCATTATAGAAAATCAATATTGAAAACTTTTGGCCTGTATATGTTACTGACTTGTTAAAATGTGATATTCATGTTAGGAAATCCTCTAAATTTTTACCTAATAGAGCTCTGTACTGCATGTTTTTGTTAATCTTGCAATAAGCTTAATGTCATTTAAAGTAGATTTTTAATAACATTGGATGTTTTTCTTTTAATAGTAGAATATTTTTTTTAACAAATAGAGTATTTTAGATTTTATTCTGTTTCTGTTCTAATAATTTGCTTAATTTTTAATAGGTATATATGCCTCAGCATCTTTCCTTACTAGCATAACTTTTTACCTGTGCACTTATGAAACATAAAGGTAAAAAAAAAAAAAAAAAAAAAAAAAAAGGAAGACAGAATTTTCGATTTCCTTGAAGATGATTCTATTTCATGAGTTGGTCTTGCAGGCTAAAATTGTTATATATTTACAATCATAATTAATACATAAATCGTAAACTGGTTTTTGTACTTCCAAAACTCAACACAGTTTTCCAAGTAATTTCATACTAAATTAGGTGTAGTTTATATTATACAATGATGACATTTGATTGAAAAAAAGACAGCATAGCCTTTGTCCTCTGTACCTCCAAGATATATCCAGCAAAGCAGAAGCAATACACCTAAGAATTATGAAGAAAATAATCCGGTGGTATGATAAGTCTGATGTTGAAACTTTGAAATGTGAACAGAACAAAATACCTTAAATTGAGATTTGTAATCTCTTTTTTTTTTTTTTTTAACTCTGTTAACTTCCCTTAACTGCAGAATTCAGGGCATTACTTGGAGTTGGTATCTTTGCTATGTCAGTCACTAGTCACAGGTTAGCACATGCTTGAGAAAGAGACTTCCAGTATTATTTACCCTAAACCTGAGGCATGTAGCATTGGTTGCAATACCTGGGGGCAGGTCTCTGCACCACAGAGCCTGCCACTGAGCTGCTGTTGTTGGACACACTGGGAGCAGCACAGGGCTAACGTAAGGAGTCAAATACTGTGTGAGTCTGAGCACACTGTGCTGGGGTCTGAGGTATATAATGTATAGACATAGGGGCACCACATGCTGGAAATGGAGTTGGGTGTACAAGGTAATTTTAGCCATGCCGTTTGGATTTTTAGTCCTTAAAGTTTCTCAGAGATATTGTTGTTGTTTTCTGGACTTCTCTGTGTGTAAAAACAGGAAGAACAATTAAGATTGGAGGTGGCGGGAAGAGAGAGAGATTAGGGAATGGAGGGAAGCTATCAGTAGGACTCATGTTGTGGAGGTAAGGAAGACAGGTGGGAAAATACGGAAGGTAAACACACAAAGCTTGACTCTGTTCTGAAAATATGACCAGAAGGATAGGAAGAGAGATGGGGGTTAGGATCCTGGTTTGAGAAAGACGTAGTATTTTTTCACTTTTGTCTATGAGAGAATTATGTAACATAATATATGAAGCCAGAAGTCTGGCCATCCTAAGTTATTCCCATAATTCTGTCCTGGAATACATGTAACAATTGAAAGTTTTATACAAGTAATAGGCAACACCTGATCATTTTATTACTAAAATAAAAATTGCTGCTAATGTGAGAAATCTGTAAGGGGAGCCACCCTGTTCTAGTTCTGATGACGTGTTCTTGGTGATTTGCTGATATAAAAAATGACTGATATATGCAGCAGTTTCTTTTAAATGCCATTATTGGCATACTTAGCTTATTTTACCTAACTATGTTTTCTTTACAATTTGTTCTATTTTAGACAAGTTTAGACAATTTTAGGCAGGTTTATCTATTCACAATAAATATTTCTATGAACACAAAATATCTCGGAATTTTTCTTTGTTTAGTTTTGTGGTTTGTTTTTTGGATTTGGGTGTTTTGGGTTTTTTTAAATGGTCAACCAAATACAATTTCTTAATTTCAAGTGGAGTTCAAAGAAAAATAGGTAGATTGAATTTATGTGACTCTGGCAGGACCGAGCACCAGAACAATGCATTGCTTTTACTGCCCACCATTTAAGGTTGAAGGTGGCATTATTAACAACATGTATTGCATCTAGCTAAAAGATTCCTTATCTTCATGATAATTATTTTTTTCTCTATGTTTATGGAAATGGAGAAATTAGTGGGGTGATTGGATATTAAAAATAATACCACAGTCAAGGCTATGAGGGACTAGTATTGCTTGCCAGTAACAGGGGGCTCTTACATAAACTGTATAAGTCGTAGATAGTACATCATAGTATTGAATATCAATCTTTTATTGTAATGCATTTTGAGAGGAACCAAGAGTCTAGGGCAGGGGAAAGGAAACATTACTAAGAGCAGTGTTTCCTGTCACATGCTGTGACAGAAATATGTACCTCTGCAAAACCGCTGATCTCAAACTTTTGAAATGATGAGCTGGATTCTGCAAAAATCCCTCTGGTTTTAGGTAATAATCGTGGCAATTTAAAACCTTATATATGACAAATTTCATTTGCTTTTCTATTTCAAAACTTCACATACAGATCTTGCATGTTTTTCCTTGCAGCCACATGATCGTGATAATATCAGTAAAATTGTGAGTTAGTAACCCTGAAGTTCTGTAGTTCCTGTCTTCCTTTTAAGTATGATTATATATTAAAATCTAATCATCTAGCCTCATTTCTTAAATCTTTCTAATAATATTTCTTGTTCCAAAAAAAATACATGACAATTATTGTACCTGTCTGGGGAGGTTCTGCTTTACCTCCAAGGAAAAGCTATTCATTCCAAAATACTACCTACTGTGAAACAAGTATGAGGAACACAATAGAAGAGAGAGATGCCTGTTAACCAAGTTGTGGTGGAGTTAATTTAGAATAATAAATTATAAACTTATAATATCTTATTATTATACAATATTTATACTATTATATTATAATTTAATAAAATTTATAGTAATAAGAATAAAAAATTAAGGTACAGGATGGGTGGCAAGGACAGTACTAGATTTGCTAGAAGATGTAGTTTATTAAAAGTAATTGTTGATGGGAAACATGCCTGTATTAACCATCTAAGAGAGAGGTTTCCAATAATATACTACAGAAAATGTCCCAGCATCTTAGACCTGACATTGTATGATCCAGGAAAGGAAATTATTCAAGGAATAAATAGCCAAAAGTTTGAAAACCTATGTTCTTAAATAAAGAAGTGTAAATCTGATTCTGAATCTAGTTTGCTGTTATAGTTGTCTGGACACGTGCTGAATCAGGTTATTTGCCATATCTAATTTTGTGCATAATGCTGAACACACGCCAGAGCTGGATCTTTGAAGTCATCAGTTGAATTATATTCTGGATGAGGCAGATGATATATTAGTCTGTTCTTGAATCACTGTTCTCAGACATTATACCTAACAAGGACATTCAAGTGCTAGAGACAGTTTTCAGGTCAGAGTTTGCTTCTCTTACATAGTTCTCTTATGCAGGTTATCCAAATCGCTTCTCCTAATTGGAGTGCTAACTTATCAGTTTCTTTCTTGTGTGGGAAAATGAACAATTTGAGTTTAGCTGATGCTGGAGCCTTAGTATTAACTACTCTAAAATGTCATTCTAAAGTTATAATTATAGAATCCTACTCTCATACAATACTTTTGTTTAATTTTGTACCATTGGGATATAGTCTTTGTTCCTTCTAGGCATCTTTTTTTCATTTAGATCACCTCATCTCTTCAAAATAATACTCCGTCTTTCACCATTCAAGCTTATAACACCACTCCTGAACTTTATAATATCCTGGGCTGCATAAAAAGAAGTGTGACCGGCAGGCCAAGGAAGGTGATTCTTCCTCTCTACTCACCTTTTGGGAGATCCCACCTGGAGTACTGTTTCTAGCCCTGGGGTCCCCAGCACAAGAAAGGCACGGACCTGTTAGAGCAGATCCAGAGAAGGGACACAAAAATTATCAGAGGGCTGGAACACCTCTCCCATGAAGAAAGCCTGAGAGGGCTGGGATTGTTCAGCCTGGAGAAAAGGCAGCTCCAGGGAGACCTTATTGTGCCTATCAAAACTTCAAGGGCGCTGATAATAAAGAGGAGGATGGACTTTTTAGTAGGGCCTGTAGCAACAGAACTAGGAGCAACAGTTTTAAACTAAAAGAGAGTCATTTCAGATTAGAAGTAAGGAAGAAACTTTCCATAATGAGCATGGTGAGACACTGGAACAGGTTGCCCAGGGAAGCTGTGGATGCTGCATCCCTAGAAATATTCAAGGATGGGTTAGATTAGACTTTGAGCAAACTGATCTAGTGGAAAATGCCCCCGTCCATGGCCAGGGTTCTGGACTAGATGATCTTTAAAGGTCCCTTCCAACCCAAACCATTCTATGATTCTATGATTTATTGTGTGCCTATATGAATATGAACAGCAGTAGCTTTTGTACTTTAGGTTTGTTTGTTGTTGGGGTTTTTTTTTCCGTATAGGGCCATAAGGTTCAGATATAAGATGATCAGGGTTGCTTTTTGTAAAAATGAAGTGTATTCAGGCTCCTAGTTCTGTATTTAGCTATTTAGAAGTCCAGTATATTGTCTTAACTGGTAGTACTTTATGTACAAAAGTGTAAAAAGATCAATTCACTTACACCCTGAAGTGTTTGGTTTGTTTTTGGTTTTTTTGTCAGGTGTAAATTAATCCTGAGCTACAAGGAGTTAAGCAGCATATGTTTTTATTTTTTAACGGTTTAAACTTTCTCAGTGGTCTGCAGGGAAGCTTTTTTCTTTTTGTATAGTACATATATTGCATTTAAGTATCCTCAACATATATCAACATATAAGAGGGTCCACTTTCTAATTTCTACTTGGTTATACTTCATTTTCAGTTGATAGAATCTCTTGATTTCTGTTTATTAATTTAATTTGTTTCTTAGTTATTCTAGAATACTGGAGGGATCAGATATTGTAGATATGTAAAATAGTCAAACTTATGTTTTCAATGTCTTGGCTTTAAGGTTTGTTATTTTTTCATGTTGTATTTTATGTTAAACATTGTGTGCTTCTATTTGATAAACAATAATCCTGTAACCATTTAAGCATAATATGCTACAGTTAGTGAAGTAGAACAGACCAGAAAAAACAAAATCTCTTTACACCAGTTATTCCCTTCAATATATTTTTTAAAAATTGTGTTTTATTTTATAAGGAATGTAAAATTTTTATTACTTGTACTGTTAAGAATTTTTTATGGTATTATTTTCTTTGTGTGAAACATATACTCCATGTATCTTAATCTATTCCTGACTAGGAAATCAAAAATCATCTCACTTAAGACCGTTTGTCTGAATCAAGCCTTTAGCATGATGCTCTTCTTCCTGCTATACTGGAGTTTTTGTGCTGCTCGAGAAATGTCTTGCAAGGGCTTTATTACCTAGACTTTCTGAGAGGGAAAATGTGAAGCTGTTTTTGTTTAGAAATGTTTTACATTTGAGAATTGTTGATTTTGAAATATCTCTTTATTGGATGGAATTTTAGTACTATTTGTGTTTTATGATGTTAAAACTGTTAGTATCTGTAGTTATGTATAGATGACAGTCTATAACTCACCTATTCTTTTAAAATATAAATAAACAGATACTATAGGCATTCAAAACCTACTTTCAGAAGAGAAAGCAGTCTGAGATGGAAGTCCCTATTCTTCTAAATGCTTTACCTGTGGTATATAAGTATACCCTACTTTTTCACTTGTAAAACTTTTTAAATACGAAATGAGTTTGCCATGTTTATTTAAATCAACAGAGAGCATCAAACCACATGATGTTACTTGGGGAGGAAAGTTAGTCAGATTCAGACAGAATGCTTTCCTGTCTTCCAGCTTCATGCCAGTGTTCATTAATGGAGTAAATATAAATATTTTCTTATTCTAATAAATTGTGCATTGGAAGACGGTGCTTATCTAAAATGTGTTGTGGAGTAACCACATTCTGTGCCTCATGAACACTCTGATGAGATTTCTGATCCATATGTTGAACACAGGTGCAAAACCAGTCTGCCAGGCAGAAGTCAGTTTGTGCAGTTTTCCTTCAAGTGGCTCCTACTACTAACTTAATTTCCAGAGCAAAGGCCAGGGCTCTGACTCTGAGATTCCTGACCATACTTAAGCATTAAGCAGGCATGTGCAATTTGCTTTTTTCTTCATAAAGTTCCACTAGTGTGAGGTGTCACATCCTGAAGCTTCTTTGATAGTTTATTCTTTGCATTAAGATGTTTAGACAATTAAATATGTATTTTTAAAGATCTATGGAAATCAAGGAGCACTGGAATTACTTATTAAAACATTTGGAAAAGAATAAGTTCCTGTATCTGGTAAATAAATTCATAGGAAAGCATACTTTACTTACTTTGATGAAACTACTTGCTTTCCTACAAAAACAAGGGCTGGACAGTTATTAAGAAAAATGCTGCTGGTGTTGAGCAATTTAGCAGCCTTGTCTGTTGCTCTGTGATTTAAAACATACTGATAACAGGGTTTTTCAGTCAATGCCTGCCTGCATGCATGCAGCAGCATGATGTCACCAAAAAGTTATAATTTTTGACAAAAGCAAACACAGAAGGATGTTGAAAATGTGCACTTCAGCAGCAAGGAGGTAGTTTTAAACCATTCCTGAAGCTATTTTTTTTTTTTTTTTACTTTAGTTAAATGTGCTCAGTTCTGGTCTCTGATAGACCTATTAGATATTTTCTAGTCTAGTGTTTCTGAGAAGACCAGAATACAATTTCCAGAGACACATCTAGAATCTTTTAAGAGCTATTGATCAAAATAAACATATATACCTACATATTTTAAATATTAAAAGGAGATACTATGACACCAGCTGTAAAAGTGCTAGAGCCTTTCCTTGACTTTCAGGAATATAAAGAATATTCTATTAATACTTTTAAGGTATAATATGAAAGGGATTAAAAAAACATTAAAAAATTGTAAATAAATATTCCGTAGACAAAAAGTATGATTCACCCAAGACATAAGTAGAAAAGAAAGGAAAGTATTACTCCCTCTCATTTTCTAGAGACCATTAAACTGTTCCTGTTATCCAGATAAACAGCAAGCAGATAATTCTTATCACTGCTGGCACTGTGATTGGAAAACTATAGTTTGTAAACCAGCAGTTTCGTCTGTGTCAGACTCTGTGTTTGGCTGCATGTTTAATGTAGCCATTTATAGGCAGGTTTGTAAGGAAGACGGATCATCTTTTGGCTTGTCAGTAGCTTGATGATTTCATAAGAACTGGTATAAAGATTTTTCTAAATTGTGTACTGATACAGACAATATTTTTTCCGAAATAGGTAGAATATGTTGCAACATTTTAGGTATTCTTTTATTATTTTTTTGTCTTCTAGGTTTATTCATACAACTAAACATCTCTCTTTGGAAGGATTTCATAAAGTATAAGATACTTCCAGTGAGAAGTGGGTAAAGCTTTTACATGTCTATGAAGATTTGGAGAGTGAATGTAATTTCTCCATAGCAAAAGATGAGACTATAAAATCAGCAAATAAATAGATTATATATATGAGTTTCATAGGTCACCTCCTTTTGTCATACAGATGGGTGTCTGAAGAGTTTCTCATCCTCAGGAAGAAATGCTCTTTGTCATTTCTAAGATAATGTCTTTCAAGGGCCTTATGTGGCCTCATGCTAAATATCATTAGCAGGTGTTCTCTTCCTGAAAATTTCAGCTGAAACAGTTTCAGCAGAGGAGAAAGCTACCAAAATAAAGGCTCAAGAAATGCAAGCTTGAATACTGGTGTTTTCATTATCCATAATGGATCAATACAATAATCAATTGAAATTTCTATGTGGATATGAATGCTTGGATAGGGGTATATGGCTTGTTTTACCAGAACAGTTAATATATTTGTGTATTACTTCTTTTTTCCAGATGCTCCAATGTTTGTGTCAAATCAAACCATGTATTACTCCTGGGAAGGCAATCCCATCAATATAAGCTGTGAAGTGCTAGCAAATCCGTCTGCCTCAGTTCAGTGGAGAAGAGGAAAATTAGTTTTACCAGTAAAAAATACAACACATCTGAAGACCTACAGTACAGGAAGAAAGCTGATACTAGAGGTAAGACTTTAAATGGGAATCAGTGTGGTGGCATTAATGAGTTCCTTCCTCGGTCTGGCAACATTGCAAGTACTGTAGAATACATTTAAGGACAAAACTTACAATTTAATAAGTAAAGCTTTTTTTTTTTTTCTTCTTTCCAAAACTCCCCACCTATTTATGAACTGATTTATCTCCACATTTCTTGTGAGCAGTTAGAAAATAAACCTTATTTACATGGCTTCTGCTTTGTGCTCAGTTTTCCATCTGCATTGAACAACAAAAAAAGCAATTTCCTTTCCTTGCAAGTCAATAAATACCTAAATAAATACAAAATTAACCCATCAAGTTAATACTAAAAATCAAAGTGACTACCTGTTAGGTCCTTGGTATATACAAAAAGGTTTGTGTGGCTTCAGTCAAGAACAAAGCAGAAGGGTAAAGTGATAATAAACTGCAATTAGCTTTGATAACAACTGTTTTCTCATGGAGGCATTGGAAAAATAAGAAATAAGCTCCCTTCTGTTATCTAACAAGTACATGTAAGAACAAAACCTGAGGAAGGCCAAAGACAAAGACTGGACCTTAATAACCCATTTACTTTATCTTGACTACACGGTTAATGACTCAGCAGTGGTGCATAGCAAATCGTCATCCTTAATTAATCATTTCACAACAAAGTGTAACCGGTGTCCCCAGCCCTGGTCTTACCTGTTACAGGGATGACATACAGTCTTCCTCAAGTGTGGAAGAAGTTAAGTTTTCTCCATTTCTTTCTAGTATTTCTTCACAGTTGCCATGGGAAAAGAAGTTAAGAAGCACTGGAGTGGGGTATCTCTTTCAGATCCCAAGCAAGAGGTGTACAGTGAAATGAAAAAAACCCTGTTTTTTTCCTAAAGTCCAAACAAGTAACCTCATGTCTTGTAGTAGAGGATATATATTTAAAAAGATACAGTCTTACTCTTGTCTGAAGGTCATCATTAGGTTTGTTTTTTATTTTAAGTAGAACTTAACAACATAAAATGTGCTTTGCAGTTGATGGTTCTTTAAGTGCTCTTCCATTCTACTGTCACCTGACTAGATTCCAGCAGGGCATTAGCTCCCTGTGATATCTATTACCTGTTCTGTCTTAAATGCTTATTCACCTGAATTTACAGTTGAGCCACATCCCTTACATGTTATTTTCTCCCCAAATGTCTGTTATACTGTGAATGCTGCAAACAATAAGAAGTTTAATATTATTCTTGTATCATCTGTAGTTATCAGCAACTTTCAGACCTTTCACTGCTTAATTAGTGAAAACATCAGTTTGTGCAAATAGCACAATAGCACAACAGTCTGTGAAAAAATGTGGGGGTTTAGATTTTTTTCTTGTTTACAAGTGAAATGGTAAAGATGAACAATGTCACCATTTTCCATTATTTGATATTCTAATTTGAATTTGAGAGAGGGGCATTTAACATATTTAGATCTGTATTTGGAGAATATAATAGATAAGCTGAAGCAAGAACACATCTACATATTGGTTAAGGAAAACAGGTTTGCGTTTCTGATTTTTTTAAAGAACTTTGATATTTGGTTAGAAACTACTATTTACAAACTGTATTCATTTTAAAGATTGCTCCCACATCTGACAGTGATTTTGGACGATATAATTGTACAGCCACAAACAGAATAGGAACCAGATATCAGGAGTATACACTTGGTCAAGCTGGTAAGTTAAAAAGTTGTTTCCTTTTCTTTAAGTATTTTTTTCTTTTTTAATCAAAATTAAGTTCAGGCACACTCTTCTTTTTATTTTATTCCAATAGAATGTTTGCAGTTAATTTTAATTCTCTAAAAGTTGAGTTGAAATATAGATGAAAATAAACTATTCCCTCAGAATACGAATCTTCTTTGGATTTAATGTTAAGGCCTTCTGAAATTTTTTAAAAAATATATTAGTCTAACTTTTCTTCCCTTTGCTCTTAATATATCCTACATTTAAAACAGTTTATTTTGTTACTTTAGCGGAGACACATGGGTTTCAGGCAGTAAAAAAAAGAAAGAATTAGGAAAGTCTTTTTTTACTTTTTCTCCCTGGTATTTTCTTGATAAACGAAGGATGGGAAAAGTCTGAAATACTTCAGCAAAGAATTTTTATCTTCTTCATGTGCACTTCCAGTTATTTAAAAGCATATTTTGACCCAGAGCGCTAGATTGAATTAATTTAAGCTCTGAGGTGTTCTACAACCAATTCTTACAAAATTTCTGAATATTTCTAGGTCCCTCTATTGTGGATTAGGTAAATATAAAGATATAACTGTATCTTTGTTCTTTGAAATAACAGTTGAGAGTAAATGATAGTTTGTTAGTATCTGTTGCAAGTACATTTTCTTGTGGAATGGACTGACACTTCTTCAGGAAGCTTAGAGGTCTCCCAGCATGTGGATCTCAGTATTTAGATGATGCAAATTGTTCTACTTTTAATGATGTCTGTGGAGTTATAATGCAGTTTACAGTACCAAAAGAACAGCCATACTGAAAGCTATACACTCCTTGTGATGCATTGTGATGGACCATTTTCATCAAGTAGCTTTCAGGTCATACCATACTGCCAGTCTGGCTGATACATAACAAGGGGACAGGTAGAAATAAGGTCTCATAATGTTTTTTTTTAAAAGTAGGTCTCATATATTTTTTATGAACTTGGATATTTCAGCTATAACTTTTGGTTATATTTTTTAAAAAATAAGAAAATAGACTTTTTGGAGCTCTGCTAGGAGGACTTTTGGAGGTGCATTGCTGAAATGTGTGCATCCAGTCACAGAGAGGCTGTCTTACCTGGTCTGGTATTTTAATATCTATAGTTTTTCTCAGTAGGGTAATTATTTTCATTTAATGTCTCAAGAGTTATGAAAAGCATTTTTTTATTAAGAAATTTCTTGGAAGTTCTACACAGCACTGAAAGATTTTCCCATTACCTTTAAAGGATGGATTAGCACCATATTTTACCATGAATACTATGCATTTTTTCTTGTTCTTGCATAGTCATCAAAAGAGCTGAGCTTCCTAAAACAGGAAATTGTGGGGGTTTATTGAAAAACCAGCAAATTTCTATATGGCTCAATTTTACCTCATCAAGAAGATCCATTCCTCTTCATTTTACAACTTTTTGGGGTATTTAGCTGTGTGTAGATTTGCAGTCTGGTCTTCCTTTTATAGCTACATGTGGCTCATGAGAAATATCTCTTCCTTTTCTATTTAACCATATTAGTCCTAGCTAAGTCCTGATTTCATTAAACACTTTTTTCCACGTTACAAAACTCTCTCCTGTGTAAGAACTCGCACAATCTAATACATACCTAAAATTTATTTTTTTGTGAAAAGAAATTCCAGAAGAGAACAATTTGTAGAATCTTCATTCTTGTTTATCATCGTTTACCTGGTTGATCAAATTTATTTCAATGGCATTACTTGAACAATTGAGTTTCTGTAATAGGGCTGAAGTTGTGACTGTAGCAGTTCATCAGTACTACATGTGGCACTAAATATGAAAAATGAGTACTCCCTGTGATGCTCAAATTTGAGGTAGTAATAGAAAAGCCTTAAACTTAAGGAAAGACATAATTAATTTCTATATCAACTAATTTGTCTCTAATTAAGACATATCTAGACTTGTGGGAAGTTAACATTGATTTGAATAGGTAAACTATATCTATTATGTGTATATTATTTTTGCCATCATTAAATTTAGGAAGTAGATTTAACCTTTACATGTCTCAGGACTTGATTTTTCTAAATATTCAAGACTAGCATAAGGTTACATAAATACATTACATTCATAAAAAAAAAGGGGGGGGGGGATTGCACATAATTCTCTGATTTTAGTAATTTACATCTATCTCTCTTCAGTACCAGGCTTTCTCTTTGGGGCGACGTGCATCTGTTGTTTCAACAGCAGCACTGGTTCTGCTTGTCCTGCTGGGATAAGTGGACGCTTGTTTCTGGAGTATCACCTCTTAAGATTTATTACCTGTGATGCTTCACTGAAAGGGAAACGCAGTAGAAGGGCAATGTGAAAGCTGCTAGGATAATTTCTCAGTTTCTCTCAGAAGCAGAAGACTTGCCACTAGCAGTCTTTCTTAAACCCATGAACATAAATGCTAGGAAAGGGAAAGGAAAATCCCCTTTGCATCCCTCTGGTGTCTTACCTCTCAGGACAGAAAAGATGAGAAAGTAGAACAATTATGCCAATGAAAACAGAGGAAATAAGGTTGTGATCATTGCTGTGCACTGCTTTTTTCATGAAGATGTATATACATATGAGCGCATCTCAGTAGATTGATGTGGTGCTTAGGGACGTGGTTTAGTGGTGGACTTGGTGATCCTGGGTTAACAGTTCTTAAGGATGTTAAAGATCCTTTCCAATCTAAATGATTCTGTGATATTCTGTATCTGCTGATTTTTCTCTTAGATTTTCAAATCAGTATCTCATCACAATGCATGAAACTGCATGATAATTATTTTCGCTGTGTATTTCTCTCCTGCTTTTACAAATAATTAATAATTCTTAATACAAGGTAATTCTCATTAATAATTGAAAAATAACATGATATTTTGATTATGCATTGTATTTCAGCAAATAGAACCTCTAGAAATTCAAGTGAGATCAAATAACTCCATACAAGTTCTAATTCTGTATAATCCAACTATATCACAGACGTTATTGATGCCAGTTTTTGAAACAGGTTACTATTCTCTACTTTTGCAACAGTTCGCTTAACATTTTTCAGACAATTCTTCAGGAAAATTGATGAATACTTAAAAATATGTATTGGAGTTATAAGCATAAAAAGGTAAGTCAGGGTATATTTAGTGAATATGTAATGAATGAAAGATTATAGGGAGTTATTAGTAAAGCGTGGGCTATATATGGACATTCTATATAATGATATGAAATGGAGAAAAGAGAACGAACTCAAGTTTTGTAGTAATAATAATGAGCCAGTATCCTTAACATAAGCCATTTGTAAGGTAGTATTTATGTGAGGCTGGGAACACTGAGTTTGGGGGTGTCAGGGCTCCATCGTACTAGGCACTACTTACAGTAGTGTAATGCACAATATTCAGTATCCTAAAAGATTGACATTTTTATCATTTGCATCTAAATAGACAATTTTTGGGGGAAAAAACAGCAAATAACAAATGTAGATCACTGTTACAAATTTTGCACTTAAACTAGAATCAGCTGGAAATGAAAAACAACCAGGGAGATAGACGATAAAACCATCATAATAATTACAGTTATAAAATGTCAAATGCAGCTTTCTTCCTAGTTTTACTACCTCTCTTGCTTTACTCTGGTAGATTAGGAAGCCCTAATGATTGATATTAAAGTCTATAATTTTTTTTCATGCATTTCAGTAAAGCCTGGGTTTCCTTCTGGCTTTGATTGTAAATACTAATGCTGGGGTGTAGCACACTTTCTCAGTAGCTCTGTTGGGGAAAAATAAATACTGTTTCTCGCTGGGACACAGTATTAAGCAAAGTATGCTGATAGGATAAATTTTACAAATAATGATCATTTTAATGAATAGTTCCCTTCTAAAATTCTGCAGGAATTACATTGCTTCATGTTTTGTTCCATTTTTCTGCTTTGCTGTTTTTCAGCAGAATAGAGTTACCTTTTATTTTTTAATTTACTGCTAGTTAAAAAGTGGTCATACTGTCACAATGCCATTATCTTTATTTCTGTTGCCCTCCTTAAGAAATTAGACTTATTGATGATAGAAAAAAAAATCAGAATTTAGATGCAATTTGCAGCCCTACTATTTTGTATGACAGGAAAACTATAACCATTCACTTAAATTATACAGAGCTACTGAATCAGCCTGAATTCCAGACACTTTCATTTAAACCTTTCAAAACAATTGAAGAACTGCAGCCTGTTTAAGGTTTTGCACTGAAAGGTGTTGGCCATTACTGGTAAATGGTGAGAAACCAGCACTTTTTGAAAGCTTGTTCGGATATGCTCACCATCTGACTTGCGGTGGTCAACTTGTAAAAATACCACATGGTTGACATGACTCTTTTTCATTGCGTAAACATTTAAATTGCTGTGTGAGTGACATGTAGAATGCAAAAAGAACCACAGCTTTTTCATTTCTTGCCACTGCAAATTACTTACTTCATGTACAACCACACCTTTTGTTTTAGAAGTCTACTTACACTCTGTTTTTTCTCTATGACAGGCTTAGGCTTTGGCAAGCTAGGTGAGGTTGACAGATTATCTCAATGGCTGTAAGAGCCTGAGATGAGCACAGATATTCCTAGATTTTCCCAGATCTATTTTAGTCATAGTTTATGTGAAATATCAGTATGAATGGAGATGGCACTAACTAGCAAAGCATTTTTCCTTTTTATTGAGATCTCAGTGTCACTGTTTTCAGTGTTTTTGTATGAAGAAATAGGAAAATGTGTGGCCATGAGTAGTCTAGGATTATGTTGTTGAAATAGGTAATCTATCATCTTAAAATGGGAAAGGTTAAGGTTGTGATACAGAAAGCTAAACTGTATTTTTTGAGTAATTTTATTTTCTTTAAATATTAACGTGTATTTTGCACGTAGCAGCCTGAATCCAGAGCCCCTAAAAATTAAACTATGATTCACCTCTAAGGCTCTCATGGCCTTACTCATCGTAGACTTCCCCTTCCCCTTCTTTCTTCTGTTCTAGGATGGCAAAGGTGTTAAAAGCTCGGATAAATACTCCAAGCCTTTCTTTCAGTCTTTGCACCTAGAAGGATACTTTCTTTTTTGATGAAGGCTGAGATTCTGATCTCACCCTATCATGTCTGGAACATCAGCTCAGTACAGAGATATACAGTGCCTTAAGTGTAACAGGATCAACGGCTGGCAGAAACCATACTAATAGGCGGTGAACACAGCATACAAATTAGCTACATGATACAACTCTGACGATGAATTTCAGATTTGTCTTGCCAAATCATCCCTATTACATGTTTTGCACAGCACATTATTATAGAACATCAAGGATTTTACATCATTTAGAGGTGACGACACATAAGAATACTTAAAGAAATGAGGTGCTATATCTGTTTCTTTTCTACAACAATATTAAAGCAAATTAAAAAACAAAATACGTTCTATGATGTCATTAGATACTGAGCATTCACATGCCGCTATTTAATTAAACATATTTTAAGCATTCTGTATACAGAGAAGGTCAATGAATATGGAGAATAATAACATCAAAAGCAAATGAAGACATGGGAAAGACAATAACTAAGCTGCACAGAAATGACATCCTTTAACCTGTTTTACATAATCAAGTCATGCTCAAGATATGATAAGGTTGATCAATAACTGACAAGGACTACAACGTCAAATTTAACAGTTTATTAATCTGGATTTGTGGTGCTGGCACTTTGGTGCTGGTTAATGGATGGGGTTTTTTTTCTCCAAACATTTGGGCTTTCACACAAGCAAAATAAAATCAAAGAAGTAGGATTTCATTTTCCCTGGAGAGTAATGTAAAAAAAAAAAAAAAACAAAAAAAAAAAACCAAAAAACACCATAATAATTCAGTTCCAAGACCACGTTATGGGATGATGATGATTTAATTTTTGTATTATTTTTTTAAGGATTCCTAAGTTGCTTTCACTGTATAGCTTTTCTCTCGCTGTTGCCAAAATCCCATGTACCTCCACAAAAATATGAGTAGATCTGAACTCTAGTTCTCTGTTCTAAAACTTGCCATTCACATCTTTGGCAGCATCTGTTCTGATCTGGGAAGACTGGAGGCGGGGAGATACTTTGTTATACCCAGAGTAAGACACAAATGAGGACAAATGCTGCTAATCAAGGAAATGTGTGTGTGTATATGTATATATATATATATGTATGTATATATATATTAAAAAAAAATTAAAAACTTACATAATCAAAACATTCATGTGTTGTGGCAAGCAAATAGCCATAGGAAAGAGAGGGAAAGACAGCAGAGGAGAAAATCTAGCAAGCAGTCAGGACAGAGTTGCAAGAGACAGTCACCACCATGGATCCAGTGGCGTTCCGCCAGTCCATAGTCTCCGTTCACGTCAGTGGTGGGGGTCTCTGGATCACCACTGACTGTTTGGTGGCCCAGGCTTTTACAGGGCGTTCAAGGAGGGCCACCTCCCAGACAGTGGCAGTACCGCATTCCTCTGGGGGGCACATGCAATCGGTGCATAGGTGGGGTGGTCGTCCGTGTCTAGGCACAACCCTCACGGGGGTGAGGCCTTTCCTTGCCCTTGGCCAAAACAATGTCAGGCAAGGGTTGGCTCCTTATCTCTTCACAACTGTGAAGTCTTGCAGGAGCCCCGCTAACAAGCTTTGAGACAGTCAGTTTGAGATATGGTCTCCCACAGCATCAGCTAAATGATTTTTACTAAAAAACTAAACAGCAACATATTTTCAGTAAGTCTATGTGTGAAACTATCAACACAG
Source organism: Falco punctatus (assembly GCF_963210335.1). Lineage (NCBI taxonomy): Eukaryota > Metazoa > Chordata > Aves > Falconiformes > Falconidae > Falco > Falco punctatus. The sequence continues at coordinate 104,639,897 of NC_137581.1, read as the reverse complement.
TGATGGTGTTTTGCTTTGTGTGCATATATCTTATTTTCGTTTGTTATTTCTGCATTTATTTGCTAGCTGTGGTCCTGTTTCCTAATTAATTCCTTATTTTTCCAGAATTCCCAGTGATTTGGTAAATCTATTGCAGTTTTCCCAAAGCAAGGACAACCAGACAAGACTGAGCCTGACTTGTAGATTTAATACTGAATTTCTCTCCATTCTGGGGATGTACAAGCATGAACTATTTCATAGCAATCTTTCACTCCAAAGATCTAGTCCCCAGCCCCATCTCTTTCCCTGACATGATCCTGATTCCATTTACGTTCAGTATTTAGACAGTTATTTTCAGTCGATATATGTGCCATATATACAGAGGTGGGAAAAGCTGCAGGACTGCACTAGGTACATATTGACATGAGATAGGAGACAAGAGCTAACTGGAAGATAAATCTCTGACCACACTATCTTCTTTCACACCATCACTTCCTTTTCTCCATTTATACCTAGCACTGCTAAACTCTAAAAAGGAAAATTATTTTCTTCCATAAAACTATCCAAAAAATAGCTGTAAATAGAATCCATAGTGATAAATCATGATCGTTTATTGAACAGCTTGGGTAATAATAGTGATAGACTTGAAAGAGCATTTACGTATGAGTGGAGATAAATATGTACTCATAATTCTGTGTGTAGTTCTCTATCAGCTGCAGTAATGTTTTTTGAAACCAAATGAATACTGCTTAATTTAGGCCGATATATCATGAAGTTCATTTGTGCTAACCAGCTTTATCTGCTGAGTACAAAATACGTCAAGTGCAATTTTACACTTATTAATTGGGGATTTTTTTTATTTATTTTATTTTTAAGGAATTCTTACGTGAATACAATCACATACTGAATAAAGGAATAGACACTGTGGAAAAAAGATGAAGTTGACTAAATGTCTAACGCTTTTCAATGACTTGTTTTAATTTAAAGGTTGAACTTTTGCTGACATCCCTTGTTTTGACAGCAGTATAATGACAACAAAGCTAGCAGTGGAATTTCTAAGAAAGTATACGAGTATATGTGCTATCACTAAGTGATCTTTAGATAACAGAAAAGAAATCACATACTTTTTCTACCATCTAGTCTTTCAACTTATATGCATAACTGTATATGAAAGAGTAATGACTGCACATAGCTAAACTCCTCTTAAGATTCATTTGGACAGTTGGGTTTAGAAGGAAAAGGAACAAGAGCCATCCATAGTTTTATCCTTTCAGAGTATACAGCTTTGCAAATTATTCTTCACTCCTGGTAAACATCGAGCCAAAAGCCTTGCAATTCTAACATGAAAATGATGGCGATACTCCAAATAATTTCAGCAGACAGGGGACAGCTCAAATGCTGGAATGTTTAGCTAGATCAGGACCAGAGGGCTGTTAATCTTGCATGATCAAATTCATACTCATTAGAGAACTACAGAATTAGATTCAGTTCATTATACTGCTCATAAAAAAAGTTAAAGATTTACCTAGTCTGAAACAGATAGTAGGTATTTTATTGTATCTTAATGGAATTGTTACTATTTATTTCTGATTTTGACTAGGAATGTGTCTCCTGTTGTATTTTCTTCAAGTGCTTCACTCTTTTCTTGGAAACTGATATATTTCAACTCTGAAAACTGCATAAAAGTTACCTACAAGTGTAGGTTGCTTAGATTTTAGGATGCATATTTAAAATAGTACTGTGGACATATTTCAAACTTATATGAGTTTTAAACATATTTCATTGTGCTAGTTATGCAAGTTATTTTACTAGTTATGCGAGTTATTTTACTGGGTTTTCACAGGAGCTTAATTTTATGCTTATTACCAAATGGAGTCATATCTTCATTTGGCAGAAATTATACCTGAATCTGCAGTAAAGAACATAAGGTTCTTCCTGAAGGATCACTTCTTCCCTATGCGCCATTTACTGTAGATAATTATACGCAGGCATACACACAAGGAGAAGATCTCCTTAACATTTTGAAAGTCAGGAACAGAGTGGATAGGTAAATAACACATTTTTGTTTCATACTATTGACCAAATAATTGTTTGGATACAAACTGAAGTAACAGTGAATTGCCGTATAAAAAAAGCATACAAAAACTAACATAAAAATAGCCCGACTGTAATTAAATATTCATTCAACCCTAAATTTTTAAGTTGTTTCATTTTGTACTCTTTTAACGGGAGAAGAATAAAAGTGTTTAGAAATTATTTATAAATATGGTAGATATCCACAGCTCCTTTTAGCTTTCGGTTAAATCGAAAGAGTGTTCATCTGCAGCACTGGAGAGTTATATTAATTTTCACAAGTGGTTGGTATCCACATCACTCACACAGTGCCATGCTGCTTTAGTCTTTAGTTTGCCTATCCTGAACTGCTTTGCTGACATTCTTATGCTGCATTTTCCCCACCCCTCTCAGAACCATCTTTTGAGCTAGGGAGAGAAAGAATCTGTACACAGAATACCACTTAAGGTATTGTCACTATTGGGCAGGAAAAAAAAAAATAAATTGCTCTCGGCTGTAAAGAGAATCTGGAGGAGAGGGGTCACAAGTCGGTTCTAATCCTCGTCCTCCTCTGACTTAGGGACCAATGCTTACCTAGCAAGCAACTCATATAACTATTTCTTCTTCTGTGTGATCACAGAAAAAAAAAAAAAAAAGTATGTTTTTTGAACAGATTTACTTTTTAAACAAAAACCCAACAATATGACTTGTTGATCAATTTTGGAAAAGGTTTAAAGCCTGGATCTGTGTTCTCCTGGATGCATAGCATACTGCTTACCTTTGGTCAGTCTATCTGACCATAAACCTTGAATTCCTCTCTGCAGAGTAATACAGCTTCACTAAGAAGGATAAAAATTTCTTGCAACATCCCATATCCTGATGAAATTAATGTTTTCTGGATTAAGAAAGAATTTGAAGTTTGAATCCCTCAAGCTGAGATTTGCCTTCTACTCAAATATTTAACGTCAGGGATTCATATAGTTGTGTCTATAAGTAAAAGATATTAAAACTGTTCATCCATGTGAATAAATCTATGCTACGTTTAACGCAATGAGCACCAAGCATTGGAGGTTTCAGGAGACCTATATTCAGAAATGCTAAGTGTGGAAAGTCACAGAGGTATGATATTAGCATTAAGACAGCAACTCTGACAACTCTTAGAAAAATGTAGGTGCCTGATTATTAAAAGGTTATAAAAATCAGCCGCTTTAGAGCAGCTTTGCCAGATGTTCTTTTCCTGAGAATTTGTGGCTGAATATGTCCTTGAACCACTCTTTAATATTTTATAGAAATTTTTGGCTCATTTTCATTCAAGTACCAATACTAGGTAAAGCTCAGATTGATTCTCTTTTTATTCCCAACTGTCTGACAGCCCTTGAATAAAGACTACATTTTATGTAAATGGTTCAGTACCCACTAACTGAATGATAGAATCATAGAATAATAGAATCATTTAGGTTGGAAAAGACCTCTGACATCATCACGTCCAACTGTTAACCCAGGACTGCCAAGTCCACTACTAAACCATGTCCCTAAGCATGGCACAGTGCATAGGCTTTGGCTCAATTTCTCTCATGTCCTTATAAATATATCTTCTATACCATGGAGACAAAAGCAATGTCAAATCTATAAGCAGGCATGGAAATAATTGTCAGATGTATCACAAGAGAAAATTTTAGTGGTATCAAATCCCTGGTTTTCTGTCCACACAAACTAAAATTCTTCGTAGTATTTTCAGTACAATTTTTTGTAATTACAACACTTTAAAATATAGGACAATTAGAAAGGAAAGTCTTTTGTCTTCTATGTGTTAGTTTGGTCGTACTTGTAGAAATAGCATAATGTTTCTATTTTTAGAGATGTACTAACCCCAAGGATAATTTTTTGCTCTTGTTTCATATCTAGCATCTCAACGCCTGCAGACACCTATTTTGTTTTCATAGTTACTTTCTGCTTTGAAAGATATGCACTTGCTTTTAATTTCAGATAAAATGTTTCTTTCGACCTATTCCACAAATTATTTCTTAAACTGGAAAGAGAATAGAAGCTTTCTACTAATATACCTTTCTAGTAGCCTGGAATCCACTCTTTCAAAAAAAGAAAAAATTTATTCATGTTTTCAGCTGTATTTCAGAGTTTCATAAAAATGGCCAAACCATTTATGCAGTTTTGTCATAATCTTATTTGGAAGAATTCAGACTCTGAATGATCTATTTAGCCATAACTGTTCTTATTGTTAAATTTTATATAAAGTTTGATATTCTCTTTCACATAATTATACAGTAAACAAATAATCTCTTACACTGATTTATGACTAAATTAGCTATTAAAAAGGATCATACTATAAAAGAAAGGCAGAAATGGAAAATATTTTTGCATAACTTCAGCATAAAAGAAAATAAGTGTGGTTTTCTTATAGTTCTGTATTAGAAAGCTTAAGTTCTTTATCTAATGCAAACATTATTGTATCATAATCATGTTTTCTTCCCTTCAAATTGCTAAGGAGACTTTTTGAGGTAGATTATCAACTGTTTAGGTCTGCCTAGTTGCTGCTGATTATTAAATTGATGTTTGTACTTTTTTAGATGTGCCATCAAATCCTTATGGAGTACGAGTTTTAGAGTTGTCACAAACCACTGCCAAAGTTTCATTCAATAAGCCAGATTCACATGGAGGTGTGCCCATTCATCATTACCAAGTGGATGTAAAAGAAGTAGCCTCAGAAACCTGGAAAATTGTTCGCTCCCATGGAGTTCAGAGTAAGTATACAGAAAATAAATGGAATTATTTTAACTGAAAAGAATGTCAAGGGAAAGCAAGCAAGCATATGCTGATTCTTTATTTCTCCATTAGTCTTAGTCCGGTAGCTGTATCTTCAGTTAACTTTAATGCAGACCTCTTTACACCGATTAGAAATTTTACTGTAATCTTGTAAAAGTCAACTGTTACTTTTTAGTTTTAAAAAAGTTTAGTGAAAAAAATTACAATTATTTTGCATTTTTCACTGTTCAGTCAAGTAGATAAGAATATTTTTGAATCTATAAATTTCAAAGAGTAGAAATCACATAGCAGTTAGTTCGAGAATATGCAGTACATATGCAGTTAACTTAAAAATTTTAGGTACGCTATTATGTAATATTTAATCCTGGGCATTAATTACTGATTTTGAGCTACTCAGTAACCTTTCTACATACCTGTTAATATTCATGATGACTGTTTCAAAAGCGTATCTACAAAGTATTTTTCAACAAACATTAGATGCCTTCTTTGCACTTCTCTAAAGTCAGAAAACAGTGTAAGCCTCCCCAAATTGACAAGAATTGTTCCAAGTTGGGGTGTTTATGCAGAGTAATGTTAAGAAAATACATTCAATAGATCAGTAACCACTTGCATTCTTATTTACCCCTTGGTATTTTTAACAGGTAGGGCAAGTTAAAGCAGCCCCAACAGCCTTCTGATTTATACAGCAGGAGGTGAATTGTTGCAGCTATCAGCATAGTAATGGGAGAAAAAAATGTAGCAAATGATCTAATATGTGTTATTTTTTTCCCTTTCACATCCCATAATCCACACACAGAAATTCTGGATTGAGCAGAGCATGTTCCAAATTACCATTATTTCAAAAAAACACATGTAACGAACATGCCATCAACATAAATTCAAAGAAACATAATGACTTTTTATCTTTTGTTTTTCTTAACCAAACACAGTAACTGTAAATCATAGCAGCATTCATTTCAGTCCGGTATAGCTTGTGTTTCTTTCAGTACTAGAAGATCTAAAGAAGACAATGTGTTTCTTCTAGCTGCAGAGCTTACACATTAATGGACACTAGTGTACCACTTCCCTTCTTTTCATGTTACATTTCAGACCAAGTTTGAGACTTTTTTCTCATAGCTACTTCCTTCAACGAATTCACAGTAAGTTTCTTTGATGAGAACTACAACATACCAAATACTAAAACCTGAAGTGACCAGTCTGTGTTAGTAGGGTACAATGCACTGAAATGAGAGCAAACCCAGGGACTGCAGAGTGCAATCACACAGACAATTTAAAGATAAATCCAGAAGAAAAAAAAAAGGCCTTCCCCCTAAAACTTTCTTTCCTATAATTTCTGTTAATGTGAAGTTTATAAAAAATCAGCGATTACATTAGGAAAGATGTATACTTGACAGACCCTTGTTGTTATTGGAGTTGACAGGAGCTGCCTTCTTCAATAGTTCACACTTTGATTTTTGAACATTCTTTCGGCATGACATGTTTTTAAGTTGTTGTATACAGTTGTTTTATTCATTTGGAGATTTCTATATAACATGAATTGATCTTCTTGGAATTATTTTAGTGCAGTATCTCTTCAAATTATTCTAATATTTAAAAGCAGAGTAGAGTAGCAGGTACAAGTATCTGCAGCCCTTATGAAGACAATACCACTGTGAAGTTGACTGTAAGTATTTAGGATCTCTGCTGCCATCCCTACTAAAATTGGATATACAGCTCCTTTGAGAAGAAGGCTGTATTAGTTTCAGCATGCCGTCATGTTATTTCCCCACATCTCCCTTTTGTGCAATTTGCCTTACTTTTTTTCAGTTTATTCTCTTTTCTTGCTTGGAAGTTTTCAGGGGCTTTACCTTCTTTCAAGTACATATTTTCCTCTTCATGTCATTGTCCCTAGCTGTAACGCTGAGAGGTCACACTAGTTTTGGACATCTTGAAAGTACTTCTTAATGGCATGTATTATCAAAGACTATTCCAAGTGATGACAAAAAATAGTAAATATGAAAAACCTGAGAAGTTATCTTGGTATACAAATAGGTATACTTAGATAAATATTGGGAAGGTAAACTTTACTGAGATGACAGTGGGCAATTTTAAAAATTAATGCTAGATCCATAATTAATTCATGATGTTTTCTGAAATCTCTTTGTATACCCCTGCATAGAAAGATTGAGATTGTTTATCTTGTATTTTTTCTGAATTTCTCTCTGAACTACTTTAGAAATCAAAAACTACTTTAGAATTTCAAATATTTGCTATGCAGAAGGCATCTTGTTTTTGTAAACCTTGTTGGTGCTACACTATGTAATTTGATAGAGAAATCAAAAGGGATCTGGTTTCATTTATCATAAGTTCTTGCATATATTCTATAATGAGTTAAAAACTTGTTCTATTTGTGAGGTGCTGTAGGGCCAAACCAGAAAAACAAGATGTGTTACTGAAACACAGACTGAGCAGCCAGGAGCAGAAAAAGTCTTTGGAGGTGGACATGCCAAAAAACAGTATTTGTGGGAGGTTTTTTGACAAAAATACTGCTAAGTGTAACTGGAGGATTTCAGAACAGATTAGCCTTCACTTGTTTTCTGAGCATTCAGAGAGTTTCAGCAAGTTTTCTAAAGCATGTTTAAACTTCTCTCCATTTACGTTTTAGCATACTTACAATGTCACTGTAAGAAAATGTTGAGATATCCTCTTCTAAAACCCTCTTTTCGGTTACTGAAACATTTTTTAAAGAAGCTTCTCTTAGTATGAAGGCTTTTTTTTTTTTTTTCTTTATGCTTTTTGAGACATTTAGGATACTTTCAAGTCTTCTGAATGATTAAAAAAAAATAAATGTTTTTGAGACAGTTTCTCATTGTGCTTAGGGAACTATGGACCACTTTTCTACCATGCCTCAACATCTTCTCAGCTGAGTGACGAGAATGTTTAGACTACACACAGTCAGTATTTTGTATTAGGATTTGTAGTTGGGTCATCATAATTTTCATCTTGGTCAATATTCCTTAGTGGAAATTTTTTTTTTTTTTTTTACATTTAAGGGGCAAGTTTATGGCTAAGATTAAGATATAAATGCTGTTTACACAAGGACAGTTAACTGCTTGCACAGCTCAAGTAATGATGCATACATAATGCATGAGTCATGATTTTTTCCCAGCAGCCAGTGATAAACTACGATGAAATTTTACAGGATGTCTTTTTATCAGACTGATTTAACTCAGGAGTGATAAAACAGCACTGCAGCCCTTTCTTGCCAGCATAGGTAATGTGTAAATTCCAAGACCATCTTTTAGGGGAAGGAGGCAGAAAAACTTACATGCAGGAGAAAATAGTACCTGGGAGGCTCTTAGCCTTCCAATACAGAGATTGTCAAGACTAAACTGGGTCTTCTGGTCCCTCTCTACTATTACCAGAAGGAATAGTGTAGTTGTCTTCATACAGGCACAGAGAACAGCCATAAACTCATAAAATAAATGAAAACTATATTTTTAAATGAAACAAACATTGTGGAAATGTGCCTACAGAAGTTAGTTTATAAATAAAATGTTAATGAATAATGAATAGATGTTCAAAAAGGTTTTTGAAATTGATTGATAATAATGCTAACAAGTCATTAATGCTCTTATGATTGTGGTGCAATAGCTATGTATAAAACTTTCTACAAGTAGGATTATAATTAACTGGGTGTATTTAAATGAAAAATACAATAGATGCTTACCAAAGCTATTAGACATTCTTATGTAATCAATCATCCAGTAAATACGAATAAGTTTAATCAGAAAAATTAAAGAGTATGAAATGGATTCAGTGCAAATCTGTTCAAACAGCCTGCAATTCTTTTCATCTAGGAAGAACGCTGCCAGTTTCTTAAAAGAATCCCTCAAAAGGTAGCTTTTGTCTCAATCTCTACTAGTCTGAACTGTTTTCAGATTAAATTAAAGAGAAAATCCCAGAGTCTTGGAGCTGTAGCCAAAAATATCTGTTTCTCTATTCCCTCTCCTTTGTCTTTTATAATGAAGAAGATTTCATTTGGAAGTGTGTGCTGATTGCAGCTATTGAAGGAGAGCACAGAAAGTGAAGCAATCATTCTGATACACCAACTTCAGACTCTTTAGGGATTTAAAAGTCATAATCAACACTTATCATAGTTCATCAAGAGATCAGTGAGCAAATGATAGCCAGATTTCTCTGCAGTTGTTAGGTGCTTTTCTGATTATGCAAACTGTTTTGTTGCAGGGTAGCTGCAAATCTGTTCGTAGCTCCACTTTACAGTGACAATGCAGTAGGGTCTCCCTGTGGGCTGGAGTCCAGAGGACAGGTGGGTGAGCAGGGACAGTCAGAGCTAACAGTGCCCTCAGGGTCCAGACATTTATGACCCTGTCAGTAGTACAAAGTCCACTAATCTTGAAGTAACAGAAATGCACATAATATTGGCAAAGTTCATTCTCCGAGAAGAGTTTGCATCCTTTCAGCCAGAGAGCTGGTAAATCCCTTGAGTGTGGGATATTGCCCATCCACCATCAAGAAGGAGATAAGAACCAGCGAAGAGCATTTGCCATGCTTTCTTCCGTAGACACTAAGAAACGAGTGAGAAGGTGAAGATACCTTTGCTGGGAAAAGTTGTCTTACCACAATCTTCTGTGGAGTTTTATTATTTTTTTTAAATGACGTTCACTTATCAGTTTCTGAGTAACCAGCGTAGATTTAATAAGAAAAAGCCTTCACTATTTTTTCCCTTTCAAACAGTATTGAGTTTTCCAAGGAAGAAATGGAATGGACTCAGAGACTGAAAATGACAGTGAAATTCAGTTCCAAAAGTCCCTTCAGTCCCTCAGAAAGCACCAATGGTATAACTAATTGAAAATCCATCAAGGTCTTGTTTCATCTTAATAGCATTATAAACACTACTAATTCTGGTTCACAGGTAGCAAATAACGCATTCATAAAGAAAAGGACTTGGCTTATACACAGTCCTTAAACCACTGTGGAGGTGTGCTTGAAACCTGAAAAAAATACACTCTGAAAACTTGCATGTCTTCAACAGGAATACATAAAACTTCATTTTGCAGTCAGTCAAACTCAGAATATAATGGGTATGGCCTCTGAAACTAGCCATTTTTCATTCCTTTTTCACATTTACAGACAGACAGAGAAATGTGTCAATGGATCTTTCTTTTCAAAGCATTAAATTTTATATAGGAATGAAATTCCAAGGAAAACTAGTTTCTGCATTTCTAGTGCCCCTCAACTTGCTGGTGACAGAGTAACATAATACAGTAAAACCCCAGACCATATTAAGATGATAATGGAAATTCACCTATGGGATATGTGAATGGTTGGCATTTTCATTTTAGGGAACAGAGACACACATTTGGGGAATTATGTAGCCAGTAATCTCTCTCTCACATGTGTCTCCCCCTATTCTTTCTCTTGCTTCCTCCAAACTGCAGCAAGTATTTTTACTCCCCTCTCTGAAAGGGAAAAAATGCAGTCTTCTTTTAAGAGATTTTCACAACTTTCTGCTGTCCTTTCATTAGGTCAATAGCTTTTTGATATGATATTCATCTCATGCATATAGTGTATTTAGTATTTGTGTATTGTTTTTGTGTTTGAAAATTCTCAGATTTAAAATCAAAACAGCTCTTTTAATATTTATTTTCATCTATTGCTTTTCATGATTTTTTAGGAATGGTTTGATAGAATTCTAATTTTTTGTACTTTTTAATTTTTGAAATTAAATTATTATTATTTTACATAAAATCTCAATAAATAGGGAAGTCTGCTTGAAGAACAGGTAAAGGAAAGTCTACTCATTTATTTAATGTTTTAAAATGTTTAGCAACATTTTAAAAAGGTTCGAGGTTTTCTGAGTTTTTAAGGAAGCTCCTAAAGCAGCAATGTCTAGATGATTTAGAATTTCTTATATTGGTAGCAAATTGTAGCATGAAATTACTTCAGGAAAGTGCATATAGCAGGACTTACAGATGGTAAAGTTACAGCATCTTTACAATTACACCTTGCAAAACACTATTATTAAACAATAATAAGAAAGGAGAAGTAAATTGTAGTTTAGAAGGAGACAATACATTTCAGTCATTCATGTTTTTCTTTAACAGTGTAAACTTCATAAATTAGTGGCAGATGAAAATACAGAACCTATTTTGAATACCTTGCCATTTTTTACATAAGGTGTTGTTTGTTTGTTTGTTTTTTCTTAAAGCATTTGCCTACTGGTATAATAATGTAAAATTAGGTGTAGTCATGTTAGTCACTGATGAATCTGAGGATATTAATATGTAGTGATGTCCTAAAAATAACTTACTCAAAGAATGCCTATTCTGACATAATTTTTAGTGCACTAAGTTCAGGTAACTACACAATGTGACAACCTTACATTATTCTTAACTTTCTACTTTAAAAATGAAAAATGTCTCGTATAGTATATTTTTTCTGAAAATTAAACAACAAAACCCACCAAACAAAACAAAACAGCTGGTCTTAACTAGTGTCTCTAAGTCTTGTTTTTTTTCAGGAAGTATTCTGTTGGGTTACAAGTCTTTTAACCAAATTATTCCTGGAGTTATAAGGCAGCATTTGTAGGATATTAACATAAAATATTTTCTATAATGGAAAAATTATATAATCTAAAGTTAAACTACATTTCCAAAAACATGGGGTAGAAGAAAGAATACAGAAAATGAACATGATATGAAAGCTGCTTTTCTGAATCTATTTATGTCTTTTGAATTTTAATCGTCAATCATATTTTCTCTTTCTTCTTTGGATGGCAAAAAGTAGATGTTTTATGAAATAATGCACCAAATATAATGTGATTCAATAATGAGTGTATTATTTGTAAATATATTTCATGCAGTAATATCAAAACATGCCAGCGATGCTTCATCAACATATGCTTACAATTTTTTTTTTACTGAGTATTTTGTTGAAGCAGACAATTTTGAAAGTCTTGTGGTAGCATAATCAGGCTATGTACGAAAAGCAGTTTAATATTTTGTTAAATATAAGCGTTTTTAAAACTTTCCATTATAATGCAAAATGAAAGGATGAAAAACATTACAGCCTAACAAATGTTGAAGTCTGTTCTTTGTACAAGAAAATGAAATCCATTGACAGGTGAACTACAAGTGGTATTATGTTACATATCTGAAAAATAAACATAACATATAGAAAGAATCAAAGGCATTTTTCTTAAGAAAAAAATACTAAGAAAGTTTGTACAGCATCTTATCTTTTGCAAATTGAAGATCAATAAATATAATATTTTGGTTTTAACTATTAAGGGGTTCTCAGACTTTAAGCACTACTGCGGGTACTTGCTTTCAACATAACAACTTCTTTTCTCTCTGCTTCTTGACAAGTTGGAGATCACATCTGGAATTAGTAATTCTTTGTTATTTCACATTCAAATCTCAGCAGGTTCAGTTCATTTTTTTTCATCTAAGTACATTAAATTTCATGTACTCTGTGAAATCATAGAATGATTTTGAAGCAAAGGGACCTTGTGATCATTGGCTCCAAACCCCGCAGGTCACAGCAAAGCCAGCTTCCAAGTTTTGTTAGGGCTTTGTCCTGAGTTTTGAATTTCTCTATTAATGGAAAATACATATTTAGTGGTTCGTTTGAGAAACAAGGCATTTCTTAAACAAGGTCTCATCTGTATTATTTTTTCACATGCATTTAACATCTATTTTTTTTTAGGCATGTTCTAGTAGAGAAAGGATTTTCTGTTACACAAGATATGTTTTTGAATTGCTGTGCTGTGTGTTATGCCTGGTACTGTTACTCTTTTTACTGTACGTGTCCTTAAAGTTAGAGGAAGTTATGGACATACCAGTGTTGATGAGGTAATTAAAACTTGAAGTGTTCTAGCTCTGTAATGCTTTTTACTTTTGAATTGGCTATGCCAGTGAGAAGGCATGCCTGAGTGTAGGCAAATCTTATTATAATCCTTCTAGTCAAAAAATATTCAGTGATTTTAAAATAAGGTCATTCCATTTTCTTTTTTACTTTTTATAGTACATATAATGTTCCAAGCAATGAAATGGTGTTTTTTCCTGTGTCTGTGCAGTTAAGAGTTTTGGGTAAAACTACTGAACTTCATATTCTGTCTTTAAGCAAGAGTTTCTGACAGACATCACACAAACAGATATTCTCTCAGAAGACTACAATTTTATAGTACATGGTTTTCCACTGAGATTTCAGAAACACCATTATGGAAAAAGATATTCTTTCTTATGGTAAAATATATCAATTACTGGATCTTATTATTGTCACAGGGAGGAAATTGAATTGTCATGTACTACATCTTAGATTTTAGGGTTTGTACTTTTTGCTTCTTTTGTACTGAAGCATGAAAGTATGTACCCCATTGATTACTAAAACGCTCTCCCAGTGTAACAATACTTCATCTTTAAACTGGGAAGACTTTCAAATGGATTCCTGAGGGATATGAACCCCATATCATTAAATAGTTTTCATAATGAGTTTAAAGATTAAGTATAGTATATCTGTATAATTTGTAGATCAAACAGAAATAAGTTGCAAATATTTTGGTAGCCTAGGTCAGCATTCAAAATTGTTTTAATAGTTGAAAATCTTCAATAATGTCTAGTGCAAGCTGCTAAAAGCAGAAGGAAAAAAAATGTTTATTAACCTGTTCCTGTAGCTGCCTGTCAAAATTTGGGGAAATGCATTTTTAGTAAGTATTTGAGATATTGAATTCCTTGGCATATCTGTCAGATTTGGCTTCCTATGACATAAATTGTGATCACATTCAGGTCTAAAATGACACTGTCTATTCCTGAGAAGTGTTTCTTCATTTCTGGAATATCATGTATGTATTGCAGAAATTTAGAAGCACCTGAAGTCTCTGAGATTTTTGTACATGTTAAATGATGCCATAAGTAATTCAGAAAACACTCCTGGGTTCTGAATTCAGCTTTGGAATCTGGTTCTCCATTTAGCAGACCATTAGGCAGTCAATTTCAGACCATTGAAAACCTGGATTAAAAAAAAATGGAAAACCAAACCCCAAAAATTTGTTGTCACTTTATACCCAACTTGTACCTGAGCAATTCAGACACAACATGGAGGATTTTAAAATGTCACATGGATTGTCACATTGTCAAATTTACTTAAATTAACTTTTTAAGAAATTGTCCGTTGTCAATAGGTAATAAATGATAATACTGAAAAAATAAATAGATCATTCCTGATATAAGTTAAAATACTTATGGTACTATATGACTTTTCTTTTTCAAAAGAAACTGTATAATTAGGTGGATTCAAAAATCGTTTTCTCAACTTAAACCAACTTTCAAATTACAAGAATGCGGGAGTTGCATATACATATATTATTAAGCTATAGTGATGTAAGATGCCCTACAAATAAGAAGTCCTTAATGTTAATAAATCTGAATTCTTGGGATAAAATTGTGTGATACCATTTGCAATATGTCATACAATTAAGAGAAAAAAATGTGATAGAATGGATGCAATTTACAACCAATATATAGTACTATTAAATGGTAGGGAAAAGATCATTTCTTATAGAAATTAATTTGTGTGTACACCTGCATGTAAGAAAGTTATTCAGCCCTCTCATTCTGTCTCTATACTATTCTTGGCCTCTGACCAGCTTAATCTTTGCTGTAAAAGTCTCATGTGGGTGGTAAGGTTGGTCTGTTAATAAATGTCTTAAAATAAATTACATGGACCGATTAGAGGGACTGGAAAGTGAGAAGAAACGTAAAGGGGAATCTACATTTAAGTATTTCATATTTTTATACAGACCTAAAACATTAGGAGAATGAAACGTACTTTCAAAATTCAAAGCTGAAGAAAATGTCATAAGAAGAGAACCCAGACAATTTACTTCACAGCAGGAGTTCATAACTAAAAGCAACTGAGTGTTATGTAGATATAAACACTTCCAATATCTGAGGCTTCTCTCCTCTTCAATAGCTTGTAATTCTGTTTTTGCAATTGCATTTAGTCAAACAGTCAAAGCTCATTGCAAAACGTGATTTATGTTCAAGTGTGTTTATTTTTTAAAAACACGGACTTTGAAATCTGTAAGAACAAATGCAAGATACTTTGATTTCAAGAAGCATGTAGTAAATATTTTAAGAAGCAATTAAGTGGAGAATCCCTTTTTCCAAATACATTTCACCTGTTGTTCCTCTGTTATGATTACTCCTGGCTACTCTGTGTTTAGACCTTTTCAGGCTTTTTATGATGGGACACTCTCAAGCAAATTTGCAGTGCACATTCTGAACTGATGTAAAGGTCTTGCTGATCTGGCTTGGAAAGGTAAATCTTGTTAAAAGTGATGCAGTGCAATACTGGATATAAGTAACTGATAAATGAAACACACGGTGCAGCTGCAAATTTTGTCTTTCAAATCTGTATTGTATTCATCTGCATTTATTTTGCATTGCTAATATGCTTTACAAAAAGGTAAACTACATTTATGGAATATTTATACATATATAAACTTCTGCTGCATTTTTAATATGAAACAGAAAAATGTTCCTGGAGGATAGCATATTCTTTAAGTATCTTCAAGGTCACTGAAAGGCAGAGTAGTTATGAACAGAGTTTGCATTCTGCTGCATTCAATAATGAGGACGGAGAGATAGCATATCCCTATCTGTATTACATTTCATGATATCACTAAATTAATCTCCTTTTTATCACTTTTTTCCTCTCTACTCTTTCTCCGTTGGCATGAAATAAAGTATAGGATGCAGAAATAGAATGGGGATGAGGAAGAAAAAGTTATGAATGAAAATTATCTTTGCATGTAAGAAGCAAAAGAACAGTTGTTGAAATCATCACTCATGTCAACCTTGAGGTCTTTGCTTTTTGACAGTACTGAATGTCACTAAAAGACACATTTGGCATCACATTTTAGTCCCTTTGCTTGTTGCTGTGAGGATGACATGCTTGATGATAGCAATCACCAGGAGCTGGTTTGTTCTTTCCTCAAGTGGTGGTGGTGATATTTTTTCCAGCTCCTGCATTTAGTAACAGAGCAGGTATCTTTTTCTCACACTTTGTGTACTCTGGAGTTGAAAATTGCATAGGTTAGAGGACAGAAACTGAAAGACAGAACTCCTATGTCATAACCTGCTTCTTAGGTAACTCCAAGACTGCAGCAAATTGGTCATAGGACAATTAGTATTAATGAGAGCTTCCAGTTTAAAAAATCTGGTCAGTGATAATGCACCATTTAAGAGAAGTGCATAGGAAATCACTTTTGTTGGCGTTCAGGCTTAGTGGCTTGTTTGGAACATAAAAATGAGTAAGTAGTTTAGAAAAGAGAAAATCATGCATTACATTTCTAATAATTAAGTAATTGGTATTTTATAGTACATAATTGTACATTGGTAAAATTGAGAAAAGATGTAGATTTTATATATGTTGTTCTGTTTAGTACTATTAGTATGCAGAATTAAAACTGAAAAATGTTGGGAGTTTCAAATAACACTCTCAATTGACATGCAAGGCTTGTTAACGCACATTAATTTGCCTGTTAAAAAAAATCACTACTTCTATGAGCAGAGCATTAGAAATTTTTGTGCTCTGCAGATATTCCTTTGGCTTAGCATTAAGAATTCCTGAATTCTTGATATATCTCTCTTGGAGCTTTGTGATAGTACAGATATATTTGTAGTAATAAAAAAAAAATGTTAATTTTCTTAGGTGTTTTATGTCCATCTAGTTAAGAAAGGCCATCTCTTATTTTTATCTCTAACATAGTGCAGTTTTGTAACACTATAAGAAAACTAGTGAATTGTATAACAATTCACTATATATAAAATAATATATATGACTAGTAATAATATAAACTATATATATAATAATATAACAATTGTGATAAGTAAAAAAAACTAGGGAGTTTCATGAAATATCTTAAATCTGTTGCAAAGTCTCAAAGGATAGAAAAGATCATTGTAGCTGTGCAGAACTTGGCTGACAGTAGGAAGATGGTGCAATTAAAAGTAAACTGTCATTTTCTTAGCCTTTGAAAGCATTTTCTGTAAGGTTTGGGTGGAGGGGTGGGGTTTTTGTGGTGTTTTTTGTGTGTTTGTTTGTGATAAAAAGTCAAGATATTTGGACCAGTAATCAGTTATTATTTTAGGATAAGTTGTTTGTTTGGATCTGACTTACACCCTGCTCTACTAAAAGCAGTCACCAGATGCTTACCCAGTCTTACCAGCTTCAAGTGGCGGTTGTGTCACACTGAAAGGAGCTTGCCTGCTCAGCCTCTTGAAAACAGATCTGAACTCACTCTGTGAAGTCGGTCAGGTGGAAATCAGCTCCATCTAAAGCTCTGCACCTGGGCACAGTTCTGCCCTCAGATTGGCAAGCCCCATTTGCTGGTGACTGTGGTGATGCAGAAGTGTGGTGTCTTGACTCAGGTGGGAAGTCACCCATGTCACATGTCAATGTATTTCCAGAATGTACCAAGGTCTCCCATACCTGCCTTTCTTGAGCAGTAATATGGTCCTCAATACTCTGGGCTTGCTGCACTGTTAGCCAGCATATACATATTTGACCTAATGTACTCCAGATGCACGGTGGAAACTACTGTGGACTTCATGCTTAGAAGATACAAGGTTTGTCTGCTATGAATTCAGGGAGGCCTACCTCACCTTTTTCTCAAGATCTCTCAGTAACAAAGAAATCACAGATGGAGTTTGGAATGTAGAAGACCCTTTTCAACTCCAGTTTTGTGTTGCAAATTTCAAATGGAATATTGGCTCTACAACAGGATCTCCACATTAGGAACAGCAGAAAAACAGGCAGGAAAAACTGAAATGCAAGTAATTCTTTCTGCCCTACAAGGAAGTGCAAGAGATTCTTGATTCTGGCATATATGAGATAGACTAGGGTAGGATACAGTCTGATTTATACAGTTGAAGAATGAGAGAAAATGGTGTAACTGCAGCAAGCATAGAAGAAACGAAGTATGCATTCATAGTTAACCCCCAGTCTCCCCCCTCAAAATATTCTCCTTCTTTCAATAATACAGGGTGGATTCGGATTCAGACCTTGATATAAGACAGGGAAAACATAGTGTCATTAACTAAAATCTAACAACCAGCATGTTCTTTGTAGTCTCCTATTAAAGGGAATCCCTGTTCACCGTAGAAGACCCTGTTTTATTTTGTGGGTCATCTCCCAGTAAACATTGGTTTTAGGTTTGAAGGGTGTTCAAAAAGAGAAGAAAAATGGAATAAATGAAACAGTATAAATGATCTTAATAAGAGCCTTAAGTGTCCTTCTGCAATGAGATTAACACAGTTGTTTCTTTACTGCATATTGTAGTATTGTATATTCACTCAATAAAATGTTACTTACTTAGAAGACTTAATTTCATTGTCTTTATGTGTTCATATTGGCAATGGAAGTTCAGGTATTCAGTGGCCTAGAAATTTTTGTTATAGGAAAACTTCAAAACTAATGTCTACAGAAAATAAATTTAATTTGTGGAAAGGTTTAACTTCATCAGATTATATTTAGCATTGTAATTTGTACTATAAAAATCACAGCAATTATAGTCACATAAATATTTAATAATGAACCCTCATGCTGCTAAACCGAGAACATTAGTCACATGTTAGAAAGCATTTTGAACAGTACCTTCTTTTTGCATGATTAGGGGAATATCTGGTAGCAGTCCAAATCCCCATTGATTTTACTGTATTGTTTTATTGTTTCATAAAAAGTTCTAAGTGGAGCCCTTTTCAAATGGCTGGCTGTTTCTTCAAGCAGTAGACTTTAAAATCCTTGCATTAAGAAGTGCACAATAGTTTTATAGCAGAGGAGAAAATGGGGTTTCAAGAACCAAGGTAGTATTCACCTTTAATTTGGAGATCATGGAAAGATTACTTGGAAGGAACCTCTAAAATTTATCTGGTCCAGCCTCCTCCTTGAAGCAGGCTTGGTGCCAATCCTAGATCGGGTCAGGCACGGCTTTGTCTAACTCAGTCTCAAACCACAAGGATGGAGATTCCTCACCCTCTTGTCTTGGTGTAATTTGTTTCAGTGCTTCATTTCCCTCCCATCATGTAAGTGTTTCTAGTATCTGGTCTGAACATGCCCACCTGCAGCTTGTGACTGTTGCCTTTGTTATGCTATTTATCACTGTTGAGAAGAATTTCACCCCACTGTTTTCTGTCTCCACTGCAAAGGTGTGGTAGGTGACTGTTAATCACCTCTTGTCATTCTCTTAATCAGACTCAATAAGCCTGGACACCTTTGTATTGTGCCCTAGGCTTCTCTTGGTAGCTCTCTGCTGGACCCTATCTGGTTTCTTTTTGTTCCTGGACACACAGTCCCAGGTTTTTCCCTACATAACTTGAGTGGGACAATAAGTTTTCCCCAATCTGCCAGCTCCAAATACAGCCCACGCAGGCAGGCTGCCATGCTGGTCACATTGAGCTATGCAGCCTGGTCTGGATGTGTTGGCCTGCTGCGTGCATCTGTTCCTACATGAACCTTTCAGCCTAGACACTTTCACCCTTGCCCCAAAGACCTACACGTATCTTTGATCTATCCAAGGTTTCTATTGGGCATCTTCTTGATGCCTGCATGGCTGAACATCAACGAATAGGCTTAGCCAGACAAGACTCTGCTGTCTCTGCTGCTGTCGCTATTTTACCTTCAGTAGAATTAGAGAACTGGGATTTGGGCTTACATGTTTTAAACTACGAGAGTGCGATCAGTTCTTCTAAGGCCTGAGCCAAAGGTCACCAGTCTTCATGATATTCATTTCCATAATTTTGATTGACTTAATTTAATGCTTCTAAATTTTAAGTTAACAAAAGATCAGCCATCAATGAAAGTTGTTTAATTTATCATCAAATAACACTTCAGAACACCCACAATCCTATGCACACAAA
The DNA here is from genome assembly GCF_963210335.1 of Falco punctatus. Classification (NCBI taxonomy): domain Eukaryota; kingdom Metazoa; phylum Chordata; class Aves; order Falconiformes; family Falconidae; genus Falco; species Falco punctatus. Next base: position 104,620,161 of record NC_137581.1, on the reverse strand, counting down.
AAATGTGACAAATTATTTCTTAAAAGCTGGTTCTAAAATATTTATTTATTTATTTAAAGCAAAGGTTCAATGAGTACTTGGAGGAGACTTGACATTTTGAAAGTTGGGTTATTCAAAGAGCAGTTGGGTTTAAAATGCATTTAAACTGTGGTTTTATGTATTTCCATTTTAGTCTATTGAATTGTGTAAAGATTTGGTTTATTAAGTATGCCTTTGTTTAACTTAATAAGATCTTACAGGGAATATCAACTGTTTCAAGCACTCTCTCTCCCAAACCTTAAATATAGTGGTACCAAGTAAGTTTTTAATTGTCTGTTCTTTCTTTCTTCTTTCCTTTTCCCCTTCCATTCCCTGCTGTCCTCCCTTTCCTGTTCCTTCCCTTACATTTGCCTTCCCTTTAAGATATACAAGTACCTTTTATGGAAGTTAACTGTATTTGTAAAAATTTGGTATTAAGCAATTGGGATTGGTCATCATAAAGGTACTATAGAAAATTTAAAAAATAAAAATGTGGAGAAAGGGATAGAAAAGAGAGGTGGGGTGGGGTGGGGTGGGTTGAGGTTTTTTGCCCAAAAAATATATCATCCCAATACTCGGTGAAACTTTGAGTATCTTTGCATTTTAAGGCGTGTTACTACAGTTGAAGGAAGGAAGCACATCTTGTTAGCATGATAAAAAAATATTGGTTTTGTTGTCCCCTGCAAAAAACATAATTTTGTAAGAGACTTCTTACTAAAAACTAAACCAACATGTAATGTGTTCGTGCACATTACAGTTAAATAGAATGTAATCAAAATAGCAACATAAGGTATTTATAAAGGAACAATACAGAAACAATTGAATGAAAGCAGTGTTGTGTCAAACCTGAAGAAAGGAAAGTTGATTGTGGGGCAAAATGTTGGGTTATATAAGAATATAAAGAAATTAAAGAGAAAAGAAATTTGGAAAACTGGCCTACATCAGTTTTAGCTGATGATATGAAAAAATAGGAAAGTTAGGACAAAAGCCAATTATTTTATGGATAATCAGTATATCCATTGCATATATTTTCTCATTGTATATTCATAAATTCACATTTTATACTATTAGAAGGTTTCTTTGTGGAAGAGAAGATTCTGCAACTTTAGTGTACTCAAGAAAATAGCAGCTAGAAAACTTCAGTTAACAAGTGAACTACAGATATATGAACTACTTCTAATTTGCAATAGACACTGTTTTACTAATCTAAAAGGATTTTTTTATACGCTGAAAGCAATGGAGAAGTACAAAATATTTTAGACAACTATAGGATAAAAGTATAATTAGCATGGTTTCATTTGATTTTAAATTAGAATGTGTGTTTGAAAGATAAATCCCATTTTAATGGTGATAATGAAAATCTGTCAAAGGTAAATCCTAGTTGCAGAGGATTGTGGATAGGACAAAAGGCTAATGAGTACAAGTCGCAGAATTTGTTCATAAGATGTTATATGTTATTGTCAAGTTGAGATAACAAAAGTGTGAAGGAGGTATCATGATAATATGGGCTCTTTTATCAGTGGGAGTACACATAGTTTTTGTCAGCCTATAGCCTAAAATTATTAAATACAATTAATATTTTTTTTCATTTTTCTTAACACTAGTTTGTGTAAATTAATTATTTGATATGCAGTTCATGCAAATATGTTTCTACTCTGAATAAGGTTATAGGAACAGTTTACTGATACAATGATCCATCTCAGTAAATTGCTTTTGTTCCAGGAATGTTTCTCCTAGTTTTTTGTTTGTTTGTTTGTTTGTTTCTAAAATGTATGCTGTGCTGTGATTTAGATTAAATACAGGTTGAATTAAGAGTGTTTTTAAAATAAATAAACTAGAAAATGAATTTCTAAAGAAAACCTATTCATTGTTACATCCTAAGTATCTTAAATGACAAAACCCATCTTCTGGATTCATACTGATTCAATGTATTCTAAACTGTGTTATCAATCAGCAAATCTGGTCTTTTCTGGGGACTTTGGATTAAACTCTTGCTTGATTTATTTTCATTAATTTATAGCAGTGTACATTTTGTAACTGTAGTTGTCCCATAGATTATTTAATCTTTTCTTTTTTTGATAAAAATAGCTATCAAAGATAATCTCCTGAATGATTTCATGCTGGGGATGCTACTTCTGGTTCAATTTGTATACCGACACCTCAGAATCCCACATAATAAAAATAAAAAATAAATACATAGAGAAAAGGAGTTTAATGAGATAATTGTGTTTTGGAGGCTGTACACAAAATATTAAAACAATTTTTGCCAAGTACATTTTTTACATCAAATACTGAAAGGGATTTTATAAGGAAATTATTAATGCTCCTGAACATTATATTATATTAATTTTACCTGATATGCCACACGATTTATCTTTATTTACAGGCAAATTGTATATATTCACAGTTAATTAAGCCACTACAACTTTTATTCTAAAATAATGCAGTCATTATACATTATAGTGCGAAGAATGATGGAAATTCCTGACAGAGCCATTCTCTCTGATTTTTAAAATGGTTATATTTGTTTCTGTGTATACATTTTACAGAATGACTTAAGGCTTGATATTGTCTCCATATAATTAATAGAAGTTACTCCAATGATTTCACTGGCAGTAGGGTTCACTACCATTATGATTATTTTCATGTAATGTCAACTTCAAATATTTTCATTAATAAAGCTCATTTATTTTTGTTAGTGGAATTCTGACATTTATAGCCAGATGCTTGAAACAGTATTTATGAAATTCATTGTTATTTGGGCAAGGCAGACAGATGGAACCAAGACAATATGGCTGTTTCTGCATATGAATAAACATTTTGCCTATTGTGTTGAAAAATCTTTTTTTTTTTTTTTTTTTCCCCTGTATTTCTCCCTCGTGCAATTTCTAACTTCATTTTGTCAACATTCCTGTGAGCTAACTTGGTGAGGCTCGGCTAAAAAAAAAAGCTTTTATACTCTTCCTCTTCCTGTGCAAACACATGTATTAAACAAAACAGTGTTGCTCATCCCAGGCAGAAAGAAGTTTTGGGAGAAGTTCTCCAGACTGTTTGGCATGTACAAAAATACGAGACATTTGCACAGGACATCAGTACCATAGGTTCCTCACTGTTCTCTCATCACATGTGCTACTACCATAGGTTCCTCACTGATTTCTTCCCATACTTTTTTTTTCAGTCCTTAAAAAAACATGACTCATCGTCACAGAGAAACCTGTTTAAGCTTAATTAAAATGCTCTCAATTTTTCCCTCTGAAAGACATTGAAGTATTTACAGGGGACTCAATTTTTCCTTAAGAGTAATAAAACAATGAGGAAAAGGTGCAGCAAAGTGCTGCTGAATCAAACCACCATGTGTTAACCCGCATTATATTTGATCATCATTCAGTCTGCGTAGTAATAGAGATACAGACTAGAGGGGGGAAAAATAGGGGAAAAAAACATCCTAATATCTGTAATACTTCTTTGAGAGAAATTTTGCACTGCTGCCACTGTCTCAAATATATTTGAGTGAAGATGATATTTCAGCAATGATATGTCTCAGCTACTTTGTTTCAAAATAAATTTATATCCTACTTTAGTTAGATCTGACATCCTCAAGGGGCTGAATTTGGATCTGGAAGAACATTGTTCTATGCAACAGATAGCTCTCCTATGAGAACAGTGCATTGATGTGATATTTATGTTAATTAACCTCATATAAGATCTACTTTGGGATTAATGTAGTGTAACTGTACTATTAGTTCCTCTAACCTTCCTTGCTTTGGTGATGGTTTATGTCCTATATCACAGTTCTTAGAAGATTTCTGGGCTAAGTTTCTGTTGGTGCAGACAATTCAATATGCCAGACATTTCCCCTCTCATTCTACTGTAATAAGATAATATAAACAACCTACCCCTGGACCAGAAAAGCAGCTGGGAATTTTTGGTTGGTTGGTTGGTTGGTTGTTTTTTTACCGACTTGGATTTATGGTACAATTTATTTCACAGCAAATCTGTCAGATGTTGTTTTCCTATGGTTCATCTTGACAGCATTTAATATCCTGCAATAATAAATTAAAGTTTTCTCACTGAAATGCTTACACTCTGAAATAGTATGGACTTCTGCATTTTTCCTACCTAAAATATTTGTGTAGGTTTTTTTCTGTACTGCATTTTTCCTTTAATGTTTTAGATTTTCTTGCAAATTAGAAGAATCTATATAATAAAAAATAAGGACATTATTTTTATTGTTACTTAAACTAGGATTCTTGCCACAGAATAGGTTAAACTGAATTTTGCTGTTCAGTAATGTTTAATTCTTTTTGGTTCTTGTATGCCTTTTTAAGATCTGGTCTACAATTTTTTTTTAAAAAAAAAAAAGTTCCTTACATACCCTGTCATAAAAGTATTTACAATTTTATCTTAAACTCTCTATACAGTATATTAAACCAAAACAACTGCTTATTTCTTCTGTCATGAACTCCTCCACAGGTACCATGTGACTTGCAGCCTACCTTTCTTCTTATAAATGGAAAACACTAAGGTCTGAGCTTGTTATTAACATGTGCATCATGTTAATTGACCCCAGGAATACCTGCAGAGTTCACAAGAGAATATTCTGGTTTTTTCCTCTTTGGAGTAGTTCTTCAGAGTCTGCTTCTGAATGTTACCAGTCACTATATGAATAATCCCAGCAAAATCAATTAGTGGACAACATTGTATTCTCCAGATAAAATGTGCAGATACTGTGAAGAGGAAAGCAGTATAAAAACAGAAACAGTAGTTAGAACAGGTAGAAAAAGATGGAAAAAATTAATATCGTACTGTGAAAAAAATAAAGGACTTTAACTTTCAGTATATTTGGGACTTGATATATGCAAATGAATATACCATTGCCATAATTCACACATAGGTATGCAGTGGACCAATTGTTTTCAAATTCAGATACTGAAAGTCCTATGTTTCTTTCAGAATATTATTTGATTTTTTTTAATATCTAATTACTTCAGTGGTCATTGAACATGGTAACCAAAATATCCTTTGTGGCCAGGGCTGTGAGCTATGGACTTCTGTAAAAAGAGTTTCATTTGTATATAGAAAGATGATTAAGCTGATTTTATACTTACATGACAGATATGTACCTTTAAAAAAGCCATGTTTATTAGGTATTCTTTTCCATTCTCAACATTCTCAAAAATTTAAAATATTTAGCAGTCAGTGAAAGTTTTATTACCTATATTATTTTTAAGCCATGCACTCTTGTTACATTTTTGGGACAGTTCCTTAATCTTACTGAATTATTCTAAATATTCTTTTACAATTAGAATATTTAAAGTGTTCTTATCAAGAATGGTTGTTTTCTTTGTTTTCCAGGAGGACATAAATACATTTTTTTCTAAATATATCCACATCATAATATCACTGATACCAAGTAGTCCCAGTTTTTGAGGACATATGCTGTCAGGTTTAGTTGGGTTAGTTCCATAAATGTATTTGTAACAGTAATTGTATCTCGGCACATTGCGCCATGCAGGGGATTCTAAAGTAGACACTGGTTCTTTAAATTCTGCATATACAAGTAATTTTATTAATTTACATAGGCCCCAGGAGTCACTCAAGTGTTTATAGAACTGGATCCTGAGGTTTTATGTAGTTAACACATTCGTATTTTATTAAGTGAAGTCTCATAGTCATGCTTTTATGTTGTTTAAATTTTAAAAACATTTACAGTAACTCTAATTTTTAGTATGCCCCAAGGTTTATTTTTAGTGAAATTATTCAGCCTTGGAAAGTAATCGTGGCTGAAAGGCAAGTCAAACACTGCTACTGTTTGGTTTAGGTTTAAAATTTCATTTTACCATAACAGAATGTTATGCATTATAATCCTTCTTTTCTCTGAATTCTGTTCTTATTTTCATGATGGTATTTTATTTTTCATCACATGGTTATACTTCATAGTTTGATATTTTTAAACTTCATGAAAATGATAAAGCTAAAATGTGCTGGAAGACACACAATTCTACTGTTTTTTTTTACAGGAAAGCAGTTATCATGTTTCAATGACAAATTCATGCAAAGTGCTTACAATAGAGTGTGAAATGTAAAAGTTACTGTTTTTCCAAGATTTGTTAAATCCCTTTAACTACACATGTAATAGGACCTCTGTCTGTCTGTTGCAGAAAAAAAGAAACATAAATTCTAGTAAATCTGGACTCAAGAGACTAACAAAGAGCACTGACAGAAATAATTTTACTTTCATTAAATATATAACTTGAAAAGCAAGTCTAAAGTGACTATTAAAATATTCCTCTATAATGAATAAAACTAGCTCTCTAGAGACCAAGAGACTACTGGCTCTTTTTTAAGACAAGGATCTATATCCTCTTGTAAGATCATACAGCCCCTGCTTTTCTGGGCAAGAGAAATACCAATGTGCTTCAAGTAAAGTCCATCCGATTTACATCCATTCCCTGGTATGAATCTCACATCTGGAGAGCTCATCACAGAGCTGGCAAAAATCAAGCAAGCAACTGCTGTAGAGACAGTAAAAGGAAGCTTTCTTGTAAAGGCGGGATAATGGTCCAAGAACTCTGTGTGGATTGAAGTTTCCAAGTGCATATTCAACATTGATATTAGTAATATACAGTATTATGGTGTATGTAATATGCAGTAATATGTTGTGTTCCCATAAAGGATCCTGGAATCCAACGTCCTTTTCCTAGATTTTGTTTCTAGATTTGTTTCAGAAACAATATTCTTAGTATTTGGTTGCAGCCCCAATATTCTTAGTACTATACATTTATTTTATTTTATTTTATTTTTAGCTAGTTCTTCCCCATTTTCTGCTTCTGATGGCATCTCCAGGTAGAATCAGAGAGAGGTTCAGGCAATGTGAAAGATTGCTGCAAGGGATTCAGACTTGATTTCTGAAAGCATGTCCTAAGTTCAAACCCATTTGCTTCCCAAATAACTTTTTTGTTGTTGTTATAACTGAATATGCATTTCCATACACCTCCTCTTAATTATGTACAAGCACATCTAATTCACGTTCTAGTCCTTAGTAGATAACTCAGAACTCTTCCTTTCATCATCATACCCATCATCATTTTTGGTCTTGAATACATTGTTGAACTGCTAGAGCACAAGAACGAGTAATTCACCACTTAGGTGCACGTAGTTGCATCTAGGAGCATAGGCCAAGGATGGTTGATACTTCTCTCCGTGAAGGAAAAATGACAAGTTATGAACTGTATGAAAGTGGCTTAAATGGGCATCAGATGGATGCTCATTGCCAGCTAGGAGGAAGGAAATTCCCATAATTATTTGCTAGATTCATGTCTCTTGTGCTCACCATCTGAACATATATCAATTCCCATCAAGGTTCTTAATTGTTGCCTATAGCTTCTGTAACACTGATATTAAATTCCTTCAGAATTTAGACTTGCTCTGTCACAACAATGTTTTTATGCAGGTGGAAAAAATAAACGTTAAAAAAAAAGTACTATTAGCACTCAACAAGAAAGCTAAGGTTGGATCCACTAGACTATTAGAAAATGGGACTTGTAAATTGCAAATGAAGCAAATTATGAAATTTCCCGACTTCTTTTTTTTTTTTTTTTAGGCTTATTGCTTCATCAAATTTTGTTCCCATATTTTTGTGTTTCCTTTCCTTTAGCAATGGTTGTTCTCAGCAATTTGGAACCAAATACAACATACGAAATCAAAGTAGCTGCTGTAAATGGAAAAGGGCAAGGAGAGTATAGCAAAATTGAGATCTTTCAGACCTTACCTGTCCGTAAGTAACACTTGTGCTAGTAAATGAAAACGTAAATTATTATTACAATATATTATCTCCAGATCAGCTAATTTAAAGTTCTGTTTCACTGTGGATAATATGTTTTATATGTATACACTATTTCCCAGTGTATAACATCAGTCTTTACACTGTTTCTCAGAAATCATATTTTGTTCCTCTTATTCCTTTCCACCTACCCCACCCACCCCACCCCACCCCCCACCGGATGGTATGAATGAACTTAAATTGGAGAATTTATCTTATGTTTTTGACACTTAGACAAATCTTTGTCTTATATTCAAGAGCACAAACCATGAAAGATATTAGATTAAGTTTTTCTCATTTACACTCAGGGTATTATAGACATCTGTGAGAATGAACTAGCCCATTCTGGAGACATTTCTTTAGCAAACTATGCTGCCACAAATTTTGCAATTATCAAACCTGAAACAGAAATCTTAATCTATGGAAAAATTATGAGAATAAATTGTTTTAATTATGATTACATGCAAATCATAAATGCTATGGAGTCAATTCTATATTTGTAGTAACCTTTATATACAAGAAATTGAGATTTAAATATCAGGGCTAATGAAAAATATTTTTCTCAGATTAATTTTACATAGAAACAATAATAAATAAATCAAACAGAAAGGGAGACGAAAAATAAAGGAAGTACCGGATGGCACTGTATAGTGCTTAAACAGGTATACAAAAATACATCAGCAACGATTACCAGACTAGTCTTTCATAAATCTGTTGCAACTGAACTGTTTTCTGAGTAGGGCATTACTCGGTATAGTTAACAATACTGGCAATAATGGAAAAAACAAGAAAAGTCAAGGGACTACAAAGAACACAAAAATATTTCTGTGTTATTGTATTATGTTCTTATTGATATATTTCTTCTGTCCCAAACTGGTAACTTGGCAGCTTTCGAATTTCTTTTTTGCTTAAACCATAAATATATTGAATGACAGATTAAAAAATTTGCCATTACTCATACGGAACATTATACCGTTAGAAAAATGATTGAAACTGATACAAATCATATATATGTTATCTGGTAGAAAGCTAGGCAAGTTCTATGTTGAGAACTAAGTCAGTTTATCTTTGGATAAGGGATAAACACAAATATATACAAATATTTCAGAAGGAACTGTATCTTTCTGGGTGAATGCAAATTTACAAACATTTTGAAGATAAGAAACTTCAGTATGACATGTTCATTTAAGATCTGATTTAAAGCTTTATAATAAGCATTGCATATAGAAATGATAATTTGTGAATTTTGATTAGCAAAGTGGCTTAGGCTGGCTATTAACCCTTCAGTTTTATGTTTAAGATTATTTGTATCCTTTCATTGCAGAGAAAATTATTTTTACTTTTAGAATTTTCTTCTTTACATTAATTCTTAATATCGACTATTATGAAAATATCAAGTTTTTTCTTGGCACATTTATTGATAAGTTAATTTACCTAATATCTGTATTACAATATAGATCTCACACAAGGAACTAAAGCTTATGCTTAATGTTAAGGATGCTTTCCTGTAAAATAGTGTTACTCTCAGACTTCAGTCTGAGTAGCAGGTTACCAGTTTTGCTGAACTGATGGCTAAATAATTTCTGAAGTAAATTACGTTTGAAATTGTCAAACATTGGAAGGTGTGAAAGAAACAAATATACAAATATTTTTCTCATACTTCATGTAATTTTGTTTCCTTGTGTGAGCTAATTAATATACATTAGAACATACTTTATGCAAAATATTTAACACACGTATTAAGGTTGTTCTGCAGCTTTTGGAAGGCTCATGTTAAAGATTTTGATTAATACAATGATGGACAAGTTCCAAGGTGTAATTCATGACTTATTGCTGAATTATTATCTACTTCTTTTCCCCCTTGTTTAGGGGAGCCAAGCCCCCCTTCAATTCATGGACAACCGGAAAGTGGCAAGAGTTTTAAACTTAGCATAACTAAACAAGATGATGGAGGTGCCCCCATTCTGGAATATATTGTCAAATACAGAAGTGTAAGTATTTCAGTTAATCACAGTAGGTGGGGTTTGCTTAGTAATATTTGCTTGTAGTGTAGAGAAGACAGCTGATACAATTTGAAGTGTAACAAAATGGTTTACATACTACAAAAAGAAAAGACGATATAGTATAGTATGTTTCCTTTTGTGACTAGGTTGCTAATGCCAGATTATAAAATAAATAAAAAATAAACAAACAAACAAAACAAAAAAAAAAAAAAAAGAAAGAAGAGCACCCTGTTCTTCCTGTAGGTATAACTGAAAGCTCATTCTAACAAGAACAGTATTTTATCCGTTTTGTTACATGGTAAAGGAATATTCATGTTCAGCTCCCAAAAGTCCAGTAAATTAGCAGACGTTAAAGTTACATAATTACAGGTTGTTTGAACATCAAATTATTAACTTGTTACATATGCATCTGTATTGGTAGATAGCATCCTAGAGCTAGAAAGCTGTATTCCAGTGTTCCATATTAATTTTAAATGGGATTAATTATGTGATTACATATCATATTTTCTGTCTTCCCAGATTCCAAGACTCAGCTTGAAAAAGCCAAATAATTGGCAAATTGTTAGTACTTTCATACATTTCAGTGTACATATCAGTTATTTTTAACAGCCATTGTGCAAAGTTCATTGGACTACTTTCTGGCAAGTTTAGAAAATAGGCCTTTCTGCGATGTGTAATTAATTTTTCTGTGAAAATAAAATGGTGGAATTTTTTTATTATTAAAGGAGATAAATATATCCTTCCTTTCCTGATATGCTGTGTTTAGAAATGATTCAGTTGAAGAAGGAACTATAGAGCTGGCAAAAGCAATGGATTCAATTCTGAACCGTGCATTTTCTAATAATTTCTTTGTGTTATTTTAGGAAGATTATACAACTTTTAGCTGACTAGGGCCAGTAAACAGACATTTTACTAGAGTGTAACAGCAGATTTACATGTCCGTTTTGAGACTCTAAAAGAGATTGGGAATGTAACATCAGATATTAAACTCATTAAACAGAAGGCAGCGAGGTCTGCATTGAACAGAAATAAGCAATCTTTGAGGAATTAAATGTAGAACCTATTTCAGTGTTCCCAAAAAGGAAAAGCCATTTCCTTATTTTGTAATAGTTTTTGTCACATTTCCTGATGGTTCATATATTGTAACGTTTTGATGATAGCTCTAGGATTATCCAAGTACTAAACCTGGCATGTAAAATGGTTTCCCTAAGGTAAGTATAACCAAAGAAGATTGATAGCTCCAAATGGATTGAGAATACTTTGGTAGATTAATAATAGCCTGAGGGAATAACCAGCAGTTATTCTGATATCAGTGATCCCTAAATCTTAATTGACCTTCTTAGATAACTCAGTCCAGTGAGTACAATTGGCATAGAAGAAAAGTAATTGTGAAGAAGAGAGAGACTAGGAAAATATGCAATGCAAAATACAATGAAGTTTTGTGGAATTGAACTTCCCAGTTAGATTACAATGCCTCTAAGTATTTATAATTGAAACGATAAGAAATTAAACTGTTTGCCTGTAATATATGCATGCAGTATATAGAGTTTATGGAGTATTGTGTCCAGTTGTGGGCTCCACAGTTCAAGAGAGACAGAGAACTACTGGAACGGGTTCAGTGGAAAGCTATGAAGATGATTAGGGGACAGGAGCATCTCCCTTATGAGGAAAGGCTGAGAGAGCCAGGCCTGTTTAGCCTGGGCAAGAGAAGACTGAGAGGGGAGGTTATCAATGTATGCAGACATCTTAAGGGCGCGTGTCAGGAGGCTGGGGCCAGGCTCTTTTCAGCGGTGCCCAAAGACAGGACAAGGGGCAACAGGCACAAACTGCAACACAAGAAGTTCCATTTAAATATGTGGAAGAACTTCTTTATACTGAGGGTGACGGAGTGGTGGAGCAGGCTGCCCAGAGAGGCTGTAGAGTCTCCTTCTCTGGAGACATTCAAAACCCATCTGGACGCAATACTGTGCAACCTGCTGTAGGTGAACCCGCTTTAGCAGGGGGTTGGACTGGGTGGTCTGCAGAGGTCCCCTCAACCCTGACCATTCTGTGATTCAGTGAATTTAATCTGTTCTGTGATTTAAGTATGCAAAGTGATTTTGGATCTATCCTGAATATTTTTGGAAACCTGATTTTGATCTAGTTTTTTGACTGAGGTACAATATTGTACTTTAAAAGATTGCTTTTCATGTGTATTATTGAAAGATAAATGTACAGTTTAAGCAGTAACTGGAAACCTAATAGGTTTTCTCAAGTAGATAGGTTTTACTTGGACCTCAAATCTATATCTCCTTAAGCTTCCAATTGAAAAAGCTATTTGACTAAATTAAAGGGCTTTGCACAACTAAAAAGCACAATCATTTTTTGTGGTTTAATCAGAATGAATGGATGCTATTTAAAGTTCTTAATTATCTGTTGACTGCTTCTCTTCTATCTTCCCCGTTGGTTGTATTTAATCAGCTTTCCTATAACTCTTGCCAGCGTCATTACTGGCACCTGGACCAATGTATTTGCTTGCATGTTTAAAGAGCATATTAGATAACAAGCTATATATCAGTGGCATTTTCTTCTTTGTGTTTCATAACAGCTTATGTGTTATTAAGACGCAGTTCCCTCATATTTAAGTTTTATACAGTTTTGTTTTGTTTTGTTTTGTTTTTTAACTGGGTGAGCAGCCTTTAAGATACTATAGCAATATTATAGCCTGGTTTAGGGCAACTGATGAGTTTCATTTTTCTGGAAATCACATTTTATTCCATCCAGTATTGCTTTCCTAACATCAGTTTATTCATGTTACAGGCAGGACTTACTAACTAATCAGATAATAAGAAGCTTTATATTTTGTACTGTATTCCAGAGAAGTAGGTAATATTCAATTGTTTATGAGTAGCAGCCTCAAATTGGTTCACACTTGCATGAAGTAAGTCAAGACAGTCTTATAAAGCTTCACTGATGGAGTCTGAAGCTGGTGGCATACACTGAGTTCAAAGTTACCTGAGGAAAGAATAGGGGGAGAAAGCGAAAGACAAAGAAAGACTGTTCCCCTTTAACCAGCCAGGAAGAGCAGTGATGGCGATCTCTGATGCAGGAGGTGACAGGCCAACTGCATATCTTGTAGTAACTTTAATTTTGATGGGGACTGACTCAAGCTCCCCTATGTTTGTCTGTGCTTATGGTACTCTTCAAGTTGTCTGGGGAACATATGATGAGATGCTGCTGTTCCACAATGGATGTTGAGCTTTATGCATGTAAATTATTGGGGAAATGGGTACCGAATTTGTAAATGGCTATTACATGCTGTGTTATTTACTACGTACTATAGTAATAAACTAAAAGCTAGAGGGGAGGGTTGAAGAGATTATACAGACTAAGGGGAAGGTGGGGAGGTAAGGAGGGACAGGAAGAAGGAGCACTTGGGATACAGGGGACAGACTACCACAGCACCTCACGACAGGTGAGTGACCAGGCACAGACCTGCAAGAGAAAGGCAGGCTCCAAAGCAGCCTTTGGAAGGTATTAGCACAGGTTAAGCTTAGCACCAGAAACAGCATGCAAGCAGTGTGTGATCACCATACAGGAATAATCGCTATATGATTATGATGATCACGTAGTCACAAGCCAAAGTTTGTGCTGACCACTCAAGTGCATTTTGACTGTGATGGATATTACGCAGCTGCATGTATTGCAATTGTGAATTTGTGCTGGTACATAATGTTGCCTACTGTTCCCTGCAAATATCTATCACTCTTTTATCTTGAAAAGATTTGTTCCCAGCCTTCAGATATTATTTTAGTACCATATCCTGAATTACTTCATAAGGGTTAAAAAGCAAGTGTTGAAATAAGCTTCTTAAGTGACTAGAAAAGGGAATTCTGTTTCTATACTTTCAGGACATAGAATGCCAACAGTAAGCTAGAATAAAAAAGGGGGAGAAGATTGATTTAATTTTTCCCTGGCAGGCCAATTTTCAATAAAAATTTGGAATTAGAATTAAATAATAAAAATATCCATCTTTATGGTTATGAACTTTTAGGTAGAAGCAAGAAAAAAATACTAAAATCCTAGTTTGAAAAACAATAACAGTATTTAACTTACCTTTTATGTTCATACGTATGTTTGGAGGAACTGTTAGAGGAGCAGTTAGTTTTTGCAGGCCTAAAAGTTGTTCACCATGTTGACCTGTGACAGTGTTAGTATTAATGCTCTGAATTTTGGCAGTGATGAGTTTTTGATTGATATGCTATGTGCTTCACTCTTGTGTGACTGTGTCAATGGAGGACTGTGTTCATTTTTGCTCCTTTATGATAGGTTCTAGAACAAACCTCTGCAAATATGAATCATTTAAAAAAAATAGTTTCTCATTTACTCCCACTCTGAGATACCTACCATAAAACATTTAAATGTTTTTGCATCTCCAAGTTCCACTTCACCTGCCAGTTCCTTGGACTTTCTCTGCATTTTAACACTATGTACATTATTCACCATTTTGTGCTTTGTTCAGTATTTGTCTTATATTAACCAGACCTACAAAGCATCCTTATGTAATGAATACTTGTGAAGTCACTGCTTTAAAATATCAGATTGTCTTCTATGAGGATTTCTTGATATTTTTTCCTGCCAGCTTTCAAGATAGTGTGGCATCTCTGCCCGCTTTTTATCGTAGGGATCACCATAATAACAAGTCTGTCTGAACTGAACTTTCAGCACAACAATTTAGGGAAGATGGAGAATAAGGGGAAGGGTTGAAAGGGGTTAATCACTTTTCCTCACTTTTTATGAGTTCCCAAAGAATGTGATCTTGGGTAGGATGTAAAATGAACATTAGAGAGATGTTATTTTCTAGACTAGTGAATAGGTGCCTAAACAGTGGATTGGCTTTACTTCCACTGTTGTTAGAGGTGCCCTCAGTTTTGAGAAGCAGCCAAGTCCTGGTAGACTAGAATTTCACACTTCTTTGTTTACTCTTTTTTTTGTCAGGGTATTTAGGTGCTTAGGTTGCTCACAGCTGTCTTATAAATCTAGCTCTTGGACACTTCTGAGATAAAATTGGCTGATGCTTGCATTTAAAGCCAATGTGCACACAAGTTAAGATTTTTTTCGTTGTTGCGTTTTTTGAGCAGTGAGGTTTTTGGTTTGGGATTTGTTTTGGGTTTGGGTGGTGGTTTTTTGTAGTGGCATTAGTCTCTGGTATTGTCACAGGTTTGTTTCAAGCAAGGACTTATACTGGGAAGCGGACAGTGTGAACCTAAGGCTTAAGAGTGATGGAAGTGGGCAGTTAACAGTCCCAGAAATTGCCAGTCTCACAGCATCAGTGACCTTCTGTAAAGGAGTATTTCTGCATTATATGAAACAAAATGAAATGCAAATAAAGGAACAGTTTAATCTCTAAGGTTGCAGATCTAATTACAATTTCTGAAAATGTGCATTTGTTGGTGGATGTTAATGATACAACTGCTAATAGTAAATGATTGTTGAAGACATCTATATTAACTCACCCATGAAATTTGACTGTAGTTTGTGATTTAGAAGCTCCTTTCATGTGTTGTAGAACACTGTGCATATGTAGAGCTTTCTGTACCTTTTAAGCAGTATTAATAGCAGAACAGCCTAATAAAGTTTGGAGTGTTCTTTTCCAGTTCTGCTTTCTGCTCAGCTACCAATTAAAGGGTCTTCGCACTAACAGGGAGATTTGTAGGAAGATTTAACTGACAAGATTCTTGGTTTTTGTTCTCATCCCTCTCCATTTCTGCACTAATAGTAAAATAAATCTGGACTCATTACTGAGCTCTACTTTGTAAAAAGTATTTGAAAAAGGGCGTGAAATAAGAGCTATAATGAAGGACGTTGCAGTTATTTTCTTTTTTTCTTTAAGATGCCAAAAGCAGACTATTCTGCAAGACTTCATCTGTTTGTCTTTAGCAGACAACTTGCTTTCCAGATACATTCTTTATTCTTCTTACTCCAACTTGTGTTTGTCACTCTTCGTAAAACATTTTGTTGTCTTTGAGCTCAGAGCTTAGACTTCATTTCATTTATCTCAATCCACCCAGGTGGCTTCAGTTGAAACTTTTCACTTATTCTTATGTCTGCAGAAGAGCAGCCTCATACAGAAACCATTATAGTTTTCCTTCCAAATCTTAAGCTCTTTGTATTCATCACATATAATTCCATAGGATTGTCATGGTTTAACCCTGGCTGGCAACCAAGCACCATGCAGCCACTTGCTGACTCCCCCTCACCCAGAGGGATGGGGAGGAGAATCAGAAAGGAATGTAAAACTCAGGGGTTGAGATAAGAACAATTTAATTGGTAAAACAAAAGCTGCACATGCAAGCAAAGCCAAACAAGGAATTCATTCACCATTTCCCATGGGCAGGCAGGTGTTCAGCCACCCCCAGGAAAGCAGGGCTCCGTCATGTGTAACGGTCACTTGGGAAGACAAATGCCATAATGCAGAATGTCCCCCCTTCCTTCTTCTTCCCCCAGTTTATATACTCAGCATGATGTCATATGGTATGGAATACCTCTTTGGCTAGTTTGGGTCACCTGTCCTGGCTGTGTCCCCTGCCAAATTCCCGTGCCTCTCCAGCCTTCTCGCTTGCAGGGCCCAAGAAACTGAAATGTCTTTGAGTGTAAACATCACCCAACAACAACCAAAACCATCAGTGTCCTATCAACCTTGTTCTCACACCAAATCCAAAGCACAGCTGTGCACCAGCTGCTAAGAAGAAAAAAAAACCACTGTATCCCAGCTGAAACCAGGACAAGGGTTTTTTCAAAATATATATCTGTTTGCAGTGCTGTCTCTTCCACCTGCAGGAACCATATTAGCCTAAATCTTTATTTTCCAATTCAGTGTATTTTTTTTTCCTCTTGTGATTCTGAACACCTTTGGAATTCCCCAGTGTATTCATGTGGTTGTATGTGCACACACCAAGACCATGTGTGGATCTTCTGATTTCTATTATGCTGATATTCTTTGGAATCCAGGTGTATTATTATTTTTTCTAACTACTCTCAAACCTCACCAATTTAAGCAGCCATTAAAATATGTTGCTGTGTAACATTATTATTCCTAATATTACTAAGAAGCATATGCATATTGCAATCAGCATTAATCCATTTTATTTTAGAAGCCCTATACAAAAATATATTTTGTAAAAGTAGTTTGATATAGTGACAAGTGGGTTCAGTCAGTGAAATGTAAATGTAGGGGGATTCGCTCAGTGGCATGCCAGATGATTGCAAGAGAGTCTATCCATGTGGATATGGGAAGATATCCTGGACAGAAAATACCAGTTTCACTGTATGATGAGTAAACTATTTTTACTCCAGTGTATCTAGGTTTTTTCATTATTTCTATTGTGACTACCATTCTGATGTTTTTCATTGGTCTACTGCTACACCAGGTAGGCATTTTCACCTTGCTGCAAATGTTTCTGAAATGTTTTGTTGCTGTATTTTAATCATTCCCAGGACTATCATCTGTCAGTACCAATGTCAGTACAGAAGAAGCAAGGAAGAGGTTAAGAAAAGGTGAAGTTAGTATGGAAAAAACATCACACTCAGCACTGATAGCAAATAATTCACTGCAGCAGTGCACATAAGGGACTTTAGTCTGTCACTCTATTTTCTGAACACTGGAGTAAAAAAAAAAAAAAAATCCAACTCCCAAACACACATAAGGAGCATGATTGGGCCCTGTCTGTCTAATTTAGATGCTATTTTCTTTGGCACTTGTATCAGTCAAGAGCAAGATGCTTCAACAAAGAGCCTAAATATAAGCTGCTGAGAAGCCTAATAGTCTGCAGCCAAAAGTTATACTTCCCTGTAATGGAAGGGGTTTTTTTCCTAGAATTGTTACGGCCACTGACTGCGTCTGAGTTTTTGTATGGGTTGGATGGGTAGGATTTGGCTCTCAGCCATAGTTCTTGCCACTTTATTGTACATCAGTGTTTAGTAAGAATAGGACTGCGTGGATTCTTACTGTTAGTGATACTCTATTAAACAAGATGGGGTTTGTGTTTGACAGTATATATTGTTTTATCCTTTTAACCTATTAGTTTTGTAATTCTCATTTGTATCAAGAATAATTAAATATATTATGCACTAGAAGGAGAAATTACAAAGGCAAGTGTTCCAGATCTATGAAATGGCAGAATTAAGGTTGCAACTGAAGTCATCATTTGTTGCCTTTGCAGCAGTGTCTTAGATAAATATCTGAATTATTAGAACTCTTGTTTTTTTCTCTGGAACACCGTCTTAATGATTTACATCTATGCTGTCACCAGCGTAGAGGTAGGACTGCATACTTTCTCAATGGTGTTTATGTCATTGCACTCAACCTGGTTTGCTAACTAACTATAGTACCACATATTTCTGCAGTTAGTGTATATTTTTCTTTCTCTAACTAATGTATGATATAAGCACAGCTTGCATTCATGAACAATTCAAGTTTGGGTTTAATGGCAAGTTTATTTAAAAAAACATTGATCAAAATATAATTGTAACATCTATGTAAAGTAAACCTTTTACAGAATTTATTCTTAGCAGCATTTGTAAATAATTATCCTGCTGTTCCCCAAGGCAAACAACAGAATTTGAGCAAAGCATAAATTGAAGCCAAAAGGTTAAAAGGGATTGCCTAAAAAACACCTAAATCCACATTGTGGAAACTGATTAGGGGTGGTCAAAATTATAAAAAGCCTAGAGTACTCAGAACGCCATAATTAGATTATTTGAATATTCAAAACCTCTGTAAATGAAATTTCATAAATTTTGTGCATCATATAGACACATAGTTTAGACAAATAATACAAGAGTTTTTGAGAATTTAAACCAATATTTGCATCTTTACAGAAAGATAAGGAAGACCAGTGGCTAGAGAAAAAAGTGCAGGGCAGTAGAGACCACATCATCTTAGAGCACCTTCAATGGACCATGGGTTATGAAGTACAAATTACAGCTGCCAACAGACTGGGTTATTCTGAACCAACATTGTATGAATTCAGCATGCCACCAAAGCCCAACATTATTACAGGTAAGTTAATTTTAGAGTGTTTTCTTCCTAAGAATTATATTGTTACTCATAGTACACTAATGTGTGTAGCAGAACATACAGTAACTGAAGTAGTCTTGAACTGACAAAGCCCAGGATCCCATACTCTATCCAAAAACTTGATTCAAAACCCTTAAATGGGACCTCATTTCCCACTTTTAGTAATAAACTCATTTGTAAGTGCAGAACAAAGATTGAATCTTCAACTCAGGTGATGACAGTTAACAAGAAATACGGTATTTAAGATACACCTGCTATACATTTTTAAGTTGCCTTGCACTGCCTGTTTGTCTGTTGTAAGCAATTTAGTGGCCAGAATTCTTGATTTCAGTCCGATCTTTACATGTGCATTGAGACACGCAGGTAATAAAGGTATTTTAGCGTCCGATAAGGTCAAGACTTCAAATAGTCCTGTCGAGATACTGTCTTACTGATTCACCCTAACATGGTCAGCATACAGCCTTCTGTTAGGCCTGGTTACAAGCTTTGAAATCTATAGAAATGTTGTTCATATTTTTAAGTGTGTAAGTAGGAAGGTTTGGGATTTTTTTTTTAACAGGAAAACTGCATAGTAGTTAAGAGTGAGTGTGCCTCAATAACTAACCTATCAAATTTTAATGCTTCCCAATGTAAAGTTATATTTTGGTTCATCAATGCAAAATTATTTCATTTGCAATAAACTTAAAATATAATGGCAATTTCTGATATATTACAGGTAATTTTTATTTTTCTGAAGTGAATGTTATGAGGAAGAGATTTCAAATTTTTAATGTAAATTATGATTTGATATCTTTAATAATTAATTCCAAGTTAGATGTGTCATCATTACCATTGTAAAAACAGGTGCAAAATCCTCTAACAGTATTTTCTGTATGCTCTATCTTAAACTATTAGAGTATTAGAATCAAATCAAAATCTCACCAAGCAAATGTAATATCCAATATATTAAAATGTAAACCATATAAATACCTGTGTTTCTACCTCAGCATCTGACTAGCGTCAATCTCAGTAAAGTGGCAAAGAGTCTGAATGAGTCATAGACTATTGTGTCATTGGAAAAATTTGAAATAACTAATTTTTTTCTGTCTATTAAAAGTTTTCCTCAAATATATTTTCAGGGAAATTATCTCAAGATCTGTGCAAAATTATTTTTTTAATATCCCATAGTAATTTGTTGATATTGGAATCATTGTTACTTGCATCTGTTAATTAATTTGTTAATCCATTAATAGGTTCAGATCCAGTTCTAATACAAATATTTGTCTTATGCACTTGAATTGCAGTAGCAAGGGTTGATTTGCACCTTGATTGAAATTCAGAGCCTCAGTAGGTCCTGTGTACTTGTTTTTAGCAGATAGTGCCCTGTGATTACCATCATTCAGGAAGAAAATTTCACTACATGATCAAAAAAGAAAAGGGTAAAAGAAATGTAAGAAAGCTTGTCCCAAGTAAACAAAAATATTTGTCAAGTAGAAAAACAGATAAAACCTTGCTTAGGCCAATGGAAGGGATAAGCCATTTTTCAATTTTCTGTATTTGAAACACAAATCTTACTTGTTTTGCAATGCACTCTTAACTTCAACCTGTTATAATTAAAGTGTTCCGTATTACTGCCACAGATGCTGTAACTGAGAGAAACATGATATGCCTCTGTAAATGGTGATGTAGGCGACCTCTAGACATTTACGTAAAAAGCAGCTTAATTAATCTAGTTTCCAAAGATAGATAGATTGTTTCTGTTTGAACACAGTTTTATAGGTATTTAGGGGCTTTTTCCATTCAGTGCTCCCCCATAACCTCTAAGTAGTAGTAAGAAGTCTGTTACACTATTTAGCACCAGGCCTTCTTTATATGAATCGTTATTGCAATTATGATTGTGGAACTAATTAGTTTCCTTGACAACTGTTTTTGCAAAGCCTGAAAAGACTGAAATTCCCATCATAAGAATATTCTGTAGGCAATTTTTGAAAGTATGTCAAAAGGCACTTAGAATCAGTGCAGCATTATGTTCATATCCATGAGTCAGTATGTTTATCTTGTTTTGAAATAGCATAATATTATTGCAATATAATATATATAACACTGTTGCAAAAGTATGAACCTACTCTTTCAAAACTAGATAGATAACTTGTATAAAATGCTTAACTTTGAGCAGAGTAATTCTTCTATCAGTTGGTCAACTCGGATGATGCACTGTTTGTCTGCTTTGAGGCTTAGGTGTTGGCAGCTCGGCATCCACTGCTAGGTCCAAAGGACGTAGGCAACAAGAATGAAATTAGGTAGACTTTTGAACTAAATCTTCATCACCTATCCTGTGCTTACTTACAGCCTCTAATGACTGAAATTTGCTTCCCAATTATTCATATAATTATTAGAAAAGTTGCTAGGACTCATGAAGGTCTTCATCTGTGTGTGCCCAGATCTATGGCATTTCAGCTGAACTGCATTTCTGTCTTGCTCTAAATGTAATTAAAAACCAAAGTATCTGTAGATCCTATGTATGCAATCTCATGGATACTATTTATCCAAGAGAATTTTGGGATCCCCTAAGTATCAGAATGGGTAATTATACCTAACACACTATTCTGGTGAAAATGTGTGCCATCTAATGCAATAAATCAGAGACCTGGAGAGAGATGGAGGCAAGGATAGGTTTGGTGTCCTTTGATAAGTGCTTACCAGGGAAATGGGAGTGATTACAAGAAATAAAACTTTGGTTCTGATTGCTGCAGAAGGTGCTTGGTTGTGCTTTCGAAAGCCATTGGATATAAGGCAGAAGTAGTAATCCCTGAGGGCAGGGACTGGAAGCCAAAACTCTACTTATGCGAATACACATCTCCTGTGGGCACTGAATCCACAACTTCTGTTTGCTAGGGAAGTGTGCAAGTACCAGCTCCTGGCTGGCAGTCAGGTTCTATCATAACACGATATGATAATATTCCGTTAAGAGTCTTAGGTCTAGGAAGGAGCTTGAGACAGTGAATTGCTGTCTGGCATCAGTGAGATGTATAAATAAGACAGACATTCCTTTAAATTTTCATATGGTTGGCCTCAGCAGCCTCCAACTACAGATGTACTTGATTTTGTAATTTCTGCTCCTAGGCCTACAACACAGTCTTCAGTCACTGAATCACTCAAATTTAAGATTAGTTCCTCAGAATTTGTAATCCTTTTAGTAAAGTTTGCCTGGTTTTCTGAAGGGTTTACCAAAGGAACCTTGTACTGAGTTTGAGAAATACTCAGCAAACCAACTTCTTAACAACTTTGTTTTGAATACACTTAAAAGACTTCGCATTAAGTAAATATATGTATAAATATATTGATGTATACGTTACTGTACATTATTGTATATTTAATTTTACTTCCTTCTTTTTTGAGTTATTCTTTTCAGTCAGTAATTTCATCTTTGTATTTCACCTTTTTGTTAGGCATATGAGCATCTATTTCAAAATCATGCTTTGAAGTAAGAGTGATGTAGTATTTTATGTATTCCAAAATCTCACTAGGGATGTTAGTTGCGAGTACTTGCAGACAGATGCAACTCTACTATTGGTGTACTTGCCTCTGACTGAAATCTTTATCAGATGTTAAGTACTGCTTTGTGATATTTTAGAACATTTTGTTCTGCTTCTCCATAGTGTTAAGCTGCTTCCAGTCCAGTAAGAAAAAGGGGATTCTCAAAGGAGCTGTGTGCCTTAGCTATTAGCTCTTAGCTCTTTATCAACGTTAGGACAGTGCAGACTAGCGTCTGCAGACATAGCAAACCCTCTGACTAGGTGTCACTTGGAACAGCTGAGTTCCATCAGAGCTGACACCACTGCCCATTTGTATGGGTCTATTTACTCTTTCTCAGAAGACCAGAGATAGAGAACCTGTCTTTGTACTGTTCAGCTGGTACAAAAGTGTCCAAATCAGCTGTCATTCTTAACCATTACTAGTGCAACCTGCAAACACATCTACACTTTTATATTAAATTAATCTTAAAAGAAGATTAAATGGAAGGTGTTAAAAGAGGATGTTGTCTGCAGGTGTTAGATATCTCTTCAGAAATTAGCAGCAGAAGATTTATGCAGGTGCTGTCTTCCAAAGGCTTTTATCCAGTCAGTGCTGTTTCTCTGGAAGGCAAGTAGATATATTAAAAATGGTTGCAAGTTGTGTTTTATCATAAGGGGTTTTTTCTTCATTATAAATTCATAACTTAGAGCAACAGTGGGAAAATGAGAAAAGCATTTGGGGATAATAAGAAGCCCTTAGACCTATTTCTCTCACTTTGTGATGTTGGTTGGTTTGGTGTTTTTAACTTCCAAGACTGCATGAACTGTCAGAATATTTTTTTTTATTAACATCCTTGAAATAATTTTAATCCTTGATGCATCTCATTTACTTTTTTTTCAATGCATGTGTGTCATCAGTACTTAAAATCATAGAGTAATAGGCAGAGGGACGATCTAATATGTGGTATTTTCTCTCATCTTCACTAGTAGTAAAGATAATGCTCTTGACACCAAGCATGATTTTTATCAGTAGTTTTTATAAAAATGCAGTATTAGGATCTCCAGTGGTGTCAGAGTGAATGAAAAATAAAAAGAACTCTTATCTATGCTTCAGGTGTCTGTGTGTATAAGTGTATTTGAATTTGTGTATGTACATTTTATGATGTATTAAATAGACAAAATAGGACTTTTGAACTACACACACAGGGTTTTGTTAGAATAGAAGCTGGGATAATGAACTTTTTTCATCCAGAAACTGAAAATGACTAAGTACAGAAAAATAGAAATAAGTGTCCATGGTGCTCAAAATTTTCTTTCAGGGCAAGTCTTTTTCTTTCATTTTGCTCTCAGTTAAGCAATTAATTGACTTTTTTGGGTAGAAATAAATTCTGATCTCATCTGTGTAGCTGGTGTAAGTTTTTGTTCTTGTCACGTTTTGCTGCTAAACAACAGACACTTGCTGCAGGTGTTCTCCTTGTCTCTCATATCCCTTCAACCTGACACATGAAGCTGCCAGAGACTCTCCGGGGCACAGTCTCCCTAGCTCTGAAGGGAGGCACGACCTCCCTTTTCTCCAGAAAGGTTGACTTGACCCTGACAACGCATCAGCTAAGAGAAGCCAAAAAGCAGCCGCCTTCATTCTTGTTCTGTACCCCACCACAAAAACAATGTGGTATTTTTTTACTTACCAGAACTATGAATCAACTTCCATTCTGAACAGTTCTTGTGTCCTTTGAAGTATCAGCCCATTTCTCCAGCCTTTTGAGGTCTGTCTGGATGGCAGCACAACCATCTGGTGTATCAGCCACTCCTCTGAGATCTGTGTCATCAGCAAAGTTGC
The DNA here is from genome assembly GCF_963210335.1 of Falco punctatus. Taxonomy (NCBI): domain Eukaryota; kingdom Metazoa; phylum Chordata; class Aves; order Falconiformes; family Falconidae; genus Falco; species Falco punctatus. Next base: position 104,595,926 of record NC_137581.1, on the reverse strand, counting down.
TGAGTGTATGCTTTGCCTCATCATCCAAATCATTCATGATGTTGAACAAGACTGGACCCCATGTTGACCCCTGGGGTACACTGCTAATCACTGTCCTCCCACTAGACTTCACGGCATTGATCAGCACCCTCTGGACCCAGCCATTCAGCCAGTTCTCAATTCCACCTCACAGTCTGCTTATCCAGCCCATATATCAGTAGCTTCTCTATGAGGGCCTTATGGAAGACAGTGTCGAAAGCCTTACTGAATTCAACATAAATATGCACTATTCTCCTTTCATCTACCAAGCCAGTCAGTTCATCATAGGAGGTTACCAGGTTACCTTGGTCAGGCATGACTTTGCCTTCGTGAACCAGTGCTGACTGCTTTTGATGTAGTGGTTCTTCATGTGCCTAGAAACAATGTCCTGGATCAGTTGCTCCATCACCTTCCCAGGGACTGAGGTGAGGCTGATTGTCCTGTAGATCCCCAAGCCATCCTTCCTGCCCCTTCTAAGGTCCCCTTCCCTCCATCCTCAGGGATCTCTACCAATCTCCATGAACATTCAAAGACTATTGAGAATAGCCTTGCAATGGCAGCTCCCTCAGCACTTGTGGGCACATGCCATCAGAACCTAGGGACCTATGTGTATCCAGTTTTCTGACCCAATCCTTGCTCAAGAATTTCCTCACAAATCCAGATCCTTAGATTTCCAAAGACAATGATCTCTCTGTTATGTTTATTTTCTAGGTTTCTATTTATAGCTCTTCTTCCCATAAAACTTTTTTCCTTCCTCACTTCCACTTCAGTAGGAACAACAGCATTCTTCAGGCCAGGCCGAGTTTCAGTTATGTTCTTGGTATTTTTTGTCTCGGTACACAATCAGTAACCCATGTGCTTTTGCAGATACAAAGTGAGTGTCTTTTTTTTAACTTTAGACAACAATTTTGTGGGTAATGAACAAAGAAGACTGTACATATTCCCTCTTGAGCATTTTGCAGAACTGCTGATAACCAGCATTAACCATTAGTGATCATATGTAGATCAGCTGAAGAGAAGCCCTTTCCAGGTACAATGTGCTATTTCAAAACAGGACCACATTCAGAGGCAGAGTTAGCTATGAGGTAATGTCAGCAGCTGGCTCCTGGTACTTATTCTTAGTTCTAGGAAATGTTATGTTGCATCCTTAAAAGTTAAATTAGGAGAATTGTGGGGCTCAGAAGTAATTTTTTTTGTAGTCTCTTTCCATAGAAAAAGCTAGAAAGGCTGCCAGTAGCTACTTGAGGTAAGACTAAGTCATCACTTGTGGCTTTTAAATTTCCTGTTTAAAACTCCAGAAAACAACTGTAGAACTATGTAGTGATTCTTCAGGAATAGCATTTTGGCCTGATTTTCAACTTAGGGCTTGTGACCACACCACTTGTCCACATATATGTGTCTGTATATATGCACAAACATCCATGAGTTTGTGTCTTTTGATAACTTTTGAATGTGGTTAGCAATTTCAATGAATTTGCCAGAGGCTTCAAATATAGTACATTCCTGTAAAGTTTTTAAAATAGGTATCTGAGGATAGAAATAAAATTCTTTGTAGCTCAGCAAGGAAAATATTGTATTAGAAATTTTGCACACTTTTAACAATTGGAATAACGGGAAAAAGTAGTGGTAACTTTCTGACCTTCGATCTTTGTACCGACTTGTTTAGCAACAATAAATTTAAACCAACAAATAAAAAGAAAAGCACAGAAGGAGTGTGAAGATATTTCCAAAGGTAAAATTTCCATTCCGAGGACCAGAAGTTCTAAGACCATGATGGGTCTGTGTACTGCTTCATACATTAAAAGATTCTTTACCCTATCTCTACAGCTTTAACTAGTTGGGTTTTTAGCTAAATCTAAAAGGAAGAACAGAATACAGTAGTCAAAAAGGAAAGCCTTTAGGGTGTTAGTCTCCTAGTAGTTCTCATCATATTCCCAAGGCAAAGAAGAGCGGCAGCATTATCCTCTTGAAGTTACCTGCATCATTTTCTCATGGGCTGAAGGATATTCCAAAAGGCTATTCCAAAACCACACCTTGAAAATGAAGGCTTTCATCCAACTTTTGTTCAGATCATAATTCTGAGATAAAAGTGTAAATCAAAGTCTTCATCATGTACTGCTATACTGGAAGAAAAAAAAAATTATTTTCTGAAGTTCTGAAGGGGGTTGAGTGAATAGATTAAGTGTGTCTTTGAGATCTCGTGCTTTGAGAATAGGTGTTGGTAGGAATCACACCAACCAGATAAATTAATATCCAAAACTTCAGAAAGATGACAGCCCCCACAAGATCTATTTGCTTTTGCTTTGAAAGCCAGTATTAGAATTTGCTGAGTAAGAACCATTGCTCATCAGATCCTGGAGATGAACATTGTGGTGATAGAGCATTTGTTCTTGTAGGCTAAAAGGAGTTGTGTTTGCTCCATTCCCTGCAAATACTCACGAGTTTTGCATGAAAAGGGATAGAAATGGCTTACTAAAATTGATAGAACTTATTTTATATGAATCAGAAAGGCTTACACTATCAGTTGCATCAGAGATAGTCAGAGGCCAAAAAAAACCCCCAACATTATTTTTTATAAAATAACACTTACAGTACAGCTGTCATGGGAATTCACTATCACTGTATACTAGAAAAGCAGTAGAATGCTAGAAAAAAAACCTAATAATATTCAAAGAGCCACCCTGTATTCACAGAACTTTTGCTTTAAAAGGAATTTATTTATTTATTTATTTTTACCTTGTGATTTTAAGTCTGCTTAGCTTGTTGAATGCTATAAGTAAAAAAGAAAAAAATCATAGATGTTGAATGTTGAAGTGCTAGGCCACACTTTTCAAGTGTAGCTCTCTTATTTGCCCAGAATATTTATTATAAGTAATTGCTGACACTATGTTGCTTTATAATTAAAAAAAAACCATAAGTGCCAATTAAAAGATTAAATTGTTAGATGTATTCTCTAAAAATATTGAAAAGCTGTGTTATTAAAATAACTGTGGAAGTTTAATGTGTCAAGAATCTTTTTGCTATGAATATAAGAACCAAACTGTTTCTTAATAAAAAGAACCAGTTATGAATTTTTTAACAGTCATAATTTCTTGTAAAATTTGTATCATTAAAAACACCACAGTAGGTACATGTGTGAGGATGGGCTAAAGTCTATAACAGCTCTTAGTTTATTTATATTGCTGTCTTTTCTGCTTGATAATTGTCTACACTCAGATGTATATTTGTGCAAGAGCATGGAAATCTGTATTACAAGATAGTGCCTTAGTTAAACATTATACATCCACATACCGAAGGCAAGTTTGCCACAAGAACATATTTGCAAAATAACAGCTCCATGATTTAAACTAAATTTGAGGTGTGATGCAAAAAAACCCTAAAAGGTACAAATCCAAAAACCTAAAACCCCTTTCATTTTGGGTACCACTTTAATTCTGCATGTCTTGGTCATATATTTGTGGAAAGAGATAACAATTTATCCACTACTTGCCTTTCTCTTCAGACTGTGAGCTCTCTAGAATCAGGGACATACCCCACTGTATTGTGCTAAGATGTCACAAATCATCCTCTACACTGATTTTAACCTTAAATAAATTATTTTAAAGCTTTAATAATTATAACAAGAAACTGATATATCAGTTTTAATTAGAAAGTGAGAGCTGAACAGTTTTTATCTACTTCCATTACAATTTCTTAAAATTCACTTTTTAAAGTAAGTAAATTAAGATGTAACCAAGGTTATTGTCCATAGTATATAAAGGTTTCTACATTTCCATTTCTTTTCAAGTCTCTTTTGAAACAGTAGGCTAACACTGGTATTAATCGCTATCCACGTAATTACTGTGTCACTGTAGCTGAAAAAAAAATATATATACAGTCAAGGAGATTAAGATGTTTAAACATATAAAATATTGCATAAACTTGACTGTATTTTCTGCCAAAACTTTCAATATAAATAAAAGAAAATACATATGCAAGCTTCACATATTGCACATTGCACTGGATTGCATCCAGAAATACTGGTGAGGGCTTGACTGTAAGTTGCATGTTTTGAAAACCAACTTTGTTTTGTTCCCACCCTAGGTTAAAGTCAATACCTATTGACTAGCTGCTTGTGCTAATTGCATTGGTTATTCATATTTCAAGTGGACTTATGTCTATATTATTGATGCCAGTTTTGGCAGTGGTCCATTTGGACTCCTACAATAATTCAGGAACAAGATAAACTTATTAGCAAGAAGAAGCACCTAAACAAGTTTCTCTCTTCTTTATCCCCACGCACGATCAGAACCTTCTTTTTATGTAATTCTTGACCTTTATACAGTTTCTGCTTTCAGCCTATGGTGCTTGTTGTTGCTCCAAATAGTCACTATTTCTGATAGATGTTGCATTGTAGTTTCCTTAGTTCCAAGTACCTCTAACATGAGTGACACATGAAAGATTGTATTTAGGTTGGGCATTGGCTGAATAGTATTGAATCTTGTGAGGAAACAAGAATTGGTTGCATGCCTCAGGTTAAGTGCTTAAATAAATGTTTTTATAGTTAGACCAAAGAGTTTACCACTTTGACCTCTGTGGAGAACCACATGTTGCTGCTATTAAGGTACACCTTTTCTGTGATTTGAGTACTTTGTTATCCACATTTGCTCAGAGTGCTTCAATGGTTGCCATTTCATCCACACTTTAATCATAATTTCATGTTTCTATTAGTGTCTTTCAGGTCATTGTCTTTGGCACAATGTAATTATTTTTTTATCTTTTTTTCTTTCCTACTGTCACCTTTTTTCCTTTGATACTTTATTTTTTGTGTTCTATCAACTTTTTCACTTTTTTTCTCAAATTTACTTATTTTTCACACTCTTGATTTTCTGTAACAATTCTTATCCACACAGATAGATGCTCTGAAGCTACTAGACGTGAAAATGGAGGCCAGTCCCTGCAGCTGAATGCTGCTGGTTTCTCTTTCATTATAGTCATAAGTTTCTGGTGCATGTCTTGATGCTGTTGATAAGGCAAGCAATATGTTTTCTTCCTTTCCCTCTTAATTTTATTTTTACAGGAAAATAAACACAGACCTGTATAAAAAAATGTACTTTTCTATATTTCTTCTAAAGTTTCCATTCCTAGTTAATATCCTAAATAGCATAATTACTTCACTCTGTGCATGCAAAATCCTTCATCTGTCTTTTTGGAAACCTTGTAAGTTTTGTGACAAAGCAACAGATGATGCGTGGCTCTTCTGTCTGACAGAACTTGGAGAATGTAACATTGAATTTGATCAATGTTATTTGATTCTATTTTCTCAACTGTGTTTACAAGTCTGTGCAGAGACCTTTACCGTTGTGAGTCACACAGCTTTCCAGGTGGACCATCAACTGGTCCTTCATGAGAGCGTTTTTATTCTGCATTAATCCTTTTCAGAGCTGTGCTTATACTAGCTCCTTCCATGATGTACTTAAAACTGTATGCTTAATATAGATGTTTTGTACCTTCTAGTGGGTTTTAACCAACATTTCTTCCCTAATTTATAATCTATGAATTGTTTTAGTTCATAGTATTTCATTTTGTATACTTTTTCTATGCCTCTCTGCAGCCATGCCTCAGCACATAATGTGGATCTCTACCCACAAAACTCACTTCTTGTGACTGTAATGGTGCCACATTCCATTTCATGTCATATGTTGGACTAGAAGCTCTAGGGAGCTCAATTTCGACCTTTATTAAAGAATGGGAAAACTATTTTCCCTATTTCACATGTTAAAAGAATAGCTTAGAAGCTCTGCAACTAGAACAATGTATACAAAGCCTCAGAAAAAAAGTTAATTTAGTAAGAGTCCACATAGACATCTTACTGCATATATTTGATTTTTGAATTTTTGTAGTTGACTAGGTTTATGGTTCATTCCACTGTTGCATACAGAATAACCCAAGAAAGCAATGCCCTTTAGGGCTAAGGCAGAATTAACTGTTTTAAGAATTTATAATAAATTAACAATATATGTTGATACACCACCACCACCCCCAGTTAATTTCTTTGAGGGCTTCTTTTATAACTTTGAAATTAGTAGGTCAAATTTAAGTTTTTATGTATCTTCACCCATGTAAGCATAGAAATAGTGATTGTAGTCGGTTTTGCCAGTTTCAGTTTATTCTTGGAAGTCTACTTTAAACCATAATTAATAAAAACTCTTCTTATCTACAGCAAATAACAATCATTTTTGAAAACTGGCCTGCGTCCCAAGTAAGATGTCTTCAAGATGTATGTGTATAAATTTGAAGACTTAATTAATTGACAGAAATACTTTTTTTAAAAATTACATATTTTGTGTAATGAAGTAGCTGGAATTCAAGCAAGTACCATTCCAAAAACGTTGGCTTCATTGTGATCTCTAGAAAATCTCTCTGTGTTAAGTGGGGCCACTGTTTCATCTGCAGCCCTTGCCACTATGCTCTAGTACTTTAGCCTAATGCCGTGTCATTAATTTGAAATTAATTACATTGACTTGTGCCCGGCATGTATGGTGAAGAGATAGAATTTCTATTCCAATCTTGTAAAAGGCCAAATTTTGGGTTCCCAGTCAGATTCAGTTGGGTGAAAACCTGTTTTTCCATGCACAATGTGAATTTATGCATTGACTTTGTTATTTAGTTTTATAAGTGTTATGCTTATAACAAAAACTATTTATGTGTTTAATGTTTAAGCATTTATTGAACTTACAGACAATAATTAAAGAAGGATAGGGATCTTAACATTAAACTACGTTTTTAAATGAAACTTTTTATACTGTGATACAGAGGATTTGGAATTGCTAGCTACACATAACAGTTTTAAAAAGCTTTGAGGTGTGAGAACATGTTTTCAATTGAGTATAACTCTGACAAGTGCTATTTCTTATGCTGAATTTTTTTTAGGAGAATAATCACCTTGGGCAGGAACTTTTGCAAGATGCTTCATATTTTTCTAACCATTTCCAAAACTTTAAAACAGTGAAAATGTTCGTTGTTTTCCGTATTTCTTTTCCTGTGGTAACAAACAAAAGAACTGCGAGTACATCTCTACTTACGATCACAGAGCTGAGATTTGGCAAATATGCAGTATGTAGATGCTCCTTGTATTCCCAAGGCGAGGGCGGGGGGCGGGGGGTGGTGGTGGAAATAAACCTGCCCAAGTCTGTCCTCATCAGAAGCCCCTGAAAATCTTAATTCAGAACGTCAGCAGTGAATAGTTTGATGTCCCCTGAGTGTGCATCAGCACAAGCACACCATGATCTGCTGCCGGGAGCTCTTTATGAGTTTGTGAGAGCACAGTGGTGCATGAACACCAGAGCTCCTTGTTGGGCCATGGGAGCATAAAATTCTTTTGAGAGGATGTTGTCTGCAATCACATCCCTTTTGCATTCTGATCCCATTTTAAGATAGGGACTGGATGCATATAAGGACACAGAATTTTCTCTTGTGGACACAATAGAGTTAGAGTGCTGTTCCAAATAATAAAGAAAACCAAATTCCAGATACAATCAGAACTAGTGAGCACATGCCATTGGATTGAAAGGTCTTGAGTAAAACTATATGGTCTTATGGAATGAAACATAAAATAGGATCTCATTAAGGTTGAACAGACAGTCCAATTCTGGTATTTTTTGCACCATTTTCCTAATTTCCGAAAATTTGAAACCTTCAAATCTACTAAATATGTTCTTACATATTTTACTTGTCATATATTTGTCTTTATTCTTACTTCTTTAATAAAGCAAGACAGGAGACTATATATATAGATACACACAGGTATGTATAAAAGAAGAAAAACGGAAAGTTCTAAATCGTTTTCCTACTCTGGTGAGACATTTTAAGTTCTCTTCACCAGTTATAAATCTGTTAACAGGTAATTCTTACATTGCAGATAAGTATATAAGACAGATAGGAATTAGGGCACAGAGACTGATTGACTGTGAGCTCTCCAAACATATTGTGAAAGAGCTAGTGAAAAGCCTTGAGAAATTTTAGAAGCTAAATATACATTATAAATGACAAGTTGGCTTTTATCCTCAGTGTCACAATGCCAGTGGGATAAAGAGAAAAATTTGGATCACTTATCTTTTTCCCAACTGATAGTAGCTTCAGCTGGTAACTACATAAGTTTCCACTGTTAAATGAGAGAAATTTTAGGTCTGTTCCATTTTATATTCTTCTATGTTATGCATTTTGAGTTTATCAGGTAGTATGAATATGATCCTTTGCTTTTGGCCCTACTCTTCCCATTAGAGTCCAAAGAGGATGAGTTAATCCGGTATTAGAGGGATTCTATGACAGCAGAGCCAGACAGTTCTGGGCAGCGTCCCAAAACCTCTGTAATGACAAAGAGAAAGAGGAAGAGGATGTCCTTGGGTTGTCATTTATCTCCTGAGATGAATAACTAATACGGTTTTGTTTGTATTTCCCTTTATGAATGTTTCTGTCTTTAAAAACAATGAGAGCAAGATTATTTAACAATATTTTGTACAATCTGTGGGAAGATACAGAAGATTTTAAAATCTTGTCTTCCTACAGACATGAATGTAGAAAAAGTGAAGAGACATTTGCAAATTAAATTATAATTGGTAGGTATAGACTGAGCAGATTTAAAATTGTAGTTTAAACTGTATTAAAATGATAAATATGTCTTCATAAATTGAATTTATTATTCTGCTGTCATTAGTACTTAAATGTTATATAAGTAAATTTGTTCCTTTAAAAGTAGTAAATTTAAAAGGGATTTTAGGTCTTATGATTGACAGTGTAAAATGTTACCGTTTTTTCAACATTGTCACATATTTTGAAATGCTAATATTCAACTGTCTGTAATACTGAAGTTCTAAAATAGTCTACACTAAACTTATGTCTTAAATCCAAACTGGTGACACAGAAGCTTAAAAAGGGTAATGACTGTTCTGTGATATAGCAGTATATCAATACAGAATATTATTCTTTACATGTTTTGATTTACAAACTGTTGAGTCTAAGACTGGCTTCTTTCCTAATGAGGTTTTACTTGTTGTCTTTCTTGTTTCCAGTGTTTTGACAAGTTACTAACATTTACAAATTATTATGAATCCAAGTATTTACATAATACAACCTCACACATGATCCTTCATTTATTACAGTCGGGTTATTAGAATATAAATTGCTGTCTAGCTGAATAGGAAAAATATTGCCCAGAAAAAGACACATATACTGCATACATTGGAAAAAAGGTTTTATGAGGTGTACAAAGCATACTATTATCAAGCAACAATATAATGTTCCATTTATTTTTTGATGGAAGTATGAGGCCAAGCAATGATGTAAAAAATATGATGTGCATATGAAAAATATATATTTATAAGATAAACAGACCTAGTGGTTTAATTACATAAGTAACAATATGAATAATACTCAATTAGATTTCTGGGTCTTACCATGTATTATTTTTCCAGCATGCAAACCTCATTCACTAAATTTAATAGCTCCATTTATGTGTGTGAAAATTTAAAATTAACTAATTAAGCCTAACAAACCAATTTAAAACAAAAAAAAAAGGAGGTAATGGAGACTCGTATACAATTTGTGATTGTGCTAACAGTCTCCAATCTTCTATTCGTTGTCCAGAATGTTGATTTCTAATTGATTATTTTTTTCAGGATTTTTAGGACAGGAAAAATACCTTTAACTTTTAGAAAGTACTTTAAACAATACCAAGACAAATGTACCTTCTGAAGTCTATGGCATCACCAAAATCTTTGCTAGCTGCATCTAGAACTCATTAGAGCTTACCACATTGTACTTAATCCTTCCCATTTCTCCAGACGTACAAGGCTTCTCCAGTTTTCCTTTCATACTCATGTATCAGGCTTACTGTATAAGTGATGAAAATTCACAAGGAAAATCTTATTCCTTGTAATGCCAATGACAACATCCTAATAAAGCCAATGTGTCAAATATCAACTAGCAACTTTGCCTGTTTAGAAAGAGTAGCTATATGGAAGCTGTATGCTTGAGAGTTATGTTAAGTTTAGGTGTTTTGCAAGAGCTAGATCAAGGAATACCTTTTTTTGTTCATTTTTATCTGTTCTAAAGTCTTGAGAAACTGTAGTAAAAATTCTTGTCACCATAGTTCCATTATGATGTATGATATTCTTATTAATAGTTCTGTATATCTATTTTACATTTAGCATTTTTGTAGAGGCCATTTCTATTTAATATTTTATTTTCATATAATTTTGTTTATATTACATGTTAAGCGAGCTGTAAAACAAGCAAAGTAAATCTTACCCATTGTATGTTTCCAACAGAATTACATTTGAAAATATATACAATGTACGAAAAATTACTGTTAAAAATACTGCAAGCACTGCAGTTCCTGTGAGTTTCTATTTTCAAAAACAGTATGAAAGGCAAGAAAAAGATCTGGATTTAAAGCAGTTTATTTTCATTTGTGAAACAGTGACGTTTATTTTTTTTTAATCTCATTCCTGTTTCACTACCATTTTGCTCCACTGATTTCTTTTATGCAGGCAGTATTTTCTGTCATCTTTCTTCATTTTCCCTGAAGAATGTCTGCATAGTGTAATTGTAATGTCCCTCAGCATCTTTCCAAAGTGTCAAGAAATGTATGTAACTTTGTGCGTCTTTCATCTGTTGTTCGAAGTTCATTTTAGTTTATGCAACTTCTGTCTTCATTTTTGTAATAAAGAAAACTGACTTAAACTGTTCCTATCTGTATTTTCTTTATTACTGATAAATGTTGGGTTTATTGTATTGCCTACATTATGTATTTTGTAACTGAAGAGATTTTTTATTGTTGGATCAATATTTCAATAGTAAACCTCAGTGTTTTATCCAGTAGTGACTATTAAAAAAAAGCAAAGCCCACACACTGAAAAAACCTCTAAACAATAAAAAATCATTAAAATTAGAGTTCCTCAATTTCTAGTTTGGTTCATATTATGTGGCTGCCATGGTACTCCATTGATGGACCAAGTATGTGAAATATCTGTATAAATATGCAGTCTGAGCACTTGATCTGTACTGATTTAATCTGCCTGCTTGAATCCACTGTATCCCAAAAGGCAGATGTTTTAATACTGGGAGAAACTAGAATGGTACACGACATTTTTATACCAAGTACAACCCTACTGGCAGTTGTGGTTTTACTAGTGTAACTATTTCAAGTAAAAACATGCACTGTATCCTGGCAGCACTCATTAAACTTCTCTTTTTGTAGCTAATGCTATAAAATAATTATACATTTAAAATATTTTTCCAATAAATGTTTCTCAAAACTGTTGTTTGTATTTATGTATGTCTTTTAGAGCTAAAAGAAAGTGCTGTCAAGCATGAAATATTTTATGAATTCAAATACAATTGGAACACAGTTTGGCTTTTTTACAGGTCTCCTGACTACAGTGCTCTGGTTACAGCTGTCACCCAGTATAAAGATGCAAAACTCTCTCAGATTTCTGTGGTATGTGCACAGTGAGATTTTGAATTATCCTAAATAACACAATTAAAATAATTTATCCTTTTATGTCAATAGCAGTACTGTAGCCACACATAAGTGTATGTTTTCAATGTCCATGTCAATCTTAATTGATCTGCGCAGGTTCTTAAAAAATCTTCCAAGAGACCTGTTCAGTAAATCTGCTGTCAGTGTTAATGGAGGAAACTGGGACACAGAAACTTATTCATTTCCCCATAACCTTCTAAAACCTGGGTGCAGAGCTGATGCCAAAACCTCCACAAAGCTGCTGTCGTTGCACAACATCTGCCCCCTCAATACACAGAAGAGCTGAGATCTCTGCAGGCTTTTCTGAGGGGTTTCCCATAGAAGCAGGCAATGGTAAAAAAATGCCCTTTACTACGGTAACTGAGTAAATGCATGAAAAAGGGGATGTAGCTTCCTGATAACTATTTATGCATGTTCAAATGCTTCTGAAGGCTGCTTATGGGTAGTTTGATGATGCCAGGATAATTTTTGAAAACTTTGCTTAAAAAATAATAAACCACAACTACAAAGAATATTTTCACAATGCAGCACACTTTGTCTAGGTAATACAGCCTTCTTTCCATTCCCTTCTTATCCCTCAGTGGATGAGGACAAGACATTATTGACAGGAACACTCAAGCTACCATTTGTATTACAACACTTGTTTTATTTAGCTATTTTAATTTCTGTCTTTTTTTAAGACACATTTATGTGAAAAATGCTGTAAAGTGCCATTAAAATAAATGAGAAGTCAAGTCCTACTTAGTACCCAGAAAGAGTCATAATAAAAAATTCACCTGTAAAATTTAGAGGGAAAAGTAATTCCAGAAAACTTGTTGGAAAGACATTCTTTGCCATATTAAAGAAAAGCTCCCTCACTCAGATAAGTTTTAGAAAGCCATAACATTTCTGATAGATACCATTTTACATATTTTCATTTCAGTGGCTCACATCTCTGTATCTGATAATCCTGGTGGCATCACAGGCTCCCTTAACTATGAATGCCCGTTGCTTCTGTGTGTCGTTTTCTATGGTACACAGCCTCTTCTTTATGGCTTCTCTTGCTGCCAGTGAAACCTTTGAAACTCCACTGCAATCAGACTCAGATTTTGTTGGAGATGGTAGACAATGAAGATATGTCAAATATGGGTAGAAGAAAGTTAGAGGAAACCTCTTTAGTTATTTAGTTACATCAGGATCAGTAATGCTGTCCCCTTTATTTTTCAAAGCTGTGTGTCAAGCATATCTGTCAGAACATATTACTCAGTCGTGCAGTACAGAGCACATATCCTCATGTGCTTGTACTCTGCCCTACAGCAGTATCTGTCCTACCAGAAAGTTACAGGAGAAATCACTCCGGAAGAAAAAGCATTAAAATTAATGTCAATTATAGCCTTGTTAGCATCTTTTTGTATTAAGGAATGGGATAGAAAAGAATGTTACTGTCACGGTCTCTTTTGCATCGTATATTACCCCAGTAAATGTTGCACAGAATCATAATAATTTTTTAAAAGTTGATGCTGCAACTGTATTGATTTGTTTATTTTATTTGGAGGTAGACATGTAGCTGCTGGGCACTTACCTGGCTCAAAAGCCAAGCTTTATTAGTTTAAATTGCTAAAAGCAGCTCATGCAGCTCTGGCTGTGGCAGCCACATTATAGGAGCTCCTTTAGGTGGGGCAGGGGGATCATTGGTTGTTTAGTCCTTTTTGTCTGCCATGATTTTTATCTCAGTAAGGAACAGGATTGCTTAGTAATGGGAAGTGCTTGTACAAAGCTAAGAAAAGGTTCCTCTTCTAATTAATATAGTCTTCCAGCATCATCACATTCTCATGAAAATGCTGGGTATGAGTTCATGCTGGGTGCCTGTAACTTGGTAGATTTGGTGGGTGTCATACAGTCCTTGCATTCTGATCAGCCACGGTGAAGGAGTGGAGGAAACAGCTCTGTGGAAACACCTCTTGGACATTTCCTGTTGGAAAATGAAGGAGGAAGATGTTTTGACAGGCAGCGAGCAAAGTTATGCAAGTCCCACAATTTATATATGTCCATTTTCAATACAAGAAAATGCAAATCATTAAAAGGCAGTGAAATACAGACATCAGACATAATTATTTTTAAGACAAATGGCTTTTTTAGCTGCTTTCAACTGAGAAATTATTTCCACTTATTGTGTACAAGTTTGAATGTACTTATATCCCCAAAATTTAAAAAATAAATAAATAAAAAAAGGAAGCATTTTGAATCATCTGGAAACAAAGGAGTAATTGCAATGACTAAAATGAAGAACTATCCTTTGTGTATTTGCAATACTTGTACTTCCAACACCCACCTCATAGTATTTGTGTAAATTTTTATATCTGGGATAGACCTGTATTATAGATGCATGTTACCTATCTGGAATTCTATAACATTTCCAGTATACGCTTTTGATTTTGCTATGTTTTTGGGTTTGTTTGTTTGTTTTGTTTTTTTTTTTTTTTTTCTCATTATATGGTTGCTGTTTGGATTTGTATCCTTTTCTTTGTCCCCTCTCCAGATCTTTATCTTGGCAATGCTTGTTCTAGTAATGGTCTTGGCCTTCCACTGTTATAGTTTTTAACTGGTAGAAAAACCTTCTACAACTGTTTAACTTTTTGGTACTACATTATGATTGTTTGGATGCTTATCAATGGATACTAATTTTTAAGATCTATGTTTTCTATTTTTTTAGAGGTTTTGTATAAGTATATACATTTTGTAAGCCTTTGATTCTAAGAAATGTTCCAGATCATATAAAAATTAAAGACAACATTCCTAGACAGTACAGAAATAATAAACCATCACGGTTGGACAGCCTTTCTAAGAGGCTTAACAGGGCAGTTCAAGAAGATAATAAACAAAAGTATGCTTTGGTTTCTGCTGCTACCCAGTGCAGTATTTTCAATTCATCATCTAGCTCATAATTTTCAACTATTTTAGCTCAAGACCAGTTCCTTCTTTAGGTTCAGACTAACCTAAAAGAAACTACAAACTTATGCATAATATCCCTGCACATTCAAATCTAACTGCCAGATGCTACCCTATAAAAATAGGAAAGTGTTTTATATCATTGGGGTTTTTTTATTAAAAATATAAATGACTGTAAAACGTTAAGGACGGTGTAGAATCATATCTTTAATCTTTCCTTTAATCTATGCCTGCTAAGCAAGAGGGGAAGGGAAGAAAAGCACAAAAAGGTGCTTTTATTTTTCAACAAAACACTGAGTGATTGAGGTTGGAAGGGAACTCTGGAGGTCATCTTGTCCAAACCTCCTGCTCAAGCAGCGTATTTACTAAAAAGCTTGCAATTATTATTTTGTTGTACCAGCAACTGAATATATACAATATGATCCTATAAGAGTACAGAGAAATTCTGTCACATTGAGGGACATACATTCATACGACATCAGTCCAAATATGTGAATATTGCATATTAAGTTCTTGCCTCTTTGTGCAGAAGAAATAGCTTTAGTTTTCCATGTACAAAGTGTACTGTATAGTCTGTGTACATATGTAGATGGTGGCTCTCTCTTTGGACCTGCTTCCCTTTAGAGTATCTGATATAGATCCCTTAAAGGAATTTGCTTTGAATTTACATTTGAAGGTCCAGAAAATTTATCTTTCCAGTTAGTTGTCTTCACTGGGAAGTTCTGGTTTACTTCCCAAAGGACTTCATTGCTCCTTTCCCATTCAAATAATGATTTGTGCAGAAGCGTTCAATTATTTTGTTAGAAGTTAGAAATACAACTTTCTGAGTAACTGGGAACTTGAAAATTGGCATTACTTTCTAGGGAATTTATAGAAACTTTCTTCAAATGTATTTTTTATTAAATTTCTGAAAGTTTTACAGTCTTAGTCCCATAAGTATTCATTCATAAGCACTTATTTGAAAAAGTAGATGAAGTGACTTTGTTTAAAGTTGGCAGTTTCCTTCACTATCATGGCAAAGTTTATCATATTATTTATGCCATATTTTATATAACAAAAAGCATATCATTTTAAATTCAGCACGTTTTTGAGAAATTATAACTAAAACTCATTCAGAACTATGGAACCTAAGGGTCTTTTAAATAAATAAATAAATATTTTTAAATAAGTGTGTTTTCAACTAGAAAAAAGGTATATAAAGTATAAATACTTTATTGTTGTAGAACACAAAGTGAAACTAGTATTTTGAGTCCATTTGGTACATACTGAAACACTGTAAAAAAACCCAAAAATTTGAAATCATTGCTGCTTATAACATTTTTTTTAATTCTTTAAGAATTATTGCAGTAAAGCTAATCCCGATTTAATTTAGGGCAAAGCTTTTTGATAACAAAGGTATTTTTCAAAGTTGGTTGAAAGGCTGTATCTAGTATGACATTAACATTTCATCCAGTCACAGAATTAGTACTTCTGTTAATGTCATAAGATACTAAGACAAAATTTCACGTTGGTTTGGTGCCATAGATATGTGAGGATATGATTTTTGAGAGCAGTCAGTAGGTCTAAGTCTGCTTTAATAGTAATTGGCATTAGTTTTACACCTTACTTTTGTGGGAGCAAATAGACCAGTACAAAATCCCAGCAATTTAAGAAAGAACATAATTGAGCCAAATGATTTTTAAAAAATATATAATTTTCTATAGTTTTATTAATATTAAAATTAATCATTGCACAGATACTTTTAAAACACAAGACAGTCCACTTTCTGCCCCTTTTCAGAAGAAGAAAGTACATAAAGAGCCTAAGACAGGTGAGAGGCTGATGACAGCAACGTTCCTTCCTACGCCACAGGATGTGACCATGTTCCTGTCACTCCTTGAGGTGTGGGAGATAAAGGAGAGAAATGTTGGGAAAGTATTGACAATCTTAAGAAATCAAACTTTCAAATGTTGTGAAATAGAAACCTGTACGAACAAATGGGTTGCAAGTAGGAAAACTAGGAACTGGGACACCCCAAGTAAGGCAGGAGTAAGGCTGGGGCATGCTGAATTAAAAGAAAATTATCGATCATAAAGAAATAGACCAGTATGTACCAGTCAAATACTTAGGTTTCAGATGCCTCACCAATACCAAGAAAATTAAAAGTAAAAAACGAAGTCTTCCCCTCAACTATGGCAAATGGATATGAATATCATTGTACAGAGGAACAATATTATTATTATAAACTTTCACTTGCTAGTGAAAATATTGCGTAGGCTCTTCTGCCACTGAATCATTCAGGGTGGGATGCTTGCCACATCATAATGTTCCAGTGATAGTGGAAATGCTGTTTACATCAGTGAAAAATGTATTTCCCCATGGTAAAGACTTCATAATACCGCATTAAAACAAACAAACAAACAAAAAAAACCCTTAAAATACAACAGCAGCAAAACAACCCTGAATTAATCCCTTTAAAAATATGAATTAAAAGGCTCTATTTTTTCTCCTACACATTCTCTTTAGTGTTTAAGAAGGTATAGAGATGAAAACATCACTGTATAATGTCTCTAGAACTGGACTTCATAAAACTTATTATAATATATTATAGCTGTTATTACAGCTGTTGAAATATATTTGAGCTTTCCAGTTCACTATAATAAAATATCTATTTATATCTTCATGACAGTTCAGGCTGGTAAATACAAATGACTGAAGTTTTAAAAAGAAGTCATCAAATAGATGGGTGGATGTATGGATAAAGTAAGTTTTGGCAGATCTATCTAAAATTACAATATTTAACTAGGAATCTTGATGTTAAAAAACAGAAAGATTGTGAATTCATGTGAAATGTCAACTTCCAACATTGCTGATGGGGCAATGCATGTTACATCATTCCATTGCTGTGCCATTGGTTTTGTAATTTATATAGTATTTTTTAAGTCTTTCTGAAGAAAGAAAAATTGTTTTGAATATCTGTCTGTTTATCTGCTTATCCATCCATGTAAATATATACATTGAATTCTAGCTTCTTGCTTAATAACATTCTGAAGAATAGTTCTATAATAAAACAATCCATACAAAAGACAGTGAAATCAATTGCATAAAAAGTAAAATGTTCCTTTTCTGTTGAAAAAAGTTTTTGCTTTTCCATTTAAGAGTTTTATCACATAGAGAAACAAAGCATATATTTCTATTGGTATGTATTAATTTTAAAGTCCTCAAGAAAATAATTTTCAAATTATATTTGAAAGGGTAAACAGATATTTTTTAAAAAAATATTTAAGCAACAATACAAAAACTTAAATGATATTCTTAATCTGAAAAGAGTTCACAATGTATTAGGGAGGTGGAAGAAAAAGATGAAGATAATAGTAGTAGCCCCATTAAAACATGTATATTATATTACATTATATTATGTTTTGGTGTCTGTTACAACAGTGCTCAAGTAATTTCCTGCCAGAAAAATCCTGCTTTTATTTTGGTAATGGGCATAGGTACAGCTGCAAATGGAAATATACCCCTCCATTGCTGACTTACACATCACGCCAAAGCATGGGAACACTAAGTGAGCGATGCTGATGTACAACACTAACAGTTCAGAACACCCAGTTCCACTCCCCTCTGGAGTTTGCTCAGGTCATAGCATCACACAAGGCAATTGTCACTAGCCAATTTCTGAGCTAGAGTGACACCTTGAATTAGCTGGGTGCATGAACCGTTACTGAGGTGACTATTCCCCCACCTAGTTTATTGATCACATAGAAGTCCTAGGCTTTATAAGGGTCATCTGGGTTCACAAACACAATACTTGTTCTGAGAACCACAGTATTCAAACCAGTCTGCAGCATTACTGTCTGTTACAGAAATGCCAGCTGAGTCAAAACATTCAAATATTTTTTTCCTGAGATTTGTAATGAAGTAAAATTAGCTGAGCATCAGCTTTCATAATACAAATGCAGAAACAAGATCAGGTGTGGAATATGTTTAGTTTTAAGTTTATTAATGTATTTTCAAGGCACAAAACTATAGAAAATGAGGTCCTAACCCTGTAATAATTTAATAATATGCACAGTTTTCCTCATACTAATTTATTTAAGACTAAGTATGTGCAACTGTTTGCAGATTAAACAGCTTGAATTCATTTCATTGAAGAATTTTTCATTCTACTTAAATTTACAAAAGTAAATACTGTTTTGGCACTGTCTTAAACCTTCCAGTAATTGTGCTTAACACCACTGCTAATTAATTATATTTGAAATGTGAAAAAGACAACTTATATCAACTATTATTGTGTAGAACATTTAAAATATTTTTCCTAGGCTGCATACTGATACTCTCAGAATGTGAATATGTGGTTTTATTTGTTATTAATGTCATTTAATCTCCGTGACCATATTGAATTTTGGTGATGGAAAAATATATAGAAAAGATTTTTTTTGGTGATTTTTTATATCATGTTGAATACCTGCTTAATCTTCAGGACCGTTTATTTCCATTAATTTCTGAATGGTTGACTTCTAAACATCCTTTAGTCTCCTGGCTTACAGCTTAAAAGCTCTCGAAAATGCTCTTCTTTGGGATGAATTTTATTAATTAATTTTAATTTTTTTTCCTTGAAGACACTCTTTTTAATGGACTTGGACTTGGTACTGTCATTGGCCTGGGAGTGGCAGCCCTGTTGTTAATCCTGGTTGTGACTGATGTTAGCTGCTTCTTTGTACGACAATGTGGATTGCTAATGTGCATCACCAGGAGGATCTGTGGGAAAAAGAGTGGTTCAAGTGGAAAAAGTAAAGAACTGGAAGAAGGAAAGGCTGCTTACTTGTGAGTATCCATCACATATTTCGGAAACTTCATTAACAGATAAAAATGGCTGTCCAACTTATATGAAGTTTATGGCCATTTTGTTGTGTGGCAAAGGGAATTAATAAAATGTTTCTATTACATGGAAAGGTGTTCCTCTGAACTGTATAGAATTGTTTGTGATCAAATATTGCTTTAAAAGAAAAATGGACATTAAAAAGGCATTCACCATACCTGCTTTTAAGATGGTCTCTTTGTGCAGCTTGACATGAAGGAAATCAATCATAATGCAGTAATAGTTACAAGCACATCTTTGATCCATGAGGAACAGGTAAGAGAGTGTTGTAACTCCATTTCTGCAAGTCTTTGAGCTGCTAATACCCAAAACCTCAGCATATGGTTTTGGCAGCACCAGTAAATCTGGGAGTAAAGGAAATGGTAGCATAGAGAAAACTGTGAAAGAATTTGTCTTCTTGGGTGTAGCACTCCGTAGAAAATCTTGTTTCTTGCTTGTAGACTTTAGGAATAAAAAGTATTGGTGATTTTTAAAAGTAGGAGTGCTGACTTGGATGTGGATGAAATGCTGGTGAGCATGATTGTTCTTCATAGCAACAGTAAATAGTTGCTAAACATAAGTGGGAATAAACAATCCTGATTCTCACAAATACCCTTCTGTAGCGGCTACTTCATCAGACAAATGAGAATTAACTGTTCATTTATGTGCAAATATGTTCCCTTAAATGATAAGGGTCGACGGTGAGATCTCTGGTGAAACAGTTCAAGGACTGATTGCATAAAATAGTAGTACTTCAAAGACCCAATGTTTACAGGGTTTTCAAAAGGTAAGCTGGTGAGAGGATGGCTTGGAGTGCTTCATTTTAGGCAGTTCCATTTCTTTACTTTAAAAAAATGCCTAATTTCCTCATTATGTTCTTCTGATAGACTTATGCATACACTGTAATATTTCTGAGAATGCTTTGTGTGGTTTAAATAACATTTACTGGTCCAATTCCTGTGTGCTCTAGCTCTCCCAGTAGTCAGACCTTGCAGTTCATTCTCCTGCAGCTTCCCAGATCCCATCCTTCCCCAGATGCCTGTACGGCAGATCAGATGTTGCAGCCCTGATTATTCATAGCTGATTGGGCTTCTGTGTTGTCAGTAGTGGAGGTGTGTCTTTTTTTTGGTTTAGTTCTTGCTATTGGGATGCAGAGACTGTCTTAGGTAATGATTACATTTCTTGGTTGGGTTCTCAACCCTTTTGGAAACACCTCTGTAGAACTAAATCAGTCATAAGCAGGCACAGAGTATTTACATCAAATAATGCTTCTGAATAGAAGTTATGCCATAAAATAGCTGTTTCCTAATTCTCTGCAGCTTTACTGTAAGAGAATGAATAACAGCATATTTTTCTACTGTGTGAAGCCAACATGTCTGGGTCAATCGAATCAAGATGTGAAGCTTCTGGCTGTGACTCAGCTGTCCTTTCCTATTGAGCACAACACTTCAGTTTATGCTTTAATTTCCCATTCAAGAAGTGACCAAATATGAGCTGGTGTACGGACTTCCCTGAATGGGAAGACTTTAGGGAGCTAAAGTTGCAAATGTCACCTGACAGCAGTTTATATCTTGCTATCAGCATCTCATACCCAAATGCTATCCCAGACTGTCCCAGAAAAGCATAAAGCTGGTCACTTAATTCCTCTATTACACTTCTTTTGCAAGACCAATTATCTTATTTCTTACTTTATTATATTTCTTTCCTTGTTGAAGTGATCTTCTGTCAGTAAGAACTTAAAATATTTGGGACTGTTCTTATTTTAGCGTGTTCTCTGCATAAATAAAATGTCAGGGTAGAATTTTAAGACAGGCTTGAAGAGCCAAAATTTGAATCTATTTTGTGCCAGCTGCTGTTCCCTAAAAGACACTGACATTTCCCGGTTTTGAATATGTCAGTTTGCATTCTGGATTTTTGAGTGGGTTTATGGTACAGTTCTTTGTTACATTTTGGTTGTAGGATATACATGTAGTCGTTATGTTCCGTATGTAATGAATATAGATGATACAATGCTGTAACATTCACAGAGCCACCTGGAACAGAAATTACATAATGCCTTTCCTACAAATCAGTTTCCCTTCTGTGGAATTTTTAATTGTTTTGCAGTTTGTACTTTCTCTACAGATCAATTCCTCATTCCTATGTGAATGTTGTTTATGAATAACTTCTTTTTTAGGCTTTTGGTCATGCAATAACGTATGTTTCTCTGTAAGACTGTAGATGGACAGACAAGCCAGGTGGAACTTGCCATTCCTTCCACCAGTCCTCCTATAATACATTATCTTTTCACAGATATGAAGTAGCCATGACAGTTCTGTGCATCATCTACAGAAATTAGGATTGTATCCATTTCTGTATCTTAAGGTAGAATTTCACTTGCAGAAGTGAATAAGCCCATACAGTTGTGTGGGTTTTTTTAAATAACCAGAATCTTTTACTTCTACCTATTAATTCTTCCCCAGTCAACTTCTTGGCTACACATTATCTGTACTACACTCAACCAACAAAGATTTTCCTTGAGCATACCTGCCAGTATAGAATTTTCCAGGTGCTTCCTGAAGAGATGGATTATTGCGGTTGTAACTACCTGTTTAACAATTATATTTTCAGGAACAATTTGAAAATGTGAGATATGAATTAGACAAGGGTTTAGCTAGGTCTTTGCTATGGCACATAGCAGTCTGACTGCTCTCTAGAATATCACAGGTCCAGAAAATAATCTGTTAAATAAAAAGTGATTATCTGTAACTCAGTTACCCTGTGTTTCCAGACTGCAGCTGATGAAGATCCAGGATACACTTCCTGACCTGATGACAGGGATGAAATATTTACATGAAAAGTGGTTATATTTTGGAAATATCAAATATATCTTCGGTATCTTTTGATGTACCTTTTGAGAGTAAAATTATATGCAAGTTAATCAGTACTAATATTGTTAATACTTCTGTAACAGTGAGCAGTGACTTCCATGTCATGGTCATATTATTGAAAGCCCTGTGGAGAAGGACTTGGGGGTACCAGTGGATAAAAAGCTGGACATGAGCCTTCAAGATGCACTTGCAGCCCAGAAAGCCAATCTTACCCTGGGCTGCATGAAATGAAGTGTGGGCACCAGTTCAAGAGAGGTGATTCTGTCCCTCTACTCCACTCTGGTGAGACCCCATTTGGACTACTGTGTCCAGCTCTGGAGTCCTTAGTACAGGAAAGACATGGACCTGTTGCAGTGAGTCCAGAGGAGGGCCATGAAGGTGATCAGAGGGCTGGAGCACCTCTCCTACGAGGACAATCTGAGAGAGTTGGGATTGTACAGCATGGAGAAGAGAATGCTCCAGGGAGACCTTATTGTGGCCTTTCAATACTTAAAGAGAGCTTATAAGAAAGATGGAGATAGGCTTTTTAGCAGGGGTTGTTGTGATAGGACAAAAGGTAATGGTTGTACAGTGATAGAAGGTAGATTTAGCTTGGACATAGGGAAGAAATTTTTTGTGATGAGGGTGGTGAGACTCTAGAACACGTTGCCCAGAAGGGTGATAGATGCCCCATCCCTGGAAACATTCAAGGTCTGGTTGGATGGGGCTCTGAGTAACATGATCTAGTTGAAGATGCCCCTGCTTATTCCAGGGCATTGGGACTAAATGACCTATAAAGGTCCCTTCCAACCCAAACTATTCTGTGATTCTGTGATTATCAACAAAAGCATGACAATACTCTCTGCTTCATCCTCCTTACAAGTCATTGTCCGATTAACACAAAGTTTATTCATTTACTTATATGTAAGGTACTAACTTTTGTTGCTAAATTGGGGAAAATATGACACAGAAACAATGAGTTTCTTCTAGCAGTATGAGCAGAAGGGGCTAGATTCTTAATATACAAGGGCTCTTTACCCTATTCTGGCAGCCAGGATTGTCACAGTCTCAGAAGATTAAAGTACATACCTGCAGTGTGTATACTAACATACAGGCTCTTTACACTGCCAGAAAAGTTCAAGCATATCTAGGCATCAAGTCCTTTATCTGTTATACTAGGCTAGGAGAGTTTACATCTATCCACATGAACAGGCCATCATCTTATTATTTAGTCATAAACAAAATGCTCTTTTGAGATGCTAATCCATTATGTTTGCAGATTTTTGTAAGTAACCATGGATACAGGATGCTTTGAAGACTTCAAGGAACTGGGAACATGCTGTCAAATGTGTCTCAGTAGTGGTAGTCACTGATAATTAGTTCTGCCTTCTCTTTGCCGACTTTTGAGGGAAGGGACCTTGGTAATTAGTTGTGCGCAATGTATGTGGTTAATATGATGATATGAATCTAAGACTCTTTTAACAATTTTTAGGAAAGATGGATCAAAAGAGCCAATAGTGGAAATGAGAACAGAGGATGAAAGAATTACCAGTCATGAAGATGGGAGCCCAGTAAATGAGCCAAATGAGACAACACCTCTCACAGAACCAGAGTAAGTAGCCTGATGTTCTCCAGAGCTTCACACAAGTCCCTCCTGACTGCATGGATGCACAGGGCTTCCCATGCTCTGGAAAAGGGAGATACACAGCATCACCAGAGCAGTGCACTGTGGCAATGCAGTGTAAAAGTGTGATTTTAATTGATCTAAATCATGGTATATCACATACAGCAGCTGAGGTTATCACTAGATATTTTTCTCTTCTTTCTGTGACCCAGAGTACAACCACATCTGGGCATTTTCCAGCCCTTGGCAGTGCCATGGTAGCAGCAATCCTGCAACACATCTTTTACACTACCACCTGTTTGGAACTTAGCAAGTATCCAGGGAAAATTTCTAGCCTTCCCTGCTGCCCTAACTCCCAAGGAGCTCCTTCTGTTCTCTTGGTGAAAACAGACCTTGTGTCAGGGCAGAGGGTACAGGCAGCCTGCGCTGCCCTCCACAGCCCACTGGTCCCCCCACCCATGGACCAGGAGCCCCACATCAGCTCCAGCTTTGTCAGCAGCCTGTGCCCAGCCCTGGCCCCAGTAGGAGACAGACCTGCACCGCGCTGCCACCCCCAGCTCTGCCTGCTGTAATCAGGGGCTGGAGTGTGAGGGCAAGGCTCTGCCTGCGCTCTCTGGCTCTCATGCTGCACCAGAGCTTGCCCCTGCTGCTCCCCTGCTGCTCCCAGCCAAACTCCAACCCACATGGGGAGCCATGGCCAGCAGAGGCAGGTCACAGCCCTGCCACCTCCTCTCAGCCCCAGCACCTGCAGTTACCTCGCACCCCCAGCCCTCCTGACCCTTCAGGGGTGGCTGAGCAGGAGTACAAGGATGGTTTTAGTCATTTGCAACTGATCTTTACCACCTACCCAGCCATTATTAACTACTCTGTGGGAAAAGTTTCTTGACTTTCAGGAATGTCCTCAGACTGAGTCACACACAGATCCCCACACGCACCCTGAATGTAGTGCACAATGATCCCATGCTGCAGAAACCCAGCTTCCCACAGGGTGGTCCTGCTTTCAGTCATGTAGCTGAGAGTTTAGCTTGGTATTTAAGTCCATGTGGTGTAATTGGTTTAATAGTGCTGAAGGGCAGCCCCTTTGCTTGGTTCCCCCATGCCCCCTTCCCGCCCCCGTAGGCTCCTCCCAGCACAGGGCTGCAGCAGTTCTCCCCTGGGCTTGCAGGCCCTGGCTGCCTCCTGAGGCACAGGGACCAGCCTCGGGCTCCGGGGTCCTGGGTGCCAGTGGCCAGGTCCACTCCTCCGTGTTTCTGCTCCAGCCCCTGGAACAGATTAAACTGGGTGGAGTGGTTTGTGTTTGTACCTCAATAGTACTTTTCAAATCCTGTGTGGAGGATAAAGCGACATTTGTGATAGGGCACAAGCAAGCCGGTATTTTGCTAAGCTTACTATTACAATGAGAGCTTCTGAGATATTTTTTTTTCTTCTGAAAATTTAGTTTGAAGAGAAACTAGTATTTTAACAAAGGTGATGAAAGTACCTTTCCTTCTATTGACAGCCAACCCAGTGTTGTTAAAAAAACATGAACTGATTACTCAAGAGTTTAATTTCTGAGCCCCCAAATTTGATTGATTTGAAATTATTAAAGAAAGCTCCAAATTTTTCTGATTTGAGCCTAAAACTTTTAATGTGTTGTGAAAATCTCCTAGTTAAATCTGTCAGGGCTATGAAGACACTTCTGTATAAATACAGAAACTCATCTGTTGATTATTTGATGGACCATGCTGTTTTTTAAAAGGAGAGGATGTTCTTATAAAACAGTCTTTTGATCTTTCTGAAAATTCACCAAAATTGCCTTCCTTACCATTATCTAGAACTGCAAAAGCCAGAACTTTTAATAAGGGAAAATCCTGTCTTACTCATTTTTGTTGGCATTTGTAGTACATGAGAGGGTACTATACTGCACATTAAGCTATATACTTCTTTAAAAGAACCTGTACCTGAAAATTTCAAAGATCTGGTAATTAAATAATTATGGAATTTGTTGAATGACTAGTTATATGTTTGTTCTTCATATTAGAATTTATAATGAGGTGCACTGTAGAGAGCCTGCAGTTTTCTAAGGAGTCAGGAATGTAGTTATAAACATTGCACAAGTCCAGTGAGCCTTGGATATGTTAGTGGCCAAGGCACAAGGGCCACCTATTTTCATGCTTCAAGACTATTTGTAGCACAAGATCTTGCAAATACAAATGAGATGCATCTAGCAAGGAACATGATATCAGCAAAGATTTAAGTTCAGTTCTTCCTGCTTGTCCCAGTCATTAGAACAGCTGACAGGAATGAACTATGAGAAAATTAAAATAAAAAATGTGTTATTATCTTAGGGGAGGGAGAAAGAATCAGTCACTAGTGGCACGAAAAAATAACCACATCATAGGAACAACTGATAAGGAGTTTGATGGGTATTATGTCCTTGGGAGAATAGGACTGCTAAGATTAATAATTATGACCATTTCCTCCTTGGTAATTTCATCTCCCACAACCAATGGCAAAAGGCAGCAGTCCAAGGTACAGCTGGACAGAGGTCAGCTAAAGGTTCAAGACAGTGTCACATAGGAGACCAAAGATGATTAGAGCATCACACAATCAGGACATCTGAAAGGACACTGGTACTAGGAGAGCATGGAAAGACCTTCTGCTCAGACACAGGGCATAACTGGTGAAACACAGAAGCAACAGAAAGTATGGGTGAGATGTCACTGAAGGAAAGGAGGACACAATAGGGTAGAAGTCTCTCAGTAGGAATAACAAAAAAACACATCGCCAACAGCAAGGGCTATCAGCCAGAAATGGCATATGCTGGGCAGGGCAAAGATGACATGCGGATCTTGGAGCGAAGAGCTTAGTCTGCAGGAAGGAAGAGTTTCAAGGACCTTCCAGACAGGCAACGTTCATATAAGGTGGGATTCATTCTAATCATGTCTGCCCTAAAGGTATACAAGATAAGCTTTCAGTTTAAATTATATGAAATATTTTGAATAATTAGTTAAATTGTTTTGAATAACACCAAATTATACTCAGAACTTTAAATGCACTTTAAGCATTTGTGGGAAATAATTAATAAAGAGATTACTTCCTCTTACAAAAATAGAGTATTTTTATTATATTGCTCAGCATATTATACAGCAGTCTAAGTTTTACCTTAACTCAGATGATTCTTGTTAAAGCAACGTTTGGGATCCAGTCGTGACAGATGAGCACAAAGCACTTTTACCTGCAAGTCAACAAGTTTTAATAATGCTGGCAGGAAATCAGTTTAAGCTGTGCATTTCACATTACGTTTCTGAAATATGATTAAAATACCGCAGCAATGTGGGACTATAATTGCACTTAGTCTGACATTATTGTATTTCTAATCTAGGTTGAGTTTTTCTTAGTATTAATGAAGCTGGGTGAATTCTGGTATCAGAATGGCTAGGAGACATTTTACTATAAAATAGGAATGTAAACATTCTATTTAAGGTTTTGTATGTGTAATATAAGCTGTCTATTGCAGTTAGGCCACATGCAGTGCTGGAGGGAGTCAGTATGATTAATGCTTGATAACAGCCAGCATCTGATTAAAGCAAAAGAACCTTTTAAAGTTCTCTAGTCATCTGTTTGTTTTTTGTTGTGGTTTTTTGTTTTGTTTTTTTTTTTCAAAAAAAGCATTTATTATAAAATGTTTAAAGATTTTAAACTATTAGTCTGACCAGCTGAAAAGTATAGAATTATTTCAGATACTTGTAGCTAAATAAAAATTAAGGGTAGGCAAATTGGTGTAATTAGAACATTTAAAGTTTATTTAATTAATTGAAAGAGGAAAATGATTGAATCCGTTAATATAGATTGAATATTAATTAATATTTTAAACAAATGGAGAGAAAAATTCCAGAATAACAACAGTTATCATAGTCAAAAAGGATAATGTCTAATAATAACTGAAATGATAACTTCACATCACATCATAAAAAAAACCACAAGTTTTCGAAGACAATAAGGTCAAAGAACAGTGAAAGGACATTTTGATGAGGAAAACTTGTGTCCTGGTTTCGGCTGAGATAGAGTTAGTTTTCTTCTCAGTAGCTGGTACAGTCTTTGTTTTGAATTTAGTATGAGAATAATGCTGATAACACACTGATGTTTTAGTTGTTGCCAAGTAGTTCTTACTCTAAATCAAGGACTTTTCAGTTTCCCATGCTGGGCCAGTAAGCAGGTGCACAAGAAACCAGGAGGGAGCAGAGTCAGAACAGCTGATCTGAACTAGCCAAAGGGATATTCCATAGTATAGAATGCAATGCTGAGTATATAAACTGGGAGGAATTGGCTGGGAGGGACCGATCGCTGCTTGAGGACTGGCTGGGCATCGGTCAGCAGCTGGTGAGCAACTGTATTGTGCGTGTGTCAGTTGGGTTTTTACCTTAGTCTTTATTTTTCTCTCTCCCTCTCCTCTTCATTAAAATTATTGTTAGTGTTGTTGTTATTATTATTAATATTTTTACTTTATTTCAATTTTTAAACTGTTATTAACTCAACTCACAGGTTGCACCTTTTTCCGATTCTCCTTCCCATCTCACCATGGGTGGTGGAATGGGGGGAGTGAGTGAGCGGCTGCATGGTACTTAGCTGGGGTTAAACCACAACAACTTGTGAAACTATTTATTTGTAGTTGTTTGGGTTTTTTTTTCTTTTTTCTTCCTTGCTTGCATTGAAAGTGAGGCTAATTGCATGAACATGGATTTCAGTAATATCTAGTATCCTTCAACAGGGTTCTAGCAAATCTTCCTATTTCAGGTAATTTGAAATTATTTCTAACATGCTCTTAATCCACTTCTCCAAAATGAATTTATTTAAAATTCCATACATTATATTCTTTCAACTGTCCGATTTTTACTTTGACTAAATACTTTCTCCCTTTCAGCACCACCTTTTGAGCTATTACTCTGCCTTTATATAAAATTAGATAAAATTAAGTCTTTTTTTTAATAATAGTTTAAGTGCTTTGCATTATCAGGCCTTTAACACAGGTGCCTGCTTACCTAAAATGCATCTCATGAGCTGCATTTCCTCTGCCCCAGTGTTTTATCATCTTTTAAAAAGAGATTTGTATTGATTCTACTGTTTCCATTCTTTCAATGATCGTGTTGTGGGCTGAAATCTGTTTCCTTTGGGTATGCCATGTGAAGCAGACAATTATTAGAGACCTCCCTCTGTGCTCAAAGACAGCTGATATATATCCCACATATTTTACTGCAGTAGTACAAGTTAGTCTTGTCTTTGATTTCTCTCAGGTACAGGTTGTGCCATTGTTTAACTTCTAGATAAACAACATCTTTCTTAGTTCGTTTCAGACAGCCTAAATTTCATAAGACTGGGAATTTGGGTATTTCTTTCTTTTGTTTGTTGTTATTAAACACGGTTATTACAAGACATTCCTAAGGGATTCCTCAGATAGGTTTTGAACAGTATATTGCTCTTTGGGATATCAAAGCAATCACAGTGGAAGTTTGCTGAAAAATTTAACAGTTATAATGAATAAAAAAGGCATATGCATACTATTCCCTAGTTAAAAACCAGAAAGCAAACCCAAAATGGAATCATGATTAATAGCTATTGTGCCCAGGAGACATTATTACAGGAATGTCTGAGTAAACCATACATATTTTTGACAGCTAACTACTGGCAGTAGGGAATCAATGATTTTCAAGACCATTTTGAATGAAATCAGTGTTTTGTCTTTCCTGTAAATTAAGGGTGGGGACTCTTGCCATTGGAATTAAGAATTACAAAACTCTACAGGGTTTTCACTGAGTTAGTCTTAAAAGAGCTATGAGATTGTGCGATCTAGGAAAAATAAATTGTAGAGGTTTCTAAATAATGAAATAACTTCCACTACTTCCCTGTGCTATAAGAAGTTCTTTCCTTCATCTGTGTCTTGGCATAACCTCCAATGATAGATGTCTTCTTTTTTATATAAGTGAATTTACATTTAGAAAAAGAGTACAGTCTAGATACAGCAAAAGGCTTGACTGTAAATGTTTCACAGTATCCTAGGGAACGTACATGTCTGTATTGTCTTGGGTCAAGTTATTTGGCATTGTATTGTTTCTTTTGCTTTATTGAAGAAACTGCATTTTGAGCAGCCACAGTGTTCTTATGGTGTGCCATTTAGCTTTTTCTGACTTTATAGAAATGGAAAGAGTTAATAGAAATCTATTTAAAAGCAAAGTACCTTAGTGCTCATAATAAAATATTTGTACATTATTTTAAATAAATTATGTTTCTAGAAACACTGTCAACTGTCTAAACAATACTTACATTGTAGACTAAAATTCCAGATTGTGTTATATATGTGTTACCATGATTCTTCTTTTCTCCTGATAGGAAGCTGCCACTAAAGGAGGAAAATGGGAAAGAAGCTTTAAATCCAGAAACCATAGAAATCAAAGTTGCTAATGACATCATCCAGTCAAAAGAAGATGATAGCAAAGCATAATAAGATAAACTACAGCTGTCTGGATAATGCATTTGGATTGAAGTAACCCTGTGACCAAAACTTTACAGCTGACCTTAATTTCTTGGGAAACTTAAGCTTGGAATAGTTAGTACATGTGTACATATGATGAAACAGTTTCTGTCTACAGTTCCTTTCTATTTTTTGTTAATGGTTTTAGTATGTAGTTCTGCTGACACCAAGTCCCATGGTATAAATTTGAAAAATCTGCAGAATAAGAACTGTAATTTATTATATGACAAAGTATGTCTATTTAGAAGATAGTTACAAAGCACCCCTAACCACAAACAACCCATCAGGTCTCTTCAGATCTTACAGTGCAAGCTACATACATAAAGTGTGCCATATACTACTGTATTTGTTTCCATTTATAATAAAACAAAAGTTCAGGTTGCCTTTAAAAAGAAAGAAAACCAGTCCCAGTATAATATTTAAGACCTTAGCACTGGCAGACACTCAGTAGTCATTCCAGCTGTGCTTATCACTTGAAGCAAACAAAAACTAAAAGACACTCTTCAACACAGAGCCAGCTCCACCTGCAGTTTCACCTAGGTTCTTCAGTAAAACAGAAAGTTGATAACCAAGTTGTACAGATTGAAATAAAATTGGCTAAATATATTGTAGCAGTATATTGGTCTTATCCTAACTACATGAGTGTGACTCTGAAAGGCTCCAGGATTTTCAGTGCTTCAGGTTTTCTGTATTAAAGTTTTGGAGGTTGCATGCAAACTAAAATGCAGCAAAGGTATAAAACCTCTTTTTTATCATAATCTGGCTTCAAGTGAAACCTTACAATAAACACAAGCTCAAATTAATTGTCCCAACATATATATTTATACATATATAGTATTTTTTCTTCTTTTAGTTCTAACCATTTAGTCAAGGGATAAAACTGCATTTTAGTGTAGTAGATACATTTTCTCCCAAAATCAGTACGTGAATATTAAAAGTTTGCCTTATTAAAGTAGCACTTGTTCATTTATGATTTCACACCCTTCATCTTAACAAAAAAAACCCAGTAAGAACAGATAGAAAGGAGGACTTTGGCTAAACAGTTAGGAACAGTTTTAAATTACTAGTTAGTAGCATCTTGTATTAAACAAAATACATTTTTTCCTGTTGAGCATTCCTTAATAACATCGTTTTTATTATTCTGGTTAACATGCACCGCTATGAAATTTGACTGATATAAAATTCATTCATATTTTTAATCATTGATTTAATGGTGCCACTAACTGGATGTATTTTGTTTCCATTCCAGCATACTGTATTTACTCTTTACCACTCTGCGAAATCTTGCTTTGGAAGAAGTAGATAAACCATATGGAAAACTAGATTGGAAAAATCTGCTTATCAGCATTAAATTGTAGAGTTCCTTGTGGATTTTCCACGTCAAAATCCCACCTGAGTGTAGCTAAGGTGTAGCTTTACTCAGCAAATTACATCCTCTCCATGCTGTATCTGAATTTTTTTCATATTTGAAGTCTTTACGCTTCCCAGTTTCCCACAGAATGTTACCAATCCTTAGCTGATATTTCGTAGTGATGGCAAAGTGGTTGACTTTTGTGCAGTAAAGTTGGAAGTGAAACGTAAAGAGTGTCCTTAAATTAGGAGGAAAATAGCAGGTTAACCTTGTTAACCCAAGCTTTTGTGCATTTGGAGGAGCTGAGGAGGATATATTTAATTCATAGGTCTTTCTTATTTATCAAACAAATAATTTTATGTTTTTTTCTTTTTCAACTTTTCTTCACTTTGGGTAATACCTACAACAAACCAAATAGTTGAGGATAGAAGCATAGCACTGGTGTGGCTAGGATAAGAGGCCAAGTTCCCACAAAACCAGTACCAAAGTGAAAAGAATAGGTAAGAAGAGATAACAATGTGGAATGAAAATCATGAAAGATAATAATGTCTTCAAAGAAGTTTCTTTAAATGCTAAGGCACTACTTCTGGGTGAAGGAGTGATGAAGACGTTCCTTTATGACCTCTCACTGTAACTCCCATGTACTGAGCAGCTGGTACTACCAAATAGCTGCTAATCTATTAAATTTCTGTCCTGTTTCTTTGAGTAAGTACACACTGAGCAGGACTACCCCTTAATCTGTAATTAAGAGAACCAGTTGTCTCATTTATATATATATATGAATATCTATTCTTTCTACAAAGTATGTATTTGCAGCTGGGCTTTCTCCCTCTATCAAAATTCAAGGAAGGGACCTGGAAAATTCCAGCAGCTGAGAATAATGTGGTTGGTGTGGCTTCAACATTTGCATCCCACATCATCTCAGACAGTATTTTTACCAGAATGAGGATGAAGGTAGGAAACATCCTCTTCTACCTGCCTTCACAAAGTTAGGTGGTGCCATGCATACTCATTGAAGTCAAGCTTCACTAGGCAAACAGTGCTTTTTCTGAAGCCAGCAAGATCATTTGCACAACAAGGTTCCTATACAATGTGGGCAGAGCTAACAGTGCCTAGGCTCAACTATAGATGCATTTCAAACTTCAGTGCTTCTTATTGAGACTTACACATACAAACTTCATGACCTAACAGCTATGTATTGTTTTGGGGGGGATTAGGTTTGGGGGTTTGGTGGGGGGGTTTGGTTTTGGTTGTTTGTTTTTTTTTCCCTGATATTGCCTTTAATTACAATGTGAAGGAATTAGAGAATTTAAGAGGTCTCAGCACATTTATTATTAATATACCTGTGCTACTCTTTACAAGTAAAATATACTGCAAAATTATTTCAATATCAGGATCAAAATCATTTCCCACTATATTAGATTACAAATGAAAAGCTATTTCCAGAAATATTTATTTTCTTCCTGCTGTTAAGTCTCTTGACAGTTGGGCTATGTGAGGGCTGAGAATTAACCAGTTCTACACTGATGGAATGTCCAAGCATACCTTTTGGTCTGTGTATTAATAGGTTATCTCTTGTGCTTTGACTCTGTGCTGTGCAGGAGAAAGCCAAACTATAACTATGAAATAATACTTTAAAACACTGATATTTGCAAATATTTCCAAATGAGGGACAGCGCATTGTAATTTTTAAGATATGTGTAGAACTGGAATAACATAATTTCTTTATTTTCTTTTCCTATTCTAGACTAAAAAGAAAAAAAAACAGGTATCTGTATAAATGTCACTTTTACTGTCTAAAAGTAATTTTAAGTGTTAGTATGAAATGTCAGAAGAGTTGACAAAATATAACTATTTGTAAAAGTAATCTGAATTGTTACACTAACATACTCCAGGGACAAGGGTGGGAGGGAGCCATTTAAATTATTCATGATGTGGAATGTGGCAGTGACAATCTCTCTTCAACAAAAAATAAGGAGTAAAATCAAGTAAAATGACTTAGAGCTTCTTGTTATTATTTTTTTAGTAGAACTGCATTCTGATTTACTATAATCGTAACAAAAGTTTTAATTAATGTTTTACAATTTAATATACAAATGTACTCTGGAGAGTTTTTTCTGGGTTTATTTGGGATTTTTTGACTTTAAGATATTTTTTTTTGTGGTTGCAGAAATATTTACTATTCTGGTGATGCTAATGCCTAATGTGACAAAGATTAATTTTTTTAGGCCTCAGTCTTGCAAGAAATTTGTGTTGCTGAACCCACCCCTCATATGGCACCCCACTGCCATCAGTTGGGTCGATGTAAGCAGAAGAATCAATGTACTTTCATAGGACAGCTTGCAGGATTGGGCCTAATTTCTGTCTCTTCATAGATATATACAACGTAGTTACACAGTGACAGTCATCTACAAAGGCTGTTTGACAACAGTCCCTGGTATAGTGAATTCCACCTGCTGTCTTCAGCCTCTGCATTGATGTTCATCCAAAAAAAGTGGCTTTTTTTATATGTTGGTAATTACTTTATTTATTTAAGTGCCAATCATAGAACTGTAGTATAATAATCATGCCATTTTTCTGTTTCCTAGACCAGATAATGGAAATGTATTTGTGCCTTTTGATAGCATGCCACTCTGCTTTATTAAAGAAAAGTCTTCAATAATTTGTCTACAAAGCCTGTTTAAAATATTTGAAAGCTTTACCATGACATACTTTTCTACTCAAATACTCATCTAAAGTGAACTGGAAGTAGTATTCTCAAGTCACGTAAATATTTTAAACACAAATAGCAAAATCTATTGAGATCACAGTTCTAGTGAGGGTCATAGTAGGTGTATTGCTGTTGAAAAGATTCAAGTTGATGGAGCACGAGGGGTGTGTAGGGGTGTTTTGACCAATTTATCAAGTTGAAGAGTCAGATAGAAAGTCTCCTTAGTTCTATTTAGGTACTTTGACCTAAAACATTAAAATCTTTTCTCAAATCTGAGAGATGATGTGGAGCATCTTCCCACCATTTTACCTCTGGAGTAAAACTGCAGTGAATATTTGTTTTGCAGTCATTTGTGGCCTCACCATCTCTGTGTAAGCTGTCATAGGAAGTAATATCTTTGTAGAGTAATTGTTGTGTCTGTTGGGTGAATTCACTCCTGATTTATTAAAGGGCCTCCAAAAAGACCATTTACTGAAAAAGCTGAAGACCCCCATTATCAATTAATCTATGGAGGGGTGCCAAGAGTGCTGCAAGAAGGGACACAATGGAATCCAGGTCCCACTGGGCTGAAGACACAAACTGTCCTCAGTGGGGTCTGAATTTCGTCCATCCATCTCAGCAAAGCTCTGCATGTCCTCAGCTTATGGACTCACTTTTGTGAATCAGACTTCTAGTTGTAAGTGGAACTTAAATATCCTGCCAGGCTCCTGCCAAAATTTTACACAGAGGAGGTTTTCCTATTAGGAGTTTGTACTGATCAGGAAATGTTGATAAAAACACCTGATCACATCTTTATCCCATACATTACTAACGCCCAGAAATAAAATAAAACATCCCTCTAAATAATGCATTGTGATTGCGATACTTCTTTAGGCAAAGACGAAAACATTCTAAGAAGTAATGTTTCTTCTTAAATCCCTTTGTTTAACTTCTGATACTTGTGCTGATTGGTGCAAAGCTACCATGGTTAAATAAATCTTTTTTAAAAAGAATCTACCCCCCTTTTCAGATTTTTTTCATATCATTTCTTGGAGTACCCAATCCACTTGACAGCAATTCTGTAGTGGTGGGGGGAAACCACTCACTAAGTTTTAAGTGATCTTCAGTACTTCCACTGTGCATATACATGTGTTCTTTATGTCGTTTTATTTGAACCTGAGCCAAACATAAGCCCTTCTACTACAAATTTGGCTTTGGATCAGGTTCTGAGAAATCAGTTTACCAGTCTCTCTTTCCTCTTAACAGGCATTGTGAGCTTCATGATGTTTGACTTTCAAACTTGATTATTGGCCATTTTTAGCCCAGAGAAATGAAATAAATATTTATTGCCAAATTTGTATTGGCATCTTTTAAGTCACAGGTGAGATCGGGAGCAGGTGAGATGACCAGATGCAGTGCCACCAGAATTCAGGAAAGCCACTACCAGAGAGAACAGGTGCCAAAGAGTGAGCCGAGAGAGGGCTCAGATACTGGGAGCATCTCTTGCTAGAAGTGACAAGGGAAATGGGGAGCTACTGAAACAAGAGGGCTGTGAAAACCAGAGGAGGGGGAGCATTAACCCTGCTGTATCCTTTAACTCTACCGTGTAAGTAGGCTATATTTTTACAACTAATATGCAGGGTTGGGGAAAGGGAAAACAAACCCTCAGAGTCTCTATAGATCAGTGACAAATATATAAGTCAGATCCCCCCAGGAGGATAATTTCATTGCTCATGGTGTAGAGTTCTCACTAAGGATTTTGAACTACTTAGATAAGGGTTTTTTTACAAAAAAAAAGCTTTCCTGCTACAAAGAGCACTCGGTATGTATTTGTATGCTGTGTACAGTATAAGCTAAAGCATACCATATATTGTTTTTTTATTCCACACGTTGTCAACAGCCCACTTGCGATATATACCACCTGAATTCTATATTAATAAGTTAGCTACCACTGGAGCTAGTTTGTTTATTGTTTCAAAATCTTATGTCCCTATGAAATGCTGTGTATATATATATATCTCTATACTGTAAAAAGAAGTAATATCGCAGATGCTGGTTTTGTATTTATGAAAGACATTGAAAGTATGGCTTAAAGTATATCGATTATTTGTCACTCTTCACCATTTGTATATTAATAGTAAAGATACTTTTACTTTAATGAAGTGTTGTAGTTACATTTATTTTTGCTAAGTGTCTTTCTGTCAAGATGTCTGATTCAGTAGGAGTCTTCTTGCCAAAAGCAAACATATCAATTATTTCCTCTTCATTATAGAAGTACCTCATAATGCCCAAGCAGCCCTGCAATTTATTATTCTCTTTTCTGTCAAAATACGTCACTGCTATTGAACACTACTGTTGTAGCATCCTGAGTCTCCAACGGAGCTTGAGGCCCATTATTATCAGTCCCCTAAATGTTAGTGCTGAAAAATAATCTTTTTTTTTTTTCCAAAGAATACCATCGCAACATTTTAAAGGTATTTCGTATAAGCCAGCAAAAGATAGCATCAGCAGAAGCTAGCTTGTTTTGCCAAACTTTGAGCCTTCCAAATGTCTTGTAACTGTGTTAGCACCACCAGGAACTGGTCATAAGAGGTCAGGCACCTTCTGCAATGAAATGGGCTTTTACTGCATTGCTGGATTGTTTTCCACTAAGATGGAAAACAGGCAAAGCACACCTCAGACAACATAACCACTTCCCTGAAACGGCAGAGGAACATTAGGACCACTGTTTTATCACCAATAAAATGAAGCCTCCTAAGAGACTGAAATCCCATTGAAATGTGCTAGATTGTGTACTTGTACCTAAGCATCAGCTTTCTGAGTGCCACCTAAGCTTTAATAAACCTCACCAGCCAAAGAATGGAGGACCTGCATGTAGGAAAAAAAAAATGTTTTGCCCAACAAAGTCTCCACAGCTGCATCTTCCTTCTTCCACAGATCCTTAAGCTCTGACCCTGCAGACATCTACAGACATGTGCTTCCCTAAATGTCAGTGGCAGCATCAACAATTAGCAAAAGGGTCTCCTGGAATTGAAAAACTGAGCCTGAGAGAACTGGTGTTAACAGTTGGTTAATAGAGAGATGGTTGACATCAGTGTGCCACTGAAAGTTTTTCATAGTCATGTGTGTTGATTAGGAAAAGCCAGACTTCATCAAATGATGCATAGATTTAGTTCAGGTATCTCAAGAGTCAAATCAGTTCAGTGCATAGGCCACAGGATAGGTCCCCCTTTAATTTACAGGTGAGCAGTAAATACAACTATGGCAAATTACTGATTATGTAAAAATAATGCACGAATCTTCAGAAACAGACTCAACTTTGTAAAATTCAGCCTTGCTGATATATATCATGCTTTGATGTATTTCAAACATGTTACTCAAAATACAAGTAGAATTATTTAAAAGTATATTCAGGTACCTTGATAAAGAAAATTTATTTACCCATGTCATTAATAGATTAGACACAGATAACACTGCACACACACACACAAAAAAACCAAACCAAACCAAACCAAAAAAAAAAAAAAAAAAAAAAACCCACAACCAAAAAAGAAATGTCACTTACACTGCATTCTTGGCAAAAGATAACTTTCTCATGTGAGCCCTAGCAGATCTAATAAACCAACTATACTTCTAAGATCATTCCTATTTGGAAAATGCTTATGTTTGGGGATACGTTTAAAGTTCATTGGTGATATATCAAACACTTCCTACAAAGAAATAGCTCAAAATTAAACTTAGTGTCAGTTAAATTTCTGTAAAAATCCCTTATGTAGCAAAAATTATCTATCAGTCAGATTGAACAAAGCAATGAAACACGTCCACAGTTGGTACCACTATAAAGCGTTGTCAGTGGTGCTGCTGAAGAAGCACAATGAACCACATCTGGCAGCAGGATGATCAGGTCATGTAACATTTCTAGAATCCATTCAGACACTCTGATGTTAAGGTAAAAAAAAAGTTTTGAATTGAAAAGTTTTTTCTACTAAGCAGATGTCATCTTTTAGGACTAAACTAGTGAAGGAGAAATTATATCTTTTGATTTTTAAATTAAAAACTAGTTTCATTGTCTTAGTTCATGACATGATGAATGAATTTTACTTTGGCACTTATTTTATCACAGAGTGGGGAAAAAAAAAATCATGTACTTGTATCCAAAGAACTAAATTAGGACAAAAAAAAAAAAAAAAAAAAGTGCTGTGACACTTTCCAAAGCAATAAAAAATAAACGTTATGGTTTTTTTAAAGAATTGTTTTCAAATGGATTTACTAACTACAGATATCTTTAAAAATAAAAGAATTTGGAGGATGTAATGACTCCTTGCACACAGTGTACTGCGAGTTTAACTGAAAGCACGCTTGCAACAAAATTCAAACTACTGTGTAATAAGTAAGGCAGAATGAAAGTGGTGATGTATATTAGAGGCTTCCTATGAAAACTTTACATTATAGACAAATTTTTTCATGAAGCCATTCCCTAATGGGATGAAAGTGTTAATTGTTGCACTGAAGTAATGGTTCTGCCTTTCCTGGTATTCATGACATGCCTGGCTGCAGCACTTTGTTCTATCCTTTTCTCTGTAAAGCATACATTCGGTAGAAAATAGTATCTTTTCAAAAATTAAAGACACTTTGTAAAACACAGTTTTCACTTCTGTGAATAAATAAAACACCTCTTGCATAATCTGGTGATATAATACACAGCAATAATGTCACTGCCATGTATACTGTCAGTGTACAGTGGTTCTAACTTCATAAGGAAATTTTGTGGTGTCTGTCCTTCACCAAGGCAACATAAGCTCCTTATGCTGAAACACTCTATGGCCATCTGAAGGATTCATGTTTTTGTTTGGTGATGGAGCTATGGGAACCTGAACATGGTGCATATGTGACCAAAGAAAGTGTTTGGTTATTTTCTGTGAGCTTGATTCCAACATCAGTCCAGGATTTCTGAAGATACCACTCTCTATCTGCAGGTTGTGGGCATGAGAGGGAAGCAGTAATGTAGAAGCATAAAAGTAATTGAAGCCACTCTACCAAGCTGATGAATGTGCTGCTAACTCAACCAAGTAGAAAACAAACACACACACCCCCCAAAAAAAACCCAAATTAAAAAAAAATCCTGAAATTCAGTGAAGGCCCTAACTGAGTTAAGTTTAGGCCCTAAAACTCAGTGAAGCCCCTAAATGAGGTAGGTGTAGGCCCTACAAGTCAGTGAAGGCCTTAAACACAATGAAAGCCCTAAAGTGAGAGAAATTTAGAACGTAAAACTGGACAAAAGGCCAGAAATCCAGTGAAGACCCTAACTGAGTGTACGCCCTCAAATTTGGTGTAAGCCCTAACCGAGGTAAGTTTAAGTCCTGAAACTTGGGAAAGGCCCTAAATGAGGAAAGTTTTGGACCCCAGACTCACCAAGTTGGGGTTCCAAACAACACCAAAACAACTAAAAGTTATTATTCAATTTATTTAATGCTGTTGAAAGATAACCATTGTCAAGGTGTCACGAGGGCAGGCAGCTCTCTGGCAGAGGGGGACCCATGTGTGTTCTGGGAGGGTTTGGGAGCCAGGACCTCTCCCACCACCCCCAGCCTGGGAGCGGGGTGGCGGGGCAGGGGTGAGGCAGCTGGGGCAGCCCCAGCCCCAGTAAGCCCACAGGGGTGATGCAGAGCCAAAGTCAGCCCAGGTAGTAAGGTTCAGCCTGGTCTGTGGGTGCAGCTGGGATGGGGACAGTCTACCTGAAGTGCTTCTGGGGCAGGGACTGATGGCCCTGCAAGGCTGGCATGGGGTCCTGGGTCATGGGCAGGGTGGGGGAAGCCCCAGGGTTGGGCAGGGACAATCTGGGCTGTCAGGGCCTGGACAGTCAGAGAGGAAATTCACAGAGCGAGAAGTGTATATATTCTCAGACTTGGGTTAAAGGCTTAGGAGGAAAAAAACATGTTTTGGAGATGGGAATTGTTTAAGTGCCCATTGCCGACATGTTGAAGCAATAAGGTGTTGATCATTCTGATGATTCAGGTTAAGCATTTTCTCAGCTGAGAAAAGTAGTCTAATCGTACTCTTTGCAGATTGCTTTTGTTGTATTTTGTGTGAGATCCTTGGGAGATAAGCTCCTTGTACTTTGTAATTTGTCTTAAATGGGAGAGCAGAAGACTGACAGAGAGAAAGGTTGAAGCACTGGATTAGGGGTCAGAGGATCCAGTTTCCATTTTGGATGCCAGTTGCTTGGATTGTGCAAATCAATTGCCAGTACAAAGTAATGTTTCTTTTCCTTTCCTTGTCTATTTTGTGCTAGAGATTTATGGACCCATTTATCTTGCTGATTTCTGTGAGACTACGTGCAATAAAAATAAGAACAAGCATAAACTGTTTGCAAGATTTAAACCGTAGATTAAATGTGGGTTTTGTTGGGTCTCGTGGCAGTGAAATCTTTTTGCTGACGCTTCATGAAGTGTTAGTATGCTTGTGCTTTAATGTATCAGAGCAATCGATTCTTGAAATACAGATATTACTGATCACATTTAGCACTTGAGTTATTACCACTGTCTGAGCATGAGGACAATAGGCAAGTCCTGGGCAGAGGATATCTGTATGAATGATGTTCAAGTGGCAAGCTAGCCAAAGCAGACCTGTTATCAGTAATTGTGATACTGTTAACTTTACCCCAAAGAATTCTGAATTCTTTTTCAAGTTACGAGAAACTGAATGTCCATGCTAGGCTTCAAAAACCTGTGGTGTCTTGACAGATTATGCTCTCTGTTGAGGCGTATCGCTCTGAAGGGCTGCCAGTTACTTCTATGTGAAAGGGCAAAAATGAATTAGCTTATCATTCATAAAACTTATTTCTTCCCTACATTCATAAAATTTCATAAAAAATCATAAAATTTCTTCCCTACAGCAGACCACTCAAATTTCCTTGGAAATGCTTAAGTAACAGACAACAAAGGAAGCACTAACTTAGCAGCAGTATTTCCCATAATATCTTTTTTGCAAACATACTTAACTGTCTGTAACTGCAAAATTAACCTCTTCTAGGATTTCTTTTTTTTTTTTTTTTTTTCCTTACTAGGCTTTTTTGAGGGCAGCACTATAACTTCAAAGGGGTTAAACAAATGCAGGTGAGATGTGACCATTTTGCAAATGGCTGGTGCTCCCAACTTTGTTCTTTCCCAGAGGTAAGTATGTTTAGGTGGTGTTATAGTTTTCTCTCATGTTTCTAAGAAAAGGAGTTATTGGTAGAGGGACTTTAACAGGCAAACTTTTGTTAAACAAGCTTTATTGTTTAGATACTCTAGCTTGTATTGCCGGAGTATCTAAAAGCCCCCAGCAGGCTGAGGTGGTGTGGAAACAGATTTATAGTCACAAAAAGTCAAGAGTCAAAAAATAGAAAAGTAGGGGAAAGAGGAGAAGGGAAAGCCGACAGAACAAATCAATATGAAATCTATACTGGGGGCAATAATTATGGGTTTAATAATGTTTAATCATATTTTATTCTGAAGAGGAGTGGCAAGAGTGAGGGAATTACCAGGACTTCAGTGAAATGGTATACAGTTAAGCAAATGATGTATTAGATGGTTAGTGAAAGCAATTAGAGTTAAAAAGTGTAGAAGTTTAAGTGAAGCCAAAAAAAAGTAATTTTTTGGCAGAAAATAGGGGGGGTTTAAACAATGCAAAGTGATAGAGAGAGATCTATTACGCTGACCTGGAGAAGAGTGAAATGTTACATGGATACTGCAGGAAACTTGTGCTGCGCTGCTGGGGGAGTGGGCAAATGCCTGCGTAAATGATTATCTTTGGAGGGTGTGTAGACTTTCTAATCTGATACTTTTCACTGGTAACCCCCGTTGATGATTAGGAGAATTTTACCCTAATTCTTCATAAGTTTCCTGATATAACTTGTCACTCTTCCATACAGTGGCTGTATTTCCTGCTTAGCTGTTATGGTTTTCCTGGGTGTGCACATTGATGGTAGCTTTATCAAATTCCCGGTGAAGTCCTGCTCCTGTCTTACTTTGGTATGCTGGTGAAAACTGATGTGCCTGCACAGTGGTTTATTAAAAACAGACTTCACAAAAGAAGCAAAGGAGGGTAAAGCCTGTGTTCTCACTTCTTCCAGTCTTCAGCCTTGATCTATTGTAAAGCCACTGGAAGGTATAATTTACAAATTGTACTAAACCAAGCCGTTCTTTGTGGAGGTTTTTTTGTTTGTTTTACTTTTTTGGTTTGGTTTTTTTTTTTGGTTTTTTTTTTTTTTTTGCTTGTTTGTTTTGGGGTTTTTCCCAGATATTCCTTCGGGAATCTGACCTGCATAATGTGGGTCTGTTCTTATAGTACTGAACACAAAACTGTCACTGAAACATTTTTCTTTTTTTCTGCAAGCAATTCATTTCCTCCCTCTCAGGCTCTATTTCACTGATTTTACTGACAACCATGTAGCATCTAGGTGTGCTGCAAAACCCTGTCTGAGGTAGAATTTTTGCAAAGTTCAGATAAATTGTATTCCCTGCATCTTGCCTTTTTATGGATTTTTTTTTTTAAGTAGCCTTAGGGATGGATTAAGCTCAATTTATATAATTGGATATTTATTCCACTGTGTCCCTGTCAATCCTGAATTGTAAACAAGACAAACACAAGAAGCATACTGTATCTTCATTCTTCCTTTCTCTGTGCACAGGCAATTTCTTGGGGCTTTGGACCATTCATGTACCTATACATTCACAACCCTATTGCATGGCTTCTAGTTCTTACCATATTTGTGGTCATAACAGCTCCATGGCTTTGATGTCAAAAATGTGTCAGGCAGAAGTTTGTCCTTGAATTTGTATGTTTTACTCCAGTCATTTAGCTGAGCAAGTAGGCAGATCATAGCAGTGTGGTGGACAACTGAGCATATGCATCATTAGAAGATTTTGGTGGTACTTGTTTTTTTCTTAGCAACTGCTGCCTCAGACAGATGTGCCCTCTTAGTCAGGTGGACTGGGAGAAGACATGACAGTGGGATACCAGGCTTTGTAAATGTTTATTTGACATTAATTTTTATGGAGACAATTTAAGACTACAATGAGTATATGTAAAAGTTTCCTAAGGGTGCAGGCATGGTGCCTTTCTGTGATAAGTTAGGTGAAGAGTCTTTCATACCCCCCCTATCAGCAATCAGTTTTGTCTGGGTGGAACTATGCTGTATTGTGGTTAACAGCAGTGAGCGTGTGA
This sequence comes from Falco punctatus, assembly GCF_963210335.1. Classification (NCBI taxonomy): domain Eukaryota; kingdom Metazoa; phylum Chordata; class Aves; order Falconiformes; family Falconidae; genus Falco; species Falco punctatus. The sequence goes on along the minus strand of NC_137581.1, from coordinate 104,552,391 downwards.
GCTAGCTAAGTGCTATTTTGAGTTTCTTTAATAATATGGATTAGGCCCCTAGCCCACAGTGGGCTACTGCTGTCATTGCAGGAAAGGGTTAAATGATTTAATCTGATTTACCATTTTTATTGTAACAAACTTATCTATTGGAATAGGGTTGACTTACATTTATTTCTGTTTACTTGGCTCTTGCTAGACCTGCTTACAGAATGATGATGTAATATGCTTATCTTAAAAATCTCTACTACAGTAGAATAACAGGTACCTATGTAAAAAATGGCTAGTTTGTGGACCTTTGTTTATTCATACACTTTCTTTTGTTAATCCTCACTTGTATCACTTCAAGTAAGTTCAAATCAGGCTGTGATTTTCTAGAAGCAAAATGGACTGTGAATATGTCCCAAAATCCTGAAAGCATTGCAGTAGGTGATACTGTTAAGATACTAATGGAAGTTGCTGCCTCCTTGTATCCAAGGGTGTTTAGAAAACATCCAGTGTATTTGGTAATATGAAATACTCTCTAAAAACTAGTTCCATCTCACACTAAAATGAGTTTCTGTCCTGTGTCTTCTTTACAGCCAAACTGATCAATCTTTGTTTGCCTGTTACTAGGAGTCTGTTAACAAGAGATTGTCAGTCTCATGGATGGCAGCTAGCATATAGTAAGAGATATATTAGAATATAGCAGAAACTTGCAATGACAGTTGCAGTCTCTTCTCCTTACTACCTTTGTGCCACTGCACAAGCTGCCATCACATCATGCTGCATTTAGAATTACAAGGACTTATAATTGCCTTTAAAAGAAATTTCAGCTTGTAAATGAAGATATACCATATTTCTGGATTTCATAGGTTATTGGGGTAAGCTTAAAATATAATAGCAGTGTAATTTAAGATTTTATTAGATCTGAGTTGGGATGGATGTAGACTACTTATACATAACCTCTAGGAACAGCTTCTTTTCTGTGTTCTTACGTTCCACTACATGTTACTTTTTCATAGCATAAAAAAGAGAGCATTTTCCCAAAGCAAAGGTTTTCAGCTTGTTAGATACACAGATAGATATGGATTGTTTGTTTTGGGGTTTTTTCTTAACAGTTTAATTTCTTCAGTGAGAAAAATCTGCACTTGCATATGAATTGAGATAGATTCATCACTCACTACACACTACAAAATATTTCAGAAATAATCATAATTGCTTCCTTTTCATCACAATATTGTACCAGCTTGACTTCTTTTGCCAAGAAACCTTCTCAGACCATCCAGAACTGCCAAAACATCTGAGATAATACGCATTCAATTACAGCATTATAAAGATAAACCATCTGTGCTAAGGTTTCCAGTGTTGCATGAGAATGAAAATAGGACTATTCAATATCCCAGATAGGTTTTTATAAGTCCCAACATGACATAAATGAATTGAGTTAAGTCAGTCCCTAGAATTGTTAAATGACCATCATAGATTTTACCACCTACAATTAAAACCAAAATTAGAAAGACTATGTTGGATATGCTGTGGAATCCATTGAGAGTGAAGTAAATTGTTTCAGTGCATTCAATGGCTAGTAATAATTTTATCAAAGCTTCACTTTTCTAATGGAAACAAACTCAATCCACATTTGAGAAGTCTGGAAGTAGGCTTTCTTTATTTATTCACCATACATGTTTTCTCTTATGTCCTGCACTTAACTTCAGTAAATCTGTCTTTATACAGGTATAACCCATTCCTTATGCTGCAGTCTCTCTGAGGTTCCTCTGGCATTGACAGGAACAAAGCTGTGTGCAGAAGATTAAGTGCTGTACGCCCCACGGTTGGTTCTTTATATTCACTGATGGTTCATAAACAAGTCTACATCTCAGTACAGCTCTTGCCTAAGATTATTATGTATATACATTTTAAGCAAGGTCTGCTATATTTGCTAGAGCTAAAATAAACTTATTAGTATGCAAGAGTTAACATAGTATGCTAATTTAAACCCATTTAGTTTTTTTAATTTTCACTAGAATGATTTCTACCTTTTGTTAAAAATAATTAAAATCCTCCACTTGTGCAGCAGCATGGGGGGTTAGATAGAGGGAGAAGAAAAGTTCTCACTGCCTAGTTAGTTATTGTTCTAACAGCATTCCCAATGACATAAATAGAAATATAGTGCATACAAAATGTTAGGTATGCATACAAACCAATTTCTGTTACATGCATACTGTGCTACACAAAAAATGGAGCAGGAAAAAATGGAGCAGGAAGGCAGAAGAAAAAGCTGGATAGTGAGATGCTGAAAAGAGAGTTATCCCATAAGAAAAAAAGTTTTGCTTTGGTTTATTTTCTGTATTTTTCCAGTTATAAAACAACCTCTTCTGTGATCTAACATTAGACCATGCCAGGTCTGTTCAATTGGTGTGTGATTTCCTATGTTAGTGAAGAAAGGATCATAGAATTATAGAATTTTTTAGGTTGGAAAGCACCTTTGAGATCATCAGTTCCCACCATTAACCTGGGACTGCCAAGTCCCTCACTAAACCATATCCCTAAGCTCCACATCTATTGGTTTTTTAAACACTGCCAGGGATGGTGATTCCACCACCTCCCTGGGCAGCCTGTTCCAATATTTCAACACCCTTTCAGTGGAGAAATTTTTCCTCATATCCAATCTAAACCTCCCCTGGTGCAAGTTGAGGCCATTTCCTCTTGTCCTATTGTTTGTTGTCTGGAAGAAGAGACCTACCCCCGCCTGCCTACAGCCTCCTCTCAGGTAGTTGTAGAGAGCACTAAGGTCCCTCCTCAGCCTCCTCCTCTCCAGACTAAACAACCCCAGATCCCTCAGCCACTGCTCATAAGACTTGTTCTCCAGACTCTTCACCAGCTGAATTACCTTTCTTTGGACACAATCCAGCACCTCTATGTCCCTCTTGGGGTGAGTGGCCTAAAACTGAACACAGCATTTGAGGTGCAGCCTCACCAGTGTGAGTACAAGGGAGCGATCACTTCCCTAGTCCTGCTGGCCACACTATTTTGGATACAAGCCAGTATGCTGTTGGCCTTGGCCACCTGGGCACACTGCTGGCTCATGTTCAGCTGGCTGTCAACCAGCACCCCCAGGTCCTTTTCCTCCAGGCAGCTTTCCAGCCACTCTGCCCCAAGCCTGTAGGGTTGTGTGGGGTTGTTGTGACCCAAGTGCAGGACCCGGCACTTCTCCTTGCTGAAGTTCATACAATTGGCCTCAGCCCATCAGTCCAGACTGTCCAGATCCCTCTGTAAAGCCTTCCTGCCCTCAAGTCGATCAACACTCCAACCCAACTTGGTGTCATCTGCAAACTTACTGAGGGTGCACTCAGTACCCTTGTCCAGATCATTGATAAAGACATTAAACAGAACTGGCCAAGGATGATGAGATGCCATGGCTATTAGAACTATCCCTCCTTGTATGGATAAGAGGACTCTAAATACAGAGTGGAGGTGCCCCACTCACTCTCATTGATGTTTAGTTGGGAACATGACTGACCATCTTCAGCTCTGTCTGAACTCATTGGCTACAAGCTAATCAACAGGAATTCCCTGTCTTCTCACCCATTATTTTAGCACAGCTGCTGCAGGAGGTCTGGAGAGTACCAAGGTAAGCTTTTTGCACTCACTCATACTGCAGGGAAGCTTGTTGGTATCACACTGGCCCATGATACCACCTCTGAGCAGGAAAGACCCAGCCTCTAAAAAGACTGTACTTCTCAGAGTAATACAGGTTGAAACTGAAACAGCTGTTTCCCAACATGCTGGGTATTTAAGATGCATGTTCCTCTTTACATTGGGTATATTTAAAGCTAGAAGTCTGTGAATCCTCTGTGTCTGGTGTTTGTTTTCAGCCTGTGTGAAGGTAAGGCTTTTGTCCATCCTCATTTGTGATTTCAGCCCCTGAAGGGACACCTAAATGTGCCAGGTAGAGAGGTCTGTTTTGTACCCTAACAAGATGATCAAGCTGCTGGTGTGTACTGATACAGCCCCACCCAAATCACTCTAGGTCCAGCCAACTGCCTTAAAAGGGTCACGCCTTTGCAAATCTTAATAGGGGCCTTTTGCTCCTTTACCACAAAATTTCATATCTAACTTGACCTTCTCTTTCTCTGTTGCAGAGAATATAATTTCAGTTTTTCATAGCTGACAAGCTGTCATGTATGAAAAGTTGGTTATGACAGTGATGAAGCACAAGCTTCTTAAGCTGGCCTTATATTTGAAAAGGCCAGTTATTAATATCTTATATTTAATAAGGATTAAAAGATACAGGAGAGAAAGTATCAAATTAGCTTCTCAGCAAGTCGCATGTTGACTCTAGCATGTTAAAGCACAAGGATTCTGAATTATTTTATAATTCTTCACTGCTGTGAGACTGGAGGTGACAACACAGGAATAGCTCTGGATAGAGACTTAGGAACTTCAATTCTATTTTATTGCATAATTCCTTCCCCCCGCCCCCCCGTATAACGCAGTCCATTTAATCTCTTTTTTTCCCCAGCTTGCTAAATACAACACATTTGTTTGTTTTCTTCATGTCTTATCCTGTCCCTTGCCTATCATATCTAATAAAGTTGCAGCCTTGGACTTTCAGCTCTTCTCGTGTCTATGCCCAAAACCTAACATTACAGGTTGTGTGGTTCATTTGAGCTATTGCAATATAGTTCAATAAAATAAATGAAGATGTACATAGTTACAAATTATTATTATAGATAAGAAAGAATACACCATATGCCGGAAAGGAAGAACCAAGATTTTATAGTTAACCTGACAAAATATAAGACCTAATCACAATATGATAGCTGTTACTAGTCCAGAAATTCAAACACAGTCCAAATTAGTAAAGAAAAGCCTTATTAATAATAATGCCATTACAATTGTTAAATAAGATAACATTTTTGGCTGTTATGCTTCCCTATCCAATAACTCTCTGCGAGTCTGATGGTCAAATGTTTGAGCCTTCCTCAAGAAAAGAGGCAGAAGCTTTTCAACCACTCATAGTGTCTTCACCAGGATGAACATTATCTTCATGGTTCCTTTCTTATCAGTGCTGGGATACACTTGGATTTCTTTTTATGCATTTTCCCATTCCTACCTACTCCCTTCCCCCTGCTCCCAGTGAAGGGGTGAAAGCTGCCCTGCAGCCTCCCAGTATCCCAGGGGCCATTTCTCCGGCAGGCCAGCCCCTTCCCAGGCAGCACTCACGAAGCTGGAGCTCAGCCAGGCTGGGCCATGGGGCTTGGCCACGGGGCGTCTGGTCAACCCAGCTCAGCCCTGCCCAGGCCAGGGGCAGCCCAGCCACTCACTGAAATCTGGTCTATGATAAACTGAACACAAAGCCTGTAGAATTTCACAACTAATGACAAAATTATATTTATTGGGCTTAAATGTGAAGAAAAATACTCCCATCTGAGTTTAGGAGGAGGGTATGACCATTATTGCTGCTGGTTTTAAAATGAATTGACTGACCCTTCTCTCCCATCTACTAAAATATTTTTATAACAGGCACACCTACGTGCTGCTGCTGACTTAGGAAACTTTCAGAATGAGGCAGCAAACCTGAATGTAAAGGTATTTTGAAAGGTGATTGAATCAGCCGTATGACCCTGAGCTTTTCAGAAGCATATATCAACATGCAATGGTTAATACTCGCATCTGAGTCTGCATGCAAATCAAACATTGACTGATAGTTCAGGATAATCATCTATATTTATAACATGTAGATGTACATTCTTTTCTGAAATTAAGTGAGCTGCTGAATCAAAGCCTCAGCATTGTAGAATTCACACATATTATGGTGTGATAGTAAATGCTGAGCAGAGCTGGTTACAAACTTACCGTTTATTTAATGGAGAGTTTAGGGAGGTGGAAGCTGATACTCCATCAAATCATACAAGTTCATTCTAGGACGAATCAAGTAGTACTAATATAGGAGTGGTAACTCTAATGGTTATAATTAGTCCTCATTTTTTTCAGGTAGTGTTTTGTTTTGCTTGTGTACTCCTATTTATGCTTAAGAAAGTATTGCTGATCTTTTTTTTTCATGTCTGTTAACATAAGAAAATTATTTAAAATTCTGTTTATTGTTGTGGTGTTCCATAGTTAATGATCTTGCTAAGATACTAGGACTTTGTTGTCATCCACATGAGAAATACAAGATATTTTACTAATATCATGTTGTGGTTTGAACCCAGCCAGCAACTAAGTATGTTGCTTGACCGCTCCCCCACCACCCCGAGGGATGGGGGAGTGGGGAAGTGTCATGGTTTAATCCTGGCTGGCAACCAAGCACCACACAGCTGCTCGCTCACTCCCCCTCACCCAGAGGGATGGGAAGGAGAATCAGAAAGGAATGTAAAACTCAGGGGTTGTGATAAGAACAATTTAATAGGTAAAGCAAAGGCCATGTACACAAGCAAAGCAAAACATGGAATTCATTCACAGCTTCCCATAGGCAGGCAGGTGTTTGTCCATCCCCAGGTCAGCCGGGCTCCATCACACATAACAGTTACTCGAGAAGACAAATGCCATCATGTCAAATGTTCCCCATTCTTTCTTCTTCCCCCAGTTTATATACTCAGCATGATGTCATATGGTATCGAATACCTCTTTGGCTAGCTTGAGTCACCTGTCCTGGCTGTGTCCCCTCCCAGTTTCCCATGCCCCTCCAGCCCTCTGGCTGGCAGGGCCCAAGAAACCAGAAAGTCCTTGTTTTATTATAAACATCACCCAAAACCAACCAAAAGCATCAGTGTGCCATCAACATTGTTCTTACACCAAATCCAAAACACAGCACTGTCCTAGCTACTAAGAAGAAAACTAACTCTATCCCAGCTGAAACCAGGACAGGGAGATAACTGGGAAAAAGGTGAACCTCATAGGTTGAAATAAGAACAATTTAATAATTAAAATTTGAGCACCTGAACTGAAAAATTTCAGCATAGAAGGACATTTCTGTGTACTTTTGGGTCTATAGTTTCTGTGCATCTTTTTCACACACCAGAAAAACAAGTTCTTTTCTGTGAACATCCCTTTTCAGTTTTTCCTCTCGTGAAGAAAAGTGAGAGGGAAAAAGACTTTCTTGACATGGGTCCCCCACAGTGGTATCGCAGAGAGGTACAAGTGAGGAGAAGGCAGAGTGCTGCTGGGGAAGAGGCAAGTGTGTAAGCCAGTGCTGTCACTGTGAGAAGCAGTTGTGGACCCATATACTCAGATATTGTCAGGACCCTTACTTTCCAAAAAGAAGTTTCTCAGTGGGCAGCCTAGATTTTAATGCTTAATGCTTTAAGAATTTCTAGAAATATTTCCATTCTGGAGAAATCTTTCATGCATATATACTTATATAAACACACGCCAAGTGTCTGTTACTAACTGTTCTGATTTTATGGTGGGGCCCTTAATTAAGATGACATGGATTCTGGTTCATGAAGGTGGACAAGAGAATGGCAGGAGAATCTACAGGGATTTTACTGTATTATTTTTTACCCTCATGGCATAAAGACTTTATTTTCCGGCTACCACTCTCTGAAAATTACTTCATCTCTGTATACCTCAAGAAAAACTGTATTTTGAGAGTCTATAATCTCTAAAATTCAGGGCAAACTCAACTGTACAGAAATATTTCCCTACAATTTTTAAAAGATGAGATGAGCAGGCTTCGTGTTGTAAACAGATTTTCTCACATGAAAATCACGTTAATGGCAGCCCTATAAATGTAGTAGGTCCAAGAAAAACTTGAACACTTGGCCTTCAAAGGAAAAACACATAATTTGCTTTTCTAAAACGCTGTGTATATCCTTTGTGACTTCATGAAATCCTGAAGTGAAAGCATCTAATAAACTATAAATAGGGAGAGAAAAACATTAAAAAAAAAGACACACACACACCCCCCAAAAAAAAAAAAAAAACAACCTCAAAGCAAAACCAAGAATGTGATTGCAATGTTAACATACTCTGATGGTTTTCAAGGTCTCAGCTTCCCATGTGGTCATAGTGAACAGATGACCAACTATGAGAAATTATACTTAATGATGGATGATGGCTGTTTTACTGAGTCAATATTCTTATAGTTTTGACTTTCACATAACATGTAATTCACATACTAAGACAGAGATGCTTTATTCAGTATTTACACAAGTTGTCTGTGTTATTCTATGCTATAGTTTTTATTTTCAGCTCTTACCTTCTCTTGCTTTTTCCTCTACCTGTAGCTTATTTCAACTAACTGGTTTCTTTTCCACCTTACATCTTATTCCAAGTCTGTCATGTGAACAACTATAGCCAAATTCCGGCTGAAGCCTCTGCTGTGTATAAAAAAAATATATATATCAAAAAGTAGTGTAATTAAAAGTTATGTATTACTGAAATTTCTACCGTTTACTTGTACCCTTCTCATGTCTTCAGTGTAAAATGTGGGAACATTGTTATTTTGCCCCGGTATTCAATGTCACTTTTTTAGATTTTTAATCTGTTTCATTAATTTGTTTATTTTTAATAGTAGTGGAATAGATATACATTTTGAGATCATGCCAATGTGACACAACAGATGCTGATGTAAGCTTTGAATGATTTCTCTTAATACTTAAGTTTGCTCTGTCCAGAGATAGAAGTTATATAGGTGACTGAAATGTGATATGTTGGTATTTAGGTTTCAAAACACCCAGTTTGAAAGTTGTCTGGAATCTGTCTTTAAGCGCAGGCAAGGAAGGGGCTCTGAAAGTGTATTTGTCTCCTCCATGTCAATTTGCAGCTCTACACTAGCTGAAGTATGTTATTTGACACAGTAACCTTGACTCACAAGATTTTATTGACAATTGCAGCCCTTTGCCAAATCTGTCTTTATTTTTGCACAACTTCTGGCTGTCCTTGTTAGGATACATTAGTGTCAAACTGAGGAATGCTGATTAGGAAAGACAAGTCATGTACCATACACAGGCTTACTATCACAGTCCCATTTAAATGAGGGTATAATGTCTTTTGGCTCTGTGGAGCACATATAATTTTAGATGCCTTCTTCTCTGTTCCTTCCCTCTTCCCCCACCCTTTTCTTTGATAAGCAATAGTTTGCTTAACTAAAGGTAGTGATGAAAATTAAATATCTGCCAAGGTTAAAAGTAAGTAAGCCTGGACAACTAGACTTGGATTCAAAATAGGACAGCAGAGAGGAATAGACTTATTTTGGAAATGTGCAGTGACTGAGGCTCAGACCTCTGTGAAGAGGTCTTGAAGGAGACAAACTAAAAGCTTGTACCTGAGCAAAGACCAAAGCCTGAAGGTCAGGAGAGATGTATCTGAGATGCTTTTTCCATGGATGTCTGCTAGTTGACTTCAGATTTTACTCAAAGCTCAGTAATTGCTCTCTATTTTAGCTCATTAGTAAGAGTGTTCTACAAAACATGTCCTTTGGAATATGTTCATTTGTGTGTTCATATATGTGTATGTACATATATACACATATATACATTTGATTTCCCAGTGTCCCTAATCCTAGGAGAGCAGTATGTTAGGGCTTATAAACCCCCACATTTTAATTAACAGGACCTGGAATAACAGAACAACTACATTCTCAGGCTGTCTGTCATATAGTTTTATGTTTTGCTGCTAGATAATATAAGTTACACTGTAGTTAAAGATGAATGTGGATGTTATATTTTCCCTAATGTATAATGTACAACATCTTAAGGTGAGTGACCAATAATGAAAACCTCTAGAAATGTATGTATCTGGAACTTGCTTTACAAGCATCTTGTACTCTGAAAGTTGAAAGAAAGCATAGCTTGTCATATAAACTGTCTCAGATGAAACCTGTATAATTATGGACAATTTCCTGAGTAGAAGGGGTATTAAAGCAAAATAAACAAACCACCATGCAATATATGGAAACAATCATTTCACTGCATTTATCAGGGAGGAGGTGCAAAGCTAATGATATTAAGCAAAATAGATGGAACAGGCAGAAAATAGATGAGAGGCATCATATTAATGATAATTTTGTTATATTCCTGGACTACAAGTAGGAATCGTGGCAATGTTCACTCCTTTCCATTTGTTATCCCATGGAGTCTTCATTGAGGGCTATAAGAATGCTGGCAGAAGCAGGCATACATAATCACAGTATTGGAAGTGAAATAGTTACTGCAGTGTAGTCAAAATGTCAGTAAGTGATTTTCCAGAATTCAATGTTCATTTGAGGATGGATCGATAAAAGGATGTTGCTGAAAAATAACAGGAAAAAAGCAAAAGTATTTATGCAAAAAGCATGAGGAAAAGGTTGTAATGGCAAGGATCCAAAATTTTATAGTATGAATACTCCAGCGTTTAAAAAGTTTGGTAGAATAAGAGGAATTCAATTTTGTGGATGCCATCAAACCAATGCTAGTATATGCAACTTCTTCCTCCTGTCTTGCAAAAGCTTATGATGGTAAATTGTCTTAGGCTGAAAACCTCCAAAAGCAGATCTTGCAGTTCATTGCATTTTGTGAAGGAATTCCATTTAGTTCCTTTCACAGTCATGTTTTCTTGTTCCTTTTATAAATGCACCTGTTGGAGTGATTTATCTTGTGTGCTTGGATGACATTAGTAATAAGTTAAGCTCTACATATCAGGTCATCACCTCCTAATGTTGATGGAATTCTGAAGTTCAGAGGCCTTCCAGCAGTTTATAGTTTTGTGTTGTTCTGCTGTATAAAATAACTTAGCACAGAAGCCGTGCTTCTGAACAAACCATCTGCAGGTATTGATGTAGCTTTTTAACTTTTCATCCTTTTTTTTTTTTAATATTATTCTAAGAGGATACAGGGTGTCATTGAAAAAATGTACACCTGTAAATTATTGAGCATTATATATAAAATAGTAAAAATCCCATTTATAAAATCACAGAATGGTTGAGGTTGAAAGACATCTCTGGAGGTCATCTGATCTGATCCCCCTGCTGGAGCAGGGCCACCTAGAGCCACCATGCCCAGAACTGCATCCAGATGTTTTTTTAATATCTTCAAGGAGGGAGACTGCAATCTCTCTTGACAACCTGTGTCAGTGCTCAGTCACCCTTACAGTGTAGAAAGTGTTTTCCTATAACTTAGGCAGAGCCTCCTGTGTTTTAATTTCGGCCCATTGCCTCTTATCCAGTTACTGAACACCATGGAAAAGAGTGTGGCTCCATCCACTTTGCAGCCTTTCAGTTATTTATATACATTTATAAGATCCCCCTGAGCCTTCTCTTCTCCAGGCTGAACAGTCCTAGATCTCTTAGTCTTTCACCTAGGGAGAGTTCCTTAATCATCTTTGTGGTCCTTCACTGGACTCTGTCCAGTATGTCCTTGTCTCTATTTTGCTGGGAAGCCCAGAACTGGACACAACACTCTAGGTGTGGCCTCACCAGCGCTGAGCAGGGGGCAAGGATCACCTCCCTCCATCTGCTGGCAATGCTTTGCCTAATGCATCTCAGGGTACAGTTCACCTTCTTTGCTGGAATCTGACATCTCTGGCTCATGTAAATGCCTTCATGTGCCTTCTCGCTGGTTTTTCCACTTACTTATTTTTCCTATCTACACAAGTGGGGAAAAAAAATAAATCTGCTGATCTACTTACTTTTGAAGAACCAAAAGGTATCTGAAAAATTATGAAGCTTAAACCCTTACTCAGAAAAGACAGAAAACAAACATAAAATTTTGAACAGGTTTGTTTCACTCTCTTTTCCATGAATAGAAGGTATATTATTACAAATACTACTATAAGAAGCCAATGCAAAATGTTAAATTACAAGAAACTTTCATATGGTTTAAAAAAAAAACAACCTAGAGATGACATAACCAGACCTCAAAAATATTCTGAGAAATTGATTCAAAAAAAGATCTGGATTTATAGCTCTGCTCTTGAAAATTCAGAAATTTCATGTTAGTGGTGCCAGAAAATTAAACGGAGGAATAAGAAAACAAGAGAAAAATGCACTATCCTAATGGCGAAGTGAACAGTAGTGACCTTCCGAATCCGTCTGTGCCAATGACATTTCAGTGTGGAACTTCCCAGAATAATTCAGATATACCCATTCAGGAGTAGATGAGACGATCTATTGCAACAATGTTCCTGCAGCTAATATGAACAAAGGCAGAAAACAATACTTCAGTGATCATGCCTTTGGTCCTGCTAATCTGGTTTTGGCAGAGGTTAGTTGCAAATGTGTTTACTACTGAAGCCATTTATTAGTTAAGCGTCAAAATATAAAACCAACTGCACATACTGAAAATACATAGATTTCCTTCTTTGCTGACAATATTTAGAACTTTAAATTGGCAACTGTCTACAGGTTGAGGCACGAAGTACGCACTGACTAAGAATTATGTGTGTCAGTATTCATTGGCATGAATAAGCAAATAAAAATTTGGGTTTTTCCTGGCAGGATTCAGCTTTACTTTTCAACAAAAACTGAGATGTATATAGTTTTAGAAGGGTTCTTGTCTTTCTTTCTGTGTTATGGTGATAGTTTCAAACTCATTGTTGCTTCCTCAATTCAGTATTTAGTCCAAGACTTTAAAGAAAAAAGATTTTGATGCCACAGTAAAAAATTAAGAACTTTTAATATTCTCATGTTTGTGTTCTAGTAGTGCATGGAGGTTAGGTAAGCTATATTACAGGGCTCCATAGCATTAGTTACTGTTTAAACATGCTCAAAAAAAAGTCCAATTATTAAGAGCTTTATCCAGTTTTGACAAAGTGTAATGGTGTAATTGTGCATTTTATTGTTATGCCTTCATCCACACATTATTCATAGAATCATAGTATCATTTAGGTTGGAAAGAACCTTTGAGATCATGAAGTCCAACCATTAACCCAGGACTGCCAAGTCCACCGCTAAACCATATCCCTAAGCCCCACATCTGCGCACTTTTTTGAACACTTGCAGGGATGGTGATTCCACCACCTCCCCGGGCAGCCTGTTCCAACACCCTTTCAGTGAAGAAGTTTTTCCTCATATCCAATCTAAACCTCCCCTTGCGCAACTTGAAGCCGTTTCCTCTTGTCCTATTATTGTTTGTTGCCTGGGAGAAGAGATGTACCCCTACATGCATACAACCTCTTGTCATGTAGTTGTAGAGAGCCACCTGGGCACACTTCTGGCTCATGTTCAGCTGGCTGTCAACCAGCACCCCCGGTCCTTTTCCAGGATGTCTAGGCAGCTTCGCAGACACTCCTCCCCAAGCCTGTAGTGCTGTGGGGGGTTGTTGTAGCCCAAGTGCAGGACCCAGAACTTCTTGCTGAACCTGATATAATTGGCCTCAGCCCATCAATCCAGCCTGTCCAGATCTTTTTTCAGAACCTTGCTACCCTCAAATCAATCAGCACTCCAGCCCAACTGGGTGTCATCTTTATATTTACTGAGAGTGCACTCAATCCCCTTGTCCAGACTGTTGATAAAGATATTAAAGAAAACTGACCCCAGCAGTGAGCCCTGGGGAACACCACTTGTGACCATTTGCCAGATGGATGTGACTCCATTTACCACCACTCTGGGCTCAGCTATCTAGTCAAATTTTTACCCAGTGAAGAATATATCCTTTCAAACCCTGAGCAGCCAGTTTCTCCAGGAGAATGCTGTGGGAGACAGTGCCAAAGGCTTTAGTAAGGTCCAGCTAAACAACATCCACAGACTTTCCCTTATCCATTAGGCAGCTCATCTTGTCATAGAAGGAGATGAGGTTCACAAAGCAGGACTTGCCTTTCATAAACCCATGCTTGCTGGGCCTGATCTCCAACTTGTCCTGCACGTGCCATGTGATGGCACTCAGGATGATCTGCTCCATAACCTTCCCCAGCACCGAGGTCAGGCTGGCAGGCCTGTAGTGCCCTGAATCCCCCTTCCTGCCCTTCTGATAGATGGGTGTCATGTTGCCTAACCTCCATTCTGGGACCTCCCTGGTTATCCAGGACTGCTGATAAATGATGGAGAATGGCTCGGTGAGCACTTCCACCAGCTCCCTCAGCACCCTTGGGTGGATCCCACCTGGCCCCATAGAGCTATGTGTGTCTAGATAGTATAGCAGGTCTCTGACCATTTCCCCTTGGATAAGGGGGGATTTTTTCTGTTTCTCATCCCTGTCTTCCAGCTCAGGGGGCTGAGTACCCTGAGGGTGACTGGTCTTACTATTAAAGGCTGAGGGAAAGAAGGCATTAAGCTCCTCAGCCTTTTCCTCATCCATTGTGACAATGTTCCCCACTGCACCCAACAGAGGATGCAGATTAACCTTGTCCCTCCTGTTGTTTCTAATGCAGTTGTAAATGTATATTTTGTTATCTTTTATAGCAGTGGTCAGCCTGAGTTCTAGTTGGGCTTTCACCTTTCTAGTCTTCTCCCTTGTATAACCTAACAACATCCTTATAGTCCTCCAGGGCTGTCTACCCCTTCTTGAAAAGGCGATAAACTGTTTTTCTCCCTGAGCTCCAGCCAACCTTCTCTGTTCAGCCGGGCTGGTCTTCTTCCCTGCCAGCTTGTTTTCAGCCCATGGGGATGGCCTACTCCTGTGCCTTTAAGACTTAATTCTTGAAGAATGTCTGGTCTTCCTGAACACCTTGGCCCTTCAGGACTGTCTCCCAAGGGACTTTGTCAACCAATCTCCTAAACAGACAAAAGTCTGCCCTCTGGAAGCCCAAGTAGCAGTTCTGTTGACCCTCCTCCTTACTTCCCTGAGAACTGAAAACTCTGCCATCTCATGATTGCTGTGCCCAAGATGTCCTCCAACCACCACATCACCCACCAGTCCTTCACTGTTCATAAACAGCAGGTCCAGCAGGGCATCTCCCCTGGTTAGCTCAGTGACCAGCTGTGTCAGAAAGTTCTCATCCACACACTCAATGAACCTCCTAGACTGTTTCCTCTCCACTGTGTTGTATTTCCAATGGAAAATTCATTTGGATTCAAGTTAAAAAATCTGTGAAGTGGCTACTTATTAAATTTTAAATTGTACATGGCTTTACATGAGAAAGAATCCATCCCTTCTTTTGTCCCTAAGGAAGCTGTTGATACAAACCCTGCTATTAGTGAGGTATGGCATCCCAGCAATAATTTTGTTAGAAATTATGGTAATTCCATGGTGCAATGCAGCAAGTACTATTGCTGTCATGTTATATCCTGATAAATACGTATAGTTACCTTGTGTCATTACAGTAAATGCACTTCATCAGATCTGGCATGAAGGAGAGAGATACTGCTCTTCTGATCATTTGCATCTTAAAACTCTCATTTGTATAGATTTCTGCTTAAGTAACTTTAAAAACTAGTTCTCATTTTCAAATTACATCTTCAGTCATGTGTTGTTTTTTTTTTTTTAAGACAGAAATTAAAAAGAAAAAAAAAACAAACTTTGCTCCTGCAAAAGATATGCTGCTCAGCATTCTTGAGAAAGAAGGTATAAAAGGAGATTTTGCGGAACAAAGAGCTACTCCCGAACTAACGTGCCCCAGAGATCCTTCCAGCCTTGTAACTTCTTTACTGTGAAACTAGCTAATCTGTATTCCTTGATCTCAAACGTGGCAGTATCTCTGAGAAAGGTGAACAAACTCTCAGGTTATTGGATTCCAAATCATTATATTGTTACTCCCAGTGACTGTTAGCTTATATTTATTGAAACAAATCCTTCCAGCCTTACATCCAGTTTGGGAGATTCTCTCTATGGAAACTGTTCAAGCCACTATTCAGAAAGACACCTACAATATGACTAAGAATACTCTTGTACCCTTTTCTATGTTGGAATATTTCTATGTTACCTAATAAACAGGTAATTAATATAAGAGCAAATACATAAACCCATTGGAAACTTAAGCTTATATTCAGTGACATCAGTGATATGTTTTGATGTGATGTCTAGTAGGACTTTAGCATTCATACTAGCAAACAAAGCAGCAGGAAGTATAGATGCCAAAAAAACCCTGTTGATTAGTCCTTATCCCCATATAGTGACTCTAAAATAAAGGCATTTCAAGTGAGCTAACATTTTAAAACATTGATCATCAGGGCCACTGAGTGCATTACATTTTTCTTCCCCTATACACCACTTTAATTAAAAATAGGTATTTGTGTAGTGCTGCAGTTCTTCAAAGTTTTGATAACTTTGAACTGACTTTCATCTCTGTTCAGGTAAGTTCATTGTGGTAATAACATTTTATAGTCTTTTCAATTTTCATTTTCACCTATTTTATGAACACCTTCATAACAACATAAAGGGTTCTTCTTCTATGCCAAAATGCTAATCAAATACCTCTTCTATTACTAATAAAAAATGTAAGATTTTTACCCCTTTCACTGAAGCTTTTGTGTATATCTGTGTATATATAACACATTTCCTGATGAGACTATCAGGTAAAAGGATAAAGGAGTTCACAGATCCTTCTACTAGGTTAATCTAGTATTTCAAAGAATATTAAATCCATGCAGCAAAGCACATAACATATGAGTTTAAGCATGTGCTTATGTTCCTTTCTATTCAGCATAGTACTAAAATAATGAATTTAAAATTAAATATATATTTAAGAGTTTAAATAAGTGCTTAATCACTCTTCCCATTAGGGATACTATCTTGACAGACGAACTCTAATGATTAAACACTTTGCTGAGTTAGAGTCTTAAGCATCTGCCTAATTTAAGCAGTAAATCCTATTGAAACCAATGGGACTTACCCTGATTAAGTCTGTCACTGAACTAGGGTGAAAGTGAGAGACTGATAATCCTGAGCAACCTTAAAGTCTGGCAAGCAGGCACTGAAACTAGTCCAGACAATGAAGTATGAATTACAGCTCCCCATCTAGTCGTGTCTATAAGCACAAAATTCAAATGGTGCCAATCTCTTAGCAGATGAATCATACCGTAGAACAGCTTAAGAATACATTTATTAAAGCAGGTAGCTACGTGTAAACTAAAAGAACAAAAACATCTTAAACTGATTTTTTTCAGTACCCCTGTTCCATGCTTTGTTCTTCTGTGCTCTGGAGTTTGTCAGGATTCTGCTTGTGTGTTGCTTTTTCCAGTCTTCTTTCCTTCTGCCTTTCAACACAGTCACAAAATAATTCAAAGAAAATGAACAAATGAACAAAAGATAATACTATGTATGCTTCCAGCCACATGAAATGGTATGAATCTCTCTAATGCCAGACTAAATTCTCTTCCCTGATATCCTGTACCCAAAGAACAGAAAGTTAGTGGCCTTATACAGATAGGTAGAGGCAATATGACCAAAATAACTCCACCCCAACAGAAGTGGAACTTTTGGAACGTTTGTGTTCTACAACCCAGTAAATATAGTATTGCCACTGCTTGGGGCAAATATCAGGCTGTGGCAGGTCCTGCGGGTGGCTGAGCGGGGTTTACCAGGCACCCTGTGGCCATGGCCCAGCCTGGCTGAGCTCCAGCTCTGGGAGCGCTGCTGGGGAAGGGGCTGACAGCCCAGGCAGCGCCTGCTGGACAAACGGCCCCGGGGATACTGCAGAGAAGATTTCACCCCTTTCATGTGAGCAGAGGGAAGGAAGCAGGTAAGATGCAAATGTATGAAAATATATCCAAGTGGCCTGTGGCACTGAAAAGGAAGGCACCCCCAGCATCTACATCACACCCCTCCCAGTGACAGCTGTGGACACTGATGATTGTCTGTGACACTCCCCATCTCTTTGCCTGGGGAACACTGAAACTGTTGACCATCAGACCCAGATGGACTTCACAAGCATGGGCATATAGAAAGGAAGGACTAGGAAGGTCTTTTTTAATATAAGCATATATAAATATATGTATAACAATTTTAATTATTGCAGCTTTTCTGTATTAGGTAATTTAAGCTAATAGAATACCAAAACATTAAGTAGACTGATAATAAATTCTTGGGTCCACGTATATGGTGTACTCACTTTTACCCATAATGAGATGTTGAGTGTAACAGTCCCCCCCCGAGCAGGTGTTGGAAATGCACATTTAATACTTTGTGGTCTTGTATGAAAAGCACCTTATTCTCATTTCACAGGGAAAGTGAGGAGAAACCCTGCAAATTCAGTTTAAAGAAGTTAAAACTGAGAAGGTTGTCCCATTGCCTAATTTTGGATCTTTTTGCTAGTTAGGCTTCTTTTTCGTTTGGTAAAGAGGAGTGTGCTTCAGCTGAAAGCTGTCAGGAGCCTAACTACCATCTGGAATAACATTTTTCATAGATGTGTTGCTACCTATTTAGAGTTACTAAGGAACTTAAGATGCAATTGCAAGATACATGTTTTTGGCAGTTACTGCTTTTGTTCAACTGTTCTCTTCTCAAAATGACATGGACTGCTGTGATTTTGTTGTTTCATGGTTTTGGGGGATGGGGAGGTATCTGTGGGGTTTTTTTGTTGTTGTTTTCTTTTTAAAAAGGGGGTTTTGAGGGTGGACAGGGTGTTTGTATTTGCAAAGTATTTATGAGTGCTGTTCAGAGACCACTCTCACTTAAATTATACTGTTTGAGTGTTTTCAACACCTATACCTCCCCTTGCCTCCCCCGACACAAGAAACTTGGTCAAGGCAATTATTTTAACCTCCACCTTGTTAATGATGTACTCATAGTGCAGCCCCAGAAGGAGCTGCAGTGTAAGGAGCTTTCTGTATAACAATGCAGAAAGAGCTGTGGTCTTTTTTTAGACTGCATTGCGGCGAATGAAGAGACGGGACGCAGCTTGATGCAAGCAAATGTCAATGTGTGGTACAGAAGCACGAGGTTTTATAGACTTTCAGAAGCTGCGCGTTTTAAACAGATTGGTTCTTGAAGCTAAGCCTTGCATACTAGAGGCAATCCCTGATTGGTGGTTAACTGCCATCAATTAACAGCAAGGTGTTACCTTTCCTTGGCGCCATCCGTCTCCCACTCCCCTGTGCTCTGTAAACATGCCTCATCATGTTAATTGTTGTCTAGACAAGCTCGAGCACATCCCCCTCAGCTAACTGATTGCCACGCATGGTCCTAGTTTCCAGCCCGCTCCTGCATCTCCCCCTTCCTGTTGCACAAAAAGAACCTTTGGAACCGAACGAGTAAAAACAAGGTATAAGTAATAGAACAAATAAAAAACCAACTGAGACATATTATTAATGTCAAAATAACCCACTGTCTTTGTTCCGTACAATTTTACAATTTCCCCTTTTTGTTTTTGAACAGCTAGTACCAGGTTTGCCATGTTCTGCAGGGCCCTTGCAAACATGACAGCAACCAAGGTAATAGGAAACAAACAATACTGCCAATTTAGTGAATGAATGCCAAAAAGGCTGACATTTTCTCAGATTTTGACATGTTGCTGCAATGTGGCGCCTAAAATCCACGCAGCACATACCATCAAAATCCTCACAG
Source organism: Falco punctatus (assembly GCF_963210335.1). Taxonomy (NCBI): domain Eukaryota; kingdom Metazoa; phylum Chordata; class Aves; order Falconiformes; family Falconidae; genus Falco; species Falco punctatus. Next base: position 104,533,060 of record NC_137581.1, on the reverse strand, counting down.
CCATGTCCTTGAACCAACAACAAAAAGCAGTGGCAATTCTGACTCACATTCTTAACTGCCTACCAAACAAGGTGATTTAACTCTTTAATGCTTTCCCTGCTGTTACTCCGGATAAGAGAAGAACCGCTGCAATACGTTCCCATCATAGCCTCCTACTACATTAGCATCTACAGAAAGACCATTATCGACATTCAAAGTGTAAACAATATCATCTTTTGGATTAACATTATACATAGGTGGAAGGGCACACCAAACAAGAACTGGTTCAGTCAAAAAGTTCGAAACATAGCATGCCTTCTCTGAACATACCTCTGGGGTCGTTCCCTTCATTCCCTCTCTTTTTTATGCAAAGAGAAACACTTTTACCGTAACAAAGAAGCCCCTATTTACATCTCTGAGCCCGGACACAAACCGCAGCTGTATGCTCCACCAGGCTCAGGGCAGAAATCATTCATGCAGTTACACAGCTATATATCTCTACAAGCATGCAGACACCTATTAAACACTAGATAACCATGTTTATCTTTCCTCCTCTCCTTCACAATACCTAGCTGTTCTCTCATCTCTTGTTAGGTCAGCCATTCCCCATTTTCCTCTCCTGTATCTCTCTTCAGACATTCTCTATCCTCCCCTTTTTCGCTTGTTAATTGTGATGAGGCAAAGGGGGTGTGTAGCTGGGTGACCATGACCTGCTTTATGTTACAATCAACTAAACACTGAATACAGGAAAAAAAAGCATGGGAGACATAAGGCAAACATCAATAAGGTGGTTAAAGATAATTATAATAAATCCTGTAATACTTTTGAGTCATGGCCCAAAGTTTCCCAGCCGTGAGAAGAGACCAAAGGCATCCCGTCCCTGGCTCTGTTGCAGATCTTTGTTTTAAGGCTTTTGAGTTTTGTATACTTTTGTAAATTAATTCACAGTGGTCACTCAGATTCCCGTAACACATCCTATCAAAGTCTTCACACTTGTGTCCCTGTGCTAATAATAAAAATCAATAGCAACTCGGTTCTGTAGCAACATATGATGGACAGAATCAACATCTGTTAATAAGCCAGAAAAAAAATATTATTTGTAGTATTACTTTGTTTAGCAAGCTAGCAGCCTAATTTACTAAACAAGTTAAAAGCGTGTACTGTTCTTACAGAAGAGATTAGAGAAGCAAAAATCTGTTATGCTGCATTCCAGAACTCAGCCTGAGAATTACAGTCTGCTGTGAGTTCCGCGTTACAATCATTTGACACATGTTGGGGTTGCGATTGTGAAAGTCGCCCATTTACAATTTTCATTGGCATTATCACAGCTAGTTGTTTTAAAAGCAACCCTTGAGCTTCCTGATGTTCGACTTGTTGCAAAATATTCTGAATTCAATCAATCAAGTTAGTATTAAAGTTAGCGACTCTCTAGGACCCTGCAAGACTGTGGCAAGACTCCCCATCCTGACTGCCTTAATAGCCATCTCATTCATTTGCAAACAGTTGTCCCTGGGATACCTTGCCTGAGTCACAGAATCGGCACAATTAATTGCTCCAGCCAACTGCTCATAGTTAACAGCAATTCCCCGATTAAGGTTTTCAATCAAGGCCACTACACATAGCTCACAAAAATCAAATAACCACATCATATACTGTATCAGTTAGTACCATACAAAGCAATAACTTCCAATCATGCAGTATGAGTGTATAAGGCTCTGCCATCACTTCAAGAAGGAACATAGCCAATGTATTATGAATCCTCCCTTCCCGCACTGCTTTGCTTAACTCTTTAACAGCCTCGTATGGCACAGGCTGCCGCTCTGGAGGTTGATTTGTCTGACAAAATACTGAACATGCCATAGCGACTCCCAAAACCCATCACTTAAGTGTTTCCCACTTGCATTCCTGCCACCAATCCCTCAGACTCCCTTTCACCCTCCCCAAAAATACAATCAATGCATCAGGAGAGACAAGGGGGTGGGGGAAAGGTCTAGCTCCTTTTCCAGATCTATAGGACCTGGATCAAAAGGTTTATCAGTGTCAATAAAATCATTGTCCGAGTTGTCCTGTTCCCGTGCTTGGTCCTGTGTTGTGAGGGTCGCTGCAGTCAGTGACAGAAGCTTTGGGGGCAGAGGAGGTGTGGACAGAATCGCCATCGCTGACTGTGTCTTGAGAAGAGTCGTGCTGTCGGTGGAATTTACAGCTTCCTCTGGTTTAGCACCGTTAGTAGAATTAGTCCACACTTGGCAAAGAGTAGTCAGAATTTGCCACCAAGATGCTAAATGCATTCCCGACACGGAGTTCCCCTCCGCGGCAGCATCATACAATTGGCTGCTGTATGTACACACTTTCATTCTTTCAAAGTCTCTAAAGTTTCTTGGCTGCTCACCTGTCTCGATGAATACAGGTGTTATCCTCGGGGTTTAGGTTGTCCGCCTGGTCCAGACAGCAAGTTCAGCCAAGCCGTCTCCTCCGGAACGCAGCCCTCTTCCACGAGCTATCTTTTTTATCGACCAGTTCCGTCCTTATTCTTCCAAGGCTTCAGAACACCACCATAGGGGTCACCATTTGAGGAAACTGAGGCACGGACTCCCTGATCTGACTAGAAGACCCTTCATGAGCCCATATACGTCTCTTTCTGGGGACGAAGCCTGATCCCCCATTACGGATTTCCCACAGCTCACCTCTCAACTCCGGAGGGATTTCTGGCCGGCTCCTGCTTCCTTTCAGCAGATCATTCAAAGTTCTGTGGGATTCGCTGCATGTCGCTCAGATAGGCGATTCGAGAGCCCTTCACGTTAGATCCTTAAACGCATCACGTCGGGGTCACCAATTTGCGGCGAATGAAGAGACAGGACGCAGCTTGATGCAAGCAAATGTCAATGTGTGGTACAGAAGCACGAGGTTTTATAGACTTTCAGAAGCTGCGCGTTTTAAACAGATTGGTTCTTGAAGCTAAGCCTTGCATACTAGAGGCAATCCCTGATTGGTGGTTAACTGCCATCAATTAACAGCAAGGTGTTACCTTTCCTTGGCGCCATCCGTCTCCCACTCCCCTGTGCTCTGTAAACATGCCTCATCATGTTAATTGTTGTCTAGACAAGCTCGAGCACATCCCCCTCAGCTAACTGATTGCCACGCATGGTCCTAGTTTCCCGCCCGCTCCTGCACTGCATATTTATTTTTGCCCCTCTAATCTAGAGTAATCCCTAAAAACCTTTAAGAACTGTCCCTTAGGATTTCTTTTGTTCCATCAATGGAGAAGCAAATGTCCCTCATCATCTGGACTGGTTGGTTTGAGAGAGATCACCTTCTACCCAATTTTCCTGCCTCAGTGTGTGATGCTTAACTGAACGCCTGGAGGGACAGCATGTCCTTTTTCTCAGGTTCAGCCCAAGAACTCTTAGTTTGCTCCCAACAAAAAAACTTGAGTTTCAGGTATGTATGTATGTGCATGAGATCCCCTCCCCATTCCCCTGCCAACTGATTGTTCCTGTGTTTTAATAATGTTTCCCATCAGGGAAATTTAAGAGTAGGCCTGTTTCTATATAAAGTTCTGTGTGGTTATTAAGAGACAAGGGAGAAAAACAAACAAAAAAACCCAAAAAGCAGAGAAAAAAATAATTACATTTTTTGAGGAACAGTGAGGGAGGAATATCTTGGTAAAAGCTTATTTGTGGGTGCTCCCAGTAGGGCTCTTGGTATAACATTTTGGTATATCATCCAAACCATTCATGCCTGAAAAAGTTTCCTATTTAAGCTTGTTTTGAATTTTTTTTTTTTGTGGCCTAAGACTCTACTTTTTAATTTTATATATGGTACTGAATTTTGGGGCCAGTTTACTATTTTTTTCATTTTTGGCATGACAGAGTACAGCTGTAAGGTGAGGGAAAAAACATTGGTTCCAAATTAGAGAATCTGTCATATATGCATGTTGCAAAAGGCTCAAGGCAAAATGAATTTAGGAAAAATAAGACCAAAAGTACCACAAAATTTTCAGGTCAGATGTAAACATACCAATTCAATACTTAGCAGTTGGCTTGCCTCTCCCTAAAAACTGAAATTCAGATATGTTGATATGCTTCCTTCCCACCTTGTAACCTGTTCCTTCCCACCTTGTAACCTGTTCTGTGGTAAAAGGGAAGCAAAACTTCCTAAACTCAGCTGTTATTGGAGGCTTGCATTTTGATGTCTCATGCTGCCCTTGTTTTCTTTGTGTCCGATGAAATCAAATACTATTTCCCAATTATGACAGAAAGAGAACAGCTGAGCTTTTGCAGGCTTTTCCTCTTGTTGGATATAGTAAACAAGGTACTCAATGATTGTAGCAGATGTCTCCGATTTGAACCTTTTACCTCTTTCCATGGAGCAAATGCTAGGGATGATCAAAATCTGGAGACGAGCCTGCAGATAGCAGGAACGATGCAGGAGCATGGCCAGCAGCCCTAGGAATTCAGTCATTATTCCCAGCAGCTTAATTTTCTGATCAATCATGCTGATCACATGTTCCTTTTTTTTTTAGTAGCATATTCTGCCATTCCTCCTCTTGGCATGCTTCTCTCCCTTCTCCAGAAATGTATTTATTTATATTTGAACACATCTTTCCCTTAGACCCCGAGGGACCCACCTTTACCCTTGTGACCTTTGTCAGGGACATGTACAGTGGGAATGAGTACACCCTCAGCAAGGTCACAAGCTGAGAGAGTTTGAATTGTTTAGCTTAGGGAAGAGAATGCTCCAGGGAGACCTTATAGCAGCCTGCTAGTACCTAAAGGGGTCCTGCAGTAAAGATGGGGAGGGGCGCTTTGTGAGGGAGTGTAGTCATAGGGTGAGGGGTAACAGTTTTAAACTAAAAGAGCGCAGATTTAGACTAGATATTAGAAAGAATTTTTTTGTCATGAGGGTGGTGAGACACTGGAACACGTTGCCCAGAGAAGTTGTGGCTGCCCCATCCCTGGAAGTGTCCAAGGCCAGGCTGGATGGGGCTTTGAGCAACCTGGTCTGGTGGAAGGTGTCCATGCTCATGGCAGGGGGGTTGGAACTGGGTGATCTTTAAGGTCCCTTCCAACCCAAACCATTTTATGACTCTATGACCCTGGTGCCTCTACCACTAACTCCACAACATGGGTGCCCACTCCCTGCCTGACACACCAACCACAACAGAATGCCTTGTCACGGCCACTTGAACAAGTTGTGCCTTATCATGCCTCAAGATCAGTTTTGGGGCTGAACGGAGGGGAGGTTTTGGGCCATCTGGCCTGATGCCAAACACGGGTGTGCCCATGCTATTCGTGGGCATCTGTTTCTTCCACTGCTGCCACTGCTGATGTGTTGAGGGGAAGCATGGCTCCTATGTGGCACTTTGTCACCCTGTGAGGCAGGTAGTGGTGGGGGGAAGCTGGCCCAGGGTGCCTGGCCATGAGCTGTATGGGGTGCGTTTGCTCTTAGTTTGGCATCTTTTGGAAAATAAAATATATTAAAAAAAAAAAAAAAAGTGAAATATTACACTTGCTACTAGTGAAATTTGCCACAACCGTATTTCTGTCCCACCGTCCTTCCCCTCTGCCCCCACATACACTGATTTGGCAGCTCCTCTTCTGTCAGGGATCTCTGTTCTGAGTGACAGATGTGAGATAGTAGGGCTTGTAGGGTTTAAGTTGTGTGGTCTTTGTATTAATGTGGTTTGGGATTGTTCTGGTGGGGTTTTTTTTGGTTTTGGGTGGGGTTTTTTTTCTTTTTTTTTTTGTGGATGGTTGTGCTTGGTCTAAGTTTTGGTGAGGTTGCTGTGCCAGTGGGGTGGTGAGATGAGTGTGGTGGACTGCCAGATATTGTAGCTGCTCAGTACTTTACTTGGAGGCCTAGACTTTTGTTCAGATGGAAATATGGGCAGAAAGGGGGGCACATGGGGCTGGGTAGATGGGGAAGAATATAAGAAGGTGCAAATGTGTGTGTATGAGAGAGAGAGAAAGAGAGAATATATGAAAGTGAGAGGGTGAAAGCATGACATGCAAGGTCAGTAAGTAGTCATGATGAGAACCAAGGTAAAAGGGCCAGATTTGCTGACTGAATTCAGTTTGATTGTGAGGAATTTGTGGTTTACGGTGAACATCAGAAAGTGTAAGTGCAAAACCAGAATTTATACAAAGTGGCTAGGGGTGAAAGTAGGGGTGAAAGAAGCCAGTATTTGGAGGAGAGACATCAGTTTACATTCTCTAAACCATTCTTGCTGGGCCATAGAAATCTAATCACAAGTTATATCTGCTGTCTTTATTGATGTTTTAGTAGTAACTGTTCCAGGAGCATTAAAGCAGAGCAGATATACTCTTAAATATTTTTTTTACCCACTGTTACAGTTCAAACACAGAATGGTAAGCAGTTACGGACTCAGCCTTAGCTAAAACTACGTAGCAGTTTTACCCATTGGGCCAAAAGAAAATTACTTTTGTTTTTTTTAACATCCACCTGGTGAATTTTAGTCTTCCTTTCAAAGCAGGATAACAAACTTCCATTTTTATGGGTGATAGATGAACTTGGGCTAAAGTTGAGTCATGCTTCTGGTTAGTCTGCTGGCTTTTACAAATGAAATGCTGCCTCCCCCTGCAAAAAAAACCAGTGGAGACAGATGGTATAGCAACTAACAGTTGGCTAACATAGCCCGAGAAATGTGTGGTGCTGGCAGGGGTGGGGATGTGTTTCATATGACTGGATTGACTGGAATGATTAAGGCTGCCGTTGAATAATTGTACAGAGTGATCTTCAGCAGAGACACTAAAGGTTTGTTTTTTTTTTTTTCTCCTAGTAGAGCCATCAGATAATGTGACAATATATGTCTTATTATCCACTGTTTACAAATTAATACCCACTGTAAGCATATTAAGTTCTGGCAGGGCAACTCTTGTATGTCAAGTAGCACAGAGAGTCAGCTGCAGGGTTTTGGCTTTGTTGTGAGCTTGCACTGACTGCAGGCAGTTCACTACTGATCCGCTGGGCTTGGCAAGCTGTGATAGATGGAATACGAGACTCAGCTATGTAAAGTGCTAAGTACTGTTTTGTAGTAAACATTTTTTGCAAGTCTGCATTTGTTTATTAATGGCATGTGACTAGATGAAATGAAAAATCTTGCCCCAAGTTATTGTTCTTAAGAGTATAACAGCCATTTCCCGAGTTGGTGTGGCTCTAGAGGAATGATAAATATACCACAGAAAGCTTGTATGGGGCACATTTTTATATTTACAATGCTGTAGAAAGACATGTAAGCCCACTTGAAGATTCTTTCCAAGCTGGAACTTTCTGGCTTCCCTGTGTCTTCTGAGCAATATATTCAGTTTTCTGATCATCACGACTTTAAACATCAGATTTCCCAGTTAATCATTATCAGTTGGCTTGAAGAACTTCAAGATATGTCATTTCTGCCATGTTCATAAACTTCTGTGGCTCCTTGGAGGGTATGTATTGGGAAAAAATAATCTAAGTGTATTACTCCTTCAAGGAGCAAGGATAATGAAAACATAACTTTCTTTTTTTCTTCATTAATATCGTAATTTGCTATTGTCATATTCCAGTTTATGTGCTCCTTGTTGACATGTTAGTATTACTGTAGATCACTTTAAGACAATTAAGTGGGTTATATAAGAGATAAAGAGGAAATTATACTAGCTATAAAAATAAAGCGAAGAATTGAATTGTAGCTCCTTTAAAGGGAATATTCTTTTTAAGGTTGTTAGAAGTAGGATCATATGTTTGCTACTAAATTTGACTAAAAGCAGGCATGACATATTCCAGTGTTTGCTACCCAAATTCTTTCCTATTCCTTTTTCTTTTTCTTACTTTTCCTGATTTTTTTTTCTTCTTTAGGATTCATGTTTCCTACATAAATCACACATGCTTAATGAGGTCCATAACGGAATCCTGTAGCCTTGTATTTTTTCTGTTTCCTAAATTTTGCAGTGCATTTGTTCCTACATGTATACTGGGTAACAGTAGTGGTTCTACTGCATGTCTTAATTCAGTGATCATTCTAAAGCTTATTCTTAATAGCACACATATTCATAAGAAAGCTTTTGCTTTCTTTGCCTGCTTTAAAGATTTATGTTGTGTAAGAACTAACAGCATATTGGAATGAGAATGACCAGTGATACTGAATACGCATTTTAACTGGAGAGAACCTTGCACTAAACATGACTAGAAGATGTCAGAGGGATTAGATTAAATAACCATCTGCTCTAGCATGCAGCTGTAGCATACTTTTAAGTTATGTGGCCCTTATAATATTGTTATTTTTTTCTCCTCCAACCAGCAAGCTAACCTGGAGATGCATTAGCTACTTTGCACAGAGGGATTTTTTGTGTAAAAATTGAGGTGTTCCTAACAAGCTGAGGTCTGGGATAGCAATATTTTTTTTTCACTGCTGTTAGACTGCTGAGGATAAATGCTAAGCTGACCAGTGCTGTGGGGTTTCTCAAGCCTTTCTTTACAGAGTGGGATAGGTAATATCAACCCATTAGGTGTTGAGTGGATGGAACATGGCATACCATCCAGAATGCTTCCCTCTTTCCTCTTGAATTAGTTTGAGTCTGTCCGGAGATGGTATGGGCTGAATTAGTTCAGGAACTACTACAATTTAGAAAATAATGAGGAATGTGGTTGGAAAGCATCATATAATTGGCAGTAAAGAATGTGTTCTCATTACTTCCTTCATTGGTCTGTGTGATGTTGAAGATAAAGGGGAAGTAAAATATGTGTTTGAGTGACTCTTCGGAAAGGTAACCTGGAGAAAAAAGGGAGATTATAAATAGCCACTCACAGTGTGAATAGGTGAGGGAACACTGCAGTTGTCTGCTTTTCTTTGCCATGCTCATGAGCTTTGCATACATGCAAATGCTATGTTGTCTCACGTGGGTGATGTTTGAATATTGTCTCCATAGATGCAGTTTCCAGGAACAAAAAATCGTCACCTTCAGTGATCTGTCAGCTATCTTCTCTGTGTTTTTTTTTTTAATTTTGATGTAGATATCACCAGATATGTATTTCTCAGAAAAGAAAACCATTACTATTTTAAAGTATGTAAGGAACTGAAATATTTGATTTTTTAACCATGTTCTTGGATATTTTGCTTATGTGAAATATTGCATGGGGACACTTAGATACAGTGATACCTGAGTGGATGTGTGGTTTCTGAGGATGGGACTTAAGGATAACGTTATCCAGAGACATCAGCAAGTTTATTTGTCCAAGCCTGGCTTTAATGAATTGCCTTTGGTCAATTTTTGTCCTGTTTCCATATGCTGAGAGAGGAGACATATATATGTATATAATTACATGTTCTGCTCATCAACTGTTCTTGAAACCACAGTTCAGTTTGAACTAAATTTAATGGAAGGCTTGAGGACACGAAGTTAATAAAAGCTTGGAGGGAAACCAAAACTGAGGATGTAACTAGTGGAGGGGCAATTACCAGTTGGGTCCTGCCTGGAAGAAAAAGCCAGCTGGCTGATGAGTGCATGTGCTTTGACCAGCCAGTCAGAACACACAGAGCTCAGTGTTGTGCCTGCCTGCAATTACCCAAACTTGACCCAGCACACAAGGACTTAGGGCTGAGTTGGCAGTACTGTAAAGGACTGAGGAAAGCGCTGGTTGATATGAATCTGTAAGAACAGTCTTGATTAATTTTGCATCATACAAAATGTCTTGCTTTATTGATGTTTTCTAGAGCAGAGAGAACTGGATCTGTTTTGTAGATGATGACTTGAATATTTCTTACAGTTTCTGTGTTTCTGTGATCGTTTTGCCTTAAGAGGATTAATAGGAGGTCTAGAAACATTATTTTCTTAATCTTGAACATTTCTGTTAGACCTCTTAACAAAAGCTTTTTTTTGTTACTCCAGCATTATGATTTCCGTTAGTTATGGGTGGAATGATGAATAAGTTTTAGAATTAATCTATTTCATAAATCCATGGCATGCAATGAAAGGAGCTTCTTGTGCTGTAAGTGTAACAAAAATTGATGTTGGGGATATAATTCTATGGAAATTAATCATTCAGGGTATGTTATGAAGGATGGAAATACTTCTACAACTTTCAAATGTTGCATTTGAGCTGAAAATAAGTTGAAAGACAGTGAAAATGTACCATTTTAAGATAAAATAAATTAGGGCTCCTCTAACTGACATGTTTGAAAAGGACAAAATAGAACCAGCAGATAAAATACTAATGGTTGACATAGAAATGACTGATAGTAAAACTTTACTTGATAGTAAAGAATTTTCTTCTGAAATGACAGGTTAACATCATTTGCAATAAAATGCATGTTTTCTCAGAATTTCAGATTTCAAAGCCAAAATAGAGGTGCTTAAAATTCTTTTGCTTTGTGACAAAAAATTGCACTCCTTCAGCTGTGTATTGCAATAAGATGTTGGTCTAGCATATATTAATACTGTGAAAACTTAACACAGTTGTGATGTTTGTCTTGTTTCCTCAAATCTTGGTTGCAAAATAGAACTATATTATGGAGGGGAAAAAAAAGTATTTATTGACAAGGAGCTTTGTGGGGAAGAGGAGCAGATTATAACAAAGATGAAAATCAAATATAGGTCTGTCTATCATGCTTTGAGGGAAAGTTATGCAAGTTTGCATATGTGTTCGTGGCTCTGAAGGAATAAAGTACAGTGAGAAAAGTGGAGGAAGGTGAAGAGGTTGACATATGAAAAGGAAAGGAAGTGTTAAGTTTCATGACTCCCCCACTTATTGTCTGTTAGAAATACTTCAAGCAAAAAGTGAATATCTTCAAAGGGAATTTCAGCTCCCATTGGCAGTGAATTTTTGTAAGGAGGCTTATTTTCCCTGTGGAAACATATCTGCTTTTAATCACTCCAGTAAGCAATTGGTTTCTTTTATGGGCTTTAATTCAGTATGCTTTATGAGTCCAAACCTTTCTTCCTCATGTGAGTTTTGGCTGGGTGAGGCGAGAGGAATTAGGCCCTAAAATACCATGATGCTTGGCTTAAGGGGGTTCTAAATCATACAATAAAAGCATTTAGAGGTTCATGTTCTCCATGGAATGCATATGTAATTCCTGTAGATGTTAACAGAAATTCTTACCGTTACTTTCAAGGTCAGAGTTGTATTAACTGCTGAATTGGAGCCCTTAAAGCGTCTTCGTACTTCAGTGGTATCTCCATGACTGAAGTCAAAGGCAGTTGCTGGTAGCTTTTTACCTGTGAAGGACAGAAAGTGTAATTTACCAGGGTCAGCCTGAGTGCAGTTGCGTTAAATTGTGTGTAGATTTTGCTCTTGGGCAAAGACCCTTCAGTCACTACTGTCTAAAGGAAAGTGAGAAGGGCTTATGACCGTTCCCAGGGATATTGCTTAATTTATGAGCTTGTTGGAGCTTCTAGGAAGCCTGTCTTTATGTAAGATAAGCTGCTTTTGTAGACTTTTCTGATACCAGGTGAATCTTCCTCTTAATTTCTGGGAACAAATTCAATTCTTAGCTAGATCAAGGGCAAAAATTTGATGGTTATAAGCATTATGCTTGTGAAGAGAAAAAAAAATATCAAGGAACTGGTGAAGTGAAAGCATTTATTTGAGATTTTATCTATGTGTGTTTTAGGGGAGAAGCATGTAGTGCTGTCAAGACCAGTGCTTTCAACCAGACCCATAAAAAGTTTATCTCAAGTTGCTGGGAAAACAAAGCAATGTGGGATATCTACAGTTGTTGACATTCAGGATGATCTTATATATGCTACTTAAATAAATTTCCACAATGTGTTGCTTACTGTTGACTTACATTACCAATTATACCCATACTGCTGAAGATGTCTATTATTACGGAACAAAACCTTATTGTATATTGCATTGTTTCACTTGGGCTCCTGAGACTAATACCACAATTTATAATGTGATGCAGAGAATATACTTATGCAGTCAAAGCAGTTTGGTTAAGGGCACAGAATGAAAAGCAGTACTGTTTTGGTGACAATGCTTCAGTTTAACACTGGTGTTTCTGGAAAAAGTCATGTGTGTCCCCATCCCCCCTAACATTCCAGCAAAAAAAAAAATCCTAATAAAATCAAAATTGCATTTCATAGTGTATTTCCATATGTTTATTGCACTTCAGTAGTTTGAATAAAGGAGAAATAAGCTTATTTTGGCAATAAACTTTGTGCCTCCCAATAGCCAGTTAGGAAGCCTAGGCACAACACTGCTTAGTTGTAGGTATAATTCATTGTAACATAATACTCGGGCTGGAATGTAAACTTGTAGAACTAAAAATGATTTTTCTGTATCCAGTATATTTAAGAAGGAATTAAGACAATTCATATGCCATTGGTAAAAATGAGCAACAATGTGTAATTTTGAAAAAGATAGTTTAAAAGAGATGAAATACATAAACCCCATCTCTCTACCACTTTGCATTATAACTTCTTCACAGTAATTGTCAAAAGGATTCTAAAGAAAAATGTAGGCATGAAGTGGGATAAAGGAATAAATGTTTGACTTATTGGGAAGTATCTAATTATATATGCTGCTGGTGAAGAGCTTGATGCTAAAGACTGTACAGACAGCATCACCTTTGAAGTTATCAGGAGTTTTTTTCTGTGTAAGATCAGGAGAAATGTGTATCTTGATTTTTAAATTCTGTCTGTTAGTGTTAAGCCACTGCCACCAATGGCAGCATGAAAGTTGCACTGTACCTTCAGTAAGATGCAACATTCTTGATTCAATCTAGTTATTGGAAGTTGACATTTCACACTTCAGCTCAGATCTATAATGAAGTACAGGAGCAGGAAATGTATTTGGCTTGCACTTCTATGCTACCCACAGAACAGCCTGAATATTTCTCAGATTTTGTGCAGAGCAGGGGATATTATTTCTGTTAACAGTTTCAAATGTCAGTAAGCAAGACCAACCCTTGCATTGCTCTTATGGAATAGTTAAACATTTTTTGAAATATCCCATCTCAGTGGTTCACGTTCAGCTTAGATGACATAGGTAAGATGAGTTACTATTAGATAAGGTTCTGAAACATGACAGATTCTGTGTGCACATGTGCAATATGCTTTTACATTAAACAATTACTCTGTATGCCAGATTCAGCTGTTTGCATTGGTTCTGGCTGGGCACATATTTTAAAGCCTTATATTATATACAGGAAACTTAGCAAATAAGATGTTTTCTGGTTCAGCTACAGCAGAAGCAGCAGTACACTGTCTCTGTACTGGGGCTGTTGACTCCTGACAATGCTTTTGAGTGTCCAGCCACCAAAATTTTCTTCTGAGCAGGATAAATGCCAATTGAGCAGGATAAATTAAATGGTGCAGTGCTTTAAATGTCAGTTAAAGAAAGCATTGTGTATACCTTTTGGTTTGTAAAGTCATTGTGATAATTTGAGAGAATTATTGAGGTACAGTATATGAATTTTTCATGGTGTTAGGGATTTTATGTATTGGTGTCAGACTGCAAACTTAATTTTGAGTGTACATTTTGTTTTCTGCCACGTCTGCCTTCTCTGTTCATACTGAGCTAAACTCAAGGAGGTGTCAGAACAAAATCTTGTACCTGCATGGAGCCAACAATAAGGGATGGTCTAATTTTAACTGTCTATTCAAATGAAATATACTTTGGGGAAAAAAGATGGGGATCACCCTTCCTAGTTCCTGCGTAGGGTAAGATTTCAGATCTGAACTTGAAAATCAAGTAAGCGACAGTATGTCACCTGGCAGGAAGCTGTTGTCTCTCTTGGTCAGAGAATTTCTGATCAGCTTTGACAGGCCAGCTGGAAAGTTTTTACAGCCATGTGTTAATAGGAAAATGAAGATGTGGTTAGATGTATATGCATTCTGTCTTTGGCTTAGTTTGATTAGTGTAGGTAAGAGTTACACTGGACATTACGGAAACAAGTTTGTCCTAGTGGTCAGAATTAATTGCATAATCACTGGGGAGCTGCTGCTGTGTACTGGTGAATGGTAAGACATCTTGTGACACCTCCTGTTTGATACTGACAGTTCTATTGTGTGCTAATCTATCCTTCAGGTACCCTTGTACTTCTCTTTGTTGTGATGGCTACAGAGATTACCTAAATTCCCTCATAAGAGAGAGATCCAGTGCTTTGTAGGGTCAACTTTGCCCAGGGTTGACCCTGGCTCTGACTTAAAAGACTAGGATTTAAAGGATGATGATAAATAGTATGTGAACTGAAGCAAGGAAATGCATTTGTATTTTTGTAGATCTTCTGACCCGGAGTTGTTTGGAGATTTCTTGCAGACTTCTGTGATTATTTACTTTCATTGATGCATAACTCCAAAATGTTTGTAAGAGACAACTTTGGGCAGTTAAGTGCCTGAGCAGTGAAGGTGATGGGGTCTTGGCATTCTGCGGGGTCTTGGACAGGTGGAGAGCCTGTGTCTAGGGAGGCACCCGAGAATCAGAGACAGCAGAGAGGTTGCAGACTGTTGAGATTGATGAAAACTAATCACACATGAGTTTCTGATGGAATTGTGGTAATGCTGGTATTGGTCACCACACACACATTTGCAAACATCCTAGCACAGTTGCGGGAGGAGAAAAATCATTGTTCTCTGAAAGAGTTTTGTTCTTGTCTTTTTTAAATAAAGGTCAAACAATCTGAAAATACTTATTGCCTCAATGTTCAGGGAAGTGCAACAGCATGTTAGAGTGAAACTGTAGGAAAGAATTGTAAAAAGAAATCACTGAACGTCCTGAGTTTTCTAGTTTTAGAAATCAAGGGAGGGGGCGAACATCAAATGGACTAGATTATCCAGTCCTTTGATATATGTGGAAAAAAACTAAAATACTCTGGTTTTTGTCAATTCCTGCCATTGTCCCCTTTTAAGGTATTGATTAGATTAAAACATCTGTGGTTATCATGTAAGAGAGCTGGGGACTCTGTATCTCAGGGGACATGCTGTTGAACAACAGAAGTGGTCTGACTAATGAATAATTTAAATGCATATTCTTGACTGTTGTAGAATGACCTTTGATTGGAAGCCTGACAAAAATTCTAAATTACAAAACTGGATAATTCTTATAAAATGGCATAGTTCTTATGTCTCCTCCTCTTAGCTTCCCATTTGAAAAAGCTGTTTGTGTATGTAGCTAAGCAGTCATCTGATTTCTTGTGTAAGTGATGCATCTTAAGGTGTTCATAGAGGACCTATGAGTAGCAGTGAGAAAAATGCAGGTTTGTCTTTCATCTGGCTGGGGCATGTGCAACTTTAATGCTGACAGGTTTTAACATGATAGGCAAATGGTGTAAAATTTGAAATGGGGAAAGAGTCCCACAGAAAAGTGTTACACCTTAGGTTGTGACTGCTATTTTAGGACAGCATATCAAACCTATCTGTGTGTAAGGACCTTCAGGGTCTGTTTTAAATATGTCCAAAACCTGAGAGTGTTTTATGCTGCTGGAGTTGTGTCTCAGAAGGTTCTTCTGAGCCCAGTGAGCCTTGGGAGTGAGGGCAACCTTTTGCATGGTGAGATTGTAGAGCCCACCCTTGGCATCTCCAGTGATGAGGGAAAGCATAAACACAAAGCGCACAACCTTCCTAAAAGCCTTAGACAGACCATCTGTTGGGTCAGAAACATTGCCCAGTGAGCTATGCATGTGAGTACTCATAGTAGTTGTGGGGGAGGGGAAGCTGAGAAGACTGTAAACATCCTGCTGACTTCTGATACTTGAAAGGCCAAAGAAGGCCTGTTTTCCAGAACATAGCATCTTTCAGTGAGCAGAACCTTGTATCAGTTGAGTCTTCTGGTCCCCTACCTTCATCTGGCCTGGCACATCCCGGGGGATGTGGGGTCCCTGGCAGTCTATAGGAGTGTTCTGTGCTCTGACTAGATGGCAGAAGTCATCAGGTACAACGGGAAGGAATTTCTGCTTGGAAGTTAGGATTAGTAACAGCATACATTATCACAACTCAACAGTAATTTTCCAAGATAATATAGTAAAACATGGTATCTTTTATATTTTTTTCGTATTAGACTAGTCTCTTGCTTCATTCTTTTTCTACTTAACTACCCTGAGTAATTCTCTAAAGAGAAACCAACCTACCAAAATTTCCACAGTGGAATTGTCTTTTAATGTATTCTGAATCTTTTATCTTTGAGCAGAAGTGGTATTCAGTGGTCATGTAAGAAGTATACATTTATTTTGAGTGGATAAATTCCAACAACCTTTTTTCAGTAAAACAGTTCATTTCAAATGTCGGCTACCATACTTAAGATCAGTGTGTCTTGAGGACGTATGTAAAGCTAAGTAGTCTCGTGCATCAGAGTGAAACAAAATACATGTTTCAGAATTTTCAAAGCATCATCAATTCTGTGACAAGAAAATGTTTTTTAATAATACATTTATTGGGGAACATGAGGGTTGGAATTGTCTAGAGGGAGAACTTGATTTTTTATTAATTTGAGCTACACTGGTTTCAATTCCTTTGTATTTGCTACAGCAGCTGAAGAATGACAGCATATATTTTATGTACATAAAATGTAGGTATATGCCTGTGCACTTGTCCATGTATTTTGAAAGACTGACTAAAAGTTAGGAAGGATAAGCACATGAAAAAGTGGGGGCAGCAAGACTTCTTTTTCTATCTATGTTGCCATAAAATTGTCAATGTCTTCCATAGGTTGTGAGCGTATTTGAAGTATACATTTCAGAGCTGCCTTCCTGAAAGAAGGAAAGAGCATGATACATTTCAATTACCTGATGTATTTTCAAATGGGTGTTTCCAGGTCAGCTAATCATGTAGGCTCTGCGTGATCAGTGGACAGTAAAAGAAACCTCCAATAGAAGGTTATCATTCTGTTCTTTTATAGGTATTTAAAGATAGGTAAGTTGGGTGAGATGAATTTTGCCCAAATAGTAGAAGTGATCAAACAAGGTCTTTGCATAGTAATATTTCAGTCATTTGTAAAGACTACTTTTTACTTGTAAACCTGTAGTATGTCACTGGAGTTAG
Source organism: Falco punctatus (assembly GCF_963210335.1). Taxonomy (NCBI): domain Eukaryota; kingdom Metazoa; phylum Chordata; class Aves; order Falconiformes; family Falconidae; genus Falco; species Falco punctatus. Next base: position 104,516,102 of record NC_137581.1, on the reverse strand, counting down.
AAGCTTGCAGGAAAAGAGGAACAGTGCCTTTGTGTTTGAAATGAAATAACATGGTTTGAACTAGGCCTGAGCTATTTTTTTAAATAAAACAGGATGTTGAGTGAATTTCAGACCTATTGTATTATACAACTTAAGACATGTAGTAAAAACTTTTAAGTATTGCACTGGCACAGACACTGGAATGCTTAGACACACTTTTCTATAGGAATGTGTCTTATTTTTATACAGCAAAATGGTTACTCCTTTGCCTTTTAAGACTTATTCTTTACCTGTCTTTTTGCATGTATTTGGGAAATGTTTTGATGTGATTAAATAAAATACCCGAGATCATCATGTCTCATATGTATGCAATGTCACACTGATAATACTGGCTATAAATTTTAAACTTTCTTTCTAGAGTAGAAATGCTAACTCTTTAAGTCTAGAAATGCCTGTAATGCTACAAAATGGAGCAATTACTCTGCATTCAAGCCCCTCTTGCACTTAGGTAGAGATAGTATTCAGACCTGCCTATCAGAAAAGGACGAGTGAAAATCCTCTCACTATCCTTAGCAGTCCCATACCAAAAGTACTGTGCCTTGCTATTTTCCTCTGTTTGTCTGAAATGTTAGAGTGATGTTGGAGGCTGAAAGAAGCAAGCCCAGTGCATACTATTTTCCAGCTTTCTTCGGCTATCCTACTGACTCCTGAGGGAAACATCAGCTTTGCTTGTAGCAAAAGAAGGGCTACTTTGAATTGCATCAGCATCACAGTATTTTGAATATTTTCTGGCAGTGCAAACCTACTTTATAGACACTGTTCAGGTAAGCTGGAGTTCTGGGAGATGTAGTCCTGTCTTTAAATACTTGAAATAATAAAAAGAGAAATGCTTTATCACCAGTAGGATTGACGTAGTCATCACTGACCTATCAAAAACTGATGGATGGCTGTAGGAGCAACTTATTTTCTGTGTTCCCAATCCATAGTTAAGGTGAAGGGGGTTTTATATGAGTTTAGGACAGGGAGACTTAGGACAGATGAAGGGTATTTACAGCATGTTTAGAAGTGAATTGTCAAATACCAAACTATTTCAAATATTATTTTGTATTAGAGGATTTTTTACTGGTGAGAAGTTTGGGGATTACTTACATACTTAATCAGCTGCATACTTTATAACTTTAGCTGTTTTAACTTGCTACTTTTTAGTTGTTGCTAGCAATATTTTTGATTCATTGTAATTTTTTTTTTTTTTTTTTGTCACTAGTATCTGAAGAACAGGGAGGTCTGAGGTTTGAGAATCTGAAAAAAAACCCCACAAAGTCATATTTTTGTAGTATTCACCAGGAGGAGACTTCCTGGATAACCTTAGGAACGATGAATTTCATTAACTTAGCTCCCCCTAACTGTGATCTTAAAATGCAATCTTCTGCTAAAGTAAGAAGCTCTGTTTCTTTCAGATAACCTGGCTTCATCTCTCTTCTTTGGGAGAGCTAGACAGTAGGTCTATCTGTGTTATGGGATTCATCTCACTGATGTAGTGACCTTGTTTTCATGGCTAAACTTCACTTCATTGATACCCTATTTGGAAGCCTGTACTTGAATCTTTTCATAAGAAGTTCAGATATGCATCATGCTTTTCACATGCATGTTTTTACACAAACAACAACCCCCTCTGGCCCTCTTATAAGCCCTGAATGCATCTCAATTCACTGAACATAGATTGGAAATCAGTGGAGTATGTATAGTCTTGTGCTATGCTCTTGAGACTTTAGGAGAAATTAATGAAGCAGATGGGCAATAAAACGCAGGAGACCACAACAAATCAGGCAGTGTTAAGGATAAGGGGGCGTGGGGCTGAAATGGACTGATTATATATATCAAATCTGCAATGTCCTGAAAATGAGGAGCAACTTTACACCAGTTTCACAAGCTAACATTCTTGAAGTACTTCAGAATAGCATAAAGCAGCAGGAGTGTTGATATAGCCTTAAATCTTAAATGAATAAAGAAAAATACATTTTGCTGTCTTTGCCTCCATCACTGGCTATAATAGCTGCCTGCTGTACCTCCTCAAGAGCTGATGCCAGTGTTGCTACATTCAACTTGCAGCACAGATAAAACACGGGATTGTTTTGTGTGTACCAATGTGCAAGCAGGCGTGAACCTGAGCACTCACAGAAGCCCCCGCTGTGAAGTAGTGTGCCTTCACCGCATGCTGCTGGGGCACCCAGGTGGATTGCTTGTATGCCACCTGTTGGATGAGGGGACATGCCATGCTTGTAACTGCTCCAAAGCCTGCTCGGAAGGGCTGACGGAGGAATATTTTAAGTGTTTCTCCCCCTCTCCTTTTCTATTGAGTTCATGGTATACTGTTCACATGACAGGCTAATTATGTATTTTGGTAGGGTAGCATACATATTTTGACATATCTGACACTGCTTAGCCTCTTCAGTCGCATTACTTGTCAGTGTTTATTTCTACCTTCTCTTAAGTTATTAGAACAGTACACAGTAAAAGCAATAACCAAGCTGTCAGTGAATAGTGCTGCATTAAAAGAAAAGTGACTCAAAGCTGAGGTAAAACGTAATGATCCTTTGTTGGCTCATTATGCTTGGATTGCTGTTTCTCATACCCTCTGCAATATATGAAAGACCAGTTCTAAAAGCTCAAAGGCTGGCAACATGGAATCTGTCATTTACTTGATATTAAACATTATTTCAATGTCCTCCAGAGAACAAATGCTAAAAGGCTTTTAGCAAACTTTAAATTATTCCTGTCTGCTACAAATGATCATCAACATGAAGGGTTGGTTTCTGACATGCACCTCAAGTGATAAACTGTTGATTAACTTCTCTTATATGACTAGATATATTCAAATATCTTATTTCAACTACATGAGTTAATGAAACCTAGCCATATACTTACTTGGGCTACTGTTATCACAGTAGTCAGTATATGACCCTTTGATTAATAAAAGAATTGTCCTTTTGACCATATCTGGATAATGGGGGGTGGTGGGGTGGGGGGTAGTGTGGGGTGGAAGAAAGCACAACATTAAGGAAAAAATCATAAATGTTCTGTGGAAAACAGGTGCCTTAAGAAAATGTTAATTTGAAAACCAAACCAACAACATATTCAACCAGTTATTTGTGCAACACAGTTACTCAGCAAATAAAATGTATTTTCATATTTTTTAACCGCTTGGAAAAGTCAGGAAGGCATGAAAGAGGTCTTATTTTGGCACTCTGTTTAACATCACGATGGAAACAAAAGCATTCACTGGTGTGTAATTTGGGCATTAGGTTTTAATGAAGATTTGCAGCCCAGGGAAACTCACTGTGGGATCCCAAATAGCATTTGGGTGGGATTGCAACAACTGTAAAGATTTTATCCTAATAATTAAAGCAAGGTATAGGCAAGGTGGAACTCTGTTCAAGCATGTACAGAAACTGTTGTTCCTGTTGCTCAGATAAAATGTGCAATTTGGCTTGAATAATTGTTTACATGACTCAGAATAAAGCAAGCAGAATGCTGCAGTAATACCTGCATTGATTATTGTTTTGGGAGTTGTGGTCTGCGTAAGCTTATACTTCTCCTATGCCCCCATATGTGAGACTTTCTTAAGATGAAGTAGCTACAGAAATAATACATACTGTGCCGTTTATGAATTGTATTAAAAAAACAAAAAAAAAAGCAAGCTGTTTCATCTGGATGATGAACTACCCATATATGAATACAATAAAGTAAGCACAGATCACTGTTTTGCAGAAGCTGTTCTATAACTTTGTGCTGTAATACCATGGATCAGGTTTTATGTGGTTTGCCTTTCATTTGTTTTTGTTCCTCTGCTACATGCATTATCTTACTTCTGCTGTTGTGAGCAGTTGTAGAAGGGTGTGTTGTGCTTTGCAACTTGAGTTTCGTGGAAAATAATTTGATATATAATATTCTACTGAACTTAGAGCTCAAGTTGAAAAGGCTACAGTAATCTGTGTTCTTCCTTCTTGACTTGATGTTTTCCTAGTTATTGAGGTTTTGCTTGTTACCTTTATTATTCACCTTTGCTTGTTACTTTTGTTCAATAAAACATTGTCATCAGCCAGATCAAGAGATAAGTCTGTAAAGGGTACGTCTGAAAATTGGTAGCTGCATAATAGAACCTGAAGTTCAGACAATCTCACATATTTAAGAGCAGTCTTTTTTTTTTTTTTTAACAAAACAAAACAAACAAACAAAAAAAGGCAAAAAGCAATTATTTAGGTGGATTTTAGATGTTTTCCTGGTGACTTCTAAATTCTTGGGAAGGAGTCTTTTAGACAATAGTCTCCTTCCTGCATGAGTGTAGTGTTTTTAGTGTCTACATGCTGCTGCTTGTGAGTATGGTAATGTCAAACACAAACAGTGCAGTACTTTCTAATTCTTTACTTGTGAAGATCATTTCTCATTTGTGTATGTGGCCTTGATGATCTTGAATATTTCTATTAGATTCCTGTGGCATTCTTGTACTGTGGAATATCTTTTCAAACTGTCAATAGATACTAATAGATGTAAACAAAGCCTGACATTTTGTATATCTATTTCAAGGCTTTATTAAAAATACCCGTTTCTATCATGTCCTGGATATTTTTTGGACATCTTCCTTCTTTCTACTTGGAAGCATTTACACTCAAATACCAGAAGCATTCTTATCTGAATCCCAAAGCTTTGTACGAGCTGTTCTTTCCATCCTGTGTGGTATCAAGTGGTAGTCAAGCAGGATTTTTGTTGGTTTATTCATTTCCATTTTTCTTTATTACACAGTGTGTTATGTGAAACCCTGTTTGAAAAGTAACTTCCACAGGCATGTGTTTGGATACTCATACAGGAGGAAACCTGTTCCAGCAAAGCAGGAACATAGCTAAGTCCTGTGTTTTAGAGTTCACAGAATGACAGAATGGTTGAGGTTGGAAGGGGCCTCTGGTGGTCATCTGGTCTGCTCAAGCAGAGCCACCTAGAGCCACCTAGAGCCACCATGCCCAGGACCATGTCCAGATGGCTCTTGAATAACCCAGAGGTGGGAGACTCCACAACCTCCCTGGGTGATCAGTGCCAGTTCTCAGTCACCCTCACAGTGAAAACAAGTGTTTTCTTATGTTTAGATGAAACCTTTAGTGTTTCAGTGTGCCCATTGCCTCTTGTCCTGCACTGTGCACCACTGAGAAAAGCCTGGCTCTCTCATCCTTACTAACCTCCATACAGGTGTTTGTGTTGATTGAGATCCTCCCTAAGCCTTTTACTTCTCTGGGCCGAACAGTTCCAGCTCTCTCAGCCTTTCCCCATAGAAGAGATGCTTTAGTCTATTCTGAACGGCCTTTCACTGAACTCTCTCCAGTATGTCCTTGCCTTTCTTGCAGCGGGGAGCCCAGAACTGAACCCAGCACTCCTGATGTGGCATCACAACCAACGCTGAGGGGAAGGGACCACCTCCAATGATGGCCCCTCAACCTGCTGGCAAAACATGTCCTAATGCAGGCCAGGATATCATTAACCTTGTTTGCTGCAAGGGCACATTGCTGGTTCATGTTTAACTTGGTTGTCCACCAGGATCTTCAGGGCAAAGCTGCTTTCCAGCTGGGTGACTGCCAGCCATATATTGGTGCCTGGGGTTGTTCCTCCCCAGGGGCAGGACTTTGCCCTTGCCCTTGTTGAACTTCACAAGGTTCCTGTCAGCCCATTTCTCCAGCCTATTGAGGTACCTCTGCATGACAGCACAACCATCTGGTGTACCAGTCACTCAAAGAGGGAACCGAGGACACTCAAACCATTCTAGAACCTGAAGTGAAAACATTAAATGTCTTGCTCAGATTTCTGATAACTCTCACAGCGTCTCATCAGAGTGCATTGAGAGGACTTGGCTCAGAAAGAAATGGGTCCAGTCTTTCAAGTATAGGTATCCAAATCCTTGGCTCCCAAATTACTTTTTTTTAAAAAAAATCTGGAATACATCCCAAATGATTTCTGAAACTTGCTGGTTTAAACCCATAGGAAAATAAGTCCTTTAATTTATGTATTTGGGAACAGTTTTAGTTGTGTGAGGAAGCTAGGAAGTTTTGAGGTCCTATCCACAGAATGCCAACAAAAAAAAAAACCAAAACCAACCTGCCTGCTCATACCCAGTGTCCTAATTCTGTTTGTGGGCAATTGTTACAAACCACGAACACAGTTTTTGCTTTGATTTTATTTTTTGCATGGTTCTGATGATTATTTACATAACATTGCAATGTGTATGACTCTAAAATAATTAGAGTAGAAGACAGGGAGGAAAAAAAGTGGAAAGTGCTTCAAGCGACTCACAGGTAACCCCCAAAGCTCAAAAGAGTAGGAGTATGTTCAATAAAGAACAGATACAGAATGAGTGCTAACACTGGATTGTTTGTTATAACAGATGGATTTTGAAGAGAGTAGGGAGTGTGGGGCTGTTGGCACATTTTCTTTGTCAATTTGGAATTAAGGCCTAGATGGTGTCTGGCCAGTACAGGATTGTCCAGGGACATTCAAATGAATAAACCCCTTGCTTTCTTCTCTGGTTTATCCTGGCTGGTCAAGAGAGAAAAATCATCATAATCCCTATGATTTGAAGTGTAGGGAAATAAATTACTTATAGAAGAGACAAGAAAAGAAAGCAAAATAGACTGGGTGTGATTTTTTACTCTTCAAGAACATCATCACTGTATCAGTGAGGGACATCTTGCTGACTATAAGAAACACTGGACTGAGTCAAGTAACTGAGGTAGTGCACGGAATACCTCAATGGAAAATACCAGCAGCAATTTGTGCCCTTGCCTGTTCAGATACAAATTTCAAAGTAGAAAGAATTGGTAGAAATATCTGTATTCTGAAATTTAAAATGAAAGTTCTTTGAGCTCCATGTAAAGATAATCTGGTTACAGAATTGATTACATCAGTAAAAGGTAAAAAAAAACCAAAACAACAAACTTAAATCTGCAAATATGCAAGAATAGAAAAGATCAATGTTTTGTGTTGGATGCATTAGTCTGTTGGGAATTCAGTTGAAAAGAGACTACAGAGAGAAAAGTGTGATATACTTTGGAAAAAAAATTGATGGTGAAGTTTCATAAAATCAGATGTTAATGTCTGTCTAAATCTCTTAAAAAATCAGAGACCAATTTAAATGTTTCATTTAGTGACATTGACCCAACCATTACAAAAGTACACAAAGCTACTTATTTCTTGTAAATAGGGATCTTGTTTGCACATAAGTCTCTAAAGCACACTATTTCTGAAGAAAGAGAGATTGTACAGGATATAAGGGTTAGAATGAAGTAAATCTGAAATTACTGAACTGGTTGATTTAAATGCAGTGAATACTAAGTCTCTTAATGAATCACACATCATCATAGTTTTGCCTCACTTTAGACAACCTTATCTTTGTACTTAGAGACATGCCATGCACACTTTTTTAGCATGATTGCTGCTCTGTGAATCACACTACTACAGTATCTGGCAATCTGCTACTGGAGTTTCTTCTTGCCATTTGCAAAAATTGACTTTGTGTCTACAGCAGTGACTCAAGCTGATTCTTCCCCTTTGTTAATCGGAGAGTGAGCATAGAATTAGAAATGTGAAAGATGGTACCTCTGGCAATACTGTCCTTTGATGTTTATCTTTTTCAGGGAAAAGTACCTTCCTCCTCAAGCTTTTGCTGGAGGCATTGTCAGTCACTGAGAAGCTTTCCCCCAGATGTACACCTGGTCAGAGTGAAGAGGAAGAGCTTGTTCCTTATTGCCATTTTACTGGTACCTCATCAGCCTCTTGTAAGGTTTTGGTGTTTTTTTCTGTATCTCTTAGGGCTGCTGCTGTTTGCTTTAGAGAATTCCAGCTTCCATGTGGAGACCTAGCGGCAGGCTTTTCCATTAGCTTTTTGTGCCTACAGAATATTGGCATCATCTTCTTTCTTTCTCCTGCCTAATGTGAGGAACCCTAGACGGAGTGATGACTTCTGTTTTCACTCAGTTGAACTCCAATGCACCTCAGAAATCTTTCTTTCCTGAGACTGCACATATTCCAGCCAGGCCAGCGTACAGATGTTACTGTGTCCTAGACAAGACAAAACATTACTAGTTTCCTTTTTCATTTGCTACCTGCAGATGAATGGGTGTTTTCTTGGATTACCTGTGCTTTGGGAGCTCAGAATCAATATATTCTGGAAAAAAACCCACACTATATGTTGATGTTTATAATCAAAAAAGTTAAATGCAGGGCCAACAAATCTGTATTATGTCTAAAATTCTACACACTTTAAATTACAATATTGCTATAAATGGTATATGGCAATAGATTTTCTGGGCAGATGTGGTAGTGGTGGTGGGCAAGCCCTATAGATGACATTACCTGTCTAACAGAATTACAAAATTAACATAAATTATTGTATTCACTAAAGAAATCCATTTAAAAACTGTTGTGCAATAACAGTCAGATGTAATAGCTCAAATTATCTACTGCCTAGAGAAAAACTTCCCATTTTGTTACCATATTATACATAAGTCTTATTCTGTGTATTAACAGAAAACTTCTATAATCTGAGAGTACTCAATACTTGGATTAGTTGTTAGTGCAGTGGTAGCAGAGTTTCTGATTAAGTGTTTATTTTTTTCTGTACTAAGTTCAGCTTCCCTAGAGACCTACAACTTTCTTGTAAAATTTTTTTCCAACTGAAACTTCATATGTAACCTATTAGCCTATGAGTACGTGTAATAAATTATATTTCCATGAAAAAAAGCAAACAATAAAATATTTCACATTTATATTAATCTTTGCCTTCAAGTAAATCCCATAAAACATCAGTTTATACATAGCTTTGTCTAATAGCTTTTGATAGTTTTGTTGCATTGGTTTGTTTTTTGAAGGATGGCGAGGGGAGGCAGTAGGTAATGTTTAAATGAGGAAGTTCACAGTGGCTTTTTTAATGATACTTCTCTAATTTGTAAACATGGGGTTTCCTGATAGAGTGTGTAATGACATTCTAACAGGCAATCAAGTAGCTCTTGTTAATCATGTATATGCACAAATGTATGTTTTAGATATATATGCTTTGCATATAGTTTATATATATATACTATATGAAATTAAAGTGCTGAACAAGCTGAAAAATTTCTGCATATGTGTATAGAAGTATGTATACACAACATGCAACATAAATATGTGCACGCTTAAGTCAAAGTATGGAAAAACTACTAGCAAAATTATATGTGTTTTTTAGAGGAATGTTGGTACAAACTGGCTTGAAGCAGTTGCATAGAAATTAGATTCAGACATGCAGTGCTCATTTGAAGATATGAATATACAAACATTCATTATTCTTATAGGAAGAGTATTCTAACTTGTTTTTCATGAACTATATAGACAGTCAACACATCCAGTGTGCTGTATTTTTTACTAGGCAATAGGTTGAATATAGTTTGTTTATTTCTTCGAATACTACGTTGGAAATGTTTTTTCAGCACTTTTTGTCGTTTGTTGCTTTATACTTTTATATAGTGTTGTACATTGAATGCAAAAAAAAATTTCTAAGCTCATACACATTTTTCCTGATTACAAAAATTAATGACCAAAGTTATGGGGTGGGTTTTTTTTGTAATATTTAATAGCCTATGTAATCACTTGAGTACAATGTGGAGAGGCACTTCAGTTTGAAAGTAACTTAACTAGTGACTGAAGGGGCAGATGGTCTTTGTTGTGTTTTCTGTTGGAAAAGGTGTGTTTTGACCCACCCTGATATCTGTTAGAGGGGGCAGCATAGTGAGGCAGAAGCTATGAAGGAGGTTTCTGGAGTGCATTGATGATAACTTCCTGACACCGGTGATGGAGAAGTCAGTAGGGGAAGATGCACTGCTAGAGCTGGTACTTAGAAACAAGGAAGGACTGCTTGGGACTTTGGATGCTGGGAGCAGTCTTGATGCAGTAACCATGAGATGGTGGATTGCAGGAGCGGGCTGGAAACTAGGACCATGCATGGCAATGAGTTAGCTGAGGGGAATGTGCTCGAGCTTGTCTAGACAACAATTAACATGATGAGACATGTTTACAGAGCACAGGGGAGTGGGAGACGGATGGTGCCAAGGATGGCGCCAGGGAGAGGTAACACTTTGCTGTTAATTGATGGTAGTTAACCACCAATCAGGGATTGCCTAGCATGCAATGCTTAGCTTCGAGAACCAACCTGTTTAAAATGCGCAGGTTCTGAAAGTGTATATAAACTCGTGCTTCTGTACAATAAATTGACATTTGCTTGCATCAAGCTGCGTCCCGTCTCTTCATTCACCGCAGTGGATTTCAGTATCCTGAAGAGCAGTAGCAAGGCAAGTCATGCCTGATGAGCCCAACAGGTTTATGTGATGAGGTGACTGACTTGGTGGTTTGAGGGGAGAGCTGTGGATGTTGCTGGTTTCAGCAGTGGTTTCAACACTGTTTCCCATCAGATTCATAATTAACAAATTGATAGAGAGTGGATTTAAGTGAATAAGCAGTAAAGTGGGAATGAAAGATAACTAACCTGCTGGGCTGTAAGAGCTGTGATCAGTGGCAAAGTCCAGTCCCCAACAGTGTCCTCCAGGGGGCGACACTGGGTCTAATGTTGTTTAATATGCTCATTACTGACCTGGATGATGAAAACGTGCAAGTTTTGCAGATAACCCCGAACTGGGGTGACAGACCAAACAGGTAGTTGTGCAGCCTTCCAGAGGAGCCTTGATGAGCTGGAGAAATGGGTGAAGGGGAATGTTATGAAGTTCAACAACAGGAAACATGGAGTCCTGTGCTTGGGGAGGACAAAGCTGGTGCCCAAGTATAGGCTGGGGATGTACAGACTGGAAAACAGTTTGGACAAGAAGGTATGGGAGAGGCATGGGGTGGTGGTGGTGATGTCCTGGTGGACCCCCAGCTACCACGAGCAACCAGTGCACCCATGTGGCAAAGAGCGGTATTATCATCTGTGGAGATGTTCACAATTTAACTGGCTGTTGTCCTGGGTGCTTTGCCTTGCGTACCAGCTCTCTGAGCCGGGGATTGGACTACACAACCTCCAGAGGTGCCTCCTAACCTCATCCATTCTGTGAAGATACTTACACCTACAGGCTACCAGCTTTATTTTGGTGATAAGCAGGTTCCTAAATGCTTTCTGATAACTAGACACTTTGTTGCTGTACTTTCTGTGTCAAAAATTGGAATATTTTTTTTCTTTTTTGGAAGAATCTTCTGAGGACAGATACATTCACATCATTAAGTATTCAGATGCAGTAGTAACAGTATCCATGGAAGTACTTTAAATACAATGGTGCTTTGTGCTCCCTTTGATTACAAGTTCTGTCTTACTGCATGAAGTGTCAACATTGATTTCAAGTAATTGAAGGAATAATCTGTTATGAATTATTAGCATATGTAAAAATGTGAATATGTCAGTATAAATGCATAATTACTGTACTATATTATTCTTCTTGCCTGTGAATATTTCAAAATAACACAATCAATAACTCAAATTATAAAGTTTGGTTTTGCTGTTATTTGTGTTACAATTGTGCTTAATAATCTGTCATGCATTGCAAAACTTTTTTTCTATGAATATTTTTGTGTGTACTAAGGGGTAAACCATATATTGCTGCTTTGTCTCAGTTAAATTTTCTTTGTTGCATTTAATAGACAGGGGAAAGCACTGCTTTTTTTGTTTTGTTCAACAGAGGGAGAAATTAGTGGTTCTGTATTTGCTAGTTTAGCTCTGCAACGCAGCAAAACTCCATGCATGCATCAAGAGGCAAGGTGCAAAATCACTGGGGGATGAGGTATCAAACAAATTTAGAGAGTAAATGTCTGATACATCTGTGCAAGTACACAGTAGTGACATTTCAACTGCTGAAGTTACTAAGCTGCTCAGTATGTTGACCAAATGTTTTTTAAGGAATAAGTCATCCTGTACACACAATAACTGAGTTTATGCATACTGAGATAGTGTTCTGTATTTTTGTCCATGGTCTGTTGCAAAGAAATAAGGGATAGTAGTCACAAAATGCAGGTGCAGTCTCCAAGAGGGGTAATAAGAGCTGTGTGTTGATGAGGCTCTGTGGAAGGAGAAGAGATCTGAACAGGGACTTCTCACCTATTATTTCTATCTTCACATTAAAACATTAAAAATAATGTATAGACATTTGATGGAAGAGGAACAGAAAGATTCTCAATGCCAAAACAGATGGCTGTAAAGCCTGTATCCTCAAAAAAGCCGTAGTATATAATTAGCATTCATCATTGTGAGGAACAGTAATTACTTATTGTGTATAGAAGCACAAAGAAAAAGTATATGATATACCTTTGATACATTAGAGTGAGAAAACTTGTAGCTAAATCTAAACTGTCCCTTGTTTGATGATAATAATGGTACCCTAGAAGATACTTACACTTTTATTTTAGAGATCAGTTAGAGAAAAAGGTTAATAGCAAATATTTACTCAGTGTTTCACTAACATCACAACTTTGATCAGTTTGTTTTCAACAAATTTCAGAAAGCATCAGCAAAAGTTGTCAGTTAACTCTAGAAAATTTTCAAGCAGGTTTTGTTTTTGTAATTGAGAATAATAGGTAGATATATTTATCTTCTTTGTCATGTCTGGAGATCTTTATCCATGCGTATAAAAATTGCATGCGTAAGTGAACATTTTCAGTAGGTGTTCAGTAATAAGCATTTTGACTGTAAATTGACACAACATACAATTCTTCCCAATGTAATTTTAAATGGCCTTTTAAAAAATAAACTGAGTGATAGTCTTACTAATTAGTTGCCAATAAAAACAAATGAGTGACTATCTGCCTGTCAGTATTCCCCACAGTAATTAGTCATCTTTGAAATATTACAGCCGAACCAAATACGAATTCCCAGGCACAATATAATACCTTTTTTAGAAATATTTTATGTTGTAATCCTCTGTTTGTAAGTACCATCTGAGTTTTATTTTTTGAAGATGAATGATTTGAGTTGTGCATGGATATATGAGAATTTCTCAACTCAGTATTATATACGGTAACGCCAAACTTCTCTTCCCTGTGGGTACTGTGTTCAGGTTAGATTTCAGATGGAGCAGCTATAGTGAATGAAGTAAATGGTTAAGTAAATCTATTACTTTTGGAGTTAATGAGAAATGGCAGTCTTGAGTCTGATAGAAAATCACCACAGGAGAATTCAGAGCTGAGTTGTGAGGACACAACCATGCCACTTAGTGACAGAGAATCCAAGATCATCTTAGTAAGTGCAATGAGCAAAGCAGGTGGATAGTAATTTTTACTCTAGCACACTTCTCTCTTCCCCAGTGTGAGGTTCAGGCTATTGTTTGGAAAAAAAATTACAAAGTAGTGTGCTGAAGAAAGGGAACAACCATTGAAGCCATAAATAGAGGGGCAGGACTGGGCACAGGCCAGGTAGTTTTTCCTTTCTAAGGCGCTCGATCCCTGCTGTGTATATGTGATAACAACACCTTGCTCACACCCTCTGTCTCAAGGGGAACAAAGCCCAAAGAGAAAAACTATCTATTGGCTAAAGGGGAGCACATATCCAGAGCTGTAACACCTCCATGTTGTGTCTAAACTAATAAAAAAGCCTTGTCTATTAAAGTCATCCAAATGAAAAGCCTACATGCTTGTAAGGATATAAAATCTTAATTCAGAAAGTGCTTTATGGAGTCCCCTCTCAGCTGGCCTGAGATCCCTTATCATCGTCACGCAGTGATTGTACTCTGAGCAGGTCATATGTCCATTTAGTTTGTCACTTGTAGCTTGCTATAATGTGTTGATCAACTCTGTAGCCTATTTCTTTACTTTTCTGTGTGTTGTTTATTATAACACTATCAAGCATGATCAACATAGGATCACTACCTCCATTATATCAACAGGGATAGTGGTTTGCTTGTGAGTGTTGATTTATAGTGTTTATTAAAGTAATCATATTAATCACATGGTGAGTTCCTAGTGGTTGGTTGAAATGCCTGGATCTATAACTGGTGAAGCAGATTCCCTGCTCTGGGTAGCAGGTGGAAAGTCTATTGGGTAATGACACCCAGTAAAGGCTTCTGGTTCAGATACAACCATGGACTCAGGGCAAGAGGACATTTACTTGATCTCAGTAAGTTTTTCAAGTTCTGTCTGGTAGCCTCACTTCATGCTGCGCCCAGACATTCTTCCTGCCCCACTGAAATGAGTTGGTTTTATGCTTTGTGGCTTTCTAATGCAGATGGTTGACAAAAGCTGCCAATGGCCTCACTGGTTGTTTGACTTCAACTTTGCACTCACTTGACTTTGTTAACTTGGTTTATTGTCACCTTCAGGTTTCTGTTCAATGTATATCATAAGGCTGTGAAATTGTGGAGACTTCTTTGCAGCTTTGTTTCTTTTTGATGCTTACCCCAGGTACCAAAAGCAGAGCACTCAGTGTATCCCAATTCTACTAGAATTCCCTCCTTACTTTAATGTATACATAGGACTATCTGAAAACACTGATAAGTAAACTTAAACGATTATGATACTTCATCATGTTAGCTGACAAAGCAATGCATAATATTGCTAGCTCTGTATTAAGTATATTTAGTCCTAACTTCTGCAGCCACTGGAGGATGAGAGCCACTTGAATTTAAAGATAAATGAAACTTCCCTGTAACAGTTATCTCTGCTTTGTATATTTTCCTAGAGTGTACCAAAATCATCTACTGAGATAGAGCTATGATGGTGTACTGTCAAGATCTCACTTAACTGAACAATACTTATGGGTAGCTATATAATGGTACTTTCCTTAGAATACTCCTTCCAACTTCCAGAAAGCTGTAGAAAGACTTTGAACTGTATTTTAGAACTTTGCGAAGTTTCAACACTGAAGTGAGGATGTAATTCATGTGCTAATCAAGTGTTACTGAAATCTCATTAATTGTTCTCATTTCTAAAAAAGATGATGGCTTTGGATTTTGCATTTGAAGTGGAACCATAATTTAGGGATATGCTGTACATGAACAAATAGAGATGTCTAGTCTATTTTATCCTAGATATTTGAGTAGGAACTTGTTGGGGTTTTTGTCATGTCAGAATTATGTATTTAGTACAGAATAAAAATAATTTATTAACTTTAAGTCTGCCTTTAAAACAATTCCATTTCATAAAAATAAGCAACCTTTCTTCCCCAGTCAGGGTATTAAAGCTTTGTACCTTGAGTACTGTGTCCAGCTCTGGAGTCCTCAGTACAGGAAAGACATGGACCTGTTGGAGGTCCAAAGGAGGGCCACAAAGGTGTTGAGAGGGCTGGAGCACCTCTCCTACAAAGAAAGGCTGAGAGGGTTGGGGTCATTCAGTCTGCACAGGAGAAGGCTCCAGGGAGACATTACTGTGGCTTTTCAATACTTTAAGAGGGCTTATAAGAAAGATGGGGACAGACTTTTTAGTAGGTCCTGCAGTGACAGGACAAAGGATTTTAAAGTGAAAGAGGGTAGATGTAGATTGGATATAAGGAAGAAATTTTTTGTGATAATGGTGGTGAGACTCTATAACAGGTTGCCCAGAGAGGTGGTAGTAGCCACATCCTTGGAAACATTCAAGGTCAGGTTGGATGTAGTTCTGAGCAACCTGATCTAGTTCAAGATGTCCCTGCTTATTGCAGGGGGGTGGGATCAGATGGCCTTTAAAGCTCCCTTCCAACCCAAACTACTCTATGATTCAAAATCTGTTTGAATTCCACTTGAGAACAGAAGTGGGCCCTCGGAATGATGTCACAAAACAAGAAGATAATGGTAGTCCGAAACTTTTTAATCAAAGTGACTCTTGGGAAGATTAGAGTACGTGGACACATTTCTCAATTTCTTGCAAATCTTTGCTCTAAAGAAAGGCTAGTTTTTCTGTGTTTCTGATTTTTACTTTATCAGAGCCACCAAGCATTTTAAGTAAAAAACTGAAAACAGTTCCTGTAGATGGGTGAGGGTTTTTTGTAATCAGTTCAATCCTGGATCTTCTAAACTCTTTTTTTTAACATACTCTTGTACTGAGGCTGATTGGTTTTAAAATATGAAATACATTAAGATTCAAAGCACTGATGTGGAGGAAAGGTTTTTTTTTTTCAATGCTTGTTTCTCTGCTTTTCTGAGTATTAATTTACTTCACTGTCTTTCATCAGAGTTTATCAATAAGTTAAGGGCTAAGGAGAATCTCCATCCTTTGTTTGATGCAGAGGGAAACATAGTGACAATGGATGAGGAAAAGGCTGAGGTACTGCTTTCTTTGCCTCAGCCTTTAATAGTCAGACCAGTCACCCTCAGGGTACTCAGCCCCCTGAGCTGGAAGACAGGGATGAGAAACAGAAAAAATCCCCCCTTATCCAAGGGGAAATGGTCAGAGACCTGCTATACTATCTAGACACACATAGCTCTATGGGGCCAGGTGGGATCCACCCAAGGGTGCTGAGGGAGCTGGTGGAAGTGCTCACCGAGCCATTCTCCATCATTTATCAGCAGTCCTGGATAACCAGGGAGGTCCCAGAATGGAGGTTAGGCAACATGACACCCATCTATCAGAAGGGCAGGAAGGGGGATTCAGGGCACTACAGGCCTGCCAGCCTGACCTCGGTGCCGGGGAAGGTTATGGAGCAGATCATCCTGAGTGCCATCACATGGCACGTGCAGGACAAGTTGGAGATCAGGCCCAGCAAGCATGGGTTTATGAAAGGCAAGTCCTGCTTTGTGAACCTCATCTCTTTCTATGACAAGGTGACCTGCTTAGTGCATGAGAGAAAGGCTGTGGATGTTGTCTACCTGGACCTTAGTAAAGCCTTTGAGACCATTTCCCACAACATTCTCCTCAAGAAAATGGCTGCTTATGGCTTGGACAGGCGTACACTTTGCTGGGTAAAAACCGGGCTGTATGACTGGGTCCAAAGAATTGTGGTGAATGGAGTTGAATCTAATTCCCCAGGGCTCAGTAATGGGGCTAGTTTTGTTTAATATCTTTATCAATGATTTGGATGAGGGGATCAAATGCACCCTCAGTAAGTCTGCAGATGACACCAAGCTGGGGGGGAGTGTTGGTCTGCTTGAGGGTAGGAAGGCTCTGCAGAGGGATCTGGGCAGGCTGCAGCAAGCAAAGCAAGAGGATGCAGCATTTAGCTTTCAATTCAAGTATCTTTCATCCTACAGGAGCTGCAGAAATCAGAATTAAGTATACTTAATACAAAGTTAGCAATACTATGTGTCATTATGTCAGATAACATGACAAAAGTATTGTAATATTTTAGTTTGCTTATTGATTTTTTTCAGATGGATCTATGTATACATTAAAGAAAGGAGTAGAATTGGCACATTCTGGGTGCCAGTAAGTTATTGAGGACACTTGCGGTAAAATAGGTAAAGTTATGGTTAAAGTCAAGTCAGCACTTAGACAAGATTATCTTTTTAGTGTTTTGCTAATTAGCTAGATTTTCAGAAAGGTGCTGAGCACTTTGTAGTAATATGTCTTCATCAATTTATTCTCGAGCCACATGAAACTGACTGAACTTACATTGAAGGGTAAGGTCAGACTATTTGAAATTATTTTCAGGCAATGGATTCCTAGCATTTCTATGAACTTTTGATGCTAGTATTATCTTGCAGTTAATGCAGTTAAAGTGTGCAGACGTGTTTTATTTTGTACGTAAGTGACTTCCCAGCATCAGATCTAGCAGTTGCATACATTTTGGTGCCCTTTCACATTTTTGTATAATTTCTTAAGGCACCTTTCCACATGTGTTCAATTGGGTATGAAGTGAGTTTCAAGTTGAAACGTTTCAAAATTTCTCGTGATACAGCAGAATGTATGCTTTTGTGCTCAAGGTGGCAGAGGGACTGCTCATGAGTAGAGAAATTAGAAATACTTTTTATTAACATGATCTTCCAATGCTTTTTTATGTTATTAAAGTTTTTGTGTTACCAGTGGAAGAATATCCTTTAAAAGCTAATTGTATATGAACTCCACAACACCGACAGAATACTCCTTGACACTTGGAGAAACATAACATGGGAAGACAAAAGGTTCTGGAAAATAATCTGGAGGGGAAGGTGTGATCTGAAGAAAAGAGACCAGGGAAAGACTGCAGGTGTTGACTGGAGAGACTGGTGGCAGAATGCAAAAGCATTTACTTACTCTGTGGGGTTTTTGAACACTCTTCTGTTATCAGTTCATCTTTAAGTTCATTTTCAGTCAACTTCTTTTTTCTATTTTGGTCCAGGCTACTAAAACATATAAGCTATTGAAGCTTCCTGAATAAGAGTTAACCATTCAAAAGACTAATCACATGCTATGCTACATGACTGTGGGCCTAGGTCTTGCAGCAAGACCTATGACAGAATTTTGAAATTCCATGTCATAATGAGATACATGTCTGATATTGCCCTTGTCCTCATTTTTTGGCAGAAGTGCATGGTTGGGGAAAGAGTTCTGATCACTTCTACCAGGCTCTTTGCCCTTGGAGCGCATACTGCTCATACACAACGGGCCTTCACCAGCATTCATATATTAATCCCCCAAGCTCTCAATAATATTCCTTTATCACTGTTTACTGACTCTAACGGCGTTTCAGCATTCTCAAAGTAAGTATTGCATTTAGGCTATTTAGAGACATGGGGTAGATTGGAAAAAAAATCTGTAGAAATGAGAATTCTTTACAGGATCTCTGGCAAAATTTTATGGGAAATCATGGTAAATTTGCTTTAGGTAGATAGTTATTACCTTTACTTTACTAAAGAGCCTCCTGTAATTGAGTTAACTCTGTAATTCACATTGAGTTAACTCTGTAATTCACAATTCACCATCTCAGGATCTACTGTGGTAAAAAAAAATATTAAATCCAGGAAATCACTATTAATTTATTTGACAATTAACATTTTTATGAAATATCTTCTAGCAGATCACGGATTCCATAAAATTATTTGTTACTCAAGTCTATTAAAGTTTGTGTGTGGTCTAATAGTCTGCATTAGTTTGGGCACATGTTCAACTATGATCATTGCCATGTTCATAGTTGAATTTTAGTCACTACAATGATGGCCAAAAAGTACAAACAAGGGTTTGTATTTAGACCAGATAATACAATATTGTGACTGTTTTCCCTGGGATCTGAGTAAGCTCATTCAGAACTGCCTCAGTTTCTTTTTACTGTGCCACTTTTCCAGAATCACTTTAATTTTGAGGATTTGATAATATGAAACAGGTTGTACTGTTTGGGCTGGGATAGAGTTAATTTTCTTTATAGTATCTTGTATGGGGCTATGGTTTGGATTTGTGGTGAAAACAGCGATAACACAGAGGTGTTTTAGCAATTGCTGAGCAGTGCTTACACAGTCAAGGTCTTTTCTGCTTCTCATACCACCCCACCATCAAGAAGGCTGGGGTTGCATAAGAAGCTGGGAGAGGGCACAGCTGACCCCAGCTGACCAAAAGGATATCCCACACCATATGTCATGCTCAGCAATAAATACTGGGGGAAGAAAGAGGAAGTGAGGACATTCAGTTATGTGGTGTCTGTGTTCCCAAGTAATTGTTGTGCGTGATGGAGCCCCGCTTTCCTGGAAATGGCTGAACATCTGCCTGCCCATGGGAAGAAGTGAACTCCTCTTTTGGCTTTGCTTGCATGTGCAGCCTTTATTTTACCCAATAAACTTTCATTATCACAACCCATGATTTTTTGCATTTCTATCTTTCTGATTCCTTTCTGATTCTTTTCTCATTCCTGCTGGAGGGGGCAGTGAGTGGGTGAGTGGCTAGACGGTACTCAGCTGTCTGCCAGGGTTAAACTATAATGCAGATTTTTTTTTCTTTCTTTCCCGCCCTAATATATACAAAATTTGAAAATATTCTCTACAACATGCATATATTCCAAGGTGTTGAAAACCTCCTTTGGATTAGGCTGAGTTACCTGACAAGATGGCTAACTTGGGTAATAGCATAGCTATTCAAAATTTTCCTGCTCATTAGTTCAATATTGCCCTTTTGTCAGAGGAGTTACTGCTCCCACTGTTCAACCAATACAGCCACTTCTCTGTGTGCTCTCTAATTTCCTTCAGGTGGGTTACCTTAAATAGCTTAAACCAGTGATTTAAGCTAAACCAAAGTTTTTATCAGAAGCACAATAGAGAACTTTAATGTGATTTCCTCTGTCATCAATGGAAGCGTGTAGGTGGTGAGTGCGGTGGGGGAAGAAAGCATTTAATATCTGCTGCTGTGGTGAGAAGAGTTGTGATGGAGTTTCATGCCTTTTACCTCGCTTTCCTGTAAGCAACACACAGCTTCTCATCCGTGTAGTCTTTGAACCTCTTCCATGTAAAATCAATGATAGTAGTTGACAATAGCTTCATTCTTTATTCCCACAAATGGGATGGTGTCATGTTGTTGAGTCACAGAGGAATGTACTAGTCTCTCAATCTTGTCTTAATCCATATGGCTTTGGTCTGTTTTTATGACAGGATGTTAGTGGTTGAAGAAGTAATCCAGAATGTTACTTTATGATTTTATTTATTTATTTATTTATTTTGTCTTAGGGGGACAGGGAGGAACTACTACAAGCATAGTTGTTTTGCACTGAATTACTGTATCTAACATGGAATTTTATCTACCATTTTATAATAAAAGTAGTTATTCTGCAAATGTCAAACATGCATCTCTATCTACGTGTGGGTAAGTGCTAATAATAAAGTTGATATGAAGTTACCACAGCTTTATCCTTCTGTTAAGATACACATCCTGTTTATCAGAAGTTTTGTCTCTACTACAAAATGTGGTGGTGGTGGTGAGTTGTTAATATCAGTTTATTATTGCAATGGATAATTGAAAAGGAAAAAGGGTTAAACATCTTCAGTTGTGATTATCTATACAAACTAGCAACTTTCTCCAGAGAGTCTGTCCTTACCTACACAGCTTGGTCTGAAATGGTTCCTATACTGTCTGTTCTGTGCTGTACTGTACTGGGAGTTCAGATAGGAA
Organism: Falco punctatus; assembly: GCF_963210335.1. Lineage (NCBI taxonomy): Eukaryota > Metazoa > Chordata > Aves > Falconiformes > Falconidae > Falco > Falco punctatus. Next base: position 104,495,105 of record NC_137581.1, on the reverse strand, counting down.
AGTCAGGAGGGAATGAGTAAGCATGTAAAGAAAACACAATTGTGCAGATGTCTTGACCACTTTGCCTGTACCTTTACAGCATGTTTCAGGTCCAGTAATGGAAAACTTTCAATAATTCAAGAAGCTTTTAGTAATCTGGTTTAGTCACTTCAATTATTCCTCATTACACTTAAAAGTTTCCTGTTATTAACCTTGAAAAGGTAGCAGTTAAAAGTTAAGGCACCCAGATTCAGGAAATCTGTGGTCCTTTTATCTAGTCAGAAAGGAGAGGGGCAGTTCAGGAGAAACTTGTTTGCCTCTACAGTTTCTCTCAGTCTCAGTGAATCCCATGACTATGCAAGTTGGTCATCCTATTTTTGTTCTTGTGATACAAAGCAAGTCCAACAAAGAGTAAATTATTTTTTTAATATTTTTTTTTGGTACCTAAAGATGTTTCTCACCTAGCTGTAGCTGGAATTCCCGTAACTGCTTTAACTACTTCAGTTCATCTCCTCAAAAGATTCTTGAATATAAAGACTCTATGACTGATTGAAGCAGGTTTCAGATATTGAGTGACCCCATGACAATCATCCTGTCTCTGATAATGACATTTCTATGGGAAGGGTTCTTTCAATATAGGGAAGGTGTTTTTTTCACCTGGTCTGTAACTCCACTGGCATTGCTGCAAAGACATATTTGCCATCAGTAATCATCTTCATGAGCTATGTTTATTTGCTATAAATAATTCTTATGTTTCTGGGGGGGAGGGATCATAATAAAATTAAAATGTATCAGACAACTAAATCTCTTACCTCTCATTGTATACATTATTTTGTCTTCATTTATAAGATTTCCTAATGCTAGAAGAGAGAGGAAAACACCTAGGGTGGTTATAAGCAATTTCACCACAGTGGTCCTGTTTCAAAAATCTTAATTTATCTCCTTTTTCTCGGTTTGTTGCACTTACTGCTCTGTGAATAAATGATGATGTCTTATTCCTTCTATAAGGGGAAACCTATCCTGCAACCTGTTCTCTCAACAGTATGGTAAAGGACCTTTTCCATGTTTTTGGCCAGTACCAGAAACTCTGGTGATTGTCATCTTCTTGGCATGACTTAGCTTTTCCATAGATATATTTGTGTCTTTTGAATTGTTTACTGTTCCATAGTTACATTTGTCTTATTTGATGCTATCAAACTATACCATAGTGCTTTCTAGAACAGATTAGGTTTTTGGAGATACATGTGGGTAGTTGAAGTTGAAATTAACATTATTCTTTGTTTCTGCAAGACATTTTGTAGAATCATACAATAGTTTGGGTTGGAAGGGAGCTTTAAAGGCCATCTGATCCCACCCCCCTGCAATGAGCAGGGACATCTTCAACTATGAGGTTGCTCAAAGCTGGATCCAACCTGACCTTGAACATTTCCAAGAATGTGGCATCTACCACCTCTCTGGGCAACCTGTTCTAGAGTCTCACCACCCTCATCACAAAAAATTTCTTCCTACTATCTAATCTAAATCTACCCTTTTTTAGTTTAAAGCCATTGCCCCTTGTCCTGTCACTGCAGGACCTACTAAGAAGTCTATCCCCATCTTTCTTATAAGCCCCCTTTCAAGTATTGGTGAATTATAGACTGTGGTGAAGCTTTAGGTGCCTCCAAAAGAAACAAAAAGACCAAGTTATTTAGCAATTAAAGAAACTGGAAGAAAATATGAGAAAAAATAATACAGAATCCCTGTAATTTTAATCATATGCAACAACTTATGCTTTGGGATATAATTGTCACATGTCACCTTAATTTGGAATAACAGTAAAACGTAATTCAGAAAATGTGCTGTCCTATGTTTCTCAAGTGTTATTGTGGGTGTAAACATTTCCTGCAGAAAGCAGATAATTTAAAAATATTGACAGCTAGAGGTAATATTGTGTAAAGCAGAAATGCAGTGCAATGAGGAATGGTGTTGCTACATAAAAACTATATTTACTGTTTAAACTATTAGTGCTTTAACATGCCACTGAAAGGTCAGTCTTCAAGAATAATGGAAAAACTATTGGACTGAAGGCTAGGAAATAAATTGCAAAGGAGGTACTGCAAGTGCATTTCAGCTCTACCTTGTTCATAAGGGGATGATAAACTAGCATCTAGATTTGTTCGTTGTTTTGTCTTGGTTTGTTGTGTTTCTTTAATAATAAATAAGAGTTAAGCATTTTGTAAATGTGTAATTTTCTCCAAAACAACTGGTGAGTTTTGAGGTTCCTACATGTCCTTAAATGTTTTTAATCTACATCTTATGTTTTCCAATTTAATTCCATTAACAAAAATTAAAAAGAAAAAAAAGACAAAAAAAGACAAAAAAAAAAAAGACCCCCCACGCAATACGAATGATTCTTTTCTACTTTTCCAGCAGGGGACAGCATGGGTAACACCTGCTGAGTGGATGCTCCCAGTGCATGCCAGTACCAGAACTGAGAAGTCTGGTCTTGGACAGGTGCTTAGCATAACACTGTGTCCCTCTGCTTAGGATTTCTATTGCCAGTATACATTTACATAAAGCTCACTGTCATGGTTTAACCCTGGGTGGTAATTAAGCACCACGCAGCTGCTCACTCACTCCCCCCTCACCCAGAGGGATGGGGAGGAGAGTTGGGAAGGAATGTAAAACTCGAGGGTTGAGATAAGAACAATTTAATAATGGAAATAGAATAAAAATAACAATGATGACAATAACAGTTATAATGAAAGGGGGTGAGTGGGTGGGTGGGAAATCCAGAGGGAAAGGAAGAAAGAAACACGTGGTGTGCAGTGCAACTGCTCACCGCCCGCCGACCAATGCCCAGCCAGTCCCTGAGCAATGATCTGCCAGCCCCCCAGGCAGATATACCAGGCATGGCGTCCCATGGCATGGAATATCCCTTTGGCCAGTTTGGGTCAGCTGACCTGGCCATGTCCCCTCCCAATTCCTTGTGCCCCTCCAGCCTTTTTGCTAGCAAGGCCTGAGGAACTGAAGTGTCACATCAAAGCCAAAACACAGCACTGCACTAGCTCCTGAGATAATTAACTCCATCCCAGCTGAAACCAGTACACCCACCCTACATGAGTAGTTCTGGTCTACTCATATGAAGACCTATTAATTTTTCTTCTATTCATTAAGGTCAGTTATTTTAGCGACTATTACATGAGTTTTCAATTTTTTCCACCAGGTCTGTGGAAACATTGAGCAAACAGTACGCATTGATTGACTAAACGCTACATACAGTTTCATGGCTGCTGCTGGTGTAGGGTGTCCAGCTTGTCAACTTTAAGTGATTTGCATTAACGTCTCCAGAGATGTGGTAGGGACACCTCTGCATGAAACTTTGAAAACATGTTCCCTTTACTTATCCCCTTAGCTGCAAGTGTACCAATGGTCTCTGGGAGTGTTTTCCCCACACTCTGTCTTAGCATTTTGCTACTGGTGCTCCAGGTCAGCTCTGGTACACTGCAGCTGTGTGACAATGAATGTGAAAGGTTTGTCAATGTGTGTGAACACCTGATGAGATGGAGAGCAAGGTGATGAAGTCAGGCTTAATCAGTGGTTCTATGTGGCATGACAGAAGAAGAGGCAATGGCCATGAAATTAAATAAGAATCCTCTTTTTTACTGTGATGGTGACTGAATAGCTGAATGGGCTGCCCTAAGGGGTATTTTCATCCTTGAAGATGCTTAAAATCTGACTGGCCATTGTTCTGGGCACTCTGCCTTGTGTACTTGTTCTCTGAGCAGAGGATTGGAGTAGGCGATCTCCAGAGACACCTTTCAGTTTTAAAATGGTCTGTGGTCTTGGGTCTGTGGATGCTAGGAAGCTGTCTGATCAATAGTTAGTGTACAGTGTAAACATGGCATAATAAATACGTTCAGTCAAAGGAAGTGACAAATGCAAAGTGGGTTTTTTTTCCCTTGTTAGCTTCCATTTAAATAAGAGAGAAGGTGACAAATGGAAAATAAGATGCATAGAAAATTCATGCTTAGTTTGAACTTGCTTGTTTTCTAGTAGTGTCTGGGGCCACTTCTGGCTGAATGAAGAGGCATAAAACATGCAGCAGATGTAATGACAGGCTTTTTATTTTTTTTTTTTAAATGGATGTCCATAGATGATTTCATAATACACTCCTGTGGTTGTAATTTTGTGGGTGTTGAATTTATTTGCTTTCCATAGGTTCTCTGACGCCTTGTACTATTCCAGAAACGGCTCAGATAGAGGAATAAGAATTACTCAAAACAAATTTCACTGATGCTGGGCTTATGGCACAAAGAATTTAGCTGCTATGCAGTGCTCTGCCACTAAGGCTTTAAATCATTGAAATACCTTCAAGAATGAACACCAATGTTTTTCCAGCTCAGTCTAGGAAGTAAAGCATAAACCATATGCTCGTCAGTTAGTGAGGCATTTAAGGGCTGGTGATATCCACCAAATAGGTGTTGCTTTTTTTTTTTTTAAATCTTTTGGGATCTGATTTTTCTTTTTTTTTTTTTTTTTTTTTTTTTTTTCTTTCTTTCTTTGAGATTGTTACTTTCTTGGCATATTTATAATTTTTTGCCTTGTTATTTTTGGTCAGAGTTGTGGTGTAGATCTAGGGCAAGAACATGTTTATGTAGTATATGATTTTGAATTTGTAAGTTTGAGTACTCACCTTTAAAAGAATGTGTAAAGAATACTAAAATTCAAACATAAGGTCTTGTTCCAGCCTGGGACAGCCCCAGCTGGGGAGATTAGGTGTTATACCTGGAGTGAGATGAAGATGCAAACCAGGTCAAATGCCACCAATCAGGAAAGTTTATTGGAGCAGAGTATTGGTAAGAAAAGTGCTATAGCAAAGGGAAGAATGAACAAAAGAGAAGGAAACCTAGCAAGTAGTTGGGATGGAGTTGGAAGAGACAGTCACCACCATGGATCCAGTGGTGTCCTGTTGGTCTGTAGCTTCCTTGTCCGTTGGTGGTGGAGGTCTCCGGATCACGCCCTTGCTGTTCAATGGTTCAGGCTGCTATAGGGAATTCAGGGAGCCTGTTTATCTGACAATGGCATGTACTGCACCTCTGTGCATGCTCCCGGCCTTGGCACGCTGGTTCCGAGGGGCATGCAGTGGCCGCATGGTCCTTTGTCACAGACTGCGCATGCCTCGGCAGGTTGAAGTGGTAGGTTGTGTCTGAACGTGTTCCCCAGAACAGCATGGCTGTTTCTTGACCCTGGCCAGTGTCTGGGTTTGGGTGGCTGTTTGCTCCTTGTCTGGTCCACAACTGCCAAGCTCCTGCCAGGGAGCTTTGCACCCAGCTCAGCAGGGATGCAAACAAGCTTTGAGACAGTCAGCTCACAAGATGGCCTCTCACTGGGCCTCCTTTACTTCATAAGAAAGCTTTCTGCTTTTTAAAACCAACCACCAGTCCAAATAATTGTGCTGGGGGGGGGGTGGGGCGGGGAAATGCGCCAAACTGCATTGAGATAAGTTGTTTTTTTGGGAATCTATCTGTTGTTGCTAATGCTCTGAGGTCATGTATAATTTATGTCTAGGTCATTACCTGAAGACTGCTTTACCTTCACAGAGTTCCAATAGCTAACCATTTCCCAGAGATTACTGGGGATGGATGGGCCTTCAGAGTCTATTTTCTGACTTTCATCCTACAGCTGAACACTAAATACAGAACCTTAGTGTATGTCCTGAAAAATAAGCATCATAAGTCTGTTTCGGCAAGGGTGAGGAGGTTAGGAAATCTCTTCCAGGAAACAAAATGTTCATCAGTGAACTTTAATGATTTGTAGAACTTTAGCAGTATAAAAGCCCTCTATGGCATTCCCATGTGCTTTAGATATATATGCATTGAACTTACTCTTCATATGATTTCTGCCCTAAATAATCAATGCAGGATTTGTTAAAAACCTTACTGCATTTGCATACATTTATTCAGATTAGAAAAATGTCGGAAAATGGTAGTTAATTTTTGGTGCTGTAAGGAAGTACTTTGGTACAGAATACTGAAAAGATCTTAACCTATAATTCTCTTGAGGCTTTGTGTATTGGAGGAAAGAAATATGACCATGCAAATGCAAGTTGCTTGTTCTTGAAAACAGGTGCAGGATAAGTTTTAGTAAAAATAAGATAGTTAAGTTTCTTCATAAGAAACTTTCCTAGGCTCTAAACATCTTTCACTTCTTAGATCAGCAAAGGCTGCTAGATATGATGCTATGTATCTGTGTATCTGCTGTGAAGTGCAGCACACAGACTGTGAGCTGTAGTGTCAGACTATGTCCAAACAGCAAGATGGTTGTTAAGCTCGTGGTTTAGCCAGTGCAAAAAAACCCAAGAAAGTGTCTGCTACATTTCTCAATACAGTATTTCCATGTTGAGAAACTGGATTTACTTTCCAAGTAAAAATAATTAAAATTGGAATATTGTGATATATTGTGTAAATTTTTGTTCATGAACATATAGATACTTAAATTTTTCAGACAGCAGAAAGATTATTTTGGGGTTTTTCTACATACAATACCGTCTGCTTTCCACCGTTGTCCTCTGAATGACAGTGTGGATTAGTTCTTTGTTCTCAGATGCTGAATAATACTTTGACTAAGGCATTCTTTCAGTGTAGGGAGTACCAGTAACAAGTAAATAAATAAATCTTTTAAGAATGCATATGGCATTCTGAACAATAATGCTACATGTTGCATATGTGTAATTTTCTTAAGCTGAAAGTAAAATTGTGTTCTGTTTTCATCTAAGACATTTATGAGTGAACTGGTTTGAAACTGTTCATTAAGTTTTCCACGTAACTGATAGAATATTTCAGAGCGTAGTCTAGACTATTAATCTGTATTAATACAGATTATTATTATGTATGTGAGCCTATATGATTCTGCAAATCATGGTTAGTCTTTTATTCAGTGAAATTTTCTAGCAGAATTGGTAACAGGCTCAAACCATCAGAAAGTTTCTTTCATTTCATTTTATTTAAAATACAGATCAGCCTTTTTCCATCAAAGATTGTTCTGCTGTCTTACACACAAGTAATACGACTGAATGATAGAATGTGTTAATTCATGTTAATGTACAATTTTGCACTGTTGTTATTCATCTTTCCTGAAAAAACTCTTAACAGAATGTCATGGGACAGTCTGACCTATTTTTTATATAGAAAGCTGATTGCTAAAAATCGCTGCCCATAGTAGCAGTGGGCAGTCTATATTTGTCCAATTGTGTTAGCACCAATGTGCTATCAAAAAAACTCAGCAAAATCCAACACTTGCAGCATGACAGACATGACCATTAAATACATTTTCAGACAGATTTTGAAATTACATTTGTCTGTCTTTTTTTTTTTTTTTACAATCTGTGCTGTTCCATCGGTTTCTTTGTATCTTCTTAGTTACTGTTCTTTTGCTTTTGTATAGCTTGAGTTAATTATATATCATTCTGGGAAAAAAAAAAAAATCCCAAAACCCAGACCAAAAAGCCCCATTGATCAGAGGCTCACTTAACACTGCTTCTACACAGAAATTAGTAGACAGCCAGCCTGACAGGAAGAAAAGTAAAAAGTGACTTAATATTAGGGTTAGTATCATGCTATACAAAATAGTACTTCATTTTCAATTAAAACATCTGTTTTCATCAAAAGAACACGAGTTTTTTATTTTTAGCTCTTTGGAAGAACATGTAGCATCTAATGTTGGCATTTGTTTTATATATGCAGTAGTATTTGCATATTCAGAATATCTATATAAAGATCTGCTTTGTAACATTTCCGCATACTTTAGGCTCACTTTTAGAGAATACTGTGGGAAATGAGTCTGAAATCTGATGCATGTGACAACATGCTGTATGGTAGGGGAAGTATAATTTGTGAACCTTCATATTAGGAATTTTCTTCTGTAAATCTTCTAATTCCAGCAATGTTAAAGGGTCACTTATATTTTTAATTTAATTACACCAGTACATGGTAGGGGCTGAACATGAGCTAGCAGTGTGGCCAGGTGGCCGCTAGCATCCTGGCTTGTATCAGAAACAGTGTGGTCAGCAGGACAAGGGAAGTGTTTGTTCCCCTGTACTTGGCACTGGTGAGGCTGCACCTCAAATGCTGTGTTCAGTTTTGGGCCTCTCACTTCAAGAGGGATGCAGAGGTGCTGGAGCGTGTCCAGAGAAGGGCAGCACCGCTGGTGAAGGGTCTGGAGCACAAGGCTTACGAGGAGCAGCTGAGGGACCTGGGGTTGTTTAGCCTGGAGAGGAGGAGGCTGAGGAGGGACCTTAGTGCTCTCTACAACTACCTGAGAGGACGCTGTAGGCAGGTGGGGGTAGGTCTCCCCTCCCAGATAACAGGTAGAAGAGGAAATGACCTCAAGTTACACAAGGGGAGGTTGAGACTGGATATGAGGAAAGATTACTTCACTGGAAGGGTGCTGAAGCATTGGAACAGGCTGCCAAGGAGGTGGTGGAATCACCATCCCTGCAAGTGTTTTCAAAGAACACATAGATGTGGTGCTTAGGGACATGATTTAGTGGTGGCCTTGGCACTCTTGGGTTAACGGCTGGACTTGGTGGTGTTTTCCAGCCTAAATGATTCTATGATTTCGTGGTTATAAACAGCTTCACTACAGCATAGTAGTTGGCTTTAGGTTCTCATTCAACAACAGTCAAATGCATTGAGAAAGTTTTTTCAGATTGCCAATGTGTTATTTGGAAATTGTGAAAGATAAAGCTTTTACCTGAAACTGCTCCAGAAGAAAATACTCTTTCATCATCAGCTTGGCAATCTGCAAGATGCAATCCTTGTATTTGCTTACTGCTGTAAAATGATGCATACATCCCATTGTTAATGATGACATGTAATATATCAGATGTTTTACATGTGTAAATGTAAACCCACATGTGTAGATGTGAAAAAAAAAAGGTCCCGGTATCCTATTGCATGAGACTTGCTATAGAATGATGCTGAATGTAAAGGAATATCGAGTGAGAAAACTTGGCAAGGAAAATAGATTTCTTTCTCACGAAATGATCTGGAGTAGAATAAAAATCTTTACTGTGGAAAGAATGTTAGGTACATGAGGAAAAGTAGAAGGTGGAAACTTTAGAGATGAGTCCGACTTCAGTTTGAATAGTTACTGCTAGATCATCTCTTTGGAATAACAGGTTTCTACTTAAACTGTAAATGGTGACTGCTTCATCGAGTTGTTCTTAAAACCAAGATTAACAGGAACCGAACTGTGGCATGCTAGGGGTCCCAGCTTTTAAGCCAATGAGACTTTAAAGTGTTGTATTTAATCTTTTCTAAAAGTTGCCTGGCTGCTTTCGTATGCTGTAGCAATGTGTTTGGGTTGGGTTTGATTTTGTTTTGGTGGTTTAGGTTGTTGTGAGGTTTTTTTGTTGGTTGGTTTATTTTAGGAAGGGGACCTTCTTGCTTGTGTTTGCGTCTTCTAAAATACTCAGTGTACTTCAACATTAAGGTAACAGGACCATAAATAAGATAACCTCCAAGTTTTTATTTATGAAACAGTGTGCTGAAGTATGTTTTACATATACCTTAAGCATACACTTATCTCTCACTTAACCTGTTTAAGTGTGTGCATAGATGCACCCAGTAACTTTTGAATACAGAGTGTGCTCATGGAGTAAAAGGGTAATGAATTGCTTGTTGTTGTTAATGTTCATCAGACTTTGCTAAATCTCTTTACAAAATGCGTGTGACTAAACAGCAGTCAGACGGTGATAATCTTAAATCTTGCTTTTGTGGTTACATTCAGACCAGTGAAGACTAAGGAATTTCTGTAGTTTATTATTGATGTTAAGAACTTTAATTGATGTTGGGAATACCTTCTGTCATGCCTGTTGCAAATAGATGCTTTTCCAATGCTCTCAGCTGCTGAAATAACTTCCTAGAGTGATTTAGACGATTGGTTTTGCTTAAAACAGTAAGGATTAATTGAGATTATGTTGTAAACCTGTACTCCTTTTTATATAAAATCCTAATTTTTGTCCTGGTAGAGTATTTGCCTTTTTTTCACTTGTCTGTATTTCAAAGGTTGTATACACAGTTTGATAGTCTGTAATTTAGTCTGTTACTGAAATTCAGTTCCCTTACATGATCTTTAATTACGGATGAAAATTACAAAGAGGTGAAAGTTTAAGAAAACTTGCATCCTGAAATGTTAGTTTTGTTGTATGGAGCAACAGTTCGAAGTGTGTAAGTTTTTCTGCACCAGTTGGGTTCCCTTGGGAGTTTCCATTGCCTGGCTCCATGTCCTCATTTGCAGTAACGAGAGTTGTCAGGATGCATCATGGGAGATCAGGACACGAGACAAGGAAAGCTAATTTCTCCTGTTCCTTGTATTCTAGCTGCACCTATGGTGGCGTATTTGCCTTTTCAACAGCAATAAAATACTCTTCTGGAGACAGTAGAAACATTTCAAATAAAACTGTAGTATTATCAAGTCTTTCATCCCATTGAGAATTGCTTTTATAAACAAACTATGCTTACAATAATTGGTTCAATCATTGCAAATTGCAATCCCCTACTTTCAAGCAAGCTTTCTAAATTTTTTTTTAACAATGCTAGTGATGTCTTTTTAAGTATACTTTTTCCTCAATAGATTTGCAGCATCTGAGTTTGATAAATGTCACAAATTTTAGGAAAACCAGTGGTAATTATCTCATTTCTGAGAATTTTTAGAATTTTGTGTAACTTACTAGAATACTGTTCAGAACAGGACACTGTGTGTGATCCTGTTGATAGGAAAGCATGTTATGTGTAAAGTAAATTAGAATTTAATGGAAAGAGCATGCAGAGGAAAATCTTTATAAGAATTGAAAAAAAATATATTCTCATAATCCTGGATTCTTCACTCTTCAGTTCTGATTAGAGCACCTAAGTAACTGGCCAGGCTTTAGAACAAACTTACTCTTTTGGGGTCTTTTTACACTAGGGTTTGAGTGTTACAGTAATGTTTATTTATATGCTTTAATGGAATGTCTTAGCTTAATGGATGCTGAAGCCCTTTCACAGGGCTTAGTTGTAGAATGTAACAAACTTTTCATATTAGTACTTAAAATAATTTGAAAATATTTTTGTCATCTGTGTATATGTTTATCAGACTATATCTTAGAGTGCTAAATCTGTCTTGTACTCTTCTCACTCTGTATCATATGTTTTAGCTCGTGGTAGGATGTTGAATGCATCTCAGCAGTACACTTTGCTTTTTTTAACAGCACTCAGTATAGTGTAGCCCTAAAGCTAGCTAAGCCTATTAACCTTTTCTACAAATTGTTCAGCGTTTGGATGGAAACAGTGTTTATAGATATGTTTTTAAGGTCTGTGACATAACTAGCAAAAATGTTTGAAACTGTGTGGTGTTTCAATAACTATTTGCAGCTAACAGTAATGTTCTCTAGAAATAATTAAAGTTCCTTATTCATTGTGGTTTACAAGCCGTTGCAGGTGGCTGCTATTTAACATTTTTCTTATGCCTTCTCTGAATGCAAGGTGGAGAAAGCCATGGAAAACACTGCAATTGAATGTGCTTGAGGTGTGTGGCCAGAGATGTGTTAGCGTTCTGCTTTCTGAAAGGCCTTAACTAGCATTGGTCCCAGAACATCCCATTAAGTTCCCAAAGCAGTATTTGAGCCAAACTTTTGCACTGACATGATCCTATTAAGCATTAACAGGGCTGGTTACTCACCTTTGTTTTCAGTCTTACTGTCCCTAAGACAGACTTAGAAAAAAAACCCCACAGAACTATTGCACTGTTTTATTGCCAGTTTATGTTCATCTGAATTTTATTTGCTGAAGTCTATTGTGAAAGATGTTTCTCTGCAGCTGTGCAGCAGTTCTCCCTGAGACTGGAAGAGTTAAGGATATTCAATTGACTTAATGACATCTTGTTGTGGCTCAGCTGGATATGCAGGGATTTTCAAAGACACGTAGACAGACGATTAGCTCTGTTCTCTTGCACTTTACACATCTGATCTTTTTCTGAAGAACTTAAGTCCATAAAGAAAAACAAGAGATTAAAAGAAATGAAAGGAGGTAGATGAGATAATAGATCCACAGATTTTCATATAGTATTGTTTTTATTGATTTAATGCATGCTGCATTCTAAATAAACTTTGCTCTGTTTTCACCTGTTCCTCCCTTGGCTTTAAGAGTTGATTATTCACAAGCCATGAATCAGTATTGGTCTTCATCATTGACACAAGCATTCATTTAATGATGACCACAGTCATTCAGTTGTGTACTGATTTTTTCATTCCTCCTAATGAAAGGAAACAAATTACTTTCTTTATTAGGGCTGATACATTTTCCAATCAGTGGAAAAAGGAAGGGCTTCTGAGGACTTGAAAGTATCAGAGGAAAGATAATTAGTCTTTGTAGTTCAGAAAGAAAATGTCACCATGCAAAAGGAGAGGAAGGATTTCAAAATTAATTTGATGGTCTTTAAAGTTATTGCTAAAACTTGGAAGTAATGTAAACATGAACATGCATTAAGAACTGAGCTTTGCTTTCACATTGTACAAACTAATTGCATGATCACACGACATGCTATTTCACTTCTAAGCTGAAAAGGTGTGGCTGTGCATAACTAAGGTAGAAAGGGAGAGGAGTCCCTTTTTACTGCAGTGATTTGACTTCTGCTCTGTACAAATGAGAACCTAAGCTACACCCTACTGAGTCAGACTTGTGGTCTGGCTAGCCCATTTTCCCTTGCCCAGTGACTAAAGGATAAGCTATTTGTCTTGAGATCCTGCTCACTGTCTGCCTTCCATTCCCTCAATTTGCCTAGCATCTAGGACGATGTTATGGGCATCAGAGGCTACTTCCCTGTCTAGTCGTATTTAATACCCATTTATGAATCTGTGGTCCTTGAATTTGTCCATACACCTTCTGAACATGCCATTGGAGCCTCCTTTCACAATTTGACAGAAGCAAGTCATGGAAGTTCACAGCATGCTGTGTAATACTTCTTAAATCTGCTATTAAGTGCTCCCTGCTTTAGGTATTGCTGGATTTGGCTGTAACAGTTCTGCCTTTACGCTATACAGCACCTTCACAATATTTGAAACATGATCATATCCCCTTCAGCATTTTGGTCTTCAAAATGAAAGGTTCCAGACCCTTCCAGCTTTTTTTTTCATGAGGCAGCTGCTCAAGCTGCATTTTGACATGGAGATCAGAACTTCCTGCAATGCAGGCTCCTGTTTTGTTTTCCTTGTATCCTTTCCCGTGATGCCCAATGTATTGTTGGCTCTTTTGTCTGCCACTATACCTTGACTGAAGGATTTCAGAGAACTGTTGATGGTGACTCCAGGATCCAGAGTTGTCTGCTGGCTCAGAGTTCAGCATCACATAGGTATGCTTCAAATAATTATTTCCTTTTGTTTACAACCTTTCACCTGTCTAGGCTGGAGCTCATCTGCCATCTGATGCTCTCACATGCAGCTTAGTGGGGTGTTCTCTGTTGTTATGGTTTCTGTCTACCTGGAAAAGTTTAGTATTGTAAGTAGACTTGGAGATCTGACAGTGTACTTCCTGAATGGGAATAAAATGAGTCAATACCAGCACTGATGCCTGTAAGTAGACTTGGAGATCTGACAGTGTACTTCCTGAATGGGAATAAAATGAGTCAATACCAGCACTGATGCCTGGGCTGACTCTTCTCTGCTCTGAAAAAGAGCATTAAGCTCTTCCTTTGCTTCCTCTTGATCAGCTTTTTAATTTGTGGAAGGATCCCCAATCATATGGCAGCTCAATTTCTGTAGCAATTTGTGTTGTGAAACCTCGTTAAAGACTTACTGAAAACCCAGATATGTTATTATGTCTTCTGGATGTCCATGAGGTTATTGACCTCCATCAAGAGCTCTGGCAGGCTGCTGGGCCAGGGTTTCCCTTCACAGCCAAACAGGTTGTTTATGTGTGGGCTCAGTGTCTGTATGTTTTACTGTAGACTCTCCATCTTATCAGAGGTGGAAAGCAGACTTATCAATTGGTAGTTCCTGGAATCCCCTGAAAATCCCCTTTGGTACACAGGGGTTACCCTGGCATGCCTAGCATCCTCATGGCGCAGCAATAGCTTACACTTCTTAGTCTATAGTCTTGCAACTGCTACGTGAGTTGCCTCAGAGCTCTTGTGTGAAATGCTAATATTCCACATCTAATTTATGAATTTGACTGAATAATTCATTTTCCTTATAAAAGGACTACAAACTGATCTAGTTCTGCTCTGTCTTCCCCAATGAGTGTATGGGGAACCCCTCCATAATCCTGAGCTGTTAGTAGTAATGCATAACTTCTCTGCTTATGTCCTTAACGTTCCTGAGTTTGCTTTCTATACTTTTGTCATAGATCCAACAGGTCCTCTCTCATTGCTTTTGAAGTATTTAGAACCTATTACAGTCACTTTTCAACTTTCCTACTGCTGTTACAAATTGGTCTATCTGTAGATTATGTTTCATGCCCACATCTCTGAAGGAAATGTTCATCTCAGTACAACTGAATGGAGTGAGGCCAAGAGCATCAGATGGATATATGACTCCAAGTCTAAGTACTGAAGCATCTGGAAGCTACAAGAGTATACCACACTCTGGGTCACTGCTGTTTTCCGTTAGCAATTTAAACATGCCTGGTGACTTTGAAGTACCACAGATGATGGTGTAGAATAAAACTAGGAAGCCTCTAGCAATCGTGCTTTTCTTCCGTAAGGTAGAAGGCTTGGAAGAGCTAAATGAGCACTGTAAAGACCAATAAATACAGAAAATACTCAGGACGGCTAGGAGAACCAGAAAAGCATATATTACTGATACAATTTCAGCCTTAAGGATGAAAAGAAGATAAGTCAATAAAACCAGTTGATGGTGTATAATATTTGTCATATTTTAACTGATTTTCATGGACAGCTTTTAACATACTTTATTTTGGGAAGAAGTTTTGGGTTTATATTGACAAAATCTTAAACACATTTTTGCAATTAAAGACTTCAGCTTTCTTTTTTCTGATTTGCTTTTTCCCCCTTCCTTAGAAGTTTTGATTAATGGCACTTAAGGGTAAATACAGGAAATTCAGATCAGTAATTCTATGAACATTTGTCTTAAGCTTTACTTGGGATGTTTTATCTTCAGAGTTTTCCATGCAGTCTTGTGAGACAGATGTTGATTCTTAAGTCTTTTAACAAGTTGCTTCTGTGCCTGAAGGAATTCAGAGGGAGACCTTATGTTTGCTGTGAAATTGGTATTTCTGTTTGAGTCTTCTGCTACTAAGTGTCACAAATACACATTCTACATAGAAACTGTGTAGAATCACAGTACGAGCTATGAGTTTATATTAAACTTTCCAGAAATATAAATCAAATTGATCAATATCAATTTCATTGTGTACAAGTTATTTCATCAGTTCCTCATCTTGGCAGTGAGGAGGAGAATCCAGAGCAGTTTTCTAAAGAGCAGCTGTTTAATCACAGTAAGACTTAAGGTGGAGGAGTCTGAGAAGCCTACATATATGCAGTAGTCATAGAATGCACCACTGTAGCTATATGGAAGTACTGTGTGAGACACTTGTAGAGATATGTTTGTCTATTTTCTTTTGGTGTACTCTGTTTTTCTAACTTACACTGGCTGATCTGTGATACCTTTCACCTGATATTCAGAATATAGCTAGGTATCTTACCTACTTGTGTCTGTCTCACCTTATTGGAAAATTCAGGTAAATACTGTCTTGGAACAGTTGCAAAAAAAGCTTTATTTAACCTTTCTTATATTTATTTTACTTAAAATTATCCTCTGGTTAGTTATCTTTCAATTTGTTCATATTTTACAATCCAGAAAGTGCTTTTTCCTCTAGAAATTCTGTACAGCTAGAGAAAGGCCAGCACACTAAATTTGAGTAGCAGGTCTCCTGCGGCAGTTGCACATTCAAGCTGGAGTTGCATACAAAGGAAAACAGGGAGAAAATAAAATTTGCCTGCATGAATTCTAATTTCTAGCAATTGCTTCTACATTTGCTGAGCTGGCAACTGTCACAGGCATATACTGCTTGGTTAATACAGCTAACCAAATCAGGATCAAAGGGGTTTAATTAATTTAGTGATTTATTAATGATGTATAATTACCCAGCAATCAGTGAAATACACATTTGGGATCAATATGACTAATACAACAGATGAAACAGAATACTAAATACTTCTAAAGCATTAATAAACTTGCACATTCAAAACATTTTTTTGTAAGTAATCCTTGCTGTTGCAGGCACAAACACTCTTTCTGGGGCTGTGGTCACACACAGCTGTAGGAGATGTGGGTGCTTCAGCCTTCTGTGTACTTGTGGTGCTCCGTATCACTGGCTTAAAAAACCCCAAAAATAAAAGCAGTGCAAATATGCATGATTTTGACACTGTTAGGAGGATGGACTGGAGAAACCCGGAACAAGATTCCCATTTCTCCTCAGGTGCTTAGGATTTGGATGGATGGCTTTATAGAGATTGTACAGTCTTGTCTAGAAAACTAAAGGCTCCAAGCTGAGCTAAATCCTGCATCCTGAACGAGTTATAAGGGGAAACATTAGCTGTGATGGTGAGACTTTTCACCAATTTCACAAACCAGTTTAATTGCAGAGTACCTTTCCAGAAAGCAGCGTCCAGCAGAGTCTTGTGATTCTGAAGTGGCTGTTGTTATGGTTTACCCACTTGTTTTTTGGCACTTCATCTCCCTCCGCATCTCAATGGCAATTTTGTGACCTTGTCAGGAACCCAAACATCTGTCTATAAGTCATTTCTGTAACTTAAATATAGTCCTACTGAATAGCTGAATTTTAGACAAGTAAGTTTTATAGGTCAGTAGAACTTCTTTATTTTTAGCCTAATTTAGGCTGTTTGAAGTGCAAGTCTACTACTAATTAATCATTGTAAGTGGACATAATTATTTTTATAGGCATTGTAAGTTAGGAAAAATTATCTCAGTTTTTGTAGTACCTGAATTCTCTAGCAAAACATCAGATCGCTTTATTTAAAGTATGTCTAGTGGTTCTGTACCTATAAAAAGTATATTGTTTCAGTGTGATGTACTTGTTTATAACTAGCCAAGATATTTTAAATCTATTTCTACCCTTTCATCTGTAGTCTTCTGTTGTTATAATTGTGTATTAACACACATTTCCCTGCAATTACTACATTTAATTTTAAATATGCCTTCTGACATTTTCTGCCTTCAGTACAAAATACCCTCACTTCATCTATTTGATTTGCTGATGTGAAGTACACAAAATATATTGAATTTTCCTATCTGAACTTTTTCATTTATTTACACATCAAAGAAAACACCTTAAAAATGTGACTGGAATAACCCTGTTTGCTGAAGTGGGCAACAAAAGCTTGAAGGCATTTAATGGGAAGTGAAGAATTGCATATCAAATATCTAATTTAAATATTTCTAATGCTGGTACTTCTGATATCCTGCTGCTTAAAACTTATTAAATCTGCTATCCTTCAAGGCCAAGATAACAGGAGACAAAATGTGAAGCAAAATCGAGTTTTCAGGGTCCAACAGCATAGTTTTGGATGCATTTAAAAAAAAAGAACTGAAAAGTTTCTTTGGACTGGATGCATCAAATAAAAATTATGTAAATCCACAGGTGACAGTTTAATGGGTTTAGGTGGGAGGATGAGGCTGTGGGAAATCAAGATAGATGGTACAGAAACACACAGATCACAGAATGGTTGGGTGTTGGAAGGTACCTGCACAAATTTATTGTGTCTGGAGTAAATCATGCCCTCTTTGAAGCCAAAGTTCTCTTCCTAACCTCAGTAGGACCAGATTTTTATCTTGGAATTGAGAACAGAATAGGATATTTTAAAATTCTTCACAATATTCTGATTTTTTAACCTTTCAAGAAGTTTTTTATGACTTATTTTTATTATTTTTTTAAAGGATATTAGGGTATTAGGTATGCAATTAATTTTATCTGCCCATTTTAATGAAATTAAAATCTTCTTTGTCATCTTCACATTTTAGTAATTCATCCATTTCCAAAAAGATGGTTTGATTAATGGATAAGACAGGAAAAAGTGTAGTAGTATATATATATATATTGTATAACACACTTGTTTTTGTTTCATCTTTTATAGAACCATAGAGTAGTTTGGGTTGGAAGGGAGCTTTAAAGGCCATCTGATCCCACCCCCCTGCAATGAGCAGGGACATCTTCAACTAGTTCAGGTTGCTTGGAGCCACATCCAACCTGACCTTGAATGTTTCCAGGGATGGGGCATCTACCACCCCTCTGGGCCACTGTTCTAGAGTCTCACCACCATCATCACTAAAAAAATTCTTCCTTATATCCAATCTACATCTACCCTCTTTCACTTTAAAATCCTTTGTCCTGTCACTGCAGGACCTACTAAAAAGTCTGTCCCCATCTTTCTTATAAGCCCCTTTTAAGTATTGAAAAGCCACAGTAATGTCTCCCTGGAGCCTTCTCCTGTGCAGACTGAACGACCCCAACCCTCTCAGCCTTTCTTTGTAGGAGAGGTGCTCCAGCCCTCTGAACACCTTTGTGGCCCTCCTTTGGATCTGCTTCAACAGGTCTATGTCTTTCCTGTACTGAGGACTCCAGAGCTGGACACATTACTCCAGGTGGTGTCTCATGAGAGTAGAGCAGAGGTGGACAAACAACTCCCTCAGCCTGCTGGCCACACCTCTTTAGCTGCAGTCCATGATACAACTGGCTTTCACACCTGACCGCACATTCATTGCTGGCTCATGTCCAGCTTTGTGCCCACCACTATTCCAAAGTCTTCCTCCACAGGGCTTCTCTTGATTAATTCATCCTCCAGTCTGTACTGATACTGGGAATTGCCCCTGCCCAGGTGCAGGACCTTGCACTTGGCCCTGTGGAACTTCATGAAGTTCACATGGGCCTTCTCCTGAAGCCTGTCGAGGTCACACTGGATGGCATCAGTTCCCTCAAGCAAATCAACAGCACCGCTTAGCTTGGTATCATCTGGAAACTTGCTGAGGGTACCCTCAACCCCACTATGTTATTGATGATGATATTAAATATTACTGGTCCCAGTACAGATCCTTGAGGAACACCACTCATTATTGTTTCCATTTGGACATTGAGCCATTGAGTGTAACTCTCTGGACTCAGTCATCCAGCCAATTCCTTATACACTTAAAAGCCTACCCATCAAACCTATGCTTCTCCAATTTAGAGGTAAGAATTGTGGAGAACTGTATCAAAGGCCTTATAAGTCCAGGTGGGTGACATCCCTTCCTTCTTCCCTTGTCCATTGATGTAGTCACTCCATCATAGAAGGTCACTGGGCTGGGCAGGCAAACAGGACAGTTCCCTTCTGTACTTAGTTTTTTGACATTATGTTAATTGCAAATAATTGTGCACAATCCAGGATTATTTATCATACAGTGTAAGCAATCAGAGTCAGCAACTTTCTTGTCTGCCTTATGCATACATTAAGTCAAATTTTATAAATGTGCAAAAAAGTAATATTTTGTGTAATGAAAAAAAATTGTGAAAAGAGACAGAACCAAAGCTGTGCTGTCACTTTGCCTTTGGGTTTTCTTTTGGGTGTGGAACAAAGTGATAAATTTGCTGTATGTGAAGTCCAGCTGTTTGTGATGAGTTTTCAGAACTTCTGTTTACATTAAGAGAATGTACTGAATATATGTCCTAAAACCTGCTAGTGTTAAAGGTTCTTTTCATTGCAAGTGCCTCACATTTCAATATATTAAAAAAAAAAAGTTAGTCAACAACCATCTTTGATCTTCTGAAAAAGATTTTAATAGCTAGGAATAAAGGATGTTAAAGTACATGAAAAATAAGGAGGATTAAATGCAACATCTTGAGTGTTACTCAATGAATTAGATGTTAAAAATTAGTCCTTTTAAAGAAATTATGCAAGAGAATGAAAGGTAAGTTATTTATGTTGGGTTACAAGGCTCTCAACTTCAGTGCTGAGACAAAGTAATGGACTGTTTCATCTGCTTGAGAAAACAAAAAACCCAAAAAACCTCCAAACAACAACAACAAAAACACAATCAAACCAATGCCACGGGGGGTGCTGTGGTGATGGTGGAAATAAAAAAGTCACAGCTGAGTTAAGATTTGAAGCCACGTGCCGAGTAACAGCTTGATCAGAGTTAGGGTATATGATTATGCTACTATAGTTTATGCTACTATTACATATGTCACTGTGTTAGTAGTGTGTTTGAAATCAGGTATTATTAAATAAAGACACTTCAACAAGTGGCTCTGTGATGAATTTATCTTTCTGAACTAAAACATTCTGCATCATAAAAAGTGAGAGTAATAACTTCTTAAAAAGGAATATTAAATTTTATTGCGGATGTTGCAAATTTGTGAGGATAGGTAGCTAGATTTTACAAGTATAAAATCAAGTGAAGATAAAAAAAAAAAAAAAAAAAAAAAAAAAAAAGTAATCCCCTTTCAGAAGGGCTTATTCTTCTGTCCTTCATTGAAATCAAGTTTTAGGTGTCCAGACCCAAGTATCCTGCATTGTTTACTGACCTATGCCCAGATACAGGAAAGAAAATGATGCATCTGATGTCACTTTCAGCAGAACCATCTGACTATTAATAGCTGGAAAAAAGTCTACTTATTTTTCTGTTTCTTCAGACAGTAGTTCTTCAACATCTTCCTTTCCATTGTGGTGTGTACTTAGAAGTACCAGTGTTTGGGTAAAATACATTGCTTTATTTGAAATGTGTGTCATCAGGTTTTCTGCAGCCAAGCCTCCCAAAAGATCAGCTCTGACAGCTGTGTAGATATGCTAGACCTGAAGCAAGTAAAAATTTTGGCTTTCTTACAGCTGCTGGGTTTTGAGTTTTGTCTGTTGGTTTCTGTGTTTTGGTGTTTGGTGTTTTGGCTTTTTTTCTTCTTTCTTTTCATTTCTGGAAAACTACCCTTAATTGTCAGGTATACAGCTAGAGGGGTGGCCCCTGACTAGTTTCTGGGCATAGGGAATGAAGCATCATTCAAAACACCTGGGCTTCATGGCTCTCCCAGTGGTGTTGATGCCTAATTGGGCTCTGGGTCTTTTTCTTGCCTGTCCTCTTCCTCCTTCTCTTGCAGCACACAGTCTCTTCACAGTAATGACAGTGGTCATTTCAAACTGAGCAAGACTTTGTGCAGTATGAAGCTATTAAGAAATACAATAAGGAAAAAAAAACATAATTAAATTTTTCTTTTTTTTTTTTTTTTTTTTTAAACAGGGGTGGGTAATGGGTCAGCCATTTCAGTAATCCTATAAAAACAACCAAAGAACCCAGTGAACTTAGTACATTTTTTTAATGGTGAGATCGATATACCACATCATACAATATTTTAGATAAATGGAGGAAAACAGAACATTGTTAAATCTGCTGCTGCTTTTGCTTAAGAATAATCCAAAAATACTTTTTTTTCCCCAGGTTTGCTGATATGTGTTTATAGAAATTCTTTGAGCCTCATGGGAGTGTACCAGAATTAATCTCCTTGTAATGGTTATTTCATAAGGCAAGTTAAACCAGCATGATAAACATAAGAGTGTAGACAAAATGGTTGAACTGACTTTCCCTAAGAAGTTGTGTTATAAGGGGATGTAATGATTGGGCTCTAAACCAAGCTAGTCCAAGTACAAATTGGCTATTTAGCATGAAGTCTGAGGATGAAAAGTTATTTGGGGGTTGTAAATAATGATTGAATAAATTAATTACAAATAATTCTTGCAAAGGTGAGAAAATGGAAAATGGAATAAATCTGTGTTTCAATGTGCTCCTTTGTTAGCATTCAGAGTTATATAGGCAGACTTCTACAGAGCCCTCAAAGTTCCGCAAATGGTGCATTTTCTCCTGATTCACAGGCTTGTGTTGCATTAATTTACTTTCATTGACATTACTTTCACACTTCAGTACTTTTTTTGAAGAGTTACCTAGAAACAAGATTGAAGAGCCTGGAGGGCTTTTAACTGAACCTACTGTTTGGTTATGAGGTGTGTGGAAGTGGAAATGTATTGATACGTTCAGGAGACAGAGTAGGTACTTCTAAAACAAGGCCAGTGCGCTGCTTTCGGCTCATCAGCCTGTTCTCAGTGCATGAAGCGGGAAAGGTACAAATATGAATTGCTTTCAAATTAGGGATAATAGCAATATTTAGAGGAAGCCAGATGATTTTTCCTGAGTATCCAGAAAGGTATGGTGATAAGCGGTTTTAGTTTATTAACTCTTTTTTTTTTTTTTTTTTTTTTTTAATGATAATGTGTTCTAAACACTTCTAGAATTGTGGCCTAAACATGCTCAAGATTTCAACATTGGTTTCCCTTAGAAGATTTCAAAAATACTACTTTTTTTTTTTTTTCCCAACATTTTAGTAGGCAGTTCATAGACAGCTAAGATCTGGTGATTTGTGACTTCATCAATGGACATTTAAAAAAATGCAATTTAAGGATTAAATGGTTACTATAGCTATGATATAGGGAATATGGAGATTGGAAAGCAAGCAAACAACAGAAGGGCTATAAACATAGCTTTCTCATCAGCCAGAATTAGGAAAGAGTTGCAACAAAACTCACACAAATATTTATGTGGAAGTAATACGGTTTCTGTGCAGTATCCTAATGAGGTCTGGAATCAAGCTGGCCAAACAATAATTCATGTGTTCTCACCATCAGTGATTAATTTCAAACATTCTTCCATAAAAATGACATTATGTCTTAGTATGAGTACAAAATCTGTTTCATGAAGCAGAGAATATTGTCAAGAGGATTTTCTGCCCACCATTCTAAGACAAATTCATCCAGGTTTACTGGCATGCTTGTTTCTCCAAGTCTACCAATTTATTTCTCTATGCAAGTGGAATACTATTAAGTGTGTGTGTATATATATATATATACACACATATATGTAATAACAGGACTATGGAAAACTATTTACCCTAGATGCCCAGATTAGGTGTCAGGAGTGTAAAAGCTTGGCTTGTCCAACAAAGGTGAAGATGCTGATGAGCAGTTGGCCATACAGACAGCTAGGTCTGTGAAGTGCTGGTTTCCTCCTAACAGAAAGGAATAGCCACAAAGGTTAAGTTGCACGTATAGTAAGGTGTGACTTCAATACAGTCTGAAAATGAATGGAAGACTTGAACAGTGTTCCAAGTACCAGTACTGGAAAAAGGAAGATTTAATGCTATTACATTGGGTTCTTCCAGTGCCTGGAGTTTTTGGGTTGTGTATAGTTTCAAGTACAGCAGTTTTGATGATTGCATGGTTCTTTACTTTCCAAGGGGAAAATACTGGACTACAGCTGCTTGGGGATTTTAACAATCCCGTTAACAAAATATGCATGCTGTATAATGAATGTATCTTTGACATCATGCATGCTTGTTCAAACTAGCATTAACCAGTTCTTCAACAGTACCCTAAAAGCTTCCTGATGCCTAGCCTTAATGAATCAATTTAAGTGTCAAGAACTTATTTCAACATAATTCAGGTGTAGTTAAATTTATTTTAGTTATTTGCCAGAACTATTTTATCTGTTTTCAGGAAAAAATATGAAAACGAAACATATTGTTTAAATATACTTGTCAGTAAAGCATGATTGTCTCTTCTGTTTTCCTGTTTTCATTTTAATGCAGTGCTAAATGGAATCAAGCACTTAAAAATCACATACAAATATTCCATATTTGTTCTAGCTTCCAAAAAAATACAAGCATTTTCACTTTGAAAGAAGATCTGTGACTAAGGATCATATAGTCTAACATAACAGCATTTATATTGATTCTCTTTTCAAATTTCTACTGTTTCTGTAATGGTCTTTGTCTTATTGTTTTCAGGTGCCCAGGAGGGTAGTCTGTCGCCTAGTTCTGAGACCAGGTTCTACTAGAGCAAGATTGTAAATGTTGCTCTTATTCTGAACTGTTGCTACAGAATGTGCCTACTTTGATTATTCAGAAGCACTGTAGGAAAGGAGTAAAGCTAAGTTACAAAGTAGGAGTATTTACTGTTTTTTTGTGCATCCAAGCTACTTAAATTTCTGTGTATAGCAGGAGTCCTGTAGAAATTGTGTCAGTTTATAGACATTTTGAGGAAAAAAAAAATAATTAAAGAATAAGGTGAATTTTCCAAAAAGGAAATTCTTATTAGTTCTAATTTGACTTTTGTACTTTAAGAACAGGATTGGATAAATTACAGAGAAGTTTTTGTTTCTTTAACAGAGTATGTGATCTCAGAGAAAAGAATGTGTGGGCTTTTACAGAAATTTTCACGTGACTTTGAGGTTCCTCCGTTGAGTTGAGCTTGTCTTGCAGGGCTGCTGGAATGAGAATTGTGGAAACTCTTAAAGCAAGTCAGGTGAATGTTAATGAGTGTGTTTATTGTAGTGTTTATTACTTAAAGTGTACTGAGTTAGCCTTCCTGCCCACCCCCCCTACCCCACCCCCCCTACCCCACCCCCCCTACAAGTAATATACTACCTGAAGCTAGGAAAACATCTCTTACAGTGTGTTATGCAATCATGAGCTACTATTACCATATTTTAGGAACATCATACATAACAGTAAAAGCTTTTACAAATCCTGTACATCTATAGAATTGTAACACTTGTGTTTAGACTAGTGTTGCTCTTTTCTGGCAGCTTTCTTATTGATGGGGAAAGTAAATCAGATATAAATAACATTTAGCCCTTTTAATTGCTGTTACTAATGTATTTTGCTGTTCCATGAAGTATGCGGTAACACTTTTATCGAGGCTTAAAATAAGTTCTGGCATAAAAGAGTAAGTGCATCATACACTCAGTGGTTTAGATTTGGTGCATATGCTTCATCAAAGCATTCAGACATTAAGAAAATTTAATAAGATGTTGCTCTGGCAGGTCCTTTTTAATACATTTCTTCTTCTAGAGGAAGAAATATGTCCAACTTTGAAAAAGTTTAATTTTCCTGGCATCTGAAGCCATGCAGACTTTTTCTTCATGAGTGAGATACATGCAGAAAGTGCAAGGCTACCAGAATGATTATCCAAGCTCCCATTTCCAACACGGTTTGTGTTCAGTGTTTTGTATCATTGGGGAAAACAAGTGTATAGTTCTTAGTATTGATTCTAGCAGGAGTCCTTTGTGTTCTCTGGTAAGACAGGGTAACCTCATTCTAGTTTAGCCAGCATCCTGAAACTGTAACTTCCTCTGTAACCAGCACCACAGGTTTTTTTTGAGGAATTTTCTGATTGGTTTTGCTATTTTTTCTTATGGTGCTGCAAAAAGCCCAACATCTTTCCAAACTTTATGGAACAGAAAACCATTATTGTCTTTGGCTAAATTCAGAATTGTCAAGTCACCTTTAATAATGAATAACCAGTTAAACCCTCGTGTGTCAGACACTATATACAACTGCAGTTTGAAGACTCCTTTGCAATGGGTCTGTTTAATGAAGACCGATTAGATTTACATTGTCATCCATTGAATTATTTTCCAATGTCCCTATTGTGGGCAAATTGATATCAAATAATATAGTCTTTCTAGTGAAATTAATACTGCCTTATTTTATAAAGCAATTTGACATTTCCAGTCTGGGATTAACATATTACATTCTAAAAAGGAAGATTTCTATCATTTTAGTTAAATAGATACACCTGTCACTATGTTTTTTCAGAATTTGCCATCTGTAGTGTTTAATAGAAACATTCAATTGTAGTAGCTTCCCCCACCCCCCACCCCACCCCGGGATCATACTGTAAAAATCTTTAAATCTGTGAAGGTGTCTGGCTTTTTGGTTCATGTATCTATTAGCAGAATCAATAATATTTTCAGCCTGCTATACTCCTGAATCAACTGTCATATTCTCAGATTTGGCCTTTTAAACGTAAGGGCTACCATGATTTCAAAAGGAAAAAAAAAAAAAAGTCTCTTGATGGCTCTTGATTGATGATGTAGAGTCAGTCCAGGTCTGCTTTTCACTTTGGGAACTTGTAGGACTGAAGTTGCAGATTGCATTACTGGCGAGGATTCAGATCTCCTGGCAGAACTTGATGGGATTTAATGGAACTGATAATTAGGACGTCTAACCCTGCTACTTGACGTGCTGTGAGTAGCACCTTGGGGCAAGCTCAAAATGTGAATAAAGGCCCTGTACAAGCAGTAGTGTTGTCTTAGCACCAAGCTCATCACATACATTTCAGAAGAGAACACTTTTATATACTTAATATTGCAGTTTCATTGGTGATTAGTAGCTATTTATTTGCGAGAACATGTGGATTCCACCATAAGCTCTTTTTCTCTCTTGATTGCAGGATCTTTTTCACTTGTTGATCAGAATTCCAGGTTTCTCTTCTGTCTGCAGGTGGAGTTGTGGATAATAATCCTCCTTCATCGCATTACACTATTTCAGAGAACTGACTCATTGTTTGTAGTTTATATGAGAAAACAAAGAGACTAATGACTGTCGATAAAAGGTAAATGTAACAGCATTTACTTGATAATAAGAAAACATATAATTGTATTTAAAATTAGCAAGAGAAATGCAGTTTGGTTTAACTGAGGCTAGATACAGCTTTCATATCACATTAAATTCATTACAAAACCCAAACTGGTTTATTATTTAAATTAGTGATGGGAGTTCTTTAGTGCTTCATTTTCAGTTTGTCATCAGTTAAAGACAGTTCAATCTACTTATCACTACACTAATCTCATGCTAATGAGGTTAACATAATGAGTAACCCAGTATTTCATTATATTATGTTTATTTGAATGCCCAGCTTGAGTATGTCATACTTAATTTAAACAGTAATTGGGGAAAGGTCTTAGGTTAGAAAGAAGACTGGCAAAGGAGCTTCCCTTGCATTGCATGTGCAGTTGCTATTTTCAGACACAGAGGGGAAAAAAGATAAATTAATTAGTTTAAATAGATTTAATTTTAGTCTTAATCAAACAAAAAATCCCAGACAGGTAGTGGTGCACCTCTACTGAAGCAGATAATAAGTCTGCTCTGTTAAACAATAAGTTTTCTACCTTTGCAAGGAAAAGAAGTGTTTATGGTTTTGTAGTCAAGAGCAATATATATTTGGGAGTTGCTGGAGCCACTGTAACTCAGACCTCAAGATCCTGCCTGCAACTTCTCTTCCTTAACACCTTGCCTTCCTCACCTGATGGCCTTGCAGCCCAAGCAACAAGTGCCATGGACTTCCAGAGAAGCAGGAGCCTGCTACAGATAGCTAAGTTGTTTTGCACCCAATCCTGAACAGGCCATTTGCTGTGTCTGTAGCAGGAACTGGAAGTGCTGTGTCCATTCATACATTTTGAAAGCAAGTATCTGACTTAAGTACAGTGTATGATGCTTTTTGAACAAAACAGAAACAGAAAATGGGGATATGATGTTATGCCTCAGATTGCCATTCTGGGAGGCTTCAGCAACAACAACAAAATCTACTCCACATTAACACTGGCAGCTAAACTTTTTCTTTAACTGGCAATGCATTTGGCCCCACTAAGTTTCTGGAAAGATGGATGATTGAGGGGAAAACCACACACCTCAAAAATCTAATTCTGCAGCATCTTCAAACTATATAAAATGCAGTACATAAACCAAGTATGCTCACTTTGAAAACTATCACTTCTTGAGGGCCCTGTGTACAAAACCTGAATAGCTGCTGGACTGGGGAATGAATTGAGCTGAGAGCTGAAATACAAAGCTTTCCCTTCTGTAGGTGGACCTTTGCATTGTTAAAAGACACGATGGATTGCAGTAAAATGACTAACTGGAAAATTAAGATGTACAAATATGTTATGAAAAATGTAAGCATTTCTTGCATGAAATCTGAAATCAGGAATTTGTGTGTACTTAAGGATGCTTACCTCTATTGCTGTCTTGCAGTAAATCCTACACGACCACAAAGATGTCTCTGCATAAAACTTATCGCAGAATTGAGATGTGACTGACCAAATTTGTTTGGGAAGCTCATAATATTTCAGGGTATTTCTGCATCATTTAATGAATTGATAGGAATATATTTTGTGTCATATGACAGCTGTAATGGCTGCCACTAAATTTTTCATATCACCTGTGCCTCACAGTGACATCTGTGCTTGCCAATAATAGTTTTTCAATGGTAAATAGCTTGTAATGACCAGCAAATATTGATTCTTGATAGGTTTTTCTGCACATCAGGCTGTTAGGGAGCACAACAAAAATAAATAGCTATGCTTGTCAAACACTAATTAATTTTCATACCACCATATGAAGAAGCTAAATTAAATGAGACTAATTTTACAAACGGGAAAGTGAGGAAACAGTAGTTTAAAAAATGTTTAAATGATTAAAAACTGTCAAAAAAGAACCCAACAATCAAGAAACTGTTAAAGCATGTTTACAGCAGTGCCAGCAATAATGCCCATGGTCTACATTTTGAGAAATAGAGAATTAAAATTTTTTAGTCGTTCTGTTTTTTAAAAAGTGTCTGCTCAGCACTTTCTGGAGTTATGAAGTGTTATGCCACCTAAGAAAATAGAACCACCTGAAGTCACATTACATTAATAAAATAAACAATACATCCCTCTCAAGAGCAAAGATATTCCAATTTGTAACAATGTACTATAATTCCAAAAGCATTTTGTCCTTTCAAAATACTTAACAAGATGCTACAGACTTTTAAGACTGCATTTAACTAGTTATCTTAATAGCAAAACCTAACAATGTAATGAAAGCCACATTGATAATTATTTATTTATTTGTCACTGTTCTTGGTTTCTCCAATATTGATAATAATGGTAAAGGAACAGCTTTCAAAAGTAAGGAAAAAGGTGCACATCAGAAAGTTTCAGCAACAAAGGCAGATGTGGGGAGAATTGACACCAAATTAGATACAGACATGAGCATTCCAACATTTATTTCACTTCAGGTTATCTCTTTATAGAAGACATGGGAGAGAGATGTTCTGAGTTGGTAGTCCTGCTCCAGGTTTTTAGAAGGGAAACTTTCAGGGGGGAAGGCCAAAGTGCATAAGCACTTCTGTTTAGTGAGTAGCTAAGCTTTGAACTTAAGAGTCCCTTTTGTCCATTTTAAAGAAGGACATACTGATGAGAATTAAAGCAATTTGACGTATTCAATAGCCTTGCATATATAGCAAGTAACGTAAAAAACATATCAAATCATTTCAGACTTGTTTGCATTACATTTTGTTTAGTATTTGTTACATATAGCATATATAAGCTATAGATGTTCTGAGTATAAGTAAGACAATTTTTTGGAAACTATGACTATTTTTTTTTACTATCATTTAGACTGTGTTTTGTGTTCTAAGGTTGATTAAAACAGATAGAGTATGAATGAAGTGCTAGCTTCTGCAGTTTTTGGTTCCCTTAGTTTATCTCCATTCCCTCGTTTAGCAGAGTAGAAGACTAAATAAGGATACTGAAGTTGGAAGAAAACTTGGTGAAATCTTTGGTGCCTCTTCTACAGTTACATAATCAACTACTGTGGGCTGTAAATTGTGATAAAATGTGATGCTTTAATTTGAAATCCATTATAAATTGTTTATTTAGTATTTCAGGAGGGTTGTAGAGGGAGGTAATCTAGTGGAAGAATAATTCTTGAGAGAACGTGAACTTAAGGATGTAAGTAATTGTCTTGAAACCTTAAGGTAATTAGTGCAGGAAAATACAAGTTCATCATCTCAAAAACCTACAGTTATTGAAAGAGATTGGTTTGTCAACAGCTTCCCTTAAAATTCAGTGCCTTTGCCAGGATTTGTAACATACATTGGCACATGTGCATCTTGTCAGTTTTCTTTTGAGACATTTAAAAGCAGATTTCATCACGATGATGGAAGAGTAGAGTCCTGAAGGGTCTGTGTCCTTAAAGAGTGGCTGCTGATGTTTGTTCTTGCCGTCAGAACTGGTCATCCTCATATTTTATATATAAGGATGAGGGCATGCCATTGGGTGTTATCAACCTTTCTAAAAGTCAGCATTTAGCTCTGGGAAACAGAGAAACTTTCTTGCTTGAAATGTTTAAATACCCTACAGTGAGACGTTTTACAGTCAGCTTCTGTTTCTTTGCAGTTCCAGAAAATTTATCTTAAACCTTTCATTTACAAGATAGTACTTAAAGTATCTCTATCAATAATTTTCCTTTAAAATTATATTTATTAATTCATGCTTTGAAATATGAATACTGTAAACTTACGCACAGTTACATCTTTACAATTTTATCTTATTAGCATTTCATTTAATGAAACCATTTGGATTCTTCAGCCAGGAGTCTGGTAATGTATGGTCTGTAGAAGAGACTGGATTAATTTATCATTCTTATTTTAGGCCTGTACATCATATTAATAGCAGTTTGTCACTTCCATTTTTCTTTGTATTATTGATACACAAGCTGCATGTGTTAAATTGACATCGGAAGTTAATAGTGAATTAGATGTGGAAGACACGTTCAAGACTCAGACCTTTTTGTTTGAATTGTAAAAATCTTCATTAAATGCTTTAGGGATTTGAACATGCTGTCTTAACATTTGTTTTATTTTCCTGATTTTCTCATTCATCAGTATGGTAAGCAGAAGAGCCAATTCCTACAGTTAATTGTTATTTCACTGGTTTAGTCAGTCTTATGTGTTCTTGTATTTCAATGTCTGCGAATTGCCAGTCTTCCTCAGGTGATTATGTAGACTTTGCCCTCACTGCATCAAATACAACAGTTCTGAAGTTGATGTATTTGTCTCACTGGATCACTTGGCTTTGTATCACTACATCAGGATCGTCCCTGATCTCCACAACCTTTGAAAGATGATAGACTCGTCTTGCGAGGACAATGGTGGTTTCTCTAGAGCACTTGAATGTGGCTCACCTGATCCTACAGATTGGTATAGTCAAACTTTCTCAAGTGATCCTTGACTCAGTCCCCATCCGCTGCAGTCACATTCCTCCCCTGAGCTTTCACTAAACCTAGAAGAGTAGGAGACCTTGTTGTTGAGGACTAAGGAAAAGAAAACACCGAGTACCTAGTCCTTATCTGTCTGCTGTTAAATCACTTGCCCCATGCAGTAATAAGCCCACACTTTCCTTGCTCAGCCTTTTAGTACTTGTGTAGCCGTAGGTGGTGTTCTTAATATCCATTGTGAGTCTCAGCTGCAGAGGAGTTTTGGTCATGCTAACAGGATCACTAAATGCCTAAGCATATTTCTGAATTCATTGTGTGTATCTGCCTTTTTGCACTAGATTTCTGTCATGAGTTTTCTGCTTTGGACATACTGATCTCCTGACACGTCCACTTGTTTTCTTCAGCATGAGGATGAACTGTTCCTTGTGCTTGGAGGTCTTTAAAGGCCAGCCAGCTTTCTTGAGCTCATTTGCTTTTCCAAGCTGCCCATGGGATCCTATTTACCAAATCTCCGAACAGAATGATATCTGCTCTCTTAATGTTGAGGTTCTCTGCTTTGCTATGTGCCTTCAGTTGTGAGAACAGTTGCTAAAGGTACTACCAAGATTACTACTGATTGCTACATCCCCTACTAGCTTCTTTCTTTTTTAGTGAGTTGCAGATCCAGGTGTGTATCATCCTTGGCTGTTCTCTCCAATACATGTCTCACTGGGATATGACAACTATCCCCTGACATCCTCCAGAAATCTTTGTGATTTCTTGTGTCCTGCCATGTTGCATTCCCAGCAGATGTCAGGGAGGTCAAAGCTGCCCACGTGAATAAGGGTATGTGATTCAGAGACTTCCTCAAGTTTTTTACAGGTTTCAGCTGCTTCCTCACCTCAATCAGGTAGTCAGTAACAAACTTCCACCAGAATGTCAGCCTTAATCTCTCTTACCTGATCTGAACCCATGAGAGCTCAACAAGATTGTCTCCCATCCTATAGAAAAGCTCCCCGAATCTGAGCTACTCTTTTGCACTGAGGGCATCTCCCTTCCCTGATCTTCTCAGCCTTTCTCTCCTGAAGGGCTGGAGCCTGTCCATCACAGCTTTCTGGCCATGCAAACTCTCCCAACACATCTCAGTTATTCCCACAGTCAGAAACTTGTGACTGTAGTTGGAGCTTTAGTTCCTTCTGCTTGTTTCCCAGATTGTAAGCATTGCAGTAAATAAGGCTGAGGGAGGCAGACTTTTGCCTTGTTTTATCATTAATGAGGTCTTTCTTTCACCCATTGCCCCACACCATTTACTTTGGACTGTTCACCTCCATTACCTCTCTTAATTGTGGGTTGTAGTCTCCTGCTTCCTCTTGAGAATCCCTGCTTTTGAAATCTGTCTGCAGTGAGAGGCTTTTATAGAATCAAAACATGTTTTACAACTAGTAAAAAATAAGATTTGTAAACACAGTTGGTTATTACTAAGAGACTGGAAAGCTCTTAATGAATGAAATTATTCTCTGCTGGCTTTTACTTCCCCCAAGTTATAAAGTAATTACTCTCAGGACTGATAATCCTTAATCCAGAAATGTAAGTGGAATGATGTATTGTATAGTTGAATAGATGTTAACTGTGATTACTTTAATGCTTTATTAAAACATGCATTAGATTTGAAAATAGAATAGTTCTATAGTTGTTTTGATTTACTGAAGATGTATATTACATGTCTAGCAGTGGTCTTTTGTGATGTACAAATAATAATATTTGTACCATAGGCCTATAATATAAACATAATCTCTTGAATTAGACCTGTAAATTGTTAATAGAAAAAACTAAGTAGGATAGGCCATCATATATGGAAAATCTATTTCTTTAATTGAAAGTATTTCTAATGACTCTAGTAATGTTCGCACTTTTAAAAAGAAACTTTTACAACCCACAATGGTCCCCTGGTGTTTTTCTTTGCTCTCCCTGTAGCTATTACCAGGACAGCTGATCAGTAATGGTAGCTGCAATAGGAGTACTGTTGCAGGCATGAGTGTGTTCATTCCTGGCACTAGAGGAGTTTTTAGAATGTAAATCATATGTATTACTGAATTTGTTCATAAAAGTTAATGTAAAAATCTGAGATACTTATTTGTTCAAGGCTTTGCTTATTTTTATCATTTATTCAAGGACAAATCCCAAACATCTGTATTTTGAGACAATACTGGGGATATTTAGTATCCACACTAGTGTTTGCATATTACAATGTCTACGCTGAGAGCTGCCTTCTAATTTAAAGTCTAATTGGGCTGGCAGTACATGGTAGGAAGGGATTTTTCAGGTCATCAAATGATGTTGCTTCGTGTTGCAGCTACCATGCCGTACGATCCCTTTCACAAAGCTCTGAAGGTCCAAATCTTTCCCTGAAAAGAAAATATGCAGTTTTGTGTGCATTATCTTTCTAGTCTGTTGACATGCCTTTTCTTAAGGGATATGTTCTTTTCATGAGTGAAAATTCTAAGAAATGGTGGAAGTTTCTTCTTTGAGGCAAAATTATGTAAGTATGGATAACACTAGGCTGTGCTGAAGGATGTCCCACTGAATAAGTACTGTTAGGCTTCTCAGATCTATCACTGACTTATAGTTGTGACCTATAACCTTCATGGGTAAAATTACTTATTTCTCCATCTATTTCTGCCATTGCACTTGTGACACTTCAATCTGTGACAAATTTGTGCTTTGAGGTGTGTGCTCACCAGGATAACTGTGAGACGGATATATGATGTAGATAGCTATAGTTTAGAGTAAGACTCCCAAGCATCACTTAATTTCTTCTTAGTATTGAAATAAGATGTCAGTGTGCTATTAAAAACTAGCTAGTTAAGGATGCAGGACATTACCATGGGAGAATATGAAGGGTATTCATTCATTCTTATTTGAGCCAGGCTCTTTCAGGATTCCCTTGGCATTAGTTTGTCGTGGTTTTACAATATTCTTTTGAATTTTATACATTACACTTTTTACATTACCTGATTCGTCATGAAAACTCTCTATATTCCTTGGGAAAATATGTGACCTGCTACTACCGCTGTATCTCCAGGATAATGGATCAGTCTGAGTTAATTTGTCTAAAGTTTAGTCTGTATATTTCTATGCACTCTGTGCAAGTCAGAGTCAATTATACGGTAAAAGTCAGCAAAGCTCCCGATGGAATAAGGTACAAACTGCTTGCAGGAAAGAGAATTGTTTATACAAAACCTGCCTAATTTTCTCGCAGTCAGCTTGGAGGGCTGCTGGTAAATCTAGGGGCCCCTTCAGTGCTTGTGGTGTAGGCCATGGTAACCCTCCTCAACCCCAGGAGAGCTTTCATCCTTGCAGAAAATGGGGCAGTCTTCAGGAGTCAGGGCAAAAGCTTTGTGGGGAGAGGGGAGAATAAAATCTTCCTTGTCAGGGAAAAATGTTTCAATTTTTGTTCTGAGCCAAAGTGGAACAATCTCCAAATGTTTACTGTCCTATGGCATGAAACATCGGTCTCCTAACCAGCTATGTTAACAAACGAATGTGAACTTACTAAACCCCAGATCTTTAAATATTAGTGTAGGAAAACAAAAATTGCTGGGGGGTGTTCAGCTATGAGGATGAAAACATGGTACCTTCAGTGTCCTTAGTTTGTGTATTGCATTATCACAGATGAAAAAAATCCCAAGTGTTTTCTTTAATTAGTAGAAAAATAAATGTTTACTTTAACACTTTTTCTGATTTATGCTGAGTGACACCAGCCCTTGAGGATGCAGATGATTAATTACAGGGTTCCTTGATGGGGGCTTACAAGAATAACTCTTATAACTTAGGTCAAGGTTTGAAGTTAGGGCATGTTTTCTGGCAAACAGCTCGTGTTTATGAGGCATATGCAGGTTAGAAATAATTTGGGAGAGACAGAAGGGGGTAGAAAAGAAGATAAGAAAGTGAGAAGGGTTTATATGTTCCGGAGACTTTCAGTGGGAAGTGAAATGAAATGAAGGTTATTTAGATGTTTATTTGCTTCCTGGTAATCTTTTAATTGCTTGAAGTGTGGTTGTTTTTTAGGAACAAATGTTTACAAGGGAGTTTAAGATTAAGTTAGGTTTCAGCTGTATTGGTAGCATACAGTCTTTTATATATAACTGCTTTTTTTTTTCCCATTTGTTAAACTCAGCAGGGAGATGTAAGCTATAAGAACCAAAAATTGTTTGATTACATGAAAATTATATATGTATGCGTATATATGTAAGGCTTTATAGTAAGTTAGTACTTAAGGGTAAATGCACAAAATAACAGGTATTTAAATGCATACCACTTTCACTTTGGCCAAAATCACAATTTACAGAACAAACAAAAATTATTCCAGTATCCCTTGTCCAGATAAACTTTGAATGAAGATATTGGGAATCTGACTGTCTGGAAACAAAATTAACTATTGTGTGTTGAACCCAGATAGCAACTAAGCATTCACTAGCCTCTTGCTCACGCCACCACTATCCCACAACTCCAGCAGGATGGGGAAGAAAGGAGTAGTGACTTGGGCTCTGATTGTTGTGGTGGTCATTTGAAAGGAGAAAGGTGATGCATTGTGTTGAATTGTTGGGTGCAGAAGCCAGCTCAGGTTGGATCACTACTGCACTTAACAGGTTCCTTACAAGGCTCATCCTTCACTGGTTTGGACAGCTCCTGCTATGGTGACAACTCAAATCGTGGATTATTTTTCCTCCAGAGTTAGGTCTCCTGTACAGATTTCTCCATCCTCTGCCATTAACCACCAAATGCAGCTGGGTCCTTGAGCAAAATCAATCCCATGAATGGGTTTGCCTTTTCTGAAGGAGGGAGTAACCTACACTTTCTGAGACAGTTCCCTGTGTGGGCCATGGGAGCTGTACCTCCTTCCACAGTACATAGGGGTTCTTCTTGGGCAGGCCAGATGTGTTAGCAGATCCTGTGGTGTTTATCAGACATGTGGCTTCTAGTAAGTATGCATCACAGTGCTTGAATGTCCCAGTACCCATTACTTTCAACGTAATGTATAACAGTCCATGGCATTTTCCAGTCTTCCTGTCAGCTGGTGCATGATAGGGGACGTGATACACCCAGTCAGTGTTTCTTGGCCTGGATGTCTTGATGTGGTTTCAGAAATGAGTCCCATTATCTGGTTCTGTTCTTTCTTGGGTGTTATGTCACCATAAACCTTGTTTTTCAAAACTGGAAGGGTTTTGGGTAGGGGTATTAGTTACAGGGTATGTTTCTAACCATCCAGTAACCACCTCAGACACAGCGAACACATGATGTTTGCATTGGCATGTTCATGGTAGTGTGATATACTTGATCTGTCAGGCTTTCCAATTTTGGTGTCTCGGCCACTGTCCTCTGTGCCACAAAGGTGTTATCTTTTTGGCTTGCTATGGCAACATGTTTTGCACTCATACATATCCTGTGTAGTTGAGTCCACCCCTTGGGCATGAGTCCACCCCTTGAGCATGAGACTATACGTTGTGTCTCTTCCTAGATGTCCTGATATTTTATTGGTCCCACCAAGATATGAGTAGCTCACCCTTACATTCGCAGTCCAGGTCCACATGAGCCAGGTCAGTTCCAGCAGCCTGGTATACCTGTTGCTTGTTCTGATGTTCAGTGGTAGTGCAGTTCTCAGGCATGTGATCATCTAAGTGACAGATCTTTACAACAAGGTTCGCTACTTAGGCAGCAATGTTCTGCTACAACGTAGCAGTCTGTACATGTTTATCCCTGTGCTGCCAGCTGGATCCATGAGTCTGTGCCAAGGAGAACTCTGGACGTATTTTGCATTCACTGATACCTAAAAGCAGCTGGATAGCTTTCACCTCTGTAAACTGACTTGATTTGTCCTTTCCTTTGGTTTCTGTACTTGTGGAACTCCATACAGCAGCTTTCCACTTCAGTGGATTCCCATGATGTGACAGGATTCCTTGGTAAACAGAGTATATTGGTTCTGTATTTCTGGTAACATATTATACATTGGGACCTTTTTGGCGTGAGCCAGCTCCTTTGGCAAAGTTCTGAACTCTGCCTTCTGGCCAGTTCATGAGCTCTACCAGCATTCCTGGGTATCTGGGGTTCCCCGTTGGAGCCCGTTGAATGATCAGTACTACCCATTTATTCCATGTAGTGTCAGCTGCATGACGTGTAGACAGGACCCTTGAACATCCAGTATAGCACAGACATTTGTGGTGCCAAAAAGAGCTGCGCTTCTGTACCAACTACTTCTGAAGAAGCTTGAACCATTTTGTCCTATTAGTATTGTTGCTTTTTTCCCCAGTAGGGCCTCAGATACCCTGCACCTGAACCCCAAAACTTTAGAGGCTGACCTTTGAGCCTCTCTGGTGCTCTCTGCCAGAGGCTTTAGTTACATCAGTGTTTCCTGGCTGTGGTGTAGACCATGCTTCTCACATCTGCCCCTGTTCAACTGGCCTAAGGGTTACTGCATAAACTATCTTCTGTTTAATTTCTTTAAAGGGCTGCTACTGCTCAGGGTCCTGGTTGAAAATTTACTTTGTGTCACTCAATGGAAAGGATTCCTGATCTGACTGTAACCAAGGATGTGCATTATTCAGCAATCCACCATACCTGTGTTTTCTTTCTCTTAGCTGGTGGAGACATGACTGTTGCTGTATTAATCATATCCATTAGGATGTGCTAATATCTATGTACCTTTTTACTTCCTAAACCTAGGTCTTTTTTTACAGGTTCTTTGACCTTGCTTTATTTTGGGCAAAATCAGCTTTTAGGGAAAGTAATAATCCAAATAATTCTTTCTCAAACACTTCCTTCATTGTGTTGTCCCACATCATGATATAATCAACACATTGCAAGTACTGAGGGGCTTTGCCCTATTCCAGTGCAGTCTATATCAATCCATGGCAAATAGTAAAGCTGTGTTTCCAGCTGTGAGGCAGCCAATTCCACATGGAAGCAAACTGTGACTACGGTCTGCTGCCAAAGGAATAGAGAAAAAAGCATTGAGCACATCAGCTGTGGCATATTACCTGCTGCTGCTGACTTCATACTGGAGTCCTAGCCTGTCTGGTGCAGCAGCACTCAGTGGTAAGGTTCATGTTCAGGCCATGATAGTTTACTGTTAGTCTTCAACCTCCATCAGACTTTTGCACTGGCTATTTGGTAAGGGACTATTGAAGGGTGACTAAGTCTTGCTGATGACTTCCTCATTCTCCAGCTGGTGAATCCCATGGATGGGAAGCAGTGGGTCTTGGATGGTGCAGTATTGCTGCCAGTGCACTATCATGGTAGCAGTTGGCAGCTGCTGTTCTTTGACACACAAACCCAACAACGGAAGGATCATCTGAGAAGCCAGGCAAGGTAAACAGTCATTTAATCTTGTCTGTATTCATTGTGGCTACACCAAAGGTCCACTGGTACACTTTTGGGTCCTTGAAGTGTCCTCTTCTGAGGTAGTCCATTCCAAGGATGCCCAGAGCATCTGGGCTGGTCCACAGTAAGGTGCTTCTGCTACTTGTTACCTGTTAGGCTCACTTCAGTCTCCAACAAAGACACCAGTTGTGATCCACTGTCACTCCAGAAATCCAGATGGGTTCTGCCCCCATGTACCCTGATGACATTACTTTACAGTGTGCACCAGTGTCAACCAAAGCATCATACTGTCATGGGTCTGATGTGCCAGGCAAGCTGTTCCATACAATTCAGTACACCTAGCTGTCCCTTTTCTCCGCTTGGCTGACTCTATTGCTTGTCAGAGTGTTCGTTACCTGATTCCTGCAACTGCAAGCCAGAAGTTGCTTCATCAGGATCAGAAGTGGAAGCATCCTTAGACCTTCTGCTGCACCTCGGGGAGTAACCTTCCTGGATGTTTGCTTTTTGGCCACTGATTTTCCTGAGAATTCACTTACCTCCAACCTAGAAACCCATGTATGTCTATCACCCCTCTTGCACATGCCCTCCCAGTGCTCATGCAAGCAAAACCATAGGCTGGCACATGGCATGCGCCTATAGTTCCCTTTGCCTTTGCTCTGACTCCATGTGACACTTGTGATAGCTGAGACACCGGCCTGTAGGGGAGATTAGTTGTTCTCTGATTGTTGCTGGATCTGTTGGGATGCTTTCTTCACAGCCAAGATGCAATCTTACAGGATTGGATAGGAAGACAGAACCTCTTCAGTTTACCAGGGCTGGCCAACATATACACAGTTACCACCTCAACATCTGCCCAGTCCGCTATCATCAGGGTGCTGACGTTGCCAGTAGATCCCCTGAGGGTACTGGGATTGCTGCCAGTGTGTAAAGGCTTTAGCTACATTAGCAAGTAGTGTAATAGAACAGGAATGAACTTATAAGAAAACAGCTTGAGGTTAAAAACCTGAAATCTGCATGTTTATGTATTTATGCATGTTTCAAGGGATTTACCTTAGGCTGGCTCTACTCTGGTCCTGTCAACAGCAGTTGAAGATTTAGATACTTCTGAAGTACAATGCCAGTTTACCTTAATTTACAAGGGATGCAATTTTGTCCTTTGAGACTATTCTGCAATGCAAACCAAGGCAGTGTGGAAGGTGATAAGAGATGTTTGGTTCAAAAGTGTATTCCTGATCTAAACCAAAATGTTAATGCACATAGTTAAGGATGCAAACATACTGTAACTTGCCAGAGCTCTGCTGAAAATGAGCTAAACCAAATGACATCATGCATAACTTACTATTCTCTATATATTGCAACAGTAAATACTTCTAATGCTGAGCGCACTGTGCCTGCATTCCTATAGCTCCTGTCTGGTATAAATCATGTAAGCAGGTATATCTGTACGGTTGTTCACAAGTTCTTTTTTAAGCACC
The DNA here is from genome assembly GCF_963210335.1 of Falco punctatus. Lineage (NCBI taxonomy): Eukaryota > Metazoa > Chordata > Aves > Falconiformes > Falconidae > Falco > Falco punctatus. Next base: position 104,455,408 of record NC_137581.1, on the reverse strand, counting down.
TTACAGGCTTGCATTTATGCACATGAAGCTAAAATGAGATAAAAGAATGGAAACTGATATTTTTAAAAATTAAGAGTGTTTTGGGGAACTTTTTGTTGCTTCTGAGGTTCTTGCATCTCATTTTTAAATACATGAACTTAAATAGTGTTTCAAGAAAAATAATTTATAATAAACTGTTGGTGAATGGATATTTAGAAAACAAATAAAGATTCTTGAGAGAAAGCAATGTTGAAGAGATGTTTGAACCAATGCAAGGCTTCCACAGAAGATTCCTATGTTAGAACCACACATGCTTTTTTTTTTTTATGTAACAGAGTAGCATACTACCTGGGTTACATTTTATAATTGTGACTTTTGATTTTAAGAGTCTGTGTAAGAAAGCCAGACTTCCTCTTAAGCTACTGAGAGTTCTGAGTTGAAGTCAGTGAGATATAGCTGTTGTTATAATGGCTTATTAAGAAGTCTGATTGTTTCACAGAGCATAGTTGGTGTTGAACCTTAAATTTCCTTTTTTATAAGTCAGTAACAAGAAAAATCTTTTATTCATTGCTGTTATAAAAGTATAAAGATATGAGTGAATATATTCATGGGGAAAACCCGAGTACTCACTACAAGAAGGACGTTGAGGTGATGCTGGAGCACGTCCAGAGAACAGCAGAGAAGTTGGTGAAGGCTCTGGAGCACAAGTCTTATGAGGAGCGGCTGAGGGAACCAGAGTTGTTTAGTCTGTAGGAGAGGAGGCTGAGGGGGGACCGTATTGCTCTCTACAGCTGCTTGAAAGGAGGTTGTAGGTAGGTCTCTTCTTACAGATAACAAATGATAGAAGAGGAAATGGCCTCAGGTTGTTCCAGGGGAGATTTAGATTGAATATTGGGAAAAATTTCTTCACTGAAAGGGTGTTGAAATATTGGAACAGGCTGCCTGGGGAGGTGGTGGAATCACCATTCCTGGAGACGTTGAAGAACACATAGATGCAGTGCTTAGGGACATAGTTTAATGATGGACTTGGCAGTCCTGGGTTAATGGTTGGATTTGATCTTGAAAGTCTTTTCCAACCTGAATGGTTCTATGATTCAAGTGCAAAGAAAACTTTCTGTGGTAAAACTACACTGATAGTTTAGAAACTAACACTTACGGTCATGGTAAAATATATCCACATAACTAAGAGGTATCTTAAGTTACTTCTTGTATATTTAGCAGCTTGAAAAATGCTTTGTACTGCATTTTAATTTCATATACTGCACATGTCTAAGAGCTGGAAGTAAATATATATGTGTATTAAGATCTGCTTTACTGTTGATTAAAGAAAATAACTTTGGGAGATATAAAACAGATAACTGAGCAATTGTTTGACTCTCATAATTGAAATTTCAGAAAATGCTCCTTCAGGTTTTTCTGACAAGTTGTAGAAATCTTTCCACAGGAATTTTGGATAGTGTTACCAAGATACAATGCTTATCCTTTCGTCTTTGGGAAAATCTAAAATTACTTCCCATGGGCATTACTGAGGCCTGTAATTAGTGCTGTGTTGCTTCTGTTTTTTCAGTGACAAAACCTGTAAGTACTGCTTTTGAAATATGAAAAACAGTGAATTGTAGTATAATTATTTTCTATGATTAAATCTGTATTTTTAAACTGTAATGAATACTCTGTTGACTGTAGTCTTCACCATTAGCTTTTAATAGGTCGCTTGTTACGTTAGTGCATGGAGGCAGAAATCTCGTGAAAAAGTGAGTGTGTTCATGAACTTCTTGTTGAGCTATTGTGCGGACCAAGACATGTTCTGTACTTTAACAGCTGTGCTAAAAGCTAAGCAGGTGTCTGATTTCCATGGATTTTAACAGGAGTTAGGTAGAATCTAGGGACTGCATTATCTTGAATTGCAGGCTTTTAGTTAGCACAGCAGAGATTGAATATTTAAATATTTTCAAGATAGTTGTGCTTACATTGAATGAACACTTAGGGTGTTTGAATCTGTGTTTCTATTTCAACAGAATTTAAACAGAACAAAATTCAAATGCTTTAAAAAATTTGATGGTAAGACTGTAAAATATGAGTTGATTGGTAAAGGACAAAGGATGTTTTTTACCAAACAAAAAAAATAATAATCTGTCCATAGCTGTAAGTGCATAAGAGATGAATAATCAGCACTCCTCTGTGATGTTCTGTTTATTTCTGAAAACAGTAGGTGTAAATTTTTGCTACAGCTATTGATCTATCTCCAATTAGGTTTCTCAGAGCTTTCCAGTGGGAGTCCATTTCTAGCTTGTATAAACTGTTAATTTTGTCTAGTTCTCAAACCATGAGCAAAGACACATCTTGTTTTGTTTCAAGACTTCTGAGCATCTCCTGTGCCACTAAGGCACACCTGTAATCTAACCTGATCCCTTAAAATTCTGTAGCTGTGCATAGCTGATGGGTATGAACAGGTGGATAAAGTTAATCTGGTAATATAGCAAGATGGAAGATAACAGTATGGAAAAAAATGTGGTCAAAATAAAAGTTCAAGTTGAATAATTTTGATAGCTTGATCACAGAAAATATAAGAATGTAGTCTCATATCTGAAAAATTCAAAATGTGTGTTTAACTTAGTATATAGCTATATGATATTCTCAGGAGAAGGTTCAGTTACTTTTCCAAAAAATGTATTACTTTACAAGTTGCTTTGTGGAAATCAATGTTATCTGTGGAATAAAGTAATGAAGAAAGAACCTGCCCATAGTTTTTCATGTCAATTAATTATGTATGGCCTTTTGAGAAATTATACATGATTGTTCCTTGGATTTATTTTTTAGGCTAATAGCTTAAAAACGTTTGGTCCATTTGAATCAAATAATTCTGTACCCCCATCAACACAGTATTAGTCATTCTCCATGCTCAAACACTGCACTGTTTTGAAAGAAAAGTGTATTCTATTGGTTTGGCCATTTTGTTCCATCAATGCAAGGAAATTATATTGGTAACATCCATATTAATTTCAAGCTTTTTCAAAAGAGACAGCACTCCTGATATTTTTATATTTTAAAATAGAGATGGCTAATTTTTGTGCTTTTGCATATTGCAGTTTGAAAAAGGAAAAGGTTATTGATTCTGGGTTTTTTTTAAGTTATAGAAATATATTTTGAAATGATTCATGGGCAACATGAGTTTCAGAAAAGTTCAATACAAGCCCCCCAAAAACTGCCTCTTACTTATGAAAGCAAAGATCTTCGTGACAGGGAAATAATGCTGCCATGTTTTCAAGTCTAGTACAATCAGCATTCTGGCAGAGACAGTAAAGCCACAGTTTTTTGGGGCCAGGGTATTGTATGTTCTGTTTTACTCTTTTTACATCTATGTGACTTTCTACTGCAGAGGAAAGAAAAATTATATCCAGGACATCCAGTAAGCCCTTCTGTCTAATAACCACAATTGAACACTTGCTAGGTTTTTCTCTTTGAGGAATATCTTGAGTTCTTGTATTCCTACTTGTATTCCTACCTGACCACCAGGTCATATTGATGCTTTTTCAGGCTCTGTAATATTATCTGCTGGGTGATATGTAGATATACAAAGAAAACCCAAACAATTTCATATTGCTTTATATAATTGTGTGTAGAGATATTATATAAGTAAAAGGTATTTCGGATAGTTGATTTCCTCTAAGGAAAAAGAAGCTTTTCAACATGATGGGTTTTCATTTGCACTCACTTCCTATGATTTGGAATAACCTTACATGTGGTACAACTACTATTTCAGCTATAGAGGGCCAATTTACAGAAATTTTCCAGACCTCTGAGATTGTCTTGATGGTAAGTCTTGAGACAAAAGAGTGATAAATTACAGGAGATAAGGTAATCAGGCCTTTGACTTTTTAATAAATGTTTTCTAGTCCCACTAGATCTCTCATTTGTCACAGTTTTCAATATTTTGTTGATCTCAGAGGAAATAAATCATCAGCTTATCACACTACGTTTCTTCATCCACAGATGCATCAGCATGCATTGCACATCTCAGTAAGCAAGCACGCAAGGAATTCTCAATCAAGAAGCTTAAGATGCAATGTTTTACTACCTAGCACTTTGATTTATAGTGCCAGGGGTAGCATAGACTTTGTGTTTGCTCTCTTCAAGCTCAATAAATTTAGAGTAGGCAATGGCAGTTTAACTGAGAAGTTTTTTGCCACTAAAAGTATGTTTCCTTTTAAAAAACCAACCAACCCCCCCCCCCCCCCCCCCCCAAAAAAAAATAAAAAATAAAAAATCCAAACAAAAGAACCTCCTGTCACTTTAGGTAAGCTGTCACTTTAGGTAAGCTGTTTTTTCCATGCTATTTCTTCCAAGATTTTGAAATTGATAGCTCTGGGTTCGTTACACACTACATTAGTTGTATGGTCCTTATTTTCTCTAGAGTAGGTGGTTAAAATTTATCAAAACAAGTGAAAACCAGATTCAGTTATGTTTTGGAAGTTATTTATTGCTTTCAGTTTGTACAGCTCATTTCTTAAATTAAACTGTGTGCTCAAAAATGTGTTTAGTTATGACTGAAGCTGTCAGGACCTGAAAAGATAAAAGCAAGGCTAAAAACTATTTTAACTGTTTTCTGATCAAGTGACTCTGACATTGCAGGTCTAAGGGACTATTATGTCTAAATGTAAAGAAAAGTTGTTCAGTGTAGTTCAGGTCTGCTGAATGTAAAGGACCTTATTTTAGACAAACTTATGTGTCAGCTATTCTCCTTTTGATTCTCTGAGCTTTCTCACTGGTGTCATCAGGATCAATACATTCATTGTCATCTTCTTGGTTGTAATTTAAATAGTAATCATAATAAAAGTTACCATTTCCTTTAAGCTTTAAGGCTATAATGAGTTTGAGTTTGGGTGAATTTGGATCAGATGCATCTCTGTGAATTTGGAATCCATGTATTATGAACGTCTTCAAATGTAGTTGGACTTTTCAGGTAAGGAAAAGTTAGGAAAACTGCTTTAAAGCATCAGGAAGCTGTCTTAGTATTTGCTTGCTGCAGATTCATAGTTCTTAGGAGTTTTGTTGTGTATTATTTGAATTGTAGTTAATATTAAAAGACTAGAGATTGGGGTATCCATTTTACTAACAAATTCTTAAAGAACTCTTTTGTTCTGAGTATTGTATAATCTTAGTCCATGAGGCAGGCAAATAGAGGAAGAACTATTATTCCTCTTTTGCACTTGGGAAATGGGCCTCTGGACAAATTAAATGGGTCCCCCATTTAATATGTATGTGTTTACATATTATTGTAACACAAATAAATGTGTCAGATTCAAGGGCTCAATCTAGGCATTCCGAATTATCACCTATTAATGTATCATATCAGCATGTAATATTCCAGTTTGAAAGATCTTAGTTTAGATCTACTGATGAAGGCAAAATCTACTTATGCTTTTGAGTTGAACTCCAGTTCCTTAAAAGCTCCTATGAGTTCTAATATTCTGTAGAAAATATTTGCCTTGTCAGGCAAAAGGTTCAGAGATATGGGCTGTAGAGATTGTGCTACTTCACAAGTTAAATCCTCCAGGTTCCTTATTTTTGTCTCACATTTAGAACTGTCAGTCTATTTGATTTCAGCAAAATACTCAATGAAGTCTACATTCTGATGAAAATATGTCCATTACTATTTTCTAGTTTAAAATCAGAATAAAAAAGAAAGAACTTGGCTACCGACAATTAAAACTCTGGCTATACTGTGAAGCTACTCAGAGCTATGTAGTTCTGATAGCAAACTTTAAAGCAGCATAGTTTTATTGTTAAAAAATTAAGACATCTTTAGCATATAAACTGAAGGGTACACATCAAAGAAGCATAACTCCCATTTGTTTAATTCTCTCACCTTAAGACATAAAATGCCAGCTAAACCCAGAAACCCTTTTACTGTGGTCAGATATTCTTCATAGGTGTAGGGTTCAATCTTATACAGTACAGTGAGCTTTAAACATGAATTCATTTGCTGAAATTAACTCTGAAAAGCTAATGAAAATAATGGTTATGTTCACAAATGATAGATCACATCATTACAATTATGGCCTGTAAATTATTCCACAGTGTTTTAATGTGCTTCTGACTGGTTCTTTTTGGAAATTCCTTTAGCTCAATTTACTTCTAACATTTTATGGTCACAGCCCTCAGGAATACAGAACTTAGTTTCACAAATGGGTTTGGGTCGGTTTTGTATGCTGCTTTTCTCTAGGTTCGGTGTGGTGTCACGTTAAAGGGATGGAGGTGTTCCCCTTTCAGCCTCTATCCTGAGTCATCTAGACAGTCAACACAACACAGTGAGTCTGGACATTCCTCGTTTTTTAAGATGGACAGACTGATGAACTGTCCTTTAGAAAAGGTTGTGTCTTTTGCTTGACTGTAGAAGTAGTCTGGGGTGTCAGCCTGGCTGGATGCAGCTGTAGTGTGAAAAGATCACTGACAAAGGCTTGCATCTCTTGTGACAGCTTCCTTTAGCGCTAAGAATCTTTTAATTAGTGAACACTTGGGTTTTCTAACTGTAGAAGCTTTACTAACTCTTCATGGCTTATATCGATTAATGTAAAGCAGGGAAGTGGCTAATAAAGTATAGTGCAGTTACAACTGTGAAATAAATGTAGTCCCACATATTTGGTAATATGGACTGGAGAAAGTAAAAAGCCTGTTCCCTCGCTTTCACCCTAAAATTTTACTGGTGACATGCATCTGTCTGGCATACAGCTTTGATTGCCTATGGATATCAGCAGAAAGTAGTTCCCATCATAGCTCTTTCTTACGGACTTGATGCTGAAGAAAAACATTGGTGCTGATCTCAGATGGAAGATTTTGGTGCCTCCCCCCTCTTAGAGACAGATATGGACTTCTTGGATTCTAGTGTACTTTAAATGTGGCAAACTGCTTTAGTTTATTTTTCTTCTAGTGTTTATACATATATACATATAAAATATACAGCTGATAAAAATGTGTTTGACAGAAAAGTAGCCCCAGCCATGCCTTTTTCAGTACACTAGTAAGTAATCCTGCGCTTACCTGCTATCTAGGTAATTACAGTTGCCCTATTTTGTAGATATAAACCAGTGCACAGGCAAATTTTAATCAGAAGTTGTTACTATAAGAACTAATTTTAAAAATTTGTATTAACCCTTCATTATTCAGTAGTGGATTAAATAAATTGTTTTATTTAAACCTGTGAATTATACTGGCATCTCAGGATATATTTGCAGCACTGCACTTATAGTTGCTAAAACTTTCAGTAATAAGGTGCTATTTAAAGCTAAACCTTCAAGTCCTGTAAAGGTCAAGGGGTTATTTTCCTTAAGCTTATCGCTGCAGATGAGTGCTAATTAAATATCATCCCCACAAGCCATCTTCTTTTCCCACTGGTTTGTTCCAAAGAGATTTTACCTGGATAATCTTCTTGTACTGTTACAGTTTGTTGTTGAAATAATTGTGATCAAAAGTTCTTATGACTCAAAAGGATGAAAAGGACAGCTGTTAGAGCAATGTAATGCCTTCTGCCAAGCATATGTAGCAGCAGATGATTTATCATAGCGTTATTGAATTAGAAGCTATCTAGCAGCAAGCAGTTCAACTGTTGTTTTATAGAACATAGTCAACTTTTATTTGCTGATATTCAAAACTGCACTATTCTTTGTAGTTTTACAGCTTAATCTATTTTAAATGGAGTACTCGGGTGAAAATATTTAAAGAAACCACAAAACAATCTTGAATTTCAGAATACGCTGTATGCTCCAAATTCCATTTATGATCAAATTGTAAAATTCCTAAGATATAAAATTAAACCTGCATTGCATAATTTTGGAGAACGTTAATGGTTACATGCCTTTGTACAGTATTTTTATGGGTGATATATCAGAATACTAAAAGCTTGGAGAGTAGCTGTTGTTTAAAGATAGTCATGCACACGATAAGTCTTGTTTTTCATAAAGTTATACTTCACCTTTTTTATTCTACAAAAACATGGTATGTAATTTCAGTCTTGTAAAAAATATTTGAATTTCTTCCTTAAATAATTTGAACAAATACTTAAAATTAAAATGAACAAAAATAATAATCTTAAAACATGTATGGAAAGGCACTTGTCACTTCATAAAATTCCAAATGGTTTGTTTACAGCATCAGCATTCTGTGATACTCATGTATTGATTAAGCAGTAGATGTGTAAATGTTTCAATTGTTGAGTATAGAAGAGACTTATTTTTAATGTGCATGAACAGTTACTGTATACAGAAGGCTCTTAGCAGATATTTCCCTTACATAATGCAGAAATGTAAAGCACTGCACACCAGCACTGGATTAAAGGTTAAAGGCTGAAGACTTTCCTGCAAGTACAGCAGCTACAGCTGCAGGCGGTATTATCATGATCATCATATCCTCTAACTGTAGCTAGCAATAATACATACAAAGCTCTTATCATGTCTACTGAACTTCCAGAAAGAGCTGAAGACATAATGATAGTGAAGAGAAACACATTTTTGTAAGAAGTGTTATGCTTTGTCATGTTAATAAGGTGTTTGTTTCTATTATTTTAGCAACTTGAACTGAAATTTGAAAGTAAAGCCAAAGCATTGGTGTTCTTTTCAAAGACATTGATGCCAAATTGTCTTATCTTTCCCAAAGTGAAACCAAAGGGAAACAGTTGACACTTTAGCATTCTGTGAGATTCAGCCTTGTAATGGGCAGATCAGTATTGTTATGTGCCAGCATCTTTCTGACGCTATAGTCTAGGCATGGGTAATTGCATGTGAATAGCATTGAGACGACTCAGAAAGGCTGGTACCAATTTTAGCTGTGGGAATATCTGTCAGCAGACTAAGAGAAATGTGTGGTTTCAATGTGTAAGTATATACTACTCCTGTGGCTGGATCTGTGCCAGTTAGCAATGTAGCTGCATTACCATGAGTAGGACTTTACTGCAGTTGTCACTGTGCAGAAATAAATGAGGTATTTAATGTAGTTCAAGATTTTTGATGTATTGATTAATAGGTAGGTTTTGGTGGATGCTTTTCAAACTTCTGGAAATTTTTAAAACTTCAGAGAGTCAGAAGACTGAAGAAGAAGATGATTTAACACAACATTATTGCAAGGAGCAAAATGTCAGTGACTTGTTTGCCAGAACCCTTGATGCCTGTTCATAACTATATCTTTAGAAAACATTTCTGAAAAAAAACTCTGTATACTGTACACTTGATAATTTTAAAAATGCAGTATTTTTTCTTTAAAAAGAGAAGTTTGAGATGAGAAGGCTTTAGATCAACTGAAAAGATTCTGTGAAGTTGGAAGACCTTTCTTTTGTGAATGAACAATTACATGTTAAAATCATTCAAGAGCTCAACAAGAAGTTGAATAAACTAAACTGCTAGCTACATGGATGAGTTAAGGATGGAATTAATAGTAGAGCCAATTATACAGATTCTAAATAGACTGAAAGATTTGAACAATCTCTGCTAGAATTTTTGTAAGTTTGCCCTTTCCTATTGTATAACTAAATGCCAGAATCTACCTAAACACAAGTACACAAATTGTGTAAGAGTTTATTGAAGATTTTGTGTGAGGAAAATATGGGTTCTTTGAGATTGACTTTTTACTGTCAATGCTGTGTGATTGCTTGCTTAATTCATGGGATTTTGTTCCTAAATCAGATGATTGGAGATCTGTGAAAACAGTAATACACCAACAACATACATTTTAAAAGGTTGCTGATTCGTGTAAAAAATTTCATTAACCATTAAATGTTAATGAAACTGGAAGGTTGAAGTAGGTGGTTGTCTTAATGTACACAGAATTTGTAACTGTGACCTCCAACAGAACAGTTAACAATCCCGTTGTTTCAGAGTATTAATAATTTTAATAACTTCTTCCAGTTACTCTGAAATGTAAAGCTATGACAATGGCATCTGTTGATAAAGACAAATTGTGGAAAGCTGTGAGTTAAAACTCTTACTGAGAGGAAAAAACGCTGAGAACATCATCTATCCTTGTCTATGCTTCTAGGCAAATACAGTCTAAGAGTCATTGTCCAGCCTGCAAAACTGTACTGCTGTAAATTAATAGTTGTATTATAAATGTATTTCGTCTACCCCTACTTGCCATGAACATCATTGGGAATGTATCCCAGGGATGGTACCTCATTAGCACTGTATTAATTTAAGCCATTCTGGGAACTAGTTCATAACAGACTGCTCATCTGTCTCCTCCAGCCCCTGTTATAAGAAGGTTCCGTGTCTCACCCTGAGCTGAATGGGAGCATTTGCAATCCAGCAGTCTCACCTATGCTGCACCCTGGATTGTGTGTTGTGTTTATACCACCCAGGATTTGTATAGAAAGAGGCTGAGCAGAGTCAAGTGTGGAAATTTGAAATAAAAATCCATGTTTCTTAGAAGGCATAAGTGGCTTCTGGTGCTCAAGAGGAATAATGTCATGGAGGGAACAGATTTTACTATAGATTTTCTGTAGACAGACCAAAAACTTCTTGTAAGGAGTTAGCAGAGTGTGAGTGAGCATCAGGTCATGCAGATAATTATAATAACCAGCTGTGGTGCTACATATTTAGCTCCCAAGCAGGCTGGTTTTTCTTTTTTTTTTTTTTTAATTTTATGAACAGTGCACCTCTTCTGCCGAGACAGGCTAATGGGCAAGGTCATAGCTGGTACAAAATGGGTTATCAGTGATATCTGGCATGGCTACTAGACTATTTTAGTTTGACACTAGAGGCTTAAGTCTCAGTGCTGAGGCAGAGATCTGTGATAAATAATGGGTTCAGGGAATTATGATAATTTGTTAGACACAACTGTTGTGCCTGAAGCAATATTATGATATAAAGAATGGGTTTCAGAAGTGATGCTGGAGGCAACTGATAACACAAACTCAGAGCTAATCCCCTCTTTCCAACAACAAAAAAAAATAATAAATCTGTATCTTCAAAAATTTGCTTCATTGGTGTTCAGTCTGGCTGAGTGCAGTGTTGCATATTACATGAGGTATCTTAACTCATAAGGGATTTGGCACTTCCCTGTTGCACATTGTCATTGCTCTCTACAAATAAATTATTATCAAATATCTATATATTTCAGCACTGTGAAGGTATAGAAACAGCTGTCAGCAGGAAAATAGATCTAAACCAAATGGGTTGGGGATCTGATTGCTAAAATTTTATTCACTGTTTACATACAAAACAGAGTTATCAAGAGAGAAAGGTAAATGAGGAACAGTAAATCATCCCTTTCTTCTGCTTTGCTGATTTCTGTAATTTTAAGGTCAACATTTGGATGATCCAAGCACAGAATGAAATTAGGACCCAAACTTAAGAAAACAACCCATTTATTCTAAAAGCACATTAGTAGTAAAATGACTAACACCCAGGTATTAGGTAGTGCCACAGCACAGGACTGCAGAATATGACTTCTGCTCATGAGTAATGGGGGGGGAAGGCTGATATGCTTAATGCTGTTCTGCTGTGGTCTTCACTAATGGGGTTGCTACTTGTTTCTAATAGAACAAATGCTGGCAACAAGCTTGTGTCATCCTTAAATAAAGGAACAGGATTTAGAAAATGCTTAGATGAGTTATAAGTTTTCAAATTAGCTGAGCCTGTTGAACATCATCACCAAATGTTTAAAAAACTCATGAAATCTCAAAGGTGTTAGCAGTTCTGTTCAAGAATTCGCAAAGGACAAGGAAAATACAAAAAATATCAAATGACTGAAGAAGGGAAAATATTTTGCCTCTTTTTATGCAGAGAAGAAAAGGAAAAACTATGGCATTATAAATCCTTCTCTAAAATATCCAGTAAAGTACCAGAAGAAGCAATCACAAAATTGAGCTGTAGTCCTCGAACATAATGATGATAACAACAGAAAACAGAATTTGTTGCAGAAGACCATGCTTCAGGCCATGTGAAAGCTTTGAAAACAAAAAGAAAATCACCTTCCTAGTATATCCTATATATGTAGAGTTCCGTGTAACTTCATGACCATACTCTATTTATGTAAATAGACAACTAGAGATGAGAAAAAGAACACAGAAAATTTGTTTAGAATACTCACAGCCTGAAAGAGTTTATCAGGTGAAGCTCTCTGACAGTCTTTCTTTGTTTCTTCTTTTTTGTTGTGTTAATTAGCGATCTGGATGATGATATGTAATGACTTACTATAGTTTCAGATGATAGAACAGCAATGTAGTATATTTTCAATTTCTTTGTTACAAGAAGAGTCTTGATCTTAAGCTGTACCAGGCTGAGATTCTGTCACCAGTGTTACATCTAAATCCCAGAAATACATGGTTAGTAAAAAGTAAAAAATCATGATAACCTCAAATCAAGACTTTTTTCTTGCTGAGGATGAATGGGTAGAATAAATTACTGTTGGAGAAGACATCTGAGAAAACCTACTTGAAAAACAGCTCTGTAAGATGCTTTGAAGTAAAAGGAGCCCGTCATTTCATTGCCATATCATTTTCAAAATGAATCAGGCATGCTTCTACCAGAGTAAGGCTGTCTAGTCATTGAAGGGTAGTTATTGTGTAGACAGAGTATCTGAATGCCCTGCTGGCACGGAAAACTGAGAACACAAACTGTTTTGCTAATGTCTTTCCTCCAAAAGTAAAAGAAATGGAAGAAGGCTGTGGCCGTCCTTGGTTTGGTAACTGGAGCCCATGTGTCATAAAAGCTTTGTCTGCCTCAGGAGCTGTGTAATGTACCAAGTAGCAGCTTTGGTGCTGAGCTACAGCTTGTGTGTGTCCCCCTTGGTACTGTGTTCAGGGTGAGTGCAAAGCTACAGTCTTGCACTTTATGGGAACTTCTGATAAAGAAAATACCCTGTCACAAGGCAGTGCCATGCTATTAAATCTGGTACAGTGAGTTCATTTATCCTTGGACTGATCAGGGCTAGGAATTAATTGCATAGTTCAAGCTAACCTTCCTGTCAGTCAAACCCCAGAGTACTGTGGGCCACAGTCTGCGTTTTGAATACTGCTTTAAGTACAAATTATGTCTTAGAATCTCATTTGAACAATTGTCTCTGACATAAGGCAGTGCCTGACATAAATGGGGATGTCAGAACATGTACTCTTTCTCAGAATATTCTTTTGTTATTCCAAGTGGCAAACAAAAGGAAGATTTGCTCTAAATCATTATAGTGCATGTCTTCTCTTCATCTATACTCTCACATTAGCCTATCCTGTGTCACAACAGATCTTACATCTTCTGCTGAGCATGATGAACTATAGTAACCACTCCTGTTAGATTTCCTTGAAATAAGAGCAGCACTGGTATAATGAGGCACCTTGTTACTATGTCAGTGCAAGAACATTAATAACTGTTTTAAGTGGCAATATAACTCTATACATTGTGCCTCTACAAATATATCAAATAGATGTTTTGATGTCTGTCAAAAAAAAAATCAAGAATGTTTATATCAAAGAAGATTATATTTTTTCCTGTATCATTCTGATTTTCAGAGGAAACTAGAGAAATACTGGGCCTGATGGACTTACAGCAATTTCAGCAAAGAAACTGGTCTGATCAGCATTTATGAGTTTATGAGTTGGTTATAAGAGTAACTGACAGCCTTCATTTCACTTCCTGAAAAGGATAAGGGCACATGTGATCATGTTTATATAAAGGTGCTATACGTAAGTATATTTATTAAAGATGGTGTGCATTTAAAATACTTTTATAATATATTAAATAGCAAGGGCTCAAAACATTTGAAAGTAGAGCACTGCCACTTTGCTTTGAGTTGCAAATTAAATATTCTTTTGCTGGTGTTAGCCCCCATGCTACTTTACTCTGTTCCCATTCATTTTTAAGAAGTTAACTGTAAAATGTTAAAGGTAGTTAAAACTAAAGAGCATTGTGGGATCAGAAATAGAGGTGTTAGTGAATGAGGACATGATATTTGGAAACAGGGTGGTTCCTCAAGTGCCAGAAGCAAAGCTTAATATTTATGAACCCTTTTGGATCAGCATTCATGTTGGTGAGCACTAATGGAAGTCCTTTTCTTTTTAAGTGCTTAAAAATAGCTAAGTATAAATAAGTATGTTTTTTATAATAGTGTAAGAAGCCATCTGCATAACTTAGCAGATGGTTTGAAATGCTACTTTTATAAATACAAATCTGCTACACCATTGGTTGTAAAATGCTGAGCATAGAGTCACTGATGATAATAACTTTTTTTTATCATATTGCTGATCAAAGCACCCAAACAGGTTGAAATTGTTTTGATGAAGTGTACTGGGAGCAAAGTTTTGTTCTGCCCTCCTGGATCAGTTCGCTTTGGTTTATGGAGTAAATATTTTTCTTAATTAAATGCTTTTCTGTGTTACTATTCACAAAGCTACTTTGTGTGAAATTTCCCAGATATTTAGGAGAGGAATTAGAAACGCTGTGATATCAAATGCATATGGAATGTGCTGTGAAGCTTACTCTAGTAGGAATGGAAAAATATTTTAAAATATGTAACAGAAACAGGAGTGACTACACATCAAAATAGAAAATCAGTACATAAATAGCTGTAATTTTGTGAATCTGATGTTACATGATAAGGGGAACTTGCATCTTGGATTTATAAATTTGAAATCTAGTCAGTTCATTAGAAATAACATAGTACTTGAATAAACATAATGTAGAATTATAGGCCTTTGGAGTTCTAAGGAGATTTTTTATTTCCATATCAAGCTTCAGTTTTGAAGTTTGCTCAAAGTTCAACTTACCACATGAAGCTCTACCTAACACATGAAAAGATTTTTCTTATCAGGCTTCATCATTTATGGGAATACTGACATAAAATACAAAATTAAAGTGTAGCATGGACCCAAACAATATTAATTACCATTGTCTAACTGACAACAATCAAAAAAGCCAAAGACCCTGATAACATTATTTTATTTTTTAACCATGACTTTTTTTTTAATACTAGATTTGGAGGGATAAATCTTTGGAAACAAGATTCAATAATTTATGTAGCCAGCAGATTCTTTTGCTTTTTGCCTCAATAAAAGGGCCTAAAAGTTGTAGAAGCAAAGACTGGAAAACTTTACACTCTGCAGTAGTGACTAGTCTTAATCTTTTGTTTTCCATGCTGGCTTTTGCAACAGAGCTGGCAATGGTCATTGTGGGTTGCTAGTGTTAAGTGTGGCACTCCCTAGGTTGTAGTTCTACAGTTCAGTTTATTTTATCCGTTTTACATTCCTGGCTTTGAATCACCAAAATATGAAGTGTTATCTAAATTAAAAAAAATAGGAAAAATGTTTTAATTGTCTGTGTCTGCCAGTCAGCCTTTGAGTGTCACTGGATTGCACAGTTCGTGCTGATTTTAATACCTTCTTGCAAATACTTCCCTGTTTACCGATGAACCTCAAATCTCTCCTGGTCTATTTGTATTCAGTAGATTACTAAACAGCTATTGTAAAATGGAAATATAGTAAAATATAATAAATTCCAAGCAAATCTGATTGTTGAAGCTAAGTAAAAAGCAGAAAGAGGAAATTGTGTAACTGTTTTGAAGTAAGATTTTGGCATGCTGGTTTTGCATAGCAGGTGCTTGGGCAGGTTCATTATCCAGAATGTTCCAGTGAAAGATAAAGCATAATAGTGTCCTGTGCTTTTCCCTCCCCCCTTTTTATATAGCCTTTTGGAAGGGCTGAAATCACCATAAGAGAAGTCAAGGCCAGGTGGCAATGCTGGCCTCTCTGGACCTTCTCTAACAGCAGGTAAGAAGCATCCTGAAGGAACATAGGGAGAATCTGTGAAAGCAACTTGAAAAGATGCTCTTTTCTGATCCCTTCCTCTGTGTCTTGGCCAGAATGTGATTCTGTGGCTGTACCTACACCTAACAAAAAACCCAGTTGTTTTGCTTTGAGCATGTTGTCTCTGCTTGGAATTCTATTATAAATTTTATAGCCCATATGTGAATCTTGTTTTTATACTGAAGACAAAGTCTCTGCTAAGTAGCAAATTAATACTTTTGCCTGCCTCTTTAGCTATATGCACTCTTCCCTGCTAGCACCAAACACACTTCCCTCTGTATAAGAACAGAAAAGACTGAAAATGTAACTTGAGTTTTATTTTTTTAGCTAAATATTATTTGAAGAAAAAGTAGTTACACCTCTAGTAGAGATGCGTCCTCAGACTGAGGAAAGGTAGAGCAGTAAGGACTGTTAACCAAATGTCCATCCAGTAAATACCCAGGCAGTAAGTTCCTAGTGGTGATAAAATGGTTTCCGTTATATAGATTTGTAAATGGATTACAGGGCATTAAGGCTTAATACTTCTTTTTCTTAAGTCTTGTCTGTTGCAGCACAATCAAACCAGTAGGCTGCAACAAGGCTTTACCCTTGGTCAGATTCTACTGTCTGTGCTGTCTCTCCTTCCTCCAGAGATCAGACCACACCACTCCTCCTCCACCCAGCCCCCTCTCCCACAATCCTCAGGGCTATTTAACCACTCAGCAGGAACGAGCTACACCTGCACATCATCCATGTCAATCAACCCACTGCCTCTGAGGCAAGGCCACAGCTGCATGTTATCAATGCTAATCAACCCGCTGCCTTCATTCCTCTACACTTGTCTGATTCCAGTTTCTGATATCTGATAGCCATTGAGTGTGGCTTCATCCAAAAAAGCTTCTAGTACTTCAGGAGCAAACTTGCTAATTTGGTAGCATTATTTCACCTGTAGGAAAAGCAGAGAATATGTCCCACCTTCTAATGTAGGTGTTAGTGAGAAGTCTAGTATGAAAAATTATAAAAGGAATAATATAACCAAACTCAAGAAAAGGTAGAGAAGAAAGGGGGGAGGGATGGGAGAAACAGAGGTTTTTAAAAGATCAAAGGGAGGAAGAAAATGTTGGAGGGGGAGAAGATGATGGACAGCTGGACTGAGAAAAGGCAGGGAGAAGAAAAAATGCTTAGTAGTAGCTTCTCTTTAACTAAAGATATTTTTAAAAAAAAAGAAAACTGTGAATGCTTACTGGTAGAATGCTTTATGAGGCTGAAAATATTCTCCAATTGTGTTCAAGAAATCATTGGATAAAGAAGTCTTCTGTGACAAGGGGTGAGAATAAAAGAGAATGAGGGTGGTGGTCTCCTTTTGTGCTTAGGTATGTGCTTAAGTGTGTATGATGCACAGACATATCTGTGACCTAAAGATACTTCTAAATTTTAAAGTTATGCACTTTTTACCTAATCCTGCTGGGAAAAAACCAACAAACCAACCACCAGCCCTTTATGGTTAAACTCGTTTCCAAATGAAAAGTATTATTTGTGTTTAGAAAACCATATTAAAAGAAGTTAAGAGACTGTTAATAACTTTTTGTTACAGTCACTTGATAAATCCTCTGAAGTATTTTAATCAGTTTCCTTTGACTCTAGACAAAGTTCTTCATGTATACAATGTGACTTGATTTTCACTCCTAAGTCATCTAGTTGTGTCCTTCTTCAGGCTAAATTTTTGTTCTTACACTCAAATGACTCTGTGAAAGGAGACAGTGGTCAGAAAAGAGCAATTTCAATTAAGGAAACAACCAAAACAATATGTAGCTAAATATCTAAGCCATGTTATTTTGGAGTATGTGTGTTAATTATATATGTATAAATATATATACACAAGTGTGTATGTATGTGTGTATAAAAATGAAGAACACAGAAATGAGAGGACAAGGGAATGCCTGTTAGCTGTTCACTTACAATAATTCCAGATGATCAGCTTCTGTGTCACTGTAAAGGACATAAAGGAAATTTATTATTTCTAATGGAAGCAAAATCCAAGAATGTCACAAATCTTAATTCTTGGAACATCTCATTTATGAATTAAAGGCAAAGTAAACACAACCTTTAGAAAAACGGTTTGCAGAAACCAGACCCTGCTACACATAATGTGTTCCTTTATATTCAGTTTTGAAAGCATTCAAATTTCTTATAACTCTGTGTGTGTATATGTGTGTATATATACACACATATAAGTAAGAAGTAAGGGAGATCTATATTTTAGTTGGTTTACTGTAAGTATATAATTTAGTATTCTATTTTCTAAATGTTCTTATTGCAACTCTATGAATTTTTTCCCAACTGAAAAGTTTGGGGAAACTGAATTCATAATAAATGTATGTTACCTTTTGATACATGATATTTATCTAATTTCTTCCTTATTGCTCTCAAAATGTTATTTTTATATTTACGCTTTTATTTTGCCTTCTTTCCACAAAAATTAAGTAGCCAGGCCAAAAGTCCTTTTTATTCTTAACACCCAATTGAACTTTGGATCAGGCTTCTAATTCCATGCTGTGGAATGATTAATATTTATTTTCATAATCTGCTATATTTACTTGCTGTAGGAGATGGGAATTTGCTGACTTCTGTGATCAGATAAATGGAAGAATCACTTTAAGCTTTTGTGCCTTGGTTCTCATACAATACAGATGATAATACATGCTTCTCCCTATCTCATTCCTTTCTTATCTATACAGTTTCTAAATCTTTGGTAAAAACAGGTTTGTTCTGAGAATCAATGCATAAAAACATGATAGAGTGTAAATCCAGCAGTAATCTCTGAAACTCATGTAGTAAAATCTGGAGAAAAGGAGGCTCAGGGGAGACCTTATTGCTCTCTACAACTACCTGGAAGGAGGTTGTAGCAAGCTGGATGTCAGTCTCTATTCCCAAGTAACAAGTGATATGATGAGAGGAAATGGCCTCAAGTCACACCAGGGGAGCTTTAGATTGGATATCAGGAAAAATTTCTTCACTGAAAGGGTTGTCAAGCATTGTCCCAGGCTGCCCAGGGAAGTGGTTGAGTCACCATCCCTGGGGATATTTGAAAGATGTGTAGATGTGGCACTTAGGGACATGGTTTAGTGGTGGGCTTGGCAGTGTTAGGTTTATGGTTGCAGTCAATGATGTTAAAGGACTTTTCCAGCCTAAATGATTCTATGATTCTAAATAGAAACTACATAGATGGTGGTTTTTCATACTTTGAGCTTCAGAACATATAATGCATGATGGGATTGTCTCCACATTCCTCCAGTGGTAACATTCCCACAAGTGCATTACAAAGCTCCATGCATTATGATAGCTGTGATTTGTATATGGTGTTATGCACATGGTAGAACAAACTGACCAGTATTTCTTGGATGCAGCATTGGGAGAAAAGTAATTTATTTCAGACTTTTGGGTAAATTTGCTCTATGCATTAGGGTTTGACAGATTGGAATTACATACGTGTTATTTAGTAATAATGTCTGCAGAATGTTTTTTAAGCTGTGCTTTCTCTAGCTGCTTCCTCTAGAACCCTTTGTTTAAGGAACAAGGTATCTGTTAGTCATCAATTCATTATTCTAAGATTTTTACTTGGCAAAATGCTTAGTGGTTTGGAGAACACACAGAGAATTGGATTATCACCTGGAAAAAAATTTAGTGGGTGGCAGTTCTAGACCTTCAGGGTTTTTCAGAAAGTGGTTCAACACCAATCCTCAGAAGTATAGCCTTCCCTTTTTTCTACTTCTTGGGTATGGCTTCTAGTTTTTTGTCTCTTGGATACAGCTGGGACATGCGTACTATTTATGAAATGCAGGAAGATGTTGCCTTGACTTCGATTGTTTTAACTAAACTGAAGCTACAATAGTAAAAAAAAAAAAAAAAAAGGTGAAAAAGGAACTGAAATTTATATAAACCACACAGCACACTAATAAAATAGACTTTTGAAGACAGAGCTTGCATGGTGCTTTCTCCCTCAGCTATAGATTAGGAAAGTTTGTGGGGGTTTTTTTTGTTTGTTTGTTTTTTTTTTTATTTTGTAGTGTTTGCATACAGAAGTCTGTTTTGTCACTGTTCTCTATTGTTGAATGAATTCCTTGGTCCTTCAGTGGAAAGATTGACCTCTTTAATTAATGAAGATTACACAGAAATTAAAGTACAGTGTTGATTAGCTGAATGTCATGGAGGTCACTGCATAATTTCAGATGGTTGAGAGAGTTTTCCATATGCTTAATAGACGTCATGACCCTGTATTAGCTGAAACGGAAGTTTGAACAAGAGAGCAAAGGGCACCGCTTTCCATCTAGTTACATGAACCCTTGTGAAACACAGAGGCGTGTCTCCTGGAATGGGTAGTCATTATCTTAAAGAAATAGTTAATCTTTTTATTTAACAGTGGATGCACTATCTAGTGTGTCTTTGAACATTCTAATCTATTTTCCAGGTCTAGCATTCTACTAGTATAATTAGAGTACAGTGTGATTGGTTGTATGGATCTAATGAGAATAGGATGACTCTTTTGAAAACATAACCAAATTTTATTTTTGAATTGCATTTAAGTATAACATTGTTATAGAAGCAGAGAATTGTCAATGACAATTCATAACATTGAGCTGATTCCTTATTAATTGGCCATTGCCAAATAATTAGTCATTGACTGGATGTGTAGTTTAATCTTTTCAGTTAATGAAGGACTGATCATTTTCTGGAGGAAAAATCTGGAAATATCAATCATTTCTAAAACCCTGCAGTACTCTGAAGTCTGTGTTAGTCTGAAAAAAATCAAGAGAAGTGTTACTTCTTGGAGAAAATATTAAAAAGCATTTTCTTTTTTTCATCTGTTAGAAATCCATTTTGTCTTTAAATACACTTTGCACTTGATTTAAAGTTTTTTGTGTTTCACAGGAGTAAAATTAAAGTTAAGATGAGATTTTGGAGTGCTTGTATTTCAGTTCTGAAATGCATATGCTGTTTTCATGTTTGTAGGTCATACAGATATTAAAGGAAAAACCTCAAGCCAAAAGAGTAGCACATAACCAGCAGGGCACCTTCTCAAAGCTGTTTAGACTTTGTGAATAAGAGGGTCCTTATGGAGTACCAGCCATTAGCTAATATCCTTGAAAGGAACCAGGATGTTGCCCAAGGAGCATTTAGAGGTCAGTGATCCCTAATCAAGCAGCTACTATAAAAAGCAGGATGCTCTGTGAGCACAGAAGTGTGTGAAAACCATGTTCCTCAGCTATATAGATTTTCTGTGTATCAGGTAAGAAAATGTTTAAACTTAATTGAACTTAAATATGGGTATTGAGGATAAATAGAATTGTTTGTCCTGGGAAGCATGTGAGGTGAACAATAACTTAGCCACTATGACCCAGATGGTTTTGGAACCTTTTGGGGAGTAGAACCTTGAAAGGTGAACAGTGCCTAGGTCACTGTCAGAGCCCTGAGGGTGCTAAGGGGGGCTTCTTGCCCTAAGCATTCTACCCTGAGATCTCCACCAGTGCTGCTGTAGGCCCAGGGGCCCCACTTCTGTTTGGCCTGAGGCCATCAGCCCACTGACACTGGAGGTGGGTCTGTCTGCAGCCCTATCACAGCTCTGGCTGTGGACCTTCCTGTCCTGACCTGTGGACTCTCTTTCTAGCTTGTTGTTGGACCTGTCTTGTTGCTAGTGACCTGCCTGGCTGTCATGGGACTGTCTGATCCTGACTTCCCAGTCTGATAGCAGACCTGCCTCATCAGGGACTCCCATGGTGATCTGCACCCAAGACTGAGCCATTCCACCCAACCTGCCCTGCTCGCTCTTTGCCATGTGGGATGGGCCCCAGGTGGCAAGGCTCATGCTTTGGAAGCCTGGTGTTCCCCCTGGGCTCTGAGTTTCTCCACTGCTGAGGGAGGAGCTGGTCCCTTGCTATGCCAGGTAGGTAAATATACCTGTATTCACTATTTATCAGTAACATCATATAAGGCTGTGATTGACTAGGTAATGACATAAGAAACATCAAATTTAGGTACAGGTACAGAAAAACTGGAAAATCTGCTTAGAGCAAGTTTTTCATTTGTTAGGAGGCATGGTGCAGGAACTCAAGAAGGAAGGTCTAGAAATGGAAAAAAAAACAGAGCAGGAGGTATGAAATCAGTTGATGAAGAACAGAGGGGGATGACCTTCTAATGGTAGGAGTGAAGATTTTTGCAGAGGCTGACCCACAGATCCAAGTCCACCTGGAGCCTCTTGGTCAACCTGCTGGACTGTCAACTGGGTCTGCTTTCAAAAGATTTCGTGAGGGAGGCTAAAGCAAGAAGGTCTCCACCCTCATATGAGAAAGATTTGTAGTTCAGAAGTGGTGCATTGTTCATATGTTTTAATATTGATAATTGGTAGCTTTGTAGTTCCATGTGATAGTGTGCACAATAATGTAATTGCAAGTTAAAAGTTGTGTGTTTACTAGTTAGTTAGGTTATTGGTTATTTGATTTATTAGTTTTGTAGTATTTTTTTGCTTAAGTAATGAACATCATGCACGCCCAAACTGGTCTTCTCCAGCCTGCAGTCTAAAGCAGGAGACTAGAACCCCAAGGTGACATTCTCAGATCTCTGTTGGAGAGAAGTTTCTGTTACTGGTGGCCACATGAAGGTCCTGAAGTATCAGGCTTCTCTTCCCAACTTCCACTTGTAATGACATCTGTAACTCTTGTAAATCTTGTACATCTGTAGATTATTGCCATAATTGACTCCAGAGCTTACAGACTTTTTGTGAATTTTGATTTATTTATCTTTTTTTAAAAAATAGTATTACTTCCCAAGGTTGTTAAATAGTCAGAGGTGAAAAGAAGTGATTTTTATGTTTAGTAAACTTGGTAACTGAGGCGTTGAAAATTTCTTTTAATTGATTTAAATATAGAAAACCCATAAATGTTGAGTGCTGACAGTGGAGGATTTTTCACTGTTGTAAGAACAACATAAAAAAAGATAAATTAATTGAAATTTTGTTTTACTTTTATGCCTTGCATAATCTAATTTTATAACTCATTCATTTTTTTCAGTTTCCCTCACTAATAGTATTGAATTGTTGAAGATTTTGATTAAGCCCATTATTAATTCTTAACTATGAAGGAGGAACAAGACGTATTAGGAAGAGGAATAGTAAAATGTTTGAAAACATGCAATCTATACATAATCTTCCCCAGTTGTTTAATGATTATTCAATATTGTTTTCTCTGCTGCTGTTCACATGATCCATAAAAGAATGAAAGAATGTTAATGTGAAATTTTCAAGCCTAGAAAAACTGCTGTTTTATGTGAATTCAAATAGCCACCAGGATGTGGAAGACATTGAAAATAATTTCTGAATTCACAGTCTATACCCTACTGGTGTAGCTGTTTAATGCTGCTTGTATACATAATTCCTTCGTGCAAATATTTAAAGGTTTGTATTTTATCTTTCAGAATATATCTTCAGCTCTGACACTTTTCTTCTTTGCTTAGTTGCATTTTGAATGTTGAATTTTATAGGTGTGGATAAAATTGGAAAAACAGGGCAAAAATTAGGAACTGTTTGATTGCTTAGATAGTGTTGTTCTTGGAAACATTGGCCTAGATGTGTGTCTTATGTTAGGAAATAGAGCAGTTTAAATAGATTGATGCTCAATAAAGCATTTAAAGACAGTAATTAACACTTTCACAAATGCATAAGTTGCAAACATTTTTTGTGCTAGTTTAACATGGAATTGTTAGTAGACTAATGAAGATAAGGTAGCCTATTTAATTTACTCTAAAGATTTCTCCCTACTTTCAGCAAAAAGGCAAAGTAAATAAAACAGGAAAGTTGTTTTCCTGTGAAATTCAAAATACTTAGGTATTAAATCTTCCTTCTCTCCATAGCTTCTCCCTTCACTTACTGTCTCTGGGTAACAAATTTTCTTTGTTAGCACAATCAAGACTGTTCTTCCAAGATCTGGATGATAAATTATTTTAAAATTGCCACAGCAGTCTCTGTATTTTACTCTATTTCAGCTTTCTGACAATGTCAATTGCCCCAGATTAGAGCATAAAATAAAAAATAGCGTTGACAGTATGTATTTTATAAGGAACTCATCAATCAGTTTATATGGGGTTTTTTAATGCCCTTTATGCTGAGAAGCTGACAGTATGATGTACACAAGTCTCACTAAAATTCAAACAAAACCAAGTACGATTGAGGAATACGTATGATCAGTTTAGTGAAGAGGCTAAGAATTAAAGTATTGAACACCTCACCATATCCAGCTTTCAGGTGCAGGAAGGCCCAAACAGACCAAAATGAATGCTACTTCTTGGCCCATCTTTCAGGTCTAATTGTAACACTTAATGCACTTGTGCAAAAGGGGTAGTAACCATTAAAGGTAGGGTAAAAAATCCTTTCAAGAGAAATCCTACATGTTTTTTAGGGATAATCTGAAACCTAGAAGTAGTGCTTTTTGATAACAACTTTAAGGCAAGATTAGTTCACCAAGGTGCTATTACAAAGGCAAAGACTGATTCCTATGAAGTGAAAAAGTTATGTATGATTAGACAATTCACACTGTAGCCATGATCCCTTATTGACTGGCTTCTGCTTGGAAGAGTTCTCATCACAGGTCCTTGTTGGACAAGGAGCTGCAGGACTTGGGTAGCTGAGGTAATTTTAGATAGATGACTTGTTTTTCACATCACCCTGGTGTTCTCAGTGATACATTTTCTCAGGCTCCCTGTACAAAAGGTGTTTCCTTTCTCCTTGGCTAGTCTCTGCTTGGAAATCAGGGAGGGTGTTTTGATTAGAAAGGTCCAGGTCTTGCAGTCATAAATGATCATTACTGTAAAATACCCACTCTTTTTTTCCAAGCTTACTTCTTTCCAGATCCTTTGGAATTTTGATTGTGGTGCCTGACCTCCTTGAATCAGCCCCTTTACATGGTCCATAATTAATACCACACCCTAGCTTTAAAAAAAAAAATTGTCTATATAAGCTCATTACTGTGATCCTTCAGTTGTTTCTTTTGTTATGGCCATTTAAAAAAAATATTATTAGTATTATTTTATTTTATTTTTTGTATTTGGATAGTAATTGAAAAATGGTCTCTTCTCTAAGGTCAATAAATCTCTGGAGAAATTAATGTATTGATTAGACACTTCAGATTTCTTCACCTAGATATTTCAAATTTCTTTCCAGTTCATCTCCTATCTTGCAGTTGGTATTCTTTGGTTACCTTTTCTTTGGTATTGAAATAAACCTCAATACTGCTCAACAGGGTTTCTATCAAAGTGATCTATGTCTACACAGATCAAGTGCATTATATTTGTAGTTCTCCACCAGGTTGAAAAGTAGGGAGAATTTTTAATTATGTTTTGAAATTGTGACTGAAAGACTTTCCCTTTTTATTTACAAGTAGCATTACAAGTGTAGTTGCAGATCTTATTAGCCTGTTCACTTTGAATATAACATAAATTTTCTTTAACTTTCTACCGTTCTTTATGGTAATGGTCCACAAGGATATGTCTGTGTTAAGATCCCATCTGCTTTGATTGATTTATTCTAAGATTTTTAATTTCCTACCATTTACCTTACTGTTTTAATCATCTTCCCATAAATAGCTGACACAAGCTTCGATTTCCTACCTATTAGTTACCTCGGTCTCATCTGATAGTGCTCTTTCCTTTTTAAACAGTAAAGATTTATTTTGGGGGTTATTTCACTTCTGCCTGCAACTGGGTGTCTTTCAGCACCTAATTGTAGATTTAGTTTTCTTTGCAGTTCTTTTTGTGTATCCCAAAACTGATCTATCTAGCCCTGTAAAAAAAGGCAAAGGCAGCAGTTCTGCTAGAATCCTCCTTCAGTCTGTGTCCTGTCAGGTCCTCGACTTTCCTACAGTGAACAACAGAAATAATAGATACTAAAATTCACTCATTTCATTCTCATTTGGTTTTGCCCCTTTTTAAAATGTCAAATTGGCAAAATCCAGCTGCCTGATAACTTAGTGCAGCTTTCTGGGGAGATGTTTTACCAGCTGTCCTATCCATCAGATGCCACTGATCAAGCAGCTACAGATTTGGTGGCATTAGGTTGGTTTTCTAATTAGCAAAAACAAACGTATCCAAAAGTAGTAGAATAAATAGAAGAAAGTCACCTTTAAGGATTGGAAGAGAATACAGTATAAACCTGGTAATTTCTGATTTGTTTTTACAGTGTTTTTGTATTTTATTTGGGGAAAATTTATATTTCTTATTGTGCCATATAATGTGGATGAGAAGTGAATACTTTTCTGTGTTACGATTGTGGTGTTATTCTGTATGCCAGTACATTTGTGATTTAGAAGAAAAGTTTCTTCAAGTGCAATTTTGCTCCTGAAGAGTTAGCTAGTGCTTAAGTATATGTAAATTATAGCAATCAAATATGATTACTGAATCTTTAGAATAAGCATGTAGAACCAAGGTTAAAATCTGTTTTAACAGGGGAGGTATATATAGCGTAGGGATTTCCTGCACATGTAATTCTTCTAGGTGAAAAGCCACAATACATCGTTTTAATATTTTCTTCTGTAACCAACACAATGGACAGCTAATGCTTAATTCAGTGTTGTAGAATATTTTTCCATGTTTAAAATAGGCAAGGTGCTAAGTGCTTCAAGAATACCAGACACTGTCTTTGCTTGATCAGGATTTAATCAGACAGCCTAAGACCAACCATTTGTTCTTCAATCTGGATAAAGGTTATTGTATTGTTTTTCATATATAAGCTGTAAAGGAATGCTGGGGTAAGGACATGAAACAATTATTTTTCACTTGTGAGACTTCTGAAGAATGTTCTGTGAGCATCTTGTAAAAGTATATCAGACTTAATCTGAAAATATCCATGAGCAGTATCACCACATCATGAAGACCTGTCCATCAATTTCCCAAAGTTATTAGTTCTTCATTTTAAATTGCCTGATCATCATTTATAGACACCCATTCTTGTTCTCTTTTAAACTGGAGTCCATTGTCTGAAGTCCATTTTCTCCCTGCATAGGAGCTTCTGTGTTGTGTCTGTTTTGATTCTTAAGAACATGAATTTCGTTATGTCCTGCCTGTGATCACCTTATTTTTTTTACAATTCTTAAGGCATACATCTAAACACTCTCATCTCTTTTTTTTTTCTTTCCCCCCTTTTATTTCACTACAGCATCTCACTAAGAGATCATTAAATTACACGTTCATTTGGAACTCCAGAAGCAGGATTTTCTGCAAGTTCCTCCTCATTCTTTAATATTTCCCCTTATTTGCTGTTTCTAGTCTAGTGTAATTTAGTTGTGTTTAGGCAAACTTTATTGCAAATAGCCTCACTACAAAAAAAACCCAAAATTTTTCTGATCGTTATCACAAACAAGCCATTTTTCTGTTGCTCATGAGTCTTACCAGAGTGTTGTGTTCTTTAATTTTCTCCAGTTTTCATGAAACAGAGTAATCACCGAGTTTAAAGCATGATACTTGCAGTCTTGTCCTGTGTTTTGCACTTTGGTTGGGATACAAAACTGGGAATTCAGATACATGTTCATAGTGCCACAAGAAACTATATACTTAACTTGGGGATTAAAACCAAGAATGTAGTCACCCTGTTGTTGCCAGTCCTACCAAGGTAGCTGAATACTTCGTATGAGTTCTTTTCCTTTTGCTTTCCCATGGCTGCAAGTATGGGAAGTGATGAACGCGGAGCACAGGAAGAGTTTACCATGGTCATGGGTCTCCTAAGGCTGCAAGATTCCAGAGTGGTTAATTTTTCAGTTTCTTTAACATGGAAATCTGTTACTTTCTGGAGGTTGAATAATACATAAGGTATTAATTAAATATAAGGGAAAGTATATTTTTTATGACAGTTGGACTACAGAAATAGTGGTGGCTGACACAAGGTCTTCAAAATCCCTAATTATGAAACTGACAGAGATGTGTAATCTGTATGAGAGGAACAAAACATCAATGACCATCAAATGGCTGATAGCCATCTGCTTCATTTCCTTCTGTTTCTGTTACTGCTCTAAAGCTGCTGCACAGCTGAGTGGTTGTTGGGGATGGTGGGGCACAGTTGCTTCAGATTTATTGCACTCTTTCCCTTGCAAAATAGGTGGTAAAAAAAAAAAAAAAAAAAAAAAAAAAAAAGCATTTGAGGCTGCTCAAACGTCAGCTCTTCTGGGAATATTCAAGCACACAACACTGAAGTGAATTTGAATATTTCATCACCATTAGGATTGTGATGGGTGCAAATGACAAGGAAAATGAAGTTTTCAATACCATCCTCTTCAGTGCATCAAGTTACACAGGCAGAAAAATCCCTTCTAAAAATGGGGAATGCTTACACATTCATGGATTAAAGGGGGGTGGTGCTTAATTTGTCTGAATTCCTTGTGTTGCCACAGTTTGATCTACTGATGTAGATAGCTAATGGAGATGGATAGTAAGGAGTCATTATATTCTCTTTTTCCTCTGTGGATATAGCTGAGCTTTTGGCAAACTCTAGCTGACTGTAATCCCTAATTGTGATTGAAACTACCCAGCAAACAAATTGGCTATCTCATGTTTTAAGGTATTATTTATAGAATCATCCCAAAATTTTCACAATTGCCTAAAGAGACAATAAAAGCACCATAAACGTAATGGTATGACAGATGTGCTTGAGTGAATTAAACCAACACTAATTTACTGGTAGCCTCATATGTATTTCTATCGTGAACCAAACTCTGTAAGAGACACACTGAGTGTATGATCAGGCAGTGTAAACAAATTCTGACAGCAGCAGCTTTAGTCCTGCTGTGGTTTGCCTCTTTAGCCTCGTTGTTTGACTTTGGGTTATCAGATGTGCTCTGGTACATCTCCATTCCATCCTCAGAGGTAGAATTAATTAAAACTTAGCCTGATTCAATGTGATTATGTAAATAAGCATTATGCCTACCAAAACTATTGTTACTTGGCAATACTTGAATCTGTTGAGTAAATTTGGTTCAATATGTGGGCACAGGATGGGGATTGTGGCCTCTGTGCAGTAAAGCAGAAAACTCCTAGCCCATTGATAGCAGTGGAGGACACAGTTGGAAGGTGATGGTGCAGTTGAGAAGTGCCTGCTGGTGAGCTCTGAATGATGAACAACCTGTATGGGCCTCCCAAGTTTTACCTGCGAGGTTTCTTGTACCCATCCACTGATAGAGTTATGATAGATCAGATTGCTTTTCCTATTTCCTTTCTACTCTCCTTATTTGTCTCCCATTTCCAACGAAGTCAGTGCCAGTGCTCCCTTTGACTGCTTTAAGTCTTGATCAGTATGTTCCAGTTAAATTAATTTTTGTGTAAGATCTTTAAGTCTCAAAATTCTTGCTCTGCAGTAAGCTTGGAAGAAAGTATTGCAATATGAGGTGCAGGATATCCCTCACTGGGCAGAAACATCCAACTGTCCAACATTAAAGAAGATCAAGAAGTTTTTTAAATTTACAGTAGCTCCCACCTGAAGCACTGTGCTCAGTTCTGAGCTCCTTGCTGCAAGGAAGAGATGGACTTACTGGAGAGAGTCCAGAAAGGGATCATTAAAGAAGATTAAGGAACTGGAGCATCTCTCATAAATGGAAAGTCTGAGGGAGCTGGGGCTACTTAGTCTAAGGCTGAGAGACATCCTATTAATGTACATAAATATTTGAAGGGCAAGTGTGAAGAGGATGGAGCCAAGCTCTTCTTGGTGGTGCCCAGTGACAGGACAGGAGGCAATGGGCACAAATTTAAACACAGGAGGATCTGTCTGAGCCTGAGAAGAAATGTTTTTACTGTGAGGGTGTCCGAGCACAGGCACAAGATGCCCAGGGAAGTTGAGGAGTCTTCATCCCTGAAGATACCCAAAGCTGTCTGGATGTGGTCCTGGGCAACTGGGTGTAGGTGACCCTGCCTGAGCAGGGGCTTTGGAGTAGAAGACCTCCAGTGGTCTTTTCCAACCTCAACCATTCTGTGCTTCCATATTTTGGTCTTCATCTGAAAAATAATTTGTAAATAAACAATTCTTTATACACTGTCATATGGGAAAGTGCTTAACTATGACTATATTCACTAAGATATTTACTTTAAATTCCATAATTTTCCTAAATTATAGCCCTCCTGATTCTACTTTCAACCTGTGGAACGTGACGTTCTCTGGTTGTTTTGTAAAGCAATTATATGATTAGTCCTTCCTGTCAGTAGCATGAAAGAATCGTCTCCAGTACCACTGATCAGTAAACGCAACATACACCTAACAAGTAGCAATCACGTACTCAGAACCAGTGGTGATGTATGTATTTAGTCTGCCTGTTTTCTTGGCAGGAGTTGGGCTCTCCCTTGATAAACAGTGAGCTGAAAGAATCATCAACTGAAGTCTAACTACAGGGCATAGATAGACAGTTTCTTATTCAGCACTGAAAATCTGAGTAGAAAGCAGAAACCACGCTTCAGGCAATAAATAAACGATGTAATGAGTCTATATGTGTGTGTGTGTATAACTGCTGAGTGTATCTGACCATTCTACCACTTTTTGTGTTTTTCTGTTACTCTATGATAACGATACCCATTCATATACCTACCTCTGACCTTTGTCTCCCTCTTCCCTTCAGGAAGGTAAGGGGCAGTACAGGGGGATGCGTAGTGATTGCAAATACCTTACAAAAAAACAAGTAACTCTGTTGTCTGGTGTATGTTAAAACTGAAGTGAGTGTGGTTCTGTGATGATTGTGCAGCAGAAAGAACAGAGCATGACAGGTATTTATGCTAGCTGTGAACTAGTGGTGAATGTGATTTGTGATTTGCTTTGTGGACAGCATAAGTGTGTTCCTGCTGGTTCAACAGTGATTGTGGCTCTGTGCATAGCCAGAGGGGATATGTTCTCCTGTGTTGGCAGTAGGTTAGTGAGACTTGCTTGGAATTAAATGAGAACTGACAATTCAGCATGCAAAGTAAAAATTGTGAAGTTATTTTAAGTCTAAAGAATCCCTTTGGCTTAAGAAATCTCTTAATTCTTTTTGTAGAGAAACATTTTTTTTATTGGTTAGGTGAAGAAATTGTCATGCTAGCCTGCTAATCCTTAGTGCTCCAATTGTAGTTGCTACAACATACCGATTTTTTAGTATCCTAAGTTACACTGGTGTTAAGAGACCATTTTACACTTTACTGATATTTCTTGTCTTGTCTATATACCCCATGATTTTCAGTAACTCATTGTATATTTTTTAACCTGGCAAAACTTCTGGGGTTTTCTGGTTCCTCTGTTATTAATGCCCTTGGATTTTTGAACTCCTAGACAAATGAGTACAGGGAAAACAAAGGAAACATCTTTTCTGTGTGTTTGTAACTAGCAAGCAAGGTTGATTTGTTTTGTGGTGTTTTTGTTTTTTTTTCCCTTTCAGTCTGTTCCAAGATAAAATGGGTAGAATATGTTCATATCTCCAGCAAGCACTGATGACAGGCTATACATAGGATTATTACTGGAGACTATTATTAATTTTTCACTTCCGTATGCCTCAGAAAACAATGCTGGAGGTAAATCTACAGTTAGAAGTCATGGGAGAACCTCTGACTGTATGATTAGGGTATTAAGAATACAGAGCATTAGCTAAATAAAATATTAAACTGACATTGTCATTTAACTATATGTTTATTTGTATTTAATTGTATGTGTATTTTCTTATTATTAGTAATTCTTCACCCCATAGTCAATATCTATTGAAGCCCCAGTACAAAATAACTCCAAGCTTATTTTGCAGTTGGCTTTTAATGACTGGCTAATCTTTCCTTAACCAATTTCAGTTGATGGTAGACTAAAGAGAATGATCTAGTACTATTCAGACTTGGGAGGAGACTGCTAGGAAATGCAATATGTTTGCAAACACTAATATTTCATACACACAAGGTAAAGTCATACTAGAAAAGCAAGAAATTTAGCCCAGTTGTCTCTCTGTGTTATAAAAAGGAAGTACAAGTTCTTGGTTATGTGACTAAAAAAGCATATTTACTGCCAAGGAAAGTAGAGTATGCCATAAAAGCCAAATTTGTTTCTCTTCTACTGGAAGTAAGGGAGTATAGCTTTCAACAGAAAAAAGATTCAGCTTTTTTTAAAAAAAGAAGTTTGAAAAGACAAGTGTAATTTCCAAGCATATTAAGGGAATTATAAAACTAATTATGTATGAAAATTAAAATAGTTGAAAATAAATCAAAATTAATTGACAGCTGCCACTCTTCCTAATTTACTTTTTTATGTCTAGCAATTGCAAGGACTGAAGGCAATGGGTAAAATGGCAAGTCTGTTTCACAGCACTGCCTGAGCAGACTCCACTAGAAAAATATAGCTTAGCAGTCATGAATGCCCTGTGTCAACTCATTCATCAGAGCACCTTCTGATTCACTGTGCTTATGTTTTATGCAGTATTTCTATTTTGCAAAGAATTGTTTCCCTAAGCTCGCTGAAAGTTGCTATGTTGTGCTTTCGCTGTTGCAATCTTGCTGACCTGGAACGGAACAAATACATAGAAATGACATTCACATCACTTAATTGGTATCATTAACAAATTTTTCTCCATGAAGGAAAAACCTGTAGCGGGTCTCAGAGAGTCTGGTGCTCCTGGGAAGAGATAAATCAATGTTTAATTGAGATTCCAGTACTGTTTTTTTCTAGGCAGGATGAGTCAAGATTGAAACCACCTGATTCTAAACAGCTGGTTTTGAAAAAGCGAAGAATCTTTTATTTTTTAGGGGAGAAGCTGATGTAGAACTGCATCTCACAGGTGCCTAAATATAAGACTTGTCAGAAAAGTCAAAACACATGTTAAACCTATTCATGGTGAAAGACAGAAACCAAATTTTTCTGAGAACTATCCAGGCATGACTCTTCTCAAGTGCCTAAGGGAAAAGCTTGTGGATGACTGTAGGACTTCAGTTAAGTGGCAGACCTTGACTGACTACCCAGAGTAAAAATGTTAGGTGCTTGGGAAAGCTATTGGTTCTGAAATGACCCACACAAATTTGAAATGGTCTGTTTTTTTAATGCCAATGTACATTCTGCTGGAGTAGGAAATGGAAAGGGTATTGGCTCCTATTAACTTTGAAATTATTTTGAATAATAATTTTTAATTATTTGAGACTGCTGTTATGGTGTGCATACTAATTTAAATATGACATTTTGGTAAAAGATGTGCTAAACCAACTGAAGTTTGAATTCTAGGACTCTTTCCTCTATAAAGGTCATTATTTAATGTGATAAAAGATGTCTAAAGGACATATACCTACAGATTGACACTGAACAGAGTTTTGTCATCCTTTCTTGAACATCTGGATCATATTATCAGTGCTAATCAGGTTAGTTTAAAACACCAATGACTGCTGGGTAATGTGATACTCATTATACAGAAAAAGAAACTGAGAACAGAAAAGTGGCTTAGCTAACTTGCATGACAAGTCTAGGGTTGTGTTGAGAATGTAGCTCAAAATTCTACTTGCCCTTAGAAATGGTGGCTTTGTTCAGTCATCCTTTCCTTGCCCATATGGATGGCAATGACTTCCATGATGATGTCCTCCACAGTCTTTCCAAGACTGAGGTGAGCTGGGCTGGCTTGTAGCTTTCTTGTCTCTCCTTACCTTAGAGTGTAATGTTTGCCTGTTTCTAGTCATCAGGAACTTCCAACAGTCACCACAGTCTGCCAGAGATGATAGAATGGTCTCAGTCAGTGACACTTCAGAACCTTCAGATATATTTTCTCTGGATGTCAGCTCTTGTTTATAATCAGTTTACTTAAGTTTTCCTTAACTTGATTATTTTCTACAATGAGTAGTAACTGGTCTTCCATAAGTTTTGCCATCATCAGGGACCTGGTAGACCTGAGAACAGACTTTACTAGAAATGACGGAGGCATTGAGTATCTCAGACTTTTCTCTGTCACTTAGGTTACTTGCCTCATTCAGCAGCATATCAAACAGGATCTTAATTTTTGTGCTGATTTGTTTATAGAAGCTCTTATTCTCCTTCATGTCCCTCACTGGTTTTAACTTGAGCTTCAGTTTGACTTTCTGGATTCTGTTGTGGCATGCCTGAGTAATACTTCTGTGCTCTTCCCAAGCAACCTTTCCCTATTTTCACTGCCTGGAGAATTATTTTTTTTCCTTGCATTTGAACTTGACTGTGAGTTCCTCATTTAGCCAAATCATATCTGCTTGCTTTATTGCACATTAGAAGGGACTAATCTTGTGCTTGAAAAGGCTGCTTTTGGAGGTCAAACAGCTGTTGCTGGCCCATTGCCATTGCCAGGGCAACCTATCATGGCATTCCTCTGAATCAGTTCACTGAACAAGCCAAACTCTGCCATCTTCAAGACCAGGGGCTTTATTTTGCTACTTGTCATTCTTTTCTGTCTAAACTCTACCATCCCATGGTCCTTACAGGCAAGCCTGCTATTGACTATCACATCACTAGTGACTTCTTGCTTACTTATGGGTAGCAGATCCAGCAGAGCATCTCCTCTAGTAGGTGCATCAAAAAATTGTCCCCAACACACTCTAGATTATTGGTTTCATGCTATGTTGCCTTTCCAAAAGGTGTTGAGCTCTTAAATTTTTACCATGGAAACCAAGGCCTGAAACTGAGTCTTCCAATAATTTAAATAAGTTTGTTTTTTCACCTTGTCTTCCTGACCGAGGTGTCTGTAAGAGATCCACCAGTGTGTCCCTTCTTTTTGGCCTTCCTTGCAACCCCAGCCTATACTTCTAGCTAACCTTTTCTCTGTTGACTATAGATGACTGTAGTGGAAAGTCATCTGAACAAAGCACAGTTTCCCCCTTTTCCTGTCTTTCTTATAAAGTCTGTGCCTATCTTGCAGCACTCCATTCACGTGGGCAATTCTGCTATGGCTCTGTAATAATCCCAGTGATGTTACAGCTCCACGGCAATGCATGAACTTACAATTCCTCCTGTTTGTCACATGTTGTGTATCTTTGTGTATATTGGATACACATACACACCACAGATTTTCCTGTAGATTTCTACTTCTGTGTTACCTTGACTCACTGTAATTCTAGATCACCATCTTGAATCCCTGCTTTTTAACAGACCTCAACAGAATGCAGTGGACTGATGGGAAGAATGATGATGGGGAAAAAGATATTCCTGCTTACTGTAAAAAATTGCGGATTGTGCTTATGGGAATGCAACAGAACTGAGTAGAATAAGGCCACAAGTACCCTAAAAAGTGAGAAGTTTAGATTCCTCCTTAAGGATTTTTAGTCCTTACAGTATTGAAAAGTGAATGATAACACTGTCATGGACATGTAACTGAGATTCATCTAACTTCCCTTACAACATTTACATTTCAGCTGCCATTATTTTCTCTTTGTATTAACGAGCAGAAAATGTGCACTTTGGGGATTGAGGTTAGGTTGTCTTGCACAATCACAATACCCATTTCTTTCTGTTCATTGCATGCAGAGCCTCTAGTCACATTCAGAGTAGCTACCTGAGACTTGGAGCTTTACCTGCCAGTATCCAGATATTAGACAGGTGCCATCCTCCTCTGTGCTTTTCATAAGTAGCTATCCTCTCAAATGAATGATGAGGTGAAAGTCTTGATTTTTCCAGGTGTTTTTTGTTTTTTTTTTTTTTTGCATTGACTGATAAATTCAAACTTCTATGACTATGGCTGTGTGTGGATCTTACTCTACTATAAATAAATGCATAAAAAACACAGGGCAAGCAAATTGTTCCCAAAATACATTTTAAAATGTTGATATTTTTGGAATGATACAATGATTTTTCTTTTAAGATCAGTTTTCTGGATTTTGAGGATTTAGTGTTGGTGAGATTACTGTGCCTAAAGCAGAAGCTTTACAGACAGCTGCATGGTTAAATCTATGCACTCTAAACGTTTTACTTTTGATTAGCAAATTGGGAACTATAATTGCTTTTTCTTACTTTGCATAATTTATCACATCTAAGATACCTTAGATCTGCTAAAGAATGAAGTTTTCTGTTGACTTGTACATATTTAGAAAAATTTTGGTAATCAACTTTGCTTTTTGTTTGTTTTTAAAGAAAACCAACAAAACAATATATTGCATACAGCATACTGGATGGAAGCTGAATTCAAGAAAAATAAATGGAATGGTATTGATGTTACAATATCATTAACAGATTATGTTGACTGTCAAACGCATTCACTCATGATTTCATTTAAAAATGAATTGTAAAATGAGTTGGGTGTTGGTACATGCTAAATGCACTTTAAAAAAGTGATAGACTTCATTCCAATCATTAGAATCAACATAGACCTTGAAGTATAGTGCAAACGCTTATACCTTACTGAGGATAATTATTGCTTTGAATTGAAAAATGAGTTTGTTACATACCCTCATCTTTTTCAGGCACCTTTTTCTCACCTTCTTGTCTCTTCTGGGTTCTTCCTACAGCTGCATATTTGTAATCTGCAATTTCTATCTTCTCTGCCCTTTGTACTCTTGATAGTCCATAGACTTTGTACTTGATGTGGACTTATGGTGTAATCTTTTATATATTGATTACAAGAGGAAATGACTTAAGGGAGTAAAACATAAAAGATCAAATTCTGAGTCCTATATCAGTCATCCTCCATCTGCCAAAATACCCTTACAAAAGCAAAGAGTGTTGTTATTTTGCTTAAAGCATGTGTTAACACACCTAGACTGGATGGTCTGATAATTTCTGAATACTGTACTACCAGAGTTAATTGAAATCATTAGCCATAGTTGGTTTAGAAGGTTCTCTTTTGGACACTTGAGAAAGAATTCAGTTCTAATCTATCCATGTCTTTCCTGTTTCAGTTTCCACAGGTTTTTAATAATTTTGTTTGTTTGTTTGATGTGTTACATAAGTGATGCAAGAAACATTTAAGGTTTTTTCTGCTTTTCTGTAAGGGAGAAAAAGGTATTTTTACTTCCATCCATATGCTGCCTGTACAAATGTCAAAGTTCAACAGTTACTGAGCTGCCAAATCAAAGAGAATTCCAAACTGGGTCTGAAAGAGCCCTTTGAAATGGGAATCAAATGAACTTCTGAATATTGTATGCCACTCAGTAATAACAAAAATTCATAGTGGAAAATGTCACTGAGCAGCTAAACCTGATGGTTTTGTAGAGACGCAGACACATGTTTTCCCTAGACATCATTAATGTTTTGTATTTTTAAGCAAGGCTAATGACTGTGTCAACAAGGAATCAAACAAGTTTTTAGTTTTCAAAGGCTTGAATTGAAGATCTGATCAGCTAAAAAATACAGCTTTGAGTCCATCCTCTATACCAGGATACTCAATCAGAATCACATTTTAAATTTGCATGCAAATTACACATTGCACACCTTAAACATCCTCCTGTTAAGTCTGTTCCTGTTGCAAATGTAAGTAGAGCATGTTTGTCTCAATTTTTTTCCTCTATTTTTGCAGGCTGAGGAGAATCCTAGAGGCATCATAGTCCCCTATTAATTTACAAGACTACACCAGAAGTAATCACACAGAATACAACTCTTCTGTGATCAAAAGACACTCGATTTATTATTTTAAATCAACAAAATTTCTATGCAGAGTCAACATATTACAGCATTTTTGGTCATTCTAGCTAATGAGGTTATGATAATTCTTTCTGTTACATATTTTTCCATTGAAAATAATTGTGATTTCAAATACAGCCCCCCCCCCCCCCCCTTTAAGTTTTTACTGTACTGAAAAAAGCTTATTTTATTAATTTCAAAATATGATGTATCCCATTAATTCTCTTTCCATTTGTTTAAGCAAGAAACTATTTCATGTCCTCATAGTCTTCTAATTTATATGGATTGATATGGGTGTGAAAGAACCAAAGCAGATTTGAAAAAGGTACACAAACCTGTGCTTCTTTCTCCCTTCTAAGTACCCAGAGGATGGTTGAACAGTGCCTTGACTGAAAACAGTGTATGGAGGATGAGTCATGAAGTCTGACCTTGCAGAAATGCAAAAGGCTTTCGCTTCGTGCTTATTTCCAGCTTGTTTCACATACTCGTGGTGCTCCAGGAGGTGGTCCGTGGCACTCACGATGGGTGTGAATACTTGAAAGGCAAGGCTTTTAGAAGAGTAGGTGAAAACTGAAAGTTGAGCAAAGACAGAGACTGAAAATGGGTTGGGAAATGTGAATTGCTTGCTTTTATCCACTGAATTGAATTTGTAAGAATTGATATACAGGCTAAAAAAAAGCTGCTATTTGCAATGCAAACACGGGGTTACATTTTATTGCTCTTCCAAAGCCTAAAACTACGGTGGATATTGTTCAGCACCCTCTGCTGGTTTTGTAATTGCTTACACAACTCACTCCTGAAGCAAAATTTGAGCAAGCATATAAGCAGCAAAGGAACAAAACCCAGTAGGTTGTTTGTGTTTTTGTTTTTGGTTTTTTTTTTCTATCCAGATTCCAGTTATGAATTCTGCTTTTACCATCGCAGAGTTCTCATGTGTTTTTTCCAGTGCCTTTAAAGTGTGGCTCTATCCAGTTAAATTACCTCCCGGAGGAGTCTGTCTATATAGTTTTACCAAGCACTTGCTCCTGAATGTTAAGCAAAGACCTGTTTTTAGGCAAACACCAGAGTTCTCTGTAGATGGGAAATTCTGCTGTATAAGGTTGGGAATCAGAGGAGTTATGCTGCAGATGCAAGCAGGCTGAGCTCCGCATTAGAAGGGTAATGGGACTAAGGCAAGGGCCAAAGGGACCTTGCTGCTTTTGTTAAGGCTGTTCCTAGGAAATCATTAAGCACAGGGAAGCTGAGGGAAGCTCTAGAAAAGACAAGTGGCAAAGCGAAAGGTGTTCCTTGTCACATTTTCATTAAGATGATTCTTATGCTCTACTTTGCTCAATTTTAAAGAATGTATTATTTAATTTTTCCATTGTTGTTACCTGAAAAAAAACCTGATCATACAACACAAATACATCAAATGAAGCTGCAACTATAGTGGGAAATGTTTGCTCAATTGACTCAGAAAAAAACTTGTCATATGCAGGGTTTTTTTGTACTGTTGCAAAAATGTATTAGAATGTCAGACTGTGAAGATTTTAGAAATTCAGAAGGTGGCTGGCTGAGATTCAGAATTTGAAATGCCACTGAGCCATGGGAGTTTCCCCTTTGTGTGTTTCTGGCCATTTTTACAGTAAGGGGCCATACAATGGAAGGTATTATAGGGAATGGTAAAATACTACTTTAGCCACCATAGACAGATGTGTTCATCTACCTAGCAGTACATTTTAGTAGGAGAAACTCCTTGAGACAGAATATGAAATCTTTCTCATTAAAGCAACAGAAATTATGGTTGTAATTCCTGCAAAATAAAAAATAATTAGTTGTGCCTGAAAGGTAGTGGGTTACTTGTTTGTTTGGTTAAAATCTCTGCACCTAAGCATGCATTGCAAATCACTGCAACAGTATTACTGTTCTGTGAATTTAGTACTTGTTTGAGAGGTAACGTAAGGCTAAAATGTCTTAAAGCTATTTAGTATAAACACAAATAAACCAAACTCTATATTGAAGAGTGTGGGAAACTAGTCTGCTTTAAAATGGGATGATGAGACTTAATACTAGAATGCTAGTATAGTGGTTATGTAAAGAGTGGATTGCTCATCATAAAGATTAAATCTTCATTGTGCTGTGGCAAGTGGCAATGAACTGGCATTCCATCTGTTCTTGCTTTCTGCAAATATTAGAATTTATTACTGCAGAAAATAATAGCTGCTAATTTTCCAACCAACCACCTGTAAAGAACAAGTCATTGCACAGATAAGATGTGCTTCTCCTCCTCCCCCCCCCCCTCCCCCCCCATATACTGCACCTTCAGCTAACTTAATTCCCTGCATTTGAATGAGAGCATATTTCAAATGTAGGGCAATTATATGGTTCTGTGCCTTGTATAACCTGTTAAAAACAGTAATTTGCTGGCATAAAATTAATTCTGTGCTCAGTTTACAGATCTAACTAGCTTAGAGTAAGAACACCTCTCTTCAAAATCTAACAGCACTGGGGGCTTTCTTGGATGTGTTTACTATTTCTATTGTACTTTGGTTGAATATTGGTTCCAAAATAGATTTGTCAACAGTTGGTATGGCATGCCATTCTGTGTTGACAGTGGAATATAATGTAATTTATTTTTCTATAGGTCTATTTGTACAAAATAACTTCCTTTATTCTAAATGGGTATAATTCCTTCCTCTGAATGGAGCCATGAATAGTAATTGTACTGTGTAAGAGAGGAATTCAATGGTGATAATGCACTCCTTTGCTGTTTTAAACTTTAGTTATTAGTTATGTCTTTTCTTTCTCCAAAGTACTCTGTTGTGATGTGCAAATGTTTGGCCAACTCCCTTTATTATCTGAAAAGATCCAAACCATCTTTTTTTTTGTAATACAGTATCCCTGTGCCCTGTGCAGTAGCTTTTTTGTCTGTGTTGAAACTGTGGGCTTTCCATCTGGCAAAGAACAGTGCATTTCCTTCCAAGCCACATTGTTCAAAACTGAAAGAACTTGTGACATGTTATTTTTATATATATATAAAATATTAAAACTTCAAATTAATATCTTTTTTTCAGAAATACTGAGAAACAAAATATTTTTTTTAGAAGCTTTTTGGACTAAACTGTAGTCCAAGGTGTGTGTTTTGCTCTTCTGGTTTGACAGTTAGTGACAGACTTGGGTTTATGGATGGATCCTTGAGAAGGCCATCAAAAGTTATCACAGTTAATGGGAGGCTGTGAGGGCTACTGGCAGGATAGTTATGTTATATGCCAGCAATTTCATTAGAGCTTTTTATGATGGAAAATCCTAGTATTAAAAGCAGGATATAAATGGCCACCAACAGATTTAAGAGATGAAGTTTCTCAGGTGAGATGCCATTATCAGAATTGGAGAAAAGTAGGGAGAGGCTGTGAACTTCTGAGAAGATGCTATGAAAGCTCCAGAAGGCTTCTTGGAAGATTAAGAAAAAAAGTAGGAATCACGATAACATTTGGTTTTTCTCCAGCCTTCCTATGTTTTTATATGAAAATAAAAGGTTTTGGTAATTTTGTTGTTAAACTCTTGCACATTCCTCGCATCGACTATTGCTTTCTCCCTAGAGATGTGTAAATGTTCAGCTATTCAGATGACTGGAGCTGCAGACCGTAAGGGAGAATGCCAGACAGGAACATCCACCTCAAATGGATGAAAACTGGAGAAAGGGTCTGAATATCACTCTGTCCTAGCAGGTTTTGAAGCATGCTGTATCCCAGTTGGTTTCATCTCAATAATTTCAATAAAAAAAATAGAGATTCTTTTCTGTGAACCTAGGCAAAGTTTCCTAATCTGAAGTACGCTTTTAGTCTAGCTGACTACTTTTACTACTTCTATATTAGAAAAATGAGTCTGTGAATAATTATCTGTTCACTTATCTGGGGAAGCATGAGTTGTTTACCCAAGAATATTTATGGAGTTCAGACACTCTATCAGAAGAAGTTTGAGATGAGCACAGATGGTGAATGCATTACTCAAGAGCGATGAATCCCCGGATGATATATGAAGACCATTTTATTTTCAGGGATGTCAATAAGGAGCCACCAGTTTCTTGAGGTGATCTTGTTAATTTTGTATGCAGGTTTTACGATTTATCTTCCAGGCTCTAAAGAGCAATTAAATTCACCTATGCTCATCAAAAGACTTAATGAGTATCATAAGTTTTGATGATAATGCTGTTCTTTTCTTCTTTACGTAGCTTCACTCACTGACAGTGCTATAGACTTTAAGCACATAAATGTCACAACTTCAGAATGGGGTGGCTTTCTTCAAGGAGCCTTTTAAATTTAAATACTAACTTCATTTTACAGCCTACACAGGCAGAATATCACGTAGGTATTCCAGGTACAGCCTGTTCTGGTTCCTGCAAGTACATAGTATCATGTACTACCATAACTACTTAAAAAAGGATGGTTTTTGTCTGATGTTTGCTTTCTACCAAATATATCAATAACACTAGTAAAGCCTTCATAAATGTATTAAAATTCACTATTAAATACTATTTTCTAGAAAAAAGCTCTACAAGTCTTATGGTGGGATGCAATTCATACAAATTTTCAGAGTAGTTGACTATAACTCCTCTGTTAACTTTTGTGAGCTCTAGTATAAAAAAATAAGAATTATGTTAATTTAGTTTGCAATATTGATACTGTTATGTGAAAAATATTTAATAATATTCCCAAATTTTGCTGTATATGCATAATGAAAACAGTCTGATTTCTCAGTGATACCACATATACCTAGCTTTCTTGAAAAGCTTTTTCTCCTATGAATTTAGGACTAATTTCTTTTATATCAATATGATTTCCATGTCATTTAATAAGTACATCAATGTGAACTCAAATAATTCACATAGCATTTCAAAATGTGGTAAATAGGTCCCCAAAGTGCCCAAATCATGTGGAAAGTTACAAAAGTCCAACTTTGTTGGCAGTGGTAGTCACTAGATGACAAAAGCCACCAAGCAGCACACAAGTGATCCAGCAAGATTTGCTAAATGAAAAAAGTTTTATGTTTCCGGGGGAAAATGGGTTATTTGCTGTTTTTTGTACCTCTATTGTAGTGTTCCTTTGGTATAGGTGAAGGAATACTTCATTTTAGCAGAAAACAGCAGGTAGTATGAAGTACTTTTACTTTAGTTAAGTAGTTTTTCATGCCTATACTTCTTTTTTTTTCCCCTTGAGTTAATGTGTTGCTGTTCCAATGGAAGAGCAGATTGGTACTGAAGATCTGCAATAACAGCAATTAAGTTTTTTTCACTGGGCAGAAATAACCCTCTAAGTTTGTTCTTCATATGGCATCGGTATAACACAAAGCAATCCAAAGATTGTTTTGGATAATGTAATCATCATCTGAAGGCATAATATCTTCCCCACAGAGAATACATAGTACTGTCTGTTCGTCATGACTTCTGCTTCTTTGGTTCTTACAATTAGCTGTGTCTTTCCTGCCTTTTCCAGTGATGGGATGTTTTCATGATTCCTGCTACAATACATCTAATCCTGTATCATTCTTTCTCTTGCATTTATATGAGTATCAATACCTATTGTCAAATACCATAGATTTCAAGGTTTTGGGAGCATATTTATTAAATTTAGAGATGTACAGAGGATTTAATTGCTTTTTGATGTTCTTACTGATTGACATTGAAATGTTGTACTAGTCAGTCATGTTTAAGAGGTGTAGTATGAATAGGTAATTTCCATAAGTGTTTTTTTCTCACTCCATTTGAATGGCTTGTAGTAGTGGTGTTTATGCCTAGATTTTTTCTGTCTCCAATAACCTTGATGGTGGCTAAGATAGACATGGCCAC
Organism: Falco punctatus; assembly: GCF_963210335.1. Classification (NCBI taxonomy): domain Eukaryota; kingdom Metazoa; phylum Chordata; class Aves; order Falconiformes; family Falconidae; genus Falco; species Falco punctatus. The sequence continues at coordinate 104,412,277 of NC_137581.1, read as the reverse complement.
TCATGTAACAGTGGCTTCTTTTCTCCCATCAAATATTCTAGATGTAACAAGATGTGTCTAGCACAGATGAACAGGAAATAAATATAACCAGAGCAACTCAGAATTTTCTCCAATTTTTAACTGTTTTCTCCTGCTGCATGATAGGGATGTGAATGAATTAATATATATAAAAGTGTAACTACTTTTGGATGACTATAGATTATATTTTTTTATATTTCTCATATCTAAACAGGAAAAAGAGGGCTGACATTTCTAGGAGGACTGTTGACAGTAGTGCAAGTCAGAATAGAGTGCAAATTTCTGCCAGACTCCCTGCAGGGAATAATAAACCAGGGAAAATGGACAATTGTTATTTTATGGAATTTCTTGAGCTGTGGAGGGCACACTCTTAATGTTATTGACCTTTTCAGAAGAAATATTCCAATCTTAGTTACCTGAATGACTTTGCTTTTGAAATCTTCAACATTTTTAAATGAGTGACTTCAAAATACCTGTTGAAGTACCTCTTCATACTGGATGAGTGTGATTATCCCCAAACCACTGTCACTTTGAAGTTGTTACTGTTTGAACTCAGGAACCTGAACTAAATAAATTTTACCCTCTGAAAAGTTTTTACCAAGTATGTTTTTTAATATACAGGCTAATGTGAAATACAAAGCCCACTGGAGATTTGCTTCATGTTATATAGTGAATGTTGGGACTCATGACTGTATTGTTGTAGGCAGCTGTTGATTGAGTCCAGGAGATAATACCTGATCTGAAAATTATTTGCATCACAAAGGAATTTGTTTCATGTCTATGTTGGAGAAAGATGAGATAATTTCTTCTGTGAGTTTGGTTTTTTGAGGGTTTTATTGTTTATTGGTTTTGTTTTGGGTATTTTTGAGTAAGGGAAAGATTAAATCACTCCAAACCCTGTAAAGAAGGGTTTAACCTTATAAAGTTAAAAGGAAGTTAACTGTAAAAGCTCATGTATGCACTAAGTAAATACTATTGATGACAAATGAAACTTGAGATACAGGGTATTCTGGCACAATATTTTATGCCAAACAGGGTGTCAGAGAAGCCTTCTTCAGCAAGCCAATTAAATGCAGGCTTAGAGACGTCATGTTGAATCTATAGAGTAAATCTATTATATGTAGCTTGGTTTTTCAGCTATGGTTTATCTACATGTATGTCAGTTTTCTGTTTTGGATACTGTAAACAAAACCTTGAGCTTTTAATTTAATGTAGGTCACGATGGTGGAAAATACTGAACAGTGTTGGTTCTCTATATGCTAGTTCTAAGGGGAACTGATTAATTTTAATGACTGCCTCACTCTTCAGCACCTTGTCTGGACTGTCCTAAGAGTGTCTCCAGGATATGATTTATAAGCCATTTTGAAAGCTGGTACTTCAGAAGCCAGGAGTAGTGAAAGTGCCTCTCACTGACCAGAGCTAAACATTAAGTACCTCATAGGAAGGTAATGGAGTACTTCTGTGTCCTGTGATGCCTGTGTGATGCCTTCCTTTCTCTACAGCAACAGCAATATTTCAGAAAAAAAACATTTTCATTAGGCTTGGGGTCTTTGCCAAAATAAATACATTTCTTTGAGAGTATAAATACTTCAAACAGTTTTATATAAAATTTATATTCAACTGAACATGTGTAAAACTAAAGCAATATTTTAAGATGAAAAATTTTAGCAAATATGCTTTACGCCCTCTTCCCTACAGAATCACATTCCTGTTATACCATGCTGACTTTCAAGTTATGGTATAAATACAGTTTTACTTTCTTGATCATGAAGTTAAATTCAACTGAATTGGACTATATTGGGGTTTTTTCCCCAACTGCAAATTTGAATCATGAACAGTGAATACTGAATAAAGCTTGACAGTTTCTACTTAATGTACATTCCACTTGTTTTAAAATGTATGCTTAGGTGCAAATAGAATCAGGGGGTTTGTATGCTTTGGTTGCTACATTTTAGAAAATTTTCAATTTATTGCAAACACCTTGTAGAGAAATTGAGAGAAACAGAGACCTAGGAATGATAAAGTTACAGAAAGTGAAACTATTTTAGCATTATTTATATTTATAGAAATATATTGGTTGCAAATTTGAAACCCATAAACTGTGTGATGTTTAAACTAGTTTAAAAGTTTCAAACACAAGGAAAATCAGTGTAGGTAATGGATAGAATAAAGACTAGAACAGAGAAGACAAGACATTTTGAATACCTAAGAAATACTTCTTTTAACAAACAAGTGTATGTGTCATCCTAGATGTTTTTCAACTTCATGTTATACACATTCATTGGTTAAGAAAGGCACAGTTTCTTATGCAAACAATTTCTAGTGTTATATGGGGAACGGGGGGTGGGGGGAAGAAAAAAAAAAGAAAATGTGTTAAGTTCCTTATTAAATAGAAAATTAGCCTTACTAATTTCATTAAGACTTTTGTTGTAGTTTAACCCCAGCCAGTAACTAAGTATCATGCTCAATCCCCTCGCTTACCCCCCATGGTGGGATGGGGAGGACAATCAGAAAAATGTGTCAAAACTGTGAGTTAAGAACAGTTTCATAATTTAAATGAAGTAAAATATTATAATAGTAGTAATTAAAAGGAAAAAGAGAGGAATAGAACCCAAGAAAAACAAGTGATGCACAATACAATCACTCATCATCCACTGACTGATGCCCAGCCAGTCACCAAGCAGTGATGAGCCCCTCTCAGCCAACTTCCCCCAGTTTATATACTGGGCATGCTGTTCTGTGGTATGGAACATCCCTTTGGCCAGTTCGGGTCAGCTGTCCTGGCTTTACTCCCTCCTGGCTTCTTGTGCACCTGCTCCCTGGCAGAGCCTGGAAATCTGAAAAGTCTTTGACTTAAGAGTTAGCACTACTTTGTAAAAACTAAACCATCAGTGTGTTATCAACATTATTCTCATAGGAAATCTAAAGCACAGCACTGTACCAGACACCAGGAAGAAAATTAACTCTATCCCAGCCCAAACCAGGACAACTTTGAACTGCATGCTTAGGAAGTCAGCAAGAGGGTCAATGCAGGCTTTTCCAAATACTAAGAACTAGGCTACTCTTTCTTAAGCTGGTTTCTCTGATTCACTATAAAATTATCCCTTTTTTTCCCCTCTTATTTCAGTGTCTCTGCTGAAACTGATACCCATGTAGTTCAAGGATAGTCTAGTCTTTCTTCCTATCTCTTGACACAATCTCAGAATCTCAATTCAGTATGTTTGCAATCACACCAAACTGAAAACCCACCATTATATCAAGACACTTTCACAGAACTAAATGACAACAGTAGGTTAAAGAGGTGTGATAGGATGATAATTGTTTTGATAACAGGGAGATTTATAAATTAATCAATTTTGGTTTAATTTGTGTGCAGAGATGAACCATGGTATTTCCAACCATCTTAAAAGCTCCCCCTTCATTTTCCATATTCTGTTGTAGCTTAAATGATTTCCGGCATCCCACGTGCAAGGATATTCTGTAGAACATGGGAACAGCTGATTTATATATGTTGTAGGGTGAGGACGATATCACATCTTGGCTAGGAGGTGTGAATTAGGAATTAGGAAACATTGTTGTTCCATCTACTGATTATATCAGCCACAGTTCATTCCCTGAACAGGAAATGTAAAGATATGGCTACCCTTCCATTGAGTATAAAATTTTGTGTTGATAGTTATTGGGAGGGAAAAATATATCCAGTTGTTTTTATCCAAAACCAGTTTAAGATAAGGGATTAAAGGATTTTATCATAGATAGTCAGAATTATTTATCCACCACACATATTTCTGATACAGATAGGGTGAAACTTTCCTTTGGCTTATGAGTTACCAGTTTATTGTAGAGACTACTGGAGATGATTATAGTAATAATTGTTTTGTGACTCTTTTTGTCTCCAGTACTTCCATCTTCCTTAGCTGTCTTGTGAGCTTGTGATGAACACAGGGGCTCAAAGAAAGCCTTTGACTACTCTGACCTGAAGTCCTTCCAGGGTGGAATTTCCAATGTTCAGAGTGGACAGATCCTCAGAACACTTTCTCTCTCACAGGTAATATGGGGTACCAGTCCAATTTATGTCACAAGCCCTCAATCCCACTGCCAACAGTCAGACCTTCTGTACTAACCCCACCCTTTTCAAAGTTTAAAGGGTAATGAACCAGAAAGCACAATAAACTGAAAGAACCTTTATTGCTGTCAGTTCTTAACTAAAAATATTAGATAATCTTAAAAAACAGACATTAGGGAAGACAAAAATTAGATTGCATAGGTCTCTCCTAGACTTCGGATTAGTCTGATTACATGATTGTTTGTGAGGATGGAGGACCAGATTTGGTGATCAGAATGATCTCTGCCTAGAGTGAGCATGTAAATACATACATACATACATACTGAGTGTGTGTGTGTATATGTATACATGTGTATATTTGTATGTAAATGAAGTAATTCTCTTGGATTTTGCCTAATGCAGGGTATCTCAGCTCACCTTGGTGCTTCTACGTGTGGCTTTTAACATGTTGTACACATTTTTCTACTTTTTTATGTATGTGATATTATAAATGAAACTGAGATTCTGGTGTTTTGTTCGCATATTAACCGGGACACTAAAGAGGAAAGTGGTTTCTTTTGTGTTCCTCGTGGAATTGATATTGCTGCATCTTGTATAACTAGGTAGAGGCAAGCTGTACTTAGAATAATCAAATCAAGTTTCTGCTACATTGTTAACTGCATTAATGAACAAATTAACCTTTATTATGATCGTATTTCTTATATTGCTTTCTGTCAACAATAGTACATTCCGAAAGCACTATTATATAGTGATTACACTAATGTATGAACACATAAAATGTTTAGGCTTTGTTTATAATATAACATTTTTTTAACAAAGTGTCTTAGCAGTACTTTTCAACAGTACAGTGAGCTGTGAGTATCTGGAATCTTAGCAGAAAATCAGAGTATTTAGTAACAACTTTATAAAATAAATGGGTCATGAAGAAGAGCTGAAACCAGGTGTGATTTGTTTGATTTTTTTAACTCAGCATAGTGACCTCTTTCTATTGTCAAAATATTTAAGTATTTTTGTTTAAAATATTGTAATACATATAAATACTGTTTACTAACAAAAGTATATATCAACTGCAATGTATCCTGTTACAGTTGTGTTTGGAGAGGCAGTCAAAAGCTTACCTACTCCATAGTAAGTTCAGAAAACTTAACTAACTTTTGGTGTTTTATTTCATGGGTTAAATAATTCTTAAAGCAGATGTCACAAGGATTTTCTATATTCAAGACCAGTAATGAGATCTGAGTGTGTTCAGTTTAGTGACAAATAGTCCAAGGAAGACATTCAGCACTTATGACTAAGTGCAAGCCAGTTCAGATCATATGAGAACTCAGCCTTGATACCTCTGGTGCTCATATTGTCTGTACTATCACTAGTTTTACACTATTGACTAATTTATTCTGCTACTTTAACTTATATTTGATTGTGGTTCAACTGCTTTTGATGCCCAACTTTACCCAGACTATCTCACTTGAAAACCTTTTTGGGTAGCTGAGTTCAGGTTTGTTCTGTACTGGTATACAGGCACAGGAAGGTGTTCATTTTGAACAATGTACATTTGTTCTTGTATCTCATAAAAATGGGAAACTGGGTATGTGGTGCTCTTTCTGAGCAAAAAAAGGTACATGATACATTGCAATTATTTGTGTATCTGTGTTCAAATTAGATCAGTTTTTTCTAAAGCTAAGAAAGAGCTAAAATTCTGCAGCTAAAAAAATACGCGATATATTTATATATTAGTGCTTGATCATCTTAACACTGAAGTTAACCAGAATGTATTTTCAATTTCAAAGTGAGTACGATCTCCTTCCTGAGGAATGATCAGAAAATTATTTTCAGGGTGAAGTCCCAGTTCTTCCAGTGTCTCCCATTAATAACGCAATTTCATCTCTAGGATGTGATGTGTTCCATACTGTATAGAGTATGTTGCTAACTTCCTAGATGCATAGGATGCGATACTACGTGATGGGGATTTTTGCTCTACAATGTGTTCATTCTGACAAGACTACTTTTATAATAATTATTTATGCATCTTTCACATGCATCTTAAAATTGTTTGAGCAAGGAACAATATTTTTCCTGAGATTCTCTGCAAAGCATCAAAATTTACTGAGAGCAGAGCAGTCAAAAAAAAAGCATAAAGTTTTTCTACATAAAGGCATACATACAGTGAATATAAGCTAGCAAATCATATCAGGAAACTAACCTACTATATGTTATGGTGTAGTTGCTGTGAAAACAAAGGGAATTGCTAGACAGTGTTTTCTTTAACGATGTGCTGAAGATATTTTAATCTGAACCTCATTGCTGCGTTTTGTTCTTCAGAAGGTTGTATCAGAAAGATGATCTCTGCTTAATTCTTAATACATGAGGCTTGTTACATGACATTACAGATATAAAAGAGGCTTGTCTTTCCATAGTGGCACACTTAAACTGGGACTTGGTCAGAGCAAAGGTGTGCAGAGGTCTAGCACAGCCCATTTCTGATCCTGAGGCAGTTTGTGGTGCAGGGGTCTCTACAAGGTGCACTCTTCTGGTTCAGTGTGTTCACAAATAACCACTGCCAGCAGAGCAGAGTATGAACGATTACTCTCATGCTCTGGTGCTACTAGGATTTATAAATTAAGCAGACTAGTGGTGTGGGTCTCAATCTTGTGAAAGTATCTCTCAAATGTGATAAAAGCACCTGTCATTGGTATATGACTTACATAATTCTGTTATGTGGAACAGAGATTAAGGTGGCTTGTCCATCTATATGAACATTTATATCACATTTGAAGCCTATATTAGAAGATCTGACCTGTGAACCACTCTGAGTTTTTATATTCTAAAATGAGACTGTGGTTCCCATTACCTTGGCTCTGTAGTCTGCCAGGATCACTGTGGTCTGTCTGGTGAGTTGAGGTAGTATTTAATGCATATACTAGATAAGCAACAGTTAGGTTCTCAGTAACAGGTGAGTCAGTACTTGTCACTGCTATTTTAATTGTAAGCGTAGCTGCATAAATAAGGGTAGATTTTGTAGCAAAGTGGAATTCTCCCCATTCTCCATGTTCTTACTCTAAGAAGCTATGAGCTGCCATTGCTCAAATGCTTTGGGAAATGGGCCTCATAGTCACAAAGAGAGGAGAAATTTGCCAAATTCAATTCACCTCTCCTATTCAAGCTATAGGAAGGGCTGCTGAAAGCACAGCCACAGTATGATAGCAAAAACCTTGAAAGTACAAGTACAAGATAATATGAAGTGCCAAGGGTACAAACATGAAGGACAAATGATAAATTACTGGTTATTTAAAGAGTGCAAGCTCAAGATATGCAAAAGCATTTATAGGGAGCAACAAAGAAAACAACAAATATGTAAATGCATCTTTTGGTGGAAGCACAGAGAAAGTGATAAGATATAAAAAGCAGCTATAACCTCTGCAAGCATGGGAAAAAAGGAAGGCAGAATCATTCCTGCATTACCACTCAGTTAAGGGTAATGCATATTATTGGTGTTTCTGCTTGCCGGTATCATGCTCTTCCTCCCCTTTGCTGGAAAAAGAACACTGCTTTCTGATATGCTCTTCACCTAGTGTCCTGCTGCAGGCTCAGCAGTCACATATAAAGTCTTATCTTTATAAATCTGCTTAAGTAAATTAGAAATACAAAGAATACTACATGTGCATTCTGTGCTGTGACATCCACACACAGGGTAAGTGATGCCACATCCCTGGGAAGCAAGCTCAGATGCAATGCTGTGCAAGAGACAGGTTCGGAGTCAGTGAAGCAAGAGCAATGGTCACTAGTTCAGCTCCTGTTGGAGTTTGTGTTGCAAGCAGAGAGGGCAGGGATGGGTGATTGCACACTGGTTTTGTCATGGTTGCTGAAACTTTTTGCTTGCTTTAAATAAGAAGGGGATAAGTAAATTCAAAGTAGTTGATGTTGGAAGGGACACCTGAAGACTGTCTAGTCCAGCCCTCCTCTTCCAAGCAGGGTCAGCTACAGCAAGTGGCTGGGGACTTAATTCAGCTGGGTTTTGAATACCTCTGAGAATAATTTCCTGTGCTAAAGCTTAGGACATGTCTGTTTAATTTATAGCAGATACATTGTAATAAGAGTTTAGGAGTTAGAACTTGTATTCATGTCTGCTAAATCTAAGCCTTAAATTACAGTCTTGTTTGAAATTGGGAAATGATAATTTAAATTCTCCTATTGAAGCTGAGGTCCTGTAGAACAGATAAGTGGTTTGCAAAATGAAGAAAGGAGACCCAAGATGAGCAGGCCTCTGGTTCCTGCCTCCGTAATTCCACCTGCTTCAGCAGCCTTTGGCCAAAGGTAGAACATAACCCTGCTAAACAGGAAACAATCTATTGCTGTCTGCGATACTGTGCTCTCCTCTATTGTGCTTGCTCCTTAATTTTCTTAATAGTTTGCTCGTGCTGCATATTGAAAGAAACAGTATGGATTATGTCCTTAGTTTAGCCTTCCCTGTATCTTACTACTGTGACAGATCTGCTAAAAGGTCAAAATGAGAGATCACTGTGAAAGTGTATGAAGCAGCTTTTCCCTTCTTCAGCCTACTTCATAGAAAGGTGAGAAGTGACAATACAGTGTTCTTTGGCTGCCTTCTAAAATAAACCAACCAGTTCTCCATTCCCCAAAGGTCTATTATTCATCCGGATCTTGGACAGACATAGACTACTGTTTCCAGTTTCACGTATGGAGTAGATTAGAGGTGCTGGCAAATTCATCATCAGGTTAGAGGCTGTGTTTTAGATGCCCAAGCAAGCAAAGGGAAACACCAAAGTTAAGAAATATCTGTTTTCAAAAGTCTGGCAAATATCAATCACCTTTTCGGTACCTGAATCTCTTTATGCATTGTGTATGTCATTTAAATACTTTAAAATGGTTTACCATTAAAGAGAGGATATCTGTTTCTATTTATGGACTTGAGAACTCCTCCTAAATCTTGAAAATACTATCTTTGTCATATATGCATAAGCATTATTTTTTTCTTTAAATTATTTTTACATGACAATAATTGCAGAAATTGGTTGAATGTATTGTGGCACCCCCTCCTTGTCTGTCTTTGGTTTTAATTTTAGTAATTGGTTTATGAGGTCTAGTTGAACTGGTGTATGAGACTGGTAGTAGTTATTCTTAAATGTTTCATTTGGAAATGCTGATATTTGATAGGTACACGTAACTAGACATAAAACCTAGCAAAAATTATATACTTGGACTTAATGGATGTAACAGTTTTTGAATTTCTTAATGATAAAAATGCTTAGCTTGTAGCTCATGTTCCTTAAGTTATCATGAATGTTTGCTAATGACAGTCTAGAAGAGACTGTGTGGTTAAGAGCACGGGTGGTGTGTGCGAGAGGCACTGGTCTTTGGGACTGCAGCTTGCTGGGTGGCTCTTTCCTAGCGTTTTATGTATTCTTTTTGTTGTACCTCTAGGCAACGGGGAGACAGGTCACAAGGCAAGAGGTCCGGGAAGGTTAAAACTGGGCATATGAAGACCAACATTTGGCTTTTAACAGATTACCATGTCAGAATCTTCTTTTTCTTACGTCATAATGTTATAATGACCAACAAAATGTGCTTGCCTAATTTTAAATTCAGCAAATTTAATGCAGACATTCTGGTTTCAGTATGGAAAATTCCATATGATAGGGTAAACTAGTATGACACATAACATAATGAAATCCTAACTTTAGTCTTGTATATGTCATTGACGAATCTCTCACATTCAAATTTGGCTAATGTCCTTAAGGCTAAGTACTTGAATCCAATAAAATCTTCAGAAAAGTGTTGATGTTTATTGTTACATGCAGGAATAGTATGAAATCTATAGATGTCTAGTTAAGCAATTTCATGTCTTCACAAAACAGGGATTTAATTTTCAATTTAAGTCTCAGTAGATTCCCTAAAGTTTCTAAAACTAATTCCTAACAGAAAAAGTGTTTTAGCTTTCCTTGAAAGCAGTGCTTTAGGCATACACAGGTCAGGCTTCAAATATTTCTGATTTGTGAAGTGTGAACAGCTCCTAACGTTTGTTTCAGATGTCCTCTTCTCAAATTTAACTAGAAATATCCTTAATGTATTTCTGTCACAGTTTTGGTAGCCATTAATACATCATTCAACAATGGAGTTATAATGATGCATTGCTTATTCTATTTACCCTGACTAGATATGAGTGATAGTAACATGGGCAGAATTCTAAACCACTGAAGTCCTTAACATTCAAAGAAAACAAACATTTATTAAAAATGAAAACCAAACCACAAGACAAACACCACATACCGCTTACAGCAAACAGATGTGTTTAGATGAAAAATATTTTTACATTTGTATTATTTTACTAGTTAGAGAAGAACATGAATTTTTGTTTCATTTGTTTGAATTAACACATTTAGAACCACCACCCTGATCCAAGAGCTGGGTTTTGGTTTGCCTTCTTGGAACAATGCTGCTGTTGCAATATTGCTATTTTCTTCTAACTTCCTTTGGAAATTATAATGCAAATTAAAAAGGATTTTTCTACTTTTTAAAAACTTCCTGGATTTCTTTCTAGAAGTAGTCAGCTACAGAACACTCCCTGTTTGGTTGGTTTCCTACCTAAAACAGGTAGAAGTTCTGTAATCACAATTTTTTCTATTCTCTGAGAAAGCACAATAGACTTCACCTTGAGAGGCAGAAGCAGCAGCTCTTCTCTATACACTTGTAGCACAAGGTAGCAGCTGAAAATTGCCCTCAAGTATTGTGCAAGCAAGTACTTAAAAATGTTACATGTACCTGATAAATAAATATATATATTATTTTTTTTAAATATATGTTTACATGTTAATGTATTGTTAACCTGTTCAGCAGATTCTAAGATCTTTATCCTTTGCAGGAAGCTACAGAGGATATACTGTGAGTTCAGAGTCCCTTTGAAGATGACTGGAAGTTCGGTGACTTAATGCAATCATGCATTGCTGTAACAGAAGATAAGGTCCTTTCATCTTGTATGAAACTATCCAGACGTAAAACCTACTCAAACAAAATTAATTTTCATCATATGTGTTTGAGTTCTGAGTTTTCAAACTGGTTTTACTTGCAAGTCTTCTGTATGTGGTCTTTAGTGGCTCACTAGATTGATCTCCTGAAAGCCTGTTTCAGAAGTACAAACAAAAATTATTAGAAAAAACCCCACCCTTCAACTCCTGACATGAAGAAGCACAGTAATGTAGATGTATCTGAAACTCAAGAAAAGGCTGAGGCAATCTCTAGGGTTCTAGTCTTAAAAAACATCAGAAGGTTTTTGTTACCATTATATGAACTTCTGCGCATCTGCTCCATGCAAATAGAGTGAGGTTGGTGGATATTCCTTGATGCTGGTACTGACACCACAATTACTTCTGCAGTATTGGTGATTCAGCAGTATTGATTATTGTGATGGTATGACTAGCTCAGGTAAAAATTACTTCACAGACCTAGATACAGTACTTCGCAAGTAAAATCCATACCTATTTGCCCACTTCACAAATGGAGGTCAGAATTCTTATATAACCAATTATTTCAACTGTTATTTTTGTTAACTGCTTTTATTTCCTTTTAATTTAATCACTGTGATGAATAACTTGAGGTGCAACATATATTCATTTAACATTTGACTAGTAATGCTTTATCTGACACAGAAAGTATGCTAAAAGACAGACAGTAACAGGTAAGTGAAATCCATGTTTCCAATATAACACATCCTAATTTTGTGTTCAGAATCAAAAATACAATAATTTGAAATAAGAGGTAATGGTAGCTGTCTCTTAAATGCTTCCTACTACCACTACTTCATGAGTATTATGGTATTATGATTGTTATGATGTTGTGAGTATTATAATATTCTTTACGAAGGAAATCTTAAAGGTGCAGGAGCAGGTCATCCCCATGTGCCCAAAGATGAGCTGGTGGGGAAGAAGACAAGCCTGGCTGATCAGAGAGCTTTGGCTGGAACTCGGGGGAAAAAAAAAGAGAGTTTATGATGTTTGGAAGAAGGGGCAGGCAACTCAGGAGGGCTACAAGGATGCTGCTAGGTTATGCAAAGAGAAAATTAGAATGGCCAAAGCCCAACTAGAACTATATCTGGCTACTGTCATAAAATACAATAAAAAGTATTTCTATGAATAGTAACAAAAGGAGGGCTAAAGAAAATCTCCATCCTATATTGGATGTGAGAGGAAACATAGTGACAAAGGATGAGGAAAATGCTGAGGTACTTAATGCCTTCTTTCCCTCAGTCTAATAGTAAGACCAGTTGTTCTCAGGGTACCCAGCTCCCTGAGCTGAAAGACAGAGAGTAGAATGAAGTCCCCATAATTCAAGGGGAAATGGTCAGCAACTTGCTACACCACTTAGACATGCATGTGTCTGGGGCTGGATGGGATCCACCCAATGGTACTGGGGGAGCTGGCAGAAGAGCTCAGCAACACACTTTTCATCATTTATCAGCAGTCCCGACTAACAAGGGAGGTCTTTGTTGACTGGAAGTTAGGAAACATGATGGCCATCTCCAAGAAGGGCCAGAAGGAGAATCTGGGGAGCTACAGGCCTGTCAGCCTGACCTCAGTGCCAAGGAAAGTTATGGAGCAGATCATCCTGAGTGCCATCACATGGCACGTGCAGGACAAGTGGGGCATCATGCCCAGCCACCATGGGTTTGTGAAAGGCAGATCCTCTTTGACTAACCTGATGTCCTCCTATAATAAGGTGACCCACCTAACAGAGGGTAAGGCTGTAAATGTCTACCTTAGTAAAGCCTTTGTGACCGTCTCCCACAGCATTCTCCTGGTCAAACTGGCTGCTCGTTGATAGGTAAACATATGTTGTATGCAAATACCTAGCATACACGTTGCTAGGTAAAAAACTGGCTATATGGCTGGGTCCAAAGAATTGTGGAGAATGGAGTTAAATCTGGTTGGTGGCTGGTTACAAGTGGTGTTCACCAGGGCTCAGTATTGGGGCCAGTCTTGTTCAATACTTCTATTGACAATCTTGATGAGAGGATTAAGTGCATCCTCAGTAAGTTTGCAGGTAACACCAAGTTAGGTGGAAGTGTTGATCTCCTTAAGAGTAGGAGGGCTCTGCAAGGGGTCTGGACAGGCTGGTTTGATGGGTTGAGGTATGAGGTTCGACAAGGCTAAGTCCTGCACCCCACACGATGCTACAGGCTTGGGGAAGAGCGGGCTGGGAAGCTGCCTGGTGGATGCAGTTCGACAAGGCTAAGTCCTGCACCCCACACAATGCTACAGGCTTGGGTAAGAGTGGCTGGGAAGCTGCCTGGTGGAAAAGGACCTGGGGGTGTTGGTCAACAGCCAACTGAATACAAGCCAGTAGTGTGCCCAGGTGCTCAAGAAGGCCACTAGCATCCTGGCTTGTATCAGAAAGACTGACCAGCAGGACTAGGGAAGTGATTTTCCTGCTGTACTCAGCATCAGTGAGGCTGTATCTTGAATAGCGTGTTCCGTTTTGGGCCCTTCAATACAGGAAAGACATTGAGGTGCTGGAACGTATCCAAAGGAGAGTAATGAAGCTGGTGAAGGGTCTAGAGAGCAAGTCTTATGAGGAGCAGCTGAGGAAACTGGGGTTGTTTAGCTTGGAGAAAAGAAGTAAGGAGCTGATATATTGACATTTGCTTTAAACATTGCTTAGTGCACAAATTCAGGCAAAGCTGGTGCAAAGCTGTTCTGCTCAAACTGGAGACAAACTGAAATGAGCTGTAGCTGTAAAGTGAGCCCCTGTTGCCTAACTTGGTAAACACAAGGTGGTACAAGATGGAATGGCTTTAGGTCTCACAAAGGTGAAATCTAGCTAGCATTGCCTGAAAGAAACTTCTGTGATAATACAAGGCAACTGTGCATGTGCACAGCAGGGGTTGCCTAAGCACCTCACAACCACTGATAAAGAACCTCTGTGGCCACCACTCACACGTTGAGCTTGTGCAGACACAGACCACACACACCCAGGCTTTGTATGTAAATGAGGAGGCATCCCCTCTAGAGCATGAAACCTGAATTGACAAAAGCTCATGTGGGACCCACACCACCAAGACACCTAGGTGAAGAGGGTGGAGTGCACCAGTGGGATGACACTAGATCCATGAGTGGTGATATCTCTTCTCCCTTCCCTTCCCTCCTCTATCCTTCCCCTCTCTTTTTATTGAATAGTGACCAGATCTAAATGGCAACTTGTGGCATTGGATTTTCTTATTCAGTTAGAGATCACCACTGAGTGATTGTATCTCACCACATCTGGTTGGTTGGCATTTCACCTTAATTCAGTCCAAGGGAGTTGCAAACTTGGTTGTTGGTCCCAAAAGGAGGGAGGTCGTCCTAAACGACTCCTTTTGGGTCATGACAAGGTGGCTTGGGGGAAATTTATAACTTTCTACAACTATCTGAAAGGAGGTTGTAGGCAGGTGAGTGCTGTTCTTTTCTCCCAAGTAACAAGAGGACAAGAGGAAATGGCTTCAAGTTGCACCAGGGAAAGTTTAGATTGGATCTTAGGAAAAGATTGTTCATCAAAAGGGTTGTCAAGCATTGGACCAGGCTGCTCAGGGAAGTGGTTAAGTGGCCATTCCTGGAAGTATTTAAAAGGCATGTAGATATGGCACTTAGGGACGTGTTTTAGTGGTGGACTTGGCAGTGTTAGGTTTACAGGTGGACTTGATGATGGGTCTTTTCCAACCTAAGTGATTCTATGAATCTATGATATATAGTTGAGCACAAAGGAACTAATGAGAAATCTTCTAGGAGTGAGAGAAGTACTAATGATAACATTGTCCCTTCTGCTCTAAAGTTGCCTGTTTTAATTCACAATAGAAATAGTCAATACTCCATTAATGTCAGGTTTTTAAAGCAATTTGATACAATGCTTCTTTAAAAATTTCCTAAACAAAAATCACAGGAAGGAAATTTTATCTAAAAAAGTATGGAGCTACAGTGTTTCTTTGATAGGCTTTAGAATGTCAAAGTGGTTTTGTGCATTTTGAAGGTTTTACAGTACCAGTGTTGATTAGCTATAATGACTGTGTCTTGGGAAGAGCTGAATGCTTTCAGATTCAGATTCACTAGGCTTATAAATAATGTGTTTGGTATTATCAAAGGAGTTATTACCATAAAAATGGATATAAGAAATCAGGACATCTTAAATTCTGTTTAAACTAATAATTAATTATATAAAAAGAAATAAGGCCTGCAGATCTATTTTATGCAAATATGGATGTCTATATTTATTTATACTTAGGTTAATAACTCAAGTTAAATGAACTTCAAACTCCTTAAGAGTTTACAGAATTGAAATCTGAATGTTTTGATCAATACGACTAGGAAATAGCAAAAGCAATTAAAATAATTTGAAGCATGATGACAGCAAAAGAGGGGTTTTGCCTCTTCAATCTGAAAGCAATTCCAATTTCTCCACTTGGAGGAAAAATACAAGGAATGTGCAGTGAATATTCTATCTGTGCAAAATAGATTTCACATGCAGAGAAACAAAAGGAGGGGAACGATGTCTTCAGAGATCAATTTTTATTTGTCTTGTGAATACTGAAAGGAAAGTTTATGTATCTGGGTCAAATGTTCAGTTTATAAACTTCATCTTGTCCCCACATAGCACAAACTAATTTGTTTCAAATAAAGACTGGAGAACTTTGTTTCTTTTCCCAGTCACCCATTTAGGAAACCTCATTTTATAGGAAAACATATGTGAAAAACAGTAAGTGCATATCATAGTTACAAAGCACTATCTAAATTTATTTCTCTTATCAGTTATGCCCCCAAAGACATAAGCTTTAAATAGTTACTTTCAGATAAAAATGGCCAGCTGACCATAACCCTTTGAGTGCCACCATCCAGCCAATTCCTTATCCACCAAGTAGTCCATCTGCGAAAATCATGCCTCTCCAGTTTAGAGACAAGGATGCCATGTAGGACAGTGTCAAATGCTTTGCAGCCCAGGTAGATGATCTATTAGTTCTTTTGTCTGCTGAGTTATGGTGACCGGCAGAATATAAATATCTCAAGGACTGCCTGAAATCTTAGTAATAGAGTGACAAAACTTAGGTTTTTACCTCAGTGATACAGAGATCAAACTGGAGTACCTCTTCCTTCTAAACGTGAATGAGAGACCTGGGCAGGTTGAGCTGTCTGACTGATGTGCTGGAGATGTGGGCAGTGCAGCAGCAGCGACCAGCACCCACCTCCACTGCTGTCCACAACCACCCAGCACAGCACATCCTACACATTGCTCATAGGCAGATGGAAGGGTGCTTTTTTGTATGAAGTGAACCAAGAATTGCTCTTAAAATTCTTATCTGAAAAAAGAAATGAAGACTAACCTTGGCTGGTGGGATGCAAAGGAAGGTCTGGGAATGACTATTTCTGAAGAAGGCCATTATTTTCTGAACTAAATTTCTATCTATTTTTGTCCAGTGTGCTTTTATCTTGTATTCTTTTGTCATAGGAAAGATAATCCAAATAATTTGGTGAGTACTATGATTAGAATGAAAATATTAGTATGAAAATTCAAGAATCACCTGGTGTGAAATCTCCAGACTATGTGTGTCTGACTGGCCAAAATTTTTGAATGGTTTTACACATATATAAATGTCGGCATGTATAAAACCCAACAACAACAAAGAAGTATTAGCAACATCCTAAACAAACACAAAGAAGAAACCCTGGCAGGAAAAAGGTAAGGTGACATTTCAAAACCTTCTTTCTGTCAGACAAGTGAAGTCTAGTTTAACCCAAGCTCTAGGATTAAGCTGTATTCTTGCCTCGAATGCTAGAGTGTGGTTGTACTCTGGTTGTGTGAGAGAATTTTCACACTTTTGCAATATTTGACATATGACATAGTCTAGTACAACTGGTCATCATGCCAAATATGATTATGTCCTACAGCATGAATGCCAGCATTAGTTTATTAATATTGTCATAAAGACAAAGATGCTGATTTACAAACGTTTAATTGCTCAGAGGCTCATGTTTTTCGGCAGCTTAGGGAAATATATATTTGAACACTGGCAGCTAGTGCAGTGGTAGCAGAGTGCTTGTTACTTCTGAATACTTAAGGATTCATTTAGACCACCAGGCTTGGATGGCAAATTTCAACCCTAAGCAATATGTGCTTGTAATGAGAGCCCTCTCATTTATGTAGTGAGGATATATCAAGCTGTAGCTCTATATATAGTATTAAATTTGCATTTATGCTATCCTGCTTTATTTACCCTTTGTACAAAACCTTTTTTTCCCTGCTTTATTTTACAAAGCCGCATGCTGCACAAAAGATACCCAATCACAAACATGACAGAGCTAAGGAAGGGTTGTTTTTGTTATTGTTGGGGTTTTTTTTCTTTGATATAAATTAAGCTCTGTACTTCAATTTTCTGTTTTTTGAATATCAGTTATGAATGATAGATACTAAAATGAAACAGTGTAAGCATTAATCAAAATCCTCTAATCAAAAAATGTTAACTTCCTTGATTCCTGTATGTACTTGTTGCTAAATTAATTATTTGAAATATTGGAGGACAAGTTGTTTTAATTCCTAAATTTTAAATAGGCACAGTGGCATGGATTTCTTAGATTAGGAGTACAAGAAACTGATAACTTGGCTTAATACTGTGTATGTAGTTGTTCATGCAATTGTACAGTCTCAACTTCTGACCTCTTCCTTGAGTTAAGAAGGAATCTTCATCAAAACAAGATCTCTTGTTTGGTTCAATGATCTTCTTCAATTCATAAAGCTGTAAAAAATCAAAAAAACCCTAAAACTCTTGATGTCCGTCATAAATCTATGCAGTGATGCTAAAAAGGTGCAGAAATCTTAGGTAATGCCTGAGTTGAACTCAGGTATTCCTGAATGTTTGGTTCATAGCTTAATTAGGCCGTTCCTTGCTTTTCTGCTGACCTGAGAGAAGAGGTGAAGCAGCATATTTAATCCTCAAAACTGAGATGACTCTGTTCTTGAGAAGGGAATTTTACCTTAGTTTTAATCCAAGTAATTTCTTGGGGAAGTGGACTTTCTGGGTTGGCTGTTGGTTTATGTGTACTTGCCTTGAGACAATTATTATCCCTTGTCTAAGCAATCTCTAGTCTGTTGTCTCAACACTTCCTCAAAAAGAGGGAGTGTTTGTAGACTTTGTATTTGCCTTTATCAAGTGCAGCATTTTGGACTGCAGTCTCCCAAGGTATGACAATTTCCATGTATTTGCATTTTTATGTGTGCATGTATGTGTGTGTGTATGCGCACAAACACATGAATGTATATGTAGCCTAACCAAGGGCAGTTCTATGTATACATAGCTTAATAAAATATATGTATATATAATCATATGTATGTAATGATATATCACTGTATACATACATATGCATGATTAGCTATCCAAATGTTTTAGTAACAAATCAGATCCTTCTGGGAATGTTTTTATGTTCTCTTTATGCACTAGAGTTGTGGAACAGTTATGTGAAAGTATAAATACAAAACATGAATAGCAACTGATGGTTTTCAAACAAATATACAGCACAGTAATAAAGGTTGGTGTTTTATTTTTTTATACAAAAGGGCTTTCATGGCAAAGTAACTTTCTCCATCCACAGGTGCACTGACTGCAAAACTTAAGCTACATTCTAGGATAGCTCAGGTTAGGATTGGAGCTAAAATACCTTGAAGATATTTGTCTCACCCTTTCAGAAAGATCTTAGTAATTGTCATGTTAACATGAAATGTTCTCACTTGCCTGATGATTCTTATATTACTCTTCAAGGTTTGTTTGATTTATGTGCTTCCCTAGATTTTTGCCACTGCTGGGGAAGGTGTCCGACTGTGTTGTGTCCCCGGGGGTGGCTGGGCTGCCCCTGGCCCGGGGAGGGCTGAGCTGGGTTGACCAGGTGCCCTGTGGCCAAGCCCCATTGCCCAGCCTGTCTGACCTCCAGCTCTGGGAGAGCTGCCAGGCAAGAGGCTGACAGCCCCAGGCAACGCCTGCTGGACAAAAAGACCTCATTATATGAGGGGGCTGCAGAGAAGATTTCACCCCTTTCCTTGGAGCTCAGGGAAAGGGAGCAGACAGAGATGTACGAAACTAAAGGAAGATGCATGAAAAGAGTGTCAAAGGGACTCCAGGGCTGAGGAGGAAAAGAACCCACCACCACCACCACCAAACATCCTCAAGACCTGGGGACACTGACAAGTCACCATGACACCCTCCCCACTACAATTTCCCTTATGAAGATGAAAGTATCTGCCTTAGGACCCAGATAGATATTAGGAGGGTGCATGTAACACCAGAGAAAAGGGCATTAGTAAGTTCTCTACTGTAATAAGCTTAAAGATGGTTGCATCTGTTAAGATTTTCTGTTTTGGAAGGCATTATTGTAACTGACATAATGATAATTGCCTTTTGTAATTTACTTAGGGCAGGGGTCCTCAAACATTTTAAACAGGGGGCCGGTGCGCAGATGAAGTGGCAAGTAGCAGGCAGTCATCTGCGGCTGCTTGGTTTCCCCCCTCAACACCCAGTGGGGGGGGTTGTGTGTGTTCTCTAAATATCGGGGGCTGGATTGAGGACCCTGGGGGTTTGTATCTGGCCTGCGGGCTGTAGTTTGAGGACCCCTGACTTAGGGTATTAAGATTTTAAATAGGCTACCAAGATATTTATGGTTTCAAAACGTAAAGGTTGGTGTTTGTTTGTTTGTTTGTTTCTTTTTTACCATAACAGGATCTCGATGTAATTGCAGAAAAGTTCAATTAATGGAAGATAAGATATTGCATTGCAAAAGTCATGAGCTGGAGATGAACCCATCTTCCCAGAGTTGCTACACTCTGGTGGTGAGACATGGCAGATTTCTTCAATCTGCACCTGTTCTGCTTAAATCTTTTAAGCTTTTCTCAGAAGGAGAACTTTGCACAGACAGAATTATGAGTGTGGACTGCTCAGAGATATGGCAGGTACTGCTGTAGAAAAAAACACACATATTATGGCTCTTTCTAGAAGGAAAGGTCTCCTATAAAGGGAAGAACATTTGAAGAACATTTGTTAAAAAACTAAGGATATCTGGGACAGAAGTAAATGGTCCATTCCCAGGAAGTCTGAAATAGGGGTGTGCTTCTGAACAGTTTGTTTGCCCATGCATTGTAAGCATGTGAGTTAATTCAGAAAAAAAACTGTTTTAGGAACACCTGCAGAGACTATAGTGAGAAGTTTTTTATTAATGTCAGTTTAGGGTGAGAGGCTGTGATAAAATGAAAAGCAAGCCTTTGGCTCACGGTCCTATCTCATTATCATTACACTTCAGGGAGCTGATTTTCAGCTGGGAGATAGCTGTCTAAGAAGCTCTGTGTGCAATTAGCTTATTGCTGAATCCTTAGATGTTTTCTTGCTGTGCTGTTGTGTTTCCACCCACTTTGGTTTTTAGAGGGGAGGGCAAGGGAAGAGGAAGTAAAGGTGTATGTCTGTACTCTGTAATGTGGCAGAAAAGCAGAGAATCAGGGCTTCTGATTTTGTCTTAGTGTTTGCTTTAGAGTTGCAGCAATAGAGAAGAGGAAGCTGTGGTAGTCTCTCTATCCTAGCTGTTCAGCACATTTTCCTTAAAGCATGTCTTTGAGTAATTCTTTTTTGCACACCCAAGCTAATGTAATACCCTTATTTTTGGTTTGTTTTTTTTTCCCTTAGAAATAACTACTCTCTTAAGCAATAAGTTTAGTAAATATCACTTTTAAAGGAATTTATTCAGGTTAACTGGCCAAACTCCTTAAAGAAGTAAAATTCTTAGCTATATTGTTGATCCTTTTTAATATTTTGAGAATAATCCAATTTAACATAACATTACAATGCTTTATTTTTAAAGTATTTTTTTACAAAAATTAGATTTTTTAAAAGCCAAATTTTTGCATGTAAAACTTGCAGTTCCAAACCATCAACTGAACTAATTCAGAAGGTTTAACCCAGGGGTCCTCAACTTCTTAACCAGGGGGCCAGCACGCGGATGCAGTGTCAGGCCGTCATCTGCGGCTGCTTGGTTTCCCCCCCCAGCCCCCGGCGGGGGGGGAAAGGGGGGTTCTGTAAATACCGGGGGCCGGATTGAGGACCCTGGGGGGCTGTATCCAGCCCATGGGCCATAGCTTGAGGACCCCTGGTTTAACCTATCATATTTTGATTTCCCAAGATTATAAAACAGTGACTGGTAGGGACTACATGGTATGTGCAGTAAAGTAGTCAGTAGACAGGTTGGTGATTTTTTATTTAACTGCATTTTTCTTTCTCCTCTATTCGATTTCAGGGAATTAAATTACAGAAGTGTCATGGAAAAAAGATAACTGTTTTTATTGTTGGGAAGTAGAAATTGGGGGTGAGTGGGGTGTGTGTGTGTGTGGTGGGTGTGTGTGTGTAACTTTCCCTGATACCTTGAGACGAGGATTTAATTGTGAAATTAGTGCTTTATTACTCTTCATGAAGTACCATTATGCTAATCTGTGGTATCTTTTGGGTACTTTATTTTTCCCTTCATTCAGTACAATAGTATTTTCAATGGCCTAACAAAAACTGTAATGTTTCATTTAACCGGATGTTTATTAACACATAGTCACATGGCTGGTGGACTGGGCTGGCTGGCTGGCTGGCTGGGTACACACTTTTTAGGAAGGACAAGCAAAAAAGGTGAGGAAGCTGCCCTGTGTGTGAGAGCACACCAGAAACATATAGAACTCTCCTGGGGATGGACAGTGAGCCAGTGGAGAGCAGATGGGTCAGTAGACTGTATGCTTCACACCGACTTTCCTCTGCTGTAAGGCAGAAAACATCTCAGTTTCTGCAATAACCACTATTGGAAAGCTTTAAAAATGTAGCTTGAAGTAGTAGCATAATTTTTTAGAGAATATTTGTTTCCTTCCTGAAATACCCCAAATTCAACTATTTTTTTTTTTCTGTGAACTTGATTCTTCAGGTATGAAAGCGGTATCTGTATTTGTATTGTGGGTTTACGAATGAAAAAAAAAATATGGCTTATTTGCCTGAAAAGGTATTTCAGGTGCACCTTGCAAATCTCAGCATATGTGAATTTTGCCCTTTTAAACAGAAGCAGCATCTAACTTACATTTGACAAAAAAATGAACCTTGATTGGTGTTTACCTCTCCAGAAAATAGATGTTTGCTGGTCAACAGGCATTAAATAAGTAATACTCTCCTTCAGTCATACTGCTTTTGCTACAGACAGTTAAGTCTAAAGACAAGTATTTTGAAGTATAGTCTATTAGGAGGAACTTGATACATCTCTTGGAAAAGCACGAGGCATGAACTTCATCATCATCTTATTGTCATTCTTGACCCTAGATGGTACTGTTAAACAGTAACACTTGATCTGTACTGCCTTCAAGATTGCTGAGATTGACTGGCAATAATATTTTTCTTTAAGTGTGTTCACTGTAAAAGAAGGGTTTATTGGATTAAGTGGCCATTCACGATGCACACCGACAGCTTGAGCAGTCTACCTTCCATGCTGGTGCAGATTTTCAAAACAGGGTAATAGCAGCAATACTCTACTTGCTAGTTTATCAATTTAGATGTAATAAAACATGAAAAAATAATTTGGTGTCTTTTTAGGTATTTGAAAAGACTTCTAAAAATCAAGTTTACAAAACCAGTTTTGACAATCATAAGACGAAATCTGCTCTAAGTGTGTCTAACATGCAATCTTTGGTACAGTTTATTTTCTTCTGGTACAAAATATTTTAAATATATTGAAATTAAATGTTCAAATAATATTAAAATTATATATGTGTACATATGGTCTCCCCAAGTATTATAGTCTATTTGCTATTTTACTGAAGAATCAAATAATTTTGTTTCTGATGCAACTATTAAAATGTATTTACTTACTCAGCTTTGTTCCAGTGCTTCAGATTATTATGTAAGGACTGGTTAAAGTAATTCAAATATGATATCTAATTGTGAGGCTAATTAATACATAAACTTTATCAAAATAGAATATGATGAAGATTATTTTTAATTTAAGTGGATTTTTCTACATTTTAAGTCTTCATTTTTGTCCTTAAGGCTGGAAAGTATATTAATTCCCTTTGTAAATTCAAAATAATATTTACAAAGTGAAATATCCTCATGCAATAGAAAAGAAAAAATTCTATTTATTATATGTGGGGATTTAGGTAAGCTACTCCTGTGATTTCTATTTTAAAAAATATTACTAATTGCATATACAGCACATTGAAAAGGCTTTTAGTATTCAGTGCTGTACTGTGCTGTGAATGTACCACTAACATCTTGTAAAGTTTGAGAAAGAATTAAATAACCTTTCACAGTGTCTTTTCCTTACCATACTATTGCCTTGTGCCAGCAGCAAATAACCATGATACAAAACCTTTGTTATGAATTTACTATGATACTTAACATCTGCAGATAAGCAGGCTCACTCTACCTTCTTTCCTGAAGGTGTGAACACGTTCCCTGCCATTTCAAGGCTTCGTTTTCTATATGTCCTCCCTTTCTAACATCTGCCAAACCTGGTGGATTTGGCCTCACCTTTTCCTATGCTCTTGGATTACTGGAGTTATTCCTGTGGTTTCAGCCCCTGGTTTGTACCATTGGTTTCTCATGGTGCAGTTACATTATTGCTGTGTGTATGGGCTTTCCTAGGCTAAGATTTCTTAGCACTTTGTGTGACAGGTCTTCAGACTTCCCCTTAACATTTAGGTTTTTATTCTGATTTTTGGATCATGTTCTTTTGCAGTACTTTTGACATTAAAGACACTACCACATCCACCTTTTTTCTCATGCTTCTCTTTCCCTTCTAGCTTGTCCACTGCTCTGATGAGATTTGTCTTCTAGCCACTCATCGATTTCTCTTGCTCACACCAGGAAATTTCCCTGTTGTTCCTGTCAGTGTTGGCCAAACGTCTGTTTATATTTTCTGTCCTAAAACACCTAGAAAAGACATGTGCTGCACTTTCTTAAGGTGTGAGGTCTTGCATTAAAAGGGTTTATCGGCTCTAGTTATGCAGGGCGTAGGAATCCTCTGTTGAAGTGGATCTTATGAGGAAGTGCTGCAATCCTAATGGAGGTCTTGGAACACTTCTCAGAAGCAAAGTGCTCCATTCTCCTTTACAGTTGCCATGCAAACGCCCTTAGATGTTACTTCAAATGTAATTTT
This sequence comes from Falco punctatus, assembly GCF_963210335.1. Taxonomy (NCBI): domain Eukaryota; kingdom Metazoa; phylum Chordata; class Aves; order Falconiformes; family Falconidae; genus Falco; species Falco punctatus. The sequence continues at coordinate 104,388,013 of NC_137581.1, read as the reverse complement.
ATTTTACGGGGTGATAACAGCAGGAGTGTTACAGAATAAAGGCTTCTGTACTCCAGAGTGACTGTTCTTTTTTGTTAGGGAGAAAATGGATGAGGTGAGTTGTTTTCTATTTTTTCTTTCCCCTTTACTTAACTCCACTTTCCTCCTGAACAAAGTATCTGAGATGAACATTCAAGAATTCTAGTTCTGCATAATAGGTATATTAAGACCTAGTAAGGAGAGGGAACAGAGCAGTATGTAATACCTAAAGAAGTTAGAGTATCAGAGTTTTTTGTGAAATGGCTGCAAAACATAGAAGTGATTCTCAGTTTCTGAAGTGTTGGAACAAAAATTAATCCTACACTGGACTGAGGTGGGATCTGCTTGCTCCTTTTTGGCAGCAGACACAAGATACAGTTGAGGAGCTGCCTCATTCCTATTGAAACTGCGCTTCCTGGTCTGTTGTGATACAGTGGCTGTGGATGCTTGGGCACTCTTGGCACAAGTCAGTGTAACCATGAAGTTGTATCTTTCTTCCATATAATGTGCTTCTTCCTGGAGAGCCTGAAGGAGAAGTTATTCACTACTATAAACAGGCAGTTACTCCACATACTCCTTTTTCAAATATTGTGAAAATGTGTGAAATATTATTTTAAAAATAAGCTAATAACAATATATCATAATTCTCCATTTTAGCTGTTGATTGCCTTGAGATAAAAGGAACAATTACTTCTGTCCTCTGTAAAGGTTTACTTTATTATCTAATAGAAAATCCAAATGGGAGAAGATAAAGGAAAGGGAGAGGGCAAAACAGGTTAAGTGATCACATGAAAACCTATCATAACTTTCATAATAGTAACATATTAAACTTAGCATGAATAAAGAATTTCCCCCTTGTTCAGTGTCATCTGATGCTTTTTCATTGTTAAAGCACTTTGTGTGTTTTATCAGAAGCATAGGGGAATTATTTAACTAAAATATCTTTTTATATCTCCTGTATCAGGATGCTGTTCCACCCTGTATTTGCATAGGTTGGATCAGAGGAAACAATAAACCCATCGAAATATAAGGGAAGATGATGGCACTGCAATTAAAACCTAAATATCTGACAGTGGTGTTAGCATCACAAAGACAGTCTGTGACACACTATACAGTGAGAAAGCTTGTTTTCCAGACTTCATATACAGCAAACATAAAGAGTGGTTAGGATATTACTTGCATTACTTCTTTTACTTGTAACATGACATGAACGCAAAGAAAAATTAACATTAAAAAATGTGTAGGATTTTGTAAATTATATATGCTGCCACTTTGTAGTGCTTCTCAACTAGAGATCTAAAGTCCTTTCAGATTACCCAGACTTCATTCTCCTAAAGCACTGGGAATTTTGTTGCTTCAAGACAGACCTTACTTCAGTATTATAAAAACCAACATTGGTTGAAATGTGATTTTTGATTACTAGTGAAGTTGTAACTAAAAGCAAATTTTTAGATGCAATAGAAGTTAAAACTACACAAATTTCATTGTTTGGTGACTCCTTCAGTCATTTAATAGTTTTTTATGATTTGTATCATAAGGAAAACAATCAAAAGTGTCGGCACGAGGCATAATATACACTGCTGTTCTTCAGTGGTCAGTTCAGTAGCTGAAAACATGAATGTGATTCTGCACTTTAAGGTAAGGCAAGTGCAACAAACTGTTTTTCATCCTGAAGGGAGGATGAAGGATAAGTTTATGGACTCAGTAATATTGGAAAGGAAAATCCCAACTCCTGGCACTTGACCTCATAGCTTGCAGGGCTCCAAACAGAAAGCAAAACATTGCTCAAGGTCATCCTAAATAATGAGTTTCATTTAACTGCAGTAGTATTTAACAGTAGCATCATTGGTAAAGAAATGGGAAGTAAACACACAATGTCCATAATCTGTAGTCATTAAAAGGCAATAGAGTATTAATTTACTTCAGGAGGAACAAACAGAAGTTGTTGAACAGCAAATCCCAGCTGAAAAAGGATTCCCTCTTAAGAAATTCTTAGCAAGCCTTTTGAATTAAAAGCAGAGTGTATGAACTTTCTAGTCATGATCTGTGCAATCTTCTTTCTTTTTAAACAATCACCATAGTTGTTGTAAATGAAGTTTTGCATAGCCTGGAAGAAACAACTTGCATTTGTTGACCATGTCAAGTTATTTCAGCCAAAACAAATGGAAAGTGAAAGTGTGAAATCTGAAACATTGAGGTTTCCATTTAAGAATGAAGTTGGTCTGATTTTGTATGTTTCTGAAAACATGCACTTTTAAATACTCCTGGTTTATAGTAGACCAACTAAAACTTAACCTGTAGGATATACACACTGACAAATGCTTTGCTTTCTATTAAGAATTTAAAAGATATCCACTTTTGGTAATTCAGTATTTGAGGGTGTTTTTTTTTTAAGCTGTAACACATGCACTGAGTTTTATTTTGTTATGTTGGTGCTTGCTTTAAAGTTAGTCTGCTTTAACAAAAATTGTTGAAAAATTCAAAAATGTCATATGTTTTTGAAGGAGGGGGGAAAAATAATTAGGCGTAATCCAGGTGAATGTTACTTCCCAGATAGGCTGTAGAGCCTCCTTCCTTGGAGAGACTTAAAACCGAACTTGACACGGCCCTGAGCAACTTTTTCTGGCTGACCTTGCTCTAAGCAGGGGATTGGGGTAGGTGACCTCTTGGAGCGTCATCTTCCTGCCTTGACTGTTGTGTTGTTCTGTGTCACTGGACCTCTTGGGAAGCACATGGAGTTCTGTATGTAATTTTTCATCTGTTCCTTAATCCTTGACATATATACTTTAGGAAATGCTTAAATTCTGCATTTCATATTCTACCTTTGCTTCTCACTGTGTTGTCAGGGTTAAGCTGTGTACTGACAGTGCCCGCAGCACGAAGCACATGAGCACCAGCAATGACTGCAACTGAGTTACCACTAGAGATGTGGAACTAGCAGATTTAAAATTGAAGAAGCTGTTAATAGCCACATTATATCTATTAATGTCAAAGTTAGAAGTTATAGCATATTAATATAGTTTTGCTCGAAGTAGTACTTTAAGTACACTGTGTGCCCCAGGAATCTTAAAATAGGCTTTGCAAACTCCTATTTAGTTAAAGAATATTGTAATCCTAAAAATACTTTTTTTATTATTAATCCACTGGTGAGGATTTTCTCCTTTTTCTATTAAAAAATTGGCATTTCTTAGCTTTAGTGGCTTTATTCTGAACTTCACTCAAATCCCTAAGACATCTGTATCATGCAGGTCCTGTTTCTGAAGAAATCCTACCTGGTGCATGGATACAGTTTATTGAGTTTAAGGCTTGACTAGTCCAGCTCTGGGTCTGTCTTTTGAGCAAGCAGGGGTGAAATCTTTCCTTGCAGGTCTCAGCTTAATACATCTAGTAATTTAATGGCAGTTAACTTACTAAATGGATGTAACTTGAAATATAAAAGCTGAAGATGAAAAATATTGGGTAGAAAAATCTTAGTATTAAGAGCTGAACTCATGAAAATACCTAAAACTTTCAAGCATGGTAAGATAATAGTGTGGTAGAGCTTTATAATTTACGTTTTTCTGTAACTACTTGTTTTTCTGTTTCTCCACTAGCATTACAAATTATTGAGTGTATGACCTGTGGTGAATTGGTGTGATCAACCACCTCAGATCCAAGTGATGCGTTTTCAGTTCAGTTTAGAGTTTATCTTGTTTTTTCAGTAGATTGAGGGGCACTATTAAAAAAACAAACAAACAACCTCTATACCATCTGAGTTCAGATGTCTTTGTACACTGTATATATTTTGTCTTCAGAAGTGACAGTACAGTTGTAAGCCCAATCTTCCTTTTTCTGCCTATAGCACAGTAGCAAATTTTTCAAATAATAGTGAAAAGAAACTTTTTCCACTCTTCATGGAATAGGAGAGCACAAAATTTACTTATCTCTTCTGAAATTATGGAAGTAATTTGAATTTAAAACTCAAATGTTAAGCACCTATATTACTTTCACATATGGATTGTTTCTGGGTAGATTTTCCTGTGCTGACACAAACTGCTGTTCTTTTGAATGCTCAGGGTCTGAGTGGTGCCTTTCTCATTCCTCCACCTTACATGATTATGAAAGAGTGTTTTAATTTTTTTTAAAACATCAGATAAACATTCAGATTTTGTAGGAGAAAGGGAGACGAAGTATAGTTATCTTGATGCATGTGATATTGTAGTGGGTTGTGACAGATTTAATTCTTCATTGCATCAGGCACAAGAGTGATTCCAGTTAATTACTTTCTGGACTATGTTTTTTGAAATACCTTTCTGAAATTTTCTTCCTATAATTTTCTTTTTTTATTGAAATCTTTATTTTTCTCTGCAAGAAGAAAATAATTTATGTACTTAGCAATGTACTGCAGGCTCTTGAGAATGCTTTTCTTTATTCAGAGTTAATATTATTTTTGCATCAATTGTTTTACATATTTTATCTAATAACCTTTCCAACTCAATGTCTACATAAAAAGAACAGTTTTTAATATGCATTCTTTGCTAGTAGGGAATAGGTGTATTAAGTATTTTTAAAATTGCTTCTGTACTCTTAACATTTTACAGTGAAGAGATATGGTTATACTTTAAAAAGCATTTACGGTAACTTGAATAAGGAGATTGGAGACAATGCATTTAGAAAACAATGTACTCATTATTAACTAAATTCTGCTCTGTTAATCTCATGCTAAATTAAAAAAAAATAAAAATCCAAATATATTTGCTCATTTCAATACAAGTAATCAGCATGTTATGGTCTTAAATTAACTTCCATTGATATTACATCTGAATCACCTTTTAAGAATGCTGTACAACATTGGAAAAGCTGGGCAATTATTCTTAATCACCCAACATTCACATATCCTGTAACTGCTAACAAATTGCAGAGGAAAAAAGTGATTAGCAGTAATAATACAGTGCTTTGAAAGAGTTCCATAAAATTTTGAGTACTAATACAGCCAGTTGAAATGGAAATCCAGAATAACAGGTCTGTACAGTTAAAATGGTTCCAATCTGCTGTTTTCATAAAACAGTATTTTTTAACAGACATAAACCAGTGAGGAATATTTGGAGCAAGTAATCTTCCAGGACGGATTCCGAAACATAGTCTATATTCTGGTTTATTTCTTTCTGTTAAGCTAACCACCCAGCTTCTTTGCAAAAAAAAAAAATTCTCTGCTTCTAAAAATTAAATGTGTAAAGAAAAGTATGTAAAACTGCATGAAGGGCTGTTTTCTGTCTAAGCATGCAGCTGAATATGAAGCAAACTACATCGGCTGGAACAGAGTTTGTAGAATTCTCTTACTATGTATTGCAAGCTATGGGTCTTTTCAAGGCTTGTATGTGTTGTAGAGGTTTTTTTTTCACTTTATTTTAAATTCATATGTCATTCATTTATGAAAAGGATTATCAAAAGTATATCTGTGGGTGGGCAATACAAGTTGGGATCCCAGAAACTGGATTTGGAGGAGTGCACATTTGTGTAACATATACAACTTTTGCTAACAAAAAAATCTGAACTTCAGGACATTTCACTGTGTAAGTCATGACTTTTCAGTGTTTCAGAAGCAATAAGCAATGTTTTGGGGACTTTTTTTTTTGTTTGTTTGTTAGAAGTAAGGAAATGTATCAGAGTCTCTGCTACATGGTATTCTTAATAATTTATTTATTGAAGACTAACTGTCTGATTAAGGAATCAGAAATCTTGCATACCCTTGCATTTCATCTATAAAAAGCACTAATAACTAGAAAATCATAGATTTTGAATAAATAGTCTTTAAATAAAATGCAGTGGGGGTTTTTGGTTGTTTGGGTTTTCAGGGTTTTTTTTTGAGATCTATCCTTGGGAAAAAAAAAAAAAAAAAAAAAAAAAAGTATGCATATAGATGCTTTCTTAAGGACTAGCCCATTCAGATTCCAGAAACTCTCCAAATGGTTTCAAACATACCAGCTCCTGTTATTGTTATACCATATGCATCCATCATGCTTACCATACATTTTACTGGCTTAGCAGGTAGCAGAATGCTTTTCTGAAACTGTTTTCTTCAATAGCAATGTAAAACAATTTACGGTTTATAGAGTTATCAACTGAGTTATCAAAACTATGGAAGTCTCATTAAGCTTCCACTGTGATACAGTCTTGGGATTCTAAGTCGGTGGTTGTTGTCTGGTTTTACCTGTCCAAATTATGATTTTTTCATGGTGGCCAAACAGAATGGATATGTACAAAACTGAAATTTGCAAATGCAAGTGATGGCAAAAGGATAAGCATACCTTATTAAAAGAAAAATAGGTAGAAGTGAAAGGGCAATAAGCAAGCAGCCCTGCCCTTCTGTAAATCACTGGGGGGTGGTTCTGGAGTGCAGTGTGATCCACAGAATGGTAAGGCTGTTCTGCAAAGTCTTTCTTTAAAAAGTCAAAAGGCAAGAGAAGATAAACTGTACTGGTAATATTGCAAGAAATCAAGGGCTTTGCTGCAAATCAGTGATCTACAAAAGATCAGTCTGTGAAATTTTAACATTTATTTTTTAGTTTTTATGGGCTCCAGGGTAAGACCTTTACATACATATGTGAAGAAACCTATGCATACTTTTAGAGAACAAAACAGTTGTCTAGAAAATGTGTTTAAAAGGACACATGAGATGCTAGCACAGGAACTCCATCTGTTCTTCAGCTGATGTTATGGCTGAACATAGAGATGCATTAATGAGTATATTAATCAACTGGACAGAAAACATGATGTTGCATAGTTTCATAGGTACTCAGAGGTATTGGATACACTGATAGTCCTGTGCTGTCAGTGAACATAGTATACCACATAGAGATGGATGAGGTGCAGGATCGTGGCTGTTCACCCTCTTGAAGAGAAGATAGAAGGGAGGAGCCAGCTGAGAGTGAAAGGCTGTGAGGGAGGTACGTGCATGTGTGTAAATGATACAGTTTTCTTGCAGCATGAATACATCTTTATATGTAGCTATTTTTTTTTACTGCAGGTTCAGTTTGCCACAGCATATGTAGCTTTTCCCATAGATAAAAATAAGGTGTAGAAAAAAGATACAAAATGCAGTTGCTCAGATGCATTCCAAGAACATTAATGGCTATGGTAGTATTAAACTGAGTGGTTCAGCCTTCAAAAATGGTTCAGCCTGTGTGCCAAATTACGGTGCTCATCTATGTAAGAAAGATCTATATATATAGCAGGGAAGTGTGGTGGGGTATCAGTTACATAGATATGAAAAGCTTTTACATGTTTCTGGAATTGGAATATAGGAACAGAAAATAATTGACTGCACTTTAGGCTCTCTGTCTGAAAGTGTTCTTAACCATCTCATGGGCTTTATTTCTTTTTTGCTCTGTACAAAGGAGTTGGCTGCTGTCAAAATTTGGATGTTCCAGTATTCCTTATTTGCAGGGTAAACTGCTGTACTGACAACAAAATGTGAGTTAAAGGTAATTCAGGGTCAATGCCGGTCATTCAAATAGTATCATCTAACCTCTTTTTACAGTGGGTTTCAGCCAGATGACTCCTGTTTGTTACATCTGTGAACAGCTTAGATTGGTGTGTTGTAAACATTTGGTTAGTTAGTGCTAGTTTGCTGTGGTTACTCAAAGGTGAATAAATTGTATGAAAATATCAACAAAATCTTTCCAACTAAAATTGAATTTTCTTGATTTTCTTTTTTTTACCAGCAGTGTCCAGTGCTTTGTCATTTGAACACTTACTGATGTTGCTTAATTTTACCAAATGCAAGTTCTTATTTGATTTAAAATTATTAAATATACTCTTGACAGTGAACTAAGACAAGAAATAAGTAAATTGAAAACAAATTCTGCTGGATATACATAAACAGTTGTAATGTTCAACAGAAGTTTAATTTTTGACATTTCCAAAATCAACTCTGTTTCTTAAGATAGTGCATATTCTTTTACCTGCAGTTCAATTTAGCGGTGTTTCCCTGAAACATTTTATTTTACACAGAAGAAATATTTTTTGATAGGGATACACATCGCAAAACTGGAAATAGCTGAGAACAATTAGAAGCCAATGGAATGGCTCTCTTCCTTCCCAAAACTTAAAATAGATCTAAACTACGCCCACTTTCTGTCCCCCTCTGACAACTACCTTAAAATATGAGTGGACTGACTGCAACATAAGGGTGTAGTTTCTTGCATATACTAGAAAATCTGTTCAGTGACGTAACTGTCCTAAAATGTTTCTGTCCTTCGGTAGTGCTGACATATACCTGCAGACATATATCTGTCTGTAAGGCTGCAGGATAAGTTGAGGTAGTGAAATACATTCTTTTATTTTTTGTTTTGTTTTGCACTGGAAGCAGTTCTATGGGTACCCCTGCAGCTGCAGGGGATTCCCAACGGGGACAAGGACAAGTTGTGGATGTGGGAGTGTCAGGCTGCTTCTGTAGCTGAAGAAAAATATGTTGACTTTGTAGTCCATCAGTGCTGCAGGTTCAAGAGATCAGCCTCTGAATACACTTCAGCGTGGTGTCGATAAGGACAATATTTGGAGCTCAGCACAATTAATTTATCTCATCCTGAAAGATGTGATTTTTGTGATATAAATCCTACAGAACTTCTCATAAAGCAGTGTGGGATAAAAAACTTCCTTCCCACCACAAAGGAAGCAAGCTTTGAATGTTTTGAGCCTCATGGGAAAGAATCAGTCTCAAGAAACTCGGAGAAATCAGCTAGTATGTGTCATCATTTAAGTTTTGATTTTTTTTGAAAATTTATTATAAAATTAATCTTATTTCTGCTGGTATAGAGGAATTTAGAAAGATACCTCTCCTTTAGGCATGGTCTATTGAAATTGGGCAGGGTAGCTGCAGTGATTTAAAATAGTAGGGTGGGGAAAAAAAGTTGCTAACAAGCTTTTGCAGATAGAAAGCAGTGAGCAAGAGCAGAGAGAGCAAACAACATTGCCAGTGTTCCCTCATGCTGCGAGGCAAATATTGCTTTCAGACTAAGCTGGGCTGTGAATTTTTTTCCTAGCGCAGAGATTATTTTTTATCTGTTGTGTTTTCAGATGTGTGAATGGGAAGGTAAGAGATTTTCCCATTTTTTCCCCCATCTTTCTTTCTGCACTCCTTAGAGCTGAAGAACCAGCCTTGGGAAGGATATATATAGACTATCCCTTTGGTTTTCCCCCATGAGGCACCCACCATTTGACCCATATGCTGGAAGTAAAAAGTGGTAGAAAACTTGTGTGTATCCAGATGCCCCCTCTTGTAAAGTCAAGCAGTTTTTGCTTAGAAAAGTACGTCTGGAAAATCAATTGCCAAATCAGTTCAGTTTATAAGTGAGGTCTTTTAATCTTGTGCGCCCCTGTTACAGTAGGACTGCATTACTTCTACCTAACCTGCTTCTGTAGAGATCTGGGAATTCGGAACACTTACAGGCTTTCTAACAGTTGAAATGCATCATACTGAAAACTTTAACCTACACAGCATGGCAATGCAACCTGAATAAGTTATTAAAATACACACACACACACACACATTTCTGTGCACATATATATATACACACATATATAATCTGCATGCCTATATACATATATAAGTATGCAGATGAAAATGCAATGCAAAAATAGAATCATAAAGCTAGTTCACAACGATCTCTAAATATAGTGGTTTATAAAAGGGCTTTTTATTTTATATAGACACATTTTATTACTTTAACTGCAAGATAAACTGCTTTTTAAATTACAATGAAAAAGCTATTATTAAGTAGAATAATAGTCAATGCAATTTTTAAAACCTCAGCTTCCAAATATTTTTTCCCATGGTTAATAGCATTCTCTGTGTGCTGAGTTCAGCATTAAAATTAGTTAATCTAAACAAACTGAGAAACTATAACTATGCAATACCAAGTACAAGAAATCAATTAAAAACAGAACAAAACCAAAAAACCTCAACATGCTAACTACTATGTGTTTTACTGTAGCTAAGCTATTATAATTTGTCCTTATAGAAAATAAAAATTATACGATCTTTTTTAATTTAGATGCACTTAAAAGGAAAAAAAAAAAAACACTAAACACTGCTGGCTGAATTGTAAGCACATTGAAACATAAGGCTTTAATCTGTAAGATTTTCTACACTATTTTTTAAAGATTGACACAATTTATTATTTTGGACTTTTTTTTTTTTTTTCTTCAGATATAAATTGGACAGTACAGAGGTGCACTTCAGCAATGTTAAGCTGTTTTTTGACACACCTGCAAAGACTGAATATGTGAACTTTGTTCCTATCTGTCAAGCTCTTAACCAAAAAGATGTGCTACTGTTGTGGCATTCTAGTTTCATGGTGGTGGAGTGGTTTAAAGCAGAAATACGTGATTAAACCTCTGAATGGTGCATTTTGTTGTCAAATTAAGGCCAATTGGGAGTAGGAGATACTCAAGCTGGTTTAGTCTTTACTGAAGAAGTATATTCAGCAGTGTAAATCTACTAGATAGTGCAGTGTCAATGATGTCACCCTAGTTACCAAGGCAAAGGCTAAAGTTGAGGAAAAGGGACAGCATAAGTCATAACTACATGGTGGTAAGCAATATTAAAGACTTCCACATTACTGTTGGCCTGATTACAGTAATGCCTATCAAGGTTTAAGGTACCTGGCTCACCGTTGTGTAGGATTTACAGACCTGTAGGGAAGGAGACAGGTGGGGAAAAGTATCTCTACAAGAGCTAATCCAGCTCACAGTCCAGACTGAGTAGAAACACATTTGTTTTGGCCAGTAAAATTTGGTGTTAGGATGAGAACTGAAGACACTTGTTTGCTGTGGCAGGGGAAGTAGTAATCACCTTGGTCTGAGTGTTTAGGCAAGTGGGAGCTATAACATATTAAATGACTCCTTAAATGTTTAAAGATAGGTTAGATCAATTGCAATCTGTCTGTCAGAGCTCCTGGAGCATCCTGAGATGGTCCCACAATACTTGAGCTTCGTCTTTTATTCCACTTGCTTCCTATCAGACTTGTGTCTTGCCCCAGTAAAGGTTTCAATTCCAGAAAAAATCAAACTGCTAATGCAATAATAAATTCAGTAGTTTCCTGAAAGGATCATTGATCATTTTGTTGTTTGTTAAATGCTGGTCATCTAGCAATCTCAACAACATTTTTGAATCCCATCCCATTAGAGGGACAAATACTGCTTTTAGAGATTAATTATTGGAACCATGCTACATAGAATAATATGTGTATCTTGCTAAGTAGTTGTTGCATTATTAAATGCAGTAATTAGGGAAAATCAACAATCATTGATAGTAATAAGCTTCTAATGAGTTTTCTTATGCCAATAAGAATTTAAAGTAGAGTCAAAGTGCAATTACTGCCATCTTCCTTGAGTGTTTTGTGTGTGGAGTCTCTTTTTATCATGCTTTGTAAATGAAAGTAGTATGCTTCTTGAACATTCACACAAAAGAATGGTAGAGCAATGCTCTTTAGTCTGTATTTATTTATTATTTGGTTTACAAATATGTAATTATGGTGTCCAAGTCATGTTTATCTGTCAATTTCTGGACAGATTGCAAACACAAGGATATGCATCTTTATCAAAAATTATTCATTTGTGTTAGGTTAAACCAAACTTGATGCGCTAGACTGGCATCTTCATTGTTTCATCCTGATTTCCCACTGTTTTCCCACTTTCCAAATGTTTTTCTTAGTGAATTTCTGTACTACAAGGAATATTACTACTACATATGCCATGACTCAGTGTGGAATAATATCATCTGATGTTTCATTCACTAGGACTTATGTTCCATGCTCCCTCCACCCCACTGTCTTCCTGTCACTTCTTTTTAAATATTCTTGGAAGATAACCTGGAATTTTTCCACTTCCCAGTGGAAGATTTTTTTTTCCCAAATATACAGCCTGTGGGGTGTGTTTGTATTTTTCTGAAAGTTCGAATATAGAACATTATTTTTCAACATGTGAGACTAACATAAAAAAACAATTACCTGAGAGAGTGGAGGGCCAGTGAGGGGAGAGGAAAGGAAGCAAAAGGTTATAACTGGTTAGCCTTGTGAACACAAACCCAGTCCATATCTGGGTTTAGTGCTAGCACCCTCCCTCAAGAAAATTTTTCAGAAATATGTCTCTTTAATGATAGAAGAAAGACTGCTCCAGTGCTCAGATCTGATTGTAGGATGTGTCAGCTTCTCATAGTACAATTATACTGCTTTGTCTGAACTCCAGCAGTGCAACAAGGTAAGGTGAACTGATGCTGTGCTGTTTGAGAGAGCTAGGGGGGTTTGTGTGATTTAAGAATAGAAAAGAGAAATTGTTCTAAAGATGCTACCTGTATATATACATATATTTATGTATTGATATGTATGTATACATTTACACATCTTTTCAAGAAACTATTAGATAATTTTCTGTAGGAACACTGTAGGCAGAGGCATCAGAAAGCTTGGCTCAGCCAGGGTGTTTTCAAGACCCTTTCGAAGTCGTGCGTATGTTAAGCTATCTTACTGAATGGAGAAGATGTTTTGCCAACAGAATAGGAAAAAGGCAAAAGACAAAGGAACAACCCAGTTCTATCTATAGGAAAAAAAAAAAAAAGAAAAAAAAAAAAAGAAAAAAAAAAGGATATAGGGACTCAGCGAAATACTGTGCAAACAAAGACAGTGATTGGTCTTTGTTCTTATCAGTATTACCAAGTGTGAGATTTCTTAGCAGATGACTTAAAGGGAAGGTGAATGGTGTCAAGAAGATAAGGTAGGGCAGGTTTTAGTTGCTCAGAGTGGGTAGTTCAAGGTATCATGGGATGGTGGCAGGGAAGGAAGAAGATGCAAAAAATGTGTTAGGCAAAGGTGATAATATAAAAAGTGACATGAAGGTACAGGGTACCAAGAGTTACTAGAAAGGAGTACTACATCAAGGCTTTCTGAGTGCCTGTCCTACTGTTCTGTTTTTATTTTGCATACCCTGTTTCCTTTTGTTTACTTTCCCTTCCACACCAGCTTTGCTTTAAAAGTATTTCTGTTATTCCTTTTATAGTTTTGCATAACTTCATGATGTACCTCAGTAGCTTGTGATATTTTCCTAAATTGTGGCAGTATGTCATGCATGTAGATTCTTACCTTTATGTGCATGTACTCATGTATACGCCATGCATAAGGACTTCACTCCTCTTAGGGTGCATATGGAAGCAGACTACTCTGTTCCTGAATAATGTCTCCCAATCACCGGAGTATTCAGTGATAAGACCATATGCATATTTCTAGTTTAACATTCAAAAATTAAGTGACATAGGAGCCTAATTTTACAAGACTTTCATGTCAGTACAGTATAGCAGAATTATTAGAAATAGAAAAATAACTGAAGCGCTGCATAAGCTCCCATGTTTTCTAGTACTCTTTAGGCTTTAGCTGAGATTTACAGCTTCGGGATATGGTGAGTCTTTTCTCATGAGCAGTTTCTTGGCTTGCTCAGGGGAATGCCTCAAACTCAGTAAAGCTCTCTCTTGCTTGGCAGTAGTCTTGTCTGCCAACCCGTTAGAAAATCACATGCAGGTTCTCTGCCAGTGAAATGAAAGGGATCCCCTCAACATCACCTTTGCTTTGAGTGGTGTGTATATGTCTTGTTACATACAATTTCTTCTGCGTTGTTTTCTGTTTGAACAGATCTAGCTACTTGGACCTTTCATCATCTAGATTTGAACATCAAGTCAATTTTTAAAGCTTAAATGTGTTCATGGATAATTCACAAATGGAGAGTTGTCTTTAGTTTTCACCTGTGAAAACACTAACACCGACAGCTCACCAGTCTCACTCTAGAACTTAAAATGTAAACCAGCTCAAATCAATCACCTGCTGAATATTGCAACACAAAGAAAAGCTTTTTGGGTTAGGCATGGGAAATTGAATGCTATGATTTTATACAGGATCCACGCCAAGGTCTCTGCTGAGATGGGATAAATGTTTTGGCAATCAGTTAGGAAAAGGAGGAAAAGCTGATTATTTTTATTTAATTTTACTTTTGGATTCATGTGGCTGAGAAGACTCCTCCGCTCCTCCCCTTTGCTATAGCATTGTGGTGTTGTATGTGAGCTAATATCTAGGGTTTGTTTTAAATTAAATGGAGGTGGTTTTTTTAATTATATACTGATGAGTTTATAAATGTCTCAAAAGAGTTTTCATATCCTGTGTCAATTTGATTTAAAAAAAACACTTGAATTTATACAGAGTTTCAGGAAAGCAAAAGTGTTACAAAATGGGTTTTTCCAAAATGGTCCTGAGTAATTAAAAGAACTTGTTTATACCAAATATTTTCGTGTTTGTTAACAGTAGTTAAAAGTGTTTGTTTACAATATTTGATCTACACAAGGACAAGAGGAGTCTGAAAGTCTGCTGGCCCATTGTGAAGTGTGAGTTGGTGTTGGACGTCTGGCCATGAATTCCAACTGGTACAAAGACTTGTGTTTTCCACCTATATGAAACATATTCTGGCAAGATACAGTTTAGGTAATAATAAAAAAGAACTTGGATCTGATAAAAGTAACACTAACAAGGAGGGAAGGTCTTGTTCTTGAGCATACTTGAGTTTAGCACCTTTGGACACTTTTTTTTTTAAAGCCAGCTGCAGCTGGCTCATGTTATGCTTTCTGCAAATGGACCATTAATAGCAAGCCCACTGCTGTGCAGAATTGGCACAGTAATTTAGACATCTGTTCTTGATAGCTAGCTGGGGATTGGCAACAGATAACTCACAGATGTTGTCATAGGGGAGGCAATACACTGACAGTGACCACTGCTAGGTGAGTTAGAGTGCTTTATTGTAATTAGTTTTTTTGTTGGTGTAGAGGCCAGGGAAATATACTTGCTTTCTGCTCAAGTCCACTTCCCTCCTTCACCTGTGCAACCATTGAAAGTAAGACCAGAACCTGGGCACTGAATATACTTGCTTATCTCAAAAATAATTGTGTGTATCCCTGTGATGACAGATGTTGTATTCTGCATTAACAAAGAAGCTTCTTAGTGGTGAGGGAAAAAGTTCTTTGCTTAGCTTGGTTATCAGGTCTAGGACTCAGGCCTCCAGCTTGGTGAGAGCTGTGTTGCTGTGGGATTCAACTGATAGGTATGAGGTTGAAAATTTCTGCAGACCCAAGACCGCTCAGGGAGTTACTAGCTAGCTTTGTTCTAGGCTTCTAGAACTACAGGGGAGTGAAAGTCCAATGTCTAGGTGAGATGGGCTAAAACATGCCACTGACACCTAAACCCTGTTGTTCCATGAAATCATTTTAATCCATTTTGATTTTTTCCAGTACACTTTCTAACTGGAAAAATATCAATTCTTAATTCTAAGAAACATGAAAAATTGGTCGTGAGGCAACACGGCAAAATCTGGTCATTACAAGGCCTCAGCAAGACTTGCTTTATATTTTTCTTTTTGTATTAGAGCTTTCATGGCTCAGTTTGACATGGTCAGTACTTTGTGCTGGGACATGCAGTGAACACTGACAATACTTCCAAGATGTCAGAGAAGTTTGCCTTACTCCTCCGGCCAAGTCCTCCAGTTAGGACTAGTGATCAAACCAAGGTACATTTGCAAACAGTACATTTCAGTAAGCACAAAACCCGAAAAAGGACCAGACACTACCGGTTGAGTTTTTTATGGCTAGATGAAGATTTTGAGGTTTAGCAATCCATGTTAAGCATTTGGAGTCGAACAAGTACAAAGGAATGCAATCTCTGAGCACAATAAAATCTTAGAGGAATATTACAATAATAATTTGTTGATGAAATAAAAATGTCGGTGGAGTAGTTGTGGGAGTAGTATGATATACATTAGAAAACAAAGTATTTGCTTTGGGTAGTATGATAATGAAGATATGTAATATGTTAAAGTTGTGAATTGGACTGTGTGTGGGTTACATGACCAGATATACTTAATCTATTTAATAAGAAATTGGTTAGGTTGAACTTTTCAGATGATAGGAATTTTGATAAGATAGTTCCGAGAGCTCAGTGTGTAAGTGAGGTAGGTTAATGCTTGCTTTGATGTCTCACAGTGAGGCTACATAAATCGCATAAATGAGGAAAAGATATACTTGAAGAATGCTTTAGGAAAATGTTACCCAAGATGATATCCCACACCATTTGTTAGTCACCTTGTTTTATCAATCCAAAGATATACTGAAAAAAGGCATCAGAAAGTTTTGTTTTATGGAAATGTATTTTTGCCTCTAGTGAAGGAATAAATTTACCTATTCATTTTTTCTTGAGCAAATCTGAATTTTTCTGGGATAGATTAAACTCTGCCCAGCCATATAAGCTTCAGAGACATAACAGTATTTAGTTCAATCTTATCTAACTCCAATCTAAACTAATGGTCAGTGTGGGAAACGTTTATTCATTGATCACAGTAATGACAGAGAATAGCTTTTTAATGTATCCTAACCCAGTCATTGTAAGGGGGACATCCATTATGGTATCCTCTGTTACTTTTTTTTCCTTTCCAGAACAGTGTCTAAAGCACTTTCATTACTAATTTAAACTTGGTATGTTGTTTTCTAGGGAAATAACTTTAGTTTTAGATAGCATGCTTTCTCCATTTCTGTTTCCCATTAATGTGTATTTGTTATAATTTTTATCATGATTAAATATAAAAGGAAATTCTTTGGCTGGTCTGTCATTTATTCTCTACCAAAATAATAGTTTTCTAGAGGATGCCACAGCAGGAATTTCCTCTTTCTAGTTATGCAACACCAAAGGGTAAACCTCCTACTGGTTAATTTATGTGTAAAAACTGCTTCAGTTTACAAGTGAAGTGATGCTTTAGCACTTAAGGCTAAATTAATACTAATCGTGTTTATGTAACTATTGACAATTGTTATGACCTCTGGCTTACTCTTTAAAGAGATGCATATGTTTAATCTTCAGTAGGAGATTTGAGTTATCCATAATTAACATTAAGAATGAATTATAAGCCAGTGGAGAGAAATAACCAGGAGAACAGAGCTAATGACACTTGGCCTCCTCAGCGAGGTGGATGGACAAAGGATAAGGGTTAACTCTAGGTGACCTAGCTACAATTTTAAAGGAATTTCTCATTTTTTTAAAAAATGGAAAAAAAACCAAGCTGAAGTTAAAATTTCTCTCTCATCTAAAGCAATCAGTAAAATCCTTAGTGAACTGGGTAGAAAAAGTAGTCATCTAATATAATTCTGTGATAATTATTTAATTATATTCATATAATAATTATCTTTATATAATAATTATATCATAATGACATAATAAGCGAGGATCGGTTTTGGTACATCTTTACCAGGTGGCTGTGATTCATACTGATGAAAGAGAAGAACTATTTCATAATGAAAGTGAGAGATCAATAAGCAGGGTGAAATTTGTCACGACAGTGGTTACTCCTGGAATGTTTTTGTACATCTGTGAAAATAACATGAAAAGTCAGTAAATTTGAAGTAAACCTTCCTTGAGGGAACAGTATAACTATTTCTTCCAGAAGATTATGATTACATTTTATGGGGGGCATATATATTGAATATATGACGCAGTACATAAAGATACATAGTCTTGGAGGTAAAGCAGGATGGCCATGACTCTAATGTTCTGTCATCCACACCCCAAATCCTGACTTTGCCCCATGGTGAGGACAGGAGAAACTCTAGTCTAGGATGACCTAGCCTGTCATCACCTTTGAAAGAAAGAAAGCTTTGTGGATGCTGTAGCCTACAATTACCCTGAGGAACAATTCTCATTCCATGTACAGTGGAACAATAATCCCACTTGGAGTTTTTACTAGCCACTCAAACAGGTTTCCTAATCAAACCAGACGTTTTCCTCAAAAAGTGTATGTAAGCATTCTCTCTTTATTATGCCATAATACGAACACTAGTTATTAAGAAAATAGATCTAATACCATCAAATATCTCTAAATCATTAAGTGTATGAAAATGTAATGGCCTTTAACATCACAACCTTCATACATTTCAAATGAGAGTTTTGCTTAAAGCATCACTATTGTTTTAACAATTTCTTGTAAGATCATTGATGTTATGTTGCTTCAGGGAAAGTGCAATTTATTACTGTTAATAATGTTTCCGTGATTATATGAAAAGTGCCTTATTGCCACCAATTAATTAACCCATCAGAAAGTATCCTTCCTTTTAGAATAGATGATTAAGGTTTTATATACAGTTTACCTGACATCTCTAGTTGTCATGTAAAACAAGCTTTGTGATGTGAATATTCTGGAAGTCATCTTTTGCTTCATTTTCCTGTAAATGTCATGTTCAGGTTAGTCTGAGCACAGTGAGGTACTGAGGAAATTATTTACTTAATCAGCCTTTAAAGTGCCTGCTTCTGCAGTGGAATCTTAGTCTACACCTGGATTCCCGTTATTGTACTTGTTTATTGGTTGAATCAGTGAGCTTATTGTCTTAGCACATTTTGTGATGTGTTGTTGGAAAAATCAAAGGTTTATAAGCTTAAGTGGCCAGTTGATAGAGACTTTTTTTTTTCCTACATACCTAAATAAATACCTCATATATGCAGGGAGAGGAGAGCTGCCCATAATGTTATCACCCCAGCAACAGCCAAACATTAAGACACTTAGGAGGAGGCTTGCTGTTGTACATGGTCACGTACAGCAGTCATGACATTCAGCGATGCCAATAGAAGAAATCAGCTCAGTGATGAGTAGTTCCAAGCATGAGCATGTTGGGTTTGTTTCTTGTTGGTTCTGCGTTGGTCACTGCAGAGACAGCTCTGAGCAGTGGACATGGGGGAGTATGGGGGCACAGAGGGAAACAAAACCTTCAATGCTAATCTGTTCCTGTTGACATCTTCAAGATCTCACCTGGAAGTGTGGGCTCATCTTGTGTATGCATGGTTAGTATCACAGCATTCCTGTTTTTTCTAGCTACTCTTTGGGATAAATTCCAGGACTTTTTGTTATTCTAACAGATCTTTATAACACTTATGCAGTTCTGTTTTTTTAAAACTTCTTCCTGCTGTTCTTCTGCTGTTCTGTTTTCTCTTCTCACCTGCTTTGTTGCCTGGTTTTCTGATGTAGCTCCATACCTTTTGTGCTGATTCATGTTATTTGTTACACTAATGTTAGGTTATGCGATAAAGTGCATCTTCACACCCACAAAGGAGCTCAGAAAGACAATGGCAGGAAGAGGAGCCCAAGTAATACCCTGCTAGGTTACCCCCAGGCCATCAAAGGGGTTATCAGCCCATCCAGAACCTCTCTGCACAAGCCCAGAGAAGCACAGGAATGCACAATGACAGATAGAAACACAAACTGATGATTCCTGAGGAAGAACCACATTGCCCAGGCTTCTGCCAGGGCTGTCTCAGCTGAGCCATCAACCCCAGTGTTCAGGCATGAAACCCATCATGATGAGCCATTGGGAGCATCTTTGCAAACTACCTTTCACTCCAACAGAAGTTGCTGTCTAGGTATGGGACATGTTGTAGAATGCAGAGGAAAAGCAGCCTGAGATCACACAGGATTTACGGAGTGTTTAAGGCAGGAACAACAGAAGTTGCTGTCTAGGTATGGGACATGTTGTAGAATGCAGAGGAAAAGCAGCCTGAGATCACACAGGATTTATGGAGTGTTTAAGGCAGGAATTAATGGTAGGAAAAAGGAGGGGTTTAGGTGGTTCTGGGAGGAACAGGAGTGGGAAAAAAAAAAAAAAAAAAAAGGCATAAGGAATTAAAAGGTGTGTAAATAGCTTGGTCAGTACTCTTCTCTGGTCTTGCCCTGCACTTGATCACTGCAGTCTGTCCTACTTGTTAAATGTTTTTCACGCCCTTCCCGGGGTAGGGGCTCTCTCTTCTATGTGTGCAGGGGGGCCTGCGTGCGGCAGCTGGAGTCAGGCCATGGGGCTGAGGGCCCATGTGTCTGTGGTGCCAGTGACTGGAGCAGGTGCTGGTCTGTGAGTGTGTGTGTCAGCAACAGTGAAGTTCAAGTCAGACAGTTATCCCACATCTGGGTCTTCACCTGCTATGCAAGAGGCAATCCACACAGAGTCAAGATACCTTTTTTTGTTGCATGTCTGCACGGAGGTGGGTTCTAGGTGGTAAATCCACAAAGCTAGCACACCTCTTAACACATAGTAAATTTTTTATACACTTTGAACAATTGCTTACAACTGTATTTAGTCACACTTAGTTCTCATTGGCTCTTACAAGCCTCACCTCTATTTAAAGGTAGAGTGTTCTTTCATTTCACCACTGTGAGGAGGGGCCTTCCTTAGCAGGGGACTCTCTTTGCTGGAGGGTGGATCTTTAGTAAGCTAAGTAGGATATTTCACACATAGTTCCAGTAATTTTCTATTTAGTCTCATTAACCATTTGGTTGTCCTTGAGCTCATCTTGTTGTGCCTCAGCTTGACATAGGTATGGTGTCTGTTCCTTTTCCCAAGGCCATGTTTTGCTAACTGTAAGGATTTAACGAACATCCTATGTTTTTCAAATTCTTTCTTGTCTTTCACTATAGATATTAACTATTTCCCCCCCTCTTTTGCTCTTTTTTTAATGTAAATAATTCTTATATCAAGATGAGTTGGTGAGTAGCAGAAATGGCCTGAGAGCCAGACAGTGAGCAGATACCTAGAGGGCTGCCTCTGGGCGTGAGAGTACCTGAGTGCCTCTAGGGGCAAGAGCAGGGGGCCGGGGGGGGGGGAAGAAGGTTGGCTATTGAGACCTGGAAAGTCCCAGCCCAGCTCCATGTGTGTGTGACAGTTTATGCCAGCAACTGGAATGGGGCTGTAGCTTCTAGGGCTTATATATCTGGGTGTCAGCAACTGGGGAGCCTGAGCATTATGAGCCAGCCATGGGGCACATTGCATGTCTAAGCCCAGCTGCTGGAGGGATCCACATTCTACATGTGAAAAAATATATATAGAATTATAATTATTTTTTTTCTCACTAGTAGATTTCCATCCTGTCCAGCCAGAAGGGAGCAGGATGAGGGTGCTAGTGCTATGTTTGTGCAAGGGCTCTGTGTCCCTGTGACCTGTGCAGCCAGCTGTGTGTGTATGCATATATGTGTACTTTTGTTTTGTACCTGATGGTGTTGGCGGATTGTCTCAAAGTTTTACTGAATCTTTCTATATATTGTGTTTACATGTATATGTGAAGCAGTTAACTATAGGAATATCTTGATTTTAAGAAGCCAGCCTCTATATTAGCATTATGTTAACACTTATTAACCAATGATGTATGGGTTGTTGTGCTACTTGTCATCTGAGTCTGTGTTACTTGAAGTCCTTATTCTCTAGACCATAACCAGAGCACCTGGGTTCTGTTGTGTACAGGGCGAGTTATTGGACAACTTGGCAAGGTAGATATGTAGCCATCCAACTTGGCAACAACATCTACTTTTAAGGTGTCCCAAAGTGAACTACCTTCATTGTAATACTAAAGAATACACCCACAGGTCAAGAAGACCCTTGCCAGGGTGAACACCCTTTCTTTGCAAAAGCATAGTAACAGAAGAGGATGACACAGCAGATATTATAATTCTATGTAAATTACTGACCAATCATTGTAAGTGAAAGTGTACTACTGTTGTGGTTTAACCCTGGCCGGCAACCAAGCACCATGCAGCCACTTGCTCACTCCCCCTCACCCAGAGGGATGGGGAGGAGAATCAGAAAGGAATGTAAAAGTCAAGGGTTGAGAGAAGAACAATTTAATAATTCAAACAGAATAAAGATGTAATAACAACAATAACAATAATAATAACAACAAAATGGAAAGGTGGGGAAAAAAGGGTAAAGCAAAAGCGGTGCATGCAAACAAAGCCAAACAAGGAATTCATTCAGCACTTCCCATGGGCAGGCAGGTGTTCAGCCATCCCCAGGACAGCAGGGCTCCGTCATGTGTAATGGTTACTCAGGAAGACAAAGACCATAACGCCAAATGTCCCCTCCTTCCTTCTCCTTCCCCCAGTTTATATACTCAGTGTGACATCATATGGTATGGAATATCCCTCTGGCTAGTTTAGGTCACCTGTCCTGGCTGTGTCCCCTCCCAATTTCCCATGTTCCTCCAGCCCTCTGGCTGGCAGGGCCCAAGGAACTGAAAAGTCTTTGATTTAGTATAAACATCACCCAGCAACAACTTAAAACACCAGTGTCCTGTCAACATTGTTGTCACACCAGAGGCAAAACACAGCACTTTACTAGCTACTAACAAGAAAATTAACTTTATCCCAGCTGAAACCAGGACAACAAACCAGGACAACTACCTTGTAATTTTTGTGTATGAATGTAACAGGGAAATCGGCATAGGTGTGCTTGATTAGCTGAGATTCCACCAAGCACCCAGCGCTGCAATAAAGAAGTGCCTGCTTATCTACATCATATAGATGGGGTTTTCATTCCTTGGCTAACAATGGGAACATTTCTTCAGCCTCACTGGTAACTGTACCTGGGGACATGGAGCAACAGCATCACCTCTCTTGGGCTGTTGGATCCAGCGTGAACAACAGCTCCATTGTTTTGCTCCCAAGTCTGTTCACAGTCTTATTCTTGTGATTAGGATTTTTAGTAGGCATCTGGAATTGTACCTGTTGCGATTCAGTCCCTAATATTTTGGGGATTTTTCCCCTCCCAAATTAGTTAATAAACCATTATGTTTTTCAAGAATGTATCAAGCCTGTTTCCACTAGTCAAATGGTTTTGGGTTTGTTCAGGGTTTTTTTGACAAAAAAATTGATTTGCTGTAGAACTAGTAACACCATTACATGCTACCACTGAAATACAGTCATGGTGATCATGTGGTCGCATATAATTGCATAACATGATTCTATATTAGCTAGTATCAGCATACATGTTTTGTTAGGTAATGTGGTTAAAGGCTAATCACAATAGGTGCAAAGACTCAGTGAGGATCAGAGGAACAAGAGGCTGGGATGCCCTAGTATAACCAGTGAAAACTGAAAGGAGCACAATGAATTTCCTCCTCAAAAAAATTATCAAAGGTAAATAATTCAGACTATTGTTGATGTGAAATGCACAGAGGTGAGTCAAGGAGGAAAGTCCCTGAAAGGTTATGAAAAATAAAAAGTTATTGCCTCTCAGGGGCATAGCACTTACAAAGGGAAGAGAATTTGGGAATTGTGTAAAACATGCTATATTTTAAGGGGATTGTGGTGGGGTGTGAAAGTATAGTACAGGGCTAAAGGTGAGGAGGGATCAAGGTGGACCATTGAGTCCATTTTGAACAAATGCAGGGAAAACAGAGGGGTGAGTAGGGTAAAAGAGGTTAGTTGAGCACATATAGGTTGCTGGTTAATACACTTGCCTGACTGAGCTTGACTAATACAGTCTATCCTATGGTGTTTTTAAATCCTGTTTCTAACCACCCTCCATGCCCGTTATGCAATCTCTATTCTGTGTGTGGGTGAATGCCAGCAAATTGCAAGTCAATCCAGTCCTCAAGTAGGATAAGAGGTCTGAGTACCAGCCGCTGCAGAAACCACAGGGGCTTGAGGTGTCAGCTGCTGGAGGAGCCCCACAGTCTGGGAGCCAGCTGCTGACCAAAATATCCATAACCAGCTAATGGAGAGACAGGCAGCATACTCACGTGTCTGTTCCAGTGGTGGACTTAGTTCTGATCAGCCAGGGAGCAGAAGGATCAAGCCATCTGTTCTATTCCTGCTTGCGAGAAGCTTGTGCATTTTATGGATACTGGTAAAAGCACTATTCTGCCTATGCAGTTCTGTGTGGCTGGCCGTGTGTGTATACAAATATATGCATAAACATATATATTTATAGTGTGTGGCTGTCTGCCTGGAATACAAGGGCAGCTTTGCTACTGGCTCCTTCTGGGAACTTGGAACCACTGCAGCTTCACATACACCCAGCTGTGGTAAGAGGAATCCTCCTGGGTCCTGATGCACACCAGATTTGGGAACCTCTAATATTATGTCTTTTTGAAAGAAAACTGAGTAAATACATTCAAAATGTGATCATTACAACTGGTAACTCCATTATAATTTTAAATGTCTGGTGCAGTATGTGCATGTAGTAATTAATTTTGTTAAACTGAAATGTGATTTAGAATAAACACCAAGGTTTGGTACAAAGCAACAAATACTAATGGATTTTAACTTACCTTACTGTGTAAATGCACTCTGATTATCTTCCTATTCTGATTGCTTAAAGGAGACTTTCTGAATAGAAAAGTCATGTAGACTTAATTCAGGAAAACAGCACTGCAAAAATTGAGCTTTGCTCACTGGAAAGTATAAAATGAGGATTCCTAGAGAGATAACAAATTACCTGAGAATAATTTGGCTAATCAGTGAGCTATTGAAAGTGGTGCTCTGTACTTTAGTATTCTTACAGCTTTTGTGCATGTTTATGTATTTTAATTGGAAAAAATACAGATTTTTGCTGCCTGGTGTTTTTTACATGTTGCTTAGCTGTGGGATGTGAATAGGTTGCAATTTATGGGCTAATAATCTAAATAATAACATGACTATTATTTCAGTATTATTGTGAAAAGGAAGAACACATCTTGCGTGTACTGAGTGTATTCCTGTCTGCCTTCCTCACAGAATTGTTAATCTGCATATGAAAATTATGTTGAGTTGCTGCTTGCAAAGAAGGAATTGACTGCATAGGGGATGATGCTAATACTTGATAATAATGGTCTCTTTAGTCTGCCAAACAAAGACATAACAAAATCCAATAGCTGGAAGTTTAAGTCAGCAAGGTCCAAACTGGAAAGACAGTGAAAACTGCTGGCAGTGAGGGCAAGCAACCAGTGGAACAGATTCTAAGATGCATGGTAAATTTTTCATTTTCTTGTTTTGTGACTAGCTGTCTGTTTTGGGAATATCATCTGATTTGTCAGATACTTAAATTATATAAAGGTGTTCTATATCTATGTAATGCTTAAGGTTGAGCTAGCTCATGAAAAGAAAAAGCCAACTGCAAGGGATGCCTATCTTTGTCTGATATATCTGGGCAGCTGCAAAGATACACAGAAGGCAGCTTAAAAACTTCAATGGGCTCACATTGAGACATTTGTTGCAATAAGTGGGTTACAATGCAACAGTTCTTAGCTTAAGTAACTTCTCATAGCCTATATGGTTCTATCCTGCTTGTTCTGTGAAGATTACTCCCTTGGATTAGTTACAGGATTGTGACAGCTCAGATAAACTAGGCTGAAACAATATGGTGAAATTTGTTGAACTTTAATAATGCGCTGAAGACCTGCTTTTACGGTATCTAATCAGCCTTCTGAGTGATAAGTGGATGAGGAGGACAAAGTACTGTCAGTATGTTCTGCTGTTGGTTTCTGCTTTGGTCATGGCCAAATGGCCTTGTGTAAAAACATCCATCAATGAGGGATATAATTCAATTCAGGAGGAAAGAAAGGTTCTTTCATCTTTGTGTCTTCAGAATACATTGGACAGTTTATGTGTTTGTTTAATTCCACTGTGATTTAGAAGATACCTGGATATTGGTATAAAATATAAAGGCCCTTGGAGTAGAGCAGTTGACTCTCCTGGAAATTATACAGATTGCTTTTCAGGAGGATTGTGTGATGGATACTTTGCTAACCAGACATTGCATGCAAAGAGCAGAACCGTAGAACTTAGTGCAAAATGGCAAGTTTACACTATGTTTGTATCTGTTCGGTGCCAGCATACCATTTTGTTACTTTTATAAATGTGTAATATGTTTCTTGAGCAATGCTTCACATATTTTCAGAACAAAACAAGAAAAACCTATGGTAATTAAGTTCCTTTTCCTTTTACTACAGTTAATTGCAATGAGTAACATAAAATGAGCACAGAGTATTATTTATTTTTTTAATAAAATGAAGCACAAAGAATAGGGAATAAAATGAAGAGCAGTGCTTGTCAGAAATGGTTGACAGAGGAACTGTAATAGGAGGAAAGAACTGAGTTAAATTACATGCTTGAAAACACAGGGCTAATAGATGAGGGAGAGATACATCAGTTACATTAATGCGGATCAATAATTGATCTTGCAAAGAGGGATAAGAGACAAGCGTGTGCCATTAATGAGAAGGAATTAAATACAGTTGAGAAGTCAAAAGCATGCATCATCAAATATGAACAGTAAGACTGAATGATGAAACAAATTAGACTTCTATTCAACCTGAAGTTTTGTGGTCTTACTAGTGGTGGCTTCTTAGCTTTATTGGGAAAGAAGAATAACCGTTCTGAAGAAATAAATGTGCTTTCATTTGAAATGACAAAATTAATAACTCTTTAAAATTCAAAACAAATTCTTGTCTCTGAACCTAAAAAGTTATTTGTTATCCAATGCTTAAACATGTAAAGATGATGAATGTAGGATGTAGTTAGCAAAGAATTCTGGACAACTATAACTAATGAAGCAAAATGGAAGGGGTTAAAAAAAAAAAAAGAAAAAAGAAAAAAAGGAGAAGACGTGAACTGGGAGACTTAAGACTGGTAGATGAGAAAGTCCAGTGCAGGTATTGAAAAATAATGATATCTCTATTTTGCTAGAGTTTTTGTGTTGTGGCACAAAAGGAAGACTGAAATGGCGTAGAACCAAAGAAATTCATACCAGCATCCTTTGTGAATAATGAAGAATTAAAAACTTGAGTCAAAACTCAGTGCCTAGAATAGCAAGGATTTTTAAGTGAATATTGCTAGAAAGGAGTAGAAAGGAACAATCAGTTAAAAAAGGCAATTTTTATACACATCAATACATTAAGCAAAAAGAAAAAAAAAAAAAAAAGAATCATTGACAGAAAAGAAAAAGAGAAAGTTGTTACAATACAATGAGAAATAGAAATCATTATCTCATTTCCATGAGTAGCAGTTCCAATACGGTGTACATTTAAAATTTTACAACAGGCAAAATAGTGTGTGACTTGGTGGGTCAGGCTCTTAGCAAGATGTAGTCTAATTTCTGTGGGTTCTCTACTGGAATCTGTCAGATTCAAACACCTGCTCCTACTCCTGCCAGACCATGTCTTGACCATTTGCGGTCTTAGCAATTTTGTGATGCATCCCTCTGGTATGAAGACTTTGGAGTGTCTTCGTTCCAGCCCAGTTTCCCTCTGGAAGGAAAATGTCTGAGAGGTTTGAAAAAGCTGCTGGTGTGCTTTCGGCAAGGGATTCCTGTCACATATGGCTCCTGCACAGTCCCATGCTACTGGAGCTCACAGTTTTGTTGTCTTATGTTATTGAAGTTGAAAAAAGAGGGCTAGAGCTTCAGCAAGGTAAGGTTTTATGCTGAGAAAAAGGATAATTCTTACAACAGATTAGTAACTGAATAAGGTAAGTTTACAGGACTAGCTAGTTAAGTGTGTCCATAATATAGCTTTTTTCGATCTTTCCATTACTTTTGCAAAGGAATTGTTTAGACTTAAGGGGGAAAAATAGTAAAAATCAGGATTTCATCCAAAGTTCACTATAATTGATGATTCACCAACAAGTTCTGCTGCGATGGAGAAACGGGATGCAGCTTGATGCAAGCAAATGCCAATTTATTGTACAGAAGCATGAGTTTATATACACTTTCAGAAGCTGCGCATTTTAAACAGATTGGTTCTTGAAGCTAAGCATTGCATGCTAGGCAATCCCTGACTGGTGGTTAACTACCATCAATTAACAGCAAGGTGTTACCTTTCCTTGGTGCCATCGCTCCCCCCTCCCCCCCCCCCCCCCCCCAACCCTTATGCTCTCTCAGCATGGCTCATCATGTTAATTGTTGTGTCTGTTCACACTCCTTGTCCTCCCAGGGTTAGTGACCTACAAGCTCAAGCACATTCCCCTCAGCTAACCGATTGCCAAGCTTGGTCCTGATTTCCAGCCCACTCCTGCAAAGTTCTGCATTAAATATTTAGCTTTCTGGTTTTGTATGTTGGGTTTTTTTGGGTTTTTTTTTTAATGTTATTCTTTTTATGATCTGGGACATTCTTCCAAATGTATTCACTCTAGTAACTAATATAATTTTTTTTTTTAAATAATCTTTTGAAGAATATGTTCCTCCCCAGAATGATAATGTGCTTTTTTGCTCCACTTGTGTAGTAGTAACTGTTTTAAGGAAGAGAAGGGATGTCAACAGCCGCTGCTATGTCTTGAACAGTGCTTTATTTTCTCTTTGAATGAAGGCATGTGTACAAGGATTTGTCTTGTGATAGACTCAGTTTCTTTCCTTTTTTATTTTTCCTTTTTTCCCTCTTATTTGTAATTTATCAAATCACTAGCTTTATTATCTTTACCTGTCTGCATTTGCCTTCTGTTAGGTGCTGACTGCACAAAGCTTAGCTCTGAAGAGTGGATGGTGTTGGGGGGAGGATGAGGAATGGGAACAACAGCCTGCCTCTATCTATCTGGCACAAGCTTTTGAATGTTCTTGCTTTTTCTTTTTTCAGATTACAGTACTTTGCCTACTCCATGATATGAAGGCCAAAGTCCACTTATTGTGCTGTTCATGTCCATATAGCCACAAGATAGAAAAATATATAATACATAGTCCAACAGTCAAGATGGTTTTGGATTATTTTTTAAGTTCAGGTGTTTATGAAAATTCCTACATTGATAGGCTCTTGAACCTGAAGTTGTCATCTTCTTTTTCTCTCTCTTCCCTTCTATGCTTTTTCACTTGATGCTATGAGGAGCCATTATTAAGAATAATCAGCTGAGCACAGCACAAGCGTCAATTGAGAGTGCTTCCAACTGTGTCTCATCAATGAGCATAAACACTTCTGAGTACATGAATAACTAGTTTCATTTATAATAGTAGCTTTTATGATGTGGACACCTGTCCACTAGATGCTGGACTGAGAGTAGCAACTTTTTTGTGTCTGGATCACAAAACGGAAGCTTGTAATGATTGCAATTAACTTCTGAGCTGGATTTGAATCAATGACTGGAAAATGATGGTTCAAATCCTATGATTAGTGGGGAAATTTCTTTAAACAAGGCTTTAATGAAATTCTCCTTCTGTGTCTGCATTATCATGTTTAATCTCTATTTTAGTTTTCAGAGACTATATCTGAATAGGAGATACAATGTGGATGAAGAACACTGAGCAAAAAGTAGTACTTAGAAGGAAGAATTTAAAATGTGTTTTCATTTTTTCCTAAATCTGTTTATCTATACATAATCCATATAGAGTTTTTAAGATGAACCTGAAATTAAAATTTTAATATCTGATGTGTGTTTTAGAAGCAATATCAGGTTTGGTAGGGAGATGGAATGGGTAAGTGAGAATGAAAAAAAGAAAGTATTCCTAAGACATGGGATTCTGTGGGTTTACTAATAGTGTTTTTTCCCCCTCTTAGTGATAGCTCTATTTTTAGGGAAAAAAGTGTTCTATACAAATAGACATCCTTTTGATTCTGTTGGAAAGTGACTTTTAACTAGTATCAATAGAATCCAGTAGTTCTTATATATTCAATAAAGTACTTGCTGAAGGACTTCAACAAAGGAAGAATTTTTATAGTGATACAAGATGAATACATAAATCTTTTGTGAAGGATGCCAGAAGTATACAGCAGTTAATTGAGATAGGAGTAAATGATACTGAAATCCAAATATAAGATTTTAATAGTAACAATCACATAATTCTACAAGTTGTTGTAAAAGGAAGAAAAATAAGCCAACCAACCAACACAGAAACCTTCAAGTAGTTTCAGAATATACCTGGGTGTAGTAATTAGTGTCATGTTTTGCTGGAGTTCACACTCTGTGGTAGGTTAACTGGGCATTTTTACAGGCATACACCCATATGTAAGGTAAGTGGGCACATTTCATCTTTGAACTCTATCAGCTTAATACCATGGTAACACTTTCTGTGATTATCAACATGATTACTACCAGGAAAAAATAAGAAGACAGACAGACAAATAACCCTCTAACCTTCCATGCTGATTTACTCTTAGAAATATGCTCAAATTTTGCACATCATCTGCAGGCAGCACATATCTAAATGTGCTATCAGGTCACCCAAGGCAGCAAAAGTTCTGTTTAGAAAAAACGGTCTGTATATACACATGCATATATATATATACACACACACATACATACACACACACACACACAAACACATGTATATGAAGTAAAATCAGATAAGGGATATTTTGTAGAGCAGGCTAGGAGCAGAAAGCTGATTTTTTAATGAAATTAACGTTGCATGAAGAAAAACGCTTCTGAATTATAAGCTTAAAGAAAAGCTTCTAAATGAGCATGGAAGGTTGTATTGCACATGAGTGCACAACTGGCTTTTCTCTGCAATGAAAAGTATAACAGAAGTGTGCAGCAAAGGCACTACACTGCTTTTGCATTCCAGGAGTACCTGAAATGAAAGCTGTTCTAGCACCTCTGCATGCTGCTTTATGTATTTTGATTGATACCAAAAATTGCTGGCGTGCTGGAGGAACTCCCTACTGTGCATATTATGACATGCTCAGTATTCCAGAAGGAGCTTTCCCTAACAGTGTAACAGGAGAAAACTTATTTTCTGTTATGTCTGTTATGTTATATTTTCCTGTTATGTCATCTGTTATTCTTCTCTTCTTTAGAAGGCAGCCTGGGGGAGAAAATGTTACTGGGGCAGAAGGGATGGCGTAAGGAGAAGTTGATTATAAGGTTTAAACTATCTAGTGTTCCTGATAAGCTTTAATATCTGCTATACAACATTTATCCTTTGACTGTATTTTGTTATATGTTCCTTGCCATCTGATCAGGTAGGACCAGAAAATCAACTAATTAACATGAGTGCTTGACGGGATGACTGTATACATGGGAATTACTGGTTTCTTTTCTTTTCCCTAAATCAGGCATAAAGTTGAGATAAAATCTGAGTTTATGGCAAAATAAGTAATGAGGTCTTCTGGTTGGCTTTTTTCTTTTTAAACCCTATGATTATATTAATTATATAAACACATGGTCTATATAGATGGCTTTACTTGATTGAAATATTTAGTTAAGTATTCACTGTGCCTGAGAAAATGTGAGCATGACAATATGCAGCTGAACTACAACATATACTATGATGACTATATTTTGCCCTGCATTAAGAAGCTACTTAGGGAAGCCCACTGTTCAAGCACCTGTTCTTCAAAACAGATTAAATAAACATCTTGAGAATTTGTACTGGTCTGTTGCAATTAGTCAGCAATAGTGAACTTGTATTGTTCTATTTCAGCAATTGCTACACTAGAAAAGAAATTTTGCTAGATGAAGTCAGTTTTATTTCCCATAGCAATGTACATGTTCCTAGATGAGAAGGTCTGGGTAGGAATCTCTGCTGCAGTTACTATTGTATTCAATAGTCAGGCTGAACAGTGTAATGACTTGCGTGAGGCTTATGCTGAAATCCCCTATAACCTTATGATTTGGGGATCCCCCAGGAACATGAAAGCTGTGGAATCATCTTTCCTCAAAAAAAAAGGAGATTACTGACTCTGAGCCTCTAAAGTTAGGTGAATATCAGAAGCCCCAAGTTACTGGATAAAAAGTATTATCTGCTTTGCAAATTGATTCCAAATTACTACCTTGCTAATTTTTAATTTGTTATATTTACTCCAAACTGAAATGTCTAAAATAAAATAAACATATCCCTGCAATGTAACTATTTTTTGTTGAAAAGAAAAATATATGGAACTGGTAAATCAAATCTGATTACTTTTTTCTCCTCTCTTGATTTGATAATTTAAGTGGTGAAGGAAAAAGTAATTTTCTTGTTCAGTGATAAAAGTGAGACTTCCCGTGACCTTTAAGTTATGTATCTCTTTTCTATCTAGAATAATAAATGTTTTGTCATTTTCTTCCATAGAAATAATAACAGCAATTGCAATGGTTATAGAAGTTGCAGTAGCAGCAGAAATCATTCTTTCTCTGTGAAAAACAAACACAAGGAGGAGGGGAAGACTTGTGGTACTTACCCTGTCCATAGCTAAGCAAGCTGGATTCATTCCACACGGTCTGTTTTCCCATTTCTAACTGGCACCTTGACTAGAAATGGGACTGTGAAAGTGCTTCAGAGGCTGAAAGAAGTGATACTCTGCAATGAGCAGTATCTGTATCAGGTCCAGTTCCTCCTCAAGGTACTGAATTGCAAAGGAAACAAGACAGTGCTAGAAATTAATTTGTTTTAGCAAAGGTGAGATATGCCTGTTTATACACAGTCTTAGTGGTATTTTGTTGCCTGACTCTTTCATCTGTTCTGGAAAAAAAGAATATGTGGTAAGGTCTTAAGGAGCTGATGTTACTTGTTCCTGCTGCAGGCAAAGAGGATAGAGAATATGTAGCAGAATTTTCTGGGCTTTGGTTGTCAGTTTCAATTTTGTTGAATCCTAAAAAGACTGTGTCTTAGAATCATAAAATTGTAGGATCATAGAAACATGGAATCATTTAGGTTGGAAAAGACCCTTAACATCATCAAGTCCAACTGTGAACCTAAGACTACCAAACCCACCAGTAAACCATGTCCCAAACTGCCCCAGCTGCACATTTTTCAAATACTCCCAGGGATGGTGACTTAACTACTCAGACTGCTCCAATGCTTGACAACCCTTTCAGTGAAGAAATTGTGCTAATATCCAAACTAAACCTCTCCTGGTGCAACTTGAGGACATTTCCTCTTTTCCTATCTCTTGTTACTTGGAAGAAAAGACCAGTACCCGCCTGCCTACAGCCTCCTTTCAGGCAGTTGCAGAGTGATAAGATCTCTCCTGAGTTTCCTTTTCTGCAGGCTAAACAACCCCAGTTCCCTCAGCTGCTCCTCATAACACTTGTGCTCCAGACACTTCACCAGCTTCATTGCCCTTCTCTGGACACGCTCCAGCCCAAAACTGTACACAGTATTTACGGTGCGGTCTCATCAGGGCTGAATGCAGGTGGACGATCGCTTTCCTTGTCCTGCTAGCCACACTGTTTTGGGTACAAGCCAGGATTCTCTTGGCCACCTTGGCCATCTGACCACACTTCTGGCTCATGTTCAGCTGGCCATCAGCCAGCACTCCCAGGTCCTTTTCAGCTGATTCTGACCTAGCCGATTTCAGCAGATAATTGCAATGGAAATGTAACTGTCACAGTGAATACATTAATACCATATTTTGGCTTGCTTTAAAAATGATTTGTTTAAGCCAGTGCATCCTATCAACAGCTTTCTGTGTTGGATTAAAGTTTCCTGTCTCTGGAATTTCTGCAAGTGTTACCCCTACAGCTTCCTTGTGTCGTACTGCTTCAGGGGTCCTTGTACCAACAAACTGACTTTGTAAAATGAAACAAGTTTTATTTTCCTTTGACCTTTTTAGTGAATTTGGTTGCTTGTTATTTTAAGTTATTTGAAATTTCTTTTGTTATGGAAATCTGCAAGTGATAGTTCACATGTTTTCATAAATAAGTTCATGAATGTTAGTTAACATGTTTAAAGCCTCTAGAGGTAGACTGTGTTCCCCTGTTCATCCTTTCTTTTCCATTTTAACCTATCCTTGTAACTAATGTTTTCTACTACTTAAAGAAATCTTTGTTCTGTTTTAGATTCTGGTCTGATTTTACTTATTTGCAAACTTGTGAAGCAAATATTAACCTTAGCTTATCCCACACTAAATTTCTGTGGAAAAATAGCTGATTTCTTAAATCTTTTCAGTATAAGGTTATGTAATTAATCTTGATCTTCATGAAGAGAATAGTAGGTATGGTTACATTTACTGTTCTGTCAACTGCAGAATTATATGGTTAGAAATGACTCAGTGTAAAGTTTCTGACATCTGCACTGACTGGTTTGAGCTGAGATCGGATCTCTTTCACATAAAATAACACATGTTTTATTGCAAACTGAATGGAAAAAGACACGAATGCTGGAAAACTGTATTAATGGATCAATTATCTATAGCAGCTTTACTTTAAATAGGTGAGGGATTGTGTTTTTCCTTTTAGGTCTTGGCTAATGCATTGTTCATGAGACACCTATATGAAGGAAGGCAGCTGCCTTTAGGCTACCTGAACTGCTGGTGATTTTGCTGACATCTCTCAATCCCATCACCTCTGATTTCCTAGCTGAAAGTGGTGATGTCTCAGTCAACCATTTTTCAAAGCTTTTTAAGAGTATTGAGAGAGTAAGTTCTTTCTCCACTCGAGTGTGTCTTATTACAGTACTGGGGTTTTTTCAGTATTGCCAGGAAGATACCTTACTCACTTGCTCCACCTTCTGCCTCATGCCTGCAGCTTTTAGACCTCCAAAATTTATTAGATAGTATTATTTAAATAGGTTGGTGGTGTGATTAATCTTTGACTTGTACCAATTTGGATTCTAAATAGAAAAACAGATGGAGAAATGCCTTTTTCCTTTGTTAATTTCTTAATGTATTAATTTTATCCAGAGTTATGTTTAAGTATGCATATTGGAGAACAAGTGCATGAGTGGCCACCAATGACAGAGAACTACCAGGAATTCTGTCCAACAAAGGTTCTAGCCAGGAATGGTGGTATAAACTAAAGGGGTCTTCCACACATGTCAGTGGGATTTCAGGTGAGTAGTGAACTCTGTTACCAGTGCTAACTTTAAAAATGGAGGCTGCAAAGTGATCATCAGCCTCTTTAGGCATAGATTTCAAGTGAGGTGACAAATTCACTGAGCTATTATATTATCCATGCAAATAGAAAAATTTCTTTGGTTATACCATGGCATGATGGATAAGCCAGTAAACTTGGTTTTATGGCAGATGAATGTTAATCAATCTGCAAAAAGTAGCCTGTGTTAATGCTAGTAGTACTTTTCTAATATTTTTCAAATAAAACCAAAATAAAATTTGTTTTTAAACAGAGGAAATATTATTCTCATGCTTTGTTCATTACTTCTCCATAGCCTTCATGAAGGGTGAACTTTAAGGGCAGTGTGAGTTATAGAAAATGAATACCAACAGCTTTTAATAAAATGTTTAAAAAGCTGTGTTTTCTAAAACATAGAAAAATGGCATTCTTATTCTAAAATTTAATGAGTCAAAGTACAGATATTAAATAGATAATTGTATCAAAAGCTGCTTAAAATAGCTTTTAAGACATGGATGTTTATAGTCTACCATGTTCAACTAGAAAAACCTGCACACACATTTTTTTATTTTGTGGAGTAATACTTCAAGTACATATTAAAAATATTGAATAACAAGTTCCGTATCAGCAAGGACATCAGAAGCAGAAGCAGACAATTTCTCTTATTTCAGTTAGCCACCTGAATGAATTCTGACCTTAAACCATCTTATTCACTGTATTCTATTTCTAAAGCAATCACCATATTTGTTCCTTACCATTACACTGTGTCTTTCTACAACAAAAATAGAGAAATGTTCCACTTAAGGGTTATAGACCTACCATCCTGCTAAAAGATGGAAATTTCCATCTGATGTGTGCTCCTTTTCTTCTTGACTTTTACATATCTGTAATAGTTTTCACCGAAGAAGGTTTTTTTTCAGGATCAATGGCCATGTGATTTGTTGGGAATAACATTGCTTGACTCCTGACCATTTGACTTAGAACAGGTTTAGAAAAACAGTACTTTTTAAGAAAGCTCATTGAATTCAGGAGCTGATATATATACAATTATGTATGTAAGAATCCTAAACCAGGAATTAAACTGCAAAATATGTGACATTTGACTATGCTTTTTTTTTTTTTTTTTTTTTTTTTGATATTGGAAACAGAAGATAATTATACAGAACCTAGACTACAGTAGAGCCTGTGGGAAGAATGCCTGGAAGGTGTATGCAAGATTTATTTTATTAACTTATCATAGAAAGGGGCTAAAGCTGGCCTTTTCAGTTTCTCCATGCTGTTTACTTTTCTCTTTTGGTGCTGTATACTGGCTTTTAATCTGAGACACTCTGAGCATCTTCTGTATCTCTTAAACACACATGTGAGTAAACAGACAAATTAGTTACTATGTACCTGTTAACCTAACTGAATATGAAAGCTTGATAAATGCTTGTTCAGAAAGTAACTTAGGGTTATTTACCTGTTTTTGAAGACAGTAATTTCCATAAGATGTTTAAAATTTACAGCTGTAAAAATAAGAAATTCCTTTGAAATAAAGGATACTATATAAAAAATAAAAGGCAGGACCTGTGAAACCATGGAGAGAGGAGCCCAGGCTGGAGCAGGTTTGCTGGCAGGACTTGTGACCCTGTGGGGGACCCATGCTGGAGGAGCCTGTTCCTGAAGGAGGGCAGCCCGTGGAACAGACCCACGCTGGAGCAGTGTGTGAACTCTGCAGCCTGTCAGAAGGACTCAGGTTTGAGAAGTTCATTGAGAACTGTGTCCCATGGGAGGGACTGGACACTGGAGCAGGGGAAGAGTGTGAGGAGTTCTCCCCACCTTGAGGAAGAAGGAGCAGCAAGGACAGTGTGTGATGAACTGACTACAATCCCCATTCCCTGTCTCCCTGTGCCACGGGAGGTGGGGGGAAGTGGGGAGGAGGTAGAGAAATTAAGATTGAAGTTGAGCCTGGGAAGAAGGGAGGGGTGCAGGGAAGCTGTTTTTAAGATTTTAAGATTCAAGTTTTTATTTCTCATTACTCTGCTGTGATTTGATTGGCAATAAATTAAATTAATATCCCCAAGTTGAGTTTGTTTTGCCCGTGATGATAATTGCTGGATGATCTCCCTGTCCTTATCTCATCCCATGAGCTTTTCATTATATTTTCTCTCCCCTGTCCAGCTGAGAAGGGGAAGTGATGGAGCAGCTTTGGTGGGCACCTAGTGTCTAGCAAGGGTAAACCCACCATAGCAACAAAGGGTGGTTTGTTGTTTGGGGTTTTTTGTTTTGTTTTGGTTTTAATACTATATTGTTTTCTGTCATTGCTGCTGAGAACTGTGACATTGCCTTTTCTTTCTTGTAAGCAACTATAGGATTTTATTATGTCTAGCTTTTAAAGTTGGCTGAGCAATTGATTACCTCAAACTTCATAAAAGAGGAGAAATGCCAATATTGTTAAAAAGCTATCTTTAAAAATAGAAGCACTTATCAGTTCTACCTTGCATAAAAATACAAAGTAACTAGTAATGAGTGGGATGGGAAAGGGAGGAAGTTAAGTTTTTCTAATACATTCTTAATTTTTTTTCTTTCCCTTTTTAATACTTTCTTGAAAATGGAAAGGTGGTGGTGGTGATGGGTA
The DNA here is from genome assembly GCF_963210335.1 of Falco punctatus. Classification (NCBI taxonomy): domain Eukaryota; kingdom Metazoa; phylum Chordata; class Aves; order Falconiformes; family Falconidae; genus Falco; species Falco punctatus. Next base: position 104,350,842 of record NC_137581.1, on the reverse strand, counting down.
ATTTACTTAAAGTGGCCTCCTAATTACTATTAAGGGTTTGATTTGGCCATCCAGCCATCAAATGGGCACCACTCAACCATAATTTCACTGTTAACAAAGCCTTGTTATTTTTGACAATTACTAAGAAGATGCATGTCCTTAAGACATTTTTCTTGTTATTTCCCCATACCATATGCCAGGTCTTACTTTCTCTGACATAGAACTAATATGTTAAGATACCACTGCAACTAAAAGATGGAATATTTTGAACACTAATTAGATTAGCATAGCTCTAACGTAGAGTTTACAGTTTCCTCCTCAAGCTGGCATTAAAAGTTTGACTTCTATGTTTTAGTTCACTGAATGTTTTGTAAATGTCAACGATGATTCCAATTGTATCTGTTTAAATGGGAAAAAAATGCATTAAATTAATGTGGTAGTGACTTTTACTTAGTTACAACAGAAATTAATTTTATCCTTTAACTTACTCTTTATACGTTCAGGTTCAGGTCTAACTTTAGCAGAAGAAATATCTCTATCTAAACAGGAACAGATCAGGTTTGTATGAAAAGTAGAACTAATTGTACTTCTTTGCTGGTACACTTTCCTATGTTTTACAAATGGTATTTTCTAGGTTTTATGAAAGGCTTGTCTGAAAACCCAGTGCTTGCCTTGGACCAAGACAGATCGATTTTGGTATTAAGCACATCTGTAATATGGGGAATACTCTATTTGTGCAGTCTGAGCTTTTAGTTCTGTCCACATCCTTGACCAAGAATGGGGGAAAAGCAGTTAGTTAAAGTGATGGCTCTCAAGTACCAGAATGTACCTATTTGGGTTTTTTTGGGGGGACTGTTTGTGTGTATGTATGTATGAGTTTAATATGAATTCAACTTAAATTAAGTAAACTTTAATGAAGGACTATTTTGAAACCTAGTTTGTCTATACCTTCAAAGGCATACTATCTAGATAAAAACTAGCCATAGTACTAAATGCATGTCAAGTTTTTTGATTTTCTTCCTGTATATATACATACAAACCAACCATTTTTAAGACTTAATGGACTGAGACAGACATATCCCAGAATATGGTATTTTTTAAAAAGGAAAATAAACTGTATTTTTCAATGTGGTATCATTTACTTTCAGCCCTGATGATAGTTTATTCTCTATTTAACATTTAAACTGATCTCAGTGTTTATCTTTGTAAGATAAGAATAATTGTGCAGTAGTGGATGTGATTAAAACAGTGTTTATTGATGCAGTATGCAAACTCAATAAGGATAAATGCGGACCTGGGAAAAGGTAATAAAATTAGTCTGGCTTACTCGTGCTTACATTAGACTTGAATCAGGCTGGAAGAACATAATGCTGAGATCTTCAATTCAGGACATACAATCTTACCTTGAGTGAGGTCTGCCAAAGGTTTTATGTGTAATCTTAAACAAGACACTACTTTTAAGTGTTTAAAAAGGTGATTGCATGAAACAAAACAAACAAAAGTGAAAGAGATATCTGTGAGTTATGTGCTGCCTTGGTTGAGTGATTTGTTCAAGGGTAGCCAGCAAAGCTATGCTAGAAGGGAGTAATAGCTAGAAACTTGCTCACTAGATACCATGTCTAAACTTCTGCGTGTGACAGTATGCCTGTCTTCCAAAACTGTGAGCCCAAGCATACCATAATATTGGGTTAGGTTTTGTGATTAAGACTAAAAGAAAAAAAATCTTGTTTCTGCTGTACATTCTAGTTGTCAGGCAAGGTCAAAACAACAACAACAACAAATTATATAGATATCACTCTAGTTTTTAATCTTTGTGTAATACCTGGACCTTATTTTCAACAGTCTTACTTTTGTAGTTCTATAAGCTGCATTCAGATACCCTATAGTTATAGGTCAGGTTGGGTTTTAGTTGCTGTTAAGGGTATCTACATACATTTTTAAAAATAGTTGGGTTTTTCCAGTTCCTTCTTTGCATTATTTAGTTACATACAAAGGCACTGCATTTACATATTTGAATGTCTTTCTCCAGATTTATTTTTTTTTTACTTTATTTTCCAATCATCATATTTCAGAAAGGCACTGTTGTACTCTATTTCTGCCTGTGTTAGAAAACATGTTTGTAGGCAAAATGTTTTTGTCCATTGTTCCTTGAACTGTTCTATGCCATATTTCTGTACTGAGTCAGAAGAATCACTTTTGGAGATCTGGAAAACAAATATATGCATACATATATATACATTTATATATTTGTTATTATTTTATTCTTTTAAAAATCTGTATGATTTCTTAGATTGGCTAAAGAGCTTTAATCCCTCCTGCTGGTACAACTGTCTTCCTGGAAAAGGCATTACAAGTATGTTGTTTTCTTCTGGGGCAAGATGGCTTAGACTAGATGGCAAGTAATCAGTTTCAGTGTAAAGTTAAAAAAAAGAGGACACATCAAAAAACATTCAAGATTAGGAAAACGTATGACATACTTCCTTTCTAAATTCCATCATGCTCAGGCTTTATTCAGATTTTTATTCTAAACCAGGGAAAATTGAATTTAACAGAGAGCTATATTGCAGTGCAGCAGATGGTGAGTAGTTCACGTGTTGGGGCAAATTGAAATTGTCATCTTTTACGCTAATTCAGAGCTGTATTTCATTAATGAGTTCAGTTGATGAATTTGGAAATTCTTGGAGGCAACTGAGAAGGAGTTCAGGACAACAAGATGTGAAATCTTATTTTGCCATTAAAATTTGCCAACTATTCTTGAGATTCTGTACATGTACAGAACATGTTACCCTTATCATAGCCCATTTTGTGATTCTAGTAAGTACCTCTCAGCAAACAAGGTGAAATTCTGGCTCCTTTAAAAGCAGCAGCCCTTATTTTGCCAAATATTTCACTATTCCGAGTTTTGCTTAGTGTCTTGAATTAAAGTTGTAAAAGGAGATGATATATAACACAGTACTACTGTATCCTGCAGTTAATTTCTGTGTCCATGATTTGACATGACATGCTGTAATGAAATTTGACCAGGAAAAGATTTCAATATGAAAACAATTTGTGAAGGAAAGAAGGCAAAGAACCAGAAAATAAGGTAACAGCAGTGTATGTACAAGATACAAACATGGAATTATTTCCGATAATTCTGATACGTCATTATTATTCAATATTTTGTTCCTGAATGGCTTGAGGCTATTGTTACTTTAAAGCCAGATGGTGATTGACTGTTGTAAACACTTGATTGTATGTATGCATGTGATGACATATCACAAGGACTGGAGGTGAATAGAAAATAAACCCAAAACATTTAATTTTCCAGGAAGAGTGCCATAATTTTGATGTATTTTATGGTTTTTTTTCTACCAATTTGAATGATCTTCTATCCATCTTAACTCTTCAATTTTTTTGAGCTGTCAGCGACAAACCAAAAAACCTTTGCTTCAGGCAGGCCTATGAGATAGGCTTTCCTGGATCCATGCAATCTGGAGGGTTCAGTGCCTTTGGCCAAGACCTTCAAGATGTCCAGAGGTTAAAGCCTTTTATCAGGCTCACAGGTACTGTTCAGTCTTCAGCAGGTAACAGCTGCATTACTGGGGGGGGGGGGGCGGGGGGGAAAGGGTGTGTGTGTCTGAATTTTCTTGGGTTTCACTGAATGTGATTGAAACCAGACTGTCATAGAGGAAGCTCTTATCTTTGGTGAATCAACAGGTTTTATTAGGTAGAGAAAGATGCCTGCAATTTTTTTTCACTAGCTGTATTCGGAGCTAAAATGAAACATATGTGTGGTCCCTGTAGTTGTAATGCTCACTGAAGAGCACATTTCAGATGGTGGAATGTTTAAGGAACACTTAGAGTTGGTTAGTAATACAGAATGTAAGGAACACTTACAGTTGGTTAGTAATTATTTTATTGAAAATATGTCTCGGTTCCCTGTTGCTGTGAAAGTCAAAGGGGTGGTAATTTCAAACTAATAAAGAAAGTCTGTTAAAGACTGATATGAATGGAACGATCCCTGGCAAAAAAAGATCAGAAAGTCTATTTTTGGGGTCCTGTTTCAGCAACCACAAAGTAATAAGTAATTCTACTAAGGCTTTCAGTATTAAGACAATAAAAAGTTTTTGGTGTCCTTTAAGTCATATAATGCCAAGCACTCATTTCCTCCTAGGTAAATAGCCATATTCCCTACTTGTGACATTGCTTTTCATCATAAAGTGGAAATCTTTGTGCTGAGAATTGAGTCCCTGGGCTTAGTCCCACCTTTTACATTCACACATCTCAGCAGGTGGGGTCAGCTGTCTTTTATCTTCTTGAAGAGTTCTCTATGCTCTACCAAAGGTGCGGTGTACAGGCTTTTTTCCTTTCATAATGGTGTAATTCAAGAATGGTCCTCTCTGGTGACGGAAAGGTTATATGCTATGATGATGAATGTCAAATGAATCTGCCACTGAACCTTCGGTTAGTATAGTAAGATAAATACGATATCTGATGCATAACTTCAGCTGTTGCCATTAGGCAAAATAAGCTATGCTTTGAGCAGAAGTTCTCAGCTTCAACAACAGATTACATTACATTTTACTCATTAAAACAATTAATTTACTTTACCAAGGAACAAAATTTATGCTAAACATAGACAACATTTACAAAAACAGCTTAATGGACTGAAGTAAATAGTGATGTTCAGATTTTGCAGTTGGTTTTCAATATTACGTATTCAGAAAAAACACAGGTTTGTAGAAATGCAAGGGAAACTGTAGGTGAACTGTAATTACAAGTCTCTCTAATTCACTCACAGTATATTTGTTTCACAATTTAAAAATTTTATTTATGTATTTATTCATTTATTTATTTAATTATAGTAATTGAATTCTTGTTGGCTGGTGGAGAAAATAGTATCTCAGTCACTGGGCAAAATCAGCAACCCTCTATTCCAAGATCTGCGACAGATGAACATCTCTCTTTATTTAAATAGTTGGTTTTAAAGTTTTGGGGCTTATGGTTAGTGTCAGATATTGTAGATGTTACCATTTGGTGTCAAATGTTTTTCAGTTTTGTAATCTGATTTTTAAACCAATACATTAGTAAATACTTTCCCAAAAAGTTAAAATAATTGAGTGGGTTTAATTAGTGTAGTTTAGTTAGTGTCCTTTCATGTGTGTTACAGTGGAGTACAATATAGAATGCCTGTTGTTTGTTCTGCATTCAAAATATTGAAAACACTTTGCCTTTGTCTGTATTGATCATCTAAATACTTACTGTACCATCTATATAGTGTACTTCAGATGAACATTCATAACTGTTTATTTTTACAAATAATTTGTTGTGAAATTATTCAATAGTGGTTTTGAAAATGAAGTATTTTTTGCAAGTATAGTTTTTCTTTTAAGCTTGAAATTGCCATAGTGAGGAGATGATTGTCCGTCTAACCCAGTGACTTGTCCCCAGCAATACCAAGTAGCAGATGTTAGGCAAAGCATGTAACACCAGAGCAAACAGAAGCCCTTCCCCCTTCAGTTTCCAGCAATAATCAGATTAATAACTTTATTAGCCAGAGGCTACAACAGACCACTGTATTTAGTGGCTGTGAATTGATATCTCTTCCATGAACTTATCTCATCCTCTTATGAATTCATTTATACTTTCGGTCTCTTGTGAGTTTCACTATTTAATCACATTTTGTGTGGAGAATGAAATTCCTTCTGATGATTTTGAATTGCTGACCGTGGTTGTATCATGAGCTTCCTTTTCTGTGCTATGAAAAATAAGGAATAATTGTTCACTGTTTAATTTTCTCTACATCAGTTGTGATGTTCTAGGCATCAATCCCTGCACAGTCATTTTTTTTTCCCCTTCCAAAGCTGAAGAAGTGTAATTTGTTTACTCATTTCTAAACACCAACACTGTTCTGTATGTGTCCATTCTGTTGCCCTTCTGCACCTTTTTTATTCCCCATTTTCTGTCCTGTTCCGAAGTGAATGACCATAACTATGTGCAGTATTGATAACGGAGGATGTTGTGTTCCATGGGTTTTGATATTAGCACAGTCAGGATTATTTTCCTTTGGCCTCAGTTACCAATAGCTCCTCACATCTTACTGGCCTTCTCCAGCTCAGTTGAACACTTGCTGCACTGGGCAGGATGAGAAACTTTGTTTTTCCTTTTTCTGTTTAAAAGATAAATTGCTTCTGATAGCATCAATTTTGATGAAATTCTGTTAACTTTCAAAGAACAGCCTCATGTCAGGGCAATACGAAGTCTGAAGGCTTCTCAGCAGGTAGTACTGCATCTCTTATTCCGAAGAGAGAGATTAAAAAGAGAGAAGGAGAAGTGAGTATAAATTTTAAAACAACAAAACTCTGTAGTCAGGTAGAATTTGCCCTTGGTTGCAGCTTAACGGTCAGTGATACAGGGTTAGGAGTGAAACATGCTGAAAACTTAGAAATTTACTAAGCTCCTTTATAATTTTGTGCAGGGATACGAGTCAACAGGCTAGATAAAAATTAATACCTGCTGTATAAATCACTGTTATGTAAAGAAGTGTATATGAGAGAGCAGTGTTTTGTTTCTTTTGGCCACTGGAGACCTTTGGGACTTTGGCACTAGCATGCTTGCATACTTTCACATAATTAATGGCAAAAGGAGGGCTCTCTACCACCATAACTAATTCCCCTCCACTGAATATATTTGAATCACATGGCTGAGTGGCTCAGCTCCGTGAGAAGAACTGACTTCTGTTTTCAAAAGGAAAGGAAAACAGATGAGAAAAAAGTAAAAGAAAAACAAAGATGAGAAGGTGGAAAAGAGAACAATTCTATTGCATCTCATTCTCTCTTAGTGAGCCTAATGGGGTGTGCAGCAGTTACCTTTTCCATAAAGTTAGTACTCAGACACAAAGGACTTTGAAAGTGATTGTTAGATTTTCATAAAAAACCCAGAGAAATAAGGTGATTTCGGAAACCTGGTGAGTGCAATGGGTTTAAAATAAATGGATTAATAATAAAATTGTTCTCCTACCCATTACATACAGTGGATATTTTATTGTACTTACTCTCAAACCAGCAACTTCCTACAGCTGTTACAACTTCAAGTGAATTCAACAAAATTCTCTAAAAATGTGTACATTTTTCATGCTCACTGGGGCTTTTCTGTATGTCTGCTGCCTGTACTTCTGAGGCAGCTCTTGGTCTCTGTGTATGCCTCAGGCTCCTTGCTCACAGTCCCTTTTCCTGCCTTCTGTTTTCTTAAAGGAGCTTCTTGGTCTAAGCATGCTAAGTCGCATCCTCCTGATTTCAGGTATAATCCTTAACTGTGTAGGAGACACAACACCTTTCTAGGAAACAGCACACAGTGCATAGTGGGGACACAAGTAAATCATATATTATCCAAATAATAATTTTGAACTTCTTATTAGTGCAGCATGCATACATATATATGTCCTGTCCTTAAAGTAATCTAGAAAACACAAGGACCAGAGAAATGCAGTCTGCCATCTCCAGAATTAGCATTAGTATAAACACCCCTGTGGTTTGATTTCATTTTTTCTTGTTGGTTTACTTTTTTTTTAAAAAAAAAAAATAGAGAAGAAAGAAAAGGAAGGGAGATAGTGGTCAGGATTTTATATCAGGGTTGAGTGAGAAATACAAGGATGTGTTTTACATATATATATTTACATATATATGCACACACACAGAGCCCAATTTTTTTTCATGTCCTTTCTCTTGGTTTTGCATATTGATCTTTGATTTGAGCCTTCAAGTGTAACTGAATTTTAAAAATAACAACCTTTTCAAGGTCTTCCTATATTTCCCTTCCATTTTAATTTAGAGAATGATAGGACACATTTTTCTTGATGAAAATAGCTTCAGTTAGGATGTTTCAGATCTTACCATTATTAGAAAACACAGGAATAGGTTTTGTACACCTGAGTGGAAAACTGTTTGACAGAAGAGGGGCTCTTTTGTGGTCAGGGATTTAACTTCATATAGGTGTGTGAAAGTCAATTCAAGCACATAACTGGCTTGGTTAAGGGCCTGAAAGATTTCACATGAACCACGGTGCATCCTGGAAACATCAGAAAATTTGTTCAAATTAAAAGAACAGAATGTACGAAACTTTATAAATATGCACAATTCAGAAACTGGAGAAGGGGAAAGGAGCAAGGAGACTTCATTTCTGGTAAATCACTTGCAGGGAAGAAATTTGGATGTAAGCTGTTCTCTTAAGCTAGCATCAGACTTCTAAGCTGCATTGTGTTTGAACAGAAACTGTGTTGTTGCATAGCTATGTAATTTTCATTCTCAAGTTTGAAGTGCTGTTATGCAGTGCATCATGAAATTAATTACCAGTCCTAAATTATTAGGGTATATAAGTATGAAAATATGTATATATAGTCAGCAGCCTGTAAGACTGCTAGAGGGGATTTTTATTAATATCTCAGAAGAACACCAGAAAGAAGCATCATCAAATGATAAGCATATGAATGGAAATGAATGAAACAGACTTATTATTCTCTTTTAAACAAAGATAGCAGAAAGGCTTGATGTCTGATTAATTTGTTTATCTCTGCAAGTACAGCTGCTGAATGTCTTCATTCTTCATTCTAAAAGAAAGCGTCTGTGGTGAACTAATAAAGTCTTGATATACAAGTATAATGACCAGGGTTTTTTCCTACTCCTTTCTGCAGCTTTCACCTCTTCTAGAAAACAACTTATAATTTAATTATCACAAAAAGTCAAGAGGATTATTTAATGTAAGAAATAAATCAGCAATATTATTAAAGCATGAAATCAAGTATATTGAATGTAAAACAGAACCCTTATATTATGTTTAGCTCACATGAGTAGGCTTATTCAAGTCAATGGAAAGATGTGCATAAATAATATTTTTCAGAATTAAGTCCTTGAATAACTGTTTCTAGTATGTGGACATAATAGCCATGCAGAAAATTCAGTTGTATAACAGCAATGTTCACTGCTCCCTTGTTATTTTCTTAATGTTTAACTTGGCTTGTTTGAGTTGGTTAAACCTTCTTGTATAATCTTATTCAGAAAATTCCCTAAGCATTTCCTTAGGTCTGTCTTTATTGATAAACTCAGGAGCTCTTGTGTTTGCCTGCACTGGATAGACATTTTTCGATGTGTTCTTATTTATGCATCCTAGTAAGGACTGCTGAGTATAGACAAAGAAACAGTAGTAAGTCAGATATGTCCTAAGTAACATATTTATGAACAATGGGAGAAAATCATGTATCACCAATGTGTAGCTAGATTTATAAGAAAATGTTTTCACTGATTATGTGTCTTCAATGAAGCAAATATGTACAAAGAGGAAAACTGACTTGTTAAAATCTTTCAAACTAATTACATAGGAAATTATATAAAACAAAAAAGGAAAAAAGGTAGGCTAATGAATTCTTTGTCCTAAACATCTGCAAATTATTTAATAAAATGTACATGCTCTGATACTTTTACACTGCTAGATACGGTGAGTAGCTACAGCTACTTACTCTACAAATAGTCTTTTGTAAGTCAATACACATATGTAAATAGGACCGTGCTGCTCACCATGGAAAACAATTCTAGTAATGGAATGGGAATAGATTTATTGGTAATCCTTGTTTTACTCTATCTTGGTTCCTTTGCTACAAAATTCTGTTCCTCAACAGAACAAAAATCTTTTGTGCAGGATGTCATTTTATAGTAGAGATATTTTACCTGGAGCATGATAACATACTATAAGCCAGAAGGAAATTTTCAGGTATGTTTCTTTATTGACTTCCCATTGACTGGGATTTGATCTCCATATATTGATTAGAAAGATCTGAAAAAGGATACTGGACTATCTTGCTTGCTTAAAAATAAAGTATAAAAAAAATGGAGAAGGGAGTGGAAAACCCTTTTTGTCCTAATATTCTCATATTTTTACCACATTTTTCCTTAATATATTTTATTTTTGTTAAGCATATTATTAGCTTTTCATAAGATTCAGGGGTTTTATTTAAAATATTATTTATTATTAGTTTAACACATTTAGTATTTTTTAGTAAATTTTTGTTTTAAAGCATCAGCATATAAAACTTCTTAGAGAGCTGAAACTGACATACACTTGAAGGTTGTGCTTAACAGTTTAGCAGATTCTTACTGCTTCTCAGTGTTTAACAGTATTTTTTTTCTTTTCCATTGCTGTATTTCAGCTAGGAATGGACATAAATTCTACGGTTTTTAAGTAACTAAGAGACTGAGATATCATTTTAATACATGAGATAACTATTTTTTTGTGTAAACTTCAAGACTATTGAAGTAAAGACCATTTTTTTCTGTTGCAGACTTCACTCTGTTCTGGTGTTTATGAGTTGGGTAGTTATTTGGAAGGAAACCTACAATTTGTTTTTGTTTTCCGTAGTTTGTATTAATTATACCTAAAAACCATCACGAATGTAATTTTTCACAAATAATAAGCTGGTAGAGTTCAAACATTTGATTTTAGTACAATTCTCGTATTTTCAGGTGGTTTTGATGTGATACTATTGCTTCCCTTTTCATTGTATAACAATGGATCATTATCCATACATTTCCATGTTTTTTGTTAAGTAAACAGAAGTTTGATCCCCATCCCCCCCTGCCCTGCCAATGTTGTATGTCTACAGTGAAAAGACTATATCATGGAAGTTATTATAGGCTACTTTTATAGTCAATGAAGAAAAATAGAGCATGATTCATCAAACCTGTTTCAGCCATTTATTTAGAGTTAGATAAATTGTCCATGGAGGTTACATCTTCCTTTTTCTAAAGTGAACTTAATGACTAACTTAAATGGAGGTGCCTGTACTGTTAAAAATCTGGAACTCAGTGAAGTGAAACCTGCCCAGGATTTCTTCATGCTGAATGATATCATGTAAGCAAGGGTTCATGCGTGGTTATGCACCAGCACCGTGTACTATGAAGTTTCCCCTTGGGTAGTTATTCACCTTTTTTCCTATGTAAACAAGGGGACATATCAGCCAAGGGAAGGTATTTTTAGGAAAATGGATTGGTGGCCTCCATATAGCTGATTTGAAAGGATATAGCCCACACAGATCAATCCCAGCTGTCCACTAGACTTTTCAGAGGAAGAGGTCTCTATTTAAAAAATATGCAGAATAACTACTGTTTCCAAAATTCCAGTCCTATGGAGAACTGTTTCCAGTGTGACTTATAGTATTAAATTTTCACAGGATACCTGCAGTGACTGTGTCTACAAAGATTATCATTGTATTTGCATGGCAGACAGAGGTATAAAAATGTAGTTTGGGGAATAGTAATGAAGGAGAGAATCTGCCTGTATAAGCATGTACTATCTTCTGTGCCCTCTGTACTTACCTTTGAACTGGTTATTTTGCCTTTGTCTATTAAGGCTGAAGAAGAATCTAGGTTCAATCCAGTTAAGAGCTTGTACAGGCACCAAAATGATCAAAGATGTGGAAGTCTGAAGATAAATCTCAAGAATTGTAATGAACCAGTGTGGATCCTGCTTTGGAAAGCATGTCAGTGACACAAGGAATTCCTTCATGAAAGTAAACTCTTGTGTATATTTACACTTAATCTACTTTATTCTGCTTAGAAAATTACTATCTGTCAGTTTTGTGCCAAAATTGCTGTAGAAGGTGAGTGTTATTTCTCAGTTTTATGTTGGGGCGGGTGGGTGTGTGCAGGGAAGGTAAATCTAAACAAAAAATATGCTGCAGTATAAGGGCTGTGTGTGAGGAAAGTAAAATCAGAAACATAAATATTGAGGGAAGAATTTGTTCATATGTCCTTCCAATTCTTTGTTGCATAAACACTGGTAAAATTAATTAATCAGAATAAACCCCCCATACCTATATAGTATGTGCTGAGAAGAAGGGAATTATTTCCTTATGCTAATATAATTTATCTTTGAGGTCAGCAAATAACAACTGAGCATAGTAAATTGGAAGCAAGTCTGTTTGCATTACAAGTTCCAAACTAATTTCCAGGGATGTATGGAAAGAAAAGGCCATAGCTGATTGCAAATCCTCTTGTAATAGTCCATTGTGAATTAATACTTTCAATACTTGAATACTACCTCTCAGTTTCCCCCGAATATTCTAAACATTTACAAAGCTTGAAGTATTCTCCACTTTGATATGCTTGAGTCCAAAAAAGAGGAATAAAAATATTAGTATAAAACCTGAGCTTAATATTTCAAGTGTTTCAGGTAGCCAGGTGTGACAAGGAGGAAATTGATAAGGCTCAGATGTGATGCTGTGGTGGTACAGGTAGCAGCTTGGTGTAAAGCACACATGTATAATTGGAAAAGGGTCAGTTTTGCAGACGAGCTTAAATGACTGCATTTGAGTCCTGAAATGCCATATTGAGCAAATTAGGCAGGTAAGCTTAGATCGGTCAAGATAAATTGTCCCTGGGATGCTCTATGGCAGCTGTGGCAAATGTATGTTGAAATAAAGACACACCAATCAAACACCCAAATTTGGAATGTAAAGTTGACTGGCTATAGAGTAGAGGGACTGAACACATGGCATCAATAACAGTTGGAGCTTACATGGCAGCAAATAGAATTGCTGCAGTAGAAGGTAAGGTACGAAACAGGATTGTCTTGACAACATGTAACAAACAGTTGGATGCCCATTAAGTAAGACCCCACTCCCGATTTTCAGAACTGAGCTGTCTCAACAGAAATGTTTGGTTGTTGAACAATAGGAAAGGAATGAAGGATAAGACTAAATATTGTGAAAGACTGAACTATGCAAAAAGTGCAGTTTAGTCATTAATTCACTACATTGAGTTCCTACAAAAATTGAGAAAAACAATGGTTTCTATGTGTTTTGACAATGTACCACATTCAGTTGAATATTATATTATAATTTAGTTGTAGAAAATCTTGTCTTCATACCTGTGTGCAATTATTGTTACCTTCTGTGTGGGCAAACACGTCTATAGAAGGAGGTGGTGCCATCACTGTGATATAATATTGACATTTCATGATGCACAGGAGTGTATATTCCCAAACAGCACAAACCTTTTATGATTGTGGGATCTGAAAACTGAAGCTGGTGAATTCCTAGAATTATAAGGTCCAAAAGAGATGGCTAAAGGCAGAATTTGGGCTTTTTAAACTACTTTTGAGTTGGCTGTCAGGCGTGTGGTGTTTGTGGGTTTGGACTTTTTTTTTCCACTTGAAGCTAATGAAAATTTTGTTTGGGGAGTATAGAATATGGGAAGTGACGTGTTGCTGATATCACTACTGGTGAAGCCTCTAGGGGCATATATTTTTCTAGGTCAAACATTTAGAGTGTGTATGTTAGAACACTGGTGAACATATGTAAAAAACTGATCCAATTGAAATTAACAACATTATTGTGCATTTCTAAAAGAAAGATATTTTTTTAATGTTATGGATTTAAACTTTCTTGGACAATAAAAATATTGGTGCTGCATCATGCTGTTTTTCAAAATCTGTATTTCCTTCTATGCTATGGCTTCACTAGATGTGTCTTTCTACAATACTTTGCAAATAAAACAGAGATAGCTGATTGAATGATAACTATGGAAATTAAATAAATTTAGACTGAAAGCAGCAGATTGTTCTGAGATAAGAATATTGTAAATTTATTTAATTATTTCACTTCAGTATTTATCAATTTTGTTTAAAAATAGGCCAACATAATTATGAACATATTTTTGTTATCTGTGATACCAGGAACGGCATAATTTCTGGCACTCTCCAGAAATTCCAGCAAAAAATATTTTTTCTTAGACTAACATTTATTGGTAGGCCTCAGTTCATGTGAAACTGTTGAGGATGTAGTATAGAACTACAAAATGCTCTCTACACACTTGGGAATATTGTTCCTAGGGTAATGTACATCAGCCTTTCCTGAGAGTACTGTACTTCACAGAGGGAAGCAGAGATGTCATATATTGATCTCAGGACTTAGAAATCCTAAATGTAGCCTAAAATCACATTTTCATCCACACTTCCTATCCTCATTTGCCACAAAACTGGGAACTGGCTTCAATATATAATGGTCTTGTAGCTGCTAAAAGGAATCAGTAGCTGAGTAAGTAGGCTAAATTGATGCTTAAAAAAACCCCAACCTACACGTTATTTTTAGCAAACTTCATTAAGACATCTTTAATTTTAGCTATAGTGAAGCAAAGAAGGATGTAGGATCTGAGGAAAAAACAGAAGCAACTGACAGAATGAGAAGGGAAGCTCACACCTGAGGTTTGTCTGCAGGTTAATGCAATTGTTCAAAAGTTGTTAAATTGAAGAACAGTTCCCCCATGTAGTAATCCTTTGAATTCAGTTCCCAGAGTCACTCAGGCATACACCAATGCCCAGCATGTTGGAACATGCTACTTCTAAATCCTGTGTCATCCCCGTTTCCTCTTCTCTCAGGCTTTGTGCTGAGTTCTGATGCAGGAAAAAATGCAGGTATCTATTGCCCTCTATCTGCCACTTGCTTTTTCACAGGGAAGTAGGTTATCAAATTGAAAAGCTAGCGATTCTGTGCAGTATTTTGGGTATCTTAACTGCAGTCATACCCGGCTCAGGTTCACACTCGATCTCAAATGGGTTGGTAGTCTCAGAACTCTGACATATTACAGGCTAAGATGTGCTTGCTTTCCCTGTGCACCAATTTCATCAGGTTCAATACCTGGAAGAAATTTCCCCACGGACACAGGACAGTGGATGAACTTCCTGGAAGGAGAAGACAACTGCTGAATTAAATCTCCAAGGTATCCGAGTGACCAACAGGAAGTGAAAACTTGTGTAGCAAAACTCTATATAGCTCTTTCTTCGGGATCCTCTGACGCTAAGGTCTAAGTTCAGCTGAGTGAAAGAGACAGCAAGTTTTGACTTTGTGTGTCCAGTTTATCTTGCATAATAAGGTGATGAAAAAGTATTTTTGACTTTTTGACTTTGCATGTACTTTTCAGAGAGTGTTTAAAACCAATTTAAATTCTTCATTAAATTCATCATTTAAAATGTCTCACAAAGCTGAAAATGTTTTTAATTGAAAATGAAAGTTATATTCCAAAATACAAGTATGTCAGGCATTGGTCAGAGTGTTTGTGATTTGTTGGGCTACTGAGAACCTTCTGAAAATTAATCTTCAAGGAACCCTTGCCTCTATTTTACTTTGCTCTCCAGCTACACTTCATCTGCCATACAGGGGTATTGCCCCTCATAATAAGTCAGCAAGTTCTATCACATTCCCTTGAGAAACTGTAACAGAAACAGAAATGTTGAAATTTTTTTGTTTTCTTTTTATAACAGAAATTTCCTTCCTTACACCTAAAGTATGGCTTATCCTTTTCTCTTTAAGTGTTTCAGCTTTCCCCTGATTTGGTCTGCAAGAGCTGTGGACAAACCTTGCTGATCTGATGGGTGGGGAACTAGGACTGAGTACCTACTCCCCAGCACAGGCTGTGAGAATGCAACTTGCACTACCTCCACCCTACAGGAAACACGATAAGGTAAGAGGCAACTTGTGGTGCTCATTTCATACTATGAAAGATGCCTTGCAATATAACCAATTTCTGAACTAATAAATCTAGCAGTGCTGATTGAAGCATACTGATTTTATGTCTGTCGCAGGCTGTGCATACATAATTCTTCTGCACAACCTCACAGAAAGGGTTTCCTTTCTGAAGAATACCTGGCAAATAGCCTAGCTCTTTAGTAGGAGAAGCAAATGGACTTCAGGTTTTCTTCAGGTGATCTTGAAGTAGAAGCATATGGAATGTACAATAATCAGTATTCACCTTGAAAAGTTGTTTTCTTTTCATTCTCTGTATCCAGATTAGACTGCTGTCTAATTTATTTTTAATTAATGAAGAATCAGTTAGTTTAGAGAAATATCTACTTCCCCTGAGTATGACATATTGGAAGAAAATAATGATTAATACTATATTCAGCACAGGTAGGTATAAATAAGCTGGAAAAATAGATGTCTATCAGTTTCCTTCAAATGTGCCAGCCTGACTGTGTTAATTTTCAGCATTCATAATTATCTGTTTATTCACAGTAGATGTTCCAGAATATTTCACTGGGTTCAATCTTTATGTATTGTGCTATGGATAACTGTTAGGAATTGCTGTGTCAGGAATAGTCTCATTGCCAGTTATCAGCCTGAGAGTCCTCATGCTCCTCAAACAACAGAGAACTGTTGGGGATTCAGTCTCAATTATTGTGAGGAATTTGTTTATAGTTGTGAAAATTTAGCTTACAACTCTCTGTCCTTCCTTATCCATTAGAGTGCCTTGTCCTGCCTCTGCAGTACTTCTGTTGCAGTCCTCCCTTGCTAGGGTACCTTTAGTACAATAAACTGGTTTTTGTTCTCATTCTTATCTTGTCTCCTGCCCTTTATCTTCAGCTTGTCTGCAACCATTTCTGAAGCACTGAACAATGTTCTCAATGATTTCAAGATGTTATCTGGATGTATTCCCATATTAAAAGAACACATATTGCATTAAATAATGCAATAACCTGCATCAAAGTTTTGAATTACTTTCATTTCTATAGTCTGTCATTGCAACTGTTACTTAATGGTGAAATTCGAGTCTTTATATTTTCATTTTGCTATTTTGTATCAGGAGGTGTGATCAATATATTAGATGAAAAAATGCAGCCGTTGGTTCCTTTGAACAACTGTGACCAGTAAAACAAGAATCTTTAAGCTAGAAATATCTTGCCTGGCCTGCTCTTGGTGAACATGTGCAGGAAAACCAGTCAACGACACTAAAAAGGACCAAAAGCCCTAGAACTTGGAACTGCTTATTAAGACAGATCAAACAAAAGATGTAAATACACATCCCAGTTCCTAGTGTATGTACTAGGTCTCTTTTTTCAATATTCTTTCTATTTCAGCAAATGTCAGGCTGAAGCAGATAGTTCCTCATGGTCTTGTCTTGGTGTCTGGGGAAGTTTTTCTTTCCCTCGCTTCCGAGGTCTGTCCATTAGTTTGGCTTCTGTTACGAGAAAGCCCTTTGGTCCTTTTGCAAGTTAAGTTTGAATTGCAGCTTGTATTTTGGGAACGTTGCTGCATCAGGAACACTGTCTACCTTGAGGTCAGCAATAGAAATCCATGAACATCCATAGAGGTAATACATGTTCGGTTATGTGAATTCCTGTGAGGGTCTAGTTTTATGTTCAGTGTGTCAGTGAAGAAGAAAATGAATGAATCACTCATTCTATGAGGAGTGTTCTGAAAAGAAGAATGCTGATATAACTTCTTGCTGTTCAGGATCTCCAAGCACTTGCTGAGACATTATATGAAAAAAACATCAATGTTTAGTGATGGGTGATGTCAACTGCTGTTGACAAGGGGACCAAAGAAGCTAAATATGTTGAAATACCAATATCATAAGAGTAATTCATGAATCACTATTATCTTAGTTCACCAAATAATTTGTTGCTTATTTGACTTGGGGTTGTAAAGTAAGTCTATCCTGTTTTTAAAAGATCATCAAAAAAGAATAGTACTTAGAAAAATATACCAGAGTATATGAAAGAATGAGTAATTACGGATTTCAGTTATACTTCTCCCTATGTTTTTGTATATGAATTCATAGTTTAATACTACATATGTAAATGATACACATATTTTTTTCCTGCTAATAGAAAAAGACAAGCTAGCCAGCCAATTTTTCCTCTCTAAGAAACTACTTCTAAAAGTCAGTACCAGATTAAACCTCCTGCTATTCAGATCATTATTGCTTAAACTAGGTCCTCTGAGGAGGGCAATATTTTGCAATCTCTCCCTGCCTTCTCTTAGAGTGAATGTTAGTTTCAAAATACTGCAGGCAGCACAATGAATATTCAATGAGAAGTTCGCCTGTGACACCTGCTTCTTCTGCAGAGCTTTAAGGCTGACTTTAAAAGCTGACAGAGGAATGATATTATGTGCCTGTAAAAGCAATGAGTTTCATTTAAGGAGGTATTTATTAAAGCTGTCATGGATGGCCTGATTAATGTAGTACCTTAGTGAATTTATTATTTCCCAAGAAGCAGCACCAAGTAATATTTTATGTCAAAAATAGGTATCAGGATTGATCCTCCTGTTAAACCCTCAGTTTTATGGCTAATCTGATTCTGTCAGAAAAGTGGATGTTATTTTTTAGTTAGGTAATTTAATATAAATATATATATATGTTTTAAGTTATGTATATATTTGTATTTATCACAGATTTGCACTGTGACTAAAAGAAGTATATTGTGACTTGTATAAGGAATTAGGAAAGTTTAGATGTGCAACTGCAAAGATGTAAGTAGACAAACTGCATGTGTTCAATCCGATTAATCATTAGGATTCTTCAGAAACTAGTGTCTGATATCTGTCACATACACAAGTATTGCTAATCAGCTGCAGTGCTGTACCAGAGAAAACCTGTGCAATGTAAGAAAGCAATATATTATATGACATCTATTAAATGCTTGTTTAAGCACACAGTGCCAGGAACTCCCTGTTCAGCAGCTGGAGCATCTTGTGAAATGTCCAGTCTGTGTATGTACATGCATACACAAACATATTTTTATGGGTTTGGTTTTGTTTGGTTGTTTTTTTTCTAGATGAAAGATCAGATGTACAATGTCCACATAGACACTAACAGCTTGGTAAGTGAGGAAAAGGTTAGTGAGGCAAAAAATTTCATCTGCTCAGAAGAGTTAGTTAAATTGCTTAAAACAAGAGTCTTGTTTAAAGAGTTGTCACGAGCAGGAAGGAATCTGAGAATTGCTGGTAGCTAAAGTATTTCCTTGGATCCAAGTTGTAAGATCTAATAGACAGGGGACTTGCTGTCTAATGATGCAACAGAACCCTAATCAGAAAAAAGTTGGTGTTGGATGAAACCTGGTTATTTACAATGTCAGCTGGGTTATTGTGAGAGACTGCAACGGTGAGGCCCACCATTACCATAGCAGATGTGTTGTCTCAACATCGCTAAACTCATGCCATCACCACAGTGAATACATTGTTAAGGCAGGAAGATAACACCACTGCCACTGCAGAGATTTATCTATACCTTGTTAAAGGAGGAAATCGAGTGATGCCATGGAGCAACAGGGGAGGCTGATCCTGCAAAACTTAACCAAACCCCTGTGCATGTGCCCAGACTTGGGGTCAGGCAGGTCAAGGTGCCTGGAGGCCCCTGAGGAATGTTGGGCACATACACCATTGTCGGGTAGAAGGTGTGGTTGAGCAGAACGGTTTGTAACAACTCTATAACAAATGGAACCAACTAACATGGGACGGGACATTCTCCCACCAGACATGAAAACGAATTGGACTGTCGGGATGCCACAGCTCCGGGGCGGTAACTATTGTTCTGAACTCTTTCCTTTTTGTTTTCCTTCTTTCTTTCCTTCCTTTCTCTCTTTATCTCTCATGCTCTCTCCCTTTGCATTCGCAGACTTATTGTTGGGCAAATAAAGTTCCTTGGCTTTTGACTCCATTTTGAGTCTTAATTCTGTTCCCGAGAATACAAACAGAATCACGCTCCAGTCTCAGACTGGCATGCAACAGTTATTAAAGATAAGAACTCCTGTGTTTTCAGGGAAAGTTGGTAGGTTACTAAACACGTGCTGTAACTTGTTGAGTTTTATTAGGTGAAAAACAGAACTACAGCAAATTATCTTTTCTCTCAGACTCTCGTTTGCTGCTTTGGTAAACTGTCTGCATTACTTTGTCAGCTGAAGTGGTAAAGAAACACTCCATCTCCCATGGAAAGCAGAAACAGCTTAATTGTGGCAGCATGGAGTGGGATAGCTTCTGGCCAGGAGGGAAGGTTAGGTGCACTGTGCTGGGCTTCCTGCCACTGTGGTTCTCTGCCTTCCTGGGCCTGATGACCTGATCAATTGCCATCTGCCATTGTGGTCAGGGAGGGGTGGGGAAGGGAAAATGCACATGTTTTTTCAAATTCTTCTTCTTGAGTGTGGTGTTAAAGGAGGTGAGGGAGGATTTATTTCAGTTTGTTCAGAAGCCTTAAATCTAAAAGTGTGTTGTTGGTTGTTTTTTTCATTTCTTTTCCTTTTTATTATGATAAAGTATCAGAAGATGACTTATTAGAGTGGAACTGCTGGTGTAACCTTAGCTATACCTATAAATATAGTCGTGTGTGTATGCTCAGGGAGTATACACTACTTTCAGTATGCCCCCAGTAGCAATTCTGTGAAATTAAAATTATTTGTTCCTTGTACCTTTGAGAGCATGATGAATTCTTGGTATGCTATGGAGCAAAAAGGCTTTCTGTTTTCTGTCATTGCCCTGTACGTGCATATGGTTGGTGGTTAGCTACTGCCAAAACCTTGTGTTCCAGATTGAAAAATTACAGGCTGAGATTTCATGTAATGTGTGAATGCATATGGGTTGTTGAGGGATAATGGGATGACTGGTTTTGGGGTGGGTTTTTTTTTCACATTCTAGGATAGTTTGATGAGTAGCTGTGAATAAGGGTCTGCTTATTTTTGTAACACTAAACCAAACACTGCATGTCACTTTTTAATATACAATATCCATAGAGTAGTGGTCTCTTTTGACTTATGGAGAAATACTTATAAAAAGGAATATTTTAATATATAATTTATTACTCTTTTTTTACTTCTAGGAGAGAGATTAAAGTGAACAGATTAATCAAGACAGCTAGTTTCAAGGTGTGTTCAGTGTTTTTTACAAAATGCTTAAGGCACATAAAGAGGGATACTTAGTGTCTACTTGTTCAGGATGAGAGAGATTCCTCAGAATATTTCTTTGGAAGCATTCTCTGGAAGCATCAAGAAACCCAGTGCTTTTTACCAATAGCAAACAAAAGAAAATAAATTAAATAAAATGTGCTCCCAGGGAACAATTTTAATTCAGAAGAAATCCGCACTACCACCCTCCCTCCCCAACCTCCATTTCTACATTTTTAAGAAGTAAGAATAATTAGGAACACTTTGGAATGGAAGAAGCTTGTGGGGTTTTGTTGTTTTTCTCCAACATAAGCTCTGGTCTTTCTGTTTTGCCTTGTTGCTTATGCAAGAAAATCCAAGAAGAGATAATGCAAGTGTCTTCCAAACTCTCCTTTCTCTAAAGCCTTCTTTTGCGTAATGAAATCATACATATTTTTGTGCCTTAAAGTAATCCTAGAACTACAGAGCCCAGAAAATTGAATATACATGTTTTGAAAATACTGATGCTGTGTACAGAATCTAACACTGAGTAATTGTCATCACCTGAAAAATACTTTATTCACTTCAGGGTTTAAGAAAAAATATATTCTAGACTTAAGAACAATGAAGAATATACTTCCACTGAGGTCATGAAGCAAATATCCTAGCTGAACTCCTTTTTTAATGAGAAAGACATGATTTTAATGAGAAAGAGTTAATTTGATATCTTCATAGTAGAGCTTAACTGCACAGTGACCATACCTGCCCAGGTTATACCTGTAAAGAATCCAAGAATAATGTTAACAGGTTTCAGATCAATAGATTTATCTGAAAACTTAATGATTAGTATAAAGCTGTGTTGTTTTTTCTTCCACTCTTCTTCATTTTTTTCAAACATTTTCTTTGCAAGGGTCTGTTATGCACTGCCTCATTTTTGTCATTTATTTATATAGGCATTTCTGAGAGAAATAATTCAAGAAAGATGCAGTTTTATGAGGCACACCTAATCATTGTTCAGGAATTGATTGATGATCTCTTATCTTCATGAGCCTGTGGGAGGAATAGAATAAAATATTGCTAATTAATGCTGAATTAGATAAACAGCAGTAAATAAATTGATTGTTGTGCAGGAACTTTTAACAATTATTATATAAATTCACAAGCCACCATCAGTGTCTGAATTTAGTAAGCCTATCAGAATGAAAGAAAACAAAACACATGGTCAGAAATATGACATATTTTCAGTTCACATGACTTAGAAATCTTTTTCCCTCTGACTTGTTATAAAATCACACTAGAAATGCTTCAAGAGTAAAGTCATTTAATCCCAGAAAAAATATAACTTGAGATGAAATTACTTCTGGTAATATATATAATGTTTCAAAAATTATAGGAAAAAGTAATGGTAAAAGAGGAAAGGCTTTGACTTCTCATATGTACTGTCCACAATTTTGTTGAAAGCCTCATTACTAAAAATCACATTTCTTGTCTAGATGAGACGTGCAGAATAATGTATAAAGAATATATTTTTTTCTTATTTTTTTAAAAAAGCTATCCTGTAACCTCCTAATTTTAATATTTCTTTTTTCGCAAGATATCTATAGAGGTACACTGTCTGTATTTGTTCTTGTACTGAAGCATTCAATCAAGTTACAGTGTGCTTATACAAATGCATCTAAAGTCACATTGAGCATTCCCCCACTGCTTACATCATGCCTTTCTTGAGGTGGTGTCATAGGCAGCTGTAGCAAAGCTGTTCTTGCTTTTGGACTCTATGTAAGGCCAAGGAGGAGAATGACAAGAGTGACTCCCTTGAAAAAAAACCTTAAAAACATTTCAGTGACGTGCAACATACTTGGCAAAATGCATGGTGCAGGAGATCATACACTATTTTCTAGCCAACAACCAGTTTTCATCTCTGCAGTCTTGTTGACTGCTGTTTGGCACCCTGTGTCTTGTGGTTTGCAGTGCAGATTGCTTTCTGCACACGTCTGCTGTATCACTGTGTTCATGCAGGTAATGGTGAGGATACATTCCAACTCTAATTTGACTTTATATTTGGTACTGGAGAAGCAGAGATCACCCCCAACCAAGTAATGACCAATTTTATTGCTCTTTGTTATAACATGTGAAAGCACAGAAACCAAATATATTATGGGGACTGCCTGAGAGCAATAAAACTCATTCAGCCTGATAAGTTATACGAAACTTAAGTCATTATCGGCATGTGACTTAATGCTACTATTAACAGAAGAATTAATTATTTAGGTTAATGTACTGCTTTCCTTTTCTCTTTTAATAAACATTGTACATCTTTGAACACAAAACCACATGGTATTGTAGTCTCTTCCTACAGCAATCATCTCCTGGTACTTTGGCTTCTTCGTGCCAATTGTTTTGCACATTGAAATTGTTTTGCATTGAAATGAGAAGAATAAATGGCATTAGGTGCTGTAGGAGCAAGAAGTGTTTATGTTTAGTGAAGAGAGGAGAGATTGTTTTTTACCTTCTTAGTTTTTATAAGAATTGGAAGAACAGATTTTTATACATGTTTACTGACCTAGAACAGTAATTAAAACCCATAGTGAGCACAGAAGCTTCTGGCTTACTGACATCTGAGAGGAACCCTTACTCTTAAGATTTTGATGTGCATGGAGACTAAATTTAGAGAGTTTAAATATGAAGACATTAATCTACTTGCAGATGTCAAACTTTGGTACATATGAATTGAATATGTTGTGTTCAGTAGGGTGAAGAAGACTTGCAACTTAACAAGATGAATTTGATATTCAAAGTGGAGCTTTTAATTTATTCAGAGGAATCTCTTTCCTGGTCTTTTGTGCGTGCCTTTGTCCTCATGTGGCTGCCAGTGACATCTGTGGGGTGACACTGACTCTGGGAGAAACGTCTTGTTTGTAGCTTACTCATTCCTCCCTATTAACAGTGAAAAGGCACCAAATGTAAAAAGGTGTCAGTTTTCTCCAAGTTATAGTGACTTCTTGAATACATTTTAAACAGAGAGAAGGGAATAAAAATCTCAGAAGCAATAAAGTATAGCTTTGACTTAATAGATGTTTATTTTGGAAAGGTTCTGATGGTTTTTCACCTTTTACAATACTTGTCTTGCGTGCAGGTTATGGAGTACATAGCAGCCGCAGGTGTTAATAAACTTGTTGTGAAGTGTTGCTTATATTTTCTTGATAAGCCTGAAGTACCATTTAAAATAATTTTAGATTACTAGAAACAAAGAAGAAAAACTAAAACACCTTCCCTCTTGCTTCCCAGGCTCAACTTCACTCCTTCGTCCCCAAATCCTTTACCTCTCCCCCTGCCCCAAGAGGCACTGGGGAATGGAGAATGGGGAGTTATACATCATCCATAACAACTCTTCTCTGCCACTCCTTCCTCCACATGTGTTTCCCCTGCTCCAACATGGGTCCTTCCCATGGGCTGCAGTCCTTCAGAATAAACCTGCTCCAGAGTGAGCTTTCCATGGGTTTCAGTTCCTTCAGGGCTTGTCCACCTGCTCCACCATGGCATTCTCCAAGGGCTGCAGGAGAATCTGTGCTGGAGCGCCTGGGGCACCTCCTCCCCTCCTTCCCTCTCCCCTCGGGCCGGCCGGGCTGTTCCTGACCTGTTCCTCCTCAGCGCCGGCAGCGCTGCCCTCCCTCGCGCAGGTTTCCCCACGGCCATGGCGGCCATGGCGGCTGCTGGGCCCGGCCGTGCCCTGCACTGGGGCCGTTGGAGCCGGCTGGAACCGGCTGGAACCGGCTGTGCCCGGCACGGGGCAGCCCAGGCTGCTCACCACAGGGGTCGCCCCCGGCCCCCTGACAGACCCTCCATACCTGCACAACTTACACTTGCCATCAGGAGTTTCTGTTCTCCTAAGAAATATATGAAAAGACAAAGGGGAAAAATGTGTCATTGTCAGTCTGGAAACTGCTGTTTTCTCATAAACTACTCCAGTAAGTGAATCTACCAAAGAATCAGCATATCAAGATAGTTAAAAGTGGTGTTTTGTTTTTTTTTTTTTTTTTCACATCCATTTAATTAGCAAGAAAAATTACCATGTTTCCTGCAGGAAGCATTTCTACAGTTGAGCATTGCTTTGAACAAAGAACAAACAGACATAAATAGGAATATTGTCTTTAATGCATGATGTTTAAAAGATGAACAGAAAAAAATTACTTTAATGGAGAAATTTGCTATGGAATTTACAAAATTTGGGAATGGGCTATTTTGAGCAAAAGGTCTGTTGCAGTAATGGGGACTGAAAGTGTGTAGGAGGTAAGCAGAGGAGGCAAGCATGCCACAGTGGGAGTATTTTCACCCCAGCATCCCTAAATTTTTCACCTCCAATACTCATCCCATCTCATTCAAATGTTTGACCTGGTCTCCAAACCGAGCATCAATAAATAACCCAGTAAAAGTGTGGTTGCTCTTTTGATCAGATTGGTGTTGAGGTCCATGTGTGAGTGGTGCTCTGGGGAAAGTAATGCTGCCCCATTACCCCCATGCACCCCTGAAATGGAGGAGTTGAAGCTCATCCAGCAGTGGGAGCCTCGTAGTTGGTAGCTGAGTTGCCATGAGGCTTTAAAACTGGAGATAATCTCTTTTTAAACAACATTAAAAAGAAAGTTGTGAGCTCCTTGGGAAGCTAGTATAGAGAAATCAGGATGAAGCCAGGCCAAGCGCATGCACATATTCAGCACAAATACTCATTTTCATTGAACAAAATAATGAAATTGGAGCTTAATACTGGCTTTGTAGGCAGTATTTGTATTTAAAAAGAAAAAATAGCAATAAACCCCCAAGATAATCTTTGTGTTAGTTTATTGGTTTTTATTTTCTTTTTAGTGTACTAATGGTAAGGCAATCCTAGGACCTTGACAGCCTGAGCTTCAGACAGAAAAAGGAAGAGTGAAGATTTGCATTAGTCAGTTGGAAGAATAAGAAATAAAATAACAAAACCTGAATGTTTCTTAAAGAACATTGTTGAAACAGTATAAAATAAGAATATAACAGTGTTGTTCCTGGAGTTTTTTCTTGTGGTCATTGTAAGAATACTTACTAGACAAGGAAAAAAAGCAAACATACAGCACCGGCAGAGCTTCAATGGCCACCCTCAGAAGGGTAAAGTAAATCTGGCCTCAAGCCTCCCAGAACCAGATCAAATGTCATGACTAAACTATACAAGTATTGATTTTAATGTTGTTGTATTGTTCAAGATATTTAAATGAGAGTTAGATGGGTTAACTTTTTAGTGACAGCTGTATTCTGGACTAGACTCATCAGTCCCGTTCATAGTTTCAAACCCATACTTAGTAAATTTCCTAGGCAGGCAATCTCATACCCAGACTAATTTGTTTGGATTATTACTGTTGGATTGTCAATTTTTTTAACATTCCAATACTTGAAGTATCTGATTCATAGGCTAAAGAAGGCTTTAAGAAGCTGACCACCACATCATGTACTGCACACTAATTAGATGAAGGAACCCTGAGCTTTCAGACAGTACTAAAGATTTGCCTGGATGAGAAACACCAGTGTGGTTCAGAATTTAGTGACAACTAAAGGGGAGTAAGAATGAGGGGACTTCAATTGACAGAAATCTGAGAGTACAAGATCACTAAAAGGATCATTTTTTTTTGATCTGTAGGTATGATATTTCATCATAGGAATGTGATAACTACTACTAACACTTTGTTCTTTTCATTCCATTTTATCACCATTTTGAAGAAATTAAATATGGTATAGCTGCCATACTAGTAATTGGGTCATTTATAGTGTTTAACTGCAGACCTCCAGGAAAAATTCTGACACATACCGACCTCCTTATCAGATAGGGATAGAACTTGGTTGGCATTTGAGCTGCATGGTTCAATATTGCCAACTGACTTAAGACTGTTATAAAAATGTAATCTGGGATCTAGCAGTCATTTAACAATTTTTCTGAAACTGTTTGCCTTGTTGCAACTTTTCAGTTAGTTGACAGGTGTCCTACACTTAACTTTGTTGTCTCAGATTATGTGACAATCAGTTGAATTGTTTTTCAAAACCTGATGTAAAAGTGTATGGTAATGGTGCATATTACTATGTTAAAATATATTAAAAATAATAATATGTGTATTGAATAACAATATCAGTCACTAGGAAATGAGTTATAGATGATACACTCAACACACAGGACTAGGAACAGAAATATTGTGTAGTCATTTCATATAAATGGAATACTGGATGTAAGAATTTGTTAATTCAGGAATAAAAACTGCCTTAATACTTTTTCAGCTGAGGAACAGGACCATTCTTTTCCTGCTACATCAGATGGGAGACTGATGAAAGCTTATGTGTCTGCTTTTATCCTGTGTGTGGCAGGTTACTCAGGTTAAATCTAAATCAAAACGCTTACTCTGTTGAGAAGAACTACCATGTTTCCTACCTACCAGATGTGAAGGGTTATTTTGGCTATTGATTTTGAGCTGCAGTTTATAGTGCTCCAGCAGTAATAGTTGGGAAGAAATACTTGGAATAAATTTATTTAACTGCAGAAAAGCCTGCTTTCTTTCCAGGTATCTCCTGTGCTGCTTAAACTGTTTATGGTATGTGAATCTAGTATGTGGTTACTGTCTCTTTCATTTGGAAATACCTATACAGGGCAGTGAAAGGTGCCACATTAATAATTTTGTGGTTTTTATAAAGTTTTTGAAAAAAAGAGGTGGTTACATGGCTAGTAGCATAGCATTGTCTGTGAATGGAATATGATAAATCACTTGCTGTAATTCAGGAAGACCCGGCTACATAGGTTTTGACTTAGAGATGAAACTTTTGTGACAGACTCAGAATTTACTTTTATGCTCAGTATGTTCAACAAAGGGCCAGGTATCTCCTGCTGGTATAGTTATTCACAGTGTTAAAAAGTTTGTAATATCAGCACGACCTTTGTTTTCAACATAGTGGTGTTTTTCAACTGCCTTGTTCTGTATTGGATTTTGGTTTAGCTGTCTCCTTGAAACACAACAATACTTTTGAGCAGAAGGCTAAAGGAATTGAATGGGTTATGTTAACAGCTATACCAGTTTTATAGTAACTAGATTAATAGGAGCTATACTAGATTTTCATTGTAAATGTTACTTTTTGCTCATTAGATACATAGATTCCTTTATCTTCAGAGGCTTGTCTCTGTCTTTTTTTTTTTCTGTCTTTTTTTTTTTTTTTTTTTAACCTTAAAGTGAGAATGACAAAAGGTAGAGTTAAATTTAAAAATTGCCTTCTAAACTGCTGGGAACATTTTGTTCAATATTCACTTGAACTGAAGTTTAGTAGACGGTAACTTAGAGCTGTACATAGCATTGGTGTTCAATGGAAAAGTATATATAGCAGAGGTGGACAACTGTGACTACATTCAATGTTCCTAAGACATTAAAAAAGGACATAAATTAGTTGTATAAAAGATATGCTTTGCCTGTCTTGCCATTACCCTTTTTTACAACCTGATGAAATGTTAGGTGAAATTAATTAACTTTTAAACTTTTACTAAGTTATTTTTCAAGAAACAAGGAATTCTGGAGTAATTATCTCAGAAGATGGGCCTTTATTTTGTCCAGTATTTCTTGTGATTTTAATGGGAAATCTAAGCTAGGAAGAAATGAGTCCATTAAAATGTACATTGTTGATCACTGTATCTGGTGGTTTGATCTTGGCTAAATGCCAGGTGCCCATCAAAGCTATGTATCACTCCCCTCCTCGACTGGACAAAGGAGAGAAAAAATAACAAAAAACTCATAGGTTGAGATAAGGACAGGGGGGTCACTCAGCAATTACTGTCATGGGCAAAACAGACTTAATTTGGGAAAATTAGTTCAATTTATTACCATTCAAATCAGAGTAGGATAATGAGATATAACCCCAAAACTTAAAAACACCTTCCCCCCACACCTTCTTTCTTCACGGGCTCAGCTTCACTCCTAACTTCTCTTACCCCCTTTTACCGAGCAGCACAAGGAGATGGGGAATGAGGACTGTGGTCAGTTCATCACACATTGTCTCTGCCGCTCCTTCCTCCTCACACCCTTCCCCTACTCAAGTGGGGGGTCCTTCCCATGGAATACAGTCCTCCATGAATTTCAACCTCTTTCCCACAGGCTGCTGTTCTTCATGAACTGCTCCAGCATGGGTCCCTTTCATTAGGTTCAGTCCTTCAGGCACAGACTGCTCCAGTGTGGGTCCCCCATGGGGTCACAGTTACAAGTACTGCCAACAAACCTGTTTCAGCATGGGCTTCTCTTTCTATGGGTCCATAGGTCCTGCCAGGAACCTGCTCCAGCATAGACTTCTCAGCAGGTCACAGCCTCCTTTGGGCACATCCACCTGCTCTAGCATGGGGTCCTCTGCAGACTGCAGGTGGATATCTGCTCCACTGTTCAACTCCATGGGCTGCAGGGGAATCTTTGCTCTGGCACCTCCTCCCCATCCTTCTTCACTGACCTTGGTGTCTGCAGAGTTTTTTTTCTCACATATTCTCAATAGTCTCTTCTGATGCAATTTGTTGCACAAGGTCTTTTTTCCTCTTTTAAAATACGGCACTTCCACTATTGCTGATGGGCTCAGCCTTGGTCAGCGGTGGTTCCATCTTGGAGTCAGCTAGCATTGGATCCATCAGAAACAAAGGAAGCCTCTAATAGCTTCTCACAGAAGCCACCCTTGTAGCCTCCCTGCTACAAAAACCTTGCTAATACAAACCCACTACACTGTACACCTCTGATGACAGATTATAAAAAATGTCTTGATATATAATTCTTCCATTATATATTGAACATAGTATTTTTGTAATGTCTTCTATATTTAAAAATGTGTAATCAAGTAACATGTTTTCTAAGATTTACTTATGAAAGAATATGCATCTGAAGGGATTTCCCATCTCTTGGACTTTGTTATCTATTAAATAACATGCTTAATTAATGAATGTGTATTATGCAAAAGCTACAACCTTCTAAAATTTAAATTACCCTCTCTTTACAAATCCTGGTTCTGAAATCTTGCAAACTCAAACAACTTAATCCCTCCCTCACCATTTCAGGCCATGCCTAGACCCTCTCCACACCTCACTGAAGCTTTCCAGAGACAGTGGTGTAAAATGTTCTCACTGTTTTAATTGCTTTCTTCAGATACTTTCTGTATGGACAACCTTGAATAGAGCAAAAAATCACAGTAGTTTTATAATTTTCTGCCATCTCTAAGAAATTGTAATAGATCGTGAAAAAGCTTCATACAGTGAAGAAAATATTGACCTACTTTATAATGTGGAATCCAAACTTTTAGTGCATAATTAAAAGTATATGTTTTTCAGAGGTGCTTTTTTTCTTTTCATGTTTAGATGATAGCACATTCATATTTGCCTATAAAGAACTTGGAATAAGAAAAAGTAATACTCTCATACTCTTGTATAGTTCTTAACACAATGGGATTTGTCATCATTCTTGGCTCCTCTTGCAGTGATATCAACGATCAACAGTGAATCTACTGAAGCTTCCAGGGGCCTATACCCACCTTATGTCCCTTTTAACTGAAATTTCTTTTATTGGAACAATTTTGCTGTTGTAAGGGAGGAGGAGGAAAGAAGCTATGGATGGAGAGCTGTAGTTAGGGTTGATTTAGTGGGTTGTTCTGAACATCAAGATGAGGAGATCATGGCACTGATACAGGGGGTGTGAGATGAGTTGCTAGTTTGGTGGAGGGAGGAGGGTTGGACCTAGCAAAGTTTTTTGCCTGTGACATAGAAAGTTTAGAAAGCAGTCTTGGGGATGTTGAATGGATGGGTCACTGGGCCACCTTTCTGGGTAGCAGGACTAGACATAAGCTCTGGCCATGTAGCGGCAGTAGCAGCTGGAATGCTTTGAAGCAGTGATAATTTCGTTTCCAGAGGGGAGGTGAAGTCCAAGGCTGCAGACAAGCAATCATCTCAGCTCTGATGTCTGTGATAGACCATAAGAGATGATGATGAGGTTTCTCCTCCTGATTTCTATTATCTCAGTATTTTACTTTGGATCAGCAAATTTTGAGGAAACTGCTTACGCTGTTCATATTTGACAGGAAGCATATACGGATGAAGATTTAGGTAAGCCGTTCCTAACTGGGGCTGTGCTCTAGGAAGTCGTGTTTTCCTCCCCAAAAGATATCCTTTTGATGCTCCTTTAGCAGCTTCAGAAAAATGTGGGTTAGAAGCTTATTTGCTGCAGCAGCTTCTCCAGGAGTGTCACAACTCGGATCTAAATGGAAGCCTTGCACCTTGCAGAGCTGCCCTGCTGGTTACCATTACCAATGCCAAGTCCTCCAACCCTCACCTCACTCTGTTCACACTCGAGCTACATAAGAGAACACCATGCCAATTTTCTGCTACTTCCTAAATCTTTACCATTATCTGTTGTTTTCTAACATTTAAATTCTTAATAGTGTATTATAAATTCTGGTATAAAAGTAGGGGATCTATATAAAAAAAAAAAACCAAAAACAAAACCAAAAAAAACAGTTCTTAGTGATACCTCACTTCTAGTTGTGTTCCTGCTCTTGATTTGGCTTAGTATTAGTAGAGACATGTTCTGAAAATATAACATTCACCAAAGCAGTCTTTTGCAAAACATTCTTATCAAACTAGTCCTGTGTATCAACTTCCTAAAAGCCTTTTATCACACATATATGGCTGCATTTTCCCAATATTAGATTGAAAGCTCTTGAATTTCTACAGCCTTTTGATAAATGTGACCATCTGTGTTATAAAAAATCAAAGACATACATAATTTTGAATACTAGCATAGTTTGTTTGTTTGTTTGTTTGTTTGTTTGTTTTTTTTATCAATGCTTTCAAGAGTTTGGGGTTTTTTTTGTTTCTTTACTACTGTGCAATGTATTTTATATTTAAAGGTGCATACACATATATGTAAAGGTAAAGAAGTAAAAGGAATTTGTTGTTTAATTCAAAATATTTATTAAAGAAATAGTTGCATGCAACTGGCATTGAATAAGTAAAGAAATATCCCTGAAGCAAAAGAAAACATAAAATCGGGATGCTAATAATGGTGTGCTGGGGTTAAACTTTTAAGATTTTTTTTATATTAATTTCCTGGGTGGCTTGTATGTCTTAAAAGAAGGAAAGTAAAAATTAGTGTCAGACTAAGAGGGATGCTGCTCAGACTTGGCTGTGTAGGATCAAGAATTGCAGCTAGAACAGATGCGTCAGCCGATACTTGTTTCAGGTAAGCTGCTTCCTCAGGGCTGCAGCTCGTTCATGTGAAGACAGAATCCATGATGATTTAGTTACATTAGAAAAGCTTCTTGGTCTCATTCATGGGAACTGCGGAAACACATGGGACAACACCTAATCTATAGTCTTCCTGGCTACAGCAGAAATCTTGCTGCTTTGCCATCTTGCTTGTGCAGGGGCAGACTGATTTTCTCTAGACTGCTCTCGAGTGACTATTAAAATTGATACACATAGTAGGCAACATCCATGTTGGCAGGTGTCATTCAGCACACAATGCTTTGAAATTGCCCTATAATTCAGATTTTTCTAACTATTGATGAAAGAAATCAGACTGATTTTAGACTTCCTCTAGGAATCAATGCACAAAATAAGGTATATTAGGAGCAATTATTATGAGCCTTCACCAACAGAAGGTTTTATTATACCTTTTACTGATTTGCTGCTGGGTTCATTATTACTGCTCAATGATATAGGATGATTTTTCCTACTTTGGGCAGCTGCTTTAATAAACTTTGGAATAATGGTGTTATGGAAAAATCCCACTATATCAAAATGAAGGGTGATGACTGGTTTGTTTTTATTTAGTATTCTGTAACTAATACACAGCCAGGTAGAAACTTTCCAGCTTTTTCTACCACACTGTTTTTTTTATGTAGTATTATAGCCCATCCTTGTTTACTCCTTCTATTTTTAGGAATGGTGCTATTCAGGACCAATGTTTTTCTGATGCATTTTTTTTTTCTTAAATTTTCCAATATTGAAAAAATCTATATTTGCCTTATTTTTCAGTGGTATTTGTTAATATGAGTAAAGCTATTTTACTTTTTTCATTTTCATGTTGTCTAATCATGTTCAAAAATTTTCATGTTGTCTAATCAAAACTACTGATTCCAAAAAAGATGTGGGTGTTTTTTTCATTTTCATGTTTTCTAATCATGTTCAAAAATTTTCATGTTGTCTAATCAAAACTACTGATTCCAAAAAAGATGTGGGTGTTTTTTTAAAAAAAGCACAATGGAAAAAGCATCTCATTGCAGATAGCTGCTTACATTGTGTGAAATACCAGTTTTGTCTTGTGTAATATACACTGTGAAGACTGGTGAGTCTCTCAAAAATGTTGTTCAGAATGGTAGAAAATTAAGAAAGACAACAAGAATAATTAAGGCCCTGGAAAGCCTCCAAAATTAAGTACAACTGAAAAAGTTTGCCTGTTTTAGGAAACAGACAAGAGTATTTAAAACATGATTAATGTATATATAGCCTTCTAACCAACTTTGGAGGCAAGAAGAGTCTTAGTTCACTGGTCTTTAATTAACATCTCTTCAAGCCCAAGAAGCTGGGCAAGTGAAGCTAAACTGCTTTGATTAGTCTGTGAGCTATTTCTTCTCCCTTGCAAAAGCTGACTCAAATGGCTTAACAAAGCAAGGAGGGAAAAAAAAAGAAAGTTAGAAGGTGAGGAACATGAGATATCATATAGAGACCTGTGGCTTCAAGACTTTCTCTCTGATTTGGTGAAGCAACTGCTGGAAAAAATTGTTTTTTTTTCCCATGTGCTGTTAATAACCCCCTCACAGTTCATGTTTACTGGCCCCAAAGCAGTTTGGCAGAAAACAGCCTCAGCCCAGCTACGGTTGATCCTTCAGCATCAGCTGTCTGCCAGCCAACACAACTAGCTTCTTCCTTAGCTCTTGCAGCTGCTTTAATTCTTTGGTGACTTTTGCTATAGCAGGATATGTCAGTGTACAGGGTTGCAGAAGAAAACTTCATGTCCAAGAAAGATTTTAAAATGAAGTCTCACAGTATTTAAACACAGGAGTGTTACGCTTAAACTTTGTAAGTCACTGCAAAACATTAGGCATGTGACAGACATAGTTCAGTCAAGCTGTTCTGCCCAATATTATTGCAACTCTGCAATTTCCACTTTGTTAAGATTGTTTTTAAGACAACATAAAAGTAAGTTAAATTTAAGTTTCAGTCACAGTCATTGATTGATATCTTACATTCAGCTTTATTTTTTTCCACCGACTATCAACAGAATGGATTCATTTCACCATTTCTGTGAGCTTGGCAACCCTTTTTGTTTAGACTATGCTTGTGGTCCAAATGTGCAAATTTTTGAAATACCTAGTGTTTGAAGTGAAATGTTAAAGAAGTTGAATTTCAGATCCCTATATTTGTTAGAACAGAAGGGGCATGTCTTGGAACTGAAATGTAGCAAATGAATAAAAAGAAATATGTGTAATGAGGGTGCAACTGAACCCAAGAACTTGGTAAGAATAAATATTTTTTTTAAAAAATACTGATATAAGTAAGAGACATCACTGAAGTTACCAAGTATAATCATTTTTGAAAAGCTGTTAAACCCAATACTTCACACGTTAAATTCTAATTATAGGCAGCCTGCATGATCCAGATTATCCCAGATTTGCTTACTACTACTAAATTCTTATTTATTCATCTGAAGGATTTTGTACTGGCTATTAATTCAGTATTCTTCCTCTGATAATGGCCAGTTAATAGTTTAACGTGTGGAACACTGGATTTAACAGTTCTCAAACATTTGTCTGTTATTCATACCAATATTAGTCCTTTTTTTGGAATCTTACTAAGTTCTTGGATTCGTTTGCATCTTGTATAGAAGTTCATGGAAATACAGAGCACTTTCAGTAAGCTTCTGGAGTAGTAGTTGCTCACACTTTTACTTTTCCCAAGCAATGGCAAAATCTCAGCTCTAAATCTGTCTTGAGCAAATATAAAAAAAAAACCCCAAAACAACAACCAAACAATCAAACAAACCATATGTGGCCTTTTCTAAATTTGCAGGGAAACAGGAAGAAAA
Organism: Falco punctatus; assembly: GCF_963210335.1. Classification (NCBI taxonomy): domain Eukaryota; kingdom Metazoa; phylum Chordata; class Aves; order Falconiformes; family Falconidae; genus Falco; species Falco punctatus. The sequence goes on along the minus strand of NC_137581.1, from coordinate 104,316,109 downwards.
GACAGATTACTTGGCATTATTACAACCTTCCCTACCTGTTGTCTTTCCCCTGTACTTAAAGAGATTTAAAGTAAAGTAGTTGCACATACAGTGATTCATTCTTGTACAATTTTACTGTTGTATTTTCCTTTAATTTTGAGGGAAGTTGAACTGATCATATTGCACAGAAAATCCTCTGAAAGAAAGGCTATTTTGAAAAGATACTGAAGTCCATAAATACTTTAATTAGTTATTTAGGGAAGATTGTGCTGTATTTTGTGCATAATGAGTGTCTGGCTAGATGAGCATAAAGTTAATCAAGTAATCATTTGAGGATTACAAAGGAAATATTAGCAATTTTTTTTCTATTCCTCCCTAGAGTTTAAAGAGCTGCCCTTTGTTTTAAAACAAATATAAATCTAAGAAGCAGCTATACAAAAATCTTAACTAGGCAATAGCAGAACAGTCATACTTAGAGGAAGTATATTTTAAACAGTATATAATTTATTTCCTCTGTTCCTAAGGTACCTGTTTCAGAGAAGTTTTGTAGGAGGTGGTCTTTTTCTATCGTGATTCACATGTAATTTGACATACAATTTTCCATTAAATCCCAGCTATCATTGTAACCCTGTACTTGAGTAGATATTCTGAAAAAACAATTATGCTTTTCTGAGCTGTCTTGGTCATAGTAAAAACTGCTTTTTGTTTGTTTGCTTTTGTATGCATCTCTTAGGACTGTATTTAAAGTAAGATGTTAATTCAAAACATTGGAGACCAAAAGGAGAACTGGAAAGACTTTCACTCTTTTTTACTAACCACTTTTTTGTCCCTTCCCTCAATTGAACATTGTCAGCCATGTGAGGCCTGTCAAGATTAAGAGGTTGTTCTACTGAAAGAAGACTATCACTGTAAAGACAGATTACAGATAGGCAGTCTCTGTTTTATTATTTTATTTAAAGATATATATATATTATTATATACTTTTTAAGTGCTGGTGTGTTTTCTCTCTCTTTTCCCTGTATCGTGCATCTTGGAGCAACAACAGATGCTGTGGAATGCATCTGAGAATATGCTGTGGCAGTCGGTGCTCATCTGCTGCTGGGCAGCAGCATTGTATGAACTCCAGATTCAGACGAAGAGACTAACTGGACCATGCTGCATTTGTCAAGGAACAGATAGTTTAGGTACTATGGCAATTTTATTGGTTTATTATGTTTGCAATACTAGATTTCAAATGTTTCCAGGGTTATCTGGCAGCTCAGCAAGGTTTTGAGGATCTGAATTTTTAGGTTAGATGGTAACAGCCCCTTAGTACATCTGCATTCTCATGGATCCTAGCCATACCTTCACCTTCCAGGAGACCCTAAAGTCTCTCTCAAATCCTTTTTATAGGTATCTGTCTGCACCACCAAGTTCTTAAATATATTTTATGGTTTTGTTCTTTTAGCACAGCTCCATTCTTGTTTCATTGGGAGACAATTTTTCAGAAAATCCAGTTTAGGAAGTGCTACAAACTTCAGTGGGCTAAGTTGAGCTTTGAAGTAAAATCCTTTACCAGTGAGTTGCAGTTAAGTACGTCTGAGATCTGCATGCATGTCTAGCTAAGTTAACTTCATTGCAAACTGCACCATCTCCAGAATTTTGCTGACGGGAAGGGGTTTCTATGGTTTTAAAAAAAAGTGGTAAATTACTTAACTGCTGCATACTGTCTCATCTGCATATCTTAGATTTTAAAACAGTTAAAAATCAGGTGTGGTAGGCAAGAATTACAATGCAGTGAATACTTAAAAAGCATGAGAAACATTACTTTGCTATTTCCAGAGCTGTGAAAAAGGCAGCTTAATATTGTAACAGTGAGAAATGTTAATATTTTAAAGAGTGCATAGAAAACTGAAATTGAATGTTGCATAAATATTTTCTGATTTGGAGAGCATGAAATCTTCAAAACCTTGGTTCTATAGTGGTTTATTTAGTGTATTTTGATCTAAAGAATATATAAGCCAGTTAAATTTTCTCTTTAAATACACTCTATTTGTATTGTATTGTGCAAGTATTTCTCTGGAGAAACTGTAAGATTTATTTATATGTATTATTTTCCATTGTGTTTTAGGACTATTTTTGAAAGGCCAAATGTCGTAAACCACAGTATAACTTCTCTCAGTGATAAGACTTAATCTTTTATATTCAGTATTATTTATTTGTAATCACTTGTTTGCAGAAGACATTGATGAGTAACATTCCAGAGTTGAGAACTGGTTCAAAACCTGTGCTTTTTAAAGCTGATATTCCCACCTTTCATTGTTTATCAGCAGTGGAATTATCATTCACAAAGCTTATTTGAAGACATCCTTCCCCTTACATTATTCTCAAGATTGTTGAAGGCAATAGTTCTTTCAATAGATGTTTCCACCCTAATCTAAGGAATTTAATCTTATGGAGAGAAAAAAAGGAGAATGCTTATAAGTCATCTAAATATCAGAAAAACTCCTTTGAAAGACAGGAAAAACTTAGGAGACAAGTTATTTTGAAAGGCACTACTTCAGCACATAGCCCTTTGGCAGAACAGGTCTCAACAGGCACAACTAAATGAGAAACCTTTTCTTAGGAAGATAAATGGTCAAAACCCAGATGTTCGTCTTTAGTGCATTTGTCAAAGTGTTCTCACAAGACTTCAGGGAGGTAAAGTACACAGGGAATTTTGATAGTCTATTATATACAATAAAAGCATGTAATACAGCATAGAATCAGAGTAATGTAGATGAGGAGTGACCTTGAGAGGTCTCTAGGCCAAACCTCTGCTCAAAACAGGCCCATTTCATTCATGTTGCTCAGTCTTGCCCTGTCAGGCTTTGAGTATCTCCATGGATGGAGTTTTCACAGTGTCTCTGGGCAACTTCTACCATTTTTTGACCATTCTTATGGTGAAAAAAAATTTCTTTTAATCAGGTCAAAATTTTCTGTGTTTTGTCTTGTGCCCATTGCCTCCCTTCTTTCCACTGCATACTTCTGAGAAGAGCCTGGTTCCTTCTTCACAACATATGCCAGTTGTAGGGAGGTGTAGGGAGCAATAAACTCTTCACTGAGCCTCTGCAAGCTGAACAAATTCAGTTTTGTGCTTTTCTTTGTACATTGTGACATCCAGTGCCCACTTGTCTTGGCGGTCATCTGCTGAATGTGGTATGTCAGTGTCTTTCACATACTGGAGAGTCTTAAATGAAGTACAGGACAAGCAGAAGGGAGGAATCACCTCTCTGGACCTGCTGGCCACACTTCTGCTAATAAAGACCAGGATGTGCTTGGCCTTCCTCATCGCAAAGGGGCACTGCCAACCTCCCTGCAGCTTGCTACCTGCCGGGACCTCCATGTCTTTTTCTGAAAAGCTGCTTTCTAATGAGTTATCTAGAAATACTTTAAGGATCTTTTGTATTTTAACCTTATTTCTGTAAACCAAATGCACAGTGTTACTTTTATCTGCTTAGAAAATATTTCTCTGCCCAGATTATGAATTTACATTTTGGGAGGATTAGTTAGGTTTATACTTAATGTAGGATATACATTCTTAGCCTGAAGTGCAAAAGTTACTTATCTGTAACTATGGATTTGATTGGCATGTCCAAAATTAAGTATTAAAAAAACGTTTCATTAGCGGGTATATATGACAACAGTTGATATGATAGCAAAGTAACAAAAAGTCATGTCATACAATTTAAATTTCTCTTTAAGGAGACCTAACTGAGTGGCATATAGAGGTCTCCTACATAAATCTAATCATATCCCCGGCTTTACAGTGTTCCAAGCAGTGGAGCATGCAAGCTACTAATGCAAAATCTTTGGACAGAAAAGAAGAGAATAAGGAGTTATTCTAAGTTAGCATAGCTTGTTTTCTTTGAAACAACTTCTGTTTATGAAAAATTAATAATATGAGAGTGTGGCAGCCCAGCATGCTAGGAGCTAATTTAACTGATGACTGCAGCTCAGTTCCTGACATGCTGGTTTGCAGGGTGGTTAGCTCTGATTTTGCAGTTGATGACATACATCAAGTGAGGCAGGAGAATTTTACCTCATAGTTTACAAAAATAAAAATGATGGAAGAAAGAGTGACAGCTCTGTGCTGATTCTGTGTTTAAAGCTGTTAATATTCTTGGCACTTTATTCTATGAAACTGTAATCATAATATGTTTTTGCATACTGTTAGTGGCAGTGGACATTAACTATGGACCAGAAGGACTAATAACAGCATTTGAAACTATTTCAGCACATTGCAAGTTCATAGCTGGGAAAAAGATTGTGATTGAACTGGCAATAAAACGAAAGATTTTCTGTCGCGACGGAGGGAAGACACAGTCACTCAATATGAGTGATCAGCAGACTTCATTTATTGTCTCTTACAGTCGCCTTTTATGCCTTGTTATAATTAGCTCATACATATTACAAAAGTTAAGCTCATTATTGGTTAGTTGCCTAAATACCAAGCTCGCCCCTAGTTTCTCTTCTGTAGTTTTCTGTTCCCACCTGCAACATTCTTTTCCCACCAAAATCTTCCTGTTATTGTGTAACAAAAACAGCCAAAGACAGTGTATTTTGCTTTACTTCAGATAAGCTGAGAACGATGTGCATTTTTGTCCAGCCAGCTGGACTATGTCTATGAGACCTTTTTTCAGCTAGCCAGTTATCCACAATTTTCTCTCCAACCAAAAGGTACAGGGCTGAGGACAGAAAGGTTGGCTCATAATCATAGAAGATAAGGCTAAGAGTCACCTCAATTAGTCATTGGCTTTAACTCACTCCTCCAAGACAGGGTCAAATCCACACAAGCCTTCTTTAATCTACTTTGTTCTTAAAAATTACTAGTAGTGGGAGACTGAAGAACCCCTAACCTGATTCTTACTTTTCAATTTTTTTTTCAGCTGCCATCTAAAATGAAAGTTTCTTCATATATTTTAACTTGATTATTTCTTGCCCTGTCTTGAATGAATGTGGAGGACATATTGTCTTTTCATTATGAAAACTTTTAGCACATATTGCATACAGTTTTCATGTCTCCCCAGTCTTCAAATAAATCTTTTTCTATAGACTTGCTGTGTCATGACTAAGTGCTTGTATTTGCACAGCTGATTATTCTTACCTAATAACAATTTTCTCTTCCTATTATGGAATTACATCCTACATAATTCAGGGTATTGCTTCAATTAGTCAAGAGCATTTTTTAAATCACATCCTTCCTGGCAGCACTGAAAGCTCTTTGTGCATCTTTCTCCTACCTCCTGTATTCATGCTGCCTTCAAATTCAAGGAGGGTCCTCCATATCTTGCTCATTAATGAAAACATTGAGAAGTACTGATAGCAGTACTATCAGAAGCAGTATATAGAAGTACTGAGAAGCAGGATAGACACTTGGCTGATTTCATTCAAAATAATTTTTCAGTTTGTTTTATTTTTACTGTGAACCTTTGCTAACTACTCTGGTTATGAGTTTTCTACAATATATGAACCCATTTTAAAACTGTTTAATCTACAGTGGTTTATTCAGTGGTTTCTCAGAGTATTAGTATTGTCAAAAGCCTTGCTACACTGAAGAGGCATAGTGTCAAAATACTTTTTATTTATCAGACCTGTTAAAATGATGTAGAAAAAAGTTAATATTGACTCTCATTCCTTTATTATATTTTAGTTGCTCTCAAATAGTTGTTTGGAATAGGTAGCCCAGGATCCTTCTGGTTGCTGAAGAGCAAGAGAAAAAGAAAAGGTTGCTTCTGCTCTCACTTTTTCTCTCAGTGTCTCATTTTGTGCTGTGATCTTTACGGAAGGAGTCTGTAGGTAGTTATTTTTTATTTAAATTTTTAAAAATATATGTAGAGATCTATTTCCAATGTGTATTTTAGGTACTAAATTAGTTCAGTTAAGCATGTTGTTTCCTTGTGTGGTTCTGTGCTATTGGGACTGTTCCATCTATTCCATGACTTCTACAATCCTTCCCGAGTAAAGCATCGGAAATATGGCACAATAGAGCCAGACAGAACTTGGAGTGGCTCATTATAAATAGTGCAGTTGTAGTGCAGACCTCTGGCTCTGTTTTATGAGGTAATTTTTGGCTGTAATTGCTTTTTGCAAAGCAAAGACCATGGAGATAAAGAAAAAAGACTGAACTATGGAGTTTTGCATTTTTTTCATGTACCGACCACATAGTTTTACATTATTTAGGTACTGTCATCGAGTTCTTCAGCACTTTCAAAAATAGGGATCTATATTTTTTTAAGTACTTCTAAGAGTTTAAACATACGTATTCACATTTCATTTGTTTTAAGGAAGACACTCAAATAATGTGCGCTGAAGTGTGAAAAGTATTTGTGCTATTTTCAGTTGAAATTCTGTGGTATGTACTGTTGAACCACGGGCATGCTAGTTGTAGATGTGTCTAGATGTCTAGCTATCTAAACACTATGAGCAAAGGGAACTCAAAATGGGAATCATTCACTTAGAAAAGAGACAGAACAATACAGAGTTCTTGTTAAGAAGCTGTTCCCTATTTATCAGGTAAGAGGCATTCAGGCCTCACTAAATTTTTAACTGGAGTAAACTGTAACCATTGAAACAAAACTACATAGGAGAATGTACATGTCTTTTGTATATTGGATCTATTTAATCAGGTCTCAGTTGAAAAGCTCTCAAATAGGTTTCAGGTTATGGTCTTCCTTTTCTCTGTCTTCAGAACTTGGCCCTTAACCATAAATAACTAATTCTTTAACCAGTTGTTTCATTTTCTGTTCTGTCTTAGGAAAGTTACCTGAAATACTTACCTCATCTAATCGAAGATTTAATGAAACTTTGATTGGAAGAAAGCAAATATTATTTGAATTGAGCCATAGGCATGAATTAAGACTGTTATCACACTTGTTCTACAAAATAAATGAAGTAATCTAAAAATATTCACTTTTTCAAGCAAGGAATTAAATAATTCCCCCTTCATTATTAATTTTATCGACTTTTTCTCTGCCAACTTTCACTACTAGAGGACTGACTGGGAACCTGCTGGAAACAAACATAATGGTTCTGTCAAAGCCAATACAAAGTTAATAGAAATGGAACAAACTGCAGAAGACTCTATCTTCATAATCTTTTTTTTTCTATAAGTTTTCTGTCTTGAATCCAGATTAAAATACTTAATTGAGATAGTTTGCAACTGTGTGATTGTGCATATTTTGAATTAAAACCTTTTCTAGATTGAGTCTGAATGGTAACAGTGAATTAAAACAGAATGGCTTGCTGTTCACTCAAACGACAAAGACACAACAGTGCATTTTCCTCAGATGATTTATGTGAATTACTCAATTTTTTTGTGCAAATATTATTGTAATTTAAGATTTCTCAAATTCAGATGAAAACAGTGGATACTCTCTTACTGTCACCCTCAGTAAATTTTATTTCTGTCAGCAGTTTTCTCTATTGATATCCTCATTTCTCCTTTATTCTACTGCAGATTTCTGCTTCCTGGCTCATGGATCTGAAGAGAAGCAGAATGTGCTGTCTCTTATGTTGCCCAGATCGTGTTCTATATTCAACTTCTTGATTTTGTTAAGAAATTTTTATAGCAGTCTTATTCTGTCTGACTTTGATTTCCCTTATGGAATGAGGGGAAAAAAAATAAAATAAAAAAAAATGAAGAACTTATAAACAGACAAAAATATTCTACAGAAAATCAATGAGGATATGATTTCTCCTTTTTTTTCTTTTTCCTTTCTTTTTCTCTCTTGTCATTTTTAGCTCAGTAGAGACAAAATTACATTTCATCTCTTGGTCCCTTTAGCCTTCAGCCATCATAAATCCTGCAGCCTACCTGAGGATCTTTTAGATCTCCCACAGTATGTGGGGAGGAAGGAGGCTCATGACAGCTCTAGACTTTAAATGAATGCTTGGTATTTTTGACAGGATGGTGTGTCTTTTCATTGGACCTTATTCAGGTCTGTGCTTATTCTTTAAAGCATTTTAGTCTTATTGCATGGCTGGTTTAGTTATTTTGGAAAGAAGATAGACAAGAAAGATGGAGGGTAAAGATGCTTATGTTGGAGGCTCATCAGCTGTAAAAGGGCTATTAGACATGGGTGACTAGTACAATAACTGCTATAATTTCTCCTAAATAACTTTGTCTCAGTATGAATTTGTAGAACATCAGAAGAACTAATATATCCACCTACTTGTAAAAAGTAAGTCTTAATGATTTTTAGTGTAATGACTTTGATTACTAATATGTTGGAACAAGACTATGCACTCATTCTATATTTTTGCTGTAATTATGTTGATGATTCAGGTAAAAATACTTGATCTCCAAATTCTAAAACAAGAGAGACTCTTCAGTTTTATGCATGAAATAAGCTTTCATAATATTTTTTACTTCATTTAGTGGCTCACTGAAGGAAATCAGTGACTGACAACTGATGAACTGTTTAAATTGATTTTATATATGCACTGTATACATGTAACAACTCTGTTCAACTAGAAGTCCACATAACATGATTGGAAATCATTCCTACAACACCTAATCCTCTTTCATTGTAGAATACAATTGCTACCTTTTAATCTTGTTTGCCCAAAACACAATTTTGCTGTTATTCTTCTTCATAAAATGAGTTGGCTAACATGCAATTCTCTAGTCATATAGGAAGGAAAGGGATTACTGAACTAGTCTGAGACAGCAGCTATGCAAATATTCCTTTTAACATTTTTTGTCCGTTATTGGTTATTCATTAATAATGTCTCTATCTGACACTAGCATAGCTGAAGTTGTTTGTTTTCTTTCCTTTTTACCTTTACCAAGCAAAATGTTCCTTCTTAGCGGACAACTTCTCTCTTACTCTTAACTTAAAGGTGAGTATCAGTGAAATGCAAAGAAGAAGTTACCAGTTGTCTTATGAATTGATTATTTTATTTTTTTTACCCCAGAGTATTAGTTTCAGCATTTGAAATGAATTTTAGATATCCTACTATAGAATAGGGAAGAGAACAGAGATTAGAAACAAATCCATTCGTTGGCAGTGAATATGCACAGAATTTATTAAAATATAATGATACATAAAATACTAAAATCAAGATAGAGAGAACACTACTTACACTGCTACTTTTTATCAGCATTTGTCTTTTGATGGATTCTATAATGATCTTTGTGACATTTTTAACTATATAGTACTTCCTCAACTCTGTAAATACAATTTACTTCAAGATACTATCCATTTGTGGTGGAATGAAAGAGCAACTAGCAACATGGAGTCTGTTCTGCAGATCTCCTTAACTTCCCTGCTTTCAATTTTTTGCTATATACATGAAATTACTTCTTAAAATCTTCTCGCTTTAGTCTGAAATAGGTGTACCATGGGTATTGAGCCTGGCAGACTAAGTGCTGTTGCTGAGAAACAGAAGCAATGTCAAAAAAGGTATTTGAAGAGCTCTCTTCTTGACTGCAACTTTCAAAACTCATGAAATGGTGATGATTATGAACCCTATATATAATGCATGGTACAGATCAAGTTTGTTACCTTATTTAGTCTGGAACAAGTTCAAGACAAAGGGAGACAAAATGTTGTTTTAATAGTCAGTAGGGGAGTAAAAATGGCAGAGAATGAAAATGCAAATTGACAACGCCACTAAGAATGGAAAAATACAAATCTTCTGTTAGTTATTTGAAATTCATTTGATTACTTCTACCATAGTAATATGACTTCTCAATATTGATATGCTCTTGGTGTTAACAAAGTAAACCACTATAGGACAAAGGTTATACAATGCATAAAAAAGGATGAGTTATATTAAAATGGATTGGGAGTAAGAATTAATGAGCTTTTTTTTTGTGTGCTTTGATTTCTTCCATAATGGACTGGGGCAGCAATAGCCACAACATATAACAGCAAATATACACATTCATTCATTTTCTATCTGTGTGGCAGCTCTTATACCAGTATGATGCTGTTGTGATGATTCATGATGCAGCTGGTATTTGGAATGAGATTGAGATACTGGTTAATAGGATGGAATTTTGTTTTGCTAGTCTTTAAAGTTTCTTCAGTACTGAAGTGAAATAAATTGCATAAGGTACTTCAGCATGCTGTCAGAAGTTTGTTTACTCACTTTGTAGTAAAACGTATGGATTTGTATCTGATTATACCTACCATTCTGTAGTAAGAATAAATCATTTCCATGTGTGTATACATTTAAGTCCCTGTTCACAAGTGCACGAACAAAAAATTGATACTGCCTCGTAGTTGCAGCCACTAGTCTTAGCAAAGTTGCTATGAAGCCTACTGGCTAGAAAGTTAATGAAATATTGGACTATAGCACTTACAAAGCTATAAAACTGAGTAAGCCATGGTTTAGGAGAGTTGGGGAGGAGGAACTTGTGGACTAACCTTTGGAGTGAGAGGGGCAGGCAGGGGAAAGGGGAAACTTGGTGGTTTAAAAGAAGAATAAACAAGTAATCAAGAACCTACTGTTTTCAGTCTGTTCTTCCTCTGTCTGTCTTAAAACTGAAACATAGAAGAACTCCACACAAAGGCTGAAAAAGAGTATGTGTGTCTGTGGTGGGAGGAAAGAAGGCTCAGAGTTATTTTCATGGAGCATAGCAGGAGCCTGTTTACCTGCCATGTAGGTTAATGGCATTTGGTAGATGAAGTTGTCTTCACAAAATACTGATGCTTGTGCCAGTGTGGTTCATTTACAGGAACTCAGGAAAACAAGCGGGCATGTTTTCAGCATGTAGGTTTATATCACAGCACACTTTTACCTCTAAGCTATAACAACAGAGAAAGATTATCTGAGGCATACAGCACTGAGCTGATACAGGATTGTGCAATGAAAGTTTGCACCAGCCAACAGATTTGTGTTTTTTCTACTGAGGATACTCTATGGCAGAGCAAGCATTTAACTGATAATCAGGCTACAGCAGTGGGTAGGTTTGATTATTAGGTGTTTCTATGTATACCCCTAGGTGTTACTGAGGACCACATGGTGACTTCATCTTGAGCAGGGGTAGTTGCCATGACCATATGTATCAGCGAGATGAGAGGAGGCAGAAGAGAGGTGCTGGACACAGAGTTTAAGCTGTTAAAGAAGAGACAAGACTTGTGAGTGTAGCTCCCCCCAAAAAAAGTGATATAGGGATGTAGGTTTTCGTCTTATAAGAAGCTACCTAACTTTTTTAGAGAAAATGGAGACCATATAGAAAGGAAGGCTTTGTCTAAACACAGTGATGCAGCTAGTGATAACATTTAGTAAAGACTGAAACACATTATATTAGGAGAGATGAACACACAGTTCAAAATGACTCCTACTTAACAGATAAATCTAGGGAAGCTAAAAGTCCTCTTCAACCTATTCATAAATTATTTGGAACAGTGATGAACAATTAGGTGACAAAACTTAGATGATACAAAATTATATTGGTACAGCAAAAACAAAATCCATCTTTGAGGAGATGCAGAATGATTTCATTATCCTGATATCTTAATAACTGAGTAAAAAATAGCAGATGAAATTCAGGGCAGGTGAAACTCAGGGCCGATAAAGGGAAGACAACTCTAGTTACTACATGATTAAGAAAATGTATTAACCTTCACCAGTCAAGGAAAAAGGTTTTAGTGCCATTAAAACACCAACTCAGTGCTCAGAGGTTGTCAAAAAACACGGAGAAATTTTATGGAATGGATGAAAGGAAAGGGAAAACCAAGAAGCACAGCTGTAAGTTGACATATATGTCTTTGTGATGCTCTTAAATCTTGGATGTTACATTAGGTTCTGATGCCCTCATCTCAAAGGTAATGTAATAATTCAGGAAAAATAAGAATAAGGGATATGAAGATTACCAGAGATGTAGAAGAGCTGTAAGAGCTCTAGACTACCAAGAGTGAGTAAAGATAAATAGAAGTAGTAGCATTTAGCTTGGATAAAAATTGAGAAGGCATATTTAAATAACTGTATCCAAAATCATGAAAGAGATTATGGAGAATTATTATTCATGATTTATTGTAAAACAAGAAGTGGAAAGTATCAAATGAAATGGTGAGAGGTTTTAAAAGGAACAAAAGGAACTGCTGCTTCAAACCATGCTTAATTAAGCTATGGTATTTTGTGCCAAAGGATGCTGTGGGTGCCAAAGTATAAATTGGTTTAAAAGCAATTAGGGAAATTCATGGAAGAAAAGACCTTGAATACTTTTTTAACACAGAGATAAGGATAAAACCACTCACTAATTATCTAAACCACAGGATTATATTTTCTTGCATCTGGGAAATACCTGAACTTGGATGGATTTTGGCCTTTGAACAGAGCAACAGGAAGTTTTGAGCAACATATTTTCTTAAAACTTCTGGCTTTACTACCAGTGGGGTTTCATGGGGCAAAGTACTGCTACATCTTCATAGATCCACCATCTGGAGGTGGAGAATGCAGTGAAAGTATAATAACCCAGATCCCAATGAGGGACTTCAACCATGTGCTTGTCTGATGGAGAAAAAATATAGATGGGTAGAAGCAATGCAGGAGGTTTCTGTGTGCATGGATGTCCTAACAGAGGTGATCAAGGAGTCAGTTAGATGCAGGTGCTCTTCTGGACCTGATTCTTACAAACAAGAAAGAATTGTTTAGAGATGTGATGGTTGGGGACAGCAGCCTCAGCTGCAGTTAATATGAAAGCAGGGAACAAGGGAAGATGCCGGATCACAACCTTGGCTTTCAGGAGAACAGACTTGGGCCTGTTCAGGATGTGCTTGGAATGATACTGTGGGATACGGCCCTCGAGAGAAGAGGGGACTAGAAGAGCTGGTTGATTTTCCTGGGCCACTTCCTCCAACTCAAGAATGGTCCACACTCATGTGCAGGAAGCCAGGCAAAGGTGTGAGGTAGCCTGCAAGAATGACCAAAGAGCTCCTGACAAAATTCAATATAAAAAAGAAAGCATACAAAAGATGTAATTGGTGTTAGGTGACACAGAAACATAGACACACTATGTTAGCACGGAGGTAAAGGATGAGGAAAGCCAAAGTCCAGCTGAGACATGAAGGTCTAAAAGGACTTCCATACAGATATATCAAAAAAAAAAAAAACCAACAAAACCCAAAAGCTAAGGAAAATATGGAGATTCTGCTGAATGGGGCAGGGGACCTGGTGACCGAGCACATGGAAAAAGGCCAAGGTACTCAAAGACATCATGTTGGTCTGTTTTGTTGACATTAGCCCTCAAGAATCCTGACTCCCCAAGACCTGTGGGAAAGTCCTGAGCATGGAAGACTTGCTCTAAATGCAGGAGGGTCAGGTTAGGGAATGTTTAAGCAGACTGATGTATGTAAGTCCCTGGGGCCTGAAAGGATGCACCCACCAAGTGCTGAGGGAGCTACCCAATGTCACTGTGAGGTCACTGGATTATCTTTGAAGAGTTGTACTGATCAGAGAGAGTTCCTGAGAATTGGAAGGAAGCAGATACCACTTCTGTCTACAGGACATGCAAGGAGGAGGATGTGAAGTAGTAGAAGCTGGTCAAGCTTACCGTAATCCCTGGGAAGGTGATGAAGCAAACTATTCTTTCCAGGCACATGAAGGACAAGAAGGTGGTGAGGAGTAGTCAGCATGAATTATTTACATAGGGGAAATTGTGCCTGAACAACCAAATAAACTATAATCAGACTACTGGATTGGTGGATGAGGGGAGAGCCATGGACATTGTTTATCTAACTACAGCAATGATTTCAGCACTGTCTTCTGTGATATCATAATTGATAAATTGGTGGAGTATGGACTAGATAAATGGGCAGTGAGGTGGGACTGGAAGCTGGCTGAGATGCTTGGTTGAAATGGTTGTGAACATTTGCACAAAGCCCAGCTGTAGGTCAGTCCCTAGCAGTGTCCTCCAGTGGTAAATACTGAATCTAGTATTGCTTACTATCTTCGTTAATGAGCTGAATGATGGGACAGAGACCACCCTCAACAAGCATGCAAATGACCCTAAACTGGGAAAAATATTTGACAGACCTACCAGATGGTTGTGCAGCCCTCCAGAGGTGCCTTGACAGGCTGGAGAAATGGGTAGAAGGGTTCATCATGAAGTCAAAGGAGTCCTGTACATGGGGAGAAATAATAGGAAGCCCCATTGCAGCCTAGAGACTGGCCTGCTGGAAAGCAGCTTGGCATCCTGGTGCATCCCATGCTGACCATGAACCAACAAAATGCCCTCACGGCAAAGAAAGCCATCAGCCTTGTGGGATGCATCACACCTAGAATAAGCGGATTCATTAATAATAATGAATGATAATACCTAAGCCAATAAGTAATTGTACTGGGGAGAGAGGGAAAAGCAACAAAAACCTCAAAAAGGAAATACATGTCTATGGAACTTGCTTCTCTAAAGATATTTCCTTCTTTCTACATCCTCTAAAATGCCACGTCAAAAACTCTAGGTGTGAGTACTTGAATTTGTGTGTACTGACTTCCATTCTCCTTGTAAGTCAAGGTAGGTCACTGTTAGCAATATTTCCCATCCTCTACATTTGCCTTGTAACATTTGCACTTGTGTTATGAGTGGAGTGTACTTTATGCCCCATTTTAATACAGCCCTCTGCTGCACATTTGCAAGTGCAGTGCAGTAATCACTGCATTAAAACCAATTTGCTTCTATGGAATAGTCCTCCTCCAGGAATATACTGTTATTTGTACCCTGGAGGGCTGTCTGATATTCATTAATATTCATATTCTCTTTTAATCACAAGACCCTCTTAATTGCTAATTAGTCCCATATTCCATGGCCTGAAGCATACCCTGTGCAGTTTTTCTACTTGTTTCTTTAACCTAGATTGAAAGACACATTGTGTGTATTCCATTTTCTACTTTATTCAAGATCAGTATTAATCTGTCATTCCTTCTCCAGTCGGTCACCTCCACCTGATGAGCTGCAGTGGATAACTTTTGTGCTTCTGTCAAATTCTCTTTTATCCCTCCTGGGAAGAACTTTACTTGTCTTGGCAGTGAAATCTGGAGAGGGGCCCAATCTCATTTGTTTGATTGAAAGTGTAAATCTCTATGAGTGAAAGGACATGTTTTACTCAGAAATAGGTGGAGGATTAATTTTCAGAGTCTTTCACTGGAACGTGCTTTTCAGAGACACAGGCTTGACAAACAAACAAGAACTAAATCTCAGGGAGGAGCTGAAATGATGTTTGGAGAATCAAACATAATACAGTCATGCATCATCTGTGGTTGCCAAGGGAACCAGCTTTGGGATTCTGTCAGTGGGATTCCTCAAAATCATCAAAGGAGACACCACTGGTGCCTTCCAGTTAAGCCACCTACTGTTGTAAAGATCAATTTCTTGCTCCTTTTCTCAGAGGTAGTCAATATATTAGTTTTCGAAGAGAAAGAGAAATATCATCACCTCTGCAAGATGGCTGGGATGCCATCTGTCACATCTAGCAGCACCTACACTCCCATCAGAGCAGCAGTGGGTGAGCAGATATAGCACTTGCTCTGCAAAGCTTTCAGTTCTGAAAGTATTCAGATTGTGTGCTTGACAGTGTAAAACTTCATGAGTATATGGTGTTAAAAAATGTAATTGGTATGGTGTCTAAATGTGTAGGTCATTGCTGATTTCATCTGATCCCATCTTTTATAACTTACATATGAGCTTCTGTATTTAATATTCCATATGCTTAGTATTTAAAAGGATAATTATTTAGGGATCTTGCTTTTTTGGTTGCTATCTATGCCTGGGTTAGTGAACTACATTTGAACTGTTTGTCTGCCCACTTGCTAGCATCTAGCGACCTATTCTGCTGTTGTCTTCATTTCTGTCACTCATTCAACTTCCCACAACCCTGTCTTACTAACCTGCTCGTCAAGCACCGCTTTTAATGCCACCTTTCCTCTCCACTCTTCTCACTTTCTTTCTGCTTTTCTCTCTGTTTGCAGCTTTTCTTTTTTGAGTAATCTTATGATCTTTCCTCTTCTCCTTTCCTTTCTTTTCTATTAATGTATTTAGTGTATGTCTTGATGGAGATGACAGGCAAGAGTGAAGAATGGAATGAAAAGGGGATGAAGGGAAGGTGAAAAGAAGGGCTGTATAACTTTTCAGGCTAGTAACTGGTCTGTAGAAAGCTGAAGTAGTGGTTTGGACTGACTGAAATCTTTTACAGTCCTAGGTAGGGAAAAAGTGACATGGAAACACAAGTTGCTTTTGGGATCAGGATGGTGTAGTGCAAACCAAAATGTTTAGTTTTGGTACAAGCCCTTGCGTCAAATTCCTTCTACTGATCAGACAAAAATATCTTGAACTGAATGTCCTCTCTCTTAAGAGAACTTAAAGCTATGTCTTTAGTTTTAATGGAGCGATTAATTTTTTATAAATCACTTGCATAACCTGAAGATATCCTAGGATGACTTTCTAGTCTGCTGGTCAAGACAATAAGTGCACTTCTATGGAAAGATATCCCTCCTGGTGTGAATGTTTTAATTATCTTTACTAAGTGAAGCAGTGATGATGAGCAATTTAGATGTTTAGCTATCCTATTCCCTCACCTTTTTCTCTTATCTTCTGTGATAGTGCTTAAAATGGTCTCCCGAAATGAGTGACATCAGCTGTCCTCAAACAAAGGAGATATTAGCCCTGACTTTCCACTTCTGTGAGTGTTCAAACATCTGATCTACTGAAGAACTCTGCCTCTGCTCTTCCAGCAATTAAACGAAGCTAGTCCTGAAAAAAACTTTTTTAGGATGGCTTGAAAAGTTCTCCTCCATGGTTACAAGCTGGGTATGAAAGAAAGATTTACTCTGAAGTTTTGTTTTGTGATTCCTGAAGTCCACTTTTTGGACGTGTGGATGACAAAATTACAGTTAAAAATGAAAGAATTAAAAAAAAACAAAAAAAACACAAACCCAAACCCAAACAGAAAAGCATAGATTGTTCCTGGCCTACCCAGCGCAAGTTTCACTCTTTCATTACTACCATCTGTTTCTACTATCTGTTCTTGAGAACAAAAGGGTGAGAACTGAGATTTATCATGTTACTTTTAGCCACCTTTCCTGAAGAGACTTGGACTGTATAATAGTGCTGGGAGCAAGGACAGTTTGCTATAAAGAGTCTGAAGCTATTCTAAGTTATACAGGCTTAAACAGGGTGTCTTTTCTCTGATTCCTTTCTTGATCTGCTCCTCCATGCAGAAGTTGGGACGGGGTGGATGAATGCTCTGGACTTCACTATTCAGGTGGCCCTAAATGTACCCTAATGGCAGCTTTCAGCTTCCAGGTTCATTACCTGAACTGTTTATATATTGTTTGGTGGGGTGGGCGAAGTTGGCATATATTTTTTTAGGTAGAAAGTAATTGCAGCAAGAGGAATTAATTTTAATGGGCTGTTCAGAGCAAGATGTTACCTGGTGTGGCTCTTGGGTGAGCCCCATGACAGATTAAGCCTGCACATAGCTAAAGCAATTCCTACACGACCACCCCCCCCACACCCGCCCAACAAGTAGTGCTGTATAGGTTGATGTTACCATTATGATAGTTTTAGACATTTGTAGAATAACTGATCTCTCCATTGGCAGAGTGTGGTTAGTATAACAAGCAATGAAATGGATGTTTATCTTTTAAGAAAACCTGCACAATATAACCTTTTCTGTTTTCTAGGCAAGACCTTAGAGGAGTTATGTGTCCCTTAGGTTACTAGAACTGAACAGGAATTTTCTGTAGTGACCTTATGTAGAAATTTCAGTGTCAGCAAAAGTAAAATTTTCCTTAGGGAAATACAAAATATGATGTTGGCAAGCCTTAGGATTCTGTTGGAGGGAAACCCTCATGAGATTTATTTGAGATACTGCAGACCATAGGTTTTTTTCAAGAAAGCATGCACGAGTGATGACTTTAGGCAGGAATAAGGACAAGCAAAGAGGATCAGAAAGAAACAGAAGGAACTGTTTTACAAGGCAAGGCTGAAAGCATGCCTAATTTATCATAACTAAAGCAAGACAAATAGATATGATAGTTCTCTTTAAATGAGGAAATAAAAATAACAACATAAGCTAAGGACAATAGCTGCTTTGGGTAAATTTAAACTGGAAAATCTGTCATTAAGCATTTGGTATAGATCTGTCAAAGTGATATTGGAGGTGTTAAGGTGACTACTGTAAGGTAGATTTGGATGTTAACTATTAAAAGGAACAATGTCACCAAATGTAATCTATCCATGGTGTCAAGGGTACTTTATTTAAAATAGATTGAGGCCTCCCAGGAGTCAATATAGTTTAAAAAGGACATAAAAAAATAGCAAAGTGAAGGATTTTATACTCTGAAAAAATTGTGGTCTAAAATGACAACATTAATGCACCACCCTTTCTGAATCAAATGTTTCTTGAAATTTATCGTTATTCAGAATTATCAATATATAAGATTTAAATACATAATTATGTATATTGATATATAAGATTTATATACATAATTATGTATATATTAACATATATGTGTATCCATTTATTCCAACAACTGATGGAAACCAATATGAAGTATCAGTGTTTCCTGTGAAGCAGAAAATCCAATTTCCTCTAGACTGTAACAGTTGCACACTATTCATGTGACTTAGGCATCAAAATTACCTTGAAGTTATTCTTCTTTCAGCAGCTAATAATTAGCAATAGGACTTTCTTACCGTGAATGCTGCTGATCTGTAACTTTCCAAGTTTCTTAGAAGAATCTTAGAAAGTGGGAAGTAATGGCTGTTTAAATTTTCTGACCTTTTTTGTCAAGTCTGTAACTTACTATCGATATGTATGTAGATTGTATTTAATTTTTTTAATATTGCATGATCCTAAGAACCTTTCAACTACCAGGCAGAAGAGGAAAAGAAAGTGATGACCTGTGGCCTGAAGACTTGTGGTTTGTTTGAAACAAAACCAATAACAACAACAACAAAATAAAACACCCAAACTACTCCAACCAACCAACCAAACCCAACCCCTATTGATATAAATAATGAGTTTGCTTATTATTTGCTTATCGAAAGTATCCACAGTATCCTGGGACCTGCCATAGGCTTTGTTTAATACAATCTCCGTTAGTTTTTAGAGATGGAAACCTCTATCCAGAGAACTTTGCAACAGACTTATTTCATTGGCGTGGCTTTTATCTCACTTTGATTATGAACAAAGTCTGAAAAAACAATTAAACAAAAATGGATTTTAATGAGCATGAAAAATTGTCCTGATTTTAAGGAGTTTTCAGGAGTGGTAGAACAGTTTGAAATATTTGAATGATACTTAATATGTATGCAAACATTTAAAGTCAGAATTAGGAGATTTGTCATGCTTAAGTAGTATTTAGTTATCAGCTGATATGTCCCTTGTCAATGCATATTCCTTGAATGGTTTGCATTTTTTTTCTAAAAATCCCTTTTAATGACACTTTCTTAATCGGTTAATTGTTAAATTAATGATTTTCCTCATTAACCCTGGCCCCTCTAACTTTTTGTATATGTGAAGATCCATATATTCATAATTTTGACTTTTCTGTGTCATTATTAAATTGTGTATGAAAATGTCACAATACTGCATCACTCAACCCTCTTTCTAGGGAATGAAATATCTATCAGACACTCTGGGAGCTCTCTGTCCTACTTTAAGCAGAGGATGCTTTACTGCACATCTGAAACTTCATTGTTAGTTAAAAGCTCAGAACAACTGATTATTCTTAGGAAATTCCAGTTTCAGTAATTTTTTCTATCTTTACCTTTCTTGAGATCCAGCTCTCCTAACACAGCAGAGGGAAAATGCTCCTTCTGTCTTTGTTACACAAAGTAGTTTGTATCCGTTTGGCTTGCTCATTGAAGAATACAGCTAGTAATCCTCTTTCTTATTTTTAAACATAATTAACTTGTTTTAATTGAATTGAAAATTCTAAAGAAATGTTCATGAATATTATCCTCTTTTGGCTTTGTCAGGAGAAGTAAAATTCTTACATGCTTCACTGACTGCAAGTCTGGGCTGTAACAGTACAGCTGAGCTTCCTCTGGTTTCAGGCAGATTTGGTACATGCTGCTCATTATGATCACTGTTACTAGTTCAAAATGTTTCTGGTTGCCAAATGGTAGGGTCTTTGGTCATAAATGGACTATGTTTTGGGCAGTGAAATGCCACTGAAATGTAAACTTGTAACAGAAATTATTGTAAAGTATGTTGGAAAGTAAGATAGGCTGGAAGAGCATGGAGGAGAGTTGGATAAACTGGAGGCAGTATTTTTGCTCTCTCTTCCCTTCCCATGGCTGGAGCAACCTACAGCAGCCTCTTGCTTGAGGAACAACAATTCAACATTTAATAAGCAGGAAAAAAAGGCAAGAGATTAAGCCAGAGGCAAAGAACAATAGCCACTTTATGGGATGAGTAAATAAATATGTCTTTCCCTTAGTTTGTGACAGTCTCAATACTCAGTCCCAGGTCCAGCACCATTATGAATCATGGAGTGCTCTCTGCTGACATTATTTATGGAAGTTGAATTCATGGGTATCTCTCTAAGATACACATCTATATAAAAGGAAAAATCAGTTTTCCTGTTGTGTGTTATAAACTACTTACATGGAAAGTAGAAGATCATACAAATGTATACAGGAACATAGATAGATATAATATGGCAGGATCATGAATATTATTTGAAGAAAAAAAAAAAAAAAGAGTAGTTATTTGAGATCATGATCTAAGGACCAGTTTAGGAGTCATTGAAATTAAACATTAGTAGATAATTGTCTTTTTATGCAGTCCATTATGTTGTATTTCTCACAGGAACAACAGACTTAAAATTTAGAAAGGACAAAACATTTTTCAATGGAGAATCTCTCTCTTGAAATGCACACACATCTGCGTGAACACACTCATATGTAAATTATATGCTAGATGTTTTGATTTCTGCTGCCAATCTAAAGAAGAACATACAATCTGCATATTGTGTAAAGCTTTATAAAATTTTCATGACTGTGGCAAAATAATGGATATGACATTGCATTTTTTCCCTAAAGATATTTTTTGTTTGTTTTTGCATTTGGTAGTTATGCAAATGAAATAAAAATTAAAACAAAAAATGTAAATGTATGAAATGACCTGAAACAACAGTCTTGGCTATCCTGTTAGCTGGAGTTGTCAAGTTAGGATGTTAACTCATCAACAGCTGTTATTAGTCTTATCTACTTCGAAAACAGCTAACCCTGAGATGAGGCACACAGGAATACATAACCACAGCCAAGGGACTGAGATGGGTGTAAGTCAGGAGTTAGCAGAACTGCCTCTACCATGTACAACTGCATGGTTCACAAGCTGCACAAATTAAGTTTCAGGCCACTTACAAAAGCCTAGCATTTAGCCCGCTCCATGTAATATCATCAGAGAAATTGTTTCTTGCCTGTGTGCACTTACAGTCAAGCAAAACACGCAATACAAAACATGTAATACATTTTTTGGTTACTGGAGAAAGGAAAAAAAGAGAACACAGGTAAATGAACTGTCAGTCAGTGGCAGCAAGATCTGGCTGTTATTACTTTTGTTACTGATACCGTTACATCTGCGCAGTTGCTTTTATTTGTGCTCACTCAAGGGTAAGAGCACTTTAAAATGAAAATAGGAATCTGGACTGCATATTAAAACCTGCATATTTATGTGCCTGTTTGTGGTTGCCTTGTCTGTCCCCTGTTGCTCTTTCTTCCTTGCAAACATTTCCCTGCATATTTTTAATAACAAGTTTTGGTGAAGGCATTGACAGTTTATTATTGCCCTGCTTCTGACAAGCAATGGTTATAGCTTGGAGCCAAGTAATTTTCATTGCATCCTATTGAAGATATTTAATTAACAAGAATCAAAATAAACAGCAAAGCAAGCATGTGATGTTTTGTCTGCTTAGATGTGTGCATGTGCTGTAACATACAAGTAATAATAGTAGGATAATATTACTAAAATAAGTATGAAATTGAAAAAGCAGAGGTGGCTACTTGTAGTATGGATTTCTATTTTTTTTTAAGATCACATGTATGGAAAAAAAATGTGAATTATGATAAATTATTTTTGTTCTTTGAACAGCATAGGTACCAGCCATTTGCTCTTACTTTAGACAAAAATGCTTTCATTTTAACGACGGTAGGCACAATGCCTTATAGTCAGTGCACTGCTGCAGCTCAGTCTGTCTTGCACGGAAAGGCATGGGGCAGCTGGGAAGTGAAAGCAATCTAGGAGTTGAAACATGGAATTCCTGAGAGTAACTTAACCCAGGAGAGGGTCCCCGCTACCTCATCTGGATCATTTCTGGTACCCTAGTTAGCCTTGGTCCATCAGGTAAGCAAATTTGAGAAAAACATGCTTTGCTTGTGTTTTTCAGTTTGTTGTTTTGGGGTTGTTTTTGTGTTTTTTGTTTTTTTTTTCTTTGTGTATCTACTACATTTTGTCACCTTGGGTTACTTAATATTTCAATTATTGCAGTTTTATAATATAAATATATAATATAATATATAATATAAATATAAATAATTTTGTAATAATATATGAGTGCTTTGTTCTTCTAATTTCCCTTGCTCATTCCTGTTTTCATTGTATCTGTGAGAGGAGCTAACCTATTATAATCAATATTGCATAAGAACATGTAAAGGTCTTCATGGTAGAACAGTGGTTTCCTTACAGATTTTTTTATTTCACTTGTATAATGAATGAATGAACACTTTCTTCGCTGTACTTTCTAATTCTTCATGATTAAGATTCATACTGATTTACAGTATGCTCTTTTTGACAATTTTCTTGTGGGCTTGCCTCTGTTATCAGTGATGCTGCTAGAGACGATACTGTAGATGAGGCTCAGATGGCTGCTGTGTTTTGTCAGCTGATCTATGCCTCCTGTGGAGACTGAGACTGGATAATAGCATATGTTTCCCCATAGTTTTGACAGTTTCCATAACTGGGAGTGGTTTGGTGTGGTTTTGGGAACCTTGGTGCCTTAGGAAGCCATTGATGCACAGAAGAGCACTTGAGCTGCCCTTCGCCAAGCCTGAGAAACTGGAGGATCCCCCAGTGCAGAGAAGATTGGCTAATCTGGGTTAATGTAGTCTTTGATGCCCCATTTCAGAATTTATCACTGTTTTCATCTGTGACTTTAGCTTAATTATTAAAGCCCAAAAAATCTGCTCCCCCTCCTGCCCCCCAATATACATAGTGATCCTGTTCATAAAAATACAGGGGTTTTCTCTACATTGCTCTTGAAGGCCCTCAATATCTCCCATGAAACCAGAGGCAGATATTTTTCCTGGTCTTGATAGAACTGCTTCTAGGAAGTGAAGAATCATTTCCTCTGGAAAGATGTCATTTCATGATTGAGACAAACCCTTCTAAAAGCTATACCATCTGTAAAATATTCTTACCTTAAACTTTCCAAAATAAAGAGTCAGCCCTTTTTAATTTTGTAGGGCTAACACAGGGGAAGCTATTTTCTGTTTCTGTCTTCGGGTTTTTTTATCAACAGCAAATGTTCAAAATCAGCTTGGGTGTTCAAAAGAGAGCTGTTGGAGTTAGGAATGTAAACCACACAAAAGCAAGTATTTGTAATACCACTTGTGCATGCACTGAAACAGGTTATACAGCAAATACCTTGGCTTTGCTTTTTTTCTGAGCTATATCTTCTATTTTGCATAATATTAAACTATCATTTTGGAATCCCATTGAGTAGTTCTTTGTAAGGAATATTAATGATTAAATTTGTTATTAGATTGCTACATACATTTGTTGTCCACACACTTAGACTACTTCATGCATGTTGTTGGATGCCTGGTTATAAATGGAAGCTGCAGTGCAACAGGCAAATATTGAGAAGGGAATGCTATTATTCTGGAAATGAAAATGGGAAGAATAATGAGGCTGGTTGGCAAAAATTATGCTCGGAGATTTTTCTCTTTTCAGTTAAGATTTATGATGAGCAAGTAAAGATGCTCATGTGGAGAGAACAGTGTAAAGGTACAGACAAAGAGAAAAAAGAGGCAACGATGCTTTTCAAGGTTTTTCCTAATTCATCCTTTTAAAAAAGAGGAGAGAGAAAAATCTTGAGAAAGTTGTCAAGGAAGATTGGTGGATGGCAAAAAGGAGACAAATGCTAGTGCTGTGTTTGGATAGTTGCTAATGTTATTTTGGACATAATACATATTTTAGGCATAATAGAGATTTTCTAAATCTGGTTCGTGGTTCAGCTTTTGTTGAATATTCTGACATAATTTTACATGAAAACATTGATTGTGAGATGCTATAAAAAGCACCGTCTGACACTTGCAAGTCTTTCTCAGTTCCACTAGCTATGGCTGCAGTTGCACTGCTGCTGTGCTAAGGCGTGAGTCAGCTGTACTGCACAGTAAAATTACATGGCAGAGTTAGGATGCTTTTAAGTTGCCATTTTAAGAAACACTAATGTGATTTATTTTTTAAGAGTTGACTGAAAATGTCAAGTTTTTAACATATGAAAGTGTAGCTGTGTGTTTAACTCCTAGGTTTTTTTGAGGGCACTCAAAGTCAGTTTTTCTGTTGCCATTTGGTTTTGCTTTGCACACTGAGTGCATGTTAAAACTGCAACTGTTATAACTGGCAGTTTCTAGAAGAAACAGTGAATACCTGAAAAAAGTGCTAATATAAAAGTTTTTATTTTAGTGTATATTTCTCCCTGTAAACTCTACAGGTTGATTTTAGAAAAACACTTACTTGATTTAAGACTGCATTCAGTTTTATGCTGAATACCTAACAGCTGCTTTTTTTTCTGTCTCTTTACATCTGAACAGATTTATTTCTTAGAAAAAGAGAAAATTATATAAATATCATATCAATACGTTTTTGTGAAGTGTAAGGAGGCATATTGTCTCCTGATGTATATACTTACATGTATTTCAAATGCAATCTGAAGACTGTAGTCTTACCAGTTGTTGATACTGACTGTTGGTTTAAATGACAGCTTGATGGCAAACACAAATTATATCTGTTCAGTCACATAAATAAGGTGAAGGTTCAGCTTACCAAGTAAAAAATCTTGTCTTTACTCATGATGTAAAATGCTCTTAAAAAATAAAATTGATTTTATGTTTTTAAATGCAATAAACTTGTGTCTGAGTGTGTTCTAATGAACAGCAATATAATTTCTATTTTTAAGGCATTAAGATTTGTCTTTCTAATCAAATAGGATTGTAGATTGCAAGGACTGTAATATTATATAACCAATCACTCTGTATTAGCTAGCTCTCTGTGAAAGAGTATTTGGATGGAATACAATGTAAATATTAGCTTTGACGAAATGAAATAAGGCGATACGAATAATAAAATACCTAGCATAAAAGCATCAGAACAAGATAATTATAGTGTAATTTTTAGTAATTTATTGTCAACAATAAGTTATTATTTAATGTTCTTCAGAAATTGGATTGTGCATCGTGAAAGAAATATGTAGTCATCAAAATAGAAAACTAGTGGAAGAAAATGGAGGAAAGTATATATACATAGGCATACTTCATTAGAAACTTAATCATGTTGTATTTGCTTTCTGGTATATAGGCATGTAAGCTAAGTTAATGTTGTACCTTATTAATAAAAAAATTTAAAACCCCACCGACAACAATAGTTCTAGTCAACAGAAAAAGTCTATGACCTTTCTGCTTGAAAAAAAATTGAGAAGTGGCATTAACACATGTATTGGGTAACAAAAGCATTAATCCATGTAGAGACTGAATAAGAGCTGGGTAAACCTGTGAAGTGCTACAGCTGAACATGACCGACTGATATTTTAAAGGCAACAAATGCTGTCCATTGGTTTAAACATTTACTTAAAATCTGTTACCAAGCATACACAAAACATTTTTCGAGCCTGGCTATGTCCCATGCTGTTGCAAATTCTTGGAAAGCACTCAATAACCCTACCTGTGCACTCAGGCTTCGGTGGCTCAGCATTGCAGTGGCTTGGAACAGGGCGGCACAGCCACTGTGGAGGTGATGATGAACCCGCTCAACTCAAGATTTAGGTTTATGCAATTGCATTCATCTGAATGAAACATTAGAGAGAATACTCCATAAGATTTTGGATCCCAGTGTAAATTTTTGTCTTTTGCTAGGCAGGAATAAAATTGAATAAGTCTTTGTGTAAGAATAAGCAAAGCAAACTGAGTTGGTGCTCCTGCAAGCATTCTTAATTTACTTTTGGAAAGGGTTTTTTTCTGTGTGTGTTTTAATACATTTTAATTTAGTGCTTTTTTCTTTACTGGTGGAAAAGGTATCCTGCACATTTTTTTTAAAAAAATAATAGAAAATTCATACATGTATGTCAATTATTACCCTTTATCAGGAAATGGACAAATTAAAAGTTGTCACTGTGCAATATGAAAGCAGTATATAATTTATTTGCATACCTTCCATCTGGAAGTTTTACAATTGAGATAAAAATTGTAAATGACAAAATCACAGTAGAAAATAGCCTGCTAGGGTTTGGGGGAACACTTTAGAGTATGCCTAAGCTAACACACCTTTGGTTTATAACCAATATAACCAAAGACCCAAAGAGGTGGCCAAGATGCAAAAGGATTTTGCCAGAATAAAAATGGTCTTGTGGACTTGTTTTTTGGTAGACACAAATACATAATTATAATTATACTCCAGGGATTCATGTAGAAGTAGTGAAGCAAGAGAGTATTTTAATTCACTGGTGGATACAACACTTAAAAACATAATTATTTTAAATACACTATGTTCTTCAAAAAAATATTGAACGTTATCTTTCAGGTTTCATATTTAAAACAAACAAATTGCAGTACTTCAAAAATATTTTACAATAAAATATTAAAATATTTCTTTTTAATCTTTTAAAAAAAATACAGAAAAGATGCTTATGGGTAATTAAAAAATGTGTGGGGTTTTGTTATGAAAGTTTTTTAATGAATGAACTTCTCTTCCCTCCAAGGAAAACTCTTAGGAATGGAAATTGGTAAGTTTTGAACAGCTACATTTCAAAGTCTTATTTTTTACAATAAAAAAGTTGTAGGTGACATAGTGCAGCAAATATTACCCATTTCACTACTGTTTTAACAGACCCATGCATTTTGACAAATAAAGTTTGGGTCTGGGGTGCAGAGGAGGACTATGACTGGTAATGTCATCTGTTTACACAGTACACTAGCCTCTTCTTACTTTAAAGTCTGATGGATTTGCAGCAGCCTTGTATATAAAATGTTTTAAAATATGACATGTGGATCATTTTAACATATTCCAAACTGCATATTCAATTAAAATTAAACTGAAGCAATGAAGTCACAGCTGCTCTGCTGCCTGAAATAAAACCTAGAAAATTACTGAGCTAGAGTTGTTCACATTTAGGGGATGCATGTATAAACAGAAGAATCCTATCTACTTGCTCTGAATGTTCATACATCTTTTGTTCATCTGCGGGCCACAGTGAATACTAATCTTGAAACCAGTAATTTGTTTATTTAAAATACATCCTTCATAGTTCTGAAAAGGTAAGAAATTAAAAAAAGAGGGAATAAATTTCTGTCAGATATACGTACCCCCCAACTTCACGAACTTCATTAAACCAACACAACACATCTAAATGAATCTATTTTAAAGAATCTCCAGTTCTGAGTATAGATTTCTTTTTGTTTTATACTGTGTGTGAGGAGATTAAAAATGCATGAGGTAATATAATAATATTTTCATGTGTCCAAGCAAAGCTAGATTCTAGTTCGCTTGTTCAAAAGTGACCAAAGTGTAAATTATTAAATACTGTGTACATGCCAATCAGTGATTTATATGAGCAGGTATCCAGAAATATTTAGGCATTTAACATCTGATAAAATGTCTTTATATGACTGGCATTTATGATGACTTATGCCCTGCTTATATGCTGTATAAATATATAAAGCTGTAGGGATATTATTTCAGCTAGTTATGGGTAATGAAGTCGTGATAGTATAGACTTGAATGTCTGCTTTTAAAAATAGAGGAAATATTGTTCTGTTCTCAGGCTTTGCACTGCTAATATTTCTATTATTAGCTTCTGGTTTAGTTGTTTTGTTGGCCAAGGGAGAGGGCAGACCCTGGGAAGATCATCATTCTTCTTCCTCCTGCTGCAAAGATGACAGAGACTCTACTGGTGCATGCTCTGGTGCTCCAGCAGAGCAGGTGAGAGGTGAGCTCATGTACCAGCAACCTAGATTATGTTTGGAGGAGCTTGGTGGTGACAGCACCAGTGGCCTGAGGTTGCAGTGCCTGGTAGCAGTGGCTTACAGACTGGCATTTTTCCATCCAGGTAATTGGCCATTATGGTCTGTAAAATTTTTTTGAGAACAGCTCCTCTCAAAAAACAATTGGTAGGTCTCTTAGGAATCCAGCCCACACGTTACACTTTCCCTTATCATTGTTAATGAGCTGCTATCAGATAATAAAAATTAAAGGTAAGTGGCTTGTCAGCTCACCACATGTGAGGAAAAAATATAATGATTGCAATAATGCAAACAGCACTTCTCACTTTCTATTACTCTAGTTTATAGGCATGGTGAATTATTCAGTGAGAATTAACCTACCTCTACTGCACACATATTTGAAACCTTCCAGTTGCATCACTGGATATCAGCAGTCAATTTTTCCCACTTAAATTGATCAAAACACATTGACACCTGTGCACCTTTCTTTTTTTTAATTTTTTCTTCCTTTTTTAATACTGCCTGCATGAATAAATAACTTCTAGAGTAAAAGGAAATTCCTAGTAATGCTGAATTCCAGACTTGTCAATTAATTTTGGCATCCCTGGGGAATGTTCTAATGTCTTTCAGCCTAAGTCTTTGTAATAAAGCTCTATGTCAGGCGACATGTTGACGACAGACTGTGCACATCTAATTGACAAGACCTGGTATCTGCTGACTCTACTAACTATGAGTGTTTTATGTGAAGGATGTAACACAGAACTCATATTAAAATACAATGTGTGTCATACTGTGGTAAATAAAAGCTTTAGTTTGGGACCAGGATACATGGTGATGAGGACTTCAAGTATAGAAAACCAAATAGCCTGCAGTGGCATTGAGGCTTAAGACTAGTTCCTTCTTAGTAGCACTATGGAAGAAATTATGGTGGAGCTTTGGGTTTTCAGCTCCTGCCTCTGTGGGCATAGCAAGTGTTAGAGCACTGTTACTCCTTCCTGTACAGAGCTCTCAACCCATGTCGATCAGGATTCAGTTTGGGATGTCACAGTCTAGTAGTGATAAGCCCCTACCTTGGAGGAACCTGTGTCATGTTGTATAATATTGCCTATCTTCCTGTCAGCAATTTGTAGCTGTCCTTACCATTGTAGTGCTTTCAGTTTCAGGCATTTCTGCATTTCACAGCATCCTGTCTCTCTGACTCATTCTTTTGTATGAAAATCATGCCATTGGCCAACCTTCAAAGAATAGACATTTTAAAACTCCACCTGCAAAGAACATACATTGTTTAATTTCATGTATTTTTGGTGTGTTTGGTGTTTGGTTGGTGGTGGTTTTTTTTGTTTTTTTTTGGTTTTTTGTTTGTTGTTTTTTCTCATTATCAGCTTATGTGAGAGCCCAAATGTATCTAATATCCAGTTCAAAAACAAGGTAGGAGCGGCAGCTATTCAGTTTCCCTTTGTTCAAGCCGAAGTTCAATGTGAAATCTGTTGCTTAATTTCCCACTACTTCTCACATCACATAGAATATGAACACATATTTTTTTAATCTCTTCCCCCCCCCCCCCCCAATATTTAATAAATTAACCAATTTGGTGAAAGAGATTTTAAAATATATTTATGAAAGTTCTTCTTATATGTCATTATTACTTCTTGGAGTATGTACTCCTCTTGGGGTACTGTCCTTACTACTTTGGCCTGTAACTATTTTGTTAAGAACTGGTCACCTTCTGCTGGCAAATGTTTTTCATCGTTTTTGTTTTTCTTGTACTGATGATAAACTTCTATTCTGTAGTAACTGGGACTAGCCAATAACTCAATGCTGTTAAGAATCTTACTGTTAATTTGGCACCTCTCCACACACCGCCTCTCTACCATATCCTTTTCAATATTTTAGGAGATGTATTGACTGTTTTGGCAGACCTCAGTGTCTGTGTTGCTGTATTTTTGTTGCTGCAACCTAACTGTTGTTTACCTGTTGTGCCTTGGTGGTGCTGGTCCATTGCTCATGTCTGTGTTTGTCTTAAAACCTGGCCTGGTCAGGATCCGACTACTAGATAAACTGAAGGTTTTGCAACTTACGATTCCTCCGATGTTTCTCATATCTGTCCAGTATTTCCTGAAGGTCTTGAGTTGTAAGTTTTATGATTCCTATTTCTGTTACGATTGTGATTCAGCCTGGGTTGGGCTCCCATCTAATATACTTTGAGAGACAGCTTGTGCCTACATTTTATGCTAAATTAAACACTTTTAATTCCCTCTGTGGTTCTTTGAAAAATGTTTTACAAGTCTAGACAAAGATTGTGTTTTCCTAAATCTACTTCCATTGACTATTACACAACATTAAACTTGGCTAATTTAGCTTTACTTAGTGTCTTAAATATAGGTATTAAGCTCGGCACACTGCATTCCACCTTTACCATACACTCTCACACTTTTATATCACAACTGCTTCGCACCTTCAGCAGCTGCTAGAGCCCCCTCCTTCCAAAACTTTTGTCTGTCCACTGATTTCATCAGTATTTTGTGTAATATTTTTGCCTTTTCTTTTTCTAGTGTTCTTTTTCTTTTTCTTTTTTTTTTTTTTTTTAAACATTGGCTTCTTTATAGTCTTCTTGAAATGACTTTGTTCCATTGCTTTTTTGTTGAAGGCTTCTGGTAATTTCTCTTTGCTTTCTTAAATATTATTCATCTGTTATGCAGTAAACCCTCTGTTATCACAAAATGAAGTCTTGAAATGTTTTCCAGTTATCAACTCACAGGCCTTCTATATATCAAAATTAAATATGGCTTTGTTTGAGGTTTAGGGGGTGGGGGAAGAAGATTTTTCTTTGGATATTAATGAACTTCTTTGCATAGATATTTTCAGCTGTTGCTACTATTATTTCAGACTTCTAGCAGTTGACCATATATCTTTCAGTGGTAGTGATGATCAGGATGTTGTTGGTTTTCCTTTTTATTTCTTTTTTTTTTTTTTTTATAACTTAAACCGGCACTACTGCTTAAGAAGGGATCTCCCACAGATGTCTCTGCACCTGTAGCAATCTTTGTAGAATGTACAGATAGTGCTGTTCATGTAGAATGAGGGAACAAGGGAGAAGGGATGTTTCCCCCTCTATTTACTGGCCTGAACAAAAAGCTCTTTCAAACACAGCTGAAGAGGAAAAAACCCACAATCTTTCTGAGCTGGGTTTCAGCTTTATATTAAATTCATTTTAGATTAACTTTATAGACATTTTTATACTACAGAATTGCATATTTTTAAAATCTCATAGTTTGCATATTTACAGCTGAACATATTGCTACTTATTGGGAGAGAGTCAAGAGGATTAAAATGAACAAATTAAGTTATCATTTACCATTAACTAACGTGCTTTTATCTGAGATTTTAGGTCAGTGCATGTGAGTATGTGAATTGTATCCACATATAAACTAACTGAAATATACACCAGAACTGTAGGTTTAAGGATCTAAAGCCTATCTTTGTTAAAGGCTTCTATACTAGAAACTGCAGCAAAGATAAATTTTGCAAACTCCTGTTGGAAAATTATGGAAATGTTCTCCATCCGGTCCACTTTAGACACATCACGAGGTTTGGTTACTCCTGTTTCAAAATACTTTTGAATGTCCAGGCACTGATGAAATGGGGAATCTGTATGGAAAAGAAGTGACAGAGAAAGAGCCTACATCAAAATAAACATTTCAAAATCATGAAAATGAAGTTATTCGATTGTCCAAATTCATTTATTTAATCAGATTCTGACAACTGACCCATCCAGAACAGATAAAATCTCACACTTTTTTTCCAGCACAGGAGGAGTAGTAGTATGCTGGTCTCCTATTAATTTATTTGAAGCCATTTAACACATGCGATTTATTTGGCCAAACGTTTTCACAGGCACTCCCCCTTTCTGATGCAGTCCATTTGAAGCAATATGCTATCAAACCTTAGTATTTACTTTAAAAAGCCCTTAGAAAAAAGCAATTCATGACATAGCTATTATTTTATGATACTTCCTGTACTGTCTGAAGTGATAATGTGATTCAATTTCAAAGCATATTATACATGAGCTGGTGATTGGAGAAAATGTAATTCCTTTTTGATTCGTGAGCATAAAAGTATGCATTTTTCTTATAGCCTTTCACGCTGTTTTTATAGATGTAGTAATTTTACTAAATTTTAGTTAGCAATGCTTGGTTGGATATGGCCTTCCATTTTCAAAATAATTGGAAACATGCGCGGTTATGTATAGGCAATCTGTAAAGTGAATACCGGGGCATTATGTCAGCAAGGTACCTCAGGGGATGTATCACCTATGCTCTTACTGGAGTACATAAACACAAGTCAAACTTGTCAAGGATTATTACCACTAAGCATATTACTACTTACTAGGAGAGAGTCCAGGATGATGAAAACCATAATGAGTGTATTATTTGTTAATAGCTGGTGGTTTTAAATGAAAGAAATAAGAGATGCCATTAAAGAAAGTTCCATTTTAAAGTCACTAATTTAAAGCTGGGACATTGGCATTTATGCCTTAATTGTGTCCATATACAAACTGCTGTGAATATATGGGAAAATCACACCTGTAAGCTTTTACCTTGTAAGCCCTTCCTTGTGAGGACACTTTCAGACACAGAATTTCACTGAAGTCCAAGATACTTGACAACTTACAGTGGAGACTAACAACAGTTCCCATAAAAGTAAATCCATGTCCCCAAATTGAGCTTCATAGACTGCCCATAAAATTAAAAAAGTAGTAATTATGAGCAATTGTGGTGATTTCTGAGGTACTCTTATACAAGATATAACAATAAATAATAAATATTTGAATTATGTATTTATTATTTTAACATAAGTGAATGACACAGTAACATGGCTGATAAATGCCAGTTGTATAAGTGGTCAACCTTCTCTTTGAACAATAAGAATGTTGGATTGCAAATTATCTGAAATTATATTCAAAATATCAGATATATACATTGTATTCTCAATTTATATTTTATTGCTCTATGTATTACGTATAATGTCTGTAGCACCCAGGTTAAACTAAAGCAATATTTTAGGAGAAGCTCATTTTGTTCTGCTCTTAAAATATGTTGCAGCACATCAATGAAGCATATTTTCAGAAACTGGATGATCTGCAAAAGCTGAAAACATCAGTAGGTATGGTTGTTCTCGCTAACAGCAAAATGTACTTTTAACATCTTTGTTGCCCATACCTTACTCTTACAAATAAAACTGCAAACACTAGATATTTGGAGATGATAAATATCTTGGCATACTAGAAGTATTCCACCTTCACCCTCTCCTTTATCCATCCCAAGCTGTGGTCTCCTTGGCTTCCCTTCCTTCCCATTCTTTCAGCTCTGGGGATGGGGCAGCCTGGGGCACATGCACAGGCTTGGAGGTTGTTCTAGGGTGTGTGGTTGGTGGGAACCGCTGGGCCATTGGCAGGGGCTGCTTTCCCTCACTGTGAACACTTTTTGTTCTGTCCAGCTGCCAGTTTTCAGAAACACTCAGAAATGGAGCAACATTTTAAATTTTGTGATGTGTACCTCTCTGTCACCGCAGCTTTGAGATTGGGGTCAAGAAGTATTGTGGACAGAAGACCACCAGTGGCTGAATAAACAGCTCAGTTGCAGACGCCCAATTCTCAGGATATGAAATTAATGACTAGAAAACTATGACACTTCCATTAAGAGGTATTCCTTGGTAGGAAATTCAAACAGGGGCTACAAGGAGGGATCTCTCCACCTCTGCATAAAGAGGAAAGCCTACATGAACCAAGAGGTAGAAATGTGGTTATGGAGGCATAGAAGCTGACATCCCTTATGAAAGAGTTATCTTCCAACAGGAGAAAGGACTCTGTGCCACACAGACCAAACTAATGGGAAAATTTCCATTAATAGTTTGCTGAATGAAGAAGTGTGATGGAGATCTGTTTGTTTTGTTTTGGGTTTGGTTTTTTCCCCTCTTTTTTCTTTGCAGTGCACATTTGATTGTGGACATCAGGGGTCTTCAAACTACAGCCCGTGGGCTGGATACGGCCCCCCAGGGTCCTCAATCCAGCCCCCCGTATTTACAGACCCCCCCTGCCCACCCCACCCCCCCACCGGGGGCTGGGGGGGAAACCAAGCAGCCGCAGATGACTGCCTGCCACTTCATCCGCTCGCTGGCCCCCTGTTTAAAAGTTTGAGGACCCCTGGTGTACATGTACATAGGCTGCTTTGTAAATGGTGGTATAAGTACTTGTTTGAGTAAGGGGGTACAAGCTGCCCTCCAGAAGAGACTGGACAGGGCCTCATTACATGAGGTTTGTCAGAAGTGACTTCTGAGAGCCTTGGCCTACCACCTGTCACTATAACACTTCACTTAGTACTCTGGAAGAAGTTGTCTCCTGGTTATGTACCAGTCAGGTGACCTTACTATCACCAAAATGAAAACAGTATCCCTTTTTAGCTGGGGACACCTGAACTGGAGACTGCTGGAACTGCAGTCCTCGTGGTTAGTGTCCTGGTTTCAGCTAGGATAGAGTTAGTTTTCTTCTTAGTAGCTGGTGCAGGGCTGTGTTTTGGATTTGGTGTGAGAAAAATGTTGATAGGACACTGATGGTTTTGGTTATTGCTGCGTGATGTTTATACTGAGTCAAGGACCATTCCGTTCCTTGGGCCCTGCCAGCTAGAGGGCTGAAAGGGCACATGAAATTGGGAGGGGACACAGCCAGGACAGCTGACCAAACTAGCCAAAGGGATATTCCATACCCTATGACATCATGCTGGATATATAAACTAGGGGAAGAAGAAGGAAGGTGGGGTGGGTGGATGTGGCATCTGGCATTATGGTGTTTGTCTTCTTGAGTAACCATTATGCTTTGAGTGACGGAGCCCTGCTTTCCTGGGGATGCCCAAACTCCTGCCTGCCGATGGGAAGCAGTGAATGAATTCCTTGTTTTGCTTTGCTTGAATGTATGTCTTTTGCTTTATCTATTAAATTGTTCTTATCTCAACCCTTGAGTTTTACACTCCTTCCTGATTCTCCTCCCCATCCCTCTGGGTGAGGGGGAGTGAGCAAGTTGCTGTGTGGTAGGTATTTAGTTACCAGCTGGGGTTAGACCATGACACTTAGTGAGGCATTTTTCAGCTCTTTGTCTTAGCTGCAGTCAAAATAATCACAGATTAAAATGTAGCAGGTATTGTAATTCCTATTTACTGATTAAAAAAGCTGCTGCATTAGTTCTGCTTACACATTTTAAAACAAAAAGTAAATAAAAAGATGCTGCCTTTGCTTTACCAGCTGAGGTTTGTCTGCATACATGAGAATTCAAACCCCTCAGTTGTCCTGCTTAAATTGCCAAATCTACATGTGATTTATATTTTACTAAAATTCTGGTGTTGGTAGTACCTCTTGAGAATACCCTAAATTGTATTCCCAGGTGAAATTTCTTATTTCTGTTGCCAGAACAGCTATGGAAAGGATAGAGTCAGCTGCTCCTGATTAAAATAGGACAGGTAATCAGTCCATCACCAGTTTGGTAGCTGCCCCTGTTAGTCAGCCTTTGTATAGGTGGATTTTTGTCATGTGTCTTTGCTGGAAGATGGAAGTTGAGCTGCTAGAGGTACATTCACTCTTCCAACAGTGACGCACTGAGGTTGAAAATCAAATAGGAATAAATGTTGTATCCAAGAAGGAAAGTCACTTAGGTTTTTGTCTTAAATCAGAGTTTCTGATTCCTGCCTTTGTGTCTTAAAAGGAAGTGTCTTTGTGGATGACTGACCCATTTGAGAGAGCTGTCTTAAGTGTGTTTTTAAATGTAAGTAGAATATCTGCTCCTGAAGACAAAGGGTGTATTGCTAATCCTGCAAGAAGTGCTGAGCTATTATGACTTACAGAAAGCTTCCCCTTAGTGATGTTTTTAAACCTCACTTATTAGAAGATCTTTTATTTACCCAATCAATGGATAAAAATTGTATTGAGATAAAGTGATGAAGAAAACAATCATAACATCTTGAGGGGAAATAATTAAAACTATTTCTAGGGGAAAAGTACATATTGTGTGTAAATATTTGACAGTT
Organism: Falco punctatus; assembly: GCF_963210335.1. NCBI lineage: Eukaryota > Metazoa > Chordata > Aves > Falconiformes > Falconidae > Falco > Falco punctatus. The sequence continues at coordinate 104,279,866 of NC_137581.1, read as the reverse complement.
AAGGTAGACAGTTCAGAATGGATTGCCTTTAGCAGTATATGCTGCAGGGCAAGCTGACAGTTATTCAAACAAAATGAGTATGTATGCATCACTGAAAGTAAGAGAGGAGATAAGGATACAACTTCCAATATTTTGCTGTAGCTCCTCACTTGCAGCTTGCTGTAGTGTAAGGGAGATCACTGCTAAGTTGTTATGCTGTTACAGTCTGCAAAAGTATTTGACATGTGTAATAAAACAGGAGTTACCAAAAGTAAAAGATTTACCAGGAGCAGAATGTTTCTAGTATACCTATAAAATCTTCTTTAAGTAATTGGGAGACTATCCAAAAGGGTCTTAAATATTGGGAATTGTGGTAATAAAACAAAATTTTACTGGAATTAGTTTGAAGGTGCTAAGAAACAAGTACAAACACAATTGACTAGAGAATTTGATTTTATCAAAACAGAAATACTAAACTTTTCATTTCCTATCTTTCTAGTGAGTGCTTCAGTCAAATACTTACTTAAATTTTAATAAATATTTAAAAAAAAATCCAAAAAGAAAAATAATTTTTCCTCAAAGAAGAAAAGTCAGATCTGTAAGTTTACAGTTTTATCTCTCCCAAATATGTAGATCTGCTCTGAATATACATATTTATGCTTTTGTTTCTGTGGTTTGAAAACAAAGTATTATAATTTATAAAGTAATTTTTGAGTTTGGAAATCCAGGAGTCTTTCTCCCAGAGAGGTTTAAAAGACCTTGAATAAGCGTCACATGGTACTTTGTTAGAAGCTCTTAACTGGAGAAAAGTGCTGAAACAGCCTTGTTGGCCAAGGAACATATGTAAATAATAAATTTCCAACCTTGGGATGTATAAAAATGCACCTCCATGAAAAACATTGGAACAAAAAGGTTAAAAAGCAGAAGCAAAGAAAAGGCTTTTGTCTTTTTGGCTGTTCCATCTTAACCTGATACATAATCTGATTATTTTTGGACAGAAAAAAAGATACGCTGATATTTCTAATGTCCTTTGCAGTTCTATTTCACAGTCCAGACAGAATAATATCATGGGTTGAAATCCACCAGATTAAAAGCTAGGATATCACCCAAATGGCTGTTCATGGCAACAACATCTTCAGCGAAGACTGAAAGCTAAGTGTCGGGCTCTTGTGTCTGTAAACACAGCAGTTCTCACCATTTCTCCACCATTACAGCACAGGTAGGAGGCCTTTTGCAAAATCTGTGTCCAGATCTACATTTTTCTCAAAGCTGATGTAATGTATGACCAGAACAATCGATTTATCTAAATAATTCAGACAATCTTAAAATACCTGGTTAAGTTAGGGCACTGCTGAGCAGTCACAGTCCCTATATAGTCTAGCCCTGTGACCTCTATAGCACACTAGCAAGATAAATACAGAGCTAGCATCCTGTTATCTTCTTTAGGAAAACCAAATTTATTTTTCTTCCCCAGATACTTCACAGTGATTGGAGGGAAGAACTGGGAGGAGATTCTCACAGCTTTGATTTGTCACAGGGAACGCTTGCGGTCTCCTGTGGTTTTTGTTGTACTTGAAGGGTCAAATACACTTTCCAAATGGTTATCCAAAGTCCTAGGTTCTATATGGTATAAACATGTTCTTTTGTCAGCATTTTATAGCTCTGTGTGCACTTGCAATGCTATGTAAGCAAATAGTTACCTGAGATCAAGGACTGCGTAGTAAATCTGGTGACAGACTTCCCCTTCCTTCACACAGAGTAACAGAAATTGCAGCCTGTCAGGTCCTTTCAAATAATTTTACAGTGTACCATTTCAGTCAACATTTTGTTGCAGACATCTTGTTAAAATAAAGCAAAGCAATCATAAAACAAGAAAGCCTGATTAAAAAACCCAGGGTTTGGATAGCTGAGGTGCAGAATTATTGAGTTCTAAATGAAAATTTTTTTTAGGCTGATGCTTCAAACTCATCCACAGTCCCCACTAAGTGCTCTGTTTTCCATTGCTCTCCTATCACAAATCCTAGAATACAAAGAGAGGAAAAAAGGCAGGAAAAAATAGATTGCTTTTCAATGGAAATCTACACATAATTTTCATGCAAATATACCTTCTCTGTGCATATTTGATGAGTTATTTCGCTCACAAAAGATTTTTCTGTTAATTGTTGTATCTGCCACTTATAAAATCTGTTTGCTAAATTACAAAGTCAACCTCCACTGTGGGTGTACTGCCAGCCACTTCTTTCACAAAAGATCTTTAGTCTAATTGTTTTATCTGCTACTTGCTAAATCTACTTGCTAAATTATACCTTTCAATGAACTTACACCAAAATCTTTTCAGGAAGCCATTAGCAGTTACTGACAAACAGAATAGCTTATACATCTTGGGTGGCATGAAAGGGTCTGAAAGATGGATGTACGAGCAATGTATGAGCAATAAAGACTGCACTAGAACCACACCATAGGGTTTTATATGGGAAATGGTGTAAAGTTTAAATATTGTTTTAGAGAAATGTTCCTGATGTTCCTTAAAAATTATATAGCACCTGCTTTTTCTGAAGTGCCCAAGTGGAGACCAGAAACAAGTGACGTTCCTCAGGGGTTGGTACTGGTACTGGAGCTATTTAACATTTTTGTTGGCAACATGGACACTAGAATTGAGTGCACCCTCACCACGCCTGCCAAATACACCAAGGCGTGTGGTGTGGTTGACATGCTGGAGGGAAGGGATGCCATCCAGAGGAACCTTGCAGGCCTCAGAGGTGGACCCATATGAACCTCATGAAATTCAACAAGACTAAGTGCAAGGTCCTGCATATGGGTTGGGGCAATCCCAAGGACAAATACAGGCTGAGCGGAGAATGGATTGAGAGCATCCCTGAGGAGAAAGGCTTGGGAGGGTTGGTGGATGAGAAGCTCAGCATGGCCCAGCACTTGCAGCCCTGAAAGCCAATGGTATCCTGGCTGCATCAAAAAAGTGTGACCAGTAGGTGCAGGGAGGTGATTCTCCCCCTCCGCTCCATTGTTGTGAGACCCTACCTAGAGTACTGAGTTCAGCTCTGGGGCTCCAAACATAAGAAGGACATGGGCCTGTTGGAGTGAGTCCAGAGGAGAGCCAGGAAGATGACCAGAGGGCTGGAGCACCACTCCTATGAAGACAGGCTGAGAGAGTTGGGGTTGTTCAGCCTGGAGAAGAGAAAACTCTAGGGAGACCTTACAGCAGCCTTCCAGTACCTAAAGGGGGCCTACAAGAAAGGGAGAGGGACGTTTTACAAGGCATGTACTGATAGAAGGGATAATGGTTTTAAACTGGAAGAGAGTAGATTTAGATTAGATCTAAGGAAGAAATTTTTCACTGTTAGGTCAGTGAGGCACTGGAACATGTTGCCCATAGAAGCTGTGGATGCCCCACCCCTGGAGGTGTCTGTCCAAGGCCAGGCTGGATGGGGCTTTGAGCAACCTGGTCTAGTGGCAGGTGTCCCTGCCCATGGAAGGAGGGGGGGGGGGGGGGGGGGGGATGGAACCAGGTGATCTTTATGATCTCTTCCAATCTAAACCATTCTATTATTCTATGATTCTATGAAATTTGTATCATGGCAGGTTCTCGCCCCTTTTTTCATACCCCAGCAGGTTCACTGATATTAGTGCTGTTAGACTGTGATCCTATCTGAAAAATGCAGCTCTACAAGGGTGAAGCTGGGCAATGTGTTGCTAAAAATTGATATTTGGTTTTATGATGATAAAAAACCCTGAAGGCTTAGACTTGATGGGGAAATTTTTAGTGGGTACATTTTAAAATCTGTAGTGCTACCATAGATCTTCTTTTACTCCATGGGCTACTGACTTGAGTCACCACTGGGAGAAACAGAACTCTGTTATTCTCTGTCCCACAAGGTCTGGCTGCATCACAGAGGTCAGGTGTTAGATACCCAGGTCCTGCTGCAAGGCTGCACCACATTTGCATCATCCAACCAATTCTTAAAGAATACTTGGTAAGTATCTCCCCTAAGTCTGGGCTTTTGTCTTCTCTCATTTCTAAACAGAATTTACTCATAGCAAATAATAAGTCTTGGTGGTTTAAACTAGAGATTGTCTACCCTGTCTGCACACCTCCCTTCATTTAGATCCTTGCACTAACATTGCACTGTGCATTTAGGTTTTTTTTCTGAATAGATTTTGGGGGAACTAGAAAAGACAAATTGTTAGACCATCATTGCTGCAATAATGTTAATAAAACAATGCAGAGAGCAGGTTTCAGGCGAGCATCTTGCAAACAAACACTAAACTGACACATTTGTTGTGTCCAGGCGGCATCATTAATACATCAATGAAGAAAACATACATACAGATGTGCATGTACAACACCAGACACTAGTTAGCTTATCAGACCAGATCAAGTAACTGTTAAATACTTTTTTTGTTTTAATGGGAAGTGGAATATGTCCTTCATGCAGCACCATAAACTATAAGCATATTTTGAGGAGGCAGAGAGAGACGAATCATGGAACCAGAGGGAGGAAAATACAGTGTTGGTGGTTACAGTGAAATCATCTTTTTCTATGTATCCACAATTTATTAATTGTGGGCATGTCTTAAGCTTTCTACTCAGTGTATAGGATTCAGTCTGCAAATCTAGACTACAGAATATCTGATTCTAAAACATTTCAGTTCTGGAGAACTTGTAGTGGAATTAATAATTGTGTAGGGAAAAAGACCCATTTGTTTAATTAATCTAAAGGTGCATGGTAAAGGCACAAATAATGGAGTACTTAAATAGCAATGATCATGGCAATGTTGGATCAGTAAAAGATTATATTTTTCAGGTATGTCTAAAAATGCATTTCTTCCTCTATAAATACTATTGTCTAAATCTGCACTTCATTTTTCAAAAAAATAAAATGCCTCAACTGCCACACACAGAGAATATCAGCTACCCTGACTAATTAAAGCACTAATTTCATCTGTTTTATGAATGTAATCTGACTAAGTTGACTATGCTTATTTAGTGAAGTTTCTTTGTCTATTGCTATTTTGCAGTCTTTATCTTAGTGTTACCTGTGTTGTATTTAAGAACATTTTTATTCTTTTTCTCAAGTATGTGAGAACACTTTTGTGAATAGCAGTCCATTCCTTGTATGCAGATTTTACTATTGCTTCTTCTGACCCCACTTAAGCTTCATCTCTGATGGGATTTGACAGTATGATTTTTCTGCATCCCACGTGGGCAGGCTTCTAAATTTGTGTTGTCCTAGTTCAAGTTTTATAATTATGCAGTAAGGGGGGTGGCCCAGTGTCTGGAACTGTGGCCCTGTTGAAGATAATTAAAGCTTTAGATTCAATACTTTTGGAGCTAAGATTTCAACCAAAACTACAAAAAAGTGGAAGAGACACAGATTAAACTGTTTTAAAGAGCATAGTTGTATGGTTTATCACAGGATAATCCCAAATTTAAGATTAAGATTATTCCAGGATAGCTAACATTAGGTATTTATAGGAAGGAACCAATATAAACAGACTTACAATTTAACAATTAAAAGGTCCTGATATTTTCTTCTTTTATCATCTGTAATTGATGGCTAACAATGCAGCTGTGTTTTATAGACTAAGAGAGATATGGGAGGAAGAACTATATATATATCTCAGTTTGCATTTTGAGTAGCTACATGGTACTGAACAGACACTGTCAGTAATGCTGGATTTAAGAGATCTTGGATCCTGTGGTTTATTGGTTTTATTTACTTATACTATATGGATCAAGGTTCCCTTTTACCAGGCACTGTAAAAGTGAAGAACCTAAATAATTCCAGGATATGTGACAAATGTAATACTCTTAACTTTTCGTGCTAATGTCCTGTAATCTCTGTGGCAATAAAATATTGTCCTTTTGAAGAAAGAAGATATTATATATTGTTTTTAACATATATTCAATAATGCATGAAATTAAATTTCATACTAAAATATTTAATTTTTTCAGTATCGGTAGACCACAAGCATGAACATTTTAAGCATGAAACAAAGTACTGAGACTAAACAAAAGTTAAAGTGAGATGAAAGGAAGGAGACCTGTTCTTTGCTCATGTTTCAAAAGATCTTTTTATGGAATTTAACATTTGTTTAAAGCAACAACAAAACCAAAGATATATTGTTTGTTAAGCAGGCTTTTGCATACAGGTCTGCTAGTGTGGTTCATTTTTCACCTGTAATGATCTGCCTTGTAGTATTTTGCTAGCTGTGCCACAATGATTAGAAATTGATGAGAAGAGTGAAAAAAACATAGATAGAGACTAGGCTGGAGTGACCATTTAATTTTTTTGGAGAACGTTTGTTGTCTCTTTCTTCCTTCTAGCCACCTACCTTGACATCTTTTTAAAGCCTAGTATTATTGTCTTACCTCAGTATGAATATAAAGCTCTATAGAGGGATCCCATTTTGTCTTTTGTTTTCCTTTCCTCCAGGGCACTTAGCACAACATTCATTCCCAGGAACAGCTATCAGATAAACACTTTTGCCTGACAGAGTACCAAATTACCCACCGTTTTTATTTCAAACACCACAGTGTCAGCAGTTTCCCTTTCATGCCGGAGGAGCATTGCTGCTGCAGCCGCGCTGTGAGCGGGTGGGCTCTGGCAGCCAGCAGGTGCTATTAGTGCTTATTGCTTTTGACCCCTGTGCAAGGGAAGTCTTGGGTCATTCTAAAAGAGGGGGTGGCATGAAAGCATTATGCTGTCTTTATTAGGCCAGGGATCAATTAAGAACTGAAAACAATTTTATTTATTTGTATGTTTTCCTTCATAGACATAAACTTGGTTTATAGTTTATGTATATTCTGCTGTGATATTAAATGTGACTGCAAAAACATAATGAAATTTATGTGCAGCTTTTTCCAGGTAGTCTTATTTAATCATCCTTCCAATTACTACTTACATAAATAATTCAGACATTGTGAGTAGAAAAAAAAAAAAGTGAGATTGTGCGGTGTATATATTTCTATACACTGTAAAAAGGGACCGTTACTGTCCTATATAGTGGTTTCAATTAAATATGCAGCAATTATGTTCTGTGGTAGAGCTGCCCTTAAACTTTAATGCAGTGAGATAAGAACATGCAGTGGTTAAAACCTCCCTTGATCTTGGAAGCTGCTCTTAGCTTTGAGTCTGTGGTCTGACCTTGGGCAAGTTGCTATTGTGTGTAAAAGGGTACTTCACCATATAAGCAAAAGTGTGCTGCTCTGAAAATCCAAGCATAGCTTTTGCCAGTAACATTGTCAAGGTGCTTAATATTTTGTTTCTGACCTTCCTGTTTGTGAAAGTCCTTGTGTCTTGTTTATGGCTGAGTAGCATGGAGTCTACTTTATATTTAAACCCTACTGAAAGACATAAATTGTGACCAGAAGTATATCTGCTGCCTTATGTTTGGAAAAACCCATTCTGATATCTATGTGCTTAGTACACCTAACATAAGTCAGTAAACTTCCTGCAGGTATTACTCTTGTTTAAAAATGTAGCCAGAGGTAACGAAGAATGCGGCGAATGAAGAGACGAGACGCAGCTTGATGCAAGCAAATGTCAATTTATTGTACAGAAGCACGAGTTTTTATACACTTTCAGAAGGTGCGCGTTTTAAACAGATTGGTTCTTGAAGCTAAGCATTGCATCCTAGGCAATCCCCGATTGGTGGTTAACTGCCATCAATTAACAGCAAGGTGTTACCTCTCCTTGGCGCCATCCATCTCCCACGCCCCTGTGCTCTGTAAACATGCCTCATCATGTTAATTGTTGTCTAGACAAGCTCGAACAAATTCCCCTCAGCTAACTGATTGCCATGCATGGTCCTAGTTTGCAGACCGCTCCTGCAGAAGAAGATTTTCATTCAGACAGTTTCTTAGTGGTTTCAATACTCAGTTATTGTCGCAGCACTCTCAAAACTAGCTGGCTGCAACAAGGTCTTTTACCATCTCATACCAACATACTCTTCATGCCAGTCTCTCCACTGCCTTTGCTTCATCCCACCTCATCCAGGGCACGCATTCTCTCCCCTCTTCTTCTTCAGCTGCTCTCTCTTCACTGGCTCTCAACCACTTAACAGCACCAGCCACAGCTGCACCTTACCTACATCGGCCAACCCACCGCCCCTAAAGCCAGCCCACAGCTGTATATCATCAATGATAATTAACCCAGCTTCATTCCACTACACTTTTCTTTCTTTTCTTCACTGGTATCTTGGTCTTTGGTTCTCCTCTTCTCAAAAATTTAACAAGTTCAGCAGGAAAACTTGATAAGGCTCTCATCTCAGAACAACTTCCTGATGGAAAACTAGGGCGTCTTTCCTGCTAGTAGGAAGGTGAGGGCTGAAATCCAAGGGAAGGAGCAGAGGAGCCAAGCCTGGGTTTCCAGGCTTGGTGTTGTGGTCACCAGGTTAGCTTGCTGCCTCCTCCACAACTCTTCTTATGCTGTTGCCTTTCTTCTGTCAAGTGCTTTAAATGAAAAATGAAAGTTTGTTACTAATGATACTTAGTTAAGCTTTTACTTAGTGTATCAGCTGAGTCCTTAACTAGTGAAGGCTGCAGATGCCTTGCTCGAGTCAAATTGTTGGTTGTATGAAGGTAATCTACAAAATAGAGTAAATAATCTATTTTACAAAGTCGAGGATAAAGGCATCAAAAAGGTATGATACATTCACATAGCGTCGTATAAAGAATATATTATTATTTAAGATCACATAGACTTTTTGGAATAATTGCTGTTGTATTTATTTGTGTTTCATTTTGACTCTGTGAGTTCAGCAGTTGAATTTGATGGTGTGCAGTAAACCTGGGATTAAACTTGAAATGGAGAAAGAAAATTAGATTGCCTTTTTCTTAAAAAAAAAAAACAGAGTAAAGATTTTTGTACTATTGTTAGCACTTGTGATTTCACTGCAATTTCCACAAGTTTTTCTATTTTTCAAAAAAGCTCAACTCCTAAAGCCCTGACTGTGTCAGCCATATATAAATATATATATAAAATAAGAAAAAAAAATCTATTAAAAAAACCACATTTGCATGAAGGCCTTCAGTTATATCTCCTACAATGTAGTGGTTGCATAGTAATTATCAGGGACAGGCACTTAGGAAGCATTGTTTAATCAAAGAATTTTGATTAGTTTAATCACTCCTCTACAATGACTATGCAAATGTCAATTCTGGTACTGTTTTTTAATTTGAAACAATAGGTTTCCTTATTAAGGAACACAAAAAAGTTAGTTGTGTTAATAACATTGTTGTGGTTATAGCATGAAATCTACAAATCAAAAATGAGGGGAATATGAAATAGGAAAACACTTCTAGAATATAAACATTATTTCAAACATTTGGCCAGAGACAAAACATATTTTCTATTGCTAGCAGATGCCTGAACAAAGCTGTTGCTTGTTTTATTTTCTATTCTAGAAGAAATGAAACCTTTTATAGACTAATCACTGTTGTTTGGGGGAAAAAAGACTTTTCTGTGTGCAGCCATTCCAATCTAAGATGCTTTTAATAGAATACTGTGTCAGCAAAATTATTTTTCTTAATGATTTTTCTATCATATTTCTGCTTGAATTACAGTTGATTAGGCAAGTTTTAAATTACAGCTTAATACTTGGAAGTATTTGTATAGCCATAGATGTGCATTCAGGGTTCATAGTGTGAGAGTGTGAGTCCTTAAGGACTGTTAAGACATTCTTGTACCAGCAAAGAACTGCTTTCCTTTTTTATAGGACTCCTTTCAAAATCAAAGACTTCCAGCCTCAAGGTTTTTCTTCCACATTTGAGATTTTTGGGCTGGATTGTTTTCTCAGACATACTGTCACTGAAATCCAGTAAAAAAGCACATAAAACTGAAGGATCCTGGTATCTCTGAAATGTAGACCATTTCACCATTCTCTCAGCGTAGAAAAGAGAAAGAAAGAAAAAGAGAGAGAGAGGGAATAGTATAGGAACAGTGCAGCATATTGCTATGGGATCTGTCTGAATCAATTAAGAAGACCAATCAAGTTTCTCAGTGTCATTGGTTTGGAAGCATTCATGTTCTTATGCAAGGGTGTATTTGCAGATTTGCTTGACTTATTAAGTAGAGGAAGGAGGTTTGTACACACAGCAAGACTGGGGTTTGTATGACAATTTTTCATAGTGTAGTTATGTTAGATGTTGTTACAGTATTCAACGAAAGAAAGTAATGATGTATAGAAATTATAGAAAAGATGAAACAAATGAGGAATATTGGATATTTGATAATGTCAGTTTCATTTCATATTTGTCTTCTGCTTTTAATAAAAAATTAAAATATTTTTTGAACATGTAGCATGTAACATGCAATTTTAAAAAAGATTGAAGTATTGTACTTGGATTTAATATTACGTGTGTGGGTTCTGCATAGTGCCTTACTATAGCTGAAATTCAAATGTTCCCTACTTTATGACTCATACATAGGGGATACCCAAATTACTTTGCCTTAAGTACAAGTGCCTCCCATGATGCAGTAACCCAGTCAGCCAAAGAGGACCAAGTATGCCATGGTGAGATAATTTAACAGTTTAGTCAGTAGAGAAGACAACAGGGCATGAGGTATCGCTGTGGCTCGGATTAATGTTGAATAGACCTAAATGAAATATGCGGGTTTGATTTATTTCAAATGGGAGAAGATCCTCACCTAAAAATAGTGAGTTTTAGCTGAGAAATATTCTCTGTCAGTGAGTCTGCTGGGCTGGCAGCATACCTCTTTTCCTATTTTTTCCAAGCATGTTGAACTTAGATGTTGTCCTCTTGCCTTTTCAGGCCTGGAAGTGGAATCTTTTTGCTATTTTTACCATTTCTTGCTAATTTACAACAATTGGCTCCCTTTTTCATTACATTTTGATAATTTGCTATTTTGATTTAATATCAAATATCTTTCAGATATTTAAGCACCTAAATAATGAAAATACTCTATTATTCGTTTTCCCAAAAGAATGAGTTTCTGTAAATCCCCTGAATCTCAGTATTGTGTGATCTTAGTTATTGACGTGTTTAGAATATTTTGGACTTTCTTTTCTACATGGGGTTTTCTTTGTGAATTTATAAAGCTGTATCTTCTGTTAATTTTAAATGTTTACTCTTCAAGATTTGTGTGGCATATGGGATTTTGGGCTTGGAGGGATTTAGTGGTTATTTTTTTAGTTAGAATTTGTCTTTTTTCAGTAAGTTGTAAGACAGCTAGGATAAAATTTTGATACTATTTTAAGTCAGAATATAAATATTTATGCACACGGTTGTTATTATTTACAAGAACAGCCTCATAGACAAGCAGTTATACTTTCATTGTGCAAATCACAAAAATGCAAATTTGTTCAGGGTTAATGGTTTACAAAACACTGTGTAGTTTCAAGTATCACCAACATTTTGCCGCCTCTGAAGACCAGTGGCTGAGTCTTATCCTCTCCCTGTTACTCATTGCTCCATTTTTTATTTTTCAGGAAAACTACATAAAGTCATTGTACAGACTATGCTCTGACATCTTTTTCATGCCTTCTTATTCTTAGAAATCACAAATAAGATGTTAGATGTCAAAATCTGACAGTAAGTATGTGACACTGTCATATCAGAGAAAATGAGTAAGAGATGTGTAAGCTGGATATAGAGGTAGTCCTGGCACAGAAATGCAGACAGCTCTCATTATCCATGGGTAGCTTATCTGGCTTGTACATTACCAGGGCTGTGGACACAGAGACAGAGAGGTGATTCCATGGGGACCCTCAAGTGAGGCAGGATTTATGAGTGCAACTGCAGCACCGTAAGAGCTACTCAGTAGCACACCCACTCTTTAAGGAGCACCACAAGCTGATAAGTTCTAAGCTTATTTCCAGCTTTTCCCTAGACTAATATCATCCAAGCATTTTATAAACTTACTTGCTACAGTACAATGTGAGAAAATATCCTCTCAAGTACTTTAAATTGTTGTTTTCTATTATCTCTGGCTCAATAGTAGACCTGTCGGGGTGGGATCCATTACATAAATACCTATGTCTAAGCTAGTAACTGTGGATGTCTTTTTAGTATCAAGGAGGAGGAGTAGAAACCTCTGACAGAAGTAGCAGACTAGCAGATTGTCAACACCCATGCATCTGTTCAGATGAGCTGGGTGGCTGGGACTGCACCAGCAACTTGCACTGACAGAATTTAAGAGGATCGGTGTTGTGGTGAATGGTATTGTAGTCTGGAGATTTTTAGGAGAGTATGGCAAAAACGAGAGCAAAACTTTTAGGGCTGTTGCTTTGGCTCTCTCTGAAACAAAGTGCAAAAAAGATGAAATTGTTTGAGTGGGTTTAATAACTGGCATGCCTGCAGATCTCCCGAGAGCTATTGCATAGGGCCAAAACCTAAAGCACTCAAACTGGTTCAGATAGTATTAGTATTTGTACTGACAGCAGTTTTTTCACGCGTCGTGTGTGCTAACCATGGAGGCATTCGGCTCATAGCTACTTCTCCACATAGAAGCCATCATGAGTGTGATTAAAGCCCTGCACTCTCAGGTTTGGGGGTTTCAGGAGCAGAGCAAGAGGTACATGTACAACAGTGAAAACCCTTTAGGATTCTTCATCTCAGTCACCACTGCTAGCAGAGCAAGTCTCAAAATGAAACAGCCTGTAGTAAAATGCAGTTAACTACATTCCCCCAAGTACTGTCACAAGTGACCATGGCCCTTGTATTTTGTATCCATGTTTTGTGTAATCACTGGTAGGGTTTTTTTCCACCTTTGTGGCTTATGATGCATGCAAGTGAAAAAGTTTCATCTGTAGGGAAGTATTCACTATGATGAACTCAGCAGTTTCTTGCAGAAGAGATGCTAGGAAAATCAAGAAGCCTTACGCAAAAAGCAAGTGAATGACAGGACCAATATTGAAATATATTGGATTGCTGCTTTCTTGCAAGTGAGGTTAAAGAGAGGAGTAACAGAAATCAGTTTTTCTCTGTTCTTCTCATATATAAATTCTTACTGAAGTAATGTGTACCAGTCTCAAATTTAAGACAAACATCAGGACAATCTGACAAGAATAAATACTACCCACCAAAACCGAACTTCACACTGGAGCAGTTGCCAGTAAAGCGAGCAGGCAAAGTGTTTATAAACCACATCTAAAAGTTACTGATGCAGAAATAACTCTGTGGATTAGCTAAGGAACAAATTGGCTTGTAGAAATAGGGGTCTAGTTCTGGTTTCATTTATACTGGTGTAAATTTGGGCTAACTCATTGAAGTTGGTTGATTTACACTGGGGTAAGTGTTTTTTTAAGTCAGGTGCTTTATTCCTTTTAATTTTATTACACTTTCAGGCTTATGCTGAAGTGAATCAAGGGACCTTTGTAGAACCAGAGTCAGATCTACTGTATTAAATAACCACTGGGAACTTGTTTATGAAAATTAATTTCAAATATTATGCAAAAAAAACCCACAAAAAACCATAAGGGGTACATATTAATTGTGACTCGTGCATGAAGGTTTGGCTGAATAACTCCCATTAACAATAATAAGAGTTGCAGAATTAATTTCCTCCTAGGTTCTGCTAAAAATTCACTCAAGGAATTGTGTTCTGTACCTTCAGACTCAGATCCTCTTTATATTAGCAAATAAAAATCTCCTTATGCAATCATTCCTGGAAAAGTCTATGCTGAATAACAGTTTATTGAAAAAAATGATTATTAAATTGTAGCTACATCAGCAAGTTTTGGTTTATTGTTTATTTTTTTTCAAATCTCCACTTGATTTCAATTGCAATAATTGGAAACAGTTTATGCAAGTTAAGTGGGGTAAGTAGTAAAAATATTTAGATATGTTTTTAATATCAAATAGATATTTGTTATTAAACAATTTTAACAGAAGGTTGGGAAAGAGGAAATTTACAAAAATCTTATTTAAGTGAAAATTGCTTTTGTACAGAAGATAGTTGTAGACTGGGTTCTTGAACCAGTTCGATCGGATACTTAGGGTGAAATTGACTTTCTTTTACACAGTATTGGACAACACCCTACTGCTGCTCGCTTTATTCTGCTGTGTTTATTTCTGGAAAAGAATGGTATTTTTCCCCTATTTCTGAGATCAGACTGCAGAGGTCTGTAAAACTGTTGTGTGTTGTTCATGTAGGGTACAGCCTATACTCAATTTTGGACTGGATGATAAAGTAGCTTTTGCTGTGACAAACACATCTCCTAATTTCTTGTTAGTTCACTTCTGTGAAACACGCCACCTGTTAGAAGACCTCTCAAATAATTTCCAAAGAGGGTCCCTGTGGGAAAATCACCAGGGGGTGGGGGGGTGTCAGAAAACTGGGTCCTAACAGAAACGTAGTATTACAGAAAGCTTTTTTAAGGCAAAACACATCTATCGCCTTCAGGATGGTTGGCATGCATGGAACCTCCTTTGCCACAGCTCCCCAAGCAGCACACCCTGCCAGCTCAGCACATGCTGACCAGAGTGACGGAGAATGGAGTGGAGCGGAGGCACCGAGGCTAGGGTGTGTTGTGCTTCCTGGAGGAACAGGAACTTGATGGCACCACGCAGCTGATAAGCTGCATGGTGGCTGTCACATGAAGAATCCATGAGATCTTGTGGCTGAGCCAAACATTGTGGCAAAATGACTTTCCTCAGACAAAATAATCTCACTGTGATACTAACACACACCTCCATCTTGGTTACCTGCCTGCAAGGTGCTACCACACCTCACTGGGCACATGATACCGGTTAATAACAACAATATATGTGACCAGAGTCACTCAAGCTTCACCTAAATATGATAGAAATGGACCAGTCCTGGACTGAAATAAGTCCAGAGGTGGGGAATTGTTGTTTTTAAATCCCAGATTTCCCAACTCTGATTTAGTGTTAACAAAGCTATGTCAGTCTGACTCACTCTAAAGTTGTTGCAAATGAAGAGACTTCTAATCAAGGGAGTCAGCCTTGTGGAGCATGTGAAAGGAAGAACAGATAGTGACAAGAACACCATTATCTAAGTTATGCAGAAAGTGGCCTTCAAACGAGGAAAATTCTGGCTGTGAGAGGAAACAGGATGATAAGGTATAGCAATCCACTGACAGCAACAGAAAATGAGTTGAAAATGGAACAAAGATAATTGTGGTAGTGGGAGATTGCGACCTCCAACTCAAATAGTCCCCACTTGAGGAGCATGTGTAGTTAGTAGAGAACTTCAGTAGTGTTAAGGATACATACTAACTTGCTTTAGAAGTGAGAAACTTGTAACCAATCCTCTGTATGATGAATGAATATGCAATATACTATGAAGTATAAAAAGTGGCCAGATGAGGGAAGAAGTTAGGGAAGATTCCATTGGAACTTTTGGGATCAGAAGGCTGAACTTGCCTTCTCCCCCATTGAGATGCCTATTAGGTATGAACTTTTTCTTATGCATGCTGAATAACTAACTCATGGTAGCTGTTATTGGTGTTTACAGTTTGGTTGAAGGTAGTTTGGTTGTATGTATCATTTGAAGTTTGTTTTTGCAGACAGTCTCTATCACCAGCAATCACGAACCTTCATTTGTCACAATTTTATATTAATACAGAGTGTTATTCCATAAACTGTTAGTGTTAGTCCGTTGAGAGTGCTCGCAGTTGCCGGCAGCAGGTAACATACGATTAAAGTGGGAAGACCCATCGAGGGGTCCCTCTGATACTGTTGACATCTTTCATGTGACAATCATGTTATAGCAAATGGGCGGAGCTGAAAGGGAAATTAAAGGCTTGAAAATTAATGCAATCAGGCTAAGCCAAGCTAACCTGCAGCACAACAGCCAGCTTGTATAGATCAGTAGGTACTAGGGTATTGCATGGCTATTTGCCATTTTATGTCCATCAGACAATTAATAGATTGAAATTCAAAATCTCACCCTCTAGGAGTCTGTGGATTAATTCCTAAAGCACTTCATAAACGTATAGGCAGATTACTAAGACAAAAGGAATGCCTTCTACGATGACAGATAAACTCTTACTCCAGTGATGAACATTTTACATAAATGGAAAATGTATCAATTTTTCACAGACCCCCAGAGCACTGATGTTTCAACATATGCAGACTTTAAGCATGAAAAAGTGAAGAAATATTCATGAAATGAAAATTTAGTCGTGTCATAATTTCAGTCTTCTGAGGTGAGTTTCATGGGCAGTAATTTTCTAATTAATTTATAGCAGATGGTAAGTATCACGAAATGGGAACCACTTGTGGGAAGTATGAGATGAAGTTGCTGCAGCTTCTTGCATATTGGGATGGAATTGAAAAGAGAAATGTTTTAGGATTAAGGACATATAACGATGAAGCTGGATCTCTGAGGGAAAATTTGCCAGAGACTGCAGATGAGCACACACACACCCACATGCACCAGCTACAGTTGCCTTCATTGTGGTGTCCTGATTTATGCTCAAAAGTATCCCTCCCAAAAGCTATACACATTTTTCTCTCCCTGGTTGTTTCCTATTTTTTGAAAGTCCTTACTTCCTTGTGTAAGTGATGATGCTCCTTAGTTTCTCAAGGGATTGAGGTAAATTCAGATTCTTCTCACAGCTGTGGGACCTGAAGTGGGTGAGCAGTTTTGAAGAATCTGCCAACCTGTTTCCCGTGTCATCAGCAGAGGCATTATCTTGTTCATTAATGCCATCATTAGCACAGGAGGAACAATTCTAAGTCCTTTCATGGCAAAGCGTTCTTCATGAGGATCTGCTGAGAGGAATAACGTCAGAAATGCTGTTGGCAGGCCAGGTTTAAAAAGTTGTTGCTGTTGTGAGAAGCCTGTGGAAGTTTATGCATTCTTTGAAAGGCAGAGCTTCAAAGTCAGTTTGTGTTTTGATATCAGATTTACAAACTAAAGTGCTAAATACTAGATGTCAGAAGTCTGTGGTGGAATATCCGGCAATAAAGTTAGACTTAAATTAGATAAAATGGAAAGAGTATGTACTTCATATTCAGCTGCTTAGTCATAACTATCCAGCGGAGGTAACTGAAAATATTTATGTACTGCCCTTCATTCTGAACTTCAATCCCTAAGGGAATTCCAGCACTTGTCTTTTATCTTTTACTGGAAAACAGAACTGAAATAGACAGATTTTAGAAACTGCCATTTTGTGAACTGTGATTCATGTGGTCCAGCCCCACAAAGAGAGTAGAATGAGATGAATGAGGAGGCCTGTGATGGCTTACATGGACAAGGATTAATGCTGAGCATTTTCTGATTGATTATTTAATTATTTTATTGGAATCTGCTAATGAAATATGAAAAAAATATGTTTTGATTTGGTAAAAATCTCTCTCCTGTAATAATGAAAATGCAAACAAAAAAGACCTAAAATATTTTGATAGGAAACTGATGTTATTTCCAACAAAGTGGGAAAACTTGAGGTTTAGTTTTAGTGTAGTCAGTATGATAGAACTGCTGAGGACAGGACTTTGAATAAATTAATTGTTGACATTCCTGCAAGTCATTTTGTAGCACAATCTTGACAGAAAATAAAAGTGGTCCTTTCACACATTTCAATGACTCCATATCAGATTGAGAAGTTCTGATCTTATAAAAAAGTCTCTCTCACAAACACACACCACCACCGAACAACACTCTAAGAATTAAACGCATGAATCTGGATCAGGTGAAAAAGATTATAGAAACTGGGAGTTTTCACAATGTAAGCAACTGCATTTTGTTGTATTATACTGCTTGGTGTACAGCTGTGGAGTCACCAGGAAAATATTTCATAGTGGTTTCTAATAATCTTCAAAAACCTTGCTTAGTTGGGATATGTAAGAAAGACAGAAGTAACTATGAAACATGCTAGTTTATACTCATTCAGTTTATTTGGCCTTTTAAGATGTCAAACTAGTGTCATGTTTGAAAGAGTTTGTGTGTCTCTATTCATCCAGAAAGTCAAAACTACTCATCCTTCGTAAAGCTGATTTTATCAGGAAAGCATAGGTGATGATGTAAACTATTCGGGTTTTTAAGTTGGGCTCAAATGCTAAAGGTGCAAAAGAACAGATACACAGAAAGCAATCCTGAGAAACATCTCAGAAAATGAATGGTGTTCAAATCCTGCAGCAGCTGGTATTTTGATACCGATCTGTCAAACTGCAGGTGCCAAGTCATTAAACTTTGTGACCTGTGCTTCCTCATCAGCATAGAAAACTGAAATTATTCGATCTGTGGCAAACAAGGATTTTGCATTGGATATCAAACCAGAAGAGAAGAGATGCTGTTGAATACACATTGGTTTTGATGACCCAAGCTTTCACCAGGTCTGAATTTTCATTTGGGGATGAAAGAAATGTGAGCAGCCTGGCTGCTCTAATGCTGTATTTTCGTACATCATTTTAACCTGGCATTTCTTATAATTTCTGAAGGCTGGGATAACCTTTGCAGCAGAATGCTTAAATTGTACGTGTGGAAAAGTATTTTGAGACACATGGCAGGATAAACAAATAGAGTTATATATGTACCTCTGGTATCACTGAAGTTGTCTACAGCGTCTTTTAAGTATCACCTAAGAAAACATGGACTTCTCTAGATGCTACTGAACAAATTGTTTTCTTTCTGTGTGTGTCGGGACAGTCTATTTATCTTTCCCACAGATAAAATAAAAATCATACATCCACTGCCAAACTGTACCTCAGCATGAATTTATGATAATTAGATTTGTTTTAGATGGGAAGAAACCCAACAGGTACCAGAGAAAATTCTTAGAAATTTGTCCTAATCTTTCAGTCTGTATTTCAGTTTCAATAAAAAAGAAGATATTATTACCCACTACCTCCCCAGCTCTTCTCTTACCTGTGTTTAAAATGTCTGATTTACTTGCAAAACTGTTACTTCAGAAGTTGTTAGAAGACTCTTCGTAGAAACAGGAAACCATACCCAAAGCATGGCTGTCTCGGTTCAAGCGTGCTCTTTGCCATAAATGACTAAATGTCATAATACAACACTAGCGAATGATACATTATTAGTGGATCTGCTTGCCACAATATGAAATTGCTTTTTCTAAATTTTGTTAAACTAAAGCATGAGAATGACACGGGAAAGTACCTAAAATAGAGAAGTAAAGTCTTTACCAATTTTGTGAGTGCAGCCCAGCTAATAAGTGATCAAAAAGCTATATTTAGCTAAAGTCCTGTATATTGGGTGTCATTTGGAAACAGAAAGCAACAATCAGACTTATTTAAACACCAGGCTTTTCTTCATTAGCTTGGCTACCTTTCACAACTCAATGATATCTTAGAGTGCTTCGATAAGAGGTTTTTCAGCTAAAATTTAAAAGATAATCCCACTGCTACATCTATCAAAATCTATGCTCCTGTCCACCTTACACAGCTATTCTGTCAAGGCTGAGTGCTCAAATCAAAGGGAAGCTTACTGCTTACAACTTTGCACATTCACCCCCCTTTTACTTTTTCTGAAACAGGAGGCATCTGAGTTGAACATAATTTGTTTTAAAGGTGATGTTGAAAAAGTTAGTCAATATCTGACAAGGAAAGCCATCTTTTATAGTCCAATAGTGAAAGAACAAGGATAAATTTAAAGTAAAATCAGATGAGTGTAAGTTTCTGCAATTAGAGTATCTTTTAAAGCACTTAAAGAATATATTTGTTTAGAAAAAGTTTCTTTAATTCTTTTTAAAACTGCTGTTTGTAGGGTTTGGTAAAAAAAAATATTCCTGCCCAACTGTATTTTAAACTTAACTATTAGCAAAACTGTAAAATAGCAGGCCTGAAGCTCACAGATCATCACTCAGTGGTTCAGCCACACTAATTTCCAAAATGAGCATGACAGGTTGATTGGTTGTGCTGTCTCTAAGCATTAGATATAGTCTTTTTTTCTCAGATCAAAATGCCTTTCTTGCTGTTTTGTTGCTGTCTAACCCAGAAACATCGACTGGGTCTGTGTTCAATCCACTTTTCATGGCTCATCACTATTTGAGGGAAAAAGCTTACCACTGCCTAACTGGGGGTTAAATTGCTGTGTTGTCATTTTTCATGGTAGAGTTTATTTTTATTTCTAACTTCTTTCTTACCTGCGAGTGTAGAATCAGAAACTTACCCAAAATGGACATACATTTTGAAACTGTTTTTAAAAACACAGTAAAGAACTAATGTGCCAGTTGATTTCCCGAATTCACAAGAGCTTAGATGTGATATTAACTGGTGCCAAAGAGAAATAAGGAGACTTTTCACAGAGGGCAGATCAGGGGACACACTGTTTTCTGGAATTTTTCATAAAATCTTGGTGTGGTAGGCAAGGCATTATAGGCACTACAAGACCTACCTCAACCTGCTTTAGATGCTTAAGAATTAGCTTTTGCTGGGTTTTCAGTATGTTGCTTTGAAATACCTTTCCAAATCTATTATGTGGATTTTGAGCTATATTTACCTGAGTAATAGAATGATGTTAAATGCTTCACTGGACTAAATATATTTATCTAAATTTTATGTGAATCCATTCATGCGCCAAGTGGTTTTATCTTACATTGTTCAAAGACCATCAAACTCATACTGTAACTTTTTATGTTACATGACAGTGAACATACCTACATACTAAGGTAGTTCATAAACTGTGGTGCAATGTGTTTGTTTGGTTTGGGTTTTGTTTTTTTTTTTTTTTTTTTTTTAACTTTTATGGACTTCTTATGTTATTGTGCTATGAGGAGCTATGCTGATGACTTGATGGCCTCTCAGCCATTTTACATCCTACTTCACTGTGGTTCCTTGGGAACTCATTATCTCTGGAAGACGCATGGGCATCCTGAGGTATAAGCTCAGCTTCCTACCTGTACCTGAGCTAATCAGGTACAGATTATGCAATTAAAAACCAGAATTGTAAATACAGATGGTTGTTTTTAAAGAACTACAAAATGGTCTGTTACACTGATCAAAAGCCTGGTCAAAAAGCTTTTAAAAAATAACAGTTGCCCTAATTACTTTCTTATAATAAGGTTTTTCATGTTTACAGGGTATTAAACTGCAGGAAAACTGCATCTGGAGATATTATATTATTACAGTTATATTTTTAGCAAATAATAGATTTCCTCTGGTTTATTTTTTGTTGGGGTTTTTCTGGGTTTTGTTTTCCCAGCTGCTCAGATCCTGGGCCTACCATACTTGTGTTTTATTTCTGTTTCAATACAAACATAATATTTCTGCATTTATACTTTTATTAGCACTGGGATAGGCTTATGCTCTCTATTCTTGTATAGAAAGCATTTGCAAACATTGCTTGTAGCCCAATGAATTTTCTGTTTATGCTCCTAAAGAACAGTGCAGGAAACAGCTGAGTCTAATAGACCATCTGTTTAAGTGTGAGTATGAAAATGAAGGGCAAGGATAGCAAAGACGGCTTGTTTAAGAAAGATTTGGACTCTGTTAAGAGGAATATGCCTTATTGTCTTTGTCATTACAATGTAATACTTTCTAACATCTATTTTATGGTTCAAAACATGTAAATTAATTAGGTTCCATAAAAGGGAGAGTTATTTTTTTAATGATGGACATTTCCGTAACAACTCATCTCTCACAGGTTTTATCCTAACAAAACATTATAAACTATTGAAATGTCTGGATAGGCAGTAATGAATACAGCTGTTGCCAATAAATAAGGCAACAAGATTTTGCATTTCATCTTGTGCTTGAGAAATCATCATTTCAGACATGTTTGAGTGCCAGGGAGTGAATACATTGACATAAAGAAAAGCAAACTAGAAAATGGGCATTTACTGTATGTGTAGCTGAAATATATATACCTATTCTCTGACCAGCATTCCTGAAGAACAGTCATGACAGTAGTTGTTCTCCATTCCTTTTCTGTATATATATTTTAACCCATTTTGGAAATGGATCTTGGCTAAACAGATTCAGAGACTGTATTTTAGCTGTTGTTAGTCTTCAGGCTGAGGAAATTACAATGTGCTGTAGTCCAAATTGCTTGGGGAAGAGTAGCTGGACAGCTGCCTGGCAGAAAAGAACCTGGGGGTGCTGGCTGATGGATGGCTGAACATGAACCAGCAGTGTGCCCAGGTGTTTAAGAAGGCCAACAGCATCCTGGCTTGTATCCAAAATAGTGTGGCCAGCAGGACTAGGGAAGTGATATTTCCCTGTTAGTTAGGCTGCACCTCAAATACTGTGCTCAGTTTTGGGCCATTCACTTCAAGAGGGACATTGAGGTGCTGGAGCGTGTCCAGAGAAGGGCAACGAAGCTGGTGAAGGGTCTGGAGCACAAGTCTTATGAGGAGCAGCTGAGGGAACTGGGGTGGTTTACTCTGGAGGACACTTGGGGTGTATCTCACTGCTCTCTACAGCTGCCTGAAAGGAGGATGTAGGCAGATGGGGGTAGGTCTCCCCTCCCAGATTACAAGTGAAAGAATAAGAGGAAACAGCCTCAAGTTAGGCCAGGGGAGGTTTAGATTGGATATGAGGAAAAATTTCTCCACTGACAGGATTATCCAGCATTGGAACCAGCTGCCCAGGGAGGTGGTGGAATCACCATCCCTGGAAGTGTTCAAAAAAAATGTGGATGTGGTGCTTAGGGACATGGTTTAGTGGTGGACTTGGCACTCCTGGGTTAATGGTTGGACTTGATCTTAAAGGTCTTCTCCAACCTAAATGTTTCTATATTTCTATGAAAAATGTCACGGCATTTTGTTCTTGTACTGGAATACAAACTAAATTCATTGTTTCTTTCTAAAATATGAATAATTCTATACGATAACTCTCTATATAACATATACGTTAGAAGTTTTCCATTTAATTTCCCAGAGGAAAAATTCCTCTGCTGATTCTTCCTCCAGGGTATAATTTATTGGTGGTCAAGAGGTTTGTACAAACAAACTTGTGCTGTGATGATTCCTTTCCTAACATGACCATGTTACTTATTAGTATGCAGTACAATGAGTCTTCCTTTTGAGCTGACAGCACAATCAAATATGGTGTCTTGTCCATAAGCCTGACTGGTGGAGAGGAATGGGGGCAAAAGCCGCTCTGATGTACCTCTCTTACAGTGTGGTGGCCATATATGTATGGGCAGTGAGCTCAAATTATATGTTTACATTAAACTCTTTATAAAATTAAGTATTTGTTAAATAAAAACAGATGACCTTAGCAACACAGACAGTTGCTCAGATACTTCCTTGGATTGGAAGACATAAATTCAAAGGCCTTAGGTAAGACTTGACCCTCTCATCTCCCCAGTAAGGACAGATCAGCTGTTTGTGGTTGAACACTTTCTCTTCTGATAAAAGTTCCACTCTTGATATTAGAAATCTGCTTGATAGTAACTTAGTTGAATGGATAAATTTCTTGAAAGGATTTCACTTGGGTAAATTAACATTTTCAGTATCTATTGAACATCCTAGACTAATCCAAAGTATATTAAAAGCAGCTCACTTTTAGAAATTCATCAAGGATTTGTGTCAAGAAAACTTTTTTTTTCTTAGAGTTTGAATCCTCTCAGTAGAATTCCCTGCATATTCACAATATAATAGGTTATCATAAACTTCATTTCCTTACTTACAGGGTTTTGTTGAACTAATTTTATTTTATTAACTTCAGTATCTCAGCAGCTGATTATTTCTATTTACTGCATTAATGCAAGCTGGTATCTATCCTTTTAACAAGGAAGAAGTCCATAGGGATAGTTAGCTAAAAGTTTATCAGTATTTTCAGTGAATGCTTAAAACATTCATTTCGGTTTCACATCTGCTAAAAGTTTTAGAGATACTATCTTTTCTTACTATAGAGGATACAGGTATACGCAGCTATCATTCTGTAACTTCAATTAACTTTTATAATGTTTTCCCAGGTCTTGCCTATATTTTCTTATTTATCTTCTTATTTAACTTTTAAGAGAATGCTTTTAGCAATGCCTTTTATTTGCAATTTTTAATATGACCTGAAACTTTCCTACTGTTCACTTGTGAAATTGTTTGCAGTTTTCACTGCAGAAGTGAACAAAGAAGTGGGCACTTTGGGGGGATTGCTCTGAAGTATTTTTCCTAGACTGTCTTGGCGATAGGACTGTTCTTACATTTTTAGTCTCCTAGTTTTCAGTCCACGTTTCTCTTGTAGAATTGCTCTGAGAGACAACCTTTGCCAAAATGACCTGCAATCAGTCATCTAACAAATTGTCTATGACAGCTAGAACAGTGAGTAACTTGACATATACTTAGTATGTATAGTACAACCATAGGCTCCATAGCATTGTGTCAAATCCCCTGTCCTTTAAAGGCCATATGGGAGCATATTTTGGAGGGGTTTACCTACCGTGACCGGAATGGAAAGAACTATACCTTTCTTAGGAGCTTTTCCAGAGTCTCTGTCACACCCTACCACATGCTTGTGCTCACAGCTGCCTCCAGTCCCTCCTATCCTAATGGTTCGCAGTCAAAGCCATAGCTCAGCTGCTTAGGCAGCAGAAATGTCCGGAGCAGGTGTAGAAAGACCAAGGTGAGAAAGAAGTGTCCTGTATTTTAAAAATTACTTTTTCTAAAATCCATTGAGGTCCAAATCTGCTTTTATGAGTGAAATACAATGTTGGCTTCAAGGCAAATGCCAGGACCAAGTCCCCAGCATTGCCTGGGCTTCAGATCAGCACTAAGTGCCTGTTGGAGCATCCAGGCAACTGAATGCTGCTTTGCATCTTTCTCTGTCATGCTGTCCTGCCTGTCTGCACTCTGGTGGTGATGGTGTTGTTTCTCTTTTGTAACAGGAATAAATTTGTCTTAATTTAAGCCATGGCTTTGAAAGGAATTTAATTTATCTCACAAATACCACTTAACAGCATGTGTTTGTGTGCCTATCTATCTTTTTCTGGACTAAATCAAGATAAGTACTTGTTTAGGGTATGGGTGATGCTCAACAATGAATTCATTATGAGAAAAGGAAGAAAAAAGATGTTAAATCAAAAAGAAAGACAACTATTTGACTTTTCTTCAATATCTGGAGTAATCTGCTGTAGGACAATGGTGTGGCAATTCATGGGCAATGATTTGGAGATGTTTCTGGAGGAAATGTTGGTGAAGGATTTGTATATATGATAATTATTCAATAGTCAGGATCTTAGTGAAAATGAGTTGGTTGAAAAGTAGAGAAAGTACTAACCACCTAGAAAATAGGTGTTTAAAAGTGGCATAATCTTATAGTTATCATCACTCTCTATGAAGAAGAGAAGCACTACATTTGTTTTTTCATTGTCCTTGTACAGTAGCTGGTTTCTTCATAGGTTATAACTCTCGATTCAGGCCATTGCAAAAACTCTTCCATGTCCCATGTGTTGCTGACCCAGCACAACAATCTTTTTGTGACTATCTGCAGTGGGGCCATAATTATTATTTTTTTTTTCTTTTTGTATGCAATGTTCTGTAGCATATTTTGTAATCTAGTCCTCTACAGGCTGTATCATGAGAGGGTGTCAAGGGCACAAGTGAATTATTTTTTGATTACTATTTTAGTTACATCCATAACAATGTGAGCTGATATTAGTGAATATAGTAAGGCCATGGACAATGATTTAGGAAGTTATCACTTGAAAATCACTCTTTCAGAACCAAACTATGCTTTTAAATTTCCCTGCACCTTTTTGTGGACATAAGATAAAAGGTGTGGTTTCCTTAGCTTAATAGCATACCTCTACAGGAATTATTACATTGTAATAAGATGTGGGGAAGAGTTGATACTAAAAACTCTAAAGTGCAATAAAGAGGAATTTACTATTAAACCTTAACAAAGCAATATATAGATTTGAAACTGTAGCTTGGCTTACATATCTGTAGTATACTGGGCTGGAGTTATTGAAGTATTAAGAAAAAGTATGTAGCTTCTTTTGTCATATCATCACAAGCCACTTAAATGGTCCTATTTGCTGATCTAAATGCTGTTACAACATAGTAAAAGTACCAGCAAATATCACAGCGGAGCTTCTCTGGGTAAGCAGAGGGGCAGTCCAGTTCTCTCCCAAATCCCATTCCTCCTTCCTTCTCACCTGTGAGAAGATCAGGAGCTCTTTTTTTTATTTTGCTTGGTATCAGATTGGTTCTCATTAGTTGGATTTGTTGTGTCTGGCTCAGGTGGAGGGTGTGATTAAGGTGAAGGTAACCAAATGAATGTATCAAATTAACTAAAATTTGGATTTCTGCATGAAGCAGTTTCCATACTCCTTTCTTTTACCATGACTTTAAAGCACCTTCTTCCTACCCAGAGATATTTTGCACCTGACAGTGATGCAGGCATCTTCTTTGCCTCCATTACCAGTGTTTTGCATCTTCAATCCAGTTTGTTTCTCTCACTACACATTACCATGGGACTCTGATCCTTGTCACATCTGTGAACCTCAGCCATATTCTTACTTCCTGGAAAATTACCATAATTTTCCATGTTACTCATCTGCTTGTCTGTAGGCAGCTGTTAGCAAAGAACTGGAAAAGAATTCCGTCTCCTAGTGTCTCCTTGGTTTAAAACTTCATGAAGAACTGTTTGCAAATGTCATTTTCCAGCCCGTTTTGTAACCCTGTGTCCTGACATTATAAAGAAGCCTTCTAGAAAATTTTGCTTTTCACTGTCTCAAAACAGATGCTTTAAAAAGATGCTTTTTTGTGTGTGTGTTTTTTGTTTTTTTTTTTTTTTTTCTGAGTTATTAGTAAATTAATATTTTAATTTAGACAACAAGTCAAAATATTATTTGGTTATGGTAGTAGTATGTGATAATTGACACAAATAATAGTTATTCTCAAGGTTTAAATGATGATTGGAGCACTTTGCCTGAAATCCTTCTCAAGAGAAGTTTTTTTTTTTTTAAAAAAATTTATTAATCTTTGCCAATTGGGATGTTAGTCTGATGTCTGTCTTGGCCCAGTGCACAATTTTTGGGAATAGCAACTGGAGAAATATTATCAGTGGCAATAGACAACATCTTCCTAAACCATTTGCATTTTCCAATTTGAGCATTTTAGTTCTTCAGGGAAGAGTTTTATTCAGGTAGTAAAGAAAAGGGGAGAGAGTAATTTTCAGGAGAAGCAGACTGCACAGACTTGGATCAATAACTGCAGCTCAGGGTCCTAAGGGACAAGAGAGAGGGTTGCATCTAGTAGCAGAATAATTTCTCCACCTCCACCTGATTTACAAGTTAAGACTTTGTTATCCCCAGTCCTTTCAACATGGAATTTTGTACAGAAATCTTTCTGTAGAAGCTATTGAGGGGACATTTCCTAATAAATATTTGACTTGTAATGATTATTTTCAGATAGTCTGCATAAACAAATTTAACTGTCTTGAATCTATGCTAATTTGCCACACTAAAAATAACACGGACTGAAAAATGAACTGTTAACACAAAATTGTTTCCAGTAGCACATCTACTGAAGTGTTTGATTTTCTTATGAAGGCTGTGCAGAATACACTATGCTTTTTGTCTTCCAGCCACCTCCACATATATACAAAAACCTTTTATGTAACATCAATGTGTCTTTTTGCTGCAAATAAGCCACTTCTAAAACATCAAAGTACAAATAGAATTGCATATGCTTTTCTCCAACCTGCATTGATTCATTTATTTCAAAAAGGAACAGATGTTCACACAATTTACAATAAAGTCCTCCAACAGATCAAATAGGTCATGTATTAATAGTAACTAAAAAAAAAAAATAAATAAGCAAGCTTACTTGATTAATCCTGTTTGAAGTAAATTCCAGTAGGCATTAACTACCCAACATTTACGTTGCCAAAGTTGCCTGTTTTTTAAATATTTGTGGTCACATTGTGAGGTGGGAATGCTGTTTAAAGAAAACTATATACCTTTATGTGTAGACTGTATGAAACTTCTTAGCTGGAAAACATTCTTATGAGGATAATAGCCAGTGGACAGCTGACAGTGTGTCAGATAGTTTTTCGAGCAATATAAATATGCTTGAAAAATGAAATTCCTTTTAAGGGTGGCATCTTTTTTCAAAGGAGTGTTCAGAAGCTGTGCCCATTTGTATACATGGCACCAGGAGATGAGATAAGCAAATTGATGTTCTTCTAAGGGTCTTCAGTGGGTTCCCACTGGATTATTTTGTAAATTAATTAAATTACTTTAGACATTAATGTAATGCTTCTTCAGTGGTCTTTCTTCTTTTCATCTGTGGCAGTGAAATGTTCATTGTACACAAATCTCTTTAGTTTACAAGAAAAAAAGTCCACCTTTAGAGAATATGGTGAAAATATAGAATATAATTTATTTCTTTGGATTTTGAGTATTCTACAGAACAAATATCTGCTCTGAACCTGTCTTTGCTTGTCTGTTAATATTTATCCTTTGGCATATAGTGAGCTGAAAAATCTTGTTTTCAGGTTGGTCGTACTTGAAGCCTGGATTGTGGCTGCTTTCACAGCCTGCTCTGCTCTGTGAAGCACAGCAGAGTACAGCTGAGTATATTGAGATATCACCAGGAAAATCATGACTCTGAATGCTTTGAAGGATTCAGAGATTGCAGACAGATTTTGTGTGCCCTCAGGAGGAATGCAGCTGGGAGTGTGCTGTCAGTATCTGGGCAAGAGCACTGGCAGGACATTATGGGGAGGCAACATCCCACCAAGGCAGTGCTGAGAGACGGTGGAAACTAATACCAAGCTAGGTGACTCCTGTCTGCCTGTGCCTGTTACTGGGAGTTTTTGTAAGTGGAAAAGTCTGACTCAGAAGAATGGCAGCAAATAAGGCCCTTGGATAATATGAAGGAATCAAAATAGACTTTTGTATGTTCAGGGTTGAAGGAAATTCAGGATCTACAAAGATGAGGCTTCAAGGAAGATGAGTTTTCCATTCTATGTGATTTCTTTTCTGGTAAAAATTTGTGCTGTCGTTCTTTTGAAGGAGAGGAACTGCAGTGTGGGGTCAAGAATAGGGAATACTTTTCACAACAACACCAAATCTGAAGGGGTCAGAATGAGTGAGAATGTAGATATTGGAAGAAATATTGTCCCTGGGGTAAAAGGGGTTTATGGGTTTTGTTCAAGGTTTTTTTTGTGTGTTTTGTCTTGTTTTTTTGGTTTAAAAAACCAAACAGACAGACAAACAAAAAAAGCAACCACAAAACAAACCCCCAAAACCCAAACCAGATGCAACTGATCCTTTGAAATCCTGTAATTGGCACTCAAGTGGAGTGAGGAGTGTCACAGAGAATGTAGTCGATAGGTGATTTACTCCTGCAATTCCATCAAAGCCAATAAGACCAAATGACTGGGCTGACACCTTGATCCTCTGTATCTTATGATATAGGGGATAAATTCATTGTAGCCTGCCTTGGCTGTTGGACTCCAGTGTAAAATATTTAGATTTGAGTGTGTTGTTGCCTTTATACAGCATTTTCCACTACTAACTGAAGAGTTCAGATTTCAGCAAATAGAAAAAGAACTGAAAAGAAAAATGCAAAATTTGTAAGGTAAACATAGAAGATGTTCTCTGAGGGAAAATACAATATATTAAAAATTTTTGGATTCATCACAGCAAAAGGGTAATCTTTTGCTCTGTTCTCACAGAAACGTGTGTTTTCTGGACAGTTGGCAGTGTGTAGGGGAATATAAATAGTTTAAGAAGTAGGCTTTAAATGTAATCTGTGTCACACAGTGACTTTAATTTAAGGCAGTAATGCCAAGTGAAGTCTATCCCATTAATTTTTTGGAGGCCACTGTAAAGAACTCTGTTAGAGGTAAGATGAATGTTATTGTTCCTGGCAATAAGTAATTATACCAAAGTATTTCATATTCATATAGTTTAAATTCTGGTGGGGAATAAAATTAAATTAGTAAAAGTAGAGGTCTAAAAATGAGTGAAAAAACTCAATTATTTTGTCAGACATTCATTCTAAGCAGTACATATCCACATTCACACATACACAGGCATATTCTACCTCCATTCTTCTATAAAAAACTGCTCTATTTAGTATTTTTATTGAATATTGAAACAAGGGAAAGCTTCCAGCATTTATACACTCCTGCCTTAGAATCTGTTAGCATGTTTCATAGTTCAGTCCAAGACTTTACTTCAGAAGAAGAATTTCAAATTTAATTTGGAAATAAAAGCAAGCTGAACTGTTAGTGTCAAGAAATGGAAATATTAGCCTATATTTCCTCTAGCTGAGCCAGAAATTTATGCACCAGAACCATCTGCACTGATAAGTTTAACCTACAGCTGCTGTCATCTATTACCTTATATGTTAAATGTTTGCAAGCAATTCAAGAATCACAGAATTGTGATTCTTTTTAAAAAGTTTTAAAAAGTTCTTTTTTCCCCAAAATAATAGATGGTTATTAAAAATTTTAAATTTTATTTATTTGTTATTCCTGTATTAAAAAATAACACAAGAAGGAGAAGTAAAAACCTCTGTTCTCTGAGTGTGTGGGAACTGCAAAAATATATATTGGTCAGTATACGCTTTTGGATTAAAGTAATTTATATCCCATCTTTTCTTGCCCCCCCCCCCCCCCCCCCTTTTTTTTTTGGTGGTTTTTGTTGTTGTTGTTTGGTTCAGGTTGGTTTGTTGTTGGTTTTTTCTTTTTCCCAGAAAGTTTAAAAGCATATTCAGCTCTTTTACATTCTGAAAACAGATTTTTTTTTTGGAAGTATATTGTCAAGGAGTTACCCTTCAACTGAAAGTTTTTAGGTATCTCCAAACACTACGGAGTTGTCTTATCAGGCTTAAGACTGCAAATGACTGGGTTCCAGGGACTTGAAAGCATCAGAAGTTAACATGGTTTGTTTTTTTTTTTAGAGGAAAACCTTATGCCTGAATTTAAAAAATGGAAATTAAGGTCTTTACAATTCTATATTCAAAATAAAATGGAACAGCAGAGGCACCACACAGGGCACAGGGATGAATACAATTCATTGTGTGAGGGACTATTGTGGAGGGGTAGAAATACAAGAAGATTGGAGTATAATTAAAGGATGGCGTGAGCATTTTGGTTGAAGGATATTAGAAATAATTTCAGTCCCATTACAGAAGCAGTAGTGGATGCAAAAGCTTTGTTGCTGGCTGGGCAGCAGCAGTGAACTCCTGAAGATTTCCAATTTATGTGGGTGTATAAAAAATTGGTTGAGTAATGCTAACCAAATTATGGCTATTGTGAATTTCAATTTGCTTCACTATTGAAAAAGGACCATGGGGAGAACGAAAGAAGAAGGAGTAAGTGGAGAGTAGCTTGAAACACTAACAAACCTTAGGATATCATAAATATTTAATCGTATGAACTGAGTAATGTGTGGCTGTTGTCTATAAGGTATAATTAACTACATGAAAATGTCTGATTAATTTATGCACAGACTAGTATCCTCATGAGTGTGAGGTAAGCCAAACCTTTGCTGTCTTTGTCGTACATATGTGCCGAGTTTTGCAGGCTGCTCCAGGACTTCCTGCAAAGCCTTACTCTCCAAAGGATAGACAAGAAATCCCTGGCTGTGGTCCTGGGCCTTTGCTGGAGGTCATTACTGCCCCTCAGGAAATTAGCACAAGGATGCACTGGAGCTTGGTAGGTCACCAGGAAAGGTTTAAATATCAAACGTTACAGTGTACACCACAGCTAAATGTTCTTGTGCCCCCTTGCTAGTCCATTGAGTGTAGCCATTACCTCTGAAAGCATCTATTTCAGCCAGTTTACTTCTTGCTCTTGTCCCCTCTATGCTGAATTTTTGTTAGTGTCTGAGCTATATGACTTTTGAAACACTGTACACTTGTGTAAACTCACCATACATATCTGAACATTTCTAATCTTCATTTCAGACAAGTTTTCGCTGACTGTTGAAAGGCAAACACCTCAGTTTAGCTACATCACAAAGCTTGAATTCTGGAGGGAATACAATTTTTTTTCTGTTTTCACAGATATTTCTGCCTCAGCTGAGGGCACCAACTCTGCCTCCTGTCTGTGGGGACAGGAAGGCTTTTTCTGTGGAAAGGCTAGACATCACAAAACTTGTTCCAGCCTCTTACTGTTCCACAGACCTACCTGAACCAGTTCTTTACTTTTTTGTTTCTACTCAGTACATGCGCACAAAAGACACTCTTCATTTTGCTACCAGGAGACAACAAAGATACATGTGGGTTATAGGGTGGGAGATGTTACAGTAACAGTGACCTACTACATCATGCATAGGTTGAAGTTCTAGCACCTTTTTTCTAAATGTATTTTGAAACATACATGCTCTGGAGATTTGTCCTACAGTAACAGGTATAACAGGTACCAGCACTTTGCCTAAAAGCCCATTAACAAAGCAAGAGCAGCCCTCAGGAGCAATTATGCCTACTTGTACCTGGCTGCAGATATCTTGAAGTGATTTTTTTCAGCTGTTTTAGCATTAAAACTAAAATAAAATCACAGCGAGAAAAATGAGACTGCTTCCAGCTGTACTGCCATCAACATTGGCGTCTTCACTAATGGTGCAGAATTTGGTTCAAGGGTGCTGCTTTGGTTCTGCTTTAAGTTACAGAAAAATTGCTGTTGGTATCACTAGCTTTGGTTCAGCCTCTTGTTTATTCCTCTAAGCACTTTTATAGCTCAGCATGTTAGCTATTTCCCAAAGATGAAACAGACAAATGGAATTATGACACGATTTAAATAACAAATAAAGACTATGAAATACTACCTATGAGAACAAACAGATTGAGCTGCTTTACTGAACTGAACTGAACATTGTGTCCTACATCCAAAAGAGTTTGCTAATACAGACAGTGGTCTGTAGGAAAAGCAATGCTTCTGACTCCATCACTATTCTCTAGCACTATTCATTCTGGGTTTGAATAGTGCCTAGAGCTGTATGCACAAGAACAGAGAAATGCATCTTTGTGCTAATGATCCAGCCTATCCTGCCCTACATATGCAGTGAAACCTGAGAATTTCCAATATCTGGCCACTGCCTAGCCAGCAGTACATATCATCCTCACCTCTTTTCAGTTGGCAAGTCCATTTTGTGCATGAATAAATTGCTTTTCTGACTGTGACTGAAAATTTCCCCTACACATTTTAATATTTACATATTTTCCTAGTTCTTACTGATTTTAAAAAAATGGAAAGTGCAAGGTACGTGAAGAGTTGGTGTATGGTATATTCAGAATTTAGCTGAAAAGAAAGAGGAGAGCTATGATTCAGTGAGATCAGTAAGAATGTGTATAACAGTAAAAACTTTGCTATTCCCTTTGATACCTTTTAACTGAAGTTGTGCCTCGTTCTACTCATTGTAGGAGCTTTGAGCATATTTTCAAGTCTCCTTGTTTTATGAGATTTCTTATAATGCTATATGAATGTCACTTAAAGGAAGAGTAAGGGTATTTTGAGAGCCTCTTGTATTTTTCTACTGTAACATTAAGCATATAAGATGCTCATAAATATGCAATCAACTATCAAGTGCATAGACTCTGGAAATGTCAACTGCTTATACTGATCACTTTAGAAAGAGCTGGAATTTTGGCGGTGGTATTAATCACTATATAACAGTCCTGTTGACAGGAAGTATTTACCCATATTACACTAGCTAAAGAGTACAAGGAAATCCAGTAGTGTTGTGCAGAGTAAAAGAGATAAGGAAAAATTCTAGGTTTTGTTTACTTTTGAAATGTGCTACTTGACTGGCATCTCACTGAGGTTATTAGAAATATCAGTATTATGTACTGAAAATAGGCTTGAACCTTCAGTATGTATAGGGTATGCTCTCAGGTTCTGCCTTATCTCCTAGTGCTAACTACGTCATTACCAAAATTTCATCTAGCTTTAAATATTCCACATTGTTGTGTAGCATAATGCAAACACATTACAAATATAGTTTTCTTTTTCAGAAAGTGGAGACCACATCTATCTAAACAGTAAATATTTGAACAGGGCAAGTAAGTTTGTCTGTGATCCTTTTTGATGTGTGGCACAGCTTTGCTGTGAGAAACATTATTACACGGAAGAATATATTGTTGTGTTTGTTTTTCTTCTTCCTCTTACATGGTGATATTAACAAATTTGCATCATCTATGAAAACTTTTCCAATGCTACCTGGCTTTAGTTTCAAATGGTTTTTCTCAGAAGAAAGCTAAGAAGTTAAAATTTCTTAGGAAAATATTAATAGAGAAAAAACTATTTAGGTTTTGCACAGAACATACATTCTGATGGCAGCTTTATAAAAAAGAAAAGTTTTGCTTCAATGTTTTTATTAAATCACATAAAATCATGTAACATAATATTACCATAACAAGAAAGCTTTAAGATACGTAATTTTGTACTATCATTTTGAATCATTTGATTACCCTTATATTTCATTGACATGTTCCTCAATATAAGTGGAAAAAATAATGAATAATCATATTTTATAAGAACTACTGCCCAAAACTAATGGGAGCATAGGAAAAATGTCTTTCTAATCAACCTGGTAAATCCCATTCTTTTAACACACTGCCAAGATGAAGGATTGCATTGTGTCTGATCCATTTGACTGGAGACTCAAAGTCTGAACAGCAAGCATCATAAGACAAAACTGATGCTTCAAGAGTTTGTTTAACTGAAGGTTACTGTAACAGGAATTTGTCTTTTCATGCACATTTTATATGCAGTGTCATGTTCCCCAGTGATTGAAATTTAAAGATGAAATACAGATAAGTTAATGTAATTTTGATACAGTACAGTTCTCTTAGAACAATATGTAGTTCACATATTGAGAATTGTATTTCAGCCAGTGTTCATTGGCATGATTTCTCACCAGTGCCAACAGGTAAGTAAGAAACAGAAGTCTTCTGTAATACAAATTTAAAACCATCACTGTCGGGTAATTCTGTTTGTGTCTTCAAGCAAATTTTCATATTTCCATTCTACGTTTGTATAGCCTTTCTAGTGATGACACAAGGTAGAATTGATCTATTCATATACGATCACATACGATCAATGAAACTTGGTGACAGTCTTGCACTGAGATTTAAGTGCTTCCCACCCCCCTTCTGCATTGCAGTGACTGTTTGTAAGTGCATGTTAAAAAAAGCAGTGATGCTGAAGAGGGGAGTGGGTGCAACGTGCCCCACTGAGCCGGCAGGCACTGCAGCTGGATTCCTTTTGGGATGTGGAGGCTTCCTGCTGTCACTTGAGCTTCACACAGCCACAGGGAGCTGCTTGCTCTGCAGCTGTGAGCTGAAATGTCTCCTACTATCTTACATCAATTAGATGACCTCATAAAATTAATGAGACATGTTTTTACAACCTTCTCTCAGACAAGGCAATAGTAATCACTGTATTTTATATGATAGAGTGTTTAAACTGTCAGCATGGAAAAAAGCATACAAATCCGAGTGTAAATATTTCAAGTTGCATAAAGTAATTATTAATCTTAAAAAAGCATCAGATATGCACAGTTAGCTAATAAATGACAAATGAATAATTCCTTCAAAATAAAAGAGGAGGGAAGAGAGGTATTAACATTTTGCCCACAATCACTCTTTTTCTTTGACAAGCTATTACTGAACTGCTAGATTTTCAGTTCTACCATGTTTATTCAAAGCCTTGCAGCAGTATCGAGATGTGTAATGATTTTGAAGGACATCTGTGAATGTGTTTTTGTATGTATGTGGGTGTGTCATATAAAAAGCTTATATGTATAGAGAGAGACTTTTTGTGCTACTTATTTTCAGTCATTCACAATGACCGTACTTGGAGGAAGTTAGTAGGACTGTAAACTAACGTGCTCCCTAAAGAAATGTGCTTGCTGAACTACTTTCTTTCTTACCTCAAAAATCTTTGTGCACACATACAAGATAGTCACTTGTGAAATATCCAGACTTTGTATTTCTGAGGAAGTTTTAACAAGGTTGAAAAGGTCTTGATGTAGTTCCTCAAATAATGTTTCAGTTTTTGGAGATCAGACAGCTCAGTTCACAGTAAATAATGAACCCCTAGTATTAACTATGATAAAACATTAAATAATTGTGACAATGTAAGTTAATCAACCATGAATATTTTTTTTCATCATCCAAAGTTGCCAATACATGGCAATCATAACTCATACACAAGTCCTCAAAAAATGTAAACAAACAAACAAATTAAAAAAAATCAAATTATATAAGATTACTTCTTAATGAATAATAGTAAGAGTTTTGTATCTACTTTCTGGTTTTCAGCCTTTAGATTCAATGCTTTCTTTGCAACCCAAAAGAAATAGAAAATAATGAAATCTAAAATTCTTATATTACCATGTTACCTCAGGGAATTGAAGTTTTAAGAAAAATACTAATTATTATGAGTCTTCTGATAAAGCTGTTGGAACTCTGCATCACATTTTTTTGTGCACCTTAATTCTTAAAATATTTTCCCTTTTATTTTTGTTCCCCATTTTTTAATATTTTTAATATCATACTTCCCTTAGTTAGGCATTCATTGGGAATCATATTCATGTTCATTCATGAAGCTGCAAGAATATATAGTGAGTTTCCTTCACTATATATTCTTAACCACTATTTAAAAATTAATCTCCTTGGCAGTCCAAATCTTTCATCAATTCTTTTTGGATAAGTAGATTTACAGATTATTTTAAGATGGAAGGACTGGTTGACATCTTCAGGACATAGGAATTTCACCCTTATTCTTTCCACAGCAATGAAATGGCACCATTCACCTGCCTGAAGAGTAACTGTCTTTTTCTTTCCCTCTCCCATCGGGCAGATGCTAGACTGCACGAGGTGGTTAGAGACACAAAAAGAGCTAGCTCATGAGGACTAGTAATGCTGAATGATATTTTTAATGACTTGGCATATATACAGGAGGAGAAAAGAAAAATGTCACTAGTAGGAAGGAACTGAGAAAAGATACATAATTCCTTTGTTCCTTTCTATTCAAGGGAAAAAAGTGAGTCCTTCTGAGATCAACTCGGAGATGGCAGGAGACCCCATGGCTTTACTGAATGTCTTCTATTGGAAAAAAAAAAAAAAAAAAAAAAAGTCCAGAAAAAGGCAGTTTGGGTGTCACGAATATAATATTCTTCAGCCTAGCTTCATTTTAAGGAAAATTAGGAAGAAATACAATGTTTTTATCCTTTGTGGCCTCTGCCTGCATTTTGGAAATGAAGCTGTGGCCTTTGTTTTCATTTGTGAACCCTTAGAAAGAGATCTCTGTTTCAATTTTAGTTGGTTTTCTCTGCTTAAGGCTTTGACCTCATTTTAGTATTTCTTTCATGAGAAGTGCATGATCATCATGCAGATCCTGACTGCTTTGAGATCAAATGAAACAGTATTGGAATAATTCAAACTTGCCAGCTGTTCTTCCTGT
The DNA here is from genome assembly GCF_963210335.1 of Falco punctatus. Lineage (NCBI taxonomy): Eukaryota > Metazoa > Chordata > Aves > Falconiformes > Falconidae > Falco > Falco punctatus. The sequence continues at coordinate 104,242,611 of NC_137581.1, read as the reverse complement.
TATTTCTGGGAGCAATTAAAAAAAAATTAAAGTAAGGTGTTGTCAAAGAAAATATTGTGCACTATATTTTCAGAATCACAACTTGGACAGTCATAGCATTCACAGGAAATGAGAAAACCAACACATTAATGCATAATCCTTTTATTGATGTAACTTAGTGTCCTTTTTGTGTCTGAAGAACTTAAAATAAGGACTTAAAGGTTTTTGTAGCAGAAACCACCAATTCACAGCTAACCAGCCTCTGAACGTTACTGGGTTTCTAAATACCAACGTAGTGAGGAAGTTTTTGAAACAAATTGCGGTTAATAAACTCAGATTTTTCTGCTAGTGTGATGGGAGCGTGTTTACAGACATTTCAGTGATATTAGCTGTACAAAAGTGCAACACAGAAAAAGCTGCAGTCACTTTAGCCATTAATTTGGACAACACAAGTAAGGAATCTAGTGTGTACACCTTACCTGTGTTCATAAAATGTACTGTTCACACATCTATATAGGCACTGTAAAGTTTTCAGATACTTTACTACTTAGATGGCATAGGAACACAGAAGTCAGTGCAGTTTCAGATGGATTTACAGGTTCAAAAACCTCAGGCAAAACCAGATTGCATTTAATGTCAGCTCTCTTCAGAGCAATATTTGTTGATAAGGCCCAATTTGTATATCTAATGAGTTCCATCTCACTACACTGCTTTGTTTTGTCTTCTGGATGGGCTTTGTGATTGGTAGCTTGCTGAAGCAAGCTAAATCTCCCATTAAAATCTACTTTTTAGGTACTGGCAGAGATGGATTTAAAAAAAATGTAAAAAATATTTCCATATCCTTTACCACTGATAACTAAGCAACAGTTTTGAAGCCTTTGCGGAAGTAACTTATAAACCAAAACGCTGGAATAACTTTCTTTCGGTATCATCGGTAAATACTCCAAGATGCTACTAAAGCTATTTAGACCAAATCTGTGCCATGTGAATACAGAATGGAATAAATAAGCACTTAGGGATGCAAGCTGAATTAATGACAGCCTGTGTATCCCAGAGTGTGATAAATTATAGTTTGCTGCTGGCAGCAGGAATTATTCAAACAAATATTTCTGCATTATGACAATTTCTTAAGACTCCTATAGAATTCATGTATAATAGGAGAACTGCCTAGAGGGTAGATTATTAAGAAACTTAGAAAAAGATTTTCATTTTGTGATTTCAGCAATGTCTGTAATTATCAACATAACCTATCATTTACTAAGTGGTTAGTTGTACTTATGAGACCTTTATCGTGTACTGTAATTACAGTATATAGAAACAATATACTTGTTATGGGTGACTGCACATAAGTGGGTGGTTAAATGTCATTAAAGCTGTTTTGGAATCCGTCTATTTATGAATAAATATTTTCAGTTTTCCTTTTAGAAAATTTTACTGAATGACCTGTAGAAAAAGATGCCAAATAAGAAGTTTTTGTATAACGGCAATATTAGTTTAAAGCATGTCTTTCTAAGCACATTAGCAGCCTTGTTGATAAGGAGATCTTCAACTCAACAACAGATGAAGCCTACTTTTATCACTACCTTTCATATCACATCTCTTTCTAAGCCCCTTTGTGCTCACTACATTTTGTTATTATCTGTTGCCCTCATATTTTCTTTTTATTTGTTTGAATTTGGAGAGTTTTGTTTACACTAATTGTTTATTATCAGGAAAGCAACACAAATATTGTTTTAATATAAATGTGGAAAATGCTAGGAGTTTAACTGAATGCCTATCAACTCAGTGTTTTGACTTAGTAAGAACACCAAGACTATCCTTTAGAACTTAGTAGGAAAGGCCTGGACAAAGCTTTAATTTGATTGTGAGCTCGAATTACCAGAAAATTATGTAAGCAGGCTCCATCCAAAAAAGAAAGGATTTAATTGCACTACCCAATAGTCATGCAATATTACTTTAGAGCTTCGATTAAAATTGCCAGTATGGATCTGCCAGCATTCCCATGTCAGGTTTTTTCAAACAAGACAAACATACTGCTGCCTTAAAATATGATAAAGAATAGAAGATACCATCGATCAGAGAAACTCCTCTAAATTAATGTACTTAATATAATTATCTTTTATCCATATCTGCTATGGTTATCTCTTTTATACATTTGTATGTTATGTTACAGATAAAATAACATCTTCTATTATTTTAGTATAACTGTTAGCCTTCATACAGATAGAGGATTTTAATAACAGAGGTCATGATCTGTCCCCATTTTTTCTTCCCCTGGATGTCCTCTGTATGTGGTATGGGAAAGGGGAAGGCAGCTCACAGCCAGTGATTCCTTTGCCCCTACCAGCTTTGCATCTGGATCTGTTTATCAACTGAAAAGCCAGACTGGCTTTCTGCTGGACAGCTGTAACCAGGATATAAATATTTCAAGTATTTTGGTTGTCTCAGCGGTACTAAGTGGCCAGAGTAAACTGATGAATCCCGTCAGTACTTTTTTTCAAGGAGCAAATCGTGAGTAGGCTTATCTTTCTTAAATGAAGATTTATTTGCTTGATTTAGTGTAATATTCCAAGTTTGCTATAGACAATGTCTGATACCCTTCCCCACAGAGATTAATGAAATGTTCCCACATTGATTGATGTTATGTGGAGAAATGGATTGTTCGTGTGAGTAAAATGGCTGAATCCAGCTTTCTGTTTCCTGAGTGGTCTGCAAGAGGATATAAAACTCAGTAAAAGAGTAAATGTGGTTTATCAAGTATACAGATTAAAACAAACAAAACCCCAAAAAAATAACAAAGGTTTGCCTTGGATTTTTTTCTGAAGAAAGTCTCTATTTAAACGTGACTCTTTCCAGTAATTCATTTTGTTACAACTTAGCCAGCCCGTTTCATCAGGAGTGCCAGCTCCAGTGTTTACTGACAAACCATGAAGCAAAAAGGAAGGCTCACTCCCCTAGCCAGCTATCGGTATCTGTCTGCAGGTGTACAGGTACAGGCATTTCTCTGTGTGCGTATACATACATTAAAATGTTGAAAATAGATATGTCTGTATAAAGGAAACAATAACATTTGGCTATAAAGTGAACAGCTGTTGTCGCCTTTCCTGCATGTCAGAATGCAATGTTGAGAGATAATTACACAAAGAACACATCAAGAACTTCATAAACATTTAGTGTACTTAAACGTCACTTTTATTCAAGCATTACTTGCTTTATGTTTGGCAGGAATAATCTGTGAAGGAAAATGACACTTGATTTTATTATTTATTTTTTTATTTTATTTTTTCATGTTCATACATTTCCTAAAAGAAGGATCTGGAAGACCTTCACAGTTGCCACAGCAAAACTAGCTGTCAATTGTGCAGGCTCATTCACCCAGCTTGAATTTTTCTTAGCTGATTCTGGTGGTTAACTTTCTCCAGGAAAATTGATTTATGTATTTTGAATATCATTCACATGAATAATCAAACAAAAGGTGTATACTGTGCCCAGTAGTTAGATATGCCCTGAATATATTGAAAAGATACTTTGAGCCACTTCTATATGAAAAAATAGGGATCGTGGCAAACAGTAATATATGGCCATGTAGTTCAGGTTTTGCTTGGTTTTTAAAAACAATACATCTCTGTATGTAAACTGATAAGCTCTTCCCGCCTGACAGATGGATGAACTGCAAGTGCAGCATCTCATGGACAGAGCTGTGACCTCCTGCAAGGTATCACTAATACCTGAGACATCTCTGTAACAAGCTGCGTTTTGTAGCTGCTAATGTGACTACTGTGAAGAACTTTGTAAGGGGATCACTATGTGGTGAAACAGAGGGTAATTAATTATTTAATGGGAGGTAGCAATAACACAATTTATTAAAGGTATGCAGGCTAATTCAGTGTTTGACCATCGGTAGCAGGGACCAAACAAAGAAAATCTCACCTAAACCCAGGGTTAGTATACAAGTTCTAGCCTACTTAGCTTGTATAGGAATATATTTTAGTGGTCTCATATTAAGAGTTTGAGGATTTAAATCTAATTTTATGAAACATATTCTTAAGTCAGAGTATTTTACAGTCCATTACAAAACAAACAAACAAACAAACAAAAACAAACAAAAAACCCACCTCCCCAGATTCCAAAGGTGTTTTCTGTAGTACACTATTTTTAAAGATGGTAAGTTAAAAGTTAGGGGAAAAAAGTTATAACAACATAAATTTATCCAGACTGATTCAGGTATTTAAGGAACTTGATTTTTATTTTTATTTTCCTCATAAATGAGATTTATGAGAGATGGATAGACTTGTAGGATAGTTCACACTGCTACATTGTGTGGAAGTATCTGTTCCGTGCTAAAAACTTTCACCCCAAGTCATGTGGATTTAAACATGGATGAATTCAGATTTTATTGATATTTATTTTAGTATTTGTGGTTGATCATTCTAGTATTATTAACTGTAGCTGGAGCTAAGATTTTGGATAATGGAGAACAACTTGTTTCGTTTTATTGCTGTGCTGAACCTGTGTTTCTTGAACAGCCCTATGCTTGTCTTTGTGAGTAGCTGAAAAATAGGTAAAGAAAATGCAAACTATATTATTAGCTGTTACCAAAATGCAGTGTGCCACTATGATGGCAAACATTTAATGAAGAAAAAGAGATTTAGAGAATAATTTTATTATTTTTTGTGCTTTGCCATTGTGCAGACAAATAATATTTCTCTCATATTCATTAGCTAAGCCTTCAGTAAGCTTAATGTATTATTTTTCCAGGAATCTTCTGGTAACTGTTCAGACGTCCATTGTGAATCTGGCTGTTTCTTTAATTTTAGTAAATAAGTTCCCCCCCGGATACCTAGTTACTCTCAGATATGACTTTGTTATTTGCTTTGTACTATGGGGGCAGGAGGGGGAGAACAGGATGAAAGTAACAAACTCATGGCTGTCTTCAAAGGGCAGGTGATAACCACCGTTGTGTGTGATGCCCCACTGCCCAGTCTGCAATGAGGACAGGGATTCCCCCCAGCCTTGATCCTGCCTCCACAGTGCCCCTCAGTTGGAGCCTAGGAAGTAATGTCAGTAGAAAACTGGCACGTAGGGATCCTTTTCCAGAATATTTTCTGAGTTTCAGCCAATCAGCAGCTCAGGAAAATTCTTCAATGAAGCAGAAAAGAATTGTTACAGGCTTGTAGGATAATCCTTAGTGAAATTAATGGTCTCAGTCTTATTTAAGATGTTTTGCATAAAATTAGTTATTTACGGAGGTGTGGACAAGGATCACTTCTGTGACACCTCTTCAACATCACGTCTCCATAAGACATCTTGGTGACTTCTAGGTTTTGACTTCCTGAGTATTTAAATACTTGAAAGCTGCAATAAAAGGGGCTGAGTCTGTCCCATGCTCTGAAATCAGGGTATGCTCTATTGGAAGAGGGTGTTCTGTTTAAACTGTAGATTTCAGTTTTCTTGACTCAGTGACAGAGCTGAAACTTGGATCTTCCATGAACTTGGTAAATTGATCCAATTTATGTGCTATTAAAGAAGAAAGGATGTAGAGATGGGGTTACCAGTGGAATCTCCTTGTTCTGCAGTTTTAAGAAACCAGCCTTTCATTTTCTTTGTTTTTATGATAAATGTTTTAAAATGAAAATTTTTATCTTGGTGGAAAGGAGTATTGTTTTGATGAACAATGGAAAAGGAGCTCTTTTGTTGAATGGAAAAAATCTCTTTTTACTTTTTAATTGAAAAATTAACAAAGTATACTCAGTTCATTATTGTCTATCCTTTAAAAAATCCTTAAATAGCTAGTTATTAATTCTTAAAATAACATAAAAATAAATATTCTTTTTGAGGTTATTAAAATTCCTGGTATACATAAAGGCAGATAGTAGATTTTGAGTTTTGATCTTTTATCTTTCAGCTTCAATATTTTGTGGTTTTGCTTGCTGTCCAGTACCTACCTTCCCACAGTTTAGTGAGGCTGTAAATGGAGTGGAAGGGAAATGCAGGGCAGCCAACACTCAGAATATTGAAAAGGTTGAGGTAGTAAAGCACCTGTCACAGATTGTATGAGATATTAAAATTCCGATCCTTAATTTCAGTGACCATAGTTTCAAAGAAAAGAAGATGATGGTACAATGCAAGCTTAGTCTTCTGATAAATATTATGTTGAGAATAGATGTGGTAAAAACTTGAACAATTCTTACTGTAATTTCAAATTGGTAATTTCATGGTTTTCAGAGGGGTTTTAGTGCTGTATAAAGGAAATGCAGACAAACAGAATGCAAAATTCAGCTCACTAAAATATGTGTGGTGTAAGATAAGACGGTTATAGCTTTCTTAACACATAAGGCTGCATTTTACTCTTTCCTTACTTTCCAGAAAGAAATAAGATTAAAGTAGTTCATATCACCAGGGCAAATGAAGTTTTATTGCCTTTGTTATTCCAAAATGTGTGAGCTCTGAATAAAGCCTTTTCTGGTATTGAGCCACTTGTAATGTCGCTTTTATTGGCAATTCTCTGGACTATAATAATGCCTGAGGTCACTATTCAGCACCATGACCAGTGTGCCCTCCTTCCCCTGCATGGCTGCCTGTTTTCACAACCTTTGTAGAAACCTAACAAAATGTTGTCATTCCATCAGGATGAAATTACCTAGGAAATTGAAAATGTTGTGGTCAGCATAGGCACAGAAAGGGATTGCCTATGTCCTGCTGTAGGAGGAGACTTGGCAGAAAGACAGAATGGTGGAAACTTCAGGGAGAAGAAAAAGATTAAAAGACCATAGTTAAGGGAAAGAATAAAGAAGATCAAGACTGTTTATCAAGGTAATAAGTGTAATAATGTTTGACACGCCAGAAAGGAGGAAAGGAAATTTCTTGCATTTGACAGTGTTTTGTGTACATGCACATTTCTGAATTTGCAATAGATTTCACACTTTATTGTATTGTATGCTTACACTTTCCATACACTGGTTCTAATTTTTCTAAAAAGCAATTCTTCTTCCCCCACATACTTTGACAAAATGGAATGAGTATATATAAATACACGTGCACACACACACACATATATACATACAATATATTTTCTTTTTTTCTTTTTTTTTTTTTTTTTTCTTTTCCTTTAGGACTGAGGATACCCTAGAAAAGTACAAAAAATGGAAAATACACAAAGATAATTTACAAAGATATCTCCAGTTCGACTTGAGGACTGAAAAGCAAAAAAACCTCAATACTACCATCATAAGTCTCCCAGTGAGACCTGGGGACACTGATGGCACCCCAGACTCTCATCTTGCCACCTAGAGGAGCTTAGGGAAAAGTAAGCATAGCAACAGAGGAAAGGGGTGAGTTTTCCTAAGTTTTCATGCATAACAAGTCTAAAGGTATTACTAATTATGCATCCTTATATTCCTTTGAATGATTACTTTTAATTATAATTATTAGTCTAGTTAGATTATATTTATTGTTAAGATTTTAAATAGGTTGCCAAGAAATTCTTGACTCCATGTCTATAATGAGTTCCCTTTTTCCCTCAACAAGATACCGAAGGGAACTGTGTGAAGGTGAGGACTTGAAATAACCCATAACCCAGGAAAGGATGTCTTTCCCATTGCCTTTTCTGTGTTTCTGCATGAAGTTACTCTCAGTCTTTCTCTTGTATGCTTGTTTATTCTGGATAAGGAATTTGGAAAGGACTCTGTCGTCAAAGGTGAGCAGAGAACTAACTCTTGCATACTTTCAATACCTTTTTCTCCCTCCCATATCAGAACTTATATTTTATTCTTTACTTAAAATATAACAGCTTAATAAGGATAGGTTAGTGAATGACCTAGTAGATGGGACTTTCTCCTCATGTACAAGTGTTTGCCTAAAAGTTACCTTGGTGCTATTTCAGTACAGTTCTCGAGTCCCTAGGGAATGGTCATGGTAATGGAGTTTGCATACTTCATGATCTGGTCCATCATCCCATGAGAAGAAGCAAAAGTGATGTTAACAGCCTCATTCTAGGAGAGTTTTATTATTTATTTGAAAAGAACATTGATTCGGTTTTGGGTTTTTGTTGTCTGCATTCCTGCTACCTACAATGCCTAGGATACCCTGTAATCTAATGACAATAAATAATTCAGTTACACTGATACAGAATTCCAACTTGAATACCCACAACTCTTTCTACAAATAAGTGGTTTTCTTTTTTATTTCCTGAATATATGCTATGAAGCCTGTTTTGTACATTGTTTAAGTAGTCATTTTCATTTTGTGTTAAAGGCTAGGTATGTTTCAAATAACTGAGCTTATATTTGTTTGAAGTAGTCTTTCACCCAGTGCAAATGCAGTAGAACAGCAAACATATACATACTGCAAACCACTGGCAACTTCTTGTACTTTAGCCCAACACTTACCTTTTTATAAGGTGAATACGAAAGCTTCTCTTCAGTGCAAACCACAGTGTCATGTTTGATACTGGACCACAGGAGCAGGCTTCAAGTTGGGAAAGAAATAGATCTAGAAAGGGTAAGCAAGTAAACATAGTATATATATGTGTGTGTGTATATATTTATAGTCCTTTGCTGTAGTATTTACCTGGCTAAATAAAATCTGTCAAATTTTAAGGAAAATATCAGGGTGTTGTTGTTGGTTTTTTTTTTCATTCGACACACACCACCCTGTCAGGCCTGTGAGAGACTGTCATTAACATGATGATTTTGGCTCTGTTTTCAAGGGTGCCATTTGCAGTGGACAGGACCTTAGGGAATCAGTAGGAAATGGTACACTCTTAGCAGGGTTTTAGACTGCTCTCCTTCAATGTGCTTGTCCCCATCATCTTGAGTACCTAAGTACTTAAACAAGAAACAGATCTTTACAAAGACTCTCTAGGTACAAATTACACAATATTGAGCATTTTGCCATTTTAATATTCACATGTTATTTTTATGTAATGTTCTATCATACAGATTTTCAGATAGAAAAATAGTCCCACTGAATGACAGGGCAGTAATTTTCATTAAAGGGCTCCTTTTGTCTGTTCTAATTAGCAATGACACTTCTCTAGTTTAAGGCATGGCTTGCCATGGCAGTTACCTGTGATGAATAACCTTGTTTTTTGAAAAGTCTCAGGACATCACACTATTCATGCCTTTTAAATAGCAGTTTAGCTAGCACTGTTCATGAGGAAATTCACTTTTCTTTCTAACCCAAGTTTCATTGCTAGCCATCCCAGTCCCAACTTCCTTTAGTCAGCATAGCATAGCAGGTAAAGCAAACGTTTTGCTCAGGTTGACTGTGCCTCAAGATTAGAGAGGCATGAAAACAGAATTTATATAACCAGTTTGGGTAACTTGGTTTGTTCTGATCCCAGTATGAAAAGCACTCAGGCTCTGTGGAGGATAATTTTAAATTATAGTTGTTAGAGCTAACAAAAATTAGTGTAGATAATCCTATGTCTCTCCAGATGCTGGGACCCCTGAACTGTGCATCACTGAAGGAACCTCATGGTCAGGGCACAGTGTGTTGTGCAGACCTCGTTCCTGGAAGGGCCTCCCCAGTTTGCTCCTGTGAGCTGTTATGGGATTTTCTTACAAGGAAACTAGAGATATTCATCATTTCTAGGATTCAACAAAAGAATGTTCCCGTGGGACTTGTTGCTGCAGCTCTCTATGGAGGCAAGGGCAGGCAGATAGTTCACCTGCTGGTGAAAGAGGGAGCTGCCTGCAGTCTCCTTTGTCAATCAACAGGCAAAGTTTATCCTACACCCGGGGGATATGCACAGCACAACACAGCCTGAAGGCCAGGCTGTCCTGCCCATGTAGCACAGCACAGGCTTGGACCTCCTCAGGGGAATCGTGCTGTGAATCACTAACTCCTCAGAAAGCAACAGTCTCATGGTCAGGATTGCTGCACTCCCTTGTCTTTGGGCACTGTGTAACTTTCCTGCGTGGCGTGCTCTGCTCAAACATGAGCAGTGTGACAAACCTAGGAGGTATTAAAAGGCAAATGTGTGGGTTTAGCAGGTTTCTCTTTATAATAAGGGACAAGTGCATCTTAAAAATACTGGTCCTGCCTCAGCTTACACTGCAGAAAATACTACAATCAAAATCCTCCTTTTTTTGCCAGAGTCAAGTTGCAGGAAAACAGTGGTTAATCACTCAGATGTCTCTCAAATCATATTTCTCATTTGGTAGTGCTGCTAAAAGCACCTGAGAACCCTCAGCATGAAAATTGTTTTCATATCAGATTTGTTCATCTTTGGTTTTACAGCTTGTCCTCATCTACTAATTGCTATGCAAATTGAGAGAGTTTGATGTGCTGTGTACTTGCACCAGCAAGGGACCACATCTCACTCAGGCAAACTCTGAGAGTTTGCCTGTAGTCACATTGTTAATCAGCTGCAAGGAGAGAAGCCAATACTGTGTTAAACCACAGGAATGTGACTTAATCTTTCTGACATCTCCTGTGGTGGGAAGTATTTTGGGGTAGTACTGCTAGAAAGCCTCCAGCTTATCTTGTCAGAGTTTTGACAACAGCAGCAGCTCCTGTATGTGCAGGCAGAGGGAGTAGACCAGGGATGCACTCTGACAGGCCAGTTTCTTCATGGATGTCTCCTGGCTGGGGTTTCAAGATATCTAAATCTAAATTGACTTTGTTCCTTTTCATGCAGCCTAAAACAAGACACCAGCTGTAGCATAGCTTCACTCAGCATTAAAGAATACTTGCACAGCCTTTTTAATATAAGAGATATTCTTATCCTAGCAAGTTAAGCTGTGTGTTTTATGTAAAGTTTGTTGAATCAAGGTTTGAACTAGTGTAATAATTCAGTGTAATAAATCTAAGGAAATATGGAAGGAGCAGACATTCACCACTTCCAACTGCCTGTGCAAATCTCTGTGCCCCAGTGCTTGAGCGTTATGAGACGCCTTTCAGTATGCAGCAGCCTGCTAAGGCACTGTTTAAAAAGGAAAAGTAATCTAAGCAAAGAAATAATTAGACACATTTACCCTTTGATTTGCAGAGCTGGTTTTGGTTTGCTACTGGCCAGAGAACAGTCAGCACTGTACTTGTTATTTTATTAAAAATCTATACCAGTGTGATGCTCCTCTAATTAGAATGGCTGTGGGTCTTCTGTATGTGCATGTGCTGGGTGGCCTGTAGTGAATAAAAGCAGCAACGCAAAGGTCCTCAGTAGTCCGTTCTGCCAGTTAATGTTCTTTAAGTGTTGTTCTCTCTTGCTATGTTATTTGTGAGAGATGATTAAACACAGAAGTCATCAGCCAATTGAAAACTGATGTGGAAGTGTCTTTCATAGGGCAGGCCCACCTGGCATGTCTCAGGCACAACATCTGTATGTCAAAGCCCATGGGATGTGGAAATTCAAGCTCCTGACCTCAAGAGCTGAGGAGTCATCTAGTTTCCATGTTATTACTTGATGTTACAAAGTGTTCAGAATTGAGTTGTGGTACACTGAGCTGATTGTTTCAAATTCCTCTTCCTGTCTCTAAAATAGTTTTTCTGAGCAGCTCAGACTTTAAATGGTTTTATTAAGAATCAACAAACACTAACTTTTGTATAGTTTATGTGACTAAATTAGGAAAGCAACAATAACAAAAAAATTAAGTCAGTTTCAGTGTCTTGCAGGTTCACAGGCTTGGTCTGATTCAGCCTCATTTTTCCATGTTTACTTAGGCTGAAGGCACTTCAAAAAGTGCCTGGGTTGATGTTTTCCTAACTTGTAGTAATGTGTCCAGACCACTCCTTATAGTTCTATTTTTCTTGTCAAAATAAAATTATTTCTTCTTTCTTTCCCTCTAGCATCTTCTATTGCAGCTGTTCAGTGATTTGTATTTCTGAACCAAACAGTCTTTAAAGCCAAAAATATTTTTATAGTTTAGATATTTTATGATACAATAATTAATATCAGCAGTATACTTGTTGTCAGTATTCAATTTATAGGTTTTTTTAAAATAAAACTGATTAATTCAGTCTTGGGGTTTCCATTCTGAATCTGCTCCTGCATGCAATCCTGTAAGCGAAGGGTAATCAACTGGCATGACAACAATATGTAAAAATATAGCCCTGGTTCTCGAAGGTATCTGTATTGCATGCATATTTTTAATATGCAGACTTTGGCATTCCTATCTGGTAAGCTGAAAAATGTTAAAAAATCCTAAACTTCCCATTTTTATTCAGATGAAACTTCTGTAACTGCCAGTTGGGAACTTCTGTTAAACTGGACTATTCAGATTTAATGTGAAATGCTGTAAGAGAGTTGCTGTTCCGTCAGTGAGGTGAGTCAATCCTGAACAGAAGCCATTTGACTAACAAACTTCCAGAGTATTTTCTCAGATCTGTGTTCAAATGTAAAATCCATTCGTGGTGAATGAAAAAATTGCAACCCCTTCCTACTATGTACAAAAAGGGGCATCTCTATTTAAACAGATTTCCTTAACTTTAAGTAAGATTTAAAAGGCAATTTTAATGAATTATAATTAATTTCATAATTGGATGCATAGCTGTAAACCTCCACTGTAGAAAATGATACAGCTACATCACTGGCAGGTGGTACCTCAGTGACAAGTACATAAAATTAACTTGTGAGTACATAAAAGAAAGTAACGAAGAACAAAAATCAGATTTTCCAATGTGCCTCAAATTTTGTTGTTGAGAGAAGCACTTGACATACTTAAAAATGAAGAGACATTTCAAGAACTTGGAAGCCTTATTTATGTTAAGAATAATTTCTTTCAGAAGAGTTATGTGTCTTTTGAAGAGTTGAAACATATCTAAACCCTATGCAACCAAAGCCCACTGAAACAGAAAGCACTGCTCTACAAATGAAATGTCCCTTATCAAGACACACTTGCAGCTCCAAGAGTAAGGTTCTGTTGTTACAGGTACAAAAACTATTTCTTCTGCCAGCAGTCTGTGCTTTCTTAATTAATGGATGTTTGATTTTAACATAGAGTGATACAAACTTGCTTGCTATCTTTTTAAGGGAAACATGAAACCCCTCAAAATACAGTTGGATGAACAATAATAGCTAAATAACGGGGTCTACTGTCTTGTTTCATTTTCAGACTGATCCTGTATGAACAACATTCATTAGATTAGTAATTTAAAGGCCTGTGTGCCACCAGCCATGATGGTAAAAAGGATCCATCTGAGATGGGAGGAAAAGAAGTCCTGTGGTCCCTGCTATTGCACTCTTATTTTCATGTGGTTTTTTTTCCCCACCTGTTCTTACTGGAGGATAATGTTTTGAACTGAGGAAAATATGATGTACACATTGAAGTCTTTATGCCAGGCATGGTGTATCTTTACTCAGGCCTAGTGATAGATGGAAAAAAAAAACAACCCCTAACAAGCACCTATTATCCTGTTATAGAAAAGAAATAAATGAAGATTAAGTAACCATATAAAAGGCTTCAGAAGGCTTGACATTGATCAGGCAGGCATAAAACTTTACGGGCTGCCCCCGCCCCCCCCCCAGTCCTTATATAGGGGAAGTTATTGGTCAGAGCCTTTACATGCTGGTAATGTAGCAGATGATAGAAAATAATGGAGAAATGATTTCTAAATAGTTCCACGCAGTGTTTACTTTAAGTCACCTTACTGGTGTCTTGTCTTGTTTTGTTCATCTAAACATTAATATTTAAGGTAAAATTCATCAAGTTGCAGAAGCTGCAATTCACTTCATTGAATTCAGTTCAGTGAAGTATTTTCCATAAGTAAATCGTATCAAATTTGTTTTTGCTCTTGAGTGTCAGAAGATTTCAAATGGAAGTCATTAAATGGGATTGCAGTTTAATTATATTCTCCATCTCTTGAAAAGGAGACAAATAGTGCACTGTTAGTTTGTTTTCATATTTGATGTCATGTATACATTTTTTTATTGTCTGCACTGATTTCCTTTAAAAAGTTGTTTCAGTCCAAACCTGAAAAATCAAACTGAACTGGTATAACCTGGAAACTGGGATACACTGGTTATCAGCATGGTATCTTTCAGCTCTTCAAACGACAGAGCTCCTCAGAAGTTATCTATAAGTGCTTTCGTCAGAAAGCAGGTTCAATGTCCAGATAAACTGGTTTTATTCAGTTCCTTGCTGTGGGCACCACATTGACATGCAATACAGGGGCTGCTTGGCCTGTCAGGATTGTTTGTCCATCTCTCTTATTTGTCCCTTTCTCTCTTATTAATCAGACAAATGGTTTCTGTTGACTTTCCTCCCTATAACTAGTAGGGGCAGAAAAAAATGAACTGTTTCAGGAAGAGGAAATTTGCTTTTGAATGAGAGTTAGTCCCTGAGAATCAATGCAGCTATCAACTACTACTGGCAATGCTATGTTGCATATATAACAAATGTTCCTTTTCTTTTTTGTGTCTTTATCTGTTTAGTATGACTGAGAAGCCACTTATACTCTCATATAGAAATATAGAGAGTTTCTTTTAAGCAGCAAGACACTGATCTTGTTCTCGTACACTTCAGAGCTTTTTGGAAATGGTCATACTGAAGTAATTAGGATCATGTATGAGGTTAACAATCAGTGTGAGAAAGGATAGCAGAAGCTAATCCATAATGTGAGTAACATGATTCAAAATCTCAGATCATAGTGTTTACATCTCAAATCATCCATTCAGCCTTCTGGTAGTTTGATAATTAATTCAAAATCAGGAAGGATTCTACCTCAAGGAGCTAAAAGGGAGAAGAGAGTACTAAACCATGAAGGAACATTTATTCAAGGTGACCTATTGGAAAATATATTCTAAATGCAGAAAATATAATTCATAATTTTTTAAGTGTGTTCAGAGTAGGCAATTCAGATAGCTAAGTGCACATAATTTCATAGGCAGTTATTTAATTTCTACCTCTATAATGGAAAAAAAAAATTTCATTTAAGCTGAAATCTAACAGTACATAAGCATATCTTTGTCTTCATAACTGTGAAAAATTAATGTAGTTTTTCCATATATTGAGCATAAGAAGCATCAAAAAATTATAGCAAGGTGTAACAGGAATGCAAAACCAAACCGAACCAAAAACTACCAAGCAACACAAAACTCATTATAAAAGATAATAAAGTCTTCCTTAAATGTTAACTTTGTTTTATTATTCAACCTCTGACTTAATTTATATGAGTCAATTATACATTCTGTATTTGTCATAAAGGCATGAGAAAACAAAACTGCAACATAAAGAAATTTCCACCCATTATTCTGATTCATAACACACTTTAAGTATTTAATGAGTGTTGTAAAAGAAGTAAAATCACACAATATATTACTTCTTACTCATTATAAATTCTACCTTGTAATGGTAACTGGGAAAGACTTTAAGACTAGAAAAGAAATTCTGCTTCTTATCTTGTGCATTGAGAAGATATGTCATCACTATTCCTTTTTCACTTTACAAGGTTAATTTGCTTTCTTCTTTATGTGCAAGAGTAGGCAGACTTCCTAAGAAGCAAAGCAATGCCAGGAATATGAAATTATAAAAGCATAAATAGTAACATGACAAAATAATACTTTCAGATGTAAAACCATAATTAATCTAAAAGGAGAATTATTTAGATTTCAAATTAAGTTATTTTCTTTTTAATGTTTTAACTTACATTAAAATTTTGTAATTTTATTATTCTATTAATGCAAAAGTGCTAGCTGTCTGCTTGCTTACTTTGTGTTTAGCAAAATGCATGTCTGTGTTGCTCAAAGCAACAGCACCTGTACTAAAATTTGTCCTTTGCTAGCAGTGATCGAATGTTAAACAAACAAAAAAATCACCTATTTAGTTTATATGAGAGTCAAATGCTCTCATATTGCTCAAACTAGACATGGAAACGCTATGCAAAATTGGACTACATAGTAGTATTGCTTAATAGGCACCAAATAATAGCAAGTCCAGATACTCCTCTCTTTTTTTAAAATGCATGCCATAAGAATCCAACTTCTTTTTCAGCTAGTTGAGATGAGGTCTGTAGTATCTTTGGGGTGACCTGAACAAAATTCGTATTTTTCAAGTCAGGTCTTCAGTAACATCCTTACTCATCTGTGTGCTCTGGGAGAGTCTTTATTCCTTGACAGATATATGGCTTATCTGGTTCCTGCCTGCTGCTAAGAATCCCTGTCAGAGAACTGATCTGTTGTGAAAAGAATATATTAAATTTTGTTATTTCTTTGATAAACAGTTCTCCAAGTAATATCACATTCAGGAGTATGTCAGAAAAGACAGAAAAGGTTACACACACACACACACACACACACACACACACCCAATATATTAAAAATTAGGCTAGTTCTTCTGATTTACAATTGAAGGTACGGAAGGCCAGCAACGTTAAACACAACTTGTTGCCAAATCTGTGGACCTATATGGAACCACAGCAAGGGGCAGTAACTCAAGACCTGGAGTTTATTCCTGGTTCTGCCAGTAAATTCATTGTGTGCTTTTGGGCAAAACACATGTAGTTAGATTTCAAAAAGCATCTGCTGTTTTCTGGAGGAGCTGTGAGTCCCTGAAGCTCTGCAAAACCTTACACTGGCGACTCCAAGTTGGAGTGCTTACACACACACACACCCCTACCTCCCACTTCAGCTCCAAGGACTTTCTCTGGTCCTTTGGTCTGTTTCCAACCAAACTTTTGATTTCACTCAGTGAAGCAGTGCTGTACATAGTCATGGCCAAAATAATTTTGTTCTCAAAAGTATGTTTCTCCAATGGCACAACTCCGTCATTGCTTAACAGCATCACATAAGAAGTTGGCAGTGATGTGATTTCTCCACTGATATTTGGACATCATTCCTTAATTTTGAGGGAAATACTTAGGAGGTCAAGATAGCTATGTTAACAGCTGTCAGTTCTATAAAATGCTGTAGCAGACCTCTCATCGAGATTATTTGACTAAGTGTGTAAGCCACAGGGCAACATCCCTTTAGGTACCATTTAGGAAAGACCTGTACAATGTCAAGTAGTTGACTTATGGTCAGTGCTACTTTCATACAAAAAAAAAAAAAAATAAAAAATAGAGCTGTGTCTAAGCGCACAGGTTTTTGTGCTTTTTTCTTTTCCTGACTAGCATGTTAAGAAATGATAAAAAAATTATTTTCTGATTTTGCCGAAAATTCATACAATGGTATTGAATCATTACTAGAGAAGCTGGATTGCTTTCCTTGCATTTAAATTTGTAGTTATAAGTGCAGAAGCATGGCAACAAGATAATGGATTTTCTTAAAACTTTGAAAAGAAATTAAACTGTCAGCTTAGACATTACAGCAATGATCACTGCAGTACTGTAGAAATTAAAAACACATCATTACTTATGAAAGTGTAGAACATCATTGCAAACTTCAATTTTTCTTCTTCCAAACAGATGACAAACAAAATGGTTGATCACCTATTTTTCATACAGTCTAGCAGAAATATTGCAGCTATGTATTTTGGAAGCCTCTCATAGTATGACATGCACTTAAATTCAAGTAATTGTTATTATTACAAGTTTTGAAGTATTGGGAACAAGATTGCTGTTAATGACAGAAATAATGAAGATTATAAGCATGTGTGATTTAACTATAGGGTATTTTTTTTTCTAGTCTCTTAAATGTGCTATCCTTTCTGTCTAACATGAACCCAGAATACAAACCTTTGCAAAGAAACGTTATCGATCTAGCAGGAAAGGCTGCTCTTAATGGGAATTTCATTTTCCTTCAAGGAAGCATTGAGGCTATATGTGGTACTATATGTGGTAGTGGCTGCAGCTGTCTTCCTCTTTATGCAGACACCTTCTAGCCTGCAGTGACTTCCTGTGTGTACCACTTTGACAATTTTAAAAGCTTTTACAGAGATCCTTTCCTTGAGGTTGTGTAATGGTCTACACTATAGGACTTCAAAGTGAAAACACAGAATCATGGAAACATAGAATGGTTTGGGTTGGAAGGGACCTTAAAGATCATCTTGTTTGAACCCCTCTGCCATGGGCAGGGACATCTGCCACCAGACCATGTTGCTCAAAGCCCCATCCAGCCTGGCCTTGGACACCTCCAGGGGTGGGGCATCCACAGCTTCTATGGGCAACATGTTCCAGTGCCTCACTGACCTAACAGTGAAAAATTTCTTCCTTAGATCTAATCTAAATCTACTCTCTTCCAGTTTAAAACCATTATCCCTTCTATCAGTACATGCCTTGTAAAACGTCCCTCTCCCTTTCTTGTAGGCCCCCTTTAGGTACTGGAAGGCTGCTGTAAGGTCTCCCTAGAGTTTTCTCTTCTCCAGGCTGAACAACCCCAACTCTCTCAGCCTGTCTTCATAGGAGTGGTGCTCCAGCCCTCTGGTCATCTTCCTGGCTCTCCTCTGGACTCACTCCAACAGGCCCATGTCCTTCTTATGTTTGGAGCCCCAGAGCTGAACTCAGTACTCTAGGTAGGGTCTCACAACAATGGAGCGGAGGGGGAGAATCACCTCCCTGCACCTACTGGTCACACTTTTTTGATGCAGCCAGGATACCATTGGCTTTCAGGGCTGCAAGTGCTGGGCCATGCTGAGCTTCTCATCCACCAACCCTCCCAAGCCTTTCTCCTCAGGGATGCTCTCAATCCATTCTCCGCTCAGCCTGTATTTGTCCTTGGGATTGCCCCAACCCATATGCAGGACCTTGCACTTAGTCTTGTTGAATTTCATGAGGTTCATATGGGTCCACCTCTGAGGCCTGCAAGGTTCCTCTGGATGGCATCCCTTCCCTCCAGCATGTCAACCACACCACACGCCTTGGTGTATTTGGCAGGCGTGGTGAGGGTGCACTCAATTCTAGTGTCCATGTTGCCAACAAAAATGTTAAACAGCACTGGTCCCAGTACTGACCTCTGAGGAACATCAGCCCTCACAGGTGTCAACCTAGACACTGAGCCATTGACCACAACTCTTTGAGTGTGATCATCCAGCCAAATCCTTATCCACCAAGTAGTCCATTCATCAAATCCATGTCTCTCCAGTTTAGAAACAAGGAAGTCATGTGGCAGAGTGAGAAATGCTTTGTACACATCCAGGTAAAGGACATCAGAAAACATGACTCTGAAATTTTAGGTTAGCATTTTAGCACATCTGGTACACAAGCATAGCTGTTGCATGTATGACCCACTGAAGCAGTCTCTTAAAATAAAATAATAAAGTACTAAAAACAATCACATCAAACTAAATTTGAACAAATCTGTTTTATCTTTCCAGCTAGTGGTATGATGCCAGACAGTAACCTCATTTCAAAATGATGACTGGGAGAGTGTCTAGTTTCTGTAATGCAGAAAAAAATTGTCTAATTTGTATTTTAAAACTGATTTTCATGAAAGAGCTGGTATCAACATTTATATCTAAGAGTGGGTTATCTTTGATAAATTAAGACATTTCTTCTCTGTTAAGGGCTTATGGATCACTGCAACAGGCTAGGGAAGAAATGAAATAAATTGTATGAACTTTCTGGCATTTCAGTTGTTGATGAATGATGAACCTGCTGATGGATACTGTCCAAAAAACATCCTATGTGTGTTTGTATGAACGATCTAAAAAACATTATAAGGAGAAATGGAAGATAAGATTGTTAAAAGTGCATGAAAAGTATGCTTTTGGAAATAAGTAAAGAAACATGTTCCATCCACAAATGGAATAATATACCTCAGTTTCTGTTAAAAGTTGTTTAATAAGTATATATTATTATTTTTTTAGTATATCTTCTCTGTTCAGACATGTCTAAACCTGCAAGGTTTTGAAATGCAACTGTAAGCATGAACCAAGGAGAAAACTCTGCTCTAAAATAGCAGTACTTAGGCCCTTAAATTTTGAAGAAAACTCTCCTTCATTCTCTACTATTGTTCATTTTTTCCCTAATATAATACTGCTTTGATTTTAATCTTTCATAGGAGCTTACACAGAACGGTTTGCAAATGAAATGGAGTAATTATAGAATTAAAGTGAGCATCTAACAATAGGGCAAATTTGAGACAGGTTTGAAAAGGTACTATTTTCCATAGAGATTTTGATTGAGTTTGACTAAATGAATAGTCATTGAAGGGTGTTTTAGATATCAAGAGTTGCAAATAAGAAGACATTTATATACTATCACTATTAATTTAGTGATAGAATAAAATAAAAGAATAAGCATTTGCCAGATTGCTTTAGAAAGCAAAAGGATGTTCCAGAGCAGTCTGGAACAAAACAATAATTTAAAAAAGAAAAACAAACTGAAAACAAAACCCCACCAGCCCTATTGAATAGCAAAAGACAAAAAAAGCTTAATTAAAAAAAAAAATATTTCCTTCTTTCCTCTCCTTCCTCTCCTTCCTCTCCTTCCTCTCCTTCCTCTCCTTCCTTCTTTGAAGGAGAACTAGTTTATTTGTGACTCTAGACTTAATTTTTTTGCCAGGTCTGCAACAACTAAGCCAGACTCACTGGTGATTGTTGAGGAGCTAGGAAGCAGCATCCTTGCAGATGAAAAGTTAGCTTCAGAGGAGAAGAAAAAAAATATGTAACAGTTAAGAATTATTTGATGAAACTGTCTTTGCAGGAAACCTCTCACAAGAATGTCTTCTGTACGTGTATGTAACATGGAAGAAAATATGAAAGAAAATAAAGATAGGTAATAAGAATTAGGAATTAATTGAAATAAATAAGTTTTCTAATGCAGAATACTGCTTTATTACTTGGAAAGTGGCTGGAAGTCTGGCATTGGTAAGTTTCTTTTCTGACTTAGTGAAGGTCCAGCAGTCTTGAGAGACTGGTCCACAACAGGATAGCACTGTAACAGGTTATGACATGTGACACATAGTAGCCTCCAGTGAAACTGGTTTCTGAGCCCTTTAAATCATTCTCATTCACAATTAATAATAAAAAGTGTAGCATCCCTCCCCTGCAAGCGGATGCTGTCCTTCACTGCAACTAGGTCACAGTTGTCTGTGGTGGTAAAACAGGTATACTATTTAGGTCTCTCAATTTCTGCTTCAGCTGTATGCTGACAGAAGTGCTGAAATCCAGTCCTTGCATGTGAAACTTCACTTTTTTGTGTTTTTTTTTTCTCAGAGCATGTCTGTTTGCATTTCATCAGTTCTGCCCTTATCATACCGAGATGGAGAAAAGAGGCTAAATTAATTATAAGAAGTATTTGTGTCATTTATGCATTATGCAAACATTCTTACTACAGTTACTGATGGATGTGCTGTCCTGTGGCAGCATTGTTTTTTTAATTTCTCACTGTTATTTTATATAAGTTTACAATTTATATTAATAGAAAACTCCCTAGTTTGCACACAGCCAGGAAAAAAAAAAATCATATTCTGCTTGTAAGAACATGCTATCCCACTAACATAAAAAAAAAAAAAAAAAAGATAAACTATTTACAGTCTTGAATTAATATCATTGCAAGAAAAAGACCTCCACTATAGAACCTTGTGATTTAGGTTTTTTTTTGGTTTTTTTTTTTTTTTTAAATAAACCACTGCTTCTTTGGGAAAAAATGCCACAAAGTTAGAATAGCTAAGGCAGGAAGAGGCCTCTGGAAGTCTCTAGCCCATATCTTGCTCTAAGCAAGGTCAGGTATGGGATCAGACCAGGACTTTGTCCAGCTGAGTCTTGAAAGCCTCCAAAGATGGAGCCTGTACAGATTCTCTGGTCTTTCTCTCATGTCAAAAAAGTTTCTCCTTATATGCAGACTGAACCTCCTTGGTTCAGTTTATGGCTGTTGTCTCTACCTTTATACACCACTGGTTCCATCTTCTCAATGACCTACTCAAAGGTACAGGTAGGCAGCCATTAAGTCTCTACAGTAGTTATTTCTTCTTCAGGCTGAAGAAACACTCAGCCGCTTCTCACAGGGCAAGCACTGATCCCCCCGTTGGCTCAGTGGTCCTCCCTGGACCTTGTTTCATTTCATCAATGTCGTTCTCTTACCGGGGATCCAAAACTGCACACTGTATCTAGGTGTAGTCAAACCAGTGCTGACTAAAGAAGGGATAATCCCTTCTCCTGCTCTGCCAGTTGTGCCCATGTTAATAACACCCCAGAACACTTCTGGCCACCTTTGCTGCCAGGGAAGGCTGCTGGATCATGCTCAACTTGCTGCTGATCCAGACACCCAAGGCTTTTTCTGCAAAGCTGCTTCCCAGCCTGTTAGTTCCCAGACTAATCTGGGCTGCCAGGGGTTTCCCCTTCCAGGGATACAAACACGCATGTGGCATTGAATTTCATGAGGCTCCTGCCAGCTCTTTCCTACAGCCACCTAGATCCTTCTGGATAGCAGCCCTGCCTTCAATCATGTCAGATGCTCCTCTCAATCCAGCAACATTTGCAAGTTTGGTGAGAGTGTGCTCCATTATCTGAAGCTGTTAGGCAGATCAGGTCCCAGGACGGACTCTTGTGGTACTGCACTTACTAGTCTTCTGTGGGTACAGTATCACCCATTAACAACTACTTTGAAACCAGCCATCCATCCCAATTCATCTAGGTGTTCATCTATCCAGATCACAACATCCCAATATGGATACAAAAGCATTGTGAGAGGTGGTGTCTACTACAAACTTGAGGTAAATGACATCTACTGCTCTTCTCTCATGCATGAACCTAGGCATTTTACTACAGATGGCAATGAATTCAGTCAGCTATTCATTACAGCGCAAAGCATACCCAAAAGTATTGCTCAGATTAATGAGGTCTTGACTACATCTGGCCAGTTCTAACTAAGCATTTTGGTATGTTTTGGTGAAGCAAACCACGAGCAGATAACTTTTGGACAGAAGGCTCATCAAAAGCTCTGGGCTACAGAGGTAGTCTGTCCTGCTTTAAGGTTTTAGATATGCACATATTTGGAGTTGGAGCCCAGAAGGTTATGGTGATCAGGTAACAATTGCTAATTAGCTTTAGATACAGAGAAAACGGAAAAGAGGTTTAAACTGGCTTGATATGATCAGCAAGACCATTGGCAGCTTTTGCAAATCATCTAAACTGGGAAGTAATAACAAGTGAAAAGTATAGCCCCTTACAGGGGAGCATGTCCGTGGACATCCAACACCATGTAGAAGGCTGAGCTCAAGGTAGAACCACTATGTGTAAATGGCAGGCTTATAGACAGGACTGAACACCTTGTCCAGCACAAGTTAGTGTCCTGTTTCCCTGCGTCAGTGATAAGTAGAAATCTTAAAGGAGGACAGGGAGGAGTAGTGAGGGGGAGCAGAAGAAGAATTGCTAACTCTTCACTATACTGATCCCATTTAGTAAATAAAACCCATAATTTAGGTTCCTGAGTGGTGAGGTTCTGTCCTTACAGCTGTGACATTCAGTGGAGAATGAAGATAATGGTGCCTGCATGTTACAGAGCAGCCTTGTGTTTTTGTCAGCAATGCTAAGCGCTCCTTTTACGTGCCAAGTGTCATTGCTTGGGCAGAATCACCTTCCTGGTGTACTGAGGGTGTAAATTTTGTCTCTTTATGTACTGGGTTCATTAGCCCAAGCAAGACCACAGGACTTAGTCCATTGCATCCATTGGTCTGATTGGGTGCTTGCCCCTCAAAATACTGGGTGCATTAGTCCAGGTGGCACTGTGTCCTTGGCATGCTTGTGTGATATCTATCTTGAAGGTGCACTGAGAGGCCAGTTGGCACAGAATTTTTTTTATTTATTTGGGAAGGGGATATATTAGGAACAAGCATTTCTGTGAGCTTCTTCCATGTACTTGTGGTTGTTTATTCTTCTGGGGCCTTAGAAGTGTAGTGTCTGTATAAAAGATTCCAGTGTTTCCTATGGAGATGGATGTCAGCATGACATCTGCTAACATTGAGCCTGATTAGCCTGCGAGTAAGAACAGGATCAGACCGTTTGTATTGCTCCTGTTTTATGCAAGTGCTGTTTGTGTGCATGCAGTGCCTGTAAAAGTGCAGTTCTCCTCCCTTTGTACATCTGTTAGTGCCTGTCAGTGTCTCGGCCTGCCTTTCAGAAATGAAAGCTCAGTCCTAGCCGGCTTCGAGAAGAGAGGTACCATCACATCCCAGAGTACTTCATATTCATTAACTCTTTACATTCTGCAAGTACTCCTGAGGTGGTAGGTGTGTAGAGGCCTCGTGTGAGGAGGGGACTGATCCTTTTGCAAATATGCCCATAGTGCTAGAATTTGTGACCAAACAGTATAATATTAACTTAAAGGAATATACTCAACATCTCTAGAGAGCACCAAAATGCCACATGAAAACATCAGACTGTGTTGGCTGTAGAGTGAGCAGAGACCCAGGGAAAATAAACAAGAGCTGAACTCTACAAAATCTTCCTTGAACCTGTCCAAAATGTAAAAACATCTGAATATTTTTTTTTAAATAAAAATATAATCACTAGTATCTTTGGTAACAGATTAATGTAACTTTGTGTAAACAGAGACATGGTTTTATCAACTAAATCTTTGGGAAAATGCTCCAAAAATATACTAATTCAACAGCCTTAGTAGATCTCCTTTAGTTTGGTTCACAGGACAATTCTTTGAAGAACAACAACCTGAAGAGATGGAACCAATGGATAATAGTACAGATGGATGACTGCTGAAAAGTTGCTTAAGAATAATGGCTAATGAATTGGAAAAAATAGAGGAACAAAATGGCTTAACAACACCAACAGAGACTCCTACTGATGGAGATGTTCCAGGTTGGGTAACTAAGATAATTGCTACTAATTACATCCTTCATTAATTTTGTCTTACATACATAGAACAGAACAAGTAATTCCTTCCATTCCCATGGGTATGGTTAATGTTAAGTTGCTTAGCTTTGCTTTTCCTACTTTTATTTATTTCATTTTATTATCATATCTGGGCAGGTATAGTTTTATCTTTCTCAAATTTGTCTTCAACACATCATACAAAAAGGCTTTTAATATCAAGCCTCAATGCTCAGGACATTTTCAAATGCATTTTCAGGACTCAGAATCAGATATTTTACATCCTGAATGTATAGTTACAAGCACAGTGCTTTGAGTCAACTATTTTAGTGTTTTTTATAGTCTCCTGGATCATCTTCTAATATCTATTGAAATATCTAAAATATTTAATTAAATGATTGTAGGCCCAAAAATAAACCATCTATGGAAGGTAAACAGTGTATCTCACTATTACACTGAGCCATAGGTCTGTAGAAAGACTGAACAGTAATGCAGCAAGGAGTAAATAGCCTCATTTTTCTCTGTGAGGTCCCGACTCCTGCACAGTCAGCACTGGGCATTTGAGTAAACAATTCAAACTTCTTCATTGAATATAGAGAGAGATAAAGAAAAACCAGCACTAATTATCAAGAAGTGAATACTTCATACCCAGTCACAAAAGGACAATGAGAAAATAGCATGGAGAATAAAAAAAGTTTTAAAGAGACTAGAGGAAATCAAATCATTCTGATTATATGCACAGTCTATTCTGAGAAAAAGGTTTGTGTCAGATCGTAGGGATATATCTTCTTTTATGTGCTGTTTGGTAAAACAGAGCAGCCTCTGCCATGCCACACTGATTGCTCTGTCTCACGTATGACCATCTATCTAGATTTGCCTCCCACAACCTCAACAGCCTCTCTACCTATCATCACTCTCATTAAAAAAAAAAAACTAAAAAATTGAAAAAACTCAGATCATGCATATAGGGCAGGCACAAATGCAACTGCATAGAGGTATCCAACTTGATCTATAATAGCTAGCTCACATGCTAGTGGGATTCTGGTCTTGAAAGCAGAGCATAGATTCATGTAACCTGCAGCTTGGCTGGGTTTTGCAGCCTGTGCTGCGCTTCTTGCTGTCATAGCTAAATTGGTACTGATATTTAAAGTAGGCTTTGCAATATATCTAAGTCAGTTTTATACCACCAGAGTCACTGCTATGACCTCAGAATTGATGTGCCCTCATTTACAGCCTACATATTCCGTTACCACTCCATTTACTTGTTCTTCTGCTAGGCTTTTTGGTTTTCTTTTGCATATCAAGTAAGTTGTATGTATTCTTTTATACTCACAATTAGTCTTTCCTATTTAGCTTCCCTATTTCTGTAATGTCTACTCCATGCTACAGAATATTGCCAGCTCCCTAGTGGTGTAAAGGTATCAAGGGTCCTTGTTTCCATTATCACTTGCCAGTACTTAAGAAATGCTAGGGATTATGTTTAGAATCCTTACTAGAATATCTTGATCCCTACAAAAAAAAAAAATGTTGATGTCTCCCACACTCTTTTTTCCCATCTTTACTACTGGACCAATAGCTATTGGATGTGGGTGAAAAATAGAGGCCCAGGGAAATGAGTTGAAGAAAAAATGTAATACGTATTTTCAGATAATCCAGCAAGAAGGAAAAGAACAGGATCAGTCAAGAGAGTAGACACATGTAATAGTTGTCTTGCCCTCTCTAAACACCAAGAAGAAATGTTACATAAGGCAATGGAGAAGTCAGTGCATTTAATTAAGTTTATTGTATTCAGCTGCTTCTCTACTAGCTGTTCTATGAACCCTCAGAATGGGGTGAGATTAAAAAGCAAAAGAGATTAAAAAGCAATCTTTCATGACAAGTCTATAACAGTATAGAAACCATAATTTCTTGAGTAGTGTTGAAAATTTTTACTTCTAAAGGTAATGCTTATTTATTTTTCCAGGAGCTCACTGTGACATTCAAATACAAGTGCAAAAGGGCAAGAAACCAGGTGAGTTATAAGAAAATGAAAACATGTTCAAGAAAAAGTGCTGTGAAATTATAGTACAAAACCATCATTTTCATCATGACAAAAATATGGCAAGAATTATAAAGTATTCAAGGTAAGGAAACTAAATAGTTACATAGATAAGGTACTAGATGGGAGAGTAAAATTGGGTTTGAAGTTATGCAGGTATGGAGGTATGAAGTTACTTATATGAAGTTTACATTTCTAAATGTCTCTCAGGTATCTAAATTTCTCCAGGTGAGAACAACAGAACAAGTAAACTCCATAAAGCTCATTTTAGAAGATGTTTTCCTTGAAAGTTTGCTTCCCCAGGAAGTTGACTATGTTTCACAAATACTCCAGGATTTCCCAGGTTTAATACAGAACACAAGAACAATAAGTCCAAGGATAAATGCAAGGAATTAGGCTTTAAAACATTACCACCTTTTTAGCTGTATATCCTTTCACAGAGTGGATCTGTTGGATTCAGCACTTAGGAAATACAGTAATTCATTCAAAGGTTGTGTTAAACATTGATACTGCCTGTGTTTGCAGTGAGTCCTAGATGTTGTGTCTCTACTATTTTTTTCTCCAAAGTAATGAATTAATGATAATTTGTGACCACAGAAGCCTGTTTTATGGGACAATAGGAGACAATAGAAGTTGTGTTAAAATCAATTCCCTGCACTTGAGGTTGTGTTGGTATAAAAGTAAAATATAAACAGAAAATAAAATATATAAAGATCCAATGAAACTACTGTTCTCCTTAAATAACATATAATAACTTAAGACCATAGTAGAGAAGACTGATTAGAAAAATCCTCTAGTAATTAAGCAGGAAAGGCCCAGGACATCAGCAGTAGCTGCATTCTGTGAAGATGTAAGAAATAAATGACTGAATGATCAAAGTAGGGGCCAATTTGACAACTTTAATCTCTACAGAAGATAAAAACAGCCAAACCACCATAACAGCTCCTGCCTTATATTTGCTAACACAACAGCAAGCTTGTTCTGAACCACAAGGAAAATGCACTGGGTAACATTTTTTTCTGTATGTCTAGGAGTCACTGTATGTCCTATCTGTGCCTGTTGTTCCACATATGAGTTACAGAGTTAATATTTTACCCTTTTCATTGTATAAATATCAGTTCTTAGACTTAAGAGTTCAGCAACCAAACACTGTAAATAAAATAAATGGTGAGGAAATGAATAAAACTAGTGTAGATCTCTCAGACTTCATTTTCAGTTCTTTGGTTTCTTCACTGCTGCTTCAAGGTTGTTTAATGTGCTGTGTTTGAACCTTAAGAGGTTGGCTTGTACAATTAGTATAATATGAAAACTGTACCTGCACTAACTCCGTTTTTTTTCTGAAATAATGGAAATGTAAACTAATGTAGAACAGAGATAGCCAGGGAAAATAAATAGCTAATTAAAGGCTCCAGGGGGTTATAATATAATGTGTCTGAATTACAATGTAGACTTCGACTTTTTGCTAAGATTTGGCTTGGAAATCTATCTATTAAAATATTATCAGGAGATTAGTCTGTCAGGGCCAAAGAAGAATAAAAAAATATAAGCACACAAAATTAAAGCCTCTCAATTTATGGGCAATTTAGCATTGTTATATTTCAGTTTTTCAGAAAAGTTTAAAAAATGGTTCATCATGCCAAAAATGATTTTACAGATGTAGTTTTCTTTAATGGAGACCCTGAGGTCTTGAAATTGTATTCTCTTGTCCTCAATATGAGCAATATCATTCCTTATTTAAAAATATGAGATCATAAAAGAATTCTGTTTCATATTCAGAGAAACCTCTGTTTATGCACACGTGCCTGCGTACCTGTGGACACATGCACAAACTGTGCTGACATTTTCATTTCTATGTATTGTGTGAATGGAGTTCTATGTAAAATTATTAGTAGCCTGATATTTATGGATTAGTAAATCTGAAAATTCTGTGGCTAATACCAATTATGCAGCTAAGTAATCCAACTAAGGATTTACTGAGCAATAGAAAGGAAACAAGAAAAAGAACAGTTATGTTACCTGTTACTCACTCTTTATCAGCCAATCTCATGACTAATCAAACTAATATATCTACCAAATAGTTAACACCAAAATCTGACTTTTCTCACTTCATTATAGATCATGCTTCTTTATATAAACATATTGCAAGTTCTTTTAATGTTAGACCAGGATTCTTGGAAAATTTCACACTTGATTTTAGGGAAATATGATGTCTCTTCTTACCAAGATAAGGAAACTTGATACTGCATCCAAGCAAATATTAAGCAAAGCTAATATTAACCAAATATTAAAAATTTTTGCTAATGAGTTGAATTTACCATTTATACTGGTGATATGTATTATTACATTCTCGTTTCTATTATCATAACACTGTATTTAATAAGTTGGAAGTTGCTTGAATATGTGAGCAGTAATCTGCTTACAAACTACTATTTGTGAACCATAAAAAGTGGCTTGTATAGTATTCGGTACTTGTTTTATCTATTTATTTTTAAACAAAGCACATTGTTTCAGCCAGTAAAGGTCTAGGCAGTGTTGAGTAAAGATTATACAACATAATATGAGAAGTTTTGGACAAGGTTTTATTGACTTGAAAGAATCTAAGTATACTTTAATCTTTTCTTCATAATGCCTTTAAAATATTCTGGTTGCTTTGTAGCCAAAAGCTTCTAATTGCCTTTTTGTCATCATTGTTATTAATACATATTATTTCAGGTATTGCTAGGATTAATTTGATGCATTTCAGTAGAATAACAAGTGGGAAACTTCCGAAATTTAATTTATTTGCAAGCTGGCCACGTATATGTTAATCTTTATAGGTTTCATTATGCACCTACCTCTGCCCCTTCATCCTAACAAATATTGTCTTCTGTGATGAACATAAGTACCACTAGTATCTGTGATATTCCAATAAAAAGTAAAATTAACAGACAAAGGGAGGGAACACAGGGTGTAGTATATAAGGAGTAAGTACCGATATTTTAATTAGAATGCCTTTCTCTTTAAGAATAACTGTTCTAAGGAAATTTTAGTTGGAATTTTCTGTCATTTATTGCAATTGAAATTACCATCTGCATTGAAATGTGCTTTTTTCCTGAAATTCACCAAAAATAGGATGTTACTAATAAGGCTACCTTTTTCTAACTATTTGGCTGTTGTAAAAAAGCATCAGTTGACACATTATGTCATGCACTATGGAATTTATTTATTGATTTATTATATTCCTTTTAAAAACTGATGTTGACTTGATCATGGAGAATCCTATGAATGGAGGTTTTCTTTTCACCTGGGTGGAACTGAACTCATCAGAGGGAAAATAACTTCCAGGTTACAGAAGGCACAAAGGGCAAAGGCAGATGACAGGCAGAAGCAGCGGGATAGTACAGAGAGGAGAGAGACTTCTGAGATACATAGCAAGTAAACAACCATGGAAACAATCCAGGGGTGAGACAGACTGTTGAGAGCCTGCTGCAACTCCTAAAAACCACTGAGCTAGCAGAAATCAAGCATAGCAGCAAGTAACTGTCCTGCAGGAAAATAAATTCTATTAGAATTTATGCACATTTCACCTGACAGTTTCTTATTGCTAGTAACAGCACATGTCTATGACAGCATTACTGGTCAGAAAATCAGGAGTTGGATCAGCACAGAAAACACAAAATATAGAGCCAGAGGGTTTTTTTTGTGGCATCAGGAGGCTCAGAGGAATCCTTGCCAGAATTTGGAGATGGGACAAGGACTATGTTTGTCATGTCTTGCTTAAGATTGCAGAACTCGACGTATTTTATAGCTGTATTCATACCTACCTGGACAAAACTTTTCATACCTTTTCCATCCAGAAACTAAAGAATCAGGGTAGATCTTTTCCAAAAGCATATTGTGTGAGTTCATGGTGAAGTGCTTATAGACCAGGATCCTTTGGTTCCTTTTACAGTAAGGGTGTTTTTAGGACAACCATCTCAAAGCATTGTTTCTAGATGCTTAACTTTATGCTGTATTTAAATATAAATAGTTCCCAGCATGATGCAGTTTTCTCTGTAAAAGTCTCCTGTCCTTGAAATTGGTGGCATTACAGAAACTATATCAAGACTAAGAATTTGAATCAGAAGGTAATTATTTAAATGTAGTTGTACAATGCAGCTCCAAACTTGATGCTATTCTACCAATAAAATTAATAAACAACACTATGACAATATATAATGGAGGAAAATACAATTGGACTATTCATTATGAAAGGTGATTTCAGCCTTGTTACCTATTTTAGCTACAATAACTCTCAAGTATTTTAGAGCTTTCAATTGATTTAGAGTATTTTATATATTTATATGTATATTTACATATATATATATATATATTTAGAGCTTTCTCCTTCATATGGATCTGAACCTTTCCTCCAGCATTTTGGAACTGTACAATTCTCTATGATAGCATACTGTAGCATGTAATTTATCCAAGTCTTCATACTATTTCCTCTGAATATCATGTTAGTGTTCAGTTTTAGCTAAAAAAATGGACACAGAGAAGATCTGCACGTAGAATTGAAACAGATTTTTATATAAAATAAAATGTATTAACTTTGCAGATGACTACTTTCACTCTGTCTGCCTTTCCAAAAACAATAAATTCCAGAGTTAATGGAAGTGGAGTTGCCTTTAAAATCAACTATACATGTTAGAATATATACTATAACATTTAGCAGAAGTGACTGTTTTTCCTATAAAATTATTTTTGGTTGCTGTACAGCACCTCCTTCTATTGCTTACCTACAGTAATTAACATTTTATGTATGTCTGTAGAAAGTTATTGAAAGATATAATGTATATCCAAATCCTATATATCAAACAGCTTATAAACAGAAGGTAAGCTTTTTCCTCACACAACAGGCTGTACAGTCTATCTGTGGATAATGTGAATTTAATTGTGCTTTGGATATTTTAAGGATTTTACTCTAGGTAAAATGATTCATGCACAAATGTCATGAATCTACATATGGAAGAGGGTCAGTAAGTTGCTGTGGTTGAAACCTGCTCTCTTTTTGTGAGATCAGTCGTCAGGCTGATCAGTCCCATGGTGTCTTCAGAGAGCTATGTGAATACCAATGCTGGTACAGGAAGAAGCAGAGGTAATACATCAGGGATCAGCTGGGCTGTCCTTTTGGTGGAAAACCAGAAATAATTAGTAAAAGTAGATCATGTTTGAATCATACCTGAACTAGGATTAGGATATTTTATTATTTCCTCCAGATTTATATATAACATTGTGGTGGGTTGACCTTAGCCAGCTCCCAGATGCCCACCCCATTGCTTTCATTCCCTTCCTTAACAGGAAAGATGGGGGAAGAAAATAATATTGAAAAGCATGTGGGTAAAAATAAATACAGTAAGATCACTTACCAATTACCATCGCTAGCAAAACGGGCTTGACTTAGGGACAGGTAATTTAATTTATTGTTGATTAAAATTAGAATAGGATGGTGAGAAACAAAAACAAAATTAAGAACACTTTCTTCCCAGGCTCAGCTTCACTCTTTCATTCCTAACTCCTCTGCCTCCCCATCAGCAAGTGGCAGAGGTGGTTGGGAATGAGGTGTTGTGGTTGGTCCATGACAGCTCCTCTCTGCTGCTGCTTCTTCCTCACACTTTTTCCCTGCTCCAGCATAGGTCTTTCCCATGGACTGCAGCCCTTCATGATAAACCTGCTCCAGTGTGAGCTCTCCATGGGCTGCAGTGGAATCTCTGCTAGGGCACCTGAGGCACCTCCTTCTCCTCCTGCCCCTGCTCCTCCTCATCCTCCTCCTTTCACTTTGGTATCAGCAGGGCTATTTCTCACACTTTTTTCCTCACTCCTCACTACCTGTGCAGCATTTTGCCAATTCATATCTTTGGTTCATGGGGTGTCTCCTGTTTATATGAAAAAAAAACTTCTTTGATTATCTACTTCAGATTGCAAGATTTATCATGATGATGCAGGTCAATTTTTCTTCTATATAATACTATATTGTGTGGGTGCAGCAAGGTTCTGGTAGTAAAGGGCATACAGGGGTGGCTCCTGTGAGAAGATCCAGGAACTTCCCCCATGTCTGATAGAGCCAATGCCAGCCAGCTCAAGGTGGCCCCACTACTGGACAAGGCTGAGCCCATCAGCAGTGGTGGTAGAGCCTCTGGCATAATGTATTTAAGGGGTTGGAAAAAGCCCTGTGCAATAGCAACTTCAGCCGGAGAGAGGATTAGGAATGTGTGAAAACTCTGCAGACACCAAGGCCAGTGAAAAGGAGATGCAGGAGGTGCTCCAGGCACTGCAGCCTGTGGTGAAGCCCACGGTGAGGCAGGCTGTGCCCCTGCAGCCCATGGAGGTGAGCAGTGGAACAGATATCCACCTGCAGCCTGTGAAGGACCCCACATCAGAGCACATGGAAGTGCCTGAAGAAGGCTGTGACCCTGGGGGAGCTGGGGGAAGCTCAGGATGAAGCAGGTTCCTGGCAGGACCTGTGGACCCAGGGGAGACCCACCGTGGAGCAGTCTGTTCCTGAAGGACAGCACCCCATGGAAGTGACCCATGCTGAAGCAGTTCACAAAGAACTACAGCCTGTGGGAAGGACTCTCATTGGAGGAGTTCATGGAGGATTGTCACCTGTGGGAGGGACCCCATGCTGGAGCAGAGGAGGAGTGTGGGGAGTCCTCCCCTGAGGCGAAAGGAGTGGAAGAGCAACATGAACTGACCACAATCCCCATTCCTGTCCCTCTGTGCCACTGCAGGGGAGGAGTCAGAGAAAATGGGAGTAAAGTTAAGCCCTGAAAGAAGGGAGGAGTGGGAGTAAGGTGTTTTAAGATTTGGTTTTATTTCTTATTACCCTACTCTGACTTGATTGGTAATAAACTAAATTAATTTCTCCAAGTCAAGACTTTTTTTGCCTGTGACAGTAATTGCTGAGTGATCTCCTTGTCCTTATCTTGACCCACAAGCTTTTTGTTATATTTTCTCTCTCCTGTCCAGCTGAGGATGGGAGTAATAAAGCAGCTTTGGTGGGCAGCTGACCAGCTAGGGTCTATCTACCACAACTACAAATGGTTAACTATGTCAAGGACTCTGCCTTTTCTCATTTGATACCTAAAGAATTTTCTGAAATTGTATTATCAGAAACACTAATAAAGTCTTTACATGTTCCATTTATCTTCTGGCGCTTTTTTTTTTTTTTTTTTTTTTTTTTTTTGACAAAAATGATGAGTGTATTCACAGCCAGTGTGCTGCTGTCCACCCTCTGCCACCAAACAGTCTGTGCTCTGGACCTGCCACTCAGGTGATTTTCTTATTTATTAGAGATTGATTTATGTGAGTAAGTACAGTATGTGTGGCAGGCCGCAGGAGGCACAGGCAGCCTTGCCCTGCCCTCACCGCCACCAGTCCCCCCTCCTCAGGACCCGGGAGCCCCAAGTCAGCTTTAGCATGTCAGCAGCTCTTGCCTAGACACAGTCCCAGCAGGATGAGGACCCATGTCAGTGCCTTGTCTCTGGTCCCAGCTGTCTCCTGGCAGGACCCCTATTCCCATCTGTCCCCTTGAGGCACACAGGGCTGCTGAAAGGCCCTGCTGCCACCCCTGGCTCTGCCTGCCATGCTCAGGTTGGAGAGTGAGGGCAGGGCCCCGCCAGCACTCAGGTCATCCCAACTCCCTCCCTGGGCTCAGCCCCATCTCACCACGCTCCCTAACAAGCTGACCATGAAGGCACTGCTTTGCCTCTTGCTGAATACAAGTTCTCTTCTCTATATCAAAAGCTCCAGAAATTTATTTTGAATATTCAAAACCCAAACCCACAAACCGCTGCTTTGAAAGGCAAACTGTACAGGGCTGCAACTAATATGTTTCTGTTTGGATTGTCATATGCCTGAGGCTTTAAAGATGTTTTTGATCTTCTGCTCATTTGCTTTCCTTTGTAAATCATTCATCAAAAGTTTGTTGTTTGTTTGGGTTTGGGGTGGTTTGGGTTTTTTTTGTCTGTTTGTTTTTTTTTTTTTTTTATAGAAGAGTAGCAAACTATGATACTGTAGTGACATGACAGATAATTACCAAAAAATAGATAAACACTACAATTCAACCAACATTTAGCTGGCATTCCTACTTTGCCATTTTAAAGCTTCATTTTGAGTTATACCCTGTATATGCTAGATATATTAGATATAAGTGGTGCATAGTGTAGTGAGATAATAAAGTGTTCTTTGTTCACGGAGTAACAAAGGGGCAGAAATCTACAAAACATGCACCTATATGTAGCTAAATTAAGTTACTAACACAAAGTAGAGGACTCTATCACATGATTTGGGCTGCTTGCATGCTGAGTGGCATGTGCCCAGGCTAATTAAGTGGTAAATATGGGGAGAAAGTCCTTTAATTATACTTTCAGTAGCTTCATTTTGTTAATTTTTTTGTTCTTTTGTTTTTTTTTTTTTTTTTTCCCCTTTATACATTGTAGCACTGGAAGAGAAAAGAAAGTAGAGAAACAGGAGGAAAAAACTAACCAACCAAGCAACCAACCAAAAAAAAATAGTTTATAGCGATCATTAATATAAATAACTTTCTGTAGAAGGCATATTTGAACTACTGTTTTAACATAAGTGGCTGGCTGCCTTTGTAATGAGTATTGTTTATTATACTGTTCTCTAAGAGAAGATACATACAAAGATTATTAGAAATGAAGTGCTGACATGCAAAGCCTTGCCCAAATTATAGAGAGGCATTATTGGAATTGCAGAAGTGTCTGTGATTCAAATAATATCTCTTGGTCTTGCCTTTTTCTGCCCACTACATTAAAAGGTAAAGGTGGGGGGAGAGATTTTGTGACACTTTTGTGCACTTTTGACTTGAGAATAGCAGTCCTGTCTCTGTAGCTTCCCATGTTTATTGCCTGCAATATGACCAAGGAGTACGTGACTTCGAGGAAGTCGAAGAGCAGCTGGAGTTGACCTGTCAGCCCCCATTAAGTTCAGCACACATTGTATAACCTCTTAAGAATTAGTGACAATTAATTGCTTTATTCCCCTTCATTCTTTCACTCTTTTCTTCATATTTTGTGCAATCAATAAGTGCATTCAGCGACTCTATTGGCCAAGTTTATGGCCTGTAGTAATTGCATATTTCTGTTGCCTGAGCTCCAGACACAGAACACAGTTAAATGTGTAGCACAAACCTTTCTTCATATGGAAGAGAGTTAATGAATTATAGTTGCTAGAGCAAATGTAACATGTGCTGTCCACAGACACAGAAATTGGTTATGCTTTCACCAAGAAACTAGTAAGGAAACTGTTGAGCATTGTTTGGGAGCAGATTCTTGATTGATAGGAATCCTTGTAGTACGTTGATTTTTGATGATGTCACTTCATACCTGCTCTTCATCCTGCACTTTCTTTTTAATTGGTCTCTGGTTTTCATAGCTTTTTGTGAACTTAGATCCTATTCTGTATTATTTTGAATCTGGGAAACAACTGACAGTTGTAATCTTCCAAATTTTGAACGTACACAACCTGCAATCAACCATCTTTAAAAGTGAAAAAAGAAGAGGAACATTAAAAAAAAAAAATTAAAAAAACCCAAACCAAAACAAAAGCAGCCTACCCCATCCCCAAAATAGAAGATTGTTTCACTCAAGTTTCGAGGTTTTTTCTGTCACAGAAGTTGATGAAGAATGGGTGAAAAGGGGAAAGATGGAGAAATATTCAGAACACTTCAGAAACTTGTATTCCCAGCATTGAATCTGTAACAGTTTTTCCTATAGCTTTGCATTTCATATATTTCAGAGGTTGCTATAGTAATGAACTGGTTTTTTATTTAACTTGTACTGCTATAGAGCTATGATCAGTCTTGATGGTTAAAATTCATATTACTACAGGCTTGTGGGTTCAGTAATTAATACACTCTTGTTTGTAAACGTGATAATACTTATAGTGTTGGTTTATGGCTAAAAATATTTTTTACTCTATTGGTGTATTGTTTTATATTTCATCATATGTAAGTGATGTCTTGGTTATATACTTATAATAGAGGAAGTGTAGCATTGTTTACAGTCTTATAATATAGAACACACATTTCTGGATTGCAGCATGGTCTTAATAAGAAATGTGTATTTGAACTTGATGCTCCACTATAGCTATGGAAGAAACCAGATACGATATGAATAGAACCTATTAAAATACCATTTGCAAGATACTTTCAGTATAACAACGTAAAAGACAATTGATTACTTTTATTATTGTTATTATATGTATTTTTAAAAAATATGCTACTGATTTATTTCTGTTTCAATGGCAGACAATGTAAATCACTGGACAATTCACATGTACCTTTACCCTCTCCTATCAGACCTACCCAAAGCAGATCCTATAGATGCTTTCTTGTTACAGGGAATGTTTTCTTTTTTTTTTTTTTCTTTTTTTTTTTTCTTTTTTTTTTTCTACAGAGTGTCATAAATAATGTATATATAACACTTTAATACTCCATTACAAATCAGCCTGATTGTGGAAGCAAACTCTAATCTCTTCCTTTAATTTAAGTAAAATAAAACTGCATACAGCAGCAGCCAGACAGCTTCATTTGCCTAATGCACAGAGTAAACAACCACAGAGTTACATCAGAATTCAGGTCTTGTGGCCTCAGTCCTCAGAAGCTGTTTTAGTAAATAATAATAACAATAATAATAAATATGAAAACATAAGCATAAAGTGCTTGCTGTGTGGATGGATTATAAATCAAGATTTTGTGTGTTTTGTTGAAACATCTACAGAAATAGCAGTCTTATGGCACTCACATTTATATAAGTGTTCTGAAAAATTCACACATAAATAACTCTCTTAAGTATGCATATAATCTCAAAGGTGCCTTTTGTTATAAAAATAATACAGAAGTTTTATTTAAATACCATTTTCACTTTTGGAAGAAACAAAAAAAAGAAAAAAGACTCATCTGTTAAACCTAATGTCAGCTGTGGAAAAGTGAGGAACTCTGATCTGAGGAATGATGTTCTGCAATCATCATCACAGGATTTTTCTATAACTGATTTTTTTTAGAGCACATATATCATTAAGCTCTGAGAAAGAGCAAATGTCATGCTTTTTGTTATCCGTCTATAATAAGGCATCTTCATTAATGATATATCTAAGAGCAGGTTGCTGGAGAGGAAGGAAAGAGAGATTTGATATTTTCCACATACAACTCAAATATCAGAACGTTTTACTTCTGGTACTCAAGTATTTGTTTATCAGAAATCATGTCAAAACTGTAGTTATCCTAAATTTGGATCTTTCTGTTTCATCACTTCAATTGTTGTCCCAGCTTGTCTAATGATAAGGATTTGAGGTTAGTGATTTAAAAATCAGCCAAATCATTAAAACTATTTTGAAAATGTTGTGTAATGAAATGCTGCAGTTAAAATTATATGTACCATAATTGTGTATTATATTTTAATTGGCATATTTTACAATAAGATATAACTCTTGTACAGTGTTTGATCTGAAGAATGGATGTTCCTAGGCTACTTGTTTGTAAGTCAATAAAATTCAGTTCCATTCAAACACAGATAATAGCTGAGCTGGTGATAAGTGTCATCAGCATACCGACATGCTTTACACAGTCATGCATATGGCAACAGAATTGTTTGGATGTCAAAGGCAAAATAGAACCGCCGCAGAGCATGTAGCAAAACCTGAAAATGATAAACTTCACTGCTTGTAAGGATTTATTCCAAACATAAACCTTTAACCATATTTCCTGAAAGACTTCTCAGATTTCAAGTCTTTTGGTTCTGGGCATTCTGGTTGTCAAGACAATGTGTTCTTACTTATTATTTGGAATTTTGTACGATTCAGAGACCACTCTGGTTTAATTGGATATCACTCAAGACTTTTAC
This sequence comes from Falco punctatus, assembly GCF_963210335.1. Classification (NCBI taxonomy): domain Eukaryota; kingdom Metazoa; phylum Chordata; class Aves; order Falconiformes; family Falconidae; genus Falco; species Falco punctatus. The sequence goes on along the minus strand of NC_137581.1, from coordinate 104,204,062 downwards.
TGACTTTTGTCAGGCTTCAGAGTGTGGCTGTGTTATTTCGGTTATTCCAATGTGAGATTTGTGAGGCAGCTATTCCTCTAGCTAGTATTAAATATATATATATGTATATATATATGTATATATATGTGTGTGTGTGTGTGTGTGTGTGTGTGTGTGTGTGTGTGTGTGTATGCTGCTGAGAGACAGGTGGGAAAAGCTATGACTTTGAATCTCTTAAAAGAGTAATTCCTTTGTGGTGGTAGAATAGGAACCCTGTTGGATGGGGAGCATATTCTCATGCACCGATACAATTATGTTCTGCTCAGCTCCCTGAGAAGGAATCTTTTTTAGCTTAAAATACAGAACTAATTTCACTAATAAGTAATTCAATTTATATCTTCTTATGACAATTTTTTTTTTTTCCTGAATGGAACAAGTTTTGGGTTTTTTAATCAGTTGTCCACACTTCCCTGGTGCCCTTGAAATAACAGAAACCCATTCCAATATGCATTAGCAAAAAAATTAGACATTTTGAAATATTTTTAAAATTGATTATGAACTCTTCTCACTTTTCTCATAGCTCTAAGCCCTTGCAGCATAATAAAATTATTTGAAAGTTCATTTTTCTTTAAACACATAGTGTAAAGATGGAACTAATCATTTGACTAACTCCAGTGAGATTACAAGCAAATTAATACCATGGAACGCAGTAAAAAAGTTCAAAAACTCAGAAAGAGAAAACAAACTTTAAAAAATACATTTTTTCTATATTTTTTCGTAGCCACTTTCTAGTTCTCTAGCAATGCCATTAACAGAGACATGAAGGAATAGACTAAGGTCCTGTCTAAGGCCAAAACCAGATACAAGTGTATAGGATTGCACATCCATCTAGTGCATCCCCCTCTAATGTATTTTGTGACTGGAGACAAAAGCTTTGCAAATATGGTCTTTAACCACTGAAATCTCTTTGGCAAACCTACACTTGATCTAAATTACAAAGTACAGTTTGTAGACCTGTGCGATAGGAGTATAATTAAATCTCATATAAAAAGAAAAAATATGTATACTAGCAATAGCCTTAGGTAAAAAAAAAAATGAAATTTGTTTTAATGTAACTCACCCCAGTGTATTATGTATATTTCAATACAGGAGATACAATGCTAGGTTAAAAAAAAAAAAAAAAAAAGCCAGTATAACTGTATCAATACTATGATACTTAACAGGAAAAAAACCATACTTAATAGGGGGAAAAAACCCTGAGTTGAAATTTGTAAAGAAGCACATGACACACAAAAATTTGGTTTTTTTTGATTTTGTTCTTATTCTGGAGCAATGGTACACAGGGATAAAGAATAATGGATTAGACAAGAAATTCTTCATCTATTTTTGGTCTCAAAGATCCTTTTTAATAAAGGCAAATCCTATACATGGAAGGAAATACAAAATCAAGTCCTTTCCACTACGCTTTTGATGTTGCATTCTTTGTAAGGAGGTGCTCACTGGTTTAGTCTATATTACTAATTTTTAAAATTTTATATTAACAGCAGTATGAAAATTTTAAATTAAATTCCTTGATCATTTTCTCTTAATGTGCCTTATCTTGTTTCACATTGTAGTAATTTTGGTTTATGCCAACTGGATTCCTTCTGGAGCAAGTTAAACCAGAGACTCCTTCAAAGAACATCAAATATTCTCAAGTCTGTGAGAATACATAATGTTCTGAAATAATGACCAGTCCTTCAAGTAGCTGCAAGCCACATGCCTGGTGAGGTGTTTGTTTTGCGGAAAAAAACCCCACCAAATCTATTTCTGAACTTAAACCCTCAAAATGTATGTAGCAAAGATACAGGGACCTCTGTTCCAGCTGTTTCCAAACCCTGATTTGACCATATTGCTCTGAATTTCTTGTTCACAGAATCAAAGAATGGTTGAGGTTGGAAGGAACCTCTGAAGGTCATCTTGTCCAACCATCCTGCTTAAGCAGAGCCACTTGGTGCCTAGAGTTGCCCAAGACAACATCCAGATGGCGTTTGAATATCTCCAAGGACAAAGACTGCACAACCTCCCTGGGCAGCCCATGCCACAGTTTAGTCACCCTCATGGTAAAAACAATTCTCCTTACATTCAGACAGAACCTCCTGTGTTTCAGTTTGTGCCCATTCTGTCTTATCACTGGGCACCACTGAAAAGAGCCTGGCTCCATTCTCCCTTCAGGTATTTGCACACATTGATGAGATCTTCCCAAGCCTTCTCTTCTGTAAGGTAAACAGTCCCAGTGTCTCATTAAAGTCAGTCTTTTAACAAGTAAAATAAAGCAAAGTAGTTTACAGCAACTTTATAATTCATGTGAAAGATTTATCATTATTCTGTATAGCTCAAAGTGTATATAGCCCACTAACAATTTTATTGCATTTCTCTTTTCTGCTGAAAGATCCTGATTAAACAAAATGTACACAAACTCTAAGGCAAATTCACATTTGCTTTTTTTCCCCCAAAAAACCCAGAGATGTTAATTAAAAGCTTTATGGTGAAATGAGTCATCTTGTATAAAACAAGCTTTATAATCAATCTGAAGACTGTTACCAAATAAATCTTCCTTTATCCAACCAAAGGAATTTGTAAGTGGAAAGTCGGGAGAGAAAAAAAAGCTGGATAGTAAAAAATAACTGTAAAAAACAATTTCAAAACTTATCTTTTAGAACCCATTTTGAAAGAATGCCCTCAAAATGATGCTGTTCAGTGACTTACAACATCCACTTAGTGCATTGGAAGTACACATTCAAAAGACATTGTTTCATAAATAGTAATGACAACTCACTTGTAGAGAAAACAAATTATTCAAACACATATTAACACTACAATCATTCACCAGTAGTAATAATGTAAATATTTAGTAAAGCCTATATTAATTAATTTAAATGAAGATAAAAATTCTTATGTCTTTTCTATCATTTTGCCATGGCCTGAGGTGAACATCCCTTCCAAAGATGGAAAAGCTATATGATGCAATGGATGTGTTTTGGGATTGACAGGAGAAGCAAACCATGTTGAGCTTGTAGCTGCAGTGTGCTAATTTGTACAGTATTGCATATAATAACCATATTTGACTCAATGTAGCTGAGAGAGAGCTTTTTCTCATGTTGCAGTCTTGCTAAACAAGGATTTATTTTGCCTCTTTTTAAATACCTTTGAGTTAAATGGTCTTGATTCCCCAACCAGCTTGAGTACTTTTCTTCTTCATCGAAAGATATATTTCATCTCCCTTTACCATATTCTATGACAAAAAAACTCTTTCATTTCTGCTTTTGCTCATGTAATATTATTGAGATTAAGGCAAATAGGGTTGATAATAAATTTTGACTTTTCCTTGAGCTGAATGGGTCACCCTATTATATTCCTACTACTTAGCTGTGGTCCCTTCCTAAGGAGGGCGTTGACTCACAGGAAAACTTCTAGTAGATATGAGATGGTTCTGTAAAGCTGTTTACATCTTCAGCCACAATTTGCAAGATCAAGTGATTCATATGTATGAAATAATTCAGTCACTCCATAGCTGTTATCACAGTTACAGACTTTTTGCTCGTTATGTTTATACTACACCATTGTTTTTTTAAAGGTAAAAGGTTGTAAGTTGCATATTTTATTTGCTGTAACTATTTAAAAAGTCAGTTGCATGTGCATGTTGTCTATAAACATTGCTGCTATAAATTTTTCTTTATGTGGCAATGTTATTGAACAATATGTTGCTCCTTTTAATTAACCCCCACTTCTCCACTAAGACAAAGCTCCAACATAATGTTATTTTTAAAGACTAAAAAGCTTTTTTTAAATATATATGGGTTTACTTAGAAGTGTACAATCAGCAGTGTCCTAGAGAGTCCTTTACAGTGACACAAGAGCTGCACCACAAAGATTCTAACAAGTTAGTTGATCCAAATTATACATTCCTGCATAAATATTTTTCCCCTCCGTTGTTATATGGGGTCTACTTAGCATTGAGAATGTGAACATTTTACTATCTGAAACTACAGAAATCAAGATCACTTACAAATTTGCTTTCCAAGTTATGAGGGATGCATAGTAAGTAAGTAGGCACATGTCTCTTTTAATTTCATTTATGCCACTGAACAAAATAGAAAGTAAGAATAGTCCTATCGTGGTTTTTGTGCTATGAAAAATACAAACATTCTAAATTTAAGAAAAAAACCCAGCTTCTGAATAAATGGGCTTGTTTGACATTAATGATCATGTAAGAATATCTGTTTTGAAAAGAAGCTTTCTGGAAAACAGAACAAATATGAACATGAATTACTGCTTTCTTAGTGTAATTTGTCTCTACCAGCTGAAAGCGAAAATGTCCAAATACTAGGCTTTCCTGCATTTCTGTTTTCTTCACTGAGAGACAAGAAAACAAAGATTTGGGCTGCTGAACATCTTCCTCCTCTGTCCATAAATATTTGCTGACAGGCACCTCTCCATCCTGTTGAGCAAGGAGCCAATGTCAGAATTTCCCTTTGCCTATCCTACATGTGACCAGAATTATTAATTTCTACAATATTTTGGACAGTGTATTTTTTTCATTTGTTTATAATATAATCTCTCACCTTGTAGCCTGCCAGATTATGTGCCATTATTAATATGTCAAAAGACAATGTAAAACAGTAATTAAAAAAGTAAATGTAAATGCTTTCTTAGAATGTATGCTGGATTATTCCACCACCCCCACCCCCCACCCCTGAGATATCTTTTTCATTTTGGAGAAGTCTTCTTTTGTGGAATATATTTGTTTTGCAAATCCACCAACAAATATTTTTCTAAACAAGTATTTTCTATCATAAATCTGTTTGGATTAATATTTTGCAGCAATATTTTTCAACAAATATACTGGAAGAATGTTAAAGTTACAGATGCAAGTACAGTAGGTTTAGGGAAGTCCGATTTCTACATTCTGTATGTATATCATAATTCAATAAAGTACCCACAAATTATTTTCTTTGCAATTATGTCCTTATTCATTTGATGTAATGTCCTTCCCCTCATTACCTACAGATTCCACAGAGCAACCAGGCAATTTTTTAGTGTGGCATGTGGTGTCCTAAACTTGATGGAGGCTGCTTTTCAAAATCTCTCTCTTCTACATTTAAATAGGAGTTTATCAAAGTGAAGTGCAAAACCATTACTTTTTATGTTTCTTTTTTACCACCCTGTTCCAGTCCATAGGAGACCATGCTTTGGGGAATAAATTATCCTCATCTTTTCATGTTACCCTGAGGTCAACTGACAAGACTCAAATAGGAGCATGTAGGTACTGGAAGTGTCTGATGTCATGTCTCCCCATTATCTCCTGAATTATGGATAGTATGGTATTTGAGACATTACAAAGAAGTAGGTATATATCTTTTAAAAATATTTATCTTTCAGTGTAGTTGATGAAAAAATATTGCTCCAAAATATAAATCAAAACAGTTTTATAATAGAAAATACTAGTGCAGCAAAATACTTTGGTTTACATTGTCTTTGGCATCGTGTGTCAAAAAATCTTCCTGTGTTACAGGCATTCTCAAGTCCCATGCAGTAGCCGTTTTTACATTAAACCTATATACTTGCTCTATTAAATCTCAGTATCTTTCAGACACACCCTAAATTCAAAGTCTGCTAATGTGGTTGTATGCTTTGACACAGTTTTCCTGGCAGTTTTCTATGGACAGAAAGTGTAGGTTTTCTACCTTGGCCTTGACAAGACTATGTATTGCCTTATTGATCTTTATCCCTGTTCTGGAGCTGTTTGCTTTCCGACATGTAACACATGCCTGCTACTGACTCATCTGAAGATGCACTTCTTTGAGAAGGACCTTAAAATACTCAAAAGTCTCCACTAAGGCCTCATAAATATTGAGATGAGGTGTCAGCAAGACCTGCATTTTGGCTCTTAGGTTCTCCAAAGCACCTGCAAATTTGGCAACCTGTTCATGACAGAACAAGCATCTATCCCTAACTCTATTCATGACAAGCATGAGGCTGAAGCTGCCTGAATATTTTTTCTGCCCCCCCAAGACTGCCACCAGCAGGTCTTGGAGAGCACTACCAAACACTGTCTAACGGCAAGGGCCTGGTAGGCTCAGAATCACAAAATCTTACCACACGCACACACACACACACACGCACACAGAGAAAATTCTGATTTTTCCCTTTGGAGCTGAGCAGGGAAGGAGTGATGGGGGAAAAAAGAGGAGGTGGTGTTAGCCATGGTTATCCCATATGTCAAGAGGCATACTGCTCCCACAGTCTATGCATCTGGTAGGGAGTGCAGATGAAACAGAGACTGTTTCTGATTTTGTCACAGTACTGATAATATAAATATATTATTTTTTTTTGGCTCCTTTGTAGAATGAAGGCATGAAAACATTGGACATGATGGAAGGGTGGATGTCAGTCCACAGCATCACAAGAAATGTTTCTTGTGCTTTGTGTACATCTACCTGAGCTCTTCTGTATTCAGTCTTACTGATTAGCCACTAGTGAGTAGCATTGGTATGCATTAAAACATAGCATGTCTAGCCAAGGCAGCCTCCTTTACCTCTTAGGCAGAAAAATGTGGGTGCAGGACTGGGTAGACACTGGGTATTCACCTGCCTGAATAGCCATTGCCACTGTAGCACCCCACGTGGTGCAGCAGGGAGTGCTGACATGGGGCAATTTCCATCATGGGCTGGACCTCACAACGCCAGTATGACACCTTCCCATTCCCCAGCTCCTGGTGTTCTGGCACAGCATGCTCCCCCACTGGAGGGTTCCAACCCACATGGCTGGAACCAGGCTACAAACCAGGCAGGACCTGATGTGAGGCCTAGTCCACAGTTTCCTTGGGAAAAGTGTCTGTGGCTCTTAATGCCTTTTCAAATACACTAGGATGAACAAAAAACCACAGGTCCTGTCGCTCCTGTCTGTATGAGAGCACCTCTCACTTGGAGGTAGCCACCACCTCATGGTTGTTATGCCAGCCATGACACAGACACTGTGACATAGCCACCACTGCCCTGCTGCCCGCTATGACATGGCCACTACATCCCCCAGAGGGTTAGGAGACGATGGTGTCTGCTACTCTTCTTGGATCAATGTTGGTTTTATACTGCTCAAGCAGAGTTCAGTCTGAGGGTGCAGGATAGTAAATGTAGGTGTCTAAGCACTGGGGAGCATTCAAGTGCTTTACGTACTTGCCTGTGACTACTATAGCTGTCTTACAAACATACAAGAAACTGGCAGAAATAACATAAGACCTAGAAAAAGGCTTGCCCTTTTGTACCAGCCAGGTACCAGGATATGCAAGGACATGTCAAATTGCCAAAAAATACCCAAACTAACCCAACCCAAACCAAAAAAAACACAAAAAACAACCCATCCAAAAATTCCAGTTGTGTTTCCCAGAACTGTATTCATTCTGTCTACAGAAACCTAGTACACATTTAGATATACAGAGAAGGACTCGGGTATCTGAAAATAGACTCTGCAGTATCACATCAGGTATCGCGAGGAGTCCCACCCAAGAACAGCAGGGTCTGAACACAGGTGCTGTGCTGTATTGGTCTGCTCTGTGGGGATGTCTCGAAAAACTCCACAGACTCCCAAATGACACCAGTTGTTTACCTGTTCATAGCTGAATGGTCTCTGTACAGAATAATTCAGGTGCTTAAAGGTAGCTGTCTAGCAGCATTTTAGATATCCTAAGGTATCCTGCCATCCCAAGATGCCGCTTCACAGATGTCCCACAGATCCTCTGTCACATATGGTAGGTCCTAAGCATGTATTGCAGGTATTTTAGGGCATTTAGAATGACTCTACACAAATATGTTTATGCATTTTAATTTCTTTGCTACATTTAGAGATCTAAATTTAGTTCTCTACAGTGTGGTACTGAAAGACATCATGTGATATTCAGTTCTGTGCTGGAGCAGTTACCACTTGTCTGCATTATTTTAGAACTGCTGTCAGGATGATGTCCACCCATTCTAGAAATTCTGGGTTTCTTTTTTACTTTAGCAATAGAAATGGCCCTTTAGTTTGACAGATGGATCATTTCATCTCACAAGCTATAACTATATGAATAAATGCTGAAATACTTATTAAAATCTACATAACATATGTAAATACATGTATAGAACTACATCTTGTTGCAGTCTTATTGAGTCTTTCTTCAGAATCTCTTGAAAACATACTGACTGCCCAATTGCCCCATGAAAAATAATGTTGCAGTAGGTCAGTACATGACCTTGCAGGAAGGAAAGATTAATTTAGGGAACAACTGATTTCATTGTCATGCTCACAGTCTCATACCCACCAGCACCCCAATGGGTGCAAGCAGTCTGCCAAGCACCCAGGCATGAAGGCATCCTTATCTGCGCAGCCAGTCCAGGGCTGCTACAATAACATAGAGGATGAGGAAACATCAGTTTTCGGGCCCCTCCCCACGCTTCCAGGTTTCTGCTTAGGAGTGTGCTGGTTTGGGAAGTGTTTCATTGGTACCAGTCAGGGGATGACAGTGGTTAACCTCGCTATCTTGTCCCACATCTGTGAGTTGCCAGGATTTAATCACTGCCTCTATTTCAGATCTGATTGTCTTGGGAATTTGCAGGTATGCCATTTTTTTAGCCATTCATATCAATATGAAGATTGTTATTACAATTTTGCAAAGTATTAGAAGTTTCCTAGGCTTCTATTTTCCTCTATATTGTAGGCAGTTTGGTAGCTACTAGCAAAAACTGACATATGCCTTTTATGAATCAGAAGTTTTCTTCTCAAAAGTCTCCCAAGCTTCTGGTGTATTTCAGCAACATATTGTCATAAACTTTCCACTTTCCTGGCCTAGAATTACAAAAAAAGATTACAGCTCACTTCCTTCTATGCAATCATTTTTGTCTTTAAATTCTAACCTAATGCTACCTTTATATGTTATATCTCTCTGCTGGGTTCTGGTGAGCTTTATGATGTTCCTTCCCACTTTCTCATTCTCTGTCACTCACCTCACATTATCCATTTTTATTCCACACAAACTGGAAAACACTTTGAAAAGAAACAGAAGAGGCACCTGCCATTGTTAGAATAGATGCACTTTTTTGGTGCGTTGTCATCATACTTTCACTTACTGTCCTACTGCATATTTATCAAGGGCAACCTCTCTGGATAAGCCAGATTTACTGGTTATAACAAACATGGCAGCTGACATCAGGTACAGATCATCATCCAAGTTCTGCTATGAAGCATTTATAGTTGGGAGAAGCAGCTGACTGTCTCTTGAGATTAGCAGCAAAGTGATCAATGCCACATAATTAAGTTCATTTCCAAAAATCTCTGTTATGAGAAATTAAGGATGGTTGAAGAAAAGCTGTGCAAGAATTAGGCAGGAATTTTGAGCAAGTTCACCTTAGTAAGAAGAAATATTTTCTGTATGATTGTATTACAGAGCATATTTTTGACAATATTAAACATTGATATGCAATGTAAAAAACCTAAGAAGTTTGCATCATGAATCTCACATTCTATTAGCAACAGCTGGAGAAAGAAAATATTTCATATTATGAAAAAGAAGAAACTGTTGAAAGTACTTTAAATTCATACCATTAAGTGTATTTAGAAGGTTATTTCAGAACCACTTAGAATGATGATGAAAGTCTGCTGATAAAAGCATAAGAATGAAGACTTGAATCTGCTTCAAGCCTCTGTATTGGTCTGGGCTGTTGTCTTCCATAGCTGCCCTGGCATGACATCCAGTTCCAGATACTGTGGTTCACATGAAGGTAAATTACAGTTGAAATGTGCTCCCAATGACTCTGTGTGCCTCTTGTGCATCTGTCTTGCCCCTGCAGCTTAAAAGAATGCCAGCAAGAAGGACACCAAAATGGGTGGTGAGGAACTGTGAGGTGATGGCAGCCCCCAGGCAAGAGATGCCCCTGTACAGGTGGGAGGTATCACTGGTGCTGCACATCAACATCTCCCCATGGGCCTGGGTTGTGGGATTTGTCCTTCCCCATGCATTTGAGCCAGCATCAAGGACCACAGTCCTGCTTCCCTGGGAAGCTGCAGGCTGGGCTCTACATCAACTCCTGGCACTGAAAAATAGTGACATGGTGGCCATGTCACAGTGGACACCAGGTCAGTTTTGGTCATATCACAGTGGAGGTCTGGGACAAGGATGACACAGCTGTAAAAATGATGCAGGACTGGGGCAGGATTTAGTTTTGGAGGCAGGGCACACATTGGTCTTCTCCCTCCTCAGTCAGTCAGCCACTGGAGATTTTTGGAATTTCCATGGAACAGCATTGATCTGAGGAACAGGAGAGATGCACAACATACTTGCTTATAGCCTGCCATGGCCTCAGAACTAGCTGCATGGTCCCTGACTCCCTTCACCTCCACATGAGGCTTTCCTTAAAATGTTTTCTAATTCACCAGCTCATCAGATGGGTCTTCTGCTTCACCCAGTCATTCTGGTGACTCCCCTTGGGCATTTTCTTATTGTCCTTATGTACATGTTCTCCTGGATTGACATTTTTTTCCTGGTTTCCCACACATGCATGCAGGGTTGCCTGAGCCTGGCAGCACCATGCAAAACCCAGAGGCTGCCTGAAACCAGGACACTGCCCCAGAAATGCTGCACAGACACCTTGTTGGTCTGGGACAGATGTGGGGCTTCCCAGTCTCCACTTTGCATGTGGCAGGAGGAGACAGGCAAGTCGTGTGGCTTCTCAGAGATCACATGGGTATGATGGGTTCAAAATAGCCACGCATGAATGGCAGACCCATACGTGCCATGGGCAGCGCCAGAAGAGTGTCTTGCGGATATTACCCTTGTAATGGGGGAGCAGCTCTCAGCAGTTGCCTGATGGACATGACAGCTGGACATGACAATGCATGTGTAGGCTGTGTGTCCTGCCTATGATGTGTCACTTCCAAAAAAGTTCACCGTGGAGAAAAGGATGTGGCTGTGACTTGTGATGTGAAACAGCAGCAGTGTGGCAAGCAGGCCATACCAACTTTTGTGGTCTGATAGCCAGAAAGTTCACTGGAGAGTGTCTTGATACCTATGGATGTTCCCACCATGCTGAGTATGGTAGGTGGGGTGGAAATTTTGACTCTGGCATTGCCGAGGATGCAATGAGAGAGACTACCTGCAGCCACAAGGGGTAGCATCCACATAATTCTTTGTGAAAGAGATTTTGAAATAATTTATTAAGAATAGGGATAAAAACCTTCCTCTTGGACTACTATCTGGTGGTCAAGATGCTGATAAACTCTTCTTTCTGTGATATGAGCCTCCACAATGCATGAATACTGCTTCATTTTATTATTTTAAGTGGTAAAAAGTGCGTAGGCTTTTCAACCAGAACTATTTTAGGTCTGCACAATGTTCAATTTGTTACAGACAAAAATTGTTTGTGGTTTTGAATTCAATAGCATTATCAAACTGATAAAATGTCTGCTCTCTGCAAATAAGCTTCCTTGTGGTATATTGCAATTCTCAGCAAGGTCTGTCTCTGTCAATTCATACAACAAGCTCAGGTAGGCAGACTGGAACAAAATGAGTATTTTCTGAAGGTGAATTAATTTCCCTTGTGGTTAGTGGGGCAGGTATATGTGGGCAATAGAAGTTTTGCACATATCTTTTTTCCTTTAAAACTATGTCTGCAACTAGCACACATATCCCACAGAAGGAAAACTTAGTATGTTTGCTCAGTTTCAGTCGGTAAACAAGTATTTTGTACTGATAAGATTTAGCATGGAATTATGGGAGTACAGAGATTTCATAAACCAGCTTCGTTGGCTGTCAGACACCTATTTCTGTAATAAGAGATTTGGGGATCAAATGATGGTTAATGGGATTTTGTAAACAACAACAAAAAAAACCTAACCTGAAGTGGTTATATTCCACCCATGTAACTTGTTAGCAGTTTTTCTATCCTATGTTGGCAATGTCTTTTAGACTGTTGAAGCACAATGATTTATCTTATAAAGACTTTAGTAGGAAAAAAAAAATGTAGAACAGGACTGAGACAAATTTTTATGTTAGATTGAGTTATGTTTACCAACCTGCCTGTATGAAGAAAAGATGTGATGAAATTAGTCATATGCATGACATCTACAACAAAAGAAGTAGTAGAAAGTATTCTGAGTTGTAATTCTCAATCTATCTGGGATTCAGTGCTTGCTCAAAGTGAGCATTTTCTGCTTTCAGCATGCCAGTTTAACTATTTTATGGCAGGTTTCCTGACATTCTATAGACAAATTTGCATGCATAAACTATTTAGAGACTGCTCACCTTCTAGAACATGATAGAAGTACTTTATTTTACTTTGTTGTCTATTTGAAATTGGCGGGATTTGTCTGAGATAGCAAATATGCAGGTTGCCTACACCCATTAAAACCAGTATTTGGTTCTACCTATCTGTGCATCAGCCTCTGGATCTAAGAACAGAAAAATGCTGTCATAGTACAGCTTGGATGGGCTACTACTGACCTCATGTCTAGAATCTCCCAGCTTCTTGTCATGCTAACCGTGACTTCAGCTTGAGCCCTAAAGATTACCCTTACCCCACATTTGTTATAAATTATGCAGTTCACATTAGCTGGCTTGACTCTTACATTAGCTAGCTGGGGACTCTTAAAGCCATTTCTTAAATAAGCTTGATATAATCTTTTTTTGCTCAGGCAGCTTATTTCAGGTCTATCGGTCAATACAGAAGAGAGCAAAATGTAAGAAAAAACTCTGTAGAAGGAATTAATGTTGAAGTAATTTCTATTGCATGGAAATAGCAATACAGAAAAAGGACAAGAAAAATGGATGTAGGGTTTGGAGAGAGACGAAAGGAATAGAAAAATAGTAAAATTAAGGATTTATGCTGATGTGGGAAGAACAATGAAGGCAAGATAAAATTCATTGTAGATGTATAAGTGTACAGGTTCCAATAAAATGGCAGTACATGAGCACATTATAAGCCACATGGCAATTTAGCAATTATGCGATTAATGAGAGATATGGAAAATAAGCATTTAAGCAAATAATCAGTCAGGCAATTAAACAATAATATGCAATGTCTTACGGCTCCTACCTTTTCCATTACATTTAGGTAGAAAGAGCCTTAGGTTCTTTTTACATCCTAAAGTATTGAGCCTCCAATTCAGTGCTTATTAGGAACTAAATACTAAAGAAGGGAAGTAAACCTAAGATCTTTTAAAAGTAAGACTCATTTACAGTAAATTAAACAAACAGAGCTCCTAACAGCTGGTTTAGTTTAGATGAGTTCTCTCTGTAAACAAAACATTGCTGGGATTAGGATGGTGAAGCATGTGGTAGATTATGAGAACTGGTAAAATTCACATAATGTTTTTATTTTATAAACATTGTGTGCAGTACCAGAAAGCATGATAGAAACAGAAAAAAACTGACTCAAAGGCTGAAGTCTCTCAGACTGATGTGATTGCTGTTAAAAGGCTAATGAATAGTAGCAGTGAATATGATGATAAGTAGTTTGCACTTAACATAAAAAGACTTTCAAAACCTTCCAAAGGACTTTCTCATGTAAATACATTTCTCCTTCTGAGTTCATGTTTAGTGGCCTCGTATGCATCTGAAATATTGAAAATGTTTTATTATTAATTAATTATTAAGCCAATTAGCCTAAAAATATGACTAGCATCTTGTTCATAGAATTTTTATTTTAAATTTATTTGTGGAAGTAACTTTGGAAAACACCATATTGTCAATTATTGACTTAATTACATTTTTATTTGAATAATCACCTGTAAATGTTGTACCTAAAACATACATGGTATGAAAAGTATTGGAGATTTAAACTGGTAAGAGTGAAAAATCAAAATCTCCTAAGCAACTCATTTCATGTAGCATGAAGCCAGACAACATTTCTTTTAGTGGTAATATGTTGACATAATCCACTATCAATCACTCTATGTCTGTCCTCTGGAGTTAACTTCATTAAGCCACAAATCACAGCAGACACTACAAATAACAAACCTAGGGCATATTACATTATAAAATAAGCTCTCTGTGAAAACAAATCAATCCTATGGGTGTGTGGTGTTGTCGTAATAGATGCTCCAAGTCACATGGTTTAGATAAAAATGAAAATGGTAACTCAAACTAAGTATTTTACTTGAAAATAAGTTAAACTCCTTGCATGATTACCTTTCCTGTTTTGCATGTTTCAGCTGCTAGGAAAGAACATAAAGAATAGAGATTGAATTCAAACATATGGATTACTTGAAAATTAGAACAAAGCAATAGAACAACAATTATTAGCACAAAGAAGGAAGACAACTGGTGCAGGTATATACCTGAGATGAAAAATAAAGCCAGAGTCAAAGAAACATCAAATAACTGACATATAATAATTACAGCTCTCAGATGTCCCATGCTTGTTTCTGTTTCAAGGACAGGACTACTAACCCAGAGCTTAATAGTATTTAATGTTTCATTTTGTGCATGAGGATATATGCCTAGCATATTTTTGCATATATTTTGTGGCAGTGAATTCTTTGTCAAAACATTAATGTCAAAGGTCTGAAGGGCACAGAGGATTTGCTTTAATTTCAGCTGCCACTGCCCAACCATTTATTCGACTTCATAAAACTGAATCCTTAGCACAGACTAATAAAATTGTAATCTCTAGAGCAATTTTTCCCAAATTTCAAGCAAATTATTCTAGTGAAATTTCAGCCTAGTATTTTTAAGCTCAGGTATATGGATAGGTGGAATTGAAAGAAATTTTCTTTTTAAAATATTGAAAAGATAATTCCTAAAGTTTAAGTACTCCGTTGGGGCATGATGCATCAGAAAAAGAAGCTTAAATCTTTTGCTTATAAAGATATAATCTGAGCTGATTGAAACGTGAAACTAAGAGCAGCAGCAGTGCCAGAATATGCTGTGAAAAATTTCTTAAACTTAAAAATTAGTTGTGATAATCCACTGTGGCAGTAAAACGTCTTCCTTCTGATTTTCTCAAAGTATTTCTGAATCATTAAAGAACTCCAAGGCACTTTTGCAGCCCAGCATGGTACTCTGTTGTCCTCCCACAGAGGTCCAAACAAGTGTGGTTCTTGATAGGCACAGTAACAGAATTTGCAAAGCTGTACAACTGCAGTAGCACAGCCCGACAGTTATGCTGATTAGCTGGGTGTTCCAGCAGAGATAATTAGCTCTATACTGATATGACTCTGCTGTACTTATTGTCATTAACAGTTTGTTTGGCACTAGCTCAGAGTTCTGCTTAGTTGTCCATTTTATGACACAGAATTTACTCTTCATTTCTATAGTCTTTGGTCAAAACATGTGCCGTAGTAGTTGAGAAGCCAAGGCCTAGGAGTGGGAAGGGTCACATTGAGGACAGGCCATAAAGGCAAGTCACCAAACCTGTGAGACTTGTAAATAAGTGTACATTTCAAGTCTGTACTGCCAGTGGTCTTAGTACTGTAGTTATGCTTGTATGTTTATCAAAACTGTATTAAAAAGATCAGTACAATAATTGATGAGAGAAGCAGAAAATGAAAATGTGAACTGATGCTCAGGGAACCAGGAGTTATTGTCTGTAATACACACAGATTAATACTGTGGTAAGCTAATACCTTACTTGTGAACAGGTGTTTCTGAGGAGGTAAACCAATGTGATCATGTAAGTTTGAGATCAGTTTCTTAAATCTTTAACAATTACACAACTTCTTAAGGGATTGTGTCACATTTGAAAATAAGTATGTTTGTCCTCTGTTTCAAAAATATCTTCACGCACTGAGCTCCAGTGCCAAAATCATCACAACCATCATTATTCCTTCAATATAATGTCTAGATAGAAAAGGGCATAAAACCATTTTATATAAGATGTGTATTAGTTTGTTGTATTTTTTCATTGTGTCAAGGTTTTATTTATAAATGCATAATGCTATCTAATCGTTGATGACTAATCTTTTCTAGTTAATAGTCAACATTACCTGATATAAAGAGTATTCTGGGCTGCATTAGGAGGAGTGTTGCAGCCATATCAGGGGAGATATCCTCTTCCCCAGAGAGGCATCTGGAATGCTGGGTCCGGTGCGGGGGTCCCCAGTACAAAGAGGTTATGGAGCTACTGGAAACAGACCTTGTTATGCAGGCTTTCTGGCCTATTGGGAAATAAAGGCTGTAGGATCATTTCATCTTGCATGATATTTAAGTGCATGTCCCTCAGGCAAAGCTGCAGTATAAATTTCCTCATTAAAAGATACTAATGGGGATTTTTTTTGTCGGTTTGGTTGGTTTGTTTTTTTTAAATATTGGAGCACTGAGAGGCACTGACTCTTTACACCTTTTTTTACTATGTGGTCACAATCATTACATGCATATACCAAATTCCACAAAGCAAATAACAGATAAAACCAACACTTAATAAGTAAATACTTGTGTTCTATATTAAACTGTATGCATACTTACATAAAATGTACATAAAATGTATTTTCCCTCTCAAAACTATTGCCAAAGGTTAATGTTTTAATTCTTGTAAATACGTATCAAAATAATTATGTAGGATTTACAGGAAAGATTTATTGTTGGTCTAACTGGAAAAATGAAACAGCTTTTTTTTGGCCTAGGCTAATGTTATATAGTATCTCTTTTTAAACAACCTTTATATTTTAATTGTCTCATCGACTGCTATTTAAAAACTAGAAAAGGTATAAATACACCAGATGAGTTATGCAAGGTTTCATTTGTGTACTTACTTTTAGTCGTTATGCAGTTCTGTTTTGCTATCAAATGATTAATGATAACACTTTGAATGTCTCAGATAAATATGCTGCAGAAGTAGAAAATAGTTGACTAATATTTATGCCTTATGTTTACTGCACATTTGGGTAGGCAAGAAATAGAACATAGTGAGATTTTTTAATAAAAATTAAATGAGAATAGCTGCTTCCTAAATTTGAACTGTTGATTTAGGTACCATTTTGAAAATCTCCCACTTGAATCGTGTAGTGACGTGATTTTGAAGACTCCAGGCACGTTTTAAAATACAGTGTCATGAAACTAAATGAATACACGAAATATGATTTCCAGTTATTAAATGTTGCTACTTTACTAAACATACTTCTCAGATGGTGATATTTGTAGCATGCCATTAAGATAGCAGTTGTGTGTGTAGGGCTGTAGGGAGAGCAGTTTCTTATTTTTCCATTGCAAAAGGGTTAGTTCTGTGTGGTGATAGCTAAGCTGGTAGAAATGAACTTTCAGTGACTGCAGGGCATCTTACTGCTTCTCCCTGCATGCCTTCCATCTCTTATGTCCTAGACTGTCAGTGGGTATTATATTACTGCTACAGCAAGTCACTGTAACATTTAAAAGACTGAGTTTCTTTCTAGTTCAAAGAGTTCATAATATAAACTAAACATTAGCTTTAGGATAGTAATTCTGATTAGGAAAAGTAGGGAGAGTTTGCTAGTCAGTACAACAGAGGAGAAATTATGCAGAATATAGCTTTGATGCAAAATATGAAATTTGGAAAGGGAATGTCCTTTTCGACATTTCTATGTCGAAACTATCAAACATAAGGAATTAGCAAGAGTCTGGGAAGGCTAAAATAAGAAGAAAATTATGAAAGAGTAGAAACAAGTAAGAAGACAGTGCATTAAGCTCAATTTAGACCTGCACAGGTACTTTGGACTCTTAAATAAGCCGTATAATTCCTTGGCTTTCCAGCAATTATGTCAAGTAGTATGAAAATATAATGATGTTAGTTATCTGTGTTCGTATTCATTATGAATCAGTGGCACTCAAATATCCTGAGGCTTTCTGGAATTCTTTTTAAAGAACATTCAGAGTAAATTGTGTTCAGCTACTATAAGTGTGTATAAAACAGATTTTTTTGAGGGATTGATACTAAATTTTGAAATTAATTTGATTCAATGTGACACAAGAATTATTTACTTTTTAAAAGAAAAAGAAAAATGTGTAAATATTTATAGTCATAGGATGCTATTTAATCCTTACAAACAGTTAACAGATCATGGCCTTGGGAGAAGGAATAGACATCTAATTAGCATAGTAAAAGATCCACTCTCTGAGTAAAGAGAGCCCCCTAGTAACAAAGACTCCTCCCCACAGAACATGCCAGTGAAAAAAGAATGCTGTACCTTTAAATGGAGACAAGCTTGTAAGAAGCAGTGAGAATTAAGTGTGACTAAATGTAATAATAAACAATTTTTCAAAGTGTATAAAATGTTTTACTGTGTGTTAAGAGGTGTGCTAGCTTTATGGATTACCACCTAGCACCCATCTTTGTGCAGACATACAATAAACAAGTATCTCAGCTGTGCGGATCAGCTCTTCAATGCTGTGTGAAGAACTGAGATTTGGGATAACAAATGTGTGATGAATCAGCAAGTGTCTCTTCTGTTGAATAAAGATGCTTGGAGAACTACATTTTATCCACTAGTTTATAGGCAGAAGACTGCTAGATGTTTTACACAGAAAAATCAAATTTGTGAACTCTCCCCAAGGAGTTTAAAATCTAATTTTAAAAGCAACATGGTGAAGAATATCAATTAATAGTAGAGATGATTAGATAAAGCTATAAGAATTTTACAGCAAAAAAATAAAGCCAAACATGGAATTGTTAATCCAGCATGCATAGAACAATCTTTGAGAGATTATATATGGGGCCATGCAGTAAACCTACAATGGTCTTTGTATCTAGTTATATTTCTGCTCTCCTAGCTTTTCCTCTTCTCACCTAAATATTCTATTTTCTCTGGTTCCTCAAGCTTTGAGGGGAATATGGTATTAAAAATATAAGGGTTTATTCAATATCTTACCCTAATTTTATAAAACCAGAATGTACCATTTGATCAACTCTGTTGGTTACAACTGTTCTTTTAAACATTACCACCTCACAGAGATCAGAACATGAAATCTCTACGTATTTCAAATGCATAGAGGAGGGAATGGTTATGGGCCAGTTGGTACGTTGGAATATCTTATGAAATATTCTGATGTGAATTGTTACACATATATATGCACAAGAGTATGTGTACATATGCATATGTTTTATAGACTAAATAGAGAGACCACCTGTTTTGAAACTGGAAAACTGTCAGATTAAGGTTGTTTAGATAACTGTAATTTGGACCTTCAAATGCACATTTTAAAGGAAGAGAAAGGAAGTAATATGACCTTAGCACGTTTCTATTATATTTTAAATGTTTGCCATTTTCTCCCTATGTAAATTTATGTCACAAAAAAACGAGCTTACAGTTTGGTGTAATACTTTTGTTGTTACACCAACAGCTAGAAGAGTTGTTAATGAGAAGTAGCAACTGATTGAACAATTAGTGAAAACTAGTGCATGGGCATAAAAGGGAGTGCAAGAACAAGCAGAACTCTTAGGCAAAGATCAGACACATATGCTGCTTTTCTTCAGTAATTGATACCTGCTGATCCAAGTGCTTACCTGCTGTACATTTATAGAACATATCTTTAGTTCAATTTCAAATATGGTTCAGGAAGACTTTACTTAACTATTAATTTTCCTTTTTTTTTTTTTTTTTCCCCTCATCTCTTTGCACAGCTCAGATCTTAATAGAGCTCTTGATAGCACCTTTAGATCAAAATGGATCATAATTGATCATAAAGTATTCTAGCCAATAATCACTTAGTTCTTCAAGTAACCAAAAATCTGCAACCAGGTGTACTGTATGTTTTCCAAAAGTAGCATAAATTCTGGCTGCAAAACCTCCTTTTCTCTGATTATGCACACAAACATCTGGAGGATTACCCCAGCATTTTGAGTTCTCCAAACACAAAAAATGCATTTTGTCTGGGTATTCTGTAAAAAAGAAATGAACAAAAAAAAGATATAATTAGTCTTAGTTATAGATACCTGGCTCACACTAGGTAACTAATGTACTCTTCATTTGTGCTTTCTTAATGATAAGGACCTCACACTGTTCACAGAGTTTAGAATGATATCCTTCCAGTTCTCTGGAGACATTTCTGGTCATCTTTTTTGCTGCATATTGCCAAAACCAGCAGGTGTGTGTCTAGAACAATTTGTATATAAGATAGGTATCATGTTCAATCACACAGACACACACAACGATGCTGTAGGGGATGTCACAGAAGGTTTAGGTATGTTTTTTCTGGGAACATTCTGCTCAACTTGTCAGAAAACCACTGTAGGTGTTATTTCAAGTAGATAGCTATTTTTAGTATTTTCATATTAATTAAGACTCCTGTTTTTCACAATACTAAATACAGAAAAGTACTTTTACCCTGTGTCTACCCTAGAAGCACTATATATACAGCATTAGGATGGGAAAATAGAAGATTATTTCTATTGATACACATTTTGTTATGCGATCCTACAGAAATTATTTTGCTTTCCTTTAAAATGTAATTTGTTAATTAATTTCTTTTATCCTGACTTTGAGCAGATCAGGATGAACATTCCTCTGAACAAATGTTTAGCAAGTTTAAAGCCTCAGCACTGTGCAAATCTGGATTCTAGAGATCCTAATAAGCTCTCACCTATCAAATGCATGTCTTTGGTGCAGGCTGCATCATTCTGTAAATTTTAAATATGTCAGACCAATAACTGGAAACAAAAGTTGTAACTGCACAAAGTACTAAGACTGCAAGGAGGACAAGAGCTAAAGTGCCAAATATTAGGACAAAAAAATAATTCAAGGATATCTCAGATTCTTCTCTTAAAGAGGACTTTATGGTTTCAGATTACATAGAGGGAATTTATGCAACTGGTAATTGCATATTGCTGTTATCAGATTGTTACAGAAATACTTTAAACAATTGCCTTTTTAACCTTGTACACTAGCAGCACTGAATCTTCATCTTGCCTACACCAGCTTGGTTAGTGATATGTGTGTACTGCATGGTGGTACGTGATCATTACACACAAGTAATAGCCCAAATATGTCAGTATAGGGCAGTACACTATAGTAACACTTCAGAAAGGGATCCTGGCATGCTAGGCAAAGGGATATTGGTGTGAAATCAGGACATACTCATATGTTTCTATTTTCCTCCCAAACCAGCACTACTAAATTTTCAGAAGTCCTATTTGATTCCTGCTGTGGATATGCAGATGTTATACATATATACCTGCATACATATATCCATTCATATGCAAATTTATATTAACAGAGAATTTGAAGTAAGACTTTACATACTTTGCAATTGCATGCTTTTCATTAACACGGCAACATTAGTCTACAGCAACAAATAGATTAAGCTGATCAAATGAGGTGTTTTGAAAGCTCCCACTAGGCCATTATGATGGATTGTAGCTTGGCAAGTGATGAATAATGCATAAAGGCCAACATGTTGACATGTTACTTAATTACATTTTTAATGCAACCATGATACAAGAATTTCAGAAGGCAAAGATGGACATATCTGAAACAGTATGATGGTTATCTAATTCCATATAGCAAAAAAGTCAAAGACTGAAGAAAATTCAGAATGTGACAAAAATAGTAAAAGTAAGGAATGTCACACATAGTGTGGAAAAGATAAGGGAAAATGGTACAGATAAGCATAATGATGTATTTGACAAAATATTAACAAAAAAGTACTGAGACTATGGTATGTATGATTGTCTCAGTGCTGCCCTCTTTATCACTCACCATCTACTGTGAAGGGCTCAAGTAAATTGGCACACATAAGAATGAACAAAAATATTGAGGAATATAGTCAGCAAAGTAGCATGACATTAATTAAGATTGATTTCTGTGGTGACATCACTAGTATCTGAGACAGACACATACTTTTATAAACTTTACGTTCTTCCTAAAGTTTTCAGTATATTTTCAATGAGCATAGATTATATTTTGTTAGCTAAACTTCAGGAACTGATCTTAATACCTGCCAGGGGAAGCCAGATCACAATACTATATTACAAATCAAATATAAAGAGAGATGGTTTAATAGAGACTATCAGTGTTCCTAATAGAGAAGCAGTAAGTGATCCATCCATAAAGGGTTCACTATAGTTAATAATGTCCTACTAACCATACAAACAATATTCTACTGAGACTTTTTATAAATATCCAGAATCTTTATTCTGAGTAAGCCTTCCACCACACATATCCATCTGTCTATGTTCATGGCACAATCAAAATAGGTCGTTTCAGTTTTCTTCCTTTCAGGGACAAGGTTTACCAATTTTGTTTGCACTTCAGTTCAAATTTTTCCTTCTATCAAAATTTCTTATGATTTCCATCAATAATGATAAATGTTAATTAATATACATATTGTATCTTGTGTTAGTCTTGCTTGTGAAAATCTATTTTCATTTTGATTGGCAAAATTATTTACTGAAGATGAAGTGTAAAGAGTTATGAAAATAATTTATAAAAGTTCATTTTATCACACTATGGAAAAACAATTTATTAATTTTAAGTGTTCATTTTGATATAATATGGATCTTTGATGTTTTAAATGCTATATCAAAAGTTACATTTCTGGAGAAGGACAAATATATATTAGTTTTCCACTTGAGCTCAAGCAGAATTGGTGTTATAGATCCTTGTGTGTTACTGAAGTAGATTTTAAAGTCCAGATTGTGCCAGTTTTCACTTGATAAGTTTATGAAAGACTTGGCATTGCAGCACTTACAAGATCAACATATTCAGTGGTTTATTTCTCTGCAATATCCTCATTAGATATTGTGATATGTAACTACCCATTGGTCTTGGGTAAACAGGATACTACTATGGAGGAAAATCATACTGAGTAGAAAAGAATGATATACAAGGTAAATTTCAATTAAAATAGCCAACTCATACTTAAAACTGCTTTTTTTGTTGTTGTAGAAACCAAAAAACATAATATGAATATAAACTACAAAACATTGGAAAAAGAAAAGAAAAAAAAAAGGTGGGAAAAAAACCAAAAAACTAATAATAAGGGAGAAGATCTAAAACCCTGTAAGGCAATATGTGAATCTGGGTTAATGATAGACAACAATAGTGAAAACAAAATTAAATGGATTAAATGCCAGAAGATCATTAATCTCAGGAGGAAAAAACTAAAAGGAAGCATAAAGAGAAATGAGGGAAGAGAATGAGTATTTTCTGTAGCAAACCCATGAACTCTCAAGGAAGGCAGTGGAGAGGAAGGCTGAAGAATCAGTGCATTTTCAGTGTGACAGTGTGGGTGAGGACACACTTCTGAGGAGATGTGAAATAGCACAATGTAGGAATTTATAGGCCAAACAGTGCTGATCATAGACTTTGGTGAATTAAAGAGTTGCTGAATATACTGCCTCTTGAGTAGGTTAATTCCTAACAAAAATTATATTGTGGTCTGTGTTACCTGATTAAAATTAAAAAAAAAACCAACCAAACAAACAAAAAGACCAAAACCCAACAAACTTGGTTAGAGTTTTCAAAATGTAGTAATGCAGTTATCTCTGTAATATAGAAAATATATATTAGGCTACATTAAAATGGTGTTAAAGTTTGAATTCATGACTGTTAAACTGTTAGTAACAGCATCTTTTTTATTTTTACACATTCCTTCTTGCCTTCACTGTCTTGAACTGTTTGCCTGCTTGACATCTTAGGTAATCAGATTCCCCCAAAGGCTGAGCTATGATCTGTTCTGCTTCTGTGCCTCTAACTGATCGCACTGTTTACTTCTTGTCACAAAACCTGTATACTAGAGCTCACTGTGTGAACAGTACCTTGGTGTTTGCTATAGCAGAGTATCTTGTGCAGCAAGAGAGTTTCCTTATTGACATGGGTTTATGTTGCTGTGCTTTGTTTCTAATCTGTCAGTCCCAAGGGAGCAGCCACGAGTATTTACAGCAATTTATTTAGCTACAAGTGATGGATAGAGCTTCATCCCTCAAATCTTACCCATGGTAACGTGAACTGTCTGAAATCATACTGGCATATGTAAGCCTTTTTGGACCATATGAACCACAAGTGGCTTAGCTGTCTCTGTACAACCATTTTAGCAATCTATTTTCTGTGAGAGAGTATATCCATACTGTTAATTTGCCTTGCTCTGCATTTCTGTTAATTGTTCTGTTAAACATCATCTGTGCTTCATTCACACTTGCTCCCTACAAGATGTTTTGTTTTTTCTGGAACAAATTACCTGTCTCCCAGAGAAAACCTGGGCAAAGCTAACAGGTGGTCTGGCCCAGGACCCACCTCAGACAGGCAGCATGGAGGCCTGCTGAAATGAACTCAGGCCCGACACTAGCTCAGCAGGCCTTGGGCTTTCAAAAAATGTTATCCCACACATCATGCAATAAAACGGATTAATATAATTCCATGAAAGCACCGCTCTGGCTGGCCGTTACATAGCTTTCTCAGTATTTCATAATGATTTTTATAATTTCATACTTCCATGACTGAAGAGAAACACACAAGCAGCCACCATGACTGATGGCAACAGGAGTTTTGTATGGGTGCTAGAGCAGACCAAATTTGATGCAATGGAAATTCTGTGAGTCTCTTACAATCACGGAGTAGCTGAAGCAGGAAGGCACCTCTGGAGACCACCTTGTCTAACCCCTGCTCACAGCAGGCTCAGCTAAAGCACATTGCCCAGGAATGTATCCATCCTTGGAGACTCCACAATGTCTCTGGGGAACCAGTTCTAGTGTGCAACCACCCTATCACTGACAAAAGCCCCACTGAGGACTATTCTGCTCCAGGCTGAAGAGTCTCAGATGTCACAGCCTCCCCTTGTACATCAGATGCGCCAACCTCTCAGTCATCTTAGTGGCCCTTTGCTGGATTCACTGCAGTTATATCCCCATGCACTCCCTGCAGTCCTAAATCTGGAGAGCTGCATCCTCCCTCAGGAGCTCAGCTGAGCCAAGGTTTCTGGCATGCTGTGTAGCTGGGGTAGTGGAAGCAGCTGCTGCT
Organism: Falco punctatus; assembly: GCF_963210335.1. Lineage (NCBI taxonomy): Eukaryota > Metazoa > Chordata > Aves > Falconiformes > Falconidae > Falco > Falco punctatus. The sequence continues at coordinate 104,179,156 of NC_137581.1, read as the reverse complement.
CCAAGGGTGCTGGGGACCATGCCCTGCAGGGCGTCATCATGATTGCTGAGCACACAGTCTGGAGTAGTCCCATCTGCTGCTGGAGCTCCCCAGCAGTCACAGCCTCCTCAACTATCCTCTCCCAGCAGAGGCAGGCACCCTTGGAGGTATTCAAGAGTTTCCAGAGTCCTCCAAAAATCCAATAAGTTGTTCCCAGTAGGCCTAGAAAAGGGGATGAAAACTGCTGCACAAGCAGCAGAGGCTGTAGGCAGCCTTCGTTAGCTGCATCCTTCTCTAGCATGATGCAAAAAGTGTGGAGGCGTATACAGCAGTCATTTGGCCAACGTTGCATGCTTCAGTATTTTCTCATTATGCGTGTCTCTGTGTTTTTCTCTCCTCTAATTCTACTCATGTATTATGTATAACGAAATGCTCATTGAACCGAAAAAGGCAGACTCTGTAACTAGTGTTAAGGGTACATGACTCTGCTGCAATGATAATTTATTTATCTGCAGTAGAACAACAATGGAGAGAGGCACAGCTACATCAGCCACAGGCTGCCAACTAATAGAATTAAACATGGAGATTTTTCTGACCAAACTACCTTGTATTTACTGTCCCCACATAATTTTTCTGTAACCAGCTAGAATTCACACATCCTAGAAATCCCACATTTCTTTGTGACAAGTCATGCTAGAAACTTTCAGCCGTCAATCTTTCCTATACATATTCTCTATCCATGTTTGTTTTTGACGATTGTACTTGAGAGGTTTTAGATTTGTTCTGAAGAAGGAAAGAGATAAGTAGTCACATATATTTATGGAAAAATAGTATCAAGTACTGTACATAATTCTTCTAAAGTGCAAAGGTACTAAGGATTTCAGCTTAATCATAATTATGTAATTATTGGAATAATTGATAATGTAGTTATGAAGACATTCCATATGTTTTCTTAACTGACACTAAACATCATTTTATTTCAATATATTGTATTATCTATGTTTTCCTTTCTCTTTTTGCATTTTTTTTCTTTTCTGAAGATTTTTTTAAGAGGTAAAATAAAGAAAAAAAAAGAGTGGTTTATTATGTTTTCCTCATGCACTCTGGACTTATTCCTCTTTTATAGGAAAAATAATGTCTAGGAAAAATGTATTAAAACCCTTTAGCATTTCATATGTGCTGATAAGTTTTTATTGTTCCATTCTCCAGGTAACCATGTGAAATAAGTGAGTACCACTCAACTGCACAGACAGAAAGTGAAAATAATAATTTTTGGTTTATGTCGAGCTCACATTAACATAAATGGTACCAAGTTTTTGTTAATGAGAAGATGAAAATATGTGTGTTGCAACCTCAGGCTTGTGAGTGTACTATGTGGCAAGTTTGAATGTTCAAGACTGGAATTTAAGTGCCATTATCATAGTGAAAACTGATTTCACTGTATTGTTCACTTAATGAGTTTGTGTAATGCATTTTCAAAGTGATGTGTTGAAAGGAAGAATAGGACAAAGCATAATGCCTGCTCACCCCAATAAAAGCTGAAATAATCAAGATTAATAAAATCTTTGTCTAAAAAGACTTCACTGTAATAAAAATTAATATTACAAGTTACAGGCACTAATTTACAGTTCAGAGAGCCTTCAATTTTTGACACAAGTTTGTCACTGGTGGGGTTTATTTGTTTTGTGTTTTTCTCCTTAGTGTAGTTAGTATATTAGAACTCAAAACAAAGAGGATGCCTGCATAAAATCTAATTTTGACTTTTGGGAACATAAGCAGGAACATCTCATTGTTTTCTCTTAAAACCAATCAGGCTTTGAGCTTGAGCAAAGCATTTATTAGTTTATTGTTTAGAGGCATATGGGGCATAAAAGAGTCCTGAATATAATTTTTTTTTCAAAGATCACCCTGCTGTTATCATATGTAGTACTACAGATGCAATAATATTTTTATTACTTGGAGTATTATAAAGCAAGCAGAACTAAAATAGCCTTTATGTGGAGCTTTGAACACTACATTATACTCAGAAACAGCATATACAATGAGTTTTATAGTAAATGTGTGTAGATAAGGTGAGACTATTGGTACACTGTGAATTTGGGACTGAGAACATGCAATAAATGTAAAAGAGCTACCCACTCTGTCTTCTCATGCTGTAGGTTTTTTCCTTGTGACTTTTCTGCTGGATGAGGTTACCATTATCAGACTAAGCTTAACTCTTTATCACTGCTTTACTGTCTGCTGCTCTCAAGTCTGCACACAGAGTGGCTCCTATGATCATTTCCAAAGCTTTCATCCCATTTAAACAGGCTTACTTGATTAGTAGGTCTTGGGTAAGCTTTATGTCTTTCCACTTCCATACTTACTGTTTCCTTTGAGCCCTCAAAATTCACCAGAAATGTATTTTTAGTTTTGACCTTGCATCCATACATTACTCACAGCCCTCCCTGTAGCAGATACAATGGGTAAAGAATACCCAGAGGTTCAGATGCGATCTATGATCCCATCTAAAGTTACACAAAACAATAGTGAACACTGCACAGAAGAAGGGCTCTAGATGCTATGCAAAGGTTACATTTACTCAGAACAGCTTATTTTCATTCCCAGTTTCCACTAGGGGTGGTGGATCTCAGATCTCTAAATGTTTTTTAACTTACATGTGGCTATTACATAGAGTAGTTAATTTGAAAAGAAGCATCGCTAAGCTTTGAAGTTTTGTCTTCATGCAAATATGGTGAAAGGTGATGAAAAATCTTGGTCTTCTAAACTGTCTTAGTATTTTCCAGTATTTACCTCTAAAGACATGTTGTCACCTGTTCAAATTGTTCTCATGTGGCTGGGCAGCTATGACAGTTTGCTCCACTGGAGCGTCTGCATCCAGGTGAGTAAGTGCTCTTCTCTTACTTGAAGCTTCTGAACGTTTAAAAACTAGCTTCAAGTTCGTTCTCATTTGGTACAAAATTAGAAGCAATGTAATCACATATTGTAGGTGTACTTCCTATTTTTATTAGCATAATAGTTTGAACATGGTTGTCAGGAATGTCTAAAGGATTTTCCTTCATGTTGAATGAAAAGCAATTAGTATTGCAGGAGATACATGTTGTTTTTAACAAAATAATAGATACTTTAATTATACAGATGTTTTTACAGATATTTTACTTAAACAAAATGCTACATTTGCTTGTGTGTAAACAAATGCTTCAGAAAAGTAGTTCTGACTTTTTTAAACTAAAAAACATAACTGAAATTTCTCATGTTAAAAAACCCCACCATTATTTCTACATATTAATCTCTTATAATTTATGGCTTTCTTTTTAAAGTTAAGATAATTTAAATAAACTGGAACATACTGTGTTGTCTTTGTGGTAGCTCTAAGATATGCTACTTATAATTATGTGCAGCTAATAATTTTTGCTTTCTTAATTTTACAACAGGCTTAAACTGTAACACTTTAAGACTTTTTTTTTTTTTTTTTTTTTTTTTTTTTTTTTTTAGTTTAAGGATGGGAAGCTCAAGCTATGCTGTCTAAAAATAGTTTGTATGAACTTGTAACTTTAAAGTATTGCCTGCCTTCTCAATCTCACAAGATTTAATGTAAATATTCCTGTTGATGCAGTAGTGGTTCAATAATATCCTGAATCTGGAAAAAGCAAATTAGGCACATGATTATCTTGCCTTTTTTAAACTGTTTCATCTTCACTACCCTTATGATCTGATAAGCTCTGCTAATGCTTTCTAAAGCCTTTCTGGTGTAGAGTTAACAGGCATGTCTTTACCAGCTGTTCCGAAGCTGATCAGACCGCAACCTGAGTCCACTCCAGTCTCCTCTCATCGCTCGTTTCTCAAACATGTCACCTTGAATGAGGATAGATTGCATCAGCGTTCATTATAATTAGACCAGATTTTATTAAGCTTCTTTGTGGTAGATGAGTATGTGCTATGTGCTTTTTAATAAAACAAGGTCACTGCAGTGTGTGTATCCAAGTACTGATTGACTGATGGTTTTATAGATGAGGTTCACACCCCTGAACAGGGAATAGTGAAGGGCACAATCTGTGATGGAAGTGTCAGTCTCAGTGCTTCATTTTCCTAGAGCTGCCTTTATGTTTAGCTGTTCACTATATTCATTTTTGTTTCTGGTTTCGGTAGGTTTGTTTCTTCATAGAAAAAGCTGCTAATTTTCATTAGCAGTGGAACAAGCCATTCACCATGGGGGGCCTCACTAGGTAGAACAAGCCATTCACCGTGGGGCCTCACTAGGTAGACCATACTTTTTCCCATGTTTACTTCTGCATCTTTGGCTTTCTGCAGTTCTTGGTGTGTAGGAAGCCCATATTTAAAAACAGAAGATGAAAGTTTGTTGCAGCACAATCAAACTGGTAGGCTGCAAAAAAGCTTTACCATTGGCCAGATTCTACTGTCTGTGCTGTCTCTCCTTGCTCCAGAGATCAAACCACACTGCCCCTCCTCCATCCAGCCCCCTCTCCCACAATCCTCAGGGCTATTTAACCACTCAGCACCTGTAGGAACAAGCTACACCTGCACATCATCCATGTCAATCAACCCACTGCCGCTGAGGTAAGGCCACAGCTGCATGTTATCGATCCTAATCAACCCGCTGCCTTCATTCCTCTACAACAGTTAATATATTTTGCTAACACATTGTTTTGAGTTTTCTTCTTCAAAAAGTCATACTGTGTTTTATCTCACTTTTTGGTACAAAAATTGGAGAACATGAGATGAGTATTAATATTCTGCTTGATTGTAACCCACTGTTAATGTACTACAGCTCTGTTGGCTTTGCATTTACAACTGTCATGGTTTCAAGCAAGTTAGTGGAAACTATAAAAAACAATGAATGAAAATATAAATAATTCAACAGGCTCAGAACAACAAATGTGCTTTTGGAAGAGTAAGTCATTACTCACAAGTCCCTTAATGTTTTTACTGTGGTCAAAAGTGTGCTGACAGGAATGATACAGCAGCTTTGGTGTACTTGGCCTTTCCAAAGGCTTTCAAATTTTTTCACCAATACCTCTTACAGAAATTAAGTTTGCATAGGCTAGAGGAGAATGCTATATATTAGTAACCAGATAAAAAAAAAATAGGGGGAAAATTAGGATTATGTGATTATTTTTCAGAAAACTTGTTACCAAATCAGGACTGCTATTTGGTATTATTTTTCTTCCCCTAAAGAATGGTTTGGATAGTTTACAAATACAGTTAGCTACAGCCAATATATGGATGGAGCCACTCTGAGATGCAGTCTCCTCTGAAATGGTGCCCAGGAAAGCAAGTTCACCCCCTCACCCCTCCTGTCCCCTGGGGGAACAAGCCCCAAGTCCCCACAAGAAGAGCTGTGTGTGTGCTGTGTGTCCTGGGCAGGCTGTGGTGCAGAGCCATGGCAGGCACAGAGCAGTAGCCATCTCTGGCTCCTCCAAGCTGTGCTAGGTTCCAGGAAAGACCCTTTGTAGGCTCCTACAAAAAGATATTGCAGCATTTGTACAAAAGCCACTTTCTGGATTCTCCACACAGTCTACATGTCATCTGCTGCTGATAAGCATTGCCAATTTTTAATCTTTCCCTGCCATTTGACTATCTGTCTGAATTGTGCTGCCATTAATTAACTCTGCCACTTTTCACCTCACTGTTGCCATTTGATTAACTTTTCCGTTGCTGCCTTTTGGGTTTTGGCCTGTTTTTAATTCATTGCTGCCATTTCATTAACTCACTCTGCATTTAATTTAACTTTTGTCTTTTGATTTACTTACTGTTGCCAATGGTTTTAACCTTGTCTTACCAGGCAGCTGACTTTGTCTTCCAGCTTCTCGGCTGATTCTTAACTTTTCCTGCAGCGAGACATTTCCCTTGTTGCCTCATAAAGTCTCCACCAGCTCTTTAATTATATTTCCCCCCCTTTTTTTTGGTCTTCCTTTCTGGGTAGGGTATTTGTTTTGAGACATTTAAGTTTATAACATGTTGGGTTTTTAAAAAAAACCCTAGTTATATGCAACACATCAGGTAACAACACACATATTGTGAATGATTCAGTCGTTTTTTCCCTTTGACAATTGTCTTTGGAAATTTCTATGTTGCCATTCACACACAGGTTTGAATCTAATACTGCTCTGGGCAGGCTGTATTGCACCAAAAGAAAGTAGTCTTCAGAGCTAGAACTTTTTCCCTAAAGCATCATGAAAATATATGCTGTTTGTAAGGAAAGTTAATTAACTGGGGTTTTTTGAGATCTTAGGATATGTCTAAAGTATTCAGAGTTCTGTGTAACATATCTTTAGGATTTTAATAGATAAATTTAAAGATATTTGCTTCATATAATACCTTAGTAGGAATGCACTCCCTTGATGTCTCTGATTATTTTTAAAACAGCTGACTCATTTCTTTGTTGTCCCATTCTCATACATCTCTTTATGTGTTCTCCCTCCCTCTTTTTTTTTTTTTTTTTCTTTTTTTTTTTTTTTCTTTTTTGATTTTGGGGTTCCGGGGTTTTTTGCTTGAGATCGGACTGTAAATAAACAAGTAATTAATGTTTCCTTCTTTGCCACTTAGCCATTAATATGGAGTACCCTTATAATCTGTCCAGACACAAAAATAACACATAGATAGTGGAAAGGAGAAGATATTATTTTTAGCTTAGAAAGGGTTTGTGTTATGTCATCGATTCTTTAGGAAAGACTGTCATTCCAGGAACTAGCACTGCATTTCAGAAGTTGAAGGATGTTTGGTGACAATTATGAACATGGGATGATTGATTATACAATTCTATATTAACCTTCTGTAGTGATTTTTGAGTCTTCCTGAGATTTCAGAGGTGATGGTGAAGAGTGGGAAATATTGAAATCTTGTTAAGAATTAATCTTTGTTATTTGTCAACCTAAACTTGCTTGGCTTACTTCCTTTAAGTTTCTATGGTTATTACTGAAGATTCTGGCTAGATCAATATCCTTTGGAGTCATGTGTGCAAGTCTTGAAACCCATGTCTTCCACACCTCCACCTTCCTTTTTCTTCACATTTGCATTTTATTTCCTTATCTCTCCAGTAAACATTTGTGGGTGTGAAAATGCCCTTCTCTGCACTGTTAGCTATCATTTGCAGTGATAGGACAAGGGGTAATGGTTTTAAACTGAAAGAGGATAGATTTAGATTAGATATTAGGAAGAAAATCTTTACTGTGAGGGTGGTGAGACACTGGAACAGGTTGCCCAGAGAAACTGTGGATGCCCCATCCCTGGAAGTGTCCAAGGCCAGGCTGGATGGGGCTTTGAGCAACCTGGTCTGGTGGCAGGTGTCCCTGCCCATGGCAAGGTGGTTAGAACTGGATGACCTTTAAAGTCCCTTCCAACCCAAAACATTCTAAAGAAGGTGGTTAAGGACTCCAGTCCACACCCACCATGTCTGCCCTTGCTGATATTAGGAGAAGCACCCACACCCCCTCCACACCCCCAGGGTGTACATCAGATGCATCTACAGTCACAAAGGGGTTAATTTTCCTTTTCCACTGTGCTAATTAGGCATCAGGCTGCCTGATAGCACCTGGACAGTCCAAATCCCATAGTTTGCTGCCCCTTAAATTCCTTTTTCCTCTTTATCTTTTCCTAAGTTTTTGCCCTTTAACATCCTCCTGCCTTCCCAGATAAACACCTCATCATTTGTTTATTCTATTTTTACATATTTATTCAGTATGTATGGCATGGTTACCCCAGTAATTACTACCTTGGATCAGCCACTCTGTGAAGCTACTGCCCCACTTTTCTATCTATGTTTCCCGTTGCTTTCATTGGTTTTGTTGCTGTCTTGTTCATGCGGTCACCGGCTACTGCTGGCCAGCTGCTGCACTCCGCTTGGCTCTCTGCAATGCCTTGTAACTTCGCGTGTTGTTACCTTGCTAGTGCAGCTATAGGTCAGATCTTGGCCTTTTGCACTTATTCCCTAACACTTTTCTTTCTCACAGATAATGTAAGTTAATATGAGAAGGAGCTGCGTGACCCCATCTCTCTGCCATAAAGCCTGCAGACACCTCCCGTTGTCCCCTCCATGGGCTGCAGGCTGGGGCAGGAGTCCAGCTCTCCTGGACATTGCCTGTAGTACTGTGGTGCCATTTTGGAGTCAGACTTTTTAGGCCCTGCCATGACTCACACAGGAAACACATGACACTTCAAAGCAGTAACACAACCATAAGGTTAATTGCCTAATATTGCCATAATAGTCCAAGTAGAAAAGCCAGAATTTAGGCCTGATAGCACATGACATCAGACAGCATGATATCAGCAGCTGGATGGTGGTACTTGCACCATTGCATGAAAGTGTACTTGAAATAAGGAGCCTTTGCAATGGAATTGGTCAAAAAATAATGACTGGCCTTTCACCAAGCTTCTGAATCCACCCATCTGACTGTTCATCTCTCTCCCTTCTCCTGGCCTATTTGAGCTATTTAATATATTCATTGTAAGTGAGACTCTGAGGAAGAAAAGCTCTGCTTGAAATGGGTACAGGTCGTGAACCTAGGTCTTCATTACACTGTGAGAATGTTCTTCTTTGTGATACCAATTAATCTGGGATGAGATTTGCTCCTCCTTTTCCTTCCATTCCTTTCCAATTGTAAAAATTTTCTTCAAGCTTTTTTTTTTTTTTTTTTTTTTTTTTGCTTTTGTTGTCAAACAGAATTGTTATTTCTGCATTTTGTAGCAGAAGAGGTGAGAGATGAGAGATGAGGGCATTCATCACCTTGCAATGCTTAGAGCTCAGCCTGCTAGCAGTCTGAATGTGCAATCATCTAAAACCCAGCTATGAGGAACAGTGGGTTTAATTTAGGAAAAAGGCTAAATAGCAACCAGATAACTGACCTAATTCACCTTAATCCTCAGAGCTGTGGTCCCACATTGGGAAATGGAAATTTGGATTAGTTTATATGCTTTATTTAAAGAATAAGAAGTAACTATATATATATATATATAAATAAATAAATAGAAAATAAAAGGAACATGCTGCTGAACTTGAAATTACTGCATCATCACAGGAATATGTAGAATAAAACAATATGGCCAAATCAAGGAATCAAGGCAAAGACTGAAGGAGAATTATATTAATGAGCTGTGTGTGTATGATTAATCCATCTTATCAGAATCTCATGTTAGTATAGAATGTGGGTTTCACGTGGGGTTTATGTCATTAAATCTGAGAAGTATGTCTGAATCAACCTTACATTAAAAGATTAAAGGAATAAAGCCTTTACACTTCACTAGTGAAGATAGCCTGTTTTATACTAAACATTGTTCCTAGTGCAGGAGATGAGTCATGAGTGTGACTTCAGTCTGACAAAGGGAGCATACCAAGAGTTTTCTAATGAACGTGTTGTAAGGAACTGAACAAGTACAGAGAGCTCAGATGATTTTGTTTAACTAAAATGTCACTACTATTACATCTCAGTCTTTAAAAATTGCTATTACCCTACTTTATTTTTATCCAACTCTACCCATTTTGATTTTACATTTCCTCCTAAGTCTTAATTAGACAAAGTGGTTTTAGAATGGTGCTGACTTTTGACTCAGTCTCAGGTCTTCCAGCAATAACTCTGAATATCACCTCTTTAAAGTATGAGGTGCTTCTTAAATTGCATGGAACTCTTTTTGGATTCAGGATATAGCAAACTCATTATGACGCCATTTTTTAAAAACAAATTAACATGAACGATGGAATCACAATGTGCTAGATAATGGCTCAAAAAAACAAAGGAGTAAAGGGTTCAAACATCATGTGCTTTGTGGTTTCAGGACCTCTCATTCCTCTGACTATAGTTCTTAGTCAATACAAGAACTGGACCAGAGTTCTGCATCCCAAAGTTGGTCTCTTATGTGGCAATTCCTAGGACTGGTGTGGTTAATGACAGGTATGGTTATATAATGCTTTGACAAAGAAAGCAGGAACAGGCATTTCAGATGTGGCTGGTAGTCAAACGACATTTTTCTCTCATGAACAATGTTGACCTTGAGAGAGGACTTCTGCTTACTCTTTTTCCAGACAGCCCTCATAGCTGTAACTAGTTCAATGATTCAGTATGCTAGAAACAGTAATAGGTTTAATCCTTATAGAGGGCAATTCTCTATCCTAAAGTCACTGTGAAGTATTTCTCTTTGGTGTGACCATAACCTAGAAAAGAGTCCGTGTTTTAGCTACAGATCACAGGTGCTCTCTATATAAACCAATTGTGAGGCTGGTTCCAACTTCCTAACTTATGTAAACAGACCACTAGCCCCTTCCTGCTGTTATAGTTACAGGCATAAGATATTTCTCTTTAAAGTAATAATGGTTCTGTCAACTACGTAGGCTTATTTGTACGTTCTTTCAGTAATCAATTAAAGGCAAATTTGGGAAAGATGAAGGATCTTGTATATCTTCACAGTTTAATTGCCATATGTATGGTAGGAAAGATGTCATTCTCCAAAACCTCACTTGATTCTAATTATATACATTTATAGATTAAGTGACTGCTCAGGATCCAAGACCTTGTCCTTGAGTTTTGAATGGATTTATTGAACATAGTATCTGATTTCAAGCTAATAACAAACCCTATTTTTAATAAATCCAGTACCTCTATGGAATAATATGGGATAAGTCAGTTAATCATTTCATCATAGTGCATAAGGTAAATGTGCAGCTATAAAGTATTAAGAGGCTCAAGACATTTTTTTTTAATGCTGAATTTGTATTAATTTACCAAAAATAATGGTCTAATCACAAAATATATATTTAGGAGCTTTCTGAAAAAAAAAAAAACAAAAAAAAAAAAACCAACAAAACAGTCTAGACATATTAAGGAAGATGTCCTTGAAACACAGTTATACACATGTGAAAACAACATTTGAGACGTAACTTCTATCTTCCATGGCAATGACATTAGTCCTAGGACATGCAGTTGTTCCTACTATGTTTGGGGAGCTGTGGAGCAGGCAACACTGCTGTTTGGAGTAACAAAAGATATTTATAAAGTTGTTTGACTTTGTATAGACATTTCTGCATAAGTTAAGTTTATACTTCAGATATCACATAATTTATTTCTTCTATCCTGGCTTATGCTTTAAACAGATATGATTTAGAAATGGGGGAACCAGTACATAGCCAAAATTAACCTGGGTTTTTTTGTAAGCTTTGAACTTTTATAATATGGCTCTTGGGCAGCCAGTAAGGGACAAAATCAGAAGTTCTTTGTTAGCATGATGAGTCAGAGCTTTATAGTGTTGCTTTAGCAAGCTGGAATCATTCCTGTCTTTACTGAAATGAAAAATCAGTTTCATCGTTTTTTTGAACTTCAGTTTAGGTAGAATTCCTGGGGTTCACAAAGATTCTTAAGTTCTGTGTTCTTCCTGAATTAACTCAACTAGTTGCATATGCTCTACAGCTTTCAAGAGTGAGCCTTGATACTCAACTCAGTGTAATTAGTGGAGTGTCTATAGGAGATGGCTTCATTGTCTTCGTACAGTTCAGAGAACCTTAAAAATGAATGGCAAAAATACTATGGATTTAGCTGATTTCATTTTTTAGTTGATGCACATGGGAACAATCCGATTGTTTTGCAAAATTATATTTAGATCTTGTTTGTATTTTGATGTCTGTGTAATTAGATCATAATCAAATAATTGAATTTTAACATGTTTCTTATCTCAACTCCCAGGGAATCCTACCATTGGGGTTGAAAATGAGCTATGAAATCTGTCATGCTGGTGAGAGAAGGTTCACTCCTGAGATAACAGAAAAGCTGTATGACCACTCAGTCTTAGATAGAGTGAGGTCAAAGCTGGGGATTACATTAAAACACAATATACTGTTTGAGTGGTTTGTTATTGAAAATATTATTGCTTGTACTCTACCATATCCCTTAGAAATGGGAAGGGATTGCAAAAGTACTCACTGATTTAGCAGCTGGAGTGTTCCATATGAAGTGTTAAAATTATGTATGAGCTTACATTGCACCAACTTTTAGGGAAATTTAAGCTGAAATCAGAGGTGTTACTGTAGCCCTGAATGAACCTAAATGTGCTCTGTGTAGTAATACTTTGAGATTTCTTCAGTACTTCCTGCACCCCGAGGGGTTTCGGGAACTAGCCATAACATCAGAGGAAAGGGGTAGGTGTTGCTAAGATTTATTTTTTTTTTTTTTGTATAGCAATTTTTAAGGTATTATTAATGAGGTTTTCCTGTATTAATTTGGCATATGAATGTCAGTATTATTGTAATTGGACTTAGAAAAACTTTTATTTTCATTAGAGTATTAAGATTTTACTTAGGCCACCAACTACTTCTTGGCTGCTTTTTGGCAATAACAAGATTTTGAGCCTAACATAGGTGAAACAAAATGAGCTTTCTAGATTTTACTCCTCATAGCTATTTTCTAAAGGCCATTGATAGGCAGGGTTCTGCTCAGAATAGGGTAAACATAGACAGAAGCTGAGATGCCTCAGCAGCATTCACCAATGACCTTTGGACTTAGATAACAGATGAGTGGAGACTTGAGAATTTGGATTTTGAACTCAGGAACCTCAATTCTCTCTTCTTCCTATTTTGTGCACTTAGGATTGCTATTGAAGCCAGCTTTTTAGTCATTCCAGGAACTGAGAATGCTTTAACCAACACCTTGGAAAACAAGTAACCTCAGTGCTTTTTCTTTATCCATTGCTATATGTTGATTAAAAATCTAAAGAGCTCTACTGAAAACTAGCAAAGTTTGCAACTCCCAGTTGGGGGTAGTTTTGCTCTCACTTAATTTGTTATTGTTTCTCGGCTATTATCAATGTTCTAAGTGTTCCAGAACAAACAAAAATTAAGTGAAAATAGATAATCTTTTCATGTGCTGAAATAGGAATTCTAATAATACCAATTGCAGAACAGAGGTTTCTCATTAGATATTAATTCCTACTTATTATTTTGCATAGAATTTATTTTTTTAAAAATCCATCTTTGTGGAATTAACCTTATTTCTAGAAAAAAAAAATATTTGAGGGCACAGTTTGCACATGAAGAACACTCAGGGCATTCTGGGTGTAGTCTCCATTTCCGAAAAGTCTTTAACTACCAGAGTGTTTGTAATTGAGAAAAAAGTTGAATCACAGATACTATTTTCTGTCTTGCTTATTGGGGTCTCTATTGTTTGAAAGAGTATGATTTATAAGGGTTTTTACCACTTACAAACCCATATACTTTTTCCATTGCACCATGTCATAAATTTCATTTAAGTAGATTAAACATGCACTAAAAATTTGAAGGGAGGACAGGGACCAAGAATTGTGGTAAATATAATTCATGTTTTTTACAATCAACAGAATTATATTGTTTTCTTAGCTAAAAGGATTTATATATAGGAGAAGTTTTCTTGCTGAAGGCTCAATTCTTTCTTCTATAAAGAACATTAAAAAATCAAAGTGTGTATGAGATGAGTAGTTATGTTAAGTATAAGACTTAAAAAGTACCTGTGCAAAGACAATGTGACCCCAAAAAGAATTATAAAATCATTTTTGCGACTATTGAGCAACTATTGAAATAGCCATACTTAATATCTCAGATGTCTACAAAGATGATGTTTGATTAAGCATATATTAAACATATATTTGAGAAACTTCTCATAAATAGCATTTTTAATTCCCTAATTTTTAGTATCCTTTTGAGAGAAAAAGCTTTTAAATAAAGTTAGGTCCTAAGTAAGTTCCCTGCAGTCACTGAATAAACTAACTTTTATCTGCTTAGTGTCATGAAATACTACTTTCTAATCCAACATGTCCAAGATTGCAAAGTTGTATGGCATTGCTCAATATTGTTCTTATCTTCATATGTCTTGTTTAAAGAGATATTACGTAAAAAGAAGGGACAAAATGTATTATCAGCTTCTGTGCTCTATGAAAAATGATAGACATGGAAGGGCAAGTATATCACACACCAAAAAAAAGTCTTAATTAAAGACAATCATGAAAATGTGGTGGGAAAGATAATCGTTTCCCCTGTACAACCTCAGAAAGTACATACTGGACTCACTAGAGAAATGCCACTTGGTGACGAGATACAGAAACTGCATGCCTAAAGGTCTTACCTTGTTCTGCAATTTGTCTCCCATAAAGTCCTGTGAAGTCTGTTTTCTTTCAGTACTGCTGCCTGTAATTCAGATAGGTGATGCAGAGGGTGAGGGACATGCTGAGTTGCTCTTTCTTGGGGCAGAACTTTGGCTTCCAAGAACTTCTTTACAGGATTCATAATAACTGTCATGGGCACAGCAGTTTCAAACTGCAGTATTTTCTCTGTTTCAGTATTTTTTCTTTAAATACTAAGCTTGTTCTAGTTTTTTGTCCCATGTTAACACAAAGAAAGGTAAATCCTCTCTCCACAGCATACCATGTAGGCAAACTAGAGTTACAGGAACATTGCCTTTTTCAATTTTTCTACCTTTTATAATTCCTATATGTTCTAAATATTTCTTTTCAGCTTGTGTTTTCTTCATTATTCTTTATCCATAGTTTATTCTTATCAGTTCATCAGATTTTGACACTCTAATATCATGTTTTGTTTCCCGTATGCTTGTTTTCATTTTATTCACTGTAAACATACGTCTCTGTCCACCTTAATGACTACTAATCTTTATATAGCTTCTATGTCTTTGTCAGGGTTATGCTTGTTGCCATTCCACGTAAATGTTTTTTTATTAGTATTACATCTTTGGTAGGTCTTGCTGCTGTTGTCAGGAGGGTTAATAAAACTGGCTAGTAGACAGAGCTCAGCATCTTTGACTTAGAGTCTGTTAGAACACTCACATCTTATATTTTTGTCTTGGGCCTGCCCTGACTCTCTTGCAACATTTGTGCAGCTATCTACAAAGTTTTCCCATTTCCTATTCCTCCTAATATTTCTATGATATTTGGTGTTAAATATTCAACGAGTTTCATACATCCTTCCTGTCCAGAAAGAAAATTATCCTTCATGTGAAAGGTGAAAAACCATCCTGAAAACACTATTATGGACAAAAATAAAAATTGCTCTGTATGACTCAGAGGGAATACTAACAAGCTTTTACTTGTGTGTAACTCATTGCATGGTTATTGTCCATGGAAAATTTATAAGTGCATATTTAAATCCATTTCTGCATAGCACTGAACTAGATTCTCCTTTTCAAGAACGAATTCAAATTCCATTTTCATAATGGAAATTCAGTACGAAGACTATCAAACCCTATCTAATTATTTAGGTATTTTATGCGGTGTAGGGGGAGTTAGCCCTTAAAAATCAGCTTTTGAGGATATCCACTGCTCGTTGCAGCACAGAAAGTGAAAAGAAAATATCCACTTCTCATTGTTATAGTCTTTTTTTAATACTACTAAGCTCTTGTCTTTTTGGTGTTTGGTGCTCAGTTGTAGAGCTTCTTGTGCTTCTGGGAAAAGTACTAATTTTTACAGATTTTCTGAGCTTTAGTTCAAGATAGTCCTCTCCTTAACGACAAGTGTGAATAATAATAAAAAAAATACAACACACAAAAAAAAAAAAACAAAAAAACCAAAAAAAAACCCCAAAAAACCAAACAAACACAAACCCCCCCAAAAAAACAAAAAACAAAACAACAAAAAAATCAAAACAACCCCCCTATGTTTTTATCTATCAGTTCCTGTACTCTAGAAGGTTCTTCTAGTCTACTGTTGTACTTTAGTTTAACCATCAGTGAGCTGAGTTTCACTTTATATTCATTTTTACTGGCTATTATATTCCGTTAGGTTTTCTCTTTTACCTAATCAGAGAAAACTGATTAAGTAGCCCATTTCTCAGACAATGAAAGTGAATTATTCTTCCAACCTACGACTTTTGGCTCCTAACCAGAAGGAATACTGATGTTTAAAGTTTATTCACACAGAGAGGCTTTTTCAAGCTATTTCTAGATACACTTTTACACATTACAGTTTCAGACTGACTGTGATATTGCATGCATAATTTATGTCAGGTGCTCATAATCACTGTTGACTTAAGTTTAAGAAAATTCGTAAATATTGCTTCACCTTATGTTTTTAATATTTTTATTTTTGCTGGTATATTAATCCTCTCTGGTGTTTACTTATTTAAAGCAGTCTTAAGAAGTGTTGATGTAAAATGAGAATCTCACATTTAATACAAGGACATTCTTAATTCATATCATAGTCTCAGGAGGTTATTTTCTCTGATTTTGAAGTTTTCTGTTTTAATCAATTCTTTTGAGGACAAAGTATTCTTGAGTTACAGAACTAATGTGGAAAATAACAACATTTGATGACCTATTTAACTTTCTCAGTATTGTCAAGTCCAAACCCAGTGATACTATGTATAGTTGGGATAAACCCAATATTCAGAAGAGGTTTTTTACACTGAGCTCACATGCAGAAGACAGAGCCTCTTTTAATGTATTCTAATACATTTTTATTTTCCACATCAGAGTTGGTGTTTTAAAATACGTCAAATGCCAAAATATGTGTAGCTTTCTGCAATTCCAGGTTATAAAAACATTCTTGTTCCAAATACTTTACAGCTTTAACAAAGCTAACAAAGCAATCATTACAGCAAAGAAATTTAGATATATTGAGATTAAGATAAATTATGCAGCTGTGATTAAGATAAGTTATGCAGCCATCTGCTAGCTATGCACAAATTGATAACCAGTGATTTATTTCAATTTACTAATAATCAGTTCTGAAATTTACCCCTTGTCTGGGTTAGGCTGGTGGATCTGAGCAGTGAAAATTTAACCTGAACCTCTAGTTAGTATGAAACACTTCACTGCTTTGGAAATAATTATGTTGATGTACATCACTTGAGTATCTGATCATCCTTTTGGTCCAAATCACTGGAGGTGCTCCCTATCATTTATATATAATTTAAATCTTTCCTTACCACAACTCATTCCCTGGTATTTTTTCTTGTCGCTGTGAGACTGTGGATCTGAGGCAAGAGTAGACACCAACTAAAAGGAGAGGTCTCACCTGCCACCCTCAGTTCCTTGTTGCTGCTGCTTCCCCAGTCCTAGCACTGGCCTTCTTGTAACCTTGTAGGTAGGTTGGTTGGCTGGTTGTTTCTGTCGTTTTCATGTGTTTTCATCCCAGCTCAGTTCAGTGTGTGGCTGCACAAAAGCTATTATTGCCATAAAGAAAGAGGAAGAAGAAAAGGGGCAGTCACTCTCTTTGTGGCAGCCTCTGTGTTGTTAGATTGATCTAATGGTTCCAATGTGCCTTGAGTACGTTGGACTGAGTGGATAAAATACAAGTTCTATGAAAGCTGTGAGATAGCTTAGGTTCCTTGTGTTTTCTTGCTGTTTTTATTCAAGTAAATTCATTTGGTTTACTGCATAAATCAGAAAATATATCTTTGAGGTTTTGGTACCTAAATTTGACTTGATGATGACTTAACTGTACAATAATTCAGGAATTTGTCCAAAACAGGACAGTTTGGTTTTTCAGTTTAAACTTGAAGTCATATTCCAGTACTTAAGCACGTAACTTCAAAGACTCCAACTCTCGGTGTGCAATGGAGGTGTTCTTTTTCATTAGTTCTTCAAACAATAGTTTTGAGCTCTTATCTTTTATCCTTTCTGTGATGTTTCTTTACAAAAATAAAATAAATAACCATAAATGTATCAAGACCTCTGCTATGAAAACAGCCCTGCAGGCAATGCACAAACAAGGAAGAAGAAAAAGTGATCCTTTTCCCATTGGGCTTGAAAACTGCTTCCTGCAGAAGTCAATAAATAGGTGAAAGAACACATGCGGAGTGGAGATAAATAGCAGCTACAGTATTTTTTGCGTATAATGAAATAATCTTGCTTTCCATCTCTGTTGTGGCAGAGACTGTACAGTAAAACACTGCAATTAGACAATAAACCATGCAATCAGACAATAAGCCATGCAATCTCTGTAGTTGGTATGCAGTGCACATTTTGATGGAGGAAAACATGCTGGCACAACCACCCTACTGAAAAGTGTAAGTTTTGAATTATTAAGGGTTATTTTATACAAATGTTCTTGTCAGGGTCCTGTGTGTACCAGCAGTCTCCAGTTGCCCTGACCATGCCATAACTGTCTTTCTGTGTCACATTCTTCTGCAAGCTCTCTCCCCTGATTCCTGATGATTCCTGCTCCCCACTCCCCTGAAAGATATAAGGGCCCTGCAGGAGAAATAGAAAGGTAAATAAACCTGGATGCTGGATGGTCCCTGAGATACTCCTCAAGAGCTGCTAATTTAGAGTGCAACAAGTCACTGATTAACTCAAAGGGCCCCTCCTTTCCTGAGAGCCAGTCAGTACAGTGGTCCTATGGGTAAAGATGTTTCCATTCTCTTCTTCTCAAAGGTACAGAATGCGGCTGGGAGTGTTGCTGAAGGGGGCTTTGTGGGTGGGATAGAAATATGGTCCAGGACTGCAGGGAGCTCAGCATGGAAGCAGGTAAGGGTAGAGTCATGATTTGGGGATGTCATGTTTACCATGGCTGTGTTGGGATTATGATCTCTAGGTGGCAGTGGTGGTGGCAGCCCCCTGCTCCATCCCCTCCCCACCAAACTCCGAGGCAGGTTCTTGCCCCCAAGCTCTGGGTACTGCCTTCTTACAGGGAAACATAAAGTTAATGAACACACTGTGCTCCTGTGACCAGGGCAGCCCAAGGATGAGGAAGAGGTGGGGAGAGGTTGCAAAGGAGGATCACAGGGGAAGATGATTACAGGCTGGTGAGAGCAATCAAAACCTGCTGGTGTATCCATGGTGCTGGCTGTCCTTAACACTATGCATTTTCAACTATTCAAAGTTTGGTTTTTAGGGAAAAATAAATCTACTTTTTTAATTAACAACCTTAATGAAACTGATTTGTCCACCTTTTGGAAAAGTAGCTCTTTATACATTACTCAGACTTTCTGAAGAACAGATAACTGTGTATGTTAGTGAGTCACAACAGGGATGGTCTCAGAATGAATAATTTCAGAAGGAGTGATTTTAGGATTTAGTCAGCCAGATCCAAGTGGCTCTAGATAAATCACCTACTAACTGTTTGGCTTCTAAATCATGAGACTAAATCATGAATAACAGATGTTTCATGATGCGGAGTGACTAAGAGCTAAGTACTTCTATGAGATCTGAATATTTTAGACTGTGACTGCATCCTCAGTGGCTGGGGATAGTAATAACCACCCTTCTTCCTCCTGCTCTTGAATCTTATGCTGGAGATGAGAGCGTAGTCTAGTATTGCTACTGAGGCCCTTGCTTCCAATTTTTTAATATCTCACTGTAATTCTGTTAGAGACTCCAATTTTACTCCCCACCCCTCCACTGTCACCCCCTATTCTTCAAGAAGCCTGCTTTGGAATCATAATCGGTCTTCAGCGTTTTCATTTTGTTCTGCTCTGAAACAAAAGCACTGTAGATCACCTAGGAAATACCTACCATTGAAAAACATTTCCCAGCAGATACAATTCACCCTTTGTCAATAACTTCTCTCCACTGCTGTGATACATGCAAACTTTGCTTTGTTACACAAAAAATGGCTTTGTTTTGAAAGGGAAAAAATTGCACTGGCCTACATTATTTTACTTGTCTTTCTAGGAGACTGTCAGAAGGCTAAAATCATCACTTATAATTATCTGACAATCTTTTCACAGTTCCATTCATATGGTGATACAAATTGGATAGAGATATCTACTTAGAGGTGTGAAACACAGGGTCCTACTGAGCACTGGTTAAGCTGTAGTACCTTGATGATAACAGACGGTCAGACCTCCATGGATAAAAATTGAGGTAGGCATATTGACTTCAATTAAATATTCGTACCAGGAAGGTTTTACTCGGTATATTTTCTCATCTGAATGTTTTTAAATTTCCAAGGCTCATTGTATTTATTCTAGTACTACTTATATTAGATCATAGCTACTAACAGAAAGTGCGTATTTTGAGAACTATCTTGTAAATAAGTGGTATTTTAACCATGATGGTGATACTAGCATCCAGTGACTAGAACCTCAGGATTGCCATCTCTTTTATGTAGATGTCCTATGTGTACTTCAGCTTTTGCACTGCCAGTAAGGTGGGATTCAGGCACCTTGTGTTCACAAGAATGGACAGCAGCTATATGGTCATAACTGGAGATTGTTAGCAAACAAATTATAGACCCTCATGCCATAATAATAGGTATTGTCGTCAAATTAAGGCAGTCAAGGTATGCAGCATATAGTGAATTAATAGTTAAAAATGAAGAATATCAGACTAGTTTTGCATTATGTGGACAATTCTTGATTTTATACTGAATATTATACACAAAAAGAGTGTGAAGGTATTTACTGTCACACAGCAAGTGTATCTCTACTTTTCCTTTCAGTTTTATAAGCAAAAAGGATTTATTGAATATTTCTTTGAAAGTAACTTCTGTTTAATAGTAAAAGGAAACTGGACTCTTTAGTGGTAAAAAAAATTGAACTGAAAAAATAATATCATTATTAAAATTCTAAAAAACTGAATAATGTCCAAATCTGGTAATAGTCTCATTTAGGGCAAAATGGCAAAATTGACGTTTTAGTGTGGAAATCCTGCAATCACATATACAGTCCATTTACTTATATGTGTTTGGTAAACAATATAACATGGGTCTTTACTTAAAGTGCATTTATATATGGAGGGTCTACTGGAGCTTCATAGTTTTAGTGCATTTGTCAGATAGTTACTTAATGCAATTAAATTGCTCTACCTGATAAAGCAGGCAGCAAAATTTTAATGGACGTTCGCCTTCTAAATTTTCCGCTAGAGATGAAGCTTTTTAATGGTAAACACTGTGGGCAGAAAACCTGGAGAGGAGCAATGTACCATAAAACTGGAAAGCAGCTTGTCTTGCAGCATTTGGCTTTCTGAAAATACTGCTTCATATGCATACAGAAACCCCAGAAAACTTCTCTTTAAAATATTATGAATGAATAACATAAGTAATAACACAGGGTTTTAAAAATCTACTTTACAGACTGTTTTTACAAATTTAGCTTCCAACCATCTCCTAAACAATAGTTCCTCACAGAGAAAATGGCTGCAAGATTAAGGTAGCTGGACTCAAATCCAATAAGCATATGCTAATTACCATATGTTTAATAATATGCTTATTAATATATGCTCCATTCTGAGAATGTTACTCAGGGAATTTTTAGCATATGATATTTTTATCTTGTGACAGAAACATAGGTACACTGGTTATGCAGTCTTAAAATTATTTATAAATAGAAAATAAGAATTAATACAAAACTTCATTTTTATAAAATGAAGATTATAAACAGTTATAGTAATTCTTCTTGCTACTCACTGATTTGAAACTACAGTACCCAATTGTGTTTTTTTCTCATAAATGCCACTGAAAATGGCATTTCAGACTTAAAGTCTGAAATTTTATTTAACCTTTACATAGCCTCCCAGGTCATGCCATGTCATGGTGATGTTTTGTTGCTCAGAATTCAAGGCTATAAAAAAAAAAAAAATTAAAAAAATGGCCACAGTAATGTGATCTGCAATACAAGATTTGTGGTTCTAACAGGTATTCCTGCCCATTTGTCACTTTTGCCAATCTTGTCATAAGAAGGCCATATCTTATGAATTGCAATGCCATTTTCCCTCCATTTAATTCATCTCCAGGTATATGGTGCAGACATTAACTGGAGATAGGACTCATCTAACTTTCACTGTAATCCCAAATCACTTAGCTGGTAGAGAATAATACCTTAATCCCATTTTATCCTTCAGAAGGTTGACATTCCTGTTGCATCACTTGATTACAATAAAAATACATAAGAGACAGTGGACTAACTCAGATTTCTGGAGCCAATGACTTCAGGAAAAAATTAGTTACTATCTTTTTCAGGCAGCAGGTGTCCTTTGTCATTGTTGGTTCTACGCTCAAAGGTGATTTCTGGATATGATAGCACAGCAGTACTCATCATGCATGTTGCTGTCTATCATGATTATGACATGGTTATGAAGAGATGTATTAAAGCTAGTAAGTAGTGAGTTTTGGCAGGCCCCTGACTTTAAAATATCTGGAGAACTGGTATGTGCTTGTTGGTATCCTTGATCTTTTGGGAATTCTGAGATGTGCTTAGGCACATCTTTCTTTTCTTCACATCGTCTCCTTTTAAGATCATCAGGCGTGTCTTCTTCCTTCCAGAGCATCCAGCAATGTTTTTTCTTAGCAACAGGTCCAAAACTTCTAGAAACAGGCTTAGTCAGGACCTATCCTATTCATAATGAATCGTGCAAAAAAAGATGGAAGTGAGGCTTGTAAGGTAATTCATATACAGCTTTAGGAAAATAGGAAATATTTTATTTATTTATTTATTTGTCTTTTAGTCAGTTTTTTTATCTCCAAAGATATAGTGAAAACACTTTTCATAGCTCAAGGCTCATGAGGCTTCATTTTTAGATAATGGTGGTATTACCTTGTCTATTTCTTTTTCATCTTTTTTTTTTTTTTTTTTTTTTAATCATTCCTAGTTAAACTTTGTGCAATGTTCAAAGAAAGTAAAACTAAATACTCATTACACTTGTGGCAGCTCATTAACCTCCTCCTGAACACATTTTCTTTTTGAGTTCTTCCTAGTGTTTGTGGGTATATACTGAGATTTCAAAGAGGTTTTGGCCATTCCAAAAATCTTTTTGAAACTACCACTGTTATACATGAAAGCTAATGAAGAATCCATATTGCTTGCAGTGAGAAATCTGGCAACAGTCAGAGATGTCCACCATTATAAGAAGTGCCTGTGTAAGTGTTCGCTATGAAGCATAGCTGTTTCACATCAAAACAAGTTTGTTTTATTTTAACTATGCAGTTTCAACAGAGTATTTCCCCAATAGCGAAGTCTTTATATATCCATTCTTAAGGTCAATCATATTTGTCTTATATTCTCAGCAAACTTTTGAAAAGCTAGACACATTTTACGCACACTTTCTATGTTTCAGCTCTGTGTTTCTCTCCTGCAAGGTTCTTGCTTTCTTTCAGTTCACCCAAAATTATCCGTAGAACTTTGAAAAATTCTACATCAAGCATTCCACCCCAACCACTCCTGTAGTGTATAGCATGGCTATAGGAATTGCATTCAAATGTACATGCATTGGAACTATTGGAAGAACCATCCCATATATCATTCTCTTCATAGACATACAGAAGCCTTCTGAATTTCCACAGATTTTCTAACTTTTCCTATTGCTTGGAAAATATCCCAGATCATCTGGGTTCAGATTGTAAGTTAGGGAGTGGTAGGAAAAAAACTGGAATGGTCCAAAAAAAAGAAGGGGGGAACTTTTTCTCAAAGCTTGCTTCAAGCAGTAGTCTCCCACTGATGGTTTGAAGTGTTCATGTGGTTCAGGCAAATTTGCAAAAAATTATGTGAGGGAAAGCAAGAAAGATAAATGGAAGAGTTATCTTCTAATAAATTTATAGACATCTATTTTAGACAGAGCATGTAGGTGGTGATACAGAAAGAGGAACAAGTTTGGATAGGAAATCTGGGGACTCAGTTTTTTTCACCTCATTTGAAGGATGTCAGTTGTGCAGAGGTCAGGCAAGCAAGCATAGGAGAGAAAACACTCATCAGTGTTGCAGAACTGTGTTTCGTCTATCAGAAAGTGGAGTGAATCAGTAGCTGCCCTTGGCCTTCTCTGGATGGAATTCACAGAGATCTCATCCATGCTATCCTGTCAGGCAGACTGTTGTGGTAGAATGGATGAGGGACAGATGGCTTTCCCACAAGTTAGGAAAGCATGCATTGTCTTACCTGAGGCAGTTCTGAATCAGAGTGGTTTTACTCTGTGTTGATGGAATACAGTTTTTCTAATTTGATCTTCAGCTTGATGTCCCTGGTCGTGGGATGTGTCCTCCTTCCCAGAGATAAGATGCTGTCTGTTACCATAGCTGAATTTGGCTGGGTGCTTGAAAACAGTTGGAAGGTGCCAAGACATGAGTCACGTCTTCCTTATAGCCATAAGTGGAACATTCATCACATTGACTGTCACATTGCTGAAAGAATTCCCAAGACTTGTGCTCTTTCCTGGCTCAGTTAAAAATGGTGCATCTGGGGAGTCTGCAGAGCAGCATGTGGCTGCTGCCTCAGAACCCATTAAACTGCAGTGTTCTTTTCATCTTTTTACCTCCCCATAGCTTTGGTCTTTCTGGACGACTATCCCTTCATTAAACTTTTAATTTAGCAAACACATAAGATTATCATTCAATAGTATAATACTCCTACTATCCAAATGTGGGACTGTTACCTCTTGATGCAGAGTCAGGAATGAAAATAGTAATTGGGAAAGAAGTGTGTTTAAGAATGTGATTTCTGAAGTCTGGGAAATAGCTCAGTAGATGCTATTCCTTGCTGTGTTCACCTAAATGACCAGTTGTTTTCTATTCCTCGTATTAGAAAACAAGCAATTCTCCTTGCCAAAGGGAGCTGTGATGGTTGGGATAGATGTTTGAAGTTCCGTGCAGAATCATAGATTAGGAGGAAAAGACCACCTTGTGGGCCTGGCATAAAACATCTTGCAAGCTTCAGGCTATCCAGCTGTCCAGGTCAAGATAAAAGGGGGCTGGGTCATTCAGAATGAGCGCCTACTATCAAATGCGCTGCCTTTGGGACATAAAGGGGAAATTATTTATCTGGCCTTGGGGTGTTTCTTTACAAGTGAAAGGCAGCTGGCTAGTTTGGGGAACCATCTAACTGACTTTTGGCTGACTAACTCAGGGGAGATTTGGACTCAAATCACTGAAAAATTATTTCATATTAATAGCCTGGAGGTAACCCCATAGCTAAATAGCCATCTCTTTATTTTTTGATCTGCAAGTAGTGTTAAAAACAAAGTATAGGATGTGTTTGGGGTTTTTATTTTTATTTTTTCCTAATGAAATATTTAGAGAATGAAATAATGGTTAATTAAAAAGGCAATGAAAACCAGAATGGAATTATTTAGATTTCAGCTTTTAACAATGTTTTTCCCCACAGACCAATGGCAATATTTAAGGAAAGGAAGGTTAATTATCATGAACACTATTATAAATTTTTTACCTGTGCAGAGATAAACTAAAAGAAATTGTTCTGAGTGGCAGTGTTTCACAGAGGTGAATGTTTGCACTCAAATACTTGCATCACGTGAGAACCACACATTTGTCGATAAATATGAAAGACAATAGGATTTTTCCTTTTGTAGGTGTGTTTGTTGTGGCACAGAGGTCTTATCTGGTGTATTGTAACGGGTGATTGATCTAAAAATCATAGATTTATCTCAGGTTGTCCCTAATCAGGGAGGAAAAGGGCATCCAGGAGCAGTTCAAAGCCTCCAAGTTCCCAAGTATGCTCCACTACTACTGGGAAAACTTCCAGCTAGGTATGAAGCTGTTTCCCATCCTTCCATTCCCCTGCTTTCCACAGGAAAAGACAGAAGAGGCTTGACTAAGCGGGAGAGCAGCACCACTATATGCTATGGGACGTCTATTCCTCATGCAGATACGTCCTCCTCTTTCTCATTTTTCAACTGCACATAAAAAACAGTTGTTTAGCAGCCAATTTTGCCAACTTATTTGTTGTGAAATGGTTTTGACTCATGTCTTCTCAGCAATTATTTCCTCAGCAATACATTTACCACATGCATTTTACGTGATCATACAATTAAAGTATCAGGATCTAAAAGCAGAATACCAAAAATGTCAGCCTTTGCCCTTCTTCTCTAAAAGACATTCTGTGAAAATATACACTGCAACTGCCCCTCCAAATCAGTTTTCCACAAAGAAAACAGATCTTGCATTATTTCTGAAAATTATGATGGGACCATTGTTTTATTTAGCCTTAACTTCAGTCTTTGAGGTGTGGCAACAAGCTGTTGATGCAGAGTTCTACTTTTGTTTTCCTGGAGTTTTGGTTCATATGAAGGAAATCTAGAACAGAAAACAACATATGTCAGTGCACGAGGAAACAGCGTAATCGGAACGGTTTATTGACTTTACAAAAAACGACAGTTTACTATAGGTTTCAGGTGTCTCTTTCACTTAGCTTTGTTTTTTGCATTGTGCATTTGAATAACTTGGAACATTTTTATTTTAGCTTCTCTATGACTTCTTCCAGAAATGATTATATACAAGTATTAACAACAGAACTTTCGAATGTATGTAATTCAGATGGATTTTACTAATAAAGCAGTACACAATGCTAGTTCAATGCCAATTTTCCCTTTTAGTACACGTACGTTTATGCTGCACTGCATTAGTAAATAACCACACAACAAATGTCCTTTGTTCTCTATAAAAGAAAAATAACGACTCTGAATGAATCCAATTAAAAGACCAAGTGAATTAATTTGAGTAATTACAGCAGAAATGGCAAAAGTATGGATTGTTTACTCCATTGTCAAGTTGTTCTTTTATGCTAAAGTCTTAATTTTCACTTCTCAAGATGCAATGACTAACACAGAAATTTAAAATTATGTTTGTCATTTTTGTTCATTAAATGAACCAAAAGATAAATCTTCTAATGGCTAGTAAGTAGATGACAAAGTTCATTCAAGCAGATAAATAAAGGTAAGTCTTTAAAAAGAAAGATATCAGACTTGTCATTCAAAGAAAGGCATTTAGAAGACAAACATCACTTATAGAACATTAAGTATGAAGATGAGTAATAAGGACAGCTGATAAAGTGGGGAAAACAGTCTCTGTGCATGTTGCAAACTTGGAGGAAATTCTTCTGAAACAGGAAAGGAGATACGTTGTTTATAGAGGATGCTAGTTCCCATGTATACCCCTCAGTGTGTGTCTGTGCACCTCACGGGGTGAAGGTGATGCTTTTTAACAATGCCTGCCTGATCTCTTCTTCCTGGGACAGAATTCCAAGGCAGTTACATTACTGGTCTTATAATATTTCCATTTATGTAGTGGACTTTAAGAAAATAGGGTATCAAATGACAGCATGCTGATAACTGTCCTGGATTTATTCTGCAATTTGTGTGCTAAAAATAGGAAAGAAAAAAGCTGGAGAAAATGGTTTCATGCTCTAACATGGTTGCGTAACTGATGTAAGATGAAATATTGCACAGGTCAAACAATAAGATCAAGAAAACCATAAGAAAGAGAGCTGTCAAAACAAAATAGAAATTGGTTACCAATGAAAAGGAACTTAAAAAAATAGGCCAGGGCCTAAGATTGATGAACCTAGTTAGCAAACCACAAAATCTGGCAAGAACTGTAAAACTACTTTGAACTTTAAGCAAGCCATCCTCATTGTACACTAATTTTAATAGAAAAACACACTGACACACCTCCTCCTCAAAAGCTACTGCTACCTGTCTCCAGAAGACCACCACCCAAAGAACAGGCACTGCAAAAATTCATTGACTATACCTTTAAACTAAACTGAGGAAAGTTGTGACCAATGCTATTTTGTTATATATGATATATATATATACCCAATGATATTGGGTAGTGGGTGAATGGGAGCATCTCAAGAAACCTAAGTGTATAAATATCAGAACATAGTAAAGATTGCTGTGCTAGCTTTGTGAATTATCACCTAGCACCCTTCTCTGCGCAGATTTGTAAAATAAACAAATACCTCAATGCTGTGTGAGATTGGGCTAATGCACACCAGGTAACGACCCCAGTTTTGAGACAAAATAACTGAGATAACTTTTTATGTCTGTTCAGTTGATATGAAACATCTAACTAGCTTTGAGCCTTCCTTCACTGATGGTTTTCTGGTCCCAGTGTCCTGGAAGCTGCCATATTCCTTGTGCAGCTGTGACAGAGCATCATACTACACGCACCATGGAGCTGCAGGAGCTAAAGAAAGCAAAAGATCTTGAGAATTGTTTCTGCATCTTTCCTAGTCCAGGAACAGAAAATAACTGATTGAGATACTCATCAGCTTCCTCCACACAAATAAAGATGAAGCTTTTGGAGATGAAGGCATGGACCCTAAAAGAGCCTGAAGCTGAAGTGAGAGTAGAGAAAATCCGTTGGAGTGGAGCTGTCAGAAATGAGTCAGAAGCAGAGAGTTTTTACCTCAGTGCTTGTGATTAACACATGAGTAAGTGGGTGAAGCTCTCCAGGATGCAGATGGGTCTGACTACTTTCTGTCTTTAAAAGGCATGAGGCTACACACCTCCCATTCAGTTGCAGACTGAACAAATTCATGTCTTCTCAGATTCAGTCAAAAGTTCTGCAAAGAACTGCAGCAAAAAATTACTTGCAAAATGTTGCTGGGAAATTACTTGCTGTATTTTTACAGTGCCCCAAAAAAAGAACCTAAACACATCACTCTTCCCTCCTTGCAGGTCTTTCAGGTAAAAACCTGGCTATTAAAGTAGAATGGGAGTTTTGTGATCGATTTCAGTAGGACAGGATTTCAACCCTTTTTTTTTGTGTTATGAAATGTATAGATCAAACATTCTTTTCATACTTTGGCTTTGAGTCCATCTCTATCACAAACATATTTTTTTCATAGCACTTTTTACTCTGTTCAGAAAAGATCTATGCTCTTGAGTGAGATTTTTAGCTGCTTTTCTCAAAGAGACAGCTTGAGCAATAAAGAGAAAGAATCATTTCAGTGTCTTTGTACTTGGCTAAATCGGCAATATTTCACAAATAATTCAGTGGCTAATGTGAATTAGATCACTAAGGAGCTCTTCCACTTTTTTTCCAGCTCTCCAAAAAGATCCCTGCTTTTTTGAAATGCAAATTCCAGGATTCAGAGTATAAAACTAATTTATTCAGAAGTAAGTAATATAAACTATTATTTGCTAGCTACAGTGGCATATAGCCAGTAGGGCTAATATAGTTCTGGACATGGTATTTAAAAATATTTTGGAGCCCAAAATCAGAAGTGGCATGTATGGAAGTTCCTAGCAGGAGGAAGGTAGTAGATCCATGAACTCATATGGAAAAAAACAGAGAGCATAGACCTTGCAGATTGAAAGAGAAAATAAATCTATTTGTAGAATCAGTGTTAGGAAAGCACCTTCTTAAACTAGTGAGCAGAGTCTGTTAAAACAGAATTTAGGGGACATTGCGTCAATTCCGTAAATAACATTTTTAATAAATACCCATTTAGTGGGTCCATTTAAACAAAGCACATGTGACATCATATGTTTTCAAAAGGCTGTAGTTGCAGTTGCTTTACAAAAATCTTGTGTTGTTCTCTTTTCTCTGCAAATGACAACAAATAAAACTATTCACTAGTCTGCCCGATGTACGCACATTGTATTGCAACTGTAGAGCATCCACACAGTCCTTGGTTGCTATAACTGCAGAATATGCATCATTTGCTTTCACTGCTTTTAGTGTGCTTTTGATTGTGCTTGTTACCAAATCACTGCTCTCCACAGTAATGGGCTCAGTTCAAATGACAAAGATAAAGTCTATTTAGTAATTTGATGCACCTGCTGCGTGCATTAAACTACATTGTGTTTAGTAGCGTTTAGCGGCAGTCCACACGCATTTAGAAGTATAAATTTTCCTATAGAAGTAATATCCTATTTTTTTCAATTAATTTAACAGGAACTCTTTGGGAATTTCAAAGAAGAATTTTTAAGTAGCTATAAAGTATTGTGTTTGTTTATTTCAAAATGTTTGTGATTGCAAAATAGTAGAATGTTCTGTGCAATTTTGAGCTATTTTTATTATACTAGATGAAGAAATACTATTCTGTACAGTAAAACATATTTGATTGTACTATAAAATGTCTTGTACTTGCTTTTGTGTTTGGTTTGGTAAATAAAGATAACAGTAACAGTGTGTCACTAGGCATACACTGACAGGGAACAGGAAGGATGGGGACTGGCCCAAGGTGGCAGCCAGCAGCTGGGGCAAAGCAGGCACTAGCAGGGCCCTTCCCTCACCCTCCAGCCCCTGACTGATCTTCCGTTAGCCTTGGAAGTAGTGGGAAACTGAGGTATAAATGTTGTCAGCAATGTTCTACTTGCACGCTTTTCAATACTTTCTTGACTTAACAACATTCAAAATTATGTCATCACAGATGATTTTTCTGACTGATTTCCCATGGATATTTTGCTCTTCTTTCCTTACAAATTTTGTTAGAAGGTTAAAAAATGATAGTAAAAATCCTAGGGTAGCCACGTAGAATATTGCAACTGTGACAACTGCATAGGAGCTGAGCAAATACATTTTCATGCTCTAAGACATAAGAAGCACAGCATACAAGACGTAAAATAAATACTTTATGATACACAAGTAGGAGGACTTCTGAACCTTTCAGTAATCGTAATCACAAAGTTTAAAAGAAGCACTTAAAGCATTGACAAAATATAATTTACTTTCATGTATTTTAGCTGTTGATGCACCAATGCATCACAAAGGTTCATACTAGTTCACAGTATGATATTAACACTTTAGTTGTCTCAAAAGGAGCTATATCCCTGTATTTTTTCAGCAGATTTAAAAGTGCTGAAAATGCACACATTACTGAAAATACACTTAATTTTACAAAATATAATGTGTGGAATGGTAGCTGGTTTTCCAAGATAGTGTTGATTTTTCATACTAAGTCATGTGAAACCACATCCAAAACTAGAGTAATAAGAAGACATCATTTCCCTCTGTAGTGTCTTTCCAATAGCATGCTAACTAGTGAAGTTAATAGAAAAGTGGAAATCAAAATGTTGGACTCACACCCAAGTGGAGATGATTAGCTTCTTTACAAACCATGTAAATAGGTAAGAATAGGTTTATTTTATTTAAATTTAGATTTGTAAAGAATTAAAACAAGAGGAAGCAAAAGTGCCAAAGAACTTTGAAAAACAAAGTAGATTATTGATTTCACCTTTAGGAACTTGAAAAACCTTATAAAAGTGTGACTCATCAAGGTAATAGCTGGTTTTGAAAATCAGGAACCTCAACTACTTTGTACTGATGAGTTCTAAAGAGCTATCAAAGCAGAAAGTTGGCCTGGTGATTCCTTATGTTTTAGGAATCAGTTAGTAATGAAGTAAGGAAATGGAATATATTTGCCTTGTTGGAAACTAGGTTTTGGCAAAGAATCTCATTTTCTGATTGATAAATGTTTCTGAACTGATGTGTAAACAAAAACAGTCAGTAGAGCCCATGTTTATTGAATCAAGTATTAATATCTGACAGATCTCATGAAGCAATTTTTAATGTGAATGTACTGTAAATACAAGAGAATTTTACATAGGATTTTAGATAAAAGTTATGCACCTATGAACAATATATGAGGACTATCCTTATAAAACAAGAGCACAGTATAGAAATCAGTATTTCTGGAAATTGTTTCTGAATAGAGTGATTAGAATATACATCTATCTCTGCATATAAGTTCTTACTGTGATGTTGCTATAAAAAGTTGTGTATGACACTTGTTTATACAGTGGAAAAGAATTAACTGAACAAGACCAGTCAATTTACCTCATATTAGTGTTTGGCTGAAATAGGACTAAAATGTGTGGGTTTGGTGGGTTTGAGAAAAGACTAGAAACCATTATTGGTGCTAAAGGAACTATGCAAGTTATTTGAAAGCTGAAAAAAAAAATATCTCTAGAGAGTTTTCAATTAGATTGGAATAATCAAAAGAAGATTGAGAAGTGATCTGATATCAGTACCAAAATATCTTCCAGATTAAAACATTGAGTAATTTTGCTGAAGTTCAAGAGAGATACATTTAAATAAAGGGGGTGGGGGTGTGGTGGTGGGGAAGATAACTATTTTAAAATCAAAAGTAATGGAGAAATTAACCACTGGAAGAGCCTATATATCTTTGATATCCTCAGATCAAGATATAAAACATTCTTAAAAGACTGTGTCAACCTAGCAGAATTTTTAAAGACGAATATACCAGGCTCAATGCAGGAGTAACTGGATGAAAACCAAACATCCTGTAGACTGCAGAAATTGAGGCTAGACGCTCATAATTGTCTTGTCAATCTCTAGTTCTGTATTAAACCAACTATTTATTGATAACTCTCATCTTTGAAAAGTTTTAGTTGTGCAATGAAACAGATCTTGGCACTTGGCCAAGGCCAAGAGCCCCTAAATGGCCTTCTTAAGGCTATTTTAACTACAACCAAATTGAGGATTCCCAAATCAGCTGCCAGTTTCTGTACACCTGAGAAAATAAGCAGACTAAGATTTCCAAATGACAAAAAGAGATGTAAAATACGTCAGTGTATGAAAGCCACATATTTGTGCTTGCACAAAGTATTTGCTTTCCATATTTATGAAATGCTGATCCATTTGGCTGTGAGCTCGTGATGTCTGCCAAAACTCCTGAACAGAGAAAACTGGGAACAGAATTAAAAACATGTAAATGCAAGCCATAGAAGAAATCTTAGTGGGCCAAGGTAGTTGTTGAAAGGCAATATGTAGGAGAAAATAATTTTTCTAGAAAATAAATAGGAAATTGATTCTGCTAGTTGGAGACAATCTGATTCTTTATTTTTTGCCCCGTTTTGGGTAACCCTGGGTAGTCTGAGTAAAATTAGTCATACAAACTCCTTTTAAAGGAAGAAGAAAAGAAAAAGGATACCTTTTTTTCCTTTTGTATATGTGTTGCTATGTTCCTCTACAATTACTAATTGGCAGTATGTTCTGTTTATAGCACATATTTCTGTCTAAGCCTTGTGAGACATGAGAATTGAAAGATTTCTTTAAAATAGAGACTGCTGAATTTTAAGGGCTCAGAGGACATTACGAAAACTGTTTCAAGAGGTACCTCACATCTAACCATCTTGATAAGCCTTTTGAATCATTTATGCCTGGGCCATCATCTTGACAGTAATCTCTGTACATTTAAAAATTGCTCACATATGTGGTTCGAAGATCTATATAGGTCTATATATAGGACTTCAGCTTTGCAGTGGAATAAGGGAGTAGATTTCCTTATGAGAATTGTTTCATTTATTTTAGATGGTTGTATTTGTAAAAACAAAGTGGGCTTCAGTTCGATTTTCAGTCCTTTGGTTTCTGGTACAACAAGGAATCAGGAACTTTGAAGAGGCACAAAGCTGAAACATAATAAAATAAACAAAAGAATCTCAAGGATTGTTGAATGTAAGTAAGTTTTATTTTCAGCCAGCAGCACTGTTTGCTGAGTGACTTTTCATAGTTTTTTGAGATTCTTCTCCCATCTCAAAACACTGTGACTATCCTAATCAGTTGCACCAGAATCTTGGATAATCAGCAACTGTATAGTTATTTAGAAAGCTCAGATTTTCCAAAGGAACACAATTTTCAAAGTAGTTCAACTGAATATTACCAAATGATAAAGAAATTTTAAAAACTTGTATTCTAGCAGTTGTGAAAGACATCTTGTGAACACCTACTAGAGCTATAAAATGTACTCATATTCTGAGAGATTTTTTTCATGACTCAGTCTGAGCTCTCTTTGCTCATGTTACAGATCTGTATTTTCTCATTCTTCAGTTAATAGACTTTTGGTACAAAAGGGAAAGTGATGAAGAAAGAAAGTAAATATGTTCCAGCCCAAACTGGCTTATTATCCAAGGAATTTATCTGCCATGTAGGTTTCAGTCTCTGACTTGATCAGTTAAAACAAGAACTTGAACCAAATTCTCTTACATCAAAGTGAGTACTACAAAGACAAAAGTACTACAAAGACTGGAGGAGGAATGGCTTTAAGCAGCTGAAGGAAATATAAAGCAAGTAAAAAAAATAATACAGCTACACAATGTAACCTGTCAGTCACAGAAGCATTTCAGTGAGTGCAAGAATGAGCGTTAGCTGGATCAATTTCTCATGCAGCTAATTCTTTTAAAAGCAAGAAACCTGTCAAAACAGAGCTTTAAAAATAAATGAGGTTTCCAAATGAACAGCAACATGGAGAATTCTAAAGACAAGTGGTGTGATATGAAAGATATGTCAAAGGTAAGCCACTGCTAAAAAAGAAAGGAAGTAAACAGATCTATAATAGTTACCATTTAGGTACACAGGAGAACAAGAAGACTGAAGTGGATGCCTCACTAACTCAGTCTGCCTCAAATCCGGATGAGAAGGCAATACAGATGTAATCATTCACAACTAAATGAATGTAGTTTCTGTAATTATTTAGCTATTATTTATACAAAGGAGGACAAGGGAAGGTGAATGCAGAGAAACAGCAGTGCATTGCAAAAGTATGGTATTCCGAGTGAAATAATTTAAAGGTTAGCAATATTCAGAAGGTAGCACAGTTCTTGAAGTTACTACTGATTAAATAATCCAGCACAACTTGATCAGTACAGTGCACTGAGGGGAACAAGTTCACTGGAAGACAATATAATATAGAAAAATATTGTAATGCATCTGATATTAATGTGATAATATTTCCATATGACTAAATCATGGTCTGGAGACATGGACAGGAGGAATCCAGCAATTCTTTGCTAATAGTAATAGTAATACTAAAAGTAATAATCAATTACATTTTGAAGGGAACAATGAAGCTGTATTAGTTCAGAATCACAGAAATATAGAATGGTCAGGTTTGGAAGGGACCTCTGGAGATCATATAGTCCAACCCCCTCCTAAAGCAGGTTCACATAGAGCAGGTTGCATAGGATCATGTCCTGGCGGGTTTTGAATGTCTTCAGAGAAGGAGACTCCACAGCCTCTCTGGGCAGCCTGTTCTACTACTCCATCACCCTCAAGGTAAAGAAGTTCTTCCTCATATTCAGATGGAACTTTCTATATTGCAGTTTGTGCCCATTGCCCCTTGTCCTGTTGCTGGGCACCACTGAAAATAGCATGGCCCCATCCTCTTGACCAGGGGTACTCAAACTATGGCCTGCAGGCTGGACCCCTAGGGTCCTCAATCTGGCCCCCAGTATTTACAGACACACCCCCCACCACCACCCCGCCCTGCTGGGGGGGGGGAAACCAAGCAGCTGCAGATGACTGCCTGCCACTTCATCTGCACGTCGCCCCCCTGTTTAAAAAGTTTGAGGACCCCTGCTCTTGACGCTCATCCTTAAGATTTGTATACATTGGTAAGATCTCCTCTCAGTCTTCTCTCTCCAGGCTAAACAGGCCCAGGTCTCTCAGCCCTTCTTCATAAAGGAGATGCTCCAGTCCCTTAATCATCTTTGTAGCCCTCTGATGGACCCTCTCCAATAGTTCCCCATATCTTTTGAACTGGGGAGCCCAGAACTGGACACAGCACTCCAGATGTGGCCTCACCAGGGCAGAATAGAGAGGGAGGCTCACCTCCCTCCACCTGCTGGCCACTCTTCTCCTAATGCACCCCAGGATCCCATTGGCCTTCTTGGCCACCAGGGCACACTGCTGGTCATGAGCAACCTGCTGTCCACCAGAACTCCCAGATCCTCCTCTGCAGGTCAACCCTCAGCCTATACTGATGCATGGGGTTGTTCTTCCCTGGGTGGAGGACCTTGGCCAGGTCTTCCGGTCTTCCTGAATGGCAGCTCAGCCTTCTGTTGTATCGGCTACTTCTCCCAGTTTTGTATCATCATCAGATCTGCTGAGAGTACACTCTGTCCCTTCATCCAGGTCACCAATGAATAAATCCAAGACTGGACCCAGTACTGACCCCTGGGGAACACCATTAGCTACAGAGCTTCAGCTGGGTTCTGTGCCATTGACTACAACTCTCTGAACCCTGCCATTCAGCTAGTTCTCATTCCACCTCACTGTTCACTTTTCTAGTCCACACATCATGAGATTACATATGCAGATATTATGTGAGACAATGTCAAAAGCCTTACTGAGGTCAAGGTAGACAACAGCCACTGCTCTCCCCAATATACCTAGCCAGTCATTCCATTACAGAACGCTATCAGTTTGTCAGGCATGATTTCCCCTTGGTGAATCCATGTTGACTGTTTCTGATGACCTTCTTTTCCTCCATATGCTTTGGAATGACCTCCAGGATGAGCTGTTTCATCACTTTTCTAGGGACAGAAGTGAGGCTGACCCACCTGTAGTTTTCTGGGTTTTCTTTCTTCCCTTTTTTGAAGACACTGGCTTGCTCCATTCCTAAGGCAACTCTCCTGTTCTCCATGACCTTCCAAAAATGACGGAGTAGCTTGGCAGTAACATCTGCCAGCTCCCTCAGCACTTGTGGGTACATCCCATTGAGGCCCATGGATCTGTTGGTTTCAAGTTTACCTAAATGATCTCTAACATGATCCTTCTCAACCAAAGGAGAGTCTTTCTCTCTCCAGACTTCTCGTGACTCCACAGTTTGGGAAACTGGAAGGGTGACCTTGGCAATGAAGATTACATTTAATGACTCCACCTTTTCTGTGTCCTTTGTCACCAGGGCATCCACCTCATTCATCAGTGGGCCCACATTTTCCCTAGTCTTCCCTTTGCTGCTGATGTACTTGAAAATCCCTTCTTGTTGTCCTTTACCTCCCTCACCACATATAATTCCAAAAAGAAATTAGCCTTCCTCATCATCAATTTACATATTCTGATAACATCCCTACAGTCCTCCAAAGTGGACTGTCCCTTTTTCCACATCTTGTAAACTTCTTTCTTTTGTTTCTATTTTGCCAGAAGCTCCTTTTTCATCCATGCAGGCCTCCTGCCCACTTTTCTTGATTTTTTACTCATGGGGATGCACCTATATTGAGCATGGAGGAAGTTATGCTTGAATATTAACATTTTCTGTCCCTTCATCAGCAAAGTTCCACTGACTTGAGATTCATCTTCTTTAACCAAGTTCCTATGGTAAGATGCCATTTCTTCTCATATTGGACTCAGTATCCAAATGCTTCTAATTTTTCTTAACTTTTCATTTGAGTGGCCTTAATTTGCAGATGTAAATGACCTAGTATGTTTTCTGGTGACAAGCTCTATCCATAATTATTTCTTTTGGTTCCATAATTGTGTACATATATTCTAGAAATTCTGCCTCTGAAGTGTGAGTTGTTAACTCATTCATATCCTAACTTGCAACACATTGCCATGAACATGCTTTTAAAGCTTCTACATAAGCAGCAGACTTGAAAAGCAAACCATAAACCAAAGCAATCTCAATCAACCTAGTCTAAAATAAGTACCTTGCAGCAAAGCTGAAATAAACAAGTAACAGTAAGATTGTAAAAAAAAAAAACAAAAACACCTTAAAAATCCAAGCAGTGAAAAATAATTCTAAAACCATGCTGAAACCCAGTAGAAGCATTGAAATGCCTAAGCTATGCTTTCTTATTTCATTTGGGCTTCAGAAGTCTTTTGGTCAATGAGATTTGACAACATCCTGTGGGAAGAAAAACATACTCTTGTTTTTTTCAGAATCAATTTTCAATCTACAAGGAAAAGCAACATATATGCCTATTTTAGTTAAAGTTCTTTCTTGAGTCCCTTTAATATTTCTACTTGCTAAAAGCTAACAGTCATTAGTGTTTTCATATCTTTGCTGAAGACTAATTAAGTTTTCTGCAGCTTTGAACATAGAATAGAATCCAGATTACCAGGTTTGGGTCTAGACTTTTATTTTTTACTTTTCAAAATCTAGCAACTTAGTTTTGAAGATCTGAGTGTGCAAAAATAGAGGTCAAAGCCTCTCTGAAGTATGCATATAGGTCAGGATACTAAAGAGAAAGCCAATTATGAACGGGCAAAAGAGGAGTTTCTTTATCTCTTAGACTGGAATTTCTCAAAAAAAACAGTATTAAATAAAATTGCTGAACAAAAGCAAAAGGACTCTGATTCTCATTTTCTCAAGGGATGTTTTATATTGCTATGTACTGTTGCTATTACTGTTCACTATTAAAGTGGGATTAGAGTGAAACTCATTATGAACAGCTGTTGTGTTATTAAAGATCCATCTCTTTCTAAACTGCTTATGAAGTTTACCTGAAACAATCACTGAGTAAATTTCATAAACATGCCATCAGATCCTAACTAAATCAACAGGATGTCTTCTTTATAATCAGAGAAGGTGGGGCTAATTTGACTAAAATTGAACATCTATATCTCAAGTTCTCAGCCTAAGATATATTTGCAGTCAGTACAGTCTAATGCACAACTCAATATCTTCAAATAAACAGCTAAAAGAAGTTAAAATTTATTTTGAAGAACCATTTATTCCCATTTACTATAAAGGGAGAATAAACACACTAAGCAGTAAATAGCTATGAAGGATACACATAAAATTATCATAATTTTAGTAACAGTAGAGTCATAGAAATGTTGATTGAATGCTAACTGTGGAGGTCATCTACTCAAACCTCCTGTTCAAATAATTTGTTGTCCACACTAGGTCAGGTCACCTGTAGTCTAGTGAGCCTTGAAAGCCTCCAGGGATGGAGGCTCCTCATCCCTGGTGCCTAACCAGTTTCATTGTCACTCTGCTGGTAAAACAGCTTTTCTGATGTGCAGTCTGAACTTATGAAGTCACAGTGTGTGACTACTGCCCCTTGCCACTGCCATTTTGCCATGGATTTCTTTTAGCTTTTATTTTTTTGTTGTAAAACTGATTCTAATCTTTATGTATGCAAAGTTGCTTTTCCAAAGATGTTCCATCGATAAGTGATACAGAGCTGTCTCCCTGAACGTTACCAAAAAAGACCTGTCTTGCAGAGTACTTATTTCCTTCAGACAAAGAAGTGTTTTGTAGTGACAGGCAATTTCTAAACCTGGGTAATTCAGATATCAAATATATACTGAGCATTATTTTTTAAAACTTAATAGGCCAGATCCTTCAAGAACTTCACTAAAAAAGCATGACATTTGACAGGATCTTCATTCTGAAAATATTGTTCTTTTCATCTCACCAGTAAACAGTTTACTTTTTGCTTTCTTGTCACTCTATTACTTTTTTCCAGTGGTACGGGAGTTAACAAGTAGTAGTAATATACAGTAAATGCTTTAGTATGGAGGTGTAGATCACAGGCAAGTAACAAAGGTAACACATTTGATATGAGAAAAAATATTTGGAAAGCCATTATTTACTCCAGTTTCAAGTCATAAATCTATCCCTTAGAGTTCTTTGGTATATAAGGAGGAAGAATTACTCGTTACAGTTCTAGATATAGTCTGTCATTCATTCACAACAGAGGTATTACTGGCTTTTCAGCCAAAAAGCATGTATTTGTTATTTATACAGAAAAATACTTCACTATGGTAGCAATTTATAGGCAGTCCTGTAGGATTGTTTCACTGTCCTTTTTTTCTTTAGCTTGCATGAATTTCTGCTATTTAGTGTATGTGCTCTGATTCTTTTTTCAATATAATTGTGTCCTGGTTTTGGCTGGAATGGAGTTAATTTTCTTAGTAGATGGTGCAGGGCTGTGTTTTGGATTTGGTGTGAGAACAGTCTTGATAGGACACTAATGCTTTTGATTGTTGCTGAGTGATATTTATACTAAATCAAGGACTTTTCAGTTCCTTGGGCCCTGCCAGCAAGAGGGCTGGAGGGACATGGGAAATTGGGAGGGGACACAGCCAGGGGATATTCTATACCACAGAACATCATACTGAGTATATAAACCGGGGGAAGAAGAAGGAAGAGGGGGACATTTGGCATTGTGGTGTTTGTCTTCCTGAGTAACTGTTACACATGCTGGAGCCTGGCTTTCCTGGAGATGGCTGAACACCTGCCTGCCCAGGGGAAGTGGTGAACGAATTGCTTGATTTGTTTTCCTTGTTCACAAGGCTTTCGCTTTACCTGTTAAATTGTTCTTATCTCAAACACTGAGTTTTATATTCCTTTCTGATTTTCTTCCCCATCCCTCTGGGTGAGGGGGAGTGAGCGAGCAACCACGTGGGGCTTGGCTGCCAGCTGGGATTAAACCACAACAGAATGTAAGGTACAAGGAGAGAAAGAATAGATGTGTATATTTTAAGTATTGGAGAAGTCAAATATAGATAACATAGTTCTACCAGAATATAAACCATGGAAAGATTTCTGATTTAAATAATGCAGGAAAAAAATACACAGGAAATTATTAATTAAAAAATGATAATTCTGGTTTGTTTTTGTCCATGTCCTACAGCCATGACCTCCAGGATCAGTAGTTTACTGCTGTCCATTATCATAAGTTAAAACTGGGATTTGACTAATGCATGCTCTCTTAACTTGAGCTTATAGTCACTGGTGAACTTATTTTGACCCAAAGTTTAAATAAATGCACAGTGAAGTGTAAAACTGAGGCTATAGAATGTTTAGTATAAAGAAAAATTATTTCAATAGTCTTTTAAAAATAACTGAAGTTGAGTGCCATGCTAATTAAGGTCTCAAGTACTCACTACGTATGTTGTGTCAAGTATGTAACTAGGTTAGTGGTATATGGCTTCTACAGTTCTGTTATTAGTACAGATTATAATTAAATTTCTCAGTAAGAAATACATGTTGGACAACATTTACGTTTCATTTTTTAACAACTAAGAGACATCTGTGTTTTTAATTTCTATCCTGATTGTGCTAAATTATTTAAAAACATTATTAAATATCACCACCAACAACAGTTAGAAAGTTAAAATTAGATTTGAAAACCATGTGTCACAAAATGCATGATTAGAAGGTTATGTCAATCATAATGTTATGGCCCGCTGTCTTATGAACAAATAAAATCTGCCTATGACCGCATAAAATAATCCTTTCCATTAAGTTTTCTTTTGTTTGTCTCAGAAAAAGGTATCAAAGCTAGTGTAGCCATTCTTGCTGAAATATTTTTTTTCCTTCCATTAAAAAAAAAAAAAAAGTTGCTTTCCAAACTTCTTTCAGTGCGTGCAAGTATAGAGGTGCACTGGTGTATATTATTCAAAACAACAATAAAGAGCAGTAGACATAAATATTCCATTTAAAGGAAGCAATGTTACCAGCAGAGATGGAGGGTGGATGGTATCTTGGCTTTCTCAATCCACTGAAATAGCCAAAATTCTCTAGCTAGAAGGGGAAGAAGCATGTGACAAATTGGCACATAAGCATTCTCCATTTGAGCAAATGAGAAGTAACATCCAGAATGTGAATCCAGGAATACCATCCCTAATAGTTCCCTAGTTTCACTTCTGCTCCAGCTGCACAGCTGTGTCCATCTATTTTGAAGAGGAACCATAGGTATTAATGAAATATTTTTCCCCGTAGTAAGAACTTCTGCTTCTAGCCAGTAATTAGGGAACACAGATTGTAGTTGCATCTAGATTCATTATTCAAATTCTAGTTCATTGATAACACAAGCTTTTCTGTGTCACAGTTCAACAAAGCACATAGAACAGCATGGTACATTCTACAAAATGTGTTAGGAAAATTCAAAATTACAGTTCTTTTCTTTTTGTAGTCCCTTGTAGTGGTATCTGATTAATTTCCTTAGGTATTGGTTATTTCCCTCCTTAACTGAGAAAATAGCAGTAAACTCAATCTAAGCATTTAAATTTCTTCTTGACTGTTCTTAAGTACTTTTTCTATCACCAGCTAGAGTGAGTTTCTAGATGATTATAGAAATCAAAAGGCTTTATTCCCATAAATTTTCTGGGAGAGAACAAGTCAGGTTCTCATTAATCCCTCCCCCAAATTGCTGGCACAATTTCTACATTTGTTTTTTTCATTGTTATCTTCATCATATACAGACTCAAAAGTTGCAGCCCAAAAGATCAAACTTTTGCCATCCCATCATTTAATGGATGCTCCCCTCCCTTTTCCTGTAAATATTCTAAAACTATGGGATGTAAGAAAGAAATGACATGTTTAAAAAAATGCAACTCTATGATCTGTGG
This sequence comes from Falco punctatus, assembly GCF_963210335.1. Taxonomy (NCBI): domain Eukaryota; kingdom Metazoa; phylum Chordata; class Aves; order Falconiformes; family Falconidae; genus Falco; species Falco punctatus. The sequence continues at coordinate 104,137,477 of NC_137581.1, read as the reverse complement.
AATGCTCTATTACAATATGGAATGTAAATTTAAAAAAAGTTCCATAAACAGCCGATGTCTCACACGTAGTTGGCTTGTAAATGAAAATAAATCACAGGGCTTTTCAGTTCTTGCACATTTAAAAGGCTGTGTCTGCAGCCATCTAGAATTTAACACTGTTTCAATTGACAATGTCCATAAAAGTTATGGTAAAATTTGGAGAGCTAGCATTAGGAATAGAATATATTCTATAGCAAAGAGTCACTAAACATTCTATGACTGTAAGAGAGATAAAAGTTTCTCAAAGGAAGCGTACAAACTCTGATCTGCCCAGGAGGAGGTATGGGCACAAGGGTAGTTGTCTCTTGGAGTTGTGCTAGGAGAGCAAACCAACAGGTGAAATTGCAGTGGCATTCAGTTTTAAAGGTGTGAAGGAGTACTGGACAAACAGATAAAATGGAAGGCACCTCACAAAGAAGTTTTCAAAAGCCTTTCTTCTGTTGACTTTCATGGCATGATAGGGAGTTCTGGGAATTTTTTTCCCGCATGAATTCTTGAAGTATTGTATTGGGTCTGGCTGAGCCCCATAGCAGCCCTCATAGTGCTGTGTTTGTATAGGTAGCTAGAAAGGTGCTGATAACACACCGGTGTTTTGGCTACTGCTGAGCAGTGCTTGCACAGCATCAAGGCTGTCTCTCCAGCCTTCCCCCTCCCTCTCTTACCACTAGGCTTGGGGTGGGCAACATCTTGGGAGGGGACATAGACAGGACAGCTGATCCAAAGTGGCTGATGGGATATTACCCATACCATATGGCATCTACTCAGATATAAAAGCTGAGAGAAAGGAGGAGGGCATTCACTATTTATGATGTTTGTCTTCCAAAGCAACTGCTATGTGTGCTAAAGCCCTGCTTGCCAGGAAGTGGCCAAACATCACCTGCTGATGGGAAGTATAGAATGACATCTTTTGTTTTTCCTTTGCTTCTGTGCACAACCTTTGATATTGTTTCATTAAGCTGCCTTTATGTTGACCCACAAGGGTTTTTTTCTATCTTATTTGACGGGCATCTGGCATCCAGCTAAGGTCAACCCATCACAGGTATGGTGCATGCATGTGTGTTGGGTCATTCATAAAACAGCGTCAGTGATAAACTGTTGCCCCAGTAACTTCTCTGACAATTTTCTTTCTGTGGAGGAGAGTAATGTAGATTAAAGGGGCTAAGTTCAGTGTACTGCAATGTACCAGTCTTCAGCCTTTTGCTCACATTGACAAAAGTTCAAGTTCTCAAGCTTAATTGTCAGGAGATCAGGCTAATGAAAAGTATGTAAAGACAAGTAGATAAAACCACTTCTGTATGCAAATATATATAGTCACAGATGCACAGCAAATTCATGCATTTCTGTAGGTCTGCTGCTACTATTTTTTTTCCTTTAAAGCTGAGATTTGAGCCAGTATTTTATACACATTTTGAACAGAAATTATCAAAATCAAGAATATTGAAAAAATCCTTTTATTTACCTACAAACATTCTTGGTGCTTCTTCACTTAGGTAGAAACATCTATTTTTCTTTGTATTCTGGTTTCAGAAGTCATTACCTGTAAGCATGCAGAAGTAAACGTGATTTTTTTCCTAACTAGCTATTAGGTGAAAAGAATAAATGGAGGAACTTCTGCCATGGATCTTATTCTTAGGAGTACATATTTCAAACAGGAAGCCTTTTACACAATAGTATTTTGTAAGCATAAAACCAGTGCAATGACAATGCAGTTGCTGTAGAGTTACTGTTGATGTTTTATGAAGAATGCATGATGAGCCAGCGTACCTGTCACAGTTGTCTGCTCACTTTCAAATTAGCTTTTTATAATGACTAAAGAGAATGTTATTGAACCAAAGCAATCCAGGGTAAGTAATACTGAGGTATTAGGTTGTTGATAAATGGCCTGGTAGTACCTAGAATATTGTTTATGTCAGATGTACAATATCCACATATGCCATGTTGAAAGTAAATCATGATTGCCTTTATTGCCTCAGGAATCTGCCTTAGGAAATGAACTGCATAAATTATTATGGAGAAAGAAGGTAGTCTACTTAGTAGACTTTGAAAATCTCTTATTTCTGTGGCAACTTTGTCTAAAGAACTATAAACAAACAGACAGCACATACTCAAACCTGTGAGTGGACTATATAGCTGTAACAAGTGTAACTGTGTATCAAAACCAACTCCATCAAGCTTTCCACATCAAACAGTATGGAGAATACCAGCAGAGTACAGGCACTTGCTTCTGTCTTTGGATATGACTTTTGTACATAGTTTCAGACCCAAGAAAAATTAATATCCTTGTGGCTTGAAGTCAGTCAGGTAGAGGACTAGAGAAAAGCAATGTGTTATTAACCATCCCTGTAAGTTACTGTAAACCAAGGCAACAACACATATGTAAAAAAGAAAATACAATAAACGGGAAGGATTCATGCATTTATGACAGAGCTACTGATTAACACCTGGGGTATGATTGCATTATGAAATACCTGTTATTAGTAAAAACTTACACACATATCACAGCACTCTCAAAACTAGCCAGCTGCAACAAGGTCTTTTACCATCTTATACCAGCATACTTTTCATACAGTCCCTCTGTTGCCTTCTCCTCACCTCACCCAGGGCACGTGTTCTCCATCCTTTCTCTCTGCTTCTTTCTCCTCTCTTCTTCCTCAGCTGCTCTCTCTTCATTGGCTCTCAACCACTTAACCAGCCACAGCTGCACCTGATCTACATCAGCCAACCCACCGCCCCTGAAGCCAGCCCACAGTTGTATATTATCAATGCTAATTAACCCAGCTTCATTTCACTACACACACAGGCCTTAGTCTTACAAACAATTATACACTTTAATGGCTGACTTGACTAGCTTTCTTACAAAGAATAATGTGAATGGGTGTCAAAGGACTGGACGAAAATCAAATTATATGTGCAGATAGCTAATGACCTTCTTATGTAGTGTTGAGAATTAATGTTGTTTCATTGTTTTGGTTTCTTTCTCTTTTACCTGTGGCTATGCTTAAATTCAAAACGTGAAGTACCATGAGGATAAACTGTGAGATATAGTATTTCCTTGCAGATTAAAATAGGATTCTTTTAATAATACAATTGACAAGATTTGTATACTGGGTGATGTTACAGTGTCCTTATCAAGTATTTTAGAACCCGGAGGGAAGTAATCATATCTTCCCTTTGCTGAGGCATTTTAATGTAAATTCTTCCTAAATGCCAGGATTAATCATCTGAGATTGGCCCTTGTCATACCTTCTATAGAGGCATTAGGAAGGTTTTAATCCAAAACTACCATGCTGATAGAAGAAATGTTAGAGAGTGAGAGAAACAAGAACAGTGTATTGTAGTTATTATTTAGTAGCCCACTGGTAATTATTGCATTCAATTTTAGGTTAGCAGGTGCTATCCTGACAAAATGAAAGAAGAAAACAAAGCAAATGCAATAATATTTGTTCAGCCTTCTTTTACTAATCAGGAATGTAGCAATGGACAAGCAAAAAGGCATCACCTAGGGACTTCAGGGTAGCACATGAGATTTAATGATCATTAAACAGAAATGACAGTTGCGATGATTTTCTGACTGCCTTCACAGGAGCTGAAAATCTGATTTATTCCTATGGCAAAATTATGCTGTTCTTGGTCCTATAACTCTATAATGTAATTTCATGTTGTATCTAAAACAAGGTTCAGAATGTTTCCTTCCTTTCTTTTAATAATTTATCAAATTAGAGTAATAAAATCTTCTAATATTAGACTAATAAGGAAGAGAACAAGATGCTTTCATCATGTTAAACTTAATGGCAGCCACAAATTGAAAAGCCGTGATCTATGTAACTTACTAAGCTTCAGATTTTAGCTAGTATCTGTACTGGATACAGCCAAATGAGTACTTCCAAACTTTATGCAGCTTTCCATGTTTTAAAGGTAGTTCCTGCTGAAATTCTCAACATACAATTGCTATAGAAGAGAAGAAGTATTCAGGTCTGTCTATAGCCCTTGGATGCCCAGGCAATCAGTAGTAGCTAGGTCCCATCCATGCCTGGCAAAGTGTGTTTCTAAAGAGCAGAAAGACAATGGTGAAAGCAGAACAGCTACAATTTTAGTATTAATTGTTTTTATCAGAAACAATGTTATCTGTAGAAGAATTTGACAAAATATTTTAGCTTTATTCTTTGTTATATACTGTTATATTATTGTAGCAACACAAAATTATAGACACCAAAATTTCAAGATCTTGTTTTCTTTTATTGGCAACGAAGGTGATTATTAATCCCTTTAATGACCAAAAAAAAAACTCAGACCATAATAAGTGGAAATGTATTTACGTGGCTGGAACATAGCATTTGATATCCTAGTAACTATTCACAATAAACTATGACACTAACTTAATCACTCTAAACTCTTGAACACTGTGTTATCTTCCTAGCTCTTGGTTTATAGAAAGTTGGAGACAATGTTCTAAATTAATAATGAAAGCCCACCCATCAGGCACTGTCCTCATGATTTTTTTTTTTTCTTTAGTGATCTGAGTATCCTAAACCTGTGTAGAAATGAGCTTTTGATGGATTTTTTTTTCTTCAGTGAAGTTACTCTGGGTGCTTTTTGACTGTAGATAAACCTCTGATATTTACAAAGATTTGGAATAATAAATTTGACAATTTAGGTGTACACTGCATGAAAAATATTTTCCTGTTTTTGTTACATAGCTCCTATTTAATAAGATCGTTTCATACTTCATGCATTATAAGAAAGAGTGTAAGGCCATTATGCATTCCATGACAGTTAATACTACCATTTGACCCATATCTGGAACACTGATATAATTCAGGAAGTTCTGTACACCATCCTATTTCACATATTAGGTTTTTGGGTTTTGTTTTGGGTTTCTTTTTTGTTTTGGTTGTATTTTTTATAATAGGATTGATGGGTTTTATTAAAAAAAGCAAACTTACAACCAGCCAAAAACCTGGGTGCAGTTTACTCATCATGTAGCATAACACACTTCTCTCAGGCGTGACATGATGTCCAGTGTTATTAACAACAACATGATGTTCCCTCTTTATATCTGTCCTTTCTAGTGTGAAAAATGAATACTTGATGAGGAGAGGAGGGGGGAAGGCTGAAAAATAGATAGCTCACATTGCAGAAACTTCTTGACAAACTCTTAGAGGGGTGTTATGCTAAACCTCATGTCATGATTTGCAACAGTAGCTAATGCAGTAGTAGGCCAGCATGGGAAACAATAGGTCATATCCATGGAAGTGATGGAAGATTATTGTTTTACCATCTCTTTGCATCCTTCACTGGAATGGTGGATCCATCTGATCTTATGATTAAGAATCTAACATTTTTTGGGAAGTTTTTATCCCATTTTGTAGATTTCTTTTTGGTGTTCATACAGTGCCTAACAAAATGAGGACCAATCATATGAATCACTAATCACATGAATAATAAAAGTCAAGGGAATAGGTCTGTCTTACACAAATAAGTCCTCTGTCAAAGGTAATTTCCAGTTGTTATATCAAGTAACATCTTGTGAAGCTACAGGCTAAAACTTTTACTGAAAAAAAAAAATGTCCTTTTCAAAGACTGGGTGGAGACAAATTTAAGAGCCAACCATTGTGGAGAAAGAACTTAATTTGTTATAAATTTCAGTAAGTTTACAAACATTTCCTCCCACTCCAGCTTTCTGGCTCTCTACTCCCCAGCCCTATTATGTGAAGTTTAGAATTTTTTGTTATCCTCACAGTGTTTGACTCTTAAGAAAAGTCTTCAATAATGTTACATCAGTCCTCACAAAGAATTGGATATATGTCTGGACTTCACCTCAATTCTTTCCTCAGCTGTTTTTGTCACAAGGTATGGAAAAAAAATGCAATCAAACAGAGTATAATTTGTTAGTTTTCTTTGCTGAAGCGCTGTTGTTACATGAATTTCAATACAGAACAAAATATTTCATTATGCTCTTCATTTTCTGAAGAACTGATGTAATTCCATCTTGAAACAGCTTGTCTGATAAGACATAAGAAAACAAGGATCCTTGTATTATTCAGTGCCTGTGTAAACACTTTCATCATTTAAACCTGTCTTATTTGCCTGCCCCTGCTTCTTTTTCTGACAGGTATAGCCAACAGTTAAGAAAAATAATATGTAAGAGAGTGTGTTAGAGCAAAACTCATTCAGGAATATTTCTCTCCCACAGAATTATACTTATTTAGGTGGATTTATTTTCCATAGTTTACAGAATATCAAGTCACATCTTAATGGCTATTCAAAAACAGGGAAGTATCCTTGGCTACGTAATAAGCATAAAAAGGCAATTTTTTTACCAAGTGTATACAACAGATACTTCAAAGACATTTTTCACTGAATGTTGCCAAAGGCAAAACGTAATCTAAAGGCAAACTGGATTATTGAAATGTTAGAAAGATACCCAGCGATGTCGTCAACCATCAACTGTTCCATGACAGGCAGCCCTGAAAATAGTCAAGTCTATCCTGGTGTTGAAACAAAGATGCTGAAGGCCTATCCTGAAAAAGAATCTAGTAATAAAATATCAGTATAAGGAATATTAGTAGTTACTCATTGTGGTGTCTTGCAACAGGTGTTTTATGATGACCTTTTACACCCAGGAAAGCAAGAACATCTAATCCCTAGAGTTATTAGAAATGTTTCTTTTGCTATGTTGTACTATGCATTCAGAACTCTCATTGAAAATTCATCAGCTTATTGAAACAGGCATTAATGAAGTGAACATTTAAATTCAGACTCACATAAAAGATAATGAGCTATTTATAAAGCTATATAAAAGGGGAATGTAAAGAAAGAAGATAATGAACTGTCTGTGAAAATGAGCTTGACTGCCATGACTTCTGATCTTGTTAATGTCACCTGTGCACACAAAATTAAGATTGAAGATGTCGGTGAAGAACAAGAAGTTTTATGGTATTTGGGGAATAAAGAGATGGGTCTAGAAATCTGTGTTAGCCAGCTACTGAGATTAATATATATGGAACTGGGGCAAGATTTACTGGTTCGTGACATCCATTTTTAAAAGCCTGTATAGAATGATTCCCTTTGGGTTTCTAAACAAACTGCGAAGATAGCACTCAAAATTCAGAGAAGACTAGAATGAAAGAAAGCAGAGAGTTTGATGAAGAGGAGATACAAACTGGAACTAGAGACCCCCACAGTTTAACAGATCACCCCCCAAAACACACAGGAGTCTCATAATCTGCATAACCTGGTTATCCATGCAACCTCAAAATAAACGGATTATGCAGACATTACGACAGTACGCATAGAGTTTGCATTGCTGGCTGATAAATGCACTTCTTTGGACTTTTGTTTCTTTATTGTGTTTTTTGTGTGACCAATATTCTGTTCTCCCTTATGGATACAACTAAGCAGTTGCACCACTTGTGTGAGTTAGAGGTATATTTGGGTGATGATTAATCTCATGTTTTCCTAAGGGTACCTGTTTTTGCACATGAGACAATTGTTCAGGTTATCTGTGAAAATACCAGTGGAATTGGGAAGCAGTTTAACCACTTCCCCAGGAGCCCAGATGCTCTATCTGTCTGCTTGGGAAAACATGGGTGTGATTGTAGTTGCCAATATTTTCCAGTTCTCTATGTCACCACAGTGTTAATGGAATCATTTTACTGTGCTGGGAATCCACATACCTCGAGGTAAATCTATAGGCATATCAGTTGAATGCTTGCTTTAGAACTGCTTTTAAAAGGGGACTCAGAGCTCAGTAATTTAGAGCCTTTTTTTGACTGTTTTGTGCTATATTTGGTTTCCTCCAAACTGGATTAGCTGCAGGATTATGTTTGCCCTTATCCTGTAAAAAGACAAAACCAAAATCAAAACCAAACAAAACCCAAAACCAGCTCTGAATAGAGTTTTCCCTGAGTTCAGCTGAGTTCAGCCTGTGTATAGTTCTGGTCTCAATACTCCATGGAGGACATAACAGAGGTAGAGAGAAGGTACAGGACCATACAAGAAAGAGCAGTTAGTATGATCAAAGGGAGGGAGTAGCTTTACAAATTAAGACTGATAGGTCTCAGTTTGGAGAGAAGAAGGCTAAAGGGGATATGCCTCAGGTTTATAGTGTCATGAAGGCAGTAGATAAGGTGAATGCCAAAGTGTTCTACCAAATCCCACCACACTCTAGAGCTTTCAGAGAAACTAGTCAGAGATTAAAAACACACTTTCCAGACTTGTACTGATACTCCCCAGGGGGAACTAAGAGGGTGGCTGAGCTGGGTTTAGCAGGCAGTCCTCGTGGGATAAATAGCCCCCAGGAATATGGGGAGGCTGTAGGGGCAGCCTGCACCCCTTTCCCTAGGAGCAGGGGCAAGGGAGAAGGCTGCGTAAGAAAGTACATAAAGATGGTCCAAGACAGAGAAGGAAACCCTGGCATAAGTTTCTCCCAACAAAGATATAGGGATGATGATGACTTGGTGCAATTTCCCCTGTACCCAGTTTTTGAGGAAGACTGATACTGTCAAGCACAGGATACAGCAGGACATCGGAAGGGTGAGCATAACACAAGGAAGAGGGTTGAATACTAGGAAGGGCTTTTTAAAAATATAACTAATTGTAACTATTGTCATTAAAGATTTCCTGATTTTGATAATTTGAACTACTAGAAAATTAAAACATTAATTGAACTGTCTATAAATTATTGACTCCATATATGACACATTCCCTTTTTGCTCATTTTAAAGGTTTGAGTGTGACACTGCCTCTCCTCTGAAACTCTTTCTTTTGGAAGTATGTGAGGGAGAGTCTGGTGGTGATAGGTGTTGTCTCTCTTCAAAATGTGACCCACGTGCACCAAAGTGATTTAAGTGGCAGCTGCAACACATGTCTCTGGATACTGTTAAAGGTAATTTGGTCCAGGTGCTCATGACTGTGGAGGTGGCTATAAAAATAATGGTGATTGCTGCAATCCTGTTCTAGCAGATGCATTTGATTCTTCCTCTTGGTGTAGGAAAGGTGGCGCAGAAAAGCCTCTGCAAGATCTGCTGCTATGCTCAGGGGGCCTTTGCACAGACACAGAGAAAGTGAGGAATTGGACCTTGTAATTTTTATGGGTTCTAGAGCCTACGTGGGTATGGACAAGCTAATATGGCCAGGCTGACGTGTCCCTTCTAAGTAGCTGTCTTGTATAGAGCAGTAGTGTTGTGACTGCGGGAGGCAGAGTACTGGGCTAGAAAGACCGGTGTTCAGGGTAGTAGTGAATTTTTTATGTTTTTTCTCCTGTTTATACCTACTCTAAATTTAATCAGTGCAGTATGTTAAGACATGTTAAGTTCATAACAGGAGCTAAAAGGGACATCAATGCCATCTGTTATGAGATCTCAAAATATAAACTTGGCTATTTTCTAACTGGCCTGGGAAAATACCTTGGACACATAAGTGTATAAAGCTGATTACTCAAGAGAAAAAAGAAAAAAAGTCTTGAAATTGGAAAGTTTATTTCCTTCAGTATAGTTGCTTTCAAAAACAAATGCAAATATGTCTTGGAAAAAGAAATTACTGAAAGCATTTAGCTGAAGCTTGGCAGTTAAAAGTACTTACTAGGAAATTAAATATATGACATTCTAAAACTATACTTAAGCTGTCATGTTGGTGTAGTTTATGTACTAAAATCAGACTTCTGGCTGGTCAGCTATTTTCAGGGGAATCAATTCAGAACAGGTGGCCTCCTTGATTTTGTAAAGTGAAAGTCCTTTAGTTCATAAGTAGAGTCCTTGGATAGGATACTATTTGTGGTCTACTGGTGTTTTAGTTGTTTAATATATTAATTACCATGGCCTTTGTTTCTCCTTAGGTAAGTTACTGGCAAAATAGCTATCTGATGGACACTGAGATTCTTAGTTACCTTTCTTAATAAAAAAGTAGTCACATGCATTTGAGGAATTTTAAAGATAAATTAACATATTGTCATATACATAAATACAGGAACACACACAGAGACATACATATCCGCATACACCCCTACATATATAGAGAGACAGAAACAGGGAACTCACCACTTTCTTCAGGAAAATTTAGTTCATTTGCCTTGTTAAACAGAGTTCAGTTGTGGGGATTTTGCTCCCAGTAATCAACTACTATGGTAAGGAACCCACTGTCTCCTTTTCATTAGTCTGTGTATAGCAGCAGAGTAATAAGAAATAAAACAAAGTCCTTGAATCACAGTGTTTTTCTAACAATATAAAAAAAAGTTACTTGAGACATTAGCATGCAGACATCAAGCAATGTTCATATTATACATGTTGTAGTGACATTGATGCCCATGTATTTCACCACGGTGGGTTTTTTTTATTTATTTCTTCCATTATTTTGGAAGAATTTGTACATGTGGTCCTTGGCTCTGTGAAAAACGAATTGTCCTAGAAGCTAACAAAAGTGCCTGTGAGTTGGGAAGAACTGGTTATGAAATAAATGGTGAGGGTTTATCAATAAGAACGGAGGAATAAACCAGATTAAGCAATTAGAATTAGAACATTCTAGTCTAGTGGCTATAATAGTAGTTTTATAACTAGACAGTAAAGACACTTTTTTAATCCTACCTTTCTCAGACAATAAGTGCTCCACCACAGGTACAGGTGATTACACAGTTTAGAATACAGAATTATCTTCCCTGGAAAGCTAGCTGTCTGAAAATAACATTAAAAGAACCCAGTATTAAGTATTTCACAATAAGTTATGTTTCTATATAATTGTTTTAACAATATTGGAATAGTTTGTTCTTGTTGTTTTATCATTCATTATGTATTTTGTTGTTGTTGTTATGGAAATCGATGTTTTGTAGACTTATTATTTCAGTGGGACTTTTTTGTGTTTTGTTAGTTTTCATAGAAATTATTTTTAAATAGTTTTATAAGTGGCATTGGGTAGAGTAGCTTTTATGTGAAGATTATCTTAGAGCCCAAGGAAATTGCTAAAACAATGAAAAGACTTACCAGAAACCCAAAAATTACAAAGCAGCATGCTGAAAGATAAGAGCTGGCAGAAACTAGATGACAAACTGCTGCTCAGCAGCTGAAAGTCTCCTTCGTGTCCCTCCCCTGTGCGTGACAGCACCGGCAGCATGCGGCTGAGTGGGTGCATCAGGGGACATGCCTGGGAGCTTGTTGGATGCAGCTCTGCATTCTCTATCGCATGGTTTCTCTGTGCTCCTGATCACCTATGTTGTCTCAGGGAGAACAGAGCTATGTGAGACCCTGGCATGTACTACAGTCAATGAGCATCTGAAAGCCTTCCTGGTGCTGACTCTGACCTGCCACAAAGGCCCTGCTGCCACCTCCCCAAAAGTGCTGCATGGGGCTGCGTGGGACCAGGGGAGGTGAAGGGCTGTGTGCCCAGGTGCCTTCCTATTTTCTCATTCCACAAAATACTGTCAGACACTAACTAACAAAAAAAATGATGCAAGATGAGTGAGATCCTGAACTCAGAAACAGAGATTAAAACATTAACATTTGAAAAGAATGGCATTTTAATTTGTCGAATGAGTGACATTTTCTTTATGGATTCTTATGCAATCCTATAATAATATATCAGAAGGTAAAAACTGTAATATTTTACATAGCTCTAAAAAGTGTTTTAATGTTTATTCCAGGTTGTTGGATAAGTATTTCCTATGATGTTTGAAATGTTTACTAAGTATACATATCTGCTATTGTTATTGACAGTAACTGCAATCAAAACAGAAATTTTGTCTTAAAACATGCTTTAATTTTTCAGTTTTCCTTTTTCTTTTACTTTCTCTGAGAATCAGGAGGCAAAGACAAAAAATAATCCTGAAAAATAATTTATTTTTATTTAGAAAACCCAAAACTTACCTGGAATTACTTTTTCTTTTCTTTTTTCTTTTCTTTTCTGTTCTTTTTTCTCATCTCTTTTTGTTCTGACTATAATTTTTTTTAATGACAGTAATATTTTATTTTGGTTTTGCTTTCTTTCTTTCTTTCTTATGTTGCAGAGATAACAAATATAACCTTTTCTGTAGACTGGCACAAGCAACGTGTTCTTTTACAGGAATTCAGCGAAGCTTTATTTAAATTTATCTTTACATCTTGTGTTTCCCCCCTAATTTGTTTCCTTTGAAGAAGTTCAGATTGATTTTCAAATTCAGAAACATGATATTTAACCAGATTTTTTTTTTTGAGATGAGCCATTGCAGGTTTTGAAAAGATCACTAGAATTAGAAAATGACATTTCAAAGCATACAGCTAATGGTTTTAGCTCCACTAAACTGTTTCAGCTCCACATTTCACTGTAAACTATTGATTTTGCAGAGATCCACATACCTATAATCTGAACTTTTCATATAAAACAGCGTTAGAGCAGAGGCATACATAGGAATCATAGTTTTGAGATTGCTTTAGCATTTGAATTTACTTATCTTACGAATGTTATTTCACATGAATCTTCACTCAGAGAAGTCAGAAAGAAGAAACATGATATTTTTGTTCAGCCAAAATGTTGGAATTATGTCACAGAACCAGTTTTGGTTAATCACAAGGTGTAAATTTAAGTTGTAATAATAATAATAATAATACAACCCCAGTAACGATGAAAATGCAATGGAAGGGACTTGTCTAAAAAAGAACTACCTTAATGTACTATTATGGTTAAGAATTGTTTAAAATGAGAATGCAATGTAGATAAAATAAGACATAAAGACATCTAACAGTTGGGTTTTTTCTTCAAATCTTTTCCTAATGTGATGTTTCTTAATACTGCACTCCACTGAGATAAAGCAGTACTTTCCTTTTAACAGGAAATGATTGGCTTATTGTGAACTTGTGCAATCACAGCTACACGTACTTTGTATTCTCTCTGTTGTGCAGAACGGAAGGTCTGTTTTTATTTTTCCTGATTATTGTTTCATCTTATTCAGATTTTACCCCATATTTTTTTTTACTGTATTTACTTTATTATCATCTTACTGGTTTTCACTTGCAATATTATGTAATTTCCAAATCCTAGGAAATTATGTTGGCCAATAATGCTTTTTTACATGTCTGCATTCAATAAAGAGGAGGAAATGCTTTTAGCTTTGGGTTGATACATTTCAAATTACTTAAAATAACTTGGATGACAGTAAAGGCACTTACTGTCTAATCATCATGCAGTCTGAATGCTGTCTCCAGTTTAGTTATCATTTTCATACTAGTAAGTGTCTGACCTTACCCGTATGCAAATGGCTATGCAGAGATGAAACTAGTAACTAATGCTGGATTTTATCTTGATAAATTCAGGCTGCATTCTAGTGTGATGTTTTGTACATGGCTAGAACCTACTTTTCAGATCAGTTCAAAAAATAGCAAATGGAGTATTTGCTGCTTCTTTGATTTTTGAAGATATATTTCTCATGGCATAATGACATTAAAAACTTGAGAAGATTCTGAACCTATTACCACAGAAATCAGTGATAAAGCTCCTAGTGATGATACGATGCAAACACATGGATTCTGAACACAGTAATAGAAAAGCTGCGGGAGAAAACGAAAAGCAGTAGACATAGAAAATAATTCAGCTGAGGTAGAAGTTGAGTTTTGAGTTTTTATTTTGAAGCTTTAGGGAATGGACAAAACTTGATACTAAATTCTGAAAGCAATGATACAGTAATTATGGTATTTTATCAAATCTATACAATGCCACAATGACTGGAAGGCAACACCTAAAGACATTTAGTCTGGCTGTAATAATATTCAAGACTTCAGGAGAGATTTTGAGTTTAAAAATAGTTGAAGAAATTAAGACAAACTCATCACTTTATAAGACCCTGGCAAAACCATTTTGGCAACTCTTTAAAACTCATTCTTGCCCAAGAAAGGCTATTTCAGAGTGGAACAGATGCAGGCAAAGAAATAAGCAGAAAGGAAAGCCTTTTAATGGTTGAAAATGTACTACTTTTTATTTTTTTATTATTTAGCAAAAAGAGACGGAGATGTTTGTGGCCTGTTATATGTTGGGTAAAAGGAAAGTGAGACAAGCGGATGAAAGCTTTGTTAAAAGAAACTATTAACACAAGAAAAGAAAGTTAAATTAATTTTATGTGAAAATGAATACAGGTTTGTAACCACCAGAGCAGTGAGACTTTACGAGAATTGCCTGCAAAAGAACACATTAAATATTGGGCTTTTTTTGTGTAAAGGACAATATTACATGTTTATTTGTAATAAGAGGTGGGGTGTGTGTGATTTATGGATGTGAGATGATGGGAAATCTACTTTTTTACATCTCATTGAGGTCTGTTCTAGCAAGTTGCTGATGTGATGGCAAGAAAAAAAAGAAACATATTTCTGAAAGCTCTTTTTGTTTGATAAATCACTGATGTTATTGCTCCAAGTTTGGCGTACCATCAGGGCGTGACTTAAATAGAGGATCTGTAAGGAGTTAGGCAACAAATACATTTTTACAGTCTCTATCTGAAAAAAATACCCAAAATTATTCACTGTTACCGTAGCAAATTTGGAACTAGGGAACAATGGCTGGGTGGCAAGTTGTTCATTTGTTCTGATCATGTATGGTCCAGTATTATAAACAATTTCCACCACTTCCAAGGAAGAATTCCTGGGGCTAGGAGTGCAGAGAATACACTGTGCAACTGTTCTGTGTCCCTCTGTGGTACAAGTGTGTTTACCCTCGTGTTTCACCAGACTTACTCTGAAACTGCATATGAAAGGTGAGTTCCATTTGCTCCCGTTTTTCCCATTTGACCAAAAATGCTCATTTATTCATCTGTTTTGAAGGAAATTATATACATTGTATTCAACTGAACTGGCAGGGCATCATAAATTATTGTTTAGCTTAGGAGAAATATACTGTTGAATGGATTTTTAAGAGGGATATATTCTGCCATTTCTAAGCCTGATGCTCCTTTGGCAGCCAAAAATAATAATTGACAAGAAATCTGATGCCATTAAAAATAGTCATATATATTAACTTCCTTCACTAGGAAAAAGTCTGGTTGTTTTTTTTCAGCATCTTCAATATGATGATCATATATTAAAAAAGACATTTTTAAAGCCACTTCTCACCTCCTTTATTATTTTTACCATCAAAACAAACACTCTTATGTTTAAGATGAAAGCAAAGTATACTTCTGTTTATCATTCTGAAGAACTTTTCTTTTTTTATATATAAGCTTTCAATTGCTAAGTACTAATGTTGAAGTTTTCTTTCAGTCAAAAGTCTGAAAATTTTGGGGACTTATACGTTAAACTTCAGGCTTTAACAGCATTCAGCAACCCAAGGCAGTAGAAACACCAATGATTTATCCTATTTTTCACACATGATCAGAAGACTTTTAGGTTTGCTAGTGATATAAAATTATAGTGTTACATTTTCACAAGGGATGGCTGCTAATGAGAAGCCAGGGTTATGGACAAATGACAGTAGTGTTTTCAGCTGCATTACTCCCTAAGACTTTTCCTTGTTCCTTATGTTCAAGGCCAAAAAGTTGAAAAGTTTTGGCTCTTGCTCTGTATACCAGAGATAGAAAAGGAGCTGCAGACAGACTGTATGTTAGCATCCTCCATTGGGAAGGGCATCAATATAGAGTGCAATTAAATACATAGTTTATCTTATTGCTCTTACATTTAAAGGTAGGCACATTTCTGAATACCTAGTAACTTGGGCACATGAGAATTACTTCCTTCTACATTTCAGATTTTAAATCAGATGTCTTAGTTTTGTGGGAAAGTCATAATCAGGGTAGAATCTGCTTACAGTTCCACATTATTCAACATTAATTTGATCTCTTTCCAATTAATATCAAAGGTAAACTACCCAGTTAGTCTGTGGGAATAATATAAATTTTTTTCCTAATGAACATGAGAGGAATATAAATAGAACTTCAGTATTAACTGAAATTAATAGAAAAAGCATAATCTAAGTAGGTATGTTGAATTAATTAAGATTTTTTTTTTTCCTTTTCATTATGACTATATGGCTGCCTAAATACATATTATATGTGGTCAACCAACCACTGATCTCACTTAATTTTTTCAAAGACTCATGTTGAAGGATCTTTTTTTAATTCAACCTATGATAAGTACCATTAGAGTTTATGGGAGTTGTAGGTACACATAGTAAAGACAGCAAAATACTTATTATTTCCTTAGTTTTGATCTGTTAAATTATTGGCTAAGAAGCACTGAAAATTTTGTCAAGGTTCATTAGTGAAATCACAGAATAAAACATGAATGTAAGATTTTCTGTTATTAGAAGAAGCAGTATATTATGTTGGAATATAAACACGTGTCAGTAGTCTTAAGTAAATTTTATCTTGTACCTTTACTAAAATAATTTCACTTTCAAGTTTACTAACTGCTTTAAATTTCTTGTAACAAAAGTGTTGAGACTTTCCCATCTTTAAAGACGACAGCAGTGCAAATGCTTGTGATGGACTGAGGTTTTAATTCTACATACTTAAAAATGTAGAAACCGTATTTCTTCAAATACTGTGGTAATTTAACTTCCCTTTTTCTTTTTTTATTTAACTTTCCTTTTTCTTTTATTTTCTTTTTTTTTCTTACCCCATATGAGAAATAAGAGATATGGAAAAATAAGATTTTCTGACAACTTCTCCTATAGGTTATCTTAACGTTAAAATCCTATTGTGATACAGTGAAGTATAGTCCTGAGAACTATTCCTTTCCTCTGAAAAGAATTTTTTGAATATAAAACAACTTTAATCACATTTTTCATAAAAGCATTTAGAAATATTATTTGGCACAAGATACCAATCTTGATGGAGCTGGAAACCAAAAAATGAACTAAACCCAACACTATAGAATTAATGTCTAAGTGTACCTACTGGCAAAATTTTCCTAATCTTTGTTATAGCTGCCTCATGCTCTATTCCCTACGACCCAGTGATAGGATCCATTTTTAAGATTTTGAAAAGCAGAGAAAAAAACATTTTCGTGGCCATTGTGAGTTCATTTTTAATATAGAGAAAGCTGAAAATAGTACAAAAAATAATTTGTGGCTTCTAAATTTTCTTTAACAACAAGAACAAAGACTATTTGGTGGAACTGATGTTTACAAAGCCCCAAGCATCCAGTATTTTTATGAATCCTGGCCATAAGAGTAATAATAATGAAGTCTGTGTATTTGTTTAGCTGATACATTTGTCTCGGTCCCACTAAGATTCATATTGTCCTTAACAGAGTAAGAATTTTTCATCTGATACTTAATTTTCTCTTTCAGTAAATATCTTTTAATTATTTTTGTGGTTTCATTTTTTCATTGACTGGTTGTCTCTGGATGCTCAGAGCAGGGCAATACTATTTGTTAATGGTAAAATTGCCATTGCTATCATAATTTCTAATAATGAGCAAACTAACCATACCTGCCCTGACCAGCTCAGTTCATCTTCCTATACCTCTCATTTTGCAAAATGCAAATATGCAGGATATTATTTGACATTTAAAAGAAAAAAGGTGGCAGACAAGGTAACTGTATTAATTGATATTGCTTTAATGGAAACAGACTGCAACTCTTAAATAAAAATTTTTACTTAAATGCAGCAAATTAATGTGAGCTTAATTTAAAATGAATAAATTGTTTCTACTATTCCACAAGGAATACTAGGTAGCTTTGTTTTCATTATTGTAGGTTTCTGATGTTAAAAATATACAAATTAAGAAAGTGTCAGCAGTATGTGGGAAGGCTGTAAGTATGGAGTTAAACTAATCATAATTTGAAAGGCTTGTCTTCCTTATGTCAGAGTTGAGCTTGCAGTAGTCAGTATTTTTTTCTTTCGTTATGGTAGTGGGAAGATAGTGAGATTACTTTATTTTCTGCAAAAAGATGCACAATAAATGAATTAACAGATGAATGTGCAATATTTATACATAAAAATCAGCCTAACCTGGAAAAAGTTTAATAACATGCATCAGTGGTAGACCGCACATTGGGGAAGTTATTCACAAGTACTCCTAGACATAGTCCTGAAGAAAATTGCCTGATGATCACTGCTGGGCTTGGTAATATGCTGAATGATTCTTTTAAAGAAAGCTTCACTTACATCACTGTGAAAAGAGCAGAAACCTAAAGGTCTGAACTTGTCATGAGCCCTGCTTGCTTTTGAAAGTTTTCAGCTTCTTCATCCACTCAAATGTCCTGTTCTCTGAGACTGGAAGCTGGATGCTGCCCACTGCTCCCTTGGCATCTTTTCCTACCCCTTTTCTGTTCATGATCTAAGATATATTATCTTTTGCTGGGACATTTTGAAGGCTTCATCAGCCTATATTTGTTGTTGCAGTTGAATCTTCTGTCTTGTTGGTACATGTGGATTATATGCTTTCCTATTTGAAAACGTTTATTCTATCTTGAAAGTCCCAGAAGAAATTTTAATAGTTGACCCTTCGGACATGTGTGTGACTCTAGAAGCATATTAATTTTGTTTCCATAGGAGTACTGTAGCTTTTAGCCTTATGTGACAATACCAAAGAGAGGTTAGTTGGTTGTAATTAGTGTTTCTTTAACTAGGTCATCAGAGCATAAAATCTAACTTCAATGGTAATTAATTGGCACTTAAGCAAATATTCAAGAACTCCCTTGCTAATCTTATAAAGGCATCAGCTTTGCCTGTAATTATCAAAGCCAGGTTTACTCCATTCTAACAAATTTGGAAAACATAGCTCACAATGTGTATTTCACTATGGTTTTGATTCATTTAACAATGTAGCACAGAGAAGAATTTCAAAGGCATTTATAAACTTCATTGGTTTTGATTTAAAATTATCATTAGTAGGTCACACTTTATGGTTAGATTCTACTCCAATATTCTACCAGTCTCTACTAAAGGCCTAAAAACATCATAAATTCTTTAAAATATAACTCAAATAGCTAGTATTACAAACCTGGTTTAATATATTCTAACTAATTCTTAGGAGACACCAGAGAAATAACCACCCTAGCTATTATTCAAGAGTCATTACATTATGCAAAAATATACAGTTATTTTTACTCACAGGACAAGATACAGGTTTTCTGTTTTGTTTTGCTTTTTTTGATACTAAGACTGTGAACAGAAACAAGAATTGTATTACCATTATATTAATGGTAATTAATTTACTAGCTACAGTGGTGTTGAACTTATTTTTTGCCATTACTAGCAGAAGGCCACAGGCTGTGTGTAGAAATCATTCTTCTTTGTTCAAATCAGCCAGTCTCTGTAAAGACTTGAAACAGTCTAAAGAGGGAAGAAATTGGGCTGAGAAGGTCTATCCAAAACAGGAACAATTCAATGAGTGCTGTCTTTCAGTGCTTTTTTGCTGTATTGGCCACTGAGCTGAGCACTTCACATAATTAAATCTTCCAGTGTCTGGTAGGCAGCCAAACACTTCTATTCTTCATACATTTGCTATGACTTAGGGGCATCCAATGAGGCTTATGGCATGAAAAAGTATCGGTGATTGTTTTTTCCAGCCTTATGACCACACAGTATATTAATATTAATGAAGTCTCTCAGATTCATCCTGCTGATGCAAATCCAGAGGGATACAATGCCTTAAGTCTGCCACCAGTATGAGTTTCAGTATTTAATAACCTCAGAACTGGAGCCAATCCCACATATTCTTCCTAGTAGTCACAACTGTAGCGAAGAAGCTGAACTGGTTTTCCAGCATTTAAAATTCTTTTGTAAAATGTTTTTGTTTGGTTTTTTTTATTTATTTATTTATAAAGAAATATTTCAATTTTTAAAAAATATAGTTCATTCTCTGTATAAATGTACATGTTAGTAGATTAATAGGAGCATCCACTTACCATGAAATATACAGAGTTAACTTACTTTCTAAACCTGTTTATCCTCTAATTTTGGCTTTAGTGTCCTGTGCTAATCCTTTGGGAAAAACTGCAGGTACAAATAAGAACAACATTTGACTTAATTTCCTAATTTCATTAGATTACAAGATGGTTTTGGGAAACATTTTTGGTATTACGAATGTCTCCAGGTTTTGATTGAACAAAACTGGGTTTTTTACAGGTATTAAAACAGAATTGATAGACATAAAGGATCAGACAGTTGTATCTAAGACAGTTTGTTAGCTGCCAGTTCATACCTGTAAGTCAACAATTTAATGCTTTTAAGATTCCAGCATATATTTAAGGCTTATCAACTCAGCCAATTTTTTAAAAGTCAGTTAGTATCACAGGCAAGCTTAGGACAGAACCAAACAGAACAAAAGCAAAAAAAAAAAAAAAAAAAGTGTGCGCTAAACTTTACTTGCTTCAAAAATATGTACAACTGAGATTTTACATTTTAAAATAAGGTCATGCTTGGCTATACATTTCCACAAAATTTAACATGAAGCTTTCCCAAATATATGCACAATAATATGAAAATGTGATAGTTTTTTTTTTTTCCAAAGAAAACTATCCAAGCTTTGAAGTCTAAAAAAATCCCATTTAGCATGGAGAGATTAAAGTATCTATGAATAACTACACAAAACTTGTAAATCTGACATTCAAAATAAAAACACAATTCACTCTCTTGGCATAAATCAATTGGTGTGCAAGACCTTCCTGGGAGAAGCAGAGAGGAGGGGAGAAAGAACTTTGGTAAGTTGAAGAGATTTGCTGTTTTCAAAAATGAGTTAACGAAAAACCAATATTGAGGATGATGAAAAATGAAGTTATGACATCTGATGACGGGCAGGACCTTCTGTTAACATTCACTGATATTTAAAATAAACCAGGTGTCAGCCAGGACATCTGCAGAAGGCACGCATTCAGTTGTCACTGAGGAGGCTCAGCAGTTCAGTCCCACAGGCTCCTTTTCCTTTAACATTATTTGCTGCAGTTTCTATTCATGTTTGCAGTTTATTTCAACAAAAGAAGCTGTGGGGTTTTTTCCTTTGTCCCTCTGTTTTTTCTCGTTATATAAACCAGATTGGAGGACTGTTTGAAAATAATGGAGGAATTGTCTGTTTATTTTACAGTCAGTCTCTGGTTTGTACTGTGCCCTTAGGTCACACTCCTGTTTTCTAGAAGCTATGGTCTTGTGGAGTCTGTTACTTATAAATTATGAGAAAACAAATACATTTTCAGTCATGAGGCATGTACTTTTCTTTCTTTTTGAAATATTTATGTGAACAGAACTTTGTTGTAAATATATTTCTAACTTCTATTACAGGAAGGGTTAATATTTACATAACACCAAAAGTCACTTTGGGGATAAGATGACTAGAGTTACAACTTTTCTTTTTAAAAATTAATTTTTTATATAGCTGAAAACTGGCTTTGAATATGCTGAAGTTTATTTCTTCTGACAGAATTTTGGTATAGGTATTTCTAATAATCTACTGCTTTGAAAACACCAGTTAGTCTTAGTGCACTGTTAGAGACACTGTCTACACACTTTTATTTTGTTACTACTATAACTTTTGTGCTAAAGGTTTGAACTTTGTGATGTTGAAGGATGTCAAGGTGTTATTAGAGACAACATCTTAGCAATAAAAGTAAGCCAAATAAAATTATTTAAAGTACAGAACGCCCCTTCTAAGATAACATTACACTAATACTCTGATTTCAGTAGCGAAGCATGTAGGATGCATGCCCAAATTTGTGATTAGTAAAACCTGGGGTTTATGATCAACCTTCAACACCCCGTTATTTTCAATAATAGTGTATGTAAATAATTTGGATTGTTCACAAGTGTAGCCAACTATATTTAAAAGTGTCTGCACTGAAGACAGCATTTACTGTAGAGATACATGAATTGTATTTCCTCAGGTAGCCAGAAGCAATACAGCTTTGACAGCCTGGAGCTCAGAGTGGTTTCATTTACACAGTTTTCTGACAGGTTCAATCAACTTGCAGGAAGGTGCATTGTCTGTAGTGTGCAGTGTAAGTTAATAGTTTGGGATATATGTATGCACCAAAGTCAATTAACTTTTTAAAGACAAAGAGAAGTGAAACAGATGTGGAAAGGGTAGGGATAGGATTCAGTCTCTTACAGGGGATGTCCTTCAACCCTTTAAACTAGAGCCAGTCTGATGCCACATGTTCCAGTTTAAGAAAGCTTTTAGTGTTCTATCTGCCTTGCATGGTCCCTCTGGGACAACAGTGAGTTTCATACTGTACAATTTATTTATTTAAATGAGCACTAGCCTTAATTAATATCATGTGATAGAAATGGAGGAATCATCATTATTTATTAATTTTTCAGTAAGGTAATGAACTTCACAGAAATATGTGGTGTGAAATATATACACCTCTATGTTTTGAATATGGCTTCTCAGAGAATGCAGTTTCTTAACACTTTCTATTCCTTCACTTCTTTATACCTTTCATTTTCATTCTAATAGTGGAATTTTTCTTAACTACTCAGTGGAAGTATAATAATTAATGAGCTGTTTCATTGTATATAAGGGCTGTATACATAGAAATAAATATAAATATATGACATGTAGGTTATATACACCAGGCTAAATAAATATTGAAAATTTATTTAGCCATTTCATTTCTCTGACTTGAAATAAAAGCAGTTCATGTAAGTCCATTCTCTGGTGTGTGGGCTGTTAGAATGGCCTGAATTAAAAAAAAAAAACAACCAAACAAACAAAACCCCCAAACATCACTAACACCTAACTTCTGTGTGAATTCACAAACCCTATTTATATAAACCAAGAATAAACCCTAAATTTATACTCTCAATTTACTCTAAATCTATCTGCTCAGGTCAGTGCTAAAGAAAACTACCAGTATGAAGCTCAGGCTTTCTGAACTTAAAATTAAAATTTACTTCATTTTGAAGTCAGGATGAACACTGATGTTTTCCTGGCTCTGTTCTCAATATTGACTCTGTCTTCCCGCTCTGTATTGTCACTGTCATTAGTCTCCCTCCTTGAGAGGTATGCCTGGCATTACCCATGGGCAGACAAGTCTCTTGAGCAGTTAGTTCCATGGCGATTGCTTATAGGACAGTCTGAATAAGTTTTGAAAAATACCCGTGGGCTCTGGCTAAGACGCGCAGACTAAGAGAACTGCTGCAGTTGCTGTAATAATATAGAAATGTTGTACTACTGTTAGCAGAGTTGCTGTTGTCTCACATTTAACACTGGGCTAAATTATGATCTTTTATAAATGAATTAAATGCTAATGGCCATATCTTCAACAAATGTAATTGTGAAGGAATTCACTGTATCTATCACTGCTTTGGGGAGGTACTTTGTCAGGTGGGGTTTTGACAGCACTGTATGATTTCTCTGAATCACATGTAGGTATCTGAAAACCTCTGAAATCATCCTTTGTATTTCACTGTTGGGCCCCAAGTGAGCAAGATGTTTATACAGATGTTTAACCTGAAGCATCTTTAGAACGCCACTAGCTTCACTGGGATTTCCCATTTGCTTGTAATTTAGCTATGAATTGGAATAACTAGATGAGGGATTGAGTGAAAAACAGCTTTAAAGTATGGTTCATTAATAGATAAAACTCTGCAGTAGCAGAATCCTGTAGATCGAATCCAAAAAAACATAACTGTAATTATGTGGGAAGTGCTATGCAAGGAGATGTTTTTAAAAGATGAGATCTACTGAACCTCCTCCATCCATATTATTATCACTGGCAAACAATTTTTAGTGTAATGTTTGTAATGGAGTACACTGTTTTAAAACATTTCATTCTATACACTTTCACATGGGAGAAAACTTTGTTGCTAAAAGACAGCTTTTGTAATTCTCATATGGAAGCAGTCCTTGTTACAACTTCCATCGTCCCTCATTGAAAGGATTATTTCCTATATTTTATACTGACACAGTACCTAAATCCCTCATGAGCCTGGAACAACTCTCTTAGGTTTTTAGGGCTATGTTTAATCTCAGCACATACAGCTGAGTCCCACAGAAGAGGAAGGTGGTCCCTTGAGAAAAATCTGTGGCAAAGAGGGGGAAAGGCAAAAGAAAGTAGCCTTTGTAATTAGATATTACACAAGATGTGAAATTATTCTTTTGCTTTTGTTGAGGGATATAGTGAAGAAGCCTAACTTAACTACTGAGGGAAATAAGATAAATCTAATGAAGGACAAGGTATTATCTCTGTTAATAGTTACTATTTCAATTTATTATTTTGAAATGGCAAAAATAACATGATCATAAGAATGTAGAAACCATACTGTAACATATAAGTATGTTGTATTATGTGAGAAAAGGGTGTTCTTTATATGGTATGCATTTTATTCTGATAAAATGTATATGAATGAAAAAAAAAAAAAAAAGGAAAAAAATAAAACCAACAGTTGCAGGTTTTGAAAAGTTTTTCGACACTTGAGAAATCTGTCCTTACTACACTTATTAGAGTTTTAAAAAAGCTGTGCAAGGATAAGGAAGGACAGGAAAGATAAGAGAAGGCAAAACCTGTAGCAATAGTGTTCACACACTGTTTGAAACCACCTTCAATATGGTTTTAGTAATGGATAACAAACAAAACCAATGTTTGCTTGCAATTTCTGACATGAACTCCATTGACCACACCCAGAGTAGGAAAGCTGTTTAATTTTGGGGATCTCAATGAAGAAACCTGGCTAATATCCTGTCTCTAAGTCACAGTGAGACCCCAGCAAACATAGACCCCTGCCAGCTCTTTTATTTCTGCACTAAATTGCACCAGAGAATAGCTCAAACAAAACTCTGTTGTGCTCCAGCAAGAATGTTTCCAATAGTGATTTCAAAGAACAAATTAATCTTTAAATAAAGCAACTGAAAGCACTGCTAGATGTCAGTCAGCTGGTGACAAAGTGTAAAGGCTGGCAATATTTAAATCAGTGAAAACAGATAATCTGTGTGTGGTTTTGAAGATGCTTTAAATAAGAGGTACTGATTTAATGCTAGTTCCCTGGAGATGTGGAAAGCTCCACTTTGACAAACTGTATTTTTGCTAGCATCTCCATATTAGTCTATTCAGAGGTGGAAGGGATTAAATTAAACACAGACAGAACCCATCAGTTGTCGAGCAGGACTATAAATGGCATCGTTTATCCTGACTTGTAATTTTCTGACTGCATAACTTTAAAGACAGGCAATCTATTTTACAAGGTGACAAGAAAGAGACAGATCTAACTCAGGGCACTGGCTGGGGGGAACACCCTGTAATTTTTCCAATGTTCTTCTGTCCCTTTTATGTCAGCATACACCTACGTTTGATGCAGTTATTAAACTGCTGTGTACTAGGTATCTTGAATATACCAGTCTTACATATCATCATATGCACCAACCCTGTCGATCTTGAGTTTTTACGTAAAGCCTTAAAGATTGAAAGACTCATAAGCTGAAGAAAAAAGAAACTCAAATAGGAAATTATGTAAAATAAGCTTGGTGTTAAAATACTTTTATGTTGTTAAAGTAACATATACTATTTGTCATATAAATGATGGTAGAGTTGTGTGGTATTTCAGAGGTATTGTTATAGATTTATTTAATAAGGACCATTTTTTGGGGGTGACATTCATGATGATCTGTTTTGATAGTTCTGCTTGACACCAGTATCATGTAAAAGTTTAGGAACCTTTATCCAAAAACTTCTTTTATTAGGCATATACACATAAAGTTTACCATATGTATGTGCTATAGCTACTTATTTGAATATAAACTACTTTGTTGTCCCAACATATTCAGTATCTTTTTTCTTCCATATTTCTGATGCTCTCACTTAGTGTTCATAGCAGGTGATTATGTATTAGACTTTGTTCTCTTTGTCTCAAGACACATTGTATACTGCTGAATAAAGATTAAAACAACCACTTTCAAAGGTCATGTTTTATAATTCATAACTTCCCATGGCTAACTTTCCACAATTAGTTAAGAACAAAAACTATCTAGTGTTCAAAAATATATTTTTTACCTCTCTCACTGTCAAGTCAGCTTGTGAGATCTCAGTTTTGTTAATAAGTTCAATTTTCTGATGAGTTCAATGGCTGGTTCATAGCTTTGGAAAGCGGGCTACTCAATATAAGGTGTCTTTGAAACCTAGCAGGGTTTCCTCTTTTGACCTCGGTATATTTTGTATCAGACGTTTGTCATTTTTAGACCATTATTTATCATTTTTATGAGCATGGTTTCCCTGTTCCTCCAGAAGAGTGTATAACACAAAAATATCCTTTTCAAATGAAATTAAATTATTTTATTTCTTCAAAATGGGAAATACAACTAAAACTGGTCTTAAGGGTAAAGATGTAAAAGCATGTAACCTGCATAGTTTTTGAGGTGCTTTTTAAGTGCCTGAAATATTTCATATATAGTCCTTTGCTGAAAAAAAGAAATTTGCCCTACTTGGAATATAAACAGTCATGCTTTTGAAAGAAATAATCTGATTAACTGTTAGATATATTGACAGTAATAATGGATAGAGATCTTATTGATATTAATTGAATTATTGAAATTCAATTCACTTAATATTATTGAAAAGATGACTATTCATCTTTACTTCAAAAGTGACAGCTTTTAGTAGTTTTAATCACGAATGGTTGATTTATTTTTATTTTTTTTTATAAAAATGTCCTATTTCTGAGACAGTGAACTGCTTTTGTGTACTGTTGACAAACTGTAAGTGTATATTTCTTACTGTATTTGCTTTGGCTAGGATAAAGTTAAATTTCTTCATGGTAACTTGTATGGTGCTACGTTTTGTATTTGTGATGAAAACTGTTGATAGAACACTAAAGTTGTAGTTATTGCTTATGCAGTGTCAAGGCTGTCTCTGCTTCTCAGACTGCCCCTCCATGGGGACAGGCAGGAAGCTGGGAGAGGACACAGCCAGGACAGCTGTCCCCAACTAACCAAAGGGATATTCCGTAACATATGATGTCAGACTCAGAACAAAAAGATGGGGGAAGCAAGGGGTGGCAAGGGGTGGGGGCTGGCATTCAGAGTTATGGCATTTGTCTTCTCAATTGCCAGTTTGTTGGATTCTAACCTCCCTGACCAATTTGACTATGACACAGACCAGACTTTTCAGAGTTGTGTGTCTCATACTGATCTAAAGTTATTTTAACTCTGGCAGCTGTGGGGACACAAAAATAATGTATTGTGGTTTAAAGTGTGGAGGCTTTTAAAGACAAACACATTGGTTTTGTATCTTTAGAGCATGGAGAGTCATTAGGTTTGTAAATGGGCCAAGGCTTACCTCCTACAACAAAAGTAAAGATACGAAAATACTTTTAGCAAGATTAATATGCAAAAGAATTCTGTTAGTTTTTGCCTAAAAATCTAAATAAATTTGTGTCCTTGGTTTCTACAAAAATAATTGGTTTTTTGAGGGATTTATTTGCTACAAACTATCCTACCATTTTATTTTTAAATAATATAAAAAAGAAATAAATGGTGAATAGATTTCTCTTCAGTGCTACAATGGTGAAACATTCATCTACACTCTTAGTTAAACTTAGGCACATGAATATTACCATTTCTTAAATATCAAGCATATGATAGTATTTGCCAAATTTTTAAATCAAACACTGTGATTTCTATGTTTTGAGTCAAGAATATTCCCTGTATTCTATGAAAGAGTGTGGTCTCAGCTAATTCATTTTGGAACATGTATAGAAATAAAGTGATCACTTTCATGGCATTATTCATTCCTTCAGCAGCTGCTTCATTAACTTTAGTAACAAGCTAAGCCAATTGAGCAGCTTAGATTTTTCTTGCATCATAAATCTATGGTTGCTGTAGTTTTTGCATTGGTTTGTTAACTGCAAATAAGAAAAGCCCATCAAGATACACTCTTCAGAGGATTCCCTCCACAGTCAAAAGCAGTTGTATGGGTTTTGCAACAGAGGCAGCAAGGGCTGAGTGCTGAAGACAGGTAATACTGAAAAAAGAAGCATACATTTCTCAAGTTCTCCAAGATCTAAATTTATTTCACAGGAGAAAGAGGGAAAACACATCTGAAAAGCTACAAAAATCTTTCATTTTGTAAAGTAAAAGTGTAGGGTGTTGCCTTTCTCTTTCTTCCTCTCTCTACATCCTTGTCTGTTCTTGAATATCATTGAATGCACTTGGTATTAGTTTGCCAGCTCTCCAGATTTTGAAATCCTACACTTACATAAAAAATAAGCACTCATCCGGCTAGTTTCACTAGTGAAACAGTGAAGAATATTTTAAGAAAAGATGGATATGTGAGATATATATATAGATATAGGTATAGATATAGATATATATAAAATCTGTAACTACTTGTGTAACTTATCTACTCCAGTAATTTGATGTTTAGGTAATTATCTTACCTCTGCTGTTTCATGTGTCACTTGCAAGGCTTTCAAACAACTTTCTTTTCTACACTAATTTGCAAAATGTTGAGTAGTTTTTCCGATCATTTAAATAGCTTATAGTTATGTACATCATTCACTATTTTCATTAGTGATAATATGTTCAATTTTTTAAAATGAGGTTTGATTAAGTGCTCATATTTTTCCACAGAATGCAAAGCAACATCAGAAAAGTAAGTGGGCAAGCAAAGCAGCACATACGCACTGATGATATTTTGATGATAAAACACTGGGGCTGGAATTTTAAAATGTGCATAGGGGAAATAGGCACCTAAATTTCAAGGGGAATACTTTTCAAGAGGAAATATGACTTAATATAAAAAGAATTTAATGAACTTAAAGGAGTCAGTAGTCAGATCTCCAGCATCTAAATTGAAAACGTTAAAATTTCTCTGTACAGTACAGCCTTTCCTGAGACATATCTGAACTCTTTTGGAACCTATGGGTTTAATATTTCCCTAATTACCTACAGAATTTATATGAACTTGTACAGATAGTTTTGATGACTGACTTTTCTTTTATTGTGAAACATTGACTTGCTTTACACAATTCTTGGACTCTTTCTATACAACAGCTATATACAAGCCAAAAGTACAATTATACATGAGATCAAAATACACAGTGTGTAGCTCAAAGTATTTTTCATTCTAAACTGCAGAAGTATTTGGACTGTTGCGGCTTGGTAAAGTTTATTATGAAGTTTTCCCGTTTATAATGAAATAGTCATAAATACTGCAAATGGGAGTTAGTTTAACCTCAGCATACAGAATGCTCAGTAGCCTAACAGATGTAACCACCTTAGGAAGTTTATTGAATTGTACATGAATCAGTTATAGCTGCCTTGCAGCTAGCAGGCTTCTAGTGTTGCATCAAGAGCCTTTGGGGAACAAAGACATAAAAGGAAAAAAAACTCACTTCTGCAGTGTGTATGCAAGACTATGAAGTATTTTCTTTGCTCTGAATTGATCAGGAGGATATAGAAGTATCTTGGCAGAGGAAGAATAGAAAATGACTCATCTGGTAAAAAAATAAAACAAAACCCAAATTAAGAAACAAAAACAAAAACAACCTCCAAACAAACAACCCAACTAAATCCAAGAACTCTCATTAACTGACATGGCAGATTTACCAGTAGTTTCATGCAACTGTCATGAAGATGCACCATTGTTTGACTAACTGTCCTACCAGAGAATTCAAATACACAGGGAAAGAATGGTAGTCCATAATAGTTTTACCTGTTCCTTAGCACATTGGAAATACTGTTCTTTTTATTTGTTTTGTAAAGTAAGTTGCTGTCTTTGCCATGGGTGTGTCACTAATTAAATATAGGGCCAGATCATCAGTCAGCGACCAACCTTGCTCATGAAATCACTAGACCGGCACAGGTTCTGGTACATTATTATTATGCAGTTGTACTGTATTATCTCTAGTTACTGTAACAAACAGATTGGGAGGATGTTTTACCCCTCTGTTGTATTGCCCATATATTCATTTCAAGCTCTTGGTAGCTGAAAAGATTAGGGGGGAAAAAAAAATGTAATGACTTGACTGATGAGTATGTGTATTGAAGCATGTAAGTGAAAGTGCCTGACTTACACCTGGAGAGAATTAATCAACCAAAAGCAATGCCAAGTAGGATATTATATGTTTGCAAAGTACATACTCAAAATGAACATTTTATTAGGAGGTTGTGATTCAAATGTTTAGTTTGATCCCTTATTATTGCTGCTTACATCAAATATATTTTTTTCCCTTCACTTAATCTCTTCTCTCTGAAATCCATCTATTATTAGGCCATAATTCTTGCTTCTGATTGTATTCCAATGAATATTGGCTCATTTCAGTCTCTGCGTTGGTGACTTTGTATGCTCCTCTTGCTAATGTGGATTAATAGTACACTATTTTTGTGGACCATAAAAAACAAAAACAAAAACAAAACCAAAAAACAACTATATGTTTGCTACAGTAAACACATTTACTGGTGTTTCACTGAACTTTAATTGTACAGCTAATGCTGCTTAGTAGAAACTTTTAAGTGAATGTTGACCAAAATATATGTCTTGTTGTTTTGTTTTTTTTTAAGTTTTTGACATATAAAGAAACAAAACTTACACAAAGAACTTGAATGTGTTAATAGTTAGGAGCAGAACAATCTGAGCTGAAAGAGGAAAGGAAATGGTAATGGGATGGAAGAGGTCTAGGGAAGGCCAGGAGATGTCAGGAGGCATGCAACATCAGTGATGGCAGCAGGGAAGATAGAAATGGATGAAAAAATTGTAGCAGGTAGGAGAAAGAAAGTTTAGCTCATGAACAACAATGGCTCAAGGCTTTGGAGGAAGAGAAGAAGATTAATGTTTTTGAGCTAGGTGAAAGGAGGAAGAAAAGAAAGAGCAAGGGAAGAACAATGGTAATATATGAAATTTTGAATATTTGAAAATGTGCAATTTATTACTATTGTTTTAGTAGCACTCTTGATAAAATAAGCTGACAAAATATATGAGCTTCATTTTTGGACTGGATGAATGCTAAGTACTATTGACATTATCGTATGACAGAATAACAAATAAAAGAGTACACACAATCAGTTGAAATTTCTTTCTCAGGAAAAATAATTGCTCAACCCCCTAAAATATAAATACTCAAATCCATGTATTAAAATGAATTTAATGTCATGTGTCAAGTTGGCAATATGGTTTACACTTAACACTATATGTGATTTAACTTTGAAGCTGCACTGTGTTCTCCTATGGAAAGTTCATTTAGCCCTAGTTTAAACTATTTGGTCAGGCAACAGTGGAAAATTGAGATTACAAAATCCTCAAATTACGAATCATAGAAAGGATTATTCACAATATCTGTAAAATCCTAGATTCGCAGAAGGATTTATAATCATATATTCCTCTGTAACCACGGGGAATTAGCTGCATAGCTGCTTTTGTTAATCTGTGCCTTTACAAACATTTAACTGTCTAAGCCAGATGTTTAACAAAAAACTTCAAGGAAAGAAACAAGCTTATAAATGTAACAATTTAATCTTATTTTATGAACAAAGAATTTCACTGTTTAAGTGAATAATTTTCTTAGGATATTAACTAACATTAGCTTTTTACAGGGTTTTGATTTGTTTAAGACCATGCTTCTTTCCTTTGCCTTTGCTACTACTTACTCAACACTTATGACCTTGTCTACCTACAGATACTATACCCATTAAATCCTGTTATTACAGTCTTTATTCAGCCTCATCAACTTCTCCAAATGGAGTTGAGAGAACAGGATAGGGGAGAAATATGAAAGTAGATTTAATAGGGATAGATAGTGATTCACAGTGTTTCATAGATACCATTAAGATAACAAACAACGTGTTCTCAGTGAATAAATAGGGTTTTATAAAAGCCTTCCAGCTTGCTCCTGGTGATAGCTTTTAAAGTATCAAGAACTAAAGCATACATTTTCTTCAGTCAAGGTTGTACTATGCAGTCATGGGGACATTAATGTTCTACGGTACTCATTGAATGAATGTCAGTTTTCTTTTATACTCAGTGAATATATCTTTCTTGGTTCATGAATTGAGAACAGATTATGATTTTTATGAACTTGTTGTGTTTGGTATTGTTCACTGGATGTTTTTGTGTGACCCTGCTGACTCCAACAAACACCAGTCATGATAGGATTTTGTGGGCATAACTGAGGGAAAGGTGGTATAACAAGTCAAATACAATTGCTATTAGTTAAATGAATTAATTTTTTTTGTCCCTTTTGATACCTGAGATGTATACCAGTTGATTGCAAACAGTACAGTAGCTCTGTTCTACTTTTGTAGTGCTCATATGCTTGAAACTACATAGACCCCCAGTCCAGTTCAAATGGGTCTTTATATTCCTGTTTGATAGCGGAAAATTCAGAAATGTAAATATTATGTGAGAATTCTATAATTTATGTTCAAAATCTCCACCTTGTACCTATCTCATCTGTGTTTAGACATCTTACCAATGAATAGACTAAGGAGTAGCCACACCATCTGCATAAACAACCAATGTGGATGCTCTGACTTGTCTTCCGCTCCATTACCCCTCATTGTTGTGTCATGATTCCACTACATCTCTCTTGACAGTATTGTTTATTGACTATGTAAGTGCCTTCAGTCCTCTCAGTGATCTTAAAACAATATGTAGGTTTAGGGGCTAATGCTCTTAGCCCCCACATTATTGTAATAGGCTTCATGTAGGATTAAATAAAAGGTTATAGTTTCAATCTGTGGTTCAGCATGTAGATGTCTTGCTAAATATGTTTGCATGATAAAAGACCACTTATGAATTTATGTATTCAACCTACTTTTCCCTCTTTTTTTTTTTTTTTTTTTTTTTTTTTATCTTCTAGAATCAGACATTGGAGAGATTTCTTTGTGAAGTCTGAGAGACGTTATTACTTATATCTGATACAGTGCTTTAAAGTGTCTTCTATTGCAAAATAAACACTTGAAATATGCCACTAGATATGAGTAATGGACTGGATGGCAATGGTTTATAGTGACAATGCAATCAATTGAAGGTATTCATTTTTAGTATAGAAACAATTTATCAGTCTCTGTCAAAATGAAGTTTGACTTATCTTTCAGATCAGCAGGACTAGGAATGCCAAGGTCAGAAAGGACTGAAGTAATTTTGAAAATGTCTGGATTTTGTCTTTGGTTTTTTGTTTCTCTCTAAATTTACATTCCTAATACTTTGTAAAATCCTGTGTATTAAAAGGAAATTAAACCTGCTGGCAAACTAATTCAGCTGATTCATTTTGGAAAAACCTATAAAGCATAGCACAAGTACAGGCTGGGAAGAGAATGGACTGAGAGCAGCCCTGAGGAGAAAGACTTGGGAGGGTTGGCTGATGAGAAGCTCAACATGTCCCAGCAATGTATGTTTACAACCCAGAAAGGCAACCATGTCCCGGGTTGCATCAAAAGAAGTGTGACCAGCAGGTGAAGGGAGGTGATTCTCCTTCTGTGCTCATGAGACTGCACCTAGAGTACTGCATTCAGTTCTGGGGCCCCCAACATAAGAAGAACATGTACCTGTTGGTGCAAGTCCAGAGGAGGGCCAGGAAGATGACTAGAGGGCTGGAGCACCTCTCCTGTGAAGACAGACTGAGAGAGTTGGGGTTGTTCAGCCTGGAGAAAAGGAGTCTCAGGGGAGACCTTACAGCAGCCTTCCAGTACCTAAAGGAGGCCCACAAGAAAGCTGGAGAAGGATTTTTCACAAGGGCATGTACTGATAGAAGAAGGGGTTATGGCTCTAAACTGAAAGAGAGTAGATTTAGATTAGATATAAGGAAGAAATCCTTTACTGTGAGGGTGGTGAGACACTGGAACTGCCCAGAGAAGTTGTAGATGCCCCATCCCTGGCAGTGTCCAAGGCCAGGCTGGATGGGGCTTTGAGCAGCCTGGTCTAGTGGCAGGTGTCCCTGCCCATGGTGGGGGGGTGGAGCAAGGTGATCTTTAACGTCCCTTCCGACCTAGACCATTCTACAATTCTGAGTCTATGAGAATATGAATAATTTTAGTTCTTTTGTATAGGATACATTTGAACCATTTCAAAGTCTCCTTTAATCACTTTGCAATCCCATCTTTTAAAAGCCATGCATTGTACTATGAAAGGAATAAGATCAGAACAAAGTTGTTACAATGTCTTATGAAACATTATTTCCTATAAAATAGTATTTCCCTTGGTATGTAACATGTCTCATTGGAAAGACAGTGAGTGATCTTGTTTGTAATTTTGTTCATCAATAAAGAAGAATATTTTTACTGATCTGGTAATTGTTCATAAGACATTTTTAAATGCATGCAAGAATGTTTTCTAGCTTGCACTATCTGAGAAAGCAAACAGCATAAGTGGAGGAATTCATCCTTGTAATCCCCAGACGTCAGCATTGGAATGAGGATTTGATATTTTGAATCCTCTTGCATTGATGGAGTGAGTCTATATTTATCTTTTGTTGAGCTTCATAGCATAACATGGAAATACGTGTAGAGTTTCATGGATGTATCAAGAGTGAAGAGACATGTACCCAACACTGATATATAAAACTATGTCTTTTTTTTTTAAAAAAAAAGGAAATTCTTAATCTAAGGAAAGTAAGATCTATAAAGCAAAATATTAGTAGACAGTTGGGAATAAAAATAGCCTAGTAATTGATTAAAAACATCAGTAATATTATACATTGAAAATACTTTTGCTCGTTTGTCCTGGTTTCACCTGGGATATGGTTAATTTTCTTCTCAGTAGCTGGTGCAGTGCTGTGATTTGGATTTGGTGTGAGAACAATATTGGTAACACACTGATGTTTCTGGTTGTTGCTGGGTAATATTTATATTAAGTCAAGGAGTTTTCAGTTTCTTGGGCCCTGCCAACCAGAGGGCTGGAAAGGTTCAGGAAATTGGGAGGAGACACAGTCAGGACACGTGACCCAAACTAACCAAAGGGATATTCCATACCATAGAACAGGGGTCTTCAAACTACGGCCCATGGGCCAGATACGGCCCCTCCCAGGGTCCTCAATCCAGCCCCGCCTATTTACAGACACACCCCCCCCCGCCCCCCCCTTCCCCCCCGCCGGGGATTGGGGGGGGAAACCAAGCCGCCACAGATGACAGCCTGCCACTTCATCCACGTGCCAGCCCCCTGTTTAAAAAGTTTGAGGACCCCTGCCATAGAACATCACACTAGGTATATAAACTGGGGGAAGAAAGAAGAGGGGGATGTTCAGAGTGATGGTGTTTGTCTTCCCAGGTAACTGTGATGCGTGACGGAGCCCAGCTTTCCTGGAGATGGCTGAACACCTGCCTGCCCATGGGAAGTGGTGATTGAATTCCTGAGTTTGCTTTGCTTGCCTGTGCAGCTTTTGCTTTACCTATTCAAACTGTCTTTATCTCAACCCACAAGCTTTCTAGCTGTTACTCTTCCAGTCCTCTCTCCATCCCACTGTGTGTGTGTATGGGCCAGGAGGGAGGGAGTGAGCAGCTGTGTGGTGCTTGGTTGCCAGTCAGGGTTAAACCACAACACCATTCTTGCTGGAGAAGTTTCAATATTTTGAAGAATTCATTGTCACATCGAGGAATGGATTCTTGTTCCAGTTTGAAGCAGTACCGAGCAAAAAGTTGAATGCTGCATTACACTTGCTAAGGCACTAATGTGCATTATCTGCTTTAGCAGTATTTATAATTGTGGACTGTAACTGGTAGATGATATGTTAGACTGCAAATAGGGCTCTTTCCATTAGCCAACTAAAATTCTGGACTGCATGTTCCCTCAGATGGAATTTATTTGTAATAGAATAGGTGATTATGAAGTGTATGTTCATAATTCTTTTGCTCTATGCCTATCATATACATTAAGTAAGCTCTTACAAGGTAAGCTGCACAGCTGTACCATTCTAAGTCTGATTAATGTGGAAAGTCACTAAGAATCTGTGTGAAGGAGTGAACTGATTCTGTCAAGGGTCAAGTGGAATAAAATATGAATAAGAAATAGATTGATTTTAAGAATCTTCATCCTTTCACCCTTTACTATCTGACTTTATACTATTTATTTTATTTATTTAGGCTTTTTGTTAAGAATAATCGGAGATCAAATGCTAGAGCCAATGCTATAGGCAGAATATAACATCTTCTGTAATGCCTAAAATTAAGTACTTGCTCCTCCAAGGAAAACAAAATTATAATTAGGCATTTAGCAGCTTAGTAACACTGCCTCTGTGTTATATAAGAAAAATATGGTGCATAAAAGTGTTATCTAAAAAGCCTGGATACTAAGTGGGAAGCATCTGAGATATGACCATTATGAAAAAAACAAGATGCGAAGTCCTGTCTCTCTAGGTGCTAGTTGCTTACATGTTGCAGAGCAGGTACTTCCATTCAACATCTGTGTTTCCTTTACAGCTCAGAGTTTTCTAAAATCAGTAGAGATTTCTGTACACTTAAAGGTACTATTCAAAAGGATGGAAGGTGTTTTGCTCTGTTTAAGCTGCTTTTATCAGCAGCTCAATAATTTGTAGTCTGGACACTGAAAGGGAAAAGCACACAATTTGATTAATACTCTCAGTATAGGTACTGGATTACCTAACATCTGTCTTAACTCTTTCTAAATCTGAAAAAAAAAAAAAAAGCAATTAAATGTTTTGATTTAAATTTTGCAATGAATATTTGTGTATCTGAAACTCTTTTCTAAAGTGAATACTTCTGAAATGAAGTCTCAGATATATGTATGAAAGAGACAGATAATAATCTCCTCTGTCCTTGTCTCATGTGTTCTGCACTGGAACAGAGAAGGAATTCTGCAGGATGTAGCATCCACCTTTGAAAGCCTCATCATTGTTATGTCAGGATTATTGGACCAGGACACCTTCCCAGTGTCCAGGTCTACATT
This sequence comes from Falco punctatus, assembly GCF_963210335.1. Taxonomy (NCBI): domain Eukaryota; kingdom Metazoa; phylum Chordata; class Aves; order Falconiformes; family Falconidae; genus Falco; species Falco punctatus. Next base: position 104,100,724 of record NC_137581.1, on the reverse strand, counting down.
AATACCCTTTCTGTACTACAACACCATCATACAAAAAGATCTAGCTTATTGCTGTTTGTCTGATACTCCTTCATAGACTTGTTTCAACACAAAAGAAATAAATTATATCATGTTTTCTGCTGGAGTAGAAGCAAAATATTCCAGTATATGGAATAACTGGAGAACCAAAATTGCAGACATCACTACAGGTAATCTCAAAGAAGACCAAGAAAAGCAGAATTTAGTAGTAATGTCAATATTAGAGTGGTTTTACTTGTCATTCTCACTCTGAAGTCAAAACACTTCTCTAGAAGCTACTAAAGACATTACATTAGAATAGTAGCCTTAGAGTAAATCTGCCTTTGGATGAAACAGTTCTGAATGCCCTTTCTCCTTTCTTTTGCTGAAGTCTCTTCCAGTTAATTTCTCAGGATCTGACTACAAGAATAACTTTGGTTCAGGTGTAAAGTACATGCTTATCTTATTCAAGGAAGAAATAAGAGTGGTTTTTATTTTCTAATCTAATTTTATGAAGTTTCCTACCTTTATTACAATGTTAAAAATACAGACACAGAAATGCCCATAACTCAATTAGCAAATCACCAGCAATATTCACCATTGTCATATGGAAGTAAACTGTAAATATGAAAAGGTAAATCTAAAGGAATACGTAGGCAGGGAAACTAGGTTTTAAGCTAGTCAACTGCCTGATTTTGTTAGTTCAGCTCAAAATAAACTCAACAATCTGTGTCTCCTTCTCATGTCAATCTTTTTTTTTTTTTTTCTCCCCAATTTCTGTCCTACCTTAAGAAACTACAAGAATATCTTGTAGATAGTAGTTGCATATGAGTAAAGGAAGAATTTAAGTGGAGAGACTGTAATGATTTTTGTACAGTCTTAGAGCTTATAAGACACAGGGGTGTATCTTTAGGTCTTAGGTAACAAGCAAAAGAAGTAAATATGTAAGGGAGTGTGAAGCATCTCTTCATCTCAGATTGCTAACCATCTAAGCTGAAAAATAGTTCATATCAGAGTGTGGTTTCCAGGGCCAAACTTTGCAGACAGTCAAGCATCCAGTGAGAAAGAAAAAGAGCCTCTACAGCACACTTTTATATTGGACTTATATTGAGGAAGGGCTACACATGCTCTCTGTAAAGGTTAGGTTGGTAAAGTGAATGTCAGGTTTTCCCAAGAATTCTGAAAGCGTTGCAAAATTAAGTGTCATGGCTCAAGACCAACAGACCTAGGAGACTGTCCAGAAATACCTGGGATGGCCACATGGACCGGGATACCATGCTAGGACAATGCTCTGAGGTAATGAAATAGCGGAACATAGACTTTGTTGAGAAAATCATGTTCTGAACTTTCTTATGAGCTGTGAAACAAAGCACATAAGTAGTATACCTGTCTTACTTCGGGGTGTATAGTAAAATTTTCTTTGAAAGTGACTTCCCCGTGTGGTTATACTTTCCGTTTGCCATTTACCTGAAAGGATCATCACTCCATTTTGCCAGAAAACGTATACATTTCTAATATCTAAGAAAGACTTCCCTCTACAATCCTAGCCTTTGCACATGGTGAAGTAAAATCTAGTGTAAGGACAAGATTAGCAGGAAGGGAAGGAAGGGAAGACAAGGTACAACAGAAATAGCTGATTGGTGCAATAAGTCATGGAGGAAAAACACATGCTAGGTAGCCACTCATTCATTTTTAAACGAAAAGAGCTAGATTTATTCCAAGTACTTAATATTTGCTGATTTTTCTTACATATACTTAGATGTATATATTTAAGATTTAAAAAAAGAAAAACTAAAGGTTTTTTGTAAATTAATAAAGAAATATATTAACTGTGCATTTTGTAGTACCCTTTTATAGTATATTTTGCTTTATTTACATATAGTTGAGATCTGTCTTACACATTTCCATTTGTTAACTTTCATGATTTTTGAGCTCCATGAGAATTTATTATCCAAAATCCTGTGCTTTACAATCAAAAATTACCCTGGGGTTCTGCTAATGAACAAAGTAGAAATGTTATTATTCTTTTGTGTAATAGTAAAGTACTAGTTTCTTGGACTCCACGTAATCAGCTGTGTTTCTCCATGAAGAATTCCTATGTTTGTGAAGATCAGAGATGAGAAATCTCTTTTAATTTCTTCAACAATTTACCACTGGGGGGTGGGAAGAGAGAGGGAGAGGAAAGCCTCCTCTTGATGCTTTTGTGTTATGGAAAGCAGTGTGTGCTGCAGTGCATTATTAGATTGTACTTTTGCATTGCATATTTTTAATGCATTTCAAAAGTACAATTAGGTGCATTTGAATGATAATAAATGGGAAAAATTGCAGAGGTTTTCCAGTCAACAACAAAGATTTGAAACTGTGCATTGTTTTCTTGCCTATGTAGAAACTCTGCCCTGGTGAGGCCACATCTGGAGTGCTGTGTCCAGTTCTGGGCTCCCCAGTCCAAGAGCGACAGGGAGGAGTGGGGGGCTGCAAAGATAACTGGGGGACTGGAGCATCTCCCTTATGAGGAAAGGCTCAGAGAGCTACGCCTGTTTAGTCTGGGCAAAAGAAGACTGAGAGGGAATCTTATCAATGTCTACAAGTATCTTAAGGGCAAGTGTCGAGAGGCTGGGGCCAGGCTCTTTTCAGTAGTGTCCAGTGACAGACCAAGGGGCAACAGGCACAAACTGCAACGTAGGAAGTTCCATGTGAATATAAAGAAGAACTTCTTTACCTTGAGGGTGATGTAACAGAGGAGCAGGCTGCCTAGAGAGGCTGTGGAGTCTCCTTCTCTGGAGACATTCAAAACCCACCGGGACACGACCCTGTGCAACCCACTCTAGGCGAACCTGCTTTAGCAGGGGTTTGGCCTAGATGACCTCCAGAGGTCCCTTCCAACCTTAACTGTTCTGTGATTCTGTGACATAAAGCAATTCACAATTTGCATGATCCAGATCATACATTTTAATTAAAGGTATTTTACCACCAGGATTACACTCAAACCACAGTTGCTTCTTACTGTAAACTGTAGCCTCCTACCACTTCAGCGGTCACAGCGTAAATACTGCTTGTTTACCACTGGCTCTGTCAGACAGGTCATTACTCTGAAGCAGGGGTGGTAACTGCTGCACTGCACTGGAATGATCAGCTGCAGTAATAAAAATGGAGATAAACTGGAAAACATACACCCTTTATATAAAACTTCTTTTCCAGTTCATCAGGATATAGTTAAAATTAACGGGACAGACCTTCAGCTTGTTTAAGAAAGTTAAAATAGTTTTAGATAAGATGTAATTGCTTGGAATATGTTTTCATTTTGAGCTTTAGGTTTTCTTCTGGCATGATTAAAAACAAACAAACAAACACACACTAAAAAAATGTCTAATTTTTTGTTCTGCTTTTATTAGTTTGTTACATCCAACTTACAGAACTGTTTTTTTTTTTAATTTTTTTTTTTTGCACTCAGAACCTTATAATGGTAAAAGAATGTTGCCTTCAAGAACTAATGTTCACTTTGAAAACCTGGACACAAGCCTTCAAATAAGGCAAAACATTAAAAAGTTATGATTTTTATCTAAGTTTTCAACATCACCTTGTTGTTTTTTTTGTTCTCTTGGGTTGAGAGCTATTGATAAAAGAACAAAAAAATATTGACACTTTATTGGCTAGAGTGTTACTAACAAAGAAATAGAAAATCTTCATAGGCCTGGTTTAAGAAAACATTAGGAGCACTTTATGTTGTTGAAACAAAAATCCGAATTGTGAGGTTTATACTTATTACACATATTTTTTAAAATTAATACTGCACATGGACAACATAATTTTGTAGGTCAGTAATATCTAGAGTAGACTGAATAGCCTCTTTTTTAAACTATTGTACATTTTTCCTAGGTTGGCAATCTAAACTTTTTTTGCTCAGCACTTAAGGGTGTGAGATCTCTATGATTTGAACGTTTTGGCATGTTTATGGCATTTTACTTTTCTAAAGCACATCCAGTTGGAAAATTTATCTTAAAATGGCAAAATCTAGCTCTCAGTGATGTTTGAGAAGAACCTAATTAAACAAAAAATACAATAATTCCTTCTGACTGTGCAATAAATACTTTATAATGACTACTATAAAGCATTTATTTAATTTTAAAATCACTATAAGACTGCAATGACAGTACATCCAAGATGAAGAACTAGCTGCTAATGCCTTTCTGACCCAAAGAGATGCTGACCTAAAGCTAGATGTCTTCTAGCTCCCATTTCCACACTTCATGGATTAGCTGCATGTTAAAACAGAGCTCACCATCACCTGTAGTTCCATGTGGCATGTCAGCACTTACACTGAGGTGGGCATCTCTTTCTCACCCAAGACTATATAAGTGTCTTCAGGGTTTGCAGTGACTTTTTCATTGCTGAAATGAGCATATTCTCTTTGTTTCAGAAGCAACTTTCTCTGATTCTCCTCACAAATGCATGCTCTTAAATATGAAAAGACTGTTGCAAATTGATAAAGGGAAAAAAAGTGTAATTAAAATAAGTTTGCGTAATAGGTGTACATTCTCCTACAGACAGCTGCATAATCTCACCTTTCAAAATAGTGTGAAAGTACAGAAGAATATTACGAATAGTACAAGTAGGTAGTATATATTAACATTGTCAGGTGCTTTCTAATAGACTATTTTACTGTGATCCCCGTATTTGGAGTAGGTTTTAGTTTTTCTTCTTTAAATTATGAGACCAGAAGCTTGTCACAACATCTTCTTGTCACAACTTCTTTTAGTAGAAAAGAAAATGTAAAATGCCAAAATCAACAAAATATTTTGGTTTAATGCAGCTATATATTTACTATAAACAGTGAGTCAAAAGTAACTTATTTTCCTGCACCTTATCTCAGGAGCTAGTACTTCTCTCAAGAGTAGTGTCATTGTCCTTTATAGGAAACTGCATGTTCAAAACTCCTAATTCAATTGTTTGTCCATATCTAGTTTCAGCTTCAAAGGTTAATCAAAGCATTTGGCTTCCATTAACACCGTGTCTGCTATTGTGTGGTTTCTATGCCCCATCACATCAATACAGAAGTCATTTGATTATAATGCTGTTTTCCAGAATCTGTGCAATCAGTATTGGAGCTACTAAATGAAGCAGTTGCCTAGCAAACAATGAAGCAAAATCAGTGTTAACCTGTTAAATATTTTCGTGTTACCAATCTGCATTTTTCTGAAAAAACCATTCTTGCAGAAGTATTTCAGTCAGTTCTAGTTTTTTAGCATCAAATACATGCTTTTGATATCAAATATCTTAAAATTACCATAACACAGGACACCTTATAATATTGCATTTAATTAATAATTGTATTTTTCATTCTTTATATCTAACCTTAAGTTTCTTGTAATCAAAATGAAATTTTTCTTTTTGATTAAGATAATTAAGATTTTAATATTTATAAATTAATTTCAGAGAGGTTCCTAGAATTCATTGTTTTTAAAGTTAAGTACTTCTCTCTGAAGAGAAGGAGCACTCAGCTTTTGTATACTTTGTACTGTTACATTCAAATACCTTTTGAGAAGAGTATCTTCACATTCTTTAAAAAAGGAGAGTTTCTACTCTTTGAGAACATGTTCCTTTTGGGTGTATTTTTTTTGGCTAATCAGTTCGCTAAATAATAGTCTTTTTTTCCTAATTCTTGTAAGTTGTCAGTTAATAACCCTTACTATGTCATGAAGAGAAAAGAAACACAATAGTAGAGATCTGGGTCCACCTTTCTAATGTAGTATGTATTGTAAAAGGAATACAGAAGTCCACGAGCTTTACTAGAAGTAATATGTACTAGAATTACTGTAGTAAGATATCATTATCCATGGTAATTTTAATAGCTGACACTTACAGAAGGAAGGCAAGGGTAATGTTAAGGTTCCACTGATTAGCTTAGGCACCTAATTTAATAAAATTAGCTATGAAAAAAGGGTGTGCGTATCAGCTATATAGCTCTCAAATAATCCTGTATAAAAAAAACCAAGTTTATTATAACCAAAGATAACCATGGTATTTTTTGTGTCAGTGACAAAGTATATTTTCATTTCCTGTTAAAGGCAATTGTGAGGTGAAAGTTGGTGATAACCTTTTCCCCTTGAGAACATACAGTAATCTGATTTGTTACCTACTTTACTCTTTCCCTGAAAAACTGTGTGGTTGCTGCAGGAAATTTCATGGATTGAACTGAGGAAAGAAATTGTGGAAATCATCTCCAAATGAGGGATTAAGGTCAAAGACTGCACAGAACCTTCACCAGCATTTCTGATCGCAGATCAGACAGAATTTCCTCTTTCTGAACACAAATCTAGCAAAATACTTACACATGGGAGATGAAGCCAAAAGAAGCCCACATGTTTTGAAGTGCTTTGCTGGATCAGGACCAGAGAGGCTGGCCAACCTTTGCTTGCTACATTGATTTTGTGCTAAGTGTCCATATGTTTATAGAGAACTATTCTTCCTGGAATGCCTCAGAATTGTTTTACATTACAAGCTATATAGAAAGAAATTGCTTCAGCCAGTTCTGCAGTACATTTGTGGTATAGTGTGCTGCGGTGGTTAATAGAGCACAGCTGCACCGTAAAATGGCTTAGGACAATAGCAGAAGAATGCTGAATCTAATTAAAAATGCAAGGGGAAATGAAGCCAGCAGAGTGTAATTACCTGAGCTGAAATTTAGCCAGGGCATCAGAATAAAAAGCTTATTCTAAGGAAGCTTTCTTGACTTCCTCAATAAACATTAGAAGTGCAGGATACTTCTAAAATATTTGCCTATATATGTTCACCTGAATTTACACTGAATTCATGTAATTCCCTCCTAGCATTAACATATTGATAACCAACAAGTTAAGGGTTACTTAACTGCAGAATTTTTATATGGCAAGGAGTTATGTCCACAGAGAAAGTACAATTCACACCTAAAGTGCTATATTTCACAAGGCATAGAATGTAGTTGGAATGCAGGCTACCCAAAACCACTTATTAGAGTACTGACACAGAAATGATAGAAAATGTCAACACATAATATATACTCTTCAGAGACAATCAGATGTATGTACCCATATTTGTATTTTCTGCATGCAGTGGAGGCAATGGCTCTGGTCCAGACCTGTGAGATCAAAAAACCCAGTACACTTTGTTACGGATGGGTAGGTGGGTGCTGATGTGGTGATAGCACTCCCGATCCTTCTTCCATCCAGGTACTCCCTCACTGGTTTCCTCCTGATCAATGAAGCAGATTTGACTTTTGTATTATGGCCAGAACAAGGAGGTTGCTTTATTATCTTGCACCAACTGTGGTGACCACATGCTGGGATTCCTAGCAAGACAGTCTGCTTATGTCCTTTGGGTAACTTATTATCTGTTTTCCTTCTTTCTAACTCTTCTTTTGGGTACTCTTGCATTTCCCTTTATCCACCCCAGTATCCTTTCAGCTTTCCCCCATGATTCTAGTTCTGCTACACCTGTACTCACATCTCAGCCTTATATAGTATAAATGATATTTAGGCACTATTAGCCTTGCAAGATTTTAGTCCCCCAAACATCTACAAGACTCCTCTCTAAGTATATGTGAAGCCTGGCACAAAGTGGTTCACAACTCCCTGTGTAACTGCCTATGAAATCCAACCATCCTTCCTGACACTGTCTAACTTCTGTCAGCTTCTTACACTGTGACAGATCAGTTACATCAATTTCTCATGTCCTGTCCAGTAGTCTTCCATGTCCTGTCCAGTTAGTATAACCCTGAGGGCCTAGCCAGCGGCCTGGTGAGTTGCCTGCAGCTGTAACACACTTTCTGTTGGAGATACACTATTTGGTGCACTTGAGAAACAGAATTTATGAATTGTAACAGTTTCTAGTGCAAGGATTTTGTCTGGCAAAGACATATTCAATCTTCAGAAATACGACCACAGTTGTGAAGTTCACAATTACTTCGTATGAATGAAAATATTGAATGTAACTTTAATCTGTGTCTCTAAATACATTTTATGGTGTTTTAGTGGTAGAGAAGAAATGAAGAAAAAAAAATATAGCGAGGGAAGAAAAGATATAACATCTTCAGTAACTACCCACTCTCATTTGTATTCCTATTCATATTCATATGACCAGTGTGAACTGACTTCTGGTGAATGTTAGCTATGTCTGGTCTTCTGAATGTCACTTACAACCAGTGGGAGTGTGTGTTCAAGGAGAGGTCTCAGAGCAAGCAACCTATAGGATGCTTGCAGAGGGTGACAACAGCCAAAGGGGATCCAGAAAATCTGATAGGATTTAAGTTAGAGATTTGAGGCATGGAGGAGAAAAATGAATTGAAAATAGTATGAGGTCATGAGCTAGGAATTTAGTTTAGAAAGCATTGAAAGGTTCTGGGTAGAAGTTAAAAGGTGTGTGTTCATGGCCATGAGTCAGAGATGGATTAGTTTTTGAAAGCATGAAGAATTTGGAATTATTATACAGCAGATCTTTACTTAGATACCTATAAATATAATTCCAGTTTGGCATTTGGCAGGTCCACAAAAGACCGTCTTATCCCCTTTTCTTTCTAACACATGGAACCTCTAGGTAGCCTGTTCCTCTTCACTCTCCACTGTCAGGTATGCAGCAATCTTACATACCCATCAGCTTCAGTATGAGGTGAACATTTAGATATGTTTGTAAATCTTGAAGCTCCAGAACTAACTACTGTGATTTTCAAGATAAATGAGAGTTGATGTTGTAATAACTCCTGTGACTAACAATAATTAAATGTGAATTTTAAATGTCAGATCACAAATACAGTCAATGAGATATTCATAATCAATTTACAGATTAAAAAGAAGAAAGTTTACCCTGGTCCTGGTCTATTAAAACTGAAAAAGGACTTTCTTCAGGGAACTTGAAATCAGTGCACAGACTACCCAAAAGTGTGAAAACGGAGTCAGTGACTCACTGTGACTTGTTCTTTTAAGAATTTAATGGAACAAATGAATCTGATTATTTATCTTTCTGTGGTTTTGGTTTTTTTTTTCAATGCAACACTGTTTAGCAAATAAATTAACTGTCCTTCTACAGGAAAAATTAGGTAGCTAAATTTAAAATGCATATTGAGTCTGTCAAGAAATGTGCATTGTTTTTCTGATATGTACAAGGTTGATGGGGATGAATTAAATAAGTATTCACTTCTACAGAAGTATCTCTAGATGTTCATAGTTAGATTTTTTAGAATAAATCACATGTATCTCAGGTGCTTAAATTGACTTCTACTTTGTTTGAGGTTTTTCTGAGAGTGTCTCATACTGAAATTTGAAACTGCTGTAAGACTGTATGTTCAAGTTGCTACCAATGTCTTTAACCTATGTTTTACTCCGACAGTCCATGGCATTGGGAACAGATGAGCATTTTGTGATATAAAACTCCCTCCTGTGTCCAGCCAGCAGAAAAGACTAGATCAACCAACTGTGACTTCCATCCACTGCCAAGGTCACTGATTCCAACTAATATGAAGGAGACAATTATTTTCAAATGTGAGTCTATTGCAAACAGAAAGGATAAACTCACCAAGAGTCAGTGGAGCAGTGCTGTTTCCATTCATACTCTCATACTCCAACAGCTCACTATGAGGAACTTGGCAGAAAGGTACTATAAAATTAAAAAAAAACAAAAAAACAAAAAAACAAAAAACCCCAAAAAACAACAAAAAAAATAACCAACCAAAACCCCCCAAAAAACTCAAAAAACCCCACCCCAAACAACAGCAATGCAGTAGAACAGAAAAGTTATACTCCTTTAGCTACAACAGAGGGTCACATTGCTACTCAGTTGCATTCCTTTAATTTTCATAATTTTTTGTCATGCATTCTTTTGCTTTAGGATTTATAAAGTCATAAGTAGAAGGAAAGAGACTGTGGTTCACTCACTGTTACTTTATAACAAGTAATTTATTTTCATTAATAGTCAAAGATAACTTGTTGGCTTTAATTTACTTTTAATTTAAGTTAAATATATCCTGGGAATATTTTTTGAATTATCCAAATGACTGTCAGCAAAATAATTTTCTCACTCTATCTGCATGTGTAACGATTTGTTCTTGTAAATGATGCAATCATTATTTTGTCTTTCTATTTGTACTTAAGTGAACATTTGATAAAAGCAAATGATTTAATGAACTTGAACTACACTTCTTTAAAATATGTGATTTTACTGTTGACAATCCTTCTAGAAAATATACTTTTTAGGTAGTTAATTCATACTTTGAATTCTACATTCAGATTATAAATTAGCAATTAATATGTCCAGAATTTATTAGAAATGTGTGTGGACCCTTTTTTACAAATTTCCCCTACAGTGTTCCTATACTGTATGTAGTCTTGTGTCTGATTAATACTCTCAAAATAGAAGTGCACTCTCTGCTATAAGAGAAGAACGTAGTGGCAATTTAATTTCTGATATTGTGATTTTTTTTAAAAAAATGTGGTTTTCCAAGAAAACAATGAACAGCTATGAAATAAATGGAAATGATTCTTTAAATATTTGATTCCTAGGCTGAGATGCCAGCTGGTTTAAAACTGTGTAGAACTCCTGACTTGGTTAGAGAGGCAGCGATTTAGATGGTGGATTAGGTTCACTGTCCTTAACTGAGAGAGACACCTATACAACAATTATGCTATTATGGATTTGTTGTAACTGGAAGGATGTAGGAAAGCTGTACAAGTACTGTTCAGAAATAGTCAAGATACTGGTGCTTGTTGAGACTTGATTGTTTCAACCGCAAATCTGAAGCACAGCACCATACAAGCTGCTGGGAGGAAAATTCCCAGCCAGACCTAAAGCAACAAGATAAGGTGTTACTAACTAATGCAGAAGTTCTCAAGTTTACACATTCTGCACCATCAGACTATTATCTAAAATTCAAGGTCATTTTTTTTCTTCCTCTCAGGCTTGTTTTTTAATGGTTGAGATTGGTTCCATTCATTACGGGGCACCACACTGTTCTACATGGGGTCTGATTCTTAGGTGTCTGGAAGTGCACTTTTATCTCTAGCTTCATCTCTGGCATTTAAACTCCATAAAGCACTTGGCCAGCATAAGGCATTTCTTTCCTCCCTCCCCCCTGTCCCCTTCTCTCTCCCTCCCCCCTTTTTTTTCTCTTTGGGTGAATCCAACTCTGGATTCAACATTAAGGCAAAGATATTTAAAAGAATTTGGATGGGAGGAGGGTCAAGTTCTCAGAAGCTGCTTATCTACAGTTACTTGTGGTCTGAAGTTCATGGCAGATATTGCAACTTAAGAAAATAAATCAGTTCTATGAGCCAATTATGGATTTTATAAAAGAAAAGCATAAGCAAGCAAATATTCGCTTAATGAAACATATTTCTAAGCTAATATGCTACAGTTTTATTAGCTAATTAAAGATGAACAGTACAATGACCAGATAATGGGCACATTTAAAATTGAATCAATAAATCAGTTGGTTCCAATTATTCTGTCACTAAATTATTGCATTGAGTAATCAGCTCAAGTTATAAGTTTGACATGGGAAGGAACTGCTCAGTGTTAGCTTTGTCTTGGGAGAGTTTAAGAGGAATCTAGTTTCCTTTCCATCCTATAACCCATCCAAATTCTTACCGATAAAATACATATTCATTATAATTTTTGGACTTAAACCTTAGATGAGCACCGAAATGAGGACTAAGCAGGAGCTTCTTACATTCACAGACATAATCAAGTAAAACCTTCCACCACAAATTCGAGGAGCGTCTGGACTATGTTCTTAGTCATACAGTCTAGTTTTAGGTAGTCCTTCAATGAAGAGGGAGTTGGACTCAGTTATACTTACAGGTCCCTTCCAAGTAAAGATACTCTAGAATTTTATGATTCTTATATCTTCTGTGTCCCTAAAAGTCTATAGGCAACTGGCTTTGCCTTGAAAGACCTGTAGAAATATTGAAAACTATAATGTATGCACAGAATGGATGTTCTGTGTGGAAGACCAAGCATTTAACCTTCCTACCCATATCTAAGTACTCTTTCCTATGCCTGTGGAAGAATTAAATACATGTCCTACATCTGCCATGAAAATGCTTTTAGGACATCTCAACAAGGCAGGTAGCCTTTCTTCCTGTTTAGGCCATAACACTGTAAAAAAGAATGCAAAATTCCTGGAAGAAAAGGAAAAATCACAAAATAATTGATCTGTATAGCTCAGTAAATATGGTTTTCCCATTGCCCAGGGCAGGCAATTGTCACTGCTTGTGGCAGGTCCCGGGGGTACCTGGGCTGCCCTTGGCTGTAGAGGAATTATAGAGGAATGAAGGTGGGTTAAATAACATTGATCATATACAGCTGTGGGTTGGCTTCAAGGGCGGTAGGTTGGCTGATGTGGATAATGTGCAGCGGTGGCTGGCTTCTGCTAAGTAGTTAAATAGCTTTAAGGGGCATGGAAGAAGGGCACTGGATGAAGGGAGACCTGGAAGAAGCAGATAGAGGAGAGAGTGTGCCCCAAATGTAGGAGAGACAAAAAGAGACCAGGGAGAAGATAGGGTACCCAGATGAGGAGAGGATGGCTGGAAGAGGAGCCTGGAGAAAGAAGAATCTGGATGCAGCAGAGGCAAGAAACAGGGTGGACTGGCATGAAGAAGATGAAGAAACAACATGGACAGCAGACGAACTTTTGAAACCTTGTGCGGGATTGGTGGTCATGCCGGGGCAAGGCACAGGAACTATTTATTGAAGTTAATCTGTTATGTGAGGGTAAAAGCCTTGTTGCAGCCAGCTAGTTTAGATAGTGCTGTTACACTTGGCCTGAGTAGGGCTGAGCTGGATTTACCAGGCACTGTTGCCATTGCCCAGCCTGGCTGAGCTCCAGCTCTGGGAGGGCTGCCTGGGAAGGGACTGACAGCCCCAGGTAGTGCCAGAAAAACAGCTTCTGGGGGCACAAGGACAGTGGGGCAGCTTTCATCCTTTTCCCTGGGTGTGGGCAGAAGAGAGCAGATGGGGATGGGAAAACAAGTCCTAAATCAGAAGAGGAAGGGACCCCCACTAGGAACATCACACTACTCCAGTGAATGGCTTGGGGCACTGGTGGCTCTTTGTGACACTCCCCTCCCCAAACTGAAAGCACTTTTAAATATGAAGCTGTTGACTTTAAGACCCAGGGTGAGTATAAACAGCGTAACTACCCCAGAAAAGGGTAGGCAATAAAAAGGCATTGTGCAACAGGTTTAAGAATACTATTGTTAAAGCTTTTCCATGTTAGACAGTCTGGACTGCTGAAACACCATTTATACTTCATATGATAAATTTGTATTTATATCTTCTCTTTTATCGAGAATAAGATTTTTGGTGTAACATCAGCAATGAGGGAATGGTTTTGAGTTCCTGACCTTGTTATTGCTTATAATTTTCCATTAAGCTATTTTTAGGTGTAGTATAGAAATACCCTCTTCCCTATAAATATTTTGAATAATGTTGTCTTTAACTGAGAGGAATCTCATGATCCATTTAGCGATAGTGTATTACATGAAAGTAGTAAAAGTAACATTCCTCCCCTCATACGCACATCTGTGGAGATAATCCTTTATTTAATTTCCTTCAACATATAGATATTCACATAAAACTCATTTAGAAAATAAATGCAATACTTATTTTTTGTAAACCACAAGAAGCTTTCAGAGACTTGATTGGAATTGCCACAAAATTATAAATATGTTGAGGTACAATAAACATTGTCATATCAGAAACGTCATTTTGTAAGTTTTTTAGTTTGTTTTTCAGTGATTTCAACATAAGATCAGATGCACATTTAGTACTGTTACAACAGAAAAATAAATGTGTGTGGGTGTGCTCAAACCTTCAATAATAACTAAAAATAACCCTAACCAGAAGGTTAAGTGTATGATTGAATGTCATGCTACTATTCCTGTGATGATTGTCTTCTCATATTAAAATCTAGTTATATTTGCTGTATTGAATTTACACTGCAGTTAGCAAGTTTGTTTATTGAACAACCCAGTAAAACAAACCTTCGAAAATCACACTATGCTTTTATTTTTGATACTTGTTACTGTATTATAATTTCTGTATTAGTACCCCTATGGACAACATAAAGGTTAAATTTATCTCATTTCATATTCAGTGGAATATTTTCCTCTAAATGTCTAGAGTGGTGTGATTTTTTTTATTTTTTTTTTCTGGGGCTTTGACTTTTTTCTGATGATACCTGATCCAGCATTTACCTGGAGCTGCATAGTATTCCTAGTTTCTTGGGATAGCGTGCATGCTGAGCATTTAAGTCATATCCTTAATCAGTGCTTTAAGCAGCATGAAATTTTAAAAACTTTAATTGTTGTGCACAGCTTTATTTGGTTGAAGTCTTGTGTGTTCTGGGATGTATGACGAGCAGAGACTTAAACAGAACAACAGGATTCTGGCTATGGAATGTTTGTGAGTGAAACAAATTGTCATAATTGTCTTTGATTGTTCAGCTTTCCTGGTATTCCCCCCCCCCCCCCCCCCCCCCGATCATTATCGCGCAACACATATTCTGAGGTATAAACTCTGTATTCATACTTGGAGATGTCCTGATGTTCTTTCTCTTTGGATAACTTAATCTACAGAACCATCCAGATTTGTACATTTTTATCCTGATTGCTAAATGTTTCTAATGCTTCTGCCTTTAGCTAGAGAGTGCAACTTTAATGTAATACTCTCTTCTAGTCCAATCCTGTGGTAGTCCGTTTTCTGTAAGAGGATTTAAATGTAAAGAAACCCTACCTTGTGTTTCTCATTCTTGTTTGCTTTCTTTCTTCTAGAAGTGCTTACAGAAAGACAAATATGTTGATTATAAATCACTTAAATATACTTTAATGTCACTTAAATGTACTTTAATTCCAGTCCAGTGTAACATGAGTCTGTTTCTGTCTTCTCTTAGTTGAGAAATTAAAGAAAAAATAAGCAAAAATAATATTTTTAATATAGCTAATGTAAATACATTTTTTTATTAGTTGATTGTTTATTATATATTTGTTGCTGCCCTCATGAACGATAGCTCTGACTCACTGTGGGAGGGGCTGGGAGTCAAGGTGGCCAAACCCCCACATGTATAAAGGTAGCTCACAGGGAGCGTGGGCGACCAGGACCACAACAAGCAGAGCAAGCAAGCAGGGCATGGCACATCAGCCAGGCTGGGGCACAGCAGTTCGTGTGGCAGTTCACACAGGGAGGGTGTGCAGGGTGAGTGCCATCAACCTAACAGCTCAAAGAGGTGAGCTTAAGTAATTATTATCACCCTCCTAGAAGAAACCTAGCTATGGTTTCCCCTTAGCCAAAAGCCAGTGCCAGAAGGCATGTGGCAACTGTGACGGAGTGCCCTGGTGAACATGCAGGTGCCCAGGTCACAGCCGCAGGGAGTGCTGGAGCCTGTCACTGCTAGCGGAGGGCAGCAGAGATAACACCTGTGTGAGGTGTGACCAGGTGGGCCACCTGCTCAGCCTGGTGGCAGAGCTGGAAGGGGAAGCAAAAAGGTTAAGGAGTGTCAGGGAGTGTGAGAGGGAAATAGGCTGGTGGAGCCACTCTCTACCATCACCAATGTGAATGCACCAGATGGGACACACGACAAGAAGCGAAGGATCCCCTACCCTCTCACCACTAGGCAGAAGGAAGAGATCAAAGAGATGGGGAGGAATGGAAACAGGTTCCCTGCTCTGGCAGCAGGTGAATCACCCCCTGACCTACTTCAGCTTCCCAGGTACCTTTATACAGTAGGTATGCAGCTCTGGAACCTGACAGCCAGGAAAATTATAAGATGGACAACAGTCTGTCCAGGTTGGAAGAGTTGCCTAAGGAAAGTAAGTCAACACCACGCATCATGACTGCCACTGCTAAGAAAAAAAGAGTGGCTGTCACTGGTGGCTCCACTCAGAGGATCAGAGAGCCTGACATGCCCAGAATATAGGCAAGTCTGCTGCCTCCCTGGCACCCAGGTAAGGGACATTACTAGAAAACTCTTGTCTGGTATGGCCCTCTGACTATTGCCCATTACTGGTTTTCCAGGTGGGCAGCAATGAAGTCCAAACTGTGGTTGTTTAGTCTAGAGCAGGGGTCCTCAAACTTTTTAAACAGGGGGCCGGTGCGCAGATGAAGTTGCAGGCAGTCATCTGCGGCTGCTTGGTTTCCCCCCCAACCCCCAGCGGGGTCTGTGTGTGTGTTCTGTAAATACCAGGGGCCAGATTGAGGACCCTAGGGGGCCATAGTTTGAGAACCCCTGGTCTAGAGCAACGAAGGCTCAGGGGAGACCTTATTGCTCTCTACAGCTACCTGAAAGGAGGCTGTAGGCAGGTGGGGGTAGGTCTCTTTTCCCAGAGAACAAGCAATAGAGATGAGGAAAGGCCCTCAAGTTGTACCAGCAGAGGTTTAGATTGGATATTAGGAAAAATTTCTTCACTGAAAGGGTAATCAAGCATTGGAACAGGCTGCCTGGGAAGATGGTGGAATCACCATCCCTGAAGGTATTTTAAAAATGTGTAGATGCAGTGCTTAGAGACATGGTTTAGTGATGCAGTTGGCAGTCCTGGGTTAACAGCTGGACTTGATGATCTCAAAGTTCTTTTCCAACATAAATGTGTTTATGAGTCTATGATTCTATATACATATGTGTATAAACTATGTTTATATATCTGATAGGTGTATAAAGTATTTCAAGATATTTTTTTACATATTTGACTAGAAAACCATTTACAGGGTGTATTTAACAAGACAGTCCCTAAAGGGGAAAGCTATTTATGCTTTGGTTTTTTTTACATTTCCTTTAAAAATCATCCTCCTGTTACAATTACGAAACAACATAATATGGGAAATTGTTGTAATCTAATTAATCAGTTCCCTTCTCACCACTACCCTGGATCTATCCCAGACATCTCTGATAAACCACCTCATACCAGCTCTAGCAGCCCACCAGTATCCATAATCTCTTATGAAACCTGCTGTGTATTGTGTATTGTTTTGGGAAAACACCAGATCAGTTTTCATTAGAAAGAGTATCAAAGCATCAGCCAAAAACTGGTTAACCATTATTACCCTATATTTTATAGAAACATCATTTTGGGAATAGCTTTCACCTAAGTGATATAAAAACTCACTTGTCTACTGGGATAAATAAGGCCTACAGGAATGTATGCAGTAGAAACTGGTGTTAGCTCAGTGACATACTTCATGCTTTCTGACACTTCCAATTAGCATGGATCAGTAAAAAAAGGGTCTTGAATCAAGCAGCTTCCAATGATGCATTAACAGTTGAAAATTAAATTTTGGTTGGTTTATTCATAAAAGAAATAAAGAGATTTAATGGCAGCTGCCACTTGCAAAAAGACCAATCATTCATGACTCAGCTGAGCACCCAAGACAATTTTTGGTACAATTTGTTTGTTTGGTGGGAAGTTAATTTACAGATTTTTCATGCTGATCTAATTGATTTGCAGGAGGGCTAACAACCCTATTTCCTGCACCTGGTTTGACAATTGATACCATCTGGTTCATTGGATTAGCAGCTGTAGTTCACAACTTCTATCAATTCAGACACATTTGACAAGAGTTCTGCATCTTTGGTCTCTTCCAATTCATTTCCCTTTTTATATGCTGAAATCTGCAGAGCTTCTTCACTGCAAAGCAACGTTTTCTTAATTTATAGCACAGGGATAATAGGAAGATGATAATTATTATTCTAGTCTAGTATGACCTGAAAAAAAGCATGCATTGTGCCTGCAGAAAACACAAGGGGGTGAATTAACACTGAGGGTCACATCTGCATTGTATTTACTTCAGTGGAGACGGAAGGTGCTCAGTATCTCAGAGGAGTAGAACATTCATCATGAAGAAAGTAAATATAATTATCACATTTTAGAAATTAGTATCAGGTCTACATGATTCCTTCTTCGATGTTGCATCTGTCATAACACAATGACTCCCTGACAGTTTAAGAAATGTTTCACTGTGTCTCTTGAAATGTGGGAAACTGGGGTAAATTTAAATCTGTGATTTCCTCCATATATATATATACACCATTTCAGAAGTAAGAGGAATTGCTTGAGGAATATGCTGCCCTGCTCTGGGGGCATACCTAACTAGCAGGACACCTCACTTCTGTTCTACTTGTGCAAGGTTGGTGTCGGTTAACTTGTTGTTCTTAGACTTCCCAACCCCACAGTATGATGAGATACAGCCATGCAATGGTGGCCAATTAAATAGCGTTTCTAGAGTAGTAAAAATAAACTAATTAAAGGCTTTTTGGGGGTTACCACAGAATGGCGCTAATTTGGGTGGATTACTCACCAGCATAATTTGTGGTGACCTACAGTTGATTATCCAAGAATTGGAAAGACCATAATGGAAGGTAGTATCATAGTAATTGTGCCTTGTTCTCATATCCTCTTTTCTGAACCTTCCACCTTCTCAGTCTCAAGAGAAAACAAATCCAACAAAAAATGGAAAACTAGAATTTTATTTTAACTATTCTTAGATTCTGATATTAGGCCGAAAATCATATTTTCACTGGCTGAACACCACCACATATTGAAGACTGATTGTCTCACCTGCTGAGGTCTTGCTTCTCTTGGTGTATAATTTTGTAACAGCTGTATAAATACTGATGAACTAGAGTCCTTTACAAAACAGAAGGAGTTCCTTGTATACTATCCCGCATGAAGAAAGCAAATGAATATGCATGAAACACATATGTTATGCATGAACAGGTTGCTGTTTCATGGTGTAACTTTAACAAAGAAAATGTACCTACATCTCATTCATATTTATGTTCATGATTTTTCAAATCTTGAAAATATATCAGCTTATTTTAGGAACTCGATATGCTCTTTAGGTGCTTCTATGATGATAAGATATAAAAAGAATTCCACCATTTGTGGAATGTGTACATGTACGCAAAAGTCCACTGTTCTAATATAGAAACATGTATTTCTATTTGTATATAATATATGTGTATGGAATCTTTGACGGACATTGCCTTGGGAAGAGGCTAGGCTGAAAATACATCGACAGAAGGTGTTGTGACTGAGAAAGCTGAGAAAGCTCTATTTCAACTCTATTCATTTAACAGGGATTATTATCATCTGTGTGATAATACTAGTGATCACTTTTTGATGTACAAAGTGTAGCTCAAATATTAACCAATTAAACCTATAATGTTTGATTAAAAAATGATTTTGGTAAAGTATAATATATTTTACATGACCCATTAGTTCATTAAAAAGATTTAAATTAATGTTATCCCGTCACTGATGAATAAATTTCTTAGCAGGGAAAGTTGCCAGTTCTGAAACCTTTGCAATACATTCTCTCCCAAAGAATAAAAATCTCAGGTCTTGTGAGTGCAGGTACCTAGCAACCACCTTCCTCTCTTGCAGCTCACTGTCAACAGTCCACTTTTTGAAAAGATGTTAATTTGTACTACTGCTATTTCCTGGGGGAGAAGGCTATCTTCACTTCCAGCTACTACCCAGAAAGCCATTGTTGCAGAAGTATTTCAATTAGAAAAAGTAAGATAAATGGAAACTCGGGTTTTCCCATGGTGTCTAGATATTTTTCTATTGTATAATTTTATAAATTGCAGCAGAAACATCTCAATTACAATTTGCATAGTTTCTTTCTACTTTCTACAAATGCAGGTGCTTATTTTCCATATTTTTATTTCCATATATTCCATATATTATGAACTCAATTAAGAGAGGGAGCACAGTATTTCAGAGTTGTAAGGCTGGCATGTACAATCATTTTTACGTATGTGTGTGCATATATACATAATATAGAAACATTTATTTTTATGTGTAAATATATGCATTTTATATATATGGAGAAACAGAAAGTAGTGTTTAGCTTTTAGTTGTAATGTAATTGGGTAAAACATAAGGTTTGTTACCATTTTGACTGTATACTTACAGCAATAAAATACCCACTAGATTTAGTGAAACTTTTCTCAGGAACACAAAAGCCCCACTTGGTCTAAAGTTTAACATTTAAAATCTCTTTAGCATTCCTTACTATAATTTTACATCTACTGTAGTTTCTGAATTCATGCTTATCAAAACTGACATTAACAATAAATGTTGCGAAGCCAGTAGGTCTAGAGGAAAAGTAGTAATTACTATGAAATCACTATTCATACGATGTATTTTGAAATGCATAGATGTCTGTTCACAAAATGTGCAGACATTCTGGTATATTTGCAAATCCAATGGGATTTTAACAGAACATGGAAATCAAAAGTTTCTTCTTCATATGAGATTAAGGAGAAAATTTGGTTGACAGTGTTTCTTACAGGGAAGTACTGCTGCTTTCCCCATTCTGCAAATGTGTGTGAGTGCACAGGAGTCCAAGATTTGTGCTGAAGCAGATTATTCAACCTGGGATTAGTGTCCTAGTCAAAACAGAAGGCTTACTTTCAGTCAAATGCTTGTTACATTCTGTTAACAAAATGACATATGACTGTATCTGTACCGAGTATAAATATACTCTAAGAACACCAGTAAGATTAAAATATATGGGAGAAGTCAGTGGAAGAAAAATGAATGGACACATAGTTTAGTCAAAAAATTCATAACTACTGCACATGACAGAAACTTAGTGCAATGGAGTATTTTATAACGTTTTCTGGTATTTTCTAAAAAAAATCCAACAAGTCTTTCTTTTCATCTGTGAGAATGTCAGTCTCACCAAGTGTATTTTTTGGACTAAATTATTTCTGGGCTAATTTACAGAAAGCCATTGGACTTGTAGGTGGCTCACAGTCCATTGACAGATACCTGCTTTTGACAATCAAGATATATTTTCTAATTTTGATTTGACACATTTCAATTCCTGGACTGCAATAATTTAACTTATAGATTCATTTGCCCTATATAAAAACTATACATTAACAATTACTTCCCATGCATGTTCTGTAATACTCATTTAAAATACATTATAGCAAAAATATTCTTTTCTGAAAACTTAGTCACCGTTATACTTTCTGAAAGTGAATATAAGAATATATGAACAAACAAGTTATATCCAGATGAGTTTTCCAATCTTTTTAAAAATCTTCCCCTAGCTCTGGTAATAAATCTCTGTGTATAGTAATATCCTATCAGAACTTAATTCATGTCTGGTTTGTTTTAAAATTATTAAGGTATTTTCTTTTCTTTTTTTAAATTAAAAAGTTTGGAACATTTCAAGGTGAATGTGCTTTATTGCAATGTAATGAAAAGCATATTAAGTTATTAAATTAATAACTAAACTAGCAGAATTGTTTTGGGAGCTGTAGATAAGTGTGCTGTGTATTACCCTACTGAAATAATTTGAAAACTTTCAGTTAAATGAGATTACCTAGAAGCAGCAAAGTAATTTCATTTATTGTTTTAAGTCACATTCACATTACTGTTATTGAGTAGTTTTATTTAATTGTGTTTAAGATATACTATAGAATTAAATTTAAATAGGGGAAATAACTCCACAGAGCTTCAAACTATCATTTGTTTTCTACCTCCTTCTTCTATCTAGAGGGTAAATTTAGAGATTTGCCTAAGATTTTCAGTCAGTAGCCGGACATTAAGAGTACTCCTGAAATGAAGGTTGTACAGTCGAAATGTTCACTTTTCCTTTGTCATTGATAGACCAGTTTAAAATAAAATAATAAGTACATGTTAAGATATAAAATTCTTTTACAATTTCCAAAATACTAATTTTTAAAAAGTTTTGAATGAACATGAAGCTTGAGGTCAAAAAAGCTTTCCAGGGTCCAATTATATTATAGACTGGATAAATCTGCTGTTACAGTTTTTTACCAAAGAGAATTTCTGGGACTGCACAAAGAGTGGAATTATAATGAGCTGAGACATAGAGAGCTGAGCATCAAGAAGTCTCATTTTACATTACTATAGGGTGGGAGTAATTGTATTAATCCAGTACTCATTTATGAAAGGAGCAGAGTAAGAGCCAATGTTTTATTTCTGGACTCTTTTCATGTGTTTGGATCACATATGCCGACTAAATCTTTCCTTTCCTCCCTCCTAACACATGTATTTCCCCGGAATTTTTTTTTTTTTTTTTTTTTTTTTTGAAGGGCCCTGTAAAGATATCAGGCCCCCTAAGTGGCAGCAGAGAATACTGGAACACATTTTCATCTGCTTTTGTTTCCTTTTCTTTGCTGAAGGATCCAAGTGCTTCAATAATAAACAGCCTTGAAAATGCTCTCATGTGTATTTTATTGCTACAAGTTGTCCTAGTAAAATCAGTGGAGCTAGTTGTGCTGGAAATGTTAAACAAATGTTTGCTGGATTGATTCCCAAACACTGTGGCTAATATTTGGCATGTAAGGGTCATCTTTTCTAGACAAAACTCCGTGTCTCTGTGTGTGTGCACATAAAAAGTGGAAAGAGGGGGAGAGAAAGACTAAGAGAGACAGTGACATAGATATGTGCTCAGCACAATCAAAAAAGTGCTTTTTGCAGCATTAGACCATTGGACTTACCAATTTAGAGCTTTCAGATTTTGTGCTCCTTCTTATAAATATAACTTTAACAGCAATTAGGAATACAAACTTAAACATTGTCTGTGTTTGCAGGGCTGTGGATCTCTTAATGAGAAAAATTTCAGTTTAGGAAACAGCGAATGTGTATATGGTCTGTAAGTACCACACACAATTGCCTTTCTTCAGGGATCGGACCTGAACAATGAACAGAAAAGAAAGTAATCATCACACCCATTTGAAGTCTAAACTAATTTTTATTTGGATATTTTCTGTTTGAAGAGAAAACAGAACAACTAGGGATAATGAGTATTCAATCAAATTCTAAGAGCATAAAATATCATTGTTATCTCTCTGCTCAGTAAACCTCTTCTGGCCATATGTTCACACTTCAGATGTGTAAAAGTGCTTAACAGAAAAAGCATAAGCAGATCTATTAAAATGTTGTTAATAAAGCCTAAAAGAGACAGCAGTGATGATACAACTGGATTTAGGAATCAGTGCCACTTGGCACACCTCTGGCTTTCTGTACAGTGCTGTATTCCCCAAGGGTGATGAGAGGCTTGTTTCAAATATTGCTTTTGCTAGCTGTGCACTCTGTGATCCTGAATCAAAACTCACTGACATCAGTGTGTTTTGGTTTAAAACAAAGCCTGCACTGTTATTTCAAATGCTCAAATATCATAGACTGACTCAATTTCTCCTCCAAATTATAAACTCTAATAAAACTATCATTAGGAATTTTAGAAGAATAGTCCTGGCGATACACTTTTGACTGTGAAAAAACTTAGAACTTGTTAAAATAAAAAGGAGATTTTTTGCATGTTCATAAGCCACATAAGCATCTCTGAGTTTGAATTTCAGGTAAAACATCAAGCTCTGAAGCAGTCTCAATAAACCTTCAGATTTTTGGCAATACTATTTTTGCAAAATGACTTCTAATATGCATTGCAATTTCATTATGCAGTTGTAGTTCATTAGGATAAATGTTTCCAAAATGCAATGCCCCTTGGACCCAGAGAAGGTGGAGGAGTGAGCTTCATGAAATTCAACAAGGACAAATGAAAAATTATCTAGCTGGGAAGGAATAATCATTTTTTAGCAACACAGGCTGGGGACTAACCAGTTGGAAGACTGAAAGCTCCCAGGGGGTCGGGGCTTGCAGCAAGCTAGGCATGAGCCAGCCAAGGCGGCTCTGTCCTGGGCTGCACAAACAGCCAGTAGGTAGAGCGAAGGGGTTATCTCTTTCTACTCAGCATACTGCATGTTTCACATCTGGGCTCCCCAGTACAATAAAGATGTTGATAAACTGGTACAGGTTCAGTGGAATGCCACCAAGGTGTCTGGGGCTGGAGCACTTGCCATATGAGGCTCTGAGGGCCTGAAGCTTGTTAAGACTGGAGAGAAGAGCACTTTGGGAAGTCCAACAGCTGCCCGAGTGCCTGTACCTACAAAGGTGCTAAGACCCAGAGAGACTCTCCACAGTGACACCCGGTGGGAGGACACTAGAAAACGGGCATAAATTGAAACTGGACATTCTGACTGGATATAACGAAAAGTTTGTCCACCCTGGGGACAATGATGCATTTGAGCTGGCTGTCCAAAGAGGTCAGTTGTATAAGCCCATCTTCCCAAGCTCTGAACAGCCCAGTTTAATGCTAGGGCTCGCCTGCTTTGGGCAGGTTGGACATCGAGCCCTCCTGAGGGCCCTTGTAGGCTAAGCAGCTCTCCGTGTCTGGAGCTGTGCAGAACGCTACACAACTGAAACTCCTCAGCATTGCCAAAAATATCGGTAGATGTGCAATCTCTCTAAATTACTATTTGTTTCACTTTGTTAGAAAAAATACCCATAGACACCCAGGAATTTTCCACTCAATCCATTATGGTCAAGATATTTCTACAGTTCTCCTTTATTACATGTTGAAATACTTGGGCTGAGTGGCTAAGAACTGTAAGGTATTTTGCTGGGATGGGGAGGAGCATTGAGGTGGAATAGATTGCAATTTCCCATTGAAAATTCTTCTAAATCTTATTAAAATCTTAAAAATATTAATGAGGAATTAGGACTGGGCTGATAGGGTTCAGTTGACAATGTTATATTTATTTCAGTTTGAACTTTTTTGTTGAAATTTCAGAGTTCTCTCACCTGATTCAGACAGATAATACAGTTCATCCAGTTGCATGGTACTTCAAGGCTGAATCTCTGTCTGTTGTAAACCTAATGTGACCTGCTATACTGCAGCTGCCATTTGTGAGGAGTTCTCTGCAGGAGCCTTTAATGGTGTAAATTAGTACTGACATAGAAATAGAAGTTACAGAACAAGCAATTGTATATATATTATTTCATCCAGGGTAAACAGCAGAGGAAGCAAAGAATAATCATCTGTCAGTATATTTCTCCTTATCTACAGGTTTTTATTTCAGTATTTCCTTACAGTTTTGTGAGTTTGCCTTAGCAGCTCTACTTCTCCTCCCTTGTTGCTTCTGGAGAAAACAGACGATCTCAGCATGCTCTCAGCACGTTCCTTCTACCTCCCTCTGCCTTTTTGTGTGCCTGACAGTTTTCACTGATACTTTGTGGGAAGTTCTGATGTCACACCAGGCTCATGGGAGACAAGCAGTTCTCCCGTACCTTCTTCTCTTGAGCTTTTCTTCATCAATGATTCAGTTCCTTTTGCTTCTTCTATATTAATCTCATTTAACCCCTTACAGTCAGGCACATTAGGGTCATGAAGGTAGCTGGAATGAAGTTTCGGTGGAACATGCCAGACTGTATGTTTGTGCAGTATCTGGTACTGTAAGATCGATATTAGGACATAGAAGACTGGAATAACTATTCCCTCCATACACATTTCATCAAACAGCAGAAGAATACTCCTGTTGTTTATGTACCTTTACACTTCAGAAACATTCTCTGTAGCACACAGAAGCTATACATAACACAGGTATTTTTCTGAAAGCACTCAGTGGCTGTCCAGAGTCCAACTTTATTAATCTCTGTTGAAAGCAAGTGTTTGCCAACTTTTACTTTATTCAATCAGGTAGGGAAAGAAAAATGAGTTCTAAACTGGACACTAAGAGAAATTGTTGTGGCAACATGGTGTACAGCAAGACAACATACAAAAATATCTTGGTACGTATCTAAAATAGTCAAAATGAAAACATTTAAAGTTAACATTTTCATATATCAGGTTGTTTCTTAAGCTGGCAAAAGTGCCTGCCACATTCTTATGACAGAGTCAATGTATCTGACGTTTGATGGGAGAGAGTAGCAGGTCCTATGGAAAAAAGCTATGCTGACCCCTTACTCTGGAGTACAGGTATGAGGTACCTTCTTTTGCAGAATCTGCAAGTAGGGTGTCTAAGGGGGGCTCCCATATGGTACCTGGGACTCACCTTGCTGAGTCACAGGTAGGCTGCCCTACCTCAGACAACAGCAGCAGTGCAGCTTTGGAAGAGCTCTCCTTTTTTAGGAAAGAGGGACAGGCCACCTTTAATTAGTGAGTCATGAGTCTGGAGAAGGTACTTCTGAATGGGTTTGCTCCACCTTTCCTAAGCATCATAATCACTGCATTACAGATAAAGTCTAATTACTAATCAGATGTTCTTCTTCACCATTATGAACATCTTCAGGTCTTGTGAGATTGGTACAAAAGCTAAAAGAGATGTGAGCAAGAGTCTAACCTGCTCATTTTCACTACAAAATGTAATTATGGAATTTGTCTTACAAGGTTAAGAGGTCTTGAAAATAAAGTACTGCGGGAAAATTTCAAATACTAGCCCTGCAAAAAGAGAAATAATTTGAATTGTAGGTGGGACTGAGATGTTGATCTCAGAGATCAGGAAGTCAAGTGAACCAAAGTCTTCTGAGAGCAGGTTCATAGCAGTGTCTCTAAGTGGCCTTCTGGGGCCCATAAAAATTAGATAGCAAGAATTATCTGTCAAACAGAAAAAAAATCTACAAAGGCAGTAGAGGGCCATGTATTTTGATGAGAAAAACCCACAAAAACCTGGCAATATAGATGCTGAGAAATTTTCACCCACAAGGAAATATTTTGGTAGAATATATGAAAATCACCACAAACAAGAAAGTCAAATTTACTTAGATATAATGTTAAGATATAAAATGGAGTTATCCTTTATGCAGTCTTCCATGGACTAACACTTAGGAAATCCTGTTTAAACACCAGTTTATTGTTAATTTTGTTATAGGCCAACTCAGACTAGAAAACGTTTAGTTACTGAGTCTAACCTGTTAGGGACAGTACCATATTCAATGCTCTAACCCATCCCATTCTTGGGATACAGGAATCCAAGTTCACTTACCTTAGATGAAGGCTGGACTTCATAAGCAACATTAGACTCATGGGCTGCGTCCCTATATTTTTTCTTCAAGCAGTCAAGCGTAGCTCTGTTTTATATCTACTTTATCACCACTAAAGAAAATAATGGAGAAAAACACGAAGCAAAAAGTTTAGCAAAGAATAATATTTTTCCCTTAAGCTTCACAGGGGAAATAGAAATCCTTTCAAGACACCTCTTTTCTGGAGAAGTCCTTGTAGCCAGCAAGGCCTGGGCTCTGCTACTGTCTCTGCACATTCATTTCATCCACCCCACATGCCTCACGGGATCCTGGACTTCTGCTATTGCTTGTATTTTCTCCTTTCACTGAGTAGCCACCTCTTTATGCCAGTGTAGTAATACTAACATTGAAACTATAATATGTACCTCCAGTACCTCCTCTCCCTACCCTAATTCACAGCACATTTCATCCATGTTTTTATAAACCCTTCTGGTAAAACTGCTGTCTGTTAAAGTAGGTGTTTAATCTACTAAAAAACATTCTGAACTGTGAACAGTCATTACTTCATGTAGCTCACTAAAAGCATGTAATTTTCCCAGTACATGCAAATAAACGTTGTTAGTAATTGTATTTATTCCCCCATAAGTATTCTATCTGTATTGGCTAGGCTTATTTTCTGCCATTCTTGTAAAAATGCAGGGGAGGCAGCTATGTACATGTAAGAGACTGAGGCAGATATAAGGATCAAGGCATGAGAGTTATATCTCATGCATTTTCATAAGTGCTTTGTGTTGCTATTAATTTATTCTTGTTCAGGGTGGGAAAAAAAAAAAAAAAAGAACCTGCCTAACCCCCCAGGTTTTAATGCCTTCAAAAGAACAGGGTCATGCAAAAATAGTGATTGACATACATTTTAAAATTGACAAGCTGTAAATTTTCTCATCTGAAAATTCTGAAGGTGTTATCACTGTCATTGACTTACTTTATGATGGTGTGAAAATGGATGAAGACAATAGATGAGGAGAAAGAGCATCATAAATCTTCATTCAGAAATCTCTTCTATCTCCCAGTATAACAAGAAAAGTGAAGTGAACAGCTTGCATACAAATAGGCAGAGCTGTATTATTTGACAAAATTAAGTGATCAGCATGGCATTGTGTCAGTTCATGTTGCAATTCACAGGACACTTTCAAAATGAACAGATGTGCTGTCAATAAAATACTGTGTTAAATTTCCATATGCTTATAAGGATGTGTATGCAAAGATCAAATTAGGTACCTTGCATCCTTTTCATGAAAATGGAAGCTGTTTTATGACTCCCTTTTCCTCCCTAAAGAAGCTGTTAGAATGGAGTAAGCGATTAGGCTGGTTGGGTTAAGTGTGTTCAAAGTCCTGTACTGACTATGGAACCTAAGCACGTACTGCATTTATTTTATTAGCAGGACTACTCCTGTGAGAAAGCAAAAGAAAGAAGAAGCCCGCACATGAGCTATGCAATGTCTAAAGAAAAGTAACCATTGCCTGAGCTCTGCGAGTCGGATTGGGGGGGTGGGGTGGGGGGTGGGGCGGTGAGGGGGTGGGGCACATTTTCAGGAAACAAAGGCATTGTATGCTGATTTTTTGAGAACTGTTCTTAATTTAGGGGTTTTCCAATCTGCTTTTATTATGTAGTAGGCAGATTTAAAATTGAATAATTTGATGAACTGTAAAATTACAGTTTATTGGAGGATATTCGATCAATGGCTCTAATTTTTGTATTGTTTTTATCACACAACAAAAGCTGGTCTCAGAGGTCTCTATCAGGTGATTCCACTGAGCCCAATGGACATAAATCAGAAAAGAAACAGAGAAATATGTCATTTGAATCTTCAAATGCATAAAAGGCCAAGAACAATTTTGATTCAAAGTGACTGGTGTCTTCAAAGTAAAACAGTAGCATATGTAAGTATAGTACCTTTTTGAGGAATTCAGCTGTGCTCCCAATCACATTTTTGATCTTCAGAAATTCCTTGGTGGGACATTGTATTAACATAACCACAATACAGGTAGAAAAAAGAGACAGGTAGAGGATGAAGGGGACAGTTGGAGACCTGGCCTAACATCTTTGATGAATACAAAAGTAAATTATGAATTCACATTAATGAATAATAGACCATAATGAAAGTAATTGAAAGTGAGAGGCCTTACAGAGAAGTCTAACACAGATAAAGAATTCTATAAAATGTACAAGAATGGATACATACATACTGTCTGACTTCAAAATAAGGAATGTGGTAGTTAAAATATTCAGATCTTCCACTTTAAAATCATTATATGATGTTAAAGACGGAAGATTTCACAAAAGCATACATATATGGATCTATTCAATAAAAAAATCTAAAGGAAGTATTTAAAACCAGCAAAGAAACTTATTGATGAGATTTTACACACCACTTTTTTTTTTTTTTTCTCCTAATTCTGGAAGCCTCTCCTTAAGCCTAATTTCTTTAAAGCATTTCTAAGATGCTGTTGTGCCCCTCCTCCCTTTGCTCTTTCTTCTTTCCGTTGCCCAAGTCCCTTGCTTCCCCACAAACACTATGTCAAAGGATAAAGGAAGGAGAGAGGAAAGGTCCATGGTTCAAAGGGACTTATTTTGAAATGTCAACCTTTTGAACTCAGAGACTCTCACATTTTCTCCTCCTCTACTTACAAATTCAAGTTCATAATCTTAACAAACAAACAAAAAAAACAAAAAAAAATCTTTGGTTAGAAACTTTAGCGTGGTTTTTTTCCCCTTCGTTATTGTCTTTCAGAATATTTTAGAGAGAAAATTACCTCTGTTGCAGAAAGTATTACTTATTTCCAATTGAAAAAGAGCATTGAGGAGTAAATTCCTAGTTTATGTCATTTTCCTTCAGACTATTCTAAATGTTTTGTTTCTTCATGGAAAACTCCACACCTTCTTCTTTTTCCCTAAGTGCCTGGCTCAAAAAGGGCAATATTATGTTTGATTGACCTTAGGCTACATCTTCTTTTTTTTTTTTTTAATTTATTTTCCCTGCTTTTCTTTTTGGGTTATTCGGGTTTTCTCTTTCTATTCCATTTGGTCACAAGGATTCTCAGATTCCTTGAAGACCTTCATTATATTAGAAGTTTTAAATAGCTGGCTAATATACTGAATTAATTTAGCTCAGATGATGAACTACTCAAGAGTGAAGAAAATTCTTGCTTAATTTCAAACTGACATATTTTAATAGAAGGGAGAAAAGACTAATGTGTTGTTATTTCACATAACATTAATACAATATAATGACAGGAATGTCAGGCACAGTGGATAGGTCTTCACTGAAGAAATTATTGCCTGACTGTAAACCTTTCCTTAAAGTTGCTTCATGTGAAAATTATCTTAGATAAAAGACTGAAAGCAGTTATTTTGTATTCTTGAATAGACCGAATAGTCCTATATAATTTTTTGTCTTAGCAATTCCAATTCCTTCTCTTTTTTACTGTCATCTTGCTAGGTCTTTTCAAAATATAGGTGAGTTTAAATCCTTTAACATATGGTATCTGTGTGGTTTTTAATTCATTCTCCCTTTACACTACTAAAGCTTCTTGTCCTTGCAAGGGACAGTTACCAAACTTCTAAGAAATGTGACTTATAGATTTATTACTTGCCAATGCTTAGCAAGTGTATTCTGCTTGTCCATATAAAATTTTTAATTGGAACAAATTTTAGAACCGAACAAAATTTACTTCATAATAATAGAATTATTATTACATTAGTTTTCTCTAGTCCCTATGGATGATGGACAACTTACAATATTTCTAGTAATACTAATAAAATATACAACTGAGGTGTTTGAACTGCAGAATTACAATTTTTGGACATCTACTCACTGGAAGTAACAATGATTGTTAACAATGACCAAAAGGACAAAGCTGTGCCTTGTGAAGTAGAGGTTCAGGTTTGTTCTAATGAAGGCACTTTAGTCCAGAAGGTAAGGTGAAAATACATCATGTGAAAAACATAATGGAAATAGAATAACAATGGAAAACAGTACAAACTACACCACAAGCAGTATTTTAAAAAAATTGGAGAATCCATTTCAGAGATAAATTAAATACAATTCTGATTAAACTGTTTTCTCTTTTACCCTTGTACAACAGGAGCCATTGTACTTTTGCAACATTTAAATTCTATTTAAGATCGAGCAGTTAAGAGTTATTGTGGATAAGCCTTCAGTAGAAACTCTCTAAATAGAACAATTAGCAGATGTGTATACAAATACCCTAAGGTAACTGATACCTCAGCTGCAAGGAGCTGACACCCCACCCAAAATATGTTTTGATGTGAATACAAAAGCTCAGACAACTTTTATCAACACATTAAAAATGCAGATTACTAGGCTGGGATGCTACATAACCAGACACTGAGTACAGGGTTGTCTTAAGTCCTCATACAACATCTGAGGCAGCTAAGTAACAAACTGCTTTCAGCTGTGCTACTGCCTGAAGGACTTGTCCTCAAGTACTATAGCCCAACCCCTCTGGTTAGTTGGTTGGTTGGTTTGTTGAAGTCATCCTTTAAAAGTAACTTATAAAACATGAAATACCTTTCATCATAAACCATGGCATAAGAAGGATAATGAAAAGGAAAGGAATTTTATTTATATTGAAAAATAATTAGTAAATCTACATATTTTCTATATGTAGCAAAATAGATACCTACTTCCTTATTTTTTAGTTTCTAAATCCCTCCCTGTGATACAATTTTTTTCACACTCTATTTCTCTGAAAACATAATCCTTTATGGCCAAAACTCTGTGTTGAACCAAATGAAATAGCAGAAATATGCATTTATATTATACCCTATTATACTACTGCATAGTACAGTTACATTAACTGCATTCAAACTGACTGTCAAGAAACATCAGGCCAGAAAGTGCAAAAGTCACTTTGTTTTGTGACAAAATAGAATACCTCTTTTAATACTTTTTATTCAAGAACAGGCAAACAAAATTTTAGGTACTTCTGTCTTCCTGAGTGAATGCAAGTTAAATATTTTTGTAGGTAGCTTGTATAGTCAAATGAATCAGACACAGTAAGATTTCAGTTAAACTGGCCATTCAAAGTTTTCATAGCTTTAAAATATTTTCAAAGTGTCAGACACCACCTTTTAATAGTATGATTTTTATCAGGCTGTGTGTCAGTAGTTAAGAGACTTTTTTTTCTTCAGAGGTGTTGGCTTGTTCTGATCAGAATATTTACATTGCAAATTAAAATTGAGGGGAAAAGTTAAGGAACATAAGGAAGGATTAGGGGAATGTTTTGGTGTTGGTTTTTTTTTTTTAAATCTCTGAGTTTATTTTAGAATGTAATCTCATGCCAATAACCTATATTATTATTTGATAGATAGTATCAGATGCTAAAAATCAAAAGAAAACCCAAACCACTTCAAAGACATCTGGGAAAAATAAAACTGGGTCATTCAGCCTTTTGAGAAGTAAAACAATATTTTTAATTATGACTAGTTAGCTTAGCAGACAGGAATTTCTATTTCAGTCATTTCTCTACATCAGTAAGCTGATCTAAGTATGTAGTGTCTGATGTAAAAAGGTTTTACATACACACTATAT
Organism: Falco punctatus; assembly: GCF_963210335.1. NCBI lineage: Eukaryota > Metazoa > Chordata > Aves > Falconiformes > Falconidae > Falco > Falco punctatus. The sequence goes on along the minus strand of NC_137581.1, from coordinate 104,068,314 downwards.
AATTCTCTAAAATATTAACAAAAGCAGTACAAAACCAGAATGCTATTAGCTTCTAATCAATGACATAGTGAAATAAAGAAGCAACATACACTTTCCCTTAAAGTGAAAAAACCAAAAACTAGCATCTGAAGAAATAAAGCCATAAACCATTGCATCTGCCCCCAGTTATTGGATAAGATTTTGGCAAATGAATTACATTTTATTGAAAATATATTTAAATTATATTCATGCAATTATAGTTATATATCACATTAGCTGGTCAGTCCTTAAAGATAGATTTCATGTGTGTAATGGGAAATTTAAATTAATAAAAGAATGCAATAGTATATTCATATAAAAATGACTAAACTAATTTTTGTGTTAATAGTAATATATATTGTGTGCTAGTTTGGATAAATGATTTGCCAGTTTCAATATGTTTATGGCTGTAATAATGTGTATCAATGTTTTGCTCTGATGCATCCAAAAAGCTATGGAAATAAAGTGCTTTACTTGTTATGATTTCCTCTTATATCTTACTGAGAAGTTTAAGTAGGCAGCACAATACTATTTAAAACAGAGTGAGGAAAAGAATACAGATTTTAAAAGCTGGTGCATCCACTTTTCTTTATGCTGTATTTTCTGTGTGCTTTTACACTAATCTCAAATACAAATGAAAAATAATTTACAGAGCAAATTCTTACTCTAAAACAAAGGTACCTCTACACAAAATGGAAAAACAAGCTTGATTTTCTTATGAAATCTGAAGGGAACCTGTATTGTTCTATAAATCTTCAATATAAACAGATCAGGAAATAAAATTATTATTATTGTTGTTGTTGTTGTTGTTGTTGTTATTGCTGCTGCTGTTATAACCAACAACAACCACCACCACCACCATCACCCTACTGTTCAGTTTTTTAGGATTTTCTTTTTTGCATTATGTTGTGTATCCATTAGTATTTATTCTGATGACTAAGTATTGCTTGAATAACAAATGCAAAATGGAGCACTTTACATATTTTAGTTTTTCTTTAAAGATGCAAAGATGAACCTTCCTAAAATCCTGTCAGATTACTTAAGAAATTAAGAAGATTAAAGAGATAAATGAAACTGGCTCTTGGAAAATATATGAAGTGCAAGTCTGCTTAGATTGTCATTATAATAATTTATACATAAAGCCATAGACACAGAGGTTAATTTAAAGAAATTTCCTCACTGAGGAAAGTTTCTTTCCAGCAATCACTTTCTGCAATGTTTTTGCCATCTGATATAGCTAGTACCGCCACTAAAATCACAATGTATTCAAAACATTGACCATAATAGAACAAGCACTAGTAATGAGTGCAAAAAAAAATCTTTATTGGAGTGTGAGACAGAGACCAAGAGTCAAACCATGACTGAAGCCAAACATAAGATTTCATGCCTAATGTTTCAGGCAGTTAACGCTTTGTTTTCTATAGAGGTTAACTTGAAATAATCCAAGTCTTCTCTGAACTTCAGAAAATCTCCCCAAATATTTTTGTCCATATTTCTCCCCATCCTCTAAGCAGTAGACTTTCTGACACCATTTGCTTCAGTTCAACCTGTTCCAGTTCTGATTGTGTTCTTGCAGGTTCTTCCCAAAACTAATTGATAAAGTGCCGATATCTTCCACAGAATTTCCTTTTGGGATTTGTTTAGTTCAGAAGCACTCCAGAAGACACATCTTTTCTCCTCACCTTAAGTAAGAACTACAGCAGCTGAAAACTGGATAATAGACTCCAGCATAACCCAGGCACAAGAAACATCTCAGGAGCCTTTGCTCCAAGATAACAATCCTGCCAGAAGGAGAAGTAAACATGCAGGAGAAGAAACCAGAAGCTATAAGGCAATGAGTGCTGGTTGAATCAGGACTATTTAATAGTAGTAGCCTTTTAAAATGCATTGTATTGAGCTATTTCTGCACAGTACAGCAATGTCATCAAGTGCTCCCCTTGGTGCTAAGTGTGCTTGTCTAGCCTATAATACGTACAGAACATCACATACCCTAGAGGAAGTATGACTGGAGTCAGCCATCATGGAAGTTACAGGAATATGTACTTGTTCTTGTCACTTCTTATTGTTCATGGTGCTCTGTAATGTATTCTCTGTAGACAAACTGTAATACTGGCTATGGCATTTTTCGCAGTGTTGGTGTCATTCTACCCAAAGTAATCCACAACGCTTTTTTAAACCCATTCAACTAAAAGCAAAACCATGCGTAGCAATTAACTATGATTGTGTAATTGTGTTTTCTGTATCTGAAAGGGGAAGAAAGAAATTACTTGTAAAATCAAAGCCAAGTTTTTTTGAAAGAGAATAATACACGTTGTTTTCTCAGTCTAGTCTCCAGTTATGAGTGTGCAGCATAGTACAGACTCAGATAGCTAAACTGCTGCTGCTGCCCTTGATAGTGTCATTCAAACTGCTTTTGAGGTTCTTAACAAAAGGTACTCTGGGCTGTTTGACAATTAGATTTAAAAGGCACAGAGAAAATAACAGTCTATAAAAGTGAGTGACATTCTCAGAGAGACTCTACTAGTTTTTTCCTCTCAATGGAGAAACAAAAGGATGACTGTAGTGAGAACAGTATAGCTGTAATTAACTTGTCATTTGTATTAATAATCATACAGTTTCAAGGCTGCGTATTTTTACAGTTAAGGTCACAGACTAAAATGCAGGTTCAATTCATGCTTCTCTTAGGCTTCTCATGGGACACTGCACAATCAATTTATCTTTCAGTGCATTTATTCCTCTTAATGTAAAAAGGAATAGTAATATTTCTTTTTTTCCCAGTCATTTATATGAATTTGTAGTTCTTTATATTTTTTATGTAGTATTTATTTTTTTATATAAATCAGATGTAGTAAGGAATTTATAAAAACTTTTATATATATATATAAAAGCAGACGGGTGAATTTGGGGAAAGAAACACTTTATTAAGGGATTTAGTTTGCTAATTTCTCAACTTTACTAGAAAATCTTTTTCCCAGCTTATTAAAATTCTTTAAAAGTTACTCCATTTTAAGATTAATTAAAATAAAATATACTTTTTTTTTTTTCCTCAGATAGGTTTTTCTTCCTTATTCTTTATTTCAGAAGGTTTAAAGATTTAGAAAGGATAGTTTAATTAACAGTAATAATTTACTTTGGACTGAAGAGGATCCAAAGGAAGGCCATGAAGATGAACAAAGGGCTGTGGAACGTTGAGGAAAGATTGAAGAAGGTAGATCTTTTCTCCCTAGAGAAGATTAAGGGGAGACTTCATAACAGTAGTTAAAGGGTGGGTACAAAGAGAATAGCGGCTCGCTCTTCACAGAGACAACATGAAGACAAGGAGCACTGGGTATCAGTTCCACTGGAAGAGGTTTCATCTCAACATGAGAAAGAAATTTTTTACATCAAGATCACACGTTCACCAGAGCAACCTCCCTAGGACCACAGCAGAGTCCCTAGCACTGTTTTCAAGATATGTAGGCTCCCTTTCCCACAAAAAGTTGGACCAGATGATCTTTCAAGGTTCCTTTCCATCTTGGGTTATTTTATGATTCAATGATCCTCTGAAGATTTACTTCTTCGTTTCATTGAGGACTGAAAAAATGTGTGTGAAGTTCTTACGTAACTAACAAGAAAACCTTTCCTTTCACTTTCAAATTTACTGTAGGTTCAGTATTTCACCTGTAATCTTACAATAAACTGTCATACAAACAAGAATGTAAAAGAATAACCAGCTGAAATAATATGTAATTTCTACTCCGAGTTAATCAGTTAACAACATGATAAATATTATAAGTTTTGTAAAAATAGATCATTTAGTGTCATGTTTTTCAGACTGCAGATTCATAAGAAACCATTCAAATTGTAGACTTACATCAACAGGGGAGGGAGCAAATACATTTTTCAGTTTCAAAACAGATGGGGAGTGAAAGCAGGCATGGAATAGTGGCAAATTCCGTATTTTAAAATTGCTCACATAGTGTGTATCAGGGCTTATTATTTAAAATCAAGATTAATACTGAAAAAAACCTTTATCAATATATGAAAAAGGCTCCATGTTAAGAGAAAACAATACTAATAAAATATTTGGCACATATTATTTATTTATTTATGTGATTGAACTGGAGAAAATTTTGTCCTCTGTTATCCATTAGATACTAAACTAGCCTCTGACATACCACTTATTTCAGATAATGTATGCACACGAAGGCACTAAATCTGGATTTCTGGATTTTTCCTCTGAGTTTTAGAGGACAGACCAGATAGAACTAGCGAAAATTGCTTTTGCACTATCTTATTTAGTTGTTCCCAATGAAAAAAAAGGTAAAAAGAAATTGTGCACCATGTGGATTTTTTATCTTGTTAGTCTAAAAAACTATGCTGGTTTTTACCTGCTTAGTCAAAAAGAAGCACTCATCACATTATTTATGGCCAACCAATGTAATTTTGTTTCTAGGGATGTACATGTGAAGAGGGATTTGATCCAACATGAGGTGTGATGTCTTAGAGGTCTGGACTAGGCCTTTGTATACATGTTAGAAAGCCTATTTTCCATGAAAAATGCAGATTCAGGTTTAGAAGGGTATCTTCAGATTCAGTGAAACATTTCATTAAATTGTTTCACTGGGAAAAAAACAAAGAACATTTCATCCTGGCATTTCCTGAATTAAATGTTTCACCTAGAAATGTACCTCAGTATTATTAAAAGCTAACTAGATTGAAGAATTTTGATTTAATGAACCTCTTCACAATATCCTGACAAAACTCTAGTTTGACTCAAAGCACATTTTTTTTTCAACTGTATGGTTTGGTAAAACATTTATACACACATATGTATGTACATACTTATATATGCATATATACACACTGATATCTGCTGCATATGTCATAGAATCATAGAATGATTTAGGTTGGAAAAAACTTTTAAGATCATCAAATCCAACTGCAAGCCTAGCACACCAATTCTACCACTAAACCAAGTCCCAAGGTGCTACATCTGCACATCCCTAAATACCCCCAGGGATGGTGACTCAACCACTTCCCTGAGTAGCCTGGACCAACGTTTGATAACCTTTTCAGTTAAGAAATTTTTCCTAAGACCCAATCTAAAGCTCCCCTGGTCCAACTTGAGGCCATTTCCTTTTGTCTTATCACTTGTTACTTCTGAGAAGAGATTGACACCTACCTTTCTACAACCTTTTTTCACATAGTTGTAGAGAGTGCTAAAGTCGCTCCCAAGCCTCCTTCTCTCCAGACTAGACAACCCCAGTTCCCTCAGCCACTCATCATAAGAATTGCTCTTTAGACCTTTTACCAGTTCTGTTGCTCTTCTTTGAACACACTATATATCTGTTACTGATGTCAGAATTGGATACTGGGGTATGGGAATGGAATTCACTAATTTAAGTGTTGGAGATTTAATTTCAAGTGTGTCCCATGGGATGTTTTCAGTTTTTTAAGTACTTTAAAAGATAACCTTGCACACCTCAGTCTTGTCCTTTCTGCTTGTAAGTAATCATTGACTTTGAGGGTAGTTCTGAAAGAAAGGATGGAATGGTTTAGATTTATCATCAGCTCTGCTGCCTAACAGAATTTGACAGCATGAAACTATGAAATGGATAGAATGATTAAAATTTAAATCCAGTCATACTTACAGTAGGTATTAAAGTCAATCCACTTTCTGAGCCAAAAGTCATTTGAAAGAGTTAAGGCAGAGGCACTGAACCTTTTGGGGTCCATCAATTTCAATTCATTTGCTCTGGATCAGTACTTGGTCTCTTCACTCTAGTGTCTATGAAATGTCAGCCCTTTAGTGACAGTTTCCGAATAGAACGACCTACATATGTAGCCATAATTTCAACATTTTCCCAGCATTTGAATATTTAACCACACAATGTGTGAATGTCAGAATTACACTGGTGCCATGGTAGAGTACTGCTTGCTTTGTTTTACCTTGGCATTGCAAGTAGCATAGAATCCAGTCAAGTGCCTTTCCACAGTGCATTTCTATAGTCTGAATAATTCTGGTTGTGCAGAATAGCCATGGTTTACATCTTGCCATGTATGTTTCTACAATATAGATATTTATTCACTATGCAGACAGCTATATTATATAAAATATGTAATAATTATATTTTGAAAGCAGCTAGAATTAATGTACTAATAACTGATAGAAACTACAAAAACATGACATGAAAAGCTAATGACCAAATTATACATTATATTTTTTCATCACAACCAGAATACAAAATATGCATTACCCACAACAACTCTGAATCTGGCACTTTCATTGCACATTAAAGAATGCCCCATTTTCTGTACAGAACATACTTCTAATAATGACTGAAAGTCACATGAGTTATTCCATAGACTGAGACAGAATTAAGCTACAGCTACAACTTCCACTCTTCATTTAAAGAGAATAAAATATTTTAAATAGCAATCAATTAAAAGTCAGGCTTTGAAAAGATAACTTTATTTGTTACCTTAAATGTTTTCTCTTACACATATAAATGTATGTGCAGGTGCATCCGTGTTGCATGTGCATACAAGTATACTTGTTTATATGCAAAGCATGATACTTAGGGAGATTGATAACAATACACTGATGTTTCAAACACTTTGATCATGAAACTTTAGAGACACAGAAATGAGAATGGAGTATTTTAAAATTCACTCATTTTTATAAGCAAAGCAATTTTAACAATTACACAGTAAAGGCATTTTTCCCAGTTTCCTTGTAAGGCAGACATTTTCAGGATAACTTATGGAAGAGATGTTAAGCAACAGTCATCACTGATGAAGACATTTACACAAAGCATACTTAAAAGTTCTGTGGTTCTTCTTTTAGTTCTAAAACTAGTTATCTGTTTTGTAATGCTGAAACTAATACAATGACAGAGACAAAGTTAAAACTTACACTGCATTTTACATGCTGAAATATATATGGAAAACATAATAAAATTATGTCTGTGATAAAGGAGCTTATTTTAGCAAAGCAAGGTCACTCAAAACAGGAAAACTGCTATACTATAAACAATTGTTTGTTATTCATAAGAAAAAATCATTAATAATTTGCAAAAAGAAAGTGACTCATCCTCATTTTAAACATTAAGTCACCAAATGAGGAAAAAAATATCTTGATTTGTGATGTCAGCGATCTGTCACATTTTACAAATAACAAGGATGAAATGACAGATCAGCGTGCAGGAGAGAAAGATACGGGATAAAATTGGTACAAATAATATCAAAGTCTAATGGATACAAATACAAAAGTTTATAGCAACCATTATTTGCTTGCAATAGATCAGAGAAATTCACCAGCTATATTATGCACTGAGTGTAATCGCATCTTCAGTGTAATGCAAAATTATATTTCCTTTTGAAATCCAAACAAGCTTTACATTATATTTTTCTGACATGGAGCAATACTGCAGCCACCAATAGACACCATTCCTATTTATCATAAAAAATAACTAGCTATGGGGTATCTAAATTTGTGCTATGTATAAAATAATTTACTAAATTCCATGCAAATACAGTGAAAGCTTCTAAAACTATCCTTCAAATAAATTAGAAATTCTAACAGAAGGAGGCTCTACATCTGTAGAATAGTGATGTGCCTGCTCAGTTAAATAAAAATAAGATTAAGTTCTTAGTAGAACCAGAGGTAGGCATAATAGTCATGTTAGGATTTACTGTAATGAACCTTTATTCTGTTGATGTCACTTACCTCTTTTATCACTATCCTTTTTCTTTGTTGCATTTATTTAAAAATGCTAACAAGTAATTCAGCCCTATATTCTCTGTTTGCACTGAATTACTAATGAAATTAATGGAAACTCTTGGAACACATATCCCATGGGACACACAAATATTGCATAAATAAAATCATATTGATATTACAGGCCAAGAAAATAGGTAATGAAAAACATTCCTACAAGCCAGATAGGAATGAAATGAATGAAACTTCATCTTTAATTAATTTGTGACCAGTCCCAGACCTGGTGTGTTATTCTCAATTGCCAAATATGTCCTGTGCAGGTTAATAGATATTCAACAGGATTCCACCAACATGTGGAATTTGTGTCTCTGTGTCACTGACAGGTACTGAGGGACAAAATCGTGGCTGCTTTTAAGGTAATAAGAGTCTTGCCATGGCTTTTCTGGTGGCTGAGGTTTTGTACCATGTTCCTTGAAACATGGTGTATTAACATGATATTTATTGAAAGCATAGACCCTTAAATTTGTTGTTGTACCTGTAAGCATCCTAACAGTTCATTGGCAAAAGGGACTGGGGAATAAAACCTCCATCTACTATTTATCCTTGCCCATCTCAATGGAATTTAACATCACAGTCCTTTTTTCAGTACAGAGAGATATATTCAGCAGCAATGGTGAATCCCATATACTTTTAGCAATTTTGAATAAATTTGTTATTTATATGAAAACAAAAAAAAAGAAACAATTAATTTAATGATTTTCAAGTATACGACTATTTTATACTAATTGAGACTATTAGTTTGGGGGAATTTTTAAGAAAAAAAAAATAAAACCAGCATTGTGGGCAGAACTAAAATCTTGCAGTTTTCTTTATTTCTTCTTTGTGACAGTGTCTATAATCCAGGTCTTAAGTGGAAGAGGAAAGAGGAAGGCAACTTGTCCCTTCTTCTGCCTTCAGTTCACTCAACTTTTGACGTTTAATATTTATATAATTTTTCAAAACATTCCATTATCAATGAACAATTCCTGATGAACAGTCATTAGCAGCAAAGTATGGAACTTTAATACTAAGGTTTCACACGTTAAGTATATTGCTTTTGTACTTCCATGGTATTTTCCAGGAGCTGTTTTCACGTGCCCTGCATCCTATAGAGTTCAAGAAAGGGAGAAGGCATCCTAAGGAAGGCAACAAGGATACAGGAAGGTTTTAGGACACAACAGTTTGTTTTATTCTGCATTGAAGGGAAAAATCTTCCCAGTCCCATAGATGATTGAGATTACTCATCATAGCACTCGTGAATCAAGCCTGGAAGAGTTCCAGGGAAGCATGAGTCATCATTGTACTTGGGGACAACGGGGGGAAGAGGAATCCTTCTGATTTTTATTTTTTTTTTAAGCCTTTTGATTGCAGTTACCATTAGTAATGTATTAACAACACATTTGGCTTTGTGTGTTGTTTCTATCCAAAATTTTAGAGGATATACTCTTTAAAGTGCACATTCATTCTTTGTCAATATTTGTAACCAGCATGTATATAATAGGAAGTGAAGAAAACAGGCAAAGCAGTACAGAAGCTCATCCACCCATTACGCTCATTCTGCCATTAAAGTTCACTGGCTAATGGATTTCTGATGCAGATGGAAATTTTTGTACTATTGAGCTATTGCTTTGACAGATCAGGCACAATAGCCATGACTGTTAGTCTTTCAAGCCTGAAGAGTTTTCTTCAATGGCTTCAAATGTCTGCCTTTTCAGAGCAGCGAGATGTTAACAGTAGCTAACTGTTTAATACAGAAAAATAAAAGAAAAAGTTGCTTTATTTTTTTCAGTTATGAAGGACTTGACAAGCTGGCTTCAATGCTGCAAGAATAAATCAAGTTAATTAAACAAAAGTAAAGAGAAGTTCTGAAAGCACAAATGGAGTTCCACCAGGTCCACATAATGAAAATTCATCTTTGAAGTAAATTATTCGAGTAACTTGAATTATAGTTCCAAAAATATTAAAAAGAACTAGTAAATATTAATAATGCCACAAACTCTCTGAGTTTATGTTAGAAAGGAATAAGCAGGTATCTGAACACACTATTTCTAAGAGACATAAGCACAATTAAACAAATATGAATGACCTCTAAGAACTATAAACATGAAAAATTTAATTCTACTGTCTGCAATCCTACTGTCTTCAGTGGACATTGAATTATGTTGTGAAGACCTTCCTTTGTTTACCAACATCTTTTCTTACCCTTTTCCCTACTCTTTCCTGCTATTTATTTTGCAGAATTCAATGGTATTTATTTTGCAATAAAGAGTTTGAAAGCCAAAGAGAAAATACCTTTTATTATTACTTTAATCTTCTTTTTGAAAAATGTTTTTAATTTCTATGGACAACATTTAATTATATTGAATAATTAATACACTTCATTCCAAAAGAAAGGCAAATACATGCACTGGTAATCTATGTAAACCTGTATATCATTATTTGTAGTCTAAATAATGGCACACAAAGACACAGGACTGGTAAAACAAAAAGAAATATAGTATAATTTATAAGACTGATGACACACTTTAAGATTGGAACAAGCATCTAACTTGGGAACAAGATATTATACTTACGTAAAATTCCTGCATAGTAAATGGAGAAAGGCAAATTCCTCTAAATGGTTACTCAGAGTACGAAGCTAAATACATTAATACCAATAAGTCTCATAAGCCTCAGTGTCCTACTGCTTTGGAGGTAGAAAGGGGTAATAGCATGTCCTGCTTCATGAAACCCATCTCAAGGAAAACACATTTAAGGTTTGGAAGGAATGTGAGAGACTAAAGCAGGGGTCTTGAGCTGTCATACACAAGATACACAGATGGGGGAGAGGTGTTTGTGTGCGGTGGGGTACACTGCTGTAGGACAGACTGCCTGTTGTCTACACAGTCAGCACACGAGCCTGGACACCATGGCACTGTCAGGAAAGCACCTGAGGTTTTCCTAGGCTCAGAGCTACATAATTAATGAAAGTTGTCCTTTTTCAGCAGTTATTCTCCATTAGTCTTTGACCCCATTACTGTCTCCTATTTGCCTTTCTCAGTTCATTTTGGATGTCACTCACAACACTTGAGTTGCTTAAAATAATATTGTAATTATTTCTGTTAATTAAGAGTATAGTTTTTATGCTGATCTTATATGCTTTTACTGCATCCCCTTTTCACTGAGCAGGTCAAGCATGATTTCCCTTTTTATTTAAAAAAAAAATCATGTGAGGCAAAACATTGCTGCTGGTGCTTACTTCTTTCAATACTTAATAAAATGCAGCTTTCTTTATTCCGTACAATTCATGTTTATAAGGCTACACATCCTGGCCTCTGCATCTCTTGTAATTGTTTCTTCAATGATACACTCACCCCTTGTCCTAATCTCTTTCCTTCTGTAGCCCTGCATTCTCTATCTGCTTTAGCCGAGTTATTGTTGCCTTTTGTGAATTAATCTCAATACTCTGTTTAAGCTTCTTTATTATTATTTATTACCATGAATCTCCTACATCTATATCTGAGAAAATGTATCCATCTGAGATACACTTTATGGAGACCATGATCAGATTTGTATATTAAAATTCTATGTTATATTTCATAAGAAAAACTACAATTAAATATGACATTGTTACATTCACTCCAAAATGTTACTTACTGAAACTTTATATATATGTTTTTTTGTGTGATACACTAAACTAGGCTATTTTCAGCCCAGATTCCCAACCACAACTGCTCTACACACTTTTGCTTTTGCTGGAAATGTATTTTAAATAACAGGTATTAAGTTATTATTTTTAGGCTAGTTTAATTGTGTTCAGATTTAAAGGACTGAGATCCTTTGAGCAGACAGTGAAAAGTAGTCTTGACCACAGCTTGCACTTACTGGGTATCTTTTTTTTTTGTCACAATATTTTTATTATTTGCTCTTTCAGCCCTGTTTTGATATCTAGACCAAATCAACCTGATTATTATAAATGCAGGGTTGACTAACCTTTACTAGGTGTGCACTATTCTGCTTTTTGTCTAAATTCAAGATTTCCCACCCCATTCCAAATTAACTTTGTTGTTTTATATGTAAATAATTATTCATGAAAGTTATGCCAAAGTTCATTTGAAAACAGATCATTGCATAAGAAATTAATGGAAAAGAGAAATAATTCAGAATTTTATTTGAGCAACTACATGTTAAACTCTTTAAACACGCTTTAAACTCTATTTCGGGTTTGCCTTGTAATTTTGTTTTGGTTTAGAGTAAGTTGTCTTTGTGGAACAAATGGAAAAATATCACAGTACCTTCTTTAAGTACTGTTATTTAGAATTTAGCTTTATATAATCCTTATTCTGTATTCAAAGTATTCATGTCTCCCTGAAAATCGCTCCACTTACTTTAGTAAACTCAAAAAAATCTTTGACTTACATTAACAGATGAAAATATACAGTCCTAAGAGCTATTGGGTTGGCTATAGTCCTAGCTTCAAGTTCAGTCTTGGAAAGGGAAAAATTTCTCCAGGCAGGAGTATTACTGTGGTGAGTGGGTCCAGGAAAATCCTCTCAGGCTACAGAGCTGTTGGCTGTTACTGCTTTCTCCACAAACTACTGCTGATGCTCCTGGCTCTGTCTTGTCGAGCATGCAGCAATGGCAAGACAATTTCTGTGTGTTGTGCCTGAAGCCCATGGTCTGTCATACAGAAGAAATTAGATCCTTGAGTGAAAAACTCATGGGGAGAGAACTAGGATCTCAGAGATAACCACCTTCTCCCCTCAAATCTGAAGAACATAAATGGAGGAAATAAAATCAAAATTTATCAAACAATATAAACACCAACCAGCACAGTGCCTGCATTCATGATTTGTCTTGATGTTGGCCTATTTCTGTCTTGTTAATACAGAGGAGACATCCAACTCTGTAGCTTGTACAGACTTCAGCAGGACTACCATTTTGGTCACAGGACTTGTACCCTTGTGGGCAGAACGCCTTCAGCTGTGTCATTCAGTAAATGACCTCCTGAATTAAGTGGTTTTTTTCGTCCTAACAATAATATTAATAGTCTTATTTTGTCAAACCCATGCTAACCATCTATCCTTCAGCAGAGAAACACAGCTTTAATGCATTTACTTCATTATGCACTTTCATGACATCAACATGGAAAGCAATTGCAATCAGCTATTGCAGTTTATCAGGTCAATGATCCTTGATCTAAAAGAGATTTATGTAGAGCCTGTAATGAAGTAGTAGCAGCTGTGTGGGGTATTTTTAGAGTACTTTTTCATCTCCTGTTTTTAGCAATAAAATATTAAGACCTTGAATTGAATTGAATACAATCACTGACAAAGCATAATGTGCCCAAAGGACTCATCAGAATATAGGGAGTAAATAATGTGTTTGCCAACTATGCATTGATATGGAATAATCATTTGACTGAGAATGTCTTTGAGGGCCACAGATATCACAAGAACATGCTCCAGTCAAACTTTTGGAATATGTAAGTTTACTTGGTTAGTTGTTTTACTGAAAGGCCAGAAGAAACACCTCATTAGAATTGTACAGGCTCGCTATATTCTAAAGCTCATTGCCACAGAGATCTGCACTGAAGAAGCCCCAAATCTAAAACAGTGAAAGCAGGATAAGAGAAAGGCGGTTCAAAATTCCTTAGTACTCAAGTGAATTTATAATACTAAGGTAGAAGATATATAATTAGGGCTGAAGTAAAAAACCAATGTTGACATATTTTAAAAGGTATGTGAATTGCCACTGCACTAAAGGGAGGAAAAGGTCAGATTATTAATCCTTACCTTTCTTTATGTAACAATACTGTTGTTGAATAAAGATACTAAAATATAAAGCTTCTATCCATCTGTAGTATGCACTTAGATTAAAAAGTCTTTGTAGTCTGTTCCCATTAACTCTGATGCTTTGTCTGCTCTGTTCTACTGCTGAACAGTCAGCATGCATCAAATTCCTTATAATCACTCAGAAGACTTGGATCAAATCCATATATATATATATACATATTCATATACCTCCAAAGAACTTGTTCTTTTTCAAATTCCTTATAATCACTCAGAAAACCTGAATCAAATCCATATCTATATATCTATATATTCATATTCCTGTAAAAACATTGCTATTTTTCACTAACAGTCAGTATGCATTCATGTTTCTGTGCTACTCAAGGCAGGCAGCAAAGGGCTACACAGATCACCCCTGTATCACAACACCAACTCTATTACAAATTCACCTGTATTTTTATCTTTTCTGATTACAGGATCAGTTCCAGAGCTCTTCTGACAAATTGAATTCCTGTGTTGAAATACAAGCATGGCAGTACCAACATGACCAAATTTAAATATGATGACGTGTGTCTAAGCTAAGAAGAAGGGTTATATCTTTGAGACTTTCCTGCTGTTGTTGGTGTCTTTATGGGTATTTTGGTATAGGCTTACTATTTTCTATTTTTTCTTCAGTTGAATGAAGGTAAGAAAATAGAGATTCTGATGTAATAAAATAACTCCCGGTTGTTTATGAGAAGATTCAAAACAGAACGGAGCAGGGGCAGTAAAATCTCAAGATTTAGCAACACTGCTGGGGCAGATACTCCTGCAACATATCAGGTGAAGTCACTGGATGGGCCTTCTGGGCAATTTTATATCCTCGCCTCCAGTTCAGTTCCATTTGTCTCATTGACCCTCAGTCTACTTAGCTTCATGTCAAAACCAGCACCCCAAACCATTGCCACTTTAGGTTCTTCAACTTACTGTTTAATACAGATGTGTTTCTGAGTAGTTATTTTCCTCCAAAATAAGGTTTCACAAATGGAAGACTTGTAAATATTAGCCATCTGTAGCATGGTGACAAGCTTTGTTTTCTTGTTAGCAGGATATTTAAATTGTACTGCTTGTTTGTGGATCCTCATATTGTGCTGCGGTATTCTGAAGCCATTATCGCTGTTGGAAATAATAGCAAGTGGATACATTAATTAGTTTTGCTCAATAATGATGAAGATAAGGTGTATCTACATCTCTGTGATTTACAGCTATGTGAACCAGAATAGCTAAAGAATGACACAGTAATTAAAGTCACTGCATTTTATTTTAAATAATTTCATCTGCTAAATAATGTGGGCTAGCAAGAAATACCTAGAAAGATAAATTTGAATGAGGTTATTTGACACTGAAGTTCATATGAGGGACTTACCGACTCATAGGCTTTGGACAAGTCGCTGGACTCTGTGCATCTCCAAGTGATACTGGGGATAACAGTTAATAGTTTCTCAGAGGATGATGATTAATGAAAGCAAAGCTGCTGTTGTGTCTAACCACTTAGCATTATTATCACTAAAGTCTGTAGACTGAATTTAGAAAGACAATGCTATAATTTAAAAGAAAATCTAATGGTCTAAGGCTATTAAATGTTAGCAGTTGACTTTAGCTGCTTCTATCATTTTTAAAAACCTATACCTAAAGAAATTAGAAGATACAAGGAGGGGGCTGCGAGTCTGAAGCGCATTACTAGACTAAGTTTGAGAAAATTCAGAAAGCTCCAGATTTTTTTTCCCTTCCTCAAAGCTGTGACTTTGCATGCAGCTTCCTAAAATACCTACCTTACCCTTTTTACTGGACCACTTTTTTAAAATCTACCCAAAAAATAGCATAAATATCATCATAAATACTCATCCACACCTTCTCTAAAAAATATTGCTGTAAAGAGAGTTGAAAAAGAAAACGTACCCTCATATGTAAAGTTTAAATAAAGTTAATATGATTATGCTTATATTTCATTTGAATCTGGCCAGCATTTTGTATTTAATACAGAAAAGAGACATTGAGCTGTGTGGAATGAAATAGGATAAGCATAAACTCTCAAATATAGCTCGGGAGGATCTTCTTTAGAATTTTACAAAACATTCAAGGTTCTTTTATGGAACCAGGAGAAGAGAAGGCCTCTTCAAGAGACTAGTTATTAACACATTGTTGGAGATAGTCAACTTGGAGACTGTCAGAGGCAAAGTCATACATGCATATTGTAAAAGCATATACATGTAAATATGCCTGTAAATATGAAAAAAATCATTTGTGTGTGTATGCTGGAGTTACATCATCTCTGTATATGTAGCAAAATCCAGGCATACCTTTTGCTCCTCATCCCTGGTTCACCATATGTTTAGTATAGAAGAATCAGGTATGACTACTATGACAGACACAGAATATCTCACATGTTGCTGCTCTGGATAACCAACAGATCAGGACAACAGGAACACTTCTGTACCACAGCAGCCCCCTGTGAGAGCCTGGTGATGAACAAGGAAGGAAATCATGTAACTGAAGATGACTGTGATTGACTGTGATTGGAATGGTATGGCAGAAGAAAGGTAAGAAATCATAAATCTGAGCCTTAACGTAAGGCTGGAAGCAGAAGAGTGGGGCAGGATGCTGGATTGAAGTGGCCTTTGTGAGTACCACTTTTTTATAGCATGCTTCCATAGTGCCTATCCTGGAATTTAGGAATACCTGATTTGTCTGTTTTCTTTCCTTTAAGTCTGGAATGTTATCAATGAAATTGTTGTAATGGTTTTCCCATAACAGTAACGAAAAGTAGTAGTTCTCTCTAAGAATACTAGACTTTATGGCATAAAATACATTCTTACTTGGTAGTTATACTGAGACAATAACTAAACCCCACAAAGTGTAGTACATAACTCCAGGAGTTCCGTTTAAATAGCGTAAGTTTAAATGTCAATTGTCCCTTTCAGACCTCAAAAAAAACTTGCTGAGAAACACATATATTTTTTTTTTACAATTCTAAGGAAAGCTATGAAACTTAAATTACCATTTCTTCAACAGTGTTTCACATGAAGCCAATGTTCAAATTTGCACATCAACATTTTTTTTATCAAGCCTCAGTCCTGCAAACTCTTATGCATGTGCTTAACTTCAGGCACCAGGAGTCAAATAATTGATTTCATTTTGCCAGTGGGGTTATATTATTGTCCTTGCAGCTGCCAGGCCTTCAGCTCAGCTTATACAAATATCCATATGTACAAAAAATGCAGTGTATCTGCAGCACTTAAGATAACACAAGGAACAGAAGAGGTTGAAGTCATTTATCTAAAAGATTGCTTGCTTCCTGGTTTGCATAAACATTGCAATGTATAAGTGCTGGCTCAAAAGAATTGAAAAGTCCCTGAAAATATTTTGAATCCTTCTATGAATGCAAAAAAAAAAAAGCAAGTGAAAATGCAAAGCATTCGTGCTAGCCAAAGAATTTTAAAGAATGTATTATATAAGAAGGATACTAAAGAAATGATCCAAGAGAAAATGGATCATTTGCAGGCCTTTACTATGAGGCCAGTAATTCTCCACTGTTGCCTTCACTGCACATTTCTCAGTAATTCCACAGTGAATAATTCCAACTCGTAATAGAGTTCTTCATGAAGACACTTCCAGGTTGAAGCTTGACATTATATAGTCATGAAAATCTGAGATGTTTAAAATGTTCAGGAGAAGAAGTAGTGCATACATCATAGAAAAAAATTATTAAGGGTCTATACTGAAAGGCTTATCCTGCTGCTCTGATGTTTGCACTATTTTTATTAAGCAGTCAGTGTAATAAATGGGGGAATCAGGTCTCTTCTTTCCTAGAAGAGACTCTGTACCCTAATCATCTGGCCAGATTTTCAAACAACCTTCCCTTGTTTTTTGTTATTCCAGGCAAATTATACTGCTTTTGCAGTACCATTCCTGGAACTCACTTTTGATTGATGGTTACATCATGGTCCTACAAAAAATGGAGGTCAGGTCCATGCTATCATTTGGGTAAAAGTGAGATAATCTTCTAGCCATGCATAGCAGCCTGATCTTTCCTCAGTTCTGGTGGAGTTCAGGTAAGGAGACAGTAAGAATCACAGAGGCAAGGACAAAAGCAGAACTTTCAGTGCCTGTTTCAGTGTTAATGAAATAAGTATCCTTCACCTATAGGTTGATAGTTGAGCAGAGATTGAGTTGTGTGTGGACATTAGCTCTAAGACTATTAAACCTCACAATATTATTAGAATCTGATGGGAGTAATGCAAAGTTCACTTTTTCTCATATGTGATATGCTGTGCTTCTTATATGGAGTTAGGTTTCAAACACACAGAGAAAACAAAAAGTTTGCTACTGTATTCAAATGTTCATGTTGAAACCCAAATTTTCAGCATCACTCAGAAAACTGCAGCTTCAGGAAGACGTAAATATAAAATAGTGTTTCAAGAGATCCAGCTTCTACTGCAGCTCTTTCATTGAACCACTGATAAATCTGCTTATCATAACTTCCTGACTTCATTGTAAGAATGAAAAGAATTATTGTTCAGGAGTGCCACTGTCAAGTCATACAAAATAATTACTCTCAGTATGTTTTGGTACAAATTTTTTACTGTCAATATGTTTCCCAAAACTTTGTTGGTTTTGTTGTTGTTTTGGTTTGGGGTTTTTTGTTTGTTGGTTTTGGTTGGTTTTTTTTTGGGGGGGGTGTTGTGTTTTGGGGTTTTTTGTTTGGTTGTTTTTTGTTTGGTTGTTTTTTTTAATGAAATAAAAGTATTTCTATGGTAGGTTAACTACTTATAATAATTTGAATCTCAACATAATTATTTTTGTACTACAGTAATTTTGTAATTAGGATGAGAATGGAGATCATGGCTGACAACACTCACAAGACAAGCTTTAAATTTCTTGATTAGCTGCTGGCAGGAGAATTAAAAACAGTTATTTTGACTTGTTCTCCCCATGGGAATGCTGAAGGCATGAACAGTAATTACTGGAAAATGAAAATTGAACTCTAAGTGTCCACCAGTGGCACAAAATACTGAATCAGGTAAATCTAGTTTATACTATAATAGTTCTTGATGTGAATTCTCAAGGATATTTATGAACAGCGAAAAAGCTTTATGAGAACACAACAGCATTTCTCTTATACATAACATTATTTAATGGGAAACATTGGTGTCTAGACTTGCAGAAAAAAATGTTTGTATGCATTTCTCTGAATGTTCTCGCTAATATTTCCTAGGTAAATACAGTATGTTTGCACCAGTTTCCACAGAAATAGGTGTTAACCTTGTTTGACTTTATATGACTCAAGTACATATGCAGTTAATTTTCCCTGAAATATTTGTCATGCCACTCCACAGTTGACTAGATTCTTCACAGTGGAAAGACTTCTTTAGGTGAAAATGGGATGGGAGGAGTGATATCTGAGAGGGAAAAAAATAAAAATTCTCATTTCTTTTAGCTCATACAATATGTTGTTTGGCAAATAAATAGACCTCTGTGATCTGTGATTCATGGGATCAATATCAAATTACAAGACAGAGAGTTGCTTTCTCAAATTTTGAAGACACGACCTTTACAGTTTTCCCACAAAAGGCCTCTAGTATAATTTCTTCTTGCTTTTATCAAATCAGGCTTCTGTCTGTGCTCAAATGAGATTGCTTGAACCTTGCAACTCAAGGGTTTTGAACTGAATATTTTCCCAATTAAGAAAAGATAGCTTGTCTTGCTTAGTATGGGGAAAACGAAGGTAGCTATAAATTCAGAAATGAAGTACTGTATGTATTCCACCACAGCTGAGTCCAGGATAATACAAAATCCGGTATTCATTCAGAAAGCACAGCAGTGTTCATATAGTTCTATGGCATATAATTTTAAATATTTTACTTTCTGTGGTCCAGAGAGCTAAATTTTAAATTTCTCTCTGCACACATTTGAAAACTTCATTAACCTTTGTGAAGAGAAAGGGAGAAAGTTGTACTACAGTTTGTCAGTATAAGTTTTACAACTGTACTGTGCAAACTGTAGTTTCACACCAGGGATTGTCTATAGGTCTGTACTTATATTACAATGATGAGGATTCAGTCTTGACAGGTGCTTTGGCACTGCTGTAGCAAACATGATTTAGTAATAATAACAGTAATGTATATAGATAGACACTTTAAAAAAAGTCTGCTCTGATTGCTGTCATAGGTAATAGGGCTGATTCCCTTGGGCAAGGATTTCAGGGAATAACTCTTGGGTAAAGTCAGCGTTATGGCTGAGAGACAGTAAACCATCAGGTACCTGCCTCCAGATCTTAATCTCCATCTACGTGGAAGTCAGACTCAATTACTAGCTGAGAAATCTTCAGTGTCGCATTTCCCTATCTCATGAGGAAAGGGAATGTGAGTATGTTATCCTGCTTAATCTATAATACTCAAGGGAGGAGCTGTTTTTTCTCACTGTGATTATCTGCATGTCAATCACAGCATCACAGAATGCTTGAAGTTGGAAGCAACTGAGTTGGAGGTCATCTGGTCCAATCCTCTTGCTTTAGAAGGGTCATCTGGAGCAGGTTGCCCAGGACTATGTCTAAATAGCTTTTGAATATCACCAAGGATATTCCAGAAACTCCCAGAGAAATCAGCTCCAATGCTCAGTCAGCCTCACAGTAAGAAAAACAAACAAAAAAATTCCTTATGTTCAGAAGCTCCCGTGTTTAAGTTTGTATTCATTGCCTCTTGTTCTGTCACTGGGCATGACTGAAAAGAACCTTGCTACTTCTAGACCCACTTTTCATGTATTTAAATACATTTGTAAGCTCCCCCCACCAAAGTCTTGCAGCCTTTTTTAATAGGAGAGATGCTCCAGTCCCTTAGTCATCTTGATGGCCCTTCACTGGATTCTCTCCAGAAGCTCCATGTCTCTCTTGTACTGGGGAGCCTACAGCTAGACACAGTACTTCAAATGTGGTCTCACCAGTGCTGAGTAGAGGATCACCTGCCTCGACCTACCAGCAACATTCCTCCTAATGCAGAATATCATTAGCCACCTCTGCCTCAAGGGCACACTGTTGGCTCATGTTCAACCTCGTGTCCACCAGGACCCCCAGGGCCTTTTCTGTACAGCTGCCTTCTGGCTGGGTGACCCCCAGTGTATATTGGTGTCTGTGGTTACTCTTCCCCAAGTGCATGCAGGATTTTGCAATCCTCCCTTGTTGATCTTCATGTGGCTTTTCTCACTCTGTTTCTCCAGCCTGTCAAATCCCCTCTGGGTGGCAGAATGATTTCCTGGTGTGTCAGCCACTCTTCCCAGTTTTGTGTCATTGGTGAAGTTGATGAGCGTACACCCTGCCCCACCAGCCAGATCATTATTTCATATGTTAAACAGGATCTGACCAGCACTGACCACTGGGATACACCTCTGGTTATTGGCCTCTGACTAGACTTCATGCCACTGATCATTACCACCCTCTGGGCCTGGCTGTTTAGTCAGTTTTCAATACACCTCCACTGTCTGCTCTTCCAGCTCATACTTCACCAGCTTCTCTGTGAGGATCTTAAGGGAAACAATGTAAAACTTACCAAAGTCAAGGTAGATATTATCCACAGCTCTCCCCTCATCTATGAAGCCACACGTTTTATTGTTGAAGGTTACCAGGTTGGTCAAGCATGACTTCCCCTTGGTGAATCCATGCCAAATACTCCTGACAGACTTTCTGTCTTTCAAACATGCCTGGAAATGATTCCCAGGATTGCTTGCTCCATCACTTTCCCAGGTACCAATGTTAAGCTGAACAGTCTATGTTTTCCCAAGCTTTCTTTTCTGCCCTTCTTGAAGATAGAAGTAACATTTGCTTTTCTCCAGTCTTCAGGCACCTCTGTCAATTGCCATGATCAAGATTATCAGGATTATCAAGAATGATCTTACAAGACATTAACCATCTCCCTCAGCAATGACCCCATCAGGCCCCTTGGACTAGTGTACGTCCAAGTTTGCTTAAGTATTCTGTGATCTGATCCTCTTCCACCAAGGGTATATAATCCTGTGCTCCAGACTTGGCCCCTGATCTCTGAGGCCTGGATTCCTGAAGGCTAGTCTTACTAATAAAGACTGATGTAAGTAAGACATCAAGTACCCCAGCCTTTACCATGTTCTGTGTAACCAGGTCCCATGCCTCATTCAGCTGTGTAACCACATTTTCTCTAGTCTTCCTTTTATCACCTGCATACTTATATAAGCCATTTTTGTTATCTGACATCGCTTGCCAGATTCAATTCCAGTTTAGCCATATCTTTCCTAATCCCCTATCTACCACGCTCAGATGCTGTCTCTGTATTCCTCCCGGATTACCTGTCCATACTTCCACCTTCTATATACTTTTCCCCTGCTTCCGCCTTCTGCATATGTCGAAGGATTAAGTACAAACCCAAACGCAAATTACCCTATGTGTCAGAAGGGTCTAGGCTTGCCATTTGCTACTAATATTCAAACTACTTGATCAGACTTATTTTATGGCAAATGACACGCTCCCAAGGCTGTCATCTTCATCTCCTCCACACTATGAGTATATTCCTTCTCAGACCTTGCTGGACTCATGTCACATTTTCCTTAGAATCAGTCACTGCCTGCTTTTTGCTTGGAGCTAAACAGAAACTCAGAAAGTTAAGTTTAATTTGAAATATTAATAGTTGAGGGAAGAGCATCACTCTAAGGTCATTGAGAAGAAGAAGAGAAGATCGGTTTCAGGACTTAGTTTTCTAAAAAAAATCCAACTCATTTTTATATAATTTTCTAGCTCTGGCCAAGCAGCTCATAAATGTAAAGGACTCTGCTTCCTCTAAATCCAAAGTGATCAAGTAACACATGAATTCTACAACCCCTTTATTCATCAATGCCAGTTGCCCATTCTGAAAGTCTTTTGTTTAGAAGAAAGACATCGTGTGGAGAAAATCAATTTGTTATTATTTTGGATGGTTAACATTTGCTTTCCACGTATTCTACCATGTGTAATTTGTACTTGGGTGTTCCAGTCATCTGGTTACACAAATAACCACTTGCTAACATTTCCAGTCCTCAAGGTTAGAGAGAAAAATACTTTAAACCTAACTCTTCCAATGCATGTGAAAAGCACAAAAAAAGTGCATTTTATTTAATTATTCTAAAGTCTGGTTTTGTTTTTTTTATTTATTCAGGTGTCCTGATTTGTATTACATGAATGCTTTGCATTTACAATATTGTCTATAGCTCTTGGGTCTTTTATTTATTTATTGACTGAATATTGGGCCTACAAACTGCCAACATCGGACAGTTTTAATAGGAAAGATAGAAAGCTGATTTCATTGGCATTTACCTGACAGATGTCACATATCCATGTCTGAAAAGCCTAAAGCTGCCATCAAATTGAATTGTAAAAAGAAAAGAATGTAATCAATAAGAAATTAATTCTAAAGGCTTTTTTAATAGCTTACATGGAAATAAAATTTGAGCATTTATACTGTAATTGTATTCTGTTCTCACCTTCTAGACACTGTTAGCTTAGAGATAACTTTCGAAAACATTATTAACTGATTGTCCCACCACAAGTAATTACCTTTAATCAATACCAACTCCTTGCTTTTGTCCCATTGCTCCGCCAACATATAGCAATCAAAAATGCATGCTGTAATTTGCTGCTGTTTCAAAAACTTTGAAGTCATATTGTACATTTTAATAATAAAAAAAAATCTTCCTATATGCATGTGTGGTTAGAGGTGAACATAAATTGTCAATAAGAAAGGCAAAAAAAGGTGTTCTGAAAAACAAAATTCTGTATCATAAATTTTAGTTAAACTATAGGAGGTTTTTCACATCCTTGGCCTTTTTCTTCTCAGAGGGTCATAAGCTGGGAAAAATTATTATAACTTTACTGAAGCACTTTGCTGCATTAAAGGGCCTCAAAACTGACAAGGAAAAAAGAAAATTATTGTGAAAAAGTGCAGGGCAGCAAATGTCTTATCATACTGTAAAAACTTTAATAATTGTGACTGAACACTGTTGTCATATTTAGCCCATACTTTTACTTTGCAAAATATTCTCAAAGGTACTTTCATAACATGCAGGGAAATTTATCTTACATTTCTAGCTTTTTGTAAATCTGATTGGTTTTACCTGAAGAGCCAAATAGCTCAAAACACATTTGTTAAAACACAGAACAAAGATAAAAGAATGCAAATTGGCTGACTGGAATGATTAACACCACAAACTTATCTAAAAATTAAGCTTGTATCTACAATAAGGATATCAGGCCCTGTATAAGTAACAGTCCAACTTCCTAATGAAGTAAGCTGCAATCTGTAAAAAATGTGGTTCACTACAATTTATTAGCAGCCCAGGATTTAAAATTTGAGGTCTATTAGTGCCTAGAAATTCTGGAATAGAGCCTTTCTGCAGGTAGCATTTGGAGTTGGAAAGATAAATCTGTAAATACAAAATCCATCTTGGGGGCTACTAATAAATGAGATTCAGGCATGTTAATAAGTGGGGTTAGAAAATAGTTGTGGAGCTGATTAATGAAATTATGTTGTTCACATAAAGGTAAGGAGAAAGATACAGAAGCACAAAACCTGTGGTTGTTCATCTCACTTCATCAGGATTTCTGAAAGTGACTATGAAACAAGAAATGTGTTTTGCGATATCTTTGGGCAGAGAGAAGAAAAAACCTTTGAGCCATAAATTATTGGCAGTTAAAGTAATGTTTGGGTAAGTGTCAACATATGCTTGCCCTGTTTTTAGACTCTTCCCTAGGCATCTGCTTTTGACCAGTGTCAGCATGAGAACACAATACCAGATGGATCTTTGGACTGTTGTTATGTTCCCATCTTACATTTGAAGGCAGCATGAAGAAAGCAACACAAAAAAATAGACAGTCGCTTGCCAAATGTTAGATAGCTAATAGGCACAATAAGAGTACGTTTGATATTTTCTGACTTCCTGTTGATCAAATCCACATTCAAAAACAGAGTCTACCTGACTGCTTTATCTAAACCTACTCACAAATGACTAAACCATCTGTTTAAGGGCAATTTTGTCACATTCCTGGAATACACAGGTAAACTTTTCATTAAAACTTTAAATTTACTAGCACAAATGGTCAACAAAGGATGAGAGAAACCCCTCTTTGCATACAATTTCATTTTGTTGTAGGTTTTTTTATCTTTTCTGTATTTCAGCATGACTTGTTGCAGACTACTAATAAAACGAATATCAGATGCCCTGCTCTTAGGACATTTTTGTCCCCCCTGATTTTTGAATATTAGGGATTTATTTTTCCATCAGACATTGTGTTTGCCCAGTGTGAAATCTATCATTACATAGTGTGGGGTACAGTGACCCTCCCATAAGAATGTAGCTATAATAACATGCAGATATGCTGTGCAGTATGAACAAAAGAGAAAACACTTTTTACTTTCATTTTATAAAGAAAGACTAATTATAATTATTTTATAAAGGCTATTTATCAATGCAATTGTCAGCTTTTTCAACAGCATTTTCAGAAGAGCATCTAGAAAGTAGATAACCACTGATTATTGTATTAGAATGGGCAACCATATTTTTGACATTTTATTTTGGTTTTTTTAAAGAATGTATTGTTTTTTCTGCACTTGGGAATTAAAGGAAATAACTCCCAGCAAAACTGTATGGCTTTGTCCTAGAACTCAAATTGAGGGGAATAAACATTTTTACTGGTATTGTTCATGTAAGAATATCCAATGCTATAATTGCATATTAAATATATTGCTTTTATATATAATGCTAAGTATTAAGGCGTGTCGGTTTTGGTTGGGATAGAGTTAGTTTTCCTCACAGTGACTGATATGAGGCTGTGTTTTGGATTTGTGTTGAAAACAGAGTTGATAATTCAGGGATGGTTTTGTTATTGCTGAGCAGTGCTTACACAGTGTCAAGGTCTTTTCTACTTCTCACACTACCCCACCAGCGAGTTTGCTGGAGGTGCGCAAGAAACTGGGAGGGGACACAGCTGGGACAGGTGGCTCCAATGAACCAAAGGGATATTCCAGGCCATGTGACATCATTCTTAGTATATAAAGCTGGGGGAAGAAGAAGGAAGGAGGGGAACATTTGGATTGATGGCATTTTGTCTTCCCAAGTAACTTAATTGTGATGGAGCTCTGTTTTCCTGGAGATCACTGAAATCTATAATAAAAAGCTAATGTCCAAATCTCTGGGAAAATGGTGGGTTGTCCTTTGTAAACAAAAGTGATAGAATCACCAATAAAGAGAACACTCACTGAGAAATTCACAGTATATATTAATGGCAGGAAAAAAAATACTCAGCTCTAATAGAAATAACAGCTAAAACCTGAGTATTTATCTGTCAGCTTTTTGGAATAGTACTTTATAGTCTCTCTATTTGGAAGTAATTAGGTGTTGATAATATCATGGCATGACAGAAGAGAGAGGAAGAGAATACTGCTGTACTATTTTTATTTTATAGCTAGATAGCTTAGAATAGCACGATTCATTCTTTCATTTAATAAGCACTAGAACACATTTCTTCTTATGGCAGGTGCTGTTTTGCAGTACCAGTGATTCTGGCCAGCAAGCAGCAGAATTATCAACTTCAGAGCCAGCCCATTTAGAAGTTTTCCAAGTCTTAGTCTATTTACCATCTACCAAATCCACACCCAAATCACAGTCCAAAACTATCTTGAAATTAATTTAGTTTGTCCAGTATTTAAGCATCAAATGAGTCTGAAATGGTGAAACCTCATAACAGGATACAACCTTGAATCTTTCATCATTAGCAGGACCTTTTACCGTCATGGTTAATCTTCTTAGCAACTCAACTTCAAAGAAATTAGGCAATATTTTACATGAAAAATAGAATTACATTTCCCATCTCACTGACATTTAAGCTTTCTATTTATGTGGAAGGAATTAAAAAAAAAGCATATAAGAATCTTACTGAGTGACCAAGGTACCTGCTCTGTGGGAGTTTTTTTCTGTAGCTGAGCTTGATACCTTGTGGGAGCAAAAGGTTATTTCTAGCCTTCTCACAGTTTTGCAAAGGCTCAATGATATAAGAAAATGTTCAGGAACAAAGTGATTCCCTAGAGTTGTTCAGCCTACAATTTTGGAAGTGATAAAGTCCAGGTAATTTGGAAAGATTTTTACAGAGATTAAAGAATCCATCTGTTTTCTAAATTTGGACACCCTCTTCCCCTCCAACAAACTCTAACAAATTACACACCAAAACCAAGAAAAAAGTTCTGATTTTTTTGTGGACAAAAAATCCTGAAAGCTTGCTGGCAGAGAAGCCCTACATTGAGGAACTCTTGGAGTACTTGCACTACAAAATTTATATAAAAATGTGTTTACCTCTGGGGCTCCTTCTTTCATCACACATTAGTAAAGCTTACTTGCTCTTATGCAGGTTTGCATTATAAGTTCCTCTCTTCTCTTGTTCTGGATCTTTTAAAGTCTTAATTTTAAAACCCATGGAGAAGACCTTATGCAGCACAAACAGTACAGAAAATCTTGCAATAGGACTCAAAAGGCTGAGAGTTTGAAGTCAGAGGTCCTTGAAGCAAACCCAGATTAAAACCAAAGTAAGCACTGATCCATCCCGGGAGTAATATTTATAAACATTACTTCAGCATTTACTTTATACCACATTTAAAATACCTGTTTTATATTAGGAAGAAGTTAGGAAGAAATACAACTTTTATAACTTAAACTTTCCTTCAGGTTTTTTTTTTGGTTGTTTTTTTTTGTTTGTTTGTTTGTTTTTGTTTTTTTTTTTTTTTCTAAAGAAACCCACCACAATGTTATGGTCTTCTCCGTAACAGGAGTTTTGCTTCACTAAAAATATCCTTTACAAAATATTAATTTGCCAGGTAAACAGCAGAGAGAATTGAGCTATACC
Source organism: Falco punctatus (assembly GCF_963210335.1). Taxonomy (NCBI): domain Eukaryota; kingdom Metazoa; phylum Chordata; class Aves; order Falconiformes; family Falconidae; genus Falco; species Falco punctatus. The sequence goes on along the minus strand of NC_137581.1, from coordinate 104,040,860 downwards.
TCATCTTGATTTCAGCTGGGGATCCACATACTCTCCAAGCATTTTAAAAGTAATGCTAAAATTCATTTTCAAGAGTACAGCTTTTCCCAATACTTGCATTTAATCTGATCAAAGACGAGAAGAGGAAAAAAGACAGAAGTGACTGAGCAGGCAGGAACACAAGAAAAGGGGAATGTGGTATTTCCTATTAACAGGTGGCCTGACCAGAAACACCTGTCAGGGAGCGTGGTGGGATGGGTCTGATTCCAGTGTTGGCATGGTTGACCCAAGTACTGGCAGAGCCCTGCCCTTACCCTTTAGCTCCTGAGTGTGGTGGCCAAAGCCATGGGAGACAGTGGGCCTCTTGGCAGCCCTGGGCACCACAAGAGGACAGACTGGGACTGGGACCTGACCAGAGGAGAACTGCCAGGGGTAGTGGGAGACAGAGCTGGGGACATGGCTACCACCTGGGTCTAAAGTGGGAAGATCCACGCATTAGTAACCATCCTGCAAGAAGCCAGGGCCGTAGGTCTTGAGCTTGAATTGGGCTCCTGGGCCCAGGGGCAGGGGTGTGGGTCTGAGTCCCAGGTAAGGCCATTCGTAACAATAAAGGCCAGATGTGCCTTCACAACACCCTCAAGATGAATATGTGTTTGTTACAAGATCCTTTTATTCTGCTTTTTTAGACCAATGTAAAGTTTATTAAAATTAAGTAGTGTGAGGAAAGAACAGTGTCCCATGGCTTTAGTAGATTACATATCTAGTATACTACACAGTTACAAAATATGAACTCCATTCTTTGCCATCTGAGTATTTAATATAGTTAATCATTAGCAGAAAGGCTCTACAGTGGGATCTGAACAGGCTGGATTAACGGGCTGAGGCCATTTGTATGAGATGCAATAGGACGAGTACTGGGACCTACACAACAACCACACACAATGCTACAGGCTTGGGGAAGAGTGGCTGGAAAGCTGCCTGGTGGAAAAGGACCTATGGGTGCTGGTTGACAGCCAGCTGAACATGAGCCAGCAGTGTGCCCAGGAAGGACAGCAGAATCCTGGCTTTTATCAGAAACAGTGTGTCCAGCAGGACAAGGGAATTGATCATCCCCCTGTACTGGGCACTGGTGAGGCTGCACCTCGAATACTGTGTTCAGTTTGGGGCCCCTCACTGCAAGAAATGTACTGAGGTGTTGGAGTGTGTCCAAAGAAAAGCAATGAAGCTGGTGAAGGGTCTAGAGAACAAGTCTTATGAGAAGTGGCTGGCTGAGAGAGATGGGATTGTTTAAGCTGGAGAACAGGAGTCTCAGGGGAGATCTTAACTGCTTTCTACAACTAACTGAAAGGAGGCTGTAGAGAGGTAGGTGTCAGTCTCTCTTCCCAGGTAAAAAGTGATGTGGCAAGAGGAAAGGGCCCTAAGTTGCACCAGGGGAGCTTTAGAGTGGATTGTAGGAAAAATTTCTTCACTGAAATTATTATCAAGCATTGGCTCAGGCTGCCCTGGGAAGTGGTTGAGTCACCATCCCTGGGGGTATTTAAAAAACATGCAGATGTGGCACCTGGGGATATGGTTTAGTGGTGGGATTGGCAGTGTTAAGCTTGCAGTTGGACTCGATCTAAAAAGGTCTTTTCCCACCTACATTATTTTATGATGCTATGATTTTGTGGACAATTTTTTTTCAAAAGCTAGGTAGTTTGATCTGCCTTGATAATCCATGAATCAAGAAAATGCTTAAGTTGCAATCATGTCAGAGGATTGGTGGTGGAGTAGGAAAAGGTTTAATCCTGAAGATCACAAAAAAAAAAAAAAAAAAAAAAAAAGACAATGAAGTTGGAATAGAATAAATACATGAGTCAAGAAAGGCAGATGAAAAACATGCAAAAAGAAAAAAATTGTGGAAGATGAAAACTGGAACCTGAAAAGGAGCTATGTTGTTGGTGTAAAAATGTCTTAAAAAATACCTGTCTCTCTCACATTTAGAGAGGCTGGAGATAGGATGATTTGCAGGCTCTAAGGAAGATGGAGGAACCTAAGATTATTACAAGTACCACAATGGTGTACAGACAGGATCAGTAGACAACCTTGTCTCTCAGGAGGGTCTATGGTAAAACATCTTCAGGATCCAATATACAGATATTCCTCTATGTAAAAAGGGCTTAGCTGTAATCCTGTCTCTAAAATTTAGAAAAGTTAAGTAGTTGTCACTGTATACCCTACATCAGTATTTTTTTCCCTAGCATAATTAATTTGGTATATAAACCTACTTCATCATATACTCTGGATCAACAAAATGTTCCAGCAAAAGTTTGTAATGCAAATTTGGTCTGAGAGTGTTGCTTCTTTTAAGTGTTATCTTCACTTGAATGAAACAACAGATCAATAGGAATTTTGTTTGCTGACATAGCCCTGAGGTTATTTATCTTCTGAAGCGGGGAATTCTGTATCATAGAATGCGCTGCCTTTAGTTCAGCAAAGCACTATTTGTTCTGGTAATTCCAAGATTTCCTACAAATAGTCCAATAGTTCATTGTTGTTATGCTCAAAATCTTGTTTATATGCAAAGAGGATGCATATGTTATCTATCTGTCTATCTATTTATATGTATATAAAGCCAAGAATATATTGTTAGTATGACCAAAATCTTAATAGTATAATTCAGAAATTTTGAGTCTAGTTCTAATTGTTACAGAAAAAAGAAAGAAAAATATTGCAGTTAAAACTGTAATACACAAGTCTTAGTTTCTACTCCTGCTGCTGGAGTTAAGCTTGCCCTCCCACTGCTCCTCTGGGTCCTAAGGTTGAGGGGGCTCATTCTGGTGCTGAGATGGGCTGTGTGTTGTGCACAGTCTTCAGCATCTGGAGTCTTTTTCTGGTAAGATTATGATGCTGAAGTTGATCACTGCTTCTTTCTTGGCCTAGGATTCACTAGGTTAACTAACTAGGGTTATTTTTCATATGGTTGGTAACACACTTTACACCTTTCTGCTTCTTCACTGGCCTGTAATTCCATGTTATATCTGAATTTACCATACAATGGTGCCTCATACACATGTTAAATACTATTTCTGTGTTGTCTTTCTTACTCCTAAAACACATTTTGTCTGGTTCTGTGTTTCTGTAAGGGACCATGGGAGGTGTGTATAGACATGGAGCCTCCAGCGCCACCCTGCATCCCATCTCAGACCATCACACACCTGTGCACCCCTACACAGCACCCTGTGTTCCACTTGACAAGGCCTCTGCTGTTGTAACCATGCTGTTTCTCTACACTGTGTCTTTGTGTTAGTGGTACCTTGTTCTGTGTAGAATAACTGCTTGTTGTTGCTATCTATTTAAAACTGTGCTTGTATCACACAAATATAAACAAAACTAAACCGATCTAGCCATGGACACCTGATCAATTAGAGAAACTGCTGTCACAGCTAAACCAAGAAAAATGAAGCTGCCGGCAGATCAATAAAAGTCAATACAGAGCAGGGCTGACAAACCTCAGTCCTGAGGCCCTGTAAACTCAGTACAGTGTTTATGCCCTATCACTAGCAATGGCAATGCCGTGCTACAGGGATACAGGTTTATGCTGTGCAGGTAGCAAGCAGAGGGGACCAAGAGATGTTGACCAGGCACTGGGCTTCCCAACTAAAGCACATCTTTAAATTTAAGCTTGTAAAGCAGTGTTACTCATTTCAGTTCTTGCACTGAAGTGTTCACCGACATCCAGCCATTGTCTGTGTGCCTCAATAAATACTGCTATAATATCAATCCGTAGTGCTTCATTGTTGTAACTGAAACCAGAAGCTTAGATTTAAGTATATTCTTTAAAGACCTTTTAAAGTAAAAGTAAAGTGCCCAGTATAACATAGCATTAAAACTTATGAAAAAGAATATCCTCACAGCGTCTCATCAGTGCTGGACTGCATACCTGATTTTTGTCAACGTGTTAAATACACATTGAAGGTGGAAAGAAGATGGTGGATGAAGACGGAAAAACAATTTTCATGATGCAAAAGTAAAAAAATTACTTTTTTTGAAAGAGGATCAATTTTTGAAGGGAAATTTTGAAACAATATTTTTTCCAAAAGACTCATGTAGGTCTTTCTTTTCCCTTATTTCTATTTACATCCTCTGAGCATCCGTTTGTCTAACAGGGTCTTTTTCTCCTAAGAATTAGTAGGGAAAAGGTAATGCACAAGTAATTAAAAAATTAAAAATATTAGAAAAAAATGTTAAAAATATCACATTCTCTTTTCCTTTAATAAATAAAAGCAAACTGTTTTTGAAAAAGAAAACTTGTTTTATAATATTTTGAAAACACATTTAGTTAAAAAATTACACATTCTTATGTCATTCTCAAAGTCCATGAAAAAATCCCATTTCTCATTTTTTATAAATAAATTCACTACTTAAATGATGGACAATACTTCAGACAGTGTACAACATTAAGGCCATTATAACTAATAGGTTTTATTTACATAGAGTAGACATTATCATATTTAAGGACTAAGTTATGTTACCTGAACATTTACTTTTTGATGGACCTATAAAAGATACTGCAGTGATAGGTCTATATCGACACACATATACATAACATGCATATGTAAGGTGAGAGCAGAGGAGAGGGAAAGAGAAAGAGAGAGAGGGGTCATACAGACTATCTGTGCCATTTTGAGAAGTTTTCCAATCTTTCCACAAGGTGTTGTAAAATAACGGAAAGGAGCAGCTGCAGTTTAAATTCTTCTCTTCTTATTCTATACATATGGGAAAAATTAAGATAAGTGATTACAATCAACGTGATATTTAGGAAAATGGGCCAACTAAACTTCAAGGTAGCAGTTAAGCAGAGGGATTTTATTTTCTGTTTTAAAACTGCCTGGTAGCTTGCCCTTAAATTTTAACCAATTGAGAGCAGCGCTCCTTGTATAGAATCAGCTGCTGTTTAAGAGGAGGCTTCTAAAAGTAAGATGATTAACTACTGGTAGCAAACATACACCGCTGTCCATGGCAACTCTAATGCAAATGCCAGAAAGAGAAAGTACTCCAAAGAATGCCAGGGAGCACTGTTGCATTCGCTTAGGAAGAGTAATTAGACAGTTCCATTTAGCTCACAGAAAAAAACTGTTGCACCTTGCAATACATGATTTAAATAAGCTCATAAAAGAGCCTACAAAGCCATTGTTGACTTTAAGCAGAATGTAGTTTTCAGCGAGTTATGATTCCTTTGCCTATTTATACATTCCCAGCATGACTGAAAGATACATAAACTGAAGTTTATTATGGTGCGTATTAGCAGAACCCTACAAATGGACTGACATAACACACAAACACTGAAAAATACTTGCAAGCTAAGAGAATTTGCCGCTAAAATTACTGGAGTCTAGCTCAAACTAGATTGACGTTAGATGAGATAAAAGTTATGTAAAACCTTAAGTCTCTAGAGCAAGAGAATAAACCATGCAGTTTAAAACAGAATCTGACAGCTGTTTTACTGCTAGATTTTGAAAATTTCCATCAAGCAATTTATCTTTTGTGCTGCATGCTATTTTATCTCATTTTTTTTAAAGACAAATCCCACCTAGAATCTTGTGAGATATTTTAGTATTTAAACTGTATATTTATCTCAGAAGCTAACCTAGAATCTGTAATTCTCATTAAGTATCCTACCAGTAGGCTGGGAACAAGTGAAAATGCTCAGCAGTGACATGATTGAAAAGGTGACACATGTTAAAGTGACTGGATTGAATAGTAACCTTGCAATAAAACTCTGATTCATAACTCAACCTATATCCAGACATGTTCAGTGTTTGGATGCATCTTATCATACACTGTTGGGGTTTAACCCCAACCAGCAACCAAGCACCGTGGAGCCACTTACTCACTCCCTGTCACCCAGAGGGATGGGGAGGAGCATCAAAAAGGAGGGTAAACCTTGAGGGTTGAGATAAGAACAATGTAATAGGTAAAGGAAAAGCTGCACATGCAAGCAAAGCAAAGCAAGGAATTCATTCACCACTCTCCATGGGCAGGCAGGTGTTTGGCCACCCCCAGGAAAGCAGGGCTCCATCACATGTAACGGTTACTTGGGAAGACAAATGCCATAATGCTGAATGTCCCCCTCTTCCTTCTTCTTCCCCCAGTTTATATATACTCAGCATGGTGTTATATGATATGGAATACCTCTTTGGATAGCTTGGGTCACCTGTCCTGTCTGTGTCCCCTCCCAATTTCCCATGCCCCTCCAGCCCTCTTGCTGGCAAAACCAAAGAAACCAAAAAGTCTTTGACTTAGTACAAACATCACCCAGCAACAACTGAAAACACCAGTGTGCTGTCAATATTGTTCTCATATCAGAGCCAAAACACAGCACTGTACTAGCTTCTAAGAAGAAAACTAACTATCCCAGCTGAAATCAGGACATACACTCCCATAGCAATAGGACTCAAAAATCTTTGGTTCATTTAGGAACCATAAAATGTGGGAGGGAAAGATACCTTGTCCCCTAAAACTCAGAGGTGTCCACCTTCTTTCTCCAAATCTGGGTCTTCAACCCTGCTTGGGACATTTCCTGAATGATCTGGACCTTGGCTGTTGTTAAAGTCTGGTCAGTTATTTATTTTTCAGATCCTACCATCAGCAATATAGTGTATAATGTGTCCACATGAAATCACATGTGCCTGGTCAAATTGCCACCAAAATACCATTTTCATACAATATAGCTTGATGTCAAATCCTCCGTCCATAGACATGTGCCCACTTCTATGATCCTATTTGTGTATTTTAGTTCCTCAAGTATAATCACACTGCCACTGAAGTTCATGGAATCATGTAAATGTGTGGTTCAACATGTTTTGATACCATGTTCCAGCCATATGCTATAACACCCAGCCCACCTTGGCTACAATGCTAACAATTTCAAGTTAATCTAAGACCACGGATCAAAGAACAATTTTTCATCTCACTGTTTCTTTTTTCAATTATCTTACCAAATAGTTTTCCAAGGCTGATCTCCAAATGAGCAATCAAGGTATTGGCTGCTGTTTCTTGATGAACAGGGAATTTGTTAAACTGAATGAGGGGATCCCAGAGGACATGTAATTATACTGTAAAGCCAGCCATTGACAGTCTTGTACATGCCTAAAGTTTAACAATGTATACCATAAAATAGCTGCAAGAATCAGTGACATATGATATATAATGCTGAGACCTTGCTAATGAAGTAGATTTTGCATATTCCTCATCCAAACAGCAATGGATACAATGAAACTGTAGTCTGAATTCCTAATCATCCCAAAATTTGGACATATTTTTTTTAATGAATGCTGGCTCATTTGTTTATTTGTTATACATGTAGTCAATTTAGTTAACACTCAGAGTTAGTGATTAAAATAATCTACTCCCCTGTTTCTAAATTCTCTAGACCAGAAAATCACTGCTAGTAAGATGAAGAAAAGTTACCAAAAGCATTATACACTGGATAATATCTATGCTCACCCAGGTTTCTTGGTCACCTTTCAGGGCAGTACTGAACTGTAATTTATGCTTTAAACTCCAACTCTATTACATTTGAAAACCTTTTCCCTCCTAAATTCTGAGTACTGCAATGCAAGCACACTATGTGTGACCCAAGAAGCAAACCCAGATTTCCAGGTCATATCTCACAGGTTTATTTGCCATTTCATTTTTGTGTACTGCCTTCAATCATAGAAACAGCCTCAGTTCCTGGTTCAGATTAGTCTTCCTGGTGCTTTTCTCTTCAAAGTATGCATGCCTAAGCAGCAGTTCAATATAACATATTAAAAGTTTCTCCTTTTATCAATAACATTGCCCAAAGATTGTACTGTGGCAAACATAATAATTTAGGCTGATAAAGACATTTGATAATCTCTTCCATTCCTTTAGGAGGTGCAGTTGCCAGTTCCTGTTCTACTTTTGTGTGAACTTCAGCATTTTATCCTGTAGGGATACTCTTTATATGTCTATATTAATGTAATTGTGCAAAACCCAGCTATTCTAAATTAGATGTCTACTGGTATGACTTGAAATGGCAGCAGACATGCATTGACTGGAGAAGAGAAACTGTATAAAGAAGGTGGGAAAATAAATTGGTTGCTGTGATTTGGTTTTGTTTTTAAAATTTCATTAAACTGTTGTGTCAGGAAGGGATATTCTGTGAAGGAGGAAAGGTAAAATGCTGCAATGTACTTTTTTTTAAACATTGTCTTAAATGATAGTGGAAAAAGAAGGATGAGGGTGATTAAGAAACATATACTAAGTATGTAACTTTTTTATCCAACATATCTACTCTGAAAACAGGAAGTTTGACATTAACCCAAATGTGTTCTGTTAGTGAAAGCTCAATTCATTTTCTGCCAGTGAAAATTAAATGATACGGACTACATGTGCACAAATCAACAAAGCAACATCCCAAATAGAAAATGACAGGGATCAATAATGTTTTCTAATGCTAGGAAGAGAGGTTCCTAATTAAATCTTTTCTTTTAATAACGGTTGTTTTTAATTCTGTACAGTGAAAGAGTTTTTAGTAGAACTCTGTTATGACAAAACTGCATAAGGTCTCCTAAAGAAGGCACTGACACAGCTTTTCAAATATTGTTTGAGTGAAAAAAGCTGGAGAACAGAAATATCTCCTTATATTTAGCCTAAGAAATATAAACAATCACTTCCAGAAAGTTAATAGAATTTTTAAATCAGCTCATGCAGGCTCTACAATTTTTTGTCCACTGTGGCACATTGAAGTTACTGACACTGTCAGCCAAAGGGATATACATGTTGTTCAATGGTGACAAAGAGGCACGCTTACATGAGTTGTATCATCCAGAGATGTGTTCAGCTGTTGGTCTGGCTTTAGGCATTTCAAATGTACAGCTGATGGACACAGTATAAAACAGTCTAAATCACATGAAAGTGATCCCGCTTTTCTGCTTGACCAGGGTAGTAGTTTTTCTTTCAAGACCTGTAGCTACTCACATAGTAAGTACTGTATCCTAAGACTTGCTTAGAAGAGCTCTCTTCATTTACACTAAGTCTACCTTGTGTAGGTCAAGAAATGTGAGCAAGGTTAGGATGCATCATCTCTGCAGAGGCAATGAAGGCAAGTAAGTGGTAATCCCGGTATGGTTTATGGCTTGTATTACAAGATGTTTCTGAGGAATGCAGATTTTAATGAATGCCTTATATTGGGTCTTGTATGATGTGATGCCAAATCTGAGGAAGGACTTTCCCCTCTGGCAGGCACAAACATACGTCCCTGCTGCAAAGAGAAAACAGCTGAAGGATAATTTCCATCTCCAGGCAGTGCTGGAACAGAACGGTACAAAGGGGAACCCTGCGCTCTGACTGAAATAATCATGCTTTACAAAAACGCCATATGGATATTTTGTCTTCTTCATATTAACTCTGATTGGTTGACAAACATTTTAACTAACAGAATGAGGATTATTTGCATAATTACACTCCATTTTTCAAGAATTATACAAGGAATATGCAAATTCTGGTTTGGCTTCCAGTATAACTTTGCTTTTATTGGCTCATCTTTTTATATCTCCCAGGTTGTTGCCCAGCAACAAAAATGTCACAGAAGTTATTCACATCCATCTAATGGAAAAATCTGGTCCAAAAGGAGACAAAATAAGTTATCTGAATAAATCTTTCCCATTCTAAATGAACCAGACATTTATCTATCTGTCTGTCTATCTATAGTCAGCTGTTACTGTTCTTTTTGTTTCTTTTCTCACATCAGCTGTGCTCACCATTTTTCACTTCAACGATCGGGTACACTTATAGGAGAGGGAAATCTCAATGCCTGGAGAAAGGTCATGTTATTAATGTTATTTGCTGTATTATTTCATAATGGTAGAGTGGAAGATAAAAGGGAAAGAGGTTTGAATCTAAAAATGTGATCATAAGTTCTGTGTCTAGGGCTGTTTTGAAAGCAAACTTTTCCTTTTTATATCTCAATCCACAGTTTTCAGACACAAAAAATCTGGACTTTAGTTAAATAAGATACAAGTCCTCATTGGAAAATGTCAATAACAGTGATTCATAATGTTTTGCCTGCTTCTTCACATCTGAAAAGAATGAAAACCACTAGATTTATCAATAATGGCTCCCCTAATAAACCAACATGCACATTAAAGAATAATACTTGCGGTTACCACCAAGGCAGAAAACATGACAGGAATACCCAAAACCCTTCAAACAAAAAAAGATTTTATTTTAATTTTCCAACAAACCTGTGTCATAATAAAGCCTGGTTGAGTTCAAAAATTCTTCAGCAAAACATTTGTCATTGTAAATTTTATGTGTTGCTTCAAACAGCAGAATGATACCAGCACTGGAACATTTTTTGCCACAGATCGTTTTGTCCTCTCTTCATGGTATATAAGTAAGAAACCAACTCATTTTAAAATGTATAAAATTAGAATAATGTAGGTTGCAAGGGACCTCCAGAGGTCATCTAATTCAAGCCCATGCTCAGAGCAGGTTGGAGGTTTTTTTAAAGTCTAAAATATGTGGGTGGAACAAGCAATTGACCCAGAATTCACAAGATCAGTGAGCCACAACCGAGAACCAAAAGACAATACAAGAGTTTCCTTTAAAGTAACCAACCTCATGCTGCATAGAGGAGGTGGAGCAGGCTCACATTTGGCTTCTTGTTTAACTAACATGAAGGGAGTGCTAGTGATCAGGACATCTTCAAACTGGATGAGCAAAGGAACTAGGTGGTGTGCAGAGGAGCCTGGAGGGGTTACTTAAGACTGCACATGACTGCTAGCTTTGGCATCCAGAAGGGTGGTAACATGCCACAGTTAACTGCCCTGCACTGATTGCATCGGCTGCCTCTGGCATGCTAGAGGCCTCGAACCATGCAGAAACCTGGGGGACAATGCAATCATCCAAGCCTGCCCTGCCTTGCACAGAAGATAAGAGAAGCTGATCTCCAGAGGTTCTTTCCAAACTCAACTCCTCTATGATTCTTGAAAGAAAATGGCTTCCACCAGAAAATAATTATGATTTTTTTTTAGATTCTTTCTTTCATAGGCTCACATAATGGAGGTTTTTTCCCAGCACCTAAAAATATTAGCATATACATGAGATTAATTTAAGATGCAAGAAAAATACTTCATTCTTTTAAATGCTTTATTAAGGACAGAGTCAAAACCCAATATTAATTTCCAGGATCACAGTTTTAATTAGTGTTTTACTAAAAAAATGTAAGTTATAATTTATTTTCAGTTGAATTTTTGTTGACATAACAGATCAACTGTCAGCTGATACCTAAAATACATATATATGTAAATTTATTTGTATATCTTCTTAAATATATAGATGTACACATACACATGTATATGACTAAGTCCTGTACTAAAAATACAGTAGAGAACTGGTTCTCATAATTACATGTGTCATATGAATATCCATTTACCAAGCTCTTCATCTCAGTCTAAAGGCCATGAAGGGCAGGTCAGCATACCACCCTGCAGTGAAACATCTAATATGTGGAAGTGATGTTCATTTTATTAAAAATAGCAGTAAGTATAAAATCACTCAACATAAATTAGGAGGGGGTGTTCCTAGGTTTCCTAGAGCATACAATATGGTGCTCATTGATGCAGAACTTTTCTTCAACAAAGGGCAGACTGCTAACCACGTTTAATGTGTGAAGTTTTGCTTCAGCTGGCAAAAAATGAGATTGATGAGAAAGCCTGTCAAAGGAACACTGATTAATGTGGAATTCTGAGGCAACTATAGACAGGAATCTTATACTATACCTGGTATGCAATGTAGTATAAGACAGCCTGAATTTTCATTTGTCTCTGGTCTGCCAAAATTCTGCTTTCACCAAGGCTAAACGGGAAGAATAAATGGGCATGAGTGTCCCTCTCTTAAGCATAAGTTAAATTGACACTTCTGAATAAAGAAAAGTTTTTTCTACTTTTTGGAAGTGCATATGTCATTCTTCCAAGGAAATTCTTAAAGGTTCCACATAAAATTGCTGTCCTAGGGTATGACTCACTGGGAATGAGCAAATGCTATTGAAAAGAAACATAGATCCTGACTGATCTGAAGACATGGCACCAAATCTGTCAATATGGTTTAGAAAATAACTGATAGCTGGGCTTCATGTTGTCAAGAGATATGACTGGTAGTTATACTGGTGGCCCTGAATAACATTTGGGTCTACAGTTGTTTTTGATACCTGTAACTGGATGAAGACTGCATATGCTGCAGGTGTTGAAAAGTTTAACAGGCAAACTCAGTTATTAAAGAGTTAGTCTTTAAATGTTTTTCTGAAAGAGGATTTGAACTGGAACTGTGATCATACTTTGCCACCATATTTAGTTGGACCAGCAATGTTGTTAATAATTTTCTGAAAGAAAGCAAAATTTGTATTAGAATTAGTTTATGTGGGTGTAGTACAGATTTAAGCATTTTTAATTTTAAGGCTTTCTCATTTTATTCAGAATTAGTATTCAAAGTGGAAGACATGCTTCTGGTTTGCTTCTTAAATTATCAATTTGCTCCTTTTTATCCATTTGTGAAATCGACAGACTAACATCGCAAAATATTTTGGTTTCTAGAGGTGGAAAAGCTTGAGGAGAGACTTAGAGTGATAAAACCTCTTGTCTTTATTCATATGGAAAATAAATGCTTCATGTTTCGTGCCATTTTTTCCTTTATGACTAATTGATTTCTGTTAAAGATGGATTGTGTGCTTCACTGTTGCACTGTACATGCCCAAGGTGCTAAACCAGTGGTTTAACCCCAGCCAGTGATTAAGTACTACGCAGCTGCTCACTCACTCCGCACTCCATACCCAGCAGGATGGGGAGAAGAATCAGGAAAAAAAGTAAAACTTATGGGTTGAGATAAAAACAATTTAATAATTGAAATAAAGTATAATAAAACAGTAATAACAACAACAACAAAAATATTTGTAATGAAAAGGAGAGAGAGAGAGGAATAAAACCCACAGAATCACATAATCACAGAACGGTCAGGGTTGGAAGGGACCTCTGGAGAACGTTCAGTCCAACCCCCTGCTAAAGCAGGTTCACCTAGAGTGGGTTGCACAGAGTCACAAGCAGATTTTGAATGTCTCCAGAGAAGGAGGCTCCACAACATCTCTGGGCAGCCTGCTTCCGTGCTCTGTCACCCTCAAGGTAAAGAAGTTCTTCCTCATATTCAGATGGAACTTCTTGTGTTGCAGGTTGTGCTTGTTACCCCTTGTCCTGTCACTGGGCACTGCTGAAAAAAGCCTGGTCCCAGCCTCTTGTCATTCACCCATAAAATATTTGTAGGTGTTGATAAGATCTTGTCTTAGATAAAATCTTCTCTCAGTCTTCCTCAGACTAAACAGGCCCAGCTCTCTCAGCCTTTCCTCATAAGGGAGATGCTCCAGTCCCTTAACCATCTTTGCAGCCCTCCACTGGACCCTGTCCGGTAGTTCCCTGTCTCTTGAACTGGGAGGCCCAGAACTGGACCCAGAGCTCCACCTGCGACCTCACCAGGGCAGAGTAGAGAGGAAGGATCACCTCCCTCCACCTGCTGGCCATGCTCCTCCTAACGCACCCCATGTTCCCATTGGCCATCTTGGCCCCAAGGGCACACTGCTGGCTCATGGGCAACCTGCTGTCCACCAGAACTCCCAGGTCCTTCCCTGCAGATCTGCCTTCCAGCAGGTCACCCCCTAGCCTGTACTGGTGCATGGAGCAAAAATAACCCCAACCAAACCAAAAACCAAACCAAACCAACAAAAAAAAAAGCAACCCCCCCACACACACACACACAAAAGGGCAAAACAAAAAATCAAGTGATGCACAATAGAATTGCTCACAACCCACTGACCAACCCAGCTGACCATCATGCACCAATCAGTGGGTCCTAGTCAACTTCCCCCACCCCACCCCTGCTTATATACTGGGCATGACGTTCTATGGTATGGAACATCCCTTTGGCTAGTTTGAATCAGCTGTCCTGGCTGTGTTCCCTCGCAGCTGCTTCTGTACCTCCTCATTGGCAGAATACAGGAAGCTTGAAAAGTCCTTGATTTAGAGTAAAAACTACTTATCAACAACTAAAATGTTGGTATATTATCAACATTATTCTCATAATAAATCTATAACACAGCACTGTACTAGCTACTAAGAAGAAAATTAACTCTATCCCAGCAAAAACTAGGACACCCAGTCATTCTTAATAAGTATGTTAAAAAAAGAAAAAAACCAACCCACCCCTACTCATTCCACTTTTGTGGGCATAGTCACTTACCTCATACTCAAATTACTTTTTAACTTTGATCATCACTAAACTCTGAAATATCTGCTAGAAGCTTTGCCAGAGTAACTTTGTGTTGTTTCATTTATGTTGTTTTTTCAAGCAGGAAAGTAATTTGCTGTCAAAAGGAAATCCTTAGTCAAAAAAGTGTGCATTTGCAATTTATCTAATTGCATCCTTTAGAATATCTATTTCCAGTTTTCCATTGAAATTTAAATGGACCACACAAAATTGCAGCACAGTACATCAGTATTAATTTGATTCTATTGTTCTGCAGTGCTCTATGCTGCAAGCTAATTTATAAAACCTTTAATATTTGCCTTAATTATATTATGTTCACCGGTTACCCTTTGCCTACTATTTTCCAAAAGTTCAAGTTATAGCTTCTTTGTAATGCCTCAAAAAGCATACATGGTAGAGCTTTTATAGGGTTGTGCTTATCTGAGTGATGTAATTGTGCTATTTTTAAATTACTCTCTGGTAGAAATGCAAGACAGGCGCCATCATCTCAACTTTTTTGCAAGATCTTCTCATGAACCAAAGGAAAAGGAGCAGGAGATAATGGAGGGGAAGCAGCGAGGAGAGGGAGGAAGCAGAACAAGAAATACTGATTTCTAAATCTTTAAAGTGAAAATATTTATAAAGTCAGTGTTATCTTAAAAAGGTTTAAAATCAATTTTATTTTCAAAGCTTTAGTTTAATATAATTAATGATTTTCCAGTTGATTTAACTGACAGTTGTCTCCCCGCCTTGACACACAAACATGAATGTTTATATGCAACAGCTGCAACCTGTCATCAGTAGTTCTTCCTATTCCACAGGCATCTTGTTATGCCATATAATGTTCACCAGAATAGGTAAAAAAGAGGAAAAAAAGTTATATTTAGTTGAAAATATTTCTTATTTCTGTCTAACTTGCCTGCTAGCTATTCCACCTCCCTTATATTTAATCACACTTCCCTATCATAATATAGGCAACATTGTAAAATTTCTGAGGTGCCAGTACAGGGTAGCCCACTCCCTGACACATCCTGCTCTCCCTGTGTCCTCTAAGCTAGGGAAGCAGGTCTGGGGTTCTGAGGCATCCCAGCTCTGCCTTGCAGAGTTCATACTTGACAGTGTAGATTCAGGCTTTGCCTGAGCCATGATGCTAGGGCACTGGACTGTTATCATTCCTATTTGTATCCTGCTATTGGCTGAAGATGCTGCAACCTTAACTATGGGAAAAAAACCCTAAATCTCAGTGATGAAGTATCCCCTCCAAACCTTTTTTCTTTTTTTTTTTTTTTCTTTTTTTTTTCTTTTTTTTCTCTTCTTTTTTCTTTTTTTTTTCTCTTCTTTTTTATTCTTTTTTTTTTCTTTTTCCCCAGAATGACAGATATAATGTACACCTGCATTGCTGCAGCTCACATGATAGTTTTTCTGATTGTTTCAGTACGTTCTCATACTTTTACTCAGGCCTTAAAGTCTGAGTAAAAACTACTTTAAAAACAAACTCTGCATATCAGTATACTAGCAAAGGCATAAAATAACACTAGAAAGTAAATGGAGGACTACATGGCTTAATGCAATGTAAAATTTGTGTTTACACAATGTATCGTATAAGAGATAAACTACTGGTAATATTCTGGATTACTCAGTGACACCAAGTGCTAACCTCATAACCTTCTTTTCCAAATCTTTACAATTTAGGTCTGTCTGCCTTCCATTACATCCTCTGTCTTTGCTGAGCTACTGCTGCAGTTACATGATTAAATATACCCTATAAGATAACATAAAAATCTATTTAGGTGCATTGGCATTTCAGTCAGTTGTCTGGTACAAATTTGCAGCCTTTAGCCAGGTATATAGTCAAAATATAATTGTTGAAACATTTTTCAATGTAATTTACCAATAGGAAAAAAATCCAATAAAATAACAATTAAAAAAAAAATCCATCAATACTTATAACTTATACTACCTAAAGTTTGGGCATTTGCCTATGGACATATTTGTGAAATCCTAAGCCTTGTATTATCCTGAGTGTTTTCTGTAGTTTAAATGAAGGTCTCATTTTCCAGTTGCTGTATCACTACAGTAAAGAGTCTGACATTCCTAACTACTGAATGCAGTGAGCATGTACTGCTCTAGATTCCCATCCACATCATGACTTTCACTGGCACCTGAGACTGTTCAATGAATTTCAACCACCTAGGTTATAACTTGTTGGGCTGAGCAAGACTTTTAGGAATTTCCACTTCATCTTTGTCCACATTGGACTGTCTAATGCAACCAAGGGTCCACTTGACTAGGACGTCCAACTTTCTCTCTATAATATTAATAAATTATGCTTTCATAAATTAAACTTTTAAAGTGTAGAAGATTATGAGAAGTAGGACTCCTTTTAAAAGGAGTTGTTAATTGAGTCAAAAGAGAACCTTTGATACATTTTTTTCCCTTAAGTGTGCTCATTGAACCTTCCTGTGCACATTGAGCTATTGAGCTACATATCACTGTCAGTGACATACCTAAGAGAAGGTTATAAAGAAATCCTCTTAGGAAGGCTTCTGATACAAAAAAAAAAAAAAAAAAAAAAAAAAAAAAAGGACAGTTTATAAAATGGTATTGAAATAAAGTTATAAATATGCAAATTCAACTTGCCAGGTGGCAGGAACTCTTTCAATGTCCCTTTTCACCTTTAGATAGTCTGAGTGTCTTCTGCCAGTCTCTTGGTCTCAAAGTGATTTTGAAGAATACTTTATGAGCAAATTTAAAATTGAAAAATTGTATTTTCAAGGTCATTCTTATACATTAAATTAAATATTTCAAGACAAAAAATATAAAACAAGTATGAACAATGATGATGAAAAGAATGCCAAGAGCAAATGGAGCAAAATGTCTATGCAAAGCTGGAGTCATAGGGTCGAAGTAAAAGAAGAGTTACTTCTGCACAAAATCTTATGAGTGCCTATAATTGGCCAGAAGGGCTACTTGTTTCAGCATGTGCCCTTGCCTGACTATGCCTGGGAGTAGGACAGAGAACTTGGAAAGAACCTTCAGCTGCACAAAAAATTTTTTGCATACATGGTGTTTACAGATTTTGATAGCTGACCATATAAAGTGAAACACTTGACTGGAAAGTTAACTTTTTTTAATTGACATGAAATAGTGGTTGAAATAGTTTTAATGCATGTGCAATGTGTGGCAGGTGAGATTACATCATAGTAATAGTTTACATGAAGTACTGGGAAAACAAATGCAATATTTAAAGAATACTGTGACTGTATTTGGTTTGCCCAGAGTTAAACACAAATGAAACATTTAATTATCTTTGTTGCTGCTTTGCTTCCAAAAACATAATTTCAAGTGACTTTATGTAATGTAAAATTTGATGAGTTTTGAATTGTGATTATTAGGGCCTATTTGTTTTGTTCAGTGCTAGCTAATGCAGCAACAAATGCAGAGGAAGAGGAACATCAGTATAAACCTACCTTTTCCTTTCTGGTGGACACAGGAAAACAAAATTGAAACATATGCATGTTTCTTATACATATACTTATGTATATCATATACATAAGTGAAGAATTGATTGAAGTAATCCAGTATTATTTTTAAACATCTACGACTTCAAGAAAGTTAGAATATACGGTTTCAAGACTTCATTCTTTTAAAGTAGAAATTATATGAAATTAATATCCCAGATGTTAACTTCAAGCAGAGCTTATCTCACAGATATTTTGAGTGTGCTGCACTAGTTTCTTCTCCCAGTCTTTTTAATTCCCTTCTTAAATGAAAAGAATGTCTTCATATGTGCTTGTGTGATAAGGATCCATGGTGAGCAAAACCCAATAGCTTATGCTTTTAATAAGGGATTCTCTTTATGGAATTGTCTGTTTTCAGGGGTCCGGATTAATTTCCTGTCAAATATATCACACAGGCATTAATAGCAGTGCCTTTATGCTCCCGTTTCTTCATCTCCCTGCCCAGGAATTTTCCATATTAGAGAGCAATTGTAGCATCCAACTGCGCTTTAGAGAAATTTTTGCATGTCCTAATTAATACAACTCATAGTTCTATGGATATGGCCATTTTGAATTGTGATTTAGATAAAGGACTACTTTTTTATTTTTTCTTCCTGCTTAACTCATGGTTTAGTTAGGCACTTGGCAGCTTTTCGTGTTTTTGCTGGAATTTATATCTCTTCTTTACAGTTGGATTTAAAGTAGCTTGCTAGCTTGCTCTCACTTTTGGAAACTCTGGAATATAAGAGTAGTTTGTTTCCTTAAGAAATTTTAAATTTTACCAAAGAGAGATAATTTTTTTAGCTCATTTCAGGTTGCAAATCCAAAATTTTACTGCACTATTTCCTGTCAACCATCATTTCATAGGGACATAGTTTATATATTTTGAATAAATCTGAATGATCTAATATCATGTTATTAATTCTTATTTTTCTCCCAGAAAATGAGATTAGAAACATTTATATGCATCTCTACACATATGTAATGTGTACCTCTTTCTGTATACACAAAACCTGCTTGTTATACATACATGTGAGTGTGCATATGTAGCATATTGTAAGTATGCACATTTGAGTGTAGAACATGCTTTTTTTTATTCCCTTTGCCTAGATAAAACTTTTCTTCTGCTTGCCAAAAAAGTATCTGTCTACCCATTGCCATGTTTCTGACAGTCTTTTGGTTTCAGTAAGATACAGAGATGGTTATACTGAATGAATCCAGGTACTTAGACATGCAAACACTTTCAGGCTGATAGCTTCCTTCTAGTTATGCAAACTGAACAGTGTATTCCAGTGGAATAGGTATGTTTGTGAATACCTCTTAATTCAAAGGGAATCCACAGGGAGACATCAGTTGGGCCTTTAAAGAAATTAAATTATTTTATATTAAAGCAATAATTTTTCATTAAGTACTTACCTTTCTTTTGTATTACTGGTTTGAGAAAATACTGAAAGAAACTCAAAGAAAACAGGTGTGATAGGTTTTTCTAAGAATAACTAATTTTATTCCAGTCATGCAGATGTGATATCATTAGATTATGGAAGTAATTCATGCAGCAGCCTAGATGTGTCTGGTACAATGACACAAGACAACAGGAGAAGAGTATTCTCACCATCTACTCATATAGAGGTTACTGCCTAAACGATTGAAAATAATGGGCTTAAGACAGGTTATGTACATGTATGCTGAACAAAAGATTTGCAAAAGAGTGTTATCTAAATTAGTTATGAAAACACTGATGAAAACGCAAAGGTAAAGGGAAAAGGAAAAAAAACAATAAATAGGAAAATAAACAATTATCTATAATAATTAGTGAAAAAGCAAGTTTATAAAAAGGGAGATTCACTAATGAATAAATGCTTGTAGACAATAAACTACTCTTCTTGGTTCTTCATTAAGCCTTTTCTGAAAACAGGTAAAGAGATAGAATGTCATTTTCACATTAAAGGGTAGAGCAGCACTCATGTCTGACAGGAACCATGCCTGTCAAAGACTGCATCACTAGCAATACTGTTTGGTTTAACAAACTGTGATAAATAAAGAAGAGGCCCAAGTGAGGGCTTAAAATTTACTGTACTGATGTATGACTCTTGGACCATCACTGTTCTTAAGAATGATTTATCTTTAAAACATAATTTCACTATTTTGGATTTTGTTGTCTTTTTGTCATTGTCACACATGGAGTAACTTCTGGACCTTTTGAGGGTAACTTCCAAACCCTTTGATTGGAACAGAGTTCCATTCTATTATACTCAAGGTTGAAAATCTATCTCTCTTTAAATGTTGACCCTTAAGTGCTCTAAAGGCTATATAGACACTCAACAGTGATACAGAATACCATTATTGCTGCAAAATAGTGAATATTCCCTGAGGCACGATCCACTGAACTGACCCAAAAAACTCCATTTGAAGATAAAAAACTATACCTTAAAATTGTGTCCAACACAGAATCACTGGATGTTTTCCCTTTTAGGCATAACATACCCACTATCCCTTGTGTAGAGATAGAAACAGATAGCAATACTTGGATGTGTTTGAATCTTACATATGAAATGGATAACATTGGGTTACGCTGGTGTAAAATCCAAAATCATGAGTTGATTTCTCCTAGATTTAATCTCTATAGACTGCAGGCATGAGTGTACTTTTGTGACTTGGGTGAGAAATTAGCTCAGTTTTGCCACAGGCATCACAGATGCAGATTCTTCTGCTTGTTGTGACTGTTTTCCTCTGTTGCCTTTTGTTCTGCTGGTTTAGATTAGTGTTGCTGACAGCATCACTACAACCACCAGCTCTGGCAACTCTGCCACTAACAATGGACTGTAATAGCAGTTTCCCATGTTGTGGAACTAACATCAGATAGCTAGTGATTTGCCTGAATGCATTTTTTCAAGTGTTCATTGGCCTGCCTCCTGGAAATCCAACTCATTTTACCACCTCTTGAAACAGTTTTAGACACTTTACTTTGACATATGTGTCAGATGCCAGTCCAGATGCCAACTGATTCTGTAGAAGTGTTGCTTGAATGCTGAATATTTGACTATGACTACGTTGGTTCTTATTCTGAAAAATTGTACTGTGTGGGCACAGAGAGAGAGTGTGTAAGAGTTCCAAATGCTTACTGGAACAGCTCTAAATTGTCTATATTCTTCATCCACACAAGAGAATGGGAATTACAACTGCATAGTGCACATTTACTTTTGTTTGGGTTCAGATGCCTATTTCCTTCTTGAAAGGCTGTTTTAATCACATCAAAAGCTGTTCAAGCTTTTCCTCTGCTCCATGGAACTTCATCATTAATCATGACACACTGAGACGGCAGGCTGCCACAAGGGCAGAATAGCTGCAGTGTCAACAAAAACAACTGGTTTGACTAGCTTTCCATTAGGATATAGCTGGACTCAGACCTCTCTTTTTTAAGCTGATGTCTGGGCCAAACCACTTAGCAGCAGAATCAAAATATTCATGTACTGCAAATCTTCTAGTGTGTCTGTATACAGTCTGTATACAATCATTAGCAACAAGTAGGTCATGGGCCAGCAGCTCTACAATCTTTGACTTCGTGCAGTGTCTGTAGGCAGACATTATTATTAAAATGCAAATACATATTCCTTTATTATTGACTCAAAATCAAGAGCTGATGTAGAAGAGATGCTTGAAATAATCCAGTAAGGACCTATTTTAAAAACAAAAATGAAAAAGACACCTCAACCATCCCTCTCAAAAAAAAACCCAAACCAAAATCCAGACTTCCTTCTGTCCATTTTACATCTTGAAATCTCAAACACTCCACTTCAAGACACTCCTCAACATGATATCAACGAGCACCTTAAACAGATACATGCAGAAGTCTCTATGGACCTCCAAGACGACAAAGATTCTAACTGGGACCTGTCTACTCTCTGACTTTTTCTTTAAGAAGCCTGTCTGCAAAATTTTTATCAAACACTTTGTTCACTTTGAAGACTTATTTGTAACTTTACTTCTAACAATCTTTCTCATATAGTATAAAAATAAAATTATATATTTTTAAATTTTTTTTATTTGTAATTATGGCAGTAAAAATTAAAGGTTTTTGTACATGCTAACAGCACACTACTGGTACTAGCTGGAAAAGCAACCCGTGTTAATGATCTGGGTGCCAGTTGCTTACCACTATGGTTATCCCACCAGCAACACAAGCATGATATCATATGCCAGAAGCCTTGTGGAATCTTAAGAACTCCTCTAATCTAGAAAAATGAGTTACATAAAGGAATATGAGTAAAGAATGACTCAAATTCACAGACACACTGGATTACATCTAAACAAACATCTGAGAGTAGGAAGGTTTATTGCAGCAATGTCTGCAACAGCACGGTTTGGAATTTTTCATTACTTATTTGTGGAAATTGCAATATGATTGTAACTGTTAATATGCCTTCAGATTATTCCTAAAGGCAAAGTATTTTACATATAGAAATCCTTCTAAGAAGAAAGAATATAGGAGCTGAAGATGGAAGGAAAATAAGGGTTAGGAGTTCAGACTGCAATGGATCTCTTTCTTATTTTTCTTCCAGCGTGGTGTGTTTCAAAGGGCTTAACTTGGTTTCTGCTAAAGCTTTTCTAACTCCTAAACTGAATTCAGAAAGCACAAGCTGCTATTTTTATTGACTTATTCATTCTGAGAGTTCTTTCTGAATTTAGATCTAATAATTTATATAGCTCATCATTACTTGTTTATATATTTCATCATCATTACTTACCCTTCTTAATTACTGCCTCCTCTTTTTTTTATTAAAAAGGACATTTTAAATAATTAGTGTTTAACATCAAAGGCTTATTCTTATGCAGTGTGAGTAAAAAGCTTTGGCAAGAGGTGATTTCTAGGAAAATGATTAATCCTTCCAGTACAGATGACCTACCTATTCACATTTAAGTTAAATGAATAGATTTTTCCACTTCTGAGGTAATTTAATTGTCTCACTACCTGCCTTTTTCCCATGCATTCAGTTGTGCTGTGCTTTCCCTTTAAATGCAGAAAAGGTCTCTGAAACACGGATGCAGATAGAGTTAATTTAAACCAAAGGCAGAACATCAGAAAAAGCTCATGTTTTCATACCAATAGCTGCAGAATCATTTGATATCAATTAATGGACTTGCTAAATGAGACAAAAATTAATTGTGTCCAAACCTTGCACAGTTGTGCTGTCATGCTTGTGCTGGAAAGAGTTACAATAAATTGTTGTGGGGGAGGGGACTGACAGTATTTGCTCTCTTTTACCTTACATTTATTCAGAAAGTGAAAAGGCTTTTTACAACTTCAGATTAAGAGAAGCCCAAACTCATTTTTCAGACAAAGCAATTACATTTACCTTCAGGAAGTTTCAAAGTGAAAGTGTCAAAACAAGACCTCCCCCCACTCCCCTTCCCCCTTCCCTGAAACAGACTCTTGCTGAAAGAAGCCAATCCCATGAAGAATTTCAACTGAAAAAACTTCATGTTTTTGACAGCATATGGTTCCACTGGTGTTTACTGAATCAGCTATTGTCAGCCTTCAGGGAAGGAAAACAGCTAGAATAAATTAGAATAACTTAATGCAAAGTTGGGTCCATAGCAAGTGAGGGATGAGAACTAAGGAACGGTAACTGGGTGGGGGTTTTGTGCAGAACTGACTGAACACCAAAATTTCACCCAGACAGGATGAAAAACTTAACAGTTCTTTCTTCCTGGAAGTCATAACCCTCCATGTTCTGAAGCAGAAATAGAGCTTCCAAAATATGCAAGCACCTATGGACATGAACTTTTTCAGTCTTCCTGATCTTTCATTTTTTTCAGTACTGTTCCCACAGCTGAAAACAGCAGCACCCACACAGACAAGCTGGGTCAGGTCAGTGGCCATTGCAATGGCAAGGTTTGTTCCTTACAGCTGCAAAAGCTGCAGAGGTGCCACCTCTGGCTTTAACTCATCACTACCTTTCTTGCAATTAAAGGTGTGAAGTCTTTCAGGCTCAGAGATTTGCTGTTGTGAGCTAATTAATTACATGATTGATTAACTACTAGCAACCAATTTTTACGTGGAACTAATTAAGCTATTCACTCTACAGACTAAGCAAAAGCTTGTTATCAGTTCCCAGACTTACATATACATACATGGTGCCAGATATGTAGAACAAATGTGTTTTCCTGTTTTTTTATAAGGACAGCAGCTGTCCTGGACAATATCTTTGGATAATAATTGAATTTTCTCAGCCAACCTTATTTTTCCAGCTATATTTAAATAGTCCTGCTTCTTCCTCTGCTTTCTGCAGATGTTCAGCATCATGAATAACTGAATAAATCCTGTTCTTCCTCATTCAGTTTCCCTATTTATCCACTTCTCATAAAAAAAAAAAATTACAGAAACTAGAATGTTTAACACCATATAAACCGATCATTTTTTCAGTCATTTCTGTGTCAATTTCTGTGTTTTACCTTAAACTAGGAAAATATCCCAGTCATTCAATTAGAATAATCATCAAGACTTCTGAAGCTCAACACCCATAAGAAGCAGCTTGTTACATCAATATGAAGAGTTCTTTGAGGGAATCCCCTTAAAATAAGCACACACACACATACATTGCTTTTGTTAAAGAAAAGAATGACCTTTGCTATGCTTTAAATAAAGACATCAAGATGAAATGACCTTTTTCTTAAAAACAGTTATAATAAGGAACATATCAAATAACTCTTACTCACACTAGTAGGTCTTAAATAGTGAGGTGGACTAGGTTTCAGAGTAAAGAATGTGTTTAAAACAAAAGACAAGATCAAAGGTGAATCATTTTTTAAGACCATATATATTCATCTCCAGGTTTAGAAAGTGAGATTTTAAAATTATTTACTTTGTTTATTTTCATTTGATATTGTTCCTGGGTTTATATCTTATCCTGAGCTTTATTCTTGCACCAAAACCATTATGTTTTCCTTTAAATAAATGAAGTTTCATTTAATAATTTCATTCTTTAAGCCAGACCTTCAAGACAATTTTAAAATAGAATAGGTCTGCAAAATATGGTGACACAATGACACAGTCTGGGTTTTATTCTAATGTTTTGAGGGACTTTGTATGTTTGTTTGTTTGTTTAATATATTGCACAGCATAACAGGCTGCACTTTAGACCTACCACAGATTTTATATAAATAATGAGTAGCTCTTTCTACTGAAACTGTGACCCAACATAGAATTCATATGTTGGCAAGTAATTAATAACAAATTATTATAGTCTAATTCTGTTTATATGCTTTCTGTAAGTAAACACCTACTTCGTGGGTGAATTTAATTTAAAACAAGCAAACAAACAAACTAATTTAGATCTCCAGTTCACATACAAGCTATTACCTTGCCATTTGACAAATTGTGTGCGCAAACTCCTGATTAGTAGCTTTTAAAATACAACTAATTTTAAACATTTGTATTTTATAAGTCCAGTAGTTTTGATTAAACACAGTCATAAAATCTATTTATTTTATTTAATGAACCAAAATCTTATAATGAGATTTCATCTGTGAATAATGTTGTACATGAATGGTAGTTTATTCCTACAAATATTTTGCAATATACAGGTAAAATAAATTTTACATTAGCATTCATGGCAGTGAACTCATCTGCTCATTATTTGCAGCAAGCAGAGAGAAAGGTGTAAACACAGTCAAAGCAAATGCAATTAAATTGAAAAACTGGGGTGAAATGTGGTATTGGTATAAGCACACTTAAGAAAAAAGTCCTAAAAGGTTATTTATTTAAAAAATTATTTTATTGACTGTCTATATATTCCCCTTATAAAATCAAAGGCACATCTATTCATCTGACCGCCACATCTTTGTTTAATCTTTGATTTGAAGTGTAATTGAAAAGAGATGCATAAATTATGAAAAAATTTTCACTGTCAACATTATGAAAATTGAAGCTAGTTGAGAATGCTTGATTCAAAAAGACCTGTTATGTTATTCAAGTCTTGCCCTCCAAAACAGAGTGAGTGACATGGAGAAGTTCTTATAGGCAGATCCGAAGAATTGAAAGAATTGTTGGATAGTAATGTGGAAAAGACAAACATCACAAAAAAATCTGCTATAATAATTTATTCATAGATTACTATTGTTAAATAAGACTGTGTTTATTTACTGAAGACTAATTTGCAGTTTTATCAGAGCATTGGTATAAATCCAAGATCTGTTAATTTGAACAGCTCTACTACAAAGATGATTTATTAATAGTCCAGCAACTGGGCTGAAACTTAGAATAAGGTCTGTGTCTGTGTAATGATTAAAAAGGGAATCTGCAAATGTTTTGTCATGAAAATTATACTCTATTTAAAAGTTTAAACAAAAGTGTGAGTAATTATAACACTTGTGAAAATCCAATGAATTTATAAAAATGTATATTTTTACAAGTTGTTTTTTTTTTTAAACTCAGGTTAATTATATCATGTCTTGACAGTAACTAAGATCTAACACCATCTCTATTCTTATGAAGCCCATTAGAATGAGAGAAAACAAGGGTAGCAGAAAAAGAAGTCTGCCCCATTTCAATACTCACACCTACGGCAAGCAGCCTAGAGAGCACTAGCAACCAGGAGCACTTCCACCAGAGCAGGCAAACAGGGTGTAGCGTGTCAGCCAGGGTGTGGTGTGGCAGTTTGCATAGCACTTTGCATGGCACACTGTGTGTCAGGGCCTGCAGGGATGCCATCACCGCCCTACCAGCTCAAAAGGTGAGTGCAATTGTGGTCGTTGCCCTCCCAGAAGGAGCTTAGCTATGGTATCCACCCAGCAGAAAGCTATGATGTCCTCTGCCCTCACCAGAACTGACGTGGCTATCCAAACAGATCTCCCACAAAAACATGTAGCCATCCAGGTCTCAGGCTGCAGGGCATGCCATCGCTTTTCATTAGTAATGGATGGCAGTAGTAAGAGCAGCTATATGAGATATGACCAAGTGGACAATCTGCTCAGCCTGGTGGCAGAGCTACGCGAGGAAGTAGCAAGGTTAAGGAGCATCAGGTAGCCTGAGAAAGAGGTTGGTGGGACTATGCTCTGCCATCCCAGAGACAGATACAAGAACAGCCACCAGAAAAAACACAAGATCAAGGGGATCCTCTAACCTTCCTGCATCAGGCAGAAGGCAGTAGCTTAAAGGAAAGACGTGAACAGAGGCAAGCCTACTCTCAGAGTGGCAGGTAAACCCCCTCCTTCCCTACCTCACCTTCCCAGCTCCTTCTGTACAACAGGTATGAGGCTCTGGAATGTCAGTCAATTGATGTGGATGGTGATCCAGCAGCATCAGAGATGTTTGCCAAAGTCAGAAAGACCTATCCCCTGTATCACAACCACTTTCATGAGGAAGGCAGGTTATAGTGTAGGTGACTCCTTTCTAAGGGGAGCAGAGGATCCAGTATGCCAAATAGATTCTCCTTTTAGGAAGTTCTGCTGACTCCCTGGGGCCTGGAAACTCCATAGCCTGGTGTGGCCCTCAGACTGTTACCCATTATTGCTTTTCCATGTGGGTGATGATGAAGGCACAATGCTTAATCCAAGGGCAACCAAAAGAGATTTCAGGGCCTTGGGATGGGTGGTGAGGAGATCCAGAGCACAGGTAATTTTTTCCTCTGTCTTTCCAGTTGTGGACAGCGATATTGGAAGAAACAGATGGACCCAGTCTACTAATCCATGGCTCCATGTCTGGTGTGATCACTAGAATTTTGGGTTTTTTTGATAAGGGCAAGGTCTACATGGAAAAGGCCTGCTGGCATCAGATGGGATTCACCTTTCTCAAACAGGGAAAAGGGTCTTTTCTCACAAGCTGGTGGGGCTGATTGACAGAGCTTTAAACTAGGCTTGAAGGGGGAGGGGGATAATAGCAGGTTTGCCCATGACAAGCCACTGGATGACACATCAAGACTAGAGTGACAAGATGCTAGCAAGAGCCCTCAGCCTGTTTCTCTGAGATATGCTGGGTACATTGCAGCACACTTGAAGTCTTACAGAGATGAGCCAGAGGCTCCTGAAGGTAATAGGAGCCAACAGGGGAACACTGGTGAAATACCTCAAAGGAAACAAGGTGACATGGCTGACAGCCCAGCTGAAGTGCCACTACACAAATGCACACAGCATGAGCAACAAACAGGAGAAGCTGGAAGCCACCATACTGCTAGAAAGCTATGACCTAGTTGCCATTACTAAAACCTGGTGAAACAAATCCCATGAACAAAGTGTGGATATCCATGGCTACAAGCTGTTCAGAAGGGACAGGAGAGGAAGGAGCAGAGAGGGTTTGCCCTCAATGTCAAGACATGGATAGTGTGAAGAGCCGTCTCTGAAGAAGTTAGGTGAAGAGTAAAGTCAGGACCCTGAATTTTAGGAAAGCAAACTTCCAGCTGTTCAAGGAGTTAGGCAATAAGACCCCTGGGAAACTGTCCTCAGGGACAAGGGAGAAGAACAGCGCTGGCAGATCTTTAAGGACATTTTCCATAGAGAGCAAGAGCTCTTGACCCCCAGATGTAAGAAGTCAGTAATGGAAGGCAAGAGACTGGCATGGGTGAGTCAAGATCTGCTGGTCAAACTAAAGGGCAAGAAGGAAATCCACAGGGGCAGGTATCCTGGGAAGAGTATAGGGATGTTGCCCAGTTGTGTAGGGATAGGGTCAGGAAGGCCAAGGTGCAGCTGGAGCTGAATTTGGCAAGGGACGCAAAGAATGGTAAGAAGGGATTCTATGGTTATGTCAGCCAAAAAAGGATGGTCAAAGAAAGCATACCTCCCTCAGCGAACATGACTGACAAACTGGTAACAATGGATAAGGAGAATGCTGAGGTACTCAACAAGTTTTTTTCTCAGTCTTCAGTGGAAACCCCTCTTCCCACACCTCTCGAGTCTATGAACCGTAAGATGGGGAATGGGGGAGCAAAGTCGTTCCCACTGTAAGAGATCAGGTTCATGAACACCTGAGGAACCTGAACACAAATAAGACTATAGGTTCTGGCAAGATGCATCCCAGAGTCCTGAAAGAATTGGCTGAGGTAGTTGCTAAGTCACTCTCCACGATGCTTGAAAAGTTGTGGCAGTCAGGTGAAGACCCTGGTGACTGGAAAAAGGGAAATACTGAACCCATTTTTCAAAATGGTAAAAAGGAGGACCCTGAGAACTACTGACCTGCCAACCTTGCCTCTGTGCCTGGGAAGATCATGGAACAGATCCTCCTAGAAGCTATGTTAAGGCACATGGAAGACAGGAAAGTGATTTGAGACAGCCAGAATGGCTTCACCAAGGGCATGTCTTGCCTGATGAGCCTAGTGGCCTTCTATGATGGAGTGACTACATCAGTGGACAAGGGAAGAGCTACCTCCACAGCATCCTTCTCTTTAAATTTGAGAGATATATATTTGATGAATGGACTAGTCAGTGGATAAGGAATCGGCTGGATGGTCTCATCCAGAGAGTAACATGCAACAGCTCAATGTCTGAATGGAGATCAGTGATGAGTGGTGTCTCAGTATTGGAACCACTACTGTTTAATATTTTCCTCAATGACACAGACAGTGAATTGAGTGCAATGTCAGCAAATTTTCAGATGTCACCAAGATGAGTGGTATGGTTGTCATACCTGAGGGACAGGATGCCATCCAGAGGAACCTGGACAAACTCAAGAAGTGGGCCCATGTGAACCTCATGAAGTTCAAGGCCAAGTGCAAGGTCCTGCATGTGAGTCAGGGCAACCGTCAGTATCAATATAGGCTAGGGGATGAAGGGATTGAGAGCAGCCTTGTGGAGAAGGACTTGGAGGTTCTGGTGGATAAGAAGCTGCATAGAAACCATCAATGTGCACTTGCTGTCTGGAGAGCCAGCCATAATCTTAGGCTACATTAGAAGTGTTACCAGCAGGTTGAGGTAGGTGATTCTGGCCCTTTGCTCTGGTGCGACCCCACCTGGAGTACTGTGTCCAGCTCTGGAGTCCTCGCACAAGAAAGACCTGTTGGAGTGGCTCCAGAAGAGGACCACACAAATGATCAGAGAGGTGGAACACCTCTCTTATGAGGACAGGCTGAGAGTTGGTGTCATTTAGCCTGGAGAATAGAAGGCTCCCAGGAGGTCTTATTAGTGGCCTTTCAATACTTAAAGGGAGCTTAAAAGAAGGATGGGGACAGATTCTTCAGTAGGGCCTGTGTTGTCATGGCAAAGGGTAAAAGTTTTAAACTAAAAGAGGTAGATTCAAACTAGATATAAGGAAGGAATTTTTTACAATGAGGGTGGTGAAACACTGGGGCCAGAGAAGTGGTAGGTGCCTCGTCCCTGGAAACAAACAAGGTCAGGTTGGATGTGGCTCTGAACAACGTGATCTAGTTGAAGATGTCCCTGCTTATTGCAGGCGAATTGGACTAGAGGATGTTTAAAGGTGCCTTCTAACCTAAACCATTCCATGATTCTACGATTCTATGATTCAGGGCTGAAGTCTCAGGAGACAAGGAAATCCATGACACTGCAAACCCTGTTATCTTGGCTGCTGACAGAATAGTGCACTGTGAGAACCGCTGGTCACCATAGGACCAGTCTGGCACCTAAGCAAGGGGTCATCAGAAAGGCGCTCATAGACACACCCTCCTAAATGGATCAGGAATGACAGGTAGAGAAAACAGTTCAAGACTAGATGGGTGCCCATGATGGGGAGTAGGTGGATGTCTTCTCTCCTGACTAAAAATCACAAATATTTTAATTACCTTGGTATAACTGGCCCCCTTGGAAAAAATACTTATAAGAGACAGTAGATAAACAGTGTTGCCTTCTTGGAGGAAGGAGCTGTCCTTCCAAGAGGCTAGATATGAAGCAGAGTTTTATTTGAAAAATCAAGTATGGGATAATTTATGTCCTAAAGCCATCACCTTTACTGGAAAATGGCGCATAAAGACAGCAGGTTATATCTGGGTACCACAGCACAATTCCAGCTCAGGAAGACTGCCAGTAAGTAATGCAGACCACACGCCATACCATGCCATCTCACAATACACCTGCAGTTTCCTGGGAAAGAACAGGCTCACCTTCCTACTGGGAAGATCACAACTCATTGGCAGATTTATGTTACTATTGAATCTCTAATGTAAACATAACTTTAAGACATGACACCCTTTTCACTCTCAAAAAATTACACTACCCCCAGAAGTCAAAATAGTACTGCACGCTATGCAAACGGCATGTGAAGGGAAAGCTAATTAAGATGATGAAGAAAAACTGGATTTGCTAATTATGTATCACCATACTTGCTGTATATTTGTTAACAGTTATCAGAACCATGATAATTATTAGCCTCTACTAGCAGCTTTGAGTGTTACTAGCTGTAGTGAAAAAGAAAGGACATTATTAATGTGCCACAAAATGATGATGGGAAATTGCTTACCTGCCAGACAGAGTACCAGATGCTGACTTGAGCTGCTGCTGAAATTTTCATGTATACTTCTTCTGACAACTTCTAAAATGTCTTTCTTGCGTACCATATATGAAATCTATAAATTAACACAAATAGAAGAAAGTGTAGGTGCACCCTACACTTGAGTCTAGCCTCCTTAGCTATGCATACAACCGATTTTCATTTAATATATGTTTAAAAGTGAAGGGTAGCATAGAAAGGGAAATATAGTTGTTCTACTGGTAAGTTAGCTTCATTTTTGTTTTCCTCATTATAGAAATGGTTCTAAAGTGGGCACTTAACCTTCTTTTCCCATAATTATCATAAACACTTCATTTTTTTAATGTATTCTAGTACTTAGAAAACAGAAAGACTATAATGCTTCTGAAACCCTAATGATACAGTCCAGAAAACACTAACTTGTACGTTAATTGGTTCTGCACAGAACATCATTACTGTAATATTTGACCACCACAAGGTCTCAGATACATATCTATATATTTTCATATCTATGGGGTAATCAACTACTTTTTGATTCAACATAAAATCAACATAAAATTTCCCATTTTATGAATGGGAAATCAAGTTCCACAGAAAAATATTTTCACACAAATGGTGTATGGCAGAGAAGGTATTTGTCCCCTTATCTCAGGATTTGAAACAAATCAAATGTTTCAATGAATTGTGCCCTAGAGAGGTTATTTGTTAGACTCTATTTCTTTCATTACCAGTTTTTACAGGACTCTTTACAAGTACGGTATAAATCTAGAAGTAGATTATAGTAGTTCTTTTCCAAAAGTGTTGTTTATTGTTGCTTAGTAAAGGAGGGAAGGCAAACTGAGGACAAAAGAGCAAATTCATTAATGTGTCAGTAAAATCCCAGTTACAGTAACACTAATCACTGGGAAGTGTCTGTATTTGAATGGGATTGGGAGGGAGCTCCCCTCAAAAATTAAGAGTTGATCCAGAATTTACTTCTCAAAAGTTGTAAGGTAAGAAGCAGAGCATATTACACTATATACGGATATTGTCATATCATCATCCGTTTAGCAAAATCCATAAATAGACAGTGACAAATATTGTGAGTGAAAACCCTCTAGGTATTATGCAAATATTTATACTGTGGTCCATCTCTGCAGTTGTGCATCTCAAAATACTGTGTTTAACTGGGAGGAGAAGAACAATTTGATAGAAGAATGTTTAGCCAAGTGGAAACACGGTAAAGAAGATAAATGAGGCCAAGCACAAGAACTATGCAAAACTGAAGACAGGCAAGACAAGTGAGCCCTACAAAAAGACAATAGCAAGAATCTGTGCCAGAAAATGCAAGGTTGAGGGAATTTCATGAATGAGGGAAACAAAAGATGGAAGCTCCAGTTTGGTGGGGTTTTTTTGTATTGTAATCATTCCCCGCTCCCCCTACCCGACCCCACCCCTTCATCTAGGGGCAAAATACAGCTTCAAAAGATGATTCTACACCTACTTTAGTCCCGGTAGAAGCCCTATTTCAGTCAAGGGCCTGTTTGATTCATATTGGGCAACAAAATAGTGACCATTCAAACAAAAGAGTAAAATATAGAAAGAATAGAGATTGCTCTCTGTGCTGGAAATTTCTGTTTTTTTCTAAATATTATTTTTAACTTGGGAATGTGTATGTTCATGCACATACGTGTGTGTGGCAGAAGACAGCTGAGTCTGTGTATGTAATAAACAGAACAGATATATTGAGACTTTTTAGTTTCAAACCTGGTTTTGGTGTTTTCTTCTGAAATGCCAAACTCTAAGTACTTTGCAACTTTGCAGTTGACAATATTTACTCCTCAGACTGAAATCTGAATCAGACAGCTGAAGGCAGCTGGACTTTTTAAAAATATTTTTAGGAAGCTCAGACATTTTAATCTGAATTTCAATGAAGAACCAATCCTTTAATGTAGTTAAACCAAGGGAATATATCCAAAGATTTCATGACACTCACTGGAACATAACAGACAATTAAGTGCTCAGAACTGATAAACACTAGTAGACCTATACCATAAATAGAAATAATACTTTTAATTATTTTTTTTTCATTCACACTTTTCACATTTCCAAGTCTTATTTGAAGAACTGGAATCCAGTGGAAGCCTGAAATTCTGTTCAGAGATGCTATGGAAACAAATACTTCTACATGCTGAGGTATAATTTTAAACATATTATTTTTGTATTGGACAAAGAAGCAAAAATGTTGAATAATATTTAATCATTAGTAGATAAAATTCCTCTTATAATAATTTGATTTATTAATTACTGAAATACAAGATAATAACAGAGCTAATATACAGCTGAAACTATCTAAAACAGAATATAATTATTTTCTTTAATAGGCCAATATGTAGCCTTTATAGAATACCCACACCCATTTTTACTATGCAGTTATAACATCCATCAAAAATAGTAGTATAGAATAAGCACACCCATGTCCAAAGTTTGTGTAAATGTTTATTTTTAATTATCTTAGGCAATTGATATATTTGCAACTTGGAAACTACTGTTTAGGTTGGTCATGGACAGAAGTGAAAAACTCATGACTGAAAAAAATCATCACCTAAAGTATGATCTTCAACTCCATCTTTTACTAAACCCTGTTCATCTTTGAGATACTGTACTACTGAAAATACAATGACAGATGTCTGCACTATAAATGCTATAAAACCACTTTCCCTTGCTTGGACATAGAATAGTTTTACACCATAAAGAACTGTTATAGCATGATTCCTGCATTGTCTCCATATTGTTTATATCATTATGTTTACTGTAATATATGGTCCAAATGTACATAAAATTTGAGGCAAGAGTACTGAATCCATTTGCACCCAGGACTCAAACATTCTAAGATATAGCTACTGATTTTAAGAATCTGTTACTATCAAAATCTTTTAATGTTTGAACGTGTCAGAGGATTTCAGGAGGTCTCAGTCTATTCTCCTTTTTTGCAGTCTGTGAAAAATTAATGCAAAATATGTGATATCAAGCTAATGGGATAGTGTTTCACCTTTCCATCACCTACCTGAAGGCAGAAGTAAACCAGAATTAAGACCCCACTGCCACAGACTGCTCTGTCACCACCTACTAACCACTCTAACTTGGGATGTCCCTGAGAAAGCTGG
Source organism: Falco punctatus (assembly GCF_963210335.1). Lineage (NCBI taxonomy): Eukaryota > Metazoa > Chordata > Aves > Falconiformes > Falconidae > Falco > Falco punctatus. The sequence continues at coordinate 104,006,529 of NC_137581.1, read as the reverse complement.
AAATGCCACAGTGTACAGTGTTGAAATTAAATCCTGACAGAACCAGAGATATGTGAAGAAAATATTTTACACCTTTCAGTTTTTCCTATGACTAGGGTAACAAGGATCTATGAGAAATTTATATTAGAATATATTGCTAAGATTGGTTGTGCTAACTCCAAATTTACTGCAGAGGCAGAGACATGGAACATATTTTGAACTAAAAGCTTGAACTGCCCAAAGCTTGATCCCATTGGATGAAAGTTAGTTAAGACAGAATCAAGCTCTGTGGATTCATATTGGTGTAAGACTCTCAGGAAAGTCTTATTAAAATTTGAAGATCAGAACCATCTTTTCACATTTGTAGTATTTAATTTGCATGGTGGATTGATCTTTGCTCACAGCTAACCCCCACCCAGCCACTGGTCCACTCCTCCCACAGCGGAGTGGAGGAGAGCATCAGAAGCACAAAAGTGATAAAAACTCATGCGTCAAGATAAAGACAGCTTAAAAAGTGAAGAAAAGCTGCATGGACCAGCAAAGCAATGTAAGGCATTCATCCACTACGTCTGATCAGCTGGCAGATGTGCAGCCATTTCCATGAGAGAAGGGCCCTCAACAAGTGTAATGGTTACTTGGGAAGACAAATGCCATAACCCCAAATGTTCACCTTTTCTCCTTTTCTTAAGCTTTTATTGCTGAGCACAGGGTCATATGGTAGGAAATACCCCTTTGGTCAGTTGAGATCAGCTATCCCAGCTATGTCCCCTCCCAGTCTCTTGCCTACCCTAGCTTACTTGTTGGGAGGGGCAGAGTGGGTGAAAGAAAAGGCCTTGATGCTGTGTAAGCACTGCTCAGCAGTAGCTAAAACAACGTGCTGTCAGCACTGGTTTGGTCACAAATTCAAAACACAGCATCATATAGGGTCCAGTATTGCTGAATATTCTGAGATTGGTAGAAAATGACTCACGTACAGGCTCAATATTTTGAGAAATCTATGGTTTCAGTTAATTAAAATATCTTCTGTAAATCTGTGTTTTATCCTTTAACATTGCAGTAGCTTCAGCAATATGTCAGGAACCTTGGGGGAAACTAAGAGATGACAACAGAAGTTAACCACACAGATTTCTTAAATTTCATTACACTCCCAATCATGGTATAATCCCAAGAACAAATACAGGCTGGGCAGGGAATGGACTGAGAACAGCCCTGAGGAGAAGAACTTGGGACCATTGGTTGACAAGAAGCTCAACATGGCCCAACAATATACATTTGCAGCCCAGAAAGGCAACCATATCCTGGGCTGCATCAAAAGAAGCATGACCACCAAACAGGTTGAGGAAGGAAATTCTCCCGCTCTACTCCACTTTCATGAGACCACACCCGGAGTACTGTCTTGAGCTCTGAGCATAAGAAGAACATGGACCTGTTGGTCCAGAAGAGGGCCACGAAGATGATTAGAGGGCTGGAGCACCTCTCCTGTGAGGACAGGCAGAGAGAGTTGGGGTTGTTCAGCCTGGAGAAGAGAAAGCTCCAGGGAGACCTTACAGCAGCCTTCCAGTGCCTAAAGGTGGGCTACAAGAAAACTGGAGAGGGACTTTCCACAAGGGCATGTACTGATAGGAGAATGGGTAATGGCTTTAAAACAAAAGAATGTAAATTTAGATTAGATATAAGGAATAAATTCTTCACTCTGAGGGTGGTGAGGCACTGGAACAGGTTGTCCAGAGGAGTTGTGGATGCCCCATCCCTGGAAACGTTCAAGGCCAGGCTGGATGGGGCTTTGAGCAACCTGGTCTAGTGGAAGGTGTCCCTGCCCATGACAGGGGGGTTGGAACGAGATGATCTTTAAGATCCCTTCCAACCCAAACCATTCTATAATTCTATGCCACAACAACAAAGGATATACTAGCTCTGGAAAACTTATTTTGAGTGATCCAGAAAAAAAGGTATGATCCCTTTTTTATTAAGGGCAGGGGTAACCTGCTGGCTGGAAGTGATAAAGGTGTCATGATGCAACTCTGGAAGATGCTGTTTATTATGGTATGAAAGTAAAGACTAAGATGTGCCTTCAACTGTATAACAAAAAGTTTAAATCACATAGTTTCACAAAACTGTGTTCTTGCTTGATTTCTTCCTTATTCTCTCAACTCACAGTTTTTTTCTCCTTTGATAAATACACCAGGAAAACCAAAGATTTTATAAGAATCTGCAATAGTGTTAATGACTCCACTTGAAAAAAAACCTGCATTTTGGTATTATATGTTTATAAAAGACTAAAACTGAAAGACAGAGAGGTATTATTTAATACAACTTTCCTGGAATTTTTAAACTACAGAATTTTTACTCTTCTTTTAAATGCTTGGCAATGTTGATAATAAAGCAACAGATGTCAGTGGACCTGAAGAGTTAATAAGACTCTGAGCCTTTGTCAGCAACTAAGACACGCAGTCTAGGCAGATGTCTAAGAGAAAGATATGTGGGATGGAGACTAAAGGAGGCTCAGTTGACATTCTGAGGTAGAGTTCATCAAATTTCACTAGTTCTTTTTTTTTCTTTTCCTCTATTTCTTTACCCCCAAAACTAATTCCAGTTGGACTATAAGCAAGTTCAGTTTTAGTTACATAGAAGACAGTTATATCCTGGTGGCTCAATCTCCTTTCATAAGCTGAAGAAAAAACCCTTCCCATCAAAGTAAGAAAGGTTTTGAAATATTTCACTACTGCAATGCTGCATCATCACCAACATGATGTTACTGTAGAATGACAAAATGCATTGCAGAGTATTTAGGCATGTGACTGTACTTATTTTTTTCTTCTACTTGCATAGGCAGACTTACAGAAACATGTTGTAACTGCTTGGATTTGTTTGCTCCCTACCAAAATGTCATAGGTGAAAAAACAGTTTACAGTATGAACATGAACAGGCAGCAGATAATTGGATATTTGTGCGTGTGGGGGTGTCAATGTCCAAAACTGAGCTTTTGAACTCTCAAGCAGAAGTTCACTACTTGCTGGCAGCAACATATATAGGCTGTTTGCAAATTTTGTCAACATCTGGACTAAACAAGAGTGGCATTTCCTGAATTCTCCAATCAATAAAGAAACATAAGACAGAACCACTAGTTAAGAGGCTGATCATGCATTGTGGTTTAGCATATAGACTGTTCAAACTGGGAAAACAGAACTGAAGATTTGGAAAGAAGGACTTGCCCTGAAAAGACAGATTCCTGTAAGAAGTGTTCTTGGAAGGTAGATGATTCTGAAAAGGTGAAGATCTTGGCTGGAGGAGAGATCCTGGAAGGGGAAAAGATCCTGGAAATCAGGGATCTGTATGGAGGCCAAAACCAAGGGTTGTCAGGGACCTTGACTGGCAACATCCAAGGTGGGTAATGATCAACAGCACCACAGAAGGAACTGACCTGATTTCCTGGAGAACTTCCTAGTCCATCTGTGACCTCCCTGCAGCGAAAGGATGACAAGACCTAGTCAACAGAGTGCTGCAGTGGAGCATGTGACTGTGTGATAATCAAGCATGGCAAAAGCTTTCATTGCCCTTGTTCTTAAATAAGCCCTAGTATCCAGATCTACTCTGATCTGTCATTTACTCTGTCTCCCCTGTGAAACTCATCACTGGTCCTTGCCTGTCTTTCCTTACTCATATCCTAGTACCTGTAGTGATTCCCCCCCACGCACCCCCATCCCCCCACCCCCAGTAGGAGCAATAACAGCTGTGACAGAAACCTGATCAGTCTGGTTTTCATCTTTTTGTCCCTGGCTGAGAGGAATTCCTGGGATAGGTGTTCATTTCCTCTATCTTTCTGAAGTCCTTAACTTTCTTTGTTGCAATCATGCCCCAGCTGTTCGCTGGCATCACTATCAACTGATATATGCACATGCCATGTAGCTCTTACCATGAAGGAAGAGGGTGAAGCATGCAAAGGTAATTTTCCACATGATGATAAAAAAGCTATTTTTTTCTTCTTACTATCCTGAAGTGAAACTATAACCCAAATTTTTTTGCTCTGAAGTGAAGACCACATGGGTAAAAACTAGGAAATCACTTGTAGCAAATAACAAACCCCAGTATTTTAACAGACCATTTCTCTGAGCAATTTTTTTAGCAATTTTCCTGGCTACAGCTGGGAGAGAGTTAATTTTCTTCTTAGTAGCTGGTGCAGGACTGCGCTTTGGATTTGGTGCGAGAACAATGTTGAAAACTTACTGAAGTTTTTAGTTGTCGCTGGGTAATGTTTAGACTAAGTCAAGGACTTTTCAGTTTCTCAGGCCCTGCCAGCCAGAGGGGGCTGGAGGTACATGGGAAACTGGGAGGGGACATAGCCAGGACAGGTGACCAAAAGTAGCCAAAAGGATATTCCATATCATATGACGTCATGCTGAGCATAACAACTGGGGGCAGTTGGCTGGGGCTGGCCGATTGCTGCTTGGGGTCTGGCTGGACATTGGTCAGTGAGTGGTGAGCAACTGTATTGTGCATCACTTGTTTACTTTCCTCCTTTTCATTTGGATTTTGTTCCTCTCCTCTTCTCCCTTCTTTTTATTACAATTGTTGTTGTTGTTATTATTACTAGTATTTTGGGGGGGCTTATTTTATTTCAGTTATTAAGTTGTTGCTATCTCAACCCTCAAGTTCTACATTCCTTCCTGATCCTCCTCCCCATCCCTCTGGGGTGGGGAGATGACGAAGCAGCTGCATGGTATTTAATTACCGACTGGGATTAAATCATGACAGCAATTCAGAATTAGGTTGCTTTGATAGGGTCCTGTCTAAGCAGGTGTGTTTAAACAACATATACAGTATCTGTTCTGTGCAAATAGTCTAACTGGTTAAAGCTTGTGCTTTCAGTGATCTGGCAGTGGCCTTCCTTGATAATATATGCACTAAAAGCAAACATGGAAAGTACATACAGAGAAAAATAATTTATAAACTCAAGTTAATCTACTTTTTTTTTTTTTTTAACATTCTATACCATAGAAGGCAAAATCAGCTGCTGATGACTTTCTGCAGAAATTTCAGGGTTCTGCATCATAGAGCCATAAGCCTGCAACAAGAGCCAAACAGACAGCACAATTTTTAGGTTCTGTTATTTATACAAGTATCTGCCAATACAGCTTTAACACCTGAAGCATTCATAATGGGGAAAAGTAGTCTGTACGTACATCTGCATTGCAGGCCACAAAGCCTAGTGAGATAGGGTGGAACTCTGGTTACGGTCACCTCCAGATGTCTTACTTCTGAGATTCAAGCTTACTAGTCTGGAACAGTTCAGGTACAGTTTCAAAAATGATGTAATTTGTACAATACTCACAGCCTTATTTTGGTGTTTTCACTTTAACACTGCACCTAGGAAAAAAGCAAAGTTCATTCTTTGTGGCTCAAACCTGACAGAGAAAATTAAAAGGGCAGAGCAAATATTCTCAGTGGAAAAGGGAAACAAGGACTGTCACTGTGAGTCTGGGGTCCCAGCATGCTGCTCATTACAGATACCTGTTTCTTCAGATAGCCTGATAGCGTGTCCTCAAATTAAACTGCAGCTCATGTAATAAATACATCTAGGAACATGCAAGCATGACCCAAGCTATTCTGTTTCACAACAGTTATATAAAGCAATGACTGCAATGATCTTTTCCACCTGCACATTGTCTATGGCACAAAATAATTTAGTTTAAAGCAGCTAATCCAGCACACATTGATTTAAAGTGAAGTGCCATCACACTCATCTACCTCATTTTGTCCAGAAAAGCAGTGAACATTATTTGGAGAGATCAATGTCAGAAGGTGACTTTGACCCTAAAGCTGCCTGTAGTCTTAATGTCCACACTGACTGTCATCTATTATCAGTACTTTATAGCATCCAACTGCAACCTAGGCACAAGGGGAAAGTAAAATAAAAATATTAAAATACTTAATTATAACCCATCCCTTAATGACATAAATTTGACCTCTGTGCATATGCAACATCTGAAATGGACTATTATACCCATAGCCAATATCGGAATGTCTTTTTTTTTGTGATTCTTATAAATCTGAAGATAAAGTTACAAATGTGAAGCTCACATGCTAACAAAATGGCATCTAGGCAGAAGCTAGATAATACCAAGAAAAAAAGAATACATTGTCAAGATGGTATTAAAAACTTGAAACATTTTTCTCCCTCAAAGTACAAACCTTCTTGAACTTGTACAAAACATATACAAATTTATTCAAATAATTGGTCTTCATTCTTTTACCAAAGACTATAAACAACATCTGACTATAACATTTACTAAAAAAGTATTGTTAAAACTCCTCTTCACATGTATTTATCAAGACACTGAGACAAGCATTATAATGTATGTTTGGATTCTACACAGTTAGGCATAAGAAACAAAATGACATTACATGCATGTATTAGAAATTCAAAGAAAAGCTCATTAATATTTTGCTTATTTTGACAAGTCTGTTGATAAAGCTCAATATGTCAGATTAATATGTATTTTTTAAGATGTAATGGTGACATGAAATATACAGCTAAAGGAAGAATGCGTACTTGTGGAGAAAGAACCAATACAAACAGATTGGGAACCTGCCTAAACAGTGTAACGTCAAGAGAGAGGTATGCCAAGGTTGCATACTTCATCTCTAACTTTTCAGCATAGATACAGAAAGTATAAGAATCTTCAGGAGAATCAAGAACATTGTAAATGAGACATTTGAATGAACTGAGTGAATATTAACAAAACAGTGTGTGCTGGTGACCTTGTTTGAATATCATTGACTAGAGCAGAATTCAGGAATCCACCGTGAACAATATCAGCAGGGATTGCAGAAGAGTGAAAAATTTTAAGGAAACCATAGCAACAACATGAAAAAAATGCCAGCTCAATAAAAGCAAGAATAGAATTTCCCACATCTTGCTGGACTGACTGAACAGGTCTATCTATTCAAGTAATGTTATAATAGATAGGAAGTAAGTAATAGTAAAATAAATGGTGAAAACCTAAGGAAAGTAAATTGATGAATCTCAAAAGGCTCAACAATGTAGATCATTTCATTTCCACACTTGCTTAAGGTTACCATTGGTCTTCTTGCATGCTTGTGAAGACTAGAACCAGCCAGAGACAAATCAGAATGTTTGAAAGTTCTTCTAACAGTTGTGTTCTCTTGGTACGTATGTTGAAATCAAATCTCTGTGGAAAGTCAAAATGAAAACTTTGACTCCTGAGGACTAGGTATCCTGATGTATGAATGAGAATCTAAACATGTTATTTTTCCATTCCTTTCCAGCAAACTTCCTAGTCTGTGGATAATAATAACTTGTCATTCTCTCTCTTTTCCATGAGGGCTCATGACCTTATCACCTTTTCTTGTCATCCACCTCTTCTCACCAGGTAGTAATCACTTTTTGTTTCAAATTGTCTCATCAATTAATATACTCAGGTTAAACTGAACCATTGTGTTCAACTTGAACATAGATTGAAGATTACTGATTCTGTTTTATACCTTTTCTGCTGTTGAAATATTTCTACCTCAGTTGTACCTTTTTTGGATGTAACTGTTCTTGTCACCTCTACCCTCTGTCCTCCTACTGATGTCCTTACCAAATGCTTCCTTAGAAACCATGAGTACCTTTGTTGACATGTCTATGTTCTGGTCTTTGAAATGTTGCAGTAAAAATAGAATTAAAACTTCCCTTCTTACAGTCACCAATTCAGAAAGTTTTGGGTTTGGTTTAGGGTTTTTTGTTTTGTTTTGTTTGTTTTGGGGTTTACTTACTTATTTTTCTGTTTAACTATCTATCTATTTATTTATTGAAGTGAAAAACAGTTTTCCCATCAAAACTCTTCAAAGGACAGTTCTCTACCTGCCTCCACGGCCCTAAATATGTTGTTCAGTCCTGCCACAGAAATTTCTTTATGTTTCCATGTGATGTTTGTCCAAATATTTGTACTACTTAATAAGAATACGTACCCTTTGAAAATTGCTGTATTTACCAATTTCTTTTCCTATTAATCTCTGTAACTCCACTCATCAGAAGGAAGTTCATGTCTAAATAATCAGCGTTCTCTTCAAATTGAAGTTCAGACTAAAATCTTTAGATAATTTAAATGTCATTAATATCACTTTCATACAGTCCAAAAACCTACAGTGACTAGCATAACACCAACCTGTCCTTACTCAGCCTTCAGGTTTCCATAAAATTTCAGTCAATGAATTCTGACTGTAACTGTTATTGTTATTTGTAGTTAGGCACGGCTATAGCTGCTGTGAATAGTAGTTCAAATAATTTCAATAGGGTCAGAAGTAAATTAGTTGAGTTTATCAACGTGGTGAACCTGTGAGCCACAATTTTCCAGTTTTTTTTTTTATCCCAATCAAACTTTAGACTTTACTTGCTGGGATGTTTACAGGCACAGTTTCATTTGTATCAGCCTGTTTGGCTGAAAGTCTAGGAATGGAGAAAATGCTTCTCCATTTGCTAAAGCAAGATGAAAAATAATATCTTTGCACCAACAGCAATTTTTATTAATGATTCACATAAAGATCAGCATCATTAAATTGAAAAGTACAGCTGACCTCATCTTACTGAAGAAATAAAGGGAAAATGGTTATTAAGGCTATTTTAGATACAGTACATTGAAACAAAATGATATCCTCTTGCAAAGTCAGATACAAATCAGTGCTTTAATATTAAACAATTTTCATCTGAACATCTATAGTTGAACACAATTATTGCCTTATTATGCTGTACGATCAATTTATGCAATGAATAGATTGGCTTCATGCAGAATGAATCAGAAAATGAAATTTTAGTATAGAAGAAAATAATCTTACTCCAAATTAAAACTAGTACTTCTTTGCTAAACTAAAGATATCTGGAATGGGATTTTTTTGTCTTCTATAGTTTAGTAAGTGAGACAGTAAGAATAGTCTTACCAAGAAGAGGTAGACAAAATCAGGAACAGCTTTGTAAAACCTATTACCAGAATTGATTCCATGGTATAATTCCCATTCGATCAATTTTTAAAAGGATAATTTGTGAGGTTCTAGTCACCTTGTCTTTCAACATGCTGCATATTTGTAAGGAAATACTCTTAGTCTCTAAAGGTAGACCCCAAAATTAGGAAGGAGAAGTGTTCCCATATCTAATAAGTAATTATTATTTTTTTTTCAGCTTTTCTTTGTAACAGAACTGGGGAAAAAAATGAGTAATTTTAATATGTGATGTTTTATATGCAAAAAACTCTGGTTTTATTTAAATATCATATATGGTTCAATCTGGTCTCCTTTAGTTTGATATTGCCAAAACTGATGAGATTAAAGCATTACTCTGGTCTGTTCCTAAATACAGGTAACTCCTAAATTTATATTTGCATGTTGATTCCCGAAAACTTTTAATGCAATAATCAAACAACTCTTAATGAGTACATGGAATAAAATAGCAAAAATAAATGCCCACTTGCATAAATTAGTTTAAAAAGCCCTCTAAGCCAGGTACTATTTTTTTATCTATATTTTTCAGACATGAGGTGCAGTGACCAAGGACCAGAATTTTCCAAGTAATCAGCAGTGTATTATGTACTGTAAATGAATCTTCCTGCAGATTAATACACAGTTTCTGACTGAAGGGGTGGCTTTAATTTAGTTGAAATCCCAAGTTCAGAGCACAAACCACGAAGATTGCATTGAAGCTGTACTCACTGTGGGACTGGACTAAAACTTGTGATAAAAAAAAATAATTTTACAGGCAGTGAGTCATTAAGTTATTGTAATTTTCATCATCTAATGTAGCAGATAAAGGTCCAGGGCAGATGGATTTTGCAGGTACTGTAATAGTTTAAAAGAACAGAGAATTCAGGCATAAAAGTTTTGGGGGAAGAAAATAAGAAAGCAAGGTAAAATTACTTGGAAGACCAGAAAAAGAAAAGAAACAATGCAAATAAACAAACAAAAATGCTAGATTTCAAATACTGACAACATCCTACTAATGTAGTAATACATTGAATTGTTAACAAATGAAAACAGCCAAGAAATAAAGGGAAGTGTTTTGGGGAGAGATGCCTCTCATGAAAATTTATTTTGATTTCTTTTTCTTTTATTCCCAGTTGAAGGAATGTTGACTTGGTTTAGAGATGCTTTTTGTAAACTTCTGCAAACATTAATGTTAGGTGTATCAAAATTTGATAAAATCTTTTCACTTCTTTCTGATGAAGACATTTCTCTTGTGAGTTCTTGTTTATGGAATTAAATTGAAATATCTTATTCCCTTGTGCTCCCTTTACATGTTTTGAATAATTCAGTAAATTCTCATACATTCTGCAATGCCCCTGAAGCAGGGTTAAATACACAATCCTTTAGTTATGTTTTATAGCAGATTAAAGAGAAATGTCAGATTGATGAAGCTCCATTGTCATGCAACGTCTTGGGAAATGTCTTGGTAATGTTTTTATTACTCTCTCTGTTTTAAGGTCTGAATGGCTTTGGAACAGTGGCTGTGTTCAGTATTTTGTAGGTATTCCCTCCTTCTTCCCATTTGAGCCAGCAGCTGCTGTAATGTAATGACCTTCTTTGGTATCGTTTGCAGCACATTCTTGCTGGCTATTCTTTAACCAATCGAATCATGACAGACTCTTGGTGTATTATCTTGTTCAAGCCTCCAAAACTTTATTTCAGAGGCATAAGACCTATGACTTGGTCTGCTCCTTTATAATTTGATTCCCACGCCCCCACCCCCCCACCCCCCCCACCCCACCCCCCCGCCTTGCAAATAAAGAACGTGATCAGGTGAGAAGCCAGCCAAAGATCAGTTGTCTGGGGGAGAATAGGAAGATACTTCCCAAAAGACACAGCTAAAAAATGGCCACTTTAGGCTTGACACAGCTTCTAAAATGTAAAACCAAAACCCAGAAAAATAGGATGACAGGAATTTTATAAGAGATTGTGTCAGAGTTGTGTAAGATGATTACAGATGTGACTAAAAGAGTGCCTGTGTTCTTTTTCATATTAGAGATTTGTATAATCATGCCAGATCTTCTGTAATTTTATTTGGTTTTATTTATTTCTCTAGAATAATAAAGTCAAATTTCAAGACATGGTTTCCAATATTTTAAATTAACCAACACATTTTTCCTGCATTTCTCCATAGCCTTAAAAAATCCATGCCAACCATAAAAGTATAACTTTAATGCAAAACAAACCCACACCTAGTAGTCTTAAACATCTTCCTTCTTATAAAATAATTAATATAAAATGTTGCTAATGGCCATTTTTGTGTATTAGTTTTAGAAAGGAAGGCCTTTGATAAACTTATGACAGCATCCTACTTGATCCATTCCCAACTGGATTAAAAATTATTATTTGGGGCCCAGTTCATGCCAAAACCCCTTTTACTCTCCAGCATAACCCACACAGTACTCTTAACTCAATGGAGGACCTTTCTCTGCAGGACATGGATCCTGGAATGCTCTCAATACTGAACTAGCATAACAGTAAGACCAAAGAACAGAATGGACATACCTTTTTAAATTTCTATATCAACACAGAAGCATTGCTGCTATATTTACAATTCTAGTATTTTGTATTTGCATAATGTATACCAGAGATAAAATGAGTCCTAAATAAAAAAAAAAAAAAAAATATATATATATATATAAATAAAAAGTCCTAAATAAAAAATATATGATTAAAAATTACTAAGACATACAGACATGCCAAGCTAGAGCTGCAGTCCTTGTAATTTAGCACCAAAGTTAGCTGACCCAACACAAGCTATTTTTTTAATTTGGGATAAAGAAGTCTTTAATTTCATGGTTTTTAAGCCACTAAAAATTAATTTAGGCAATTCTTAATGTCTCTGTCGTGTTAAAATTAACTAGATGACTGAGTCTGTTTGCCCTTAAAAAGAAGCAATCATTGGCAAAAAAGGTATTTTTTATTCAACCTATAATTTTTAGTCATTGCTTTTGGAAGCAAGAAAGTCCTAAAAAGGGTTAATAATGGTTATTACCTCAATATAAATATATAATGCAAAATCTGGGGTTTTTTTTATATATAAATATTATATAATGTTGGCCTTTGCAGTCAAAATATCCATAGTTGGATAATTTGTGTATACACGATTTCACCTTTGCCGGCACACAATGCTGGAGAGCGTCAACTCTGTGTGTAGCACTGTTGTATAATATAGACTCCTCTTTCTTCTACAAGGGACAAAGACTTTGCTATAGCGAAGAAATATTCCAAATCGTACAAGGAAACATGATGATCTATGGCATAACTCTTTGATTTTACATAAAAAAATATCAGTAAGTAGGCTCCTTGCATGACGTTTTCTCATAACTCTCTACAGCTTTGGGACAGATGTCATCTTGAAAAGATTCTGAAAAGAGTAAGAAGGAACTGAGAACATTAGAAATCTTCAATACATCTGTTTCTATTTCCTATCTGATTGGTTACTACCTCATGAGATTAAATTAAACATACCCTTTGTGATTCATTCCCACTGCAACAATTTAAGAGCAAAAAAGGTATTGTCAGATAAGGATATCAATGCAGACTTAATTAAGTCATAAATTATAGGCACAGTTTTTGATTTTAACCTCAGTCTCTTTTTTCTGTCAGACTTCAGAGATATCATATCTCATTTTTTAATGATGCAATGATGACATTTGATTGATTTTTCATTGTGACTTATCGAGTATATAAAAAAGGAATTAGCAGATCTATCTAGAATCAGTTCTCTTTTAGAAGGACACATTTGTCAGGGTGCATCTCTGCTGCTTGGCAGTGTGTGGGTTAGACTATTAGCAAAATGAAACATAAGGTGCATTCCACTCTAACTTCCAGCCCTCTGTTAAAGGGAGAGAGAAAAAGCATTGGTTGAATAATAGGTAAGTAGAAAAGAAAGTGTGAAAGAAAACCTGTAGGCATTTCAGAAGCAGGTGGGTAAGTATTTCAGCTGTTTCCTGAAAGCACTAGGAGTTAAAGGAGAGAAGGATGTTTGCATTGATGAATGAAAGGTAAAATGTGTCAGCACTTATGTTTTTTTCCTTGTTTTTTTTTGTTTGTTTTTTTTTTAATAATAATTTTAACCATTTTTAATCATCTGCCTATCTTCTATCCATGGAAAAGAAATTTCATATAAAATATCTCAATCATTCCATCTGCATGACAGAATAATTTTAGTCATCAGAACAGTAATAAGCAATGGGCAAGAGAATCATAAAGCAGCTAGAAGCTCAGGAAACTATCAGAGATATATGTCAAAAATTTTGTATTTACTGGCTGGAAGCAGCTTAAGAAAAGGCTGAGAGGGAAGAGACCTCATGGCTGAGAGGCAGTAAATAGTTTCTGGATACATTTTCAAGTGTCTTCTTGAAATACAAACTCTTGAAAACACATTAAAAAAAAGGGGGGGGGGGGGGGGAGCTAACCATCACGAATAATGATGTGAAGGGAAAGTACACAATATACTTGTCATGGATGATGTGCTTCCACCCATAAATGGTCAGGGCTGCATACGTCCATAGAAGCTGCACAATCTTGTGTCTTCTTTGAAGATAACAGCTAAATATGAAAGGTCTACTCTAGGAAATGGTGCAGATGACCAAAAGGCTCCTTTTTGCTTTTCAGAAAATAGATGGGCAAAGTCTTCTCTTTATACATTTTTCAGACTTGTGCAAAGATGTGATACTGGTCAATAAGTTCTTCTGCAATTGACTGGTATTGTCTTAGGTTTTGATATATTTACATTATTTGGCCACTGTAGTGTCTGGTTGGTAGAAGAGAGAACAAAATGTTCAGGTGAGCACACCTTATGTTTCTAGAAGATAAAGAACTGAGAACATATTGGCATGCTGGTGACCAGTGAAAGGTCATTTATGTGAAATAAATTTATGGGAGTACATGATGGCTCAGATGCCTGCGTGGGCTGGTGTGAAGGTGAGATTCTGATATTTAATATGTCTGAGAGATGCGGGTGTTCTTTGCCATGTTTTCTCAGTGTCTGTATTGACTGGCTAACAAAGCTTATCAGGGAGTGTTAGGAGGAGCTGAGTCATTCAATCAGTTTTTTAGGAAGTGCACTGAACAGTGCTGGGAAGACCACAACTGAGACATGCTGACAAGTCTTTTTTCAAAATGTCCCCAGAAGACATAGCATTTCACTTTGGAGACACTGTAAAGACATTTCAGACAGAACAGGAATCACCAGCTTAGCCTGATAGAAACTGCATGTAAAATACAGCACAATGAAACAAACAGGTATCGAGAACATTAAACAATGAGTCATGGGAAATAAATTTCTTTTTCAATGGATTTTTTACATTTCCAAAAACGTTATGCTCTTCAAGTCTGAATCTATTTGAATTTTTTTTTGAAACATCACAAAATAGTTTCACATTTATCTTCCAGCAACTGAATACTTCTGTCCTTCAGTTATCACACTTGAAACCTACCTCTTTCCCATAGCTGTTCCTAAAATATTTTTAGGAAAATTTAAATTATTTTTTTCCCACCCCCAAACAGCTCTCCAAAGCTCTGTAGTTCATTGATATCATACCAGAGCCCCAGACCACTTGAATGCTGTTCTGTGTTTCTGATTCTGGATATCTTTCCATTGGCCCTTCAAATCCTTCAGTAATCTCTCATAGCTATTTAGATCTTTTCCAATGACCACCCATTTCGGGGTCTCTAATTTTCTTCAGACTCTTACAGACTGTTCTGTAATTCCTTACTCCTTTCTAACACGTATACATTGTAATAAAGCTCATCTGTGTCAGGCAAGCCTGACAAACCCAGCAAATACATGTTGTTTTGTTAATGTCATTATTTTGGGGGGCAAATTGAACTCTTACGTAAGGGCTGTCCTGAACTGATCTATTTCTAATATAACTTCCACAGCACCCGAGGGACTGAAGTATTAGGGACAACTCACACATTCTTGCAATATTTTTAAAAAAATGGTCCTGATTTAGAAAATACATTCCTATCTTTAAATATGTCATAAATCATAAGTCTAATTTGATTAAACATGTTTTTCTAAGCAGACACATATTTTAATATCATGTAAATTTTGTGTATCTATTAGAATTATTTGAGAGATTCATTATTGAAGTCTTTTTTATTGGTTCCAAAAGAGAGACACCACCATTTGGTTGGGATCTCACTCAAGCTGTAAATACAAAATTACACCACACTGAATTAATCAAAAAATGAAAATGCCACCATCTTCCTAAGCTTATTTTAAAAAGCAATAAATTAAAACATACTTCTTATAAAAATTCAAAATTACAGTTTCAGATTATTTTTCCTAAAAGTGACATTACACAGATATATGAATTAATATATTTCTAGATTTAAGCAAGTATTGTTACAAATGCAAATTTTTATTTTAATCAAAGAAAGCTTAAAAATACTCCATAGAGAAACTTTTAAATCTTTTGCAGACTGTCTCCCTGAAGATAAGACTGACGTTTAAAAGTGCATAGTAGCTGCCTTAACTTGTCTTTTAGATAGTAAAAATCACTTCTGTAGCTGCACATTCAATTACTCTGTGCAACTGTTCTAATCACTGTGGGATGCTTGGCCACTCACTTTAAATTAGGGCCATCAATAAAAGAATTAGGTCATAAGCATCAAGTGGTAGCAGTCTGAAATCTGGAGGTAGCAGTTAACACCTAGCTTTCAGTTTAGCTTTCTTTAACCCAGTCATGCAAACTTAATTGGATCATGTTCATTTCATTTTCAAGTGACATGCACAGCTGGTACTATTTTAAATTATAAACTAGCAAATAATGAAAAAGGGAAAAAGAACTGGGGTTGAGTCTGTTGCACGTTGAGACAGCTATAGTAGCAAATGATGAAATAGGAAAAAGGATTGGTGCTGACTGTGTTGCAGGTTGAGAAAACTCTGAGCTACTTTGGCAGCATGAAATAAAATCTGTAATTATTTTAGCTAAGAAGCACAGATTTCCTGAAACAGACAGTTTTATTAGAGTGACAATAAGCTCACCTGGACTACTCCATGTCTGAAATTACTGTATGACATGTGCCTTGAATCCCTTATCACCTTTTGCCACTGTTTTCCACAGCATTCTCCTGGAGAAACTGGCTGCTCAAGGCCTGGGTGGCTGCACTGTTCACTGAGTAAAAAACTGGCTGGATGGCCATGCCCAAAGAGTGGCAGTAAATGGAGTTACATCCAGTTAGTGGCCAGTCACAAGTGGTGCTCTCTAGGCCCTGTTCTCTTTAATATCTTTATCAAAGATCTGGACATGGGGATCAAGTGCACTCTCAGTAAAACTGCAAATCACACTAAGTTGGGCAGGATAATTGATCTGCCTGAGAGTAGAACAGCTTTACAAAGGCATCTGGACAGGCTGGACTGATGGGCTGAGGCCATTTGTATGAGATGCAATAGGGCGAGTGCTGGGTCACAACAACCACACACAATGCTACAGGCCTAAGGAAGAGTGGCTGGGAAGCTGCCTGGTGGAAAAGGACCTGGGAGTGTTGACTGACAGCCACCTGAATATGAGCCAGCAGTGTGCCCAGGTGGCCAGGAAGGCCAACAGCATCGTGGCTGGTATCACAAGCAGTGTGTCCAGCAGGACTAGGGAAGTGATCTTCCCCCTGTACTTGACACCGGTGAGGCCACATCTTGAATATTGTGTTCACTTTTGAGCCCCTCACTGCAAGAAAGACACTGAGGTGCTAGAGCATGTCCAAAGAAGAACGATGAAGCTGGTAAAGCATCTAGAGAACAAGTCTTATGAGGAATGGCTGGCTGAGGGAGCTGAGGTTGAGGAACAGCTGAGGGAAATGGGATTGTTTAGGCTGGAGAAAAGGAGTCTCAGGGGAGACCTTACTGCTCTCTACAATTAACTGAAAGGAGGTTGTAGTGCAGTGCATATCAGTTCCTTTCCCAACTAAGAAGAAATAGGACAAGAGGAAAGGGCCTTAAGTTGTGCCAGGGAAGATTTAGATTGCATATTAAAAAAAAAAAAAAATCTTCATGGAAAGGGTTATTAAGTATTGGACCAGGCTGCCCAAGGAAGCGGTTGAGCCACCATCCCCGGAGGTATTTAAAAGAGGTGTCAGTGTAGCACTTAGAGACATAGTTTACTGGTAGGCTTGGCAGTAGTGGGTTTGCGGTTGGACTCAATGATCTTAAAGGTCTTTTCCAATCTAAATGAATCTGCAATTCTATGATTCTATGCCTGACTAATCTTCACTGACATAACAACCTCTTGAATATGCTTATGGCTAGAAGAGAGGCCAAAACTCTTCATAAATTCAGCATCAGGAATTGCAACAGTTCTCCTGCCCTGGAGCCATACTTCATGTTCTTCAGCTATAGCATGACTTGGATGAGGGGACTGAGTGTACCATCAGCAAGCTTGCTGTTGATACAAAACTGGGAGGAGTAGCTGATATACCAGAAGGCTGCACTGCCATTCAGCGAGACATGGACAGGTTAGAGAGTTGAGTGGAGGGGAACCCAGTGAAGTTGAGTAAGGGCAAGTGTAAATTCCTGCACCTAGGGAGGAACAAGCCCATCCACCAGTACAGGATGGGGGCTGGTCTGCGGGGAAGGACCTGGGAGATCTGGTGGACAGCAGGTTGCCCATGAGCCAGCAGTGTGCCCTTGGGGCCAAGATGGCCAATGGGAACATGGGGTGCGTTAGGAGGAGCATGGCCAGCAGGTGGAGGGAGGTGATCCTTCCTCTCTACTCTGCCCTGGTGAGGTTGCAGGTGGAGCTCTGGGTCCAGTTCTGGGCCTCCCAGTTCAAGAGACAGGGAACTACCGGACAGGGTCCAGTGGAGGGCTGCAAAGATGGTTAAGGGACTGGAGCATCTCCCTTATGAGGAAAGGCTGAGAGAGCTGGGCCTGTTTAGTCTGAGGAAGACTGAGAGAAGATTTTACCTAAGACAAGATCTTATCAACACCTACAAATATTTCAAGGGTGAATGACAAGAGGCTGGGACCAGGCTTTTTTCAGCAGTGCCCAGTGACAGGACAAGGGGTAACAAGCACAACCTGCAACACAAGAAGTTCCATCTGAATATGAGGAAGAACTTCTTTACCTTGAGGGTGACAGAGCACGGAAGCAGGCTGCCCAGAGATGTTGTGGAGCCTCCTTCTCTGGAGACATTCAAAATCTGCTTGTGACTCTGTGCAACCCACTCTAGGTGAACCTGCTTTAGCAGGGGGTTGGACTGAACGTTCTCCAGAGGTCCCTTCCAACCCTGACCGTTCTGTGATTACGTAATGAGATCGAGTTTATAAAAAAAATATATATATATATATATATATATATATATATATATAAAAGTTAAGACATATATTTAAACCAGTTATGTTTTGGGATAGGGAAAAAGAAAAATAGAAGAAAACAAAACCACCTAATTAGAAAACTTTGAAACAGCTTCTTTTTAAAATCATATGTTTATTTCATATGTTTATGTCTATTGAAAATAATATAATACCCTAACTTGGCCTGAAGAACTTACCATCTTAATGGCATGGATCTGTCTGTGTAATAGCATCTGAAGTTTTCACCAGCCAATGTTTTTATTCTCAACTTCCCTTTGGAGTACAAGAGTAATACAACCATGTTTTACAGAAAGACACAGGCACACATCATCAAAAGGATTTGGCTTATATTAATTAACTCCCAAATAGGTTACCATCCTCCTTTTTTCTTTGGAATAAATACTGTAAACCCCCTTTTCCTTGTGGTACAGGATAACAAGAGAAATGCCAGGGGGATGCACATCCAGTATCAACTGAATGGGTGTGGACTGTGGTCTGAAGACTCCACTAATCCAACGGTATGGCAGAAGCACGCATGAAAATAGTACTTATAGAAAATATAAATAGAAAATATAGAGAATAAAAAAGTACTCTCCAAACTGCCTTCACAGAAAGAAGAAATAAGGAAGAAATACAGTGCAAAGCAAAGCTGTTCTTGATCGATTAGACAGACCTTTGAAATACTTGTCAGAAAATGTGAATAGCTAAGTTACTATTAGAGCTCCAAAGACTGTACCTATGAGCATGTTTTAAATGTTCTGCAACTCCTGATGTTTCACAGCCATAGGCTAAAAGTCAGTAAAGAGCACTCTCCTAAATTGCTTCTGGAGGAGATGTGAGATGTCATTTATGCATCAGCTAGTTCTGTACCATTAAAGCAGCGGGCTTCCTCTGTATTTCATTTTTCATAGAGGCTTGAAGCCACTGGTTATTCAATTTTTTTACAGGGAAACTGTAGGGATTTAAAGATGTTTTAACAAATTATGAACAGTTTAAGGGTTGGAGGGAATCAGTGCTTTGTCTGTAGCTGTAAGGAACTGAGTCTGTGAGAGCTTCATACTTTTACCTCTGAATGCAGTACCTGCTGAAACAGTATACAAACTGAGCCTCCATCAAGGCAAAAGATGCTAGTTCACAAGTCCATGATATACAAGGACTCATAGGCTAAGTATTACTGTGGTTGAAGCTCAGAAGAGAACTTATATTCAGTGAATGTCATCTCAAACAGTTAGGTTATTACTGAATAGCATTAAAAAAAACCCAAAACCAACAACAACAACAAAAAACAGACGAAAGAGTGAAAGGGTGTTAAGAGCAAAAAAGATAAAAGACTAAGAGAAACAGATAAAGAATGTTACTGATAACTTCTTTAGTGTTGATAAAAATATTAGAAAGATAAGATAAAACCTAGTTTAAAAAAGCAATTAGAATGGTATGTTTAGAAAAATCATCACAAAAACTTCAAATTGAGCTCGTTGAAAGCTGTACTGTCATAAATGTTATTGCTGAAGTACTCATTGATAAGGTGCAATGGTTGTCAGAAGTCTAAAAGACAAAATGTTCTAGAAAAATCAGAAGCAACAGATTCATATATGGACACATGCAATCAGTAATTTGTGCTTCTGACCTTTCTTTTTAAAAATAATTATTTTAAAACTAACTCTTCTGAGGAACTTGCTTATAACATTTTTTGTTTCTAATTAAATTAAGTTTAAGCTTTAAGTATGGTATTTAAAATAAAAAATAAAAATAAAAAGGAAATAAAGGAAATACTCATCTGAATGCATCTTAGGGTAAAATTCCATAAGCAAGTACTTCAATGTGCTTTCTTTTTTGTTGTTGGGTTGTTTTTTTTTTCCCTCACACAGAAAGTAGAGTTATTAATCATTAAATTTTGTTTCAGTAGAGTACTTCATATTTCCATACCAACCACCTTTCTGAGGTTTTAAAGATCTTGAACATTAATTAAGTCAGCTGAATACAGTGATGAGATTACAAATTTTTCTGAATTCACCCTTACTCATCTACATACAAGGTCTGCATGACCTCTTTAGACAAGAACTCGGAAAAAGTGTTGAATCCTAAGTATTCTAAAAAGCAAGCAACAAACAAAAAAAGGAATCTAACTGACTGCTTTTTCAAATCCACAATTAAATGTTTCTGACTGAATATGAATATGAATATACAGAATATGATAATTAAATTATATTTTTAGTGTTTTACAAGTTAACCATTGCAGTTCTAAATGAAAGTTCTAAAA
Organism: Falco punctatus; assembly: GCF_963210335.1. Taxonomy (NCBI): domain Eukaryota; kingdom Metazoa; phylum Chordata; class Aves; order Falconiformes; family Falconidae; genus Falco; species Falco punctatus. The sequence goes on along the minus strand of NC_137581.1, from coordinate 103,985,974 downwards.
TGAAATGAGTTCTAAATGAAAACTCAGGAAGGTGTTGGGGTTTGTTCTTTAAGGTTACAGGGGGTGATGACTCATGGGTAATAATGTTGATAAGATCTTAATGGATCTATTGACTTTCCTTTTTGATTTCTTAGAACTGACCAGAGGACAGCTAGAATAGAGAAAGGACTAGGTGGGCTCTACCCCTTCAGTGCATTAGTAAGGAAAACTTGCCAAACTGAAGGAGGAAATTACCTGTTTCTGATGGCAAACACTCTCTGAAGAACTGTTAGTATGCTCTTTCTCTTACTGAGGTCAGAGTGTGATTTCAAATCTATTTATTCTGTTTTAAAAATATTCTTCACACACAGATCTAGATAGCTATTAAGCACACTGTGTACTGTGCTAAAAACTCTGACAACATAATTTTTAGAAGCTGTTATTTTGCTGTGAAAGAATTACAGTTCTAGGCATCTCTTTGTGCATTAAGGACTGATATAAACAATATTTACATTTAATGCTCAGTAAAACGCTGAATGACATTTTACAAACAGAGGGATGAACACTTTGTAAGGCTTTCCTGTGTTAATTATAGCCCATACCTTGTCACTCTCATTGCAACTGAGACTAATTGTCTGCCATATAAAGAGACATGCTTATTGATTTTGCAAAGGCTGGAACAGACTAAGCTGTACTCTCTATTGATATAAAAAGCATTGCCTGCCTGTATTGATTGCTTACCCCACAGAGCAATAGCAAATTGCTATTGTGGAAACATAATGATGCTGAACGTTTGTTGCACAGATGATAGGGTAATGTTTAAATGCTGTGTGTCCTGTTTTTTGTAGATTTACTAATAACATCCTTAATCTTTCCTCTTCAAAATACCATGAATCCTGCAGCAGACGTTAACCTAATGATACACCACCATTTATAGACCATAGCATTTCATAAATTCAGAATGAATTAAACAAGCTATTTTTTCATCATCAACTAGACTGGATGCCAATTTTGCTTAATATTTTGCAAGGCCTGGGTAAGAATGAAATACTTTAGCTATAGCAAGATTCTTTCAGCTCTTTTTAAATGTAGTACTTTGAGCCTAGTCCCACCCAAATCAGCAGACTTACTTGAGAAATTATAAATCACATACTGTGAAAAAGACAAACTGAATCTGGTTCTTATTTCTTTTAAGAGGAAGTTTCATAACATTTTTTATTTTATTTACCTGACATTGGTAATATGGTCTCTGATTAAATGAGGTTTGAAAAACCTATTTTGTAAGTAGTATGAGTTTCATTTAACGGTGTTACTTCTTAATATAGGAGTTATGCAAATTCATTTGTACTGAACATTCAATAAAATAAGAACTATCTATTTTCTAATGTTATTACAAATCAATCTTGTGAATCCCATGCAAATTTACGTTGGTAATCCCTTTGACAAAAGTAAAGAATTCCTGACATGGCATTTCCAGCCAATGTAAAATGCTGATAGAATAAAGCATTTATTTAAATGCTTTTGCTTGCTTGTTTGTTTACCTAGAACTAACTTAAGGGTGTTCCTGCACTGCATTCTCTCCCCTTCTCCCATTTAGCAATGCATAGCATTTCTGCTCGTCCACACTTCCATATTTTTTTTTGAAACACATCTTACTCATGAAGATTAAGATATGCCTCTGTAAGAAAACCCACCTCATTTGTGTCAGGAAAGTATTTGGGATGGTAGACCAGGATGTAAATTGACAGAAAGAACAAAACTCACCTGTAGTTCTTTAGAGCACTGCTAAATATTAATCTTTCCTCTTTTTTTTTTTTTTTTTTTTTTTTTTTTCTGTCATAAAGTTCTTACGTATATACTGAAAAATCCAAAACAAATTTAAAGACATTTCCAAGATAGTCTTGCAAATCATGAGCATCCATGATGTTAAATACTGGAAAATGTGGCAAGGAAACTACCTGTTCTCAATATTCCCTAGACCAGACAGCACAGAAAAGAAAGATTATTCACTTAAGTTCAGAGTGATAGAAAAAGCTAAACACTGTGGAAGAGTGATTGTATTGTTAGGCAGAAGGACATGTGTTTAAATAGGAAAAGGAAGATGAGAAACCAGAGCAGGAGGAAAGGAAGAGGAGGTAACAAGAACTGTGAAAGCATTGATCAGAGAACATTGACAAGGAAAGACATATCTGATCAGTATTTGAATTCTAGCTGACTCCACAGTATAATTGGTTCAGGTGAGAGCCTTTAAAGATTATGACTCTTCACAAGATAAAATAAAGAATCATAAGCATCCACTCTATATCTTCTTTCTTGGTTCCCAGACTGATATTGGAAAGAGTCTGATTTTCAGATTTTCTGAGCACAACACTAACACAATGTAACTGTGTTCTGAACATGTGGTACAGAATACTATTTGAAATACCTAGCCACACTCTTTTCAAACGGTAATCTCAATAAACTGATACTTTCTGTCCCTAATCTATGCTTCACATTTGTTCGAGACTGTCAATAACACCTTTCCTATTATTGAAATATATATATTAATGCCAGTTAATAAAGCCCTGAGAAGAAACAAAAAAATAATCTGAGAAAAAACTCATTTGGAAATAACAGACCATTTTTCTGTCTTTGCAAACCTGACAGAGTTTTGCAAGAGTTTCTCAGGAGGTAGAAGCTTAAGGGTTGGAGTTGGTTTTGGGTTGTTTTTTTGGTTGGTTTGTGGTGTGGTTTTTTGGGGGGGAGCAGCGGGAGGGGAGAAATACTAGTGTTCTATTATTGAAATAGGAGGTGAAGCTGGGTTCTGTGTACAGCAAGAAAAGATTGTATGAAAAAAAGGTACGAACGATTGTCTAAAAGTTATGAAGAGAGAGCCTCAAGATGTTTCGATAAATTTAGTTGGATATTTAGTTAATTTATAAAATCAACAGATAATGAAGAAAACATTAACTCTCTTATTTTTCTACTTCCCTGCAAAACGTCCTTCTACTACTATCACAATGCATATTTTTACTCTGAATTCAGCAGATTCTCACACCAGTCCTTGCTTCAGTTTGCTCTGCAGACCTGCATTGGGTCACATCTGCTTCCAGAAGTATTTCAGTAAAAAAAACCCTGTGACATCTATACAACCTTGCACTAAGTAACATATCAGTGTAAAGGAAAAAGATTTACAGATTATTTGATTCTTGCTATACCCTATGGCTGTTTCTTGCAATGACATATAGCAACCCTATCTAAAGAATGAGTGCTTAAACAAAATAAGATATTTAATTATTTATATTTATTTTAGTTCATGAAAGGTACACAGTAGTTGTGCATTGCATATTCTTTTCATTCTAGGGGAGAAAGTCAGGCTAGGTAAAACATAAGCTGAGATGGAGAAACACAAAACCTTTGCAACATTTGGATCTCTTTGTAATCTATATGCAGTAAATTCCAACAACCAAATCCAGTGAAGAATTTACTTTCATTCTTCTTTTGATCACTTATACATGTATGTCTTTTGACAAATTAAATACCTGTACTAGGATGACTGTTTCAGGCACAGATCTGGTCATATAAGCAGTGTTATATTTGTTTTTTTCAGAGGTAAATTTCACCTCATGAAGTAAGCCCTATCGAGGTTTTTTAAGGACCTGTACTTATATGAAACTTAAGGTTTTTCATACTCTCCATGCCACATCTCTGCACAGGATGAATTTCACCCTTCAAGCTAAACAACATGCTCTGTTTTCTCTCTTCACTTTTTAAGGTAACAATAGTCATGACTGCTTGACAATTAGAAATGAAGCTGCCTTTTCATGAAACAAGTTGATAAACCTGATCAATTTAAAATTAATTTTTAACTTTTAAAAGTTTCTAACAGTCTCCTCTTCCTCTTCCTTCAAGAAATCACCTTAACGTATACTTAAAAAATTGCTTTCTAAGCCATTTTCCTAAATTGTTTTGTTGCTTATTTCCAAGTTAGTTCAACGCTGTCTGAAATCTTGAGATTAAAATTATTTTACACTATAAAGTTAAAATTGACAAAAAAGTCAATCTTTAAGCATTAAAAGTGTTTTCCATTTGATTTCTGCAGTAATTTTGCCACAGTACTTAACTTTTACTTTCAATGTGGCTTGTGGGAAGATCAGAAACTAAAGCATGGTGTTTCTATATTTTCTTTAAATTATAAGATGTTTCACTTTATTTTCATTCTTCATTATTTTTTTCCTCTTTTATTTTATTTTTAATCAAATATAATTTTACTAATTTAAATTAACCTAAAAACTATTTACCCCTGCATCTCCAGAGGTACTTGGCTATTTTTAATTTGGTATATTTTTAATTTGTTCGGTTTTGGTTTTCCTCAGCACAAAAAGGTAGTGAATGGAAAACAAATCATACCAGTCTACTACTTCTACATATACAGTTTAAAACTTGAATCTCAAAGAAGACAAAAATATATAGAAAAAAGATGTGGACAGCAAAACTGTTTTTTTCTTCAGCTTTTAAGGCTAACCTTTAGAAAATATGTTACTGTTTGTGTGCATGTGTTAAATGGCACCTCTACGCAGACAATGCATCTCTTGTCAGAGAGATCAGCTGGAGATTATGTCTTTAAAAAAAAATAAATTACTTTTTGAAGAAAGTATACCACAAATGAAGATTACCACAGAGAGTGCTAAGAATGATGTTACCATAATTTCGGTTTTGTACTGAAAGATTAAGAAAAAATATATTGTCATGAGGTTATTTTTTCTGTTTAATTATCTTGAACAAAGGATCAAGGAAACTAGAATGCTAAAGATAAATGATCATAGTAAATCAGCATTGCTTCAATGAAAGTTTAGTGGAAAAGCATTATTCTTATGAGGATCTAGCTCAGTAGATGTCATACACTGATGAATATACAAATAAACCCTTGCTTGATGTTCAATAGTGTTTATTTTCCAACAAGAAATTCTTGTACACCTTGGGTCCATACACAGTTTGTTGAACTGCCTATGCATGAATAGGTTCATTGTGAATACTATTCACTTTGAACTTAATCTCCATGAAAACTAAAACATCTGTCCTCTCTGCAAGGAATTTAAGCTTCAGACAAGGCAGGAAAATAATTTTGAAATATTACCCTCTAGTTAAGGTGAAAGTAAGTTCTGGTTATGGGGTCAACAGGGATGATAGTGATGCTGATAGACATGGTGCTGACCTGAAACTTCTGGTTCATAATTTCTTGACTCCCTACATGTTAAAATATAAAATCTGTAATTCATTGCTAAAGAGTGCATGCTTACCAGTTCTGGGTGCATGTGAGACCATCAGTAATTTTGTCTGTATTCTCAGAAGTTCCTAGAATGTATTGGTTAATGTCATGGAACAGAATTCCAATGTTTCAAATTATTTTGGAGAACAAAGCCTTTTCCATGAATAGATGTTTTGTGGCATGACTTCTATATTATTACTGCTCAATTATTATTTTCTGTTATTTTCTGGGGTTTGAGAGGCTTGTAGGGAGGAAGGGAGGCAAAATAATTACCCAGATGGATATTTCTATTGGGAGCTACAGCTACTTTAAAGTTTGGGTTTTTTTTAATTATAAATAAAACATTTATTCATGATGGTTCCCTTGAAACATGAGATTGAAGATTATTCAGTCACTCTTTGCTACTCTTTTCATTATGCTAGCATGTCCCAATTTTTCTTTCACTAGTACCTAATTAGTGTGTCTAATTTTGGGTTAATTAAATCAGTTATTTGAAATAAACTTCTGAATAGTGATTTATGGGGTTTTTTTAGAACTTACAGAGAACAATTTATTTTAATACCTGCCTAAATTGCAATTGCTCTCATCTGAGATATTATAGTGATACAATAAACACACATATAAACTCCATTGCACATCATAGTTTATTATATTTTTACATTCAAGAATGCAATGCTACTCCAGAATAACTTGCATAGAATCACACTGTCCTGTTTTAACCCCAGCTGGCAATCAAGCACCACACAGCTGTGTGCTCACTCCCCGCACTGTGGGATGGAGGAGAGGATTGGAAGACTAACAGCTAGAAAACTCCTTGGTTGAAATAAAGCCAGTTTAACAGGTAAAGCAAAAGCTGCACAGGCAAGCAAAGCAAACCCAGGAATTTGTTCACCACTTCCCATGGGCAGGCAGGTGTTCAGCCATACCCATGGAAGCCGGGCTCCAGCATACATAACAGTTGCTTGGGAAGACAAACGTCATAATGCTGAACGTCACCTCCTTCCTTCTTATATACTTCTCCCAGCTTATATATACTCAGCATGGCATTGTATGGTATGGAATATCCCTTTGGCTAGTTTGGGTCATCTGTCCTGGCTGTGTCCCCTCCCAGTTTCCATGCCCTTCTAGCTCTCTTGCTGGCAGGGGCCAAGAAACTGAAAAGTCTTTGACTTAATATAAACATCACCCAGCAACAACCAAAAACAGGGTGCTATCAACATTGTTCTCACACCAAATCCAAAGCACACCCCTGCACCAGCTACTAAGAAGCAAATTAATGCTATCCCAGCTGAAACCAGGACACACAGTTATAATAATTTAAATATATTGTTTGGTGAGGGTGGAGTATTTGCTACTTAAAATCAGGAAAACAGCCACAATATTGTTGGTGGATAAGATAATGTGCTTCATCTTTTATTGCAAGGAAGTAAAAAGTACTTAGCATTCAAACACTGATACATATATTCATTGTGCTAAAAGAATACTGTATTATGGACTGGGATGAAAGTATAAAGATGAATTGATCTTTGAAAAGAATATTTTTAAGACAGCTTTTTAAACTGTTTGATTACCTAATAAATATTGGAGTTAACCTTTCCAGACTGTTTTAGTATTGAACTTGGAGGAAGAAAGACTTGTATATCTTAGTAAAAGGAGTAGGTTTAATAATTATCAGTATGATGTTATATTGGTGTTCATCAATTTGAGCAAAAGAGGTACTAGTCACATAAGGAACTTATAACTAATTTCTGATTTCAGTTGATCCGTTTTACTGCTATCTGGAACTGCTACAGAAGTTGCTAAAGAACCGTGTTTCTAACCTGAAGGGAAAAAGAAACTGCATAGAAACTTGTATATAGTTCTATCATTTCTAAATCATAAGAACACTAAAATCTTATTCTCCAGGCAACAGGCCTGCTCAAGAAACTGTAAAGAATGTGTTGTAGTTTAACCCCAGCCAGCAACTAAGCACCATGCAGCTGCTCAGTCACTTCCCAATACTCCTTTGCTGGTGGGATGGGGAGGAGAAGTGGAAAAAAGGTAAAAATTGTGGGTTGAGATAAGAACAATTTAATAATTGAAATAAAAAAATATAATAATGACAAGAATTGTAATAAAAAGGAGAGACAGAGAAAGAGGAATAAAATAAAAAGGAAAAAAAAACAACCAAGTGATGCACAGTACAATTGCTCACCACCCACTGACCAATGCACAGCCAGTCCTTGATCAGCAATCAGCAGATCCTGGCCAATTCCTCCCAGTTTACATACTCAGCATGGCATTCTATGGTATGGAAAATCCCTTTGCCTGGTTTGCAAAAAGCCCTTGACTTAGTATAAACATTACTTAGGAACAAGTGAAAACATCAGTGTGTTATCAACATTTTTCTCATACTAAATCCAAAACACAGCATCCTGCCAGCTACCGAAAGGAAAATTAACTCTATTCCAACCAAAACCAGTACAGAATATTAATCAAATTTATCTTTCTGTGATAATAAAATATAAGAATTATTTGAGTATTTTACTAGTAAGTTAGAAATTTACTTGGAGAAGAGTATGTCCTGAAGAACATATAGAGAAAACAGGAAATGTCAACACAGACCAAAGTGTTCTTTATTTAAAGAGCAAGGAGTATTTAAGCATTAAATGAAACAGGGTTCTATCATCATATCAATGTGTACCATGAGAGAGAGCATGAGGTAGGAAACAACTTGGTGTATGTATTGCTCATTTTCCTTACTTCCATTACATTTTTTCTTCTCCTTCTCCTTTATGACATATATACAACCTGTACAAATGTTTTTCAAATATCGCCTGATGATATTTTTTTTTTTTAAAGATCATACTACATACTGAAATTTGCCTCTCATTAAGATGTGATGAGAATTATCTTGCACTGCAATATCTGAAGGAAAATTTTCTTTCTAAAATTATGGGAAAAAATCTTAGGCATGTACTTTATGGAGAAATTTTTGTTTTCAATTGAAATTCCTTTGATGTTTGCATAGCAACCCACACAAAATAGAACTTAGTGATATAAATGTCTAACAAAATTCAAGAAGGAAAAAAATTAGTATGACAGAATGCTGTAACAAATCTTGTAAATTTCCTTTTCATTGCATTTAGAAAATACTCTAAGGAATGAAATCCAGTTAGAATTTTTATTTTTAAAGAAAACATTTTACACACTCTCTTAATTCATTATAACATTTAACTTCTCATAATGACCTTAATTTGGAATTCCAATGCACTTTGCAAACAATAATTAGTGTATTAACAGTAGTAATAATTTGGTGTTGCAATGATAATTTTCTGAAGAATATTGAGAATACTTCAAGGCATCCTAGTTATTTTAATGAATGTTACAGGTGCTCAACACCTTCCAGAAACCCCCTGTGTCTGTAAATTGTCTTGTTAGATTTGGAGTCTTATGTCATTACAATTTCACTGTTTCTAGACCTTACTATTATTTCAGAATGTTTTGAAACAAAACTAAAAATAATAAGGATATAGCCTACTCTTTTTGTCTCCAGGTGCTGTTATAGAGAAAGAGAAGTATAATTCTAAAGACTGGATCAAGGGAAGAATAAAAAATGTTGCACAACATAGTCACGGACATCATGACTGATAGACTGAGTGCAAATATAGAAGTGTGCTAAATGAAATAAGCCTTCTTGAACCTCTCTCAGGAGAGAAAGAAGAAACCAAAGTGCATAGTTTCCTTGCATTGTATCTGACAACAATCTCGATTCAATCTGTCAAACAAATTGTATTGCAGTCACTTTACTAGTGGCCTTTGCAGTTGGTGACTTTTATCAAAGACCTCTCAAACTGAAGAAATTTTATTTTCTTTTATTTATTTTCTATAGTATGTTTTATATATTACATTTTTCATTTAAGACTACATGTACAGAAGAAATGTTTTTCTCATTACTGGTGTATACAGTTTAATTTAGTTTTCAATAAGTTTATGCAGGCATCTCTCACCTGTAAGACTACCAATTGGTCATGCTTACTTTGAATCAAAATTTACCTTGCAGAGAAATCTAGATCTGTTTTTCGCATTTATTATTGTGAATTACAATGTAATCAAAACACTGAAATATGAAAGCGATGACGTGCTGCAGACCAGTTTCCTGACAAATTAGTCTCTCTACTTTGTCCTGTACTATTAACCATATTACCTGTACTGTTAGGTATTGAAACATAAATATGTCTATATACCTATAGACATTATATCAGTTTTAAACTCACTATATGCCTTATCCATAGGAGGCTCATTGCCTTGTTAAAACTGTTAGAGGTTTCCTACAACTTTTATGACACATGGATTAAGGTGTTTTCCCTTCTGGATACTGATGGATCTAAATATGCCTTTTGTATTTCTGTCAAGGAACTAGTTGTTCATGGAAGCTGAGTGTCCTTTTTCAAGCTGAGCAATACACTCACATAAATGTATCTTATGTAACCTTCTTTCATGTTCACAGTCATTTAGTTGCATGACTTCTCACACTGAAGTCACTAGGACCTTTTATATAAGACAATATTTGTCACTGTGAATTCATTTTGCACATTCTTGAGATAAAAAAAAGTACATAATATTTCCTGTACTGAGTTGTACATTACAGATGTCTTTATTTTTCTTCCTTCAAGAACACCTACTGCCTGACTTTAGTTAGGTAACATAAAAAAATGAGTAATAGCTAATTTGCGCTTTCATAAATACACAGTTGCCTATTACGTGACACAGTTTCACAGTGCATATTGATAGGTAACATTCCATATAGATAACAGGGGACTTCTAAATTATATTATAATAAGCATATTAATTGCCTCTCTGATAACTATATGTTAAACAACATCAGCAACAATGAATATGGTAAAACTCTTAATATCACTTCCATTATATCTATAAAAGTAGCTCTTAAAAAAAAGTCAAATATTTAATTTTTAATATGTGTTTAGTGTTTAAAATGTGCACTTAAAGGAATAACATTGCCTTTCCATTACAAAATGAACAGATAACTGATTTTCCACTACAAATTCCATTTGTTTATATTCATCCATCTTTTTCTGAAAAAAAAAAAAAAATAATAAAATATTTCCTTTCATAAGAAAGGTCAAAAAAAGCATCCTGGTTTGTCTTTAGTTCCCATTTGCAACTTTTTAATAACAAAAGAGAAAAAGAAAAAGAGAGATGCTAGGTGTCCCTTAGAACACCTAGCACAGCTTTTTCAGAAGCAAACTACTATAGGAAATGAGAAAGAATTATACGTGATTAGCAATTTCTATTCTGCTCTTCCCACCTACAAGTATTTGAAAATCAAGCAGCCTAAATGATACAGAAATATAAGCCTATTTTTCTGCCTTTTTTCATCATCAGTGGGTCTCCATTGATCTCTCACTAAATCAGCAGAAACGTGATAAAAATAACTCAACAAATTATTATTTACATCCACATTAAAATCTACTACTACATAAGTCTCTACTCTGCCAAACCGTTTGCTAGTCAACAGTTGCATTACCTGCCAGGTGTGCAGTCACGAACAGAGTACACTGGGGAATACTAGGTACTTACTTACAAATACACTAACATTGCTTCTTGTAGCAATTTGTTCCACTCCTCTCCCTTCCTCAGAGATGACCACTGTGGCAGCCAATATTGGTTCCATTTGTGTTTTCTCAACCTGCATGGTAGTTTTTCTACCAACAGACTGATATTATTAGGTGAAATTTGAAGAGGAGAGAAAGGGAGATTTCTTCTCCCTTTCAGAACCATTTGATTTTGCTCAAATTAAATAATGTTCTAGAGAGAACAAAGTATGTGGCATGTAAAGGAGGTTTGCAGGAGGGACCTGGAAGCCTATAGCTCATCTGAGGATGAAAAAATTTTTGAAACAAACAGGGAAAGAGATTCACAACCAAGCCTATGAGACCACAGAAAGAAAAGGTTCTCATGAGCCAGAGAAAATGGAAAAGGGTTTGCAACAGCTCTCAAGAGGCACCAAGTTGAGTAAAATTAAGGTTGGAAACCAGAACTTTTCCACAAGAACACAATACACAGGACAAGAATCTTCTATAAACCTCTTCTTAATTTCTTTTCTGATCTAGCCAGAATGAACCGACCCACTTTTGAACTTTCTCTTTGTGTTTTATCTTTATAAATAGCTAAATATTATAGCCCATATTCTAGGAAAACTTGTTTACTTTGAAGTTAAAAGCTCTTTAGTCTTCTTAAGGTGGCTCAGTATAAGAAGATGTTTTTGGCAGATTTACCTCAAAGCTGTCACAACGTTCAATCAAAGGTTGTAGAGACATCACATACCTGGAAGAAGCTTTTATTAACATAAGAAGTTTCATCACATTATGACAAAACCAATTTCACTAAATGAAGAGTTTCTGATTCTGGCTATGTGCCCAAAGGGTATTTCAAGAGTACATTGGGGTGAGTTCAAGTTACACTATCATAGCCTCCTTCATCAGGCTGTTCACACAAAGTAAAAGTCCATGCATGGGATAAAAAGGAGATCCGAATTAAGATATAGACACAACCTACAATAATTTCTTTCTTACTGGACCTCTAAAGTATATATGATGCTAACACCATGCCTATTGTAACTTTTTCTTTCTCTCTGATCTGCCTCTTTGGACTAAAAGAATCATTTTGACTCTCTAGAAGGGAAATGTGATTACTTTTCCTCACCTTTCTTTAACCTTTCTGTAGGATTAGAGCAAGAGTGAATGTACTCCTACGTGGATAACAAAGTATGTTTAGAACAGAACCTCGTGCATAAATGTCTAACATAATTGTATGTCTGTCACTAGAAACAACCATATCCACTACCCCAAAAATAGATCAGAAGTTTGGCAGAAAGATGTATCCATCTGATAAAGGAAAGTAAAGCTTCAAGAAAACTTGCAGTGCAGAGGCATGCATCAAACTCTAAAAGGGTTTTAATTATTTAAAGTAGTTCTTAAAATAAAAACCTTCATTTACAATGTATTTAACATATATTGCTACAGAAACGTATCATTGTCATTATTTCTAGACTGCATTAACATTATTCACATTCCCAAAACTTGATGGAGAAAATGCACATGTATTCACTTGCAAATCACATTCCAGGTAAAAGACACTTCTCAATATTACTAGATTCCTCCACCTAAGTGGAAAGCTACTGAAGAAAAGAAGAACCAGAGCTGGGAAAAAAGGAGCCTTTACCAAAGTGACCTTTAAAATCCCTGTAATAGTAATATAAGAATAAAATGTTTAAACGTAATATTTCACTTGTATCATCTGTGTTTGCAGTATTCACATGGTTACAGCAGTATGTTTGTTCTGATAAAACTTGTAACATAGCATTCTGCCTCACATTTCCATGGCACATGATGATTCCTTTAGAATTTTCATGGTTTAACTCCAGAGAGCAACTAAATACCATGCAGCTGCTCTCTCACTCCACACCTTTTTCCTCCTCCAGTGGGGTGGGGAAAAGTATCAGAAAAAAGTAAAACTCATGGGTTGAAATAAGAACAATTTAATAATTGAGATAAAGTAAAATAATAACAACAACTATTTAAAAATTAATAACAACAATCATAATGAAAAGAAGAAAGAGAGAGGAATAAAATCCAAGGGGGAAAAAAAAACACCAAGTGATGCACAATACTATTGCTCACCACCCACTGACCAATGTTCAGACAGGCCCGAGTAGCCATCAGCTGCTTGTAGCCAAGTCCTCCCAGTTTATACACTTAGAATGACATTCTGTGGCATGGAACATCCCTTTGGCTAGTTGGGGTCAGCTGTCCTGGCTCTGCCCCCTCCTGGCTTCTTCTGCACCTGCTCCCTGGCAAAGCATGGGAAACTTGAAAAGTCCTTGACTTAAGAGTAAGCACTACTTGGCAACAACTAAAACATCAGTGTGTTAACATTATTCTCATATAAATCCACAGCACTGGTACAGGACTGTACCAGCTACTAAGAACAAAATTAACTCAATCCCAGCCAAAACAAGGACAAGAAGCTACTAACTTTGCCTTGTTCAAAACTCAATTCACAATGACAAGTTTATATCTTATATAGGTGAAGCAGCATTAAAAGTATGTAACAGGTTTTTTTTTCATATATTATATGGTGTTTGGGCATGTGTAGGTACCTTACTGAGGTATTCACAGAGCCAAGCTAAAATAAGCTAGGTGACAGCTGACAGATGGGCAGTTGCTAGCACAGATAAAAAAGCCTAAAATGAGCAAAGGTTAAGACATGTCTACACAAATCCTGAGACCCTTTATTACCAGGTATACACAAAACCTATGACTAAAGTCATATTTACTGGCCTACAGATGGAACAAACCAACAAGAAAGTTTTCTACAGCTGGAAGCAGCAAAAGGAAGGACAAGGAAGGATCTGTTCCTGAAGAGGACAGCAACCCAGTGACAAAGGACATGGAAAAGGCTGAAAGTACCCAACACTTCCTTTGCCTTGCTCTTAGTGGTCAGGTATGCTTTCAAGTTGTTATGAGATCTTTCTCATTTACTAATATGATGATAGTGTCAGAGTCTGTGTGAGCAAAATGCTGCCCAGGTAGAGGATGGTCAAGGTAAGAACCTTTCAAGCAGTTCAGAGGCACAAGCTCACAGCACTGGCTTGGATGTGTGCAAGAATGCGGAAAGATGTGGATGATTTCATTGCAACACCAATTTCTATTATCTCTAATAAGTTCTGGTGACTGGGGAAAGTCCCTGATGACTAGAAAAGACAAATGTCCTCATTATCAAACAGCAAGAATGATGGTCTGGCAAACCATAGATGCTGACCTCAGTCTGCAGGAAGGTTATAGACCAAATGCTCCTGGAAAAAAACAACTAGATAAATGGTAGACAAGAAAGTGACTGGACATAGTCAATACATAATGACCAAGGACATATCAGGCCTAACCAACATAACTGTCTTCTGTGGTGAAACAACTAGTTCTGTGCATGAGAAGACAGCAATGGATGCCATTTACCTTGAACTAAGCAAGACTTTAAAAATTCTAGGCAGAAAATAGACTGGACCACTGGACTGTAAAACCAGTGTTAATTGCTCAAAGTCCAGTGCGCAGCTCATTACTTGTAGCACCCCTTATGGGTTCATATTGGTGCCAATACTCTTTAGTATCTCCATTAACGACCTGGACAAGGAGACAAAATGAACCCTCAAAAACTTACACTAAACTTGAGAAAGTGGAATACACTGGAGGGTAGATCTACCAATCAGATAAACTTTGACAGCTTGGAGCTGGACTCCTCAGGAGCCTTATAATATACAACAAAGGCAAACACAAAGTCCATCACCTAGAAGAATAACTCCATGCACTGGCAATTCAGCATGAGGATTTGCTGGCTGGGGAACTGCTTTGCAGAAAAAGCCTATAGGTCTTGAAAGAATGAATTAAATGGGAGTTTGCAGTACACTCTTGCAGTGATGAAGGTAAACAGGATACTGGGATACATCAGCAGAAAAAGAGCTGGCAGAATGAAAGAAGTGATTATTTTCCTCAACATGACACTCACAGGACTTCATCTAGAGTACTGTCTAGTGGAAAGCCACTAAAATAGTTATAGGGCTAGATTGCATGACATAAAAGGAAAGCCTGATAGAGGTGGACTTGCTCAGTCTGCAGAAGGTTAAAGGGGATCAGACAGCTGTCTTCAATTACCTGGTGAGGGGCTGTAGAAAGATGGAGCCAGACTGTTTTGGAGGTCCACAGTGATAGGGCAGGTCACATTAGACTCATGTTGCAGCAAGGGAAATTCTAATTAAATAGAAAGAAAAATTCTTCACAGTAGGTATTGTCAGCCAATTGAATAGGTGCCCAGAGACACTGGGATCTCCATCCCTGGAGTCACTCAAAACTCAACTGTGCAAGGCCCGAAATAATTTGATCTAATGTGGAAATGTGAACTGTATTCAAAATGGCTCTGTTTGTGTGGCTGAATGTGTGTGTGTATGAAATGGCTGAATGTGTGTGTGTATGAAATAGATGATCTCTAGAGATCCTTTTTAATCTAAATTATTCCATGATTTTTATCTTCTACAACATATGGGGGGTTTTTTGCTTCTTTTCTTGGTCTTTTCCTCTCCTTTCTCAGATGCTTAGATCAGAAATCTCTGATTAGAGTAGTCATGCAGTTTACTTAACCAAGACCAAGACAATAAGAAAGGCTCCTTCCATTACAGTCAGCTGATGTTTCTGGCCTTAATAAATGCAAAACATTCCTGCTCATAGAGATGAGAGACAAAACAAACTTGTTCAAGAATGTCAGCTAGGAAATTAAACTAATTCTTTCCCAGGTCACCACCCAAAGCAGTGGGCTCTCAAGATCTTCCTCATTTACTAAGACATTTATATTTTCAGTTCTCACAGTATGTTTCTATAGGTTAAATAAAGGTGTGGTTTACCATTTAAACTCTTTATACTCTTGCCATCTATATCCATGACTGGATAAAGCTGCTCTATGTCTATAATCTTTGATGCTAGACTAGTGGTATTTTTACATCTGATGTCCTACTATCTGTTAAAGCTATTATAGAGGTATTAGGCCATATTTTCAGGTTTATATCAGCATATGACCATTAACTTCATCTCAGCTGTGCAACCGAGGAGATGCCATGTTGCCTTTCCTTAATGAGACAGAGGGAATCCAAAGCTTCCCAGTGATTTGAAGTATTGTATGAAAAATTATACTTTCTAGCATTAATCTTGTCTAAAATACAAATTCTATTTTGCCTTGTTTTGCTTGGGTTTTGTTTTGTTTCATTTTGGTTTTTCCCTTGAAGCTATCACTTAGACAGGATGGACATGGTTAAAGAAGAGGTAACACCTATACTATGCATGTAGATAGTAAGATACATAGATGTATGTGTGCATATGTTTGCATATCTACACACACAAGTATACATATGCTTTTTAGAAACTTTAGATGCTTATTCAAATGTTGGATGTTGTAAATCAAATTACACACACTACTATTTGGTTTGATGCAAATTTATTGGGGTGAAAAATAACTGGAATAGTTTATTGAAACCTTTCCAAAGAGTCATGCATGCATACCCAGGATGTTAATAAATATATCACAATAGAAACACCATAGTCTAACATTCATGTAGTTCAAATACTAGAGAATATTAATTCAAAAATCCATATTTTTTCAGCTGTGACAATTAGGAATTTTCTTGAGGTTTGATCCGAGTAAAAGTCAAGTGAGGCCTTGTAGGAATTTGCCTCTGGACATGCTGAAATGACAAAAGCAATTTGACTGTGGTTCAAAACATTGTATAGCTATTCTTGGTTCAAATTTGAAGCAGTAGAAGTAAAATTGTATTACAGATTTTTCATTTCAGTTTGTTTCTGAGACACTTTTGCTTCCAGGACAATTCATACAGCTTGTCCCATAATTAGGATGTTAACACAAATAGTAAACAAATTTAAATAAAAGTTACATTTAAAAAGCTTCTGGAGAAAGGCCAGCTTCAGTGGTTTAGCTATAAATTCAGTGTGGAAGATACAAACAGATTTACCAAGATCAAAACTTTTCAAGACAGTGACTAATTCATTGGTTATTGAAAAAAAAAAATAATATATATATATATATATATATAGTTATAAGGCTAGATTGCATGACGTACATATATATATATAGTGCCATCCCTTTGTACATCTGAGTTCAACTAAATTGTCTGTTTCTTGATGTATTGTTGAGTTATGAAGTAACATTTAATACTATAGGGCAAATCAGTCATGTTGTGAGTAATAATTCTTTTCATCATTTTTTTTCCTAATCTTGAAACACACATAAAATTATTCTAAGTGGTGTTTGTATATAAAATATAGATTACTCTTTATTTGTTGTTCTTCTTAATCTTCCTTGCCTTAGTTAATCTACTTGTAGATATTTGTAGAAATTATTCTAAAATAATACTTGACTGTTAAAAGTTTCTAAGGTTTTTGTCCCTCCTAGAGAGGGATAGAATAAAAAGCTGAAAAGAAGGACACAAGGAAGTTTGAGAAACTCAGGTGGGGCTGCCTGTTGAGGACAGTGCTCAGAAAGGACTCTCAATTCACCTTCTGCAAATTTCAATCTTTTGGTAACACAAAAGATAGAAGCACCTGAAATTTGCCTAAGCAAGCCAGAATCACTGACCAGAAAAAGAAACCCCCTTAAACTAAAGCAGAGACTTCTGAAAAATGCCAAGGTTGCACATGTGTTCAGGAGTATAGGAAATGTAAGGGGTTCTACAAAAACTTTTGATATCAATTTGACAATTGCCTTTTTGATCTTTTCTGTACTAGTAAATTCACTGTGTAATGCTAACAGCTTCCAGTATTTAAAATCAGGAGTCCAGCCCTATACAGTCATGTTGTCTAACTTAAGATCATTTCACATTATTCACATATTAGTTTACTGTTTTTCAAACATTTAGAGGACACATGCAATGAAAAGTTACGGTATCAACATTGTAGCTGAACTATCATACACTAGCTCTATAATATTTCACAGATTTGCAAGATAATTAAAAGTCCTACTGACTTTCATGTACCTAGGACTTCATTCTGTGTTTTTTATAATCAAAGGACAGCTACTTCTAGTTGTAATTTAGCTGTGTTAGGTAGATTAGCGCTACACATTTATATACCAGAGGAAAGAAAAAATAGATGTAATTTTCTAATTTTCAGTTACTTTTAATTAAAATGCAACTTTTGCAGCTGTATTTAATATCTAAGCTAGCAATAAGAGAAGTCTGGAGAAAATATCACACCTTGATGTTATGGCTATCAGATCCTTACTTCATATCCCATTATAATTTTTTCTGTAAAATGCAGGTTCCAGGTATCTTTCCTCATGTGTTAGTCTAGATTTCTCCTTATTTTGTTTGGTGGCTAAAAAACTGAGATGTTGAGGACCCTGAAAAACCTTTATTCTGCTACTCTTTGAACTGCAGAATTCCTGACTTTCTTGAATACCAGCTAATCACAACAGTGTTTTTAATTTTCCTATACATGATCTACTGAATCTAGCTATGAGTCATATCCTGAGTTAATAAAAATATTAACATACCTGAGAATGTGATTCATGGCAAACTAATTACTCCTTGCAACATGTAGGTATGCAAAATGTTTTCTAGCTTATATGGAACTGTGGGGAATTCACCTTTTAATTTTTAAATATTCTTCTATCCTTGGTGAATATGAATCATTTGACCATTAATTTTATAATTGTTCTGTGGTCAAGCTACAGTGTCATTTTGAGCTCCTAGTTGAGATCTTTAGTAATTAACTCTGATTTCTGTAGAATATAATCCTTAGTTATTAAAAGATGTTTGGGGTTTCGTTTTGTTTGGTTTTTATTTCATGGCTGTATGTCTCAGGAACAATTGTGAAGAGGCAGCACCTATTTTCTATCTGGGGATTTGAATTTTTAATTAGAAATCAAAACGTAAAGCTTCCTAAATAAAACCAAGCAGTAGCATATATTGCCAACTTCTGGCCACTTCAGTAACAGAAATAAAGCTGAGAAAACAGCCAAACAAAGAAGTAAGAGGAGGCTGTCAAACCTTTTAAACAGTAACTGTATGTTAACTAAAAATATTAACTGTCTATACTTTTGCTGCTGAAAACTATAGTTGTTTGTAGAGGAATGGCAGCGATATCTTAAGGAAAAGAAAAACAACCCTGTAATATGTCTCTTGTATTGCTCTAAATCAGCTTCTGAGTGTGCACAGTCAGGTGAGGGTACTAACGTGATTCCCTTAGCCACCAGTTGTTCATCTGGGCCCAGGTCTTCCACTTCAGATTTTACCCATTCTGCTTTCCCAAGGCCTCAAAATTCACTCAATTTCAACATCCCAATTTTCTCTCCCACAAGCATAACATCAGTATGATTATTTTTAAGTAGATAATAGGAATTGCAAAGAAACAACATTATTCATTCATGCTTAGCACACAGCCTAATTACACACTTCTTGGGGAGGAGGAGGAGAGGAGAAAGGAGGAAAATGGAGAGGAGCTGGAGGAATCAAATGGTACTAGACGTCTAGCAAGCAATGACATTGTTTTGTCGATAGCACCATGTGATCAATTTCATCTGGTTTTGTTTGACTTAAAAGAACTGTGTTTGCTGCATTGAAGGGCTGTGCCATGGCTGGCCCAAGAGCAGGGCTGGAGCTGGCAGCAGCCGTAATGTCGGCAGCCCGAGGGGGCCTCACCCTGCCTGCCCCCTCGCAGCTGCCCGGAGCCAGCTGGAGCCGCAGGCCTGCCTTCCTCCGGGACGATGCCTGGCCCCTGGGACAGGCCAGGGAGAGGAGGCTGGGTCCCAGCAGCTGCCTCTGCTACTGCCTCTGCAGTCCCTGCCTCTCACCCCTGGCTTTCTGTTCCAACACCATTTACCTCTCAGAAGAAAGGAACCTGTCAGATCCAGTTTACCCTTAGACCTCCCCTGCCTGGCTTCTGTCCTCCATGCCCCTGGGATGATGCCTTCCCACCTCAAGTCTTTGAACAGCCCTCAGCGCTTCCTCAGCATTTTGGGAGAGCAAACTCAGTCCTCCTCCTGTTACCAAGAATTGTAACCAGGAAAACTCTCCAAACAAAATGATAGTTTAGAAAGCTGACATTGGTTTATTGCAGCACTAGGTGCATGGGGGATCTTTCCTCCTGACATGCTCACCAAGATACTTGAGGATATACATTATATACAGTAGTGTACTTGTATATTCATAGCACATTTTCATTCATGCATAGGATTGGTTACAAGTTCCTCACTTTTAATGCACATTAGTACACATCCTCAGCAATGCTGAGGCTTTTTACTGACTACCTATGCTCCCGAAGCCGGGCTTTGCCCTCTTTCAGGGGGCCTATTTGAGTCAGAGGTCGCAATCTCCCATTACCACAATTACTTTTGTCCTACTTTCAAATGATTTTCTGTGGGTTGCAACACCTTATCAGCTTGTCTCCTCTTGCTGCCAGAACTTTCTCACTTGGAAGCTTCTTTCTGCATGATTTAGATGACAGTGTTCTTATCATTATCTGTTCTTTGTTTCCCAAGGTTGACTCCCTTGATTAGAAGCCTTTTCATTCATCGGTTTTGACTGACAGCATGAGAGGGGGGTCATTTGATGACTTGGGAGGGTGGGTCAGCTTGACCTAAACTTTGTGCATGTACTTGTTTAACATATAGTTAAATCAGGCGTTTAGGAAACACTTCCACACCCATTTCTTGTCAAAACTGGCTCTCCTTTCCTTCTGCCCCCTCTCATCTAATGTTAATTGTTCTTATATCCTAATTTCTTATTTCCTTTTGCTTTCAAACTCCACTTTTCTGGGAGGTGAGACTGCCAGTTACAGTCTCAGTTTCCTCTCCCCACTTCTCACTCATTCTCAGTCTCACCACAGGCCTCTGCAGGGGTCCTGGTTTCAAGCCTGTCCTCCTAAGCCTTCCCAGCAGCAGAGCGCAGTTCAGGCAACATCTGCTCCAAGTAGTTTCCTTCTCCCTTTCTCTTCCACGGCATTAACAAATTTACAGTCACTAAGAGGACAGGAGACTCTGACCTCATGTTCACTTTCGACACAAGGTTTACAATATAATTTGTGGAACACAGGATGCTGCATTTTTCCTGAAACTACTGACCCATGTCTTTTGTTCTACACTAGGGGGAAAAAAAATATAAATGCAGCAATAAAGCACCTGATATAATATTTCTCTTGACTGACTACTGATAGACTGTGAAGGGTTTGAGGTTAATTTTCCCAAATGCATTTATTTCTAAAACAGAGCCTTTCAATGCTGTGAAAATATACGTACCATATCACTTGAAATGTTTTAGAGTAACAGTGATGACAGTGTAAAGGAGGACATAAAAAGGGAAGTAAAAATGATTTAAGGCTCTAAGTCTATCTCTGGATATGTGTATGGACATACTATAATAGTTAATTGGAATCATACCTTGAAAGTGAAGAGGAGGCTTCCACCTTCAGGTGTAAGGCAATAATAGTGAAAACACCAGGCACTATATGTACTATTAAGTTTCTTTCCCAAATAAGTGTCCTAAATTTCCCAAATTGCCTGTGAAGCTCATGCTCCTGCAGTGTCAGACATGAGCTGCATGAGGTCGTCACATCAGCCAGCTGATATGGTAGTGGTGATACTGCTTTAGAAGTACTGATATGAATACCCTGATAAGCACCATAAGTACTACATACATATCGAATGTCTCAGCAATGAGAACATGTTGATACCAACTAAAACTCCGCTTATAGATGGGAGTCTGTCTTTGAAAATACTCTCAAGAATGTTTTTAAGTATTTTTCAGAGTCGTCTGAAATACACACATTATTTTTTAGGTTTTAAGTTTATTTTGGGATTTATAAATCATTGTCAACATGATTAGTGGTAAAATGCATTAAAAAAAAAATTCAGCTCTTTACATCATTCTATTGAATTACTTTAAAGTACTATATGAAAAGCAAGATGTCATTTCATACCATATTAGTAAAGTGTAGTGCAAATTATTGGCACAACTAAGCAAAAATATTATTGCCTCCGCTATTCTGTTTACAGCAATAGCTTTAGGGCACTCTCAGGTATATTTTTGTCAGTGTATCTTTTTATGTTGGATTTGACATATTGCATAGAGGTCATTCTTAACCATGTTACTGAAGAATGAGATCACTTCAATTTTTTAATCTGGTAATAAATAATCAACATATAGCCCCTCAAAAAAAGAATGTTGGTGGGTTTTTTTTGTCCAATAGAGTTTTGTCACATAAGTATTTCTCTTTCTTAAGAGTCACTGTTATGGTAGAAATGAGGCTATGTGAGCAATAATTTTGATATCTTCAGCTTTTCATTGGTCTAGATATTGCGCTATCATCTGGTAACTTTCCCTTTTTTTTGGCACCTGCACATTGCTCTGTGTTCAAAACAATTATGATCACACACTAATTTAAAGCTTAGTTGTTTCTTTGCAGAAATGCTAGCAAATTGACTAAATCAGTGTCCTGCTTTCAGTTGGGAGAGGGTTAATTTTCTTAGCAGTAGCTGGTAAAATGCTGTGGTTTGAATTTAGTGTGAGAAAAATGTTGATAACACACTCATATTTCAGTTATGTTTATACTAAGACAAAGACTTCAGTTTTTCAGGCCCTGCCAGCAAAAAGGCTGGAGGGGCACAAGAAACTGGAGGGGCCACAGCCAGAATACCTGAGCCAAACCAGGCAAAGGGATATTCTATACCATAGAATGCCATGCTGAGTATATAAACTGGGGGGAATCGACCAGGAGCTGCTGATTGCTGCTAGAGGACTGGATGAGCATCAGTCAGTGAGTGGTGAGCAATTGTATGATGCATCACTTTTACTTTTTTCCTTTTGGATTTTATTCCTCTCTCCATCTCTCTCCTTTTCATTATAATGTTTGTTGTTATTAATATTATGTTTTATTTTATTCAATTATCAAATTGTTCTTATCTTGACCCACAAGTTTTACATTTTTCCTGCTTCTCCTCCCAGTCCTGCTGGGGGGGGAGGGGGGCAGGGGGGCATGAATGAGTGGCTGCCTGGTACTTGGTTGCTGGCTGGGGTTAAACTATGTCAGTCAGCATTGAGTTTCTTATATTTAAAAATATCGCTTTGACCCATTCTCAATTCCATACAAAGACTACTGCCACTCTGGCCATGAAACCTGTAATCAATTGACTGGAAAGAAGCTGAGAGCATATATCTTTCATTAATATGATTCAAAGAAGAAAAGCAGAAAAGCTGTGTGCTACTGTGGCAGCACATGAAGTTTTGTTCTCAGTCACCACTGAGTGAACTCAGGTGCACCAGGTGTTTTCACATTTGTGGTACAGTCCTAAACAGATTTAAGAAGAATATGGTTTAAGGACATTTGTTCACTTCTCAGTTGCCTGTAGTCCTTTTATCTAGGTTTCTGTTTAGTACCTGGTAAGTAAGCTAATGGAAACGAACGATGCATATTTCACTGGACTTGTAACCAGTCTACCTTCTTGGGAATGAAGCGTGCAGATTTTCTGTGCCAGGGCAGCCAGGGCCCATCCCACCCCCCAGCCAGAAGCAGGGCAGCTGGGTGGCACTGGAACAGCCTTGTAACAAGTAATTTGTATTTGCCACAGTAATATTGACCAACAAATATGGCACACACATCCACATGCACAGTTCAGTACTGAACAAGTACTGCTTTAGTACCACATTGCTGTTATCATGTTTTCATATTAATAGTACCTCTTTGTACTGTACAAGTGCCTAACTTTGTACATGCCAAACTTCAGAATTATTATCATTAATCAATATAAACATCACTAGATTTGGAAGAAGCAGAAATATTTCAGAATGAAATACAAAAACTTACGGACTTGTGCAATATGAAGCTGTATCTTAACCGACAGGCTGACTGGAGAGAGATGGATCAGAGGACCATTGCTTTCATTTTTCAGATGTTGAGTCCAAATACTTAAGAGTTTAAGAATCTTTAGGAAGCCAAGGGTGCTGCTAGCTAGGACAAGATATTTCAGGAGTAAACTGGAAGAATTTTCCATTGATTTCTATAAAAATATGTCACAGCTCTTCAAAAATCTTTAAAAGCTCACAATCTAACTTCAGGTGGGATTTAAGTGTCTTTGAAGATTAGAGCCTTGGTGCCTATATGCAGAATTAGGTGCCTCAATATCTATCTAAAGATGTGGTTCTAATTACTATATCTGTAATTCCAGAGTCAGAAATTAAACCGGATTGTCATTCCTATGTTTCAGATGAAAATCCATCTTTTTTTTCACATTTATAATTACAAAGCATTAATTAACTTCTGTCCTAATTCTTGCTCATATAGGTTATATTATGTTTTCTTGACAGCATAATAAATTATGGAATGAAGAAGAGAGAATAAATCAGTACAATTCCACAGCTGTCATGAGAGTGTGAAAGAGCGGAGTGCCAGCATTAGATATACCTTTTGTCAACCCTTTCCCAAGAAAATCCAAGACCTCCATATGTTGTCGATTTGTTAAAGAGTTGAGATCAATTGATTTTATTGGTTTGATTATCTGAATTTATAGAGTTATTTTATAGAATAGAAATATAGGAAGATAAAAATATATGTTGAAGAAAGTTATGATTATTTAGTAAAAGTAGTTGTGAGACCCTTTGTACATTTTGTACTAAGGCCAGAAGAATGGGTTGGAATCATTGTTGAAGCTTAAGTAATAATTTAGGGTTTGAAAGGTTTCTTTGTATCTAACTAGTCTTCTGTATATAGAAAGTATATTGAGATGTCAGAATGTAGGATTAATGGGAACTGGGGAGAGTCGACTGGAACAGCTTGTAGTTACCTGCCAAAAAAACCCGTGAACTTTAGTAAAAGGTAATTCCGGCAGGGGGAGATCGCGACCACCGACTCATATACCACCTACCCAAATCGTACCCCAGACCCATTTCTGGACCTTTCTAAGCTCTACTGCGCAGAATCGGATATAGGAGGAGAATATGTTAATGATTTACGGGAAATATCATGGTTATGTATGAATACTTAATGAATATGTATGAATAAGTTCTATATATGGTGTCTGATTTTGAGACCTGGCGTGTGTTGATCGCGAGAGGACTCGCTCACGCACCCGGCCGTCAATAAAGAAGTGTCTGCTTATCTACATCACATTGGTGTCGATAAGTTCTTCATTCCGAGATTTCGGTAACACATAGACAACCAGGTCTAGAAGGAATAGGACCTACCATTGTCTCCAGTATAAATGAGAGCAGGAAGTGATAGCAATAATGTTGTGTACTGTGGAAGTAATGTTTGGATAGGGCAACTCAGTGAAGTTAGTCTATTAAAACTTTTAACCTTTTTTTTTTTTTTTTTTTAGTTGCAAGGACACAGAGGAACAAAGTAATCTGCTTTGTTTTCTGTTCTTTTTAAACACGTTTACCTTATACAGCATTATTTTTAAAGAAAGGATTTCTAAATAACTGTACTTCACAGTTTCTCTCCCCATCCCCCACCCCACCAGGGACAGAATAAGATATTTTCCTTTGACTAAACAGAATAAAATCAGTGGCCTTTGAATTCTAACTGTATATTTGCTGATTTGCTTTTCCATATGAATTCATGACTTCGAGTGTACCCATTAACTGTGTGACTCTCTCCTGTCATGTTTTTGAAAACAGATGCTACCCTAAGATTCAGTAGAGTACTCCTGACATTCTGACAAAGCCTTTAACATTTTCAAGGCGCTGTTCTTTAAAGTAATTCGAGAAATATGTATTTATCTCATGGACATTAACATTTTTTAAAAGGTAATTAAAATCTTTTCAAAGTATGAAGAACGTAATATGTTCATTTTTTATGTGCAACCAGTCATAAGGTTCTCCTGGGTTGTAGCTGCACAGTAAACTCTATTAGGAACAGGTTAGTGCCAATAATTGTAATACAGCCAGCTACACAGATCCAGAAAGGGTTTGAATAAAAAAACCTGGAAACTAAATTAGAAGTTAGGTGGAAGGAGTGCCTAAATCTAAAATAATTCAAGACTAGATTTAAGACTTGCTTCAGAACTGCAACATGAAGAGCCATAGTAACTACTCACTAGGAGACAGGCCAGCAAGGTCACCTTCGTTCTTCAGCCTGTGTGTGACTCCTTCCTCCAACTTACAGGATCAAGCTAATATTTCCAAAGATCACATATAATCTCATTTGGCAAACTGCCACTTCATGTGTTTTTTCCTCTAGAGGGGAAATATTTGAAACATGCATACTGCTGGGTTTCCCCATATCCCAGCAGAGAATTGTTAACTACTATGAATCCAAATCACAGAGTAGAAAGACCCAAAATAAGTAATTCTGTCTCTAGGATCTATGTGTGTCTCTTACAGATAGTCAGATATTTTGCTGCATCTAGATACTACTGAATAAAGAAATACGTTGGTTTTTCAGGAACAAAGTAATAGGATCTCTTCCCCCTCCACCCCCCAACCCCTCACCCAATCCATCTGCACAATTTGACTACCCTCAAATTCTGCAAAGAGTGAAAGAAAATCAGAGTGAAAGTAGTATATTTGGACTGTGGTAGGATTGCTAAGCGGAAAGTAGAACTGTGTCTTTGCATGCCCGAAGCGATGTGCACTATTCATATGATAATATCCTTGTACCTTATCTTTTTTGACAGTCACATTGAATACTTCACATGTGACGCTATAAACTGAGAACAGATATTGCGTATCAGATGAATTACCTTAATATAACTGAGAACACAGCCCCCCTTCTATAGCTGCAACGTGAATGCTATTTCAGCTATATATTAATATTCTGTTCATGAAATTTAATTAGTAAGAAATACAGCTGGAGAATTATTCATTACGACCAATTGTTACTAATTGTCACCAAGGTTTCTTAATTATTCACTTTTGCTGGAAGCTAATTAGTTTCATGTCTTACTTGCTAGTTAGCAAAGAAATACATTTTCACCTATATATACCAAGAGAGAAAAAGAGAATGATTATTTGGAACCAATTTTTAGTTTTAATGGAAGATATTTGTTTCAGAAATCGCAATATTTTTGCTGGTTAATCAAAACAAAAAGCTTGTGGTGTGTCTTGAGTAGAGAAAAGGGCATACTTATTGAGATATAATAAAAAGTCTATTGTATTTTTCATTTCCTTTTACTTTCGTCTTGAAGATAAACTTTTCTTATGCAAATAATAAAACCTTATCTCCTCTCCCACCTTGAAAGCATTAGTTATTCAAAGAGGAATTGCTATATCAGGGTTTTTTTAGCTCTGTGTTGGATCATGCTGCTGTCTCATTTCACACAGTATTTACCACACTTGATGTTTTCCTAATTTCATTTTCTTTTTACATATGGTTTAGTTCGAGTTAAATTAATAGCTGGTCACTTACATTAGTTCAAAATTTAGCTAATTATTTTAGAACTGTAAATTCAAACAAAATAATCAATTCATTTTGCAGGCTCTTTTTCCATGTTCATATTTCTTTCAGAGTGCATGTACCTTAGCAAATTAACTTAGAGCAATAATTGTTTTTTTTGTGAGAAACCCCTTACAACTTTTGGTTGCTTTTTATTCTTTCTTTGGTCTCAAAGTGGTTTTGGTGCATTTGATCTAAATTCCTTTTGGAGGAAACTTTCTGTATGGGTTCCAGAACCTCCCCCAGCATGTGCCCACACACATCCATTTACCACCAGCTGTCTTTGGGACCCTTAGGAGATCCAAGATCCTTCAGGTGGTTCATATTACAAAAGTGTTCAAGTGTTGCATCTTCCTTTTCCACATCCTTACAAACCTCTATTTCTGTGTCATTCTGACTGTCTAATTGTTCATCTCCGTCTGTTAGCTTTTCTTAAATTTCTTAAAAAAACTGTAATTTACTTTTGACCTTCAACAAGCCCTTCTTCCCCTCCCAGCTCATTCACAGCTTTTATTTTTAGGTCTTTTTCCCTGGTAGATGTGTTCCAGATCCCAGCATAAAGGCAGTACCAGAGAAGAGCAGCTTATGTCTCTGAGCAAATTGCCATATAGAAATAGGATTCCCATTAAAGGACTGAGCATTTCTCATACACAATCACCTCATACCATCTTGAGGAGGCAGACAATCTTCTTTATGCTGCCAGGCATCTTTGGACATTGGACCAGCTTTAGTTCAAATTCAGGATGCTGAAACCAATCCTTTTGAGTCACAATCACCACAAACTCATTTCAGTGATTTCAGTTAAATATTTGGGCAGAAGGATATACCAACAAGAGGCTATAATTTTTCAAACCAAGGCACATATAGGAGAATCTTGTGAGGGAAGACATCATTTTCTGTTAAATCTTGTAGTCTCCATTTGTGGCTCCTATCAACAACTCTTACAGACTTGAACTAAATTCAAAGTATTTTTTGCCCGCCACTCCAGCTGTCAATAGTTTCATGTGTTGCACCTTCAGCCAACACATGTGTTTCCCACCAGGATAAGCATCCACCATTGATATGCATGTCTCTTGGCAGGGACAGATAAGGAGATATATATTAAAATAATGAGTTCCTAATTTGGGGGGAATTACAAAGCATAGCTACTGTGCCTTTAAAAGTACTTTTTCAGGAGCCAGAAGCTGCAGGAGGAATTTTTTATCTGGCTACTCTGCCATAAATTCCCTGTCCATTCCTTAACTCCTTTGAAGGCATGGTCCAAATCAGCTCACTTGCTACCCAGGCAACGTGAGATGATACTAGAGTTATCTTTAGCATGTCGCACAAAGTTGTGTGCTGTAGCTCATATCTGCAGAAGAATAGGTTTCAAAATGTGTGTATCATTACATGTTCATTGATGTTAATTGCTTGTTCTGTAACTGTACCAGACTGTGCTATCACTTTATACTTGATGTGGCTGAAAATGACAAATGTTTCTTAGTGATCATAGTTATCCTCTGTCATACCTAGTACAGCTGTGTTGTGCTCTTTGCAGAAATGAATTAAGAAAAGTACCATGGCCAGATGCGCACCATCACCCAGAAGCTGCATTCATAAACAAATAAATTAAGCAATTATTTCCTTATCATACCCACTGCCATGGGCAGACTAAAAGCAGCCAAGCTGTAAGCAGAAACTAGGGACAATCTCCTTAATTTTTCATTTTAACAGTTGGCAGCTCAGGCTTTAGAAGGTATTTTAGTG
This sequence comes from Falco punctatus, assembly GCF_963210335.1. Lineage (NCBI taxonomy): Eukaryota > Metazoa > Chordata > Aves > Falconiformes > Falconidae > Falco > Falco punctatus. The sequence continues at coordinate 103,957,021 of NC_137581.1, read as the reverse complement.
AAAACAGATGTATGAGAAACTCCATCTAAATTCATCTTGTCTGCGAGAGGCACATAAATGTCAGAAGGTCCAGCAACATGCTACCCAGACTAAGCTTTACTGTTGTACTGGAAAGTATAAACTAATCGAGTTTTAGTCACACAGATGGATACTTAAGAGAAGACAAAGAAACAGTGAGTAGAGGTTAGTTAGGTCTTATTGTTCCCAGAACTCAAGGACACTATTACCTTACATACAGAGAACAGTAATTATTACCCTGAGAGAGCTTGAGTCCACCTGGTATTGCATGAAAGATTGTATAATGCCAAGGATGAAGAACTGTGCTGTTCAGCATTAATTGATACTAGTAGCCTTGTTAACAGTCATGATAATGTGTGCTACAGTCACTCAGATGTAAAGTTTCTAAATATGTCTTGTCAGTTAAAAAAATTAGGTTAACTGTACCCATTTAATAGAAAAACACACACCTGCCACCAAATAAACCATCCCCTATCCAAAAGATTCCTATGTGTCCCTGCCCCTGCTTTGCATTTAGTAGCAACAGCTTCCAAGTGCTCACAGGGGAAACTGTACAGTCACCTCTATCTCTGGATTCATAGTCATTCACCTCTGTTTTCAGACATACTCTGCTTGAGAGGAAAGGATCTCAATATTTATTTCTATGCTGGAAATCCTGTATGATTTTGCCAGATGACAATTAGATCCACGCTGTTCTCAGCTGTTGAAGGGCCCATGTTCCCTAATATAACACATGCCTGACAAGTAAAAATTTGACAGAATATTTCGTATTTTAAAGACTTATGTTTTTCAGATTTACCATTCAAAACACTAGCAAATACATTTTAGCTACAGATTCTATCAGTCTTATCTACTTGCTTTGTTATAGTCAACTACCTGAAAACAAATTTATAGACTGAATAGGTGCATTTAAATTTGGGCTAAATCTGATTTCTTTTCCTTTTATTTCTCTTGCCTAAACACTTACACATTTAAATATCTCCAAACTTCTTAACAAAGTTTCTTGATGACATTATTTACTTTTAGAGCTTCTTAAACTACTTCTTCTAATATCTTTTTTGTTGCATGTTTACATACATAGCTAAAAAAACAAGCACTGAAAACAAAATGAGATGGTAAATACTTATCTTTATTTTTTTCATTTGTATTTACTCAATTTAATGTCTGCAAGGACTGTTTCCAATTTATATTAATTTAATTTGCTCCAATTCTTTTCTCCCTTTCTTCTCTTCTCTGACAGAGGTGAATAACGCATTAGTTCTCAAAGAAATGTCTCTAAACCTTTCACAGTTCTTTCTGTAGTTCTAGCAGATGGGGATCAGTAAAATTTAGACAAGCATGGAGCTGGGCCAAATGTTTGCACAGAAATCAGTCCCTGCTTGAAAATCAATTAAATCATGGTGTTAACATGTGATTCTGAGGCCATGATACATTAACCATAGACTTATACAACTATTCTTCAAGAAAAGAAAAACTGAAAGAACCAGATGAAAATGTTGGCATCACCAGTGAGTAATGGGGAAAAGGTAAAGCGGGGGCAGATTAACAAGAAACACTGATTACTGAAGCATTAAAATTCTATGCTTTCCTTCATGGAGGGGCTCAGAGTATTGTTTAACCCTTACCTAGCACAGACACACATGCATGTTTGAGTGAGGCTTTCTGTAAATGGTTATCCACTTCTCTTTTAATCACAACTGTGATATTTCCATTATTAAATATGGATAAGAGTCTGTAATTGATTAAAAACAAACAAACAAACAAACAAAAAATGACAATATTTTTTTGAAATTTTCTTCTTTCTTGTTTGCAAAAATTTTATTTCTTAATCTCATTTTTAAAGTTTTGCTTTCCAATATTTTAACCATCTGACCAAACTAATGCTGAACTATCTTACAGTCATTCTCAGCCATAGTAACCTACTAAAGAAAGTGTACAAGACTGACTGTCAATGAAGGAAAGCCTTTAAACACAAGAAAGAGTTGTGAAAATATTAGTACTTGTCCTCAGGATTGGTTGGGAGAGGGATTAAATTGTATTTGTTTTCATCAATACGACTAGCCGTTCAATGATGTGAAAATTTATTCATGTGATATGGAGAAATAGTGTGAAATGGGGACAATGGACACCGACTGTGATTGTATATGTCTACTCAGGAATGTGGGTATGGTGACTAGTCATGGGTGTGGTGTCTGGTCACATAGGCACACAGCTCTGAGGAGACAACTACAGTTTTGAGGAGACGCCTGCCCCTCTTCCTCTAACAAAGGGGAGACGGGGAGACACCTGCCCTTCTTTCTCTAACAAAGGGACTATTAAAAAAAGAATGAGAAAAGGATGAGAGATATTCCAAGGCTATCTAGAGGGAGGGAGTGCTAAGTCTCCTTGCTGGAGAAGATGGGATGGTCACAAGAACATGAATCACCTACAAACCTGCAAGACCACCACCTTCCAGGAAACGGACTGATAAGCTAATTAACATACGAAGCGGGGTTTAGGTAATGAATATGTATAGGCGTTAATTGAATATTCATTTGTTTCATTGTATAAATGTGGGATGGTTCGTCACTTCGGGTATGCACGCTAGTGGAGGAGCGATCCCCCGTGCATCTGCGTGCAATAAACATACCTACTTTATAACTTTCGAGTTATAGAGTCTAATTCCACACGTCACAATGAACAGAATTGCATTTTAACAAAATCAGCTTGATTAAAGAAAAACAATGAGGTATTGCACTGCCATCATACCAATTTTTCTGTTGTATAGGAAAAAAAATCACAGGAAAAAAAGCCTAAAAAGAACATTAGTAATTTCTTTGATAACTTCCTTTTGAGATTTCAGTTACAATTTAATAGGAATAGATTGTAAACACAGTACTTGTGAATGCCCCCAAAAAGACTAAGGTCAAGGCATCTGGATAAATGACTCTTACCAGATTCAAGTATATAGCATCCTTAGTAATCCTTATATTTCTACCTGGTTTAAGTCTTCAGTTATACTATTATAGCTTTAGTTTAACAGCACTGAATATACATCATGGTGAAAGTATATGATGTATGTCCTCTTATGAAATTTATTTTCTGTTACAATTAAGGATACAAAAAGGAAGTAAAGTTGTAAGATAGGACTTAGTCATGCCTTTCTGCTTCTCATTCCTGTCAGTGTTTTTAAATTTGAACATCTAATTAAAAACACACCTGAGTAATCTAAAAGCTTTGCATCAGTCTCTTGAAAAGTTTCCCATGCAGCTGCCTTAGCTGTAGAGATTGTTTTATGCATACAGATTCCCAAAATGGGGAATTATATAGCAATTCTGTGAAAAATTCAAGACAGGAAAAAGCGAAGAAAAAATGATGACAAAGAGAAAATAAAAGGATGCTAAATGGCATTCTTGAAAGAAAGCAGTTAAAGCAAATGGGAAAAAAAGAACAAATCTAGAATATATACACATTTTGCAATGGAACTATTAAAGCAACACTTCACTTTTTTTTAATCACTCTTTCCAGTGTTAATTCACTCATTCTCTACTTCTAATCTATTATCTGTCATTTCAATCACATTTTCATTCTCTTTTCCTCATTTTATTCAGTTGAGGGTTTGGTGCTTTTTGTTTAGGGAGAGATGAGTGGTATTTTTACCCTATCTCCTCTGTATTTTACCATATTCTTTCCTACTGTTTTTCCTCTTCCAAATATTTATCTAGATTTAGTAATATTTATTTATCCACATATGAGGTAGGCAGCTAGGAATTACAAGTGAAATTTCAGGTTTAAAAAACTATAATACCACATAAATTACTTTCTCCACCTGGTCATCAGGCTTTTTTTATATTTATCCCTTTTTTGTTTTACCGTGTTCCTCTGATCATTATTATGAGCGGGCCAGGGGATCTGATAAGAAAAGAACAAAAGGTTAATTCTGACCAACATAGGTCTTTTTTACATAAATCATATCTGACCTGCTTGTGTAGAATCTTGCAGTCGTTTTGAACTTAACTGAACTAATAAATAACTAAGCAAAAGACAAAGCTTCTGCATAAAAGAAAGTTCTTTTATGGTTTGGACAACAAAATGGGAGCAGTTCCATTAAAATATTTGCTCATGAGACTCACTTTTTATGTTCTTGCAACAGGTATTAACTGATGAAAAAGTAGCATTTTGACTTTTTAAATTCTGAATTCAAAGGAAGCTCATGAAAAGACAGCCCTACTACCTTCCTCTCTTTTGTTGTCAAACTTACAGGTTAGAATTCTGGTGTTAGGAAAGTTATTGAGAGTTGTCCCATTGGGTTTAATGTGTTATGATTTCACCCATAAGTTTTCTGCAGCTTTATTTCCCACAGTTATATGCCTTTTGTTTCTCTTAAAAAACTTAAGAGACAATCTTGGAAATAAATCCTACCATGGCAGTTTAGGTTTCTGAATCACTGAATATACTCTAGCAAAATCCTTTTCTTAAACATAATCAACTAAGTTTTTTCTAAGCACATTTTTGTGTCTTTCCATGTAACTGTTTTACTTCCTCTATATAGATCGTACATCTGATTTGGCAGTATGGCACTGTTGTCAAAACTCTGTGTGTACTCAGAGACAGCCAAACCACAGTAACCTGTAAAACATAAGATTGGGAGCTTTTATGTCTTGACTTCACGGGAGCTTTAGTCAGCAATGTAATGTAACATCTTAGTACTTGAGATGAAATGCAAAATTCAAGTATAAATATGTGTAGTACATCAACTGTTAAAACAGATGTGGTTGTTATACTAACTAGGTATATAATATTTAAATCAGAACAGAACTAAAGAATAATCTTATTTATTTATTTAAATAGAACTCAGTGAAACTACTTGTCCTTATGTACTTGCTTACCTGCTGTACAAAATGAGTCTCAAAAGTCTACATAATACATGTGGCAGTTTGCCCCTCCCCTCCCCTCCCCTCCCCATCTTTATTTCTGTAACAATGCCTAAGTGATAAACACCAGTGGTGGTGATAATGGATGCATCTGGTAGTGATGGCTGTATCCAACTCAGAGCTGATTCATTCAGGGGTTTGACTTGAGCAACATGATTATCTCACAAAACAGGTAGTAGATGTGGTCTAACAATCAACCCAACTGAATAACACCGGGCATGAGGCAGGAGCCTCACAGCCTGGTGTTGCTTCGTTTTTTTATGAAGAAGGAAGCCAGGAAGACCCGCATAAATCTGTACTGAACCCCTTGCCCTGTGCTGAACCATTGGGCCCTACTGGCCTTCCAGATTTGACAAAGGGCCTTGCTAAAGGGCCAATCAGCACACAATAATTGTCTTAGTCCCACCTCAACAGGAGTATAAACCTGGCATTTACACTATGTTAATTTGTGGCTGAGAACTCCGACCACCGTCCAGGTCAATGGGCCTGAGCCTCTCTCCTCCCCAAGCAGGGACACCTCTTTGGTCAGAATTACACCTCCACCTGTCAGATGTCACCCAGGGGCATATTGTTACCAAAAGCACTGAACTCTTAAGTTACACTTGATTTTTGCAGTAAGTGTATTTATTAACCACAATTCTGAATTTGTTATATCTGTTGCCTTAATAAGCTATCTCTTTTTTTCAACTTTGTGGAACTGCTTCAGTGAAAGTCCTTAAACTGGGTTCTAACAGGCAAATGTTGATTCTGATGAGTGGCTGTATCCCATAGACCTAAACCATTGACCATGTCTGAGACTAGAATTGGATCTAGCCACACCTGGACTCCTCTCTGAGAAGTTTAGAAAGCAAGGGGGTCCTTCCTGAAACTCATGACTCAACAAGAGGGCTTCCCTCCCCACCCCCAGAAACTCATCAGACACATACATATAACATGACAATAGAGAAGTAGGATAATAACAATGAACTACATCAAAGTGAAAGGAAAACAGTTAAATCAATGTCTTTGCTGAATAATTGTTTCTGTTCCACTTTACATTGCTACACACGATCATGAAACATCTTAGATCAAATCTTCATAGACCACAGAAACATAGTGACATAGAGAGCCAACGTCAATATAACCTGTGACTAGAAAAGGTTATCTATATTTAAATGAAATTAAAAAACAAAAAAAACTCCCACACCCTACTAGATTACAGGTTTTGTGGGTGTTTTAGATAGTTATTTTATTTGTCAGTTAGTCAAACAGGGCTGGAAAATGCCATTCCTCCAGACCATCCTTATAAGCAACTAGTAAAGCCAAAACCCTTAATCAGTTTATATTGGGATACCCTCAGGCCTTTTAAAGCAATGAATGGAAGCGACTGATTTAAATCCCAGATCCCTGCTAGTGCAATCCTCTGTGTGCTTCTTGTAGGAAAGCATAGCAAGCAGCTCTGTATGACACTGGCTTTACTCTTATGTGTACTAATTATTTAACAATTATATGTACATTTACATCACATAAGGAATTACTGCCAAACCCACTCTTTAATAAGTTAATGCTATAAAATAATTGATGTCTCCTTTGATCTCTCTGCCCCTCTCTCTGCCATATAAAAATATCCAGTATGGCTTAGCAAATAATCTCCATGTACAGAGAACCCAAGCCACTTAAGAGTTATCCCTTTCTTATACAGTTTAATTTACACATTACTGCAGTGTTTTAAGAGAAAACAGCAGGCTTTTAACTTGCAATCACTTTTCATAGCTACTTAAAATTTCAGATACTTTTAACTTTTGCTGACTTGCTCAGCAGGGGCTCTAATGCTCATTTTGTCCTTGTTCCATTAAGAATTGGGAGCTGCATTAACCCTAAAGCCTAAGCAAGATGATGGTACACAGATATAAAAGTTTAAAAGTCCTCTTTCCCTGGGGTATTAGAGACACAAAATGGTGAAATCCTCCTTGGAAAAAAAACCCATATAAGTAGTAATAACTTCAATACAGAATCTGAAAATAAAACATATTTTTACAACAAAATTAGGTATGACAAGTCTAAGCTTTTTTCTGTGCAATTTATTCACAGGTCATTAAATCCATTAAGTTGATTTTCTCTAGATTTGGTATTATGAATGATTGCCTGCTCCCTCACAAAATGCCTTTTAAACTCATTAAACCCAATATGGTTGCTTTTATGCATGTTTTAATAGTATAGTGCACTTTGCACTTAATTTTGAAACATTTGCAAGTAAAAGTAATTAATTAAATATTCTAAAGTTTAATAAGGCGGTCATTTTTTCTGGGTACATACCTGTCAGTCAAAGGAAATTCAGCATTTCAATGAGTGCACTTAGTAACTGAAGGCTTTTATGAATGTTCATTTATTAATTTACATCTTTGCAATGTTAGGCATCAGAGATGCCTGGAGAACTGGCTTTTGCTGCTATGGAAAGTCAACGGCAAAGCTAAGTGTCTTTCACTGAAGGAGATTAGCAGGAGTAAAAGCCTTTTCCTTTCAATTTACAAAGCACTTCATCCTAAATTCTGAGTGGATAAGTCAATATTTCCTTAGCAAATGCAGCCTGATGTTTTGTGTTATAAATATTCACAGTACACATTGGTCTCTCCATTGATAGGTCTCCATGGCTTTGTCACACTTTCCACAGCAGTTCTTCCTCCAAACAAGCCAGGCCTGCATTTCTTCTAAACTAAGTAATTTGCCAATGATGTAAGCAAAAGTTTGATGAAGTTGCTAATAACTAGCCTAGATGTAGATCTGTAAATAGGACAGGATTTGCACTCATTCAGAAACCTACAGTCCTCTTCTGCCTGTTTCATGGTTTAATCCCAACCAATGACTAAACACTGCAAAGCCACTTGCTTAACTACTTAACACTGTAAACCTAACACTGCAGTCCACCATTAAACCATGTCTCTGAGTGCCATATCTAAACTTTTTTTAAAAGAAAAAGCACTTCCTTCTCAAGTGAGATGGGGAAAGAATCAGAAGGGTAAAAGTGAGAAAACTTGTGGGTTGATACTGATATGGAGAAATAGTGTAAAATGGGGACAATGGACACCGACTGTGATTGTATATGTCTACTCAGGAATGTGGGTATGGTGACTAGTCATGGGTGCAGTGTCTGGTCACATAGGCACACAGCTCTGAGGAGACGACTACAGTTTTGAGGAGATGCCTGCCTTTCTTCCTCTAACAAAGGGGAGATGGGGAGACGCCTGCCCTTCTTTCTCTAACAAAGGGACTATTAAAAAAAGAATGAGAAAAGGATGAGAGATATTCCAAGGCTATCTAGAGGGAGGGAGTGCTAAGTCTCCTTGCTGGAGAAGATTGGATGGTCACAAGGACATGAATCACTGCTCCTTGCTGGAGAAGATCGGATAGTCACAGATGGTCACAAGAACATGAATCACCTACAAACCTGCAAGACCACCACCTTCCAGGAAACGGACTGATAAGCTAATTAACATACGAAGCGGGGTTTAGGTAACGAATATGTATAGGCGTTAATTGAATATTCATTTGTTTCATTGTATAAATGTGAGATGGTTCCTCACTTTGGGTATGCACGCTTGTGGAGGAGCGATCCCCCGTGCATCTGCGCGCAATAAACATACCTACTTTATAACTTTCCAGTTATAGAGTCTAATTCCGCACGTCAATAAGAAATAACACTCGTAGTGATGCCAAAAAGGCACAGAGTAACTGCTCGGAGACAAATTTTGGTTTTAAGCAGCAAAGGTATTTATTTAATGAAATGTTGGGGAGCTAACTGATTTGCACCGGACAAACTAGCTCCAAAGTTTTCAGTGAAAAGTTAGGTATTTTATACAGTTTTCCTGAGAGGTTACACAACATCTTTACATACATACTCATTTGATTTTGACGCCTAATCATTCCGTTCACAATAGGTGGGATCTAGGTGGAGTAGACCTTTCAATTTTCTTTGTTAAACGATTTCCTGACTTGATGGTCTCCCTATCTCCTTCAGGTGTCCACCTTATCTTTTCTAATTATTCAGAGTACATTCCCTTCTCAACACAGAGCATCACCCAGAGCATTGTACCAAACTCATCCCAGCTAATCTTTTTTTGTAAGACCTCGTTCTGTTTCAATAGGGATTTCATGATCCAGTGACCTCTTTCTCATGTCCTCATGCCATGTGATTTTTTCTTCAGAAATGCTAATTATGCCTCAAAGAAAGTCTGGTTCTTTCCCCCATACCTCCTAAAGGAAGTCTGTTAATTTTCCTAGTTAAAACCAGCTAATATGAGTATCCCAAATTTTGAAAGATATATCAATGTTTCTTTCCCACTCTTCTGGCAATTTGGTCCTATTTTCAATTCAGTGTCCAAAACAGAGACACTGTGTTTTACTCAGGGAAAACTTGTGACTATACTGAGAATAAATATTTGGCATTTATTGCTTTAAAACCTTGTTTAGAAATAGGATAAATTTACTTAAGAAGGATAAATATTAACAAATGGAATGACTTAGCTAAGGATAAGGCACATTTTTTTTTCATAATTTTTATTATATTTGGACACCTTTCAAAATGCTAAAGTTCTCTTAGGGCTTAGAATTCTGATATACATAATTTCAAATAGAATTTATTAAAGACACCAGATGATATAATTATGGCGTTCTCTTATAGCTCTCAAAAGAGCTACTGGCCAAATTTATCAGCAGTTTATACCTGTTTATATATGATCATATTTGTGTTTACATAAAGTACACACAAATTTCTGTTGGTGCATTCAAAGAAAAACAATGAAGCTGGTGAATGGTCTAGAGAAGTCTTATGAGAAGCAGGTGAGAGAACTGCGATTGTTTAGTATGGAGAAAATGAGGCTAAAGGGAAACCTTATTGCACTCTACAGCTACCTAAAAGAAGGTTGTAGCGAGGTGGTTGTCAGTCTCTTTACCCAGATAAAAAATATTAGGATGAAAAGGGCCTCAAATGGCACCAGGGGAGGTTTAGATTGCATATGAGGAAAGATTTTCTCACTGAGAGGGTTATCAAGCATTGGAACAGGCTGCCCAAGGAAGTGGTTGAGTCACCATTCCTGGAGGCATTTAAAAAAAGTTTAGATATGGTACTCAGAGACATGGTTTAATGGTGGACTGCAGTGTTAGGTTTACAGTTGGACTTAACAGTCTTAAGGGTCTTTTCCAACAGAAACAAATCTATAATTCTGTGATTCCATATTATAAGTGTATAAGTAACTTCATTCTAAAAATACTGTCTCCCATACAATATTCTGGATGTATTTGCATTGGAGGAGATGAGGTTGAGAAGGAAGAAGAAATCATTAGATCTTAACTTATAAGCAATTAATATTGATCATACAGCTTTTATTGTATATGCATGTATAAACAGCATATTATATATAAATATTATATATAAAACTATATAAATACATATATATTTGTATAATTATATGTATTATTTCCCATGTATAAAAATCTTTGAAAAAAGAAATAAAATCAAGCATTTTTTGAACCTGAAAAGAAGGGCTGATTTTCGTTAATGATTTCACATAATAAATACTTCAGTCAGGGGTTATTTATGTTAAAGTTCATCAAAAGAGAATCTGGAATCAAAGTGTCATCACAGTAGAAGAAATTAAGCAACATAAGTAAGCAAGAAAGTTACCTGAATGCAAAATTTCCAATCTGTAGTGCAGAGAGTACAGATGAATTTGATGTGCAAGCTGAAGCAATCCTCAGGCAGTTGTGTTTTTTTATGTATAGAATTACTATAAATGGTTTTTAAGGTTCATTTTATGCTGGGGTACATCTGAGATATTTCATAGCTACAAAAAAAAATTACTGAAAATACTGAAACACTACAGATCTCATCCCTTTTCTATATCAAGATAAAAGATGCAACATACCACAGAAAAAAGGAACACACAAATTGTTTCATTTTTTAGTGTTTAATCTTGCTCTGCAGAATGTATAAATGTTGTCTGATGTTCATGGTGATTTCCCATTGGCGTAACAAAGACACTTTGGTAAACAGGTGTATTATCTCAAAGGAGTAACACTTTTGAAACAAGATCAACACAACAGAAATACAAAGACCAACTTTTCAAACAGGGATGTCTGTGTATCTGTCAGATATTTACGTATGCTAAAATATATATCTTTCCACATTCAGTTACTTGCCAATTTAAATTACTTTAAAGCAAACACAAATACCTTTCCCTGTATTTCTGGCTCGCAATGTTTCATAACATGAAATTTAGCTGTTAACATTTTTCCATATCAACAAAGGATGGATAACTTTGTTTTTTCTGGACTGTCACTATCAATTAATTCTTTGACAGCAATGTAAACTACCTTCAGAGAATACTGTGTACTTTTTGTTCAAGACACAAATACACAAAGTCACATAGCTAATAACAGTCCAGAATAATCTAACTAGGTAAAACAGGAGTCAAGCAGATGTGGACTAGGACTAAAGGCATCAATTAATCTGTGGAAATAAGAAATCTTGTATTGATCTTTTTATAAGAGTTTGTAGGCTTGATTCTGCCACCATGTAGTTCCTGGAGTCCTGCACAGATGAGGTAGTCCAAAACCTACTAAACTGTTTAGAATGTCTAAGTCCATATGAAAAACAGTATCTACCAAAAAAGACTTACCCACACACCCACCAAGTATAACCAACAGGGGGTTTTGGGTTTTTGGACTTTTTTTGTTGTTGTTGTTGGGTTGGGGTGTGGTGTTTTTTGGGTTTTTTTTGTGGTTTTATTCGTTTTTTGTTTGTGGGGTTTTTTTTTTTTTTTCAAGCTGCCCAGGTAACTTCTTGAAGATGGCTAACACAAGAAAAGTTGTTGGGGACCATGGAGTCTTTCCTGCATACATCCACTGGCCTGCTTTCATGCTGAGGTAATGGTTCACTGGGTCTCAGCTAAACAAAAACTTTTGTTTAGGAGATTCTGAAGTCAGGAGCCAGAGGAACCCTAAATGGGGTCGGTCAAGATTAGAGGGGGAAAAAAGCCCACCATTCTTTAGAGATCATTAAATTATCCAGAAGTCTGAAGATCAGAAACTCAAGGGGTCTATCTGATGAGATGATAACTAAGGCAAAAAGTACAAGCAAGACAAGAGGAAGAAATCAGGAGGGATATTTAGGACTGTGGTTTCATCCAAACAACACACTGAACAGAGGCAAGGGGAGCTTCATAGACATGTTAGAGAAGAGAAACCATCAACAGGATATTCTCAAGTCCCTTCTCAGATGGACAATCCTATCTGCTAGCTGTAGGCATCAAGACCATGGCTTGTGAAGACAATGTCTTCACACATTGTGTGCTCCTAAATAGGTATTACATGGCACCATACAGTGCTCCTGTATTATATGTCAACTGGATGAATGAAGTTATTTATGAAGACATAAAGGGTTCTATGCTGGCAAGGCCTTGGTAGTCAGTGTAGTCCTGCTATCAGGATCAAGCTTGTTCTGGTTTCAGATGAGATGAGGGCAGCTCATGAGTACCTCAAATGATTCTTTCTTCATACATGAAATAGTTTGTGCTCTCTAGCTGGACACTGGAAGTATGGGAAGTGGTAGTTTGAGGGTATTGCTTAGATGAAAAGTGAAGTAGTGATGCCAGAGACCCTGAACCTAGGGCCTAGCTCCACATCTTGAAACTGAACTACCTGAGTTTGTCAACAAAGGAAAGAAGCTTTAGAAACAGCATATAACTAAACAGTATTTCATTTAACGAGAGTCCTAAACTAATAGATGAGTGATCCTGACTCATCAGTTAATGCCAGTGTTGATGGGACAATTTTCATGTGTAAGCTGCTTAGGCTTGCACATACTTAGTTAATTCCAAATGGTGAAAATTTCTGCTATAATACAACATAAAGTTTGAAGCAAAATCATCAGAATGAAAACAAACATCTAATACATTCAGCAATAAGATACCACATAACTATTCTGTGCTTCTCAGAAAGACAAGCAGTGAAAGTAGCACTCAGGATCTATATCCATCTAGCTTCTCAAGAAAGATGTACCAAGAAAGCTACCTGGCTCATAGATAAGATGTTCTTGAAATTGTAAGGTCAGCAGGTTTTCTGAGCTGCTCATCTCCTGTCCAGTCCAGCATACTGAGATTTTCCAAGGTGATACAGACTGTGTGGCACCACTGTCCCACATGTACAGGCTAGAAGCTCTGGGATCTCACAATTTTTTTCTCTAACTAAGGCCAGTTAGCAGTTGTTACCCTATCAGTGCGTACTCTATCATCCCAAATGTGCTGCAGAAGTGTGACTCTAACAGTGGTTACATAGTGTTTGCCTGTTGTCTCTTCTTTTTTTCTAGCTAATACCAAATGTTTCTAGTCAGTCAGAGTTGGGTAGATCTGGATTCTGGACTCATTTATCTGGGCAGTGCTTTGGGGTAACTCTCACCCCCTCACAGCCTGTGTTCAACATAGACGGTGTAGAGTGGCACTTAGGTAAGACATAAGACACCTTGCAGTATTGCAGTACCCACTATATGTCTCCAACAGTGCACCAAAGCAAAGGTACTGTAATGAATTATTTCAGTTTCCATTATATGGGCATGTCTTTCAAAGGAGAAATCCAAATCTGGGAAACAACAGCGCATCAGGAATGGAGCAGAAATTTGCTACCAGTATAATCAGGAAAAAACAAAAGGAATTTTTTTTCTGTGTTTGTCAAGTTTATGCTATTCAGGATTCATGAACATAACCTAGCATTGCAAAAATTGATTACAGAGTCTTTGGTAGTATATCTGCTTGTGTTTTTTTAAGTTAAATGCAAAATTATTTTGTAGTAATTTGACAAGCCTAAGATGTTCCAAAAGAACTTGAAGAAGTACAAGCTACTTTGTGCCAAGTAGTAAAAACACAGTAATACATTCAGCTACATTCTATTTTAATCACCTTTTTGCTCTAATCTTTTCACCTTTTTTTATTCCTATAGACTTTATTAGGAATCCTGAATAAGAAAGGAAAGAATACTGATTCCTGCCCTTTGTAGAAGTCATACCTTTCTTCCTAAAGTTCAGCTTTTCAGCACAGAAAAATTGTGCTATACTTAGTTTCCTGAGGTTGCTGCAAAACTTGCAAAGTTTACTTTTTATTCTACTTATGTATTATAAAAGAGTTCATATTTGTAATAAAAATGCTTAAGTTTTAAATGTATGTGTATGTCTATAAAGATATATATGATACAACATTGCAGAAATGCATATAAAGCTCTGGAATAGATGTCACTTGGCTTTCAACAAATTACTTTCTAAGTATTTGTGCATAGTGCATTAACTACTGTATTTCAGCACTTAGAAGTAAATCAGTTGTTATTATACAGGACCCATTAGTATTGAAATTGTCAGCAAAATGTAACGGCTGTGCATATTCATGGTTATAAAAATATGTTTAGCTATGGAAAAATGGAATTATCAGCATTCATTTGAAATAATTACTATTAACTAATATGATGCCTCATCAATAAAATGTGTAATTGACCTGGTTAAAAGCCAGTATGATTAGAAAATTTCAGACGATTTACAGTCACTCAATAACACTAAGTATTGGGCATAGTTGAAGAAATTAATTGAACTATGAAAGATAGATTGCGATATTGTCAAGTCCTATCTAATAAATAGGATGTGCAATGCAAACCATCCCATGTCAATGAAACCTTTTATATTAAAGAACATCTCAACAAGACTGCCTCTCCAGTGATTTCTTTCTACCTGATCAGGGTACTGAGTAACTGGATTTGTCTCTCACTTAGGACACTCCTGTAAACTCCTACTCAAACTTTGTTGCTACTCATATTTTCAGATGCCAAGGCAACTTGCCAAGATTGCCCATTGGTGGCCAATAGCTCTAATTTTCAGTTTCCCTTCTCTTCCTTGGTAGTAGACCTCCATGCAATCCACTCCTCTTTGGCAGTATGCCACAAGGCACGTCATACAATCCTTCAAAAATTTTCTTATGTTTTTCACCTTTTCTCCATGGATAGTTGATTTTTCATTCTCACTTCTGTCTGTTCTGTTACCTTCTTTTCCTACTGCACAAACATTTGATGTAGAGTTGGGGTTTCTCAGTGCTGCCTGAAACTAGATGGTATGTGGCTCATAAACTGAGTCTGTGGAGGTGGTCAAAAGTCATCTTTATATCTCCTGCATATCCAGTCATCTGGGGATTGTAGAACAGCTTTGAATAATGTTACAAGGATCCATATATGCATATCCATATACACTAAATGAGATTATTAACACAAGTTTATTCACTTAATTTAAATGTTCATTCTTTCTTTTTTGGTATTCCAAACCAATCCTGCTTCCTAAAACAACTATGTGTTCTATGAAAATAATAGTTCCATAGGTAGTTAAATAGTAATGCTTTAAAGGCAATTGAAATTATTCGACAGTTTCCATTACAAACTCTTGTTTTCAAATGATTACAACTATACAAAACATAAAGCACTTCAGCTGATGTTTTCCATTTTAGATGTCCAAGATTTACTTTTTTTTTTAAAAAAAGGCAATATATTCATTCTTTTCAAAACAATATTATATAAAAATGCATTGCTTTGTTCATAGCAATTAATAAATAGACCTTATACACATAATTGGAAATGGTGAGACTTTGTCAATGACATTTGAACTTTACAAGAAGTAGACTTGTTGAGTGCTATTAGAGGCTTGCCTTTCTTTTCTACTAAAAGATGTCTAATTGTACATTCATACATGGCCAGACTTACATTGACACATTTGCAGAAAAAGTTTTAAGTTTGTTTATACCACTAGATATTTATCGAGGTTTACTATGCAACTGCACATTTGCCATCTTCACAAAGCCACTGAACATGAGTGGTTGCAGGTGCTCAACAGGACTTTTACAAGTTTGTTCTGTCTGCCATTCACACAACAGAATCAGTCCATATTTCTCTACATTTACAGTGTAAATAACCTCAGGCTCCAATTACACTAGTATTGGAGATTGATAGTGGCAACTCACTTGGTACATGTCCCAGTCCATGCTGTCTGGACACCAGTTCACTCATATCTGCAGGGATTATCATTGTTTCCCATCTCAATGGACTGGAATGAAGGGAGCTCTAATGCAAATGGTTTGCTGTAGCTTAGAAGTCCCATGGAAAATACAAATTTTGTTCATTAATTCTAATCTGAACATGTGATCTAAGAAACTCTCAGGCCACCTTATTTAGGGAGTTTGTTGTCATATAGTATTACATATATATGTTTCCAGACCATAAACACATACTAATTCCTTATACTTTGTACTTCTACTTCCTGTGCTTTGGCTGCCTATGTTACAGTGCCTGAATTAAAGGAACATGGAAAACAGGAGTAAACTTCATTTCCTACTACAGTGTGAACACTTTTCAAAAGCAGGAAATGGCACCTTCAGTGCAATTCCCTCTATAAATATCATGAGTACCTGTCTGTAACTTTACAGTGAAAAAAAATGCAGGAGACATTAGTTTATATGTTCCAACTCTCCCAAGTTAGATTTTGAAGCTGGGAGCGTGGAAACACACTATTGAATTAAACACTTCTTACAGTTAATGTAACCACAATTAGAAAGTTGAACGCAGGGTAAAGAAACTGATCAGCAGGTGCAAATTTCACTCTTTGTTAGATAAAAAGTATCTTTACAAACCTTTTGTACAGAAGTACAGTCCCATAAATGTGCTTCCTTGCTGCAAGTATAGGCATCACAAGCACGTGCAATTAATGCATTTTTAAAAAAGTACCAATATGTTTAGATTATTTTAGCTAGGACAATATATTGAATCTCAAAAATCCTTTGTATCCCTTACAATAAAGCCTTTCAGTGTCTTAATGTCTTTTTCTATAATGTTTACATTGTTTATATGAATTCAGTCCTGAATCTTCTGTTGAAGTGTAGAGTTTTTACAGTTCTAAAATAGATGCCTGTATTAGTTTGGCAATATGGGACAGAATATGGTTTTCTCATTTTTTTCATAGAACATAGTATAAAGATCGTTTATCTGAGGTAACAAAACATTTTGTAAGTACTCCTTGAGGGAAAGTATTGTACTTAAATGACCATTTTGTTTTCACAAGACAATAATATTAATAATGCCTAATAAATCATCCAAAGCTTCCAAAACTTATTCTTCTAAAGCCATTAAGTACCAATGCTATGATACCCAGTTTTCAGATTGAATTTCTACCATAATCTGTATTTTCCTATTTGCTTGTCACATTTCTTTTCTTTATTGGTGTATTAGCTTCAAAAGTACCAAATTGTCATATTCCTGAACTAAGTCTCCAGACAGCAGAATGTCACATATCAATGCAAAAATCTTTTTTGTTTTATGAGGAAGTTGAATATTTTTGTGCAATCCAATTTTAAAAAGAATCTAGTTATGTAGAAAATAATGCTAAAGATTCACTGAAGAAAAAAAAAAAAGTGCTTAAAGTTGGATTTTATTAATGACCTGTAGTAGGTTGATCCTGATCAACTGGACAGAGGAGAGAAGATATAATGAAAGGATCATGGGTCGAGATAAGGGCAGAGAGATCACTCACCAATTACTGTTGTGGGCAAAACAGACTTGACTTGACTTGGGGAAATTAGTTTAAATCTATTATCAATCAAATCAGAGTAGGGTAATAAGAAATAAACCCAAATCTTAAAAGGCCCTCCCCCCACCCCTTCCTTCTCCTGGGCTTACCTTCACTCCTAATTTTCTCTACCTCCTCCCCACGAGCAGTCCAGGGGGATGGGGAATGGGGGCTGCGGTCAGTTCATCACACATTGCCATTTCTTCCTTCTCAGGCAGAGGATTCCTCACACGCTTCCCCTGCTCCAATGTGAGGTCACTCCCACAGGAGACAGTTCTCCGTGAACTTCTCCAGCGTGAGCCCTTCCTGTGGGCATGTAGTTCTTCTCCAGTGTGGGTCCCTCTCACAGGGTGGCATCCTTCAGGAACAGACTGCTCCAGCATGGGTCCCATGGGGTCACAAGTCCTACCAGCAAACCTGCTCCTGCCTGGGCTTTTCTCTCTCCATGGGTCTACAGCTGCTGCCAGGAACTTGCTCAGCATGGGCTTCCCCCAGGATCACAGCCACCTCCTTTGGGCACATCCACCTGCTCTGGGCTGCAGTCCTTCACAGGCTGCAGGTGGATATCTGCTCCACTGTTCACCTCCATGGGCTGCAGGGGTACAGCCTGCCTCTTCATGAACCCCTCTGCCATGGGGTTCACCATGGGCTGCAGGGGAATCTCTGCCCTGGTGCCTGGAGCACCTCCTCCCCCTCCTTCTTTAATGCCCTTGGTGTCTGCCGAGCTGTTGCTCTCACACAGCCTCACTCTTCTCTCTCACTGCAGTTGCACAGGGTTTTTTCCCCATCGGTCTTAAATATGTTATCCCAGAGGGTCTACTACCATTGCTGATAGGCTCAGCCTTGGCCAGCAGTGGGTCCATCTCGGAGCTGGCTGGCATTGGCTCCATTGAACACGGGGGAAGCTTCTTGCAGCTTCTCACAGAAGCCACCCCTGTAGCCCTCTGCTACCAAAATCTTGCAACGCAAACCTAATACATGATGATAACTCAAATTCAGTTTACTAAATAAGCCACTACTAGTAGTAATTTCAAAAAAATACACTCATAATATCTGAATATTTAAATAACATTATATGATTTATAGTCAGCGTGTGGGTTTTGCTGGTATTTAAAAAAATTGCAACCTTTATTCTGAGAATCTAGACAAATACAAGCATCTATCTGGCATTTACAATATCAAATTAATAAAAATGTTTGATTAGGGGCAATAATGTATGCTAGAGTTAGCTTATGGAATTCTGCCATATGTAGCATGTTGCACCTGCAGATTTCCAATATAAACTGATATTTTTCCCTTCAGTTTTCTTTTCTTTTGCTCCCAAAATGCAAATATCAGGTTTTTGCTCTCACACAGCTATACAGAGAAAAAGGAACTATTGGTTAAAGGATCATTTTCAATATTTGGAGCTTCTTATGGAAGTTTCTGTTTTGACACAGACCCTTTTTCTTTCAGTTTTGACTTTTAGCATATTTGGTCTACTTGCAATACAAGTTGTCATCCTCTGAATTTCAGTACATGATCCATTAAATGTCCTGGTAACAAACCCCCTATCTATTTCTTTATAATCAGTTTCGTCAAATGTTTTTAATGGATTTCAGACTATGCCCTTCATTCAGAGGTAAAAAAATTTGAAAGTACCAACCATACGCAGACAGACTACCACCATAAATAACAGAGTAGTTGTGCAGTAGGTTTTAGACACTTGGATAATTGCATGCAGCTATCAACAAAACACATGTGACATGTAATGACTTAACAAAACAAACAAACAAACAAATAAGAAACTCCACATTATGGGGTTGTTTTGGGGTGAGGTTGTTTTCATAGGAAGACAAGGAAAAGATTTTGGTCATAATTGCTAACTTCTGATTGTAATGCATTATTATAAGTCAAAACTTTTAATTCAAACTAAATATTTTATTCAATTATCCTTTTTTCTTCATGAACAGAATAACCTTCTGTTCAACATAAAAGTTTAAGTTGTCATAGTTTTTTCAAATCTTCTTTTTCCTCTAGATATAAAAGAAGCACCACTATATTAAGACGTTACTAAACTCCCTTATCATCATTATAAGGTATATTCAGCACATCTCATTAATAGTGAACATTTACTGAATAATGACCTTTCCCTTTTTATCTCTGACATGTAATCAGTTGCACTTAAGATGAAGTCAATGTTGACATTATAATTATCTAGTGGCCAAGAAGGAAAATAAATCCCTATTAAAAAACATCAATTAAACTCTCTGATACCAGAGCTTGAGGGGGAAAAAAAAAGTGGGGGATGCCACTTATGAAAATATGAACTTCAGCAATCTAGTTAAGCAAACTGAATAACATAAGGAAGCTCTAATACCTTAGAAAAAGCAAGAGATGTAAAGCTTGGTATTCTCCAGATGACATGGATTTAATCACAAAAACAACAACAACAAAAAAAAGAGAACTAAAGCTGTTGAAAGGAGGTATTCTGTAACTGAAAAAGAGGAAGATAAAGATTCCTCTCAAAACTAAAATGGATATTTCTATGTTGTCTGCTAGACGATGTATTTATCTTCATTTATTTGTTTATATATCTTCTCATGGTTGTCATGGCAAACTTTTAGTGGAAATTATTTAGCACCATGTGGTTGATTTTTTGTCTAACAAAAAAAAAAATAGTGAGGAATACTGATTTCCACTGAAAATTCCAAATCTTCTTCAAGAATTATCGTTGGATTTTTGTTTTTAAATTAATTGATATTTCTCATGGAGACAACAAATAAGGCAAAAATATTTTATGATACTGAAAATATGCTTGAGTTGAGGCAATGAGAGCATGTACTTTAGGGCAGAAGGATTTTCAAAGCCAGAACACCCTATTCAACAGAAACTGGATAAATAGGGCAGAAATACAGTATTCTATATATTCTACTACTGAAAAGGTGGGATTTTCACAATTTTTCAAAACTGATTGGTTAGATTTTCCTTTAAGTTCCCCATATTACCATCTGTGCTTAAATCAAATCTAGCAACTTTATAGTCAAAAAAAGTGTTTAAAAACTTCTGCTGACCTGAAAGCATACACTGTATGTACACAAAGTAATTATACGTAACAATGTATATATGTCTCCCCTCTTTGAGAGGCAGTTAATGAGAATCAAAGGATTCATAAGTTTATTTAACAAGATCATGGCTACACATTATGTTGCTGTCCTTTAAGTACAGAGTGCTATTATAATGATTAATATAAGTGTACACAGTGTTACATGTGGATGTGATTAGTCTGAACTTTTAGCTCACCCACAGCTTCTGTTTAGTTGGCTCATGAAATAGATATTGCACTTAACCTGGTGTCAGAGCATTCAGAAAATATGCTACACTCATTTAGGCAGCCTAATGTCTGTAATACTTCTTTGTATAGACAAAGATAAAATTCAGAGATAGACTTGACAGGGAGTAGCTTAAAAGGTAGGGAGATGCTACTTTAATTGAACAATAATGAGCCATAACTATGGCATGAAAGGACAAAGATGGGCATGCACCCTGTAAAGGAAAAGCATAGGAATAGTGTTTGGTTAAAATACTTCAGTTAAAATAACTGGGAAGAGGCTCGAATGCTGGGAAGATCTGTGAGCCTCCCCCTACACACAGACCTCCCAGACAATTCAGTTGTGCCCAGCCCAGGACTAGTCCATGCCCAGAATGAGCTGTCTGTCCACACAAAAGCAGTTTCTTGGTGCCAGGCCTGATCTGCTCAATTTGCTGTCTGCAGGCTACACATAAACATGCTGTTGGGTGGTGAGCAGCCCTGGCATGGTGTTACAGAGCCCACACAGGAAAAGGTGGAAGTTAAAGCTGGTCACGGGTCATTAAGTCTCCAGAAGATCAGGAGCTAATCAAAGCAATCTAAATGCTATCTAAAGCAATAAATCAGAGCTGGAAAGGTGCTCATAGAGATTTATTCTATTCACTCACAATCCCCAGAAATTAAAATTTCCTTTTCTCATCTAAAAGGTTTAATTGTAAGTCACTATAGATGCCACGAACTGATACCTCTAATAGTACCTATTTACGAATTCCCCAAAATTAGTGATAAATACTAATACGATAAGATACTCTGATGATGTAATTGGACAATAATTCCTTGATGTCAGTGTAATTATTACAATTTAGAACAGCTGAAGATCTGTCTATGAGTATTTTAAATGGAGCCACTGGGATAAGTATAACCCAAACTGTTTATACTTTTTTCTTTTTCCTTTGGTCTACACAGCTAAGCAACCCATTAAAAGTGAATCACTTCACTGAGCAACACCCTATGATTAATAAACAAATGCCTAAGGCCAGAAAGTATTTTTCCACTTCCATCAGCTTCCAAGCCTCTTTGTCTTTGATTGATGCTTAGAAAAAAGTGACCTGAATACTAAGCAAATTGAAAGTGCCACAGTGCCACAGCGTCTGAATTTTTCTGACCTTTTCTCTGTATCCGTACAATGGAGGCTTCTAAGAGGTAGGAGAGAGCTTCAAACCCACTGAAATAAAAAGTAAAACCTGTATTTAAAGTATTTAAAATTTGGGGATGTTTTTGCCATATCTTAATTTTTTTAGAAAGTTTGAGTTGCAGGTAAGTGATAACTTCCTTTCTTCCTTTCAATAAATTTATCTGCTGTCAGCTTTCGTATTCATAGCCACCATTTCTTCTACTATTTTTCACTTTCAAAGACATATTCATATGAGTTCATTCTCTTGTTTTTCAGCATAGCCTGGCCAACAAACTCCCCACATACATACCTCCTTGGAGCGTCCCACAATAGAAATGGTCTAAGATTCTTATTAACTTCAGTTGTCTCCTGGGAAAAATGAAAATCAGTAATGACTGAATGATCTACTTGGCTTACTATTTGTTTCTTTTTTGGTTGTTTTGTTTTTCCTTAGCCAACCTGTCACAGGTAGCTATTATATGGCACATATGAACACTGAATCTGGATGCATCACAGTTCTGTCTAACATAGAACATCTCTGCAATTATATGGGAAGTAGTATGCTTATGTTGGATACAGAAAATGGAGAGCCAAAAATTGATTCAACCACCTAAATCCAGAGATTTCAGTCTGAAATTTTCCCGTAGGCTCTGATTTTAGCACACAAACTGTTCAGGAACAAGATTAATTTAAAACACTCTCTGCTGTCCATGCATTGCACATCACTACTGCACCAGCACAGCACAGGTATTTGTATAGCTGGGTATGAATTTGATTATAGAAAAATGGCAGCTTAAAAATAAAAAAGGATGAAGGAAAAAAGGTCTTTTTGTCTTTTTTGTAGGTGTTTAATTTTTTTCATATAATTTCTCAAATGTTGTTAGCAGTGTGTGGCAAAACACATGAAGAAAGAGCAAGGCAAAGAGATGGGAATGAGCTGTGAAGCCTCTATATAGATAATGCTCCAAACCGAGCATTGTTGCAAAGCATTTAATATTATCAAACATGGCTTCAATTTCCAACTTTAAGTTTTCAAAGATGAAGTCCTAGCGTATAACCACACATACCTGTCTTGAAAAGGCTAAACTGCCTAACATATATCTTTCACCTAAACTATCGAACAATGTTTAAGTTGACATTCCTTTTCTTGCCTCCTCCTTCGTAAGCATTGTTAGGGCATGACTACTAAACCAGGGTTATACAAAATGCTGTTGTTTTCACTGAGGAGGGCTTTGTCAGGAAAAAAAACAATCACCTGAACAAACTACTGGCAAGAGCATAGTAATATTATCTTCTGAAGTACGTTTTTTTATATGCTGTTCTAGATATATTTGTAAAGAATGTAAAAGATGAAAAAGTATCAGTTATGGTTGTTGCAACTGCCTTCTAAGAGTGGTGGGAAGGTTTGTTATGATGTCTTTTCCACAGAGCATCATGGAAGATGGATGAGTCCTGGCAGCAAGAAAGCCATGCCAGCACAGAGCTCATAAGTGCGTACTAAGAAGCATGCGGTGTCCCATGCCGGTATGGATACTCTGCCAACAGCATTGGTACTGCATTGTGTTATATGGGTATGCCAGCATGCTCAGAAGCAGTCTAGACTTTTGACATGATGTTGGATTGTGCAACATAGTCATGCCATCAGTGCTCATTCAGTGCTTTAGAACTGTAGCTCAGCAGTGTATTTTAGCTTTTTTTTTCTCTCTCTCTTTTTTTTTTTTTTTTTTTTTCTTTTCCCTTCTCCCCCCCACCGGTACACAGAACAATTACACTGTAATACATGAAGCAAAAGCAGGGATTCAGCAATGTGCCAGAAAAACTAACCTCTCTTTTTAGCCTGCAGCATGACACGGTCTCTGCCTCTTTTTTAAACATATTCCCAATGCAACTCCTAATACATGTCATGTTAGTGACAGTGTCATTGTAATCATGGTGACCTCTTGAAAACTTTCACTCTAGAAAAGGTATCTCTAGTTAAAATAAAAACTGTCTAGTTTAAAGTCTGCATTTGAACAAAACTTGCATCGTTCTTGAGTGTCATTTTATGAATCTTTTGTACACCCTTGGCTGCGGCTCATAGGCAAACTAAACAACTAAGCAGCTCTTAAACATTCCTTGGGCTAACAGGTATACTTATGAGGAAGGATAATACCTAGCCTTCAAAGAAAGGGAAAATTAACTTTGTTTTACTCTGTAACCTGAAATACACATTTGTATCAAATATTGTGAAAATTTGCATTGGACCTGATTACTTATTAGTGCAGCACCTTCTCCCACCCCCACCCCAGCACAGTTTTTTTGGGTTTTGTTTGTTTGTTTGTTTTTTCTTTTCCCAAAAATATTTAATACAATCCAAAATTAAAACCAGTGGCCACAGAAAAAGAGCAGGTTTCAAATACTTGACTGGTTTTATGACAGGAGACAATCTCTCTTAACTATTTCCCATAAATCAGCGTGAGTAATGTGTCAGAATAAAAACCCTCAAGGATTGCATTTTGATAATTTTTTTATATGTGCCATTGAGGAACTCAGTTTACTATCTTTAAATGTACATCTCTGTGTCAGAGACTTGGTGGAAATTGAGAATAGCTGTCAATTCACCAATTCAAAGGCAGGGAAAGAGATAAGAATTAATTTCTTTCATGAAAAGTTAAAGATTTAAATAGTATTGTTCAGAAGTTCTTGGTTTCAATAAAGACCCGATTTCAGGTGAAGGAAAAGCAGGGTAAAAGCTGTCACTACATGAACACCTATAATGTCCTTTTGGAACATATATAGAATTAATCTAATAGGACTCAGGAATGTATTATCTGGGAAGCCCATGTCACAACCAGGAAACGTTTAAACTGATTTGTTTTCAAAGGTGATGATGAAGTAGAAAACTATTTTGTTTAAAGCTTTCAAAATAGGTTATAGAGTGAGTAGGAGTGTGGTACAGAGCATAGCTGATTATTGATGGAAGGATGAAGATACAGCAATGATATCTCTCTGGACAAACAGCAGTCTTGATAGGAACATGTTTTCTGGGACTAAGTCTTAGTAAAGCCGGTTGTAAAGGAATAAAACTCAGACCCCATTTCTAAATATGCAAAGGATAAATTGGTAACTCATAAGTTGTGATCTAGCCAATTTTCTCCCTCTTCTTTCCATGAAAGAGTACAAAAACAGTGAGAAAACACAAGTCCTTCACAAAGATCATCCTATACAAATTAATTAAAAAGGTAAAGCTCAGGCACTGTTATCTCAAGAGAGAGAAATAGATTTAACCAATGAATACTTAAGATCCATCATAATTCAGTTTTGAATACTTTTATAAAAGCTGAAATCTAGTTAGTTAAAAAAATATTCCTTTTAGCTACACACTGACAGAGTCTGGTAATCATCTCCTAACAAATGCATGCATTAAGACCACAATGGCTCTTACAGTTCATTAGAACAATCTCTTTTACTCAAATTTTCTTCTGTTCCAGCAGCAGGGGGTTTTGTTGCTTTGTTAAAAGATACCACATTTTATTATACAAATTCATCCTTAAGGCTGGCATGATTTTAATGAGGTTTTTTTATAACATATTACAAAGTTTTCCATGTTAGTTAAGTCTCCATCAGGAGGCAGGAGTTCATTTTTTCTAGTCCTTCACAGTTTTAGTCATTTAGCAGACAGTTTATATGCCCCCATTCCTCTGTCTGAAAGAAAAAGAATTTTGGATTTTTTTCTGTTTCTTCCTTTCCCTGTTTTGCTCTTGTCGACCAATAAATGTTACAGAGGAGACATTCACCTTCATTTTTTGTAGACTGCCCATTATGGTGGGACCTGACTGAAACTGGAATCGCTACTATTAGCATACAGGAGTGGTTATTGTTAGCAACATATTAGCAGTGTTACATTTTCATATGTAAGTTTTCTTTTTCCATTTGCGTCATATGTCATTGCTGACATAGTGTTTAGATTTCTACTGCTGACCAAATCTGCACAGCTGAAGTAGATGAGAATAGTTCAGTTTCAGCTATATATTTCAATGATTCCAAAACTGACTTAAGGAGTTTACTCTGCATCTGCATGTGTTATTACAGAACACATTTTTTATTTAATTTAAAAATATTAATAAAATAAATTTATTTTATTAAAATCACATTTAAACTAATTACAAAGGTAGATTTAATAATGCTTTCTCAATCAAGTTTTCATTCTATGGAACCTGGGAGTATATATCTGTGTGTATTTACTGACAGACTAGGAAACACTCTTTTCAGTTCTGCACACACACATACACACCCTTTTTTTAAAAAAATAGTATTTGGGTGAGTACCAGTTTAGTCTCCGTCACATTAATTTTTCCATTACTGGTGTGCAAAATTATGTTTCATTAGCTACAAAGAAATGTCTAGTCAGGAGGCTAAGTAAAATGTTTCCCAAGCTTATTTCAAGCATACTTAATAATTCAATTCTTAAAATTATAAACTCATGTGTTCATGAGGACTCATGTATCATCCCAGATGTTTTTTGGCAAAAATGGCTTACATCATTAAAAAGCTGCTGTTTTGGACCAGCTTGGGATCTGACCTTCAGATTAAAATGCAGGATTTTTGGACAAATATCCAGAACATGGCAGTCACCAGAATGATTGTCCCATAGAAGTAAAAATAGCATTTGGGAATTGTTGAAATGTCCTAATCTTTTTCCTGCTTTTTGTTTTCTTTTTTGTTTCCTGCAGAGCTCTACCACACTCATTTGGGTTCCAGTACTGATACAGTCACCAGCTCTTTTGAGTGCCAACAATGCACAGCATGTGCTTGTGTTCTGCCATATCTAATAACTCCATTTGAAAGGATGGATTCAAACTGAATGTTTATTACATTGGTGTTAAAGCTGTAGTATTCAAGAAACAGAAGTGTTTATATTATAGAAAGGTTTTCATGGTATACAGCGGGCTGGGGTTTTCTACATTGCTTTTTACACTGTGCTGCCTTATACTTGCAAGAGAAGGCATCACAATGCTGTCTCTTAGTTCTTGTGTGGCTGAAGGTGTTTTTACATCAAACCACAAAAGATTGCGGTTTACTTTCCGCTGGAGTACACTAGCTGGTCTATAGTAGAAACAAACAAACAGCACCAGTCTTTCCCTAGCCATCTTTTATTTTCCTCAGCCACTCTTTTAAAGTAAAAAACCAAAAAATAGCATCACCCCTTCACCCACAGAAAATCTGCTCAAAAGATCTGGATACCCTAATATACTTCTCCAAGTAGGGAGTTGAATTTTGGCTGTCTGTATGGACCTGATGAATTCCACATTTCTGTTCCCTCTTACCTTGATAAGTAAAAGACCAGACAGGCTCTAGTTAATTATAGATAGCAAGATATGTAAAACCTGTAAGGCAAAGAAAGCAGTCTAACAGCACGATATATTTAGATCAATATTCTTAGGTGAGATTGCAGAGGCTATTGTTCTCCAGATACAGAGTTCTGGAAATTTTAACTAAGATGCGTACAGGTATGATATAATTTGCACATAAAGAGTCTGAAGTAAAAAAAATCCAAACAAACAAGCAAACAAAAAGGTGTATCAGACAAAACAAGCAAATAATTTACATTGAGGAAGATCTATATATTGAAGATTTATATTAGTGTATTTGGCTGCTATATTGGAGGTATATAGTTCTAATTGTAGCAAAAATTATGCTTGTGTTCATCCTATACTTAAGACAGTAAGTAGCAACTCTTGTCCATATGGTTCTCCTTTTTAATATGGTTCTTTGTAGTACATTTGAAAAGTATCCAGCATCTGTTTATATACAGAGTAATTACAGCATTATCTGAAAGACTGCTCCTACCTCCTTTCACAGCTCACTTTTCCACTGAAGCTAAATCCATCTCTGTGAGACTAATCAATACTGGAAAGATTTATGGTATTACTGTAGCTCACAACAGAGAACAACTTAAAGCCCTGTGTTATAATTCAGAATATACCTATCAGCTAGGATAGAGAGCTAAAACTCTTCTCACTTTAATAAAAGATAAACAGATCTTTTTTAAAAGGTATCACAATATATAACACAGACATCCTCATTAGTATTATGAGAAGGATTAATAAATTCATTTACTAGGGTATACTGATCTTTACTGCTGAAAAACTAGTCTTTGAAAATACTAGGAAGTACAAGAGAAGAAAGTGCTTCAACTAATCTCTTTTCTGAGACCATGCAAATACCCTGTTATGAGTTCCTTGGCATTTTTTCCTTGGATTAAATGACCTTAATTCTCATTTTATATCTAACATGGGCAATTTTTATTTTATGTTTAACATGGGCACAAACAAAAAACAATAAACTTGACAGATCTTCCTGTACTTTGAGGTTCAAGCCTGTTAGATGCAAAATGGCTCAGAGAGAGAGAACTGAAGCTGTTACCTTTAATGTGCGCTGAAATTGGAAAACAGCAAAAATGAAAGGATAGCTATGAAATTTGTATTACAGTTAAGCATATTCCTCATAACTTCATATAGACATCAAAATTTTGTAGGAGGGGAAAAACAACCACAAAGTTTTGTAAGGTTTGCAGGTCTGGTATTGCTTTGAGGATTTGTTTGTTTGTTTGTTCCTGTTTTGTATTTTGGCTTGGTTTGTTTTTTTTTAAATACATATATACCCTATTGAAAGTGAGCTCTGCGAAGACCAGACTGTATAGTCCTGCCTCCTGATATCATAGATCATCACTTCATGTAATAACATTCTTAACTGGCTCACCTGAAAGCTCCAGTCTAAAATAGTATTTGTTCCAATCCTGTGCTACTTTTTACTTGCACTTCTTCAAAGCCCCTAGTGAAGTTACATTGCCCCAGTGCCTCAAGGCAAAGATGTGTGGCAGGAATATCAACAGCCAGCACGTGCAGACACCATCAGTCATGAAATGACAGCATGAAGAGTTGAGCCTAAGCTCTCTTCAGAACTGGCAAATGAATTACACTGCTTGAAAGGACAGGACAGGACAAAACCAGTGGTTTTCTATGGGAGGGAAAAAAAAAGATTTGTAGAAATGCCAAGGTAGATGGCATTAGGATGAGTAAAATAGATAGCTTCATTTGCTGTGAGATAAGGCCAATGACAGATCTAAGGAGGTCCTAAGGTTGATAGGGGTGAGGCCTGAAATCCTCAACTATCAGAAGCATATCCAGAGGGCTAAAATGACCTTTTTTTGTGCAGAAATCAGACTTCTATAGACAGGCTTTTTTTCCTTGCTCCATTAGAGAACATATATATTTTGAAAGTGCTGATAAAAAGAAGACCACCAGCCTTTGAAACTTGGTGTTCTGAGTACTTTACTGGATTAACTAGCAAAATTATGTCAAAAGTTGATCAGTATATAGGCAAGCAGTTTTTCCCAAGTCAGTAAAGAGACAACATAAATAATTTCTTGTTCATTTAACAGATTTGTAAAAGTTCCTTTTCCAAACTAATCAAGTTGAAGATGGGAAGCCACCAGGCAGCCCATGAGTACACAGTACCACTGAATGGTGAAGAACACCAAGGCTGTACCTGCTGAGGCATTAGGTGCAGTAGGAAGGAGAGGCTGGCTTATTATATGTGATTGTCTCCCTACAGCATCTGTGAGGGAGAGGGAAAAGAGGAC
The DNA here is from genome assembly GCF_963210335.1 of Falco punctatus. Taxonomy (NCBI): domain Eukaryota; kingdom Metazoa; phylum Chordata; class Aves; order Falconiformes; family Falconidae; genus Falco; species Falco punctatus. The sequence goes on along the minus strand of NC_137581.1, from coordinate 103,927,390 downwards.
TCTAACTGTGAAGCTGTTCCAGAGTTTTTCTCACGGATTTCAACTCTGAATACATCAATAGCCAATGTATACCCATTTGGTTTTTTGCCTTTTGTCTTTTATGAGATGCAACCCATTTCTTCTTGTGTTAATCCTTCAGTCTAACACATGAGCTATGCCTTACACATCTTCATGTTACTAGGCTTAACATGCAAAACAACTCATAAAAGCCAATACAGCAAAGGTCCTTAATGCATTTCCAAGCATTTCAAATTTGTCATGGGCTCCCAAGGAAACAATGTTCTGAAACTGTCAGGGCTGGGGTAGCCACGGTGCTGATGCCTTGGAAAGCCAAGGTGTGCTTTGCCTGTGGCTGCTGGGCAGCTCTGCTTTTACATTATAGACGCACCACAGACACCTCTCATAAGGTAATGACTCCATCTCTTCTGCTGTTCCTAGTAGGTGTTTTATAATACTTCAAGAGAAAACAAAATCTATTAGAGTTCATTGTTTCCACTGTGCAATACATGCTTTGAAACAGATGGACTGTAAGAATGAAATTTTTAAGACAAGTCCAAAATTTTAGATGTACAAATTTAATGTCTCTTTTGAATGCATAAGACAATAAATTTGCAAGTAAAATTTAATGGTATACTTTTTATCATTTTGTATTTTACTTACACTTTTCCATACTTATGCACAGATAAATTATTTCCAGAACCGCTGGGCTTATTTGCATTCTTACAGTCCTGTGGAAACTGATGCATGGACTTCCTCATTTGGCGTGCTGTTACCTGAGGCGGGTAACTGGTCCAATCCATGGAAGTCACTACATAGTACTGAACCTTCTTTGTTTCTGTTTTCTAAAGTAACACAAAAGCATGTCAGTATTTGACAAGGAGCACTTCTGACATAACCCCCGCTATTCTCTGGAGCTGGCTTTTTTTTCTGTGAAAGATTCACACAGCTCATGTACACATCTATTAAATTTTTATGTGCCTCCCAGATCATGTTTGCCTTCACATCTAAGAGCTTGAAGACTTAAATTCTCTTTTAAGCACTGAAGATGTCAATTCAGAATCTCATCCTACACTTCTAGAAGTTAGGCTCTTCAAGATCTGATTATATACTGATGGAAGAGAAATTTCTTATTTACCAGACACCTGTACAGGAAGCAAGACATTCCAAAAGTAGGAGGGGCAACTGCTGAATGACAAAATGGATTTGATTAAGAAACAATGAAATGAAATCCAGTAATATACCTCTGAAATCAGAAATATCAAACTTATTGCACAAGACCAGATTTACAATGTATCTAAAGAAAATAAAAAGTCGTCTTCTTTGGTATTTGTATGCCATGATCAGTTTTACAGTAGGTGATAAATAGAAGCATACACTGCATGTTATACCGAGTATAGAAAACAAATTACCTTAAGTCTCCCAATGAACTGCAGATTACTCTAATTTATTAATTGTATAAATCACCAGTGTTTTGACTAGCTCTACTTCTATAAACATTTTAGATAGCATGATGGGTCCAGAGTTGGTCGTTTTTGAATGATCTACTGCTATGCTCATTTAGACAGGATATATTTTCTAATATTTTGTGAATATCTGAAAACTAAAAAAAAAAATAATAATAAAAAATTTTCTTAAAAATAATAGGATATAGGTTGCAGGAAGAATTTTGTTGCTCGCAGTTTAGAAAACTTGTTCCACTACCCTTGTCCTTTCTAAAAGCATTCAACTAAAGATGATGCAGCTTTTGTCTCTTCAAAGTGATGTCTCTGAAGAGAAAAAGAAATCTGTTCAAAAGCATGTTTTAAAGATATCCTATGTGGTTTTGATGTTAACCACATTCCATACAGGTAACTGTAACATTATCAGCATTTGGCTCTGTGCAGCATGTAAACTTGATTTACCTTGCTTTTACAACTTTCTATATGTAACTTCAGTTCTTTTATGTATATATAAACTTCATTTCTTGTATGTATATATAATCCCTCCTTGTGGGTTTATTTTATTTACTTACAAAGCCATACTTTTATTATTCTTACACTTCATGTGCTGTTTTTGATATTTACATTATGTAGTTGGATATCACAGTACTAGTTAATCTGTGCTTTTAGTAGAAAAAATATACCAACAATTATTGTATACAGTATTTGTAGCATATTGTAACTTACATTCTTGTCATGATTTTGTCACTTGCAATTCAGAGGAGTTTTGTGGTTCTTTTTGCTACTTCTACAGTACTGACTGGTTCTTTGCTACTGTTTGCAGTGATTCCCAGCATGCCTATCACCTTCCTCTATTGCTTTTTCCCACAATAGGGATTACATATTATAGCTACTTTTCTGGGTTTTTTTCCCAACATCGTAGACATATCTGCAAAACTTCAATATTACTGTACAAATACTGTAAAGGTACAGATGTATACTCCCATTCTGGTATAAAAATGAGTTTAGCTTTTTATCTTCTGGTCCCAGAATATAACTTTTTTAGAAATACCTTTATTTATAACTAACAATGATTTACAGAAAATAAGCAGAAAAAAACCCCACCCTTTCTTCAAAACAAGAATGTTTCCAGAGCAGCTGAACCATATATATATTTCTGAATATTTACGTAACTCAAGATGATAGACACCAAAAAAAAACCCATCCATGCATCTACAGGTTAATCAAAATCCACTTGTCAGCCAAGCCACAGTGAATGGCTCTTCATGCATTTTTAGCTTATTCCTGTAATTAAATATTTTAGTTTAATCCACCTATGGTGCTTTCGTACTTCTCACCCACAGGTTTAAACTAATTCCTACACAGTTCATTTGAGCCACAGGAGTTTCATTGTTTTAATCAGTATTCTGTCTCCTTAAAAAACTGAAGAGGTAAAGCTGGTCTTCAGTTAGATCTCCCCATTAGACTTGGGCTTAATATGAGAAAAGAAAACGACTAGTGCAACAGAGAGCTGAGCTTTGTGCAATGCCAGTGAGATCTGACTGGGACAAAGGAAAAGGTTCCTTAAATGTAACAGAAATTTAAGCTTCACTGGTAGGAGTTCATCTTTCTAAAATAGAAAATGTCTAGGAAGCTACTGAAGATGAACAAAGTAAAGGCAAGAGAGAGCATCTTCCAGAAAGTGCATATTACATAGCTCAAGAACTGAGACACTGAGATTTGAAGATCTCAAAAATTTCCAAGATAGAACTTCAAAAAATAGGTGAGTAGTAGATCCCAAACAGCCTGGAAATAGTCAGATCAAAAGATGCTTTTCTTAAAGAGAAAAAATGTGATATGGGAAAAACTGACTTTAGAACTAAGATGGACTTTCACTTTTGAAAGGATAAAAAGAAAAATAAACTCCACGCAAGAGGAGAACCAGTGCATGACTTCAAACTTCCTGTCCTTGAAGACAGGACAAAGGTAGCAGATGCACAGGCAAAGCTCTTCCAAAAAGGAAGTGTCCTCCAGAAAACCAATCTACTACTACACAGTGTCCGTTTTTCTCCGTTGTCTAAAGTATTTGTCCAGTCTCCAAGCAATGAAAGGGATTGTTAGAATTCATACTTGCTTTGCCTTGTAGTGGCTTGAATGCTAGGTTTTGAAAGGAAACAGGGTTAATAACTAGTGCATATGCTACACACACAGCATAGCGTACATGTGTGGATACCTGCATACTGTTTTGCTCCTTTTTGTACAGTAGTAATATTATAGAGCTAAATGGCTTTTAAAACAAAATATGTAACATTATTCATAAAAATGATTTAAAAAAGTGCCGTACTATTGAAGGCCAACCTACTGCATGAATCTTAAGCTTAGTAATTAGGGACTAATCTTTTCAAGATCCCAAGCATCCATAGTAACTGTATGGAGGCTTTCTTATATCTAGGCTGGTTTACTAAGAGTAAAGTTTACTAGAAATAGAACATCTCTTATGACCTTTATCATGGCAGTTTTTAAAGTAAATTAAAAAGCACTTGAAGTCACTTTTAGCATGTTTCTATTCACACTATATAGTTTTAAAACAATGTCTTCTATTTTAGCCTATTAAACATGAAATTGATTTTTAGGTGAAAGTGCAAGTGTTATTTCAGTTAAGTTTATTTGCCCATTGGTATTAGTTTGTAGTTTTTGCAGACCACATCATTTGAAATTGTACAATCTTTGTAAAGAAATATGAACATTCAAAGCTTATTATCATCTCCTTTGTATTTCTTAATCACATTCTCTGGTGTATGACATCATATGGATAGAAAGGGGTTTTGAAGGTACTCCCCTCGTAAATAATTTTATGAGGAAATGAGCACATGTAAATCTGAGTTCTTGGAAATACAGTGGGGCAAATTCATTGCTGAATCAGATTCCCTGTTATCTACTAAGACAGTAATTCCACAGATAACCATGTATTGTTTTCTTTCCTCATAGGTGCTATGCCTGTAAATATGACATTTCAAAGGGCTGTACTACAAAAATAAGAGATAAGATTTTGCTGGCAAGATTATCCTTACCTCTTTCTAGATGCAGACTGGAATGAGGCAAGGACAATCTCATGAGAAATTCTTCCTCAGGAAGCCTGCAGTTCACAAATGAGCCAGCCTTTCTGTGTCCAGTGAGGCATCATATCCATTACTATCCAATACCACGGCAAGCAAAACAGCTCTGAAATGCAGACCAGTTGCAGCTCATTCTTTTACCGAGTCCTTAAGTTCAGTACTGGCAAGGTATAACCCAAAAATAAAAATTAATAAATTTCACATCTGTGAATAATCATTATTTCTGTACATGGAAACTATGCTGGAAGCTGTTAATTCTGGTTCAGTTCTACTGAAAAAATAACAGTCAATTCACATGGATTTTTGTTCTTGCTTCTCTCCAGCACAGCCCTGATTCCAGGGTTTATACTGCCACAGACAGCTCGAGTTGTCACTCCCATCTGCAACTCTCAAGAAGGCACATCTTAGATAGCTAAGTGGAGGAGATGAAGTAACTGCAAAAAGGCTCAGGAATACACGTTTCTGATCTGACCTTAATAGGTTGTTTCTGCTCGTCTGTGAACTGCTCAGTCTCAAACATGGAAATGATGGCAAAAAAGGAAGCTGAGGGGATGAGAAGTCTCATGCCCTCTTACCTTGCTTCTAGATAAGTTCTTATTAAAAGAGAATGTAGTTTTCTGTACTTGATGAGTCACTTATATGCCTTATTAGTTGGCAGGTATACTCAAGCCATTGATGGGTACAGTGGGTTTTGGTTTTTTTCCAAGCACCTGGAGAATAGCTCTATTCTGTACAAATAACCACATAGATATGGAAATGGAGATACTTGCTATTCATAAATACTTATTCTCATTTCAAATGTGGCAGCAAATTGCCAACCATAAACAAGACCACATGATTTTGACACATCAAACACAAAAGAAATGAAGTAATAATGAATAAACAGACAATCTGTATTCAAAAGTAGGTTAGTTTCAAGCTTTTATGAACAGTAGTTACATTCATAGGAATCAGTCTGATCAGAAAAAGAAAAGTGGATGAAATTGGCCAAAAAATATTTCTTCCAAATACCTTAGCTAGATCTAGTTTACAGAAAAGATTGAGCTAGTATTTGTTAAAACTTTGATTCTATTAGCTGAAAAATATTTCATATCCCTTAAATTTGACTTGCTGACTTCTAAGAACTGCAACTACCTCTGAGAGAGCTTACTATTTTCCCCATAATTTGATTAATTATAATAATCCTTAAAATCTTGACTCTATCATAGAACTATGAAAGCAATTTCAAATCCATACTTCTGCTGAAGTGGCTATACAATTATTTTCTTTGCTTTCTTTAGTACAGTATGCAAAAAAATCTTCACTACTATTTATTTGATATGAATTGTACATCTAGTTCAAACTATTAATTTTCTGAAATATAGAAGACATGCATTATAAATCATTCTTTGAAACAGTATCCTTTTCTGAGCCTTCTTTCATCATTTTACCTCCTGCATTATTTTTCCTTTTTAATTCACAAACAATGAATATTTTGAATACTTGGTGTAGTTTTTTTAAAATACAGATATAACCCTATATATCCATAAGCCAGTTTATGAGCTCATCTGATTAAGAATAACTTCTCAGTGGTAAATTAATTTGTAGTTTGTCATATTGCTCTATACACTTTGTAACTATTCAAAACAAATTGATCATTAAAAGATAGATATATTTTTTTCCCCAAATGCTCAAGCAATTTTCATGCAATAGATGAGAACATCTTTCTGGGCTGCAGCCTGAGGCTTTGTGCCCTGTGGCTTTTTTATGGTGCCTTATGGCATAAATACAATAATATAAATCAGATAACCTTTCTGTCAGACTTACTATTATATGCACAGTAAAACCTGGAGTTAAAAGAGTCACTGAAGTTCTTAACATGCAAAAGTATTGAGCAAGATGTTAGGAGGCCTAGACCACATGCCTGCTGCGTGATGGTTGAGAGTGCTGGGTTTGGTAGTGCAGCAAAGAGGTTAAAGGCTGATTTAAGGACAGCCTACAACCACTTGAAGGGGATCACAGAGCTGATGAAACCAAATATTTCTTCATAGTGACACCTCATATAGCAAGGGGAAATGGCCACAAATTGAAATGGGAGAGGCACAGCTGGGATTAGACAAAGCTTCTTCACTGGGAGGATGGTGCTGCAATGAAACAGGTTACATCAAAAGACTAAGGAATCTTCATCCTTGGTGTTTTCCACACTCAATAAGACAAATGTGGCCACAAAAGTTGCTGACCCAATCTAGTGTTGGCAATAGTTTTTCTTTGGACAGGAAGTTCCACTAAATGGCTGCTAGAAAACCCTTCCAACCAGTGCTTCTGTGATTATGACTTTCCAAGGTCACCTGCCAAAAGAAGATGGCTAAACTGCAACATACTTTAGCTAAATCTTCTAATGAAACGTGTTTTACTGTAGCTTCTGTATTTCAGGGATGCTAGAGGATAGAGTCATGAGAGCTAGTTACACCATATTGAGGACGAATTCCTTGTATCAGGTAAATTTGCAGCTGTAGAATCATAACAACACTTTTAATTAATGCACAGCAAGACCAGAACAGTCTCCAGTATCTCATGGAAAAAGCTTCAGATACAAAATAGATTAACATATTTTAAATGTGCTTGTTAATGTAGAAGAATAGTGGCTTATAAATTCAAATACTTAAACAGATAGTGTCAAGGAATTTCAGTAATATTTCAAAGCCTAGTGTAAACTTAAGTGCACATAACTACTTAACTTGTTTCTCTCATACTTTAATGATTTCTTTTTCCTTTAACTATTTCTTTTTCTCCCCAAGCTAAATGTAAAGGGTCAGAGGTTTTTATGAAATTTTACCAAATGAGTGTTCATTTATAGGCAAAGAACTTATACATTGGTGTATTTTCTTATTTCAGTTTAATATCAGGCGTTGCACTGCAGTGAAGCAGTTAAGAAATTTCTCTATGCCTGACTTTAAGCTAAATTTTGATATACAACATTTACTGTGAGTGAAATCCACCATGCATATTTCTATTTATAAATTCTTGGCAGTGCTTGTTAGCTTGTGAAACCTCAGTGTGATTGTCTGCAGGAAATGGATGTGATTTCTCTTTAAACTAGCATGAAGCATACAGTATCTGAATCATCTGAGTCCTGAACTGCCAGGTGTGTTTTCTTTTTTTCTTTTCCTGAACATAGTAAAGTCCCTCCAGAATGTTCTAAATCAACATAATGTTGAACTACCTTAGCACATGAATTTACAAATATATAGGCATGTCCCTGTTGAGACATGTCTCTAACATTTTAACGTGGGGCATCTGCTAGCTATCAAGGTATTCTGACTAAGAGTGGGATATATTTTACCGTCTCCTGTGTCTATCATTTAAACTAAGCGTGTAGATGGAACAGTCTAATTCAGTAAAAAAATGCATTCTCCTTTAAAGAAATCTATCAAGCTTAATGTGGCAGATGTGCAAGAAGGCATAAAATAATATCTGGAGAATGACATTTTTCAAGATTACAGACATCTTCATAAGAAATTCTTTAAAATGTCTCTAAAAGAATGCTGGATATTGTTGGTGTCTCACCTGACAAAAATAATTCCTTTCCATTGTGGAAAAATAGATTATTCATTTTTCAATGGCTGCTGGACAGAGCTCTAGCCAGCTCTCAGTGAAAATATGTTGAAGTCAAAATGAACACTTATTGAGAAGAGAATCAGTCTCTGCTGGTGTGTCATTCTGCCATACTTCATGGAACAGTGTAGGGAGCAGTTCCAGACATTCCTTACAGTGTTTCAAACTGTAGAAGCTATTACAAAAATAACAAAAAAAAAAAAAATCTATTCTCTGGATCATGTGAAAGGTGAGATTCTGAAGGGAAAAAAAACCTTTTGTCAGAGTCTTGCTGGGTAGGTTGCAAATGTTCAAATTCATAATGTACACATGGCTACTCAAAGTCACAGGGAGAAAATATGAATAGGTCAGAAAACAGAAAAATGGAGAAGAAATCATAAGGAGGAAATAGAATAGTCTGGAATCAGTTCTTGGAATGACTGCTGAGATTTTCAGGAAAAAGTTATCCTGAAAAAAACAAACAAACAAGCAAAACCCCCAAAGTGAGCTACAGATAGCTGCCAGGCATAGAAGGGAGGTGTTACAAATAAAATAGTTTAAATAAATGTGTTGGGGTTACTTAAATAAAAACTCTAGAATAACTGTGCAATACAATATTTAGATTAACATACATATCAGGAAAAAAAATATTTGATTAACATTTACTGAATGTTAAAAAATTCTTCCATAATTAAGCCAAAAATCAGTGTACCCAATCCTATACTTTGGTGATGTCCTGGTTTCAGCTGGGATAGGGTTAATTTTCTTCTTAGTAGTTAGTACAGTGCTGTATTTTGGCTATGATTTGAGAACAATGATGATAGGACACTGATGGTTTTAGTTGTTGCTGGGTGATGTTTATACTAAATCAAGGACTTTTCAGTTCCTTGGACCCTGCCAACCAGAGGGCTGGAGGAACAGGGGAAATTGGGAGGGAGAAGCTGCAGCCCTTGGAGAGGAGTCCACGCTGGAGCATTCTTGGAGAACTACAGGTCCTGGGAAGGACCCATGATGGAACAGGTTTATCCTGAAGGAGTGCAGCCTGTGGAAGGATCCTTTCAGGAGCAGGGGAAAGGTGTAAAAAGGAAGGAGTGGCAGAGAGGAACTGACATGGACTGACGATGACAATCCCTAATTTTCCCCATTGCCCTGCACGGCTCAGGGCAGAGTGAAGAGGTACAGGAATCAGGGATGAAACAGTGAAGTTGAGCCTCAGAAAAGAGGGTGTGGTGTGGTGGGAAGGGGCAGGTGGTTTCAAATTTGTATTAGTTCCTCACCATGATACTCTATTTTAAATTGGCAAAATAGAAATTAATTTCCCTAAATCAAGTCTGATTTGCCTGTGATGGTAATAGGCAAGAGATCTCCCCATCTTTAACTCGATTCACAGGTTTTTCATCTTATTTTCTCCCCATCCTGAGGAGGAGTAGCGAGAGAAAGGATGGGTGGGCATCTGGCCAAGGTGAAATCCACCACACTTTTTAAAGAAAAGACTGGAAAAATACTTCTCAGAAATCATTATCCCTTAACATGGAAAAGATGATGAATATTACAAAGAAAGATTTTTGACATTTTAAGATAAGGTTCCAAATTACTGTGTTTTTTTCTCAAACTAAAGGTTAAACAAAGTAAACTCAGCAGGTGTTCCTAGAGGGCAAAAATATACCAGGTACACTTCATACCATCCCGTGCTTAGACTAGATATTAAATGAAGACTGCTGAAGTTTCAGCCTTATTAGAACATCTTATATCTTTAACAAGACTTGTTTAGATGTTCAAAAACTAAATTTAGAAACAACTTTAAACTGAAGTGTCAAATAAATCATGCCATTGTCGCTCACTGTATTGCACAGGTTTACTACCTGTCACATTCAGAGTCTGACAAGTGGCTGGGGAAGAGGGGAGGCAGCCCTCCTTTTGAGTCACAAGGTTTGGAAAGGACCCCCTTGCTTTCCAAACTCCTTCTCAGAGAGCATCCCAGGTGCAACCTGGATTCAATCTTGTTTCAGACTTGTTCAACAGGTTTAAATCTAAAGGACTCTATGTACAGCTACTCATCAGAATTAACATTTGCCTGTCAGAACCCAGTTTAAGGACTTTCACTGAAGCAGTTCCACAAAGTTGAAAAAAAGAGATGGTTTATTAAGGCAACAGATAAAACGAGTTCAGAATTGTGGTTAATAAATACACTTACTGCAAAAATCAAGCGTAACTTAAGAGTTCAGTGCTTTTGGTAACAATACCTCCCTGGGTGACATCTGACATAGTTGGAGGTGCAATTCTGACCAAAGAGGTGTCCCTGCTTGGGGAGGAGAGAGGCTGAGGTCCATCGACCTGGACGGTGGTCGGAGTTCTCAGCCACAAATGTCTAAATGCCAGGTTTATACTCTTTATGTTTATAGTCAGTATAAATTTATATTTATAGAGTATATATTTATACTCAGATATATACAGATTATACATGTTGAGGTGGGACTAAGTCAGTTCCTGTGTGCTGATCAGCCCTTAACAAGGCATCAGTTCTAGAAGGTCACTGGGACCCGATGGTTCAGTGCAAAGCAGGGACAATTCAGTACAAATGCAGATGTAAGATACAGGTTTATGGGACAAGGTTACAGATGTGCAGAAGTCTCCCTGGCCTTCACTGAAGCAACACCAGGCTGTGAGGCCCCTGCCTCACCCCAAGCATCACTCAGTCGGCTTGTTTGTTATCTGTTTTGTGAGTTTGGCATGCTGCTCAGGTCAAACTCCCGAATCCACTTGGAGTTGAATATAGCTGTTAATTGTTAGGGCGGGGGCAGGAGGTGGTGTGGCAGCACTGCCCTACTACTCACTTCTACATAAGACAAGCACTGATAAGAAATCTGAAGATTCTCAGAAGCCCTGGGTGATTCAAATTGTAACCCATGTCCTCCATGCCGTAGAGCAGAGGGTATTTCATTCTTCAGCCATATACCCAGAAAGCAGTAGTGGGGGTAACTACTTTTTTTTTAAATAATATTCAGTGGCCAGAAAGGAAAACATAAAGACTATAGAGCCGAGAAAACTAGTAGCAATTTTTCAAAACTGACTTCTCTATTAAAGTAGCTTATTGAAATATTGCTTTTAATGGGCTTTTTGAACATTTCCTGAAAGATCGAGGGCCTTAGAAATAAAACTGGTAGAGCTGCAAGAGGAAAACAGGAAACAAAAGATTGGTGCTAATACATTGCTAGAGTCACAAAAGACTAGCTGCTTAAAATCAGGAAATCCCAATGATAAGGGAGCAGCAACACTAGCTCAGCAAAGACAATATTCTTCAGCTTTTCATATTTCAATTATAGCACCCTGATTAGACTGAAGGAGGTAAAATAAACCTGACACAGACATATAATACAGATATAGTCCTTAAATCACTCTGAACTTGCTTTCAGAAATGACAAAACCCAATCATTCATTCCCCAAAATTGCTTACTAGATGGAATATAAAAAGCACAACAAGATTATATATAACCAGACCCTGGTATATTAGAAGACATTTTACGATAAACTGGGAGTGCATTTATGACCGAGAATATGAATGTCAGGGAATATTCCTTATAGTGCTAGCTGTCCTTGGAAATAGGTGAACCTGCTGTCTACCTTGCTTCCTTACTACTTGGTGAATTGTAAGAAAAATCCTCTATTTTTATCATCTTCTGCAGAAATTTGTACACCCTGAAGAATAGAATCTGCATTCACATGCAACAGATGGAAGAAATATTTGTTCTTCCAAAATTTTCTGCTTGTTAACATGGTCATAGAACCATAGAATAAATTGGGTTGGAAAGGACCTTTAAAGCTCATTTAGTATCACACCCCTGCAATGAGCAGGGACATCTTCAACTAGATCAGGTTTCTTAGAGCCCCATTCAACCTGACCTTGAATGTTTCCAGGGATGGGGCATCTACCACCTTTCTGGTTCCAGTGTTTAATTACCGTCATCGTAAACAATTCCTTCCTTAAGGAAGGAATCTAAATTAAAGTCTAAATTAATTTAAATTAAGTCTAAATCTGCCTCTTTTACTTTAAAACCATTATCCCTTGTATTTATCAAAACAGGCCCTGCTAAAGAGTTTGTCCCCATCTTTCTTATAAACACCCTCTAAGTACTGAAAGGCTGTGATACGGTCTCCCCAGAGCCTTCTCTTCTCCAGGCTGAACAACCCCAACTCTCTCAGTCTTTCTTCTTAGGAAAGTTGTTCTGTCTCTCTGATTAGTTTTGTAGCCTTCCTCTGGACTCACTCCAACAGGTCCATATCTTTCCTGCACTGAGGACTCCAAATGCAGTGCTCCAGGTGGGGTCTCACCGGAGCAGAGGGGCAGAATCACCTCCCTTGACATGCTGGCCACATTTCTTTGGATGGGGCCCAGGATGTGGTAAGCTTTTTGGGCTGCAAGCACACATTGCTAGCTCATGCCCAGCTTTTCATCCAACATGACTTTTTCTACTAATTAAAAAACAAAAAAGCTCCAGTTCTTTCTTTCTTGCCATTATCATAGGAATATATACAATATACTCTTTTTTTCTCTCTCTCTTTTTGTCCATTTGCCTTCCTGCATTCCCCTCATTCCTCCTGTTTCCTTAAATGTGCATCCTATACTCAGTGGCTGATTGGAAGCTACTGGGAAATGTAATATGAGAAGTAATTAAGGTTACCTTATGGTAACTGATTGAAAATTTATATTTTTCATGAAAGGGTCACCAAGACTAAACAAATGAGGAAATTCTTTAAAGGTTTCTGAAATACCTTAATTGTGAATATTATTTTTCTTTTCTTTTCCCTTTAAGTTGACCATATTTTATGGTTTTATATTTTCTTAGCTTCCATAAACCCCAGTGTTCTCCTGAAGACTAACTCAGAGTTATGATGCTTTTCTACTTTTTATCAGTTTCTTGGATTATTTTGTCTGGTTATTCTGTTCCAGAATGAGACTGGAATGTTTTTGAAGTAAATAGGGAAATTAAAAAGATATTTTATACATGATGTGGGACATCTGCAGATTGTAGACTTGAGTGCTGGGGTTTTGTGTGCATGTGTGTCTGTGAACTCAGGGTGGCACAACTGGCCATTAGTTCTACACGCAAGAAGGCTTGCATGCAATTCTCTGGGAACAGAAGAGTTTACTTTTACTCAAAACTCTGACTCCCTGTACATACAAACATTGAAAAAAACCCAAGTAGTAGGAATTATAAACTATATTTATTCTGCTGCTTTGCAAAGCCTTATCAGTGCCATTAACTTACTTATCATTTTTACCGAATATTACTCTTTTTACTACATGCTAAGGAAAAATATTGTACTGTCTCTGTAACTTTGTGCCAACTGAGCTGCACCACTACCTCATTTGGTGGATTCCTCTCCAGAGATTTGAGCTGGTAGACTGGATTGCTTTAGTATCATGGTACACTGGATTGTCATATCCTCATAACCCAGCTCATCAATAAGAAAATCTTCAAAGTGTAGTTGTGAGTCCTTACACATACCCTCCACATTTGTCATAGAAATTGATCTGGTTGAGAAAAGTCTATGATGTTTTATCCAGGGGTCTGCATGAGAATTAGGCATTTTCCATTATTATCAGCCCCATCTTCAAGATTTCAAGTTCATACAGAAGACCTAGAGACCCAGCCTGCTAGCACTCTGTGAAACAGAAATCTTCATTGTACTCAGGAAACACTTATTTACAATGTGTTGTTATGCTTGTCATGTCACTTCCAAATCTAAAAAAATATTGCTAGAAGTTCTGAATTTTTCTTCCAAGTGTCTACCTTCATAAGGCTTTTCTTTGCCGTGTGTTGTGTTCATCACCCAAATAAAATTTCTTGTGTTTTTTCCTGTTTGAGTGGTTGGCTAGTAAGGCATTGAACTTTAATTTTCATGGTAACGGCATCTATTATTTTTTTTTTCTGAAGTGCTGAAGGTATGTCTACATTGAATTTCAAACTCAGATGCAGTTGAAGCCAGTGATGGCAACTGCTCACACTTGAAGCCAGTTGGAAGCCAGCCGCTTCCAAATCAGAAACAGATACCCTAGATAATGTCAAATCGGAGCTAATAAGCTGTGGTGAGAAACAATGTGCATTAGCTAAGGTTCATTGTCTGACACACACAGCTTCGAGGCAGGTTAGCAAACTGGCAGAGCAAATTCACATCTGCCTGAAAAAGACTGTATAGCTATATCTTTCATTAGAGCAGATAATAGGGGTCCCATTGTGAGAGACTAGATTAGACATGAGATCCTATTCCCTACTGTGGCTGTCCCTTCACACAGAGTCTGATCCAGTGGGAATTCAGCCAATACTGTATCCTGTTGGCTTCAGCTGATATTTTTCTAGTTCATTAAGCTTGCCTCACTATTTTTCGCTCTTAAAATACCATCTTGTTCAACAAATTCATTGGGGTGTGCCATGTAGTACTGGAATTTTTGTTCTACTTCAAAAAACAAAACACGAGGGACTTTTTTAAAACTCTCCATTTTTTAAAATGGGCTTCTGTAAAGAAGCATAATTTACTTGGCATTGGTTATATAAAATCAGCAAATGTGTTCATCAATCAATAAATTGCAGGTTACATAGCTGATATTTCATCTATTTTTTTAGCATTATGAAATCAGTGTTGCTGTTTCATAAAGCCTAGGTCAAGTTTGTACATTTGTAATGCTTCCAACTTGTTAGAGCAGGTGTGCTCCTGTCTCTGTTGGGTAGTTTGGCAAATCACCTCACATTTGTAATTTTGCAACAGATGTCCTAGCTTTGAAGCATATGTATTATATAGTCTATAGACTGCAGCAAATAAAATTATCAGGACATGGCAAATTCATGAACTGACTTGCTGAAATTTTGACTATTGCAAAACCCATTATTGCTTCTCTGCTGTTGGACATTCTGCTACATCCAGATTATGAGACACATAAAACAATACCATTGCTGTATTGTTGCTTTCTCCATAGGTATAAGTAGGCATTAGCTAAAAAGGGCAAAGTACCAGCTGACGTTAGAACCCAAATGCATCTTTATGTGAGCTAACTGGATGATTCTGGTAAAACAAAGGTACGTCTTTGCTTCCTCTCTCTACTTGAAATGACTTGGAAACTATTCTGCTTCTGTAAATTGGAAAATGCCAGATTTTTTTCCCCACTTCATTTTCATTTATGTTGTAAGTGTTTTGTGTGTTGGTTCTGCCATCATCCAGCTAAGACTGGACACAAGATGCCAAAACGCTACAGGCAGTTCTCACAGTATTTGCTGCCCAGATTTTCAGACCCAGAAGGTTTGAATAGTCAAACTGGATCCTGGAAGCTATTCAGAGTTGGGTTTTTTTTTGTTGTTGTTTTTGTTTTTTTGTTTTTTTTTTCTTTTTTAAGTTTAAACTGAATTGTCAAAGCTTTTGAGATTTACTCACCACAAATTTAATCCACATTTTATGTTTTCATGTTGTATTGTGTGGACTGTGACTATACAACACATTTGAGCCCCAGATGGAATAATGAATTTTAAATATCCCATAAAAGTGTTTGGCACTAAAGGCTACATAATGAGGTTATGGTATTTGCCTTAATTTTAAAAGACTGGGGAACTACACAATTAACAGCTGCATATGGAGCCTTTTTAACACTAATGCAATATATGTAATGTTAATCATATTATGTTATATGCAATATATATGCCTTAATCCATACATATAATGTTTGAACTTCCTTTACATCCAAAATGTTAAAGGTAGGTTTTGATATAACTTTGGAATTCAACTTTAGTACATGTTAATCCCCCCCCAAAATATCTAGTCCCTTACCTCTTACTGAAAATTAAATAAATATCTGTTGATAAATACTAAATGAAAATAAACTATCTAACAGTTAATGCATTAAATTTATTTTTTCCCCATCTCATTCAGTGAGCATATCAGATCTGGCTAAACCTCAATTTCATAAAATGTCAGTTTTTCACAGTCAAAATTCAATTTACCGGTAAAAGGACAAAACATTTAGAAACAAGCTACTCTTATCTTTTCCTACAATAGTGCTCCTAACTTAATAATTGGATTTTATCATTGCTTATCACTGTGTGAGGGAAGAAAAACTAGTATATAAAAAAAGAAAATAAAAACTAGTATATACTTCAAGCTAGAACATTATCACACTTATTCTAACTTCCAACAGTTACCTGAATTACTGATTATTTAGCAAACGGTGAGGCACTTTCAAATGCATTAAATCATGGAAAACACTGACATGCTCCGTATACCTTACCATGGAGTTTGTGGAGAAAATGTAAAACTTACTGCCAGAACTCCTCAGGTATTGAACGACAGGAGGATGTTTAATAGGGACTCACCTTCCCCATTTCAGATTTTCCCTAGGCTCCAGGGAGGTTGTTTTTGGCTGGCTGGCCATTGCCTAGGATGGTTAAACAGAGCAGGGCATCTCCACTGTTCTCACCCTGTGTGCCAGGTGCATCTCTTCAGTCCAGCCAGCAAATCTCTTCTCACAGTTGATGTAGATTTTGTTCATCAGAGCTGGGGCTGCACAACAAATTTCACTCTCCAGCTTCTGAGAGATGACAGATGAAGCTGGCAATAATACCACACAGCATCTGGTTTATGAACTGTTGAATTTCATATTTCTCATTCAGCATTGAGATGTTGTCTGATTTTGAGAGGAGACTTAAGAATCAGGACTAAATCACATTTTGTCAATTGACCATTCCTCTCCCCACAAACCCCATCTATTGTGTATTCATTTTTCTGATACTAAGTATAGTCTGTGCTGAAGAAGTGATATAGAATAATTTTTGTGGGTATCTTAAAATATAAAACAATTTTACTTTTGTTAACAATATGTCATTGCCACGTTTCACATATAGGGAAAGAGTCAAAGATGAATTTCAGTTGAGAAGTAAGGAATGTTTAGTATATCTCATACCTAAAAGATTGTCAGCTCTACTCGAGATCATTATTGGCAGAGAAGATAATTATTCTTTTTTCAAAAATTATTTGGTAATGATTGTCCCATTGCAGATTGTTTGTTTGTTTGGTTTGGGTTTTTTTCTGCAAATATGATTTCATTGAATACATCTGCTTTACCTTTAATAAAGGTTTGGTCTAAGACATGTTCCAGAAACAATGTCGATGTTGAAAAAAAACTTTCCAGCAACCAAGCAAACTGCTCGTCTTGAATTTTATAACAGTAACTTAGCAAGAGGCTATCAAGCTATACTAATAGAGGCTAGGCCATAATACATTCAATGAAATTATTTGATACATAACATTTTCCACTTACTCTGAAATGGTACCATTAAGCATGCAATTCAAAGACCAGAACAAAGCACTTAAGAAATTAAGACTCTACTTCAAGTCTACCAATTTTTTTTTTGTATATTTTCTTTAATGTTGGAGATATTTGGACTATTATAGCTGTTATTGATATATTTGAAGAATTAAGTAGGTGTGATTTTCAATTTACTGACACATCCTTATACCTTCTGAAATTTGCATTCTAAAGGTATATATATATATATATATATATATATATACATACATATATGTAAAATAAAAGTGTTTCTAGATACAGAGGAACTGTAAAATGTTTCTCTGGAAACTCAGAAGGAACTAAAAAATGCATCTGAACACATTTGAGCTCCCCAAGAAAGATTCCTGTTGACCTGAATAAGATTTGGGATCACCTTAACAGATAACCTTGTAAAAGGTGCCTCACAGCAACAAAGCTATACACCACCGTGACACATTTTACAGCAGAGAAATAGGTTTTGTCTACCAGTAACACTAAGATCTCTGCAAAGCAATGATGTAGCGTGCTCTGCACTGCAGTTTCACTGCTCATGTAAATGAAGAAAGCAGTGACATATGCCAAATCGTATCACCTGCTGGGGACCAGTGTGTGTGGCCTCTGTGTGTGTGTGCACTGAAAGTAGATGGAGATTCCTGCTAAATGAGTGGCCAGAGTCCTGCTGAATTCATCATTGCAGGTTCAGAACCATACAGCAGAAATTAAATAACTTCCCAACAGTTTGTCTACAAGTTCTCAGTGAAATGTCTAAAACAGAAGCCAGCCTTCTTCCTTCCTCAGACATTTAAGGTGCCACAAGGGACCTGCTAAATGAGTTCATTCATGGTGAGCCAGTAATCATTTATGCTAAAAAATTATATCCATGATTTCCTGCTAGTTGAACAAGGACAAAAAAAGGAATGTGTTTTGGCGCTGTCCCTTGACTGCTGTGGTGGCAAGGCAGGAAATAAAACTTGTGCTCTATTGTAGACTTCCAGAGCAACAACTCAAGAAATTAAGTGTGTTTGGAAATAGATATCTTAAAAGATGAAATCTTATGTTAACTCACATATTCCCACATTTTGGAACCAGCCCATCCTAAACTGGCTACTGTAGCAACAGATTTCAAAAAAGCAACCACAAAGCAAGTTCAAATCAGGGTTGTGCAAACCTGATTTGACTGGAATTGACTGGAGAAAATATAGTTAATTGGCAAGGCATTATTAGTATAAAATTGGGTATCTCCAATTTCATAGTGATGAACAGAAAGTCAAATTGTCGTAAGAGTAAAGCATCCATCAAAAAATAATCCCCAAATCATAAAGTTCACTGACATAGCAAACCCATTGTCAATATTATTGAAGTTTGTCTTTCAAAATCTGTCAAGACAATAACAACTTAGTTTATTACGTAATTTTTTCAGGAGAATACCAAACTTGGTAATTTAAAGAACAATGTTACGAAGCCTGCAATATTTTGAGAGCAAGTAAAGAACAACTCTGGATTGAAGTTTTCTATTCATTTTATTACTCTGCTTGTTACTTTTTCTAATATACACCTAGTACGAAGACAAATACTCTCTAGAAATTATCATATAGTCAGTTTGTTTTCCTCAAAAGGTAAATATAAACAAATGCATATACTGAATGGAGAACAAATTAAAAGGGACCTAAAGAACTATCCCAAACAAACCTAAAATACCATAATGATGCCTATAAAGTTCAGTATGGACTTCTTCATTTATCTATTCACAGTACACAGTCTGAAAAGCTGAGGTTCTTGTGTTTTTAGTACCTCAGCTACTACGGTTGTCTATGAGCCAAATTATGCTTTTATTATATTTTGTCAACACTATTTAAGAACATTTATTTAATAAACTCATGTTGCAGGGATAAGACTGAAATGAAATAAACCATTCTACTGATTCAAACAGAATCAATTATTAATTAATTACAATAATATTTTTTTTATTATTAAAGAAGGGGTAGAATCCTTAAACACTCTTTTCACTGAACTGGACTGTGCATGAAATTCCCATATGTCCAGATTTTGTAGATAATGATAGTAAAACATGTCCTTTAAGACCCATAAAAGTTAAATTTAAACAGGAGTAAAAAGATACATACAGGATTCCAGGGAAACAAAAACTGCTGATGAACATAGTAGGCTTGGAAACAATCAACTACTTCATCAATAAATTTCAGCCATCATGACAAAAGAGGAATTTTCGGAAGAATATTCATAAATCCCTACAGATATTGCCATTATCTATCACATATCTAGAAAAGCTGAAAATCTAGCAAGTGAATTACATCCACTTTTATGGGATGATTAGGTGGATTCTATTGTTAGGGATCTTTAAACTGTATGTTAACAAAGAGCTTAAAATAATACCAAGTTTGCATTTGTTATAGGTTAAGAGCCAAAAAAATGAACAGCTACGAAAATTGTGTCAGCTTGCTGAATTTAAATAACTCTTAACTTGACAGACTGTTAGAGGACAGTCTGTAAAGTGCTTTGAAAATGAAAACAAACACAGTATGTTTGGTAAACTAGAAGTAAGAAACAAAACCAAAGTTTATATGGTGAAGGTGACACGCTAGGAGCAACATGGGTGGTATAAAAGCCTGTGTCAGTGTTTGCACTGTATTCTTTTAAAACCTTAGACAGTGTTCATACTGGATATTCACCAGCTACCAGTGTTAACATCAGAGATTCTAACTGATTAGTTATTAGTCCAAATTGCAGAGCATTTAAATGTCAACTGTGAGAATATGCATATTTTTTACAGGTAAATAAACTCATTGCATTGTTAAAGTTTGAAAATACTAAATTTGTTTCCCTTTCCTTTAAAGTTATACAAAATTACTTCAGAAAAAAAAAAAAAAGAATTTAAATGGAGTCTGGGATATTAAACAGGCTGTCATTTTCCTGGAGCTTACAGGCAGGAATAAGTTTTTGTATGATTTGTAGAGAAATGGCCACATTTCTTATATACGTATATATTGTTGACTGCAAGTGAAAAAATGCACTGAAATTCTAATTTAAAAATCAAATTTTCAAATGAACAATTGGATGAGTTAACTACACAAAACATAATAATAATTCCACAACAGAGACACAGAGTCATTTTTTTTCCAAAATAGAATTAGTGGGAGTCATGAAGGAAGAGCAAATGTCAAGACTGCACTGCAAAGTATACTTTGGTTATGAAAATGTTGAGAATGACAAAATATTTTTGCTAATTTTGAACGTGTAACTCAAAAGATAAGACTGCTGTATCACTGGACGTGAAACAGTTGAGCACATTTTCTTTCAATAACTTTGTTCAAAACTTAGGTTTTTCCTTTTTAAAGAAAAGTTAGTCCTTTCCTTGACATTTTGTTGAAAAAGCATTGTTCATGCTTTAAAGACTGAGAAAGCTTCTATGAGGAACGTCAAATAAACTCCAAATATTGGATTCAACACAGTTTTCAATGTCACTCAGAAATGACTCCTGCAAATCATTGTGAGACCTGTGTTTGTGCATGCTAACACGGGCATCATTTCCACTATTGCTATGGTACTGTGTCAGCTGCTGGTGTTTCAAATTCTCTGGCAGAGACAACTTACTACTTTGTGGCTCTGTTAAGTCATTTATCTTTCTATTAAGCACTTCAAATTAAAGTACCTCACAATAGATATAAAATAATCTGCTAATAATAGCATAATAACATTTTAGTGTTAATTACAAGTGAGATTTCTTCATGAAACATTAATAAAGGCAATGCTTTTCCCTTGTAATACTACCATTACTGTAGGCAAACATACCATTATATTTGTAAAGCAATCATTTGCTACTTGAACATATGAAGATGACTGTGTTTTAGACATATCTTTTAACTGCCTATTGATGGAAAATTTGAAAATAGATAGAAGCCACTTCTCCTAGTCATGAAATTTATCAATGATATATTCTCAGTGCAAAATATGCCAGTGCATTTGGACCATTGCTAGGCAATTTAATGACAATTTAGGACAGTGTGATAGATAAAACATTTTATTTAATTAACAAAACAGTATTACCACATATTCCTGACAGTATTACCAGATATACTATCTCTTATTATAAGATACTGGGTTTCTGTCAAGGCTGCTGTTGCCATCAGTTCCAGACATATGCTACCAATGGGCTTTTGAAAAAACAGAACAGAATGTGTACATTGTGCCAGAGGTACCAAATTTCTTAAAATTTCTTAGCAATTTCCCAAGATTTTTTTTGCTAATACTGAAGATCTCAAAGCTTTGTTTAGCAGTGACATGGCAAGAATGACACATTTAGAGAATTATTACAGCAACAAGTAAATCTCTCATAATCTCCAAAGATAAACTAGGCTATTTACAAGCAATGTGAATATCAGAAGGAAAGGATGTAAATGAACATTATTTACTGAACTCTTGGTTCATGTCACCTGTTTAAACACTTGGATGAATGTTTAATTTAATGAAGAAGAAACATTTGCAGAACAGAAAAACAAACAAACAAAAAACCTGAAGAACAAGTACCTACTGATGTGTAGTGTGTGAAATGTCTTTCCCCTACAAGTGCATACCTGGCCCAATACATGCATTTCATACCATAAGACTACGTTTTGTTGATTCAGCCTTGCTGAGACAACATAATTTTCTTACAGATACATTTTCAGTGCAATACAGTTTTTATGACCAGAAATATTTTGGTATTGTATTGCAAATAGATCTCACTAACCGACTTACATGTATCCACCTTCCAAGTACTGAAGTTGCATTCCGAAAGAGTTGCCCTTTGTAGTTTTTACTGCCTTTAGGTTGCAATTTGATTGCAGCAGCAGGAACAACAGCACATCTCCAAGCTGTAATCATATTTTTCAGTGGTGTGCATCACTTATTAACCTTTATTTGATTTCCCTTTGGCACCCACAGCTCCAACAAATGTTATCTTCCTATTCAGTTTTGTTAAGATTGCAAACCTGGCAACAAGTGCTGTAGCCGAGATCCTCACCAAATAAACAAACCCTTGAACTGTGCTGTAGCTGCTCAGGTGCAGCAAGTGTCCTGTCCTGCATTTGAATGCCAAGCTCAGAACCACTCAAAGGAGAAAAAGAAAATCATAATCTGTGAATCATAACAGAATTTGCATTTATACCACATTTTTTGCTGCACGTTACAAAGGAAATCTTTCCTTTCTCTTAGGATGACAAGGGGCTTTACTTGATACCTTCTAGTTGAGAGTGGGAGTTTGCTTATTGCATTTTGTTTTGAAGAAGGAATGTATAAGCCTATATGAAAACAATAGTATTGCCTTGGAAATATTTGATTTCTTTTTGGATAATTTCTAAAATCTTTTAATTACCTGCCTTTTTTTTTTTCTCATTAATGTGAAGGAATGAAAGACAGATTGACAACCTACAGAGACAGATAAGATTTGCAAATGCAACTAATATTTCATTAACTGTGTTTCGTCACAGATGATATAAAATTAAAACGAACCTGACTTGCATGGAACAAAAGTTTTTTGGACTGAATCACCAAAGAATCAAATCATACTTAGAAACCTTGGCCTTCCAAGTGAATTGAATAAATCCAGAAATACTTTATAAAATTAATTTGGCTTGTTTTTCTACTCAGAGAATGCCTCAAAAAAGGTTTCTCTTTCACTGAAGTTTCGTTATTAGGTAAATTTATTGCAGGGTTTTTTTGCTAGCTTTTTTTAACCTATGGATGCACTTAGGAGCAATTCAATAGCAATTATTTAATGCATTCAATTAAAATATTGAATAATTTGGTATACATTATTTGAATCTTCATTGACAAGATGGATCTTTGTCCAGGTACTGGTCTGTAGAAAGGTTTTGAATTTAAGATTATCTGAGGAAAAGAACTAAAGATGTACCAAGCTGTCATACCTGTTCCTCTTTAAGCCATGCAAGACCCAGATGGTACTTGCATAACTTCTAGGAAATACATTAACACTGTCAGTTTGAGAAGATTTCAGCTGAAACACATGCAAAATTAATGTTCTGAATAAATGAAACGCTTATAGGCATGTTCTTAAAGGGCCCACAAGTAATCCTTTTTATAAAGTGATTCCTTAACTAGTTTGAAGACTTACATTTCTTAAATATTTTTCCATAAATAAAGTTTGGAAGCAACGGGGGGGGGGGGGGGGGGGGGGGGGGGAAGGGGGTGTGTGGATTTTTCACATAAATTATAGACGTCCTGAACTCCTATGCATTATTCATTCCCTCTCCCCTCTCCTTCCCACACCAAAAAAAAAGTGGAAGCTAATATGCTTTACTGTATGAAAAACAGTGGTGTTCAGGTACCGTTTGGTGCCATGAGCAATACTACAAAAATCCCAATAAGTTATATTAGAACTATACCATTTTCTTGGTGAAGTATTCTTTACATTTTACATACAAAAGAAAGAAAATCATCAAAAACCTCATTGATTCAAATGTACTCAAAGACAGCCCCATGTCTTGAACCTCAGACTCAGCTATACCTAAGCAGAGATTCCTGTTGTGTGCTTTTTCTTGTTGTTAATTAATTATTTTTTTCCAGTGGGAAATTAAAAAATATAGCAAAAGGTGACAAAATATAAATAACATTATGATGGGGAAATTTCAGCTGAAATTTTGTTGCTGAGAGGTGAAGATTCAGATTAAAGAAGGTATTTGTGCATGCATGTCAAATCCTTTATATTAGATGTAGGAGAATTGCAGGGGCAGTGGGGTATTAGAGAAAACAGACCTACTAGAATTGTAGTGTTACAGAAAGCTTTTTTTTTAGGGTAAAATACAGCTATTGCTTTCAGGATGGTTGGCATGCATGGAACCTCCTTTGCCACAGCTCCCCAGGCAGCACACCCTGCCAGCTCAGCACATGCTGACACGAGCGATGGAGGGTGGAGTGGAGACACCACGGCCAGGGTCTGTCCTGCTCCCTGCAGGAACAGAAACTTGATGGCATCACACAGCTGTTAAGCTGCATAGCGGCTGTCACATGAATAATCAATGAGATGTCTGTGGCTGAGCCAAACATTGTGGTGAAATTACTTTCCTGAGATGAAATAATCTTACTGTGATACTAACGCACACCTCCGTCTCAAAGTTACCTGCCTGCAAGGTGCTACCGCTACAGAGTCATTCAAGCTCCACCTATATGCGATGGAAATGGACCAGTCCTGGACTGAAATAAATCCAAAGAGGGGAATTGTCAAAACTCCCAGATTTCCCAACTCTGATTTAGTGTTCACAAAGCTAAGTCAGGCTGATCCACTGTCTAAGTTGTTATGAATGACAGGGCTTCTGATCAAGGGTGTCAGCCTTGGGACAGATGAAAAACAAAGAACAGATAGTGACAAGAACACCATTATCTAAGTTATGCAGAAAGTAGCCTTCAAGTGAGGAAAGTTTTGGCTGTGAGAGGAAACAGGAAGATAAGGTGTAGCAGTCCACTGACAGCAACAGAAAATGAGTTTAAAATAGGCCAAAGATAATTGTTGCAGTGGGAAATCACCACCTCCAACTCCAATAGCCCCCCTGAAAGAGATCAAACCCCTGCTTGAGGAGTATATGTAGTTAGCAGATAACTTCAGTGGTGTTATCTGAAGATATGTACTAATCTGCATCGGAAGCAAGAAACTTGTAACCAATCCTGTGTATGATGAATGAATATGTAACATACTATGAAGTATAAAAGGTGGACAGAGGGGAGAAGTTAGGGAAGACTCCATAGTAACTTCTGGGATCACTTGATGGGCTGAACCTGTCTTCTCCCCCATAGGGACTCCTGTTGGGTAAAAACCTTTTTCTATGACTAACTTATGCTAGCTGCTATTAGATATATCATTTAAAGCTTGCTTTGGAGTCAGTGTGTTTATCACTGGCAATCTTCAAACTTTATTCTGTTGTGATTTTAGAATAAAGAATGTTATTCAAGAAACTGTTAGTGTTAGTCCTTTGTGGGCGCTAGCAGTTGCCAGCAGCAGGTAACACACTCAAATAAAGTGGACAGACCCACTGAGGGGTCCCCCTGATGCTGCTGTCATGTCTCCCTGAACAAGTCAGTCCAGTCACCCTCCGATCCAGTGGGACTGTTTGGTGAAGGGTCCCCGTAACAGGACACTGACAGACTGGTCGGACACGAGGGTCTCGGCTTTCCTGTGGTACTGATAGACAGATCAAACACTAGGGGTTGAGAAAATCTTCCCCCCCTACACCTTTCATGTGACATTAGCTTTGAAGGTATTTTTTGTACTACTAGAATGCAATACCACATATTCCACAGTGCAGTGGTGACTGAAAACCGTGATGCAGATGCTATTGAATTTTTAATCAATATTTAGTAATTATAATAGGAATAGCATCTTATATAAAATAGTTGCATGGCCCTTAATATAATGTTATCTGAATGTCTTACATTCAAAGTATTTGAATTTATAACACCTGTTGGGGAAGAAAGTCATTGTCTGTCATCATAAATGAGAAATGGCTTTTAAGACCCCACCAAGGAGAAGGTATCAGACCCCTCAATATATAAACAAATAAAACTGTAACTAAGCAGTGATTAATGCCTTTTTTTGAGTTCCAATCCAGAGGTGTCTGAGCATGGGATGAGGAGACTGAAGACTATCTTTTAAGCCAAATTCTGTTGTGGCTAAATGAATTTATTTTCCCATTCTGGTAAGGGATGTACACAAACCACCACATTTTCTTAGCACTTTTAAGGCAACTAAGACATCAATGACTGTATCAGAAAGTTAGAGTTAACCTTACAGCTGCAGCAAACTTTCAAAAGGGATTCAAACAAATGACGTGTGAGGGAGTCTTTGTCTAAATCCTCTCTGTTTTTTTAAAATAGATCTGATGTACTTTGCTTTTCATGTCCCAGTATTGGGGCTAAGAAAAAAGCAGACAGATCCTTAGTAATATCAAGATACTGTATGTCTCTTTCTTTCCCTGTCTCTTTTTTATCTTTAACGGTTAGAGCAATGAAGAAAGAAAATCATAAGAGCAAGGAAAGCATTCTTATACACCTTTTGGAAAAAAAAAAAATATATATCTATTTTAAAGCCCTGTGATGAATACATGAGTTGTACCTGCAGTTATAAAAAAGTCTTTTTTTAATAATTTTTTTAAGCTTTTTTATTTAGATGGGACAGAAAATGGTTACAAAACTACAGTTGTAGAAAAAAAATTAAAGTAGGTATGTCTGTAAGAGTAGTGCCTATTTAAATTGGGTATAGACTGTTGCATATCCAGTAAAGTTTTAAAAACTAACTGATTGTACTTGCTCTTCCACAGCTCTAAAACAAAACACACCTCCAAATTTATGACTAATATTGATTCAGAGTCTTACTACAGAATGGAAAGGACCTTCTGTTAAACAGGGTGAGCTGTTTTACTGCAAACAATTGTAGCTAATAGCCATACCCCACTCAAGAGATTCAGAAGATACTGGTGTCTGAGAGATAGCAAGAACACTATCTTCACTTCTGTCTTGCCTTTTATGGCAAAGAAAAAGCAAAATCAGGAAATAAATCAAAATTTCCTTTTCATATTTCTCACACAAAAATTGCCAACTCTCTCTCCTGATCAACCAGAGAAAGCAATGAAATATTATATTAAAGTTCAGCACCTGCTGTGTCTCTGATGGTATTTCCTAAATATTTTCCTGAGGTAAGGTAATTCATTCTACTTATGCTTCTGTTCTACCTATATCTTAATTAAAACTACCATAAATAGAGCAAAGTCTACCTCAAGGAAAAATCACACTAGAGCAAAGGAGTATATAAATGGCATGCCCAGTGTCAAGACTAGCTCTGGTTTAAACCTGAATCCCAACTCTTCCATTGGTCAATGCTGAGTTAATGTGAACATGCTGCACCAGTAACACACACCCGTTCAGGTCTGGCCAATTCAGAGAAAAACTCATTGTGCAGGTGTGGCAGGGACGGAAGAGAGACTTGCTTGTGCATGTATGATTTCTGCAAGCACCTGATAAGAGGGATAGATTGCTTCTTATTCATAATTCAAGGTAGTCAATCTCATTCTTGTTATTTCAGTTCCAAAGCAGACCCTGCACAAGATCAGCCATGCAGGGTGAAGCAGGAGTGCTTGCAGGTTAGGAATAAAACTGTGTGCAATGGTGGGGGACAAAGGCTCAGCAGGACATACTGCTCAAGTGAAGCATGGATACAATTAAAGAAAATAGGTGAGCTAGAGTGGATACTTGTTTTGAATATACGTTTCAGGCCCACACTGAGGTATAGATGGCAAAGATAGCATAGTCGTACTCCCTATGAAGCGGAGGTCAGAACAGACACCTATAGAACGTACCTCTATGGCTGGCTTTGAATGCTTAGGCTGGTTTTCACATGCTGAAAATGGAACAGCAACCTACTTTCTTGGGTTTAGCTTCCTTGCAGGAGAGGGAGTTTCTTTACTTTTCTGCTAGTAAGTAAAGTAAATATTGACAGAAGAACACTTTGTTTGACACGTTTTTATTCCAGCTGAAAATACTTGCTTCCTTAGCATCTGGAAAGGAGACTTGCCCATATAATTTTTACTGTGCATTTTGAGGAATCACTGTGTGTGAACACTGTATTTCATTTCTTCCAGACAAATAGCATTCTGCTACTACTTTTTAATTTCAGTTTTACTGCTACTAATTTGTGTTTCGATGCTACAAATATTGCTGCTTTCTTTCTTTGAGTTAAATGATTTTTGTAGCAGCACTTATTTCCTAGACACAGGCACCTGAGGAGAAACAACTGATTATTTGTAAACCTTGCCTATTTCCATGTTTTCAAACCAAAGGCAGTATGACCTTACTTTCTAAATGTTTCCTTTTCCTCTGCACTTAAGGAAGTAACTTCTAAGCAATGTAGCCACTTTTTATGCATCTATAAAGCTCCCTGTGTGATGACATATACATTGGTCATGACAAAAACAGTTAGTGTGGCACCTCAAAGTTTTCTTTTTGCACCTGTGACAGTAATAAAAAATCTTACTTTTCAGCCAAAAAAAGATAACAGGTTTCATCTTGAAAGCTAGCACCTGTTCTTCTTCAGCTTATATAGAATATGCATCCACTTGTCTCTTGGGTTTACAAATGTTCTATGAGATCACTTTGGGCTGCTGCTAGGTAGCATGACACCCACTGAATCAGGACAGACGACATTTTTTTTTCTTATATTGGGAATCTGAAATGGCACCCAGTATTTTCCTGTAGTATCAGTAGGCTGCCTGCCTGATTGGTTCTATGGACATCCAGCATCCAGTCAGGCAGTTCGGGCAGATCTGCTTTTATTTACTTGACCAGTAACCCCCCAGTCCAGGTTTCCAGAACTGTCATTTTTCTTCAAATATCCTCCAGTTTGGATTTCCACAATGAGAGAGATGTTGAAAAAATATTTGTTCAGTCAGCCATGCAGTATATAGGCATATAGGAAGCTATTCCTCATAAACTTTTCTCCATTTGGCATTTCCAGTTTCTCAGTTTATTAACAGAAGTCTCCGTTCACTACCAAAAAGGGAACGCCTGGGCTACACTTTAGTAAAGTTTTCTGGTTGCACACAGGAAGCTGGGTATCTTCTTTTTCACAGCTGCTAAATGTTTTATAAGCCATAGTTTAAGTGTTTAAGGCCAGGCTGGATGGGGTTTCGATCAATCTGGTCTAGTGGCAGGTGTCCCCGCCATGGCAGGGCGGGTGGAACTAGATGGTCTTTAAAGTCACTTACAACCCAAACCATTTCATAATTCTGTGATTCTATTACACAGATGTTAAACTAAGTAAAATACCCTTTATATCTGTCTTTAGGTATCATGTATATGCTTTCTCTTGGAATTCTTAAAAATAGAATGGATCAAATTTTTACAGCTTTAGCCTTAAAAAAAAAAAATTATTAAAAAAATATTCCTGCTCCTTCAAGATCTATTTGCATATTTTATAGTAATCTTCGTATGAAACATTCCCCAGATAAAACACACAATAGTCCTTTCAACCTGTAGCAGAAACTACAGTGACTTTTCCTCCTGTGATTGCCCTAACTTAAGTTTGAGAAACTTGTCTGCCTCTGAATCCTAGTGAATTCTCATCCCAGTGAATCCCTAGGATTTGCTGACATGTAAAACAGTGTTGGTAATAAAAACCAACTGTGCCTATAGCTGTCTAGTCTTTATTCCAGCTCTCACAAGCTACAAGAGGGATTTACTGAGATTTACCACACTGCTAGAGAGCTACATGCTGTAGTATTGAGTAGAATGGGACTTTGCTGTGTCTTAAAATAAAGTCCAATTGTTCTGCAATGTTTGGTTTTGTTGTTGTTTTTTTGTTTTGTTTTTTTGTTTTGTTTTTGTTTTCTTTTGCGGGGGGGGGGGGGGGGGGGGAGGGGGGGGGGGATGAAATAATCAAGTTTCTGACCCCAGGAGGGTTCAGACCCCTGCATACCTCTTTTGCTACCTATTTATAGTGTCTAGCTGCTAGCAAGCAACAGAACTTAGGGGGCACCTGTGTCCTCAGTATTTCTGGGATACTTTAGATGGAACTATCCTGCAGGTATAGGCACTTAATCACAGAGGTTTACTTGAGGAACATGATGGACAGATATCCACAATACTTGACAGGGATACAAGTCAGCCAACAGAGGAATCATTTTGGAAATCCTGTTTTCTGTGTCCAGCTGACACTGAATTTATTCTTCATACTGGTGGAGTTACACAAGGAAGTATTGACAGTCCTATTCAGCCTAAATTCAACTGAAACCAATGCCAATAGTTTTTTGTTTTTTTTTTTAAATTATACTTCAGGTATGAATGAAATTCTACATACTATTTTTTAAAACATTTAATAGTTTCTGTAAAAGGTGACTCCAGGAATTATTATGTTACCTTTATGCCTAATAGATGACAGAATGACAAACACACTGCTGTTAGAGGTATTTCAGCTCTGTATTCTCTTAGGCACTGGTGTCAGGGATGGAGTGACACACTTCACTTGTAAAAGAGAAGCAGTGATATGTTTATTGGTATAAAACAGCAGTTTAAGAAAGTTTGATGGTAAATATGACACTTGTTTAACAAGATTCGATGGCAAGGTACACTTGATTATTTACTGCACAGAAGACAGTCTCAGACTGTCAGAAAGACTCTCCTGTTGAGTCATGAGGTTCAGAAAGGACCCCCTTGCATCTGAAACTCCTCAGAGGGGAGTTTAGGTGTGGTTAGATACAGACTTAGTCTCAGACTTGGTCGACAGTTTATATTTAAAGTATTACATGTGCACAATCAATTCTTTATACCACTTAGCTAAGATTTCAAAGTTTGGCATGCTCTTAACCACTTACCAAAAATCTGTTATGGCAAGGAATCTCTCAGCCTTGAGGAGTAACCTTAAGAGGTATCCCTACTCCAGGGGAGATCCTGGCATGCAGCCTGCTGCTGTGCAGGAGAGATCAGTGGGCTCTGGGCTGTTTATGGAGTAAGATAATTGAGTCATAGTCATATCTGCATACCAACAACAGAAGTTAGTTTCTTCCAAATCTGGTTTGAGCCCAACCTTGACCAGCACTGTTAGGTGAGTACATTTTTCAAATTAACCCTTGGCTATTGTGTTGTTATCTGTCTCCCCTGAATCCACTTTTAGTCTGATACAGCCATCAAGATCAGAAAGAGCATCGACTGTCACTGGTGGTTGTCACTTGAAGATTATTATGGAAATAAAGTTCAGGGGAGTAGTGGGGTGTAGGGGGTGTGGGGGAGGGTGTGGCAGGGCACATACCACCACAACTGAAAATAATGGCTTTTATTAAAAACTTGGGTAAGGCCAATGCCAAAACTAGCATAGAGGTATACTATATATATGGAATCACATACATAACCTCACTATCAAGAAGTTGTATATGTGTGCTAGGATTAGAAGCTCCTTTCCTGTATTCATACATTCTTTCCTGATCAATCTGCTTTTTCTGTGAAAAACAGTTAATGGACTCATTTACTCTCTTCAGGTAATTAATCAGGGTATCACTAGAAATTGCTTGGTCAATATCAAAACTCTCTCTGAAAGTCACCAAGGTCAAAAGTAAGACTGTTGTTACTACCTTGCCAAGTTTAGGCAAGGTATGCTTACATTTAGTCTAATTTTCTACATTTAATCCAATAGAAAGTACAAGGAACTAGAAATAAAATGTGGCATTATGAAAGTATGTCTAATTTATCATATAAAATGAAATACCTAGTGAGCAGAAAAGTGGTGAATATTCAAATGGTATAGAATGGTTTTGAATCTGATAGGAGAATTCCACTTACTGACATTCTATACTTGTTTATCTGAGTTCAACTGGTTGTGCTGACATAATCCTAATTTTTATATAGAATGTTATATTCTATCAATTGACAAATTCTAGAGATGAAGCTACCGGTTATTTTCCAGGTACACAAAGAAACCTAGGAATGTTTTCAGCAATAGGATTATACTTTCAGAAAACCCTGAAGTAGCATTATACTTTCAGAAAACCCTGAAGTAGCATCCTGTGTGATTTTTTTTTTTTTTTTTTTTTTTTTTTGTATTTTCAGAAATTGTCATTTCTGTACATGGGGATTGAAGACCCTTTTTTAATTACAACTAATATACTTTTTCCTTCTCATCTGATCAGTTCCGTGTTTCCACTGGAGCACAAAAGCTACCACTGTCTAGTATAGAAGTAGTTCAATAAAGGGATGATCAATGCATAACTGATTATTGGATAACAAAATACAGGAAACATTTAAAATTAGTTATGATATTAAATATAAAACATTTATATAAGAGTTTCTGACAAAGTGGAGTTTAATAGACCTTATGACAACCCAGGTCTGCTGTTTAAACTGTTAAAAATTAGGATATCTTTGCTGCTAACAATAAACACTTGTGTATTTTCCACTAACTTTGATTTTGCTTCTGCCATTATATTAACCACTGTGTCTTCAATTAATCCAATTTGTTATCTCCACTAAAGCTTGAAATCAGCAAAGCCATTAAGAATGTATCTAAAGTTCAAAATGTGTTATTTCTAACAAGATATTTTAGGCAGCTGATAAATTACAGTGTTGAATAGTCTTTGTGTTGTTCTGTAAGTGCTAATACACAACTTTTCCTCTTGCCCCACTGTGCTCATTTGGAGTATTTATATCGGTATATCACTTTGAAGAAATGTGAGTTTCTCCTTGAGATACCTGGCATTGCATTACTGCAAGTGATTTTCATTGTAAGTATAATGTCCTAAGTGAGAGACAACAAACACTTTTTTTTTTTTTTTTTTTTAATTATCTCAAAGCTGGCAACCAATGTCTTCTTTGAAAATGGAACAAAGTGCTCCAAAGACAACTTCATTGAAAGGCAGACAAAAGGAATATTCTTTTTCTCTATTCAAAAAAACAATGTAAAATGAACTACAGCTCCAGTAAGACCATTTTGCTCTGAAGTTAAACAGTCCCAGTCTTCTATGTGAAGACAGCTTCAAATTTCCAGGTAAAAATCGCTTTCTTCTTCTTTGATTTTTAAAGAATAATCAAATTACAGCTGTTCTTCAGTTTGGTATATGAAGTTTAGATGGATGCTATTCAAAAAACTCCCTCCTTTTTACTCCTGAAAAGCAAAGAGGAAGAGCTTTCACTAAATACAAGTTGGGTTTTAACATTGATTATGCACAACTGAGAATAGTTGTTTAAGTCTGTCATTCGTGTAGAGAGAGTTTTCGGGAAGTTAAAGTGTTCACTGTAAGGTCAACTTCATGCAGAACAAACATCTATTAATTAATTCTTGTTTTTCATAGATGAAAGTACATAAAGAGCATGCTTTGGTATAATTAAGTAATCCCTGAGACTGAATTGTTGTGCTGGTAGTCAAATGTATACACCTGTCCATCTTAGAAAGACAACCATAAAAGCTACTTTCAGTGGCAGGGGAGGCAAAAAAAAGTGTAATAACTTGAAAGTGAAGCTTACATAGGCTTAATATTATTTTTCTATGCTGTGAAGGGGGTTTCAAAAATCAAAGTGACAAAAGGAGAAAACTAAAATCTGATAAGAAGGTACAATAAGATTATCCAAAGATATGTTTTGATGTAAACAGGAAATTAGTTTTTAATAATAGAAGTTCTGCTACATTCTGAATGCCAGAAGAAAATACAAAAGAATGGGTTTAAATAAATACATTCCATACTTTATACAGGTAAGTATGATTTAATCTTGAATTATATTAATGAAAGATATTAAACTGAAGATTAGTAAAATACAGAGGAAGAAAAAAAATGAAAAATTATTAATGTTCTAACAGTTGGGTTAAAAAGGCTATCTTTTCCTTCCTTTCTTTTAGTTTACAGCTGAAATTACAGCCTTTCCTCATATTGCCCATATGATTTGAAGTGCAAAAACTGACATTATTGTTTATTTCTATATCCAAACCAAAATTTGATAGCATCTGGATTAAAACTTTGCAAATACAGCAGAAAAGCAAAAATGTCAATCAAAGGTTTTCTCTTTTTCTTTTTTTTTTGTTTGTTTTGTTTTGGTTTGTTTGTTTATTTGTTTGGCTTTTGTTTTGTTTTGTTTTGTGTTTTGTTGTTTTTTTTTTTTTTGTCTTGAAAGGCAAGGATGCATCTTGGATCCATTCCATCCAGAAATTTTCCAGCTAGATTTAGTGGATCCATGCTGTCCTACTTGTATCTGACAGTCTCTCATCTCTGTGCCCCTTCCATCAGTATTAGCAATAAGATGCTTTGATACTCCCTGAGTATCGACCTGCACTGCTAGCTTTGCACATTGCATATTGATCCTCGTGTTCTTAAAGGGATATTCTTTTAAACAGAGAGCTCTTACATTTATTATTGGATGATCACAAAGCTTTCAGATTCAGTAATGCTCTGAAAAAACTTTAAAATTTTCTTCAGAGGTAAGTTTTGAAGATGAATAAATAAAATAACATATAAAATAGTACAAAGTACAACAATTCATTTCAAAAGAGATATATGAAAACTACACATGTTCAGAGAAAAACTGAAGTATGAAACAGATTCCATATGGCAAAAATTCGAGTATCCAAAGCTCCTCAGCTTGGAAATTAAAGATTTAGATGGATGTAATCAAGTTCTACAAAATCAGGAAATGCTAAGATAATCCACTGTTCACTCCCTCTTATAATAGAAGAAAAACTGACTCTGAAAAGAAGATAATAGTAGTTTCTAAAAAAATGCAAGAATGTTTTGGTTGGTTTGTTTTGTTTTTTTTCACAGAACAGGTAGCAGTATACTTAAGGAACTTGCCAAAATAAATCTTACATTCAATCTGTAGATGCAGACACTTGATGGTTTTTCAGGTCTTTTCTGAGTGTCTGCTGATGGCCACAGCTGGAGGCTGGACACTGGGCTAGATGGAGTCTTGTTTCAAACAAGCATGGCTGTTCTTGGGTTA
The DNA here is from genome assembly GCF_963210335.1 of Falco punctatus. Classification (NCBI taxonomy): domain Eukaryota; kingdom Metazoa; phylum Chordata; class Aves; order Falconiformes; family Falconidae; genus Falco; species Falco punctatus. The sequence goes on along the minus strand of NC_137581.1, from coordinate 103,892,504 downwards.
AGTTTGAGGAAAGAAGACTGAAAAAAAATCATCAGTGTGAGGATATAACAAAAGATGTTTATGCCTAACTGTACTCCCATCCAGAAGAGTATTTCTCAAATGTTTAATCTGAGCATCATTTGTAAATCACTATAGCAATCTAGGGGTCCAGAAAACAAACCTTTCTGAATATTTAGTTTGACCACTGTGGTAGTACTGCAGCAAATTATTTATACAAGATTTCATTCATTCATTCAAGGCAACATGTTTAAATCAAGCTTGAATTTGACAACTGTACTTGACCTAAGAAATATAAATGCTAAATTATTATTCCATCTAAAGAGGAAATACTACCTTTCTCCACATTGTATTATTAGAAATGACAGCATGCTCTTCTTTCAGCTCTAAACACCATGATCCAGTCACATTCCCTTGGTCTTACTGTTTCTCAGAAAATATGTATATGCTAATCAGATGTGCTTCTGATTGCAAAGTAGGCATACAGTGCTCTTGATGTGGGCTGTCAAGAAGAAATGTGTTGACATCTCAGCCAAGTCAGCAGCCCACACAGCCTTCCATTCTGCCACAGCTAGGTTGAATGCTGGTATGCAATCTAACTGCTCTGAAATTTTTTTCCAACTCTTCAACTGTTTGGTTAAAACTGGGTTAAAAGGCACTAAAGATGGGTCCGGTAATTGCACTTGCCTTTTAAATTTTGCATATTTAAGCTTTTGTCTATTCCTCCCTTTTTTTTTTTTTTTTTTTTTCCCCTTCTCATTCCTTCAGTGTTCTGCCTTCAGTTTAACAATTTATGTCTAAAGTCTTACATTATTTTCTGTCCACCTTTACCTTTAGTTCTGAAAATACACTTTTTTCAAGATTCCTGGTTTTCATTTTTAAAACATGAACTGTGGTGTGACAGTACAAATACATATGAAAAAGAACAAGGATTAGTGTGTCCAGAGGAGGGTGACATAGAAACTGAAAGGTTCTGAGGGCAAGACTTATGAGGAGTGACCGAAGTTACTTGGTTTGTTCAGCCTGGAGAAAAGAATGCTGAGAAGTGACCTCATCACAGTCTACAACTTACTCAATAGGACAGTGGAGCGGGAGGTGCTGATCTCCTCTCTCTGATGACCCGTGATAGGAAACAAGGAAATGGAATGAAGCTGCACCAGGGGAAACTCGGATTAGGAAAAGGTTCTTCACTGAAAGGGTGGTTGATCACTGGAACAGGCTCTTCAGGGAAGTGATCATGGCATCAAGGCTGTCATAGTTCAAGGAGCATCTGGACAACAGTCTTAGTCATATGATTTAGTTTTAAGTATTTCTGCAAGGAGCAAGGAGTCAAACTCAATGATCCTTATAGGTACATTTCAAGTCAAGATATTTTATGATTCTATGATAACTGTGCTAAGAAAAACACTCAGAAATTAGAAAAATGCATAAATGCAATCTTGATAGTCATGCAATTATTCTTTGGTAGGATTTAAATTCTAGAAATATAACTTAAGAAATAACTTGTAGTACCTAACAACTAGTGTCAGGTTTTAGCTACACAGTGCAAGCCACCTGTTCAAATTAGACTTAAAGGTATTCTCATGACAAGCAGCATGTTTTTGAGCTGACAAAATTCTGCAGAATAAGATGTATCTTGACTATTCTGCAGATGTTTGCTGTCAGCAGGCATATGGCAATTATAGAGTTCATATGTGTTTGGGTGTTTTTTGTTGGGTTTGGGTTTTTTTGAATTTTTTTTGGGGGGGTGGGGTGGGTGAGGGGGTTGTAACTGGAAACAACTGGCCTGTATCTCCCTTTAGTCTCACTGTCTCCCACTCTTTTTCCACCTCATTGCCTCCTTCCTGGTTATTCCTCCCAGGATCCACTCCTACAAGATTTTTTTTCTGGTATTAATAATTTCCTGTCCCAATACTCATGGCTCTTTAGCCCCTTTCAGTCTGCCTGTTACTATCCATCCTAACTTCCATGACAGACATCATGTCCAGCCATTGACACTAATACCCTCCATAAGAATTAATTTGGCAGAGAAAACTATTAAAAAGCACCTGTACACATTCCAATTAAATTCCTCTGTTCCAAAACAGAGGTTAAAAATTCTCAGTGAAATGGATAGAAGACTTTTTAATGGAAGCAAAAGAGCATATGTTCCTCTAATCTGATTCTTGGAAAGAGCTATTATGGTTTTCTTTTGCCTTTTTTTTTTTATTATTTTTTTTAATTAGTCTTTCAAAAAAAATCACGCTAAGGCAAACATCAAATGTGAAATTAAAAGACCTGAAAAATCCAACTAAAAAGTTATGATCTGTGTAATTGTAAGAACTGGAAAACATGGTCATATAATAGAAAATGATAAATATCTGTTGTTATTGGAAAAATATGTCTTCTTCCTGTATCAATAAATGTATTTAGCTCTGAAGGTAATTTTATATTATAGGTTATTTTAATTCCAAATAAATGATGCCCATTAGGTTAAGATGGTTGAGTCACATCCCTGGAGGTACTTAAAATGCATGTATCTGTGGTGCTTAGGGACATGGTTTAATGGAATATTTGGCCGTGTTAGGTTTGCAGTTGGTCTCTATGATCTTAAGGGTCTTTTCCGATCTAAATGATTCTATGGTTCTATAATTCTAAGAAATGCTTTGTACACCTATACATGAAGTCATGCTGAAAACATTTAGAACAAAACCAGACTTTGGCAAAAATAGTAAAATATATTTTTAACAGTTTTTACTGTCATCAACATTGTAATATCCTTCTTAAGTTGCCTAGTAATTTATTCAAAAAGCTGTTCCATTTGAAATTAAGATTTTCAGTAGCAGATAATAATCGATGTGAATAAAATATAAGAACATAGACCTTCATCAGAGAAGGAAGACATTGAAAAAATTCATCAAGCCAGACAGTGAAATGCATTTTTGTTTCATAATGTTATGACAGGATAAGAACATATGTAGTAATTACTATTTAATGTCTCTCAGAGGAATTTATTGCTGAAGTAAGTTGAAAAGAAATTGAAGTTGAAAAGAGTTTTCTTATTTAAATCAAAATTATTTGTAGTTGACATGGATATCACTTTAATATCTAATAAGAAAATACTCATTTTCAGGTTTCAATAATTCATAAAATCATTAGTTGCTTTCAGTTTAAGTTGTCAATTAATATATCCTGCGTTTCTTCAAGTCCAAGCACTACTCCCCAGTAAGAGTTAACAGCAAAACCACATGAATAAGCCTCCTGTCCTCATAATTTTAAATGTCCCCATACTTTATAATAAGAATTTGTATGGTGTTTTTGTTTAGAAAGATAGTTTTTTTCAAATCATATAATTTAACTTGGAACAGAGGACACCTGAACAATCCAATATCATATATAAAAATATAATTGAAAAATATGTGGTGTTTTATTTACAAATTATAAGTAATTTAAAAATAAGTTTTATATTTATAAATCCTAATGTTTCATTTTATAATTTTCTTCACCAACCTCAAACCATGTAACTAAAGGCTGCTGACATTAGATGCAAGTGTAATTTCTTCTTAAGTTGTTGCATTAAGGTGATACTGTTTTCCTTTCCTACATAGCACCCAAAATGTATACTAGTTAGTTATTGTACAAAATAGGTAGTTCTTATGGATATATTTTGGAGACAATTAAAAGAAATAACTTCCAAAAATTAGACATATTTTTGCCACCATGATTTCTTTGATAACTCTAGATGCAGTGAAGGACCAAGCAGAAGTTTTATCCAATAAGTAAGTAAAATATGTTCTAGATAATCCAGACTTCCAATTGTACTGGAAACCAGACAAAACCCAAGTGAGACATTCTGAGAAATTTGTGAAATCAAATCAATTCTTCATCGTCCCAGCTTTTCCAGTTACTAGATGAGTAATTTGCATATATTAAATAATAAATCGAAAATAAAAAGAAAGCAACAGTAAAATCTCTTTTCTATACACAGACCTTCAAATGCTGCTTTCTACATATGTAAACACAAACACATACAAACTGATGCTTCTAACTACTACTCCATCTCCTTTCCTGAGCCTTATCCCCTTTCTCCCCTAGATATATCTGACCTTGCATATCATTAACAAAAGATATTTATTTTCCTATAAAATACAAATGCAAGTAATGTCTTTACTAGGTCCACCGAACAGCTAAGATTTATTTACTTTGAGTCATAACTATATTTTGACATGAACTTCTGTGAGTAGTACCAAGCCATGACATTCTCCAGGAGGATGTGAGCCCCAGCGTGACTCTGGACTCACAGCGGTGGGACACCCTGCCGAAACTGCAGCCATGTGTCCCCTTGCCCCAGCTGCCAAGCAATGTGCTCTGCAGCCAGGTGCTAGCTCCCTGGGCCTAGGTGTTTCAGTCACCTAATTCTAAGGTAATGAAAGGAAGAATTGTTTAGTAATATTTCAGTGGAGCCAGGGAGACTTGTCTAAGCTGTGCTTGCTTTTCATGCTGGTGCAGAAACGTGTTAATTTTCCAATATGTATCAAGCTCCATGCAACTCTTCAGGGTTCAGTTGGTGCAGCCTACATTAGCCAGAGATTTGAGATAAGCCTAACCAGGTCCCAAAATGTGTTTGAATTGTAAAGTCAAAAAAAGATGGTTTTGCTTGACCATCAACTTTTAACCAAACAACATTTGAAACCAGAACATTTGAAACAACTTTTTTATAGAAGATTTTTGCGATATGAAAGATGATACAAAGAAATATATCCCTTCCCTCACAAATGAATCTCTTTTTTTTTTTTTTTTTAGGCTTCCTTTCAAACATTCAGCACAGTTACCTGAAAACTTTGCACAGTGCTTGTTTCTCCCTAGAAAATATATTTCTATGCTAAGCTGCCTGTGTATCTGTTCCCTGGTCTTTTCAGCAGTGTCTCTGTTCCTTTATGCGATACATTAAAGCCAACAAAAGTAGGGCTTGGTTAGTAGAAGTGAGTTGCATCCAAAACATAATATTATGTAATAAAAAATGGTACTGCAACTGAACATGACATTCTAAACTACAGAGGGAACTTAAATATGAACTGGCTGATGTAATAACAACATAGAAACTCATTGAAAACAGTTTCTATTCCAGAAGGTAATAAGGGTCCAAACGCTAACTTTTTTTTTTAAGGCCTTTTGGGATTATCTTGGGAAATTTAGACAGCTAAGTGCTCTATGTGCAGCTATCAAGTTACTTACATACTTTCTTTAACCAGACCAAAATTAAGTGAAAAAGAATGAAAAAAATTTACTCGGAAAAGTAAAGTATCTTGACCCTGCTCAGTACTCTTGCTGAGAAGGAAAACTGTATTACTAATATCTTACAAAATTCTGAATGTACTGAAAAAAAGTGGGTAAAGCAGAAAAAGTTTGTATCATTTATGGTGTATATCATGATTTAACCCTAGCCAGCCACAAAGCACCAGCAGCCACTCACTCACTCCCCGTCACCCAGTGGGATGGGGAGGAGAATTGGAAAGGAATGTAAAACTTGAGGGTTGAGATAAGAACAGTATAATAGGCAAAGCAAAAGCCATTCACACAAGCAAAGCAAAACAAGGAATTTGTTCACAGCTTCCCATGGGCAGGAAGGTGTTCAGCCACCCCCAGGAAAGCAGGGCTCCATCACGTGTAACCGTTACTTGGGAAGACAAATGCCATAATGCTGAATGTCCTGTCCCCCTGTCCTCCCATCCCCCCTTTCTTCTTCTTCCTTCAGCTTACATATTCAGCATCGTATCATATGGTAAGGAATATCCCTTTGGCTGGTTCGGGTCATCTGTCCTGGCTGTGTCCCCTCCCAGTTTCCTGAGCCTCTCCAGCCCTCTTGCTGGCAAGGCCAGAGAAAGTGGAGAGTCTTTGACTTAATATAAACATCACCAAACAACAAATAAAACCATCAGTGTGGCACCAACATTGTTCTCACACCAAATCCAAAGCACAGCATTGCACCAGCTCTAAGAAGAAAATTAACTCTATACCAGCTGAAACCAGGACAATGTACAAGATGCTACTGAAAAAAACCCAGCAGTGTTGTAATGGTTTAAAACTCTCTAGAAAACAAAGCTAATACTTCATATTGAGACTCAAAAGCTTGTTAAGAAGGCAAAACATTTATTTTCAGAATCATGAGATCACGTTTCCTGAATGTTGTTCCTTCCTGTGAATAGTTTTTATGATAAGGATAGTTGCAAATTATCTTCTTTCAAGATCCTTCTTGTTAATCTTAAAAAGCTAAAAAATAATTAGCAAATTACTCTGTGAGGAATGTCAAAGGAACTACTTTAATTTGTCCTTCCTCACAAGGCAAAAACACAACTGCATTACTTGAGATAACATCTGATAAATATTCATTACAGAATTAAATGCAGAAAGCTGTTTTCAGATCTGTTAGCATTGATTTTACACATTCTATATATATAATCATATTTCTAAGTTGTCATATTGTGTTACACTTCATTATGTGATGTAAGAATTCAGTAACATAAAAATGCAAAAAAAAAAAAATTAATCTCTCTGGGTAGTATATGGGTAGAGGAGAAGAGAGAAGCCCTGTTGCTACCATGTCATCCTAAATGCAGAAAAATACTATTGCTGATGCTTGGAAGAACAGAATCCACACACTGCTTTTCCTCTCTGGAAGTGAAAAAATAATCTGGCCTCATTGCCACATGAAAGGAAATGAAATGTGACTGGACACACAGGCAATTTATGATGTTGCTGTTGGTCTTCGTGCTTCAAACTCATTTAGCACTAGTCAGAGTGGAACCCCCGTGTACACAGACCTGCAGTCTTCTCTGCAAAGTCATATCACCTTACCTTCACACCTGAACACATGATATTGAAAAAGGACACTTTTCAATGAATTCAAACTGCTATTTGCACTCAGTCAGAAATACCTAAATTATTGTTCTCTGCATATTTAATCAGACGTCCAATGTCAAAATCCTGTCTGAATTACAGAGCAATGGAAACAGGAATTCAAAGTGGAACTGCTGATGGACCCAAAGTCTTTGCAATGTCACTTCCAAAATCCATGTGTAATGCATAGCAGACACAGAGGTATTTACAGCTTCAATTTGTACTTCTGCTACGTAAATTATAGCAAGAGTGAAAAAAGTAAATCTGACTTAAACTGATGTTCTGATCTGGGAAGGCCCAAGATGGGGAGATTCTTTGTTATACCCAGAGTGAGATTAAGACACAAACGAGGTCAAATGTTGCCAATCAAGGAAATGTATTGTGTGCTTATATAACCAAAACATTCATGTGTTGTGGTAACCAAACAGTGATAGGAAAGGGAGGGAGATAGGAAAGAGGGAAATCTAGCAAGCAGTCAGGACAGAGTTGCAAGAGACAGTCACCACCATGGATCCAGTGGCGTTCCGCCAGTCCATAGTCTCCGTTCACGTCAGTGGTGGGGGTCTCTGGATCACCACTGACTGTTTGGTGGCCCAGGCTTTTACAGGGCCTTCAAGGAGGGCCACCTCCCAGACAGTGGCAGTACCGAATTCCTCTGGGGGGCACATGCAATCGGTGCATAGGTGGGGTGGTCGTCCGTGTCTAGGCACAACCCTCACGGGGGCGAGGCCTTTCCTTGCCCTTGGCCAAAACACAATGTCAGGCAGGGGTTGGCTCCTTATCTCTCCATAACTGTTACATCTTGCAGGAGCCCCGCTACCAAACTTTGAGACAGTCAGTTCGAGGGGTGGTCTCTCACAACTGAAAAGGAAACAAATTTGGTAGACAAATAGTCCGATTCTGCTCCATTTCAATGACTATTTTAAAGAATATATGTGCTTGTACTTTTGTTTTGTATCATTATGCATATTGCCTTGCCTTGGTTTTTCTTTCTTACCTCTGCACACTATTCTTTTTTTTCCCCTAGTAGAATGCAAAGAAATCTCTGAGGGGTTTAAAAGGCCAATAAAGCAACCAGTCAATGCTGTTCGGCTTTTAAAACTCTTTAATCCCTGTAAGAAATTTTCTTGAGAAAGATTTACAAGATGAAGTCAGCATCGATTAGCTTCCAGTGTTCCCTTTTCCAAGCGGTCCACATCGTGCTTATCCTGCTGAAATTTATTAGGTGCATCTTACTGGAAAATCATTGAGTTTCAACACTTCTGTGTTTAGGACATAAATTCTTCTGAGGCAAGCTGTTTCTCTTTTGTGAGGGGAAGGAATCAGGAAGAAATTCCTTATTAATAACAGAAAGAAACATATTTTCTGTAGGACATTTTCCCAAATTACAGCTGTTTGTGGTTGCTAAGAGATTTTAAATATCTCAGTAAATCTTGATATGATTAGTGATCTTTAGATGAAGTTAACAAAAGAGAATAATATGTTGTTTCACAATCCTTATCTCCATTTTATGAAGCAGGTATTTGTAATACATGCATATGCCTGTACTGTAATATGAAGGGCCTTGAAGGGATTTGACACTTAAAAAATACACACAGGAACAAGACTGAAAATAAACACTCTCCATTCAAATAGAAGTTCAGATATGCCATAAATTGGCATCCATTTAATAGCCCCTAGTTATGCTCATATCAGAAAGAATACTCAAGTACGAAGTGAAGCTGAAAAAGTCTCACCCACTGGGATTCCCATTGAGATCACACACATGCAATCAGAAAAATGCATAAGCATTTCTAGATAAATTATACATGAATCTGGATAAGCAATTAACAGCTTGATTTGATTTGCTCAATTTAGGGATCAAAAATATCGGAGCACAGCTTATGACACAGGAAAATCACTTCTGTGCTTCTGGGGAGGGAGAGAGAAGAGAGAGCCACAGAGAAGACGCAGAAGGATGCAATCCCCTACACAACTCTTTCGGTGAGATGGTTTTTCAAAGTCATTATCTAACACAGGGAAAACATTTTTTTTTTAAGGCTGAAGAGGCATATCCAACTAATTGAACACTGATTTCTGCAAGGCTTCTAAAAGAAGATTTTAAATAAGGATGTGCAAACTAGTTCTTCTGATGACTTCTCTTGCACATGTTCTTCAGCCAAGTCAGACATTTCAGAATAGAGAATTGACATTCCTTCATTTCATCTTCACATTCCTGCTATATACACAAGCCTTTGAACATCAAGATTTCCAGTCTCATCCCTGGGCCAATTGGCAGCTTTCTAGCATTCAGAATAAAGATAGAAAAATTACCTTTGCTTTAAAAATAACTACCAAACTCACGTTTAAACTATTCAGATAAATAATGATTATTTTGTTCTATTTCTAGCAGACAACTTCAGCCAATCTTTACCATTTTTAATACTGCTAATACAGTGGAAAACTTGAATATTTTCATGCAATACTAAGTACCAAGTGGCTTACTGAAGTATCCAAACCTCTCACATTTTATCACCAGTAATACACAAGTGCTAATGAGCAGCAAAATAGCATGTAGAACAGACAGATTCCTTATCACTCTTTATTGTTCATTGCAGAGCCACACTGAATCCTGGGGCACAATGTATTAAAATACTTTAAAAAAAAAATTGTTTTCCTACACAACTCTACTAACCTCAGTGAGGAAGCATTTCCAAGACCTCTTCCATTCTTTAGCAGCACAAAGGTAAAAAAAAAAAAAAAATAATAATAAAAAAAATAGTTACAGATGAACAGATTTACATAATTTTCCTTCTCTCACCATACTCATACAAATCCAACTCCTTGTGTGTTGTCAACTGGTGGTAACCTACGTAGTTAGATATACTTTAGAGAAAAGAACAGGGGAAGACTGTCCAATCATTATTTTATTTTATAGCTGATGTCATTAAACATATTTCATCATCACACAGAGCTTGTCTTCTCTGACTTGGGTTATTAAGAATTGGAACAGGCTACCCAGGCAACTGGTTGAATCACCATCCCTGGAGGTATTTACAAGATGTGCAGATGTAGCATTTGGGGATACGGTTGAATGGTGAACTTGGCTGTTATGTTTACAGATGGACTTGATGATCTCAAAGGTCTTTTCCAGCCTAAATGACTCTATGATTCCTTTTGGGATATTGCCATTTTCAGTGGGGCAAGAAGTAGGTCAATTATCTTTAAATCTTTCTTCTTAACAAATACATCTGCTTCTCCCTCTTTTTTAATGCAAAATCCACCCTTATCCCTTTTTGATCATCTATGAAGTAGGTAGAACAGAAACAATGCCTTGACTTCATTTTAGGAGCTGAGAAATTAGTAAACTAAAGAACCTTTAAAAAGTACAAAATTTAAAGCCTCATTAAACAGTTCCAACTTTGCATTTGCTACTCGTTTCCCTTGGGAGTGAGAGGACAGAAAAAGGAACCTTTTGTGCCGCTGGATGTTTTCTCTATGAAAAAACCCAAACCCTTCTGAAGGGTGACCTCATTAAATTTTCCTCATATATATTGCATTTGTTTCATTCTGTCTCTCCTCAATCATACCAAATAATACTTTGCAGGGAGAATAAGAGCTCACTTCCACTCATAATCACAGTTTATTCTTCTGTCTGCTAGATAGAAGATGTGACCTTTCATCAGATGTGTGCTTTCCTGAGTGTTCACTGACTCCTACCCTGTACTATGGAAAAGTCTTGTTTGCCTGCCTTACTAATCACACAGATGCATCATGTGTTTGTTCTCTAGTTTGAACTCCTGACCTTTGTGCTATTAAAATCATGCTTCTGCTACTAGAGTTATACGGTACACTAAACAGTATATTAAACAGTACACTAAAGCATCCTGTTCATTTGCTCATCAACCTATGTTTGCAGTTCAACTGCTTTGGTGATTAATGCATCATTCAAATCACAGTTCCCTGTAGATGCCACCTAAGCATTCGTTGTTGAATGTTTGAGTTCAAAGACTTTTTGTGAGCCTTACAGCATGCTGACCAGTAAGGACTGCCTTACACAGATGGGAAACACATGGGTGGTGTAATGCTGGTCTCCACATGAAACAAATTGTTCAAAATTCCATAAGAGCATGTCCAGAGCTGATGAAGCTACAAAGAAATCACTCTCAGGATATTTTTGTAGATCTCAGAGAGAAAAAGGGAAGAAACTGTAGTAAAAGAGCAGGATAACACTATATTTCAATTTAGCTAGTACCTGAACACTGTAGTAATAGGATTTCCTCATGCGACAAAATATTATTTCAGTTTAATCCTACAGAAATTTGTGAAGAATAGAATTTTCAGAGGAAAGTATTTTGGGTCCCTTTAGGCTTTTCTTTTTTTTTTTTTTTCTTCTTCTTTTCTTTTTTGCCAGTCATATTATAGACTGCATTCAAAACAAAAGTGATTTTTTGAATATAATACTAAAGATTCTTCTCGCCATTTCCTGTAAAACATAGAAAAATAAGATTTAGAAACCCCTGGTATATTCACATAATAGATTTTGCTTCTTCTGAATCAGTATACTTGGATAAAAAACTGTGTCCTAGAAAACTGACTAATTTTCAGTGTTAGCTGCTTTTCTTTCCATACACCATAACCTGTAATTTTTTTAGATTATTTAGAAAAAAAATATTGAAAAAATAACTATAGAACTTACTTTCTTGGTGCGTTAACTGCATACTGTAGGACAGAAATATGACAAAGCTGTTACAGCTTCCCAGATCTTTTTAACAGAATAAACAGCACAGCAGTCTCAATTTAACTTTTATTTTAACATACACAACATTTTAAAATAATCTACTTAGAATGTAATATGACAGTTTCTCCAAAAGTTTCTTAATTTGTATTTTTCATTATTATCATTAATCCAGAACCCAAGATAAATCTCAATAAAGCATCAGGACTGCATGACATTAACATGAATTGTGGAAAAATTCAGAAGTGGAATTGGAGAACTTCCAACCAGCTGTGACTGCATCACAGATGGCCACGGTGCCAGAGGTCTGCCAGGCTGCCTTTATAACACCTGTCTAGACAAGGGGAACTCCATAGGATACTGGGATACACTATAGGATCTCTATAGAGTATCCTAGGAACTGCAAGCTGCTGAATCAGACTTCCATTTCTTGTCGTTGTTTGTAGTTGTTTTTCATATATGGAAAATTCCTTAAAGAACAGGAAGAAAAGTCTTAAAGATGAAATATCATAGTAGGGACAATCAGAGGTTAGGTCACCAGTGGATCAGTTTTGGATATTTGGATATTAAATATCTTTATAAATAAATATTTGGATATTAAATATCTTTATAAAAGCGCCGCGGCATGGCAGTATGCAATGTAATCACCATGTCTACAGCTGATTAAGTTCTTCCAGGTAGTCAACTGACAAACCAGTGGTGACAAATGGCAGAAGGATCTCACAGAATGTAATGTGGGAGCAAAAGTTTGGCAAATGAGCTACATTATAGATGAATGTAAGGTAACACATATAGCGGAAATAAAATAAACCATGTCTATATGATGCTGAACTCAGAACTGGCAGTCTCAGCTCTGGAAAGTGATCTGTCAGTTTTCTGAAATAATCTGTTCAGTGTTCAGCAGCAGCCAAAGGAACCAGCAAAATACTGGGTAACATCAGGAAGGATACTGAGAACAAGACAGATGGTGTCATTTTGTTGAAATATAAAGCTTTGGTATGCTGACTTCTTGAACGCTGTGTTCAGACCTGGTCCTGTTACTCAAACACTTGTAATTGGCAAAAGGCAACATGTCATGTATACACAGCCAAGAATGCATTGTTTGTTCAAGTATTGTTCTAACAGTCTATGAGTCCAAATGATCTAATTAATGCAGGAAAACCTCATTAGTAGTATGGATAAAGCAATTAGACAAAAATCCCTTGCTATCACCTACCCTTTTTCCTGTGGGGTTATGCTTACTCTTCCAATGCACTTTGGGTACCAATCTAACAATTTCAGTCTTTTTAGAAAAATGTGATGGTGGAAGTCTACAACAAGTCATTGGCTTCCTGAGTTCTTCACTGGGAGGGATGTGATGTTCTGGGGTGGGGGGTGGGTGTTTTCCTCCTCTCTCTGTCTTGGGTCTCCTTGGGGCTGTTTGAATGTGCAGCCTGCTCCCCTCTCACTGTGGGTCTGGCCACGTGCCTGATAAAGACCAAAAGGGCAGTCCAGAAGGCCACTCTTATTAATTCATCCATGTCAAACACGTTTTTTTCCAAAGGGTGCTTGGGCGTAGGCTATTTTGCTTTTTAATACTTTCATTTGATATGGTGAAGATATTGTTCAGGTTCCAATTACTTTGCATAGGATTATAAATAAAATGTTCTAATCCTTGTTCTAGTCAGAAGGAGCAAAGCAATGCTTAATTTCAATGATATAATGTGTCATTTTAGAATTACATGAAGGGGATGATTTCTTAATTTAAAATTATTAAGCCCCAAATAAACCACACCCTTAATTTAAAACCTAGCATATCTTCAGATGGAGTTATATAACATATATGCCAATTTGACTGCAAATTTACTGTTTACTGTCCTTTGACTTGGTGGTTTGGTCCACCCCCCCACCCCCCCAGCCCCATATTGAACTAGTAAAATTAGGATTGTTTTGTTTTAACTGCATAAAGTAGCAGTGAATCCAAAAGTTTTATATTTTTTCTCCTAGCTATTAAAAATAAATGGAGATGTCTGGAAACTGAGGGAAATGTGGCACATCAAGTGCTGGTAATGTTAGAGTCCAACATAAGAGCACAGAAATACCAAAAACTGGGACCCTAATACCTGGGTAAGTAGTATTACTTATTTCTATTAACAACAACAACAACAAAAAGGAAGTTTAAAAAAGTCTCTTTTTTTTTTTTTTTTTACAAAATAAAAACATATATTTAACATGACAGTTCCAGATTCAGACACCCTCTGCTCCCACATTCATCACTTTTCTTTACACACAATTTTACATGCATGAATGGGCTTTTATAGACTATTCCAAGTATGCATAAGTTTTGTCTTTAATGCACAAGTGTAACAGTCCCCGTGTGGTTTTAGTATGCTGTGCACAACGTGACAAAGATAGGACAGCTCAAAGAAATTTAGAAAACGGCCTTGATCCTGGAACTTGCAGGCTCAGGCTGGAAGAATCAAGATCAATGGCATCTTGTTACAGTGTAACTTCAGCAGCCTTAGCACTGCTATCAAACACCTGTTTTATTTCAGCTTATATTTTAGAGACTCCACTCCCTTTTTGATCACCTTTCTAAGGGAGGAAAGGCAACCAGCTAAGGGTTTGGCTATGTTTTTTTAGTGCTTCATGCTGTATTGCACTAATATGTTCTCTAAAACACAATACAAAACTTTTTCATTAGTAATTGAGATGGATCAAATGGCAAGGACAACAAATTGATCCATCCAGGAATCTGATTCATCACTTTACTAACGCAGGGATTACAACGTGCACTTACTTATCCAGCCAGCCTGTAAGAAGATAAAAACTGTCATGGGAAAACCTTGGTGTTGGACAAACAGCAAGCAGCCTAGTTTCTTATCCAATCTTGCATCAGTGTCTTTCCTTCATTTTTTCAAAAGATGCAGCAAACATTTTGTTAAAACGAAGTGCTGCATGTAAAATTCTCAGATTGGTATCATTTGAAATAGAGAATGTTATCATGTCTCAACATCACATCAATGCTTATATTTAGGATTACAAGGCCCTCAATCTTTCAAAGACTTTAGGATGCTCTCAGCTGTAGCTATGGGAGAAGACTCAGCTCTTAACACTTCAATGAGCATATAAAGCAAAGAAGCTGTGGGAACATTTCTATGACTGGGATTTTGTTATGAGAAAAAGCCTACAACTACAGTGCTGTAGTAAGGACAGTCAAAGAGTGTGAAGCTTTAAAAGTAAAATGTCACAAACCACATCATGATGATAAATAGTTAAATTATGCTAGTTCTAGCAATAATATCATACTGAATATGGTCTGTCAATAGTTAGAATTCTTTCATGTTGTATGTTTATGAATGTATACATATCCCAAAAAACCCTTAATAAAAGACTGCAGATACAAGCAGGCTTTATTAGAGTTCTTTTGCAAGCCAAGCAGTTTTATGAGCATGAGAACTAATGAAGCCTGTTTTCCTATAGATTTGTGTCTCAGGGTTGATTTGTGAGCCCTGACTGATGAGTTCCTTGCGGCACGGAGGCATTAAAGAGTTCTGCTGGCGTGGATTCTTTCTAGTCTCATACAGGGTGAACTACTGCTATAAGCTTTGCCTTGGTTGGGCAAATATATGACAACATACAGGATCTTATCTCTGTGGTCACTTCTATATCCAAAACTTGTTGAAGCTTAATATCAATAAGAACTCTGCACATTTCTGACAGCTTGCTTGAAATAAATTATTGAGTTTAATAAGAGTTAAGTACTGGAAAATAGAGGGATAAAGATAGCTGCTTTTCCACACCTGCACATGAATATATTGTAATCAAAACAAGCAAAACCATGCCAATCCTTTCCATTGTTTTTCCTTAAATATGTACTTACGCCAGATAAATCAATTAAACCTATGCAATGTGCACTGCTGTCCTAAGCCTAATATGCACTTCTTTTTCCAGTTAGGTACAAGCAATATATTGTTGGTTGTTCCTGTGGTGTAACCACATGGAAAAAATTAAGTTTCATGGTATGATATATTTCTCTAAAATTTTAAATATATACGTTTATTCATATAAAATGAAGGGTGCTAATTTATTTTTTTTTTTAATCAGATGAGGTAGGCATGTTCAAAAGTACAAAAAAATCAATGGGCTGTCTGGCACTTACCAATTCTGCTTTTGAAAAATCACCTTTTTAGTGTCGTGTGTTAACTTCCAGTAGCAAACAGTGGTGGGGAAAAAGTGGAAATGTTACAGAACTCTTACATACTTATTGAAATGCATAATTTTAACATACGGCAAGATTGTATTCATTATTTATTACCCCCATGTGTTGAAATACAAAGGAAAAAGAAGTGGGTTGTTAATTTTTTTTTTTTTTTTTACTGCTCAGGAGGGAAGAAGAGTATTAGTGGAGGGGGAGATGTTTATTCTTAACCTGGAAATTAATTTATAAAACAAAACAAAAATCCACCTAGAGAATCAGTGTTCTGAAATCTTTATACCAGAAATGCTATTTTCCCATTTTTCCTTAAAATTCTACAAACACTGTAATCACCTGAGATAATTGAGTGTTAGCACATCTGCCCATGCCTTCAAAATCTACATGCCTTTGTTACTGATTTCTGTTTGGCACTTGCTCAGGCACTTATTCCTAAGCTGCACAGATTTCCAGACACTTTTGAATCTAGTAATACCTTGATGAAAAGCTGACTAGCCACTTGAAGAATTCACAAAATTTAATTAATTAGGTCTTTCACATAAATGACAAAAATGAGACTGCATTCTATTCATGTTCTGATTCCTTTGTAGAGATGATGGTGATTTTTCTATACTGTATAAAACGTATCACTGCTAATTTGCTGCAGTAGAGACAATTTGGAATATCACAAACAGGAATTTATACCAAAAGGGAAAGCTCTATAATTAATAGTTATTTCTGATCTGTTACACCACTTCAGGAATGAGAAAACATTACCTCATCATCAATTTCAGCAATGGCATTGTGTAACTTTGCCAGTAAAGAGAAACCAGAATGATAAACCAGAATGATACAAAATAACACTTATGGAAAAGCAACATATTTTTGATCTCATGAGGAAAAGTAGTGATTTGTAAAGGCCCTCCTTACCTCTGAAATATTTTTTTCCGACCTAATGAGCAGGTCAAAAGAATGTAGATGTGCATAGATATGAAAGTCAAGTGAAATTGTTGCCTTTTTTTCCCCTCAGTGATAGTCAACTGTTGAATAACATTTTTTTTTCTTGGTTTTGGGGAGGTTGATTAACTTATTTTATTCTAGTGTGAGAGGTTCGGGGAACAATTACGTATGGATGTGTTTTTAATTTCCATGCTCTGGGTTTGTATAATTTCTTCATAACGATTCACTCTAATTGAATCAAAACCCACAAACCTACTCTTCAAAGGAATCACAGTCCCTGCAGATTGATTATTATAACTCTAGTCTATCAGATTTATTTTAAGGTCTAAATGATACCATAAACACACAAACCAAACTATTTTGGAAGATGCTTAGCCTTCATGTTCAGGCTTTGAAATGCTCAAAACTTTCACTCCATCTGAATGAAGCGGTAGAGTTAGGGGGAAAAAAACCAGAACACTAAACACTCAGGTTTTTAAACACTGTAAACTCCATTTATTATTGAAGCTATAACTTCTCCAGATGCAAAACCCTGTGTCACACAGAAAGCAAAGTGAACTCTTACATTTTACATTAGCTTTAACTTCAGATGTTATATAAGATGGTTTGAGGTTAATTTTACTACATTAGTTTTACCAGTGCACTAGCCCATGGCTATCCCTTCAGTCCTTACGTTAGTCAAGATAACTTTTAGCTTTTTCTTTTTATTGAGAATTTCACTTATTGCAGACTGATTGTTTTACATAGTTTGATATTCAACAAACCTACTCCTTTCCAGGCTTTACTTGCATCCAAATTATTTTTTGAGGGCATTTTCCCCCTATTATATCAATAAGAAGCGTCGGAAGTGATGATCAGTGAACTCAAACAGACTGGAGCACTTCCCCTGCCCAGAGGAAATACTAATTGAAACTGAATCAATAGTGTTAATTAGATGAATAGGCAGATTGTTCAGTCTTTTACTTTAGGCTGTTAAACACTGAATGTGTAAAGTTGCTATTTTAGTGCTCTGTAGCCCTCAGAGAAATTTCTAAATGGAATTATCAGACTATGTTAGAGGGGAGATGGTGGAGTTAATCACAGCTTTTTTATCTTAGTTGAATATACTTTCTATTTCTTGTTTACAATGTTAATAAACTTTATGGCTTGGATTTGGGGTGTTTTTTGTTTGTTTGTTTGTTTGTTTTTTGTTTTTTTTTTTTTTAATCTCATTAAACCTGCATATTACCTCTTCAAGTTAAAAATAGGGGAGCTATAACACTATAAAAACCTAGGATAGTATCAGTTTTTCTGACACTCAGGATGTCTAAGCAAATGCACATGCACAGTATTATTACATTAAGCTGATTTTTTCTCCTTTTCCAGCTTTTTGTGAATGAGATAGCTCATGCAAATCTGCAGATAGAGGTGTTTGGAAGCAATAATAAAATGAATGCACATATTCTGCAGGTGGTGTTTCTTTTTGCCAGAACTGATTAATGTTCTTTGACACCAAGCAATGGATTGCAGCAGAGAATTTCCTGAGTTGTCCCCTAGCAATCTACCACATTGCTGTACTCAGCATTCACACAGCCACACTTACCATTCTAGCACTAGCTCAAGGGATGCTAGCTCGGAAATCACTGCTGCAGGGTTGAAGGAAACCCAGTTTGGATAGGAGAGAGGAGAAGGTTGCTATATCTTTATAACTTTTGCATCACATCAACAGGAACAGAGCTGACCTTGGTAATGTTAACAGGGGGAAAGAAGGATGATTCTCTAGTCCCCTAAGGACTAGAGGAAATCAATATCTAGTGCTTTGTTGGTAGACAGAAGACTGCCCTTATATATCTTTTCCTTTTTCACTTTACCAGAACACAAACCCTTACAATGCCAAGAAAGAGAACACCTATTAGTCTCATCTACTTTGCATCAGAAGATATTTCTACTGACAGAAAAAGAAAAAAAGACATAAAAAAGTAGATGGGGAAACAGCAAACCAACAAAGAACAAAACAAGGATGACACTTAAGACCATAAATCAAACAGTAGGCATGATCCTCCTTCCGTGTCTTGTATCCCAGGAGCAACATACGCCCCTTGTTGAATAACGTTTGAACTGTGTTAGACTCACTGCTTTTGAAAATGACCATGAAACACATTGTTAATACAGTAGAACCATGACTGTAAGCAGTTATTAAAGGGAAAGCTTTCATACATTTTCTAGGGAAACACCACAACTGGGTGCATTCCTGAAGTGCCTGTATGCTCACAGTGCAACACAGAGAACACATAGGATAGGAGAAATTAGAAGTCTGTGAAACTACAGAGCTATGATCCCACTTGTTTTACAGAGACATGGTGAGATAGTTCATGCAGATAGGGTGCTGCTGTAGTGAAGTATAAGCTGGATGAGCAGACAGTCAGGTGGATTGAAAACTGGCTGAATGGCCAGGCTCAAATGCTGATGATCAGTGCCGTGAAGTCTAGTCAGAGGTCAGTAACTAGCAGTGTAACTCAAGGATCAATACTAGGTCAAATCCTTGTATTTAATATATTAATAAATGATCTTGACGGCGGGGTAGGGTGTACCCTCAGCAATTTTGCTGATGACACAAAACTGGGAGAAGTGCTGATACACCAGAGAGTCATGCTTGTACCCAAAGAGATCTTGGCAGTCTAGAGAAATGGGCTGACAGGAACCTCATGAACAACAAGGGGAAGTGCAAAGTCCTGTACCCTGGGAGGAGGAACCAATGCAAGAATATACGCTGGGGGCCACCCAGCTGGAAAGCAGCTCTGCCAAAAAGCCCTTGGGTGTCCTGGTGGACATCAGGTTGAACATGAGCAAACAATGTGCCCTTGTGGCAAGAAAGCTAATGATATCCTGAGATGCAGGAGGAACGCTGACAGCAAGTCAAGGAAGGGGATCCCTGCCATCTGTTCAGCACTGGTGAGGTCATACTTGGAGTACGGTTTTCAGTTCTGGGCTCCCCGCTACAAGAGAGACATGGATGTACAGGAGTGAGTCAAGTGAAGAGCCACTAAGATAACTAAGGGACTGGAACATATCCCTCTATGCCACCTATGAAAAGAGGCTGAGAGTGCTGTGAGACCTCAAAATGGGGATCATATCAATATATTTAAATACCTGAAGAGGTGGCTTAGAAGTAGCCAGGCTTTCTTGCACTGCTGTCCAGTGATTAGACAAGAAGTAATGGGCACAAACTGAAAAAAGAAAGGTTCCACCTCAACAAAAAGAATTTTTTTCATACTGTGTGGATGACTGAGCACTGGAGCAGATTGCTTAGAGATGTGGAATATCCTTGGAGATATTTAAAAGCCATCTGGAGATAGTCCTGGGCAACATGCTCTAGATGACCCTGCTTTGCACAGGGAGTTGGACCAGAAGACCTCCCAAGGTCCCTTCCAACCTCAGTCATTCTGGGAACAACTTCCAAATCTCTGTGATGCTTGATGAAGACATCTGAAGATGTCCGATCTGAAGAGGCATCTGAAAGTTAAGGATGAGATTATGCCTATGAATGATCTTCTAATTCAATTCCTATTTTCTTTCTAAGATATACATTATATTGAAGAAGTTTCTTCGATCTTTGAAAGATACAGCAGAAACACCACTGTGAAAAAAACAAGTTTGCATAAAAATATCAAGTTATAGTACCTCACATACTTTCTGGGTAGGGGAAAAACCACAGGAAAATAAAGGTAATAAAGAGGAAGTTAACTAAGTGTTCTCATTATTATTATTACAAGTTTTTCTAGCACATAAATTGTCAAGCTATTAAAATTAAACCCCCCTTTTGTTACATAAAATCAGTATGAAAACTTACCCTGGTCTATTTATTCATGTGTCATAACTATACTAGGACTGAAAACACAGAATTATTTGTATGCATACATACGTTTGTGTGTAGAAATATATATATCATAAATAGATATATTTATGTGTATACACATCTATATATACATGCTTCAATGTGTAGGTACATATAAGTATAGAAAACATATTTACAGATCCAGGAAGTCACTCAGAGACTAATTTCAGATACTTTAAAATATGAATCTAAATAGCTGAGTTTAGACACTAGGAAGTGAACAGCTGGGACCTTACCTTTTTAACGTATACAGCTGAGGATTTTTTCATGTTCCTTAAAGAAATGTGTGCCTACTGTGCTCATTTTGGCTGAGATAGAGTTAATTTTTTTTCATGGTAGCTGGTATTATTCCTTCCATGTCATGTATACTGAATTCCTCTCCTAATTCTGCAATATTTTTAAGAATGCTCTTTGCCTGTTGTTTTTAATGGTGGTATTTTAAAACCTGGATTTTGCTTTGGGAAAAAGTAATGTTATGTTATGTTGGTAGAAAGGTAAATTTGCCTCTTGGATAGTTTATATATCTGAAAATAATTAGAAACTTTTCCTTTACATCAATGTTTTATATGAAAAGTCTTAAAAGGAACAACTTATATGGGAGTGTGCCCAACTTTTTAAATGACCATATGGTACATGAACCTTGAAAACTGACTGATACCTAAAGCAGCATGGGAATATAAGAGAAAACAGTGATAACTAGAAAGTCACTTCCATTATGGATTCTCCCAAATGCAGTGTTAAAAACATCCTCTACATTATTTTTCATCTACCTGTTCACCGATGACTATTAATTTGTTGAAGAAAGAGAACTATCTTAGTGACTAATATTATTATGAACTCAAGAAGTCTTGAATACTCAGCATCATCACATTGCTTCTTTTCTTTTTTCTTTCTTTTTTCTTTTCTTCTTTTTTTTTTTTTTTTTACTTCTGACAGAATTAGGTGCACCACTGCAGCCATAAAGGTAAACTGTCTTTTATGCAAGATTTACAGAGAAAAGGTTTTGTAACACTTTCAGCAGACAACTGGAGCCACCTGAAACGATGCACAGACAATTACACTGTAGTTACTGCTGCCCTTGATGTTGATAATGATAGTTGTATACAGATTGCTATAACAGAAAGAAGAAAAATTGCTGACATCTGTAGCTACTCATGGGACTCCAATGTCAATCAAACCTTACACAGAAGAACTAAAGAAATATTGAAAATGTGATATCAGACTGTATGAGTTGAGAGGCACATGCTCAATTCACTTCTCTTTCTGCTAGCAGAAAGCCCGCTGCAATCCTTTGAAAGATCAGACCGGGCTGAAACCAAAAGGTGAAAGGCCACAGCTGCCTTAGTATATCATTTGTTGTGAAGTCAGCTGCTGGCCATGACTGAGCTCACTCATCCTCTTTTTTTCTCAGGTCCCTGGCACAAGGCTCCCAGAGGAAAGCAGAGGCATTAGAGGGGTACTTCTTATGTGAGTGCAAATACTACTGGTTTCCAATGGTGCATGAAAGTTCACTTTCCTTATGGGAGTGAGCAATTGATTCCTATTCAGTTTACTTTGCAGAGCTGAGCTTACTTCTTAAACACTTTCAAACAAGGTTATCAGCAGCAAAGATACAGGATCATCAGACTTCAGTGAAAGTTATATATGTCTCCATTTGAGATAGAGCAAATTACCCAATGAGAATTGCCCTGATACCTTTAGTTTATGAACATTAAAGTATCTGGATAGAAAATGTAGCCTTAAGTAATAAAATAAGCATAGATCATCCAAGGCAAACATACTGCCTACAGTTAATTGTGGTAGGAAATAACATATCTCTTAAAAAAAAAAAACCTAGAGTCCAAAACTCTTTGCCAATTTTAAGACAGATCTGCCAACCTGATACAATAAGCTAAAAAAATATTAAAAATAAATGTTCACAACCAATGAGACTTAGAGATATATAGCTCTAATCTACTTCTCCCAGACAATGTAAAACAAACATATTCAGCTATATTAAGGTTTTTGTTATCCATTAAAACATTTTCCCCATAGCATACATCTCAGAGAAATGATACAAGGAAATCTTCAGATGATAAAAATAATTTTCCTTCTAGACACACTAATTTGACAGTTTTAGTGAAATAGTTATATGAAAAGCCAAAAGATTATTATATTAAACCAGATTAAACTGATTAGACTTGAGGACACTTGATACTGCAGTTCTGTGTAGGTGGGAGCTGAGAGTGCTCAGCACCTAAATGATGCTACCAATTTAGGCAAAGGAAGCTCTAATTTTATGAGACAGATTTATAAGAAAAAGGTAGGAATGTCCAGCATACCTGACTACATGGTGCAGATAATTTCACAGTAAAAACTTATGTTTTGAAAGTCAAGCATACTCCTTGGGAAGCAGTATGCCAGAGGTTCATTGCCGAGTATGCCCAGTCCTGGGAGATTCTCACAGGTTTGCTACATACACACTGCACATACTGGAGATGTGCTGGAGAAGACACTCAGGGACTGGCGACAGCCTTTCCAGGATGTCATATGGCATCATCTAGACAAGTATGTGCTGTAGCCTGAAAGAAACATGACACCAAAGAGAATACACTTTTGCAGGAAAAGCCATACATGCAGAGCTTTGGGGGTTTTTTTCCCTACTCAGGAAACCATATGAGCATAAGAACTGCATATCTGAAGTATACTGAACTCCTTCCCTCCTCTTTCCCCCATCCAGCCTCCACTCCAGGCCTAAAGGGTTAGCATGCCAGTCGGCATCCTTTCAGTGGTCCTTGCTGTGACATGGCTGATTAAGTCTTGTGTTGCCAAGTGACAAAATTTACCTTGCAACTATGCAAATTAGTGTGCTTCCTTTCAAAATATAGCTTGAAGAAAGGTTAATGATAGTGGTGGTTTACTCCTGGCATTTAACAGTTTAGCTGATAGCTAATGGGAAGAAAATATTGTGGATTTAATGCATTTATAGTCTGAGCTTCCTATTAAATGACAAGTTAAAGATTACTCTAAAGCTGGACAAGATCAAATTCTTCTTGATGAAAAGCCTGGAATGTCTTCCATAACATGCTGAGGCACTGAACCACAGGAGTGGGAGGTGCCTGGACTGGCAGGGAGAACTTGCCCAGTTCTCAGGAATAATTTGAAAAAGAAGTTATTCAGTATCCATCTAAGTAATGCTGACAGGAAACAACCTTGACAGTAGTGAAAACCAGCATTTGCTATTCTTGATGAACTGTGTGCTGTCTCTTGTCTTGGCACCCTCTGAGGAGAACAGCAGAAGCACAGCCCATACAATCCTAACTTGGTCTGAAGCTCTAAGTTATGCACTTAAGCATTTTCTTCTCTTAAAGGCCATGTATAAATCTCATTGGATTCAGTAGGGCTTGAGCACATTCTGAATTGCTTTTCTACATTAGAGCTTTAGGTTAATACTATGAAAAATCCAATATTAAAATGTTCACAGCCCATTGATATTGTTGCTCCTGCCCTGGATGGGACCATGTCGTAGAAAAGACAAGATCCATCTTAAGGGTTTGGTCACAAACTTTTATAAAAATTGGGCTTTCTATAAAACCAAGAAAATTGTTCTAAAGATCTTAATTCTCTTCTATCTTCTTGTTTTCTTATAATAATAATTAAGAGGAACAGATGGAGGTTTATTTCCAGTTCTTTATACCAGAAAAATAGTATACAGATATTTAATTTGTAGGCTGATCTTCTTCTTAACAGGTTTACTGATATAAATTGTCAAGTTTTACTTCCTCCTTCTTCAGCCACATAAAGTGCTCTGAGTGTGGCTATTATAAATGTAGATGTTCAAGGGGTATTGTACTGTGGGAAAAATAACTTATTCTCTGTAACAGCCTTTGTATCTGGCATGAGATAATCTAAATGCAAACAGTAAGACAGTTAACTATTATTACCTCTGTTAAAAGAAACAATAGAACAGAAATGCTACTTCTATTGGAACAAATTTAGAGGATAACCTATCAAAACTGCAAACATCATCTAAATCTCTAGTAATTGCAATCTATTCATTGTAATACATTAGTATATGGAATTAAAGTTCATTTGAATTCTGAGAAAAATAGTAATATTTTATCCATCAACTAGACGGCCTTTGTGTTTTAATCTTTTGACTCATAAGAAAGGGTTCCATATTTGCAACAGTTAAGTAGAAAGCTTGATGCTGATTGAAAAATTAAATAACCGATGTTGCCTGGCAGGACTTAACCTCACATGAAAATGTGCAGAACAACTTAAAAGTATTACAGGCCAAATGAAAAAGAGCTAAGTGCCAAAACAAATTTAAATCAGAGGAAGCATGACTTGTAGCAGCGAGTTTAACTAGTGGTTTTGACATGGATGAAAGGAAACATTGCAGATCCAGTGAAGTTTAAAATGCGGGCGAGTACTCACTGAGATAATTAATTCAGTGTTAGAAGACAACAAAAATGAGAAGACAGTAAATGAGTGCTTCAAACAGGGTAAAATGTTTAAAGTTAGCATCAAGCTTCCAGTATTTTGCCTGAATTTGAATGATCCTGACAATATGTTGTGATTTATACTCAACTTTGAGAAAGGGCTATAATTTTACCTCTGTATTAGGTCTGGCTGAGATGGAGTTAATTTTCCCCCTTAGCAGCCCTCAAAGTGCTTTGCTTTGTATAGGGAGCTAGAAAGGTGCTGATCTGATAACACACCAGTGTTTTAGCTACCACTGAGCAGTGCTTGCACAGCATCAAGGCTGTCTCTCCAACCTTCCCCCCTTGGGGGGTGAGCAAGATTACTTACCAAAACTTACCAAAGGGATATTCCATAATGTATGAAATCAGCAATAAAAGCTAAGAGAAAGGAGGAGAAAGGGGGTGGGGGTGGGGTGGGGCATTAGTTATTTATGACGTATCTCTTCCAAAGCAACCACTACACGTACTGAAGCCCTGCTTCCTGGGAAGTAGCCAATCATCTGCTGATGGGAAGTAGAGAATAATATCTTTAGTTTTCCTTTGCTTCTGCACCTGTGACCTTTTGCTTTTGCTTTATTAAACTACCTTCATCTTGACCCATAAAGGGTTTTCTGCAGCTTATTTTCTCTACCCCCTCTCCTGCTAAGGAGTGATTAAGTGGCTTGGTGGGCACGTGATGTCCAGCCAAGGTCAAACTACTAAAACCTCCTAAAACAGACCCAATAATTCAAGTGATGGTTATATAAGGATCTAAACTGAGATATAAAGCCTTAAGACATTGTCAATGCTTGCATGAAACCCAGCAGCTGGTGAAGTCAATTGTAAGGGACTTCAGTGGGGCAATCGTTACTAGTTTTATATACTATATGTCCAGGTTGAGTTATATGTAGACAAAATAATTTGACCAAAACATCTTCTAATCAACAAATTGGATTTCATGAAAATGACATACTAGATCTGAAAATGTTAACATTAAAGTTGGTGGTTTGATTGATTGGGTTTTTTTCTTGAAATGAGTTTTTGAAGAAAAATATGCTTTGGATATCAAAACCTGTTTGTTTGCTGTTCTAAGTAACAGGCCTGGGTTCAGTTTATTCCTCCAGATTAACCCTGTATCTCGGTTCCATGGAAGGTGTCCTGACTGCAAGAGTAGCAAGACATCATAAATAATTTCCTACCTATTGGGCCACAGAAAGCATAAAAAAGTGCAGAGCTCTGTAACCCAGTGGTTATGCTTCCCTGAATGATCGTAAACCAGGATCAAAAACCAGCTTTTATCCAGTGATTCTTTGGTGTAAAATACATAAACAACCATTATTCTATCTAACACTGTGCCTTATTTTCCACCTATAAAATAAAGATGACTGGTACTTCCTTATGTTATGCAGCTGTTTTGAAAATAAGCTATAAATACTTGTCTAAATTCATACAGTTCCTTCATATAAAGCTACAACATTTACACCAATGCTGTCAAGCAATGTTTTCTGTGTGTTGAATAAACTATGTACTTCGTTGACTATCTTAAGAAATACATGCTATTCCTTTTTCATTACTCCCAAATGTCATAGGAAGAGTGGGGTAAATAAATAAACAATAAATATCTAAAAGGAAGAACTGCATAGGTTTTATATGGACTTGATAATTCTAAATGCTTTAGAATGATAAATGTAGTTTCCCAGATTATTTGCAAAGGCACATTCAGATCGTAATCTTAATTCTCCTGTGATAAGTGTTCACAAACTTTTCATAGTGATGTATGTAAGTAGTATCAGAATATCCTTTCCTCACAACAGCAAGAAATATTATCAAATTTATCATACAGACAGTATTTTCTTTTAATTGAACTATGAAAAGGTTATAGTCACTTGCTTTTTTAAGAGTTTGCACAATTTTGAAGACAAATGCATGGAACAGTGACAAATAAAACATAATAAGCATTTTAAAATTGACTCAACACATGGATATATAATTAATATGAGTTGTAGCAGGGTTGCACACCTACTCCATGAGGTTAAGCTACTTAGCAGCATGACAAACTTTGAATATATCACCTTGTCATGGTGCAGCACTGGTGAGAACTTTAGACACCCAGCTCAATCTTGACTCCGATGAGGCCAGAATTTCTCTTCCCCAGTGTAAAGCATCATCAGGTCAAGCTCAATTTTACCTCACTTCCACCATGCATAAGAGCACTGAACATGCTCCAGCTAACCATTTCAGCTATATCTTGTTTTCAGACACCACAGCTGTTGCCACACCAGCTCATTTCCTCTGTGTGTCTCTGATGGAAGGTAGTGGCTGTGTGCCATGGTGCATTAGAAATCACCTGAGCAACGGCTCATGCCACCTATCACTGTGAAAACACTTCCTCCTCTCCTTTTAGGAGGCAAATCTCAAGTATTTAGGATAAAACAGGTGTGTACAGAGACAAGCATGCTATAAGAAATTCAGAAATCGTCTGTAATGTAAGCACATTTGTGAAAAGTGGAGAAAGAAGATGAAAATGTTAAGACAGATTGCCATCTCACCACTGCAAGGGAATGCAGTTTGCACAACAGAGCCCTCTAACCAGGCTTGAACTGTAGGCACTTGTGAAAACAATTCCACTCTCCTAATTCTAGTGCTCCTTAGATTTGAGAGAAAACAACCAATTATGTCCCTCTAATAGTTCCAGTGATGCAACATACTTGAAAAAGAACATGTTTGGAGAGCTAATACTTCCCTTTCAATTAAAAGGGACTGAGAGCAAATTGTTACTATCTGTTTGGAATATGTCTGTAAATACTGCAGTCATTTTGTTATCAGCCAATTGTCATCTAATATCTGGAAACAAACAAAAAGGTACAAGAGAAAAAAAATAATTGCATTTTTCTTTCATGCAGCTACATTATTAACAAGGCAGGCAGAAAAGTGATAATATCCATTAATGGAAGCAGAAATGCAACCACACACAGAAGGTATTCAGTAACAGCATAATGTAGCTGAAAACGTACTGTTCTGGCATGTAAGTTATTGTAGTATTTGCCTTTTGTTAGTCCCTTAAAATATGTCTTTCATCCAATCCATCTTCAGAAGATAACACTCCAAAAATCTCAACAAGGTGCTGTGCAAAATTCTATAAAAAAAGTCTGGCTGATATGCAGATTAAGAAAGCAAAACTCCAGTGTGGATTCAAAATCTTTAATGCCAGGATCTACTGAGAGAGATATGCCTATGCTCTATTTTTTTAGGAATAAAACCTAGATTAAAATTTGTTTGACCGTAGGTAAAACTCCTGGAGCAAGATTTCTGGATCATTAATAAAATATACTTATACTTGCAACTGTCATGTATAAAATACTTAAAATACCCTGATTTACATAGTATGTGCGTGTCCCAGGAGATATAATTAAATAATAAATCCATCTTCCACCATTTGGATGCTTCAGTTTTGTACCTTTCTCCTCTTATGATCATCTTCAAACATGCTTTGAAAGAAATAAATAGGGGTCAACCTGTAATTTCTGAGTAAAAATTTAAATGAGGCTGTGAAGCTGCAAGTCTATATGAATATGTAAATTGCTCTTCCAGCTTCCTTTCAACAGAAATGTAAAAATAGATATTCAATATTTGCCATTAATCAAAAGCTTCATATATTTTCAAATGTTTGGATTAATTAAAATCGTTTATAACAAGCTAAACACATACTGTTGATAATTGCAAATATTTTAACCAGTAATTCCATAGATCAAAGATATTACTAAATCTAATTAGGATAAGTCATATCAGTTTTGATAGTTGTGCCCCAGTAAATATGATTATATTTGCCACTGCTGGGAGCAGGCATCAGGCTGTGGCAGGTCCCGGGGGTGGCTGGGCTGCCCCTGGCCCGGGCAGGGCTGAGCTGGGTTGACCAGGCGCCCCGTGGCCAAGCCCCATGGCCCAGCCTGGCTGAGCTCCAGCTCTGGGAGCGCTGCTGGGGAAGGGGCTGACAGCCCAGGCAGCGCCTGCTGGACAAAACAGTCCTTGTGGGTATTGGGAGTCTGTGCAGCAGCTTTCACCCCTTCCCTTGGAGCCAGAGCAAGTGGAGAAGACAGGGACATATAAAATGGAAGGAAAACGTATGAAAAGAAAGCCAAGAAGACCCCAGGATTGAGAAAAGGGCTCCACTGCCAACATCATATTCCCTGCGGTGAGATGTCAGGGTGGTGGCTGTGGGGATGACATGTCCATTCCTCCCTGGTCTTTCTGTAGGAGACAAAAGCATCAGCCTCAGCCTCAGGTCATGGGGATATTGGGCCACAGCACCAGAAGCAAGGTATAGGTACTGGGAAAATTTTCTGGGGCTCGGTAGTGATTTTAATTGTGTTGTTACTGAGGCTTTTTTTAATGGAATAAGAAGGACTGTTAGAGACCTCTGAAACATTACTTCAAATAACAGTAAATTCTTGGCTCTGTACATATGGTGTGTTCCCTGTGGCCTGCCAGAAGATGAGCGTGACATGTTCACTAGCACACAGGGAAATAGTGTTGTTATCAGGTTCATATAGCTAAGCTTAAACTACTAGATCTCAATTTAGATGTGATAAAGTAGGGCTAGTCTCTAAGAATGTACAGCAAAATTAGAACTTATGTTTCTGAACCCATAAGATATGCAATCTCATTTATTCAGTGTTATCATATATAGAATTTAAATGCCTGCTATTTCACAGTCTTTTATGAAACATGACATTTTTTTAAAGACATTTTTCATAATATCTTTAAGTTAAAATCTGTATGCTAATTACGGAAACAATGTTGACTAATCTCTGTCATTTTATGAGTTTTAAGGGCTTTGTTCTGCCAATTCTATGTAACATATGAAACATAAATAAAATAAGTTCCCACTTAATGTATACTAACAATACTATTACTTCACTAAAAAATCCTCATGTTGTTCTCTGTCTTTGACACAACTTATCTTTCATATCAGTTGTATTGTTTAATGGTTCCAAATTACATTGCCTAAATTGGTTTACTGAGAAATAGTTTTTAATTAATTTCTTTCTCACTGTCACATTTATTTATTTGTATTTCTCAGTTTTCTTTAAATAACGTAACCCAAGGCTAATCAGTTTGACTTGATTTATAAAACAGTCAAACTAAATTTGTATATTCTCATAGTTTTGTCACTGTTTTTTTCCCCAATACTCATGTTGGTAGTTATGAATGTCGATAAGTTAAAGTGATATTGAGACCTTCAAAGTGTACACAAATGTGAAGCTTATTTTTTCAGCAGAAAAACCCCACTATCTTCCATGAAAATATTTCAGGGGAACTAGCAGCCTGTGTGTCACATGAAAATATATTTGTTAATTAAAACTTCCACATTAATCATCTAGCAGTCCTCATTACAAGACTTCTGTGAAAAGTTGTAAAGTTATTTCAATTAAAAAAATGCTTATAAAAATAAGTGTTGTAAAAGGCATTAATTTTTAAGAAGTAGAATATAAGAACTACTTGCCCACTTAGCCCCTGACATTGTTAATCATATCCATATCTGCTTTCATCTGATGAGACTTACTAAAGCAAAATTCCTGAAGATTCTGTACAAGGATAGATTCAGTGAGTTATGTCAGTAAAAATGCAGTTATAATCTGAGATAATACAAAAAATAAGAAAGAAACTTACTTGAAATGTGCACCAATCAACATATCTACTGATATTTAATGTGTCAGAGACAACACCTTTTCCTAACATTTTTCTAAATAAAGTAGCTGAGCTCTTCTCATTGTTATAAATCTAACTCCTGTGTATTTCTTTTTTACACTGTTTGTGCCACTTCCACTTGTTATGAACGTAAGACAAAACCCTAAGACTTCATGTTAAAATAGGAGTCAACAATGAGAAGGAAACAAAATAGACTAGAATTTGTGAAATTAGGCAACAGGGTTTAAATTTTTCTGTATTACTTCTGCTTTTGTAGACATACACAGTCAGACAAACAGACTCATCCTTCTCCTGTAACTCAGCTTTGTGGGATTCCTTGGCACTGATGTACTGTGAAACCTCGTCCCAGGAGACACTCTTAGCATGTGAGTCAAATACACCATCTTGCAATGAGTTATAGATACAGAAATGGATTCTGCCCAGAATACTTCAGAAAAACTCTCATGAGGTGACTTTTTGTGAGATAAGTCGAGAAAGTGAACTTGTGCAGCATGTGCTGGTCTCCAAGTTCTTCCTGAATTTGGCTTCCTCAGCTTCACTGCTCCTAAGAGCCATTAGGAGACCTTGCTGGCCTTGTGACTGACTTGTTCTTCTCTCCAGAGGACAGTTAAGATGCTCAGGAAACAGATCCTGTTTTAGTCAAATGAATGGCAGTGTTAGAGGAATCAGACTGGGATAGAGCAGTGGGCTTTACAGTAGGAGAAGCTGAAAGCTTGAGTTTTACAAATTTTCTCAGGTAAGACACTATTCTACTTAATTCTTCTGTAAACAGCAAAGGAAAAAGCTTCTACTTCCTAACTTTCCTATCCATAGAATCATGGAATTATTTGAGTTGGAAAGGATCCTCAAAGATAATTTAGATACAACCCCCTGCCATGGGCAGGGACATCTTTCACCTGATCCTGAACACTTCCAGAGTCAGGACATCCACAACTTCTTGGTGCAACCTGTTTCAGTGTCTTGCTACCCTCAACATAAAAAAAAAATAAATATTCCTTATATCCAGTCTGAATGAACCCTCTTACAGTTTAAAACCATTGCCCCTTATCTTTTAACTATTGCCCCTTTAAATATCACAAGGCCACGATAAGGTCTTGCTAGAGCCTTCTCTTATCCCAGGCTGAACAACCTCAACTCTCTCAGCCTTTCCTCATAGAAAAGGTGCTCCAGCCCTCTGACTATTTTTGTGGTCATCTTCTCGACACACTTCAACAGGCTGGGGACCCAGGTGGGGTCTCACGAGAGCAGCATAGAAAAGGAGAATCACCTCCCTCGATGTTCTGGCCGCACTTCTTTTTATGCAGGCCAGGATATAATTGACTTTCTGGGCTGCAAGAGCATATTGCCGGCTCATGTCAAATTTTGTTGTCTACCAGTGTCCCCAAGTCCTTCTTCACAGAACTACTCTCCATTCATGCCCCAATCTATATTAATACTAGGGATTGCCCTGACCCAGGTGCAGGACCTTGCACTTGGCCTTATTGAACTTCATTAAGTTTGCTTGAACCAACTTCTCAAGCCTGTGACAGTCCTCTGGATGGCAACAACCCTCATGTGAATCAACAGCACCACTTGCTTTGGTGTCATCCACACACTTGCTGAGGGCACACTTAATCCCACCATGTCACTGTTGAAGATATTAAATATTATTGGCCTCACTATGGACCCTTGAGGGCTACCACTCCTTACTGGCTTCCATTTAGATATTGAGCCATTCACTACCACTCTTTGGATGTGGCCATCCTTATCCCTCTAAAAGTTTATCTGTCAAACTCATATCTCTGCAGTTTAGCAGCAAGAATGTTGTGTGGGACTATATCAAAGGCCTTACAAACTTCAAGGTAGATGACATCCACAGCTCTTCCCTTGTCCATTCCATCACAGAAGGCCACTAAATCAGTCAGGCATGATTTGCAATTTGTGACGCCACGTTAGCTGTGTCTAATCACCTCCCTGTCTTCCATATGTTTAGAGACATCTTCCAGGAGGATCTGTTCCATAATCTTAAGCGCATGGAGGTAAGGCTGACTGGTCAGTACTCTGTACTGATACCAATACCTGCAATCCCTTTTATTTAAACAGAGAGATCTTTACAAGAATGTTGCGAAGAGCTGAAGTGAAGGATCTTCTCTCAGTGACTGCAAGTCACATAAGGATGAGATGCAGTCAATTAGGTGGTAAACCCCATCCCACTAAGCCAAATAAAGGACAGCAGAGACTTTACAAGCTCAACCATTTTTTGTATGTCTGTACTATCCAGATTGCCAAGAGTATCTCTCTGCCACTATAAAGTCCTCTTCTAGGTCTACTGCTGTTTGCACCTGTACCAATCTGCCATTACCCCCTTTATCATGTGGTGGAAGGATTTCAATACCTGTCTTTCTCATCCAAACCCCAAAATCATTCTGGAAGAACAGAACTGACAAATAGCTCTTCAATTCTAATTTTACATTTTAGAATGTCATCTCGTTGTTTATATAAACCCATTTTCCTACTTTCCTGTTGGCTTAATGCAGCAAGTAAAAGGCAGCTGTTTTCAGTGAGAAGATGGCTCAGAAACCTCTGCTGTACACTTTGTAGATCCTACATTACAGTGCAAAATTAAGTGGCACATACAAGATATTTAAGATATTGAAGGAAAATAAAACCTCACAAAAGCAATAATTAAGAGCTGTATTAATTTTAATATGAAGAAGATTAGGTAATGTCAACAGAATAACTGACCTAGTCTTAAAAGGTACTGCTGAGGTGTTTTACTCCTAGGAACTTTAGTAAGAGTGCTGGTTGTTCAATATTTCACATTCTCTGGCTCTGAAAGAACGGCAACAAGAAAATGAATTAGGGCTTTCTTTTTTGTTAGAGACAGGTAATGGATTAGTACAACTTGTCAAGATGCTTCAGGACTAGACAGTCCACCTTAACCCAGAAAATTTTAGAGAAATAAAAAATCCTGAATTTGCTGTTCTAGCAGCAAATAAAACATTTTAACTTGAACTATTTCAGTAATCAATATCTAATCTGCACTCACAGCATTTTTATTTCAGTTAAAAAGTAAAGGGTGAAAAGGTGGAGTGTTTTCTAGCCAAAGAAGGAACTTCAGCTTTGTTACTTTGCATCTGTTTTGCCACAGAAATTCCAGCTTCATGTTCCTAATATTGACAAAATAATTGACATCTTTTCCACTGAGTTATTTCTTGCTTTCTAAACACCAGTCTTATTTTATCAGGCATTTTTAAAAAGTTTCAGCTAACCCCATTAACCATGTCCTAGAGTATTATCCTTCTTTCAATGACTATGTTGGCATTGTGCATATATCTCAAGTATTCAGAAGCATTTGTAGCTCTCAGCAAAACTTTATTCTCTGTGTTGCAACAAAACCTCATAACATGAGAAACGAAACCAGAAGACCTGTCCATAGTGTTGCATTAAAGCACAGCAAAATGCAGATAAACAACATTCTAGTTAAAATTATAAGGCACTTCATAAAGATTATAGTCAGTCTGTGGAGGTAAAATTCTCTCCATTAGGTGCTTCTGTTGTTGCTTTTAGAGATCCAAATCAGGTGAAAAAGGAAAGAAAATTATTGCAAACTGAACCTCATGATCATAAATGAGTATTTCAGGATTTACTGATATACTGCTTGTGCACTATATTGGTATTTGAGAGAATTTGGTATTTCAGAGTCTGCAGACAGAAGCTGAGACCATATGAATCATTATTTTTATTTATGTACACATTTATGTATTTTTGCCAAAATAAAATAATTGGCCTTTTTTTTGCACCTCCAGGAAACTGCTGTTAGTGTATTGTTTAAATAAAATAGGCATATACATTCAGTAGAATTTTTGCTTACAGATAAATATCCTAGAAAATGTTTTTCTCATGTTCAGACTGCACAGCCCATTTACAGATAGGGAACTGAAGTTAACAGCTACTTACAGCAGTAAATATGTATTAAGGAAGGTAAAAAAAGCACAATATGCATTACTCCTATCTATTTATAATTCAAGCTTTTGTCTGTTGCCTTATATGAGGGCTCTTAGTGCAATTTAAAGCTATCATTCAAGGACTGCAGACTTGAGATAAGCTATGAAAAAGTTTTTGAAAGATGCTGATGTGAGTTCCAGCAAAATCAGTGGAATAATTCACAATGTAATATAAAGATGCATAATATTAATAAATTACATATATAATTCTTACCAATAAAAATACCTGCATTTTGTAAATTACTATATAGAGCAGAAGAGGAAATTTTTGAAGGGAATACCTAGAACTTAAACTTGTCTTATAGCTTTGCAATGCTCAAAATATCCTGTTAATGGATAAAGACTGTTGCTGGCACAGTTTATTTATTTTTAATATGATTTAGACCCTAGAGAAATATCATTGCATCTGTACAACATTTTATCAAAGCAATACATGCTTCTTGTTACTGTCGTTCTGTATTTTCAGGACACAGATGTTATTTGCCTTTATGTACAGATGTACAAAATAATGGAGATAACCTCTGCTAGCCTTTTTTATACTAGTATTTGGCAAACACTTCATCTTTAGGGTTATTTCTTTAGAATGGAGTTTTGAAATTTTAAATATCATTATTAGGAATATTGAATTTCACATATAAAAAAATGTTCTGTGGAACATACAGTCATATCTATAAAATCAAGACTTTATCACATCTATATACATATTATTTATTAAATAATAATATATTTTATAATGTTATAATTTACAATAATTACATATTTATAATAGTTAAATAATATTGCATATTATATAAATAATGAATAAGTATATTTATTATAAAAAGACTTCGGTTTTTATTTCTTATAATTAATTTAATTTTTATTTTTATATAATTACATAATTATAAAAAGTACATAATATGGTATATCATTAAATAATGAAGCATTATATTTATTATAGAAAAGGCTTTACCAAAGATGACAACTGGTTTTGGAATATTTATCTGGGTTTTATTTTTGATATTATGATTTGCAATTCCCATCTTTTTTTTTTTTTTTTTTTAATTTATGTAGACCCTGATGTACATTTTTCTGAAGCAGAGCTGATTTTTTTTTGGACTGTCTTAGTGGTTATTTAAAATGAATACAGATATCACTGTAAGATCAGAATGACAGATGCAAACTTAGAAAGACTATTTAACCAATATTAGAGTCTAATATATTTTAATATCTTGTTGATAGTAATATCAATAATCAATATAGCTTACGATGAGTTCATATCTGAACATTTAATACATTTGGAATCATCGAACTATGAAAAAGAGTTCCCAGAAGAAGAGCAACTCAATTTAATAACATTCATAGAGTAGAAACTGTATATAGCTCAAATTTGTCTAAGCTTCAATCTTGTTATATAGTCACTGAACATATAATTACACCATCTATTATTATAATTGCTTTGTCCTCTGAAGACATCTGAAAATAATTAATAAGACTGAGGAAAGATACACTTTAAAAACTCTTGTGTGGTACATAAAGAGAAGGAAATCCTTCCTTTAAAACCCTTATATAATAATACTACCTTCACTGAGTACAGGGAAAGTTAAATTATTGTGAGCAGCGTACAGAAAATATTTCTAACAAACCATTTTTTACTGTTTCTAAATAATTGACCTGTTATAAATTGTATCAGATTTGCTGGTTTTGGTAAAGAACTGTCAACTTCATCAGTTTTGATACTGCATATAACAGCGAGTTCTTACTGGATTTGTGTTAATAGGGATTTGAGACATTTTAGCTTCATTCTTCATCCTGGCTGTGATACGTTCATTGTTGTTTTCAATTATTTATTCCTATTGTTAAGGAAACCCAGAAGATTCAATTTGGATCAACAGTAGAAAAAAATCTAGGTGTTTTTTTTTTTTTTTTCCCAAAAAACTTTTCACTGTTTGTTGCCTTTCTTTTATGCCACTTGTGCTCTTTGACCCCATAACCAGTAAAATCTTTCTGACACTTTGTATGTTGTTCTTTTCCCACAACTACATGTAATTTCCCTATATTCAATCTCATTCTTAAAGCCAGGACTTCAAACATGCACAGTTATTGATTAATAAACACATTTTAGGTCTTTTCAGGAAACAAGGTGAAAATGTCATGATTGCTTTTACGGACAAAATCTTCATTTTTGACCTTTTTATTTCAGAGGACATTTGCATTTCAGTAGAAAGCCTCACAAACTTTTATGTCCAACAAGCTATATGAAGAGGTGATCTGTATACTGTCTATCATTTTTTATGTTTTAATTATCATTGCTAGCCATTAAATGATATCAAAATCCAACTCTTTCAACTATGTCTTATCTCTCTCACTGGATTAAGAGCATAGAAAGTGCTAAGGGGTTGCAATATGCAAAAGCACAGAACAAGCGAAATGATACTAAAGGAATCCTGTTAAATACTGCTGTGGGAAGTGGCACTGAAATGCCATACACTTCTATTGACCCTTATCATCTTCTATTCATTGTGTTATGTTGTGCAATAACACTATCATTAACCAAGATGTGAGCTGGTTTGTGCACAATTTATGTCCCAATACTTGTAATAAAATAGACACATATTTTTTGATCCAATGTACTTATATCTCATACATATGCCAAATAATTATAATCATATATATATCAGCAATGGTCTTCACATAAATACCAATTTAGCTACAACTTTGCTATAACATTAGCCATAAAAACTTCTAGAGCACTGAGGCAAAATGAGTTACCGATGGGCAAGCAATACAGCAGTATACCTTTAGGGGATAATTTCAGCAAATCATTATCAGTTTTACTTTCATTAACTCAGTCAAGCAAAGATCAACAATCATGTTGGTCTCACTTTATTGAGAAGCATTATAATTCATGATAAAAGAACTCAGTTCATTCTTAAACAATACATACAATGTATATGCTAGAATGATTGTGACCCTATGAAGTTTCTTCCTAGCATAGCAATGTCACCATTTGTACTTGCAGCAGTTTTTACCTTAGAAATTCAAGATTAACCTCTTCAATAATTAACTACATGACCCACAAATTGCTCTGTTATTATAAGCTCATTTTTATTTTATTTACACCTTTATATACACTGTTATTAGTATGTAATAGGAAAATATGTGAATTCATATTTACCATCCATAAAACATCATCCATCAAACGGAAAAACAAATGCACACTGTAAAAGACAATAGAGACTTTACTCAAACTGGTATGCTATATTTTCCTGATAAAGCATTCTTATGGCATTATTCAAGTATGTCCATTTGTGAGCTGGACTTTCCCAATAGCCAAAGGAACTTCACTATTTTATTTGTTCTGGCATGTGCCAGAGCAGTTATATAATTTCAGTGTACTATAACAAGACCATTGCAACTTTATTTATACTAAAATATTTCATTATAATTCTTGGACAACTATCTTGTATTCATGTCATGCAGAATCAGCTTTCAGACCAAACAATGTAAGCAATATTACTACCGGTACAGAGTTGTGTTAGACCTTTCTGTAATTTGTTAACTAGGAACTTTGTTCTGTGTAGGCTGTTGCAGGAACATCAATCTGCTCATAGCTGGTGCCTGATTAGGGATTTACTCATTTGGAACTGATTCAAGTGAGGGTGGAGAGAGGAAAATCAAGAACCAATTTATCAGTCTGAAAAGAAAAAGAGTGGACAAAGTACAGAGCAAAGAGAAACAACAAATAGATAAATAAAAGTGGAGAATATTGTGCTTGAATTATGCTAAGTAATCCTGCTCTGAATTTTGCAGATTGAAAATCTCTAACTTACTTATATTGTATGAACACTACAATTTAATTTCTTGACAGTGGTTCCTAGATGTCTGTACATTTTTTTCTTCCTACATGTGCATTAATTTCATGCAAAGGATACAACCACAGTACAGTATTACTCCATTAAGTCAAATTGCTAAGCCACATACACCTTGTTTATCCTCAATGTCTGTTTATTAATCAATTATAGGACACACTCCTTCAACTCTTAGAAAAATATCAGCATAACTGACGAGATACTGTAGCTGTAGTGACTGTCTTCCAAATACTCCTCTTATGATATGCAAATAGGAAAAATAGTTTACTCTGAGAATAAACCTTTACATGTGATATGTTAGTTTGTGGCAAAGGTGATGAATTGATGATAGCAGCACCTTGCAGCTTCGTGGGTGGCACTGTGCTGCCATCAGAGATGGGACAGTTCTCCTTTCTGCTGGAGGTCACAGGGTTTGGGAACTTGCCAGATCTGAGCCACCACCAGCCCTCCAGGTTAGACAGAAACCTATGGCCTTGCTGGCATGCAGGGAACAGGGCTAAGTGACCTCCTGAGGTCACTTTCCCTCCCATCTGTATATGATTTTTACTATGGGCACAGAACTTTGTTCCCGTAAATATTGCTCAAGCATTTTTCTACGATATACTCCTGAATGTAAACTTCTCAAATGTAAGTCGAGTCAGAAAAAAAATTGATTATTTTCAGTATGACAGAAAAAGCAACTGAATTAGAAAATTATGCTGCTGGACAGATGACTGGTAACATAACATCAGCTGGTCATTACTGTTCATTCACTGTCAAACTTCAAACACCAGGAAAGAGTCTCATTCGTCCTGGTCAGGTCCTCATCTAATTCTGCGTTACACTAAGGCACATCTTCTTTAAGTGCTGAAACTGCCTTTCTCCTCAAATCACTGATTTGACTTTAAGATTATAAAATACTATATATATGCTGCTTTCCACTTTATTTATCATTTTAATGTGTACAGATGTGGAGGTGCTGATGGGGGGCTGGGGGGCGGCCCCTGTGAGGAGTAGCTGGGGCTGCCCCTTGCTGGGCACAGCCGGTTCCAGCCGGTTCCAGCCGGCTCCAACGGCCCCAGCGCCGGGCATGGCTGGGCTCCACAGCCGCCATGGCCACAGGGAAACCTGCGGGAGGGAGGGCAGCGCTTTCCAGTAGCCAGCAGTAAGAAAAATGTGAGAAATAGCCCTGTGAGCACCAAGGTGAGAGAATGTGTCCTGGGAGCAAGGATTCCCCTGCAGTCCCTGGAGGTGACCATGGTGAAGCAGTTAGTCCCCCTGCTGCCCATGGAGGACTCCACACCAGAGCAGGTGCATAGATCATGAAAAAACTGCAGCCCATGGAGCGGCCGTACTGGAGCAGGTTTATCCTGAAGGACTGCAGCCCATGGAGATGACTCACGCTGGAGCAGGGGAGAAGTGTGAGGAGGAAGGAGAGGTATAAAGGAACTGTCATGGACAGATTACAACCCCACATTTCTCATCACCCTATACTACTCAGGGACAGGGAGGTAGAGGAGTTCAGGATGAAGTGAAGTTGCACCTCAGAAAAAGGAGGAAGAGTGAAGGTTTTGTTCTAATTTGTCTTTGCTTCTTACCATCTAAATCTATTTTAATTGTCAGTAAATTAAATTATTTTTCCCTGTGTCAAATCTGTTTTGCCTATGGAGGTAACTGGCAAGTGATCTCCTCTTTATCTTGGCCCATGGACTTTTCCATTTTTTTTCTCCTCCTGTCCTATTGGACAGGAGAAATGCAAGAGTAGATGAGTGGATATCTGGCAGCCAGCCAAGGATAACCTACCACAACCGTTTACAACAGAAACTGGTAAAGCTGGAGAATCATCAGTAAGTAAAACATCTATCCACCTTTTAAATCTATCTGTCTTTTCAGAAATAGTGTAACCTGGAAAACAAAGGTTTATTAACTAGCTTATTAATAAGCACAGATTTTGAGATAATGAAGTAGTAATGATAAAGGGTTAAAACATTTGGAATTGTTATGAGATCATTTTGAGGTTAAAGTATTGAATAAGGTTATCTTGGAAAACTCAGTAACATTTTTGGAATAAAAATACAAACTGTGTAGACAGTATTAACAAAAGATCAGTAGGGAACAATACAAGACAAAATTAGGACTCTTAGAATGCAAGTGACTCAACAGTCACTGGTTATGCTTAGCAGTCACTTAACTGTCTGTAGCCATGACCAGTCATATTAGGAACATAGCCATAGCAATGTAATTCAAATTGGCCTTGATTGGTCGTTGTTGAGGAAGCAGAATGTTCTGCAAAGATATCAGCAGAGCAAGTCCACAACAATCCAAAAGCCCAAGAGTCTGAGATGAACAGCTCAAATTGTTTACTCCCAAATGAATGTTATAGACCTCTCTGGCATTAAACATAGCGGAATTTCTGATGAAGAATGAGTGAACCTGGGTATTACAGACACTGCGGGGCATGCTAGGGAGCACCGTGCAGTGTACAGAGTAGAAGTCTTAAAGTAATTAGAGGGCCAATATTTGTCACTTATCAGCAGCTTGGCACCTGTATTGCTGGATGCAGCCTGGCTCCTGCAGAGTCATGTCAATGTTCATGGCTCACGCTCCCTAGAGGTTCCTTCCAAGAGTCTCTTTTCTGGGACACACTGCAGCAAGACATCCAGCTCGATGAACACAGTATGAAGCCAACTCATCACCACTGCCCAAAATGTACCCTCTGAGGTGAAAGCCCTAGAAAATGGAGGACAGAGACAAGCTGCCTGGAGGTAGCTGAGGGCCAGACTCATCACCACTTCTAAATGCAGCTGGAAAGTTGCAGCATTGCCCTGCTGGTGCTTGAAAGAGAAGTGCATTCACTTACCGACATGCCTGAGGTAACAAATCCTGCAGGATTAGAGCTGTTTTAGAGTAAAGGCTGATTACAGGTCACCATGGATAAAACATCCAGACATAAGTGAAAGTGCTGTGGCTTTAATTTATGTTTATTTAAATCTAAATCTTATCAAGTTAATAACTAGACGCCGACTTTCTCCAAAGTAATCTGTAGTCACTGTCGCTTCTCTACCTTAGTAGTGAATACCGTCTCAGAAACACTCCAGATGCTGCTGTAGGCAGACAGGTAAGGACAACCAATGCTGTGTGAAATTCAGACATGGAGTGAGACAGACAAAGTTCCTGAGCAAGGAAGAATGAAAATGTAGGTGGAAATTAAATAAAAGGTGGGAAGACAGCAAAATGAAAAACACGAAGGAAAACATGTCAAGTTCATGAAATGCTTTTATTTGAATAAGAATGCTTTTCTTTTTCTGAATCAAAGGCTAAGACTAAGCAGTTGATTCTTAGCTACTTTTCTCCACCAGACAAACTATGCAGTAGTTATCTATGTGTTTAGAGCCAGCTGACCTGCTTAATTCACAACACAATAAGGCTTTGACACTGTATTCAAATATCAGTGAAGGGGTTTACTTCATATGAATACTAGACTCCAGAGGTTAAAAAATGCAGATGGAGAGTGTGCAAGTATTTTTAATAGGAGGTATGGATTTAATGATCAATTGAGTTGTGTGGGCCTTGGAAACTTTCTTGGAAACATAAATCTATATAGCTAACAACATGGACAGAGTTGTAGATGGTCTAAATCACTAGAGACCCATGGCTGCAAACTGAAAATTTGGCTGTATGTAGTGGCCAAAAGTTTTAAAAGCACCATTTTCCTTAGCACCAGTAAGTAATATATTGTAGAACTATCAGTATAATTAATACTGTCTTAAAATAATTGTACTGATAGTACAGAGCTGAAGTGCCTGTATATATTGTATTATTTTCTCCTTTTCGGTATATTTGAAATGCAAACTTGTCTTTGAGGTTTTGAGAATTTGTTGAGAGTAAATTCATTTAGGAAAGCATTAAATGCTAAAAATAACTTAGAAAAACATAACTCTACATATGGTTGACAAAAAACCTTCTCATTCTGATGAACAATATTTTTGTAGTTTATGAATAAATCAGTTCAGCTTCTTAACATTCTCTGACTGAAGTAGCTCACAAGCTACTCCAGAATTTGACATTTTGATTTTAAGCTGAAACAGAAAAATAGACGATGTGTGAAGGTCACTGACAATTCATCTAAGAGATTAAACATTATAAACTCTCTACCAACATTTCAGATATTCATTTATTTATGAAAAGGAATCATACATCTTATAATAAAGTTTTAAAATATTTTCTGAACAAATAAAAATAACAAAGGATCTAAACTATAAGCTAAACTATATAGTCAGCTAGATTATAGGTACAAAGACATTACTATCACCATTTTTAGAAACAGGTATATCAAATGCCAATGTTTATACTAACTTTTTTTGTTCAATCAGTGATTGGTCCATTTTCCTTGTGAAGAAATCATATAAATTCTTAATAAAGTGTAACTTTCTTCCTCAAGAACAAGATTGAATATTTATTTTTTTTAAATAACACAGAAAATAAGTTTCTATTACACAATTACAGTGATTAAATTCACAACATATTGCAGAACACATAAAGGGCTTCAGTTTTCAGTTGCCTATTTCCTTACATGCAAATGGGTAAGATGCCTTCCAGAATTACCATACTCGTATATGATGTTGTAAAACTATGTACTTCAGGTTTCTCTTCTAAGATCAGGTATTTGTCACAGACAATAAGTGAAGATCAATGTATGTCCCTTGTAACATACCATTAAGAGAGGGTGGAATTCTGCCATAAGACCAAGGTGATCCTATCAGAAATCTCTTCCAAAGAAGCTTAACGTGACCCACTTCTTATTCTAAAGGAACGGCTTGAGGTTGCAACAATTTAGAAGATTCTGCACTATCAGAATTAGCATTCTGAAAAAAAAGACAAAAAGTAGAATAACTCAGTTTTGTTTATAAATCCTAAATTCTCCTGAATATCTCAAGATCTATGGGATTCACGTTTGATTCTTGGGATACCTTCAAAATTGTCAGGTCTTAATGTCAAGCTAGCAGCACAAACATTTCTTTTTAACAAGTCCCATTGCAAATAAAAATAATTTAAATAGAAACAATGATAGTGGGGACACATAGCTATAGAACCAGAATAGTTTTCTTCGAACTAAGCTATATATATCACAAAATCTTAATGAAAAACGAAGCAGGTAAAATAACTAAACCCTGAAGAACCATGTTTTCTCTTATATCAGGAACTAGTGAATGTAACTTTCTTAAATTTACTAATCTGAAAGTTTGCGAAAGGTAAATTCAGATTTAAAATTATCCCAGCAAGCATGAGCACTTTTTTAGTGCTTTTTTAGAGTGGCATGACCTCGTGTCCTTGTGTAATAACCACAGAAAACAACTCAATCAAACATCTTCAGCTAAAATCAGGTATTTGTTTTAGCCCTAAACTAATCTATCTGCCTAACCTAGGCCTAAATTCCCTGAAACAAAGTCCTTTCAAACCATAACAGGCTCATCTATGTCAAACACAGTTTTAACACGCTTGTGGTCTCCTAGGGCACATAAAGATGAGACTTTCACATTTATTTATTTTTTTTTTTGGTAGCAAACTGTGAAAACTGAAATAACTTTTAAGAATAAGCAAAGAAAATTAAGTGTATGCCACCTTTCTATAAATTCCACTGCAT
Organism: Falco punctatus; assembly: GCF_963210335.1. Taxonomy (NCBI): domain Eukaryota; kingdom Metazoa; phylum Chordata; class Aves; order Falconiformes; family Falconidae; genus Falco; species Falco punctatus. The sequence continues at coordinate 103,848,292 of NC_137581.1, read as the reverse complement.
TAAGCTGTTTATGATTTGATGAATGGAAGAATTTTCTTAAGATACTTGGGATATTGAGATACAGAGTTTTATTCTACAAAATCTACAAAATTATCTCTTAAATATCAAGTAATCCATAAGTAAATCTACAGGTAATTGAAGAGATTGTTTTCTTTTTCTATGTTACCATATGATGACTAAAATCAAAGCTCAAATGTGGCATGAAGTGAAGCTCAAGGGCAGCCTGTGAAACTCAAGAGCAGCCTTGACTGCAGTGACCATGAAATGGTGGAGTTCAAGATCCTTAGGACAGTGAGGAAAGCATACAGCAAAATTGCTACCCTGGCCTTCAGGAGAGCATACTTCAGCTTTTTCAGGGAGCTGGTTGTTAGAGTACCATGGGGTAGAGTCCGGGAGAGAAGAAACTTGGTTAATATTCAAGGATCACCGCCTCCAAGCTCAGCAGTGATGCATCCCAACAAAGATGAAGTTGGGTGAAAAAGCCAGAAGGCCTGCATGGGTTAACAATGAGCTCCTGGACAAACTCAAACACAAAAAGGAAGCCTACAGCAGGGTGGAAACAAGGACAGGTAGCTTGGGAAGAATACAGAGATATTGTCCAGGCAGGCAGGGATCAGGTTAGCAAAGCTAAACCCTGATAGAATTAAATCAGGGCAGGGACATCAACAGCGACAAAAAGAAACTTCTATAGGTACATCAGTTATAAAAGGAAGACTAGGGAAAATATTGGTTCTCTCTGGAAGGAAAGAGAAGACCTGTTTACCTGGGACATGGAAGTTGAGGTAGTCAATGGCTTTTTCGTTGGTCTTCACCAACAAGTGCTTCAGCCACATGGCCTGAGTCACAGAAGGCAAAGGCAAGCACTGGAAGAATGAAGAACCACCCACTGTAGGAGAAGATCAGGTTCAAGACCATCTAAGGAACATGAAGGTGCATAAGTCCATGGGACCTGATGAGATGCATCCACAGCTCCTGAGGGAACTGGGAGATTAAGTGGCTAAGCTGCTATCCATCATACCTGAGAAGTCATGGCAGTCCAGTGAAGTTCCCACAGACTGGAAAAGGGGAAACATGACCTTCATTTTTAAAAAAGGAAGACCCAGGGAACTATGGGCCAGTCAGTCTCACCTCTGTGCCTAGTAAAATCATGTAGCCGATCCTCCTGGAAACAATACTAAGGCACATGGAAAATAAGGAGGCCACTGGTGACAGACAGCATGGCTTCACTAAGGATAAATCATGCCTGACAAATTTTGTGGCCTTCTATGAGGGGGTTAGAGTGTTGATGGATCAGGGAAGAGCGATCAGCGTCGTCTACCTAGACTTGTGCAAAGCATTTGACACTGTTTCACACAGCATCCTTGTCTCTAAGCTGGAGAGACATGGATTTGACTGCTGGAGCACTTGGTGGATGAAGAGTCAGCTGAATGGTTTCACTCACATAGTTGTGGTCAATGACTCAGTGTCCAAGTGGAGACCAGTAACAAGTGGCATTCCTCAGGGGTCCATACTGGGACCAGTGCCCTTCAACATCTTTGTTGGAGACATGGACACTGGGATTAAGTGCACCCTCAGCAAGTTTGCCAACAGCACCAAGCTGAGTTTTGTGGTCGACGTGCTGGAGGGAATGGATGCTGTCCAGAGGGACCTTGACAGGCTTGAGAGGTGGGCCCATGAGAACCTCATGAAGTTCAACAAGGCCAAGTGCAAGGTTTTGCACCTGTACCTGAGTCTGGACTTGTTCCAACAGGTCCCTGTCCTTTTTATGTTGGCTTTCTGGGCTGCAAGCACACATTGTCTGGCCACATTGAGCTTTTTGTCCACCAACATCCCCAAATCCTTTTCCTCAGGACTAATCTCAATCCATTCTCCACCCAGCCAGTATTTATGGTGGGGATTGCTGGGTGGAGAAAGCCCAGAAAGTCAACCATGTCCTGGGCTACATCATAAGAATTGTGACCAGCAGGTCAAAGGAGATGATTCTCCCCCTCTGCTCTTGTGGTAACCCACCTGTGAGTACTATGTTCAGCTCTGGAGTCTCCAACATAAAAAGGACAGGAACCTGTTGGAACAAGTCCAGAGGAGGGCCATGAAGATGATCAGAGGTCTGGAACACCTCTTCTATGAAGACAGCTGAGAGAGTTGTGGTTGCTCAGCCACCTTTCCAGATGTGCTACAGCAGCTTTCCAGTACCTAAAGGGGGCCTACAAGAAAAGTGGCAAGGGACTTTTTACAAGGACATGTATTGATAGGAGAAGGGGTAATGGCTTTAAAATGAAAAAGGGTAGATTTAGATTGGATATAAGGAGTAAATTCTTCACTCTGAGGGTGGTGAGGCACTGGAACAGGTTTCCCAGCGAAGCTGTGGGTGCCCCATCCCTGGAAGTGTTCAAGGCCAGGCTGGATGGGGCTTTGAGCAACCTGATCTAGTGGAAGGTGTCCCTGCTCATGGCAGGGGGGTTGTAATGAGATGATCTTTAATGTCCCTTCCAATTAAAACTGTTCTATGATTCTGTGATTATGAATGTACAGTTTTACATTAGTGAACTTGATTAATACAAGCTGACAAATACATTCTATAAGGTAGTTTCCAATCTCATGAATTTTAGAGCTGTCAGTTACTGGAGAAAAAAGAAAAACAAAACTTTAATGTAACAATTACCTCTAATTTTCACACTTGGAATACACATACCCAATATGCTTGGGAGTTAATAATTAAAAAGCATTCTGTAACATTAAAGGTTATATTTAAGACTTTACAGAATATAAGCTTTCTTCAAAGCAGAATGGTCCATTTCCTTTTCTTGGCATGCAGGTAATTTAATACATTATTGAAAAATCAATCTAGGCTGTTTTGATTCCATAAATAATTGAATGTACTGATTCAAAATTCCATCTTTTTACTTATAAACTACAGCTGACATTTTTATGTAATGCAAGCCTTTTCATAACTTGCTTGTTAATTTTGCTTTAATTTCCAAATACCAAGAAGAAAAGAAGCTTTAGGTGGTTTTCAGCCATGCATTGCTGGCATTTTCCTATGCCAGTCTTTGTAAATTTCATGAGTTTTCTTATAATCCCTTGTCAGATCAGTGTCTTGGGCATACCATCTGTGCTGAAGAGCACAGAAATGCTGGTATAGAGGTTGCTGGGGTAGCCAAAACTTCCAGTTGCATGGTTTTCAAATTAACCACTGAATTGTAGAGAGTTTTGTAAACTTAAAAATCATAAGGCCAGGATTTGTACCCGGAATGTGATAATACAGTTCACAGTATACAGATATAGAGAGGACTATAGAAGTACTTGCTTGATAACAATTTTTCAAAACATTTTTCCTTCCTGGTCTTTCATTCAAAATTAGAAATAAGACAATGATTATCTGTAAGTAGGTGAGGTTACTAGCATAACTCTTACCCCACCTGTTACCTGTGTGTCCAGGATCAATAAGTATGTCAAAATAACAATAACAGAAATTAATCTGAATTCTGAATCTATCCCCAACATTACTATGTACACCTGAATTTGAAATTAAAAAAATACAAAGGAATTAAACCAAAAATCTAATATCCCAGGGAAAATTTATGTTAGTAATACAGAATGTGTGTTTATGTTACAATAACTACAAGGAGTTGGGTTTTGTTCATTATGTTAAGATGCACATGAACAATAGACATACATTTCCTAATTAACAAGGATTTTTTCAATAATTTCTTGCTCACCAGGTGAAGTGCCACAGTCATTTAAAACCTGTATAGCCTAAGTTCCTTCTAGCCTGGTGAATTTCTCTGCTATTTCTTGGAAAGATTTTTCCAAAGCATGCCATCTATACATTTTGGGACTACAAACTTAGCTGAAAATTTCCTTGGAATTGTATCTGTAAGTTTCTTCCCCCTGTCCCAATGCTTGACCATGTGCTGGAGAGACAGGATACAGCACCTTATATATAAATAGGAAGTCTAAGGTTCTAAAGAACCAGCTCTTTTTCTTGTCTTTTCTTTTCTTTTTTATTTAACTTCTTTTTAAACCATGAGATTTTTGTTGAAAATCTATTAGATAGAAATATTTCACAAAACAAAACCTGAAACTTTGTAGGTCAGTGTTGGCTGGTTTTACTGAAAGAAAAAATGACAACAAAAAAAACCCCAAAAACCCACAAATAGCACACACCCCACACTCCCAAACCCCAAACCCAACCAAACAAAAATCCCACCCCCACCCCCCACCCCCCAATATTAGTTATTGGATGAGTAAATTCTAGAAAACAGGTTGGGTTTTGACTGACCTTAAAATAACAGGAAAGGTCTTGTCTTCATGAAATTACTTTGTGGGAAAACAATGCTTTCCCAGGCAATTCCAATTAAAAGTGATATCTGCTTACTATCTCTTGTCCCTCCCTGGCATCTTGGACTATTCTTGATAGTGAATTGAATACATGCTATGCCCTTCTGCCACACAATATGCCTCTGGCAATACTTACACCAAGAAATGTGAATTGGTATATATACGATTAAACTGTTGACACAATTTTGTTCACACCACTGTAAAGTATGAACAGCTCTCCTAAGGCCAACAGAAATACAAGACTATAAAGCTAAAAAGAGGGACATATTTATACTGTAAACATTGATATTTTTTTTATATCATTGTCCAGCATACTATCTTCTATCGCAGCGTAACATATAAATAATATATCTTAAAGCTTGTTAACTCTCCAGTGAAAGATCCAGTGAATTAAAAGTTGGTAAAACCTCCAAATGAGATTTTATTTTCCTACTGAAAATCTATCAGAGTTTCTGTGAGTCAATACACACCATTCTAAAGGAAGTTTATATCTGCAGAACACAATATTTGAAAACATTTTTGAAATTCATGATAACTCATCCAACACTCAGCTAGCTAATTTCAAGATTAAAGTGCTGTGAAAATTCCAGTATCATTTGAACAGAGAATGATTTAATGGAACTATAAATTAAATTTTCTGAATAATGCATAACTGTATAGATTGAAACCAACTTGTTAAAAGCATCTTTTTCAGAACAACAAAATAATTGATGATATCACTGAGCTAAACTGTGGGAAGACAGAGAGAAAGTAAAAGAGAAATAGAACAGAGACAAGATTTATGCAAGCTGAAGAGAAATAATTCTGAACATTTCCTATTTTAACTTAAGCAAACACTAAGACTTCAAAATCTTTTTTCAAATAAACCACTGAAAAGAGATATTTTTTTAAAAAATATAGATTGGTAGGTGCAAAACAAAGAATAGTCTTTTATAAAACTTACCTGAAGACAAATATACAGTGGTAACTAGTGGAGACATAAGTTTGAGGAGAGGAGCATACCTGTCTTCAGTATTAATACTACAGAAAGAAAGGAAAAAAAAATCTGTTGTAAAAATTTCTCTTATTAGTCCTGCTAGGTATTTACCAGTATACATATTTTTGATTTAATATACAAAAAACTTCTCTGAACCAAAATATGATATTTGGGTGGTCAGAAAACATTTATTCAGGCAAACTCAAGGATTTCTTGTACTCAACGCAGATCAAATTCTCACACTTAACACAGCCAGTCAAATCTTTTGTTCTACTTCTAGAGTTGTTCGTGCATGTTCTAGTGATGTTCTATGATAACAGTCCTTCATTATTACCAAAATGTGTCAAAATCAGCAAACAGAACTAGCACTATAAAAATCTTGTGTATCATTAACAGCATTGATGTAAAGAAATATTATATTTCAGATTTAAACATAGACTTATGAACACATAACAATCTTAATAAATGTAGCTGAAATGTTATCCTCAGATTTGGGGTGGATTTTTGTGTCCTTTTCAGCTGCTGATGAGTGTGGAAAAATGACTTTGAGGTAGGAATTAGAGAAAACTGGGACCTAATAGAAGTGTGGTATTATAGAAAGCTTTTCAGGATGGTTGGCATGCATGGAACCTCCTTTGCCACAGCTCCCCAGGCAGCACACCCTGCCAGCTCAGCATATGCTGACACGAGCGATGGAGGGTGGAGTGGAGTGGAGACACCACAGCCAGGGTCTGTCCTGCTCCCTGCAGGAACAGAAACTTGATGGCATCACACAGCTGTTAAGCTGCATAGTGGCTATCACATGAATAATCTATGAGATGTCTGTGGCTGAGCCAAACATTGTGGTGAAATTACTTTCCTGAGATGAAATAATCTCACTGTGATACTAACGCACACCTCCGTCTCAAAGTTACCTGCCTGCAAGGTGCTACCGCACCTCACTGGGCACGTGCTACCAGTCAGTAACAACGATATGTGTGACCAGAGTCATTCAAGCTCCACCTATATGTGATGGAAATGGACCAGTCCTGGACTGAAATAAATCCAAAGAGGGGGATTGTCAAAACTCCCGGATTTCCCAACTCTGATTTAGTGTTCACAAAGCTAAGTCAGGCTGATCCACTGTCTAAGTTGTTATGAATGACGGGGCTTCTGATCAAGGGTGTCAGCCTTGGGACAGATGAAAAACAAAGAACAGATAGTGACAAGAACACCATTATCTAAGTTATGCAGAAAGTAGCCTTCAAGTGAGGAAAGTTTTGGCTGTGAGAGGAAACAGGAAGATAAGGTGTAGCAGTCCACTGACAGCAACAGAAAATGAGTTTAAAATAGGCCAAAGATAATTGTCGTAGTGGGAAATCACCACCTCCAACCCCAATAACCCCCCTGACAGAGAGCAAAACCCCACTAGAGAAACATGCATAGTTAGCAGATAACTTCAGTAGTGCTATCTGAGGATACTTACTAATTTGCATCGGAAGTGAGAAACATGTAACCAATCCTGTATATGACGATGAATGTGCAACACACTTTTAAATATAAAAAGTGGACAATTGAGCGGAGAACTTAAGGAAGACTCCATCATAACTTCTGGGATCAGTCAGTGGGCTAAACCTGTCTTCTCTCCCACAGGGATCCTGTTGGGTAAAAACCTTTTTCTATGACTAACTCCTACTAGCTGTTATTAAGTGTATTGTTTCAAGCTAGCTTTGCAGTCAGTGTATTATTACCAGCAATCTTCAAACCTTATTCTGTCACAAACTTGCATTTTATATAATAAAAATCTTCAGCTGAAGTTTATTTTGTATAAGTCTCCAGAGGTCTGAGTAGCTGTTATAAGGGATTTGACTCAGTGATGCTGTCAGCGAAGGTCCCTGAATAGGTTAGTTGAATCACCCTCCAACACAATGGGCTGTCAAAACACAGGTAGCGGACAGGCTGGTTGGACACAAGGGTCTTGTCTTTCTTGGGAAACTCACAGGATGATCAAATATAGCAGGTTCGAGGATATCCTGCTTCTAAATGTGACAATGAGGAATTAAGAATTATCCATTAAAGATATCTACCATAACCCTAATTGCTGTGATGCAAGAAACTTTAGTTATGTCTAGAAATAACATAGCAAAAATAGGTTCCCCTTATGCATTTATAGTTTCATTAAAATCAGAAATTGCCAAAAGGTGAATGGAGGTCTCCCTTTAGAAAGGGAGGAAATGGAGTGATGCTGTGAGGCAGTACTTTCCAAGCAATCCTTTGCTGATGCTAGGAAGAACTGTCTGAATACTGCATCATAGATCCCTCCTGGCTGTGTACATAAGGCGCAGGTATCTTGGAAACAGTAGATTTATTGTTCCTCCAAATTGCAGGGATCAAGCACCAACAGGCATCAGTCTCAATTCCATGTTTTGCTACCCCTTATACTCCTGCTCCCTCCCTTTTGGATCCTGAGCTCCACCACCTAGTGATGATCAATGTTTCCCATTTCTGCCATTTTTCATATTGCCTACTTGTTGGTGTAGTCACTGGTCAAGGCTGGCCAGATGCTGCGTGACTCCTCTTTGCTCTTTCCAATGCCTTGCAATTTTTCCTGTAGTTACAATGCTACTGTAGCTACTGGCCAAACCTTGGCCTTTTGCACTCATTCCCTAACATTTCCTTTCTCCTAGACAGTATAAGAAGGAGCTGTGCCACCTCCACCTGCCTGCCACAGAACCTGCATACATCTCCTATTGTATGTCCCTATACTTGCTGTTCTCGCAGGAGTGGAAGGTGGGCTATATTGGACATTATTCATGAGGGCTGCAAATATCTGCAAAGTGATTTCTTTTGCTCTCTGGTATCATTGTGACCCCCTTAAAGGCAGTAGAGCATACCCACAACAAAATGAAATGAGTAACACCTCTGTAGTGCATATAGTACTTGTAGGAAAGTCAGATTTTTTGGCTTTGATAGTACACACAATTTAAACATATTGCTCCCTTTTTTTTTGTTAGTTATTTACTATTCTCTCCTATCCAAATTCACAGAAGTTCACTGCACATGATTTTAATAATTATTTGCTCTGAATAGAACTTAGCAGAAATTAAAGCCTAGAGCCTCATTGTGCTATGTCTTGCACACATGTGGGATGAAAATATTGCCTCTTCACCGGAGAGCTTATCATCTAAATTGTTAGAGAGTATGTGCTGTTACAGAGATGATTCAAGCTATTTGATCAAAAAGCTAGGATTTTCAAAGGCAGATAAAAATTCCTGTGCTCAACAGCATAAAATATTCATGAGACTTCTTGCATTACTCTCATTTCATCACTCATATAAACCACTGCCATAGAATCATTCGAGACAGGCTAAATATTACACTCTTGAACAATTAATAGGTATTAAAGAAAACTTTCAAAGAGGAGTCTTCATTTAGCCAGTCTTCTGAGCATAAATTCTAAATACTAATGCTAAAACTGGAAAACATTTTTGTGCTTCTTCAAGGCATGTTGCATAGGAGGACAATAAAACATAACTAGGGATTCTTCCAACACACTTTGCCCTTTGGAATAGTTTCCTGACTTCATAGAAATCCATGGGAAGCCCACAATTAACTCAGTCCTGGAACTGAGGGGGTTTTTGTTGGTTGTTTTTTTTGATTTTTTTTTTCAACTACTGCAACTATAACAGTTTTTAATATGTTTCCTGATAAGATACTAGCTAAAATGGCTTTTTTGTTGCATGCATCCAGGGAACAGATGAAACATGGCCACTGCTGCTGAGATGGGCCATGAAATCAGCACCAAATCTGTGCTTGCATACCCAAATTTCCATCTATTGGAATAAATGATGCTGTGAAAGCTCACTGTAGCAGGCTGTACTGGCAATCAGTTGTATGAGTTACGTAGCCTTACCTTGAATAGGAGAAGTAGAACCTCTGAGCTTCCTGTGTTACCTTTCTGCATAGCCTGCCCTCCACATATCTTCTCTTCAAGGTGTCTGACATATTACTCTGTTATGTGTATGTTTTGGCCTATAAGATCAGGGATGCTGACATATTTACACTATATGCCCTTCATGGAGTATTGTCATAATATACAGTCCCTTCACATTGTTGAGATAGTATAGATGCTATTGACCATGGGCACAGTACTAGTGGTATTCAACCTGAAGTTCAACAGTCAAGGCAAACAATTTGCTGTAAATGTGTCTTGAATTCATCTCAGTTTGGCAATCTAAATTTGCTATCTCTAAACTGCAGACCTGGTTCTAAAAAGGCATGCACACAATAAGGTTTGAACTAGTCAGCAAAGTTAAGGATGTGTATTGTTTGTCTTATCTGGGATTGTGTACAAAACATGTTTTAGAAGTGTTGTTAAAAATGCATGATGCAGTTGTTGGTCCACTTTAGACATCCATACTTAAAAGAACATAAAGAAACAGCTATCTGATAAACTATTTAGGCAAACGTTCACATTTTTATGGCACTTCTTCAATATACTATAGAAGACACAATCTACAAAAGCTTAAATTCAGCTCAGTATTGATTTTCAGCTGATAAGTTTATTTTGATCTTCAGTAAATTAAAACTGTAAATTGTGGCTGCACAGGTACATTCTATGTTTTTCTTTCTCTAATACTTTAGAGGACTTTTCTACTGTAAAACAAAAGTCTTGTATGAAAAGGGGAAAAAAGAATTAGTCCTTCCCAATAAATTCTCTTAAGAGTGCTTAATTCTAAAGAAATGTTTTCTACAAATATCTGAAAAGAGTATCTGGATTCTTATTAAGTGGATTTTGTTGTTTTTTTTTCATGTTTTCAATCCCCAGTTGAATTTTCTCCTGCATTTTTCTCTGTTTCTTAAAAAAATATTAAAAATAGAAACTTATTCTGTATGAGTAGATAACTATAATTTGACTCCAAATAATTACTTTGTATGTCAAACTGAAGGACACTAAAATTAAACGACATCCAGAAAGAAGCCACACAGGATTTTGAAGACAACTGGAGTCTCACCTCAAAGCAAAAATGTACTGCGAACTTTAGTTCAGTGTTTCCATGTAATAAAAACAGATTTATTTAGCATGTAGGACCTTGAATGTCAAAATAAACAGTAAGAAATGGCGTTAGTAAACATACAATTTCCAGAGTCAAAGTGAGAAAAATGGTGAGAAATGTTAGTGAGAAAAGGAGGTGGTAAAATAAGGTGGTTGTTGCAGAACTGAGGAACTTCCGGAGACCAAGACCCATTTTTCTGCAGTGGAAGTCTCTACAGCTTACAACACAAAACAGAGAATTATAGAATCATTTAGGTTGGAAAAAAGCTTTAAGATCATCAACTCCCACAGTTAACTCAAGACCGCCAAGTCCACTACATGTCCCTAAGCACCACATCTACATGGTTTTTAAACGCTTCCAGGGACAGTGATTCCACCACCATCCAGGCTGCCTGTTCCAATGCTGGAAAATCCTTTCAGAGAAGAAATTTGTCCTAATATCCAATTTAAACCTCCCCTGGTGAAACTTGAGACTCTTTCCTCTTGTCCTGTCACTTGTTGTACGGAAGAAAAGACTGACCCCCATCTGCCTACAACCTCCTTTCAGATAGTTGTAGAGAGCAATAAGATCCCCCCCCGAGCCTCCTCTCCAGGCTAAACAACCCCAGTTCCCTCAGCTGCTCCTCATAAGACTTGTGCTTCAGACCTTTCACCAGCTGCGTTGCCCTTCTCTGGACACGCTCCAGCACCTCAGTGTCTTTCCTGCAGTGAGGGGCCCAACACTGAACATGGTATTCAAGTTGTATCCTCACCACTGCCAGGTAGAGAGGGATGATCACCTCCCTAGTCCTGTTAGCCATAGTGTTTTGCATACATGCCAGGATGCTATTGAGCTTCTTGATCACCTGGGCACACTGCTGGCTCATGTTCAGCTGGCTGTCAACCAGCACCCCCAGGTCCTTTTCCACCAGGCAGCTTTCCAGTCACTCTTCCCCAAGCCTGTAGCATTAAGTGGTGTTGTTGTGACCCAAGTGCAGGACCCAGCATGTCTTCTTGTTGAACTTCATGCAGCTGGCCTTGGACCATCAATCCAGACTATCCACATCTCTCTGTAGAACCTTCCTATCCTCAAGCAGATCAACACTCCCCCCTGTCTTATTGTCATCTGCAAACTTACTGAGGGTGCACTCGTTCCCCTTGTCCAGATCATCAATAAAGATATTGAACAAGACTGGCCCCAGTACTAAGCCCTGGGATAACACCACTTGTGACCATCCACCAACCAGATTTAACTCCATCCATCACCACTCTTCAGGCTTGTCCGTCCTGCCAGCTTTTAACCCAGTGTAGAGTACACCCATCCAAGCCATGAGTAGCCAGTTTCTCCAGGAGAATGCTGTGGCAGACAGTGTCAAAGGCTTTGCTAAAGTCTAGGTAGACAACCTCCGCAGCCTTTCCCATATCCGCTAGGGTGGTCATTTTGTCATAGAAGGAGATCAGATTTGTCAGGCTGTCCCTGGTCAAAACCAGTTTTCAGACAGAGGAACACGCTCAGCCATGAATACTTTATCAGATATATAAGCCCATATTACATAAATAGTAAAACATGAGGTATAATGAAGAAATGAGACTGAAGACCCTCTCCTTCTTCCATTCACAGAGCAGAAGTAATATCACTGTGCAAGTGCAAACTAACCTTTGGTGCTTCGGTGCCCCAGCAGAGTGAGAGTGCTGGAGCTGAGGTCCCACAGCCATGCATGGTGGTATTTGCTACAGCTCAAACTGCAGCAAGAGAGTGAAAGTGGCTGGCTTTGAGAGTTATAGGTGACACTTCAGGAGGCCCAGTCGCTGTCCCAGTCTGATAATGACAGACCAGAAGCTTAAGCATGTGGTCATGTTGTGGTTTAAGGCATGGCTGAAGCCTATGCAGACAAGATAGTGTTAGAGGCTGTGTTGAAGCACATGCCACCCTGTCAGTGCTGTTTACAGTGCCCAGGCTGGAAAGCTGAAGACATCTCCACATTCCATGCCATCAGCAGAGCAGGTTGGTGGGCAGGCATAGCTTTTTGCTTTGTGGATCTCTTTGTAAAAAGTGCTCTTAACAGTGTTTCCTTTCCAGCCAGAAAAGTTATGTAGGTAGCAGTAAAATAGACCTGAAAGGAATAAATATTTCCCATGCCTAGAAAACACAACCATTAATAAATTAGGGTATGTAATTGATTATAGCTAAAAATGAGGAAGCCAATGGTTTAGCAGAGGAGAAATCTGCCTTATGACTATTTCAGTGACCTTGAAATATTTGGAAAATAGATGACTTTCTGGAAGTTGCTACAGCAATAGGATCAATGGAAGAATCAGAATGGTTTCCCAAAGGGGTCTTGATGAGTCTACTGTATGATATCCATAATATTGGGTTTCTTTATACAAGAGTGAAGGACCTACACACTTTAGCTCTCCATTCACCCTAGAAATAAATAATCATATTATACCTCAGTAATATATCTTGAACTGAAGAGTGTTATAACCTATAAAGCTCAAACATGAATTGGCATGAAAATGTAAATTACACTGTTGATTACATTATCTAGACATGTACATTTGCTGCAACAATCATTTAGCAGTTAATCGTCTTGCCATGACTTTAATCTGTTGCTTGCTATTGGATAATTTATAAATAGATTTTCCCTCTTGTTATTCTATTAATGTATCTTTCTCCTTTGAAATTTAAAATTAAAGGTACATGGTAGAAACATGCATAAGTATTGTTATTAAAATAAAGCAGAAATTACTACATATCTGAACACTGTACCTGTATGGCAGACTGCATTATATTATCTTGATTTTCTCAATCTGTGTTTGCTGAAGATCTTTGGTTAATTGTGAAGATTAATAATAGCTAAACTGATTAATATCATAATATAGGAGACCAGGATATAAATGTCTTTCATATTAACTTGACTTTTTTCCTGGATTTCTTACTGTGATACAAATTGTTACTTCAAATCATCTGCTATAAATCCCTTAGAAGCAGTCTGTGAATTTATTCTTGGAAACAGTCTGAATAACTGGGAAATAAGCCTGGGATTGGAATTGAGATACAAAGTGGGAGAGGAAGACTGTGGAAAACATAAGAACAACTAGAAAAGCACCAGTGATCAGAAAACCAAAACTTTTACAGAATATTAGCTATTCCACAAAGACCGAAAGATATAGGAATCTATGTTTTGTTTAAAAAAAAAAAAGGGTGTGTGTGTGTGTGTGTGGAGAAGATAAGAGCAAATTTAAGACCAAAAAAAAGGCCATAATGAGTGGACAGAAGTTCATCTATCTTCACATAAACAATGTGAAACAAAATAAATTAAGATTTTGGGAACAGCCATTATTTTTATTTGAACATAGTCATAGAATTCAGCTGTGACTTGTTTTTGGAGTTGATTGGCAATCCATATTTGTGAATTCTGTTATTGCTTGCAATTTATTATTCCATTCTAGCAACAGTCCTTGTTATGTGTTCAGTTTTAAGCAAGACAGTAGAAATATAGTAATTATTGCAATCAAATCTCTGCAATGGGAATTCATCTGTTCATCTTATTTAAAACATTCTTTTATAGAAATAAGAAGGAATTTATCCCTGAAGTCACTAAATATAACAGACTCAGAGTCTTTACTGTAACAGTTTATATTTTGTTCTGATGCATTTGCAATAATGTTTCATAAACTATGTTTGCAGTAAGAGTCATCTTACGTGTTCAGAATTCTTTATCCCTTCTCTTTCTGGTGTTTCACGCAGTCCCTCAGCAAACTTCTGCCTGTTCCAGTTAACTTGAAAAGTATTTATTAAAATTGTATATTTTGTAACCAGATTTTCTCAAGTTACTCAAATGTGAATGAAATTAATTTCTTACAGAATTTTAATTTAAAGCTAACAGCCTTTCACAAAGACTTATCCCCAGCTTGCATGCAGTCAGGCAAGGGTTACCTCCTTGTACTTTTCTAGACAAATGCAATCACAAACATTGCCCAAGACCTTCACAATCTGCTGTACTTAGATGTGTTATACTGGTTATCCAGTTGACTCACCATCTTAAAAAATTTATGTACAGTTCCTCTTCTTGTTCTTTCTAACTTCAAGTAATCCATGAAACTGCCCTTGACAGCTGCTTCTGCATTACCCCTATTTTAGTCCTATCATGCGGAAGGGACAAGGTTAATACTTCTCTGTTACCAGATTAGCGGTGGTTTTGAGGTTAACCAATCTTACAGCTGAACAAATCCTTCCCTTTTAAAGCAGGACTTAAACACATCTGTTTAAGGATGTATTTTATCTATCTTTTGCAATGAATTCAAATGTCATCCTCACTGCTTTAACCTCCTAAAAGTGAAGAGGACTGCAAAAAAATTGGATGCTCCAGAAACTCCAGTGGGGAATTTGCTGTTGATTTAATTAGAAAAGGGCTTAGAAAATTTGGGATAGATAACAGAAAATTGGTGGATGGATAAATAGATGGATGGATGGATGAATGGGTTAAAGGCTAGACAGAATCCTACAACAGTCTTAATTTCTTTACCTTCAGAAAAGATACGATCAATTTACACAAAAAGAAGTTGTGTCTCTGGGTTTGGGGTTTTTTGGTTTTGTTTAGATTTGTAATTTTTTTTCTGAATTATGTTCTTGTATGTTAGGTTTATTGTGTACATATTAAGCATAAGTAAAGAGAAAGCAAGAGATACAGACCTGACCTTGTACAGATGTAGAAATGAGAATTACTTTAGCAGAAGAGATGAAACAAGGGTTACAATTCCCACTGCTGCTACTGCAGAGAGCTGAAACTGGAGCAGATATCTAAATGCTATCACAAAGGAGATATTGTGAGCCGATTTAAAACATTTCTGTACTATTTTTGACTCGTATCTCCTCAATAGTGTCATTACCTTTAAAGTTTCAGTTTCTGCACTCAGCAATGGTATCATTTACAACTGCTTCTTCTCCTATTGACTGATGAAATTAAAATGCACTTAAAAGCATTACCGAGAACAAATTTGCAGAATGTTGATTTTGGATTGACATTACCATGAGAAACAGTATTGATTCATTGTATTAATTTATGAGATCATTTCCATGACAAATTTTTACTATTGTTTGAAGGAGGTGAGAAGGAAAAAAACCAACATCACGATTCACTCCAAAGATTGAGTACTAGATGTTCATTTATTTATTTTTTTTAATGGCCACATTTGAGTGGGAAATCCTGCTACCCTATCTAGAATTGTGAGACTCAAATTTACACAGGGGAAGTTCATTCTGCAAACTGAGGGTAGAAGAATACCTATTTCTTAACCCTTCTGGACATACGCAGTGTGGGCATTCAGACCCTTTTGTTTTACTTTCACCTGACTGCTTTGTGCTAGAGACCTTCCTTCTACATTCTCCCACTGCTTCCTCATCTAGTGTGTAGAATAGCAAATGGAGCTACATGAGCTTGCAGAACAAACTCACTATTATGTCATTAATGTTTAAACTCCTATTAACTTTCAAGACAGAAGGTTCAGCATGAAATTTCTCAGTGAGCTGTCAAAAATTTCATTTTTCAAAAACTGTTCTTTGTGTAATTCCGGCATATAGTATTATTATTGCTATTATTATCCACACAAATAAATGGAACTTAAAGTCTGTTTAGATTTTGGTGTTAAAGGTTATTGTTTTAATAGCATAGTGGCACTGAAAACCATATGTACATTTTTATAAATAGCAACCATTAAGTCACTTGCAATGCAGACAGTATTACCAAGATGTTAAATAGGATCTTTATTAGTTCACTCTCATTATCTTAACAATTTCAGAGAGGACAAGAATATTGATGATGCACAATAAGCCTTCTTGTTCCTTAAAGCTGAAATAGTGAAGATTTTAGTTTCATCAGTAAAATGATATTCCTAACTATATCTGAGGTTATGAAAAACACTACTGGGTAACAGTGTTAAAATGAAACATGTTCTACAGCGATCATTGCAGGTAAAAAGCTATTTTGCAACTGAATTGCACAGTTTAGATGTAAACTAAAGATTATTCTTGAAGTTAAGGTGACCTCATTAGTTGAAGTCATGGCTTCAAACATTCCAAACCAAAACAGTTTAAGTCTTCCATCACATCTCTACCGTATATGAGGCAGATGAGATGAACAGCATAAAAAAATAAAGTTTATTTTTCAAGAAAATGAAACATCTCTTTTCAGCAAGAGGAAAAGAGACATAAAATTTCATTATCAAATATGCCATTGCACATCAATGCGAAGACTGAAGATGTATGCAAATAAATAACAACTTCGCAGCTTTTATACATTATTGTCCTTGGAATGTCATGGATGTTCCATGACACTTTTCAGGAAATATATAATTGGTACCAGCTATTGCTATAATACAGCATTCAGACTTACATATTTTCATAGAAGGTTCACAGATTATCCAAAAAAAATACTAAAATGTTACTCCTTAATGTTATCAGTGTGTTTCATTCATCTAAACTTTTTCCTTTGTAAATCAGACTTTGACAAGACAACATATGCTTCTAGTGAGGGCAATGTGGATTTGGTTTATTACTTGGGTTATCTATCTACTGTATCTTCTTCACACTTCTTCCTATGCTTTCATGAACAAAGTTGTCTGAATTTGTCTTACTAATGTTTGAAAAAAATCCAAAAACTTAGAGATTCTGCATAACAATATTAGCTTTATTTTTGCACATCATCAGGAGTGCTGTTGACATTTAAGTAGAAAATGAGAGCTGTACTGAAAATGCAACTTAAAAAATCTGTGAAATTCAATCAGCTTATACATCCAAATGTTCTTTCTTCTTTCATCGTTTAAAAAGTAGCACCTAAGCTGGTAAAATGTTGTAAATAGGTGGCATATGAAAGACATTTTTGAAATAAAGACAAGATAGACTAGGAATGAATTAACTGCAAAATTTTATTTTAAAAATATGAATCTTTCTGTATTATTGAAGAATACATTTGTATATATTATCTCAAGACACTAGAATTTCAAAGACTATTATTGAAAAAGATTTAAGTGTATCTTATTTCATTACAGACTTCGGAATGTGACCGTATCTTTTAGCTCCACTTAGAACACAAAAAATACAGACATTTTTCAGTGAGCACATAGATATTTTGGAAGTATATTAAATTAATACATTTTTAATGGGTATTGTTATATCTATCTTGATAAAATGATTAAATGCCCTAAATTAAGGCAAAATGTTCCAGGAAAGTGTTGATCACTTAGATGGATTTTCTTTTTTAAATAATGAATTAGCTTCAATAGAAATGGAAAAAATATAAAAATATATTCAATAGTGTATGAAAAGGAAACAAAAAAAAAATCAAGTAGCCACATGTCTCTGGTCATTTCCTATATTTGCAGTCAAAACTTGTCAAGCCAGTAAAATGTTATTTCTGCTTTCCTTTACTCATCTCAGCATTACAGAACAGTTGGATAAAAAGAGACTAAGACAGCCTGTATTTGAATATGTTTCTATTCTTTAATAGTTGTGTCATACCTTGCTTTGATTTAGAAGTAGTAGATGATCACATTAATAAAGACTGTAGTTTTGTAGAGGCCAGGATATGCATGCATGGAAGAGCCAGAATTAGATAGTATGAGTGGATCAAACTGCCACATATCCTTTTTTGCATGTTTACCTTTAAGCAATTCTCACATTATTAACTATGCTTGTATGCCAATTATTATTTTGTATTTATGAAACATGTACAAACATGTAAGCATTATTCTATGATTTCAAAAGACATATTTAGCTTTGTTGATTGTATTTTGCTTTTGAATAAGTGATGTCACATCCTAGTTTGCCTTTGTTTTGGAGGGGGAACTTTATTTGCAAGTAAGCCTCACTTTCATAGTACTTGTACACCATGTGTATTAATCTAACCGGAGAATTGATAATATACATACCTGTAAGCTACAAAGTATTACTGGCATACAATTCATAGTATGTAACACCAGGAAGCAAGCAAGCAAGCAAACAAACAAAAGGTAATTTATCTATTCAAAGATGTGATAGCTAGAAATTGAAATCAGCAAAGGCAAATTGGTAGCAAACTTATCCTGAGTTTCTGTTGTGTGAATCTAAAGAATAGAACTTCTTAAGTGAAGTGGAATTTCTCTAAATTTAATATGACTATGAACGCATTTTTGCCATATATTTAGAGGAATTGAGGGGGTTTTGGTGTAGGTATTTTTTGGGTGGAAATAGAGAATCCATTTCATATGGATACTCTTTGTGGGATTCCTAGCTTAAAAAGACAATTCATAGGGAAGCTGAGATGCTGAAATTAGTCATTAAAGGGCCAAAGTGACAAAGCAGTAGGGCACACATTTCATTATTTTAATTGCCTGGGTTTTGATAGTACATGATGAAATGACTGCTAGGGAAGAAAGAGAATGACACCATAGGCCAAAAGATTAGAGAACTTCCAAGTGGCAGGAAAATGTCCTGTTTTCAAAAGAGATTTAATGATTTCCACTGAGTGGAAAACCCGTTCCCTCAACTAAGTGACGAAGGCCAGGTGGTTCAGGTAGGCACTAGCAATGCAAGGAAATAGCAGCATAGATATTTAGATGCACACCTGCCTATCACATCTCCATTAAACTGTTTATCACTCTGTAAGATAGAAGCTTGGTCAATTGATCACTGTCTCACTTTGCCCTTGTGAAACTTGCCAAGATTCAAAAAGCTTCTGTAAACAGCAAATTTCAGTTTCACTCCAATGCACCAGAAGGGAGGAGTAGTTAAAATACTAAGAAAAGAAGGACTGGAAAAATTGTTTCCTATCTATTATACTAAGATCTACAACCCTTTCAGCTGCAGTAGGCAAGGCAAGTTCCCTTTTACCATGCCATCAAATGACAGCTAAATTTAGCTGGTGCAGTGCCTGGAGAAGAGGTGGGTCAGCTACCTGAAGACAAAAATCTGATTGCCTTGGGGATTCTATTTGTTTTGAAAGACAAGCATTTTCATTGCTGTGGTTTTAGTACCAGTGCATTTAAAATATATCAAGATTCAATACAGTAGGAAGGTCTAAATGGGAGAATTATGGACTATCTGTAGTTACTACACAACTGTGCTTAATTCTTTAAATCATGCTCTAAATCATGTTCTAAACACTTGGGGGGAAAAAGTTATATAAATTCTGAAATTAAAAGCAATCAAACAAGGTATTATGTAGTGACAAGTAATTTCAAAGCTGTTTTTATTAGAACAAGTTAAGAACTGTAAATACTGATTCAAAAGTATTGTGATTGTTATAAGTATGTTATTCTTCTGTCACAAACACAAGACAAATTTTACATTGGTCTGTTGACCTTCCTTCCTTATGTATGTTGGCTGAGTTGATTGGTAGAATTTTTGTCAAATGAGACTTAGACCTTGACACTTTTTTTCTGCTGAATATAGCAACAATGTCTGCCCTTCTCCTGCTTGGAGTTCCACCGCTGTTCTTACTTAGGGTTGTGTCTTTTGACCCAACTCTGAACCCTAAAAAGTTAATGTAACATGGCATGTGAATTTTACTGATGCAGGCACTGGTACTGCAGAACATCATTAACCTGTGAAACATTTCTGGAAGTCCCTCACCTGTCTGCTCTGTGTCTATAAGACTTCTGTATGTCAAAGTCACAATAAGGATTTAGGACTGGCCTTGTACAGCCAAATCTTCATAAATAAGTACTTACCTGCAAACCAGCTTCTAGGAATTGTATAGTCATTTCTTAAACAGATGAGTAAGAAAAGCTGTGCTTCACCTTCATCTGTCTACTTGGTCATTGTATATTTACCACTAGAGCATGCACTTAAAAATTTCCTTCTCAAATAAGGAATTGGGTTCTGTGAGACTTTTAAAACTAATGTATGTAAAAATATGTGTACATTTATGAAAAATACCTTTTAAAAGGAGCTGAGGAAGAATTGCAAGAGCAGCTTTCATGAAAGATGCTTTAAAATGATGAAAAACACAGGTCTTGCTGGACAATATTAACCCCGTTATAACCTTTCATAAACGAAAATTCCTATTTCTTCTGTTAAATGCACAGATAACCTAAAAAAAAAAAAAAAAACAAAAACAACAAAACAACACATCTCTTACTATGCGAAATAAAGAGCAGTTCCTCTGCACAGTTTCCATCTCAACTTGCTCAGCGGGCTTAAGTCACATGGAAAATATCAAGTGTCCTTGGCAGACTAGTCTTTCAGTTAAGGTTCACCCAGAAAAAGAACTGTCATTCTCTAAAATTAGTTTTCTATACTTTAACATTCTCTGAAATTAGATAAGAATATTTTGCAGATATTGCTAAAAGGTTTCAAAAGATAAGTTAAATTCAAAGGAAGTAAAAGCCTTAGAATAATTTACATCTCCTGAACACCTATTACACACACAACACTTCTAAACAAAACAATTACATCAATAGAGTTTCACTAGCATAAAGCCTGAGCAATAAACTGGTAAATTGGTCTCCCTAGTCTCAGACCTATCACTGTGTTTATGCACTGTTTATCAATATGGTACCAGACTACCTAATCAGGCATATCTACGGTGCTTTTTTTAATAGAAAACCTTCTGTTTCCAAAAATACATATAAATAATAGCAAAGAATACACATAAACACACATTTTCCACTGGATATTCTTTTTTTTCCCTTTCATGTTACTTGTTTTCTGGCTTAAAATATGACCTACTACATCTTGCATCTTGTTTCACTCCTTAATTACTTCAAAGAGATTTTTATAAGATAATATTTGCATGACAAGAAAGACGGTTCCTTTATATTTATTTTTTTTTTTATTCTTTGTGTACAGGATAGATTAAACAAAAACAAATCGTGAATCATGCCGCTACCAAATTTTTATAGGTAAGACACTGTAACTCTCTTTGGACACAGCATTAAGTAGAATGTTTCTGATGTTGATATTAAGCCTTAACAGAGCTGTCAAGAAAGTATTGCTTTCTGATGCATTTTGCTTCATCACAATTATTTTCTAAAGCAAGAAGACATTTTGGCTTATTATGAAAGAAGCCCAGAACAAAAATTCCTGCTGAGGATGGAATGCTTTAACCAGCAGGGGCAGAGCTGTTTGTACCTCCTTGCTTTGCATTCTGGGAGAAGTAAGATAAAATCTCAGTTCCCCTCAGTGTCAGGGCAATTTAAGGCTAAATTTGCCCATGGATACACACCTATCAGTAAGATATTACAGGCAGCTGATATTACGCTCTATTGTGCATACCAGGCATGTTCAACATTCACCTATTGGATCAAGCCTTCAGGGAATGGTGACCCATTTCTTTCTAATTCCTGGATGTCAGTGTGGCTTGAAAAGGTATTAAATTCTTTGCTGCTTACATGAGGAGGTTTTTGACATGAACTGAAGCAGAATGCAATCAGATACTGAGTTTTAGATGCCTCCAGGCATACACAATTGCTGAGCAGCCTCTGATAATACTCCTTTTGGACATGTTTGTCTACGCTCATCTTTGCCTTTTTTAGATATTTTAGACAGTTTTTAGAACTTTCTTTACATTAAAAATGATTTTTTGTTCTTGTTTGAATCAGAGAATATCAACTAAGGTTTTAGTTGCCATCATCAGGAATGATTTCTGAAGAAACAAATAAAGAGCTATCATTTTTGCATTATCAAAATGCACTTGAATTTAAAATTTAACAAGTAAAAATACAGAGGAAGATGAGTTTTTATTCTTCACTTCCCAAGTGTTCACATCATTAGGGTTAGCTACACAGTAATTTTAACAGCGAGTGAAGACTGCCATCTTCTGACTGCCACAATACCTCTGCATGACTAAATATACAGCTTAGCTTGCCCTTCTCTTGTTTATCACAGTGCTTCCAACTGGAAAAACCCTTGACCATATCTTGTTTCTGTTGTCTAAAATACTGTAACCCAGCTAGGGTCTTGCATCCACAGTATGCTGCTCCAGTTCTGAAAGAGATACATTTATCTGTGACAAATAAAACTGATTCACTCCTCTATATTCTTGCAGAGCTGTTTCATAAATTTGTCATCTCATCCACACTCTTGAAGGAACATTTTCTATCACCATCAGTTAATTGATCAGTTAACTATTTTCTTATTAACTTTAAAACTAAATGGTTAATGCTATGACAACATAGAGTAGATATGTATAATAGAGGTCTACCTCCCATTGCAAGCTAATCGTATCCCTACAATTAATACTAGTATTCTAATACTTCAGAATTCCCACCCAAAAATTTCAGCTATCATCTGGCATGTGAACCTAAAAGTAAATATCATACATTAAATCAAATACCTCAAGCTGTTCACTGAATTAAGCTGGTATTATAGAAGGTGTGCAGCAAATGGAACAGATGTATGTATATACATTCTGCCCAGTTGTCACACATTTATTTGAGACTCAAACAGACTGAGATAAAATAAAAAGCCTCTTTCAGCAGAAGGAAAGCATAATTAGAGCATCTAACCGCTCTTGTTTATTGCACCTTTTATTTAGACTTAATCCTCTAGCATGCAGTTGACAGAAAGCTCAGACAGATCACACACTCAAGGTGTGGAAGTTCCGTCTCTGAAGCGTGCCATAACCCGGATATCACACATGGAAATGAAACCACTCATAGCAAGAGTTTGGTGGACCTACCACTGGCACAGACCAGCTGGTAAATACTTGGCAGGAAAGCATGTTCTCAGCTGCTGAAGACACTTGGTAAGTGTCCAGCAGGCTTCCCTGCTGAGAAGGAAACCTTTTGCTACCAAAATTCATCTAATGTTTAGATCACTTTCTATCTGACATACAGCACCGGCACCTATGCATTCTCAATGTATACCCTCCTGTACAGCACAGCTAGCGCAGCATATTCAGAATCCTACAGCCAGATTGAATTTAATACTCCACAGTTTGATCAGTAGTTTTAGAAGAGAAAAAGAGTGGAATGTAAGCTGTCATTTGGGTGAAGAAAGCAGACAGCTGTATTTGCAATTGCTCTATTATTTCCATTCTTATGTTAAGGAACATCTTTCTTCATATTCTCTTTCATGACTCTCAGAGTGTTTTTATCTCTTTTAAATAATCCAGTACTTTCAACTTTTTCCTGAGGGAAAACCTACCACTTAGAAATGCTTTATGTCATATTATACAATCTCACCTTTTGCATTAATTCATTTCAGTGTATTTAAGTGCTAATCCAAGCTTTAATCGAATGTAGGAGTCTGTGCATGTGAATGTTTCTGTGTGTTTATGGAAGAATAGATAAATACCCTTCACGCAAAGTGTTGTCATCCAAAAAAATTTCCACTGATTAGCCCTTATAAGTAGGATTTCCCCCTTCTCTCCCTTCTTCCCTCTCCAGCTTTTTGATGTCCTGATGTTCAACCATCAGATATCCATGTACTCCTTTGGGAGGAAAAACAAAAGAATAGGTGGGTCTTGGAGACCCCACCTGTGGTCTAACTGTGTCCAGTTCTTGGCTCCCTACTACAAGAGGGACAGGGACATGCCAGAGTGAGTCCAGCAAAGGGCTTCTATTATGATGAAGGGACTGGAGCATGTCTCATGTAAGGAAAGGCTGGAATAGCTGCAACTATTCAGCCTGGAACAGAAAAGGCTCAGGGGAATCATAAATTTGTATAAGTAACTGGGGGCGGGGTGTGTGTGTGTGTAAAAAAGATGGAGCCAGGCCCTTCTCTGCAGTGTCCAGTGACAGAATGAGAGGCAATGGGCACAATTGCCTGAAATACAAACGGAAATAAAAGAAATTGTGTTTAAATATAATGAAACATTTTTTTATCTCATTATCTGAATGTGTATTGGTTTTGCATTACTTTAGAGGGATATGTGTAACTAATGTGGGAATATGTCATTCTGTAAGAAGGACTGTCTAAATTATTTTTTTGCAGTTCAGCAGTCAAACTAAAAAATAGGCAAACAAAAACTGAGTTAGAACAAGCCTAGTACCACTTCAGAAAATCCTATAAAAGTAATAAGGATCCTTACCACAAGCCAACCAAACAAGCAGACCTGCATCCTGCTGGTCAGTAGGAAAAAACAGAGAAGCAAAAAGCAAAATGTCCCTCTGAGGTTGTATTGTAGCCTTTACTGGTTCACACTCCCTGTCCTGTTTTTTTTATATTGTATTAAAAAATGAAATAAAATTACATTCAAGAAGGTTTTTAAAGTTTCCCAGTATGACACTGTTGATTTTATAGAAAATTATTCATAATGAAAATTACTATTAATGAGGAAGGTTAGGGTCCTGATGCAACTTCAGAGAATGCTTAATGATTAACAAAAGGTAAAATACTGTCGTCAGTACACTCCGCATGGAGTGTACAGATTCAGCTTCAAATAGCACTAGGCAAAAAGAAGTATTGCTTTGTTTCCGATTTCTAAGAGCAGAAACATTATGCTACAGTTAGAGAGACTTGGAAAAAAAAACGCAAAAGGAAAAAAAGAAAAAGACATAAGTGTGACCTTTCAATAAGATAACTGGACAAACTAAACCATTTGTTTATTCTGACCAGCCGAGAGATGGGTCAGTACCAATTTTAGCCTTTCTAAACAAAAAACGTTCATAGTTAACCCAGATCTATTTTCATTGACTTCATTTCACAGTACACACATACTACTTCGGTCAACAATAGAATTATAAAATCAGAAATTTTATATATATTTTTTAACCAAAGTATCCATTTTGATCTCTACTCTGATCTAGCCATTACTGAAAATGTATCTTAGTTTCATTGGCTTCCACTTCCTTTTCAGAAGACAGAACAATGACCTGCATCCACAGTCCTCCTGCCTATGACATGTCTGACTACTAGAATACAGACAGGTGCTAAATGTAAAATTCAAATTTCTTCTACTCCAAGGTTTCCAGGAGCAAACATAGCACCTTCTCATGTCTCATATCCTGAACATAAAGTGGTCTTGGGTTTAAAGGAATATGCAGAAAATCTTGGACAATTTCGCTCTCGTTAGAAAGAATAAAGCAAAGTGTAGTATTGTATACTTACTCTATAAACTTGCATTTAAGTGTTTCAGGGTCCGGGAGATCTCTTAACAGCTATAAATATTTCACAACTTAGTTTCCTTCTTAAAGCATTACTTTTCTACCTAAAATAATATATTTATGATAATCAGCACAGTTAATAACCTTGAGCTGTAACGATGATCAGGATTAAATGAGAATCAAAAACATACACTATTTATCCAGAAAATAACCAAGTCCTAAAGTCCCATATTACATTTGTTTATGTGGATATCTTGACATCATTCAAATACATTCACCTAATGGATTCTGATTTCACTTTGAATGCTCACTTGCATACTAACAGAAATACAAAACAAATAAAGTGATCATGAATTTCCTATAGACATTAGACTGCAGCAACATGAATTACATTGAAAATCATTAAGAATTCAAACTGTGTAATTTTCCAGTGCTTACACAAGGATGTTGGGAGTCTTAGCATTCCTTTGCTCAAGGTGAATGCTGATACTCTTCAGAAAATTAATATTAATGAATATTAACATAGGAACCACCAGTTGAAAAGTACCAAAGTTATTTTACAGTTCGTTTAACATCCTGGACACACTCTTTCTTTTTCACAAAACTGAGAATAAAGCCTTACTGTGTTGAAAAACATAATCTGGAAGATTAAAAAGGAAAAAAGATTAAAAGGATCAACTTTCATATTCACATAAGAATAACCATATATTAACCACACTGTTCACTGTCTTTCCAATTTTGTCATATTCATACTCATCATTTGTCTAGCTAGTATTGTGAATTGATTAACTATGTTATATCAATGTGAATAACCTCCAGGAATGAAAAGATAAGCTAGAGCAAATGTAAACAGAGAGTTTATTTTAGTCTAGTAACTTGATGAATGGATTACATTTTTTTCTTTTCTTTTTCCTCCCCCCCCCCCCCCCCCCCCTTCCTTTTTCTTGAAGTGTCTTTACATGTAAGCAATGAAATTGGGAAATCTAACATGCAATTTGAATCCTCTCTAATATTCAGATCCTTGACAAATGTGATGTATTATCAAGTATCTTACTGTGAACTGTGATTGATACAACTGTCTTCTACTACCTAATGGGTGATGATAAGGAAGACAGAGCCAAATTCCCTTCAAAGGCACAAAATGAAAGGATGAGGCTGCAGCAAGGGAAAACCAAACTAGATATAAGAAAAAAATCAAGAGTGGCCACATGCTGGTGCAGGCTCCTGAGCAGGTTTTGGCATCTTGGAAATTTTTGGAACTGAATTGAAGAAGGCCCTGAGCAACCTCATTTGACCATGGCAGCAGCCCAGCTTGGGGCAGGGGGTGCACCAGAGGACCTTCTGAAGTCCCTTTCAGACTACATTATTCTATGAGTTCGTATCATACACTGTGTAAAAAATTTTATTTTGTCCTTTTACAGCACTGTTTCCCAGAATTTTGTCCTTTTACAACACTGTTTCCCAGATAGTCTAACAGTCTGTTACAGTAGAAAAGGTCTTACTCTCATATGAGAATAATTTCAAATTTATTTTGTGCCAAACTAATTGAAAACAGCATAGTAGAACTGGTTCTAATCACTTGTCTGCAAGATACCACTGGTCTTGTCCCTTGCAAATCCAACCATGTTTAGTAAGTTTGGGCACATCCCTCCCTATAGGCCTGATGAAGATCCATGTGGGTCTTTATGTTCTTCTAGGGCCGTACCAGATTTTTCAGAATTCCATTCATCTAGATGGTTGGCAATATTTGAATCAGTTTTTCTCATTTAAATTTTAATTATATGAAGTTTCTTAAAAAGGACACTATAAGGGGGGGGGGGGGGGGGGGGGGGAAGTAGGAAAACACAAAAATTATATGTAACTCAGAAAAATATTGGTTTTCTTTGGTTTTTGCCTTCAGGTACTAACAACCTTCTAGACTAGCTCTGGAAATTTCCCTACCAGAACAGAAGTATGGTTTTTAATTTCATCCTTTTTCCTTCTTACTTGACTGGCCAAACGATCATTGCTTTTGTTACAATAGGTTCAGGCAATTATTTTCAATTCATTGTTTTTGTTCTTTCTTGTATCTCTTGTTTAAGAATGTTCTTAAAGAGGTAAATGGGAACACCCTAAAATACTAAAGCCCTCAGCTTTTAAGACATTTGCATTATGTGTTATATTTGATTGCAGAGCATGTCAATAAGAGAAGAGATACTGTAGCTGCAAAGATCACAACTTCAGTGTAAATCATGTAGATTACTCTGTGTTAGAAACAAGGCCTTCTTAGAATTCATTCAATATAAATTAGTATGCATATGAAGGAATACACAATACAGGCAAAAAGACTGACTCTTCCTTATGAAGGAATACACAATACAGGCAAAAAAGACTGACTCTTCCTTAAATTCTGTTCATTTTGCATGGATTATTATGCACCTAGATACAACAAAACTATAATTCAATTTAACTGAATTGAAATAGAGCTGTCCTAAATAGACACATAATCTGAGGAGTCCTTTTCATCTCATGTACAGGGCTTGAATGCAACGCTTGTGGAGTTTGCTTTTATTAAAAGCTTAATGTACGTTTACTAATGTAGGTTTAAACGTGGCCTAATTCTTAATCAAATATATTTCAGCAGCAGGAGGGCCAACATTCAAATAATGATTAATTGAAAACTTAATTAAATACTTTAAAATACACATGAAAATGTTCTGATAAAATTTCAGGTCATGCAGTTTGCATCTGAATCTGAGTAATGAAAATTAAGGACTTGATCCAAAAGCCTTTATAGTCAGTAACTGCATTTACTCCAAAGATGCTGAAGAACACCTAGCTTTGAATATTTGCAATGAAGTTTTCTGGAATAGTTTTGCACTATATGGAATATATAAATAAAGAGTTGGCTTCACCTGCCTGTTCCAAATGCCTGAACTTCTATGTTTTCTGTGCTATAAAACATCACTTTACTAAACTATATCCAAAACTGCCAGAAATTTTTTTCCCCAGTCTAATTGGAAGACTAAAAGATGTAAAGATTGGTTTTAAGTAAATAAAATTGTAGAGCTTATGTACTTTATTCTGCATTGTTAGTCACAGCATACTGATGAGGACCAACTCAAGCACTTTCTAAAATCTTCCAGATTGTAAAAATATTCTAATCCACTCACAATGGAAAACATTTGTTTATATATTCTCAGTTTATGCCACACTTTTCCCCACCCACAGGTTATTAATTTCACGTGATATAACTTTTATTTAGCACTATTTATAGCCATTCTGGTGAGGAATCCTGCTGATGGCTCACTAACTCATTTTAAAATCTTTTATGGAGGGATGCATTAACATTGAGTCCTGTATACAATTATGATGACGTGTAACCTTCGCTATACAAAATCCTCAGGACAAAGATTCATTTAGGTCGTAAAAAATGACTCCAGAGGCAGAGAAGGCAAAAAGAAAAGATGCAGCAAGAACACTTCACAAAAGG
Source organism: Falco punctatus (assembly GCF_963210335.1). NCBI lineage: Eukaryota > Metazoa > Chordata > Aves > Falconiformes > Falconidae > Falco > Falco punctatus. The sequence goes on along the minus strand of NC_137581.1, from coordinate 103,819,462 downwards.
CTAGTCAATAAATTGAACAAGTTAATATAAGTCAAATCTCCCTTACAAATTTGAATGTTGCATTAACTGGCAGATGGAGATGCACTTGTGTATTTCATGGATATAAGTCAGGATGGGGTGAGGAGAGGGGTGGGGGTGTATGCATGTGTGTCTTTGCACACATCTGTGTTTGCACATGTGCCCATATGTTTGCTGGGAAGAGGGGAACTAAACTTGGAGGTCTAAAGAGTGACAAAGCAATAGTTGTTTCTTGTATTTGGAAGTTTAAAATTTTTAACAGCTAGGAAGAGTATTCACAACTGAAAACAAACAGGGTGGTTGACGAGCAGCTTCTGCCTGCTTAGGGAAATGGTAAGAAGTTATAGCCTTATGTACAGGTTTGGAAGAGTGAATGAACCACGGAGCAGTGTCACAGCTCAGGGGCTATGATACAGCTGCATGAGGGGAACACCACCTCTGAGTTAACCACTGGTCTCGTGAAGAGCTGTAAAGAAGTTGTATCATCATGGACTCCACAGCCAGCTTACTAGAAGACACTGCAGAGAACTCTGCATGGTGTTATTTTGTGCACTGCAAATGTAATCTTGAATTCTTTACTGCTAGCAGCATGGATTCAGTAGAAAAGATAAGGAGCATCTTCCTTATGCCCAGGTGGGCAAAATCAGCTATCATAATGGAAATCCAAAGATTAAAATTACTTAACAAGTATTAATTAAAGCAGGTCATGCCTCTTGTCTCAGTTGACTTTTTTTTTTTTTTTTAATAAATGAAAGAGTAGCTAAAATGCATCTTAAATTCCTCCTATTTGCTCATTTCAGCATTGCTGGGTTCTGCATTGCTGTTTAGAGCAGAGCCATGGAAAGGAAATCTAAAATGCTTAATAGGATCAAGTAGCAAGTTGTGCTTACTTTCTGTTAACACAAATTGCACAGGCCAATGGTGAAACAGCTACCAGGACACTTTTGTATTTTTTCCCTATACCTCAGAGAGCAGCAGCTAATAACAGACGACAAATAAGTATCATCTACTTCATAGAAAACTGTCAGGGAAAACCCACTCATTCCTACCTGCCCAAGGCAGTGCAGAAATGCTCACTGCACAACAGCATGGTGTGGGGCAGAGCCAGCATACCCATGCCTGCATGTTGCCTGTGGGTACCTGCCCATCATACCTGCCTGGCTTGGAGGCAAACACAACTGCTGGTAGATTTGGTGGTTTGAGCACATGTCTGCCTAGCTACCCCTGTTAGCACTGGGGACAACGTCTTCTGGCCTCAACAAGTGAGATAACTAGTCCACAACCAGTAACCTGTGAGAAATAAAAGTCACCAGATGGATCTCATGTCACATTTCACTTACTGAATGTTGATTTAAGGGGTAATGGGATTTGGGCTGGAGCTGAGAGAAGACAGTGGGAGAGACTTAACATGATATTTACATAGGCACAGTAATTATTCTTTTAATAAGAGTGTGTTATGAGCCACAGTCATTTGTCATGCTGTGGCACTCTGAAGGATTATATATGTAAAAAAATGTTCTCCTCCCAAACTCTTTTTACTTCGATATTTAATCAAAACAAATTCAGAGATAAACACTCATCGCTTTGCTGTCACTGCATAGGCTCTGTTGGCCACACACTGACTCTTGAGACAGGCGTCCTGGGTGCACATCCCATCCACAGCCCAGCTCACTCCTATTTTTAAAGTAGCACTGTGGCCCATTTATTACATGTCATATTTGTTAGCACACATCAATCAGCCCTAGCAGTACAAAACAATACAGAACACAGTGTTCAAAGAACATGCTTTACCAGACTGCTGGAGCTGTACGTGGTCTATACCCAATAAGCTTACTGTACCTTGTTAATGTGCATGTAAAGATGGCGTGTCTCCCTGGTGGCTGTTATTAAGGTCAATTTCCTAAACATCTATGGATTTTACTCTTCCAATTCCACTCACTAAGTATTTCATTAAATTATTTGATCGATTTCCCACTTCTGTCTGCTTCTTGCTCCTGGATGTCTTGCTGTCTTTCTCTGAAGTATAGAAAGAAAATTACATGATTAAATAAGGAAAAGAGGAATACCATAGCTTGATTTTCACTGCCAAAAGCAGCAGCAGCATGTTATAGAGCTACACATATCTGAGCCACATTTATGAAAATAGAAAAATCCATACTTAATACAGAGCAGAGCTTCTCGACTATATAACCTGTCCTTCAAGAGAGATGCATCACATTCTGGTTGCGATCAAGAAAACCAAAAATGAAGGAGTAGTCTGTAAATAGATTTCTGAGCCAAAGCTTACAAGGAGACAGTATCCTTCAGTCATACACAAGAGTGCCTTAATATCTGAGACAAGGCAATGCATCCTACCTTGTTTTTATATCCTTAGCTATATGAAAGCTCTAATTCAGCCTTGCTTATTCTAGTGATAAGAAATCAAAGCACACTACCAGTTTAAGAAGAAACAAAACCCTAGAAAATCTGGAGACTAATATTATCAACTTTGTCTATTCATTGAAGCTATTCAATTCTTTTGCTTTCATTGCTACTGTTTTTAGGAGTCACTAACACATGTATTTCTTTATATTACTGGCTTCATAATGGAATAATTACCTCCCTGAATTTAATGTTTCCATAGACTGCCCCAATTATATATAGTCTGTATTCTATAGAAGTGCAAACTCTATGGACTGATCTTCAGCTATAAAACTGTTAAAAAACCAGCCTCATATTAGTCTGGGCTCTGCCCCATTCCAACAATCCCACTGCTTTTTAAAAGCACAGGTTTAGTGAGCTGGAGTGACATCACCTTGACAACCATCCGAACCATCCCCTGTGGAGCTGCTCCTGTCATTTCCTCTGTAAAGTGTCAGGTTGCTCAGATTTCTGCAGCAGATGTTCTAATAGGCTGTGCCTAAACTTGTTCCTCTCTTTAGCTGGAATAAACAAAATATTTATAATACATAAGGTATTGTTACGATGGGTTAAGAAATGATAATCTGCTATAAAACAGGCTTCACCCAGATTTTGTATCCTCTCCTTTTACCTCCTGTCCCATAAAACCATGAAAATCTGGAAAAAGGGGATGTAAAAATCATCCATTTGTGTCTGTTCACAAACTTAAATTCTGGCTGTGCAAACAGTGCCTGTCTGTGGCAGGCCACTCTCTTGTTTGCTTCTTTGCTAAGCCACTAGCATAGAGCACATACCACTCTGCAATCTTCCTGTGAGTAGCCCTGTAAATAGTCTTGAACACTTCACTTTGTTGTTTCGACTCTGAATGATGGTAGGAGCAGTCACACACTGAGTGCACATCTTCGTATTTTGCTATGTATGGATTGGCATCCTTACAGGCAGCCTGCTGCCCTGTAACCACGATCCCCTTCAGCTTAATCAGCGTGCACAGATGTTCAGTGTCTATGTACCTACCAGAGGTTGCTGGCAGGTTGATCATGCTAGGACTTTCAAACATCAAATAACTCTGGTCATTGATTTTCCCGATTCCCCAAGGAACTTCAAGAAACATTTGCGTTACATGTACTTGTCAGGTACATCATCTCACACAAGTTTTACTCTGAACATTCTCCCATCTCCTTTGGTGTGCCTTACTGTCTGTTGGTGCAGGTAAGTGGAGGAAATAAAAGGATATTTAATTTTATCTTCAACCATTTTCCTTTCAGTGACACATTTGTACATGATATTCGATGCAGGGTAGAAGCAGTTATATTCAGTTTGTTTTCTGTTTTAATTTTTTCCTTTTCTTTCTACTCATTATAAGCTGATCTTCGGCTTATAAGGTCTTTATTTCCTGAAATTCTGGGGTGAAATACAAAAGACAGCAATCATTGCATAGGTAACAAAAATGGCAAACATAATTGAAGCCTGTTTGTTTCTTCTCTTTTTTCACTTACTCCCTTTCTTAATCCTCTCCCTAACATCCACCTGATCTTGTACCTCTTCTGGCTTACAAATAATTCTTGCACTCTATCTTTTTTTTAGAAAATCCTTTGGCCTAATCCAGACGTGCCTTATAAAGTGACTGAGCCAGCATCTTCATCTCTAAAATAGAGTCACTTGATTGGTTTGATTATTTTCAGAGTAATTCCCATCTTCTCCAGTCAAGCAAAACTGACTTCAGAAGAACAGTCAAAAAAGAGCTACCTCTGTGCTTCAACTCTTCCAGTTAACATTTTGTAACCACCCTACCCGTGTCTTGTTTAGTTAGTCATTGGAGATCTGGACACTATCATAAACTTCAGCTTCTTCTGGTTCTTTGTTTTATCTCATTCAATTCTAATGAATGTGTATTTAGGCTAAATAACTTGCTGCTGCAAATAGCTGTTTTTCAAATAAATAATGTTCACATTTTTCATTTTCTCTTTCTGAATATTATGCGATCTCACAGCACTTACACCCTTGCTTCTTTACTTTCCCTCCATCTCCCACTCCACTTCACTGCCTTCAGTCTTTGACTGTCAGCTTTGACCTGAAAGCTTTAGCTGTTATGAAAGAGAAATTAAAATACATTCTCTTACATAGGGAGGTAGAGCTGAAAGAAGAGCACAAGGCTGTATTTCCACTGAGAGTGGTATTCAGAGCCAAGCAGGTTATTAATTTTTGTATTTAATTGCTTCTTTTATTTTTCATATGTCATATTTTCAGATTCTCCTTTACCTCTCTTTTTTCATCTTTGACCTTTCTTAAGTACAGAGTAAGAGATTAGGAGTTTTATTGGGATCTGATTAAAAAATTAATGTAATCAATCTTAGGATTTTCAAAGCAGTCCTACCACTGAACTCCAGTTTCATTCACAGAATGATAATCTCCTGTAAGTTGGTTTTCAATACTTTTTTTTTTTTTTTTTAAAAAGAAATAGTTCATCTTCAAATAAAGGCTGGAACAACTTCATTTTCTTGTTCTTTCCAATCTCTAGGGCACAGAGCAAAGCTGGCAGCTTCCCAGTGAGCGTAGCTGCTTCAGAATGCTCTTTGCAATAGGGAAAACATGCCAGTATTAAAGGAAAGTTTTAATTTGTCACTGCTTACAAAGTGATGTGTAAGTAGCAGGGGTGATTCCCATTTGTGGGCAACAGTTTGACTCTCCAATCAAGGTAGATACCATGTCCTTTTTAATTCAGAACAAAGCACTTTTCCTGTCTTCTGGAATATCGCTACTTGTTTCGATATTGTTTTGTTGATATTTTGTATGTTGATGTTTTCTGTAGTAGAAGGCATAGATTTTTGCTGTGTTGTTCATATTGAAGAAAAAGAAAAGAAACTAAAGAAAGATCATACAGTAGGTGAGGTAAAGATAATGAAGTTATACTTTCATTTTACAGAAAAGGCTTTGAGTCATTGCAAGATGGACATGTATGGACAGTATGTGAATATACTGCAGTGTACAGACTGTTACAGCAAACCTAGCTGCAAAACATGATGGTCGAGATAAGCACAATTACAACCTCAGAGTCAGAAGGGGAATTGTGTTGTAGATGCACTTAAGCAGATATTCACAAGAAAAAATATGCTAAGGAGCTAGGGACTGATCTTTGCAGTCTTATGAGAGTACTCTAAGGACTCACTATTTTTCCTCTGAAAATTAACCTTTCACATGCATATTCTAGGAAATGCCAAAGTCAATGGAATTCACAACAAAGTAAGAAAAAACAGATCACTTAAAAATAAATACACTTGTATGAAGGCAAACTCTGTGATGATTTAAAGAAGTCTGACTATTCAGAACAGAGTAGTGAAATATCTGGTTCAACATATTTCTGTCCACATAACCACCTAGCTCCTCTGAGTGCTGCCAAGAAAATAAAAATGGAACAAAAATCTAAATAATTGCTGTATTTTTTTCCGTAGCTACCTTCACCATGACAAATTTGTAATTGATTTTAACATTTAAGTAACAGGATACCACTACAGCAAAAGATTAATTTGCATGCATATCTACAATAGGAACATAATTTTAAGAATGGGCACACAGACCTGCCTCAACTACTTCTCAATAATTTTATATGTAGAACTTCTCAAGGGAAACTAATGAAATGTACAATTTTCTTTCATTTTAAGCTTCACGACTTTGTCCTGCAATGCTTTTATTCAGATCACTAGGGTTTGTTTGGGTTTTTTTTCATGCTGTCATCAAATTCACTTGTCTTTGCCCATCTTCTTCCTAAGTACATCCTAATTTATTTGCTAGTAACATTAATTAAAAAAAAAAAACACCAACCAAACTCTTTTGGTTTTGGTGAACTTTTTTTTTTTTTTTCATTCTATTGTCCGAAGTAGCTGACTCAAATTACATTAATTCCTGTCAAGCTTCTGGATTCCACTTTACAAAGTACACGTCTTTTATGGTGCTGAACAGTTAGTCTTAGATGGATTTCCCTGTGGTGGTCAAGAGATTAAAGGGCAAACCAATTTCTACTGTAGTGGTTAATTTATCTTAGCTTTACTATTTGTGTCCTTTTATATATATAAAAAACTTCCTTTCTGCTCCCTTTTAATTTTTTTAATAAAATATCTTTTAAAGAATAAACACAGTTAGAGTCTGGTCTTTTCTTCCCCCTAGAACTATCTACTTTATTCATCTGTAGTTGCCTTAAATAGATTCCAAATGGAATTAATCTAGAATAATTGCACTCAGAACAATTTGGAATTCTTCCAGTGTGAATATTAACCAGTTTTCCCCACTTCATGAGCTGCATATGTAAAAAGAGAAATGCAGACAACTTCACCTCTGACTCATATTTACACATGCCCTTTATTAGTATTTATAATGCAAGAAGGCTTTAACAGCTTATGTTATCAGAGAACAAAAACGTTAAATTTGATTAATAAGTTCTAATTTGCAAATAATTCATACAGTATTCAGAACAGAAAATGTGGCTAAGGTTTACAGCAGCTTGTTTGTCTATATAATGGATTTGCATCTACATTAGGAGTAATTTTTCAGAGAAATATGAATGGACCATCACTGCTTCATGCTGAGGAAATGACCACCAATGGAACTCATGCCAAGATATTCCTGGCAGCTAATAATAGCAATATTAAAGCTATAACAAAGAATGAGAAATTTAGTTCTAAACACTTTGGCAAATCCAGTGTAGAAATATGCATATATTTATTTATTTATTTATTTTAATATAGGTAGAATTATTTAGTGTGCATTTAACTGTAATTAATCCCTCACATCTAGAAACAGAGAGCTTTAAGAGCTCTTGAATCTCACTGTGAAGTTATATTTTTAAAAAATCATGCTAAGCCATAAGTTTTCTCCAAATGTGACTATTTTCAGATGTCATATCATATTTTACATTCACCACTAAATACATATATGAATTTCATAAGTAAAAGAGAATGTGTATTACAGGTTACATGGAGACCCTAAATACAACTTATCTTCACACACATGTAAGTCTGTCTTAGCAATTTAACTTCGTAAGCTCCAAGTCAAGCTTGCTTGTTTTGGTGATTTTACTGTGGGAAAGGTTTTACTTTGGGAATCAGATTCAGCTGCACTAACAGGGCTATTTATTAGACAACTAACATATGCATACATAATACTAACAAAGTGTGTTTTGTCTGGGGCGTGAAAGAAAAGAAGAATGCTACCTGTCATTTTTTAAATATGAAAGGTACGCAAATACTAAGAGTGTACAACTATATTACATAAATAAAAAGATAGTAAGATGACTGGTTAAAATATGAATGCAATGTTTCAAAGTTAAGTTAAAGGCAGTCACTGCAGAAGATGTCCCTTTTTAACCATCTCTGACCATAGAAGGAATTTTCTTTCTTTTATCTAAAGGTTATTTTCTGTTCCAGGTGCAAGATATACTTTTTTAACCCAACTTCTCTAATACAAGAAAAAGAAACAAGACTACCCCTGAAAATGAAGTGTACATACAGTTAACTCCTTCAAGAGAGAATGAGAACAATGCATGACCATGTTAAACATAAGTTAATATATGTCTGGAAGATCCTTTGAAGTTACAGTGTTAAAGGAGGTATAAGAACTCACATAGAAAGTAATTTCTTGTTCATTAGCACTTGGTTCCTTCTTCTATGACTTCATCCATAATATTTTTGACTGCTTTATAACATTAAGGAGTATAAGAAGCTTCACAACACTTTTAATGATTTGTAAGTATACATACTGTCTGTAGTAGACTGCACAAAGCTAAGCTCAGTCATTTGAGCTTTCTTAGAGGTCCAGAGCCATGGCACAGGCACATTTGACAAAACCTGGATTTCTTCAAGCATGACAAACTTCTTTACTCACTACAGTGAGAGTGGAGAACACGGTGTTGCCTCCATCTCATTGCCCTGAGCATCCTGCATCCTTACTACAGGCAGCACTTTATTTTTAAATACAGAATCATGCCTTTTTGTAAAATATATTAGCTTGTTGTTTTTCACTGTGTTTTCCCAATTTGTATTTTACCTGCCATATAATTGAAATGACTTAATAATTGTGTTTCTTATATGAGATTCATATTCCATAAGAGAAAATATATTGGTGCATGCCATTCTAAATTTCTTACTTGTTGCAGCTTTATTCAGTGTTTCAATAGTGCCATATATTTAATATGGTTTAATATGCTTTTCTACTTCAAGTTAGGAAAAAGACTGGTTGGGATTTTGCATTTTTGGACTGATGGACCCAACAGATCTATCAGCTTTTTGCATAAAAATTCCCATTACAAAAACACCTGGCCTAATGAAGATATGAGTATTGCTACTGAATCTAAAGTTTAAAACTAAGGACTTGAAAGATCAGTCTGAAGTTCCCTCTGCTTGATCATTAATATCATCTGGATTTTTTTTATTGTGAGTCTTTCTGAATAGCATGAGAGCTACATCTGTGAATTATAAAATCTAGCTATTATGAAGTCATTAATTTTAATCCCTCCTAGAAAGGAGTGATTACTCTAAAGTTAAATTACTGAGCAAAGCTTTTGGTTTGGTAAAATTAATTCTTCAACAAATTTCTCTCTTGTGGTTTAATATTAGTTTAAATAAATTTAGTTCAGACTGATTATATTCTGAAAATAACTGATACACATGAACTGGGGCAGGACATGAAGTATAAAACAAAACAACTGGCATGAAGATGGCCCATACCTCCTGCTTCCTATTACCCACAAGCACTAAAACATATATGTAAAAAAAATTACAAAAAACAACACACACACCCCAAAAAAACAACAAACTAAAAGAAAGCAAGGGAGTAGCTAGGATTTCTGTCATTCATGTATAAAGGAGAGATGTATTTTCTTTCATGAAACCTAAACATCTGTTTTTTCTGGCTGAAGAAGAGGCAACATGGCAAAGGCTAAATTCAGTGGGGAGTCTTGCAGAGCAGTGAATCCAGCCTCTCTTTGTGCTGCCCAAAATGCTGTGAACATGGATAAAGGCTCCTGTTGCTATCACTGTAGTGAGGTAAGGCAGACAGACCTTCTGGTTTTATATAGATTTTAATATAGAATCCACATAATAACCTGGGTAGGATTATAAATGCTTAAAGAAAATGCTCCAGCGGTGGAGGATGTGCAGGGGAATTTGTGGGCTGTACTGTTTACCTCTGCAAGCCAGGTCTTCTGCTCTGCAGCTGCAACTGCAGGATGTAGCACATCACCTGTTGTCCTTGCAGTGCCAGACCCTTACCCAGATCCGAGGCTTAGTCCAGAAGCTTCATAGCGCTATCCCATGCCAAAAGGTTGAGACAATGGGAGAAAAAAATCCAGACCGCTATCTTGAATTCAAACTTCTCTGCATTACTCATCAAAGTTTCTGATTATTGTTCCAGAACATCTGTTCCTTGTCTTGGATTCTCATCTTCAGCATCTCAGTTCTGCATGCACAGCTTAGCCCATTGCTTTGCAGTCAGGAATCACCACTCAGAACCCCATATTTATTCCGTAACCCTGGACAAGATGACAACTGTTTCTGTCTTCTTCCATTGCACAATTCAGGCAAACAGTTTGTCTGCCTTGTTACTAATGCTTTGGGAAACTATCAGAGACTGGTAAACCTGTTTGGGCTTGAGTAAGGAAAGGAAATGGGAGAGAAGGGAGTCAGACTTACTTCCTCCTGTTTCTCCTAATATCAAAATGCAGTATTACATTCAGGGTCTCTTTATACATTTTTCTGCTCAACTGTGCTCCAGTCAATTGACTTGTCCCCCTACCCCGCCCCCCCCCCCCCCCCCCCCCCAGCAGCTCCTCTCTGCTCCCTGCCCTGTATTTTTTTTTTTATTCTTTCAGAAAGATCCCATAAAAATAAAAGCAATTTTAAATGAAAATATTTCTCATTAGTTTTCATAGAAGCATAGAGTCACCCAGGCTGGAATAGACCTCAAAAGATCATGTGGTCCAACCTTTTGTAGGACTGGGAACCTAGATGAGAGTATTTATCACCCTGTCCAGTCACATCTTGGAAACATCCAGTGATGGGGACCCAACCACATCCTTGGGGAAGTTGTTCCAGTGAATGATTGCTCTTGCTGTAAAAACTGTCTTTCTTCTATCAAGATAATACCTTTCCTGATGCAAGTTTTACCCATTGCCCCTTGTCCTCTCCATGTGGCTCCTTGTGAAGAGAAAGCCTTCATTCTCTGTGTAGCCTTTCTTTAAGTACCAGAAAACTCTGATGAGGTTCCTCCAAGCCTTCTTTTCTTCATGTTGAAAAGACCAAATACTTTCTGTCTTTCCTCATGGGGCAGGTTCTCCAGCCCTTTGATCATCCTCATGGCTCCACTTTGGACCATCTCCAGTCTATCCATGGGTTTTTTGAACTCTAGGAACCAGAACTGGACACAGTACTCCAGGTGCAGCCTGACAAGTGCTGAGTAAAGTGGCACGATCACGTTATCTCTGCTAGGCACAGCCCTGCAGTTGCAGCCCAGGATCCATTTCCCTTCACTGCAGCAGTCATGCCCTGCTGATTTATGTTCAGTTTGTTGTCCACTAGGTCACCCAGGCCTCTTTCAGCAAGGTCATATGGTAGCAGGGCACAAAAAGCTACCATGGTACTTCAAAACGAGAAAATAAAATTAGTTTTAATTTCATAAATTTTATTAATAATCTAGCAAGACCCTCCTTAAACTATCTGATCAAGTCCAAAATAATGTTAATACTCCGGTGCTCTTATGTGGTACAACATTTCAAATTCAAACTTATTATCTGAACTTTAATTGCAGATTTAAGCATATTGACAGTTTTGCTACATATTAGCAAGATTTAAGTTTTTCTAGAATAATGAATCATGGAAGGCAGCTTATTCATTTAGAACATTAGTTCAAAATTTTCTGTTAATTTTCTAAATTATTATCTGTACCTATATTGATATTCCCTGAAGTTTTACCAGAAGAAAACTTACAAGATTACTGTGCTCCTAAGTCTTTGTTGAGAACTGGACATCTGTGTTCTAAGTGTGAGAAATTGTGAAAACTACAGTTTGGAATTTTGGAAGGTAATAGGAAAATAATTCCACAGAAGCCTGAATTGCAGCAGTGAGTTGAACGGCTGTCTATTCTAACTGGCTTTATAAACACCAGCCATAATGCGTAACTTTTATATTCAGCTCTATTTTGGAATTGAATGTTATTTTAACTCTGCTTCTGAAATATTGCTATATTCCAGGTTCCACAAATAAATAAATAAAAAATAATCAGTCAATAAAGACAAATGTAAATTCTATGTGTCAAACAACTACATTATTTGCTTCCTCCCTATATACAGCTGTGTGTCCAGAAAACCTACACAGAAAAATGCTATCAGAGATCCACACAAAATACCCTCCAGCTATGTATGTAGAATTTCTCCACACTTGACTGATCTTAATGTGTTCCAGAATCTGCATTTACATATATTGTTTTCAATATAAAATATTTAATGTTCCTAACAGGTAAAAAACCCAAACAAACAAACAAAAAAACCAACACCCCCCCACCCCCCACACCCCCCAATTGTTATACTCTCATTTTTTTCTTCCTTTAGACATTTGCACAGTTTTAACTCAGACTGGAACAACTGATTTGTGATTAGATGGCAGTGACCCAAGACAGCACTTACCTTGGCAACATTAGAAGTAAGACAAAAAAATTCTTTTCACATGGATGAAGTGTTCTTAACCAATTTTGATGATGCATTAGGCTCAGACAGGTTTTTCTTCACTATCAGGACAGCTTTTTGCCCCTATTTCTCTGCAGAAGTGAGACAAATTCTGATTTCAGTTAGAGAACTCAAGTACTACCTCATTGAAAGAGGAAAAGCTGAAATAGCTTAAAGGAAAGATGAATTACAGCTAGAGTATTCAAAGCCAGAAAGGCAATCTGAAATGAAAGAATCATAATTGCCCAACTGAGTTGCTTCAGGCACATATGTGGGGTTTTATATCTTATGCAACTTTCTTCATTAAACACATTCATAGCACTCTACTGACCAAAATAGAAAGTCTAGAATTTGAAACTTGTACTTTGTCTTAGTGCAATTTCCTACAAAACCCCTTTTAGTAATACCTTCCTTTTCCAGACATTTAAACTACTATCTGTACCAATCCACACTGTCCCGTTGATACCATCGCTAGGGAGTATATTCTGATACTATACTAAGACAAAGCAGAAATATTTTTTTCTAAATTGTGTGTGACAGTATTATCCCTAAAATTATTGTCAGTGAAACCAAAATGTGCTGATGTAAAGAGAACATCTCTTCTATTAACTCCAGTAATTGTAATTTTCATGATACCTTTTACTTTCATATATTACATGGAATTCACTATGGTTCACTGAGGTTATCAGACAATTATTTTTCAATTACCATGTTACAAGTGCATTTAAAGGACCAGGCAAAGATATGAGTATAGGTACTGAACACACTCAAAGAAATAGAGTTTCTGCACCAAGACACTTAGACACTGTAAAGGAGAGAGATAAAAAGGGAACAGAGACCATAATGGAATCAAAAGTGATCAAATGCTCATAATGGGACAGATCCAAGAATAACACCAAGTCCCCAGCACCAGAATCTGCTAATTTTGCTCCTGTCAAGAACTTAATTGTGAACTGTAACCTGTAAAACCACATCCATCCTGTTAATGCAAAGAAGCATATACAATTAGAAAGCAGAACACTATTTACACTTCCGTAGTGATGGCTTTTTATTACCCATATTTATATTTAACATAGCTTTCTTTTTTTACTCACACTAAATTCTCAACTTTCTGAAAGATAGATTTGGTGATAAGAACATCAGATTTCTTTGCCTCATAACGATATATTCTCTGTACCTTCAAAAAAATGTGCTTACATCAGAAACATCAAGAATCCTCAAAACATTGGTTGATAATAATACGACATACAATAGTCTATATAACTGCACTCCAATGAAACTCCTCTTTGTCAGAACCCTGCAGCAAATAATCCTTTCAGTTTTCATAAAAATAAAAATCTGAATATCTCTCTCACATAACATTCCACTGCAAGCAGACATAATGAAAATAAGGTTTTCCACCTTTAGAAAATTTGGTATTTTGAATAATGCTTCATAGAAGAAAAATATCTAGATAGTATTTCAATCTTTCATATTGTGTAAAACACTTCAGCAAAAGAACGTATTTCAAAGGTAAACTGTGTCAAATCACTTTTAGGGACCTAAGCTACGGGTTGATATTTTTTCCTAGAAAATAAACATCCAGAACAAATTATCCACTGTTTTGGATCTTTTGGGACATACACATTGCATACAGTTTATGTCAAGAACTAACAGTTTATTCCTTTTCTCCTGGTTTAACTATGTCATATACATAACAATGATTTATTATGCTGTATATTAGGACACTTAAAATATTTCTTTGGCTTTGAAAAAATCCTCATCAATTTATAAGCACTAACTGTGACAGCACAGGTCAGGTTTATCTTCATCAGTTTCATAAACTGATAGGTTTATTTTACTCATAAAATAAATTTCCATGTTGGCACAGAGAAGACAGTAAATTCAATAATCCTGAAAATTTATTGTCATTTCCAGATGATGCTGGCAATCTTGCCGCTACATTTCCAGTCTTAACTCTCAGTAATGTTGTTGTTAAGTCTCCTCTATTATGCAACCTTCCCAAGTACAATAGATCTGAAATAATTTGTTGGAAACTGAGTTTGTCCGCTTTGTGATAAATAACCCAGCCCAGAGGTCTGTTAATTCCTTTCTTCTTCCTTCATAGGGGCACTTATTCCCATTGTCTACCTCTGCTGTATAATTCAGGGGTGTCCTGGAGTCAGGGGTTGATTTACTATAACACTTTCCAGAGACTTCAAGGACAGCTGACCAGGTCTCTTTTGCAGCAGAAAACTTCACCTGGCACGTGGGAGGCCACATCAGGCCGCAGTAACCCTGTGTATCCAAGGGTCTTGATGGCTACATTCATGCAGTACAAGTATCCTATTGCTAGTGAGATATGCTGGAGACACAAGTGTCCAACCTACTGCCTAACATGAGGGCACATGAGATCTGTAGGGCAAGCTTCTGTGAGCTTCATGGACCTCATAATCCTGTGCACTGGTGGTCTTGTAAGTGCTCTTTAGAAGACCATTTCGGTGAGAAATGGTGTAATTAGTGGCATTTTTATTCATACTTCATCATAAACCACATTTAAAGAATGCTTAGTTCTGAAGCAAAGTTTTCAGAAAATTAAATCATTTTTAGGAGTGCATATCTTTTCAGTGAGTGATAGTTTTATATTTCTTATGTTGTCACATAAGACCATTATCTTCTCATTGCTCAAAGCCTACCTTTGAAATAGATATAATTTTAGAAAGACAACATATTAAACAAAATTCTGTACAATAGCTGTTGTAATATATTCCTTGAAAACCCTATGTAAGAACATTTGTTTTAGTTTAATGTGTAGTATTTACTCAGAAAATTAAAACGGCTTGATCTTTCTGGTTACAGATGCAAATTTTTATGGGTCTGGGGATTTAATTTTTTATTTTTTTTTTTATGTATCACTTTCCATATATTTTAAACTGATCAAGAGAGAAGTGGTAAATTTCAGACCTACTTCATACTATGAATATTCCCAGTGGATATCCACTATGTTATTTAGCACAGATTTTTCTATAATTGTGATACAACAAGAGAATGTTGTGTTAAATTGGCCTCAAATTTTCTCATTTTTTACCTCTGGAGAGATAGATACAAAGTGTCCCAAGAAGGAAGGCATTTGGGAAGCTACTCAACCTGTCTTAAACACAGACCTTTCCCAGCACAGTTATCTAGTTCCTCAGCTAACTCAAACTATCTAGATAGGGATTTCTGTACTGGAAATTGTATATATGAATCTTTTATACCTACATACATACACACAGAGAAACACAGACGATTTCCAGAGGAGAAGCAATCAACCAAAATATCCTTGATTTTGATGACTGCCACTTCAGATCACAAGTACCCATCGTCAGTCTGCCTGAGGCTTTAGAGGAGGCTACAATAACAGCATGCAGAACTCTGGTTGTAGCTTTGTTTTGGAAAAACAAACACCTCTTACACCTTGTATGATAGTGTAACTATACGAGTACAGTTGGGAACTCCCCAAAATGCCAGGAATATATAATGAGTCACCTACTTTTACACTTCATTTGTAGAGATAATAGGAAGTAGTTTAGTCATGCTAAAACACACCTTTGGACAAACTCGCAAACTTTATCATGCTTGAGTCCTTCACTTCTTTTTACTCATGGTTCTCCCTCTCCTCATTTTCTACCACATTGGTGACACTTCTCCATGTAATTTAGAAGCTCAGGACCTTTTTCTTGCTCTCAGTTCTGGATCTCCTAACTGTAGCCCAGGAAAAAGGCCAAGACAATGTCATAAAAAGAGATGATAAGCATGTCCTCTTCAGTAGCCCCTCACCTTAAACTAATCATAACTCCGAGACTATGCGTGACTTTGTACATATTTCCTTAAGAAATTGATAGGGGAACCTCCAACATTACATTTTTCTCTCTGAGCCAAAGGTTTATATATGTAGACCTCTATCTAACCAAGAGTCAGATTATGAAATGCTTAAAGTAAAAACCTTATTGCATTATTACCTCAAAAATCACAATTTTAATCCATAGCAACAATAACATTTTATTATTACTATCCCTGTTATTAGTACTGTAGCCCAATCCTCTGAAGCTATCAGCTGTTTCCTGTGGTAATTAATCCAGTTTAAGACCAGTGCCAACACATAGATGTTTCCGAAATACTGTCCAGCAATTTCTTCAGGAAAAAGAAATATTTTAGGCCAATAATTGCATGTCAATGGGATTAATTAATATTTGCCAAGTAGTAATTAAGTATTATGTTATTGTTCCATTTCTACCTAACAAAATAATTATTCTGTTCAGCCATTCCAATGTCTAAGTAGGATTATTTTACACTTTATAGACTGAATTGTAGAGAGTTTTATTTGTACAGAGCCAGAAAAGCTTCTTTAAAAAAAAAAATAAATCATTATCTAACTATTATTGCAGTTAAATAGTAATTATTCCATTTATCTGTGCAACCAGCAATAGAAACATTATCAGAGCACTAGTTCAAATTATGCTTTGAATTCTTAAAGAGATTAAGAAAATGATCCAGAAAATATTTATATTTATTTTCAGAAATACAAACAAATCATTGTTAAAAAAATATAAAAATTACTGGAGGGCCACAGATATTAGCTTTATACTAAAGACCACTTTTACTGAAGTTAATTTATATTTTAAATTTCATAGTTGAATGGGATCAATTTCATAAATTATGAGCAATTTAAAACATCTGAATTATGGTAGCAACTCAAATAAAATTTTAAATATTGCTGTCGTTCTGTTTGTTTACTGAACTGATATTCACAGGTAGCTGCAGTATCAACAGTGAGGCACTACTGTATGTTTATAATACTGAAAAACTGTATCCCTCTCACTTTTAATACAGACCCTGTTTGTAAAAAAGATTATATTAATAGTATAGGAAAAATCTTCATCTTAAATTCTGGCCATGTTTACAATTTGGTAGGCACAGAACAAATATAAGAATAATATGCTCTGTGTGTTTTGTTGTCTAAGGACAAAAAAACCCCAAACAAATAAAAAAATACGCAAGGTTAGAGAGGATTAATAGAGCAGTGAGTGTGCATTTAATAAAGCTGTTCCAGCTCTTGGCACTTTTGTGACACTTCTGGATGGGTGAAGATGTATCCTGAAGGTGGGATTGCACCTCACCATGGCAGGATCTCTGTTCTTGCTGTGGTGGTGGGAGAGAAAAAGACATTTCTGAATGGTGATGTTGGGGTGCAGGATGCTCATTCTTCCTGTGCTTGCCTTAACTATGCCATCAGCTCCTGGAGCCACTGCTTTGCATTAGCTCGTGCCTAAGCCTTGTGCTGGTGATGCTGCGAGCACAGCTAGAGCTCTGGTCTGAGCTCTTGGCGCTTGCCCTTAGTGCAGAGGGCACCTTCACTTGCAGAGGGTGATATCCACCTCCCTGGGATTGCCCCAGGGTAATGTGTTCGGGCTCCCAGGGCTTGATTTGCCTTGGGCTCCACAGGCACCTTCTTCAGGCTCCCCACAGCACAAGAAGCAGTGGGCAGCCATGTACAGCAACGGCCACTGGATGTGATCAGTCAAAATTCTGCCCAGATCCTATGTGTCATCCATCTTCTTCTATCTCCTTCTCCTTTTGTTGTGTGTAATATAACCCATCCATGGGTCCTACACTTAATTCTGTGGTCAAGCAGATGATTAAGATTGCAATTAAACTAATTATTTCTTCTTCCAATACTAGTGTATCAACTGACAGGAAAAAGGTTCTATGTCTAAGAGCAAATACTTCCCCTTCTTTTCCTTACTGAAACACTAAGGAGGTACAAGTAAACAGATTCCACATCTGAGTCAGTGTTATCAACCCTATGCAACTCCAAAGAGAGAAAATTGTTGAGGCACAGCTAGTATGCAGTAGCTCTTCCAAAGACACCTATGGGCCCACCACCATTTGATTACCTTCTGAATTTAGCAAACATTAGGCACTGGAAAATATCTGATTCACACTCATCAATGACATCACCCCAAATCTGTGTGAATTAACAGGAATTTTGTGATAACCTTTAACAGAAATAGGATTTCAATAAACATCTGCACTCATCAGTAATGCAAAAGTTAAGAAAAATGTCACACAAGCACAGATACAGGACGTGAAAGAACTTTGATTAGAGGTAATTTGACAAAGGAGTTGTGACAGAATATGGATTACTTGAGAAGGAGTCTGGTTTTATGCTCCTTGTGAAATTAGTATGTTGTAAATTTTTCTTTAAGTTTATTAACCTGGCAGAAGTTTTCAGAAATTAATGGACTTGCCTAAGACAAATAACAGGCAGGACTCCAGCTCTGCCACAGGTCAGAGGAACCAAATTGCAGCATCTCCCTCCCAGATACCATTGAAGATTCAAAGTTCTGAGAAACTCAGCTCCTCACAGAGGGTTTGGGAAAGACTTTCTGTACCCTCACCGAGGGTTTGGGAAAGACTTTCTGTACACTCTTCTCAGAGTCATGCTATTGGCAGCAAAATAACCAGTGGAGAGGATTGTTACAGAGGACATTCCTACAGGAAATTCAAGTCAGTTAAAGCACTTGCCACAAAATATTGGCAATTTCTGAAGGGTAAGTAACAAGTAAACCTTAAAAAAAGAAAGGCAGTTGAGAGGAAAACAGTATTAAAAAATGTTACACAGGACCTTACTTAATTATTCATCTTTCCAGTATGTGTTATTCACCTGTTTGCCACTTGCTTTTTAGGGAATTTTCACAGTAATCTGCATAACCTACAGTAGTTAGGAAGTAAGAAAGGTTGGTTGCCAATTTCTTTAAAAAGTCTGTGACAAGCAATCTGGATCAGCAAGTTTCTTTTTTCCAACTCTCTCACTGCCCTCTGTTTCCCACTGGAGAGAGTAGGATCATCACTGGTTCTATCCTATAGATTTTTCCTACCAAATTTGATCTATATTGCTATTGCCATTTACCCTGACCAAGTGACCAAACAAACCGTAATGAACGGAAATTGCCAGCCAGTCATGGCAGATCTTTTTGTCCCTGTAGCCACCAGGTATCATCCCAGCATCCCATGGATGCTGCTTACACACCTGTGGCTGTTCATATGGTTTCCTACAGCAGCAGTGGTACTCTGCCCGTTGTTCCTGTCACAACTTGCACTCTCCTGTCTTGTCTCTGCTGCATATATTTTGGATCAGGTGTCAGATCTAAACTGTTCTTCCTTCTTCCACTATCTGGCCACATTTTGATGCTTTTCCCCTTTTTCTGCTGTCCTGATTTCAGCTGGATACATAAGCATCTACGTGATCTACCTTCACAACCAGGTTCTGCACCTGGGCAGCAATATCTTGCTGCAATGTGGCAGCCCAGATGAGCTTACTTCTGTGCTGCCAGTTACTCTGCTTCCATAGCTGCAATGACCCCCACAGAGCATTTATTACCATCCATGAGTCAGTATAGAGGTAAAGTATTGGCCATTTTTCTCATTCAGCAACTTCTAAAGCCAGCTGGATAGCTTTTACCTCTGCAGACTGACTTGATTCACCTTCTCCTTCAGCAGCTTCTGCAGCTTGTCACAGGGTGCTCCATACAGCTGCCTTCCACTTCCAATGTTTTCCTACAATACAGCAAGACCCACCAGTAAGCAAGGCATACTGCTTCTCGTTTTCCAGTAATTTATTATACAATGAGACCTCTTTGGCATGTGTCACTTCATCCTCTGCTGACATTACAAAATGTTTGCCTTCTGGCCAGTCCATGGCCATTTCCAATATTCCTGGAAGACTGGGACTTCTGATTTGAGCTCACTGTGTGATCAGTACAACCCATTTACTCCATGTAGTATCAGCTGCATGATGTGTAGAAGACACTCTACCTTTCAACATCCAGCCCAGCATCAGCAGTCCGGGTGCCAGGAGGAGCTGTGTCTTGGTGTTAATAACTTCCAAAGCAGCTTGAATGCCTTCACTAGCTGCCAGTATCTGTTTTTCAATTGGAGTACAGTGTGGCTCTGATCCTCTGTATCCCTGTCTTCAAAACCTAAGGGTTGATCTCGAGTCTCCCCTAGTGCTTTCTGCCAGAGGCTGCAGGTAAAGCCATTCTCCCCAGCTGCAGTAAAGCACAATTTTACAGCTTGCCGCATCTAAACTGGCCCAAGGGCTACATGAACTCTCTCCCATTTAATTTGTTTTAAGGCTTCTCATTGCTCAAGGTCCCATTTAAAATTGTTCTTCTTCCAGGTCATTGATAGAGAGGGCTTACAAGCAGATTGTGATTTGGAATGTGCATTCTCCAAAAACTCACAGCGCCTAAGGAAGCCTGAGGTTCTTTTTTTACTAGTTGCTGGAGACATTGCTGTTACCCATCCACTGGGATCTGACTACGTCCACCTTACCATTTCATGCCCCAAAACTGGATCTCCTGTCCAGGTTCTTTGACCTTACTTTGCTTAATGGCAAAACCACCTTTCAGAAGGATTTGGACTATTTTCTTCTCTTCCTCAAAGTCTTCTGTTGCTGTATTGCCCCACATGGTGGTGTCATCAATATATTGCATGTGTTCCAGAGCTTCACCTTTTTCCAGTGCAGCCTGGACCAGTCCATGGAAGATGGTAGGGCTGTGTTTCCACCCCTGGGACAGTCAATTCCAGGTGTACTGGACACCCCTCCAAAGGAAAGCGAACTCTGGCTTGCATTCTGCTGCCAAAGGAATTGAGAAAAATGCATTTGCATTATCAATGGTGGCACGCCACTTGGCTGCCTTTGACTCCAGTTCATACTGAAGTTCTAGCATGTCTGGTACAGCAGCACTCAGCATCAGTGTGACTACATTCAGACCATGATAGTCCACTGTAAAGTCTCCATTCTCCATTAGATTTTCACACTGTCCATATGGGGCTGTTAAAGGGTGAGCATGTCCTGCTGATCACTCCTTGGCTCTCCAGTCAATGAATCAGCTTATGGACGGGAATCAGGGAGTCCCAGCTGGTGCAGTATTGCTGCCAGTGCACCGTTGTTCAGCCTCCAGCAGCCCCACAACAGAAGGGTCTTCAGGAAGGCCAGGCAAAGTAGACAGCTGCTTAATTTCCTCTGTCTCCAAGGCAGCTATAACAAAAGCCCACCAGAACCCTTCCGGGTCCTTAAAATACCCTCTTCTAAGACATTCTATGGCAAGGATGCACGAAGCCTCTGGGCCAGTCACAATGGGATGTTTTTCCCACTCATTCCCAGTCAGGCTTATTTCAGCCTCCAATACAGTTAGCTGTTGCGATCCCCCTGTCACTCTAGAAATACTGATGGGTTCTGCCCCCTCATAGCCTGATGGCATTAGGGTACACTGTGCACTGGTATCTATTAAAGGCTTATACTCCTGTGGGTCTGACATACACAGTTCAGTAAACCCAATTGTCCCTCTCTTCCACCTGGCTGGAGGCAAGGCCCCTCTAGTACTGCTCATAGGATTCTCCACCAGCGCAGTGAGCAGCGGGGACCAGCTGCAGTGTAGAGCAGCCCTGCCCACTTCTTGTAAAAATGGGTTAGATTTTTTTTCTATAGGACCAGGAGTAAGATCAGCCCTTTTATTCTATATGGGCAACTGCCCAGGAGACTGGAGCAGCAGCCTCCCTGGAAGAACTCCCATTTGTGTTTGTTTCTCCTTGTAATTCAGGTACCTGTGCCTCTAGGTTTGAGGTAGGTTTTCCATCCCACTTCCTCATGTCTACTCTGTAGTTCTACAGATAAAACCACAGGATACCCTGTGGTGTGTGCCTTCTATAACCTCTC
The DNA here is from genome assembly GCF_963210335.1 of Falco punctatus. Classification (NCBI taxonomy): domain Eukaryota; kingdom Metazoa; phylum Chordata; class Aves; order Falconiformes; family Falconidae; genus Falco; species Falco punctatus. Next base: position 103,797,596 of record NC_137581.1, on the reverse strand, counting down.
TCCCAAGTAGAAGGCTGCTTATTGTTAATAGCTGAGATGTAGGTCCTCAAAGGTGGAGAGTAGGATCTATACTCTTTGAGTTGCTAAACCATTCCCTGGATGGCTGAGACAAGGCTGAGGACTTGTGTCCCTCTTTTAATTGCTTGTCAACTCACCCTTCCATAGAAGGTGATCCCAACTGGTTGGCTTCCCTACCTTCTAATTCCAAACTACTAGCCCCATTATCCCAGGATCAAAGAAACCAAGTGATAATGTGCCTACCTGGACAACAGCTAAAATCTTTTTGCATATCCCGCAGCTCACTCACTGATAGGGATTAAGTAGTTTCCTCTTGTTCTGCTTCGTCCTCTTGTTCATGTGATGATCTTGTTTAATCCTCCTTTGCTAAATGTTTTCTGTGTCCAATTCTTCTTATGTGTAGGGGTAACTGACACTGGCACAGGTTGGTCCTTTGATTCAGTTGTATTACCTGTCACCAGGGGCTGAGAAGTTGTAGTGCCACTTGTCAGGTTTTGAGTAGCCGCAGTACTTATTGCTGAAGTTTGAGTAGCTGCAGTGCCTGTTGTGGGGATTGGAGTAGCCACAGCACCTGCCACTGAGGTCTGAGTAGCCACAGTGCCTTTCACGGGGGCTGGAGCAGCTGCAGTGCCTGTCAGGGGAGCTGGTGTAGCGACAGATAGTTTCCTAACCCTGAACAAGATCTGAACCTCATTCAGCATTCCTAGCAGAAACAGGATCAGCAATAGGTAGGTTAGTCTCAGCATCCCAAGGATATTAAAAATTTTCAAAATTCTCAAACACTTTTCTTATTAGCCTGGAGGATAAGGAATATGTTAGGAAGGAGGGAAGATGTCTCCCGCATATGTTGGCTCTCTGAGGAGAGAATGCAAAAAGTGTAATTATTAATAGTTCCCACTAAATGGCTCCAGCTGTACAGAGGTGACAACAGTGCTGAGTGCACACACCAGATTAGTTTCATGGCTGGTGATTCTATCATATCATAAGCCAGCATCAAAAAGTACAAGACAATGATAACCTTAGCCCAGGGCCCAAGGATGGCATACAGCACAACAGGGAACATGTACTGTAAGTAAAGTATTACATAATACAACCCTGAAATCATGCACAGCAACTCTGAGGGGAAATACTCAACATTGTGACCAGCAACTATTGAACTGATATAGTACATGCTTATAATAAATTTGTTTTAACATGCTCTGGTTAGATCTGTCATTATCCCAACTCTCCATGTCCCACTTTGGGTGCCAAAAAGTACTGTTGTGGTTTGATCCCAGCCAGCAGCTAAGTACCATGCAGCTACTCGCTCATTCCTCCTCTCCCCAGTGAGGTAGGGAGGAGAATCAGAAAAAGGTTAAACCCATTGGTTGAAATAAGAACAATTTAAAATAAAGTAGTAGTAATAATAATGACAAAACCAACAACAATAGTTGTAATGAAGAGGAGAGGGAGAGTGAGGAATAAAATCCAAGGGAAAAAAAAAATAAAAAGACCAAGGGATTCATAATAAAATTGCTCATCACCCACTGACCTATACCTAGCCCGTCCCCAAGCAGCAATCGGTGGGCCCTGGCCAGCTCCTCCAGCTTTATATACTCAGCATGATGTTCTGTGGTATGGAACATCCCTTTGGCTAATTGGGGTCAGCTTTTCTGACTCTGCTCCCTCCTGGCTTCTTGTGCACCTGCTCTCTGGCAGAACATGGGAAACTTGAGAAGTCCTTGACTTAGGGCAACCACTACTTGGCAAGAGCTAAAACATCAGTGTGTTACTAACATTATTCTCATTGCAAATCCAAAACACAGCACTGCACCAACTACTAAGAAGAAAATTAATTCTATACCAGCCACAACCAGGACAGTATCCATCCTTATTCCATACCATTTATGTCATGCCACGCTTTCCAATACACCATGTCCTTTCCTATCTTTTGACATAAACACACAGATATCATTCCTTTAGTCTTTGGACCATCCCTATAAAAGTCCATTAAGTTCATTTAGTCTATGGCTTTGGGCTCCATCTGTCATAACAGTCTTTCAAGGCAGGAAAGACGGTACATGGTGTTGGATTGTTGTATGTTGAAACCAGTTCTGATTCTATCACTGCTGTGCTGATCCAGATTCATCACAGTTCATTCTTCATTAGTGTGGTGATCAAAAGGGAGTAGGGTTCAGATCCCCAGAACCAGAGTGCCAAAGATGAATGCTGTGAGGCACCCAGTATGGTGATGGACATATAGCTTCCATAGAAGTGACAGTATGCAGTGGTTTATAGCAATTAACATCGTAAAATTTAACTCATTGGCCATTTTCACCCAAAATAAAATCCCTTTGAGGTACACATCAGAATTCCCCATCCTCCCATATTATCCATCAAGTGTACCCAGGTCCTTGAGCAAAAGCAGTCCCACAAATGGATTGGCCTTTGCCTGAGGCGGGAATAATCCAGACTGTTTTATCTAGCATATTTTAGGGTGCTCTACTTTAACTTTATCCCCTTCTACAGTACCTGAAAGCCTGGCTGGCAGATCCTCTGGTATTGACTAACAAGGTAGATTTTGTTAAGTTTGCATCCCAGTGTTTGGAAGACCCACCACTCTTTGCTGTCAGTGTAGTCTTTAATAGTTCAGTTGCTTTTTTCAGAGGCTGGTGCATGATAAGGGATATGATATAGCCATTCATGCTCTTTGTCCCAAGTGTCTATGAGGCCATTTCAGAAATGAGTCCCATTGTTTGATTCAGTTCTTTCTGGGATGTCATGTCTCCATAACACCCACTTTTAAATGCCCAGGATAGTGTTCTGGCTGGTGGCATTGGGCACAGGCTATTTTTCCAGGCATCTGGTGGTTGCTTCTGCCATTGTAAGTACATGGTGATTGCCTTGGCAGTTTTTTGAGTATCTTCATCACAATAATTATTGTTATTTTCTTCCTTTTCTTCTTCTTCTTTGTATTATTATTGTTATTGTTATTGTTTATTATTATTGTTATCATCATCATCATCATTGTATTGTGGAGTGGGGGTGAGCAAGCCGGGGTTAAACCATGACATGCATGTTTGCAGAAGTTACTGGAGAATGTCTACACAAAAGGGAAAAAGAGTAATTAAAACTTCCCAGTTGGGGAATCCAAATTTAAAAAAAAAAAAAAAAATCACAAAGAGAAGACAAAGTGCTAGTAAGATTCTTCTAGCTTTCTGTACAAGTTCAAAGATTATATGCAATGTAACCCTCAAATAAAGATTGTATCTCTTGGTGATTGTCCAGGGAAAGTAATCACATTCTGAGTACAAAAACCTGAGTATCAGGGCTACAGAGATGTTTTGGTTTGTATCTGTAGAATTACTAAATGAGGATAAAAAGTACACCCAGAGAGATAACAGTATACAGAATATATTCAGATCTATTTGCAAGCTGAGAAACAATGCAGCAAAACTAATGTTCAGTTCTATGCTGTCTGGAAAATCAGAACTGATTATATTTCCAAATTCCGTTTAAACTCTAGGAGATAATTTCCAGTAAAAAGTAGCCAGAACAGATATATATATACACACATATGTATTATAATCAATCCTCAAAGGAACAGAATATGATTGAATTTATTACAGACATTTAGGGAAAGAAAAAATCCAAACCCCAGCCCCCAAACCCCTCCAAGCAACACATTCCTTTTCAATGAACAACTTTACCCTCTTAATGTGAACCTCAAACATCATATTGGCAGGAAAAAATTAATAAAATTAAGGAATAAACCCTGTATATTAAACAAAACAAAGAACTCACATGGATGCTTTTAGTTTTTGGCTCTAAACCGTTCTGTTTATAAGCAACTTGGACCAAGATCAAGAAACTTCAATAGACAGTGGGCAAAAAATACATATCTAAGCATTTGCCCAGTTTTGGTCTAACACCACTTAACGTACTCATTTTGGAAAGAACCATGAAGGGGAGAGAATCTGCTCATAATGAAATGCCAGACTGTGTTTAAAGCCTGGTAAAGGAAAGAACCAGGGTAACAGAAGATTATGACAGGGTGCTGCTTGTTACATGACAGCTTTGGCCTGGAGACTACACCCAAGGTTAAGAAGTCAATTTGATATTCATATCAAACTACTAATATCCTTTTAGGCAATGACAGGAAAAATACAAGTTAGGGTAGATGTTACCAGCAGTCATCTTTAAGAAATGGAATGAAAACACTTAACTAACATGTTCCCTATTTGGGAAAAAAAATTAAGCCCCAGTCTTGCTTCAAACAGGTCTTCCCAGAACGTTGGTTTAAGGTTCTATGTACGTAATGAGACTGAATTATTTCTAAAACTATTTTTTACAATAAATGAATATTAATAAAATGTTTTTCCACTGTATGTTATTAATAATGTTAAAATGTAAAAAGCTACATAAATATGAACACATAAACCACAAAATATTTTGGAAGATAACTAAAAAAATGCTACATCTGTCAAACTACTTACTGATGTTTTGAAGCACCCCAAATGGCCCAGTATATGAGTTTCATATATTAAAAGGTCATATATTTTAAACCAGAGTCCTTATCTCAAAGATTCTGCAGTATTAATTCTGTGGGATATGACTGTTCAAGTTATGGAAATTTTATATAACTGTGTCTGCCTGTGTGACTGGCATGCAAATGCATGGAATCTGTCAAATTATTTTAAAATAGTTCAGAATTTTTTTTTCTTTTTTTTTTTTTTTCCCCCAGTAGAAAATTCATCTACTATATGTACCCAGAATTATTAAAAAAGCTTTAGCTACATCAGTCAACTGCATAGTTTTGGAAAGGTCATATATTCATGGGCTGCAGTCTTTCAAAATAGATTGGGCTAATACCAATGGAACGGATGACAGCGTTTATTAAGTCCACTGTCTTGGGTGAAATCCAGCCTGTTCTGCCAGCTTGTTTCACAATGACATCCTTGCTTTCAGGGTACTGATAAAAAGTCTTACCTACTGAGTGTGATTTAAAGCATTTTTTTTTTGGTATTAGAATGTATTTTCTTTTTATCTTACAGCAAAAGTTAATTAGACTATTTCAGTTTCCTTGTATTTTAGATGTAATTGTACATCTAAATTGCCGTTGCATATTCATGCTATTCCATGTCCAGCTGACAGATATTATTGTATAGATTATACAGGTTATTAACATTTCAGTGAAAATTTGAACAAATTTAAAGACAGAGTTTATATTCTTAATCAGTATTCTATTTGTTTGTTTATTTAGAAAGGAAATAAAGTTGGTTGATTTAGAGGAGCCAGAACTGAATTTTCAAGAAATTAGGAAAATGAAGAATAATTAACAAAGATATTCAATAAAAAGATCAGTTTTCATTTGCTAGTTTACTTATTTCACTTAACTACTGTTTTGTTTCTGAGAAAACAGGAAGAATGTGACAGTACCCAAACACTTTTATCAAAAATTAATAGTAGCTCTGGTTTAGACCAGGTTCAATATGTCCTCCTGAACTTCTATGGGAAGATCCTATAGAAGGACCTAAATGATCATAACACTTGTAAATTGTGAAAATGAAGCATTAGTCCTCAGATGCATGCTTCTAAACAAGCACAATATCTGAAGCTTAAAAAACCTCAGCATCTCAGCAGATGTCTATTGCAGTCCCTGATGGGGATCAGGAAGGTAGACTTCCAAAGGACTCAGTCTTGTTGGTATTCCAGGCCATGATTACCCCACAGAAACAAAATCAAGGCTAATTCTCCTACTGAGGGGGAGAACAGTAATTATCTTATTGAGACAGAAGTGTTTCATTCAGACATCTCTGAATGTTTAATGAAACATTGCCAAATGCAATGCAGTTTTCAGATAGATTAAGACTGAGTGCCAAATCTCTCTCCCAGGTGACAAAACTATCAGGATTCAAAAATCATACTGAATCTGGATGGCTCCTCCTGGCTCAGGGAAAGCTGTACTCTTTGTGTCTCGGTTGTATTGTTTTGAGACGTGTATATAGAAAAATGTCTTCAGTCTATTCAGTACTGTTCTGGGATGTCTAGATCTGAAGCAACTAAAAAAAGGGCCTCTTTCTTCATTGCTACTGTATAACAGTCCAGACAATTATATCTTCTCCATGACATATATTAGGTATTTTGGTCCCTCCCTCTCCTCCCCAATGACGTTAATCACACATCTTTCTGGGAAGCATGTTTGTAAATACTTATTACTAAGAGAGACCCCTTCCATTTCCACCTGGTAAGTCTGATAGGCAGAATGGCCACCTCAAGCCCTGAGCACCCAGTGTGCCATTCAGCTAGCACTGAGTTACCTGTTCTCTGCTGAAGGGCAGGCTCCTGACTCTTGATTAGCATGCTGCAAAGTTTTAGGTCTCACTTTTCACCAATGTTGTTCTGTAAAAATGCAAGAAAAGCCCAAATACCAGGCCCAGTAATCATGGCATTGAATCTAACCTGAAGTTTCTCTCTAGCCTGTTCCTGTAACTGAAATGGTAGACTTTCTTAAAAGACTGCTCATTTCTGAACACAGTTTCATCCCCAACATGACTTTCTTCTGCTTTCATATATTTTGGAGGGCAGAAATAAAAGGGAGCCTTCAGCTTGCAGAGTGGGTCCTTTAATCCACAAATCCCATTTAAGAAGAAATGAATTTATCAAAACTGTGTCTCACCTCCAGAAACTGGCAAATTGTAATGAACTCCAATCGTTCTTAACACTAAGCTTTCAAAATCTGCTGCCTGTCCAAGGTCTTCAGTGCCTCCAAGATGACTCTCACTACCAAAAACGTTCATGAACATGATTTGGTGAATATAGTCTGATTATTAATGAAGATGTATTGAAGGCAACAAGCTTTTTTTTTTTTTTTTTTTTTTTTTTTTTTTCGGATTAATGTTTCAAAGGGGTAAATTTAAATGAGGAATTCAATGAATCAGTTTGGCACAGAAAATTGGCCAAGTAAAAATTTCTCCTTTCATCTCGAAGAGCTTCAGTAACACCTGAAGCACACCAAACAACAAAGGTGTCTTCACAGGCAAGTACAAACAGACGTGTTTTCTTTCTATACCTGTAAGTTAAGTTTGCCAGATGCAACTTATTTTGAATCTGGAAACTACAGAGGTCAGTTCTGCATCCAGGCAAATAAATGGCACTGAGGAAACAGATGCTTGAACATTGTTCAACACTGACAATGATATTTACAGTCAACTAAGGACATTAGCAGGATGAATGGGCATCTGCAGGCATCTGTTTGTACAGGCAGGTAAAGGTGGTGGTGAAATGGAGGCAAAAGGGAAGCTGTGGAGGAAGGAGTGAAAAAGCAATGACTGGAAAATATTTTTGAAAAAGGATTTGATGAAATTTAAAGAGGGAATCTGTGTGTATGTCAGGAAAGATACTACCAACATGGTCTGTAACCTCAGCTGTTCAAAGCACGTACCTGTCAAATGGATAGGAATATGGCTGGTTCTAACAGGCAGCTGAAAAAGCAGAATTTTGAATTTTAGCTAAGCTAACCACACAACCAATCTCTGCACTTCATCTGAAAGTATTTAGGGATGTCAGACAAGGTTCACATACTCTGATTTATACTGAAATATTTCACCAGTGCATTATGGAAGGAAGAAATATAAGTTAAGGAAACACCTTTGAATATGATAAGACCCTGCAAATATCGCATGCAAGTCACGACACATAAAGTCTAGCGTACCAAGTGAACTAAAAGTTGAGTTTTGAATACTTACCACTCCAGAGGAAAGTTAAATAGTAATAACAATTAAATAAGGAAATAAATCAGTAAAAGTGTACATCCATTTTATACATTTTCCCTTTAACTCTTGCTGTTAGGTGTCATTTAAGTGAGTGCTTAAGTCTTCAGAGTTAACAGTCTGGGCCAGGCTTCAAAATGTAGCATCAAATTGCACACGACTTCTACAGCTCTGTTCAAATCACTTTGTCACTTGTGTATCTCTCTGTTTTTTTTACTTTTCTTTCACATTACGCCTGTCTTTTCTGCTTATGTTACAATCTCCTCATAGCAGATGACATGTTTGTTCACGTTTGGGATTTGACACAATGGGGCTGTAATCTCTACTGCATTATACATAATACAAATAATAGTTTCGACCCTATCTTCTCTATCTACTTTTTCCTGTGTAATCACACTTGATTGAAATCCTGCTAGCAAAAATATTGACTCAGACACATAATATCTTCATTTTGCTACACTCTTACTGTCTGTGGCCACCTGAGTGACATTTAAACAAAAAACACAACCACTCCATACACACAATGATAAGCAGATGCCTTTCTATTTCAATGTCTTTTGTTTTCCCTTCCTTTCTTCCCTTGTCAACAATAGTCACTCCTTTGATATGTGATAATGTGAGGTAATTCATGCCCTTATATCATTCTGAAGACACAACTCCACTGATTTTTGGATTTCTTCCTATTCCTTCCCTGAAACCAGTCAGTGCCATCTGCCATCATCTGGCCCACTTGCTTGCAGGCTGCCTATACCTTTCAAGGCTGCAGTCAATTGTCACCCTATAAAGGGTCTGTACAGAGACTCTGGCACTGCAGTTGTACAGCTGTTTCCCTTTCTACACTTTGCTGTGATTAAATACATCTTATGTTCTTGCTCTTTTTTTCCTTCTGGAACTATGTTATTGGTGGTGGTTTGTGTACTTGTAGTCATAGCAAAACCTCATTCAGACTTCAGTTTTTTCCTGTCCTCTTTTCTTGTCTCTGCTGATGTTCATCTCAGGTTATTGGTTTTCTTACAGTCTTGGTGTTACAAAAATGGTTCATAGTGGTTCAGTACAGGAAAGACATGGACCCACTGAAGCAGGTCAAGAGGAGGGCCACAAACATGATCATAGAGCTGGAACACCTTTCCTATGAGGAAAGGCTGAGGAAGTTAGGATTATTTAGCCTGGAGAAGAGAAGGCTTCAGGGAGACCTTATTGGGGACTTTCAATATTTAGAGGGGGCTTACCAGAAAGATGGGGACAAACTTTTTAATAGGCCTGTAGCAATAGGACAAAGGGTAATGGTTTTAAACTAAAAGAAGGTACATTCAGACTAGATATAAGGAAGGATTTTTTTTTATGATGACATAACAGTAGTTAAACACTGGAACAAGTGATCCAGAAAGGTAGTAGATGTCCCATCCCTGGAAATATTCAAGGTTGGGTTGGACAGGGCTCTGAGCAACGTGATTTAGTTGAAGATGTCCTTGCTTATTGCAGCGGAGTTGGATTACATGACCTTTAAAGATCTCTTCAAACAATGAAGTGCTTGTTAATTCCACATTGATTATGGTCAGCAATTTTGGGGACCAGGTATTCCAAGATGTATAAAATGTGTTCAGGAAATCTACGGTAAATGAAATGAAGGAAAATAAAAAAATACCTTTTTTTTTCTGATGATGATTTAGTCATAAACAACAGAATGGTTTCATCCAAATTCAGACAATATTTTTTCTGAATTTTTGCACAGTCATCTTTGTCTGTCCTGATACTTAGCCTTTTTTGGGAGGTAGAGTGAAGCAAGTAACATCTTTATTCCAAACAGGGATTAAATTGCCAAGTTACTTGAAGAAAAATCTTACCTGCGTCTGTAGTCCTTTTTCCTTCATTATCCAAATACTCACCATACTACAAAGACTACTACTATGTGAAAATGCAAGCAGGTTGACATTGAACGTGTTATCTTAAATCAGGCATTTCATAAGCTTAAAAAAGCTCTTTCCTCCCTAACATACTTTTAATATTTTTGCATTAAACTCATAACAAGCCATATCAAAATTTAAACTTTGCAAGTGTAGAAATATTTATGACACCCTGGAAAATAAACACATTTTTTTTTTTTGAAAATGAACACATACACTTAGCTTCTTAAAAATACAGAAGGGAATGATCTTACAAAAACCTGCATTCTTTACAATATTGAATCATCTTAAGAAATGATAACTAGTGTTAAGCTTCCATAAATTTGCAGCAGAGGAAATTATCTCATAGAAAATAAAGAAAAATTATTTTAAAATTTGAATATCAGAGGAGAGAAAATATTTGATGTTCAAAGGATGACGTTGTTTTAGACTGATGTTCAGAATGTAATATTTGGTAAGGAAGTGTTACACTATACTTAGTTCTTGAAAAAGAGAGAGAACTATATGATAGAAAAGGTTGAAACCTTAACTTTTTTATTTGAAGTTTGAAATATACAGTGATATTATGTGAAACAAATGTATCATTAATATGATCACAAGACTATAATTCTTTTTAACAGATATGTGTTGTCAATTCCTTTGAAAAAGTACTTGTCAAAATATGCTTTCCTTCATATTGGAATTGAGAGAGTGAACTTACCATTTGGCCTTCCATAAACTCTGGTGCTTGATAATCTCAGCTACATAAATGCCTCTAAGAAGCACTTAAATAGGAGCACAAGCATGTCTCAAGCAAATAAATTAAAGAATTAACGTGAAAATTAATTGAATTCTCTTTTTTGTTGAAAAATGGTCAGTCAAGGTCAGAACCTTTTTCAAACTCCCAGACTTTTACATTCATTCTCATTGCCCTGTTCTAATGCTTTTCATAACATGTAAAATCCCGTCATGCCATAAAAAAACATAATGAGAAAAATTGCTGAACTGTACAATGTTGCTATGTAATTGATAGATACTCTTCAAACTGTTGTCTGGATAAACTCTTCTGTCTGAATTAACTTTTTCATCTCCACTGTCTATTGATGCAAAGAAAAATGTGGAGTAGGGAGAGTGAACTTGAGCTTTTTGAAGTTTTCCACTCAGTTTCACAAGTCAAACCAGACCACCGTAAGTGAGGATAAAAAATAAAAATTTATTCAAAAATGGACAGCTGATCTAAACTGATAAATGTCTGTGCTCCCAGAAAAAAGCTTCCTTAACAGAAGGGGACTGCAAAAATTTCACTGTGATATGGGAACCTGCTAAGTTGTTTGAAACCAAAACAAGCAGCAGACTTGCCTTCAAGGACACAAATCTTTTTTTATTCACATTAGACCTTGTCACTCTGTGTTTTAAAAATCTTAATTATTCTAATTAATTTAAAAGCCTTTGGCCTTTTTTGAGGAGCTTTCTATAGGAGAGATCTAAAAAATCCCACCTCAAATCTCTGGCTGTCTGGGCACAACATCCCATTTATACTGGCAGCTGTTACTGGCGTCAGACAGAGGCAGGCAGCTGGAGATTTGGATACTGAAAATTTCTGGTTGCAATACCTATTATTGGGAAAAACAAAAAAATTCACCAAGTCTGCATATTTCATATTTATAATTTGATATAAAAAAATTATTGCATTCGTATTGTTGTAAACTCAAAGGCAGCATACAGGTTGAGTTTCCAGAAATAGACACAAGGGGAGTTTTTTTATAAAGCAGAACACTCCTCCACCCCACATACACAAAGACCACACAGTGGGATAGAACGTTCCAATACATTTCAGAAGAGTTCTATTTCCCCAACATTTTTATCAGTTATAATAATACTACTTATCACCAGAAAGTATTTCAAATGGAAAAAAATAATGGTGATAAATGTTGCCTTTGTTAGCGTAGCCTGTCAGAAATGAGGCAGAAGGAAAAGATCTGGTATCGCAGCATGTGTCCTGCTGCCTTTGTGATGACTGCAACAGGTTCTTACAGCCTGCGCCTGCACAAACTGCTTAGGCAGAGCAAGTCCCTTTGCTGGTCAGAATATGAAGAAACAAGCAATGTATTTTAAAGGCTAGTAAGACTGACTTTGTCTTCGACAGCCCTTCACTGCTGATACTGTATATAAGATCTAAACTGAGAGTACAGGCTGGCTGCACACAGTGGGCTGAAAATGGCTAGTTGGAGTAACTCTATCCTGATATTTTTCCATCTTCTATACACTTTCTTCTACCCACAATGAAAGACTTTCCTTTCACAGACATTGTTTCAGGAGGGGTGGACTCACAGCTCTTAGTTTCCTGGTCACATCAGACATGATACTTTCGTTATAGGCAGAACAAAGTCTGAAAACCTACAAACACAGTTCATCATATTCCCACACAGAGAAAGGTAGTACTACCGCTAAGGACAAGACCTCAAAATGAGCTGGGGGTGACAGACATGGAGAAAAGACAAAACTCAATAATTACAGATATATAAAATATAAATATATATATACACACACATAACATCTTTGTATAATTTATAAATATATACTATTATAATAACAACAACAACAATAATAATAATAATCCCAACCCTACCTGTGCTTTCTTCAGGGGCATTAGTGAAGGGAATAGGGTCACAGCTGATATCACTGGTTTTTAATTTGAATGCCCTCATCTCCACAGGCATTTTACCCACAGGTTGGAAATTTATACTTTTAATCCTTCTTGGGAGCTTGTTTACCACAGTATTTGCTGTTTATTTGTCTAATCCCATTTTATGTAGCTTTGTCCATTTTTCTCAAAAGCAAGGATGTCATCATTCATATACCAAAAACAATTAAACATCAAAGAGGATTTTTTACTCTTTTATATACAAATAAGGGAAAAAATGCATGATTCTCTGCAGCAAAGCTTTACTTTTACTCATCTCAATATATAAGGGAAACTAGAAAGGAGAAGCAAGCATACACACGTTCAATTTTTTGTTTGAAATTCTTAAATAACAATTAGTTTCTGTGATTTAGATGCTAATTATTAATTTGCAAAGCATATACTGGAAGATATTAAAATCAAATACAGAAAAAAATTGGTTCCTGTGTAGACCCCCCCCCCAAAAGTCACTATAGAAAAAAAAGCTATGTTGGGTTTGGAAGAAAAAATAGGATGTATCAGAATTATAGCTCTGCAGAAATAGAACATACAGTGGCAAAAATAATTATACAAATTTAAAATCAATGACTTCCAGTTTTAAATATATTTTTTTTTTAAATTGTGTACTTGAAATGAACTATTTGTAACCTTGAAATGAGCCAAAAGAGCAGTACAATGTGTCATCAGTACAGCTAAACAAGATCTAGCAAAACTTCAGTTTTATCAGATGAAGGAAATAACAATACACAGTTACATAAAAAATGAACAAGAACAGAAATATGGAGAAAAATTATTTCATAAAAAATATGCAAGTGTCTTTTATAGTAACAAAAATGCCTCTTAACAGTGGAAAATAGCATGGCCCTTATTACAGCACAAATATGCGAAAGTTTAAAAACAGGCAGAAATAGAATCTCAAGAAAAAACAGATCATTCAAGCTGATATCTCAGACTACAGTAGCACTGAAAAAAGTAGCTCTATTAGATATTTTCCTCAAATATATATTCTTTAGGCTGACACTTCCCACTCCATTTTTCAACACTTTTCTTATCTATTTTGTATAGTCCTGACTTCTCTATGAAATAGCTAAATATGTACGTGCTAATCTTTAATCACACGAGAACAGTCCAAGATCCATTTTTTGTTGTTCTCCCTCAGTTCCTATTATTCAGAATTTTTGAAACATTTTTCTGACTGGTGACATCATCTTCTCTTTATAAAGTAACTCTGAACTGCAAATGACTGAATATGCATGTGTTGCAAAATAGGTCAAAGAATTTTCTCTACTCTCCAGTTTTAATGTCTCATACTGAAGTTGCGCAAAGGCCACAAGACTATTCCTAAGAAAAAAGTGTGTTTATTAAGTGTTGCATTGACAATCAAAGACTATAAATGTGAAAGCTTGTAATGTTATGTGTCACCTTTTTTTATCTCATCAGGCTTGTCTCTTTCTCCAGGAGTTTGGAAAAGGGCTGGAAAGAGCCTGGAATATCTCTCCAACCAGTTTATAGCTCTGAGACCTCTTCCCATAGCATTTTTGGGTAGCAGTAACATTTTGTTAGTGTATGGCCTGTGAACAGTCTTTGAATGGTTATCTGAACCCAGAAAAGCCACCAGTCGTATATGATGGAAGAAAACGTAAGCAATTCAGAGTTCAGATTTTTTTAAAATTTATGCACTGATATTTCTATATTTCCTTTGCTCTGCCACCGTTTTTTTTTTTGCAGGAATGGAAAGCACCCCTTAATATTTCATTGTGGTTTATTCTCCTAGAAGATTCTAACATGATTACAAATGGTAATTGAACATCAGTATTATTGCATTGTTTGTGGAATGCTCTGCCTTTTCCTCTTTCTCTTTGATAGGTAATGTGTTTTTGATGCTGCTTACTGATTAGTGCTACCATAACACAAGAGTCAGCACTAGAAGCTTTTGTACACACACAAGCATTCCTTTTCTTTAAACCCTTCATAACATTTTTTCCCTTTGACTAAACAGTACATTAACTACTTTATCTAAAGAACACTTTTAATGTGAATAAAATGCAATTAGAAAATGTAAACCACTGACCTTTTCTTACTTTTATACATATTTGCTTTTATGCTGGACATATTTTTAAATGATTATGCTCAACAGTTACTTAGACACTATCATGCAGCTGTGAGTTTACTACTTAATGGCACATTAAAAATCTTCTCTGGCTGTTGCTCCTAGACTCAGTATAATATTTCCCAGTGCCATATGATTGCTACATTATATCGCTAGAGCCTCATTAAAAACTTTAATGGTAAGACATACAGATAAAATGTTTTGGCAGAAATTTATACATTTATCTTACAGATAAAGAGGCCAATATGTACATATTCCTATGAATAAATGAAAAATACTTCCCAGAAGACTGCCAGCTATTTGTAACTGTGAAAAATAGATCAAAGATTTCATAAGGAAACCGCAGAGGGAAAAAAAAAAAGTTATTTGTTTTTAATAATTAATTAATAATTAAAAATCACATAACTTTTTGAATGCAAAAAATAACATATAGTCCATTAATATCTTCCAAAATATATTAACTTCTTATTCTGGTCGATTACATTTAATTTTGCCACTTACCAGCAGATCTCAAGGTCTTCCAGTTACTGAGGTCAGACAAGTAAATACCAGGAGATTGACAAAGTCATTATCCTCAACCAGTCCTTCCTTCCTCTTGGAGGAACCTGAGAATTTACTGGTATGAACCACAGGGACTAAACCTTTAATTTTCCTGTCGGGGGAACTATGATCATAGGAACAATGAGAACTGACGGGTCTATCAGCCAAGAATGTCAGACCACAGCCTGGCACCTAAAGATCTCTCATAAGAGGTGAAGTCAAACACCACTGCAAATCCCAAATTACTTTTTCAATGAATGTAGAACATACAGTCCTGGCTGGAGAATTAATTTTCACAATTTTTTTTTTTCATCCCTATTTTCTGCATCCTGATATATAAGGGAAACTTACAATGTACCTTCAAAAGACAGGTTTGCAAACCAGAAGTAACTTGTGCTTTATATACAGAAATCAGGGATTAGGAAAGAGTATGATTCTATATCATGTAAAAATTTCTTACAAACCACCACAGTTGACCCTTGACTTTGAGGGTGGTGAAAGGGATATTTACCTGTATCTTTTATTTACTAGAGAGTGTAACTTTACTGCTTCATCTTTTGTTAACACCTCACTGAAAGTATTTATTAACATAAGAAAACTCAGAGAAATTCTTTGAAACTTGGTTTGAAGTTATTAGTGCTTGTACATTGGTCTGAATAAGCCAGGGTAGTGATTTGGTTGCACTACTGTAAATGGAGCAAAAAGGCAAAATTCTTACTTTTTGTACATTCTCTGAGATAGCTACAGAGGTTGTTGAAAGCCTCAGATTTGCAAAGCAATCTGTAAATTTTAGAGTACTGTTTAATTTCCACAGTTGCAGCTTCTATTTTATACAACAAAGATCTTTTGGTCATGCGTTCAAAGCGGTGGATGTAGGGAAGAAATACAGCATGCTGAGAACATCTAGGAAATGATTTACAAATTTTATTCTCAAACTTCTGAATAAGGGCTCAAGCCAATGTCGATTTTCATTTAAAGTGACTCTAGAAATATGATAACAGGGGTTTTTGTGTCTTCGCTTTTACAGACAAATCCTCATTAGAACACTTTTTCCTGCTGTTATGCAATGATTCTATAGCCTGCAATATGTTTTATCTACCTAATTTCTCTCAATACCCAGTTTCTATAAACCCTGATGAACTATAACCTGCCTTCTAGTTACCATTTAAAGAAATTTTCTACTTCATAAACTGATTTCTGATTGTATTGCAGTTTCGAGTGGTATTTATATTGAAATAAAAGGTCAATGGTACAGACCACATAAACAGCAAATAGTATGAACTCACAAGTCTGTTAGAGAAACCTGCCTTGTTTGCAATAAAACAGATAACCCATCTATGATTTCCAACTTTCAGCCTTATAAAAGTAATTTTCAGTCACTGATACTGCAGTTACTCTTTGGCTCTCAAAGGAGGCTTTGTTCAGGCAGCTTTTTTAATTCCTGGTTTGCAATGGAGGTCAGATAGCCATGGGGTAGGTGGTCCCCGAAACACAAAAGCTGAATAACCATGCTCAGTTCTGAGCAGGGCAACCTTCAGGTAGGCCATGTATCTAATGTATCACCGTCATCTTATGGGATTTCATTTGAGATTTAAAATATTGCTGTGCACATTATTTAATGGCAGAAAGTTAAGTGCCTAGTACTAGAATCATTCTGTGCAGTGTAAAAAATAGACCAATAATTGTCACTCATTCATCAATGCCAGAATAAAAATGAACAACTACTTTACAACAAGGGAAGGTTTGCTGCTTTTTACCAAAGAAAGCCTTTGCAGCTCAGGTTCAGTTGAGGTTACCTGTTCATCAGTAATTTTTAGTCAGAAAAAATAAAATCAAGATGAAATTACCTCTCCTTTATGCTGCATGGAACATATCCTGTGACAAACATGAAAACAGTAGATTTTCTGTCATCTTTGCTTCTGGGGCCAGTGTGTGCGAGTGTCCCTGGAGGGATGTGTAATGTGGAAGTTCCTGTGACCAAAATGGATCACCAGTACAGCTGCAAAATGCTGCCTTCAGTGAGGTTCTGTGCATTCACTGTCCAGGGAAGCACAGCTGGCCAATGTTGACTGGCCAAGAGCCTTATCCAGCTTTTAAGGAGAACAGACTACAGGAACTTGAGCCACTACAGGTGCTACAAACACAAGTAGCCCTATTCCTTCATGAAATGCTAGAGGGTCTGTATGCATCCTCTTCTTCACATAGAAACTATCACAAGCTAGCAATGCTATGTTCACTCTGCAGCTTTTGGAAGGCCTGAATTAGCGATGAGAGGCTGAAGGACTAGGTCATATTTTGTTGAGTCGTAGAATCATAGAATGGTTTGGGTTGGAAGGGACTTTAAAGAAGACCATCTAGTTCCAAAGCCCCCTGCCATGGACAAGGAAACCTTCCACTAGACCCTATTAGCTTTAATTAGTCCCTATTAACTTTATGGACTTTATTTGAAACTTCTTGCAGTATGGCATACTGGTAAAGTATTCATTAAGTAGCAAGAAAACCCAGTTCTAGCAGCATTCATTGTTTCGCTTCATATTTAATTAGTTAATTGTTGTTAAAAATTTAAAATTGTGCATTTTTTAAATACAGAGGTTCAAATGGTCCACTGTGCACATGTGCATGTTGAAAGAATACTATAATTAGAAATTAAATTATATCGGTCAAACTTCAGGTACCTTTTTGCTTGCTTCTGCCTGTGTTGGGACGAAGGGTAGTAAATTAGAAACTGTTCAAATCAGTACTAGTTCACAAACATTCAACTCTTTTTACCACTAATGAAATGTCAATCCCCTGTGCTGCTTCTGCTAGGGAAGCTGAAGTAAGAATACATAATGGCAGCAGGGAGTCAATGTTTTGTCAGTTAGGTTCATGCTATTATTGCAGTGAGAACTAAATATTAAAAACCAGCTACATCTTATTTACAAAACAGTTGCTCCCTGCTGAAATTTTAAGATGTAAGCTTAATTTCGCAGAAAAAGTAATTTTCTGTTCACATTTCACACTGCAATAGCACAATATTTTGCAATGGATAAAGCAGCATTCACTGTAGGAAAAATTCTATAATTACTCTATTAGTTGCACGACAATGAACCAGGGGAAATTGTAAGAAACAACAAATTTGTTGCAAAATTTATACTTAGAAGTCCAACTGCTTAATTTAAATGTGTTTAAATTGAAAATTATTATTACTATTACAATTATAATTAATATGAAAACTGCATATTCACTGAGGTTTTCAGATTTAGGTGATTCTTCTACTTCTTTCCATATATTATGGGGTCAAAAAAGCTGGCAATATTCTGATGCCTTTGAAAATAATACTTTCTCCTCCATTCCATCCCTCATCTCTGGGAATTACATATTTAAGAATTATCATTAAAATACATATTCACCACACAATCTAAAATCTTCACAAAGCTCAATTACATCAACAAAAATAATTCCCAATGCTAAAATGAAAATAACATGATCGCAACTCTGACAAAAGTGGACAATTTACACAGATTCTACTTCTTGTCCCTTCACCACAGTTATAAAAATTCTTCACAATCATTCCACCTTTTGCCCTTTAGCAATGATCAGACCATATTTTGCCTGTTACCTCTCCCAGTTACTATCCTTATATTGAATTCCTCACATCCCATTTTGGGTGCCATAAATGGACTGTGGTGGGTTGACCTTGACTGGATGCCAGGTCCCCACCAAGATGCTCTATCACTGCCTCTCCTCCACTGGAGGGGGTCAGGGGTGGGGTGGGGTGGAGGAAATGCAATTAAAGGCTCCTGGGTTGAGATAAGGACAGGGAGATCCTTGTCCTTATCACTCACCCATTACTGTCACAGGTAAAACAAACTCAACTTGGGGAAATTAATTTATCAAGGAAAGGTCAGACTAGGATAATAAGAAAACCCCCAACAAATCTCAAACCACCTTACCTCCACCCTTCTTTCTTCCAAGGCTCAACTTCAGTCCCAATTTTCTCTACCTTGTCTCCCCTGCCAGTGGTGCAGGGGGTGTGGGGAGCAGGGGTTGCAGTCAGTTCATTGTCCATTGCCTTTGTACTCCCTTCTTCTTGCACTTGTCACCTGTTCCAGCATAGGATCCCATCCACACGAGACAGTCCTCCATGAACTGCTCCAGCAGAGGTCCTTCCACAAGGTGCAGTCCTTCAGGAGCAGACTGCTCCAGTGTGGTTTCCCCACGGGGTCACAGGTCCTGCCAGCAAACCTGCTCCAGCCTGGGCTCCTATCTACAGATCCTGCTGAGAGCCTGCTTCAGTGCAGATTTCCTGCTGGGTCCCAGCCTCCTTTGGGCCCATCCACTTGCTCTATGGTAGGGACCTCCATGGGCTGCAGGAGAACAGCCTGCTTCACCATGGTCTTCGTGACAGGCTGCAGCTCCTGGAGCACCTCCACCCCTCCTTCTTCACTGACCTTGCTGACTGCAGAGTTGTGGCTCTTACATTCTCACTTATCTCTTCCAGCTGCTGTTGCACAGGAGTTTTCCCCCATCCTTAAATAAGTTCTTACAGAGGCACTACCACTGTCACTGATTGGTTTCAGCTTTGGCCAGCAGCGGGTCCATCTTGGAACAAACTGACAGACTCTATCAGACATGGGGGAAGCTTCTGGGATCTTCTCACACAAGCCATTCCTGTAGCCCCCCGCTACCAAAACCCTGCTACACAAACCCAATACATTTTAAAATGCACACTACAAATTTCCCTGCAATATTGTCTCTTTTCTACTTGTTAGATCCTTTGTGTTTTTTACTCCTGCTAAATCTATACTTGTTGATCTTGGTAATACATGTGGATCATAAAATCATTGAATAGTTTGGGTTTGAAGGGACCTTTAAAGGCCATTTAGTACCACTCCCCTGCAATGAGCAGGGACATCTTCAACTCTATCAGGTTGTTCAGAGCCCCGTCCAGCTTGACCTTGAATGTTTCCAGGGATGGGGCATCTATCATCTCTCTGGGCCAGCTGTTCCAGTGTTTCACCACCCTCATCATAAAAAGTTTCTTCCTTATGTCCAACCAAAATCTATTTTCTTTCACTATAAAACCATTACCCCTTGGCCTATCACAACAGGCCCTATGAAAAAGTTTCTCCCTATCTTTCATATAAACTCTCTTTAAGTACTGAAAGGCTGAAATAAGGTCTCCCCAGAGCCCTCTTTTCTCCAGGCTGAAGCCAACTCTTTCAAATAACCCCAACAGTCTCTCAGATGTTTGTATTGGATGTAGGCCAATGCACTAACAAGAAAAAGCAAAATAAAGAGCTTTAGAACAAGCCAGAAAAGGCATTTAAAGATGGGAAGAAAAACTTTCACATATAAAAAAAAGGAATCTGCAAAATATATAATGTAGGATATCATTACAGTTGTTGGGTGGGTTTTGTTTTGTTTTCTCTCTCTCTCTCTCAATGAATATAGCAGGGACTGCATCTCTGCAGTTCAGGCTTCTATGGGCATCTTTAAGGTACACTGTTAAAGTTCCTTCTGAGGATGTCAGGAACATGAAGTATGTGCAGTATAATTCCTGTGGCACCTGGCCACAAGTCTCATGTCCAATTATACTGCTAAAAAGCTAATGGTGGCATTTGTCTATCAGAATTTATACATTTAAAACATAGGCCTCTAAATTATCATTTTCTTGTCTTTACAAGTTATTAGATTCTACCTGCATGCTGTGGTCTAACAAACTCCATGAATACTTAGCCTTGACATCATCTCACTAAGTCAAAGAGAATAAATCAAGAACTCTGCAGAATGCTGTTCCTTGATGTCAGTTCAACAAAACACAGAGCTCCATGCTCAATTTACATTTGGTTAACTAGAAACAGGACAGTAATAACATGCTGCTGTAATTTCAATACTTTCAATACTTTAAGCAGACCAGTTACTTGCATTATCTTCTTGTCCCACCATCTCAAAACACATCTGACACTTCAATTATTTTTTTTTTTTCCCAAATTAAAAATGCTGGAGTTTAACTGTCTAAACTTCAGTAAGGGGTGATGGGTCAACATCTGGCAGCTGGCCAACAAGCTACCTTATGAATTTGTGCTCCCAACGTTCCTGATAAGACATTTGACTAAATTCAGAAATTTTATATGTTGCTGTGCATCAGTGTTACAGCAACAACTGCTGTCTGTTGTAGATCTAACAATGTCAAGTTTTTTTCTGCATTTATTTAAAGAAAAGGTAATGGCAAAGAAGCAACAGAAAATAATACAGTCTAGACTGAGGCCTCTATTATAAATGTTCCAAAGACTTGAAGAAACACTCAAGCACAATTCTGTTCAATTAAAACAATATTTAAAAATCAATTAAAAAGAATATACACCATATTAACATTGACTATAAAATGAATACTTGTTTTTAATTGTATATGCAACAGAGCATATTCTCTTAAAGGAAGAAAACTTCAAGCAATTGTCAAATGAATTTTGGTTGTACATTTAGGACATCCTGACACTATGATGTTAAACGGTGGCCAGAAGAACAGAGACAGTTTTGTTTCTCTTGTTAGGGGACAAAAAATACAACCATAAACTATCAGCTAGGTGTTTTGGTTTAACCCCAGCCAGAACTAAGTACTTGTTCACTCCCGCCACAGGGGGATGGGGGAAAGAATCAGAAGGGTAGAAGTGAGAAAACTTATGTGATGAGATAAAGACAGTTAACTTGGTAAAGCAAAAGCTGCGCATGCAAGCAAAGAAAAACAAGGTATTAATTCACCATTGGCAGGCAGGTGTTCAGCCATTTCCAGGAAAGCAGGGCTCCATCACGCATAACATTTACTTTGAAAGACAAAAAAACATAACTCTGGATGTTCCCCGCTTCCTCTTCCCCCAGCTGTACATGTTGAGCATGACGTCATGTGGTATGGAATATCCCTTTGGTCAGTCAGGGTCACCTGTCCCAGCTGTGCCTCCTCCCAACTTCTTGTGCACCCCCAGCCTGCTCGCTGGTGGGGTGGGGTAAGAATCAGTAAAGGCCTTGGCTCTGATGCAAGCACTGCTCAGCAATAATGAAAACACCCCTATTCTATCAACACTATTTTCAGCACAAATCCAAAACATAGCTCCATGCTAGCTACTATAAAGAAAATTAACACTATCCCAACCAAAACTATCACACTTAAGTAACATCAAAATTGAACTCGGCAGGAGATAGTACATGTAAATTCAATCTGCGTTTACAGATTATTTTTTATGATGAATATATTAAAGGAGGTGGTTTTTTTTTTATTTAAAAGTTTAAAGTTAATCATTCATCATTGCTATAAATATACATACAAATACACCATTATGCTTTTATACCAGTTTTGGGATTCTAAGAGTCCAAAATTTCTAAACAAATTACTCATGGGATCTGGATGCAAAAATTGCATAAAATATATTTTTTTTTCTGATCTGAACAGCAGGACTCATTCTAGGCTGTATTCAGAAATAATGGGATTTAATAGAAAATTCTTATTCCTATAATCCAGTTTTCAAATTGTCATGTTTCAGATATGCATATAAACCACTGAACTCCAAGCAGCAGAGATTGTTTGAAGATCTGTGTTTATACTAAAGAAGTGCCATACACAGGGCCCTAATATTGGTGAGACTCTAAGAGCTGCAGAGACTATTCAGTGTATCACATTCCAACAGAAGTTAATTTCATCCACAGTTTAAATTTTCATTCACTTTAGAAAAAAGCTCTTAACTTAAAACCTACACCTGCACCCAAGGATTTCAGGTAGATTCCTAAGGCACTAACACTAAATATACTCTCTCTCCTCGAAGGCCTACAAGGAATAGCAAAAATGGAAATGCATACCCGTGTGTGCATACAACAGAACTGACCACCTCAACAGTCCAGTACTTCAGTAAAAGCACAGTGATAGTAGAATGAATTGTATGAGTCTGCAGATGCTGCAGATGAACACAAGGCAACCAGATGGCATCTAGAAGAGTTGGTAATAGCTTACTCAAACTTCATGGTGAAGGCTATGGTGAAGACCATAGTGAGACAGGCTGTGCCCCTGCAGCCTGTGGAGGTTAACAGAGCAGATATCCACCTGCAGCCTGTGGAGGACTCCATGCTGGAACAGGTGAATGCCTGAAGGAGTCTTGGACCCTGTTGGATGCCCATGCTGAAGCAGGCTGCTGGCAGGACCTATGGACCCGTGGAGAGAGAGGAGCCCAGACAGGAGTAGATTTGCTGGCAGGACTCAAGATGCTGTGGAAGACCCACACTGGAGCAGTCTGTTCCTTAAGGACAGCAACCCATGGAAGGGACCCACACTGGAGCAGTTCATGCAGAACATGTCTCCCATGGGAAGGGCCTCACGCTGCAGCAGGGGAAGAGTGTAAGGAGTCTTCCCTCTGAGGATAACATGTGGTGAACTGACCTCAGCCCCCATTCCCCATCCCCCCGTGCTGCTTGGGGGGGGGGGGGGGGGGGGAAGTAGAGAAAATCAGGAGTGAAAGTGTGATTGAAGCCTGGGAAGAAAGAAGGGGTGGGGGGAGGGTGTTTTAAGATGTGATTTATTTCTCATTGCCCTACTTTGATTTAATTGGTAATTAATTAAACTAATTTTCCCAAGCTGCATCTATTTTGCCCATGATGGTAAATGGTGAGTGACCTCTCCCTCCCTGTCCTCATCTCAACCCATGAGCCTCTCATTGTATTTTCTCTCCCCTGTCCAGCAGAGGAGGGGGACTGATAGAGTGGTTTTGGTGGGCAATAGCACCCAGTCAGGGTCAGTTTATCACAATTTGGAATTTTGATTTCTGGGTTTCCTTTTTGGACTTTAATCCAAGATAAATTGATTTTGCTGATGAATGAACCAGAGTTCTTCTCCAGCACAAACTGACTGAGATGAGTTTGAAAAGGGACTGAACATCAACTTTTGACTTAAGTGTCCCATACATCAACAGATGGCTTGACCGGCTACCTTCCTTTCCCCTGGCGTGGAAATACTTCTGAATGTTTCACAATCGGCACAGTCTGCTTCTGTATGTTGGTTTTCTCAGCCTTCTTGAAAGAGGACACATCTGGATCATGATTAGAAGAAATATGATGTGGATAATAAACCTGCAAGTGCTTCTCCATACAAATCTCCATATAAAGTGTAGTAGATGTATTGGGCCAGGTGGCTTGCCTTGGGGTTTTCCCTGGAACAAAGGATTTATCTTTCCAGCTGAAATAAAAATTTGAACTTTTACAATTTCAACACTATGTAAGATTAATATTAACACCAAGAATAAACATTCTATGGTTTTCTTTGTATGATCTCACCAGGGTAAAGTTTATATTTATTTCAAGTCTCTTGTGACCATTTTTTGTTCTTATATTAACACTCATTTAGCCCACATACTTCTGACACATTGCCTTTCTCCCTCACAAACATGCCTTTCAAATACACCTGAAAACATATAATTTGTTGCCTCTAGGATGAGAAAACAGAAAAATATGATAGGTTTACAAAACAACTCCTAGTATGACATTCTGTTTTACTAGGCAACAATAGTCGTCAACCTGAACATTCTAAATTTATTATTTTATTTTACAAAATGCACATTTATAATATGTTATATATAAGTGGAAAGATAGCTTCCATCAGTATGAGATTCAATAAATCATAAGCTATTTTAGACGATTGCAGCAGTTCAGGAACCAGCATATGACAAGTTGAAATACTTTAAAAATGTGATTTTCTTTAAGATATAGAAAACATTTTAGCAACTGTACTTTAAAAGCTCCAGTATCTTGATTTTACTTTCCATTGACCTTAGCAACACAGGGCTTTAGAGACACAGAAAAGACTATTTGAGAGACACAGATGTATAATGGGGGGTGGGAGGGTGGGGGGAGAATCTGCAAGGTTCTCACCTTTTAAATCTCTATTAGACTTCTATTTCACAGTTCAAATTTACAAGCTCTGTATTGTGGAAGATAGCAATAACTGACATATTCAAACCTCTTGACCTGATGAAAAATCCCACTGGTACTACAACAGAACATAAAAGGAATAGCCCTCCCCAACATGGTGAGTGCTACCCCTGCCCTTGTTGTAAACACAGAGTAAGATGGATGCAAAAAGTGGTCAGAAAAGAGGGTTTATAAACCCTTCTAGTTTTGGGGGGGATACTGAATGGCATCAAGCCAAAATCTGGTAATATGTTAGTGTTAAACAGTGTACTTAACTGTGTGCCAGTATGCAAGCCTAGATTTTGGTCCTGTTTAATTTTCTAGGATAGTTACAGATTGAAGAAGGTTGAATGAGTTGACATTCAGGACAAAGAAGAAAAAGACAGTCATAGAATGGCACAACTTGTTTCCTGGAAAGGAAGGTAAAAGATGTTCCTCAAAAGCAAAACTGTGCAGGGTCAGTTAGGGTCTTTGCTGTGGGTGGGTCAAGTTGATGTTGGGAAATTCAAAGAAAAAAAAAAGTACATAGGTATTCGTCGGAGGTGAAAGACACAAACAGTAAGGCAGACAAAACTGAGATTTGTAGAAAGGGGTAGAGAGACTTGTCTCCAAAGAGTTGTCTTTTCCTGTGAGGCAGCTCCTAGATGGATCAAGCAAATTGTTACCAGCTATGGTAGGGGTTATCTACATGCACAGATATTATGTGTCAGGGCAATATACTGGACACATATTATATCTGATTATAATAATGATTGTTTTATATGTTTACTAAGATGAAGTTCTGACCTGCCGTTAAAGTTGTGCTGTGCTGTCCTTGTTTTTTTTTTCCCAATTTTATGAACTAATTACTCTTTTTTCCAATTAACCATTGTTTGTGTTCAGCATAGCTTCCAAATTTGCCCAAGTTCTTTTTGATCCAGAAATTTAATTGAAGAAAAAGATCTAATGAACACTAATTAGTTTGGAGGGCAATCTGAAAGAAACTTCAGTGAGACAAATCACTTTCACTGCACAGTGATTAATTATTTTCATGTTGAGACCCATTTAAGAGCCCATAATGAGACACACACAATAAACCTGTTCAGATATTTATGTCATACATTTTTGATATATGGACCAACACAGTGTGAGGGCAGCAAAAGATGTGTTCGTCAGAATACCAGATGGTCAATGAAGGAGGAGAGTTTTACATTACATTACATTACATTAGGCAAGGACTTGTTTACAAACCAGTTAAATGCGAGAGAGAGCTTCTAGTATAACGATGAGAAGTTTTCGTATGTACAGAACAACTTGAATGTAATGAAAAGCCTAACATGACAGTCCCCAAAACAGGGAGAAAACAGCATGAGTTCTGGGTGTAAGGATATCTGGCATATTCTCTCCTCCCCATCACGCAAGAGGACTTGACTAATGTAATCCTGGAAGAGCAGAGAAAGCATGAGAAATGTCTGAAACCTATATGATCAACTAGAGGGAAATAATAACATGGCTCTGTGAGGGAAAGAAACTTTCCTGATATAATGTTCTTCTATAAGGTGACATGATTTCTTCCCTTTCTTCAACCATATAACTCAAGTTTGTAACTGTTGACTGCTTCGGATATGATGAATTAATTCACACTTTAATTTAACCTGGCTTCAGTGAAATGTGGTATGCCTCATTCCTAAAGAACTTTCAGCCTTAGACAATTGTTATTTTTCACTGTTCCTTTTTTTCTTAATTGATATCATTAATAGTTAAGAAGAACAGAAAATCACTAAACTCAGAAAACAATCTGCAGTGAACCTCCTCTACAAAATCCCCAAAATTTAATTGGGGGTACTGGAATACAGTATTGTGTTACATGATTCAGATGGGCAAAACAAGGCTTTGAGTAGCACACAAAGAATATTTTTCTTATGATAATTCTTTTTAAATGCTAGGGAAGGAAATAAAAACATTTACAAAACTTTTTCTGACAAACTGTATCTCTTCTCTAGCTTTTTACAAATAGGAAAGTAAATATTTTCCCTTAGCTTGGTCCAACATTTTCCTACTGTGGTGAAACAGTTTTCGAAGCAGTTTCTGCTGCATGTTCTTTTCTGTAATTATGTTTATACACTTCATTTTCCTTTTCAGAATTTTGCTTTTCTGCTCATAAGAATCTTATATGCCTTCATTGGAAATGGAAGTTGGCAAACAGCTTCCTACAAAGTCATGTGTAGCTAAAAGAGAGAAAATGAAAGTTTAACACTAGTATCTTTTTGCTGTAAAATGTTTGTCCTAGAGTTTAAAAACTTTATGATAGCACAGTTTTTGATATCAGAATTGGCCAACTGTGAGTGTTCAGAATCCAATTTCTGATTCATTGTTATCAAAGAAAGCCCTTGAAATTTAAAAAGAAACTAAAAAAACATTGAGAAACCCCATATAATGTCATAAAATTGTCTTATGTAAAATATGCAACTGTTTTAAACTTCACACACACACCAAGTATTAGCTGTCTTTGGAAATTAGTACTTAAATTTCTTGTCATTGTCTTAAATCTTAAAGCATAATTTCAGTAGATATTGGTGTTCCTTATTTCACTTGTTTTAGAAGTATTTCTGTGATATTTGTCGGTTACTCAACATGAGAAAGTTATAGCTTTTATCAAAGTGTGATTTTATGTTTTTTTCTTTCAAATGTATATATGCAATTTATGAATAGACACCTGGAGTGGGAGCACAGCTCCAAGACAACACTGTGAAGACCTAAGTAGGGCTAAAATTTCTGCGCTAAAGAAAAAGTGTCTTTCACCTCATAGAATTTATTATAAATTTCTTTGTGATGAGAAATATAACAGAGACAAAACAATTAGATTGGTATTTGGCCTACATGCAAGCAGATTTCATTTTTCTCTTGAACATGAACTAGGGAAACACAGAAATGCAGGATGACAAGTAAAGAAGCTTACTTATACCGCAGACAAGTCCATTTCTTCTTTTGTTCAGAATTAATTTTCTCCTCTCTCTTGAACACTCAAAAGCTTTCAAGGAGTGATAAAGAAATGTATTTTTTGCCTGAATTTACTTTTAAGCAGAAATATCTCTGTAACAGTGCAACCAGAAATTTTAATTCCTCACAGGAAGCATGCCCACAAATTTAATTGAAACAAATTTAGTTTCAGTTTAGCTTCTAAACTTGCAGGGTCTCAGTCCTGCCACACAGAGTTTCTAAGGCACTGAGAAGCATATACAGAAAAGCACAAATGTAACGGCAGAAGATTAGTAACAACTAATTAACTTATATACTGTGATTTCCATTCACTAGTTATAGCATATCCTGTCAACTCGGAGGCTCATCATGCACTTTTTAATCTTATAATACACTTGTGAAGCACTGCTTTTTTGCAGCATGAGAGAATAATTTAACAACTAATTCTGAGGAGTACTGTTCTGGGAGGAAGAAAAGTGCAAATTCATTTCAGGGGAACACTGTGACTTTATCCCTTGGCTTACTTTTGCCTGACTTTAAGCAGAGATTCTACTTGTAGAAGCAAAACCTTTCTCTTCGGCACTCATATGCCTCAAGCCAACCCCACAGCCATTTGGACTTCCTTTGGACTCATGCACTGCAGTGTTATCCTACAGATACAGATACTTGGATGGCAATAAAGGCCATCTTGGACCACCCAAGCAGTCAAAAGTCTGCTTTTTGTCTGAGGAACATGCTTTCAAAACTTACACCAAGTTATATTTTACTCATATGTAATTCCGTCTATTGTTGCAGCAGTCTTAAAAGAGATGTAGCAGAAAAAACATTTCCCGTTATAGTTCTTACAAGTAAATTAGATATGGTCATGAGAGGCTGCGAGAGTGCTGACTTAACAGGAAAATTCAGTGCTTTGTCAGACTATTCTGATTTTCTTATAGACCTGTGCTTTAAGTCAATTAGAATCTTGTTAGCATTTAATGAGAATTAAATGACAAGATCCTTTTTTTTTTTTTTTTTTTTAATCATTGCTCTGTTTTACAAGCTAAGAGAAATACTCCCAGCAGCTTTAATTCCACTCAGCAAACTGGTCTAGGAGAGAGAGAGACAGAAAGGGTTGAAAGACTGGATTATTCTTCACCATGGTTTATTGGCATGACATGATCATACATATTTGCAATAGATTTGTTCTGGCATAAATTGATGGAGGTCAAATTCAAAACTTTTGCAAATGGCTTTGTTTTGGGATAACAAGCCCATTTTGGCAAATTTGCCCATGTCCATATATTTGGTTGTTTTCAGTTGTGTTTGTTTCTTTATGAAGCGTTCTGAGTTGCTGTCCCAATGTGTAAATTAGAAACCTTTTAACTTCCAACTCCTCCGATCTCTGATAGTCCTGGGAGGCTTTCCAAGTCTTATTAAAGCAAATTCCATTTCAGTCTGATGGTGCAATACATTTTTTTTTCATTCTTCTGCTCTTCCTCTTTGCCATCTTTCTAATAAGCAATCTAAAAACATCCTTTATGCAATAGTCTAGAGGTAAACGGTTCTTACAGAAACATGTCCCTATGTAAAATAGGCATAATGATATTCATCTCCTTTTTAAACCACTTGAGATCTTCAGATAGGAAATACTAGGTAAGTAAGTATTATCACAATAAGCATGTCTTTCATATAAAACAATAATCATAACACAAATCAGATTCATTGTCAAGAGAAGTAAACAATAATAGCCTCACAAATACATTATCTTGTTGAACAACACCCAAAGATACAGATGACAATTATTTGAAAAGCAATAAGAAGAAATTCTTAAAGAAAAATATGCTGAAAGTTTATCTAGAAAATACCAAAACATATTCTTCGTAGATTGCTTTCAAAACATTGACTTTTCTTTCTAATGAAAGGAAGAAAGAATGTTAAGAAGGACTGCAATTGTTTGTTCACTACTGTGTCTAAATGGGCAATAAAGAAAACAACCAATTAATTGAATTGTCAATGTTTATTTTTCAGTTATTCATTACTCTGAGGTGGGGCTAAAATATATACATAGGTCAAGAAATATTTGTAATGACTGCATCAAAATTATAGTTTTAAAAGTTATCCTTTTTAAGTCATTCTAACTTGTGCAACATAGTGTGGAGTCCTGTGGATAAGTATAATAAATTTAATGAGTCTTATTTTTTCAAACTATTCAGCTCATTACTAGTCTTAAAAATAAAAATAATATGGCCCTTATGTTGACCCTGACATACAATCTCTGTGAATAAAGATCCATCAAACAGTTTAGCCAATAATACTCCATTACTTAATTATTCTCCCACAAAATTTACTAACTGCTATACAATATTTATTCTGAAAGATTTTCAATGATGTTTTCCAGGATGTTTTATATTATAATAAAATAAAATAAGCTAAAATACATCAGGCAATGAGAGAATCAGAAAAATCTTGCTGAGAGCACTTAATTTGGAAGGATGTCTCCTCATGAAAGGTAATATTCAATGGAGTCTCTATAATGTGCTACAGAATTCACCTAATACTATCTGTAGATTACTGTAAATCAGCAAATTTGAGTCAAGTTAGGTGGATTGCATTATTTTTTATATGAAAGCAGAAAAACAACATCTATTTAAAAATAATTTAATCAATGCATTTCAATTTTTCCATTGGCAAAAGAACTGTGAGTCACAAAGGAAAACATTTGATCATGGGTCAATTAGAATTTGTATTTTGGCAACAACTCTGAAAAAACCTTGCCAAACAAGTGAGTGGATGAGTGAATCCAAGCCTCTCTCTGTAGGACTTGAGATCTTTCATGCACAAATCCTCTGTCATCAATGCTCAAGTATAACTCAGTTATAAAGAAACAGCAGACATTTTTGGAGTTTGGATAAGAAGCAGTTTTTACAGAAAGTGTTCCTTCTGACATCTACAGTGCAGAAAAAATACTATGAAGATTATTTAATTACAATCATAGAATAGCTGTATTTGTTTAATATCAAACTTTAAAAATAATTTAAAAGTTTACATGTCTGATCCAGTGCAAAATTTCTCTGCTTTATTATATACTTTCCCCCGAATTTACTTGTGCACATAATAGCATGTTGTTCAACCAAACAATTATTTTGTAGTTTTAAATGGAATATATAAAAAAATAAAAATCAGAGACATCAACTGTTAATTATGACTACTCTGATGTACTTAAGAGACAACTAAGGGGGTTTTGTAATCAGATTAAGATATGCCTGGAAAGGTTTGACCTTAAGATTCCCAGTCTTGAACCTACAAGCAAAGTCACGCAAGAGAAGCATTACCTAATGTGAAAGAGACAGAGATAGGGAGCACTTAAGCAAATTTGACATACACAATCCTGGGACCAGACAGGATGCATCCAAGAGTGACGGGGGAGCCGGGCAATGTTATTGCAATACAGTTCTCTTTATCATCTTTGAAGGATTACGGATATTTGGGGACTTTTCTGATGTCTGGAAAAAGCCAAAAATTAAACCCATCTTCAAGGGACAAGAAGAGATTTGGAGACCTATAGACTGGTCAGTCTTATCTTATTCTCTGGGAAGGTTACAATGCAAATTCTAACAAGCCTTTTTGAGCCCTAGAACAGGATTTGGAACAGCCATCATGGATTTACCAAGAATAAACTTGGCCTGACTACCTGGACAGCCCTCTGTGATAAGACAACTGCCTCTGTGGATCAGGGAAAGCAGAAAATGTTTACCTTGACTTCACTAAGACTTTTGATGTGTTATATTGTAGCATCCTTACAGAGAAATTAGTGAAATATGAACTGCTGGAGCAGACTACAAGTTGGACAGAAAATTAACTGCTCAACTCATGTTCAAAGGGTGTTGATGGGCTACAAAGTCCAGCTGGAATCTGGTTAATAGTGATGTCTTTCAACAATTAATACTGTTCCAGCCAATACTATTTTATGTCTTTATTAATGACCTAGATGTAAAGATAAAGTGCACTTCTGGGAAGCCTACAGAAAATATCAGTCTGGAGGGGATGGCAGGGGCTCAGTGATACAACAGCTATTAAGTGGAATTGGGATTTAGGTTAACAGACAACTCATGTTCCCCAAATTCAAATGTGAAGTTTGGCATCTGGAACAGACTAGCCCCTGTTCAGCAGCGTGGCTGGAGACCAACACAATAGAAAGCATCTGTGCAAAGAGTAGATCTTGTCTTGGTAGACAAGAAGCTGAACATGAATCAATAGCATACTTTTATAAGAAAGAAGACCAGATGCATATTGGGATCTATTAACAAGAGTATAGCCAGTAGGTTGAGAAATGTGATTTTTATTTTATTTTTGGTCTGTATTCAGAATCTGTAAGATTGCATCCAGATTACTGTCTCCATCTTTGGACTCCTTAGTACAGACTGGAAGTTGAGGGGAGCACATGGCATATGAGGAAAGGCTCCAAAAATGGGATTAATTTCTTTATGTTCTACTTTTTTTCATTCCACTTTTCACCTCCTTCCCTTGCCTCTAATTCCTCAGTCCAAAGGGTGGGGGAGGAGGTACAAAATTAAACCCATATTTTTCAGTAAAAAATGATTGCTCTTGATTAAGCATTATACAATTTTTTTCACTCTGAAAAGGGGTCAGATAGTAACAGAGGTTGTCCAGAGAGGCTGTAAAATCTCCATCCTTGGAGATAATCAGAATGACTAGAGAAGGACCTGAGAAATCTGCTTCAAGCACAGTTGGCATAGATTACTTCCAGAGGTTCTTTTCCAGCCTGTTTGGAAACCTGTATGGATCTGTGGTTCTTGTTAGTTCACTGGAATGATACATAGGACATTACACTATTGTTTTATCTAACAACAGAGGTGCTTCTATAACCTTCAGTTGGTGGAGGTATTATACTCAATATGTTGTTATGGGAAGAAGGAAACAAACTATATATACATATTTGTGTGTATTTGCAGGTAAGAAACTAGATAAGATCTCACCAATCTAACCAAAATGCAATAATTATTTGTCCAGTTATAGCAGTTACTTGTCCAAATTCTACAGAAGAGGCTCATTAATAACACCCTTAAAATGACCACATAGAAACATAATCTCTACCAATTTTCTCCGATGGTCTGCCCAACCTTCTAAAGCCCCTCTAGGTCCCAAGGTTTACAGGGCCAGTCTTCCTCAGGCAGGGAGCTGGGAGCTCTCACAGTAACTCACCAGCATCCTGAGGTTTGCACCAGGAGCAGTGTGCATTCATGGTGGGTGTCCCTTCCTTCTCAGTCACTTGGATTTCTTTTTATACACTCTCCCATCCCCACTGGCTTTCTTCTTCTTGGTCCCAGGGAAGAAATGAAGGCTGCCTCACAACCTCCCACTGCCCTGGGGGGCTGTTTGTCCGACAGGCACTGCTGGGGGCTGTCAGCCCCTTCCCCAGCGGCACTCACAGAGCTGGGGCTCAGACAGGCTGGGCAATGGGGCTTGGCCACAAGGCACCTAGAAAAACTTGATCAGCCCTTGCTCCAGTCAAGGGCAGCCCAGCCACCCCCTGAGACCTGCTGCAGCCTGCCAAGAGCAATGGCAAAAACCTATTTTTACTGGTCTACGGGAGCCTGAAATAGTTTGTTGCATGGAAGAAATCAAGCAGTAGTCTAGTGAGTTATGTTTTCAAAAATTGGCTTAGAAAACTTCTCCATGTGCACCTGTATAGATAGGTTTGTCTCCTGAGGCTGAACACTCCAGATTTCTTAATGGTTCCAGATGTATAAGTTCATGTATAGCTCTTTCTTATACTAGAAACACTACTCAAAGTCTGTCTCAACTACATCTCAGTATCCATTTCTGTCATGTCTGAAGAAATTTGACATTCAGACCTATGCTTTTCTTTTACTTGGCAGAAAGTGACTGAGAAGGTTAAAACACATTTGGAGAGACACACAGGATGATCACAAAACATTATTTCCTAAAACCATAATGAAGATCTGAAATGGTGATTTCATTCTTAAATTTTCAGTTTACATCTTATTTTGGGAACAGTGTGGGATATAATCTCATTGAAAATCAAGCTTACCATCTTTAAAGAAATACCATTTATCAATATGTACTTATTCAGATGATACAGCCATAAGTAATGAAGGGGTTTTGACTTTTTATACCTGACATTTGATATTTGTCCTATATAATTCAAAAACTACTTTAGGAAAACAAGATCGCATCAAAAGACTTTGAAGCAGCTATAAGATCTCTCAGTTGTTATGTTACTTTTTTTTTTCTTCCTTGCTGTACATCTACCACAGTTTTCAAGCACTTGTACTCTTTTATTTTTTTTATTTTTTTTATTTTTTTTATTTTTTTTTTTTGGTGAAACTTCTGCACCATAGCATCAGACATGGCTGATAACAAGCATGAAAAAAAATCAAATGTGAAATAAATTCATTACAGTAACTACAGATATGCAGAGAAATAGACCTTAAAAAGTGTAAAGTCCCAAAAGAGATCTGACAGGCTAAATGAAAACCCTTCTGCAACATAAGGCCTTAAAATAGTCAAAATCTGAACTTCCAGTTCAGAACAGTCTTGACTGAAGACAAGAAGACTTTTTTCTGCTAAGGATCATTTCCTTATTTTGACTTATCACTTTATTTACCCAGAAATTCAGTTCAAAATCTTATGTGCAATAGAATAATAGAAAATTCAATGATCAATGCTGGAAAAATCAACGTGAAAATGGAGACATTAAAGTCCACACTGAAATCTCGTTCAGCATGGGTCAGAATATACCCAGCTATATCCCATGTGTTCAAATACCATGCAGGACAAATATCCCTGTATACCCAATGCAACAAGATGAATGCATTATTGAATGGCAAGACTGGACTGCCGCAAGCCAGATGAGTGAGGGTTGCTGCCGTAGTGGCAGGAGCCACGCTTTCACTACCAGCACCCAAGCAAGGGTTAGGGTCAGAAAGCAGGGTCCATCCTGAAGTCACACAGTGACCATCACACAAATGCAAAGTGACAAAGCAGGTCCAACTGGAAAGGCCAGTGAGCAAGCTACATCTGTCTGTGAGGCTGAAGCTGAAATAGAGCTCCTGTGTTCCTGGGAGAGGGACATAAAGGTGGTCCCAGATGAGGACACAACACAATACAGGACTGCTTGGTGCCCTCACAGCTCTGATATTGCCTGATGTATACATTTGTGTCACATATTTGAAGTAAACCTTAAAGAAGCATATATAATTATCTCTGTGTGTGCATATATATATAGTTGCAAATGATTCTTACATATGATTCTTGTACATTCTGTATCCTATTCAATATATGTTATGTGTATATGCCCCTTTGTTAGATTTGAAGAAAGTTTGGATTTTTCTGCCTATACCTTATGGTAGAGATATCAGTTTAGAAAAATATTATATACAGCAAAGAATCACTCACTGAGGAAGAGAGAGAGATCATTTTGGAAAATACATCGAATTATAGGTACAGTCAAGGTACTTTATATCTCTTGAACTTTATAAATATACAATTACGTGGCAGCTATCTTACCCTAAGTGGTGGAGGAATTTTTGGTGTTACATATATTGCACATGTAATATACCCACTGTATCAAGTTTTACAAGTTATTTTCTATAGCTTAAAGGTTCCTTCACATGCTAGTTGCTCTTTATTAAAGAATTAGCATGTATTTCCATTACTAATAGTGGAAGTTTTTTTTAAAAAATCCCCTTTGCCAACATCTCTGTTGTCAATCAGAGTACTTACCCAGGGTTAGACTTCTACATTTTAACTATTGCAGTTCATTTGCAAAACACATGAGGAGCAGTTATGACACACATTAGGTGAACGTTAGGTTAATGTGAGAAACTATAGGCCAATGGGAGGTTGTTTTCCAGGAAAATAAATTGCTTTTCATGGATCTGATTTACAAAGTAAACCATGATGAAATTTAGAAAAAAAAAATGCTAATAAAGACCAATTATGTTAATTTGCATTAGTGTCATATATCAAGTTAGTGTTTATCAAACCAGGTCACAATCTAAGACAAACTATTTCAGATTTTTGCAGAAAGAGAAAAAACTGAAAACAAGGCATTTATAGTTGAATGGAACGTCGAGAAAGATACTCTAACTTTTGAAAATAAGTGATAGACTACTCCTTACAAGAACATGATAAGAGTTTAAAGCAGGAGTAGAAATATTTTCAAATACATTTACTTTAGATGTAATAGTTTTGTTTAACAGATGCTGAAAAATAAATTTAATCCTGGAAAATATTGGTTTCAGTTGTAATAATTGTGGTAAAATTTATGAAATTATATAATAACTACATAATACTGCACTGACAGAACATGTACATAACAAGATCACACTGTGATTATAGGAAGAATAAGGCACAAAGCTTCCTTCATTAGACTTTAGGAAGAACGTACTACATGTTGTGAACCATCTGCAGCTATTAGGGCAGTAAGAATAACTTTCTTATTCTCCTCCTTTTCCCAGAATTCGAAATCCTTCTAATGTGATTTATAAACAATAATTCTTTTTTTTAAAAAACCTTAGGAATTCAGCATTATTACATTTATGAAAAAAATATTTTAATACTTTTTGGTGTAGAGATTCACTCTTTTATTAAGTGGATTAATATGAAACATTCAGGCCTTAGACAACAGTGCTCAGTTACACATCTCTCACTTGCAAGGAATCTGCTTTTATATGAAGGTATTCAAGCCTATTCATATGAATTTTGCTCAAGCCTGAGATTTAATCAAAGCTCTTAATTGACTTACAGGAATTCATATTAAACTGTATGAAATATCTTCCTTCCCACCATTTTTCAATTAATTAATTTCAATTAAGTTTTTACTTTTCTCAAAAGAGAATTCAGGTTGAAATTGATAAGTGGTGATCATTAAAATGGGAGCATTTTAAGTATTTGGGGTTTGTAAGGGAAATCTTTGAATTATATACTAAATTACTATTTAGTGTTTATTTTTAATATATTTTTGCTGAAGATAAATCTGGGGCTTTATCAGCTGCATAGAAATACTACATCAAGGGACAAACTGGAAGAAGATGGCAAATAGCTAGCAAACTAATTCAAAACCAGGATTCCCTTTTTCTAGTTGAAGCTAGAGTAATAATGAAACAAAGAAATCTTCCTACTTTATAGAATGAATTGAAGAGCAGGTTTCAAATATATATTAAAAATGTGTATGGTGACAGAACTCAACACTAGAAGCTGTTTTTAGGTCAGTTCTCTTGCAACTAAAGCACATTCTTCATTGACTCAAAACCAAATGTTGTACAGAGTGCTGTACATGCACACATACTCTAGATATTATCTCAAGAACTAATGTCTCTCATACATTTTCCACTAAGGCTTTTATTCAAAAAGGTTGTAAAAATAGCTTTATCAAATCTTTCTAAAACATATATACAAATGCTGAGGTCTTTTTCTCCCTAATCCTACAAAATGAAGCTTTATTTTTTCACAGTTGTCATATAGCAAGGATATAATTAAGAAGATATTTTGTTGAAGAAAGGGTGGCTTGCATGTATCTACCAAGCTTAAGCTGAATATTTTGAGTAGTTTCTTCGTGTTATTAACTTTATGTCAAAGACATCTAGAACATTTTTTTTTCAACAATTTATGTTCAATAAAATAGTTACATTTTTTGTATGTCTTTAACCAAGGTTAAAGGTAGGAAATCAAGGTAGGAAATCTGTTATAGCAGAAAATAAATTATTTTTTCTTTGTGATATCAATTTGATTGTCATTTACTCTGTCTTTCTAGGGCTTTGTATAACTGTTTGGTTAGCATTAGCATTAATAAGTAACTTTTAACAAATAATTGATACTTAGATCACCACAATATCCTGCAACTGCCTATCATCTGTTTTATTAGGAATCAAATTTTCATTCTTGACTATACTGTACTGTTTAATAATTTAAGTCCCAGGTGTGTGTTAGGGAACACAGACGTTCAGGAAAAGGCATGCCTCCCACCTCGGCTTCTCCACCTCCAGCCACTGGGTGATACCCTACAGATGAAGGTCTCTATTGTAGCTGCCCATTTGCTCCAGAAGCGTTGATTTCCTGCAAGACTCCCCAACCCTAGGTCCTGTTCCTCCATCTTCATAAGCTGTGACTCCACCCATGCCCACCTGAAGAATGGCTCATCTCTTCATCTTTGTACTCACTACCATATTCTGACCTGACATTTTTCTTACAGCTAGAACCAGGAGGGCTAGTCCAACCTCTGGATGTAAAGTATAGTTGACAGATTGAAAAGCAAAGAGCCAGTCTTTCATGCTGCAGCATTATGTCCAGTTAGCTGGTTGGCATTATTTCTTATCATCTGTCTAGGCCTGAATGAAGGTACTTGCCAGTGGTAGAGACAGTTATTTTTATATAGGCTAAGTCAGACAAAACTATTGCTGCATACTGTGATAGAGTTGAGAACTTAAATGTAGGTCAATATTGATCCATAATAGACTGAGCCATATTGAAAAAGGAGAATTTACCAGTCTCTGAAGAGAGTGGGTTTTTTTATTATTTTCCTGAGGGTTTTTCCATTTTTTTTTTTTTTTCTTGGATACAAACCCATTTGGAAAAGCAAAAATTATGTGTCTTGTACTTTTTTTCACTATAGCAATAGGTAATAGCAGAGGTTCTTTAGCTAGCCTTAACATACCAGTTAAATCCAGTTTGTCCTAAGCAGCAGTAATATATGAGCTTTTCCAGTCGTTATAGAATCACTTTCGATCCGTAACCTCTTTGTCTGGAACCAGCACTGAAATTTGTGACAGATACTTTTTAAGATATCACTAAAATTACAGTATTGCTTTCTATGTAATATTTGCTCTTCATGATTAGTTTGTAATGTTTGCCTCTTAGCTTTTAATTACTAGTTTTGTGCAGATTAGAGGATTTCCTTGTAATATGATTCACCAATGTTTTAGGCTGGATCAGGATTGAAATATTTGCAAAATGTGCAAATACTTCTATGAAATCACTTTCTAAAGACAACTTCCTTTTCTATTAATAATTAGTAATCTTGGTATTTTGATAAGTAATCAATAGTAATCAATACACAAAGCAATCAAATAACAATTAGACTTATACTCTTCAAGTATATGATTAATTATTTAAAGCAGGTTGTTCATATTTGGGCAGTTTTCCTCAGCCGCCTTTGAGACAGAAGAAAGAGTATTCTGAGCACCAAGGAAGCTTCTTCCTTGATACCAGCTGTGCAGCTGTTGAGAGATTGTGCAAATCCAAAACTAAATAAATAAATGAATAAACTACATATGTGCCTGTATGTGTTTATACAAATTTTGGCATTTAACGGCATCTTGAACTCCAGAAGTAGGCAAAAACCTGTTTCATATTAGTACTATTGTACTACTACAAATAAAATATTGAATCTATATGATGCTGAGAGATTACACATCTGCTTTATAGATTATAATTTAGAAAGCAATAATTATGATTCAGTGTCCTTGCTGTGGGTTGACTTCTCTCTCTAAGTCTTTAATGGGTAATCCCAGAGGTTTTTAATTGACTAGATTAATATTATTAAACAAAACACCTGTGTGCAGTTATGTATCTGTTTCAAAGATGACAAATGAACCCATACAAAACATGCTTTGAATGGAATAATTTCAAAGAAAGAATAATCAAATAAAATAATCAAAGCATAATCACTCTTTGAACTAACTGGACCTAAATTAGATGAAAGCAGATGAAAACTGTTGTATCCAGGGGTCATTTAAATGCTTCTGAAACCCTGAATAAATCTTCAGATATTGCTTTCCTCAAATGAATAACTAGCCAGAGATGTTATGAAATTAAAAATCTACCTAAATTTTATAGAGCAAAGGTTGAAGAAAGGGTTCATTTCAAAGTCTGCTAGACCTCATCTGTGATGAAGATGCAAAACTGGGTAGTGAACATCTGCAGAAAAATGCTTCTGAATTGTAAGCCATTCTACAATATAAACTAACACTTTGTCAGTTTCTTGGCATTGCCCATCACAAATTCCCGTCCTTTATACTTTATATTCGTTCTTACAAAAATCTGATATTCTGATTTTTTAGCTGAAAGAAATACTTACTATTCCCTCCATGATAACCACTGGCATTTGAAAATTAGTTGAAATACAGTACATTCCTTGATAAACTGAGAGATGTAGACTGTGGCTATGGTGATAATTTTGTTAATTATATTTTGTAGAAACTACATGCTAACAAAAAAGCATGCATAGGCAAATAAAGCATTTTGAAAACTGCCATTGCCTATTAACTGGTAGATCTACATTTGTAATTCAAGCTGAAGAAACTAATTTTCATCTAGAGATTCTGGATTCAGACCCCATGTGACAGTGTCTCAACCAAATGTTTCATTCAGAGTTAAATACCCTTGTATTTGAAATGCAATCTTTAAATACACACCATTTCTTGGGAAAAGGCAGTTTGGGTGTTTTTTTCCACCCAACATTTTAGGATGTGATATTTTGCTATTGAAACACATAACCTTTGCTGCAGTTGGTAAACAATGCCATAGATTAAGTAATACCTCCTTGTTCTTCTAGTATTTCTAAATATCTAGTATGATTTATTGGAAATTAGAAAAAAAAATCCTGAAACCTATACAATTATTAAAAAGTAGATATAGGTGCTAATTCTTATTTTAAAACATAAATAGGTATACACGATAGTGGCAGGTGTTTAATACAACATGAAAGAAATTACCAAGTTAACTTTAGAAAGACTAGTAAGAGGTTCACAAACTGCTTCTCAGTGAAAACAAATAATTATAAATTTTAAGAAACATACTGTTGAATTGACACAATTGTAATGACATCTCTGTAGGTGGCTCATATCATGCATTGTTTTATATGCTACTAGGAGCATAATGACAGCATTTGCACAATAGGCCTACGCAAGGATGAGGTAGCATAATTGCAGCATCACTGAAGCATGAATACAGACTAATTAACAAAATTGGAACTGCTGCATTCACGCTCACATTTCATCTATCTTATTTCATTTACTTTTACATGCTGTTGTGGTCACAGAATTGCTGTGTTTGTTTGAATATTGCAGATAATATTGTCCATTTGCTGCCTCTATATTCCTGTTCACTTGGAGTGTATCAGTAGTACAAGCAGGACTCCATTTCATGGAGTGCTCTCCTCTAGTGTTTTGCTTCAGGTTATGCCATGGAAAGCTCATATTCTCTTGCATATGCAGAATATTTGTATGGATGCATAAATATATATACACATATATCTATATGCCCACACATCTAAATATGTCTATCTGTCTATCTATATCTATAGATAGATAGATAGACAGATATCTCTTTTCCATGTTTTGCCATTGGCCTAGTGATACTATGCAATCTATGTTTGTATGTGTATGCACATATGCATGCATATACAATTACATAATTTATATGACTCACAAGCTGAACGTACAGGACAAAAGATTTCTTTTTAAGTGAACTTTTTCTTAAACTGCTGAATTTACACAGCTTAATTTACAACGACTGAAGAAAAATAAAATGAAATAATCACAGCTGAAAAAAAAACCCTAATATGGAAGATCTGTTTCATAAATCTACGTAATTTCCATTGTATTGTTCCAAGCAGTAGGAAGAAACAGGCAGAAACTACCATCGTTGTATTAGTGATGCTGACGAATCCAAGCTGAGCAACAACTGTAAAAAGCACCTCTGAACATCACTGAATATTCAATCTAATTAGTAAGATCGTTATGCATGTTTTAACCCTGCTAATAAAATCATTAATGATCATCATAACATCTGTGAAAGATGACTAGTTACACCACACAAAATGCTTCTGGTGTTGAATAGTGTGGGTTCTCATCAAGAGACTTACCTCAAGTAACAACACTGGGTGAGCACACAGCCACCACAGACTGTGACCCTTGGTCAGACTTTTTGCTTTATTGTTTGCCACAGGTTAATTTTTGCACTTTTGCCTTGCAGTATCTGTGCTTTCATGCTGTATATCCCTGCTGCTGGGTTCTTTCTCATACTTCTAGAACCAGATCACATTGCAATTTGCAGAACAGGGGAGGCAAGGTAGAATTACTTTGCCTGACTTATTTTAGTTGCTTTTCATGGGATCAGTCCTGGATTTCCTAGAAGACACTCTAGATTCTCTTTCTAGATTTCAGTCACCATCTGGCCTCCTGTCAGTGGTTCAGATTTCAATGCTTCTGAGAACCTTAGGTCATGCAGATTCTTCTTTGTTCTCCTTTTTTTGAAGTTTACATCTAAATTATTTTTTTTTCATATCTCATTTTATGTAGAATCCATTTTCTAATAAAAATACATTAAAATATATTCTGTATTGTCTCCTTGTTGTAACTGAACAATATTTGCTTTAGAATTGGTTGTTGATGAAAACAGTGTCTCTTCATTTCTGCCATCAGCATTAGTCATCAATTGCTTACAGACATAGTATGAAGCTTCCTTTAACCTCCTATGATACTCTGTCATATATTGAAATTACTTTAGGTATGACGAACCTTTCTCTGTTTCTAACAATGTTTCAGTAGTTAGTTTATCCATGCTAAACTATGTTCAGAAATCACTCAGAGCCAAACATGATTAAGACCCATCTCAATTAGCAATAAATTGTGTGATTAGCAGTGAAACTTTTGTAAATAATCAAATACTTACTAGAACAGAACTGAAAGTCTTGTTTTCTCAATTTTATATGAAGTACAAAATTAATTTCCAGGCAAAAGAGGAATAAGCAGGAATGACTTTGTACTTGTAGCCAGGACAGTCCATGCCAATGCTTTTGAAAAAGTTAGTTATTAGTGCTTGAATACAGGCTTTGGAGGGAAATATTTTCCATTTTATTAATGATTGCATATGCATGATTTAATGAAGGTAAAATGATTTTATTTGATTTGTTGTATCTCTATCATATTAAAGTTTCTACCATATATTAAAAGTACCTTGAAATTGCATCACAAAAATGAAAGATGCAAATTTTGTTATTCTGGACATATAAGGAAAAGTTATTAATGATGAAAAGTATATAACTATTGGTCAGCAAAAGGTGAACCAGATTTTTTAAAATCACTAGTTCCACAATTCTTACTTTACCTGTTGGGTTTTTTTAGGACACCACAATTTTCTATATCTATCAATGACATTTCAGAAGCAACAGGTAATAGACAACATTTTCTTAACAGTAAACATTAACTGATATCAGCCCATTTGGATATTTAAAAGCAAACAATGGACAAATGACTATATTACCTTTGAAAGGCAAGACCATGGATAATACAGCACTGCTGAGGAACTCTATGAGAACTGCATGCTTCTTAAACCCCAGTTAAATCTTATTTCTCTTCTTTTTCTACCCACCCATTGCCATTTGTTTAAAAATTCATTCAGTTAAGCTGGGTAGCTGGAAAAAGAATAGCCTTGGGTAGTGTGATGGGTTGACCCCAGGCAGCAGCTAAAGACAGCACAGCTGCTAAGCACAACAGAGCTGCTCACTCCTACCCTCCAGTGAGACAGGAGAGAGAACAGGAAGAGCAAAAGTGGGAGAACTGCTTGGCTGAGATAAAGACCATTTAATGAGTGAAGAAAAGAGGGGCGGGCAGGGAGCAAGCAATGCACAGGCCATGTCTTGCCATCTCCCACAAGCAGACTGATGCCCAGACAGTCTCTGAGCAATGGCTGCCTCCCAGACCAGCCTCCCTGTATCAATTTATATTGCTCAGCATGATGGTATGTGGCATGGAATATCTCTTTGGTCACTTTGGGTCAGTTTTCCTGCTTACCTTCCTTCCCAGCCTCTTGCTCCCACAGCCCCCCCCTAGGAGTGGGGCAGTGAGTCACAAAGAAGGCCTTGGTGCTGCACAAGCGCTGTTGAGGAATAGCCAGAATATTTGTGTCTAATCAACATTGTTTTGCTCACAAATCGAAAACACCATATGGGCTGTTATGAAGAAAATTAACTCCATCACAGCCATACGTATATGTACTAGCATTGCAGGAAAAAAACAGGTTTCAATTATAGCCCTTTTTATGAGGCTAACTGGTATTAAAACTACAAGATAATTTTTTCATTCATGGCTGGCTGTTAAAAATGCAAAAAATGTTAGAACATAGAGTATGTTTCTAGATAAACCAGGGAATACATTTTTAATTTCTGAAGCTCTCACAAACACATTTTTCAAGACTCTTTTTAAGACTTTGTTTCCTACATCACTATTACATTCTTGATTTTAAGTTTGTACAGATGAGAAAGTCTGAGTCAGAAACCTTCAGTCATCTGTTTTTCCAAATACAGCAGCAGTGAAAGAGAAAGAGCAAAGCAGAAAGTATAAAGTCCTACTAAACAGTAAGAACTGTGATGTGTATGTAAGGCTGGGAAACAGCATTGTAATTCTGTACTAAAGAACATTATCAATGTTTGCTGAAAAAAAAAAAAATGATCAGCGAGATTTCCTCAGTACTTAATATATGGAAAAGAGCATTCAGCTTTTGCTGTCATCTTGCTCAAAGTAGCAAGTGCTCCCTCCAAAGCAATGAAACAGAAATACCAAATGACTTGTAATCAATATCTACATAGCATTATTCCCTCACCTAAAGATAAATAATTTCCTAATCAGTAGAACAAACAATCAAAATGAAAATTAAGATCAGCAGTGCTACAAGTCACAATGAGCAAGACAAAACAGTAATACTCTCACTGCAACACAACTATCACAGCACAGTGAAATGCAGAAAGACTGTGGCAGACTTACAAACCATGGGTGAAAATCACCAAGGGAGAGGTACAGCTT
The DNA here is from genome assembly GCF_963210335.1 of Falco punctatus. Classification (NCBI taxonomy): domain Eukaryota; kingdom Metazoa; phylum Chordata; class Aves; order Falconiformes; family Falconidae; genus Falco; species Falco punctatus. The sequence goes on along the minus strand of NC_137581.1, from coordinate 103,752,894 downwards.
TAATTCAGAGCAACACCTAGACACTCAAGAAGAAAGAGGAATGGCAGAGACAAGCAGTTTACCATCTAGCCAACTGTCTCAATTAAAAAAAAAAAAAAAAAAAAAAAAAAAAAGGGAAAACCACAAATGTTATTGCCTTTAATGGGAACCATGAAAAAATTATGTTTATATTTATGAATAAAAATCCTGTGATATTAAGGCATGCACCACTGTCAACTCAATTCATTTGCATAGTAGAGGTTCGTAATAGATTGTGTACTAGAGGTACATCACCCAAAACATGAACAAGGGCATGCCTGTAAATAATAATGCAAGGGATCATTTGAATCTGACATATCACTAAAATAGCCTGCAAGGTGAGTGGCATCTTACTATCTAGAACAAGAAGTTAACTGAGGTAGAAATCAGTGGTAAGGGATTTAACTTCCCCAAGAAAACAGAGTTCTTTTATAAAGGAAACAGTAATAGCAAAATAAAGTCCCCAGGCAAATTCTAATCTCTATTGAACTACATTATGTGAAGGTCAATCAGTAGGGAAGGGAAGAAATAGAAGTGTGGTCTACAGGGGCACAGAGATACAACTACAATAGCCTTGAAAAAAGCAATCTGAAATTGCAGCAAGCTATTTAGGTCACAGCAGTAGAAGAGAAAAGCTTGACTTGAAGTATCAGCTATAACTCACTGTAAGAACCGTGATGGATGAGGCCCAGTGATTTCATGAATGCACTGTTTGAACAAGCACTTTATTATCTATTTTTGTCAAAGGAATTAATTGATAAAAGTCAAATTATTCATCCAAGAAAATAAACCACATGGCTCCTAGTTTATTACCCAGTAACATCAGAAATATGAAATGTGAGTGTAGCATGTGAATAAACCACTATTGTTATCTTTCCAGTGTTATCTCTGTGAATTATCTCCATCTCTCACAAATACTCTTCTAAAGGTCCTCTTCTAAGAGAATGTCATGAATCACTACAGGTTTACTCCGATTCTCTTGGTTGAGATACATACCAATCATCACCCTACAGCAAATCCCAATGGATTTGATGCCTACTTAGGAATACCACAATCAGAAACACACCAGTTAACATGTAGCATTTATGCTTTCTGTCTAACTTGAGCTTGACATTTTCCCTTGAAAGTTAAAAAGATAGACCTTATGGTGGCAGTCTTCCTCCTTTCCGAGATACAGGAAAAAAATATGAACCTATGCTCTCTGCCTCTGTTTCCATAATCCACTCATTTGTTTTTAGGGCTGCTCTTTCAAGCACTGAAGTTTTTTTGTTCCCAGTTTCATAGACAAACTAACCCCTCAGCCTGAAGATATCCTTCCCCAGACCTATAGGATATGCCATATACTGTTTCTCCATAAACAATCAGAAATAAATCAACGTGAACTTTGCTGACCAGAAAAAGGTGTAGAGGCTGTAATTACTTATATTTATGGAACAAATCTTCAGGAATTACCTCTGTAAAGGCTTTATAGAACACGCAGTACCACAGCAATCAGCTGAGGAGAGAGGAATCTCAGCTCTAACAACTACCAAACCAAATTTTTCCATTCCTGACACAAATGCAAAAGATATGTAATATTTTCCCTAAATTTACTTAGATATTATCACAACATGACAGCTATCATAAAATATGTAAAAATTAACTGCATTTTCCCAATACATACCAGTCTTCACTTGACCAAGTGTTACATGTATTTCTGTAAATTCCTGGTCAATATGAATAGAATATCTCTTTAAGAACTATCTACATTGCTATCAGAGAAGTACAAAAATAAGTGAGGACTCCTGATAGTGTCATTCATTAAATCTTCACTGCTTCAGTGATGTTCATTTTGTCTTACTATTCTATTATTTTTGTATGGCAAGAGTTAACTTCTTCAGAAGACTATTAGAAGACAGTAGGTTCATAAGTTACTAATCTGTGAAGTTACTAGGACAACTATTTTTTCCTCCTGCATTGCTTCTTCATTGAAATTATAACTAATGTGCTGTAATACACAAAATAAGTTTGTGGCATTCACAGGAAAAACTAAAATCATAGCTGTGTGAAGCTTTAGAGTGCCAAAGCACAAGTATTTAGCCCAAGACCATACAGAAAACCATTCCTTCACTTTGAATTCAAAGAAAGAATTTAGTCTAGTGTTGGATCTGAGGAATGCAGCCCTGAACATTCACAATGTTAATACAGCAAGAGTCTGTGTGCTTATTTACATTGGGCTACTTACACTCACAGATTTTCACTTCATTGCAGTACAATATGGATATTTTAAAATATTAAAGTGTTGTTCACATGACTATGCAAGCCAACCACCTCGGAAAGTCCCTGTTTGCAGCACATCACCTTACAGCCAGTCCTCAGTCTACCGCTCAGTCCAACTCCACCTAATTAAACACGTGCTCATATGTTATGCCAGTGTAGGATCTTCTGACCATCTCACAAGAATTTGGCTAACAAGAATACAGAACAACTAGGCCATTTGAGATAATACAAATATGAGTAAAATAAAATATTATTAACCTTTAATTGCTGGGCAAAAGTCACAATAGCAGTATTCAGATTGCTAAAAAGTTACACAAGTTTTGTACTTAGCAAGTTTGCTCAGTAAGCCCCTTAACTGTTCTCTACTACTCAGTACTAAATACAGAATATATTGAATCTTCTATTTGAAGTACTTTTCTCCTAAGCAAACACCAAAAGTTTAATACTAGTGTTCTACATGGCAGGGCAATAGTCCTAATATATGCTGCTAATTTCTACTAGTTATTTCCATAGTAATATTTAAAAAATGAATGTTCTTTTCATACCCATGAGACCCTTTTCCTTGCTTATAAATTATAAACATCAATGTGGGTGATTCTTAGAGAATATGCATGTTTTTAAGTTACTAAACGGACATAAGTAATGTTATTGTGGTATTTGAAAAAAACAATGCAATATTATATAATCTGTTTATACACCACAAATATTGTTGTCTTAAAGGTAACATTTCATTTCCAAATGAAATCCCAACTCACAAACAGCTCCCCATTTTTTTCAGGTTCTCTTCAATATCATTTTCACATTGCTTTCTTGTAATAAAGCCTCTTTTTATTGTGAAAGGGAGACAAACAGGTCTTGCCATGAAAAAGGTTACATCCTGCATGAAACGTAGTTAGATATTTTGTGATGTATTATAGTTTCTGTCTTTAGTATAAAGCAGTTGCTGTTCCATGCAATGTAACAATAAAAACAAAAAACAACTACATAAGGTAGAAAATTTTCTCTGCCCCCTCCTTTTTTTTCTTTTGTCAAATTGTTTTTAAATGTATTATGCTAGTAAGAACAGCCTAATTTTGACATTATTCATTATTGCCATTATATAAAGCACTTTGGGATCTTTCCTAAACTAGGATTCTACCTGAGTCTCTGTTTTCAAGCATGAATTATTAGCAGGTCCTCAATATGAAACTTGTAAATCTGTTCTGGTTTTACACAGAAAGTCCTGTAACAACTGAATGATATAAACCCACAAATTAGGTTATACAAAAACGAAAAAAATCATGTCTTTGCAAAGAAGTCCTGGCCAAAACCCGTTGCACTGCAGGCACTGATCTCCAAAGTGCCTTAAACTGAAACACCACGGCAAGGTTATATTCTCTCAGTGCATACCACAGAGTAACAAACATATGTGATAAACCTTTACCACTCAGATACTGCATAATAAAATGAATGGTGTAAGGGAAGTAAATAAAACACGTGGGAAGATATATCTGTTATACAGTCAAACACACTAATAATGCAAATGGTGCCATCTGCACCCTTTGCAATGATGTCATGAGTTTGTAATCCTGATCATAAGAGAATAAATCTCAGCAAGGGAGAATAAGTCACAAATTTAGTTTAATTCAACCTCTTTGTTTTCAAAAAACAGAAGTTACTTTGTGACCTAATGGAAAGGCGCAGTGGTGACTTGCAGGTAAGAGTGGTAAAGACAGCAGATGTGGGCTGTGAACGGGGAGCCTCTGTGAAGCGCAGCACATTTCCAGAGAAAGGAAGGGAAGACAGACACTGTGCGGTGGGTTGACCCCACCTGGCAGCTGATGCCCACCCAGCTGCTCACTCCCTCCCTACCAGCAATATGGGGAAGTGAATCACAAGTGTGGAAGCAAGAAAACTCATGTATTGAGATTAAGACAGGTAAAACAAACACAACAGCTTAAATCTGATTCAGTAATGATTTAGTAGAAGATATTAAAGGTGTCCAGACTACTATCTTTGCCTATGAAATAGTTTACTTGTTACTGAATTACCATGTTATCTCATTTTCTTAAACCTGAAAGTGATTTGTTTTGAGACATTAGACTCCAGCATGCCATGTTTATAAAAAGCAAACAACAACAACAACAAATTAAAGTATGACTTGCAGCAATACAAATTCTAAATATGAACTCTCTCTACTTTGAGTATCTACAAGAGCTGGAGCAAAGATAAAAACTTTTACAAAACTACATGATACTAGGCAGTAGGAAAACCTGTATTCAGGCATTTCAGGCATTAAAGATATTTGTTATTATTTCTGACGTGTTATAGAGACATCAGTCTATGTTCTGCATGAACGATGCATTACATCAGCCAAAACGCTATGATGCAACATGCCAAAATTGAATATTTTTTTGTCTGATGTAAATTATAATTCTTTAAACACACATGAAGAGGGAAAATATAGAAGATCATGGCTTTAAAATTAAATTACTTTAAGGAAAAAAGAAAAAAAAAAATCAGGCACAAACCTCCACATCAAGTTGGCATGCTTTCATATGTATAAATCATTTTTCTTCTTTGAGAATGTTATTGGATGCAATTTTCTGTAAGTGCCCAGAGAACATAAAGCTGAGCAGTTGCTCAGAAGCATTATAACAGCTATCATTTTTCTGCTAGTGCTAGTTTAATGTACTGTACTGTTAAAGTCAGGACTCTAAAAGGCATAAGAAAAAATCTTGACATGTTCAAGTTCAACAGTCCTATGCAAATGTGTGTGCTATAAAACATCAGTTTGCTGTGTGCTGATGATGCATAAGATACAAAGCCCTACATTCCTGTCTCCCTGAGCATATTTCAAATTTTCAGTTGCATTCAATTCTTGAATTCCTTTTGTTAAACTGGATTTTTAAAAGCAAACTATAATCCTGACATATTATCTTTAACAATAACTGTAAACATATTTCTCTTATTCTACTGCTTTTCACATTGCCTGTTTTTGAAAGAAGTATTGTAACAAATCATTCTTCAATGAGATTGAATATTTTTCTTTTTATTTCCAGCCACTGTAAAAATATTGATGAGTTATGTCCTGTGCTGTTGTAAATCAGTATCACTTGGACTTCTCATGGAATTATGCAGGATATACACTGGAAGAGCTGTCTCCATAAATTCACAGAAATTTAGTTAATTAAGTAGGAGAGCTGAAAAAAAATTACATTATACTAAGCCCTCCCTCTGTTCAAATTTGCACCGGTTGCAACTAAACAGTATATTTGAAACCACAGATCAGAGAAACCACAGTTAGAAAAACATGTAGGCAAGCTAATATAAACCAAACCAAACCAAAAGTTTCTTCAGGCAGTTTTGCACTAGTTTAATAAATTAGATTCAGATTTTTGCCCCTTTTTTCACCCCTGCTTTTACCTTTTTTTTTTCAGTTTACCTGATACAAAATGCTTCTTTATGTCACTTATCCACTTAGGTACCTTGATCCCCTAAATTTATCTTCCTTGTAGGCATCTCTTCCCTTTACAACATCACCTTTTCCCTCTATTTCACTTGTGAAAGTTGAATTTATTTCTGCCAGGTAAAAAAACCTACCCTGTGGAAGAGCATCTTCTGAACCCACGCTATCTGACATCTCACACAGGAATAGCCTGTATCTAGCCATATCACCTGCAATACTTCCCTGGAAGGAATGAATTGGACATAGGCAACAGCTCTTTTAAGACATAGTGAGACAACGAAAGGGAAGTAGGCAGTGGATCTTGGCAGGGGAACTACTCCAGTGTCAGTTTTTCCCAGTTACTCTGACAGAAACAATGACATTGCCAAGCTCAATATCAAGTCTCTGGACAGGTAATACCCAGCTGAAGGACTTCTTCAAGCAAAATCCCAAAACCTGCTTGAGAGCCTCACCCTCCCCTTCCCTCATCTATTGATTTTTCTCCAGTAGATAGTAGAAGAGATGGGAAGTGACAGGAAGAGTCAAGCAAAGCACAGAGTAGAGCACAGGTATTTTTCTTGGGGTAAGACTTAATCTTTTAAATTCTTCTCTAAGAAGGCAGACTTTGGTACTCTCCTCTTCCTCCTATATTTTAAAATAAATGATTGAGTTGCAGATCCATGAAGCAATTATTTCCACCCTCGGCCTTGAAGATCACTTGGTTATCCGATGCTAAGCTGTGATTTCCACTCCACTACCCTGGCCTACACAATTTACAGGCTGAAACATCTGCACTGGCCTAAAGCCCTTTGCAGAGTAAGTCCACATTACCCTGCAAAGTGGTTACTGCGTATAACTCTCAGGTCAGACACAACATCAGCAATAAAATGTACACTTTGCTATAACCCAGACACTTGCTAGTTACTGGGTTACCTGTCTTCAGCGTGGCTTTCGGTTGTAAGGGTAAGATACTGAAAGGGACCTACAAATGAAGGATAAGCAACATGATCCAAGGTAATAACTTGTTGAGGATTTCAATTGTAGAGGAATGAAGGCAGGTTAATTAACATTGATAATATACAGCTGTGGACTGGCTTCAGGGGCGGTGGGTTGGCTGACGTGGATAAGGTGCAGCTGTGGCTGGTTTCTGCTAAATAGTTAAATAGCCCTAAGGGGGTATTGAAGAGGGGTATTGGGTGAAGGGGAGCAGTGGGTGAGGTGGCATCTGGAAGAAGCAGAGGGTGGTGAGAGAGTGCCTTGGCTGTAGGAGAGACCAGGAGAGGCAGCAAAGGCAAGAAGCAGGGTGGACTGGCCTGGCCTGGCCTGAAGAGGATGAAGAAACAGCACCGACAATAGGTGAACTGTTGAAACCTTGTGGGAGATCAGTGGCCATGCCAGGGCAAGGCATGGGAACTACTTATTGAAGTTAACCTGGTATGGGATGGTAAAAGCCTTGTTGCAGCCACCTAGTTTTGATAATGCTGCAACAGTAACTCTACTTTCATGTAAAATAAGTGAAATACTTAACAAGGAGGGAAACAAGGTTTGCCTTTCTGTTAGGGTGATATCTAAGTTTTAAAAAAATAAATGGAAGAAGGACTGTTCAGGTTAGAAGTAAGACAAAACACATTTATTTTTTTCTATTTTTCAGAATTTTATCATGGATTAAACATTAAGCTGGCAAATTTTAAAATGTATGCTCTCTATCTCTCATCAATATTTAATTTCTATTTTACCTAAGAATTACATTATTTTAAACCTTTGGCCACTAGCATTGTTCAGTGGTCATAACAAAGGAAAATTTTACCTCAACCTCTAAAGGAAATGTGACAGCAACTCTGAAAGGTGTGAAAAGATGGAAAGTTAAACTACCCCCTTTCACTCCACAGAAGGACTGTGAAGTACTTACACAGACCAAATTTGAGTAAATGACATAACTTGCTTACCCATGAAACAGCTTCTATGTATTATAAGACATCATCTCACCCATCACTATACGTGCAGACAGTTTAGTAAAGCAACATGGCACTTAAATAATAGCCCAGAAAAGCAGTTTAAAACAGCAAATTACAGTGAAGAGAAATATTGTATTGAAAATACAGATGATGTGCTGGTGAACTAACTGTGTCAAATAGCCTAAAGTCCATCCAACCAACTCTGGAGTGGATTGGGACATAGAATAGGATGAGAAGCTCATGGGATGAAATAGGGAGAGTGCTTTACCAACTACTTTTGTGGTACTAACAGACTTCAGGAAAACTAGTTTATTGCCAATTAAAATAGATTTGGGTGGTGACAAACAAAATAAACTCTTAAACAACACCTTTCCTTCCCTTTTGCCTATGGTCAACTTCACTCTTTCACTCCTGACTCCTCTGTCCCCTGAGTGATGCAGGGGGATTAGTAAGCATTATAACGCTAATTATATTATATATATAATTATATATAAATATTACCAATACTCAATGGTTCCTCCTTTGCTGCTCCTTCCTCCTCACACTTCTCCACCGCTCTAGTATGGTCCTCTCCATGGGCTGCAGTCCTTCAGGGGAAAAAAAAAACTTCCCCAGCATGGGGTCCTCCTGTGGCTGCAGGGAATACCTGCTCCAGTGCTATGGAGCACCTCTTCTACATTCTCCTCCCACCTTGGTTTTCCCTTTCCTGTTTCTCACCTTTTTTTGTTGTTGTTGGTTGGTTTTGTTTGTTGGATTTTTTTTGTTCTCCCCGACCCAGTTCTGTCCAGTGGCTTTTTTTGGCCTTAGATCTGAGGCACCCCACTCCTGGTTGATGGTTCAGCTGTGTCCTTTGGTGGGTCTGTTGGAGACAGTTAGAAACATCGGCCTCTGGTCTCTCCTCACAAAGGCCACCCCTTCAGGCCCCCGCCCTACCCAGTACCAGGGCACTTGCACCCGATAGAGACATTTAGAAAGAACATAGCTTTCCACCACTTGCAAATCCTGCTATGGTGGTTTCAGAAACAAGATTTCAGAAGCTTGTTATTTGTCACCTGGACACAGAGCAATGCAGACCGAACACTTCAACATTTCTTCAGACAAATGTTTTAGTTGCTGCCTATCCTGGCCACCTTCTATACCTGTGTAAGGGGAAAAAAAAAAAAAAGAAACAAACCCATCAATCATTACAGCAAATACACACTTTCAGTCCCATAATATCACTACAAAAAGTATTTGACTGCTGAATTACATTAAAATCTTGACAAGAGTTGATGCTGTCAATGTGATTTTTCATGACATAGTGGAGATTTCATTCTTCCAACCTCACTGAGCTTTAAACTATAGTGGGAATCCTAAATCCGTTGCAGGGCACTTGTAAATTCAAGCCTGAAACTTCTCAGCCAGTTTTCAGATTTTACTGGGTTTTGATTTTTTTTAATTCTTGAAAGTTCTGCTAACTGGAAATAGGCAAAGCAAGTAAGGAAGTTTTGGGAAGGTAGAAGAGCTTGTTCAGACATGCATTTAGTGTAATCATAACCAGAACAAGTAAGAAAAACTCAGAGGGAAGAACAAACAAAACTAATCTATATAAGGATTTGAAAATGAGGAGACAGGATTATTTCCAGTAAGAATATGAAGCAAGGTACTGAATTAATTTGCTTAAATTTTATATATCTGCATACTAATGCAAAATGAATCAGGACCATATACTAATGCAAAACAAATTGGGAAATAAACAGAAGGAGATGAAAGAATAAATTTGTTATCAAAACTGCTGCTTAATTTGCCCAACAGATTCATTAGGATAAAGACATGACTAGATTATTAATTTTAAAGGGCAACACTTTTTCATGAAGGACAGAAAGGGGATAAAAGTTTCATTAAAAATTAAAGATGCATATTTACTTTGTGGTTCAAGATATCAGGGAGACTGTAAAACTGGTTGCTACAATGCTGTGGTCCCGAATAGCAACCAAATCAAGAAGATCAGATCATTATGAGAACTTTTCAGAATCATTTAGAGCATAGAATTTGGGGGATAAGGAAGATTTTAACCTCCCAGGTATTAACAAGAAGGGGAATACAGGACATCCCAGACTTTTCTTATATTTTATTGATAACAAGGTACAAACTGATGAAAAAAAACGGTAAGAGAAGTGTTTCAAGACTGGAATCTCTTTAGTAAGGGAGAGAATGGGGAATGCAATGAGTGAGAATGAGTGTGACATAACACAAAACACAACTTTTAGTGAGGGGAGAGAAGAATAACAGAATAAAAAAACAATAGACTTCCAGGAAGGACAGTGCAGTAAATCAGAAAATTAGTAGACAATGACCTGTGGGAAAGAAATATAACCTCTTCTATAGTTCTTCATTGCAACATACATGAATAAGCTCAGTTCCCCTAGATTCAGCATGACTATTTTAATTTGAGACCAAATTCACCTGCCCAGGAAAAGTCAGTCAGAGTGTTCAGTGATCTATGTCTTCTCCTTGAAAACAACCAATCAAGCCATCTAATTTATTACATGAAAATATTAATAAAAAGCATTAAAAGAAATGCATGAACATGGGTAGTCTGAGGACAACTAGTCCTGTTATGGAGTTGGGGAAGGATGAGATTATTTCCTGTGATGCTACAAGCTCTACTTGCCATATTTGAAAAATTAAATTCTTGAAGAGAAATAAATATATAGAAGTAAGCCTGAGGTAAATATTCTGCTTAGAAACATAAAATATTTTTTTTTAATCTTCATAATGTCCTCAATTTAGCAAGAATACTGGTCTAGATATCTGACTGCTTATATATAAATATTCTAAGCATTTTACTAATATAATCAATATCTATTCCTTACAGTTCTTTTACATTAACTGAATAGATTTGTATTTAGCTCCTTAGTGACCATGTAGCTGCATGTATTTTTTAATGCTTTATCATCTATAGAGCTTTGCTGAGATCTTTTTAAATGTAAATCCTTTGGAGGCAAAACCTCAGCTATCCCAAATGCTTAGAGGCAGTAACACAAACATGTGGCCCCAGGGCTGCTAAAAAGATTACACATGAGAACGACTTAAAATGCATGATAAAGTTGTCTGTCATTACACAAGAATCCATACATTGTCACATAGATATTCAACAGTGAGAGGATCTTACCACTCTCTTAAAATGATGCAAATGGCAAAAAATAATTACTGAAGATACGTACAGAAATTAGTCTTTCCAATTTCAGAACAAGCTTCCCAAGATAACTCACATTGGTTTTGGAACCAGAATTCTCTGGAGGTGGTTGATTGGTAAGCATTAATAACTTCCTGTCACCAATTTCAGCAGAGAAATTTTACTGTGTACATTTTCTCAGGCTCCCTTCTATAGCCCCTTTAAAATGAGAACACATACACAGGCAATTATTCCTTTCAGAACTTTCTTTCCTTTTTTTTTTTTTTTTTAAACTCTTCAGAAGGTCTGCTTATTAAGTAGCAATCAGCAAGTGAGCCAGTAGATGCTTAGTTAGTAAAAAGGAACTACTGAAAAAAAGTGTGGGCAGTAGTTGGACAAAGTTCAACAGCTTTGAGATAAGCAGACCCAGATGAGAAAAAGGGAGAGAATGAGCTCTACAGAAGATATAAGAAGGTGAAGTTTTACGGTTCTGTACTGAAAGCTGTATAAGTAAAACCTACATTCCAGTTCCATGACTTGTCTTTATGACAAAGCTTATAATGGTAAACATGAATCAATTTTCATGGTTAGGAAGAAACTAACTTTATTCCCTTAGCTTTCATGCTGGTTTCTTGGATGGCATACAGTCATTCGAGAATTTCAACTTAATTCCATGGCCCAGCTTGTGTGAAGCTGAGTACAAGTATTTTCAAGATCCAGGGAAAAAATCATATGCAAAATTATTGGGAAAAAACCCTCATGTATACGTACAGGAATCAGTTTTGTAAGGTTTCATAAGTGAGAAGTACCCAAGGGGGTTTTAAAAGTTCTTTTGAAGGGAGACTCTTCTTTCCAGATTATACATTCCTAATTCTAATAAGACTTTAAAAACTGACACTGGAGTATGATTACTATGGGTCCTGTCTATTATTTCAGAATCATGTGATTATTTTAAAATATTCCTAATATTAATGAATTTGAAAACCAAAGCAATAATAAAGTACAAGTTACAGAATTACGCTGGTGGGATTTTTTTTCTTTGCCTATGTGGGGATGATGGATAGGCTTATTTCTTTTGAGTTTGTTGTTCACTGCATCTATTTGAATAAATGCTGAAGACAATAAATTCACATCTTATTTGCAGAACCTCTGTCTGAGGCTGAAGGTCATATTGATATGAGACTACCAACAATTTCTAGAAAGGCACTCTCTATCTCTGTTGTCTGATGCCCGTTTAATTTAAATGTATCAATTAGTTTATGTAGTATATGTATCCATGGTAATCTGGTGCAGAAAAAAATGTCTGCTTTCTGAAATATGGTTTTTTGAAAGGAGTCAGTTCACATTGCAGAAATATTTTTCATACTCAGTTTGCACTGTGCCTTACTGTGACATGTCCCTACATTAACCTGTTAGTCTTATTAGTGAAAAATAAAACTGTTGCATCCATTAATAACAAATAAAATCATTTGTCCTTCACTGTCAAGGAAATAATGCAGGATCACCTTGGATTCATGAACTGACTACCTTCTTACAACCCAGTTGTGTGAATTATTCATTATACATACAGAAATGTACTTGTTTATGAAATTCTAACGTGATATCTGACACTATGCTACAACGTGGAAGCCCTTACTTTGACCTAGTTTTAGAAATAATTATTTATGTTGAAATGCCAAGAAAATAATTATTCTGATCCAAGAAGAAAAGTGTTTAAAAGAATAAGTAATTATAACATAAAACTTTATTGCAACATACAAAACCCCACAAACAAACCCAGATATTACAAGGCAGACAGTATGTTTACCAACCACACCACTTATGATTTAAAAAGAAAATTAGGAAAAGGCTTTTAGAGTTATAACATCTTCAGTGCTCATACAGTCATCATTCCCAACAAAAGAACTTTCTTACTAGGCATATGTTAACCTTTTTCACTGAATGTTCTTAATTGCATGGCATGCCAGAGGTGAAATAAAGTAGATTTTCTAATTTTAAATAGTATATAGACCCATAGCAAGATTGGCAGTGGGTGGTGATGTGAGATATGACAGAGGATTTTAATTGCTTTAGATGTAAGAGCTGCAGTCATGACCTGGGCGATCTCAATGCTATGTAGAGTCATGGCATGAGGTTCTGGAAGGTGGGGGATGCAACTTGAAAAGATCTGTGCATTATGATTCTTAGTGTATTTATGTCAAAAAGTTAGATAGGCATCTGTACCTGATTTACAAATGCTGTTGAAAGTCAGGTTACTCTCTACACAGCTCTTGGCTTAGGTCCCTTTATAATGAAACATGGTCTGTATATCTGGAGGATACAGCAAAATCAAAGTCCTACAAATAAAGCACTGTTACAAGAGGGTTTGACTGATGTCCATTCCATATCAAAAAGATGGAATAAAAAATAAATTAAAAAATAAATAGATCGATCAATAAAGCATGGGCAGCACTTATCAATTTACATACATATGTGGTTTTAAGCACGTATCTGTCCTGAATCTTGCTGTGACCAAATAGGCTTGTGATAGACAAGCCTGTAGACAATAGATCAGTAAGCAAATTTATCAACTTTACAAGCAAGCAGAAAAAAAAAATGATTCAGAATATGGGTAATGCCTAAATACAATAAGAAATACTTAGTTTTGCTTATTAAATCCTATTACATTCCAGTTGCTTCAACTTTTCATTCGGGTATTGCAAGGTCTAGAAAAGGAGTTTGAAGGTTATGTATTACTCAGAATAAGCAGCTATGGGTGCTTATTTTATTTAAATATTTTATTTAAAAATGTATTTAAATTTTTTTGTGGAAAGTCAACATTTTATCTTCCAGCCCATTCATCTTTACCAGATCACTCTTGAAATATACTACTCTAATCATGTTTCACATTATGAGCAATTCCAAAGACCAGCTAAGCTTGCTATAAGGAATATTTTCTCTTTGTTTTTTTTCTTCAAATTATTATTCTAGAGTATTTTCTTTGCCTCTTTATTTTTAGTTTCCTCAAAAGGATTTTTGGTTTTGTTAAACATATCTCCTGTAGAAGTATCTTTTTTTATGGGAAAGAAAGAGGGATAAATAGAGCTTAGGTTTTGGCTGTTTCTTTTCTTTTCAGTTTCCTCATATTTGGAAAATGAAAACATGGAAAAAGAAAAGATAAAAGAAGAAAATGGGTTCTGTTTATTCCTGTAACAATAACAGCTTGTTCTCTCCACTGTAACTCTCATAAGTAAATAAAGCTACAAAACCTCAAGCACCTTCAGTTTAAGACTGTCTCTAATTGAATTTTTGGCTCAACTGTTGCAACTGCTTCAGCCTTCCTGAGCTACTCAACTAGTTAAAAAAAGACCATCAAATTAGGAAAATTGACCACCAGATGAGTGGTGTCCAAGCCTGTTTGTAGCTCTCTGTGGTAAATAGCAGTGTACCTAGAAGGAACAGTAACACAGAATTATTTGGCAATTAATATAATCAACACATATATTTTATTATCACACTGAAATAGTTATGTTATTCTAAATCATATACATAAAGCTGATGAGTATTCAAAGGATTGATTCTAGACTGAAGACCTGAAGTGCATGTTTCCATACACTGCATGGATGCTTATTTCAAGACTATACCAGTGTCCGTGCTAGCAGAGGAGTTCAAGCATGGAGTTGTTACTGAATATACAACTGTGGCATGTGAGTTCACCTACAGGATATGATTAGCTGAAGTCTGAGCAGTAGACTGAATTTTGCAGTTTATTCTAGTAGGTCTTGAGGTCAGGAAAGACTTGTAATTTTTTTTTTTTAAAAAAGCATTTGTCCTTTTTCAAAGGAAGGAAAACATGAACTAAGGTAAGAAAGTAAGTAAATGACTTTAAATCAACCAGATAATACTGTTTTTTTCATTTTTGTTATTTGTGCCTGCTGTTTATTTCAGACCAAACCTAGACATGGCTCCAGGCTCTGTCAAAAACTTTAGCCATTTAATTTTAGGTATAAGCTATTTCTCATGCCATTACCACTTGAATTTAGGATTTAAAACCTCTGGTGAATACTGAAAGTGGAAGCATCAAAGAGAAAATGTGTCCAGCTGGCTTAAAAACCTTATTCCCCATTATTTTCCATTCCTTTCCCTGGCAACAGAGTCATATCTGTATTGATGAGCATAATGAAGATATGAAGAAACTTAAATGTCTTAACCATCTTAGAATAAGCTAAAAGCAAACAACATTGGTAAAAGATAAATATAAATGGAAAAAGATATTTGAGTCTCATAAGGCTGGGAACTATGAGTCTGAGTAGTTGGTAGGCAAAATTGTATCTATTTGAGAACTCAGATATATGGGTAATTTTCTTCTAAGCTTCTTTCTAAGTTTCCTGAGTGGAAGTCTATATAAAATATATAATTTTTACATAATTCTTTTTCTGAGGATAACTATATGTAATTCTTGCAGTGTGTTGCAGCAATCATCTAAGCTTAAACAGCACTTAGGTATTCCTGTTTGTAACCTTTTCTACGGTTTCCTTTAAAATACATTTTAAAAGTTGAGCATTTAAATACATCTCTTTTAGCAGAGGCATTCTTGGCAGGAATAAGAAAAAGTTATATGGAGTTATCTTTGCACAGAGATTAATCTTATTAATTATCCAAACTCAAGAAGACCTCTATAGTGAAACAGTTCCTAGACAAATATTTAATGGCTACCTGTAGTATTTGTGAAGGATATCCAAGAGTTATCAGGCATGGCTGGATACTGCCTGATTTGCCATCCCTATCGTAATACACCAACTCACCTAGTCATGTGCCAACTGTACCTTGACAATGGATTCTATACAGTCATCCGCTATATGGTGATTTTCCAGCTCCCACTTTGGCAGAGGACTGAAGTTTCTTTCAGTCTCAGCCTCTTTAGTACCTTCCATCACTCCACTATAATATCATACATTGCCACCATTTCTAGAAATTATCATGAGTTTTATATAAAATAAGATGTTTCTTTCTCTGTGATTTGTGGTGATGCAGGTCAAGACAAACTGAAAAAACACTACGTCTGCGTGGCTAGGTTCGGACAAAATGGCCTTTATTGTTTATACAAATTATTTATATATCTTAGACAGTACGTGTGTCAGACCCTGATAGGTTTTGTGTTCTTCTTCTTGCTTGCTATTTGCTGTTGCTGTAGGTGCCCGTATGCTGCGGTTCGAAGTTCCGGTACTTCACATCCTGTTTACATACCTGACAATTTGTGGCTGTCTTAAAGGTACACGACTAAGTCTTTGAAGTCAACTCACTTGTCTGCAGACCCGCTGCAGACCCAATCAGTGATTTATTTTCACTGAGATTTTTTTCACTTGTCAAAAAAAAAAAAAAGTCAATTATAATTCAGTTAAGGGGAAAATTAACTAAGTGTATAATAAATAAACTAATAAATACAAATGCAACAGAAAAATTACTTCATTATTTATATGTACAATAGTAACTAGCTGTTAACTTGCATTCTTTTGAAGATATAACTGGAAATACACAATCTTGGGAAAGAAGTAGTTGCTGTTTGATTTTGGTTTTAAAAGATCACTTTAATCCATTTTTAATTTTTTTTTTAGTTCATAGTTGAGCAAAAAAAGATATCTACTTAGATTTGTTTCCCATATGATGGGCAAAATCATATAAAAATATTATATTGATAGGTCTGGATGCTTAGAAATATCAGATGTTATTTCAGTACCATACAATAGGTACTTCATAGCTAATTTCCATAAAGCATTTTGCTTGATGGCAATCACAAGCTGAAAATTGACTGACTGTATGGCTTTATCTTCTGATATCAATTTGCTTCAGCTGCAATTGTGAATAGCATATATCTTGAAGATGGTTCTCATGAAGAGTCTTAGCCTAATTTATGCAAAACGTCTGTTTCCTGCTATCATGGTGAGGTCAGCAATGAATATATGCATAGACTCCTGAAATGAATTTTATAGGTATTATATGAGCAGGAAGCCAATGTTAAATGAATCTTGTTGCTGCAGCACCCTCACAAAGGAGAATATTTCTGCATATGTTTACAGAACTTGGCAATAGATATTTTATTTAGGATTTTAACAGAGCATAACTAAGTTTCATTTTTGGACACTGACTAATGATTCTGATTTTTTTTTTAAATACATTGTGTCCTATATAATGCTTCAATTTGCTTTGACCTCAAACTGTCTTGCCACAGGGGGCAGTTTATAAATATTCTATGGCAGTCTGTAACAAAATAGATGTGATAGCATCTGCATAATTTCTGAGACACTGGGCTACCTAGGATAATTTAGGACATTTATTAAAGCAAGTTTCTCAGTTTATACATGTTTTGTAATCCATTTTTCTTCTTATGACAGAGGATTTCTTTGATTTATTGAAAACTAAATATGTTCTATGATAAAGGTTCTGTTCAACACTGAAAAATAACACTATGGCAGTGATAAGTCCCTGAGGTCAGTTTTGTTGGATAGATGTAGGTCATTGTTTCTCATGAAAGAGAAAAATTTCTATAATTTTAGTTTTTTTAGTAGTTAAAAACATTTTCTGCAATGAGTGTGTCTGTTTGCAATCTTTCTCCTTCACACGAATCAATGCTATAAATGTATAAAAATGTAAACAAAGAGAAAACCCCCAAAAAAACTACTCTCCAATTTCATAGAAATTGTATTGTACGCAAAAACTTCAGACAAAACGTTTGCCTGAATTTTCAAAGAACACTGAGTTGCTTTCACTGCTTCTATGTGTAACTGAGGCCTTTCTCTATTCAGGTACCAGTGAACCCAGTTTTACAGCATAACTTTAAAACGTCTTTAGACAGACAATATATTCATGGCTACCAGAGTCAACAGCACAGTTTGCTTCTGTTTACCTGTGACACCAGTGCTTTTAGTTTCTGCTTCACAATCTTCAGAAATATAGGGCACGAAGGAAGAAAGAGCAAGGACAATCGTACAGACATCTGACAGTTGTTGGAGCTATTGAAAGTGTTATTAAAATCTAATGAACACCTTCATCTCCTAGAACTTGCTTCCACTTTGTCCTGTAAAACTCAATTTTTTACAAGAGTGAGAGTATTTTCCTTCTTACAGATTTCTTGTAAGGATATTCTTATATTTTAAAAGGGATTAAAAACAACAATAACTACTAACATATTCTGGCTCAAAGGGATATAGTATGAGGAGATCTGATAAGCTTGATGAAGGGCTGTTGCATTTAATTTTCTGTGAATTTCCTTTTCTCATAATAAACCCAGTGAAAAGTAAATCAGTGGTGCTTAATAGTTCATTTACAAGATAAAGTCTGCAACAGGCCCTAGAGTAAATAGATATCAGACTTATTAAAAACAAAAAACAAATAAAACCAAAAAAAAACAGGAAGAAAAAGCTACATAGCAATTATTAAACATTAGAAAGTGAACTTTCTTTGTCTGCAACCTGCATAGCACATTCTGGTGATGAACAACATCAGCAAAAATTCTCACATTCCCATACACAAAAAAGTAAAGCCATTAACTTAAAGCTAATGTTGCTTGAATTCAATTCTTATCAAGGGTCTTGGCAACAAGCCAGTAAAATCAAAGAGTTAAGATAGTCTAACTTCTAGATTTCTGTTATTCTAAGCAACTGAACATTGCAAACAGGGGTAAAAAGGAAAATACTTGGTTTTCCCCTTACCTGTATCTCCTCACTTTTGCTAGGTGAAGTTCGGTAATATCTGAACGTCTAGGCTAGCATACTACTGATTTACTAAGGCACAGGTAGTTTTCATAGACAGGTAAGCATCAACATTTTACTTCTAACTTGATAAACTGGACACAAAGTTAGAACAGGGTGAGAAATTTAGCGTTTGGCTTACCATGTATAATGAATAAGAAAGATTGGTGAGACTAAGTGCTTAACACTGTTACATGCAACATTGAAAAGGACAGTATAAAAATTAAGCCTTTTTTGAGTTGCCAGTTTTAATCAATTGTTTCTGACCTCTTCTAAGATTAATGTTTCCTCCAAACATCCTTCTAAAGGGAAAATATGGATAACTACTCCCTGAGCATATGAACAAATATCATCCCACTAAGAAAACAAGAATGACCACAGGGGGAGCGCAGGGGCCACACACCTGGCTGAGATCCCCATGAGGGGCTGTGCCATAGTGTCCTGTGCCAGGTAAAAGGTCTGTCATCAGAGTTCAGCATAAAACGAGAGTTCCACTACATCGTAGGAAGAGGTCACTGAAATTAGGGAGCTCAAGATGCTTCAACACAGGTGGCCACTCATAGATCATCACAACCCATCCTCTACTGCAAGGCTGCAATCAAAATCCATCTGTTTCCATACTTTCAGAGCTCCTATCCCAATAGTGCAAGTTGTTGCAGTAGCATAGGAAGAACTATTTTCATGTCAAATGTGCAAGAATGTCTGTGAGAAGAAAACAAAAAACAAACATAAAACCAAAAAAAGATTAACTTCTGGAAACAGTGTAATCTTTTCATGTATTTCAAAGAGCTCTAAATCATCAATTATTAGTGAAGTCTTTAATTTAAAAATAATAACCCTGAAATCCAAAGAGATGAGCTCAGCAGATGCTGGGCATCTGAACATACAATAAAAATAAAAGGCTGCAATTTTCATGGCAATAAACATGCATTTTATATTAATACAGGAT
The DNA here is from genome assembly GCF_963210335.1 of Falco punctatus. NCBI lineage: Eukaryota > Metazoa > Chordata > Aves > Falconiformes > Falconidae > Falco > Falco punctatus. The sequence goes on along the minus strand of NC_137581.1, from coordinate 103,733,402 downwards.
ACATATTTTTTGTTATTTCCAATATGCTACTCTATCTATATATCTATTATCTAAGAATAAAGCTAGCCAACTGAAGAAATACAAAGTGGCTTCTGAAGGAACTTATAATAGTAGATTTACTCAACAATATCAACTCGTTTTGCTGGGAAATCTTTTTAGAGAGAGAGGAGATCAATTTATATCAGCTGCAGCGCCCAAGTTCCAATTTAAAGAACATTTTCTACAGGAAAATAAATTTGATCAAAATTGGAACCCGATCCTTCTGAAAAATGACAAAAAGGAAAAAAAATATGTTTTAAACAGACATATTGATTCTCATTCAATCAGAATAAATTATTTTAAGTAATTTTAAATTACTTTTTTTCCTATATAGTCTTCTTTCAAAACTTCCTTAACACTTCTTAAATTTGTTCACTCAATTTAGTTTTTGAGTACACTTTCCATTGTAACAAACAGATTCTGTTTCCAAAGACAACTCTTTGCTTTGCATAGTCCTCATGTTTAAAATACTGCTTAGTCTTCCAAACTAACATCATCTCATAGAACTTCAATAAATATAAAAAGACATCTACTTGCTGCAATATTCAGTTGAAGGGCCATTTCTGCAGATGATCTGGCTCCTCTAAATCAGAAGGTAAGTCCTTTCTCAAATTTGGAGTTCTTAACTGCTGAAGCAAAAATTGTTGATATATGTAGTTCTTTCTACTCTACATAGATTTTTAAGGCTTTTAAAATTGTCTTTCCATATCATAATAAAGAAAATAATCTAAAAGGTTTTTTTTTTTTAGAGAATATTAGAATAAACTTAGAGGAGAATAAAGACATGAACTTAGAAGAAAATCTGTTCAGGGTAAATATGTTTTTATCACCGTGATTTTGAATTCTATGAAGACAAGTATAAATAGTCAGGATTCTTCATTTTCTGCTCTGCTCCTATGAGCAGGTAAGTATAAATCAGATCCCATTTTGTAGTTTATGATCCAGCCTCCACTTTGTTTAACATGATCTGGCATCCTTTTATGCCAAAGTTTTTTGGTAAAGGTACTGTAAGTATTTATTTAATGTAACCTATTACACATTTTGACATCCTGCATGTGCCCTTTTTGGTTACAAAAGTGTTTACTCGCAGTTCTTTCATGCTGGATTTTTGGCATATAGGTATGAACAGGTGTGACTGATGTGATAAAGTTTGGATGTTAAAGTGATACTCTTTTCAACAGAAAAAAAGGCTCTTGTGGAGTTGAGGGCTGCCAAGTAAGTGAACTGGCATTTGTAGCCTAGTTAACTGTCATATCACCGTGTGAGCAGGAACAGTGCCATCTAAGCAGGTGGTTGTAATGCATCTTGACTGCCAATGATTACCTATGTACAACAATTGGAGGTGTTGAAAATTTCACTCTCTTCAGCCAGAAGGATCAATCCATGCAGTCTTTTCATGCTTAAAATTAAGAAGATAAGGTTTCCTTTATGCTTAATCTCACAGCTACTCTGGATTAATCTTAAAAGTCCTTTTCCACAGAAGGTTGGCAAGACAGTGTTATCCACTGGCATTCCAGCTAAGCACACCAGGTGACAATAAAGCGTGTCTACTATATTCATCAAAAACTATTGGTCTTCCCAGGAATTACAGAAAAATTATTCTGAAAAGCAAACAAAATACTGGTTTATTTTAGAATACCACAAGATGCTTATAAACTAAGCAAAAGCGCAGCCTGTTCACAACAACATTCTAGTTTAATTTAATCCAAATACAGTGGAATGTCACAATTGAGAACCACTAAGAAAGGGGCAATATTATAATCAGTCATTCATTAGAAAAGACCACATTGTAAAAATAATTTAATCTGATTTTGCTGAGAAGTTATGCTTCTACTAATACTCATTTTTGTCTCATAAGTGAGAGCACAGGTATGTTATTCAGAAAGATCTGAAAATTAATGGAAAGCTACTGAAGACAGGGGCATCTGAAAGACAGGTAGAAGAGAGGGTCCAGGAACATGTGGAATGGCTTTTGAGCTTCACACACCGATATAATTTTTTGTAGTACACAGGAAATTACTTCCTTTGACAGCTGTTTACAGAAGCAAGTGTGACTGATGTTATCCATATTTGAAGAGGAGGGAAGAATATAAAAACAGAACACAATGTGACCAAGAAAACTATCATACACTTGTGTTATGTTTGTATTCAAGAGCTTGCAAGAATATCAAAGGTGAGCCATAAAGAATTATAAAAAACAGTGCTATAACTTAAAAAAAAAAAAAAAAAAAAAAAAACACCAAACAAACAAACAAAACAAAAAAACCCCAACCAAACCACAATCAAAATGACAGGCAAAAAAAGTGTCATTAACATAATTGCTTGGAAACTTGATGTGAATACCATTAATATTACTGACTTAAGCATCTAAAGGATCAAAACTGAAGTGCACAGATCTACAACCTGTTAGCAGGGGGAAACCCCCAAAATTTTAGAAGGATGCAATAGGCCTCTCTTACTGTCTGTCTGCAGTGAGGAAAGGAAGACACAAGAAAATGTCCTGACTCTTTTGTGTTCTAAAGACAAGAATGATTAAACATCATAGCAAAGAACAAAGGTAGTCAATAAGGTTTCAAGAAGAAAATTAGATCTGTTTTCACCATGTTAGCTTTCTGGGACTGAGAGAGAGATACTGAAGACCAATAAAATATGAGATTTGACATAAGGAATATGAAAGATAGGTAAATTTAAGATTAATTTGGTTAGAAGTGGAGTTTAAATCCATATAAGCAAGTGGGCTCATTCAGGGAGGACTTGCAGAATGAAAAGAGACAGTAAATAATTGATAAAAAGATAAAAAAGAGAACTAGAGAAAGACAGAATAATAAAATTCCAGAGAGTACAGGATATGAGTGGGGAAAAAGCAGTGATTTTATCGAAAACAGAGAAAATTAGAATTGATTATAGTCTTAGAAGCCTGCATGAAAGGAAGCCATTTGAGACACTGACAAGATAAGTTTTGATGACATAAACAAAGAGATAAGCTTGTCTTGATCATTACACAGTGACTACTTTATAATTAGCCAGTAATACCAGTAATCTCAGAAGACACTTTTCCTCAACTTTTTTGGCTGATAAATGTTGCTGTAAAAATGTAATGCTATATTTTGAAACTGTATATCCTGTGGCAAAGTGATGTTTCAATTGCTGTGAAAACCAGGAATTGACAAACATCAATGAACAAAAAACCCCACCAACAAAAACCCAAAAAAACCCAACAACAAAACAAAACCAAAACTAAGCATTTGAAACAAGAGAAACATTTGTAGTGTGTAAGGGATGAGTGGACTTCCTTCAACCTGCTTGCAGTGCAGTTAAACTTATCCTAAGGTAGAGGTCTAAAATACATCTGAAGGAACAAAACAAGAAGTGACAACTTCTTTTTGTTGACTAGAGGATATGGCCAAAATCTGTGTTGGGTCTAGGAGTTTATGATGTAGATTTGATAAATAAGTTAGAAGATTTTCCCCATAACTATTTACAAACCTTTCATTCTTTCTCAAAAAGCAAGTAAACAAAAAATGTGTTTAAAAGCTTAAGGAATCAAAATTCTCTATTAACCTAAGGGACAAATAACCAGTTCTACATTGTTGAACAAACAGCAGAACAAACCAGCTTTCCTCCCACCCCCACCCCCCACCCCCTCAACTCCCCACCCCCAATATCAATCTAAGTAATTCATTTTATGTATCTCAAGGGCAAAAATCACTTGAATTCAATTTGCTCAATTTGCAAACACGGCTATATCTAAGCAAAATGGATTTCTCTAACAAATGAGGTAAAAAGCTTAAATAATAATTTCCAATAGAATATTTGAAGGGTAAAATATCATTACTGTGTAGATTCATAACGTTCAGCACCAGTTACATACAGTGATCAACAAAGATGACTTCAATAGGTAGTCATATTGAAAAGACAAAGTTTTGTACTCACTCTGTAGCAATAAACTGGAACACTCAGAAGGCTGGAATGTTTAGCTTTTCCTTACATCCTTCTTATATTCTGCTTTTAAGAACTTCATTTATACCTGCTCTGGAACCGGACAATAATTTTATTCAACTTTAGTGTAGTGAGGCAATTAGCCAAACAGTGGAAGTACACAGTACAGAAGATACAACATAATAATCCAAAGAAAAAAAGCAATGGATGATTGAACTAAGAATAATATAGATATGATAAAGAAATATAAAGGAAAAAAAAAAAAAAAACCAAACTATAAAGCATCTAGGGCACATACTGAAGGCATCTTTTTAATAAAGAAAGAAAATCCTAGAAGAGATTTGGTTTTGTTCATTATTTTGTACACATTTAACTTTCCAGAAATTTCCCATCATTACACTCATAATTGGATATCTTCATAGACGACCTCTTTATTATTGTCATTACTAGTATTTTTACTTTTGTTCAGACTAGTTTTGATTTGATGATCACAGGACATCAGAGAAAAAAAAATGGAGAAAGGACGTTCACATATGAGGAGATTTCCCAAGAAATTTTAAGGCAAACATATAGGAAACCCTGAGTTTCACATAACATTTTTACCAGAAGCATGGCAATTCAGCCAGTTTACAAGATTTGAAATTGCAGAAAACAATTCCTGCCAGCATTTCCCCCTTCCTTAAATGAAAAAAGAAATATTTTTTTCTTTATAATGTAAACCTATAGGTTTTCTACCACTGTATAATCAAACATGATAGGAACCATTTGATTGAAATTTTAGTATTTTTTCACACAATTCCTTCTATAATACTGCCTCTGAATCTTTTATATCATGACGAACTTACTATTGTAAATTCAACAATGGTAAGATTTAGCTTTTGAAATTTAAACATTGAATTTATTAAGGTCTTTAGAACGGAGAACTCTTAAAATAAGGGAACAAAACCTAAGCAATTCTTAAAAATGACACACTTTGTATTTTATAGACAGAAAAAAATGTTCCCTCTCTCATCTCAGTCTCTGCCTTATGTAAGTAGGCGGGTCTGAGACAGCAGCTCCATTAAAGCACTCTTCCAAGGCCATAGTCATAAAACCATGACAGTGGAATATATGCCCTTTTTCATATTCATGTTAGATTACTTTCCTTCCACATCCTCACACTTGCAGAATTGATAGTCTCATTTCTTTGACATGGTATGGTATTACCAGGGGTGTAGAGATGTGGGATATGGAATATGGAGAAGAACTCTTCCTTTATTTTTGATTCTAGACTCTGCATTGTTTAAATTTATTTCTAAACCACACAGAACAGTTCTACATAAAAAGACATAGTAGATCTCAGTCCTATGTAGACTCAAAATAATATGAAGAGGAGGAGTTATGGTTTTAAGTCTAAGTAACAACAAAACGAAGAACATCTTGGCTTTCTCACATTCATGTCATATTTTAAGAAGACAAATGCCCTAGATTCTGAGAAAGTGAAGTCCCACAAAACACAGTGTCATTAAAGTTCTCTGTTTTAAACCCTAATTAAACTCCCATATAATATTCTTGAAATCCTTGCCTTACTACATCAATTTTTTTACTTGTGGGAGAAGAAGAAGGAGAATTGGTTTAGGGGCGCTTCCTTTATGTTTATATATTTAGTCATCTGGTGGTCTCTATCAGTTCTAAAATGACTCAAAAATTCAGCAGAATTTCTGCTTTCAAAGCTCCTTAGGTTTTAAACCTCTATTTATCTGCTTGAAATCGGAGCCATTTTTTTTCTTTTGACATATTTATGCATTTTTTATGACAAGTAAATATTATTTATAGTTATTTAGCACTGAAGCAATTATGTGATATGGGTTGATAAATACTAAAAAAATATTTTCAAACCAGGAATGAAAGTTAGCAGGTTTGTTTTTGTGTCACCACAGATTATTTATTCTGTTTACAATAAATATTTTTGTCCCAGTCACCTGGGAAATTAGACCCAGCCACATATCAGTAGTCTGAATAGCAGTTCTAAGGAGGAAAAACTCTATCTCTCTCTGATTAATATTTGCCAAACAGAAAATAGACCATTTTAAACAATATTACAATCCTTTTTTTTGGAAAATTTAAATATGTGTAGACACTACTTTGTCCTTTTTTTTAGAAAAAAATTAATAATCATAGTTTACATCTTGAGGAAGATAGGTCTTGCTTTTCTTACAAATCAGACTAAGCATCATTCCTCATATAAAGATGACAGAAGATCAGAGACAGAAATGGATTTAACATTTATTTTTCTTAAACTGTGAATCAGCAGATATCAGTTGTAATTTCTGACTGAACTTGGCAAAATGCTGGGGATTTCTGTAGTAACTTTTCTTTCACTTAGATTTTGAAGTTTTCTTATCAACTGATATGAAGACAGCTGATTTTTTCCACAGTAATTAACTCTAATTTAGGCATGTTAGGTGTAGTGACAAAGTACATAATGCAAGTAAATCAGTCATTAATTCTTAATACACAAAGCCACCACGATATTCCATTAAGACATAAGGAACAGTTAGAAGAGTTTTACTTGCTATAAAAATTTGATTTGCCACATAAGTGCAATAACTATTTAGTAAACAGATAACATTAAAATATTTTTCGAAACTTTCTTTTAGGGGAAAAAACCTACCAAACTAAACAACTTAAACTTTGCTGCATGGGAGGACAAAAGCAGCTGATCTCAACTGTGCTTTCACATTTACACTCCATTAATTTTCTGTTTCAAGAGTGTGGTAACATTTAGAAATCTTTTTTTCTTTTATTTTTAATTGAAATGCAAAGTACTATCTTATGTACTCTTAATAGGATTAAAGGGTTCATCATTCCCTCCTGCCTAGCTGGGTAATTGTACAGATGTACGTTAATTAGCTGTGTGTCAGTGTTTGAGTCTTTCACAGGTTCTACTTTGTTTATTTGGCTGAGTTTTCTGTGTTTTGAGGCTTGAGGGGGAGAACTCATTCACATGAAATATTCAGTTTTTACTGTAAAACTTAAAAGTAACAAAAATGTTTTAAAGTATGTCACTTCAGTTTCCTCAAATCAACAATTGCATGCAACTAAACAAGTCTTTATGCAGTGTAAAGGTATGGCTTTTTACATGGAAATGTAGAGATAGATGACTATATATTTGTGGTTCCATTGTTGCAGCTATGATGGTATAAGAATGATGTGCCTGCTAAAGCAGATCACTTTCCCATTTTTAGAGCTTTCTTTTTAGATATAATGATCTTAATGACTTCAGTTTGATCAAAGACAACTAAAGAGATTAATATAAGAATGGCCTTAATTTCACAACATATCCTTTCTTTAAAAGTAGCCATGAACAGGTATAAAGGGAAGATTAAGAAACTGAACGTATGTCATACTTATCCCTGAGTATCAATAGGCTCCATATAGTTTTAGCTTAAAGGAGGTCCTGAGTTAGGTTTGTTTCAGTGGCATTGAAATTTGCATTTTAGCAACAACTCAGGATCAGGTTTCAGAATAAAACCAAAACGCAAATACCTATTCATACACACTTCCCACTGTTTTTCTAAAGTTGTTGTTTTGGATACCTTGTTTTATATGTACCTAATATATGACCATTTAAAATGGGGGCTGATGACAGAAAATGCTAAGCAACATGGCCACATTTCTGAAAACAATCTGGTAACTCTATAAATAAAAATAAGCATATTTTTATCTTTATATTTTGGTATCGGTCACAGATGGAGTGCTTAGAGTTCATCTCTTGGGGGAATTCATTATTTTCTCACCAAAACAAGACAATTTGTACCTAGGATTTTAAGGTGAATCTCTGCTAGTTTATGTATTTGTTGTGTTTGATAATACTGGAGGATTTGGTGAGAAAGAAAGGAATAAAGCATTGGAAGTCATTCTGTATTAGCTTTAGAAAGTTGTACTTCAGAAATCAACCATTAAAAGACTGGATTCAGTGGGGATCAAAAACTAGTTGCATACTTTCCATTTGTGCTTCTTTTCTACTTGTTTTCCCCATTTTCATAATCTGCTTTTGCCTCCTGTTTTTCCCTGAGGTTTTTATTCTTTTATTTCTACTCCACTCAGCTCACTCCCATCCATAACCAGTTCTCACCATTTCTGCTCACTTTCCTGTTCACGAGTTACAAGGTTGAGTTACAAGTTTCACTTTAATGATGGTGAGCAACCCCCTTTGAAGACAATGCTCACAAAATTAAGCATTGCTTTAGATCTCTGTAAATCTTGTGGGATTACAAAAAATATTGCAGAAGATCTAGTCTGTCCTTGGCAGGAGATTAATACCTGTGCAGCCTAATCCTGGATCTTGAGGAAGGGATCCTTCATGAAAGGTAGATATACAATGGGGAATATTTTTGTCTTAATGAGGAATTATCTTTGTAAAGATTTACTCTTACAAGTAACTCAGGAGAAAATAATACAAAGCAACATATAAAAAGGATGACTTAAACTACATTAATTCACATATGCGTGACATGAATTCAGAATGGAAGTGTTTTTTCCCTAGTGTGGTTTAGTTAATTCAGGAATGAACAATGATACTAGTACTAAACCATGTCTCCATGAAGAGGCATGGAGAAGTCTGAGTTGCTGCAATCATACTCCATATTCACAGAATCACTACTGTTAGAAACAGTCATTACTGTTCAGGCAGTTGGACTAGGTGATTGTTATAGGTCCCTTCCAACTAAAATAGTCTATTCTAAACTGCATAGTCACATTAGTGTAATATTATGTCTGTCTTTTGTATCCGTCACATCTCTGACCAATTCAACAAGTAGAGAAAATAACTTCAAATATTCTAAAAAAGTAAAGATCTTCCAAAAGGGTGAGTATGTAAAGTATTTGTTTTCATGGTGTTAAAAAGACAGTTATAAAGTGCAGGAAAAACACCAAACAGCATTAAGGTGTGGCAATCAAATAGTAATACTCACTCAAATGCTATCTATAGCTTTATTTACTTGATCTCAATAACAGCTTGATGAAACAGGCCAATTTCAGTGCATAGTATTGAAACGCTACACAGCTGAAAAGAAAAATTCATAAGCAGGGGGACTTTCCTTTGCACAAACCCTAAAATATTTGTAAAGGGCATAAGCAGGATTGCTAAAGACACAGCCATATTCTATTTATAGCAGCAGGATCAGAATTTCCACTGAAAATGAAAAAAGCCTTACTTTTTATTAGTATATGTGAAAAAAGCAACTAATACAAGGGGAGAAAAGCAGCTGAAAGGTTCTTATTTGTTTTGTTTACAAGTGCTAACCTCATCAAAATGGTTGTCTGACCAGAGGAAAGGAGTCCCTTTCAGTTATTCTGTGTCACAGCTGTACTGATGAGAAGGAAATTTCATCAAAATGCTTTCCTTTGGCAGAAGGACCCTGTGGTATAGAAACACACAAGATGTGCAGTGTGGGTTCAGTTTCACCACTGTAAACCAGGGTATAAATGAGAAGGCTGAAGACCTGCTGATGATGAAGTACTGGCAGCACAGAACTCAGTCTTGGAAGCCCATTTTCCCTGGTTGTTTTTGCAGTCTTCAACAAACCTCTGTTTTATGACTGCACAGTTATCTCTACGCGAGCTAGTTTAAAGCTTATACATGTGTATGTACTGAGCCATAGTGCATGAAAGCGGTCTTTATGCTTAAAGGAGATAATTACTAGGGAAAGACCTAGAAAGTTTGCTGTGGTTGCTTTATCTGCATATGCTGCCTGGAGATTACAATCACATGTATGTATATTCATATAGGTTTACAATATTCAGTAATGCTTTATTTATAAATACATGAATACCCAAAGCAAATGTATTCAAATAGTTAAAGACGGAATTGAATTAAATCAGGATTAGCAGTTTCCCTTTCACTCTCTATGTTAATGTCTGAATTGACTTTTGAAGAGGTGGTTCTTACCTCATGTCCTGAACAAGAAAAATGACCTTTGGAAAAGACAGTCATTGTATACTGCAGCATTACATGATAAATTGTATGATGTATGGGCTGAGGCCCACTAGTGCCCTCTGGGCCCTGACAGCATGATGTATCAGTGAATTTCCCATGTGCTTACTTTACTGTGCTGGCTTAGTGATAAAAGAAATTTGGATGGTTTAAAAATAGTGTTTTCAATTACTCACTGGTTCCTTACAGATAACAGCCTTAATCTTGTTTAATTTGTGTAGTTTACCAACTATATCTCTTAGCTGTTTTTCTGATCTGGACATTAAATTTCTCATACATACAGTTGCAGTCATTCAGATCTCAACAGGATGAAAGCCCATGGCTAATTCATGAAGTAGAGCCACAGTTCAAGGAGATTTCTTAAGTTTGTTTATTCCCTGCATCTTTTTCAACAAAAATGCTTTCACCTTCAATTCTACAAACAGAAGTGTTTACTAAGTGTATACAAATGCTTCAATTATTTCTATTTATTTGGTATATTAGAAGTTCATATTGAATTCCTATTTCTCTCTAATGCTCTAGTTTTCTGAATTACTAGTGAAATTTGTTTTCAATTTTTCCTTTTCTTACCTGTCTGTGCTGTTTCTAGCTAGACATCAGTTTTATTTAAGATAAATGGAGGTTTAACTTTCCTTTCCAAAGGGAAGTCTCAGTAGCTATTTTAAAAATTAGATAGTAGCTAAAGGTAGTAAAATTAGAAAAGTACAATATTTCATTTACCTTAATGTTATCTCTTTATAAAATTCAAAATAAGATACCAAAGAGAAGGAATGTGACAAAGAAAAAAAAAAAAAAAAACAACAAACCAACAAAGCAAAAATGTTACTGAAACACTGAATTTGCAAATGACGTTTTGAGTTTATTGCCATGTGTATGCTGATTCTATTATATGTACATAACCATAACATAGATTAATTCATACACACATTCTTCTGCAAACATGTGTCCATTCATACCAGAAATGAAATCAATGCCAAAGTTCAGTACTTGTATCTCTAGTGTTGTGATTCACATGAAGAGCTTTATTTTCCTTCATTTCCTCAAATTGTCAATCACATTTAAATTAAGCTTCTACATGTATAAATTAAGTTATACTCAAACTCTTTCAATTCTTTTACCAGTGCTTTGTATCACAATAGAATCTGACAACACAGTTCACAGTGACAAACATTAAAGGAAATTCTTCAAATTCTATGTGACAAAAACTCCTGAAAAATAAAGCAGCAGAGGCAGCCACAAGAACTGTGTGGCCTCCTCACAGAAAAACACTACAGAAACAAGTTTGAAATACATTTTGGTTTTTACACAACTGGAATTTTTTGCAACATTTTCTAAAGTACCCAGTTTTAAAGTATTCACACTTTTCTTGGAGACTGCAATACAAACATATAACTTTGTAACACACACCCTTGTAATAAATAGAAAATAAAGAAAAACAGAGTAAGCCTAAACCCATAGGACTAATGAAAGGACAAGGAAAGAAGGGAGAAAGGAAGGAAAGGCAGATCTAACAGGAATGTGCTATTTTTTCAAGGCAAGGAGTGTAGTATGAATAGCATTATGCCCTCAAAAGAAAGAAAAAAAAAAATTAACCGTAAACACATGATTTAACTTGAATTATTTGTCAATCAAAGGAGTGGGAAAAGGATAGAAACAATGTATTAAACAAACAAGGTAGACATGAAAGGTAAAGCCAATAAAACAGGCTTCTAATTTGTTTTATCATGTCTGAAGAAATAACACATGATCTAAAGGAAACTACTTCTATAGCAAACCAAATCAAAGCAGGCAACAGTATGAATTTATTTCATCCAGTTCCATGTTTTTACTTGATCTGTTTTGTACAGAAGCTACATAAATTTATCTTATCCAGAAAAATAATAGATCACTTCCTTTGTATTAATATTTTTTTATTTTACAAAATTATAATTTTAACAATAATCTGTAGCCAAGAAATTAACAGATTTATAATGCTTACTGTAATAATTCTTTGTCTGTTATCAATTTTGAATGTCTTGATTTTTAATTTTGCTAAGGATCTTCTTGGATGTTGTTCTACAGATGAGAAAGAGCTAGGAGTAGGCAAATGAAATTCGCTATATTCTTCCAAGCACCAGCCATTTGACATTTCATTCTTTCATGGCATAGAGGTTTTTTTTAAATCTAAATCACTTTGTCAGTGTATTTTCCATGCTTTTCCCCCAACACTCTCCATTGTTAATTGCCTGCATTAGTTCCAATTCTATTTGTTTTGAAAAAGCCATAGAGAATTCTGATAGCATTGCATAATAAAGTGTTTTCTTTTTTTTTTTTTTTTTTTTTTTTTTTTGCAACAGTATAACAGTATCTCCTTCTTCTTCTCTGAACAGAATTTAGCAACTTCACTCTTTAATCATAAACAGTCTAATGAATTAAGAAAGATCTTATTTTTGTTGAATGGCCTATTATGTCACTGAGTGCTTTTTCCTAAGCAGTTACTGTTAATTTGCAATTTTAAATGCTGAGTTGTTGAAATTGTCTTTCAGTGTGGATTACCTTTTACTTGACTAGCACTGAATTTCATCTGCCTTCATGTTGACAAGTAATAAGTAATGCAAGTAAATATATCTCAGAGTACACGAAGGAAAGATTTCTAGTGGAAGACTATGCTATGAGTAAAGCTAATTTTCTGGTAATAATCACACTTTAAAGACTACAAGTGTTTGCATCTATCGAGCTATTACTGCATTGTAGCAAAACTATAATCTTTTAGAATTATTTGCCAAATAAGTGAAAATTCATTGGAACTGAAAGTCAAGCAAAAACCTGTAAGAATGAACTGTCATACTAAAACCAGAGAACTCTTCTGTCTTGCTTGAATCAATGGTATTTTTTTATTCAGAAAATTTACATTATCTAAGTAACAGCAACATATGCATGTGCACAAACACATATAAGTATATAATGCATGAGATTAATATATACTCTTAGAGATACATCCAGATATATGTTGTTGGGAGAGAGAGAATTCGGGTGAATAAAACCTGATACATCTGCCCAAAACTTCTTTATCCATTTGTAAAGAAGTGTAACTATTTTAGAAAAAATCACATATAATCTGAATTTCTGAACTGAGAGATGATAGTAGTAGAGGTAAGTATCATGTATTTGTGGCAGTGTTTTAGAAGCTTATAAAACATGGGGTTTATTTCAGATTAAGAGAAAAAGCAATTTTTGCCTTTACAGTAAAAAAAAAAGTATTCTTAATACGTAGAGAAAATAACAGCAATTAATTGTAATTTGTTTTGAGCATTTGAGGTTTCATGGAAATACAGTTAATGGACTTAAAACATGCAAGTTTAATGATAAGGTTCTAAGTCAAGGTTTTCTTTCACGTTTATGTCTCTGTTGCAAACAGATTTTAAATTCCTCCCAAATGGAAATAACTATCTGTCATCAATAACATCTTACAGAATGTATATTTTCTAGTCAAAAGTAATGGTTTAGTGTCATTTAATTTAAGCCAATACCGAACAGCATAACATACCAGTGACAGGTGTTCTTTGCTTATCCCAATTACTTGATAGATTTATGAAAGTGTATCTCAGTCATCTATGAAAATCAGAAAGAGATTAATACGTCTTTTTCTAGTAGGAAGAGTAACCCATTAAAAAACTATTTAGAAATAAGATTATACTTATTGATACAGAGTAAACCATAACAAGTAGAAAAATTAGCCACAAGCAACAAGTATGTCTTGTCTAGAACAGACCAGACCAGAATAGACTAGTTCAGCTGAAAGGGACCTACAATGACCATCTAATCCAACTGCTTAACCACTTCAGGGATGGCCAAAAGTTAAAGCATGTTACTAAGGGCATTGTCCAAATATCTCTTAAACACTGACAGGTTTGGGACATTGACCACCTCTCTAGGAAGCCTGTTCCAGGCTGTTGTGGTTTAACTCCAGCTGGTAACTAAGCACCACACAGCTTCTCACTCCCTCCCCCTCACCTGGAAGGATGGAGAGGAGAATCAGAAAGGAATGTAAAACTCGAGGGTTGAGATAAGAACAATTTAAAAGTAAAGCCAAAGCCATACATGCAAGCAAAGCAAAGCAAGGAATTCTTTCTCTGCTTTCCATTGGCAGGCAGGTGTTCAGCCATCCCTAGGAAAGCCGGGCTCCATCACGCATCACAGTTACTTGGGAAGACAAATGCCATAATGCCCGATGCCCCGCCTGCCCACCCCCACTTCCTTCTTCTTCCTCCAGTTTATATACTCAGCACAACGTCCCATGGTATGGAACGTCCCTTTGGTTAGTTTGGGTCACCTGTCCTGGCTGTGTCCCCTCCCCATTTCCCGTGCCCCTCCAGTCCTCTTGCTGGCAGGGCCCGAGAAACTGAAAACTCCTTGACTTAGTATTAACATCACCCAGCAACAACCAAAACCATCAGTGTGCCATCAACATTGTTCTCACAGGGATCCAAAGCACAGCACTGCACCAGACTCTATCCCAGCTGAAACCAGAACACAGGCTACATACTTCCTCTATAGTTGATAGCATTTCTTTAAGGTATTTAGTATAGTAATAGTCTTCCCTATATATAATCTCATCAGTATTTATAATATGTTAGAATGTGACTTCAATATCTTGCAAAATATAATTATTAATTTTGATTTCTCCAAATACATGGATCTGTATTCATTTTAGGTTTTATGCCTTTCTGAAAAATGTGGATATGTATATAATAAAGCTGTTTGTTTAGAAATAATAAAGTAAAAAAAACCAAGCCAGAAACAAACCAATTTTTCAATTACCTATGTCCCTCCGATTGCCTATTTTAAATATTAAATGTTTAAGCTATATTATAGTGTTATGACATGACAGAGAAGTTATTGAAGATGTTGAACATGAATGTCAATTATGTGTCATCTCTGTTCACTCAGAAGGTCATACTAGATTGTTTTAAGAAACATTCTGTTCCGAGGGAGCGCCTTACCTATGAGAGAAAAAGAAAACCATGACACATCTGAACTATATTTACTGCATAATTATAATGACATCACAATTATTTTCCTGAATCAAAAACTTATGTTTTCAAAGCATACAGGCTTGACTTCTCATTTTTCCATTTGATGAAATCTGTTGTCTGTTTTTGCTTGTTTTCTTGAGGTCTGCTATGGAAGATGCAGCCAGATAATTATGATCAGCCAGAGCTAAATTTTTAAATTATAATAATGAACTTACCTCAATGAATGTAAATCATTAATTATTGGGGTTTTTTCTCTACCAAAACATCTCTGAGAAGGATCTCCTAATTATTTCCTCAAAAATTATAACGTGCATTTTCCCCTTTAGGATCTAGTTACAGTTAGATACAACTTTTGAAGCTTCAGTCAGAGCTGAAGTGTGGACAATAATGATTTCCAGAGCTAATTCTTTAGTTAAGAAAAGCAACTCAGACGTGAAAATTATAGAAGTTTAGTCCTAATCCAGGCATTATCTGGCTCCATAACTTACTGAAGCTTTCTGGTTAAAGAAGTCAAGCTGCCACTGAAGCAATTTGTCATCGCATAGAACTACATGTAGAAAGAGTAATGAATGCAGATATTGCTACATGATTAACATGTTATTCTGAATGTTTAAAGGATTGAAATAATTTTTAAAAGCTGAACTGTTGTTCTAAGAATATAAACATATTATATATTCCTATAAATTTCTAATATAGAGTTATATGTTTCAAGGGAGCTAAGGAGGGTTCAGTGACTCACTTGGGCTGAAAAGTTCAGTGTGTGATGTTATGTTACATGGGATAATTTCAGCTTTATAACAAAAGGGCATGTGTATAGATTTTGTAAAAATTATATTTTTGGAATGCAAAAGCTGACCATATATTTTTTTCTAATCAAGGTCTCAATATTGTATTTATTTTTTTTCCCCAAGCATTTTTTAATGAAACAATATGCTTTGATAACAGAGTGGATACAGAAGTAACAATTATCATTAGGTATTAACTCAGTAAGGAAGAATTTGCCCTGTATTTGAATGATGCCTGGAACAATTAAAGAACCCCATTTAGCACACATTGTAGGATTTTTTCTTTAGACTGTATGAATATCCTGCAGACCTAGTGCAAAGGACTTCGTGCAACGGTTCTGAATGCATCAGAAAGAGGCCTAGATTGTTCACTGAAATTAACAGAGAAGACTAAGAAACTAGAGGGAGGTGGTGGGGGTGGTGAAGGTAAGCCAAAAGATGACACAGAACAACTAACACTTTAAACCGAGGGAACATTCCTTCTCCAATCTACCTGGTGATTCTCATATGCCCCATGAGAATTACCAGGTTCTCAACAGGTGAGCCTAGGAGAGTTATATCCTGTAGCTGTGCCAAGCCTTTGGTGCTTCAGAGAATGACAAATGCTCTCCCATCCCTCTGCCTCTTATGGTATATATCAAAGAGGAGGAAAAAAAAAATCCTGAAGCATAGAATTGGTGTAATATAGGGATAATGCAAACAGGCCCAATTAACAAACACAAATAGATAAAATATCTTTCATTAATTGCAGAATCAGTCAAATGAGTCATGATACAGGGAAATACAGTAAATAACTTCTGTATTAAAATTATCCTCCTTTGCTGTATTTATATTCAAGTGTATTTTACTGGTGTTGGAAAGAATCTGATTACCACATGGAATAACATTCAAGTACAATTTCTATAGCTAAAAAGAACAACTTAGTGCAATGTCATTCTTTCTCTAAATCACTATTAATTCAGAAAATCTTATTAATTTCTCCTGCTTAGAAATAGTATCGCCTGACAAAAAAAAAAACCAAACAACAAAAAACAAACAACCCACACCAAAACAAAAAAAACAAAGAAAGAGTTTAAAAAATTATTGAAGGAATATATATTTTTGATCATATGCATATTTTACAACACATATGCTTTGCAAAATAAGAGTGCCTAGCAAATTATATACTTCATAATAACTGACAAATGGCCCTAGTTCTTATTTTAAGACTAAGGGGTGGTACTAATGTTAAATATGTTTTTGGTTCTGAGCAAATCATTCTTCTTTTCTGACAGAGCAATACTATTAGAGTAATATGCCCCTGATGCCTAAGCTACATTTAATTGAACACTGCTTATTACTGTCAAGCAAAGCAGAAGTCAAATACATATAATTTGTTTCAGCTCTGTCATCTAACACAGTATGGAATGCAAAGTTACTGTCTAATGTAGAAAATGTAAATCAGACTATAAATAACTTTTTAAAAAGCCAGCATAATAAAAGCAATTTATGTATTTAACAGGTACAGAACTTGCATTAATATCACAGTGCTGTTAAGCAAATAAAAGAAAACCTAATTACCTGGAAATATGCCATTCACAGATAACTTCAGCTTTTTTCATATGAAGTTTGTATAAGGACATACAAAGCTGGCATAGCCACTATATATGTCAAAAGTTTGCCATAATCTGTTTGTATGTTGGTACAATCATCAAAGTCCTAGCATGAATAAAATACAAATCACATTTTTGCTGATTTTCTTTGAGGTTGGATTTTACCTGTGAAAATTAATTCTGTCTGAACACAGTTACATAAAACATTCCTGAAGAGGAAACCTGGCTTATATAGTTACTGGTCTACCATCTGTGGTTATAGGTTTTCACAGAATGGTTCAGGCTGGAAGGAACATCTGGAGGTCTTCTGGTACAAGCCTCCTGCTGAATCAGGACCACTTACATCCAGTTTTCCAGGACTATGTCTAGATGGTTTTTTAGTACCTCTAAGAAGGAAGACTCTGAAACCTATCCGGGCAATCTGTGCCAGTGTTCAGTCACCCTCACAGTGAAAATATGTTTCTGATTTTCAGATGGAAACTGCCATGCTTCAGTTGGTGCCTATTGCCTCTTGTCACTGGGCACCACTGAAAAGAGCCTGGCTGCGTCCTCTTCACACACTCTCCTCAAGAATTTAGATGCATTGATAAGATCTCCTTTGAACCTTCCCTTTTCTAGGCTGAACAGTCCTAGCTCCATCAACCTCTCCTCACAAGTGAGCTTCTCCTGATCCTTTATCATCCCAGTGGTCCTTGGTTGGACTATTGCCAGTATATCCACATCTGTTGTGCTAGGGAGTCCATAGCTGCATGCAGCACACCAGGTGTGGGCTCACCAGTGCTCAGTAGAGGGCCAGGATCACCTCCCTACACCTGCTGGCAACAGTCCTCTTAATGCAGCCCAGGATACCAACAGCCTTCTTTGTAGAAAGGGCACACTGCTGGCTTAGATTTGACCTGATGTCCACCAGGACTTCCAGGTCTTTTTCTGCCAAACTACTTTCCAGCTGGGTCATCCCCGCTATATATTGGTGCATGAACCTCTTCAGTTCTAACAGTGAAAGTATTAGCTAACCTGGTCATAGCCTGCAGATCCAAAACTATCAGGAGCAAAAACGACAGTAGTTGCAGTGATGGGGAAATGAACACCTTCTTCCAACTCCTGAGGACTGACAAACAAGATTAGGAGTCCCCAGAACTGGAGAATACCCTAGGGGAACAGAAGCCCTATCTGCAGCACAGGGCCATGAGCTCCTCAACACTTATTCTGAGATAAAATTACCTAGCCAGGTTTTAGGTAATCTGTAATCTCTGCTTTACAGACCTGGAGGGTGTGGGGCTGCCATACAGGTTCTCAGATGCCCAAGCGGAATGCCAGACTTCAGTCCCAAGGCAGCCAGTTTGCAAGTTAGTCTTGGCAATAAAGTCCTATTGTGCACCCAGTTTTAGAGTGCAGATGCTCTGGCATCCCTGCCAAACAATGAAAACTTACCTGCAATTTAGAAAACTGTTGTGTTTCCATTAAACATTTCAGTATTTAACTATTTTGTCATAGTATTCTTGCCCAGATCCAGTCATTCTTGTAAAATTTGCCCATCCACTGTTGACATTTAAACAAGTTTGAAATTGAGCTTTAAATACTAGCTTCTGAATATTCACAGATTACACATTTAAGAAGTTTAATAGATACTCTTTTATGACATTACCCATCACAATTATTGCATTGCACTTTGTAATTATACCTTATAAATGTGATTGCATGTATTTACTACTAATTACACAATTACAGATAATTTCATGAATTATGGAAACAGACAAAGAATGACTAAGCTCTACTGAAAGAAAATAAATAAGTAAATCTGCAAAAAATATATGGCCTTAAAAAAGCATTGAGAAAGTGAAAGGATTCTACCCAAAGTTTCTCAAACTAAGCATTTCCTTCCAAAATACCATAATATACAGCAAACATTATATTAGCTGAATTCATGGTTAATTTGGTAAGCATGAAATTACTGCACTTACTAAATCTACTTCAAGTTCTTCTAGAAAGTCTTCTTGCAGTCATATGCTCTGTTATAAAGATATACAAATATATGGTCAGGCGTACTGTTTAGTTCTGAGAAATTTTAATTGAAACTAATTATGCACCCATGTCCTAAGCACATATAGAGTGATATTAAGTATGAACATCTACAACATCAAACCTTTAAAGGAACTGAATATACAGTTGGAAAGCATAGCACTTATCACCACATGATGCAAATTATATATCCACTTGAATCTTTTCATAACAAACCAGAAGAGGGTGAAAAATATGACCAAAATTATGGTAATATATCCTACACAGTGAAAGTGACAGCAAATTCTATAGGGACCAGTACTGTCATGGAAGTTTTTAAATTGGGAAAGAATTTGTTGCAATAACAAGAAAACACCAAATAATCAAGTCACTGATCTTTCTGAATGGATTAAAAAACCCTGAATATCCAGGTTTTTTTCTTTTTGTGCACTTGTCACACCAACAAATGAGTTGATTAAAGCTGGAAGACCACATAATGACAAAAGCATAGTATATACACCTTCTGCCCTCTAGCTGGACTTTAAGATATAAATAGATTTAAGTAAATTGAGCCTAAATTTTTCAAATATGTATACATGCCTAATGTTTATTTGTATTTGTATTTATATTATTGTGTTTCTACTGCAAGTTCTCCGACAGAAATTAGCATCTCTTCTGATAATACCCTTTATGATATTGTAACATTGATTTCTGTAAGTTTATTTAATAATAAAAATCTCACATAAACATAACAGAAATAATTAAAATTTCCGTATTTTGCAAATAGGTTATGTAAGCATTAACATAGACAGAAGCTTAGCAGATAGATAATAATTAATGAAGCTATTACAGATAGTTCATATTTGATAATGTGCTCAACCTATAACTGCATCAAAAGAAGGTTTAATTTCATATTTAAATTTTATGTGCCACACCTGCTATGATTTTGATAGGAAGCAAACGTAGAGTAGCGCACTAATAAGCCAGATTCTGTGGGTATAACATACTTATTTTTATATATGACTAAGGGATTTTTATGATGTTGCAAAACCAAAAAGATATTAACAACATACTTCATATGTATGGGGTTACACTGTGTGCAGAAAACAAAATTGTCATTCTTTTTAAAGATATTAGAGCACTGGGTGATTGCTAATGGTATGCTCATAGAAAAACAAACAATTGAAAACTTGTCATTTAGTATTTTAACAAGTTGTCACTACATTTTACAGCTTTCTGCATGGGAGAAACAAGGACAGGTCAGGAAAAGTATCACATACTGAAAAGCATAAAAATAACACCTGTAGCGAGTAGTACAAATGCCGTCATGAAAGGTTTAAAACTGGAACAAGGGTAAAAAGTCATAACTGAAGCAAGAAGGAAACTTGGAAGTGATGCAGTATACTAGCAAAGACAAAATCCAATTTGTAACAGGAGTGAATGGAAATTCACTAAAAAATTGTCCAAAGGCACTAATACAGAAACAGAAAAGGTTTTTGGTGATGCCAGTTCATCTACTAATGCATGTCAAGTCTACTAATTCGTATCATGTAATCAGCTGTACAAAAAAACCTAACCAGGTCCTTCGACTTCTGTTCCTTCACCCTATGTACTATTTCAGTTCTTTAAGATCATATCTTAACTTAAATTGTCATTGCAGACACCCCACACTGATTTATCATTTCAAGAACTCTTGACTCTATGTGATTTGTTAAAAACTTCCAACTTAGTATTAAGAGTTAAGCAACGAACACATATGGCCTACTTTAAATAAGTCAACTACACATTTCCTGACATAGTTTGAAAATGAAATTAACAGTTAGCAATAATGGCCTTCTAAAGAAATATTTATTTCCTTATTAGAGATTAATAATAAAATCTCTAGTTCATATCTGATCTTTGATTCATATCTTCCCTGTATTGGCTTGAATTTGAAGACTATAAACCGTGACCCTGAAATAGAACTTCAAGAAGGGATGGCATAAGATTACTCTGTAAGGCCTTATCTACCTTAAAGCTAGGCAGTAGAAGGCATATTTTCCCCATCTCATAATGATATAAACAAGGATCCTGCTGCCAACACTTATGTGAGTTTAACCAGACTTACATTTTCTATGGCCAGCAGAGTTTAGCTGTGAAAAAGAGTCCAACTTATTTGACATTGAACAGTAAAAGGTGTAAGTTTCCATACGTGCTAGCATAGTAGGAATCTGTAAACAGAGGGTAAGGAGATGGATACCGGTCGGTGGTGAACAGAAAGGTTTTATAAAAAGGTTAAGGATCATTACAACCAACAGGCTTTTGCTGGCTCTCAGAAGAGGTTGTGCAGAAGCAGAATAGTGGTGTTCAACAAAGTTCTCAACATGGCATTCTCTTCAAAAGGTAATGTTTTACTGCAGAAAGCAGAAATAAAATATTGTTAGGTTCAAATTTAGCCTGACTTTAATAAATCATCAGCACCGTTGGCTAGGAATTTTCTAATGAAACATGTTTCTCCGTGTAAACTGCCTCTGTTCTCTAAATAAGTCTTTTACCATAATGTATTAGCTTAAATTGTCTTCTGAAAGAACAAACAGGAGTTTGAGCCACCACTACCCACTAGAGTTCTGCCCCAAATTCTCCTGTTTACATCCTAGTTTCCATCTCTGACTCCTCTGCCTATGCAATTGATGCTGAATTAGGAGCCTTGGTGCTTCACAAGTCCATGACTTGAGTCAATAAAACACTGAAATCAGCTCTAGGCCAATAGTCATATCCAAGCTCTTGACTGATATGTAGATAAATAAATAAAGTCTAGTTAAGTTACCCCAGGCGTATGGTTGGACTGCCTTGGGATCGTTCTTGTTTCACTTCAGCTGATGAGCTGTGACTCTTCAGAAACCTGTTCTGAGCTAGGCAGTAATGGGAGGCCAAAACCAAACAAGTCTCAGTAGAAGCCCCTAAGTAGTCCTAAAGAGAATGTTTGACTTCAGAAGTGTTAAGAAATACCATATAGCTTCAGCTGTCTAAGATTTTAGATTTTGCCATTCTGTCCCAAATTCAGTAAAAAAAAAAAAAAAAAAAAGCTTGGAAACATTAAAAATACCGTGCAATAGACTGTCAGTTTCCTGGGAATGTCCAAGTGTTATTCCAGCATGATAGATGAAATGCAAAAAAAAAGACCCAAACCCAAACCAAACCATATAGCAAAGAAAATCCACCCACCCACCACCCCTGTCAGTCATAAACAGGATTCCAAGCCTGAAATACAAATAGAAAGTATAATCAAGTCTTAATATGACACTGAAATACAAATATTGGGACAGTGAACTAAAAAAAATATTGACAGATTCCAGAAACACCAAAAACATGTGTTTAAGAAGAGTAATTTAGTAGTTACCAGGGCATTGGTAGCTAACATGTCCAGACCACTCCTACTACAGAATAGTGGTTAAGCATCAAGATGCTACTATCTGAATCAAGACGTTCAACACAAAGAATGAACATCTTTGATCCTAGTAAGGCTCTTGCCAGATATTCCATGCTTCAGGCACAAAATATAAACTAATGTTGCATTCATGTTATGTTTTCAGTCAGCTAACTACAGTTGCAACTCAAAATCTTTTAAGAAAATGCCTTTTGAGAGAGTTCATTCATGTGTACAAGAAGGGAGGACTGAGAAAACACCTTCACTTTCCTAGTATAAATGGGGAAGATACGGCATTTAGCATTACTCCTTTGGAAGGATGAAGATAAAAGAAGCTAAAGTTTTACTAAAATTAATACCATGATAAGGCTGGAGGACTGACTAACACTGCAAGATAATGGTTGCTGGGTGAAGAACTGGCTAAAGGGCAGAGCTCAAAGAGTTGCTGTGAATGGGGCCACATCTGGCTGGTGACCAGTCACCGACGGTGTTCCTCAGGGCTCCATTCTAGGGCCAGTTCCGTTCGATACATTAATCAACGATCTGGATGCAGGAGTTGAATGCACCATTAGCAAGTTTGCTGATGGTATCAAACTGGGGGGTGCTGTTGACTCTTCATGGACAAGAGGCTTTGCAGAGGGGTCTAGATAGATTGGAACACTGGGCAATCATCAATGGTGTGATATTTAACAAGTCCAGATACTGGATTCTAAACCGGAAAAGGAGTAATGACAGGCACAAGTACAAACTGGGAGAGGAGTGGCAGAGAGCAGCCCCGCAGAAAGGGATCTGGGGGTGCTGGTTGGCAGCAGGCTCAGTACGAGTCAGCTGGGTGCCCTGGCAGCCAAGAGGGCAAAATGCTTCCCAGGGTGCATCAAACACAGCATAACCAGCCTGTCGAGAGAGGTGATTATCCCGCTGTATTCAGCGTTGGTGTGGCCTCACCTGCAGTACTGTGTGCAGGTCTGGGCCCACTATTTAAGAAGTATGTGAAGGTCCTTGAATGCTTCCAGAGGGCAACAAAGCTGGTGAAAGGGCTGGAAGCATGTCCCATGATGGACATGGATGATGGATGGCTAAGGACTTTGTGCTTGTCTAGTTTGGAGAGAAGGAGTCTAAGGGGCAACCTCACTGCTCTCTACAGCTTCCTGAGGATGGGAAATGGAGATGGAGTTGCTGAGCTCTTCTCTCTGGAGTCCAGGGACAGGACACATGGCAGTCATTCAAAGCTGCACCAGGAGAGGTTTAGACTGGACATTAGGAAGCATTTCTTTACTGACAGGGTGGTCAAACACTGGAAAAGGCTTCCTAGAGAGGTGGTTGATGCCCAGGGCTGTCACTGTTTAAAAGTAATTTTCCTCCTATACTCAGCACTAGTGAGGCTGCACCTCGAATACTGTGTTCAGTTTTGGGCCCCTCACTACAAGAAAGACATTTAGCTGCTGAAGCATGTGCAGAGAAGGGCAATGAAGCTGGTGAAGGGTCTGGAGCACAAGTCTTATGAGGAACAGCTGAAGGACCTCTGGTTGTTTGGCCTGGAGAAAAGGCTCAGGGGAGACCTTACTGATCTCTATAACTACCTGCAAGGAGGTTGTAGCAAGGTGGGTGTTGGTTTCTTCTCCCATGTAACAAGGGTAGGACAAGAGGAAAGGGCCTCAAGTTGCAGCAGGGGAGGTTTAGATTTGATATTAGTAAAATTTTCTCCACCAAAAAGGCTGTCAAGCATTGGACTAGGCTGCCCAGAGAAGTAGTAGAGTCACCATCCCTGGAGGTATTTAAAACACATGTAGACATGGTGCTTAGGGACATGGTTTAGTGGGAGACTTATCAGTGCTAGGTTAACAGTTGGACTTGATGATCTTAAAGGTCTTTTCCAACCCAAACAATTCTAAGATCCTATGAATAAAAAATTGAATTAATGTTCACATATAAAATTTTAATCAGGGAAGAGATTAGGAATAAATGGCTATTTCTCCCTTTTAATTAAAAGTATTATATATTAGTATTTTATTCTAGCTGAATAAAAGATTGACAATTCTGAAAATACTCTGACTCTATTTTTTAATCCTTTCTAGTGTTATAAGAATGAAGGATTAATGACCTGATAACTCTTTAACCACCAGTATCTCTATCAAGAAAGTTATTTGATGCTGCCAAATGTAGCAGATATACACTAACGTACCACAGATTTAGCATAAGGTTTAAAAAGCAGAAGATAAGAAGAGTGTATTTAATAATGTCATATTTTCAGAGGGTAAACTGCTAAATTCTGGGGCAGGTTATTATCACATAGTGCACATTACAGGATCCTGACATAAAAGGCACAAGTAAGGGAAATAATCTGTTTAAAGCATAGGTGTGGGGTCACTGCTAGCTAATGGAAAGTCAATCCTTTTGTCCTTTCTATTACAACAAAAACAACACTGTATGAAATGAAACCAAATACACCTGAAGCAGTACATTCTAAATGTAAAAAACAGGTCATAACATACACCAGAGAACTGAAAATATTATCCTCACCACCTCAACCTTTTCCTTCTAACAGTAGAAGATTAGAGGGGTGAATGAAAGAGATTCCTGCATCTAATATCCATTGACAGAAACAAGGACAAAACACTGCTCAGCTGTGAAGTATGATTTGTAGCAAACACAAAAAGAAGTGAAAAAAACTATATGAAAAGCTTGGCTACAGATATTAGCAATGTTACAGATTATATTGCAGTAAAAAAACCATGGCAGCTTTGGCCATGACGTTGTAGCACCACAGGCAAGACCAGGTTTATCGGGAGAGGTAATAGCTTTTATTAGACCAGCTGGTATAAGTGAAAAAAGGAGACAGGGTGAGAAGCCCTGTTCTATTTCAAATCATACCAGTTGGAGTGTGATGAAAGAACCTACCTCTTTCTAGTCTTGTCTTGGGAAACTGTTAGTCCACCAGTTACAGACACATGGAGAATTGTTTCTGAACCTATCTCCTCCCATATGGTCTTAGAGCCTGAGTTTATTTAAAAAACATCCTTGGTAGTTATTGAATCACCATGTTCCTGTACAGATCTGAAACATAACTAGCTTTTTTAGAAATGAAATTCCAATATGTTTTAACACAGGTTCTAAAAGTACAAAGAAAGATATATATAAACAATACACTTTGGCTGTTAGCTTACATAGAGCATTTTTTATCTGAATGTACAGATAAAAGCTCTCGGCTCTTTGCAAAGGTCTTTAAACTCAAAGGGAGAACAAATTTTTGCTGCTGACCTGCTTTAACTGTTTTATCAAACTTATGCTCAGAAGCAGGCATATTTAATACCAGAGGTATTTGCTGCCACAGAAGTATGAGGTTCTTGAAGCTGCTCTAAAGGAGAAGCTGTAGGAAATAGTAGATAAAACAAACAAATGAAGCTTCAAGAAAAATTCTCAAGTTATGCAAATCAGGAGTAAAATTAAATTTTAAAACCAAATAAATGCTCTGGAACCATGCAAAAGTGATGATATACTATTTTACAAGTTAAAAAAAAATTAAACATGCATATATAATCCTAATAATAGTCAACTAAGGACCATAAATAGTATTTATGTAATATTAACTGAAGAAGAACTAGGTCACTAAATTAAAAATTATCAAGCAAGCACAGAAATAGTTGCCTTGAAACAGACATCATGTAAAATATCAAGCTGTCAGGAGACAAATCTATGATAATATTTAGGGACATGGAAAAAAGATGACAGCTTAGCCAAAGCTCACTTGTAATTGTCAAATTGAGTTATTCAATTATTGATGCAACAACAGATACTGTCAGTTTATTTTCTCTTCAGCTGTCACTCTTTTAACAGAAGCAAGGATGAGGCAGATTGACCTCTGCTACCTATGTGGTAGGAAGAATAATTATAATGTTTTGCACAAACCATTCAATTAAGGAATCAAATATTTTTGTTTGTTCTCCATATAAAAACTTATATACAGGAGAAGCAGATTGCTGAGGAATTACTTACAGCACCTTTCCTTTACAGAGACAGAAAATAATATTATAACTGCAAACTTTTACTATATTTTTCTGTTTTCTGAGATCAAATAATTGGTTGCATATTTCCAGAATATTGTTTATGGTATCAGTGCCATAAAATGTATATTTAATATCAATTACATACATACTTCTG
Source organism: Falco punctatus (assembly GCF_963210335.1). Classification (NCBI taxonomy): domain Eukaryota; kingdom Metazoa; phylum Chordata; class Aves; order Falconiformes; family Falconidae; genus Falco; species Falco punctatus. The sequence continues at coordinate 103,706,493 of NC_137581.1, read as the reverse complement.
TAAACTTCCATTTGAAGTGCCAGCTTCATGTTATGTGCATAGAAGAAATTACTTGATCAGAAATCTAGTGTTCATTGTTTTCCTCATATTTTAGCACTGTGGTGCCTGTATTTCAGATATTCAATGGAAATAAGGGTGGGTGAGGGATGACACATACAACACAGATGTGACACATTCCCATTTACCTAGGATAGGTATCTACCTTATTCTCTACAACTTCTCATTTTAATCAATATTTAAAACATATAATCTTCACATGTTGTTCAAATATTGTTAATTACCTTATTCTGTCCCATTCAGGCAAACATATCTTTGCATTATTAAGGCATGGAAGTCAGGCACATTGTACCCAAAGATCACATACACTCATAACTCGGACATTGTCTCATAAAGTTTTTGAAATTAGTTAAATTTTTGAAATGAAACACTAATTCCAATCACTTATGTTCAGAATAGTATTGATCAATGACCCAATCAGGGCAGAAGGGATTCAGCAGAAAGGACTTAGTTCCTACAGTTTTCATTGCCTTGCTGGATCAATATCTGAACCATCTGTTTAAGTCCAGTACTGGTAGATAGAAATGGCAAGTTATTATAATCTGAAGGTTATTTGATGAACGATATGGAGCTGATAGAAAAATCTCAGTTCCCTGTAGCTGTGTTATAAGTATCTATATTACAAAAAGTCATCACAATTGGCATTTCTACAGCTGTTCCAAGACAGACACTAGCTAAGAATGAAATATACTGATACTGGAGGCTTTTAGCTGCAGCAGATAGCTTGTCCTTTAAAATTCCCATGTCACTGTGATTAACATGGCTTCATCCCTGATCAATCTAGTATAAAATGATTGATGCTACATTAGCTACTAAAGTGTCTAAATCTACTTGTTCTTAATGCTTTACTTTCACAAGGTGATCCTTATGTGAACAAAAAGAAAAATCAATGAACATGGAAAACCACTAGTCATTTCTGTCCATGATCTAACTTCCTAGGGAGACACAAAAATGATAATTTTCAGTCATTTTTGAGCATAAAATTGGCTCACACAAGCTGTATACTATTCCTACCTTATGAAGGATCTTTAAAAGCGCATATGGAATTGACACTAACACCAACTATTGACTATCAGATTATAGAACATACATCTGTTTTGTCACTTAAAAATATATATGTCACGTGATTTTATTAAATAATGATTCATTGCCTGATTTCCACAAAGTTAAAACATCGCAGCACAAAAGCATCTACACCTTTCCCTATAAATCCAGGGAAAGGTTAGCAGTGATGGCAGCCAACATGGCCAATACCAAATGAATCTATATACCTAGATTTAAAACTGTATGAATTTTAGCCATTTGGTGCTTAGTATATTAAAAAAATACAAAAATGTATGTATGATGTTATTAAATATTCTATATTCCAGTCCATCAGAAATACTTTCATCCATGACCTGTGGTACATGATACTGTCTTCTGATGCTCAGGTTTTGTGAAAACTCTACATACCAGCATCAGCTGCAGAAAGATTGGTTGTGCATTAGTTGATGGAATAGTTTTCAAATCAGCATGGGAAACCACCGCACTTTTATACAGGTAAAAAGACTACAGCTGCGTACACTAAAAAAAAACAAACAAAAAAGCCCAACAAACAAGTGGTGTTTCAAACACTGTATACATTATGCATTTCATACAAATGTGACAGAAATCTCATTAGATGATATATAGACAGCTGAAATATGGTTGGGAAAAAAATAAATTTAAACTGTTGGATCTGTCAAATCTCAAAATCTTCCTCAGACACAGTGGATTTTCAAATTCAGAGTCCTTGTGGCACAATGTACATAATACTAAGGCATAGTACAGAGAACAGTTTTGTATTAGTTTTTCTTTTGAGAGTTTCAAACCAATTCAGACATTTAAAAATAAATGCTTGGGAAAAGAGCATGCAATTAAAGCACAAGCACACGAGACCTACAAGAGTAGATCAGGATTCTGCTTTTATTAGTAGTTAAAAACAGAGGGGAAATAAAAGTGTAACCTGAGCACCTTACATGCAGGGGGGAAAAAAATCACCAAAATTTGAATAACAACAAGATATTTGTAGGTGTTAACAGTTAAATAGTTAATAGTTGGCCATGTAATAGTTTGGATGAGGGATTTTGTTAAAAAATGTAGAGATGCCTGGAACACACATTCATATTTTGGTTTTATTAGATTAGATTGATGGGAGGGTGCAACACAGAGCAGGTAATATCAACATATACAACTAAGCTGAGAATAAGTGAAGCAACTCAGATAAAAATATTTTAAATTCTAGAAAACTGAAGATATATGGACATCTAATATATTGCCAGGTACTAGAACTGTCAGATGTGGTGATTCAACAACCTATATGGTTATTGCACACTTTTGGAGAGGGGTTCCTTTCTATTTTATGTTTCAAAAGCTAACACAATTCACATATGATCACACCAGATCCAAAACACAACAGCACCAGCTACTAAGAAAAAAATTAACTCTATCTCAGCTGAACCAGGACAACCCCACAGTCCTAGTACAACCTCTACCCCTGAAAAGGAAACCACATAGGAAAGCCTCCCTTTTGTCATTGTAAACCTCATCTATCATGTGCCTCAGTCCAGAATTACCCAACTAGACACTCTGCTGAGAAGTTAAAAAAAGAAAAAAAGTTTTCAGATTACTTTCATTATTCTAAGCCATCTTCTCTTCTGCTTTGGAATTGTTAGAGTACTACACATTGGTAATCTAAGTCTTGGCTAATTTGCCAGTTCAAATTTTTCTTTGGTGAAGTTATGAACAGGAATTGAACTGAACACTTTCACATTAAGGCTCTAAACTGAAAATACTGGAAAGTAGTATAGATCACCTTGTAAATGTCAGCTTTGTAAATTTTGCAATGTTTTTTTCTATTTTTGCAATGAACTATGTTTTCTGATTATACTGGTAAGCTTGCCTCTGTACTTTGACAAAGTGTTTTAAAATTTTCTATGGCAAGTGGCTCTTTTATTAAAACCAAACCATAACAAAAAACACCTAACCAAAACAATCACAACGTATATATTTCCGAAGAATCTGTCTTAGCAGATATTAGAGATTCTATAAAGCATCTTGACACAGAAGATGATTCCTAAGCCACTACTAAAGTTTTTACTATTTCTAGAAAATCTCAAGCAGCATTTTTTGCTGAAGGGATAGAATGTTTTTGGTTATTCTCTCCCTTTTCCTCTCCCATTTAAAGTTGCCTTCTGATCACAAGGAAGTCAACAACAAAAATTGTGAGTGCCAACTGTTTAACCTACTGATAAACAGAAAAAAATATTAAAAGAGATAAGTAGATAAATCATTAAAAAATCAAGAATAAAAAATTCTGAACACGCAAGGTAACTTTTAACCTAACTGGGAGAACAGTAATAGGCATAAGAGTCCTATCTGCATACCACTTAAAACTGCAAGTTGATTGAGAACGAATTAAAGGTGTAAAAAAATCTTAAATAACACAGTTTAAAATCAGTAAGAAGTCTGATACAGAACAGATGAAAGAAATGTGAAACATGAAGGAAAAAACAGTCAACATCAAGAAGCACTTCTACATGAAATTGGCTAACCTTCTTTTGGATAGCTTAAATGGCAACTTTTTTGAGAGAAATGCAGCAGTGCAATCAAACAGGAATTAGATGGAAATGATGTATCAAAATGGATAATCTTCAGTAGACTAAATAGCATTCATGATCAATCATTCTTCTACCATTATGAATTGCAAATACAATACATAAAAAGTCAAATGCACTTTCACAAAAGTCCAGAATGCTGTATTTCTTTCACCTATTATGTCACTACAAGAAATTGATCTTCCTAACTAACGTTCAAAAGTCTTTAGAAGATGCAGTTTCAGTTTGAAAACAAAAGTGTGTACTGCAACAATAAATGCAATTACAGTTCATATAAATAAGAGTGTAAGAAATGGGAGAATGCTCATGAAGTTCCAGTTAGTACAGTATATAAAGCACTACATATGCTAGTACGCATACATATGCATAAGTCAGATTTTTACAGTCAGTTTATTTTAAATTACTTTTTCTCTAAAACTGAGGCTGTCTTGGAGAATAAATTATTAAATTCCCTCCAGAGCATATGGTGTCTTGGTGTCATTGCTATCAGTCACTGAAATTTCTCTCTATGTAGTGAAAACAAATAAATTTTCATTTTCTCAACTATTGTTGGTGAATTTGTATATATGCTATAATAATCTCAGATTTCATTGTGTAACAATTGTAGAAGAATGTTAGTTTTATCCCCACTTCAGGATGATGTGCTTTAAAGTACAAATTTTTAATAGTGGTACTTCTTTCCTAATGTTAGCTACCAAGAATTATTGCTGTTGTACTAGCTTCTACAATAGAACTTACATTAAATTTTAAACAAAGTTTAAATTTGAATGACAAGGATATTTGAACTGGCATCAGCTTTAATGTTACAATCACATGTGGTCAGCAATTTTCACTGGAAAAAAATAAATATAAAGAGGAAAATAACATCTAGTGAAGTTATTTCCAGCAAAATTAATTTAAAAGTTACCATTAAAAACAGGTAATGGTAGCAATTTATAGTTAGGCAGTTTGACCTTAATTAGGTATTACCTGATGAAGACACGTAACATAGTTTCTTCCAATTCAACAAGAAGACTTAAACGTGATTACATTATCAATATAGTTATTGTATTACTGTAGTTATGTAATGGAGGATCTTAATGAAAATCCTCTAAAAAATCTCAGTGTGAGTATATATATATGTGTGTGTGTTTATATGTACATATATATATAAAATTTTCCACTTTTTATACCTGAGGGCACTGCTCCTGGACCCATCATTGAAGACTGTAGTAGTTTGAAAACTGAAGTTACCATTGTAGCTCAGAAAAAAAAGACCAGTTCTTTCAGTGGGGAAAGGATCTTATAGAGAAAAAAAGAAGGCCTTGTCCACATAGAGGAACTCTACTTTAAGAAAAAGGGGAATGACTTCTTACTGGTTTGCAAATATGTATACAGTCCCAGGAGAATTGCTTTGACAAAATAAATACATAAATAAATAGCTATATTGATCAAATTGTAGTTTGTAGAATTCTCTTGAAAATCATAACACAGTAACAGTAAACTCAGACAAATTAGAAATGCACATGAATTTTTCATTTGAAGATGAAATAATGACATACTTTGAAACTATTTTTAATAATCTGAAAGCAAGAAATTCACTAACTGCCAATTCTATTTTTTTGAGGGTGATATTGAATGTTCTTTTATAATATCTTTCCCTGAATAAAGAAAGGACTTTTACAAAGTATTTTATCTCCTTACTGTTTAATGTTAATTTTACTATTTTTCTCTATTTCCTTTCTTCTAATTAATTTTGTAAAGAAATAAGCCAAACTGTTACCTTTCTCCTAGAAAATGTGCAAAAGTAAAGTTTAACTGATAACACTTCTTGGGTAGACTCAACACCTAAGTACTTGCAAAATTAATCTGAATTGATCATTACCTAAAGACATTCATTTACAGACTCAGTGCATAAAAATACCTTTAGTCATACCTAAAGCCATAAATGAGAAAATTAAGAAATGCTAATTCACAATTTTTATTTAATTTGACTCCTCTTTTACATCTCTTCCTGTACAATGTGGAATCAAATATTATAGTCAGTAAGATTTCCACATAATTCAACATTATGATGTAAAGACAATCATGCACACACACAAGGACAGAGTTGCTCAGTCAATGCTAAATTTTGCTAAATTTTCTAAGTTCCAAGTGTTTCCATTTGTGAGTCTCACTTTAAACATGAATGAAGGCTTCCTATACTAACTCTTCCATTATTTCATTTAGGAAAATGTAACTTATATTTAGCATAACAATTTCACAACATAAAGGCTTGACCCATTTCACCACTGGATAGCAAATATCCATTCTTTAGCTATGAGAATGGCTAACAGGACGTGAAAGAATTTGCCATAGAAAGCAATGGGTTAGGTCAAGAGATGCTACATTTTTAGATACATGGGATGATCATGGCATGTGAAAGGGAGGGAGATTTTCTTGACCCCTAGTGTTTGATCTGTCTGTCAGTGCCCCAGAAAAGTCAAGACCCTTGTGCCCGACCAGTCTGTCAGTGTCCCGTTACAGGGACCCTTCACAGAACAGTTCCACTGGATTGGAGGGTGATTGGACTGACTTGTTCAGGGAAACACACCAACAGCATCAGGGGGACGCCTCAGAGGGTCTTCCCACTTTGTTTGAATGTGTTACCTGCTGCTGACAACTGCTAGTGCCCACGAAGGACTAACACTAACAGTTTATGGAGTAGCACTCTTTATTATTATAAAATCATGACAAATTAAGGTTCCTGATTGCCAGTGACAGGGACTTTCTGGAAAAACAAGCTTGAAATTATATACAACCAAACTATAATCACTAGTAAGAATTAGCATTAGTTATTTAGCGCGCATAAGGTGAGGTTGTTACCAAGCAAGTGTCCCTATGGGGGAGAAGACAGGTGGTATGCATCCTCAGAGAGCACTATTGAAGTTCTCTACTAACTACACATGCTCCTTAAGCAGGGGTTTGCCCTTTTTTGGGGGGGCTATTTGAATCGGAGGTCATGATCTCCCACTACCACAATTATCTTTCTCCTACTTTCAACTTATTTTCTGGTTTATTCAGTGAATTGCTACACCATATCATCCTGTTTCCTCTCATATCTAGAATTTTCCTTGTTTGAAGTCTTCTTTCTGCATAAGTTAGATAATGGTGTTCTTGTCCCTATCTGTTCTTCCTTTCTCATCCATCCCAAGGCTGACTAACTTGATTAGAAGTCTATTCATTCATGCCAACCTAGAGTGCGTCAACTTGACCTACCTTTGTGAAGACTAAATCAGAGTTGGGTAATTCGGGGGTTTAGACAACAATTCCCTCACCTTTGGACTTATTTCAGTCCAGGACTAGTGCATTTCCATCACATATAGTTGGAGCTTGAGTGAATCGGGTCACACATGTTGTTGTTACTGACTGGTAGCACGTGCCCAGTGAGGTGCGGTAGCATCTTGCAGGCAGGTAACATTGAGACGGAGATGTGAGTTAGTATCGCAATGAGATTATTTCATCTAAGGAAAGGCATTTCGCCACAATGTTTGGCTTAGCTACAGACATCTCATAGATTCTCCATGTGGCAGCTGCTGTGCAGTTTATCAGCTGTGTGGTGCCATCGAGTTCCCGTTCCTGCAGGGAGCATGACAGACCCTGGACGTGGTGTCTCCACTCTGCTCCACCGTCCATCACTCCGGTCAGCATGTGCTGAGCTGGCAGGGTGTGCTGCCTGGGGAGCTGTGGAGATGTAGATTCCATGCATGCCAACCATCCTAAGAGTGACAGCTGTGTTTTACTCTAAAAAGCTTTCTGTAATACTACGCTTCTATTAGGTCGAATTTTCTCTAATTCCATCCTCAAAGTAATTTTCCCACAATAAGGATATGGTCCTGTTTGGTCAGTGAAGTAGAGGAAAAGGAGATTTTTTTGTCCCAGTACGGGGGGGTGGGGGTGGGGGTGGGGGGGTGGAAATAAAAGTTACAGAAGGAAATAATGGCTAAAGTGGAAGTTGTGAAGAGAAGCCCAAGCTGAGTTTTCCTCAGTTCTCCTTCAGCAAATTGTGTAGCTTTTTCAAGGCAGCACTTCCTTCCAGTGCTCCACAACATAGACTGAAATGCAAAACTGCTCAAGCAATTCATTTTACTTTTCAACAAAAGCTCACTGAGTCTAAGAATGAACAAATTATTTTGGCAACTTCAACATCTTTTTCCCTGGAGAGAAAGAAGAAAGTATTTTTGAATGCACTGAACTCAGGTTAGCTGATTTTTAATTTCATGGAACACAGAAAAAGTAATTTTATGTCAGAGATGTACTTCTGATAAATATCAGACACTAGGTGATAATATTGCTTAACAACACAATTCAAGTAATTCTAAATAAGATGAAGTTGTAGTAAAACTACAGAAGTATATACTAGCTGTTTCTATATTACTTTCTCACCAAGATTGATTAAGCATACAATTATTTTAAAGAGAAGAAATACTAATTTGTAATAATAAGTCAGGGAAACATATTATATTGGTTTGAAATTTCTTTGATAATTATTTACAAAAGTGTAACAAATAGAGGTTGAAGTTATGCTGGTATAATAATTTGCTACCTTATTCATGCAGAAGACAATTATTAATTACTTCCATTATTGCAGTTAAAATGCATAAAGTCAATCTTATGTATGAATTTGAATGTACTAATTTTCCAAGTTTAAATTATTATAACATACAAATTTGAGGGATGATTTGAAATTTATTAACAGAAATCTACTCAAGAGTATTAATATTTAAAATTGAAAGAGAATTATAATACTGCAGAGACAACAGATGCTTTCTAAACACCTGCTTTATTATGTTTTTATCACTGTTTCATTAATCCAAATGTGGAAGCAGTGCTAAATTTTTTTTCACAATAAATGTTTGGTTACTGTAGGAGATCTTTCCTGTTCTTCATCTTGAACATCAAGTCTATTACTTGATGTGTTGCTGTACTTCATCAGAAACCTCAAAATTACATATTCAACCACTTCTCTAAAAGCACCTGAACAAAGTATTTTTTTTCCAAAACAGGGTGAAACTGCATATAGCACTCTCAATTTAATTCCATCCAGTTTAAGTGAAGCTGTTCTTTTTCAACCTGAAAGAAGACAACCTTGCTGACTGAGTTTCTGAAGTCAAGCAGCCTTTTTTGTTTTCCCAATGTGTCACAAAGATAATTGATTTTTTTTCCTGTATTTTCTGTAACTGATTTTAACATTGATTTTAATGGATCAATACTGTTTCTGAACAACTTTCAGATTCTTGGATCATTGAACCTTGAATCATTGAACTTTCAACCCCAATGTCTAGCTCATGATATAATACATATATCTATAGATGGTGTAAAATGCACACAAATAGTCTAGGGTGTTCTCTTTAATAGCTCTATAATATAAGTATTTCAATAAATTTTGCAGGAAGAAGACAGATTTCTACACAACTATGAAAACTGAAACAAAAATGAACATTGAGAAAAGCCTTTTTCTAATTAAAGAGGTTGATTTTTAGGAAAACATGTATGCAAATATGAACTTTTCTATGTGCGATTTGGTGGTTACTGTTTTGTGTAGTAAATTGAAATCATACATCATTCATATTAATGGCTCCTCAGAAAACTTGAAGAAAAATAAAAGGAAGATTTTTTTAACTTAATCTACTTTTAGAAAGCAATTTATATTGCTAAGTTTATTTTTGATTGTCCCAGGATGCCTAAGAAATCATTGCAATCAAATGGATAACTTCTAATCCCAGTGCTACAAGCAAATTCAGTCTATGTGGAACATGACAAATATAGAACAGGGAGGGTTTATACAACTGTTCTTCCTTCTCAGTATGACTTTTCAGTATTAAGCATACACAAGTCTTTTTTGAGTTTATTTTCAGACAATATTATTTTCAAGAATGATCTAAATGAAACTTATATACTTAAAATTGGTACTTAGCCTTATATAATAACCTCAAACATAAATGACTTTGTAGTTCAGTTCTCCATTTATTCCCCATTGGAAATTGTTTTCCTCACTCTGTGAAACATCAGAACACGTGTACTGGCAAGTATTGCACATAACATTTGTCTTCAAAACACATTTTGAAGATAGAAAGAAGTGCTTTTAAAGAAGAGACCCTGATAGAAAGGTTCACATCTTGCAAAAACTTCTTGGTATGACTCCTTTAGCATCTTTTCATCTAATTTGCAAATAATCATGGCTGTTTCTATGCTTAAGGGGGAAAATAAAAATCAAGTCAGTGACTTAAAAGAGCACCTTAACCATTATATAGCTACTTACTAATAAATAAAAGAATGGTGAAGTAAAATATGTTGCAGAAATCATAATTTCAAGGGATGTTTTAAATTAATAAATATATTACACACATTTTACTGCTGTTCATGTTCTCCAAGGTTATTTGAAAATGACTAGTTGTCATAGCAACTCAACTTTCACAAACTCTGGCCTAATTTTCCATTAGTAGTATTAGGAATCTAGCATAGAATGAGTGTAAACTGAGCAGCATCAGGGAATGGCTGAGGTTCAAAGTTTCTAAACACAAAAGTCTGAATTCTCAGCAAAACTTTGACTTTTACAAAATTCAGAAAGTGAGGCAAAGATAGGCCTGCATTTGTCTTTTGATTCTGGTACTATCATAGTCTGTTCTGAGTCTTAATTCAGGAAGTCTGTTCCTTTTGTGACTAAAAGCACTGATGCAAAAACTGAAAACTTAAAAGGAAAGAAAGAACATTCACAAATCAAAGAAGGCTCTATGCAAGCCTTGCCTTCAACATGTAAGTGGACTAAAACACCACAGCATGTAAAATTTACAGAGGAAACCACAGCTGTTTATTACATGAAATGTGATAACCTTGAGTACATACCAGTACCTCTCTTTAGAGAAAATAAAAATTAAAAATCTCAGAAAATTCCTCTTCTACTTTCTCCCACTATTTTTAATGTCAGAACATCACTTTTTAAGGAAATTTTGTTAAGTAGTTATTTTGTTATCTGGGCTTTACAAAGTGTACCTTTTCAATACAGGAACAGACAGGTTTTTATGATCAACGATGAAATTATGCTTTTCCATAATACGGTGTTATTTCTCTGAAGATCTAACTTCATCTCCATTTTCTTAAACTATATTACTTTTTGTCAGCAGTTCACCTCTTTCCCTCATTTACATTCATGCTTTTGTGCTATCAAGCTAGATTGTTGGGTAAATTCTTCTTAAATGAGCAGTTGTTTGTTTTTACAGTTGAGCACTTTGATGCAATTTTCCTGCCTCGTAGAAGATTCAAGCAAGATAGCTACCTTGTAAGTTCAACTCAGAACAACAGAGAAATAAATTAATTAGATCAGTATTGTAATACGTAATATCATGCTGCGTTAAACTAAAAGAACCCTTAGAAACAATTAACAAAAGTCACAAGAAGATTAAGTGTACAGATTCATAAATTTGTTTACATTTTGCTTATTTTTACAAGAAGCACTAAGTGTTTGTATTGTACAACTAATATCATAACTGCAAAAAAAAAAAAAAAAATCCTGAAGTTACTGATTGCTGATTTAAAGTATCAGTGATGAAATAAGTCATCCTCAGCCATACCCAACTGAATTTTGGGTATACCAAAACTAGTTGTTTGGGTAAACCCAACCAGTTTAAAATGGACATATAACTCATTGCAGTAGTTAGAAATTTCTATAGACAGCCAATTAATCATTTCTCTAAACATTCTCCCAGAAGAACGGAGTGCATCTTATGGAAAAACAGGTAGTGTTTTATATTTTTCACAAGAGTTTTTGTATTTAGTAAGAAAGAAACTCTTTACTGCTTAATATTTCCACTCAAGATCTGAGATGACAAATTAGAGACGCATGAATGTTAACCTGGTCAGTACACAATGGTTACCTCAATCCTGTATGCACAAAAGGATTGCTATCATTTGCAAGAAATAAAATCTCACAAATGCATTACATGTACTACTCAAAAAAGCAGCCTTGTCATCTCCCCTAACACACAAAACATTTTGGTTATTTCTGGGTTTGTTTCTGAGGAAGCAGCTCCAGGGATCCTAGAAAAGAGTGGTTGTCACTGTGGTCACCAGCCCACCCATCCAGACAACATCTTTAAATGGACAATTGAGAGAGCTGGAGGGGGAAAGGCAGTCTCTGTTGGTGTTTCTACCACATTCATGTGAGATTCAGTGAGAGGCTCCAACGAGAAAGATGATTCAGAAGTTGCAAGAGGAGCTTAACTTTCTCGATGATTTACAGAAGAACACTGACATCTTTCCTATCTGAACACAAGCACTGAATTGCTGTATAATTTTTAAATAAGCATCTGATCTAATCCTTTATGAGGAAAAAAAATGGCTCCAAATCATTTGAGTTAGCTTCTTATGTCTACTATGCTGTCAGCCGCTTTTTCTCTGTATCAGTCCAAGAAAACAGGGATCTGACAAGAACTAAGTTAGCATTGCTATTAATTTCATATTAGTGAAAAAATACTGTTCTATTTTAGGTGCCTGATAAATTACTAGAGACAAAACAAAACCAAACATAAGTACTATATATGCTGGGGTAAATACACTGGGTTTGATGAACAGACAAATCTAGAAAACCGTATATCCTGGTGCACAGAACTTTACCAGTTTTTTAATTTAACTGAAACACTTAAACAAATAGCATATTGCCTGTGATCCAGAATCTACAGTAATTTAACCTAGGTAGGATTCTTTTGATAAATTTAAGCTCATCTGTAACATTCCTAGTGTTGACAGATGAGTAGTCCACATTCCCTGAGACTGTAATACACGTTTTTTCTTCTGAGTGTGTAATGGTCATCCATTATATGACAAGGCAAAAATAAATATGGGAATAGCCAATGACCCTTAGTAACCTTAGAAGCAAGGCACTTAGATGAGGAAATACTTTGTCCTTAACTAGATGTATTCCTGGAGCAATACAGCTACATGGGAACATTACTTATTTATAGCAGAAAATAACTACAAGGCAATAAAGTGATATAGAGAAGCAAAAAGAGAATGGATGGGAAAGAAATTAACTTTTAAGGTAAGCTCTGAAGAGAGTATACCAGCTCATCAGGAGGGATGAATTTTGGATAGGTCAGGGACATCAGATTAAAGGATCAAAATACATTAAAAACATACAAGCAGCAAAAAATTATATTTCCAAACTATTTTCCAGTTGGGTGTTTCAGAGACAGAGTTCTTTAAAAACAGATCATGTTAAATGCCCAAATTAAACCATCATATAATGTACATAGCAAACTAGAAATACACATTTTTTAAATAGTTGTGATAGACCACAATTCTCAAGCCAGGATGTCAAATGTATACCTTTAATTATATATACAAAAACATCAAAGACAAGCTTGAATGTCAGGAGTACAGAAATACAGGTGTAACAATAGAATTTAGCAAGTGCATTTTAAAAAACAGACCCATCAAATACTATTCCAAACACCAACCAGTACAAAAGACTTGAATAAACTATTGAACAAATAAATAATGAACATTTCATTTAAAAATACATTTATCTGTAACTAAAATGTTGAATTTATAAAGTTTGAGTATCTCTCTCTAAAAAATTACCGTGAAAGTCATTAACTTTCCTAAGTAACACCTGTTGACTGAATGATGACATATGGACCAGCCAATATGTCAAATATATGTATAGGGTTTGTGTGGCAAGGTTTTATAGTGGCGGGGCTACAGGGCTAGCTTCTATGAGAAGATGCAAGAAGCTTCCTCCATGTCCAACAGAGCCAAAGTCAGTCGGCTCCAAGACTGGCTAAGGCCAAGCCAGTCAGTGATGGTGGTGGCATCTCTGCGATAACGTATTTAAGAAGGGAGAAAAAAACCCTGCTGTGCAATAATGTCAGTGGAAAGAAGAGCGAGAATATGTGAAAGCAACAACTCTGCAGACAGCAAGGCCAGTGCAGGAGGAGGGGATGGGGTGGTTGGGGGTGGTAGTGTTTGAGGCACTGGAGCAGAGGTTCCCCTGCAGCCCATGGTGAAGCCCATGGTGAGGCAAGTTTCCCCCCTGCAGGCCATGGAGTTTAACAGTGGAGCAGATATCCACCTGCAGTCCATGGAGGGTCCCACACTAGAGCTGGTGTTTGCCTGAAGGAAGCTGGGAACCTGTTGGGAAGCCTGTGCTGGAGCAAGCACCTGGAAGGACCTGTGGCCCCATGGGGTGAGGAGCCCAGGCTGGAGCAGGTTTGCTGGTAGAGCCTGGCTGGAGCAGTCTGTTCCTGAAGGACTGACCACGTGGAAGGGATTCACTCTGGAACAGTTCATGAAGAACTTGCAACCTGTGGGAAGGACTCACGCTGGAGAAGTTAACGAAGGATTGACTCCTGTGGGAGGGACCCTGCACTGGAGCAGGGGAAGAGTGTGAGGAGCCCTCTCCCTGAGGAGGAACGAGTGGCAGGGACAATGTGTGATGAACTGACCACAACACCCATTTCCCATCCGCCTGTGCCACTGCGAGGAAGGAGGTAGGGAAAATCAGGAGTGAAGATGAGCTCAGGAAGAAGGGCGGGGGGGGGGGGGGGGGGGGGAGGTGTTTTACGATTTGGGTTTTATTTCTCATTATCCTACTCTGATTTGATTGGTAATAAAGTAAATTCATTTCCCCAAGTCACATCTGTTTTGCCCGTGACAGTAACCGCTGAGTGATCCCCCTGTCCTGATCTTGTCCTGCGAGATTTTTTTGTTTTGTTTTCTCTCCCATGTCCAGCTGAAAAGGTGAGTGGTAGAGTAGCTTTGGTGGGAACCTGATGTCCAGCCAGTGTTAACCCACCACAATATTTAACAAAGTATAAATAATAGCTATTCATAGAAAGAAAATCAAACAAAATTTCCCAGAATATATTAAAAAAAATAAAAAATTTCACTTGACTTGGGAATTTTTGACATTAATTTCTTTGGACTAATGAATTAATATTCTTCAACACTGGTTTGGTTTTATTCCATTTAGGAACATACAATTTTTGGCAATTAATTAATACATTATTGTATTATATAATACATATAGTAAAAATATGTTGATGTTCAGAACACTGGACTAATATAAAATCAGGATTGGGTTAATGTAAAATTAGTGGGTTTTCCAGTTTTTTTCTCTATGTCCTTTTGACACAAAGTTGGATAGTTCAGATTGCTGTGGATCCAAACACTTATTTAGACATCCTTTCATTACCGATGATTATATATTTCCACTCACCATTCTTCCAGTGACAACTGGATAGAAGAAATATTTATGAGTATCTTCATGTTCAATCACCTAGGCTTAAGTAGTGTAATCTCATTCCCAAGAACTTCGCTGACCCCAGCTTTGACAATTCACAGTGCAACTATTATGCTTATGAATTCAGCGTGCTCATGCATGTACCTATTTAATCCTGAAGTTAGGCATTCTTAGAATGTACTTGTGCAGTTTTCTTTTCCTTTATGTTGCACTTGCATAACATTTATACTTACTTTTGTCAGTTATCCTAACATTTTATCGTAATTTCTTAAAAAGGCTTCCCCCCCTCCCGAATATTTTTTTTTTAATAATGCATATATTTACCCTGTTGTATTTTTCATTTACTGGAATGGCTATATGGAGACACTTGGAAGCAAAAAAGAAGGGTTTTAAGTAAGCACAAGCAAAGCAAAGAACAAGCTATTATATATTCTGTCATATTTGTGAAAGAAAAAGATAGATCCCCTGGCAAATGCAGTCTAAATGTAAGAACTCATTAAATCTTCAATGAGCAATTGTTATGGTAAGAACTTTGCATCAATAATTAAATCATTTTGTGATTTAAGAGAAAAAAAATCAACAGAATTTTAATGTATTCTGTATATATTTAACAATGGTTAATGGAGACAGATGTTAGTAGATAACATAACAGATGCTAAATGATTCTCTTTTTTTATAAGACATTTATAAAAGACAAACAAAATTAAATGTCAAAATGATAGAGCTACTCTCAGTTCAGAGATACACGTCTCCCCAAACTCATTACACTGGAAACAACAGCCAGAGCAGGTGTTCATATAAGTGGGATTTAAGTTTACATTACTGAAAAAAATACTACTTTTTAACATACTCAGATGTTCCAGTATGTCTCTTATTTTTCTTTTAAAACCAATCTGTGTATTACATTCTGTGGGATATTTTATACTAGACCATTTAGCTCAATCTGTAAGCAGCTGGTATTCCAGCTTCTTATCCATCTTTTATTTAGATACTAAGTTCAAAAGAGTAAATGTACCATCATTAATAACATCTCCCTCACCCCAATGGTGGGTAAACAAATTATAAAAAATAATGAGGAGAGAAAACCACAGCAATGCATATACAGTTACTCCTGGTCTATATAAAAGTACTGTAATCATGCTGATTGCACAGACAACACAAATATATCTAGGGTAGGCAAATTAGAAACCAAGTGATTAAAAATGGGGAGAAAGACCAAATAATTAATGGTAAGACTAACTTGCTTCATAATGTTATTTTTCCCCCCCTACAAAACATATAAAAGTAGTTTTATAGGTTCAAACAAGTCTTCACTTTCTGCTCTGTTCTATAGAACTTACTCTGTAGTTTTAGATCTAGATTTCCCATAAAATCAAAACCTTCTAGGTTAGGGAATACGAGGAATTATCTGCCCCTACACTAAGCCACAGAAATGTAACTTGGTAATTGATTAAGTTCTGTTTATAACAAAGGAAATTCTTAGTAGTATGTGGATTATATATGACTAAACTCAGCTAGATCTAACACCAAACAATTTCTTTTTTATTAATTAAAACATTTTTGTTTAAATTACACATGACAGGTAAAGACTAGAACACAAAATAGGTTTGCTAGTGCATAAGAAACAAAAAAGGGTGGTATGATAAGCAAAAGATGAACTGAAAAAAGTGATTACCCAAAACAATTTGCGTTTACTTTAGCTAATGAATCTATATTGGCAATTCGATTTTTAGTTGATTAATAGTACACAGTTTAAATTTGCCTCAGTTTAAAAGATTTCTTTCTAGTTATAAATAAATAAAATAAGGAAGAAAAACCACTTTAAAATGTACATTAGCTGCTTTAAACCAGGAAATTTTGTTTAGGCATTGCAGTAAAACCCATGCAATTTCTGATTCACAAAACTTTTCCTGACCCCAAAGGGTAGTTTTGCTCAGAATCATTTTTTGGGTGCCAAATAAATTTCAAAAGACTGTTATCTAGACAGTTATGACACTCATCTATACTTAGAGAAATATTTTTTTAGATGTTATTTTTAATTATATTTTTTAAAAATTAAGTCATATTTCCTATATACCAGTAAGCCAGGAGATGAATACATGGGAATAAGCTTCTGTTTTATCTTGAACTGTTTGTTCTATTTTGTTTAACTAATGTAATGTTAACTGGTCCTCAGGTTGGATTGCTCTATCAGACAGTAATTTAAGGTTCAGCTGTAATAGAGGAAACTTGATCTCAAGATACAGCTTTGATTAGTCTCTCTCACACATGCATACAGAGCGTATACTCACTGAATAGTCTTATGCCCTTCCTTGTACAAAACAGGATTTCCTCAATGTACTATATAGTTTAAAAAATTCTCTATGGCTTATTTGCTATAAAATCTAAGCATTCACTTGAACAGTGATGGATCTATTTATAACACCTTTCAGCTGAAGGTTGTAAGTTAGGGTACAGAGATATGTAAATCTGTCATTAATACTTGTATGGTATATGGATAAAATGAAGGACCTTAAGTTCAAATTTTCAAAAGCCCTCAAAGATCTTAGATGTCTGAGCCTGGTTGAAGGTTCACAGGACTTGGAACTTTGAAAAACAGGAAAGCACTTAAGTCTTTCAAAAATGTGTGGTCAATAAAGAGACTGTCATTTGAATACAAGCCAAGGAAAATAGATTTTCAGCAGTCCTTCTCCAACTCACAACTCATTGCTCACTCAGCACCACAAGAGTTTATCTCAGTTTTGAAGACCAACTCAAGGCTCTCCAAACTGTTTTGTAAAAATTTTAAGCAGAGCTACAGGGACATAATGCAAATGATACAAGGTCAGACAAACAAAGATGCTGAACAATTAATAACCATTTATCTATATATCATGAAGCCACCAACTATATAATATGGTAAAACAGAAAGCAATTAATGAGCTAAAACAGGTAAGTTGAAGATATATTGCAAAATGCATGTGAAATATGTCAAGCTGACTGCCTGACCATGCAATTAAAAATCTCTAGAAAGGAAGATGTGTGTATGGAGAAGGTAATGAAATACTGTTTTAAAAATTTGCTTTTGCAGAATGCATAAAAGTATTTAAATCCCTGTGTTTTTTTATTCCCTTCATTTTCATTGTAATTGGTTTTAATGTTTAATGCTGCAAAACAATAAAAATTATACATTAGACTGAGAAAAACATGTAAAAAAAATAATCTACAAGTATGTTCCTTTAAAATGTTTATTGTGATTTTAAGATTTTTTTTTTCATAACTCTTTTAAAAAAGATAAAAAATTGCTAACAAAATGGGAACAAGGAAGGTCAAATATTGAATAACTTATTTTTATTAGGCATAGAAAGAAAATATCACAACCTTCCTTTTCAGACTTGGCAGGAAGCCACAACACTCAGAAGCACACTCAACTATTTTAAAGCTTTTCAGTTAAACCTACTCAAGTGAATTAAACCCTTCCCTTCCACACTTTTTTTTCCCTTTGTGAAAGTGTGTACGTCTGTCAGTAGAAGCCAAAATGTCATCTGTGAAGCTGCATACATTCCAAGACAAAGGATGTGCCATTTCTCTCTGACACAAGACTCTGGCATAAGAATTTTTCCTATTACCTTCCAAATAATACACTTCCATTTCTGTGGCTTCTCTTTCTTTAATCTTTCCTTTTAATAATAAGCTCCTTTAGGAATGGAAATGTGACTCCTGCTGCAGTTTGGACAGGGATCTCAGCTCAGTGAGATCTGGCTAATAGGCATTTTATGATGATAAATTATAATTATAAAACTTTGGTATTCCAAAACAATTTATAGTGTAATCAGTAATTGTAATGACTTTTACTCAGGAGACAGTCTGCGTTCTTGCATGACTGCAAAGAATATATGTAGCTCATTCCCATCCATCTGCACTGTGTAAGGAAGCCACATGAAAAGATAGGTCAAAATCGTAGCCAGCTGGGCCAGTGGATCATTCCATCTATGATTCTTTTGAAAAAAAAAACAGTAATTTGTGGTATAGTTTTATTTTTCATTCTTCTAGACATGAAATACTGGCCACAGCATTTACCTTCCACCAGTCTTTCAGTTTTGGTAACACAACTGAAGTACTGTATGGGAAAGAGTAGTGAACTGATCTAACCTGCAGTTAGATCAGTTTCTGCAGTTCTATCCCGGATTAGTTCAGTGATACAGTTACCGCATGACCTTGCAAATAGGAGTGGCCAGAAACACATCTGCCGCTATGGACATGGGGAGAACAACAGTTACTGTCTGTGGATGGCGAATATCCTGTGCATAAAACATGCCTGGAATTTATTAATATTTTGTGTCTTGTAACATTCTCCTTTTGAACATGAAGAAGTACAAACTACCAGTTGCACTGGCATCTGGGTGGACCTCTGGGATCAGTAGTCATAACCAAAACTTTAACACTCAGCTGGCAGTGTGGCAATGAGAAAGAGCAACCGAGAGGATGGTACTGGGGCCCACCTTGTTCAATATCTTCATCAATGACCTAGATGATGGCAACGCACCCCCAGACAACTAAATTATGGGGAATGAGTGAGAATAAACAGCAAAGTTTCAGTTCACAGGGACCTTGGTAAATTGGAGGACTGAACTAATGTGATGAAGCTCAGCAGTGAGAAGTGCAAAAGGCAAAAAACAGAGTAATCCGGTGCCTGGGAACTGACTAGCTGAGTAGCAGCCCTGATAAAAAGGGCCTGAAGATTACTGTAAAAGTCAGGCTGAATATGAACCATCTGTGTGCTCCTGTCACAAGTAGAACAGGCTGCATCCTGGACTACATTACACCACCAGCAGATCTAGGGAAAATATTATCACTTTCTATCAGCTACTGGTGAATCTGCATCTGGAATGCTGTTTTGGGTCAACACCAGTTTGAAATGAATGTTGAGAAGCTAACAGGGTCCTTCAGAGGACTGTTGGGCTTGGCAGAGGGAGTCAGCGCACGTCCTACTGAGAAAGCTGGGCTTCAGCTAAGGGGCAATCTAACAGCAGCCCACTGATACTGGTACTACAAATAAGATCAAGACAAACTCTTCTCAGCAGGGACAAATAATAAAGTGAGGGGAAATGGCCATAAGTTGTAGCTGGAGAGGTTCAGACTGAGAAAAAAAAAAAAAAAAAAAAAAAGAATAAGGGAGGAGAGTGTAATCATGGGAAAGGGTATTATATTGTAGTATCAATGATAGTCCTGCTTCAGGCAGAACGCTAGATTGAACGGTCTCCAGAAGTTCCTTCCAACAAACATTTCTATGATTCAACAGGTCTGTTGCTTTGCTCATTGTTACAGTTTCAAACTTTAATGACTCATACTTTGATCATTATGTGAATGTATGCCTTCTTTCAAGGAAACTTACTGAAAACACCTAATACTTAAGGAAATGCTCAACATTCATGTGGGAATAAAAGCAAATCTAAAATATTTACATTGTAAATGTAGTTCCTTGAATGATTTGAACACAAAACCTTATAAAGCAAAAAAGTAATTAAGGAAAATAAGAAAGGAAAAGCATTTTCCAGAGAGATATTTTCCATTATAAAATGTCCAATCATTATTTGGATATATGTTTTAACAAAGACTTTCACTTATATAGATAACCTAAGATGCTGTAAATATGTAATAGCATTCTTATTAATGCATCACAATGCATCAAATGCATTTTCCTGAATGCATTTGAGATTATATTTTTATTAATACAATTATTATGAAGAAAAGGAAAGTATGCTACATATTGATAAGGTTTCAAGATAACTGCACAATTCAGGAGTGTGTACTGACTGTTGCTTAATACTTGGTGTTGCTTCCTTAATATATATTAATTTTGTGTCTGAACCATTTGTTAAAAGTATTAATGTACTAATAGAAATGTAAATCGGGATTTATTACTTATTTAAAGTTGAGCTAAGAGTTAAGCAATTATATTAATCAATATCTTGCTTACTTCAGCAAGTATCCACTAGGTACATATGCAGAGTACAATATTAAACAAAAATAATTGCTTTCTTGTATGGTGTAACATTTACCAGATTTATATAGGTATATATGCACTAGAAGTTTAATAACTTAGGCACAAGCTATCATTTCCTCATTCATTCTTAGTTTCAAAGTGCCTTCAAGAAATAAAATGAGGCAACATTAAAAATGGCTGCAAAGCTTAAGTTTCCCTGTAAGTTCTGTACACATTTTCTCAGATTTTAAGACACTACTTTTAGCTAATGAATCCATTTAAGGACGAGATACCAACCTTACATAAAGTGGACAATATTCCAGCAAAATTCAGGCAAATCTCTTATAAAACATTATAGATACCGTCTTGCTTAATACCTAAAAAAATAACCTAAAATGGAAATAAACACTCCACAAAATCCAACTGCACTCCGTTTGTGTGACCAGAGATGCAAAGTGTAGGGATTTGCCTGCCTATATGCACAGAAAGCCCTGGACAGAATAGTTGCACACATGGTATAACTAAAGCATACTCATGGAATCATACTTTCTACTAAACTGTTGTTCCCATTTTGAAGTACCAGCAAAACCAAAAGAATATGCATTCAGAGAAAGAGGGTGGTCATGATATCTCTACTAAATGCAGCTTACAGTTTCCATCCTGCTTAGGGTCTTCATCTTAAATGTACAAATTGTCCTGCCCACAGGGATGGGAAGCAGAGCTGGTTTAAAGAAAAAGCAGACCCCCTGAGGGCACTGCTGCCCTCCTGCCCTGTCACTGCACCCAGGAGTGCAGAGGAAAGCACCCTCACTCACCACTTCTCCCTTCATGGGAGCTGGGGTGAACAGTGAGGTTTGGGGTATCACAGGCTAAGCAGTAATGCTGTTGTTCCCTTACCAAATTCTCAGCTATCTTGGGCCAACAAAACGCTTGTACTTTTCCTTAGTACAGCTTTAACAAACTACACTGGGATTGTCTCACAACACTCCAGCTGCCAAGAGAGCATTTAGTTACCCTCTTTTGCATTTCTACCAACATTATTTTGGTACCACCAAAACCTGTTTTGTTTTGTTTTGTTTTTCTTAATGCAGTGCAGCACACCTGCTTGTGAGAACCTGCGGTGTGCACCTTAGAAGGTTTTTATGGAGCCTAAGGGGCTCTGTCCATTGAAAAAACACATGCAACTTCAAGTGGAAAATTCCAGGTGCAGGCCTCCCAGATGATTTTTCTTACAAGCAACTCAATTCTAACAAGAATTTAAAATTTCCAGCCCACTTTTAGAACAGTTTTAGGCCTTTCACTGTGAAAGATGCCACAGCTCCCATCTTAAGGCACCCAGTAGTCCCTATGATTTAAAGACACCACTGAGACAGGAATGCTTTGGCCCAAAACCCCTTTATTTGCCCTAAATCTTTGATCAAGTTAAATGAAATGAACGCTTAAGGAAACACAGAACAGCTTTTTTTTGGAGCCACAAGCTTTGTACACATAATCAAAGACATCTGAATCACTGTGTTTTCATAAATTACCACCATTCAGCCCAAACCGCAAGACTTGGCTATACACTTCTTTTCTTCAAAATAAGCCTGACTGTGGTGTTGGGGAAGTCTGTGGAGCAGATCATCCTGAGCACCATCACACAACATGAGCAGGACAACTTAGGGGTCAGGCCCAGCGTGGTGGTTTGACCCTGGTTGCTTGCCAGGTGTCCACCAAAGCCGCGCTGTCACTCCCCTCCTCAACCAGACAGGGGAAAGAAAATATAGCAAAAGGCTCATGGGTCGAGATAAGGTCAGGAAGATCACTCAACAGTTACTGTTATAGGCAAAATAGACTTGACTTGGGGAAAATAATTTAATTTCTTACCATTCAAATCAGAAAAAACACCTTCCCCCCACCTCCTTCTTTTCCTGGGCTTAACTTAATCACTGATTTCTCTACCTCCTCCCCACAAGCACTGCAGGGGAATTGGGAGCTGGGATTATGGTCAGTTCATCACACATTGTTTCTGCCTCTCTTTACTCCTCACGCTCTTCCTCTGCTACAGTGTGAGGTGTCTCCCATGAGAGACAACTCTCCATGAACTTCTCCAATGTGAATCCTTTCCACAGGTTGCAGTTTTTTACACACTGCTCCAGCACAGGTGCCTTCCACAGGGTGCAGTCCTTCAGAAACAGACTGCTCCAGCATGGGTTCCTCATAGGGTCACAGGTCCTGCCAGCAAACCTGGTTCAGTGTAGGCTCCTCTCTTCATGGGTCCACAAATTCTGCTAGCAAACATGCTTCAGCACAGGCTTCCCTCAGGTCCCAGCCTCCTTCAGGCATCCACCTGTTCCACTCTGGGGTTGTCCATGGGCTGCAGGTGGATATCTGCTCCATTGCTAACCTCCATGGGCTGCAGGGGCACAGGCTGCCTCACTGTGGGCTTCACCACAGGCTGCAGGGGAATCTCTGCTCCAGTGCCTGGAGGACCTCCTTAGATTTCCACCACACACACACACACACACACTTCTTAAATACATTATCACAGAGGTGCTACACCATCACTGATGAGCTCAGCCTTGGCTAGGGGTGGGTCCATCTTGGAGCTGGCTGGCATTGGCTCTAGTGAACGTGGGGGAAGCTTCCAGCATCTTCTCACAGAAGCCACCCCTGTACCCACCCCCACTCACAAAACCTTGCTGTGTAAACCCACTACACCCAGTCAGCATGGGTTTATAAAAGGCAGGTCCTGTTTGAAGAACCTGATCTCCTTCTATGACAAGGTGACCTGCCTAGCAGGTGAAGGAGAGGTGGTGGATGTTGTCTACCTGGATCTTAGTAAAGCTTTTGAGACCATCTCCCACAGAATTCTCCTGGAGAAACTGGCTCCTTATGGCTTGGATGTGTATATTCTCTGCTGGGTTAAAAACTGGATGGATGGACAAGCCCAAAGAATGGTAATGAGTGGAGTTAAATCTAGTTGATGGCTGAACACAAGTGGTTTTCCCCAGGCTCAGTATTGGGGTTAGTCCTGTTCAATATGTTTATTGATGATCTGGATGAGGGGATTGAGTGCACCCTCAGATGAGATCTAGCTGGGTGGAAGTGTTGATCTGCTTGAGGGCAGGAAGGCCCTGCAGGGGGATCTGGACAGACTGGATAGATGGATCAAGGACAATTGTCTGAGGATCAACAAGGAGAAGTGCCGGGTCCTGCACATTGGTCACAACAACCCCACACAACGTTACAGGTTTGGGGAAGAGTGGCTGGAAAGCTGTAGTGGAAAAGGACCAGGGGATGCTTGTTGACAGCTAGCTGAACATGAGCCAGCAGTGTGCCCAGGTGGTCAAGAAGGTCAATAGCATTCTGGCTGGTATCTGAAACAGTGTTGTCAGCAGGGTAATGGAAGTGATCATCCTTCTATATTCAGCTGCACCTTGAATACTGCGCTCAACTTTGGGCCTCTCGCTTCAAGAAGGATGTTGAGATGCTGGAGCGTATCCAGAGAAGGGCAACAAAGCCGGTGAAGGGTCTAGAGAACAATTTTTATGAGAAGCAGCTGAGGGAACTGGGGTTGTTTAGCCTGGAGAAAAGGAGGAAACTGAGGTGGGATCTTCTTGCTCTCTACAACTGCCAGAAAAGAGGTTGTATGCAGGTGTGGACACATGTCTTCTCCCAGATAACTAGTGACAGAACAAGAGGAAAGAGCCTCAAGTTTCACCAGGGGATGTTTAGATTGGGTATTAGGACAAATTTCTTCACTGAAAGGGTGGTCAAGCATTGGAACAAGCTGCCTAGGAAGGCAGTGGAATCACTATCCCTGGAGGTTTTTAAAAAATGTGCAGAAGCAGTGCTTAGAGATATGGTTTAGTAGTGTACTTGGAAGTCCTGGGTTAATGATTGGACTTGATGATCTCAAAGGTATTTTCCAAACTAAATGGTTTTATGAGTCTATGATTCTATGATAAAAATATCATGAGAATACATAGGAAAAGTTACAACTGAATGCAAATTTTTGAACTGGAATGAAAGAATTGTTGGTGGTTGAAAACATCTTTTCGTTCTTTATTATGCCACATTGAGACTTAAAGTATTTCTTCATAACCTAACACAGGAAACTGAGCTTTGGTATTGACACAGTCCATGGTGATAAGACACTTTCACAGAATTTTTGAGACGGAAATCCTGCCAGTCCAAAACCTAAGTAAATGATCATGTTATCAAACACTTAAGAGCAATGGAACAATATGAACACCTAATTTGGGTTATAGTGACTGTTTCAGAAAAGAGATATAAAAGTTTTAGTTGGTGATAATGGAATATTTTGACATAAAAGCAATATTTTTTCTAAGTCTTGTTTCTAGTACATTTAGTTTTCATTTTTGTATTTGAATTTCAAAGATGTAATATTATTCTGAAATTAAAAGCTTACATTATCATTTATGAAATAGTATAACTCAAACAGAAATTTTTTCCTTGATTTGGGTTTTTTTGTCAGACAATACCATCTGGATTTGAACTTCACTGCTATGTTTCATTTTATTCAAAATAATTTTTTAGCATATAAATTATTGAATATTTTGTTTGTATTTGCCTAATAATATATAAATGTCATTAAAACCACAGAAGTCTTAATCTTTTACTGTAAACACAGTACATTAAAAAGTTGGGGTTTGGAAGTAACATAAATAAGTATTAATCTGGAGGAACTCTGCAAATATTTATATTGATATTTTAAAGTATTTATGTATATCCACTTTTTTATACTTTCTTTGAGTTTTAATTTTGGGGGAAAACCTGGTGGGTCAGGTGTTGAGATGAATAAAAAAGCACTCTAAGAGTATAATACCCTTAATCTCTCAGTTAGGCAAGCTCTGTAGAAATATTAGATGTGTTCAGCTGCTATGCCCTCAAATCACTGCTGTTTTTGTAAAGAAGTGTTCCCAAATAATAAGCAAAACTTCAATATTATTTTAGCACTTTGAATAGATTAGGAGATAAAAAGCCCTACAGTGTCAAGGCAATAAAAAGCAACAAAAGAACAATCAGTTCTTGAAGCCTGGCATTTACAACAAAACACAGACAGTGTTTTATTCAAAACCAGAAAGATAAGTGATGGATAAAAAGCTGTTTTAGCATACAGAAAATTCAGGCTGATGTTCTCTGTGATCCTACTTAGAAAGAAAGTCTGAACTCCAGCAGGATGCAGAGCATACTAGACAATAGATACATTTCTTAGAATTGCATAACAGCTGATTTCCACCCCCACCCCAATCATTTTATCAGGCTTATGCTTGGTTAATTATACAGTTTATAGTGTACCTGTAGTCACACATTTTTGAAATATTGTACAAAATGTAATAGTTGATCTGTACTGGTTATTTTAAATATCTCACCATCAACACAACTTAGTGGGTTTATATAGATCATATTTTGGAATTTTTTTTTTTCTTACTAGTTTTGCTCTACTCTTATCAGTTATTTAGATAACTTTTCCGTTTACTTGTGAATTAAATGGCTATCTTATTAGAAGCAAAACACAACAAAGAAAACTGTAGTATTTATGACAAGTTTTCTCTTGCAAATGCCTCAGAAACTGGAAATATCACTCATTATATTAATATTTTGTGTCTTCTATAAGACCTGAAGGTACAACAAATGAAAATATGAGAAAAATACTTTTCCCTTCTAATTGCTACAGAGAATTACTTCTACTTTTTCTCTATCTTTACTGAATTCACTCCTGTTATATGGTAGTTACATGTTCTAGTTGCAACACAAGTCCATTTTTTTTATAGAAAATGAAGTTCTGATCTACAAATGCAGCTCTCAAGTTTCCAGAATTGAGGGAATGTTTTACATTTACAGCTTTTATAAATGGCATTCCAACACAATGAACACAGGGGAAATAAACATAGGTCTCAATGTGGCAAAAGTTTCAGAACAGCAAGAGATATTGTAAAATCTTGCAGGAAGTAAAGGAGGAGCTAGTTTGCAGTCCAGGAGTCCAAAGGAAATGATGCAATGAGGAGAAGACAATTTGGTTTTAATATAACCATAGATATTTTTTTCTTTTAAATTAATTAGTATGTTATCCTACTTATCATCTTTTGCTTCCTCTAGAAAATATTGATATACAAGGGGATAAACAGGATAGTTGTGCTAAACTGAGTTGCTGGTGAAAAAGAAAGACACAATGTTTATTTCTAATAAATACTGAAGATGACAGGAAGGGTTTCTAATTTGTCCAAATATTTAGACTCAGAGTCAAGTGTAAAGTAGGTAAAGCTTGAACCTGTTAAAAACTAACTCTCCTGTTCTTTACAGATGTCATTGGAAATGTTATAGGATCCTATAATTCTATTTTTTCTAAATCCCCCAAAATTTATAAACAATAAACAAAAAAAATGGACTCACGTGGGCTTTCTGTAATAGTTTACCAATATCATGTAGAGAATCATGTATGGTGTTTCTTCACACTTAACAACGAAAAAGAAACAAAAATTGCCCATCATGTCTCTCTACTGATAAGTCTAAACTCTCATCTAAGAGTTACTAACTTCTCTGCAAACAACATGTATTTTAACTCTTAAAAATAGTATATCAGACTTCTATTTGAAAGTCAAAACAAACTTTATGTTTGTATGATGCTCATCTATTTATTTTTCTTAGAACTTAATATTTTGTTTCATAATCACAGACTTTGCAATCATATATTCATTGATTTGCTTAAATGTTTCTTAGATGCCTTTTTTTTTTTTTTTTTTTTTTCATTCTGGTCAACAGCCAAAGCAATCCCTTTTCCAAAGGACATAATTATCATTGCCTTTAGATTAAGTTCAAACAAAACTTAGTCTGTCTTTTAAATTTTCCCATTGTGGTCTGTCTGAAATGCATGCCTTGAGGCACAGGGAGTCTACATCACAAAGATGTAAACCTGTATTTTTGCACTTTGCAAACAGGTGAACAAGTTTTTACATTTACCATTGCTCTGTCCTGCATGATATCACTTGGTGGGACTCTCACTTAGAACTCATCATATTTATAATTGCCACCTATTGTACATTTAGATAGTGAGAACATTTTAGAAGATATATTTTTAGATCTTTAACTCCATATCCAAACATATTGTGCATTTTCATTTCAGAAATGAAAGCTTTTTGCATAAAACTAATTTAAATAGGCATTTGAAAATAAAATTTATGTATTTAACTAAATTATTAGCATATTGATAATATTCAGGAATATTATAAAAATTAAACAAGTACTTACATTCTAATGGTTAATTAAATGTTTGAAACATCTATTAGTTTATTTCAAAATAGCATCTAGTATGTTTGGATACAGACTTAAATATGTAGAAAGATTCATTTTTTATATTGCTGCAGCACATTTTCAAATTACTAGTCTTTGTTTTTTCAGTAGCTAAAAATGCTCTATAAGGCAACTAAAACTTCTCTACAGTGATACAAGATTAAAACTAACATAACATTTTTATCTACAAAGTTTACAAGAGTGGCTTTTTATTTCAGCTCAAGGACAATGATTGTCTTATTTTATATTTAAAAAACCCTATTTTCAAAGGGGAAAATAAATCACTTTATTCTAGCTACTATACTTCAAACTTGCAGGAAGTTTGTAAACCTCTGTATTTTAAAGTAATACTGATCCCACTGAAGAAATCTGAAATGCAAACAGACTAATAAGTACAAATTGTAGATTATTTTTTTTTTATTTTCTTTCATTTTCCATAGCCTGATAAACTCTTTTATATTACAAGATTGTTCATATTAGCTAGCAATCATGACACAGAGTTACTTCTTAAGATACATAGAGAAATCATTCCTTTAAATACCTGCGTTTGGCATATTTGTAGAAAGAAGCATAGTCAATTGCCATTAAAAAATACTCTCCAGTAAGAGATCAATGTATTTTTGCTATATACCCTGAATATGGTAAACTGGTTGTCTAGAAGGACCATTTTATGGGGAATCTGTCTGAAATCAGTTACCCGTAGGATAAGAAGATGTATCTCACAGGTGTGGCAGAACCCATGCAAAGGAAGATAGCATGTTCAGCACAGAGCATCTGCTAAAATAGAAGGAACCTGAGACCCACCACCATGACAGAGGGTTTGTGCTGGGCAGGGTAGGGACCTGTGCACCTGCAAGCTTGCAGGTTGGCTGCTGCTGAGCTTAATCCATGACTGTGTTTTGCCTGTCCTCAGTTTCCACTGTTCACATAAGCCTTGTTTCCTTCAGAACAAAAGGAATAGCATTTTTGATTGGTCTCATCATGTCACTTAATGATTTTTCCATGAGCCCTAGGAGACAGACTCCCTCTGCTTCTGTAATTTAGCAAGCCAGGCAGGGGGTCACAGTAAGACAATGTGACAAGACAATTTATCCCCAGGATACTGTCGAAATTAATGTGCTGAAGCTCAGAAGACAGATGGATACAGACTTTGGTATGGAGGAGTAAAATAGCTGCATTTCAGTGGTGATCCTCCTGTTACCCTTCCTGTATGTGAGCAGGAACATATGCCGCTTTAAACTCTTCTATCTTTGGATCCACACTGTGGCTGCCTGCAAACAGAAGTCAGGAGGAAGTAGAAAGTTTAAATCACTGGCAGCATTTTGGCATCTCATCTCCCAATGAGAAGACATAGGGGACATTGAATAATGAGCTTTAATGCAGATTGGTTCAAGAAGGGGTAGGTGAAAGACCTGCACCTGGGAAGGAATGACCTCATGCACCAATATATGCTGGGGCCCACCCAGCCAGAAAGCAGCTTAGCAGAAAAGGCCCTGGGGGACCTGGTAGACACCAGGTTGAACATGAGCCAGCAGTGTGCCCTTACTGCACAGAAGGCTAATGGTATCCTGGGCTGCATTAGGAGGAGCGTTGCCAGCAGGTGGAGGGAGGTGATCATCCCAATCTATGCAGCACTGGTGAGCCCACAGCTGGGGTGCTGTGTCCAGTTCTGGGTTCCTCATTGTAAGAGAGACACGAGCATACTAGAGAGAATCCAATGAAAGGCCACAAAAATGAGTAAGGGACTAGAGCATCTTTCCAGTCAGAAAAAGCTGAGGGAGCTGGGATGCTAGCTTTGAGATGAGAAGGCTCCGGAGCAGAGGTGTGTGTGTGAATCTTACTAATATATATATATATAAATCTGAAGTGTCAGTGCAAAAAGGATGCAACCAGGCATTTTCAGTGGTGCCTGGTGACAGGAAAAGAGGCAATGGGCACAAGCTGAAGCATGGCAGTTTCCATCTGAACGCAGGGAAACATTTTTCTACTGTGTGGGTCACTGAGCACTGGGACAGGCAGCCCAGGGACTTGGTAGTGCCTCCACCCCTAAATATATCCAAAAGTTATCTGGACATGGTGCTGGGCAACTGGTCGTAGGTGATTGTGCTTCAGCAGGGTGTTCGGCCTAGAAGACCTTCAGAGGTTCCTTCCAATGTCAACCATTCTGTGACTCTTCACTGCCAGTCAGAGCTGCCCTCCCTCCCGCAGGTTTCCCTGTGGCCATGGCAGCTCCAACGGCCCGGCCGTGCCCTGCGCTGGGGCCGTTGGAGCCAGCTGGAACCGGCTGTGCCTGGCACAGGGCAGCCCCGGCTGCTCCCCACAGGGGCTGCCCCTGGCTCTCTGCCAGCACCGGGACGTGGACACACAATATACTATGAATTTTCTTTTCCAGTTACAGATTTTTCTTCTACTGTTTAAAATTTTAAAATATGTGCTTATTACCATTTTTTACTCATCTGTTTGCATCAGTTAAAAGATGCAGAGTAATTTTATCTAAATGAAAAATACAGTACAAAGTATTTTTAGAAGTTCTCCGTATTATGAATAGTGCTAACTGAAAAGGAGCTGCTGCTCAAGCTAGTAATCATGTCGCAGGCTGCCTTTCTTACACCTTTTCCACTTCACTCTCCTGC
Source organism: Falco punctatus (assembly GCF_963210335.1). Taxonomy (NCBI): domain Eukaryota; kingdom Metazoa; phylum Chordata; class Aves; order Falconiformes; family Falconidae; genus Falco; species Falco punctatus. Next base: position 103,675,650 of record NC_137581.1, on the reverse strand, counting down.
AACCCCTGCATTTCCTTCACACCTTCCTGCAGGTCACTCAACCCTCAGATTTGTGAAGTACAGTAAGGCCACTAGTTCCAAGGGTCTCAAGCACTCTATACTTTAGCAGCAAAATAGAAATTACTAGAGTTTTAGCAGTCAATTAATTCTGCTTTTACAGAAGTAAAATCAGATAACCTGCCTAGCAACCAAACCAGCAGGATCTCAGAGAGCAGAGTAAAAACTGTGTTCCCTAAATCTTTCAATCTCCATTTTCCAGAATGGGAGAAACTCTGGTTACTTGTCCTCTTTAGCTCATCTAGGCTCAGACTTTAATGAGACAAGTGACTGGAAATGTTGGTTTTTTTTTTTCTCCAAAGCCCTTCTACAAGCATAGAGTAGCAATAGATAATGAAATTTTAATTTTCACATCATGTGTAAGAATATTGACACCTCATTCAGAGACAAAAACTCAAAAGCTCAATTTTCATAGGATTTTTTCCATATTCTGTGTATGAAATATTGGTGAAAGAAGAAATATTTCTTATGGATCAAGCCATGCTTTTAAAAATCTGTCTCAGAAAAGATCAGTTATAATTTCAAATACACACCTGTATATAACCCTGTTCACACTTTTTGTGCAAAACAACTTCATATTGAGGTGCAAACTATGCCAGTGATCAAGTTACTGAGAGTTTTTTTGCAGAGGTGCACACATAATTGCAAGAACATGATTTAAAATTTCTACCTAGAGAGAGACACCTAAGCTTCTCTCTTTTTTGATCCTAAGGGAATGCAAATATTTCCCTCTCTTTGGAGGTGCAAGACAAATACTAAATCCCTTCGCTATTATAGGGATCAACAACAAAGCTGCTAGCAGGGATAAAGAAATAGAGGCCACATGGTAAGACAGTCCTGAATTGGCTCAGTAACCTGCTTGATGGACTGGGTGCCAGGCCTGCTGTATTGAGATTGCAGGCTGAAGGACCTCTGTGGCACCAAATGACAACAGAATATGGTTTGACCATGCTGCTGTTCACCCAGTGGTGCCTTTCTGTAAGATAATTATTTCAGAATTAAGACGTTCAAACTCACTAGCCTTCCCTCTTACAATGGCAGGCAGCTTTGAGTGAAATGACAAAGCCCACGGAGAAAGAGGAAGAGCTCACGGTGGAGAAGAGCTAGCTTACTGGCCAGTTAAGGTTAACATTTTGTTAGGATACCTAGATGAGTTGCAGTGACTACTCAGTACAGATTTGATTTCAGAAGCTATGTGTACCAGTAGTATATTTCAGCCATATATCCATTGCATAAGATTAAGATCTGTAATTAATGTGAATCAGCACCGACATTAAAGGAAGAAAAGTTACCCACACAGATAGAGGCAATAATAAAAATAAACAAAACCCCACAAAACTTCCTTAGATGTTCTTCACTCCTCTGAAAGAACCCATAAGAAAAAATGGACCTTCATTTCACATTCTGAGAACTATGGAAAAAATGATGAATGTTTTTATAATTTCATGTCCTACCTGGATTTTAATCTTAACTGTAATTGTGATTATGTATGTATTTTCCTTTTAATGCACATCAATATTAATATCCTAGATATACAGAGCACACACTGAGAGGGTAATTTGCCCCTTAAATGTGCAAATCCTATTACAATATTTGTCTAAAGGCTGGATTAATATCGAATTGGTGCTTTTGCTGGCTCATCATAGTTTTATCAGTGCATGTACTTGAACTATGAGAATGTTAACTCACACAGCAGGCATTACATGTTATAATGCAGTCCAATTACTTTTGGCTATTCAAATACATTGCAAATTTCAAAGACAGTTCCCATCTGACTACTTCTTCAAGAAAATGCCGAGTTACTAAGTCTTCATCTACTTAAAAAGGAAGGGTTTTTAAATGCTAAGTAGTAAATCACATCACCTCATTTCATTTGTGCCTAATTGAATCATAATAATTTTTCTTTCATTTTTTACATCATCTAACTCTTTCTAAACAATTTTCTTTTGGAAAAGGATCCAGAACACCTGTTGTTTATTTAGATAATGAATTCCACATTTTCACCTTTGCCCCGTAGTCAATCTCATAAAGGATTAACAGAAAGGTTTCTCTCTCAAGGCACTTTTCTGAAAAGATTCACAGTATTTTTTAGCACTGACCTATATGTGGTTCTTCCCTAAATGAACATAGCACAAGTTCACCTTCATTTACTCATTTTTCAATAAGTTTTGTGTCCATCATGTTTACTAGAGCAGGTAACAAGTCTGATACCTGTTTTGTGACAGTATCAGATGGGTCAAGAGGTGACAGAGACTTTAAAAGACTCATCCAGTCTGTGGATTTAAATTAGCAAATGTAATCCAAGCCTGCATCTGCCAAACTAATGATCAGCTATGTATGGGAGTAAAAAGCGAAGGGTTTTTTTGTGATAAAGAAGAGGACAGAGAGGATACAAAAAGTTTAATCCTAGTACCGTTCTTGTCATCTTGACAAAGCTCGTGCTCTATATGAATGTATTGGGTCTGGCTGAGCCCCATAGCAGCCCTCATAGTGGTGTGCTGGTACTGGTAGCCAGAAAGGTGCTGATAACACACCAGTATTTTGGCTACTGCTAAGCAGTGCTCGCACAGCATCAAGGCTGTCTCTCCAACCTTCCCCCTCCCTCTCTCACAAATAGGCTGGGGTTATCTTAAGATATTGAGAGAGCACAATAGCCAGGACAGCTGACCCAAAGTGACCAATGGGATATTCTATACCATATGTTGTCTGCTCAGGTATAAAAGCTGAGAGAAAGGAGGAGGAAGAGGAAGCATTCGTTATTTATGATGTTTTATTATGTCTTCTGAAGCAATTGCCATGCATACTGAAGCCCTGCTTCCCAGTAAGTGGTCCAACATTGCCTGCTGGTAGGAAGTAGAGAATAATTTCTGGTTTTCCCTTTGCTTCCACATGCACAACATTTGCTGTTGCTTCATTAAACTGCCTTTATCTTGACACACAATTTTTTTTTTTTTTATCTTATTTTCTGCCCCCACCCCAACCCTGGCCCCGTTCTGCTGAGGAGGGGAGTGATAGAGCAACTTGGTGGGCAACAGACACCCAGCCAAGGTTAACCCACCACAGGGAAATATCAAGGACTTTATAATAATAATAAGATAAGCCAAACAGAACTTCAGAACAATCATTTTAGTGAAAATATTTGTGATCAATATATGAGGCTAAGTCATGTTTCTGAAATTCCCACTTAAACAGATTTATTAATGAAATAGGCCTATTCTACATAGACAACGCGAGAGCAGCTAAGTATGTAACCCTTTATTTCCTTGCTCATGCTAGCAATAAAGTTCTGGAATCAGTTTTAAAGACAAAAGCTCTTCAATATAGCAAAGCTATCTTTTTGGAGATTAGATCTTGCATGGGACTAAATGCTCCTACACTCTCATTTCTAATGAGCTTGACTTCCTTTGGGAGTCATTAACTTTATTTACTATGTTCTACATATCAGTCCATGATGTTTAGGTCCTTAATAGTTCTGATACTCATCTGAGTAAGTGCTATTAATAGAGCTTATTTTCTTGACTCTATAAGCCTTGGCTAGTGATTTAGGACTATACTAATCACAGAATCTCAGATTAATCTGAAGCAAGTATTTGTAACCCAGTATGTAAAAATTCAGCATCCCTCTGCAACAGTTCCATTCCTCTCATGTAGAATGCTCAGAGATTTGTTTCTTCACCTCCTCACACTAAAATGGTCACTAACTGACCAGTTTTCTGATATAATCAGTGGGACCAATCCAAGTATAAAATATTGCTCACTGAACAAAATACTAAAGATATTCTTTTGCACAAGATACATTAAATATCACTGTAATTAATCTGAAATAAAAGATATCACCTGGCACTGCCAATAATGCAAAAATCCTGGAATGCAGGGCAGAGGTGGTCCTGGTGCTGGGCAAACAAAATCATGACAATACGGTACTGCATATGAGCAACTGATCACAGTCCTTGGACTAAAACTTACACTAGCCTGGGTCCAGTAGCAACATCTTCACTACCTTATGATGTACATCATGATACACTGAACTAACATTAGTTTAGCTGTATCTTTAAAAAGGTTGATGGTGCAGTGTAGAGGTGCCCTTAGATACTGCATGTTATTTCAGTAAAGTCAAATGTTTCTAAGCCCCTTTAACTGTCAAGGGTATACAAGCACCTAGGCATGCGTACATAGGACACAACCACCTGATTCACTTAAACAAGTCTGACATGGTTACTCAAACTTTTGTGGTGCTACATCTATTTGTGCCACTTGATGACTAAGCCAAAAAGGCTCAGATCTCCTGTCCCAATTCAGTCTGGATGTGCAGATACCCTTAACTCTCCTTTAAGTATCCTCCAATTAACAACTCATTACTAAGCCAGATGGGTCTTGCATTGGCTGTTAACTCCCATCTGCTGGAAAAGCTCTTTTGCATCAAATATGCCACAGTAACACATTTATGAGTTTCATATCTTTGTCAGAGTGTGTTTGGTATGTAGACAAATTATTCTGAAATATACTCTAAGGGAATATATTTCTTCCTTCACTTTTTATCCTTCCACATTCAAGACAAGAAATTCAGAACATCATCCTGGAGTATTTTGGACTTGTATATAAAAAAAAAAGTTACACAAAAATGACATCTAAATTGTGAAGTCAAGCATTTCAACATTATGAAACATCAAGATTCAGATAAGTTTTGCAATTTGATTTCAGTTTCTCTTTGTTGACATTTTGATGTCATCTTTGACTACGTTCATACCACTTTTTGTTGTTTTTTTTTTTTTTACCTCTAATTGAAATGTTTTCTTGACTCAGTGCAAGCAGAGGGACACCTTACACTCTGACAGAGCTGCAGCCCTCCTCAGCCTCGTCCCTGCTATGTTCTCTTCCATTCCAACCTCCTCTGTGTCCTTCTCTTCCCTGTACAGTCCTGTTAGCCTCATAAATACAAGTTCCTTTCCTGACAGGATTACTCTACTTCATCTTTTTCAGGGAACAAATCAGAAATCTAGAAATATAGACAAAAACCTGTATCTATCATCACATGATATACACACAATATATTTTGAACCTGAACATAGACCTCTGCTTAACCCCAAATTTGCTTTAAAACTAACAGTAGCAAGAGGCATAACTGTGCTTAGGTGACCTCTTAAGTGCGCAGCTGTCACAGAGGAGATGGTTTGGCTGAGTGTGGCTGAGCATAGTAACATCCCAGGCTGCATGTGGTGTGGCTGGTCAGGCCCTGCAAACCTCCTCCTGCCAGCCATTGCCAGGGTAGGGTGGCAGTGTAGCTGAATTTCAGCCATCAAACTGGATGGAGGATGTTATGTTCTAAATCTTGTGTCTGCTTCCTCCTCCTTGGTACTGACAGGAAGCACAGTGGGATAGCACTGTTATAGGAGGAGCCAGGAACCAGAGTGACCTTGGTCTATGCAGGGTCCTGCCCTCACCCTCCCACACTTGTGCATGGTGGGCAGAACCAGAGACTGGGGCTAGAGCCAGGGCTCATCTGAAGGCTCCTGCTAGAAGCCAGGGATGGAGGCAAAGTGTTGGTGTAGGCTTGTGTCCCACTGGCGCCATGGCTGGGCACAGGCCATTGATGAGGCTGTGAGTCTTGGGCCGTAGGCAGGGGGGCCATGAGGGTAGGGCAGGGTTGCCTGCACCCCCTGGTCCCTACCTGCTCTCAGAAAAGGGGTGAAGGCTGTACCACAACCCCCTTGTACATCCAGGGGTTGTTCATCTGGCAGGCACTGCCTGGGGCTGTCAGCCCCTTCCCCAGCAGCGCTCCCAGAGCTGGAGCTCAGCCAGGCTGGGCCATGGGGCTTGGCCACGGGGCGCCTGGTCAACCCAGCTCAGCCCTGCCCGGGCCAGGGGCAGCCCAGCCACCCCCGGGACCTGCCACAGCCTGATGCCTTTTCCCTGCAATGCCAAATAAAACCACATTTATACTACCATATACATATGTTTAAATTTTGAGCCATTACCCTAAGGACAAAGTAGACATCTGTATCCATGTTTTGTGGAAATGTTGCAAGCATGCACCCTTTGGGGATGCTACATATCCATTCTATGTAACACATGTGGATGGACCCACAGACTCCGCTGTTTGTGATTTGTTTGCTCATTTATACATACAGCTGAAGGAATAATATGTATTTTTTGCTAATTATCACTTGGTGGATTGTTTGAGGTGTTTTATGGTTGGAGGAGCAGACCAAAGAGAGTTAAGTATTTATTAACATGGTATTAAATTAAACCAGCTATATTTCACCTGAAGCACAGAGGCTGACCAATGATTTTGGCAGTGAGCAAACCACAGCTAGTTCCTTTGCTGAAGTATATACAGTAAAAGCACAGCCAAAGGAACAATGACTTCTGAAACTTAAAAGTGAAGAATACATGAATTTGGTACATTCAGTGAAAAGTTTCAAGTGATACCCACATGCTTTCTTTAATAATTAGAGAAGAGTATCAAGGTCTCCACAAACATATGAGGAAAGGCTGGAGTTTTTTTGTTTGGTGGTAGTGGTTTTTGCAGGACACTCAGTTTGGTTAGATGTGGTAGTGGTTTTTGCAGGACACTTAGTTTGGTTAGATATGCATTGTCGGAATGCAAAGAAGTTGCTAAGAGGCATTAGAGTAGATGTATCATAGAGTGGAATGTATGCACTCTGTCCACACTTCTGGCACTTCTGTTAGCATGCTGTGTTCAGCGTCTCAGAAAAGAGCCATTAAAATTGCTAGAGAAATAGAATGATCACTAATAATGAGGGAAATTTCTGAATAAATAGCTGAGAAATCGTATCTGCAAATATTAAAAGGACTGTAATATTGATATATGAACCAATCGTTTATTCAGTAAAATAACCCTGATAATAAACAGGAAGTCTATTTATATAATAAACAATTTAAAATGTAAAGAATGTAGAGAATATTAAAAAAAAAACCTATAACAAAAAGCCAAAATCCTCATCAAATAAACAAACAAACAACACCAACAAAAAAACACTATCAAAACTGGAAAGCATCCTATGGAATGTACCTTTTTTTCTCTTTCAGTGAGCCTGGCACTATCACTGAAGGCTGTGAACCTCAGTGCAAAGGTTTATCTTGTTGCTGCCTTTTAATCTCTAGCTCCCTATGGCAAGCAGCACAGGAGTACTGCTGAAGCCTCAGGTAGGTCCGCTGCCAAGGTCAAGGTCCGCTGGAGCAAGAGAACCAAACTACAGATTGGACTCTACACACAGCTACTCAGGGTAAAGAACGTTTTTATCCAGAGAAAAGAAAGACCATGATAGCTAGCACAGGGCTGAAGCCCTCCCTGCATTTACTCAAAGGAATCAGATCCTTTCAGGTCCTGTGCTGTATTGCCAGATCAGAGAATTAGGTTCTATTAGTCCCATGTTTAGTTTGAAAGGTTAATTATAATTTGATTGGACTGTTTAAGGACTAACTGTCTGACCTGACTGATGAATGAGGATATATTCCTAAAATTAGCTAAGAAAAAATACCCAGAGAAACAGTTACTTAGTTACACATATATTAGACTGTTTAAAATTCTAGTCTCAAAGATGAAATCTAGCATACCTAGATCTGCTTTGTTATTTCTGACAGTACAGAAGGATCACATCTGCCCCTTCCCATTGTCCATGTAGAATATAAGCAATGAAATCTTTCCAGGAGACATGAGATGTTATCATTTCCATATTAGATGTGAGTATTGATTCTCTGAAATGTGATTTCAATAGCTATTTCACATCTAGGTAACTGATTGTATAAGTAAACTGTTCCAAATAAATTTCATATTTTTAAATATCAACTTAGTATACACTTCATTTACTCACAACAGAGGAGAATTTTTTAAAGAAAGCTATTTCAGTTATTTCAATTATTTTATCTGGCTTATATTTTCAGTAGTCCTATCAAAGGCAGCTGAAACCCGTAGAGAGTCTACTCTCTGACTTCAGCATTTTTACATATAAAAAACCCCATTTGTTTGTTTACACTATGTAAAAAAAATAAATGAGAGCAAGGAAATATTTGTCACTGCAGTTCTCTGTGGCTACTTTCCTTTACAGAGTGCTGAAGTTAACAGCAGCACTGATGTTTAAAATATTTTTTCTAGGGATGTAAAAGAACTATGTGCATTAAGTAGACATGATATAAATTTAATACACATCACAGTGGTAGAAAAGGCCTATCTCCATTCTGCGTTTCTGAAGTTTAAAAAATAATTAACAAGATTTAAATCTAACTTACATGTGAATCTAACTATACTGATATGAGAAAAGAAAAGAAGCCTGACTGCACATGCACAGAATTAAGCATGAAGCTATTGCTGGCTATTATTGATCCATTAGTGTTAGCCTTTGTAATTATATTAAGGAAGCATTAATTTAATACTTCAATAATTTCACCATCCTCTGCCATCCCATCTCCCATCTCATCCTCCAGAGTTCTAATTTCCTCCTTGATTAATTCTTTGCTTTGATAGTAATGAAAAATCTTTTGAGTTACAGTTTCCATTTCTATCTATAACAATTAACTTTCTTCCTTCAACTTATTTCATATACCCTTTGATTAAGTTCTTAGGCAACTTGTTAATCATGTTTACTTTCTGTTTTGAAGTTGACATTAACTGCTTTTTTCAGATCTATTTCTTGCTTTTATAAATTATAAATGTAAGTAAACACTTATCTAGAATTTCTAATTTTGCTCCCAAACATTTCCATTTATAAAGAAAATGCATGTATTTTTATTGGCATAAAAATATAAATAGATACACATTTGTCTCTGATTTGTATTAAAGAGATAACATGCTACCATATGGTATTGCAAAAATATCAAAAGGTCTTCCTTCACTTTCTTAAGACATTTAAAAATCCAGTTCTCAGTTTTTCACTTGGCTACTAAAAACTTCAGGCTAAAGGCTGTTCAAGTATAAATTTGTATTTTGAGGATCCATCTGAACAAATGTGTTGAGGTTTAATTATTTTATTAATTTTATATAATCAGGCTTATATTGCATCAAAGTACAAATGAGTTATGGGGTTTTTTTTCTTATTTTGCTCCCCCACCCCATCCTGAAAGGCTTTTTTAAAATAAAAATTGCATTCATGATTCTATGACTTCAGTGGAAAAGTAGTGGCTGGCACATTTTTATCATTAAAAACATTTTGCTGCTACCTTTGCTATTCCTACCTTTAAAGTCTTAAAATGATCTCACTTTACAAGACATTGTTCAAAATGTAATACTAGAGAGGGCGCAGATCAAAATGTAAAGGGTGCAGATCAAAACCTTAATAGAGAGCTCATCTTACTAAATGTATTTAAAATAATAAATAAAATGCTATACAACTGTTGAAACAGATCTTTCTACTCGGGCAAAAAGAGTATCTTTCTGGATCAAATAGTTATAATACCTGATGAAATCATTACAGTTCTTTTGGGCAACTGTGAGAGATGCCCAGAAGAAAAGGAATACAAGATAAGTGATTTTATCTCCTTGGACTTGGACACTGTTTACAACCCTGGCTCTCCAATTTTCCTTAATACTTTGGGTAGTACAGATACCTTAACTACTTTTAACTACTTGGAGCAGTAACATTATAGAATGAGACTACTCATTTGCTGTGACTTCGTCTTTTTTTTTTCATATTTTATCTCTGGGTGAAATATTTGAGAATGCTGTGTACTTTGACACATATTCACAGCAATTACCCCTTTTCTCACTCTAAACTTGTGATTGTTTCTCTTCATTTTGCTGCCTTTTACATGGCAAGCCCATCTCTCATCCACACATGATGGAAAACAGATTTCTATAGATTTGTGATCCTTGATTCTAACTCAAGATCTGATTGAAACTTTTCTCATTATCGGTGCATTTATAAATGTACTTAGGATCTCTGTTCTCTGACTAACAAGAGACTTCCACTTGTCAGAGCTTTCAGTGGGAACACTCAGAGGAAAAGGGTTTCCTTCCTCTGCCTAGCTACATATTCTCATAACACATAGAGGAAATAAATTATCTTCAGGATTCCTTGCCCTCAGATGTATCTGAGAGAAACTGATTAAAAACCTACTCGAAGGAGAAGCAGGACAGTGGGGGACACACAGACTGTATGACCACATGCACTTTATCCCTAAAATATATATAGAGGAACAGCAGCAAAATAAGCCTATGCATCTGATGCGTCAATTTAGTGTTCAGATTATAGTAAATTGAACTTAAGTTCAATTTTAATGAAGTGATAAACCTTACGTGTAGACTGTCTATTAAATATTTTCACCTTTGGATTTTTTAAAGTAACTACTATAAGACTGACAGAAATTGTGTCTTCTTGTAATTTCTATCCTCCAGAAGTTCACACAAAGAACACATTTTAAACACCTTTTGTCCATGTGTAAATGCAGAATTGTTTCCAAAATATTCTCTTCCATTTTCAAAGAAAAGAATCTTACTGTGACACCAGAAACAGAGAATAAGCTAGGTGACTATAAACAAGCAATCACTATGGCATACGTTTTAGCTTTTGAAATACCAACCAAGTAGTGTTCTTGGAAACATAAATGAAAAAATAGTTTATTACACTGATAAATTAAATGACCATTGCTTTTCTCAGAAAGACAAATTACTTACAGAGCAGTCACAAGTCCTGAGATATGAAATTACTATAAATTGCAGTGTCTATTATGGTGGTCAGTAGTCAATGGAACTATTAATAGTTATAAATCATCCAGCACAGCTACCATTCTCTATTAATTGGACCAGTCATTTTTTCTTACAGCTTTTGTTTTTGAAACCATGTTATACCACTCAAAGTTCAAAGAAGTATTTTACATAAATGAGTACAACCACATTAATGAACTGACCTCTCTGTTTTCACTCTTCACCATGGCTGCAGGACTGGTTATACTTCTTTTTATTTATTTATTTATTTATTAATTTTTTATTATTATTATTGTCCTAAACGCAGAATAGCATGTTTTGGAATATTCTTCCAACTTGTACATGGACTTGGATGCCATTCTCCATGCACAAAATTCTTCACTTGAACTGTTTAAGCTTTAGCTACATTGACCCTTCTTTCAGGAAAAAGTATCTCATGGATCTCATGGCAACGCTGTTTAAAATACAATGAGCATAGCGTGCACTTGATTTTGATTTACCAGTTATGAAATACTGTTTTCAGTTAAAAAGAAGTTTAAAATAATTTATAAGCATGCCAGCTTTCTTCAAGTAATTTTCTCACAAAAAATAGATTTTCCTGTTCTCCTCTCATACCTCGGCAGAGAACACTCATATTTTTAGGAGCTAAGGAGCTTAAAATCCAAGTTAGCCTATTTTATTTATCTTCACAGTTTTATTGCTCAATGGTCTTACCAAGCTTAACCAAGTAGAAATTTGTCTTCTGTCTCAGATTGCCTTGTCCAATCCTTCAAACAAGAACCCTTGAGAAAATGCTTCTTATTTATGAAATTTAAAAGATATCAGTCTGATATCTCAGCCTGAGACTGAGCTTGCCAGCTGGGACAGTATGTTGGAGTTTGCATCCCTCCCATCGATCAGCTTAAGCTGCAGCAGAATATCCCTTAAACTGAGCTTCAGCAGTTTCACACTTCCTCATTGACTTTGGCATGTGTTCTTGTCCCTCTTACCTCCTGCTGTGTGATGGTCTTGCTATCATCTACAATGGGACCACAACATCTCTTTCAGTAAAGCTCTTTCATACAGACTGGTAAGATTTGGAGTGAGGTTTTACATTTCTAGAACAATCGGTCTTTACTTCTAAAGGGGGAATTTCCAGGAAGAACTATTTACTTCTGTTTCAGACATGTCAGGAATGCCCCTGCAGTACTTAGCTAGCAGTTTTGATTTCTGTACCTTTGTCCCCTCTCTACTTAGAAAAGAAAGGAGAAATAAGCTCATTGATAGTTAATAACTTGTTTAGGAGGAGAGTAGTGTGCAATCCTTCCTGGTTTACTCCTATCCATTCTTGCTTTAGTTAGGGTTTTTCTAAGCCCCGCTGATATATTTTAAGGTGAAAATAGCTTCCATAAAAAAAATATCATAGCCTGTTTCTATGAATAGAGTAGTTATAATGCTATCCTTTTCCTACAGCTGCAAAAGCAAATTAGTGACACATGTAAAACTGAAAAATGACCTTTGCAATATCAGCTTGCCAGGATATGCACTTTGGAATAGTTGTTCCCTTTATGCTTTAAAGCCTGAGTGCTGGGGGCCCTCTCCCCACCACTTTAAGGGTACTTACTGCCAAGTAAGTTAACAAACACCAAAACCATTTAATTGAGCTCCACATATCAAAACATCTTCTACTACCTGAGTTAGCTTATTTATCATGGGCTTGGGGTTCTTCACCTTGCTACAAAGCCAACACTATAGGTAAATCCCTAGTCTCAGCTTCTGGGAAGCATATAATCATCCTGGCACCTGTTTTTATAATAGCCTTCTTTTCTTCTTTTTTGTTAAGAACGTTAACAAATACATCTTTCTGTATATAGTCCACTATTATATCTCATTGACTGCTTTCTGGCAACCTCAAATGCATCACTTACTTTATATGTACAGTATAATTTGGTAATTTACTTCAATTAGAACATTCAATAAAATATTAATGAAAGTGGCCTTTTGTTGAGATAGACCATCCGTTTACTTAAAGGTAGGGCTGCAGCACTCACAGGCATAATCCATTAGATAAGCTAATTGACATTTTTACCAATAGATTTTTCATGACCTCTCCCCATGAATCTTGACAATGGCTACCGGTCAAAGTATCAATTCTCACACCTATTGGGTGACAACTACAAGTAAATTAAATGTATTTTTAATAGAACACTCTGTCTAAGTGACCCTATCTCAATGAGTAGACACTGTCATGAATATTTATTTAGTACTGGCTTTAATAGAACTTAATACTGAGGGACACTTACATTACAAAGAAGTCAAGCCCTATTAATTATCCAAAACCACCACTTGTAATAGATTGCTGGGAAAAATAATTTTTCATTTACAAGATTTTCATCTACTACCTGATAATTTATTGCTATTAGTAAAATGAAATACATGCCAATTTTTGTGGTAAATTTATAAATTACAGGTATGGCAAATTTCTTATCTGAAATTAGATCTTTATTCAGCAAACTTTTGCTCCTGTGCTTATCTTTATGAATATGCAGCCTCTGAAACACCATATATGAAAACAGAATGATATCTGTACAGGTGTATGAAAGATTGAGGGCCTGGATTGGAAAGTCCAAAATCTTATTGATATACTTTGGCTGCACTTTCTTAGGTACTATAAAACAATCCATATATTCAATTATAGGGACAGTTACTAACATCTAATAGCTTGGATAATCTTAAAAAGTAAATTGTTTGTCTGAACCAGTTATAGTACCTGGCTCTCTTTGCCAAGAATAAGAAGGTATCATTTTTTCTGCACATATCTGGGAAACAGATTGCTGAAAATGTAATGGCATCTTTTCATCATTGTTACATATACCTTCTATGCCCCATCACTCCCTTCAGCAAATGCTTATAGGGAATCCAGATATTTATCCAGGGAATATTTTACAGGAAACATTCTGGAGTTAAACAGAAAACTAAAGATTAACTAAAGATTTCTCCCCATAAAGCCTTTTTAAATGTGGATAGAAGTTAGAGCAAGTATAAAAGAACAGTCTTTCTTAATCCTAAAATCTGGGGGGGTGTACAGTTCTTCAACAATCAGCATCACAGTTCATTTGAAGTTATGCTGATAATATACACTTCCTGGAATTTATACTGCCTACTGAAATATTACTACTGCTAGTGGCATGCTTTATCAGGACTACCAGAATGTGTCTTCCTACATGGATTTAATTTCCCCAATTATACTATATTGATGACATTTCCACTGAGAATTTATTTCTTTTCTATTTTTATGACAAAATGGGTGTGTGGGGGGGTGTCATTCAAGAAGTGTTTATTTTCCAGAACCAGAAAGAATAAATACGTATGTTACCTGCATGGAATAAAACCTTTTTCTATGTTCAATTACATGGACCATCAAGTATTGAACCGCTAATAATACTCTATGAAAAATACAAAATCTTTCACTTTCATCTCATTTTATTAAGGAACTCTCCAAAGCAAATATTAATAGATCAGCAACTTGAATTTCACTTACCTAATGAGGTTCTCAAGCATGTGGTAGAAGCATAAGTTGGAAACACTATGGCTTCCTTTCCCATGTTACTATGTGGGAAGGGAAAAAACCAGAATATAGCTCTAAAAGAAGATGACTCAGAAGCTGTTAGAAAAAAGGTGCACAGTTGGCAAAGGAAGAAAAACTCTGAACTGCAGGAATGAATAAAGAAGAAAGAGGATGCTGGGATGCAACAAAAATGGCTTAAGGGCGCTAGAGAGAAAAGAGAAAAGTAGACATATCTGAAGTAAAAGATATGAACTCCAGCTGATACTAAAAGTAATGGAATGATCTATTAGGATTTGACTGAAAAACAACATTTTAGAAAGGACAAGAAAAAAATGACCCAGTTATTTGTGTTTTCCAGTTTTTAAAGGTGTGTATCAAAAGTTTGGGGGTTGGGAAGGATAAGAGTCGCACTGTTTTCCAGTATCCTGAGGTTTTGAAAAGAAATTATAGTTGAGTCTTGAGAAAAAAAAGTTGTCTTAAACCTTTATAAAATAAAAATCAGGTTATTCATTTGTATGGGGAAATGAAGTCCTAGAATCTTTGATACTGTCTTCTCCAAAGAGAATGCCAAAATAATGGTGCTCTGACAGTTTTTTTGAAAACAAGGTGGGTACTACTTTACTTGCACACACCAGGTGCGAAACACGGCTGTTAGATGGCAGTGATGAAAAAGTAATTTTTGCCTGGCAGCTCTGCTGCTCTCAAAACTACACACTCAATAGAAAATATTGATTATAAAACATGTCTTTGGGTCAGCCATTGACATTTAAAAGATATTTCAGTCTTTGTATTGCATTGCACTCAAGATCTGCTCACTGTTAATTCAGCTATAATAGTTCTGAAGATACAACAAATATTTGCAGAGATGTCTTGATAGAAAAGGAGAGGTTAAGCAATACATTCCTTCTTTTTATCAACAACAGCAGCGAATTTATACTAATTTAAAATTAAGAAGGTGTGTAACCTAAACTTTGTTGTCAAGAAGGATATTAGAAGTAATACTGTAGGGGAACAGAAGAACAGAATTTCCAAAATTTCAGAAAAATTTGACATCAGCTATTTCCAATTCTCATGTTAATGTTAAAATACATTAAACAGCTGGATCCAAGAAAAGACCATGCTAGAGAAGGCAGTCTAGTAAAGGACTGAGTTTGATTGAAGATTTGGGGCATAAGACATAAAATAATCTTCAGCACTATCTTCAGAATCAGTCTTATATCACTGTCTCAGAACAAAACAGTTTTGTTCAGTCTACTAACTGCAAAGAGTATGTAGAGTTCAACACAGATCAAATACTGCGTTTTGGTTTTGTTAGTTGAAAATCAAAAAGTGGTAAAATCATGTCTTATCCTATAAAAAATCCTATTTTCTATGATCCTTGTTCAACTAAAAAATAATTTTGATGGAAAATTTCTCTTAAGAAGTTCAATTTGCAGTGTTTTATATTTCAAAGAAAAATGCTGTATGTGACAGAAAAAACACAAAGTTTTTGTCTTTTTATAAAGTACAAGTTGTTTGATTATTTTCAATTGTGGTGCAGCTGTTTCCAAAGTTTTTATAGCTTTTCAGATAATTTCCAAAAAAATGAAAATAATTTAAAACCTATTTTTTTTAGCATAAATATTTCTCAGTACACGTGTATTCAAAAAAACATTTTGGCTAAAGCAGGTAGTCCTTTCAAAGCTTAATGAAATACAGCACATACTTTCTCAATCTGTGAGGCATTTAACTGTTCCATTTTCCCATTTACTGCAGCTATTTCATGGTATTCCTCATCTCTTATTGCTGAGACTTTGACACCATTAAGTTTCAAATCATGTCTGAGTTCTCCTTGAACAGTATTAGTGATACATTTCTCTGTCCAGCAGTGCTATTGCCAGCTGGCTCAAACAGGGGTCTTTTTAAAGTATACCAAAGAGAGAGGTATCAACAAAGGACCAAAGTGCTTTTTGCTTATCTTCTGTCTTTTGTGTGAAGGTCTGCCACTTACCAAATGGGTATGTAAGTCAAATTATTAGAACTAGATGATGAGGCAAACAGGGTTCTAGCAATAAAAGTATTAAAGTGTATGTGAAACTACATAGTTAAGATCTAAGGCACCACTCCAGTTATTACTTGTCTAGTTTATACACTTACACACCTTTCATGGCATCTGAATTTGTATTCACATAGGGCTTTGGGTTTGGTTTTGTGTTTTTTTCGTAGCTGTCGTTAACTATCAGCTTATCCTAACAGCTTAAACAGAATGCATACAGCTCCTAAATAATGGGATCCTGAAATGAAAATTTGTTTTGTTATCTTTTTCAACATTTAAAAATGAAAACCATAAAAGTGACAGTTCAAATGGTGAAAGCTTTCCAGAATATTTTTTTTCCACAAGCTACTCCTATCTATCCACTTTTAAAAGAAAATCACATAAAAAAAGAATGAAGTTAATAAACAGTATGATTCATAATAAGGTAGGAATAGGAAAATAGGACCAGAATAGAGCATTAATTAACAGAATAGGAAATATCTGTGGAAGCATATATAAAGCCAAACATAAACATTAGTTTCATTAGGACTATACTTTCTAATTAGGAGTGCAAGACTGTTCAGCTGACAACAATTTCCTTTAAAATAAACAAACCTTCTTCTCTCAATTGAATGGAAAGGGAGTTTTTACAAATTTGTCACTTCAGAAGAATGTCTTTTCCCCATCTTTTCATATAGCTGAAATTATTTTAGTCCTTTGAAAATGTTACAATGTTTGGAGAAAAAATTACCATCATAATTATAGTCTTTAAAATTCAGAAGTCGGGTTTAATTTAGGCTTAAAATTCAAAATTTAGACAATTTTTCAGATTTTAATAGACTAATTCTGAAATATTAGAAAATATTTTTCAGATTAAAAGCAAACAGGAGGTTTCAAGGTCATGGAGAGCAAATCTTTTCAGAAGAATTCCTGGGATAGGAAAGCCTCTGCTTTATCACAAAGAAGGCAAAATATTCTTCTAAATATGTAATAAAATATTCCTAATAGTTTTCATATTTTTTTTTAAAAAAAGGGTATCTGAAAAAATTGTTTAAGAATGAACTATTTTCCCTTTTAGTCTACACAAAGCATATAGACAGTAGCCCCCATTTGTATTTGTAGAAAGAAATCAATAATAAAATCTATTTTTTTAAAAGTTTCCTTTTCATTAGATTTAATGATCATTTGTTTTATTAGCATTTTCCATTAATGTACAGTGAAGGATGTCAAAAATATATTTTCTGAGACATCCTAAAGACTATTTTTATGAAATTTTCACTTTAATGAATGCTTAATATATATTTGAAATAGACTTAAACCAAGTACCACTTTAATTCTGGAAGCCCAGTATAGCTCTGTAGCCAAAAATGCATTTAAATGACAAAAATAATTATGTCTGAATGTTTAAAAAGACTTTAAAAAAATCACCTTAAAATAAATCAGGCATTTATCGCTCTAATAAGAGCAAAGAATGTAAATATGGTATGACAACTTTTAGAAAGCATACTTGTTATTTAATTTGAAGATATGTGTGCTCTAAATACTGTAGACAAAAGTCCATTTTACGTTTTTGTTTAAGAATTCTTTTGAAATATGGAGGGGTTTAGTGTCCTTTTTTTTTTTTTTTTTCCATAATGCTCTGAAATTCCATTGTTCTGGAACTCATCTTCTATGTTTAACTTGTCTTCTTTTAATGTATAGTCTATTACTATTGAGTGATAGCTCTGGAAATAGAAACACATATTGAAAAAAGTTCTAAAACAGCAACAAAACATAGAGCAAGAAAGGTCCAAATCTTTGTCATGTATTTGGAAGAGCTGATAAAGACCAATAATGAGAAATTATCACCATTACTGTAAACTGAGAGCAAATTATCTGTGCAGGATCACATGCAAGGTTTGTCTGGAGCCAGAAGCTTAAGCCTGATCTTCTGGAGCCTGACCTCCATAATTAATCAATCTTGTCCCTGCAGGTAGAAGCAAATCATAAGAGTATCACATTAATTGCCCAGAGCTATGAAAGCAGACTAGCAAGAAGCTTGAGACAGCTCAAGTTTTCTAAGCCTCGACCTACTCCACCTGTCTTTGAGTAATTGGAGAGGCAGCAGAGCTCTCGGATGAAGCAGAACAACACAGTAGTCCTGTACAGCATACGCTGCACCACCTAAACCTCTAAACTGATTGGAATTGGGAGTTACTATTTCTTGAAAAGATGATCTGCAAGGACTGAATTTTTTGTGTTTAGCACCCAGCAAAGTTCTTTGTTCATTCCTAAAGTGATAGTGGTGTTCCAGTCAAACCTTGAGTCACTCTTTCTTGTTGGAAGCATTATGCTAGTCCTTCTCTACCCACTTTTCATCTTGCTCTTTCTGACCTTTCTCAGCATATTATGCAAGTCACACAGCCTTTGTAGGTCTAATATTAAACCCTTCTGGCTAGACTAGTACTTGCCATATTTCAAAAGACACGATGCCATGCAGTAGTATGCATAACTTGTTCAAGTTGATAGCAGGAAACCTCAAGGCCGGGACATGGACAGACATTTTCTGAGTACCCAACAGAAGCTTATGGGAAAGATGGTCTTCCTTCAAAAATCCTGCTCAAACTTCACCAAACCTCAAAAAAGCCATTATGTAACTCTCAGAAAAAAAAAAAAAAAAAACCAAATGATTCCTTTCTTTTAGGAGTTAAATATTTGGAGACAAATTCAGGGAGATTTAGCTCTGAAAGATTTAACACAGATTTTGACATCTAATAAATAAAAAAACTTAAAAAAAAATAATTGTGTCTTAAATGCCATCAAAAAAACCATTATTTTCTCATCTCGTAGTCAATGGAAACTAAACAGATTGCCAGTTACTTACAAGGTATAAATACCTGATCCAAAGGAACATTTTCTTTTCATTTCAGGTCTTCCTTATGTTTTTCCTTCTTTGCCAAGCTCTCACTTTTGCATTTTTTTCTAGGAAGCTTGAAGAGAAAAATAAAACAAAAAAAGAAGTCATATCTACTAAGCATTTAAAACACTCATTAAAATGAATAAAGTATTATTAGAAGAAATATATGTTTGGGTTTTTTTATATGCACTGAAGTAAATTAATGTTGACCATTGAAATCCTGTTGCGGTACACTAGTATCACCTAAACACATAGGTGTTTAAAAGTAGTTGCCAGGCCTTCGTTGTGGTAGATGTTGAAATAATAGAAGAAAAATTCTGCCTCCAGATATTTAGAGTTTAATTATTTCTGGAATCTACATTAGTGTCAAGGCAGCCACAGATTTACTGGGGAACACAATGAGTTTCTCTCTATTCCTGCCTTGCATTGCCCAAAGCACAATAACTATGTTAGAGATCATCTAACAGTTTTGTAGCTGTTCCGTCATCTTCTCCATATGATTTGGGTACAGCCCCTCCAGTCCAGGCAATTGCAATATTGACTTCTAGAGTAAACAGCTTAAATTTCTGTGAAACTGAATAGAGATTTACTGCTGAAGAGCACCTTGGGTTTTGTTTTTGGGTTTGGTTGTGGTTATCCACCTTCACTAGTTTCAGGAAGCTGTGTGATGGCTAAGACAATGACAGGCTGAGGCAGGACTGTATGAGCACTTTCCACTTCATTTGAGTTTTACAGCCTGTTTTTATTTAAGGAAGCAATGGATGTGAAGAAATGAGCTCTGAACAGAGACAACATTGCCAGAATTACTTTGTCATCTCTGAAATTATGGTATTCATACACTCAGGCGCAGCTCTAAATAACACACATATATTCTACTGGAAAGCCTCCATGATTCTTGCAAAACAAAAAGAAACAGCAGAGATGGATTGAAATACTAAGCAATCTCCTTTTGCTTGTAGAAACTGTCTCCACATTTTTTCCAAGGAGAGTAAAACCCAGTTGCAGGCAGACTGCAATGGAGAGGTGCCTTAAAGCATATGCAAACACAAGCCAAATCTATAGATCACATCCTAAGCTGCTTTTGTAAAAGGTAATAGAGCAGAAAGATTTCTGCTTCATGTTAAAAGTTACTTAGCCACAGCAGTTTTGATACATGTGAAAAGAAAAGGACTACCAACAGAAGAAAGCATACAGATGAAGAACAAAGGCAACTTGATTGAGAAAATACTTAAGTTATTCAACAAATGTAGATTTCCTTTCTTGTAAAACTTTAAAAGTGGGGTATTTCTGGACAATATGCCTTCAACTGAAATTCAGCTTGCTGTTGGAATAGAATAAACCTCTCTATCAAACAAACAAAACTGTCACGTGAAAATGGAGGGGGAGGAGATTTTCCCAACTCCCAACACACCAACAGCATCAGGGGGACCCCTGAGCTGGTCTGCCCACTTTATTCAAATGTTACCTGCTGCTGGTGACTGCGAGTGCCCACGAAGGACTAACACTAACAGTTTATAGAACAACATTGTTTATTATAAGATTGTGACAAGTTAAGATTTTTGATTGCCTGTGATAGGGACTGTCTGCAAAAACAAGCTTGAAATTATATATAACAAAACCATATACAACCAAAACATTTATCACTAAAAACAGCTAGTGTGAGTTCATTATGTAGCACGCATAAGACAAAGTTCTTACCTAACAGGCGTCCTTATGGGGAAGAAGGTGGGTTCAGCCCACCGACTGATCCCAGAAGTTACGGTGGAGTCTTCCCTAACTTCTCTCCTCATTCATTCAGTTTTAATACTTTTCTTTATTCTCAGGTGGAGCTTGAGGTACTCTAGTCATACATTCTTTTAGAATTGATTGGTGTAAACTTCTCTTGCTTTCATTTAAAGATATATTTGATAAGAAATATAAAGCACTTGCTCATTGAGAGGTAGTCGTGCCTTGGGGGTGGGTAACTTTGGGATGGAGGTGTGTGTTAGTGTTATAACGAGATTATAATGAGTAAAGTTCATCTAAGGAGAATAATTTTGCCATAGTTGTTGGCTCAGCAATGGACATCTCTTATTTTTTCTCATCTGGCAGCTGCTATGCAGCTTATCAGCTGTATGGTGCCATCAAGTTTCCAATCCTGCAGGGAGTACAGCAAAGCCTGACCATGGTGTCTCCACTTTGCTTCACCTTCCACTGCTCCTCTAGGATAGCAGGTAGTGTTGCTTAGGGAGCCATGATGGACTAGACTCCATGTGTACCAAGTCTGAAAATGGCAACTATTTTTTACCCTAAAAAGGTTGTTACAATACCACAAATTCTATTAGGCCCCAGTTTTCTATAATTTCCCACAAGTGATTTTCCCACAAAAACCCAACAACCACAACAAAAAAGCCAAACACAAAACTACCCAAATAATCAGAAGCTCTGTGTTTGCATAAGGGGAAGACATTAAAAACTGAACAGTAATGAAGCTATTTTGAAACTTTTCTATGAACTTAACTACCCAGATGTACTCTTTAAAATTTCAGAAAGATTGAGAGATTAAGTCAAACTACTTGGAAAACCTGTATAGAAGCAGTCACAAACATATAACAGGTACTAGTAATTAAAAACTTAACTACAGCATTGAATATGATGTAAATACATGCTCCTTCCTCTAGATTCTCTCACTTCAGGAATCTCAAGAGCAAGGATGGGGACTTCTGGTGTCTGATTCTGAGCTATCGGTATGATGAATTGCACCTCAAGAACAGAACTGGAAAAGTGTTGAGGTGCTCTGCCTTTCACAAAGATTTTATAGTCTAATAATCTCCCACTGGATGGACGTCATATCTCTGAGACATCTTTTTTTTTATGAAGGAGAGAAAACCAGCCAGCAAGATCAGCTATACTGCTTTCCTGTAGGTGAAATTCTTGTAACAAACAAATCATAATATAGTAAACGAATTTTACTCAGTAACTACTGAGCACCTCTGGTTATATTTTTCCATTTCAGGGCCAAAAAGCTTTGAAAAATTAAGATGCAGACTTCAGATAGAACAATTGTTAATCTAACTTTATAATTTAGCTACATTTACTAATATCAGAATTATTAATTGTCCTGACAAATAAAAAAAATATCTCCCTACAAAAAGAAAACACAACCAAATAAAAATAATCAGCAAAAGCAGGATGAAGCTGTAAGAAGTCTGAAGTTTAGAGGAACGCAAAAAGACTGTATTTTTCTCAAATATTATGTGCATTGGGATTGTTAGGAGAAATACTTTAGTACTTAGTTCTAGTCAGCAATGATATTATCTTCTCATCTCACAAGTTACACTTTGAGGCTAGTGAGTCCCGATATTGAGATGCTCTGTACTTCCTCTGTTTCTTGAATTATTTGCACTTGATGAGACAGCAAGGCTGAGTGGGAGTGCTACCTTCCAAGGAAGTCTCTAAAAAATAACCACACATAACTTTTTTGAATCTTTTTGAGTCCTGCAAATGGCACATTGAGAACTGCAACTGCTACAGTTGGCAGGTCTCTAACACGAGTTTTGCCATAAAAAGGATTCAAATAAAATTTCAATACACCATCTAAGTTAACACATGGCTTTTCAAAACACCACTCCCTACCATATAAGTACCAAAACATTTCAAAGTGTTCTAGAGATTCAACAGAGAACAGCTTTGAAAGTGTACTTCTGTTAATTCACATTTCCAATTCATCCTGAAAAATCCCACTATTTAAGGAAAAAGAAAAGCCCCCAAAAGAGCTAAATGAAAAAAGTAAGAATGTTCTTAGGAGGCTGCTTAACATTACATCATAAAATAAGTTTTTGACTGCATTCTTTGTATGATGGATAGTAACTGTGGAACAGAAGATTGCAACATAAACTTTTCTCACTTAAATTTAATAAGAAATAAACTGGCTACAACCACATTATAGTTGGCTCAGACCACAACAGGTTCATTAAAATCAATAATACTAAACTTTCCAGATGAAGAATTTTCCAAGTATATGTTGATTGATGGCTGTGAACTCATTCCAAATTCAGAGGGAAAAAAAAAGGGGGGGGGGGGGGGGGGGGGGTAATATCTCTTCATATTATCATGCAGTTGGCAAGTATGCAGATGAATCAAAGCAATAGCTCACTGTTCATGTGACAAAATAGGAACTCATGTTGTATTTGACAGGTTCAGAGGCACCAGTTCTAATAAGACCACAGTTCGTTGTAAGAGCATTAGCCAGCAGACTAAACTGCTGCCTGTTCCTGAAGACGTAAAATGTGGTATGTACCACAGGGCACAGGGCAGATGGGTTCTGGGATGTTGCAGGCTATATATACTGGAACTGACATGCTTCAGCTCTGCAGTAATTTCCCTTTTGGCAATCATGTTTGGACAAAAAAAAAACCAAACTAATAAAAATATTTAATCACTAGGGAAAAAGAAAAAAAGAAAGAAAAAAAAAAAAAAAGGAGAGGGGAAAAAAAAGGCAAGAATTGTTCCAAATAGAGTAAAAATTATCTGGCCAAGAATTTCAGCTGGTGAAAAACATTCAAATACAGGTTAATATATAACCTAAATAATCATTGTAATTTCAAGAGACCAGTACTTCAGCATAGGAATTTATTTTAATATTGTCAAGATATATAAATTGCATGAAGAAAAAATTTCTAATTTGCCAGGTGAACGTCCATAGAGAGGCTTAAATAGCTTTTAAAGTGTGTAATTATTATTTTTCTATATCTTTATTTGTTATTCATATAGGATCTCACCATCTGCCAGAAGGGTCATAGGCATATAACAAACCAAAGGAAATAAGGCTAACTAGTAACCTTGTTGACAGGTTCAGCAATAACACAATAGGACAAAGGAATGAAGATATTGAATTATAACTCTGGTCTTTTAATTAGAGGAATACCAGAAGCACACAATTATCAGGAATTATAACATTTTTAAGAAATTAATCCCATGCAAGAGTTTTCCTCTTACAAAGCAAAAGAAAAAAACCCCAAACCTCCAACATGTGTATGTAACAGTGCAGTAAGAAAGATTCACTATTATATAGAAATTACTTAATCCAAAGGAAAATTTTTCTTATTGTCAACCCTACATTTTTAAGATCATGTAAAGCATTATACATTATATAGTCAGTGTTAAAAGCTGGACATCAGCAAAGAACTGGAAAATACTCTTGACATGCAAAGATTAGAGGTCCCAATGAAAACTGGAGTTGAAGTAACGGAGCAGAGAGAGAGGCTTTTAACAAAGACAAAATTATGTTAATTTTTTTAGTGAAACATGGAACCTTTTGAAGACTGTTTTTTGCAATAGAAAGTCTTATTTTCTCTGCAAGGAAGTTTGCTTTTCACAAAAAAAAAAAAAAAAAAAAAATTTCAAATTAGTTTGATGGACTGTTAAACTGTGTTTTCCTACTTGTACATTGCAAACTCCCACATGCTGTATCCATTCCTATCTGTCAAAATTTTTTTGTTAAGGAAGGAAATGTAGATTTGATTTGTTTGTATTAATTATGATTTCAAAAATTCTCATTAAAACATCACCCTCTAAACCTTCCCTGAAATGTACTTTATCTGTGAAGTTCAGCTTTTGGATTTGTTCATGTACCAGATCTATCTCTAGTTATATCCTTCAGTAAGTGGGGAAAAAAGACATAAACACACACACATCCACTTCCCTTCATTCATCTGTTTGGGTTTGTTTGTTTAAGCAAGAAATTAACTCATTTTCTTCCCAAAACTACTTTGTGTTGGTGTTACTTTTTTTATTTACACTACTGGCTTGGCTTGATATAAACTCAGAATTGTACTTTAACACTATATGGTACACAATTAAAGGATAATTTTCAAAGTGATACTGAAATTCAGTATACTTGATCTCAGTGCTACAAATCTGGACATGAGTTGTTCTACCATATCAATTGATCCATTTATTAAATAGTTAAAACATGTAAAATACTTTCCAATAAAAAATAATTTTGTTAAAATCTTAGCTTCATATATATGCTAAAAAATGCTTGCCTGTAATGTACTTTTTCTAGAATGCAGACATTGTTTTCATAGACTGCCTTGCCAAAAAGGCTCCTTCATAGGTTTCTGAGCACAGAGCTACCAGTAACATTACTTTTGGGAGATCCCTGAGGTTTTAGTCTCTAGGATGTGAAAGAGTTCAGCAGCTGCTCTAGAAAACTGGAAGTCCTGGTCAGATAGCTGTGTGATGTTGCTCTTGAGAACTATAACTGATTGCACAAGAAAAACCAGATCATTTGTAGATTTAAAAAGTGTGAAAGCATACTTTGTGAAAACTAACAAAAGTACATGTACAAGGAAATATACATGTTTTGAACTAGCACATAAGCTAAAATCAAAGTTTTTTAAAAAAAGCCATTGTACATATCAAAAATGCATTGGTTTATTTCTATAGGTATTACTTACTTGTAACTGTTTAAGACTTTTTTTTAATCTTTCTACTCCAGTAAGTGTACTTTGCTTTGCTTCATAAAAAGTAATGAAGTCTAGAAATGTAAAACCCCATTACAGATCTTTTCCATTAAAAGTTTTCTGAGATGTAAGAAAACAGCCATTACTGTGTGCAGATTATGATGTCAATGGATCAGAGAGTTTTCATTGGATACACCTAAAAACCATTCTACTGTTGCATCATTTATGCTGAGGAAAAAGATTATGCTGAAACACTTAAAAAAAACCCCACATTAATACCAGCAAGGGAATCTTTTGGGTTTAGACTTTTCTTTTTAAATTCCCCATTACCTTTTGTTTCTGTGGATTTGTTTTCCTTCTTCCTCCTTTTTCTTTTGATGTTTAGGATGCTTCTCCAGAAGGTTTTAATCTTAATGATTTTTTAAGTACATGCCTTGCTTTAGCGAACATATGTATTTATCACACAACTTCTCCTACATGCAGACAGTCTTAATTCTAGCTTTTTTTTCCTATAAACTTTGTTTGGCTTCTTGAAACAAAAATCCTTCAATAAATTGCTATATTTGCCCCTATCAAAGGCTTATAGATACTTGTACTTTGCAGTTTTTAATCTTAAATAATCTTTAACTCTAACAGCTCTTATGCCCTTTTATCACCCAACACCCCTATTATGGAAATTTAATTTTTAATATGAGACTATGCAATATTAAAAAGCATCACACATTTTCGGCTATTCATTACTACTCAGGGTGTACAGACAGAATTCTAACAAACATCAATTTGAACGGAACCATACCTATTCAAAGATGAATAAGAAAATACAGTCTTGTTTCTAAGAAACAAGGAAAAAATCAGAAGCAATTCTCACTGAAGCTCAATTTACTTCCCTATGACTATGAACATCTTTAAATACTTAATTTTAATCATTCACATATATAGTGGAATATAATTATTTTTTAACAGAAAAGGATGCATTACAAGTGCAACTTTTACTTTCACTTCATTATAAGATGACATTTTGGCATTAGCAATACCTTCTTACCTCACTATGCCTGAAGAGTTTAATTCCTAACAGTTAACTCATAAAGGGTGAACTCCTTATTTTAGAATGGGGTGATGAAAATGCACTATTGCTCCTGAAGCTCTATTTCCAAATCCTCCACACTGAGGTGAAGAATTTTCAAGTTAATCTACCACAGTGTCTTCAAGTGACTGCCAATCAAGTGCTTTTGTTTCATTAAAGGGCATTTTCTGCTCAGAAAGTCCAGAAATGTCCTTTCAACAGATAATTCTATTTTTTTTTTCCTGATCATTCTTTCTTTTTTATTTGTTCTAAGAACTTATTTTTTAAAATTCGTTTGGTTGATACAATGCATCTGAATAAGCCAGAAGATCATTTCATAACAGGTATGAAGTAATCTTTTGCTCTATATGTGCTTTTGAATAGAATCACAATTTTCACTTAGCCTTTTTATATCTCTTCTTCTGTTGATAAGGGTAACTGAAGTAGAAGTAAAAAGTACTGCATGTTGTAAGGAAGTAAGTCGGGGTGGAAAACCTCATCAACAGATTTGATTTGTGGAACATTTGATATTATTTGTGAATTATACTTATGAACTATAATTACAGTTTAAAATTATATGATTTCATTGTAACATGGGAAGGTTCTATTTTTTGCATTCTTACGCTCTTTCCAGTTACGTTTAAGTATTTGTGATAAGCATTAGCCTGTAGCTCTGGAGAATTAAGGCTCTCTGTATCTATAAAACTGGCTTAGCAGATGTAGCACAAATAATGGCAGTATCACTTTTTCTTTCTGGGTCTTGGAATGATCTACTAAGTATTTTTCAGAAAATTCCGTTTAATGGACCATCCATATGCTAGTACTCATTTTCTGGTATGGACAACATACCAAATTATATGATTCAATATTGATCCTGCACTGAAATCCAGTCAAATAAATGACAGCCATTAAGAAACCACCAAAACCATTTCAAATGGTAATTACTAAGTAAGATGGTAACTTTTGACTGTTGAATTCAGATGCTTCCAAAAAACACAAAAGATGTACTAGCTGGCAGATACTGCTTATTCTTCTCAAATGGGTTTTTGGCTGTTGGCAGGTTTTCTCCAGCATTCATCATTTCCTTGCTCCAGATGCTGTATGTGTTGTCTACTGCATGAAGTCAGTCAGTCAGTCAACTACTTGCAGAACTGAAAAAATAGTTCTCTTTTCTTCTCTCCTATAATATAGCACTCCGGGCCATATGAGCAGAAACAACTGAAACTAAAATACTAAGAGAATAGTATATAAAAAAAAAATAAATTCAGGAATCAGTGTTTTTGAGGAGATACACGCTTTTTATGGGCACAAAGCTAAAACAATCTTCTTGAACACAAATTATCAGACCATTACTTTTGTCATCATCTTATCTTCTGGTTTTCTTTATAATTCATCTTATGTAACACATAATGAACTACAAAATGCGCTGAGTTACTATTCAATCCTTATTTTATGTCATCATATCAAAGAACTGTTGCTGAATCATCTTACCACCTTCTAAATCAGACATATAATTGACTTTGCCATTAACAAACCTTTGAATTTAAGTTACACTTCCCTACTCAACTTTAACTTTACTCCCTAAATAATGCAGCTTATAATGTACACCACTTGTAGGAAACAAGGTTGCATACAACAATACAGAACCCTGGTTTTCCTGACCATAGGTGGATATGATTTCCTTTTTCTGAACTATTTTTAAGATTTCATATTTTTCTTTAAAGGGAGGAAGAAAAAAATAAGTAAACCTGCTACACATGGTGGTAACAAAGCTATGAAGTCGGGTAGGTTATCAAAACAAGAGTGTCTAATGTGTCAGGAACTAGATGGATGTGACTTGATTTTACTTTGTAAGCTTCTGCAAAGATGGTTCTGAATGACAAATCAGTCTATATCTCTTGTACTTAGCGCTTCAAATGTATGTACTAGACACAACCTTTCCAACAGGATACAAAACATGAAGTCATATAAGAACAAAGCAAAGGAAATGTTTGACATTTCTGCTGATAATTAACTGCATTTTAGAAGCAGCTGCAAGCATGAAAACGTCTATCTTCTTTCTATAGGAAATTATGATTCACTTTGTAGTAATCACTTAAAATTTGAAATTTAAAGAAGTAATGAAATTAAAGCTTTTTATTGAAAAGACTCTCAAAACTGTCACTTAAGATGTAATCATCATGATATTAAATCCAACAAGTATTTATCATTATCTGCTTAGAAAAAAACTTCGTTCGTATTACTCATGTTAATCGAAGATGTATGGTTAACAAATCAAATCAGAGTAAATACAGCTGGAATGAGAATATATGCAACCTTCTGATACATTCTGAAGGTGCTGTCTGCGAGTCCTGCTCTGAATAAGCCACTGCTGATCAGCCTTTGCCTAAAAGCCAAACATACTCTATGACTTTAAAGATTGCCTTTTTACTATACTTGATGGCCATGGGCAGCACATTACTCAGTTGTACCTGGACGTTTCAAGGATTAAAAAAAAAAAAAAATATTAAAAATCTATGAAATTTGTTGCAAGGTTTCATAGTAAAGAACTTGGAAATATGGCTTCCACACCCACACAAATGTAACTTTTTTCTAACCCTTTTCCTGTGTCACCCTGTCCTCTTCCATCTGCTCACTTGTTTTTTGGAATTCCAGGAAAATTTGCCCTCAAAGGCTATGGTCTAACAGTAGACTTCCTAATTATCGATGTAAAGTTACAAATACAGAACAAAAATTAGGTATTCTGTCAGGAAAATTATTTGGGTTCCTTTTCCCTGAATAAATCAGTGTGATTTCTACTCTGGCAGAAGCAACCGAGAATCAACAACTAGATTAATTTTTTCCCTGTGAGCTCTGTTTTTGCCAAGGTGATGACAAATACCAAAGGCTAGCTTTACAGGTTTCTTTGGGAAACACAGGGGTAAAAGAAAGAAAAGCAAGCAAGTGAAATCCCTTAATAACACAGAAACACACACAAAGTGCCAGTAGCAGCGTGACAAGATTTGCCATGTCTCTGGTAGTTTTAAAACTTATTGGTAGGTTCACATCACTACAACCTAGTTCTTCTCATCTATCACAGTTTTAACTATCTTCCCCACCATGTTCTCTCCAACACTTTTCTCAAAGTACCAATCAGCACAGTAACCCTCAGTCTGAATCCTCACACCGCCTTTTTGTAATCTAGTTCCAACTGACTGACTGATAGAGGACTGAAGGTTTTCAATTCTGTATATACATATGGAAACATACATTTCAAAGTAAATACATGCACATGTATTCAAAGTGCAGCTCAAGACTATAAAGTTTCATGATTTACAATAAAAAAATAATTCACATGCTAGGCCAGCATGGCCTAGAGTGTGATCTGTCAAAGACAATAACAACAGCAAGAACTTTTCACCTTTTTACAGTATGATAAAAATTGCACTTTTTTTTAGTGAGATGCAATCTAAGTTTGTTGAGGTATCACAAAAGGTTATTACATAGAAAGAAATATAGTAAGCAGTCATGTCCACATTGCTTAGTGTTTCCGGAAATATAATTAATTTCTCTGAATTTCATTTCCAGGAATGATAATTCTTGAAGACATTTAAAAGGAGAGTTTTAAAATGCTGAATACATGTCATTACGGGTCTCTGAGTAGTTCCCTCGCAGAGTAGAAAATCAGTTCATCCAAATATCATGGAAAGATAACTTGGGATGAATTTTCCCATACAAACCACTGAGCTTCATGTCCTAAGATACCAATGGACAGTGTTCTACTATTGTAGGAATAAAGAAAAATCATTAATTTAGACTGACAAGAAGGCTATCATCATATTTCTAAATGATTGTTTTATACTTCCAGTTCACACAGGAGAAAGTTAAATCACAATGTATGTAGCAAATAGCAAACTAAACTACATAAATTAAGACATCTGCTCCCTAATAGGTTCTATTACATAGCATATCACATCTTTAACATATAATGAAGTAAAAATTCACCTGTATGTACATAATAAATTCACAAAACTGTATCTTCTGAAAAGAAATTATGGAAAAATTCAATCTTCACTTAGACAAGTTTAAGACAGAACAAAGAGACACAAGTATAAACCTACTCTGAAACATTTATTCTATTCTATTCTATTCTATTCTATTCTATTCTATTCTATTCTATTCTATGCTACTTGAATGAAGAAATAGAAATAGTGCTGAGACCATAGTGTCAGGTTATTTTGCAGAGTAATTTATTTTTTAGTTTTATTTATAGACTATACAAGAAGAAACAAATAATACTAAACACAACATATTAACATTGCAATTTAAAACTTAAGACATGACTAGACACAAATTAACTGTAGTATCATGATAAGGACATGCAATTTCTTTCACTTCATCACCACCTGAAACTGAAGAAAAACAGAGATTTGAACATTATCATGGGCTGCCTAGACAGTTGACTGAAAGCCAGAAGCCTCGCCATCACATATGTCTGAGATAAATGGAGCTCTTTCTCTCCTTGTAATTTAAAAATATGTGTATGTGTCTCAGATGGCATTATAAACACCTCATACAGCACAAAACACAAAATGCCTACAAGCTAATACAGTATAAAACTATGGGAAAAGGGGTCTACAGAATGTGTAACATGGTGTGGCGAGTTAACATTGATGCCCACCAAACTGCCCTGTCACTCCCCTCCTCAACTGGACAGAGGAGAGAAAATAGAACAAAAAGCTCATGGGCTGAGATAAGGACAGGGAGATCACTCAGCAATTACCATCACAGGCAAAATGGCAAAATGGGCTTGAATTGGGGAAATTAATTTATTTTATTACCAATTAATAACAGAGTAAGATAGTGAGAAATAAAAAAAAATCCTAAAAGCACCTTCCCCCCACCCCTCCTTCTTCCCAGGCTCAACTGCAGTCATAACTCTTCACCTCCTCCCTGTGAGCAGTGCAGGTGGATGGGAATGAGGTTGCAGTCAGTTCATAACACATCATTTCTGCTGCTCCTTCCTCTAAACGTTCTTCCTCTGCTCCATGTGAGAACCCTCCCACAGGAGATAATCCTTCATGAACTGTTCCAGTATGGGTCCTTTCCATAGGGTAAGTCCTTCAGGCATGGACTGTTCTTTCATGAGTTCCCCACTGGTCACAGTTCCTGCCAGAAAATCTGCTCCTGTGTGGACTCCTCTCCTTGGGCTACGGCTCCTGCCAGGAGCCTCCTGCAGCGCAGGCTCTCCACAGGCTGCAGCTTCCTTCAGGGCATGTCCATCTGCTCCAGTGTGCAACCTTCCATGAGCTGCAGGGTGGGCCTCTTATCCACTGTGGTCCTCCTTGGGATGCAGAGGAACAACCTATATCACCATAGTTCTCCACAGGCTGCAGAGGAATCCTGCACCAGCACCTGAAGCACCTTCTCCTGCTCCTCCACTGATCTTGTCTGCAGAGCTGTTGCTTTCACATATTGTCATTCTTGTCTCATAGCTGCTGCATTTTTGGCCCTTTCTTAAATACATTATTGCAAAGTTGCCACTAGTGTCACTGATAGGCTCAATTTTGGCCAGTGGTAGGTCTGCCCGTATTGTGACAAGCTTTAGGAGTTTACTAGATACCTCTTTAAAGCAAATAAAATCTCTTCCTCCTACTCAAAAATTGTTATTTTTCTGTGTGTAACCCTACTGTCTTTATATAAGTATTTATATATATATATATGTGCACATATATAAGCATGTAAATCCTATTTGTGTATGTGAGCTGCACTAATATATCTAGAAAACAGTTTCTACCTTAAACCTTAAAAGGGCTTTGCTTGAGTAACCCCCATAAAACTAAAAGCTGAACCATTGACTTTGTCCCATTAGACGTCTAATCCAAGTGAAGTCATGCATCATGTTTCAGTGATTGAAATGGAAATAAGTCTAATATGGGAACTCTTGGTCCTATAGCCATTAGGTAAAAATGCCTATATACACATTTTATGGTCTTTTAAGTGCGAGACAACAGTCTATTTTATCTCCTAAGCTATAGACTTTTGACAGATAATGATTGCTCTTAACCATTAAGCTATTCATTTCTGAATTTGATTCTCTCTAGAATAGTGTGATACTTGCCCACTGGCCTCCCACAAAAAGTTACCTAGTTCTCTCTCAAAATGAAAAGTCAAAATGTCAAAGAAAGTGGAAAATAAATGTCAATTGCTGAAAACCTTTAGTTTGGTAATTTAACTAAGTGACTTAACATTAATCTGGCATTAAATTCCCAGGAGTTCATGCAGCTATTAATGTGATGATCCATCAGTAACATAAAAAGTCTTCAAAATTAGACTCATTCTTTTTACTACTACTAGTAAGGGCAAAACAGAAAACAAGACGACATGAAGTTTCACACAGAAATTGCTTCAGACAGAGAAACAACAAATACACTTGAATATTTATTACGTCTACAAAACTCCCACACATTTCTTTATTTCTTTAAAAGCTCAATGGATAGCTCAGAGTCCTGTTCATTAATCAGGATGGGTAAATTCATCAACAGCCAAAATGAATTTCAAGTATTTCGTATTAAGATAAACAAGGGAAAAAAGCAAACGTTCCTGTACATATATTCTGACATTCCATATTTTTCCAAAATTAGTAAAATTGTTTGAAATGTACATGTCCCGTCATATTTGATCAAGATTTTCAGTTCATTCAAAGAGAAATTTTAGTGTAAATTGGTTATTTTTTACATATTTTTTCACAAGATTTGGTAAATATTTGAAATGTAAGAAAGAAAGATAGCTATAATGGCACTATTCAGTAATACCAGAAAAGTGATAGGTACATATTCATATACAGGTTTGTCAGAGTTTTCCTTATCTCATTTAAATGTGCTGATAAGCCAGAGTTTTGACTTCTTGGGGATAGATTTATCATTCTTGTATATATTCAGAATTTTTAAAACTCTTCAAATATTTTATGTTCTATTTGTAAAATTAAATTATCTGATATTTAATTAGTAGCAATTTATAACGTAAAATAATATTCCTGTTTGCATTAGAAAAAAACATTGTTACAAATTCTCAATTAAAAAGATAAATTAGTGTACCAGGGAATCAAAGCTACTAAAGCACTTCAGGCTTTTTACATCCAGACAACTGATCAATTGAAAGTGGAAGATAATCAGTTATGGTCAGGTAATAGTAGCTTCTCCATTTCAGTTTTGTCATGCAAGAGGCATGAATCATATTTTCTTTTCTTACAGTCCATTTCTTTGGTGCTACAAATGTCACTACCATGATTATTTAATGCCAAGTCTATACAACAATAGGGTCATAACATATACTGATATATTTACTACAGAGACATTGGCAAGCTGTGTAATGAAATTCCAAAGATCAATAGTATTTTATCTGGTCATTCAGTTATTTACTTTGTGTAATTCTCTTGTAATTTATCACTACCACAAGATCATTTATGCTTGTAGCATGCCACCTTACCAAAAAATTCTGTTACAATGTACAGGCAGATGGTAAATGCATAGCAGACAAATTACTGAACTTATATTCCTAATGTGGTTGGAAATGATCATAATTAGTTTTCATTAGTCTGATCAAAATTGCTTTAGGTTGGAATTTAATCACACACCCCATCATTTTAAACAAAGAATAAGTTACTGACAGGACAATTAAATTTTATTTTTTAAGGTCCTGTACTCCGTATTGGTTGAGTAAAATCATTAATTTTATACACATACACTATTTTCCTATAATTTTAAAAATAGAATATCGAAAAGATATATAAGGAGCATACTCCATTTATGTGTACTGTATCTGTTGATACAGATGCTAGCAGGGATCATATGTGAATTACAAGCAAAGTAAGAAACTCCTGGTATCCATTAGGATATGCATTAGTTGATATGAGCTCAGAAATCATTACACTGTTGGATAAAAGCTTGATAAAACAAATTTTCTTCCCATATTTTACTTTAACATGGCATGGCAACTTAAGCTTATTAAAAGAAAAAATAAAAGAAACCTATTACTTATTATTCATTTTCTATTTTCAAATGTCATTTCTCACTGGAATTTGAGTATATGGAAACATGAAGGAGAACATAAGAAAATAAATTCATAAACCAACCATTTTACCTAGACTGTTATTCTATTTTCCATTTAATTTTTTGAACAATGTTGGTCACCATAGGGATATCTTCACCAGCTATGCCTTCCAAAGCCATTTTAATAATAAAAAATGACACATTTTATTGTTCTTGCTTTCAGCATTCCTTGGAAGTGTTTTGGGAGTACACAACTATACTTATTCAGGTACTAAGTTCCATACTACATGATCTCTAAACCTAAATTACAGACTTCCATATATTTTTTTTAATGTATCTTTTTTCCTGACTTTAGGAGCACCTTATAACTTATAGGATTCATTAAAAGTTAGTAAATAAATAGGCAGGAAAACATTGGAATGACTGGGTTATACAGGGCACTTTGGAGAACATAAAAATAATTACCACTGATGCATTTAAAAGTTTCTTAATTATCTTAAAATACACAGAGTAGTTAGTAAGAGTAAAAATAAATCTCCCTTCTGGGTAAGAAAATGTCCAAATGAACAACAACAGCTATTGTTAAAAATACCTGATACAAGAAAATAAAAAATGAAAAAATAAATGCAGTGTCATTGTTCTTCGCCCAAGTCAAAGTGATTTTGGAAAGCAGGTTGCAACAAGATGGTTGGGTGAAACCTCTACTCTGGTCTAGATCTGCCTGAAAATGTCTGCACTTCAAGAAAAATCAGGAATGTAATTCCACCTCTTGACCTCTCTACTCATCAAACCCTCACTGGGATAGTGTCACTGTCCAATTCCTCCATGACCGGAAGAGCCTTCCCCAGCTATGTCTCAGATGCATATCTTTACAACTTCAGGCCACGCAGAGAACAGAGAACTGTCCAGTGGCAGAATTCCTGTGGCAACAAAATCTGTCTCAATGGAGCTTGATGATTTCAAAGGGTCTGTTTCACTGCATTCAGAAACTTCCTTAAGGCGTATTAAACATTCATTTAAAGAGATGTACACTACAGAAGAATACTGCAGTGAAATGAGTTCTCTGTTTATGCTGAGACATGCAAAAAAGGGATGACCAAATAATTGTTCTAGACCCTGAAGAAAAATGGAACCTCATCAACATCCTTATTTTTTGTGTTTTAGACATACAAACATAGTTATTAATTTTAGAATGACAGTATTCTAACTCTTCAGGTGTCAAGGTATTTTTAAGGTATTAATGTATTTTTTCTTTTCAGATAACTGTACCTCAAATAATGTACAAGACTGTAAATGAAAAGGAACAAAACCTAAAATCTTCAAATTCTCACTCCATTCATGAGGTCCACCAGCTAATCCAGTATGTTTGGAGACATAGTTTTCTGTACAAGTGAACTAAAATAGAGAGATGAAGTTGGACTTCAAAAAGGAGTACTAACGCCGGGTAAGCGGAGCTAAGAAAGAAAGAAAGAAAAAATTCTGTTCTATACTAGGCTTAGAAAATTTAAATTAGCTATTCATACTATTTTGGTTTTCAATCCACAAATTATTCCCAGATGTTCCATTCTTCTATAACAAGCCTCACTTCAGCAAAGTTTCTTATAAGCAGGATCAGCTGTATTTCTACTGTCTTCACTCTGACAGAAGCTAAACTTCAATAACAGGATTTGTACTCAGTCCAAATATTTTACTAGGAATGCTGGCTCTAGGCCAAGTGTATTATTTTTAGATAGTCATATTTTTAAAATTCTTATGTATTATAAATTAATTTTGTGCAGTCTACAAGAAAATGCATTATTCTTCATTATATGGGTATAGAATTGTCTCAACCAATAAGCCAATTTCTCTGTAACTATTCAGAATGCAAATCCATGTACTCTAGCTGAAGGCTATTATCAGCCAGAATGCATGAATTTATATAAGCATTATACGTTTGTTATAAACACTGAGTATGCCATTTGTTATATTCTGATTGGCCATTCCTCTCAGAACTCCCCACTCAGAACCCCCAAAGTTGTCTCTTTTCAGTACCTGTTGCTGTCCTGTAATCACACTAAAGCCAAGAAGCTAAACAGAACATGATATAAATAGGCAAGTACCTGGGCATCTTAATAGAATTTCTCACAACTTTTTTTAGAATATCCTGCTTTCTGTTACTAACAACAGTGCCAAACTATTTAGAGTTTTAAATGTAAAATGTTGAGCTGGGGTTGAAATTATTTTACCAAATTACTATTACCAAAAGAAATAATAAAAAAAAACCTCTCATTTGTAGAGGTCGGCAGTGCAAAACTTCACCATTAATGTTTCAAACAAGGTGTTCACACTGGATATACATCAGCTAAAAATGAGAGGAACACCTCATGGTCAGTTGTATCGGGCTTGCTTGGCAAGATTTTGTTATTGGAGGTGGGGCTACAGGTCTGGCTTCTGTAAGAAGATGCCAGAAGCTTCCCCCATGTCTAACAGAGCCAATGGCAGCCTGCTGCAAGATGGAATCACTGCTGGACAAGACTGAACCAGTCAGTGATGGTGGTAGTGCCTCTGGGATAGCATATTTAAGAAGGGGGGCAAAAACTTCTGATGTGAAACAGCTGCAGCAGAGAGGACTGAAAATACGTGAGAGCAACAGCTCTGCAGACACCGAGGATAGTGAAGAAGGAGGGGGAGGGGCTACTCCAGGCACCAGGGCAGAGATTCCCCTGCAGCCCATGGTGAAGCCCACGGTAAGGCAGGCTGTGCCCCTGCAGCCCATGGACTTTAACAGTGGAGCAGATATCCACCTGCAGCCCATGAAGGACCCCACACTGAGCAGGTGGATGCCTGGAGGAGGCTGGGACCCTGTGGCAAGCCCATAATGAAGCAGGCTCCTGGCAGGACCTATGGACCCATGGAGAGAGAGCAGCCCAGGCTGGAGCAAGTTTGCTGACAGGGCTTGTGACCCCATGGAGAACCCACACTGGAACAGACTGTTCTGAAGCACTGCGCCCCACAGAACGGACTCACACTGGAACAATGTGTGAAGAAGCGTGCTCATGGGAAGGACTCACATTGGAGAAATTCATGGAGGACTGTCTCCTTTGGGAGGACCCCTGCACTGGAGCAAGGGAAGGGTGTGAGGAATCCTCCACTGAGACAGAAAGAGCTGCAGAGTCAACATGTGATGAATTGACCATAACCCCCATTCCCCATCCTCCTGTGCCACTGTAGGGGGAGGAGACAGAGATAATTGGGAGTGAGGTTGAGCCCGGGAAGAAAGGAAGCGTGGGGGGATGGTGTTTTGGTTTTTATTTCTCATTATCCCACTCTGATTTGATTGGTAATAAATGAAATTATTTTTCACAAGCTGAGCCTGTTTTTCCCATGACGGTAATTGGTGAGTGATCTTTCCTTGTCCTTAACCCACAAGCTTTTCATCATATTTTCTTTCCCCTGTCCAGCTGAGGGAGTGACAGAGTGGCTTTGGTGGGTACCTGGCATCCTGCCAGGGTCAACCCACCACAGTTGTTTTACATCAAGCACTAGAAATGAATCACCAGGTATGTCTCAGACATGCACAGAAGCAACTCAGATACACAAAAAACTGGCAGCACAGACATCTGTGAAGGATGAGGAAGAGGGCTATTGCAGAGAGTAGGCTGAGATGAAAGATCTACATGACAGTAACAAAACCTGAAGAAAAATAAAGGCTAAGAGTAAGAGCTGGAAAGCAGAAGAGAGTAAGACAGCATAAGAAGTCACAGATGAATGAGAGGGGTGGTAGAACTATCAGACATAGAAGTAAGGGATTGGACTACCCAGGGCGGACTATAACTGGCAAAATGACTGGGGCAAGAGAGGGAACTAGGGGAATGGAGTTAACTGAAGTATGGAAGAGAAATAAGCAGAAGGACTGAGCTGAGGTCATTAAGAGCAGAAACAGACTATGAAATAGAAGAAGAAGGAAACAAAGACCTAATCAGAAAGTGTGATAAGGAAGTACTGGATTGAAACAAGAAGCTGGTAGAGAGGAAGAGCTGGGTCTACTCAAATGGGAATGCCAAAGAGAGCATAAAGACTAGGAGAAACAGGCAGTCTCTGCATTTGCTGGAGTGCACACCCTCAGGAACCAAGCCTGGGATGGAATTCTATTCTCTCAGCAAGTCATGTCCAGCCAGTGGGGCAAATCTATATGGGAGTATCCTACAACCTCTGGATGATGACCCTCTATGGATTTACATTACTGAATTGTATTCCTTTTTGAGAATCATTTAAAAACTAAGATGAATTCCCAGTTTTTCAATTTGACTTTTAATTTACACTTTATTACTTAGTAGGGAACCGCATTCATAACCTAATTAATGGTTTTATTAGGACTGCCCAATTCCACTCTTAGCTTTCAGCTATGATTGCAATGTGTTCTGTATCAGTCACCTGCTTGCTGCTCCTCTGACAAGCTTCCTCCTACAAAGACTTACAGAAAAAGAGTGAAAAATAACAGCTTGTGACAGTGTAATTACTGAGAGAAGGCAGTGTCATGGTTATAGAGACACATTCCAGATAGAGATCAATGGATAATGAAAAAGCTGGATTTTATAGCAGCTAGCAGAATATAGAGAATGTGTATTGGAACAGAATAAAAACAGTGGGTTCCTCTAAAAATTCTGAAATAAATTTATCCCTTTGTATAATTTGAATTGAAAAAAGTGTATGCAATTTATTTGTCGTGGTTTAACCTCAGCCAGTAACTAAGCACCTCACAGCTGCTTGCTCATTCCCCTCACAGTGGGATGGGGGACAGAATCTGAAAGGTGAAACTAAGAAAACTCATGGGTTGAGATAAAGACAGTTTAATAGGTAAAACAAAAGCCACACATGAACAAAGCAAAACAAGGAATTAATTCACCACTCCTATGGGCAGGCAGGTGTTCAGCCATCTCCAGGAAAGCCGGGCTCCATCACACATAATGTTTACTCATGAAGACAAATGCCATTACTCCCAATGTACACACACACACGAACACCCTTCCTTCTTCTTACCCCAGCTTTTTATTTTTGTGCATGACATCATGTGGTATGGAATATCCTTTTGGCTAGTTCAGGGCAGCTGTCCTGGCTGTGCCCCCTCCAAACCTCTCATGTAACCCCAGCCCACTTGCTGGTGGGGTGGTGTGAGAAGCAGAAAAGGCCTTGACTCTGTGCAAACGCTGCTCAACAATAATGAAAACATTTCTGTATTATCAAAACTTTTTCCAGCAGAAATTCAAAACACAGCCCCATACTAGCTGCTATGAAGAAAATTATATCCCAGACAAAATCAGCACATTCTTTCATCTTTTTCTCAATAACATTTTTTTAAAAAAATAATTTCTAAGTCACACCAGTGCTTTTAACAGAGTTAGAAGAAGAATAAGGGGAAAAAGTGTTAAGCCAATTGTTTTGCTGAAATCAAAACATGCAGTGACTGTACTGATTACTCAGAAGGATTCACAGGTTTTGTTTGAGTTCATTATGGTAACTACTGAAAGGTGAAATAGGAAAATTTATGGAGTATGGGACTGATGTGATTAAAGATAATATAGGGTAGGTAGGAATAGTTAGCCATGATTTCTTGCTTCTATTCTTTTAATAACTTGAGTAGCCAGAGCATGTCTTGTAACATTTAAATATTCAAAATTAACAGTGACCTTTGTATAGAAATCATTGTTCATAATAGAAAGTATCAAAATGATGGCTCAATTTGTAGTCAAGTATAATAGAACAACAAGGTGTGTTTTTTTCTTGTTGACATTTTTAAAAATAAAACACTTAGGAAATTTACTGTTAAAATTCTACTGTCGCCGTCATGCCCACTGAAAAAAGATTTCACACAATTTCTCAATTTTTTCAAGTTCTCAACTAAACAAAATCTTCCTTTATAAACAGGATAATATATTCAAAAATCTCATCAGCTGTTCCTTTAGTATTTTTTTTCAAAGCAAGCACTTAATGGCCTTTCTCATTTGGTTCTGTATTTCCTTATTTGACTGTCCTCTTCTCAAGAATGTGATGCGCACTTTAAGAATGACCAGTAAAGTTTTACCCACAGCACTATTTCATCACCTGCGTATTGCAGAAAATATTCTTTTTTTTGCCATGGCATTGTCTGTTGTTGTGTAGCACAAATGAGGATAGAGGGCAGAGGAAGAAAATGGAGTCTAGAGGCTTCCATCCAGCTCATGGGGTCCTGAATCCCAGAGGCCAACACCACAAAAGATTTCTGTGTAGCTTGTAAGAAGCTGATAATCAAGTGACTTCGGTACAAGTAAAGCAGATGCGCAGGATGGGATGTATCGCTTATCAAAGAAGTTTCAATACTAGCATAAAACCAAATTGATTATGGCTTTTCCCAGAAGCATGGTATCTTCCCTTGAAACCACTATAATTACAGAGGGGTTTGGCCAACATTTTAAAAATGACAAATTTTCAGATGCACTTTTGAAACGTAAATGGTCCTGATCCCCTCATGATTTAAGTTGGCATAAAGTCATTGCAGTCAATAAGACTGTTTGATTTACATCAGGAGACGATCTGGCCCATTTATCTTCTTTCTCAGTTTAAGAGTAATTTGCATATACTTGGAAGTAAAATATCAATCACTGTTTATGCCTTGACAAGCCTGGCTGAAATATAAGTTTTTACATATACATACACACATAAATACATGCAGTTCTACTACCGTCTTATCTGGAGTGGAACGCCCCCCCACCCCCTGCAACAATTAGAGATTCAGGTTTAAAGAACAAAAGCAGTAAATCCAGGAATCTACCATTTTTTTGTTTTGATTTTCTTTGCTCTATGCCATGTGACTTTTTTCTCCATTTCTTCCTATATCGATAACACCTACACTCAGCATGCAGTGTGTTGTCATCCTTTGCAAAGATCCAGCCAGCAAACAAGAAACTGTCTATCTTTATCAGGAAGGAAATGGAAATAATTAAAATTATGTTAACTGAACATGGTAGCATAATGATTTCCCTGTGCAGTACTATCATGGCATTTTGCAACCATTGCAGCTCTTTCAAGGCTAGCCCTTGTGCTTCTACATTGGCCACAG
This sequence comes from Falco punctatus, assembly GCF_963210335.1. Lineage (NCBI taxonomy): Eukaryota > Metazoa > Chordata > Aves > Falconiformes > Falconidae > Falco > Falco punctatus. The sequence continues at coordinate 103,633,862 of NC_137581.1, read as the reverse complement.
CAGATAGGACTTTGTCCTCCCAGCTTTAAATTATGGTTCATCTTCTGATGTACCTTCATTCTTTTACCCAGAAGAACCTCCTTTGCTTTCAATTTAGTTAAACGCTCAGATAAGTCTCCCATCACAAACAGTAGCTCACAGAACAAGCAGATTTGCTACCACTGTGTTGCTTACAGTATGTCCATTACTTAATGGTGTAGCTGGCTTGCTTTTGGTTTTTTTTTTTCTCTTCATGTTGCAATGCTGCTGGGCAAAGGGTGTTAATTACTGTGTTTGCCTACTCCTAACACAGTGCTGCAGATTGGTTCTTATGCACATGCATAATAAAAGTAATTTATAAACAGGTATAGCACTGAAAAGAAAGCTCCCTATTTTACTGTTGTTTAGGCTTCCAAGTCTCCATTTTTCCCTGCCTATATACTATAGTTCTTGATGTATTTTGCAATTTCAACAGTTACTCTTAACAAAAATCATATGAGAAAAAAATTAAACATTGATGTTCCCAGCAGTATAGTTACAATATTTCACAGGCTTTCACAAAATAAGCAATGTTCCAAGTTGCCTTTACAGTCATTGCCGATGAAAAAAAGTTGTTTTTCTTTTCACTGTAGAAGAAATCGGACAGGATTATTTAACTGATATTCAACCATTTTGCTTTTTGAAAGTAAATAATCAGAAAATTAAGTGTAAGAGTTGATAAGCTGGATTTTTCCTCACAAAGCCACTGTCTTCTTCAGGGCTGATCTGTATTACACATGATTTGTTTTTAAAAGGAATAATATTCACAAAGCATTTTTACAGGAATAGGAAACATTTTTATGTATCTTATAGTGGTTTCTCCAAGATTCTTCTTTCCTTGGTACAACAAAAAAATCTTACAGCTTTTGTGTGTTAGTATTGGTATATAGCACCTGAAAGGTTCATATAGGATCCGTATTACATTAAGTGCTGTCTAAACATTAAATGGGTTCTTACTTATATCACCATCTAATAGATGCTTTCAAGACAGAGAACACTGCTACCTCTGGTGCAAGGACCACATTCAATAAGTATAGAAAACTGTGAAGAGGCAGCAAAAAACCGCCAAACAGAACCAGATGAAAAACTTCCTGTCAGTACAGCCAGTGATCGGGGAGCTTACAAGGCTTTTTAAAATGACAGTGTGGAGTCTGTGCACCTAGCTCAAAAAGATCGTTTCATATTTTGTATGCTGCTGCAGAACAAAACTCAACACCTAAAGAAAAATGGACTTTTACTGCTGCAGAAAGTAGGTTGAGGGTGGGGTTTGGGGGTTTTGGGTTGGTTGATTGGTTGCTTGGGTTGAGTTGGAGGTGGGTTTTTTTTTTTCCTTTTGTAGCTATTTTTTCAAAGAAGAAAATATGGAGACATCCTTAGGTGGTAAAATATTTTTGTGAAAATGGCAGGCAAGTTTCGGTAGATTAACATATAGAAGAAAGGTAAGGAAAAAAAACCTGAAAAGCATGGGAGATAAGCAAATACTGGTGATGGAACTGAAAAATAGCAGTAAAATCAAGAAAAAATAAGAAGTAGTAAACAGTCAATTCTAAAAACTGATTCAAAGAGTGGGAATAACAGACCTTGCAAGAAAGAGGTACATGTATTTGGAAGGCTAAGAAACATTCCAAATTTTGTCAGATACCAAACCAGAATAAAAGCAAGCATCCAAAAAGTTTTTTGCTGTGGTTAAGAAAGAAAAAATGAAATAATGAATTTTGGAGAGGTAATGAAGTTTGAAGATGCTGTGAGAAGCACAAACATTCAGTTCAACAAAATCTGAACTTTAGTCAGTATGCTCAGCTAGTTTGCTAGGTTGGAGAAATGGTTACTAAGTAGAGGAAGCTAGCGGAAATCAGCAGAGGGATAAGGAGAAAAGATAAACAAAATATTCAAAAACAAATCAACAAGAAAGCATTAAGTATTCTTATTTCCATGAATCACATGTTATGTTCCTGGAAGCCTCCAATATACCAGGAAGGGCTTATACTTCTAGTATTATTGGACACAATATGCAAACAAAAAACTCAAAAGTGGATCTGAACCACCATTACAGTAGAATTAAACTGAAGAGGGATAGATGTTTTCATGATTACAGATGGGGCACGTGGTGGGGTGGGAGGCAGAGGACATAGAGCTTGATCACCTGAATGCTAAATACTTGCAGGTTTTTAAAAGGGTGATTTACAGATTCATCTTCTGAAAATACAGACCCTAAGCACAGAATGCCAATAAAATGGATTGAGTTATTTCTTGGATATGCTATTTCTACATCATGTAACTGATTTTATAAAATAATGTAGGAAAATGTCTACTCCACGTTCTGAAGAATTCAGGAGTTTTACAAGATATTAATATTCATCTAAGTTTTTGAGTTTACCCATGCTTAAAGGCATTTCTCATCTTTTTAATGTCAGTGTTCTAGTCTGAAGTAAAGTATAGTGCTAAGCTTCTACCTAAACAGTAAAAAATGCATTGAAGGATAATATCATCCATAGGGAGCAACTGTTTAGGCAGAAATCCTCTAAAATTATGCGAGCCATTACAATACTATTAAACACAAACACTACATATATTGAGAATTTTGTTTGTCATATAGGTTTGAAAACCACATTTCACTGCTGTCCTACAGTCCACAGGTATAAATAATTATTTTAAAATTACCCTTTCAGTAAAATAAACAAATAAAAAAAATCCTCAGAAGCAGTCATGAAAAAATCAAACCACAGACGATGCCGACATTTTCAGGTAGAACAATTCAGGTTTGGGGTTTTTTTTTGGGGGGTTGGTGTTTGTTTTGGTTTGTTTTGGGTTTTCTTCTGATTCTGTCTTAGAAATAATTAGTTTTCTTAGTTATCTAAAAAATTAAATTTTTTCTTTGGATAATGATAATTTAGAAATTTCGTTCACTGTTTTTTGAGATAGGAAATTAGCTGAAATTGATTCTTCACCATGAAGAGTTTCAATGAATCAGAAAATTCCACCGAGAACTATTAATTCTTTATCAGCTCTCCTGCAAACATTAACAATAATCTTCACACTTAATATTAAACTATTGAATCCCCTGCATTGAATGGTTAGTAATGACCCTATAATTATGAATAAAGAATGTCCTGATTTTTTTTGCCAGAAAGAAACATGAGAATGGGCTTTCAGAGAATAAACTGGCTTCTCTACAAATAATAACTATACCTGTATGTATTCAAAATAATAACTTTCTGAAAGTATAACCAATGATGCTTAGATTGCAAGAATAGGCCATCTTTGAATTATATATTACATACAAATTGTATGTGCAGTTTTTATTTTCTTACTTATTTGAAAATAATTGTGCATGGACATACCACATTTAGGAACTCAAAGGAAGTATCTTAGATTTTTTCAGTGGGTATGAGTGAAGGATATTTTCTAGGAATTTAACATTTCTTTGGGATAGCAGGATACATTACACTGTACCGTGGATACAAATAGTCAAAGGAACCTCAGCAGCTCAGTTATGTTACTCTTCTGCTCTGAATTACTAACATAGTAATTCATATGTGTTCATATGTCTAAATTACTAACATAGTAACCCAGTTCTGAGTAATAATCAGTGGAAAACCCATAGACATTGATTTTGGCAAAGAACCAGACAGGGCAGATATGTTCCTGGAGACTTTAAAAAAAAAAAAAAAAAAAAAAAAAAAGTGCTCTAGAGAGACACCGACAAATTAAGATTAGTCTGGTCTCCGTCCAATTAATCCAATAGGATTCCTACCTATAGCAAAGGAAATTAGGTGATGCAAGTTCTAAATTCCAGCACAGGATACAGATAATTCCTGGGGAAGAAAAGTAAAACAAAACACAGCTTCACCAAAGTCAAATCTCATTTGTGCATCTTCCTCTTAATAAAATATATACTTAAATCAGAAGATACTGAAATCAAAAGAATGGCATCCATCAGCTTCAATATCTTTGAGTAAGACCTATACACAGTACATTTTCCTTTTGCTATTTCACAATATTTCAAATGGAATACAGGGTTGTTTTATTCTTTTTCAGAAAAAGAAAGGATATATTATGAAGAGAAGATACATTAAAGAGACAGACAATCACTACAATATATCATCAACGTATTTTTACTGTTGTGGACATAAAGGTTATGATTCTGGGACTTAGTAAACAGAATCTCAGGTACTAAGAGGTAGTATACATTGTGTTTGACAGAGATATTTTATGCATTTTGATACTCGATGGATATTTTTGTGCATTCTTTCCCTCTGATAATGCATTTTATAACCTTATATTAATAATTATTTTTCAAGAGCATTTGGCTTCATAGAAAACATGAGAGGTTAAAAAGTTTACAAAACATTATGCTTACAAAAAGGAAGACCAGAAGGTCCTTCGCAAAACCCATAAGATTCTTTAGATGAGAGAAAGCTTATACAAGTCATTCATTACAAATCCCCTGCATTTAAAGCAAAATATTTATTCAGCATTTTAACAAACAAAAATCATGCATATTTTCTGTTAATACCAGTTCCAAGTCTTATTTGAAAGATAGATTGAGTGTGCATTCAACACATCAGAAGGATGCTAGTTAAATTTAGGAGTACTTGCAAACCACTTTTATTTTATTTTACTTTATTTTGAAAAAAATGTGAAATAATTAAGCAACAATATGTTCTGAATTTCTAGTGGGGATCACAGAAGGACAGCAAAATCACCACAATAAGGTGAAAAAAATTGTTTGAGTGAAGGAGTTAGAACACTGACATTTCACTTAGAATAGTTTTGTCAAGCTGATATTTTCCTTTTGTAGCAAAACTAGGAGCATGCAAAATAATAAAGGATATTCAAATATCAGTAAAATGTCAGAAATCCCTATTGTGAGTTAGAGAGTACTATGGATTTCAGTACTGTCATGAAACAATGGCTCTTGAGGAGACTGAGCTGTTCTGTGACTTGGTCATAAACAAGATTTGCAAAATGGAAGATCTTAGCAATTATAACAATGAAATTAAAAGTAAATTTAAAATAATACAAAATTTGACCAAACAAGGACCAATTTTAAATAAATTCCTAAGTTGCTTCAGGTGTTATTTTACTTATTTCGTAAGAAATATTTCAGTAAATGATTTCTCTAAAGTGTCTTTGATTATAGTATGATATTGTATCCTTGAATTATAAAATCTCTCCTATTCACAGTCATCAAACAAAAGGTTACAGAAAAGTGAACTAAATGTAAAAAAAATCCAGTGTACAAGAAGCATTTTAAGCATACCTGAAAAAGTAGACTGATGTTTGGACACCAATGGGAAGCAAAGATGCAAGCACTGTCGATGCATTAGGAACCACAGAAGCACTGGAGAACAGTTACACAGGAATTAGGTTTTCTCCCCCAAAAGGTGACAGGATCAAAGCCCAACTAAACCGCATCTACACCAATGCATGCAGCATGGGCAACAAACACAATGAGCTGGAAACCATTGTGAAGCTACAAAACTATGATATAATTGCAATCACAAAAATGTGGTGGGATGACTTACACAACTGTAGAACTGCAATGGATGACTATCAAGTCTTCTCAAGGAACAGGCAAGGAAGGAGAGATGGTGCAGTAGCCCTGCCTGTTAGGGACTGTTTTGACTGTCTACAGAGATTTACGTGGAACCAATGTTGAACAAAGCAGAATTCCAAGGAAAAAAAATGGGGGGTTTTGCCATGGTATAGAAATTCCTGCTGCAGAAGTTTGCAATTAGTACAGCAAAAGCAAAACCACCACAGCATGAGAAAGATGTTCCAGATAACAACAGCATGAATAGAAACTAACAAGAAATTGTGACTAAACTATGGCTACAGTTTGCTTTAACAGTGTCCCAGTGAAGATGTTACTTCAAGCAGCAGGTTCATGGCAGCAGGCTTCAGGATTTAATACTCCAGAGTCAAAAGGAGAAAGAAGGATGTTAACCTCTCCTCAGCAATAAAAGCTGGACTAAAATAATGTGCAATGCAAATTATTTGTAGATTTATTTTTTTTCTGATAGAAAATACCAACAGAATCTTATTCTAGTGCCCAAAGCAAAAGGAGCAATTACTAGTACTGTATTTCAGATTATCAGCATGGATGATTTAATATTTTTGTAATAATGTATGTCTGAAAATCAGTTCATTCTCTTCTACCCCCAAAACAGTGCAATAAACCCTTACAAATGGTTACTACAACCTATTTCACAAATCTCCAAAAGGTGTTTTACAGTCTCTTTACAGAACAGCATCAAAACATAATTGATAACAGAACTGCAGACCTCCTTTAGACACAGCTTGTTAGTGTTAAAATACCAAGATCATGTTAAACAAAGTGGCACAATATATTATGTACTTTTCATTTTAATTGTCAACTACTCTGAAATATTGCTAATAAATAAATCCAGTTATAAACAGCTGCAATCAAAATATGGATGTTTCATGTTGTTCACAGTTTGACATGCAATATTCATAGCATCAAAGAGATTTCTATTTTATTTGTTATTAAGCATTGGATAATAGAATCTACAGCCAACAAAACTGCTCATAAATTCCAGTTCTTTACATTTTCGTTTGTTTGGCTACATAATATTCAAAACAGTGTGTATAAAATTCAACATCTTGAGGTCTGATTGAAAGTTTTAACCAATGAATCCTTCATAACTTATGTATATTGGTTTAGAAGTGGAAGAAAAGTAGTATCACAATGATTTTTATAAGGCACAGACCCAGTTTGTAACAGACCAGAACTGACTTACATGGATCCAGATTTCATTTTAGAACTCACAGTGGGTCACCCCAACATTGAATTGATTCAATTAAACATTACAATTGTATCCATACATTTCAAATTACTTTTGAGTATATTCATCTGGGATGACCATTTCCTGCAGACATCCTCATTTTTCACAGTTGACTTCACCTACATAACAATTCATTGTATAGAATAAGAAAGACAAAACAATACTTAGTTTGGAAAAGAATTATAAGAATCACAAAATGTTAATTTGAAGGAGTAAAACACACAATCTTTTAGGGTTGTCGGTTTGTTTGTTTGTTTTTTCCTATCATTCTCATTCTGTATCTCTCAGATATCATCCCAGATCTAGCCTTTAGTAGGTTGAGAGGAATCCCTAATATTCTTGTGCAAAGGTCAAAGAGGAAAGAAATGTTTTCCAAATGGCATACTCACACTGATCTCTGTCAGCCAAGTTTCTATAAATTGCTTTCTATCTGCTGCAACTGAAATTGCACGTCTGCTTCACGTTTAGTACCTGGTTGAGGCTATCACCAGAAGATATGGAAAGGAAAAAAAAAAAACACTTATATAAATCTTGACAAGAGAATGAAAAACTTGTTTGAAATATCCCCCACATTAAAATCAACACCATAATTCTAAGAACATTAGAAAATCTTTAGTCATTCAAGAAGCTATTGTATTAACATTTCAAAACTTTAATATCCTGGCCAGATTAAATAATTTATTTCAAGTTCTACTTGTCACTGTACTAATTATTCCCTTTAAATCATGGAGAGTAAAAATAATACAGCTGTAAATGTATCTGCATTCAAAAAAGACAATGAATTTAATTGAAATCATATAAAATTTAAAAGAAAGAAGAAAATGCCTGACCTTCCATCTTATATTTTTTGCTATTGTAATTTGTTACCATTACAACACTTTTTAGCTTCAGTTACAGCAAAGAGTTGAAGACCATGTAACATGTTCAACTTAAGTATAAGATGGAAGAAACAGTAATTTTTGCACATATTTTCTTTTTGAGCAAGTTGATTACAAAGTAGTTGAAAGCACACAGCATCCTAGCGCTCAACCTTGCTTAAAAATCTTCACAAAATGTTGTAGTCAAAGCAAAAGGCATTACTGTGTATCGAATCTAATTAATTTTGAATTTCTTAATTAGCAAGAAATCAAACATTTGAAAAGAAAAATATGGTATTTCAAAAATGTTTCAAGAAAAACTGAGTGCTGTATTAATCCATAACTGATTTATCCTCTCTGTTAAAAAATAAACAAGCAACCAGCCTCCAAACCATCCCTGGAAAGCTATGATCCCTTTCTCTTGAAATCTTGGCACACAAATTGCCCTGAAATCTTACTCTAAATCAGGTTAATTATGTTTTCATGGGTGTAACATGCTGCTGTCAAAAAGGTGTGTGAGGAGGGCAGTACAAAATGGCACACTGAAGGCAACCTATGGCTCATTAAAATACCCATCTTCAGCATTTCATGTGATTGAGGTGACATTCTTTTAATTTGCTGTTAAAACTACAGCCAGTTCAAGACCTTCTCATGTACTAATGAAAAGTTGAAGTCAGTACTGTCATATATAAGCACACCTTATGTCATAAGAAAAAATATTAAAATAAAAATATTTATTTGAGTACTGTGAGTATTTTTTAATATTTCACTCACAGTAAAGAAGTGTTAACATTTTTGTGGTGCTTTGGTTAACAATTTAGCTTTATTGTCTGTGATTAAGCTGCATTTTGTGCTTTACAAGAGGTGTCTGCTGGTTACTTCATTAAATATTTTCAAGTTGCTTTGTGCTTTTTACAGAAGTGTGATTTTTGAGTAATGCAATCAAGTGAGTAACATTAGATTTATCTCTATTCTCACCTCCAGCATAAATATTTGGAAATGTATTTTTGTTAGCCTTTCATCATGGTTTTCAGAGGTAAAGGTTTTAAGGACTGTGAGTATCAGGTGGGCATAGAGCAACTGGACAATGTCACAACAGAACACAAAAGCAACGTATTTTTCCATTTGCTGTTAATTAACAACAGGGTTTATCTAGTTCCACATGCATATCTGTATCAATAATCTATTTTTGCCTTGGTCTTTACCTGAAGTGTCTCCATAGCAGTATTTTCCATGTTCATTTAACGATCATTTTGTGTGTTACAGAGAAATGAAAAAGGTAGAATTCTGCATTGTCTTCCTTCTGTTAATAAACTTGATAGACATATCCTTAATACCATGGCATTCAAGCAGTCTTTAAATTCTGAATTTAGCTCAGACAAGAACAAGTCCAGACTGTTTTCAATAGTTAATAATTATTTTTTTAATTCCTTAGTACTCAGCTTACTTGAAAATTTTAGGCTGTGGTGGTTTAACCTTGACTGAACACCACGTGCCCACTAAAGCCACTTGATCACTCCCCTCCTCAACCAGACAGGGGAGAGAAAATATAACAACAAGCTCACAGGTTGAAATAAGGACAGGGAGATCACTCAGCAATTACCATCATGGGCAAAAAAAGACTAAACTTGAGGAAATTAGTTTTATTTATTACCATTCAAGCCAGAGCAGAATAATGAGACATAAAACCCAAAGTTTAAAAACACCCCCACCACACTCATCCCTTCTTCCTGGGCTCATCTTCACTCACAATTTCCCTATATCCTTCCCCTACCTTGCCACAGGGGGATGGGGAATGGGGGTTAAGTATGTTACAGATGTTGTCTCTGTAACTCCTTCTGCCTCAAAGGAAAGGCTTCTCACACCCTTCCCCTGCTTCAGTGCAGGGGTCCTCCCAAAGGAGACAGTTCTCCATGAATTTCTCCATGAGTCCTTCCCACAGGCTGCAGTTCACACACTGCTCCAGCATGGGTCTCTTCCATGGGGTGCAGTCCTTCAGGCACAGACTGCTCCAGTGTGGGTTCTCCATGGGGTCACAGGTTCTGCCAGCAAACTTGCTCCAGCCTGGGCTGCTCTCTCTCCATGGGTCCATAGGTCCTGCCAGGAGCCTGCTTCATTATGGGCTTGCCACAGGGTCCCAGCCTCCTTTCAGGCATCCACCTGCTCAGTGTGGGGTCCTTCATGGGCTGCAGGTGGATATCTGCTCCACTGTTAAACTCCATGGGCTGCAGGGGCACAGCCTGCCATACCATGGGCTTCACCATGGGCTTCACCACAAGCTACAGAGGAATCTCTGCCCTGGTGCCTGAGGCAGCTCCTTCCCCTCCTGCACTGTCCTTGGTGTCTTCAGAGATGTTGCTTTCACATAGTTTCACTCATCTCTCACACTGCAATTTGTTGAGTAGGATGGTTCCCCATCCCCCTTCTTAAATACATTATCCCAGAGTCACTACCACCCTTGTTGATGGGCTCAGCCTTGGTCTTGGCCTTGACCAGCAGTGGGTCTGTCTGGGAGCCGTCTGGCATTGACTTTGTTAGACATTGGGGAAGCTTCTGGCATCTTCTCACAGAAGCCACCCCTGTAGCATCCTGCTATGACAACCTTGCCATGCAAACCCACTACATAGTTTCCGTTTACTCTTTTTGCCACCACTGTGGACAGATTATTTTCCTGTTTTACTTGAAAATATAACAATTATAAAATTCTTCAAGTTAGGCTCATATACAGAAGCAAAGTTAAGATCAGCTTGGATATCACTCTAAAAAGGCAAAACATTTTTTTAAGGAATTTATGGAGAAAAAAATGAGTAATAGCTTTGTAGCTTCTTTTCAAAATAACAAATGCAGAAGACTGCTAAAACAGTATTTTCCCATTTTAATTGTACAGTGTATGAATGCAAAGAAACCAAGTAATATGAACAGAAACTACAAAAAAACAACAAGCTTAGAGCATGTACAATCAAAGAACTATAGTAATATAACAAAAAGCCTTAGGACTGGGAAAAAGAACAATTTACATGCATTTTCCAAAATATTCAGAACTGATCACCTTCAGGAACAGTGTGTTTCATCTTGCACTTGATCTTGTGTATCCTTAGCATAGGGACATATCAAATGCCAATGCTTTAGAATTTTACTCCAAAGATGATTAATTATATTTTAAAATGTTTCCCTTTATCATATCACATTATCTCCCTTCCTGCCTTCTTTAATGAGCTCTAAAGTAACTAAGAATGTTGACATTTGCAGGATAAATATCAATCAAAAACCTTGCGGCAATCTGTATCTCTCAGAAATTTTGTTTTAGGATACACAGGCTTAAGGAAAAAAGGCTTTTGCTGTGCAGTCTTACTACACAGAGTCATTTCACACCTATGAACAACTAAAACATAACCGCAGTTGCAACAGAAGATATTGGATCGTTTAAAGAACACAGAGGCCAATCTCTCTCTTCACTGCCTTTGGCAGGCTGCTACCACAGCCCCAACAACCACGCCAGGCTTTATAAAAGGCTTGTTCAGGCAATTGTCAATAAGATGTGGAGTTTCTCACTTCAGCTCATTGCTTCCCAATGCATTCACATTATTGCTACATAAAATTCATGTCCTACTAAACATGCAGACTTTTCTGGTAGTTCACATGAACAGGCTTGATAGACTGTCTCCTGTTCCAAGTGAGCCACAGCTTACACCTGGTATTTCTGTGAGCAGGTGAGGAAGGAAAAGCTGAAGACTACAGCAGGATTTTTTCCTGCAGTTGGAGCAGACTGACAAACTCTTGTGCCACGACTTTCTGTACTGCTGTTTTTCCAGGAGAATGTATCTACATTGTGGAGCCACTTCCCCCAAAAACTCAACATTGTTTTGAGAAATAGGCAGAGAAGGAAAGTAAACACTTATAAATTGAAGGCAAGAAAACCCCTCAAACTTCTAAATACCTTTTTCTCTTCCTCAATTTCTTTCCTTTGTTTTTCATTAATAAGTTATTTAGTTAAACTCCCTCATTGTTCTCTATACAGCCATTTTCTCCCTAGAACTATTTTATGATTAAAATTTACTTCGGACAAGACACTAATGAATAAATATATAAGGAATAATTAATTCTTATTTATTGAATTATTATTATTGTTGTTATTGTTATTGTTGCTGCTGTTAGTAGTAGTAGTAGTAGTGATAATGAATTATAAAGCTGGCAGCAATATTACAAGTCTGTGTGGATATAAGAGAACATGCCACTTCCACCACTGGCCCCGAGTAGACCAAATTTCAATACTTGTTTACACAGTTCCTTGCATTAAACATTGGAGAAACTTGGTTCCCTATGTCCATACAAACAAACTTTGTCTTCTTGGATATGGACTAACTCAATACTCCCCAAAGAAGAACTATCAAGTTCATCTGTCCCCTGCTGAATTAAAATGCTCAGACAACAGGGGCAAAGTATTAATAGAGGGAAGGAAGAACTTTAGGACAAGTTAGTAAGGAAGGAGGAGGAAAGGGAGAAAATGGTTTCTGTCATATTATTTCAGGCAGAAATAGAGAAAGCCACTCAGGATATAAAAATATGTCAATCATATAGGCCCAGACTTGGCAAACATCCCTATCTTAAAAGGCCAATAAAATAAGTACTTAACTTGAAGTCAGCTGGGACTTAGTCAGAGCCTTCCTTTCAAGTAAAATATGCGCTTAATTCCCTTATTTCCTTTATAAACTGTGATCACATTTTATTTTTAGTTTGCCTGCTCTATAAAGGGTGACACTACAGCAGCATGGACAGCTCCTGGAGTGTGAGATTATCAGTGCTGACTCAGATACCAAATTCCTGCAAAGCGATTTTATTGATACTTATATGCTTAATGCATCCATAAAGAAGCAGTATTGGGCTTATTTTTCACCATTTTACTATTTTCAACCTAAGATGCTGTTTCATAGATTTAATCTTTGAACCTTAAACAAAAATCAGTCATCTATGTAGAATGTTAAAGGTTACATGTTGTTCCTTGGGTCAGTACAATTCAGTGCTGACAATTAAGCAACCATAATGTCTACTTTTTCATTGCCTGTTATTTTTACTAAGTAGCATATTCAGAGGATATTTATTACATTTAAAATCATTGGCTCAAAATACTCTCTGGAGACTGATCTTTAAAATAATACGCATATTTTATGTGCACAATTGTAAAGAAACACTGCCCTCTTCTGTTAAAACAGGATGGATTTCCATAGAAGTAGGCTTTATTTTGGAAACCAAACTGGATTAGAACAGGTTAAAAAATAATATTTTCTATAGAATTAAAAGACTATGTGCTATATTCAAACAGAATATTTGAAAATGTAGACTTCCATTTTTTTGTTCTTTCTACTCAATTAGTAAAATTTCTTTTTTCCCCAGTTCAAAGAGATATTTCAGACCACTTACAAACATGGAGACATACTGTAGCAGTTGTGTTTAATAAACAGACACATCAAATTCTTCAGTTACTTTCTTCTGTGAGTAGCTTCGTATATGACAGAAATTTCACAAATCCAACTTTTAGTTTTTTCTTCTTTAGTGATCTCTCATTAATATAGGCATGTTATTTTTGACACCTTTATACATTTCCCTACATTTTATAATATTTGGTTTTCTTCAGGCAAAGGGAGAGGAGTACTTAAAATCTTGTGAAACATTGATAGCTTTACCAACATTAAGAAATGGAGTAATATCAGGTTTTCAATAAAAAAAAGTATTTCATTTTCAAAAGTTTCATTATCTTTCATCCATCCTGCCTTGACTATCCACTGTCTAAACTGTGCCACTAATATTATTATGTGCTTATATGTAAGACTAAATGATCTGTAAAGATAGTAATAATATACTTTTTAAAAAACTAAAAAATAAAATACTGAGGTCCAATTCCATAGAAACACATGCAGCACAACATGTCAAGGGAAAGGTGTATGCAGCTAATGTAGTCGGGCAGTCTTACTCTTTAAAACCTACCATTTTTGTATTTCCTTACCAGTGGAATTGCCATACTCTCATATAAAAGCCAACAGCTCTTCACTACTCTGCTCTCTTCAAGAAGAAACTGAAAATACCATCAATAAACCTTGTGAGGGTTTAGAGCATTTTTTGTCTGTTGTTTTCTGCCACTGTTAAGAAAATCAACTCTGTGAGGGTAGAAATTGTCTTTGCTATTAGAACATCAGTTAGAAGAAGTACTCAGTCACAATTTTGTCTTTATTTAGGGAGATAAAGCAATAAAAAGAAAACAAAAAAACCCTCTAACACTGTGGGCCTGTTAGTGCATTTCAGTAAGTTATCATCACAGTGTCAACAGAAGTAGAAAAAAACACCCTCACTGCTTTTGCTGAGGAAAAACCAAAAATTAGCTTTACACATAAAAAAATCTGTACCTAAGACATCTCTTAAAAATTATTGGAAAGTCAAGATAATAAGGAAAAATCTAATGAGGTTTCACAAGCATTTATAAACTACAAGCTAAATCCATTTCAGGGTATTTTTACATATAACTTGATAGTTTTCTATAAGGGAATTTCCCTGCATTATTGCATGAAGGTATCTTTGATGCAGTTTGTATCATCTCATACCTTCAAAGAGTTCAAATTTAGTTTCATTTAGTAATTCTTTGAGACATACCTATTTTGTTCAGGATATTCTAACAAAGCATTTCCCTACAAGATTTATTTTTCATAACCTGTACCCTTCTGTAGATGTGCACAAACATTACTTCTCAACTTCAGGATCAAATTTTGGAAATTTAAACAGAGGATTGTCGCAAACACCACGTTCTGTACCCAAACACATTTAAAAAATATATAAAGATATTGTAAGTAAAAACTCACAATAAAAATAAATAATTTTAGTCAGTTTTTTAGTAAAGTTTACTATTCATGCTGCCATCATGAGTTTGAACACTTTTTTAAACTAAGGTAAGCAAATGAAATTAATTGAGTATTCATTTAGCTGGGTTGTTTCAGGCTGGTCTAACAGCAACCCAGAGAAAATCCATTTCACATGTGTTTGCTTTTAGTATGGAGTTTATGTCCAGAAGTTTTCAACCTACCTAAAGTATATGAATAAGGCAACAGAATTTTCCTCCTACAATTTCTTCTCCATATATTTGTTCAAAGCTCTGTCTTTTGGTTGTTCACAAGCCCCCTGTGAATCACAGATTACAGACTTTCAGAGAACTCTGCAGAGAATAAATACAGGACAAGGGATGTCTTATTTTTCTGGTCTTTCTCTTGCTGTTCTCAGCAGGTAGTGGGACTGTATTTTACCTCTTATAGTTTCATACTGGCATTCATTGCTGGATCCAAACACACTTTCCCTCCCACTGCATCATAGAACTATAATGTTACAGGGCTGTATGAAGCCATGGAAACTAATCCTGGGCAGGATATCATATTAGCTTTTCTAAAATTTGTCTATCATTAATCATGTCCATTAACATAAAAGCTTCATTAACCTGATACTCTAGCAGGACATGACCTGTTAGCGGTCAATGAACAGATTATGACTGACACCTGAATAAAGATAAAAGCAACACAGTTCTTATCCATAACTATACCTTCCACACTGGGCAGAATAGCGGCTGATTGTTCAAGGTTATATCTAAAAGGTGCAAGTAAAACAAAAGCAGAACCACAGCCTGATGTTTCATCTTAAACACACTGATGAATCACCCAAATAGGGTAAAAGACTGGGTACCATTTCCAAGTCACTGGATTTCACATAGCGCACTTCAGCATTTATAAACTGGGGTTTTAACCCCAGTGCTCCTCTCTCCATTATCCCTCACCAGAGGTACAATTCAAAGTAAACCAGTAAGGTCCTACTGTAACCTCACCAAGAGACCTTCAATTCTTCTATAAAATAGTCTTAATGATTTTAAAGAGGCTAGTGTGAAGCTGATTTTAATATTGAAAATAATTGCACATTATGTTTCAAGATTTCTGAAGTAGAAACCCATGAATATTCCAATCAAAATTCCTGGGGAACAAGTGCTGTCTTTCACATAGTGCACTTCAGCATTTATAAGCTGTAAAACATTCTAGAATGGTAATTTTATGAAAAGCTATTCTTTACAACATATTCCTTGAAGAATACATTTGAAAGTAGAAGAACCAAAGGAGAAAAAAAAAAAAAAAAAAAAAAAAAAAGACTGGGAAAGCATATCAGGGAACAGAAACTACATGCATTTTGTTAATACAAATTTTTTTAGACAGATTTTTGTGGATAAGGATGGTAGATTTGTAATCCATGCCAATACTAAGTAATAAAAGAAATGGGTTTGAAACAGACAGAAGAAATACGTATATGGTCAGAGAAATAAGGAAAACTAATATTGAAATAGTGACAGAGAAGAGGCAGCTGCATTTAAATTCACAGTCTCCAGGCTGAGAAATTATTTATATATTTGATCGGCTAGGGAGCACAAAGACTGTCTACAGATGCATTGTTTTAAAAACTGCGTAATGCTTTCAGGTTAAGAAAGCAAGCAAACCAGGATATGTCCAACTACAATTGTTTAACCAAATCCTATCCATTGTAGGAAAGTCAACAAGGGGGGGGGGGGGGGGGGGGCCGGGGGGGGGAGTGCATAAAAGGTAGGTAACAATAAAAACAACAGTAGAAGAGATCATGCCCTTGTCAGATTTAATACAATACCTACTACCACTTTCAGTAAAATCACTCTCCAGTGTGGTAAGGTTTAAGACACGATTGAAGATTTTGTTGTTTCTTTACTCCTAAATGTTAGGCTAAGGCAACAGAGAGACCCATTTCTAACAAACAGGGAGACTATAGAGTAGACAATTAACCAGCCAATGTAATAAGTAAGAATCTGCAGTTGCAACCCTTTCTCATAAATAGTATGCCATACAGCACAATGGCAACACGCAAATGTAAAGTTGTGATTTTTAACAGGTGCCATAAAATTACGGTATCACAAAGATCAACTTTTTGGCACCTATTAAATATTAACTTACAAAGTTAACTGCAATATTCATGCAAGTTTTCTTACCAACTTGATTTAAGATATTGGTACTGACCATCTTTTATAATTATGGATGTTACTTAATTACACCACTTTTCTAGATTGCCATAGGACTGCATGTTGGATTTCTCCATTAGAATTTCTAAACCAGAACTGCACTTTGACAGCTGTGTACAGCATTTTACTCAGGAAGTCTCCTAAAGCTTGAGAGTAACTGCAATACAACAGGGATGCATTTCTTAGTAAAAAAAATGTGTTGAGTAATGAAAATAGTTCTTGGTCTGAGGGTCGTTCAAAGTATTTAATAATTTTTAAATGTCTATTGTTACTTGATCAATGTCTCCTGTTGCTCAAATGGTTAAAGATTTTCCTTATATTTAATTTTCCAGTTATATCTCTTAAAAGTGTGAATTAGCAATATTTACTCAGGAAAAAAATCAGCTAATAGAAAACCTTTACATAGAATACCTCAAATAAGATCAAACCATTCATCATTAAATAGCTTACATATCCTGTTCAAACTAGTTATACAGTATTGGAAATGTACTAATGAATCTTTTTAAAGAATGTGTTTTTATTTTAGAGCATTTCCTTTGGTTTTGCTATTTTACTTCACTACACTCTCTTCCTCTCACTGTATCTTTCAAAATCAATTTTGTAGCAACAGCACAGTAAAGAGAAGGTAACATGTGTCTCGTTTGATTCTGTGTTCAGATAAAATATTTTTTCTTGTTTTCTTCACAGTTTGCTGAGAGGCTGTGGTATAACAACCCTTCCTCTCAAGGAAAGGTGATGAAATAGTTAGCTAGAATAATTGCAGAAGATCAGGACCGCATGCACTGCAAATAAATATGCAAAATAGTTGAGTTCCCCACCACTCCAAAAAAAAAAAAATAAAAAAATAAAAAATTAACCCAATTATCAGTCATAGACAATGGAGAAAATTTTCAAATTCCAAATCTAAACTTCAAGCTTCCATTGAGATAGGAAGGTAGGAAGAAAGTATGTTCCTAATAAGAATGATTTTAATCAGTTGCTGCTATTTTCATCATGTATTCTTCACAGATTAAAATCATTTTTATGGCTTATAGAAGCAGCAACAATCTGAATATGATGCCTTACAATGTACATAGTCAATAGTAGCAAACCGCAGTCTGCACAGTTCATGCAATATTTGCTTGTTTACAATGTATTCTTGTACCACAGATGCAAAATGTAGATTTTGGAATCTGCTTTGTTTATTACTCAAGTGTCTCAGAAAAATGTATGTCCAGTACTAGATTTAGGCCTATATTTTAATTTAAAATGTTGCTGACCTAGAACTTAGCTGAACAATTATGGCCAATCAGACTCAATATTCATGAAATACATTCTATTGGATATCTTCTTCATAAGGCTGCCCCTGTCTTTGGTGATTAGGTCTTTTCTCCTCAAACAATTTGCACAGCTCCCCACAGGGAACAGGACCATAGCAGCAGGGTACAATATCTTTGATGCTCCCATGTGGAAGTGGGCTTTTCCTGGTGATACAATGAAGCTGTTATACTCAAGCAGCAAGAAAACTTCCTGGACTACCATTTCATAACTAAATGGGCATCTTGGGAATAGGAAGAGCCTTTTTCCTCCTCATGTGCATGGAGGGTTGTCTGTAAATGCTGTCTACTGTATTCAAAGCATCCTTTGTCAAAGTATGATGAATGATGATTTTTTAAAAAAAGTAAGCCTTGCCTTAGGTATGACTATGTGTCCTCCATTTCCATTGTCAAAGGGGTTTTATTCTCACCAAGTTGCCTTTTAGACTATCACAATTAGGTTTTAAAGCAACTTGTATGCATAAGTTGAAAATATTACTTCAAATTAACTTCCAGAGGCACTGTGTTGCAATCAACAGGGTGCTGGATTGGGACACAGGGACAAGTTTAATTCTGGTTTTTCTATTGGCCTAATAGGCAACCTTGAGTGAGATACTTCACATCTGTGTGCTTCTATTAATCTTAACATCTATTTAAATTGTAAGATCTTGCGGAGGGCGTTGTCCCTTGCTTTGTGTTTGTATAGTATTTAGCACAGTAGGACCTGCTGTAATATGCTGCTGCTGTAATTCATAAAACTAAACAGCTAATGCAAAAAGGCAAATAGGTCTAAGAGACCATACAGAGCTTCATAATTACTAAGGACAGAACTGGACCCAAAGGATTATTAGGTTTTATTATGCAGTGAGATTCAGACCAAATATTTTATAGGCAAAGCTAAACCTATTCACAAATTAATTTACAAACATGCTGTCTTCTTATTACTGTTTTATTAAAAAAGAAAAAAGAAAATAATCCTAGAAAATAGTGTGATGTCTGCTCCCTCTTGTTTTAAGTTTTTTTTCTAAGCTAACAAACCAAAAGATTCCCTCTTCTTCCTGGCTCAGCTATCAGTCTTGAAAAGTTAAGCTGGGACCTGAAAATCAAATTAGATACTTTCTGTCTAAAACATGATCAATGCAAGTGATGACTGCACTTTCCACACTCTTGACATGCAGTCTACCACTGCTACTAGTGCATGAGCTAGAAAACAAATTGGGGATCCTACCATAACAACTCTGTACTGCTCATAGCAAAAATTGATACCAGAAATGATAGGGAGGAGCCAATTATTCCTTTGCACGCACACACCACTATCTCTGCAAGAATATGCAAGGAGAGCTGTTGGCCCATATAACAGAAATATATTGACAGTGAGAGGCCGCCAGTGTTTATATATAGGCACTTTTCTCACATATCCACAGTTAAAATTAACATGAACAATGCCATATAACATAAGTTGAATGTAAATGACTGCAGAGAGGTCCCTCAGGTCAGGCTTGCTTTAAGCAGAAAGCATGCAAATAATTCTCAACATACTTTCAAGTCTAACTGCCTAATAGCAAGTATGAAATCGAACTATGAAATACAGTAGCCAAGAGAACCTGTGAAACTGTATGAATGCATATATTCACAGATTTTCTGTTTTTATATTATTTCATCAGTATAATGAAACGTTGCCCATTCACTTGATGCTGCAATCTTATCTAGAATATCTGTTCTTACCAAAGACAATGGGTATTTCTGCTCAATTTGTAACAAAACCAAAGAAGAGTTTATCTGAATAAATTGAATGGCAGTGCTAAATTAAGTACTTACTGAAAAGAAAGTGCAGAAATATTAACACATTCCAGGAATACAAAATCCATTTCTGGCAATCTCAGTTTTAAATTGTTAACAAAAACAATTTTACATATATATTCTTTCTGAAGTGATGCCATAAATTATTAACTGTAAGTCAAACAGGTCTGTCCCTGATACTGTTCATTAAATATATAATACTTTGGTTTTAATGCAGAGAAAGTTGGAGGCCTATTTAAATTACTCCCTTTTCAAATGTTAAAGAATATGTTTCTCGTACTCTTCTGAATCTCTTCTTAGGAACAGACTTTTTAAGCTTTCTAGGGAGGGTCATATGGAAATAGCACTCAAACGGGCAGTTTCTAGATACTACAGCAATACCTGCCAGCTCTGGTTTGCTTACTTCAAATTCTGTGAAGAGGGGAGAGAATTAAAAGTGACCAACAAAATAACACAGAGAAACAATCAAGCATATAGACATAGTGTATGGAAGCAAGCTGCTATTCTTCTGAGAATCTGTAGGATGATCTTCTTGTCCTGAATTCTTCTGTCAGAATTTGTTCCTTATTTCACACTTAGTTTGAGCATAGTTTTCCTAAGATTTCATTTTATCTTCAAGGTTCACCTTGATTTCCATGAAGGATGAATAAACCTTAGTAGATGGCTACTTTGTCTCATAAGTCATAAAAAAGAAAATAAACACCCATATTTGAGCATTTAGATGAACTATTTTTTTGCTGAATTTCTCTACTTATACTATTCTCTTTTCCAAATGCTATCATGCTACTAACCCCAACGGTTTAGCAGAAAGTAATTAATAAAGCTCCACACCCATTAATACACACCACTCTATTACCCTTTTTTTAAAGGTTGTTAGACCGCTGCACATAAAACTTACAGCTATGCCACATTTTCTTTCTAATTAGAAATGAATAGACAAAGAATGATAAACCTTGGAAGGGACCTCTGGAGGTCCTCTGGTCCAAGCACCCTGCTCAAACAGGGCCACGTAGTGCCTAGAGTTGCCCAAGACGATGTCCAGATGGCTTTTGAGTATCTTCAGGAATGGAGACTCCACAGCCTCCCTGGGCAACATGTTCCAGCGCTCAGTCAACTTCACAGTAAAAACCTGTTCCTTGATGTTCAGAGGGCACGTCCTGTGTTTGTTTGCACCCACTGCCTCTTGTCCTGTCACTGAGCACCACTGGAAAGAGCCTGGCTCCATCCTCTTTGCACCCACCAGGCATTTTTATACATTGATAAGACATCCCACAAGCATTCCCTTCTCTAGGCTAAACAGTCCCAGCTCTTTCAGCCTTTCCTCATAGGTGAGATGTTCCAGTACCTTATTCATCTCAGTGACCCACAACTGGAGTCTTTCCAGCATGTCCATGTCTGTCTTATACTGGGGAGCCCAGAACTGGAAACAGTACCCCAAGTGTGGGTTCACCAGTGGGAAGGATCACCTCCCTCCACCTTCTGGCAACACTGCTCCTAATGCAGCCCAGGATACTATTAGCCTTCTTCATGGCAAGGACACATTTCTCATTCATGTTCAACCTGGTGCTGATGAGGAATTCCAGCTCCTTTTCTTCAAAGCAGCTTTTCAGCCAGTCAGCCTCCAGTACATACTGGTGCATGGGGTAGTTCTTTGGCATAAAGTAAACTAAGTATTTAAACACTTTTCTCATCCATGGAAGTAGTGTCCTGAATTTCTTACAGATCTGATCTTAAACCAGGTAAGCTGTCTCTTTAAAATGTAACAGAATTTTCTTGAAAAATATAAAAAACATTGCTGGTATCCACCTGATGACAAATATAAACAAACTTTGACAGCCAAAAGTAGAAAGCCTCATACTAATCACACCTCTATGAGATCCAAAGCTTAATTTTCTCTGTGAAAGATAACTGACTAGCTTCAGTGTGTTGGGCAATTTGGAGGCTGATATGTATTACAGTTTCAAAATAATTTTAAGAGTTTCTAGAACTAATACCTGCTATTCCATTATTGCCACTGGACAACAGATTCTAAGTGTTGTTTTTACATAGCTTTAATTGTTTGAAACTGTAAGTTTCTTTCTTCCCTCTGGAGTTTCACATTTATCCGCATTCAACTTCCTTCAGCTTCCCGATTGCCATGACCTTCTGGAACATACACAGTTGCTTAATGAAGGTAAGATTTGGTTTTTAGCCAAACAAAATATTTGTTACTAGTGGGGGCTGTTCCCCAAGGGGACCAAAAAGAAGCATGAGTTTAGCTGGCTTATGTAACTACTATTGTGATTTTGTCCACTCTTGAACAGTAACTGTTCCAAGGTATTAATGCTAGACTGCTAAACTGTTCTCAAGTAATCATACTCTCACTGTAGGCATCTCTCAAGTTAAAATAAGGATATATTTTACAAGTATTATTTGTAAAAGTTTGGGCCCCAAATACTTCAGTCTCTCTAAGTTCTGTAAGTATAAATCACATATATTTGCAAAAGCCTACCACCTAAAAGGAAGTTTTAAAATACACTTTTCAGCAAGGAAATAAAATAACCTCCATGTAGAGGCACTACAGCAAATCCTGTACTTCTATACTTTAAGTTCATTAAGTATAACTACACTCAGGTCTTGCAAATAATCCTTTAGGATGAAATTTTGATCCTATTAAACTTAACCAATTTTTTTCTCAGTGAAGCACAGATTTCACACATTGACTGCATGGGCTTTGTTTATTACAGTAGACTTATGCATGCATAAGATAGTTCTGAAGATCAGGTCATTAAGCAAGGATATACTATAACCTATTCAATTATTCAAGCTAGAAATTGATTGTGTTGTAATACTGTCAGCTTGTCTTTATTTTACATCAGGTAATTCAACTTGTGCAGGATAAGTATAAAATGTAAAGGAAACAAACTCTCTAAACTTAGCGATTTTAGATTTTCTAAGAACAGTGAACAGTTTGCATTATTAGAAGTGCTATTATCCTGCAGTGTATGAGCAGAATCTGAAGAAAAATCCCACAAAAACATATTCATGGGAAAAAAAAGATTGTATTACTTCTACTAAATTTTATATTTCTGAACTCAGGCTGGATTTTCTATTGAAAATATTACAAGATCAAGAAATACTATACTTTTCATAGGTAAATGATGGGCACATCTTCAAACGAAAACCTCCCTCAAAAAACCCACCAAAAAAACCAAAAAGAAGGCAAAAGAAGAAAGCTATTGTTTGTGATAGTAAAACAATTTTGTAAACCCATAAAGATTCCAAAAAAGCTTGGGTAAACTTCAGACCAATATTTCAGACCAACATCTGATCAGCTGGATGACTATGCACTCTGAAGCATTTGACCTTTTGTCTGTCATTAGTTTATACCATCTTTCCCCACCATGGGAAACAGCAAGGTGCCTATAAAAATTTCCATCAGCAGCACCGAAGTCATTCCCTCCCCATGTGATTTCTCTGATTTAATGGCCATGGAAAGTTCCATAAGGTCATTAAACCCCTGTAGTTTCTAGCATCCTTCAAATGCCATAGAAACCAAGATTCTATGGACCAGTAAAATAGTTACCCATTATCCTCAACTTCTCTGCTACTCATGTCATGCTTTTGACATTGCTAGGATGACAGAAAATATTTTTCCTGCCCAAAATCACCTTTTTGTACCTGTCCCTGAAAGTTTTATGAAGCCATCCATTACCATCAGCTCATACTAGAGAAAAAGAACTGACTCAGTTAATGTGATAAGGGTCGTGAAACATCTGCAAAATGGTCACATTATTCCCATTTCATGTTCAGAATTACAGCTGCTTAATTTTCTAACAAGAAATGGCAGTGAGTGTTATTTGGTTGTTTTTACTACTATTGCCTATTCTGTGGAGACTATATAAACTTCAAAATGAACAACTATGCAATAAAATAGCAAGTCCAGTTCTTTTTATAGGAAGACCTGTGTAGGAGAACTTTTCTTAAGCTAAAAACACAACTCTTCTAGAGGAAGCATAATTCCATTTGTTATACAGGAACAACCTGTAACAGGTAAAACTGTACAACTTCCCATCACCCCTGTATGATCACTGCCCGCCACCCCTTCCATGAGGAGAATCTCATACAGCTAATGTGAAATATTTTACAAGGCATTTATAACTGGAAATTCTCTAGTACTAACAGAATCATTTCCCTTAGCTACATAATATTTATTTGCTTTTAAGTGAGACTACAGAAATCTAGAAATCGTAAGATGGAGCTCTGTGTGAACTTTCAGGAATATATATTCACATATATGAAAAATATGCAAATGAGATATATGCATGCACACATATTTTCATTTTCATAGGCACTGAAGATGCCTATGTGTTGTGTGCAGCTGCTTGTAAAAGTACTGTTGACATAAGGGTACTGGACAAAATCAGTACCTTCTGACAGGTATATGCTTTTATGGGACCTTTCAGCAACAAGAAGCTCCAAAAGCATTTTGCTCAGAATTGTAGTGCTGAACATTATTTATAAGAATACACGCAGCAAAACCACCACAACTTTATAATATTGACTATAATCCTTTCTCTTTAAAGTAGTCTTGAGCTGCAAAACTTGAATGTAAATCAACTAATAAATTTCAAAATGTTAGGTATATTAATAACTGAGAAGACAAAGACATAGCTTAATTCACATAAACCATATTGCAGGTGGGAAGATGAGACAGGCCTTGTAAAATAGTACTTTGTCAGTTATCCCTCTGATACTGGAAGCATGTGGGTTTGCTTTAATAAAAATCAACAGCCATAAGTTATCATTCTTTTATTACTAAAAATTCAAGTAGTTGTCTTACTTCAAGAAAAAAACAAAAATACAAGATGAGCCAAAGGTATTTTAGAAGATAATCTTTAAAAATTAGTAAAAAAAAAATAATAGTGCTACTGTTGCTGCCTTGCACTGGACACATTTTTCCTCTCTACCATAGGACTCTCACCCTTGCCTGATCTTTCAGAAAATCAAAGAGGCAACATGCACACACACACATCTGAGAACAGTTATGCAACTAGATATAATAACTGCTTGGCAACATGGTTTATTTCAGAGGTATTTCCATCAGGGAAGGGGGCTAAGGATGAGCAGCACTACGCTCTCAGGACATGTGCTTAGATGAACAGCTTGTTGGGGAGCCCCTGCTAGCATGTGCAGTTTAAAGGGAGGCTGGAGGCAGAGCAACACTTCTGGTGCTTCTCCCATCTCCCCACAGCCTCCTCCACTGCCTCAAGCAAACGCAAGCAATGACTAAATTGTTTGAAAATCTTAACTATAGCACAGATTTGAGAAATTGCATTCACAGCGGATGTACCTCTACCTAAGAAGAAAAGCTCCAGAACAGTTTATGGAAAAATACAAATGAAACAAAGCCCAGGTCTATATGCTCTATAAATAGTCTAACAAACCAATTTTCTGGTGTTTCCATGCCAAAATGGGAAGGGAAATCTATGTTTTAGTGGGTTGGTTTTAATAGGCCCCAGGATATATTCAAATATTTGATTGAACTTAATGCAAGTGCCTTTAACATGATAGAAAAAGTGAGAGAAAACATTGTCTTTTCATTCCTTCATTACACTATGTCAGAGTCCAATTCTCTCTGACCAGGTTCTTTGAGATATTCCATGCATGGAGGGTGTAACGTTTAACACCTATCATCATAATTTTATTTATTTTAAGACATTTGATATTACATTGGATATTACTTCTGATTTAGCAGAGAGATACAAAATATACTGAAAACACAATACCAATGTAAGTTACGTATAGCAAAATATAACCATCTCAGTATACAATTCAACCACAATACAAACAGGATTCCCAAAAATATAGTCACTGTCACAATGCTGGGTGTCTTCAGTCTCAAAGAAGGAATATGGGGGTTGAAGCCAGTTGAAGCCCACTGCATTGTTCAGAATTTTTTTGCTAGTTGTCTAGCTTTTATACCCTGCCTTGAGCAAAGCCATGTATTTTCTCCCATCTCATGCTGGTCTGGCTAACTCAGGGAGACATTCCCACACTTGTAATGAACTCTGGGAGAAAAATGTACACCACAAGCTGATCAACTCAACTGCTGATAACCATTTATCTTAAACAAAGGCCACCCTCTGGTCCCCTTTGTGGCAAGATAGTCAGCTGCTTTGCAGCAGCTGTGGTCACACCCTGCATTATCTGAGCTTCATGGGCACAAAGCCTTTGCCCATCTTCTCTGAGCCTTCTTCCATCCTAGGGATGTATTCAGTGGGTCAGGTTCCACCCCTAGGCGTTTAGTCATTCACACACTGCTGTTTGCACAAGCTCAGAAGGCACCTATTTACAAAGAAATACTGTATATTAGGATACACTGCAGGATTTTCCTATATATTTTGCTTTATTACCAGCTGTATTTAATACTATTTGTCTTGTTTTACATGTCAGTAGTTTCATGACCTTCACAGTGAAAACATGCTTAAGCTGTTCTGGAGTAAAAGAGCACTGCTATCTAATTTTAGCATCATTTCCACTCATCCCATTAGAAACAAGATATTCTTCTATATTGCAAATTTTTCCATATCTGTGGAAGATACTTTAAACTAACCATATTTTTCCTTAACAATAAAAAACATCCTAAAATCATAATATATTGTGACTTTCAATTATGCTTTAAAAATTACATATCTTTATGTGTCTGTCTGTTCCTCTTCTTCCTGTGTTTCAAGTCACGATTACGGGTGAAAATACATAAAGGACATTGATATTATGATGCTGCATTAATAAAACATAATTAACACATTAATAACATTCCAATTATTAGGAGCATTTTGGCTTCAGCCTGTTCATAAAATCCCCAAAACCTCATTTCAAGCATGCAGATTCCTCCTAACAGCACATGTACAGAGAGTTAGTAGCCTCAGAACATAATACAAAAAACCGTCACAAGCTGCATGAAGCTGTTTAGGCTAGTAATGTGAAATGCTGACCACAAGCCTACATCTGAAAACTTGCATACCCTACAGAGTTTATGAAGGACTATAGGAGCATAATTCCATATATTAAGAGAAGGAATAGCTGCACAGAGGAAGGATAAGAGTCTCATCAATAATAACATCCAAGAAGAAAATAAGCTAGGTTTTGATGTGAATGCATGTTAAGAATACATCTTCTTCCACAGGTTACTAGGAGTTTTTTCTGTGATTTTGCTTCTCATAAACTAGACTCACACCTCCCTTTATTTTTCCTGCATTTATTTTCTGTCACTAAGGATGTGTTCTGACAAAAAACATAATATTAAAGTTTCCCCTTATTACCTATTTGACCTTCTCTGATGGTCAGTATATTGCCAGAGGGGTTTTTTGGGCATCTATGAAACCATCAATATTTTTTCTGGTAATAGATTACACGATTACACTTTGTTAGAACAAAAAGGCTCAGGGATGACTGTCTGTTAATAGCACCTGAGATACTGACAAGTTTTCAGAAGATGAAGTGCAGAGCTAAGCATTAATATCACTACAAAAAAGACAAAAACAACAACAACAACAACAACAACAACAAACTCAAACCAACCAACCAACAAAACAAACCCAAAAGCTGTGTAAAAACCTTAGTGTAAAAGTTGATTATAAAAATAGGTAATCCTATGAAAGTAGCTGCCAAATTGGGAGAGGCAATTTATCCCAGACATATGAACTTTTAAATTAATTCCTAGCAGTAAGAAAGTACATTTAAGACCCTCAGAAGTAACATGTTGACAGAAAAATTTCATGTCATAGAGAAGTATCTTTGTGCAAATTACCTAGTGGAAGGCAATAGACTCTATCCTGAGCTCTCTTCTTTCATTTCCATAAAGGTCTTGACATGCAGACAAACAGATTTGCAAGACTGGTATTGTGACACAACAGATTTCTCATTAGAGCACTTGTTCACCACTTGGCTTTCCTAAGTCTCCCAAGATGTTTTGCACAGCATGCCTAATGAGCTTGAAAGTGCTCGTAATATCCTGTCATCTGTATTTTGCATGACACAATGATGGTGGCAGAACATTGCTGTTATGCATATTATAGATTCAGTTCCACACTCAATGGCTTTAAAGCCAAAAGAAACAGAGAGAAAGGCTACTTTTTTGCACCTTGGAAAACAACCTTTTCTTTCAAGTACTTAAATTTGTCATTCTTATTTAAACACACACCTCCTAGTCTTTCTCTCAGTGATGTAAACCTTAGTTACATAGACCCAGCCTACAACCCAGATTATTTTTTACATTTAAGAAGCAAAAATTCTGTCAGAGTTAAACTGAAATAATACTTCAGCACCTTTTTTCATATTCAAAATCTAGCATCATGATAGTACATGTTTCTGTGGTACAACCAAATTCAGAAGCCAATATTGTCTTCACAAAATCTTGGTTCTAATCCTCAAGAATCTAAACCTATCGCAGCAGGCCACCCTGCTAAGTATCTACAGCAGACAGGTGGTGAACACGTGTTTCTTACCACATCAGCCTGCTGACCATTTAACAATGGATACATTATTAGTTGCACTCTTCTGCGTGTTACTTCTTGGGGCATCAAATCTACATTTCAAAGAAGATTTCTTTTACTCATTTAAAAGAAAAAAAAAAACAAAAAAACCCAAACAAAACAACAAACTATTACATATCAGTGCCTGGACATATCAAAATACTGCTTATAGAAGGGCATTTCCAATTTACTCCTTTACTGTTCTGCAGTCTTTGTAACCATGATCTTTCCGCACCTTCTTTACCTCTTCTCACATCCCCACCTACTTCTTAACTCCAAAAAACTTAGAAGTGTTCTTCTCTTTATGGCAAACAAGGTAAGAGCCAAGGCATTCTTAATGAAGGAAATATACAAGTTAATATTATTTTTTTTCTCTTTCTTACAGTATTCCTGCTTTAGAGCAGCACTTACTGAAACCCCTAAGTGACACTGGCCTGTGTGGTTAAAATCAGAGTTCAAGGTGGTAAAGGTATTCGTGCTAATCATTGGAATCCATTCTTCGCATCTTCATAATGGCATATGTGTTCATAAGACATGTCCTAACTGCAAATATCTTTGTTTTCACTTTGTGATGCGTTAAGACTATTGAACTATTAACTTTAAGTTCAATCAAAAAATAGCACACATACCACGACCACATTACCCCTACTCTCCCACCCCTCACGAACTGCAAAACAGGCAGCTAGAAAACTATGGGATATATTGATTAATACAGAAAACAAGTATTTTGTTTAAACAGAAGACAGTTCATCAGATGACAGTTTCTGATGTGATTTGCCATAACTTCATCCATCTCAGTTCCATCCCCCAGTAAGATTTCCTGTAGCAGCTCCTCCAGGTAGTCTGTCATCTCTTTTACACCCTTACCTGCAAAGTGCTAGTTGTACAGGTGCCACTGATCCACCAGGTAAGAACTGGCAGGTACCCCATGCCTCAGCTTCTGGCAAAAATCCCACCCCCTTCCAACAGCCTCAAGGGCCCCTAACCCTCGAAGTCACTCACCTTCTTCCAGTCTCATGATTTAATATGACTGGCTGACAAGACTGCTCTCCCCCTCTACCTCCTCCAATTTACCCAGAGCTACATCAGACCAAGAGGACCCCCTTCCCATACGTACACAGCTGCCACCATTTTGGTTTGGCTGCCATTTTGTGAAAGGGATCCACCATTTTATGGCAGGGAGCTGCCATTTTTTTTAAATGTCATACTGCTCTGTGCTCTTTTGGCTGACAGCCACTTCTTGAGTACCATCAAGCTCACATGCTCTCAAGCAGCCCTGTGACCGGCCGGCAGGACAAGCTGCCCCTCCCAGTGTACCCAGAAGCACATCAGAAAAGGAAGCCTCCTGTCATTACGTACACAGAAGACGGCACTTTTGAAAATGTCATTCCCACATTGTTTCATACTATGTTGTGATTAGCTAACAGCTATTTCTTGACACTGCCATACCCATGTTCCCCAGCAGCCCTGTGATTGGCTGCCCCCATCCTTTGGACCAGGAAGTGCTCAGATAGAGAAATATATAAATTAATGTATTATACACACTCAAACATGTATAAAGGAGCATAAAATATGTATAAGTACATAATTTATTCATTTATACATAGACACATCACTTCATATGTTAATATATCATTTATATAATCTATAGTTTATATGATACATAATGTATATAATTTATATAATATATAAGCCCTTTTATCACCACCATCCTGCCTACTACACCTCAAAAACAGTCATGGACTTTGAATACTAAACTCATTTGTTTTCTTTTGCACCCCCCAAAAACCTCACTTAGTTGTACTAATTAATGACCTTGTTTGTAAGTGTGTATTTTGCTTCATGTCCTGTGAACAATAGCCACAGTCTTATCAGCACAGCTAGCACTTGTATGAACACCCCCACGACATCCACAATTCTTTGTCATAACGCTACCACCAGCCCTTTTATCACTGGCATCCTGCTGACTATTGCTCTGCACCAGATAATAATCACAGACTTTCAAGAACAATACCCCATTGCTCTTACTGATGCTCTTGCTCTTTCTGCAGTAGCTGCGATCTCTAAGAGCATGGGCCTCATGCAGTCCATGCTCCAAAGCCTGGGTCTTGTTGCTTTTGTAGTAATCAGGACAGTCTAATGGGACAGTCTTGATTGCGTGCTCTGAATCTTATTTTCAGCATTGACCTAAGGACAAGGAAACATACACAGCATCAGCCTGCAGTCTGCAGCAGTCTGACAGGTATCTGTAAGATCCCTTACAAACATGGGAAAAAGAAGCTCCCAACCCTGAGCTCCCATTTAGAAAAGGAAGAATATTAATTCTGATGAGAAGGGGCTCTGTACAGAGCTCAGAGCTCTCTACAGGGCAATTCACATTACTTACTGTAGGCAGACATCTTTAATCAGATATTTATACCACCATTAGTTTTCATGAGAGTGCAGATATACTAATCAAATCCCAAACCTGATCAGTGCGCAGCTGCTCTAGAGGACTACATAGAGTCTTTCTGAATATTTCCAATAAGTTCTTGAGATCTTCAAACAAACAAAACCTCCAAATATTCAAATGTTCTACATATTTTTAACTTTCCTGATGCTTTAGTGTCACATTTCAAAGCCTTTGCCTGCTATACAAAAGGCCTTAGTACATATGTCAAATAGGCCTAAAGACATAAAAGGTATGAAGATTCTGTGCAGCTAGAAAAGCAGGGATAACCTTCCCCTAGGAATAATGACAAAAGTAGAGTATCTTGGAGCAATTTCTTGCTACAGATGCATGAACAGATTTCTGATTTTATATGTCACATCTACTCTGGGGAAAAGAAAAAAAAAAAAAAAAAGAGAGAAAAAAAAGAGAGAGGAAAAAATAGACTGAGGGCCCATAAGCCTGTAGAAATAGAGAATGTAATCAGCTTGTCAGTCCTTTCCTCAAAAAACTGTTCCACAGCCCCAAAGTAGCTGCAATGAGATGTAAACTCTGGCATGTATCATAAACTCCTCCAAACCCAGCAGAGTTGTTGGATGATCTTTGTGAACCTAGCAAGAACTCCCTCTTCTTACAAACACCCCTCATATTTTGTAAAGAGAAAAGCATAATGTAAGAAAAGAGACATGACATTTAAAAAGAACCTGATTTAGTAAACTGTGGTCTCAAAAAGCAACAGATAAGTCTTTCCTGTCTCCTTGTTCATGACATGATAGGAGCAAAAGGCATTTAAGACTTTTGAGTGGGTTTCTTTCATTACTTGGAGCCTCACAAGAAATGTGAGATTTCCTCACCATTTTGTTAACAAATAAATACACAGCATGCTTTTTTCGAAAAGCTACTTGTTTCTAAGCCACTACTGCTATGACCTTTTGTCAGGATTTTTCAAAGCATCCAATGCAAACAGAGGTACTGTTATCTAACTCTGTAGAGATACTATACTCACATTTCAGGTCAAAGCAGCAATCAAATGAAGTCAATATGCAATTCTTGAACTTAACCTTCTGACTTCTTTGCATAATATTTTTTGAACTTTGCAATTTTGGGATGGCTTTGGGGTTTTTGCCTTTTCTTTCTCTCCAGTCACTACTATGGAGAACTTTTCATATCACCTTTTCAAGAGTGTTCTGTATGATTGCAGCAATTGTACAGTGACATTTGTGATGAAATCAGTAGTTTCAGGAAGAGTCACTTTCTAATCACTAGCTTACTCTGTGTATTCTCTTTGGTTTATCAGAATACTTCTAAAGAACAGTAGGACAGAAGTAGCACCTCTTGAATTACCTGTTGAAAAACAGAAAAGAGACTTGGGCCCAGACTTTGTGAATGAGAAGGGGAGTGGAGGGAGTAAGAAACTAGAGTTACAGTCTTATAAAGGCAAGTCAAACCTGGGAATTAATTTCCTTTACCAATAAGTTCTGAAACATAACTTCCCTGCATAATTCATCAGAACAAAAGCAGATTTGCTGTAACTAGATGCAATAAAATTGTTTTCCAATCAGTTATTTCAATTTCTTCTTGAACACCTTGTAGCAAAATAGTGAAAGTAATAGTTTAACCAAAAACATTTTCACTTTAGTCCTGTTTGAGTCCAAAATGCTAAATGCTTATTTGATTTCCACATAAAAATGAAGTTTTTAATTTTAAAACATTTGTCCCCAAAGCCATATTTTTGTGAGAATTTAATTAGAGGTTGTTTAGCATTTGAAAACATAAAAGTTTTTCTCTAAAGTTTTTCACTAGGTACCTTCTGATTTTGCATGAGATTTTTTTTTAAATGCTTTTATTGACAATAACACAGTGACATGTTGCTAATGAAGGCATCTTTGTAATTTCCAGTTAATCAGAAACATTACAGAGGGCACTTTGAATGTTACATCCTTGGTTATGTTACTTTCCTCTTACCAGCATCCTAGACTGCCAACATTTGCTTACTCCTTAATTGCAAGGATTATTGGGCAGTATACCACTGTCCTGGTTTCATCTGGGATAGTGTTAATTTTCTTCTTAGTAGCTGGTGCAGTGCTGTTTTTTTAATTTGGTATGAGTGTAATGTTGAAAACACACTGATGTTTTTAGTTGTTGCTAAATAATGCTTATACTAAATCAAAGACTATTCCATTTCTTAGGCCCTGCCAGTGAGAAGGTTGGAGGGGCACAAGAAATTGGGAGAGGACACAGCCAGGACAGCATACCCAAACTAGCCAAAGGGATATTCCATACCATAAACATCATGCTCAGTATTTAAAGCTGGGGGAAGAAGAAGGAAGAGGGGGAGGACATTCAGCATTATGGAGTTTGTCTTTCCAAGTAACCATTAACACATGATGGAGCCCAGCTTTCCTAAAGAAGGCTGAACACCTGCCTGCTGATGGAAAGTAGTGAATTAATTTCTTGTTTTGCTTTGCTTGTGTGTGTGGTTTTTGCTTTACCTATTAAACTCTTTATTTCAACCTAAAAGTTTTCTCACTTTTACTCTTCTGATTCTTTTCCCCATCCCACTGTGAGGAGAGCAAGTAAGCAGCTGTGTGGGGCTTGGTTACTGGCTGGGGTTAAACCATGACAGCCACTTGGCTGAAAGCCTCTATATTTTATGAAGCCAAAAGTGATACTCATAAATCATATTGTTACATAACCTATTAATAAATGGACTTGGTTTCCATTTTCTGCTAGGAAACCTCAGAGAAATCACCACCCAAACTGAAAGAACAGCCAGTCTCTGTGGTGGGTTGATGTTGGCCAGCTGGCTCCCACTCAGCTGCTCTCTCACTTCCCCTCCTCAAACAGGACAGAGGGAGAAAGTAAGATGAAAAAGTTTGTGGGTTGAGATAAAGACGGAGAGCAACTGAATTACTATTACAGACAAAACAGGCTTGACCTAGGGAAATTTAATGTACTGCCAATTGAAAATAGAGTTGGCTGGTGAGAAACAAAGACCTGCATCCTTCCTCTTCCCAGGCCAAACTTCACCAGTTCATTCCTGACTCAATGTGATCTCCAAGCCCCACAGGGGGATGGGGAATGGGGTCAGTCATGACAGTTCCTCTCTGCCACTCCTTCCTTTATATACTTTTCCCCTGCTGCAACACGTGTCCCTCCCACGGGCTGCAATGTGAGCTCTCCACAGGCTGCAGCTTCCTTCAGGATACATCCACCTGCTCCAGCGTGCTCGCTCCAGGGGCTGCAGCTGCCCCAGCAGGGACCCCCTGCAGCCCCTCCTGCCCTCTCCCCTCGGGCCGGCCGGGCTGTTCCTGACCCGTTCCCCCTCAGCGCCGGCAGCGCTGCCCTCCCTCGCGCAGGTTTCCCCGCGGCCATGGCGGCCATGGCGGCTGCGGGGCCCGGCCGTGCCCTGCGCTGGGGCCGTTGGAGCCGGCTGGAACTGGCTGGAACCGGCTGTGCTTGGTAAGGGGCAGCCCTGGCCGCTCCCCACAGGGGCCACCTACTGAAACTGTAACATTAGGCTATGTGCTGATTGCATTGGTGAAAAAAACCAGAGTTCCTGTGCAAAAGGATTATCTGCTTCTTTAAAAAAAATATATATATAAATTTGAATATAGTTGGACAGTTTTTTCTTGAAGCAGCTTATTCTTCATAAAAGTTGAGTTGTGGTTTGAACATACTGTCTAATGAATTGTGTCAAACTGGTGAACTCTGACTAAACTGAAAGGAAAACATTTAAAATATATTCTATTCCCTTACCCCAATTTTTCTAAAAGTAACAGTTATCTTAATACTTGTTTGCTTCAAAGAAGTTTGATACCTTCTGTGTAACTATTATAAAAGTGATGGCAAAGCAAATCGTGTGGCACCCTCCCACCCACAGTCCCTGATGAGCTTCTGTGACTTTGAGAAGTTACCTGAACACCTAACAGATTCAGTTCCTGTCTTTTCTCAGTTCATAGCAAGTATTTGAATCTGTATCTTTCATGCCTAAAACCTATTATATAGCTCAATATCCATTACTATTCTTTACTAATTGCATAAGTATTTTTGTCTGATCCTGATGAAGCACCTTCTAAATCAGAAAGTTGAGAAGGAAAAAGTATTTAGCTCCCACTTCCTTCCCCCTAACCCCAAGTTTCTAAGTTTTGGCAGACACAGCATGAATATTTATTCTCACATGACTTCATGTTGTTGCTTCTGTTTGTTGGGTTTTTTTTTTTGTTCAGGGGCCAAATCACTTGCATGTCTGATCCTCAAAACAACAATTTGCAGTTTTACATTAGATTATGAGGATACATCAAACAAATTTAAACTTCAGATTTGTTTCAGGAAATGTGCATACTTTACATAATTTTATATATTATAATATAATATATAATTATAACATATAAATATATTTATAAATAAATGTATAGAAATAAAATAAAAAATAATTTATTGATTTAAATAAAAAAAACCTTCTCCACAAAATAAGAGTTAAAATCCTTGTGAACACGATCTCTTGCCATTCAAATTTATATTGAAATTAACTTCTTTCAAATAGATGAAAAGCATGTTTTCTGTTAAAATGGACATAGATTAAGATTTCTAATCTGTTTTTGTTCCCTACAACACATAGCACAACAGTTTACATCTCATACACTTCTTGCTGCACATTAGAGTCGCTTCACTGTAATGCCATTTTCCAGCGACCTTCCACCATCAGCAAGGTATTTTTTTTAACACATTTTAGTTTTTGTTGTAGTTGTTGTTTGGGAGTAAGGGTGGGTTTGAATGAGTCTTCTTCAGAAACCCTGGCAAATTTGTTACTATGGAGATGTCCACCATAAGGTCTGTTTCTTACCCAGGACCTGTTTTTCTCATCATTCACTACTTCCACACCAGCTTTGGTGGTGAGTTATAGAGCTGGATGCAGGCAGTTTATAAGTAGTTTATAAGTTTATAAGTTTATAAGATCCCCTGAAGCTGAACAACAAAAAAAATGCAAGTCAGTTTTTACTTTGTCTCAAGTTGTCAGCTTCAAAGCCTCAGTAAAAATACTGGAGCTAGCATATACAAAGGGTAAAAATAGTGCAATAATTGCTATCAACTCAAGTTTGCCATCTCACATCCAGAATACAAGGCAAAGATATTAATATACAAAAATATGTGGTCTGTACCAGCCAGAATGGTTGACACTGGAAGCTTCTTTATTTAGCCTCAAAGCAGTGCATTAAGAATCAGAATGGGTCTACTAGACTGCCCTACTTAGTTTTAATCATGGACCTCTTCTGCTTACACATTCCGGACAGCCTTCAAGGTCGCAAGTATATTCTCTGTATAAGATTTTTCTTTAACACTGCTTCTAGAAATGTGGGACTCTTCTGGTGTTCCTGTGCAGGAACAAATGTTTAGAACCTGAAATGAATATTAGTGCTTAGAAGTTTCTGCCACAATATTATAAGGCAGTTCCAAGGTCTAAGGCTGTGAATTTCCATGTTACCATTTTCTCATCTGGGGCTGAAATTTCTTCAGTGTTCATTCAGTGGTCATTAAAACAATCAAGATGTTGCAATTGTATTCTACAAAACCAGTATAATTGCACCATAATGTGAACAATATGAGACCTATACAAAAATAACACTTTCATGCAAATTCTTCTTCAGGTTTCTATATCCCTCTGAACATTAACTCTGCCTTAGTGTTCTCCCACATGAAGTGGGGTTCCTTTTTGTATTGGGTCTGGCTGAGGTGGAATTAATTTTCCCCACAGTAGCTCTCATAGTTCTGTGCTTTGTATAGGTAGCTAGAAAGGTGTTGATAACACACCAGTGTTTTGGCTGTCGCTGGGCAGTCCTCCCACAGCATCAAGGCTGTCTCTCCGATCTTCTCCAACACACACATAGGTTTCTGGTGGGCAAGATCTTGGAAGGGAACATAGCCAAGACAGCTGACCCAAAGTGACCAATGGGATATTCCATACTGTATTCCAGACTGTATGACATACTGTATTGCATCTGCCGAGCAATAAAAGCTAAGGCAAAGTACGTAGCTCTGTGTGTGTGTGTGTATTTCATCTTATTTTCTCTGCCTTCTGTCTGCTGAGAAGGGGAGTGATAGAGCTGCTTGGTGGGCACCTGGCGTCCAACCAGGGTCTACACACCATACTCTTCCTAATACCCATCTCTTTCCCTTCTTTACTTCTCTTCCGTTTTCTTGCTACCTGGGCTTGATTAAAAAGACAGAGTTGGAAAGGACTATTTTGTCAGAGGAGAAATAGTTTATTAATTTAGGGATTAAATTTTGAATGGAAGATCAGGTGGATTAGTGAACATTTGAATGCATAGTGCAATATAGACAACAAAACAAAGTATATACAAATAATCTATACTGTAGTGTATCTATGCTAAGACATGACTAATAGGTTTAAATATAGACTAAAGTTTGTTATTCATCCACCAGTTATTACTTGTTGATCACTACAAATCTATTGATGTACACGGACTAAATAAATAAATAAATAAAAAAGACCACAAAACCCCAAACCCCAAAGTCACACAAAACAACTCACCACAAAAAAACTCTATTCTCCCCTCAGCCTGGTTTCCTTCAGCCTGTTGTCCTCTCATCTCCTCACCCAGACCCTTAAAACAACCACCAGACATGAACATACTGGTAACTATCTCTTGAATTTGTCTTGACAACTGTGCAAACTAAACTAGTTTCTGCTGATACTTTGTCATCATCAAATAAGGCTTGATTTCACACCCAAAGGCTGGGATTTATTTTCTAAACAGAAACTTTGACACTAAAATCTTTCACAGATAAGCCCCAAAAGACATTTAATTAATGATTCTGATAACTGATGAGGAAGCCAATGAGCTCTGAAGTTAACTATCTTCTTCAGAATTTATGTAAGCGATTAGGTAAAAACCCTATGGGCAGAGGTGTTGCCAGTCCAGCTAGTGATAGGATATTTATCACAAGCCTGAACACATGCAGACTGTAACGAGTGAGCTTTTAAAAAAATGTATTGTGCACAGATAAAGCTACTACAGCTTATGCTTGAATTCAAGGAATGAAAAATTTCCAAAATGGAAAGAAGCAATTAAATAGCAGCATTCATGTTGGAAAAAACATGAGAAAGAAGTTAATGTGTTAAAAATTAGATCTTTGACAGGAATTTGCTATAGAACTGCATATATTACTGAAGTGTTATGATGCAAAGGATAATCTAAAGTATAGTAAGTTGGAAAGAGAAACGGAAAAAAATGTTAGAAGGAAGACTGGTCACCCTATGGGAACTCATCTTTCAGATGTAAGGCCAGAATTTCCAGTGCAGATCAGTTTATTTTTTTGAGCAAAAAAAGCAGATTCTTGAGAATACTTAAAATAAGGTAGTCACAAACGAATGGCTTTTCAGATACAACTAATACAAATCTGTAAACGTACATTGAAATTGCAGAGTATCATCCTATAAAACCACCGTGTACAAGCTCCTTGATGCTGGAAAAGATTGATTTTTTTATGAAGCAAGTCAGATCAAATAACTAGAATTACATACAAAATATACTTTTACATATATCTTTAAAGAAGAAATTCTTTCCCTATCTGAAAATTATAATCAAGACACACAAGTGAAAATGTATACTTAAAAAGAAATCAGTCTAACTCATCGCACTCTTTGCTTACCACACACTCTCTGTAGTCAATGTGGAAGGGTCCCCTGGAGGCATACAAAAGGCACATGATTACTCTCAGTACTGCCAAGAAGAATTTAAAGGAAAAAGAAAATCTTAGTTTTAACTTACTTATTTCTCTTTACAAAATCTTAGCAAACTCATGCTTTGTTACATAGTGTATCAGCTTTAACTTGCATAACGTACCTGACAAAACTGTAAGAGTGAATATGGAAGAGTGAAAGTAAATATTTCTTTTATACTTTCATCCAGATTCACTTCACCGTATGCTATAAGATCCATCTATCCTTCTTTTCACGGTGACATACTGCTGATGTCAAGTTCTCTTAGAATTTGTTACTGTTTTCTAATTCTCTTTATACTTTCTGAATAGTTCTTTCTTTTTAATTCCAGAATGACTCATTCTTATGAAACAATAAGCAAGACTTTCACTGAGCTTTTTCTAGATTGAAACTACTAAATGTGTTGATGTGTCCTGTTTGGGGAAGGAGTTTTTCATTCTTCTAGAAAGGAGGCAGAGGTGTCTTGCTCCACAGGTGGACCCTTGGATGTTTGGACTTCTTTCCTGCAGAGGGTCAGAGCTTGAAAGCACCACTAACCTCTGAAAAATTGAGATTTACAAAATGCTAAACTAAAAGTGAACAGACATTCTTAAATAAAAAAGAGACAGAAGTTGTATTACAATTTATGTGATACTTTTATTAATTGAGTGAACAAATATCTAGGAAATTAACTGTTCCAAAATGATTAAAATACTCTTCCTGTTAAGAAGTGCATACTGCCTGAAGTAAGAGAATATGAGCTCTCTGAAATATTGATAAACAGACAAATTGCACCAGTCTAACACCAAGCAAAACAAGCAGAAGCCTAATCACGGTGAAGATATTCAGAGCCAGTGAAAATAAGCAGAGTCTACACTGAAGAAGAAGTCGGGTCACACATTCAAAGATGTCTGAAAGAGTCAAATTATTAAAAGACTTAAAAATTTTTACATTGTAACAAGCTTCATTAAAGAAATGAACCTTTTTTGGAGGTGGGATGTGATTTTATGTGCACTTTTGGTATTAATCATGTTTTTAGTTTTTAGATGGTTTTAATAAAATGGGAAATGTTCTGGTTTTGGAGACAGAAGAAAATATTTATAGTAAGGATTGTGAAGCATGTTTTATGCCTGATAATAGAAAAAGCAGCTGGTTTTTTTATATAGCCTTCTGACCAATAAATGTCTAACAATAAGAGTAAAACCACAAGACACAGAACCTTAGAAATGTGAATTAATCTCCCACGATCTCCTCTGCATTTTCTTTGCATTCCTTGGGAAATCTAGAAAAAGTTGGGGGGAAGAAGCATTTTTATTTTTGAAGAAGTAAAACATTAAATTAACTCAACTTAAAGTTAGAATTAAAGTTGGTACCATATATAAGGTACAGCTTGTAAAGCATGTTATGACAACTCCTGAGCAAAAAATTTTTTAAAGAAAGGGCAGGACAGATAAAACTCAGTACTTTTTTGTGAGAAAGATACCAGTAATAAGTATTGTCGTGACAAAAACAACTACTTATCCCACAAATTCAGAGATTTTATCTATTTATATCCTTGTGGCCGGGCCCAAAGAATTGTGGTGAATGGAATTAAATCCAGTTAGCGGCCAGTCACAAGTGCTTTTCCCCGGGGCCCTGTACTGGGACCAGATTTATTTGATATCTTTATGAATTATCTGGATGAGGGGATCAAGTGCATCCTCAGTAAGTTTGCAGATGACACCAAGTTGGACAGGTGTGTCAATCTGCCTGAGGATAGAAAGGCTCTACAGAGGGATCTGGACAGGCTGGTCAATGGGCCAGGGCCAACTGTATGATATTCATCTGGGCTAAGTGCCAGGTCCTGCCCTTGGGTCATAACCCCATGCAAAGCTACAGGGTTGGGGAAGAGTGGATGGAAAGCTGTGTGGCAGAAAAGGACCTGGGGATGCTGGTCAACAGCTGGCTGAATATGAGCCAGCAGTGTGCCCAGGTGGCCAAGAAGGCCAATAGTGTCCTGGTTTGTATCTGAAACAGCGTGGCCAGCAGAACTAAGGAAGTGATTGTTCCCCTGTACTTGGCACTGGTGAGGCTGCATCTCAGATACTGTGTTCAGTTTTGGGCCCTTCACTACAAGAAAGACATGGAGGTGATGGAGCATGTCCAAAGAAGAGCAGAGAAGCTGGTGAAGGGTCTAGAGAAGAAGTCTTATGAGGAGCAGCTTAAGGACCTGGGGTGTTTAGCCTGGAGAAAAGGAGGCTCACAGGGGACCTCTACAACTACCTGAAAGGAGGTTGTAAAGAGGTGGGTGTTGGTCTGTTCTCCCAAAGAACAAGTGATAGGATGAAAGGCACTCAAGTTGCACTGGGGGAGGTTTATATTGGATATCAGTAAAAAATTCTTCACCACTGAAGAGCACCGAAACAGGCTGCGCAGAGAAGCAGTTAAGTCACCATCCCTGGAAGTGTTTAAAAGACATGTAGATGTGGCAGTTAGGGACATAGTTCAGTGGTGGACTTGGCAGTGTTAGGTTAATGGCTGGACTTTATGACCTTAAGGGTCTTTTCCAACCTAAATGATTCTATAATTGTAAGAAGAAAAGAATACCAATTCCATGAAGCACCATTGTGCTTTAAGCTATAAGAGAGTTAATTTATCATTAAATACTCAGTAGCTTGCTGCTACACTGATGAACAAAATTAACTCTGAAAGGACTGATCAAAAGCTTGCAGATGTCATGTATTCTACAGCCAACAGCAATGATTCCTTCCACATGTACTTTTCAACTGTTACTAAAGAACTAGATTTCAAATTAAAGAATACTCTTACAGTTTTATAGGGATTAGGTGTTTATAATGAATAAATATAATTTAGAAATTGTTAGGGCTTCAAGTATTAAAGTCTTCCATGATTTCATGTATGTATATTGAAAGTGTGTTGCAAAACAGCCTTCCACACTTTCTATTCAAATACAAAATTTTAGCTGGAGAATACTTGAGCAGGGATTATTTATGAGGATATTTCTGAATAGGTAAACTGTGTTACAACCAGTACATGTTGAAACCAAGGTAATGTGAAACAGGTAGATTTGTAATCATTCACTTACAAAGACAGATCTTAATAGCTCATCTAGGATTTTCTTTAGCCTTTACATTTTCTGATGTACATAATTTATAACTGTGGTGTTAATACACCAAGTAGTGATGATTCAGTGTTCGAAAACAAGTTTGGGAATTAATTATGTTGCTTTGACTTCCATGTATAGCTTTATAAACTGTAAACATACCTAGCTAAATCAACTGCTGATTCCTCAATGCTGCACTGAGAGAATATTCATGCACCAAATATTGTCATGAATACAAACATATTACTTACTGCTGGAGATACATATCTACATTATAGTTCAATTATACTGATATTTATACCCATAAGTTTCCTTCTCCAAAATCAATTGACATTTCACAAGCACGCTGGAGGGTGGATTTATATTCACAAATCGAAACACATTTCCACAGACAAAAACCACATGAATAAAGATATTGATCACACTTACACTCATAAAAACACGCACAGTGCATTCATTTTTCCTAGTGGAGAGTCATTGATTCACTGTAAATACAATTGGTTTGGAAGCGTTAAAAGGCAATGGACTTTCCAAGGAATTAAAAAAAAATAAATAATTAAAGTATATCTTTATTAAGAGCTACACTAAAGTATTAAACATATTTTTTACTGTGATTTAATAGTTCATATAAAGTGTCATATAAAGTATAATTCTGGCTTCTGATACTAAGAAATGGGGAAATGATCATAGTAAAAAGTAAAATAATAATTTAACACTTCACCTCGGTTAGTTAATGTTACACATCTCCCTCACTCATACTCATAGTCATTGTACAGTAATTTTGACACAAACACAGAACCTAATCTAAGTTCAGACTGAAAGAGCCATGCAGTGTACAGATTTTCCTAATTAAAATTTTAAACATAGCTACCCTACAATCTGTAAAGTAATTCTCTATCAATCAAGTGTTATAATTACATCAAATGTGTTTATAAAGGGGAACTTAATTGCAATGTACTTTAGCTCTCCATTGGTTAATACATTCCCATGAATACAAAACAAAATTCATAATTAAGATAGTTGGATTATATGCAGACAGATGAGGTCTGAAGCACAGTGGTGTATGCAAAAATTGTCCCCATTGCTAGTTAAGAATATTGGAAAATATATTTCAATTTGGTGAAATTCTAGTCTTGTTCTGGTTGTTCAAAGATATTGTTCTGCTATTTAAAGGGTATGTCACATGCAAAAAACAGGTTGAAAAAAATCCAATCAGGCTTAAGTATTCAAGACCTTTTTACTGAATGTTTTTTTTTCAAAAAATCTGTTATGAAACATGTCATAAGGGTCTTTACAAATCTTTTCCCAGACAAATACTTTTTTGATCTGTGCTGATATACAAATAAGTTTTTCTCTCTATGAAACTTCTTTTTTGTTACTCATGTCATTACGGAATCATTCACTTGTAAGGAACAGGTAGAATAATACAACAAATGGACTAAATCCTAAAGAGATACCTGATGTGGTATCAGTGCTATCAATATAAAACAAATCCTGTCTTCTCTACTTTGTTTCTGCACTCTACTACTTAGTATCACCAACTTTCTAGTAGGCATCACGTGTCACATGAAAAGACAGAGAGGGGAGATTCAACCCCAGGTGTTTTATCAGTCTATCAGCACTCCAGGAAAGCCCAGACCCCTGTGCCCAACCAGTCTGTCAGTGTCCCATTACAGGGACCCTTCACTGATCAGTCCCGCTGGATTGGAGGGTGATTGGACCGGCTTGTTCAGGGAAACACACCAGCAGCATCAGGGGGACCCCTGAGAGGGTCTGCCCACTTTATTCAAATGTTACCTGCTGCCGGCAACTGCGAGCATTCACAACGGACTAACACTAACAGTTTACAGAATAACACTCTATTAACATAAAATCATGACAAATTAAGGTTCATAATTGCCAGTGATAGAGACTTTGCAAAAACAAGCTTGAAATGATATATAACCAAACTATATACAACCAAACTATAATCACTAATAACAGTTAACATGAGTTAGTTATTTAGCATGCCTAGGTTAGGTATTTAGTTCTTACCCAATAAGTGTCCCTATGGGGGAGAAGACAGGTTCAGCCTTCAGATCCCAGAAGTTACAATGGAGTCTTCTCTAACTTCTTCCCTCATCTCTCCACCTTTTAAACTTCATAGTACATTGCATATTCATTCATCATACATAAGATTGGTTACAAGTTTCTTATTTCTAATGCA
Organism: Falco punctatus; assembly: GCF_963210335.1. Taxonomy (NCBI): domain Eukaryota; kingdom Metazoa; phylum Chordata; class Aves; order Falconiformes; family Falconidae; genus Falco; species Falco punctatus. Next base: position 103,590,046 of record NC_137581.1, on the reverse strand, counting down.
AATTAGTACATATCCTCAGATAGCACTACTGAAGTTCTCTACTACCTACACATACTCCTCAAGCAGGGGTTTGCCCTCTTTCAGGGGGGCTATTTGAGTTGGAGGTCATAATCTCCCACTACCGCAATTATCTTCATCCTATTTTCAACTCATTTTCTATTGCTGTCAGTGAATTGCAACACCTTATCTTCCTGTTTCCTCTCACAGCCAGAACTCCTCTCATTTGAAGGCTTCTTTATGTGTAACTTAGATAATGGTGTTCTTTTCTTTTCACTGTCTGTTCTTTATTTCTCATGCTCCCCAAGGCTGACTCCCTTGATTAGAAGTCTCTTCATTCACAACAACTTTAGAGTGAGTCAGATTAATTGAATTCAGATTAACACTGGATCAGAGTTGGGTAATCTGGGATTTTAGACAATTCCCCCTGATTATGGATTTATGTCAGTCCAGGACTAGTGCATTTCCATCACATATAGGTGGAGCTTGAGTGACTAGTCATACATACTGTTGTTACTGACAGGTATCACATGGCCAGTGAGGTGTGGTAGCACCTTGGAGGCAGATAGCTTTGAGATAGAGGTGTGCTTTAGTATTACAATGACATTATTTCATCTAAAGAAAGTAATTTTGCTACATTGGTTGACTCAGCCATGGACATTTCATGTATTCTTCCTGCAACAACTGCTATTCAGCTTATTAGCTGTGTGGTGCCATCGAGTTCCCGTTCCTGCAGGGAGCATGACAGAGCATGGGCATGTTGTCTCTGCTCTGCTCCATCCTTCATTACTCCTGTCAGCATGTACTGAGCTGGTAGGGTGTGTTGCTCAGGGAGCTGTTGTGATATAGATTCAATGCATGCCAACCATCCTGAAGGTGATAGCTGTATTTTACCTTATCAAGCTTTCTGTAATACTGCACTTCTGTTAGGACCCAATTTTACTTTAATTCCCCCCCTCAAGGTGATTTTCCAACAACATGACATGATGATTGGTCATTTGGAGGCTCAACTGTTTTGTTTAGCAGCTACCAAAAGTAAAATGGTGTCCCTTTGCCTTTCTTTCACCCAGCAGCAAGTAGGAAAAGCAGATGATGAAATCCCCATATTGATGGGAAAAAAAATGCCAACAGGTGAGCAGAGAAAACAATTTTTTACAATGATCATTGCTCGTAAGAATGTTACTATGAAGAGATATACACTGTGTAAAAGGCCTAGTAAACTTTTTCTTCTGAGAGGGTCTACTTGCTAAATACATATGACAGTAATGAAAGAGTTTTCACAGTCTGCAAGAGAAGTGAGATATTCCCTGAATTGACAGTAATTTAAGTTAAAAGATACACTTCTGTTTTGTTTAGACAACTGCAGCAATTTACCTTCATGCATAATCAGTTGCATTTTAATTGAAATGGAAAGGTTAGCATACACTAAATGTTGCACAAATAATCCCAGTCTGTGCAAGATCACAATTCTTATTACTATTTAAAAGTTTGGGTTTAAAAATTCACATGCTTTCAGCTTTTAAAGTATGACAACAGAAAATGCTATTCTGGATATGTTATATTTATCCTTTAGTCTTTGATTCTAGTAGACATGCTCCAATATTATTAATTCTTTTCTCAGCAGTGTATGTAAAATTAAACAATATGTGTCACTTTCTGAGCCTTTCTAGCTTTAACAACTAACATTTGTTGATTTTAATCTATTGTTCACGTCTCCATGAAAATGGCAAAGTATGGAAACAGAATCCTTCAAAAACCTTAAAATGTTTTCATTAGAATTTCTATTCAAATATGGAATTTTTTTTCCATGGATGTTCAGAGGAACAACATGTACATTATTTGACTTAAAGTTGACAATGTAGCTGATATTTTAAACTATAGTGAGAAGCCATTGTTTCTTACTTATGTTTATGTAGCCATGACCCAATGAAAGCCAAATCTTTGACCTCTGTGTGCTTCACCTGGTTTTATCATTCAAAAATAATCAAATGTACATAAAATTGCATCCCACTATAAATTTCAAAGGAGGAGTATATCTAGCAGCTGTTGAAATAATGTTCAGAAACCTGCTTATCATGTTTAATATTATTTAGGGATGTCAAATTTGTGAATGTGGAACATGTGCATGGGCAACTATAAAGAATTCAGCTCTTTGAAGTATTTAAAGAGATATTTTAAATATAATTGTTGGTGTCTCATCTGAAACGTGTGTTGTGTTACTTAAAATGTTGCCATGTGAGCAAAGCACAATTTTTCTCAGCCTTTTTCAGTTTCTCACATAGCATACACTTGGATGTTTCTACCCTCAGTGCACCCTTAAGGCTTTCATCCTTTAACAGGCTCAGATAAAGCAAGTTGATTATTTCCTTTAGACCCTACCCCAGTGTCCCCAAACATCCAAAACAAACAAGTTCCTTTCTCCCAATATTTCAAATTATCCTTACTGACATTGTGCTTTCAGCTCAGGATGCACTGAGTAATCAGCAGTACAGACATCGGGTTTGGTTTTAGAAGGAATAGAAGCTCATCCTTCCTGCTGCCTTTGCCAATGGCCACAGAATGATGCTTGTAGCCATAGCACCAAAACTGACAACAAAATGCTTTGAGTAGAGGTGTACTGTGTTTAAGGTTGGCACACATTAAAACAGAGCCTATCACCAATCAGTTGTTATGCATCACTTACAGCAATATTAATTCTATATATCCTACCATTTTTAAACACAGAATGAAAATATCCTTTAAGATCTTCTAAGAAACAGTATGCTTATATCTAATTCAAGGACAACTATATTCATATGTATGTAGAAGGAAGTTTTGCGAAGTTCCTCTGCACCCCACCATCATTTTGGGTCCACAGTTTAATCAGTCACTGAAAATGACTCATATAGACCCAAATAAGCTTAACACTCATTTCCAGGTATTCTGCCAGCAGGTGGAATACACTCGAAAGTTCAATTTGACAGTCCTCTACAGAATTTTCAAGAACAAACAAGGAATACAAAGATAATCCAATAAGATGCTCATGAAGCATACTTGAAAGAAACTTTTAATTTCCAAATATCATTTCAGTTGCACAAAGAAAAGTGGATAATACATACTTCTGACTTAGCAAAAAAGCTTTGAGACTAGCTGACAATTTTCTTAGCCCTAGGCAGAGATATAATTTCCTAAAAGTTTTGCAGCTCTTACAATTTTTACTTCCCTTGTTTGTACAGTTTTTTCTGTTTGGAAAGCCACCCAGAATGCTTCTGAGAGTGAACTATAAGCTTAGCCAAACATAGCATTTACTGGGTGAACTGATATTTCAAATTCTACTGATACAGAGAGCAAAGAGTTTGAATTTTAATCTGTGAAAATGGGTTTTATACCCCAGACAGTTTCCAGTCATTGCAAGATAAACTGTTAAGTACTGATTTTTCAGGTTTTTTGTTTGGTTTGTTGCTGTTTGGGGGTTTTTTTGCTTGGTTGTTGGGTTTTGGTTTTTTTGGGGTTTTTTTGGGAGGGGGTCCAAAAAAGGAAGAAATTTCCAAAGACATGTGAGATGCTTTTAGACCAGCTATTATCACATGTAAGGACTAACATTTCTTTTGTTCATAAAACAATAATGAAGTCTATATACTGTACCTTCATTTTTACAAGGCTAGAGCAACCTTATACAGCTTTAAATGAAACAGCCAAATATTTTGAGTACAGTGGATAAGATAGTTCTGGTTTACCAGAGGTAACGTTAAAACATGCCAGACTTGAGAACAGTCAGTCCTCTGTATCTTTTGCCCATATGAAGAACTAATTAGAATACAACTTCCTCTGAGAATCTCATAGAAGAAAGGCAAATTAGACTGCAAGCAATTTTGAATCTTTGTTTAATTCATTGATTGGAAGACAATCTTACAAGAGTTAGTTTTTATTGTATTTTACATAATTTGATGTCACCTCAAGACCTTTGTACTTAGATGATATGGAAAAAAAAGAGTCCTTGCCTTCTCTGTTGTTATTCTTGTACTGGAAAGGAAGTAGGAAGCAGTAACAGACAAAAATGAGATGATGTTGTGAAAGGCAGTCTACAATGTGAAGGCTCTGAATATTCCTATGGCTTCACTAATACATTAAACATGATGTAATTCAAGACTTGATTTAGCTTGACTGCTTGGCTTTTAAGAAAGACTTAGTTTAGCCAATCAAAACTATCTCAAAGATAAAAAAAACTGACTCTTCTTTAAAAGTCATAATTCAGAGAAAATTTATATTCTAAGTTTCCAGAAATTATTACATCAGGCATGACCGAAAAGGAATTACAAGAATTCCAATTAAAGACTAATTTTTCTCAAAAGGAGACACACAGGCACAAAATACTTTGCTAATCTTCCCACTACCTGATTCTATATCTAGGCTTCAAGGTCTTATTTCAAAGGTTCAAAGAAATACGTAATTGATGTGTCTGTTATCAGTGTATCTCTTCACCCTCAGCTTAATATGAGATTACATATTGCTTACAATTGTGTATCATACTTCTATTATGTAATTTGAGTAATTTCTGTCAAAATACAGAAAGACAGACACATTACTTGACCATTTCAACAACTACTGTATTTTCTCCTGGTATACAATTCGTGCTTTACTGTCATGGTTTAACCTGGCTGGCAACCAAGCACCATGCAGCCAGTTGCTCACTCCCCCTCACCCAGAGGAATGGGGAGGAGAGTCAGAAAAGGAATGTAAAAGTCAAGGGTTGAGATAAGAACAATTTAATAATTCAAACAGAATAAAGACATAAGAACAACAATACTAACAATACTACTACTAATAATAATAGCAAAATGGAAAGGTGGGGGAAAAGGGTAAAGCAAAAGCCACGCACACAAGCAAAGCCAAACAAGGAATTCATTCACCACTTCCCATGGGCAGGCAGGTGTTCAGCCATCTCCAGGAAAGCAGGGCTCCGTCATGTGTAACGGTTACTTGGGAAGACAAATGCCATAAAGCCAAATGTTCCCCCCTTCCTTCTTCTTCCCCCAGTTTATATGCCCAGCATGATGTCGTATGGTATGAAATGCCGCTTTGGCTAGTTCAGGTCAGCTGCCCTGGCTGTGTCCCCTTCCAGTTTCCCATGCCCCTCCAGCCCTCTTGCTGGCAGGGCCTGAGAAACTGAAAAGTCCTTGACTGAGTATAAACAGCAACTGAGTATAAACCCAGCAACAACTAAAAACATCAGTGTCCTATCAATGTTATTCTCACATCACAGCCAAAATACAGTACTGTACTAACTGCCAAGAAAAAAATTAACCCTATCTCAGCTGAAACCAGGACATCTACAGTTCCTGGAATTTTTCATATTCCAAAATACAAAAAAGACATGATGGGACTTACAGTACTTGCAGTAATTTACTGATATTTACAATATGATATAGAATTATTCTCTTCAAACATCATTCACCTTAAAACTCTATAAATACAGAAGTTTCATTTTTCACTGTGATAAAATAGATATGCTATTGTTTTGACAGAAAGTTTCTTAGGGAAAAAGACTTATATTTTTCACGTTTTTCTCCTACATAGTTTTAGTATCAGTTCATGGTCTGCATAAGAATCCCAAAAGTTAGAATTACACTGGAAAAAGCTGTAAAGGAAGCAACTTACTAGAATGAATAGTGAAGAGTGCCAAGGTGAGCTATGGAAAAAATGAGTTATGTAGAAACAGCAGGCCTTGCCTACAAGCTAGGAACAGATTATCTCAATGGATTTACCCTCTCGAGTACCTATACTGATACCACTGAATTAATCTTTCCCACAAAGTCCACACCTTGATTTGTAGAGATAGTTACACATAATAAGAACCAGACTGAAACTGTCAATATACCATTTGATACCTTTATTAGCTTCCCAAAGACTAAAACTGACAAGGTGTGGAGAATGTACTATCACTGCACTGTATGTGCTCAGAGAGATAATTCTCACAACACTGTCAATATTTTTGGAGGATGTGACTCCATGCCAAAAAAGAGCACCTTTATAAGATTGGCTTTCCCAGTAACCTCCGTGGCTGAAGGTGTTTGCACAGACAGGGTCTTTATATTAGGCTTTTAAAAAACAAAACATTCTTTTTAAGACAGGAAGAAGAGATTGTCTCTGACAGCTAGTTTTTTATTACATAATTTATTCCATGTCATTGAATGGTTTACTTATTTGCTGTAGAGTCTTACTGACTTTGATTGAAGATAAAAGCAAGTACTCATCTAAAAAACATATACAGTGACAACTGTCTGAATACAAATGGAAAGTGATGAAAAAGTAATTTATACAAATTATTTGTTACAGTTTGAACATTAAAGAGAAAAATAATTATGTTTGAGAAGCCATGTTCATATACCTCTACTACAATTACAGAAGTCAAATATAAAACCCAAGATAAATTGGTTCATCTTTATATGGTTTGTAATGCAGAATACCTTTTCTGTGAGGTCTAGATACATAAGGTATGAGCATGAATAACACTCAAGAAAAAAGAGGAACGTATCATACTTCAAATAGCAAAGCTTTACAATAGTCAGTATTCCAGCCACAAATACTTGATTATTTTTTCCCCAGAAAATTAACAAATACAGCAATAATTTTGTTCATTTACTATGACAGTGAATGCTTTATAACATTCAGTTAATTGAGTACAAGATGCCATAAGTTTGATTTTTGATGGGGTAACATGCCTCTCTTATTTTTTCTTTTATTAGTAGGAGAAAACTTCTCATCAGACACACATATTTTAGAACTGAAAAAATATTCATTTTCACAGTCTATCACATGCAGATTGAACACAGTGATGGACATCATAATCATCACAATCACATTGTCAGCTTAAGCTGAACTTGACCCTGAATTACCTAATAATCCACTCTAATAATGTCTGCTTTTTTCTCTCTTTGCTGCTAGTCAAAGATACAGGTCTGCAGGTCTGGACACTCAGGTGGTCAACAGGAGCCTGACCTGTACTTTAGTTCTATTTTCAGGGACCATATCAGCCATACAGGGGCAATCAGGTTTAGTAGTGCCTTTGACTCAAGCACAACTGCAAGAAACAAGTCATCCTGGACAATAGACAAGTAATCTTAAGACCCTGAGCTGCTTGACTTTTCTTTTGACTTTGGTGAGAAATTACATCCCAAATCTGAGGCAAAAGCACAAGAAGACTCTGTCACAGAAGTGCACTTGTCTGATGTGGAATAAGAATTAAAGTGATGTGGTGGTTTGACCCTGACTAAATGCCAGGTGTCCACCAAAGCCACTGCTCTATCACTCCCCTCCTCAACTGGACAGAAGAAAGAAAATATAACAAAAGGCTCATGGGTCAAGAAAAGGACAGGGATATTACTCGACAATTACCATCACAGGCAAAACAGACTTGAGAAAATTAGTTTAATTTCTTACTATTCAAATCGGAGTACGATAATGAGAAATAAAATCCCCAAAACTTAAAACTACCTTCCCTCCACCCTTCCCCCCTTCCCAGGCCCAACTTCACCCCCGATTTATCTACTTTCTTCCTCCCAAGTGGCACAGAAGGATGGGGAATGGGGGTTATGATCAATTCATCACACTCTTCCTCATCACACTCTTCCCCTGCCCCAGTGTGAAGTCCCTCCCACAGGAGACAACACTCCATGAACTTCTCCAATGTCAGTCCTTCTCACAGGCTGCAATTATTCACAAACTGCTCCAATGTGGGTCCCTTCCATGGGGTGCCATATTTTAGGAACAGACTGCTCCAGTGTGGGTCCCCTGTGGGATCACAAGTCCTGTCAGAAAAAACTGTTTCCATGTGGGTTTCCCATGGGCTTCCTTTGGGCATCCACTTGCTCTGATGTGGGATCCTCCATGGGCTGCAGGTGGATATCTGCTCCACCGTTCACCTCCATGGCCTGCAGGGGCACAGCCTGACTCACCATGGGCTTCACCATGGGCTGCAGGGGAATCTCTGCCCTTGTGTCTGGAGCACCTCCTGCCCCTGCTCCTGCACTGGCCTTGGTGGATGCAGAGTTGTTACTCTCACATACTTTCACTCCTCTCTGCTGCCGCAGTTGTTTCACATAAGGTTTTTTCCTCCCTTTCTTAAATATGATACCCCAGAGGTGCTACCACTGTTGCTGTTTGGCTCAGCCTTGGCCAGTGGTGGGTGCCACTCGGAGCTGGCTGGAACTGGCTCCATTGGACATGGGGGAAGCTTCTGACATCTTCACAGAGAAGCCACCCCTGTAGCACCTGCCACCTTGCCACGCAAACCCACTACAAGTGATCTCCTCACCCAAAGGGAGTTCTCAAAGGAGAACACAAGCACCCATAGAGAATCATCCTCATATTGCAGGCTACTTTGTCTCCACTGCAAGAACCAAATGTTAAATTCTTACATAAAGCAAGACCCAAAGGGTTTGACATCTATTTAAACATGTAAATAACTTCAGCAAACATAGATGTTTGTTGCGTAATCAAAATTTTAAAAGGCACAAAGATCTTTGTTTTAAGCACACTCAGGTGTTTAAAAGCTTTAGTTTCAAGTATGTTTTTTTAAAGGAGGTAAATGTGCTGGCACTGAGTAACCAAAGAATAACAAACATGTTTTCAGATGTTCAGTAAGACTGAACGATGATTTGAAGTATTCATCACACAACTGTCTTTACTGTAAAGACAGAAATGAATGTTTAAAGCTGGTATTGCAATCGGTTGAGTAAATACATATGCATTGGAGTTTTCAAGCTGAATACATGTCTGAAATGCAATAAATTGATTCTGACAGGACATGCAAGAACTTCTATGGATCAAAGCCTCAAGAGAAACAGACATTGTGAGAAAGGAATACAGAGCAATAAAAAACGCATACGTTAGCAAATGTAAATCTTTGCAGAAACTTTAACTTCCTTCTATGAACACAATGAAAGCAGTTTCCTGGAAGTTACAGTACATAAAAGTACATGCAGCTCAGTGGCGCATGCTGCAGAAGAACCATGTTTTCACTGTCCAGCTGATCATTTCCACTCCAGGTTGGAGGGAAATGGTAACAGGTGGAAGACAAAGGTTTACAAGGTATGAACAACACAGTTGAATGACAAAGTTATTGTTGAGCACAAGACTGTAGAGCAAACGCAGAAGACAAAATCCCAAAAACTTCCAATAGCTTTTGTCCTGTTTATAAACGTGTGTTAACACAGAGGAAAATGCAAGTGACTCCAGTAAGTTTTCATTCCACCTAGATCCAATTCCCTTGGACCATGTCCAGACAGCTTTTGAATACATCCAAGGTGATTTTATATTATTATTGTCTTGGAATATGACCTAGCTATATTCAAGTGCATGCTATCTCTTTTTTGTTTTTTCAATAGGCATAACCTAATGGTCTCCCAAATCCATAGATGCTTATGATTTCCATGGTGTTTAGGTTATTCTTCTCATGAAATTAATTCCTAAATAAGATACATGATATATTAAAGATTCCTGATTATCCATCCAGAAAACTCTCTATCTCACATTATTTTACAGGTCTAGATTAATTTTTATACCAATTTCTCATCTATCTTAGAGTATCTGAAACAGGTTTGTATGTAAATATTTCATGCTTTAATTCTATATAGATCACAGAATTTTGAATGCAGTTCAGGAAAAAAAACTTGCAGGAAACCTGTAACAAAGGAGACAGAGATATTCTTTTCATTCTATAGCTGTCAAAAGCAATGTCAAGGTTTTCAGTATTTTCAGCTCATTAACTAGTATGATTACAATCTCAACCCATTTCCTTGAATTCCCTTTGACAAGAGAAAAAAAAATATGTTAGAATATTGAAACAGTGACATACACATACAGAAGAAACTGCAACTAGTAAAAGCTAAATGTGTCAGAAAATGTATGAACCTGACTAGTTCAATAAACAGATATCACATTTGCAGCTGGCTATATTGTGGCTTGAGAAGATTCAATGCAGTCAGGCCACATTACTTAACATTTGTTTTTCTTACAATTATTCTCTTTTTGCTCATGTTTTCCAATACAAGAGTCCATTCCTAATTGTTATATATAATTTACATCAGGAATTACGGTGCTGTATTTCTGAAACAAGAGGACAGAAGCCACACTGAATAATAAAAACCTGAAAGCAGTATTATAAGTAACTTCCTTTACTGATTATTGCTGAAAGTCAAAGGTCAGAATTAAATTGGCTTGTCTATCCCAAAGTTGTTCAACATGGATGCCTAGACAACCTCTTTACACAGGAGCAGCTCTGGTTAATTTTGCGGTACTCCTTTGTTATCTGTATCATAATGATTTTTTATGTAGTTGCAGGTATTATTTTCATAAAACTGAAAATGCAAGGATTACCACATAAATTATTGTCTGAACACTCTCATTTTTCTGTATCTTACTATTTTTTTTCTGGTCCTCCTTTGAAATATTTTTTCATGGCATTTCTGTCTTTGCATTATAAATAATTCTGAATTGTTCTGCTCTGTTCCTGAAAAATAAATCTTATGTGGTTATTGACAGGTTTAACATACACACATCAGACACAGAACATACTCAGAAAAGTTCAGAACTGCTTGCTTGGCTATGACAAATTGCCTGGAAACAAACCCTTGGCTTTTATGCCTGAATCAGTGTTGATGCTAGCAGGAAAGAGAATCCAGTATCTTACATGGTAGGGTATGTACACTGCTTACTTATCACTCCCAAAGCTTACGTACTTATTAATGTTGTATAAGCATCCTCTTTATCCTTTACTGTATAAAGTAGTTTAATTTTGTTTTGTGCATTATTTTTTCCCTTCTTTTTTAGCTGCATAAGAAGACTGCAACTCAATTTTTTCCTCCCTCGAAAGGGAATGATTCACAGTGACCGTATATTAAGGTGGCGGCAAGGCACACAGTGGCAGCAATGGTAAGTTCTGTGGCTAAGCACTACATCAAGGTGGACTGTGAGGTTCCTGGATCCAGGGAAACCCCAGCAAGTGCTGAGAGCCCCACCAGGAGCTGGCAGCTCTTGCAAGCGAGACTGATGCAGCTTAGCCAGCACCAGGAGCACCCATGGCAGATTCAAAGGGCCCTGGGGAGTGCTGGCGGGCAGGACGTGGCACAGCTGGTGGCACAGAAGGGCGTGTGGGGAGGGCCCTGCACACTGCTTGTAGGGCCATGGCCCAGGGAACTGCTCTAGGTGTCTGCCAGGTTGGTGGGTACTCACCTCAGAGTTAAAACCAGTGTTTCTACATAGAAAGACCCTGAGATGTCTGACACTTCCATCCAGATGGAATTGGTAAGGAAGAAGATGTCAGTACAGGTAGTAGGTTGCAAAAAGTGCCCAGGTCCTTCTCCTGGAGAAAAGATAAGTACCTGCATAAGGTGTGCACAGGCTGATCTGTTACATTAGGTGGCTGAGTTGCAGGAAACAGAAGGCTGTGCAGTATTAGGTGGATAGATGGTTTCAGAACCATGTTCCCGTAGCAGGTACCACAGAGAATGAGGCACCTTCAACCCTGGTGAACCACAAAAGCAGGACTCCACTTCAGTCTCCACCTTACGGCATCACAACCAAAACCAGATATGACACTTTAACAGCTGTAGACACCCACAAGCGATGTCTGCAATGAGAAACTGTACCAACAGCACACTGTGGATACCATAACAAGAAATATTGAGTGCTTGTAGTGGGTGACTCTTAAGGGGCACTGAGGCACCCATCTGCCAGCCTGACAGGGAGTCATGAGAGGTATGCTGCCTTCCAGGAGCTGTTTCAAGATGTTGTGAGGGTGCCACAACTTGTCAAGAGCACACACTACTCTCCATTGCTACTCTTTCACATGGGCACAAATGGCACTGCATGCCAGAACCTGGGTGGAATCAAGGAAGACTATAAAGCCCTGAGGGTGCAAGTGAAAAATATTGGTGTCCAGGTTATCTTTTCTTCTGCTTTACCAGTTAGAGGGAACAGTGCAGCCAGAAGTAGGGAAATAATGCAGATCAACTTCTGGCTTTGTGGCTGGTGCCATTGTGAGGGTTCTGACTTCTATGAACACAGAATATTCTTTGATGATTGTAGCTTGCTGCAGAGGGATGGGATCCACCTATTTAGAAGAGGCAAGGGAATCTTTGGCAGAAAGCTTGCCAACTTAGTGAGGTGGGCTTTAAACTGAAGGACAGGGGAAGGGGTCCAAAGTTGCAATACTTATGTCATCACATCCAACTGGGGAGTAAGCCAGGACATCCAGAGCAGCAACAAATGTTCCTTAGCTGCTTCCCAAGATGAGAACCAGAAGGCCAACCACCTAAAGGGTCTGTGTGGCTATGGTGGATCCTCTTGCACCCGTCCTGGAAAACCTGGTATGTATGCTTGATTACCTCTCTGAGATGCCTGTATATCAACGCATGCATCATGGGGAATAAACACGACGAATAAGAGATATGTGTATGGCTGCAGGGCCATAATCTCATTGCAGTTAGAGACATAGTGGGATAGCTGGTATGACTGGAATGCTGTGACAAATGGCTATGTACTTTATAGGAAAGACAGGCCAGAAAGGCCAGGTGGTGGAGTTGCTCTTTATGTGAGAGCAACTGGAATGCATTGATCTCTGCCTGACGGTGTATAAAGAATGAGTCAAGAGTTTATAGGTGAGGATTAAGGAGCAAGCTAACATGGGTGACACTGTTGTGGGTTTTTACTTAAGACCACCCGATCAGGCAGAGGAAGTCAATGAGGCCTTCTACAGACAGAAAGCCTCACAATCACAGGCACTGGTTCTCATGGGGGGACTTCAACCACCCTGATACCTATCAGAAAGACAACGCAGCTAGGCCCACACAATCCAGGAGGTTTCTGCAGAGCATCAGTGATAACTTTTGGATACAGGTTGTGGAGAAGCCAATGAGGCAAGGTGTGCTGCTGGACCTTGTACTAACAAACAAGCAAAATGTACTCCCAGGACACCGCTGTCCATGGTGGCTGAGGGATCTTTGCAGTCAGCAAGGGTGATTCCTGACAACAGCCCTAAGTCCTCAGACTGACAAATCAGCTATAAGGTGAGATGCCAGCCAGAGCTGTGCAGAGCAGGGCACTCACTGTCACACCAGTGCTTCAACTAGTTATCCAGAAAGAGGAAGGCCACTGTCCTATTTATACTTACTACCAACTCATTTAAATTTGCATTCACTTTTGACACTTATCCATGTTGATGAGGCTTGCTTTCAGAACACATACACTTATGCGTGATTTTGTATTTCTTAAAGAATACCTCACCAGAGAGGAAAAGAGATCTTTCTAGAGCTTCTTTCCATTGGCTACATTTGGACTCAGAAATGAAGAAGCTAACATTCTTAATCTGGTTTGCAATCTAGCCAGAGTTCCTTATTCTGTTAGTTACATATTCATACCACATGCAGAGATAAATGGATAGATATATTTACTATTTGAAATTTGGTAATATTCACAAGACCCACAAGTTCCAGTGGTGGTATCACAATATATTAATTGTTTTAACAATATTTAACAGATAATTTTAAGTTACCTCAAACACACATAGAAATCAGAAGGCATATTGATGAATTATATGATATATCATGCAATCAAGTGCTGCCATTTCACATACCAATCAAAAACTGCTTGCTAGAGCAACTGGTGCAATTTTAAGAATCAGAAAAAAGATTGTCACTACCTCCCAGTAGGAGCTTGCTCCCAAGTATATTTTTTTAAAATAAATTCTCCAAAATTTTTTTCATCTCCCCTTATTTTTCCTTCCTGTACTAAACATCTCTCCCCCTCTGCCATATGGAAATCTGAATCCTTCCTACACTTTAGTTTCTAGTTTAGGGCATGCATAACACTTCAACTGTTTCTTGTGGGTAGAGTCTGGTTTGGTTTGTCTTGTGACAAGCTTTCCCTGTCTGAATTATATTTGATACCATGATGGTTTTGTTTCTTCCCCTTCCTCTTTTAGCTGCCCAACAGCCCAAGTCATTCTATCCTCCAGATTCTGACTGAGGTCATGCATTCCAGAGACTTCTATCTTATTGCAGTCAAACATTTCAGTTAATACAAAGAAATATCACATATATTTCATTCCTTGCTCTTCTAGCCATTAGATATCCTTTCACAAATCTCAATATTGAGAAATTAAAAGTTTACATTTGGATTTCCAATTGCAAATTTCAAATCTACAGATTTCAAATATCAAATCTACAGATTGTGTTTAAACAAAGAATTTCAATTTGACCTGTAGTATACACTTGGCTTCCATATTTCTATTATATCTTTCTTTTAAGGCTGCAGTTACTTTAATTGTTTCAGCTCTGTTTTTCTTTCAATTTCTTCTAATGTAATTGTTATTGACATGTACCAGTGAATTATCATGTGATTAAAGGCTGTCCAAGAGCAATTCATACAGAGTGCTATCACACATTCAAGTACACTTTTTTTCCAAAAGTATGTGTTTTTTTCCATCCTCATTGATCTGAATTTCTACCTTAAGCATAGTCTACTGCTGGCTTAGCTCTCCTTAGTGTGTTCTTTAATTTCTCTGAATGTAATCTTTACAAAATACTCAAGAGTTTTGCAGACAGGTGCCAAACTGATGTGCTGAAGTCTTCAGCTATTGGGAGTAAACTAGCTCCAGCCTTTAACCTTATAAATATATTAATTCATTACACTAACAACCTGCTTTTCAGGAAGCTGCATTAGCTTAGCATTGTAGCCCAACATTATACAACACCTAAGGAGCCTAAGGTTGGCACTGATGTCATAATGAGAGGAATATGCATGATTTTTCTTTTCCTGTCTTTGAAGGGATCATATGATGTTACCTGCTACCTATAAACCTTTTTTGTTTAAGTACTCCTGCTTGGAAGAATGTCTAAAATATTTGTCTTTCAAAGTACGAAGCTTTTCCTGATTTCCTTTCCTGAAGTCTTTGTTTTGCTGTATTGATGACTAGCTGTAAAAGTGATCTGACTTTGGTGACTGAATGACTTCAGCATTAATAGCTTTCAATATTTAATTGTATTTCATATTTAACTCTGAAGAATTTAAATGCTTGTCAAACTAACCTGTTACTGGATCAGTAGACTGCTTACAGTCTTCAAGAAGTTTTCAAACTTCTTGTTTCCTGTTTGAATGTTTAGTAGACAACTCCTGTCATGTTTTGGAACTTTCAAGTACCTGAAAGTCCAAGAATTAATCTCAATTTCTATCTGGAACCTCTTTATATAAGCTTTTAAAGCACTTCACATATATTGACCTGAATTGTATATCCACAGCATTCAGAAGTAAATACCAGGAAAACTAATGATGTTCAGCAGGCTATAAACAGTGTAAAACTTCAAGCAGCAAACTGACAAGGTTTTGTATAAAGCACTCTATGGACTTGGTAAATAAAATGGGAAAAAAAGCCCAAAGAATATACACTATGGAAAAGGAGAGTAATCATTCCATATAAAGAAACAATCACTTCATATTTTAAAAACATTTTTTACTCATATATGCATGCTAAACATCAAATATAAATTTTATACATGCTGGAGACAAGGTCAACATAATTCCTTTAGCAAAGTAGAGAAACTGCTAGAAGGTTTACTGGAACAGCTAGAAGAGTATGATCAAAACACATAATACTTTTGTAAAATAGCTCTGAAACTTTGAGCTTAAACTAGAAAGTACAAAGTTTTACATATTCATAGCCTTCAGTGAAGTACTGCAGCCCTTGATAACATTTGAAAACAAATGGCAATATAACATCAGAGTTTATTTAATACTTATATGAATGCAAATTAACTTCTACATTTCATAGGAAGTACTTAGTAGAAACAACAGGAAAGTATCAGGGAAAGCCAGTTCATCAGGACTTTGGCTAATGTAATGAAAGATGTCTAAAAGGTTGGAAAGGTGATGGCTCTTTGCCTTCTCAGAAAATTCATTATCATACAATTTAGTGATCATTAACTGCTTAACTGCTCAGACAGTGCTTGTACAAAACTTTAGTAAAAAAAAACTTTGCAGAAATATTGGTAGTTTAATTTGCAGTGAAGAATCTGATGAAAATAGCTTAGTTGACCAGTATCACTACTGCAGGGCTCTGATTTTATTTATTCTAGATAGCAAAGTGTGCTGGTTCCATTAGAAATAGAAAAACAGGTCATTTAGTTACTCCATGGAATTCAAAGCAAGAAAAGAGACTCTATTATGGGAATGTAATTTATCTTCCAGTAGGAAATCTTGTAGAGCAAGAGGTGGCTGAGCACTTTGCAGAAAGCACCATAAAAATAAATTACAATAACCAAATGTGTAGCACTAATTGTAAACAGAGCATACACCTTGCTTGACACACATCCTCCAAGTAGCTTAAGTAGCTGTCAGGAGTTTTGTTCAGTCAAACTTGGAGAGAGTTTTTTTCTTCCTTTAAACCAAAGAGACAGACACCAAACATGCAGAGGCATAAAAAAAGAGTTCCATACCAGAAAAATATTTTTTTTATTTTTACTTAATCGAGTTTGTAGTTTCATTCATTGTTATGAATGCCATACTGGGAATGTAACATTAATAAAACACAGTTCTACTATATTTTTTAAGTATTTAAAAACAAACAAACAAACAAACAAAAAAAAAAACCCAAACAGACAGACAAAAAAACCCATGAAACCTGCCCTACCTGATGACTAACACATTGGCATACTACCTAATCATAAGCTCCCTTGATCTTTAAAATTTGCTTTACAGTTTCAGATTAAGTTCCAGAATATTTTGACCCAACGTTAGCTTGCTCATTTTCAGTAAACAGTTTTCACTGACTGAGTAAATTTTTCTAAAATATACCATGCCTCCACATGGAGGAAAACAAAATCTTCAAGAGTAAATTTCTCAGCAAATGAACGAGACTAAGATCCACCTGAACTATACAATACCGTACTTGAGAGCAGGAAGATTCACAGATCAGAGAGTATATAGATCCATATGGGGCTTAACAGCAAGCATATACAAGCTCTGCTTATGAAACAAAGGAGAATAGAACTGAAATGGTAAAGACTATTACACTCCTGACCCCATACAGCCTTTAAAAGATTCATCATTTGTTAGTTAGTTTTGAAAAGAATACTTCGAGTAATCAGTTCCTCAAATAATGAAATTATTGTTTATAGCTAATAGTTCGAGTCTGTGTTTTGGTTTGTATATAAATATTCATGTGTATAAATGTGTGTGTATATATATACAGAGAGAGGGAAAATATGTTTACACTTCTAGGATTGCTTATGCATTTTAAAAAAGCAAGCACATGGCATCAGATTCACATAGACAACTGCTGTCAAAATAAGTACAGCTTTGGTTATTCACAATCTTAAATCTTCAGAAAATATATGGCAAAACACATAAGGCCAGATTTTGAACTGGTTTATACAATGGAAAGCCACTTCAACTATCAAAGTTGCAAAGAGGTGTGGAATTTAGCCTGTTCAGTGTCTAATTTCTGGATAGGAATATAGAACAGGGGCAAGTGCGTTCCTGAGACAATGTAAAAGTACAGTTTTTTAGTCCATGGTCATGATAATTCCAATTACTTTAAGAAAATTCTTGTGGATTTTATGCAGAGCATCATATTCCATCCTGCCATTCATTTTCTCCCCTCACATTTTGCAAGTCTTCTGTTGTCCATGCCCTAATTAGAGGCAGAACACACTGGAGTGTGAACAAGTACAGATGGCAAATCAAGCACAACAGAAACTTGAAAAACTGCCTATGCAAAGCAAGCCATATTAGCTCATGTTTACAAATTGTACAAACCAGAACCATATAAATAGTACATTTTTCCCTACTTCTGTCTGCGTAACTAATCCAGTAAAATGAAGTTTTATAAAATTCTAGATTATAACTGAAAAAAGCTGAAGCTTGTAAAAGAGAGTGGCTACAAGACTTAGAAGGAAAATTTCTTTCTGCAAGAGAATTCTTGAAAAAATCCTGGAGGATGCCAAGAGGTAATAAGGCCCAAAAAGTATTTGATGTTTGCTTTAGGAAATTTGTGGTTCTGTTCAGGTGTAGACCAATGTAGCATATGAGATGCAGGTGGTTTCCTCTGTAATTAGAAGGAAAGAGAAAAAAACTTTCACTAGGATATTATTTGCCAAAGAACAATATTAAAAACAGAGGGTACAACAGAAAGTGTCAAAAAGGACACCTTTGGCTAAAAGGCCAGCCTTCAACTCTTCAAAAATCTCTCTCCCATCCAAAAAATCTAGAGATAAGTAGATCTGTATTTTTCAGTTTTGTCCAGTTTTAGTTTCAAGGTCAAAGATGCTGCAAGTAGAGGACAGGTGTTTTTGTAACAACCACACTGGATTCCATGAGTGACCTTTCTGCTAGGTAATGTATTAGTTGTGACTGTCAGGAATGATACCTGGACCTGAAATGTTTGAGATTGCTTTCATACTTAAAAAAGAGTAGGCAAGCTCTCAGGTCCCTTTGATAAAATAGAAAACTAAACAAGTCTGGGATAGTGAAGAAGCAGACATTTTAAACATCATTTTATGACCTGGTGACAACTTGGTTTTTAATTCAGACTGTTACAGCTGAACTGAGTTTACAAAGGTAAAAACTGGCAAAATAATAGAGGCACAAAAATAGATTTAGGAAAACCATATTCCTTGTATGTTCTTCCACAGTAGTCTCTGTACTGTTGACTACAGATGATCACACAGACTTCAGCAGTCTGTGAAAAGTAAGACTGAAAAATCTTTGAAAAGCTGGAAAGGGAGCACATCTGTGTTGTTTTCTGTTCCTGTCTTTAATCCATTTGTCTTCTTAGGATTAATGCTCTGTGGAAGCAAAGCTAAACACAGCCATATGATGCATAACATGTACAAAACTGAAAAAGCCATGATCTCCAGGGCCTACAGTCTACAGGACCTACAATAAACAGAAATAGGACATCCCACAGAAATAATGTTAATATGGCTTGTTACTCCTTAGAAATACCCTGCAGTATTTAGTGAGATGGGTTAGGAACACGTTAACATGATGATAATTGCCTATATAATTAATGGGTTTTATTTTTAATGATTATAAGATAAAGATGCCTCTTAGGCAAGTTCTTGCATACCCAATTCCCAAGGCAGAGGGTGAGTTCAATAGCTTCTCAAGGTTTTTTAAGGGTGACAAATGATGAACTTACATTAATGAGTGGAGGTGCTTTTGCAATTATATATTTTGTGTTTACTATGCCACTGAGGTATTGCATTCTTTCCTTGTTTAATGCATAGATTAACCACTGATCTTCATGTTATTTCTATATATCACCATCAAACAGACTACAGACTTTCATGGCCTAAGTGTTTGTGATTATATGTAATGACTGTAGCGTCAGGCTTCTTGCTTAGATAGATTTTAATAAAGAAAGAATGCTACCTGTCTCTCAGAAGATTATGTTCATATTGTCAACACCTCCGTCTGACCGAAAGCCAGCTTTTGATATCTGCATCCCCTATTCTGTAGTAGACCCTCAGTGCACTAATACGGAGTGGTGACATAAAAGCTTTTCAGGAGACAGTTTTGTGATGTAATCTTTTACAATTCATTTTAGGTAATATAATTTTTTTTTAGGGTTAGCTGACCTTCAAGATAATAATGTGCTTTAGAATACTCATACCACAAAGTTTATAAAAAGAAAAAAAGAAAGTAAATCGTACACTATTAAGGAGATCATGTACTTTTTAGTATAATTTTGTGTCTCTAATAGAAAAAAAATTATGCAATCATATAGTAAATGCAAACTATTTAGAAAGTTTATAAATCTTATCCAATTTAAAACATATCATTTACAGCTACAAAGTAAAAAAGCTTGATAGCATGTACTTTTTAGATATCATAACCTAGGCTGCAGAACACAACTCCTCTGTGGCCAGAGAAGTCATTACAACACAGAAGATGATAAATTTTATTTAACTGAAAATGTATAATTTAAGCATAATTTATCTAAAGATTAAAAAAATAGTTTATAATTACATTATTCTTTCAATTTTATTCTATTTATATTAATTGACTCTCATCACCTTGAATAGCTTTCCAAGTAAACATGTATTTTGATAAATTCATACATGTTACAGGGGAACATTTCATTATTTTCTAATGAAGAAACAAAAGCTTTATTGTTTGTATACCACTGTATTTTTCCCACACTAATTTGTACAGGTCTTAGTGTGCTTTCCTTCTAATATATCAATAAAAATATATGCATATACATTAATTTTAATTATGCAGATATTCCGATTTTCATATAAGCAAAGTGGAAAGTTTTCCTATTTGGTTGTTAAAGCAACCTGAATTCTTCTGAAAAAAACATTTTGTGCTACTTTAGGAACATCAATTTTAAAGCTGAATACTCTCTCTTACCATGTTTTTTAAAACAGGGTGTAGTAACAGAGCAACGGAAAAAAAATACAACCAAACCAAAGCAATAGAAACAACATAAGATACCAAGCTGTGTTTTAAACCTGTAGAAAGGGAACATAAATAGTTCCTATCTACTAATATGATTTTTCTCTCAGACCATAAATTCAGAATTTTATTTTAAAACTCTCACTATTTCATATAAAAAATTCTCACAATAACTAGTTTCATAGTAAAACAGAAATCCAGTTCTGCACCATTTTACATGTTCAGTGCTTTTCGTCAATTTTTATTTTCTTACCTACTGTATGCAAAGAGAACACTAAAGACAAATGGAGTGCACACAATCAGTTTCATCTTTTTCAAATTTTCTCCTAGCATTGATGATTACCCTAAGATCTGCAACTAGATCCTGAAACTAGGAAATAACAAAACCAGAAGAAATATATGAGGTAACACTATCGTAAGTAACCCTGAAGGTCTAGACAGAAAGAAAGAAACTATTCCCTTCTGTTAAGAACAGACAACAGATGAGGTGGCTAGTAGCATTCCAGTGCAGCAAGAACAGATGCCACATTTAGTTTTCTATGAACTTGTGGTAGAATTTTTGTTCCATGAGAGAAACGACATGCAATAGTTATTGTATACATTGTATACAACACATTGTATAAAGTCTTTTGACCAACAAGCTTGACAATGTGAGAGATCAAAAAGTTAGTGTTCTGGTTGCTGTACCAGCCCTGTAAAGGCTCCAGCTCCTTCACCAGTGTAAAAGGTCTATTAATTGTCTCAGGTACCCTGGGGAAAAACCACTGGGCAACCATTCACAGCAGATCCTCAAGCCCCAACAGCATTGACATGCATGGCAGTCTTGCAGAAGAGCACAATTGTTCCAGGAGTTACCCATCATTTCCAGCGCCTTTGATCTTGCTTCATTCTATAGTACCAGGTATCCCCAGGACACACAGTTGTAACAAATTTATGAGACATGTTTTTCCTTCAGGATCCCACTCAGAATACCACTCAACTCAAAAAAATAAAGAAATATCACAACCAAGTTTGTACAAGAATGACATGTTACTTGTAGAATATTTGTGAATACTTAGAGTTTATCTGTAAAAGTAAAAGCGAACTATTGTGACCAGCCTGAAGGTACTGTGTATCTCTGGCTTAGACTACCTCAGAAAAGGTACCTTAAGGACCCAAGAGGATAGTGGTAGGCCTCTGGTATAGCCACTGGGGATACAGAGAAGATTAAATAGCTGTCTACCTTGCCCAGCCTCTCAGATGATCCTTCTGTTGTGGGGTTGCTACATGTCAAAGCACAGCAAGTGCTAATTGCTACCATGACGGTGCACTGCAGAAATACCTCAGCAACTGCAACTCCCTGATAGCCATCCATGAACTGATTTGTCAGCCTGAGAGCTAAGGAGTGATCAGCAAGACTCAGTTGCTCTAATAATCCATTTGGGGTATCAAAAAAGATTGTAGTGGGTTGACTACAGTCAGCAGCTAAGCAGCGCACTTGCTTTTTTCTCCTCTGTTGTCGATGGGAAGAAAATAGAAGGCAAAAAGGCTCACAGAGCTGGATAAAGATGTCAATTGAGTGAAGCAAAAGCTGCACAAGTAAGCAAAGCAAAAAGAATTCATTCACTACTTCCCATCAGCACATGGCTGCCCAGCCACTCCATGGAAAGCAAGGTCTCAACTTACAGTAACAGTAGCTTGAGATGACAAATGCTATAACCATGAAGATCGCTCTTTCATCCTTCTATCCCTGAGTTTTTATTTCTAAATGTGACATCGTGAGGTTTGGAATATCCCTTTGGTCAGTCCTGGCTGTGTTCCTTCTGGACTTCTTGCCTGCCCCCAGCCTGCTTGTTGCAGGGTCAGAATGGGAAAAAAAAGAAAGTCTTGACATTGTGCAAGCATTGCTCAGCAACAGGAAAAATAAAAACAAAACAGAAAATTGGTGTGTTAACACAATTTTATTCACAAATGCAGAACATAGCACCATCCACTCTGCTATGAAGGAAGTTAGCTCTGTCCCAGCCAGACCCAGTACAGCTGCACAAGTAGAGTTTTGATGTGCCTAGAAATCTTCAGATCAGCTTGTAATAACTACAAGATCTCAATTATCAATGAATTCTGATGTTCATCGTAACTTTTAAGGGGAAGAAAAAATGTTCAAGTAAGTTTTTAAACATGTGCAGTAAGAGGATGGAGGGATTAACTCTAGTCCCAGCCCACATGTAGGATAGAAATATTGAAGAATTCCACAAGAAAACAAAATATATATAATAGTGGGGTTTTTCCTACTTTAGAAAGAGTTTCCCATTAATTCCAATAGACTCAAAATTTTAGCTTCTCCATTATTACAAATTCAATTTACAAATTCACTATCAGTGAAGTAAGCATCCTTATCAAACACAAATAATAATCAAATTAACATTATAGATGGAAGAATATTTCCTGGGGAAGGGGGTGGGGGGGAACCAAACATGAACACAAAACCCAAACAATAAAACTAAAGAGTCTGCTTTAAGGGGAGGGGGGAAGTGTCAGAAATCTTGTATGAACTGGTTTATCTGTCCTTCTTACACAGAAACATGCTTTTTCCTTATCTTTAAGAAAAACAGTACATGCCACCACAGTCCTTTGAGCTGCTTTTTGAGGTGATTTACTTAGGTTTTGTTCTTATGTACATGTGCTTGCAATCAAATTGTGAAATAAACTTGGTGGTTTTATCAATATTCTAAGCATATGCTCCTAGGAAAACACAGTGGGGTTTTTTTCTGCTACAAAACACAGAATGGCTTTTAACTACTGCTAGGCAGCTATATATTTTACATGGTGCTTTGTTCCTTGACCAATCCCATAAACCAGCTTAAGTCCTACAGTCTAATTTTTTTATTATTATTTTTTTCTCTTTATAGTATATTTGCCATTTTAAACACTTGATCATTTAAAAGACTTAAAAATATGTGTTTTCATTGCAAAGAAAAAAAATGGTTTATGGAAGAAAAACTAATTAATATGTTTACTGCTACAAGCTTTTGGTTTATTTGTTAGTATGCTTTCTACTATACTGTGGGTCAAAAACATTATATAAATCCAGTGTAATTAATGAATTAATTAATTATTCTTTATTTGATAGCTAAAGCCTGGAAAAGGAGGGGGAGGAAGATGAGATCAGAGGATTCAACAGTCTTTAAATAAATAAAATTTTATGAAAAATTGAAAAGATTCACCTGCATTTCTTTAGTGAACAAGTATAACAGCAGCCAAGGATATTTAAAGTTTAGGAGAAATTCCCAAACTAGACAAACAGTGAAGAACGCATGAGAAGAGATTGCATACAAGAAGGCTTAAATTGGTATTGGAAGGATGGGGTTGGTTCTTTTGCAGGTATTGCAGTACAAGAAATTTTCAAGAGACTATGTAAGGGAATATCCAGGTATGTGCTGAAGCCCACAAAATAAACTAAGCAAACTATGTCTCCTCTCCATCAGTCTTTGGTACTACGTTGTGCCAAACCAATAGAACTTTCCTAGTTTGGGGGTAGGTTATATCTTTATTATCCAAGTCAAACACTTCTTCCATAAAAAAGGACTGACAAAAATTCTGTCAGGAAGGCAAAAGTCCCAGACCAAAGCTAAGAACAGCCTTTTGGCACTTCTGGTTTGAATGGAACTTCCTTGACAGCTACTTCATTCATGCCACTGAAGATATTTGAAGTTCATCTTTTTTTTTAAACCTTCCAGGATAGGAAGGGAAACTGGATAGTGAAGCCAAAAAAGCTGTTCCAGCAATAACAAAAGGAGGACTGGCAGACAGCAGTAGGATTTTTCTTGTGTATCTGATCCTTTTCTGACCCTTGTTTTCCCCTATCTTGTGTTTTGTGTTTTCCCCTACTCCTGGCACTTTTCAGCTTTGCTATGAGTTTTTAAAAACACACTATCTTCCCTTTACAACAGTAAAAATAAGAACTCTGCCTGTCCAAGTTTTTTTCAAAACCACAGTTCTTCTGATGTAAGTTGATAACACAAAAGTAAAGATATTTTGCTATTTTTTTACTCTCAGAGTACTTGGATTCAAAGGGCAGCTGGGCTGATCTAGAGATTAAGCACTATTACTCTTCTCTTATTTTTACAGCAGTTTTTAACCTGTAGTTAATCAAGCTCTGCTTTTATTGTAGATTCTAAAGATTCAAACTCAGAAATATCAATCAGTTAAAACAGTATATTGAAGACTGGACTCCACATATATATAACTTCATAAGACCAAGTTTTTTTAAAAAAAATGTTTTACAGATTTTATCTTCAGTTACTGCTGCAGACACTGATATGATACTCGAAATGCTAGAAGTGTTTTAAGTTTCGGAAGTCAAAAGGAAGTTCAGCACCTCACAAAGTCTACATATTCAGAAATATTACTATTAACCTTTTTAAAACTAAGTAATTTCTAAGTAATCCAAGGAAAGTCACTAAAAGAACTGAAGCCTCTGAGCTACTGGTTCTTTCTATCATGCCATATTCCATGCAAAGGGTTTTCATCAGACTTAGAAAATATTGTTAACATTTTCTATGAATCTTACAGATCTCAACATGAAAACATTTTCAAATCTCAGATAATATATAGGCAGTTAGAGTTGACCGATAATAACCTTAACTGATTGAAGAGTTTTTAGTGACTAAATTATATTTCAGTACCAGCAGAAGTTTTCTGGACAAAAAGTACTTGAGATATTTCAAAAGAAGCCATTATGACTGCTTAACACAGAACTCTTAAAAGATAAATACTTACCTGCTTGTCAAAACTATTAGTACTAATATTCAAAGATCGTAGTCAACCTTACAGGAAATACATTTCTATTTTAATTAGCAGCTCTATTTTTTGTTTTATTTTTGTGCAAACACGGGAAGTAAGGATTTTAGCTACTTCTCTGTATATTTTATAGCAAATATAAAATAGAAATAAAAAATTGAAGCCCAAGATAAGACATCATTTCAGATTATTGTTTTGGTGGGAACAATAAATCTGTTGACTACTGTGAAGAAAATGGAGTAATATTAACTTAAGGTCCCAAAAACAAGTGGCATATTTAAAATAAAATAAATACGAAAACAAACAACCAGACACTCCTTACTTCTAAGTATTTGTTCTTTATCTGAATTATCTCATTAAATGATTCTATGAATAAGCAGATGTGTTACACTTTTACAAAATTTTAAGGAGAATGCATGAAAAAGATAATCAAGCTTTACTTTAAAAACACCAAGAGGAAAAAAAAAAAAGAAGACTACTGCTTTTTTATTATTATTCCTAACTCATAATTAAAGTTTATACTGTTAGGGAATATAACAGTTCACGTAATTGTTTTACAATTTTAGTTTTCAGACAATTGTGGAGGTACTGAAATGGATATTACTTTAATACAGAGCAACAAATATGCTCCTCTGCCTTAAGAATAAATTGTACTAAAGAATTCTTGCCTTTTGTCATGTGTGCACATAATCGCCATTTCATCATGTTTATTATGATGCAAATAAAACAGCACTATGGCTGTGACTGTTGCAGTGAAGAGATACCATGAACTGTTTTGATTTGCACAGAGATGGATGTATCTTGACTTCTCCTTCCAGGAAGCTTTTTCTTTCACCAGCTTAGAAAGACTGAACTTAAGCCAAATCCTACAGTTCCATAGAATAGCAGTCAGCAGTTTTTCTTCTCTCTTTTTTTAGCTTTGCATTTTGAACAGGTTTTGTTATTTGTACAAGAAACCACTGTTTCCTTATTTACGTTGCCTACAAACAATAATTTGCATCAGCTCTAAGAGGTGATCAGATGATTTTTTTTTTTTTCCTTTTTTTTCTTCTAAGCTCCAAGACTGGAAAAGAGCTTTCAAGTCAGACCCATCAGAGATTATTTAACTATACAGAGAAATGTGTGCTGCAGTGTACCAGCTGTACTTCCAGCTTCTTCAGGACAAGGGTTGAATTGCGAGCAAAGGGGCAGTTTTGTTATTTAGTTATTCCAGCAGTTCTTTTGAGGCCTGTGACAGACAGTATTAAAACAGTTGGATGATTACTGAAGGTCTAGAATGGGACTGCTGGAGCAAACAAAGCTGCATGGGAAATAAGAATTCAAATCACTGCTGATTGCATATTGAATAATATCAGTCAAAGCATACTACTCTTGCATAATCTTTGTAGTTGGGTTGTGTTTTTTTTTTTTCCTTTACTGATCCTTTCAGACATTCAAGCTATTTTCTGAACTACAGTTATTTCACATAAGCCACTGGAGTTGATGGAGTTGTTCCTTTACTAGGAAAAGTAAATATGCAGAACCTTCACTGTAATGTAAAATTAAAACACACCTGGATCAGATTGATTAGTCTTTCCATAAATACAGCTGCAAGTACCTTTAGATATCATACTGTAATTGCATGCTTCACGAGAGCAGAGGAAGCAAAAATATTGTGGTTTACATTCATGTCTATTCAAATTCACCAGCAACATGCTCGGTTTCTGGGATCATTGAAAAAACTTAAACCTCTTTTTTTTTTCCCTTGAGAAGCTGTCAACATTTCAGTGAGAAGTTGGTCTTAGATTGCTAATGCTGATGTTAACCTTATAAGAGCTGCTGCCTTTTGTATACTGAAAGTAGCCATCTCTAATGACTGTTTAGGGTTGCATGCATTTTTTTTTTTTTTTCTTGCTGATATTTTATCACAACGATAAAAAGACAGATGTGTACATGTATTCTCAGTGGGCTACTAAAAGCCAGCCAAAGGTTTTATTACTGGAAACAACTGCTTACCAAACTCATCAGAAGGATCTGAAGATGTATGAGCAACTTCCCCATCCCTCAAAAACAAAAGAGCTCTTTCCATTATTTATCATTACTTTAAGATAATGATGTCTGTAGAAGCACATTAAATGTTAGCATTGAGAATTTTTTATTTTCCCAGTCAACATTTTTGTGATTGTAGCAAACCTAGACCATTTTCAAGATGAACTCTGCTTAATCTGCATTTGTTTTATTGTACTTGTCATGTCATCTAAGTTTGTTATTAAAGAATATGAAAGAATTGCAGTTGCATATCATTGTCATCCATACACTATATGGTATGCATATAGATATGGGTGCTCTAACAGATGGAATAATCCTATGGGAAATTGGGGCATGGGGGGATGCTGATTTTAAATATTTATGCAGCAGACAGAGCACAGCATTCAGATTTCAGAACTTAGATTCTTTGCAGCAACAGCCACATTGAACATAAGAAAGACATCACAAACATGATGCTAAAACATAGTCTTAAATGTTAGTGAGAGGCAGTCAGCGGAGAAGGGAAGAAGAGTTCTGACTGGTTTTGTGACAGTTTGGCAGGTGAGATGAGAAAGCTGGAATCAACCATGTTGCACAAAAATACAGACCAAACAATATTGATAGATCAATTCACTGAATGAATCACATGAATCACAGCCCTCTACTCCCGAGTGCAAAGTGACTGTCATGTTAAGCAAACCAGTAAGAGAAAGTCAAAGTTAACACAGAGGAGTTAGATGCTTCACCAGTAAACTACACTGTCTCTGCACCTACAGGAACTATTCATGCCACATGAAGACAAGTTCAATATTCTTCCTTTCACCAACCGCTCATATCATGCATTTGAGGTCATTTGCTTGTCATTTAGTTAAAAAAAAAATCTGTACTTGAACACGTGAAACTAAACATGTATTCTTATGTATTCCAGCTTTATATGGAATGTAAGTGATAGGTTTGTAAACAAAAAGAGGTTGAAACAAACGCTCGAAGATTACAATTAGCTGCTAGAACAAAATTGGGGCTGAGTAGGAGGTGGTAGAGATATTTTCCTAAAAGAACAAGAATTCAGTGAAGCTCCAGATGTAGTATATAAAAGGGGATCAGTTCTAGTAGTATGGGCATGAAAGAATCCAAATCAAAGTGTCGAAGATGAACTGCAAGAGAAATGGGGACAGCAGGGGCAATACATGATGATCCATGCTGTGAAAAATGCTGAAAGTGCAGCGCTGCATATGGAAGAAGACAGAGTGGGGAGAAGAGAGGAAACAATTATTTACACAATTTGTGTCATTTTGCAAAGAAGATGCCAGCTGCATGACTACAATTTCAGAGAAAGTCTTCACCTTTTCTTAGAGATGTTTGTTTTTTTCCATAGAATCTGTGAAAGTAACTATCAACTTGAAAACAAGTGGAACATTTCTGAATCTATCTCTATTCAGCTGATAGTCTTGTGCCAACAGTAGTTACCAGAAGGTTAAAGGAAACAGAAAAAGACAAGTAAACAACAACCCCTTTCCCATTGAGTGAATACTTGAATCAAACAAGTAAAGAATTCAGAAAAATTTTCACCTCAGCAGTACCCTTTGACACCACTGAAAGTGGTGCCAGATGACATGCTGCTTTCAGAATAAATTAGCTCACCCCTGGAAGGAAAACTAGAACCTCAGACTGCTGTGTAGGCTGACTATGGTACCTTACAGCTTCCACCAAAAACATGCAACAATCTGAGCCAGAACACACATGTTAGAGGCTGACACTGTACAACGCTGATGAATTAGAGTTCATGTTACAGTTGAGATGAGCCTTTTTTAGGCCCCTTGACTTTGATCAGAAACATCTGGGTTTTCATATTTAAATAAAAAGCAACAAACAAACAAAAAACCAAATGCTTCCTTCATGCTGTAAAATATAATTTTGTTTCAACGTTGCACAAAAAAAAAACCCAAGCTACAGAACTATACAAATGGTATCGGTTTTGAAAAGGTTTAAGGCATAAAATAAACTTATAACAGCTTTTACCAATTTTGTATTGTAAATAGCTAAGTTTTCAATTTACCAGTTCTACCTATACCAGTACTGGAAGAAGACTGAGTCAGGATTAGCTTTGGTGCAGGCACATTTGCAGTGAACAGGGAGGGTTTCCTGAGCCAGGGAGACCCCAGAGGAGCTCAGAGACCCACCAGCCGAATGAGGCCTGTGCAATGCCAGTGGTAGCAGCAGCCACACTCACTCCCACAAAGGACAGCCCTAGGGAACACCAGCAACCAGGACTGCTGCGACCAGGACAGGGAAACAGAGTGGTGCATCAGTTCACACTGGGGGTGCTGCTTTGAAGGACGGACATTCCACTGGCCAAGCAGAGAAACTTGAAATCTACAGAACCCAGTAGCTGGGCAGTGCTACTGTTCAAGGGCATTCATCCTACCTGACCCTCAAGGCAGAAAGGTGGGCACATCTGAGAGCTATGGCTGCAGCTCCAGCTGTATGGTCTGTACCATCTGACCTGGTGCTGGCTGATGCCTCCACCCAGGGAGACCTGCTAAGGGGAGAGGCTGCAGTGCAGACCTCAGGCTGCAGGAGGTGCCTAGCCCTTTCTCCTGGAGAAGGAACAGGAGCAGCCCTGCCTGCAGAAGGTATGGACACGTGGAAGACCTCCTGCAGCAAGTGGCTGAGCTGCAGGAGGTGGTGAGAAAGCTGCACAACATCAGAGAGGCTAAAAAGGAGTTAGACAGCTGGTTCCAAGCACATTCTTCAGTGGACCTACAGCCAGACAGCCAAAACCTCCACCACTAACACACACAAAGGAGGGGGGGCAATAATGCAGAAGAATGGAAGATCATAACAGCAAGAACCTGCAGGAGGAAGAGACTTTCCCTGAAGCCTAAGGTGCCCTTGCAGAACCACTTTGCCACTCTGCTAGCTGAAGAGGGGAGAGATCCATCACATCAGGAGGGATGCTGCAGCTGAGTAAGGCAGACTGATCTGCCCATTGTATAAAAACTAGCGCAACTAAGAAAAGGCAAAGGTTGGTAGTGGTAGATAACTCTCTTCTGAGAGGTATGGAAGCACCCATTTGCCAACCTGATGCACTCCCTAGAAAGCTAGCCTTTAAAAGCATCTAGACAGGCTGGAGAAAATAGGCCATGAAGTTCAAGGACAAATGCAAAGTCCTGTACCTGGGATGTATTAATTCTCTGAAATGGTACAAAGCTGGGACAGACTGACTAGAGAACAGTTTTGTGGAAGATAAATGGGGACCCTGGTGGACAGGAAGCTAAACAGAAACCAGCAGTGCTCTGCTAAGAGACTAGCTCTTAAATTTGACTGAGTCAACAGAGGTATAGCCAGTAGATTAACAGAAGTGATTACTTCTCTTTATACAAAACACCTTTGATCTCATCTAGAATACTCTGTCTGGTTTTTGTCCCCCAGTACAAGAAAAAGTATTGATTAACTGGAACAAGTTGATTGGGAGTTGGAGGACTTCTGTAAGGAAAGCCTGAGGAATCTGGGCTTGTTCAGCCTGGAAAAGAGATGAGCTCGAGCCCTCTGTTTGTGTCTATGGGGAGATACTGCAATGTCAGAAACAGTCTTTGCAGTTATGCATGGCAGTAGGATGAGAGACAATGGGCATAAATTGATACAAGAGAGGTTCAGATTGGATAGAAGGAAAAAAAATCCCTCAAGGACAGGCAGGCAGTGCCCAGGGAGGTCCCGCAGGCCTCTACAAGTTTTCTAAGATGTTACTGGACAATGAATGCCCTGCGTAGCCTAACCTCAGAGCTAACCTTATATGACTAGAAGCCTCCCTAGGTCCCTTCCAGCAAAATTCTGTGTTTGAAATCATGAGTTAGAAAAGTTAGACCTTTACCCAAAGAAGAATTAAAATGTACTTTCTCCTTTCATTCCTAAAAAAAAGCATTTAAAGTTTTGCTAGAGCCAACGGACTCAAGGGAAGAGCAAGAACAATCACAGGGTGGAGCATACTGATACTGAGAACTTTCAAGCAAAGAAGCAATAATTACATTTTAGTATAAGGGGATGGCCAAATTGCTTTTACCCAACACTAAAAACATTGATCAATACATCTGCTCCACTAGATGAACGTTGATGCAAACTTACTTTTCAGAGTCTTCTTAAATGCAGGATTTTTCAAAACCATAGCCATAAAATTATGTCTTTAAGCATAGGTGTGATTTTCTGATTTACTATGGTTGTCTTAAGCATCATCCCTCGTAATTGATTTTCCTTTCATCAGCTTTTGAATAGATATTGCCTAAATTGACTGTTATAATTAGTATTTTCACCAGTACAGTGATGATTTATTATTGTTATTCATTAGAATTGAAATAATCAGCTCCTCCTGCCATACCAGAACATAATCTCTCAGTGATCAGAATCCATCCACATAAGACTTTTTGCTCATTAAGTCAACATAAAAGAGATCATTATTTTTCTGTTAATATCTAAACTCAAAGCTCAGTAAGCTGTTAACTTGTCCACAGAAAACAGCATACATAGAGAAACCATTATGATTTGTACAAGAAATAATGGAAAACAATTTGCTTCTGATGTGTATCTTCTTACTATAGCTATCTAAATCTTTTGAACACTTTAAAAAGTAAGCTGAACTCCTAAAGAAACTTTAAAATTTAGAAATAACAATGCTACAGGTTCAAAGACAGCATAAAACTAGCCATAAACACATGCACACACAGAAAAGCCACCTATACCCTCCAGAATCTCCTCTCTCCAAGGATATGCTTCTTTTACATTACCACACAAAACAAGATAAACATCTATAAAGTTTATCAGGCCACCGAATTTGAAATTGAACAGTAATACAAGTCTCTTTCAAACACACCTTCAATTTTCAACACATTCTTCCAAAAGTTAGAATATGTAGGAGGTTTGAGTTTGGTTGTGTTCTTTTGTTTGGGTTTTTTTCCCCGCCCTTCCATAATACAGTAAGAAAAATCTGCAGGTCAACTACATCAAGAACTCACAATTTCAGTCTTACAGTATACCTGTTGTCCTTTGAGCCTCAAAGTATTTAACAGATATTTTCATTCCAACTTCCATCTAACTTCCCAGACCTCTCTGGTTTTACTCCCACACTTTGGATCATCCTTCTTAAATCTTCTGTCAAAATAATTTAAAGTAGCTTCAGAAATTCTACATACAAATATAATTACTATCAACACATCCAAGAATTTGGGTAACTGTTTTCATTATACAGAGCTAGCTTACATGCCACTGTTAAACTTGCAAGAACATATCCACAACAGTTAAAGAGACCATACCATTCTTCAACTATTTACCTTATTAAAACTATCAGTTGCTGATTTGAAAAAATTATTTAGACCTGCACAGCTGCTATCTAGTCCCCATAATCCACTTTTATGTTCTTAAGAGGATAAACAGC
This sequence comes from Falco punctatus, assembly GCF_963210335.1. Lineage (NCBI taxonomy): Eukaryota > Metazoa > Chordata > Aves > Falconiformes > Falconidae > Falco > Falco punctatus. The sequence continues at coordinate 103,557,402 of NC_137581.1, read as the reverse complement.
AAAAGCTCTCCTGCAGAAATTCATGAATTACTTCCTTGTCTTTGTTTGCAAGCAGGTGGCACCACTCAGAGGCCTAATCAATTCAGCCCCATTCATGAATTAACTGTAGATGTGAATAATCCTGCTTTGGAAAGGAGAAAAGCTTCAGGTTTTACTACAGGGCCCTCACTCTCAGGGACTTTTTGATATTACCAGAATTTGAATCGTTATTTTTAGAACAAGCAGCTTAGTACTGCTGAAATTTTACCTTTATTAGGCAAATTTTATTCTCATCACACTCACCTTATTTTAAAGTTGCCTTCTCAACCCTTAATTGCCTAAGAACATAGTGGAACAGGTGTTTATAGGTGTGTTCTATCAAAAATCAGGGCGTCTAAACTTCACCACACCTAAATCCTAAAAAATTCTGTGGAACACTCCTTTGGCTGATGAAGAATGACAGTTCATTAACCTACCTAAAATCTTCTAACAGAATGTGATTAACCCAGTTTTTCCATGAAGATTGCATTGCTCCACACCTGCCACTTTTTAGCCTCTGATTCCAGGATGCAATGAACTTGTCCACTTGGTGGTTTGTTTGTTTGTTTTTTCCTGGGTTATCCGTTTTTCTCATCTTGGAAATGCTGACTGTTACTTGCCTCTGTGGAAATTCAGTCTCTCATCGGTATGAACTTGCAGGTATAGTTGTGAGAACATCTGCCCCTAAAATACCAGTTTTAACCAGCCCCAGTGTTCCCAACCAAGGCATTGTTTGTGTTAATTTTTCAGGACAATGCTTTTCTTACATCAAGAAATAAAATATTAGTTATTCCAGCCATCTGTGCTTATCAAATGCACATGACACCATCCATCTTGATATTTCTGGAACCTGAAAAAGCTGAGCGCACATATGTATTGCATTCCTTTTAACACATTATTTTCTGGAACAGTTCTTTGAATCAATCTTTTAGCTGATATGTTCTTCATCTCTTGATGTTTCTACCAAGCTTGTGTTTCTCAATGAAGAATGGCATTGACAAATTATAGAATGGAATTAATTTCTCTGCTACAAGTGTTGGAATGAGATTGATTCTTTTGCTATGAACCAGCTGCAGCCATTAGCCCTATGTGTAGCAATTGTTTCTACTCTTAAGTTGGCTTAATAAACTGTCAATTAAGCATATTTTACCTGTCACTTTTGTTTACACTGTTTAAAGTGATCAGACTTTGTGCAGATCCAATAGTAATATAATGAGGTGAAGGATTTGAAAGAGAACATTTTTATTGGGTGCCAAATATTTCTTATTTCTTTGTAATTAAGCTTTTTCTTATTTAATTTATAAAACATCCATATAATTAGCAATTGATATTAATATTTTCACTGGGGTTTTTTTCACTCCCATAAAATGATTAAAATCATTAAAATTATAACTTTTAAGAAGTTCTTCCCATTGATAAAATCTCTGGGCTCTTACGGCTCTGAGTTTGCTGTAATTGCAGTACTACTCCAAAATGCTAAAGGCACTCAAACTAATAAACTTATTAATATGAAACAATTACCAAGAGACAAGGTTCACAAAGGCACATTTTATTTAATACTTCTGTTCATTGTGATAGTATGGTTAAATTGATTCCCTTGTACTCTTGATAGCAAGAGATAACAGCTTTGCAATCTATCCATCTGAAAAATACATAATTCTTTATTTCTCTTGCAATAATTCTTTCTATTTCTTACCTACAGTATGAAAAATAACATTCAGTGATATAATTAAGCAATAAAGGCAATTTTATTCTTAATCTAATTTTACTGACACTGGAGCTGTTGCTCATGAATAAATTGGAAAACTCCCATATGTAAACCAGTTTTTCTGATACAATAAATAGTGGGTTCAGTGTTCTCTTAAAGAATTCTTCTTGAAGTCATTCAAATTCGTTGCATGTCCTGTATCACATGCTCCATGATCTGCTCCTCACATCAGAATTTTGGGGTTTGCATCAAGAAAGCAGGGAAGAAGGGCATATACCCAAATCAAATATATAATAATACAAGTAGCCTAAGTTTACACATAGCTTATACAAAAAAAGAGAAAAACAAAATAATCTCAGGGCAATGTGGTCTGCCATATTCCATACTGTGTATTTATTATATTTTATTTATATTTGATCAGCCTCATTCAGTCAGCCTCACTTCTGTGACTTGTAAGATCATGGAATAGATCTTCCGGGAAGATTTGTCCAAACATATGGAAGACAGGGAGGTGATTAGAGACAGCCAACATGGCTTCATCAAGGACAAATCATGCCTGACTGTTGTAGTAGCTTCCTGTGATGGAATAACTGCATCAGTGGATGAGGAACAAGCTGCAGATGTAATCTACATTGTCTTCTTTAAGGCCTTTGACACAGTCCCACACAATATTCCTGTCTCTAACTTGGAAAACCATGGATCTGAAAGATGGAGTATTCAATAGATAAGGAATTGTCTGGATTACTGCATCCAACAAGTGATAGTCAATGGCTCAATGTCTAAGTGGAAACCAGGAAGTAACGGGGCCCTTTAAGGGTCTGTACTGGGACTAATTTAATATATTTATCAGTGACATAGACAAGGGCATTGCATACATCCTCAGCAAGTCTCCAGATGATACCAAGTGGAGTGGCGCAGTTGATTTGCTAGAGGGAAGGGATGCCATCCAGAGGAACCTTGACAGGCTTGAAAAGTAGGTCCATGCAAACCTTATTAAGTTCAAAAAGTTCAAGTGCAAGGTTCTCCACATGGGTCAATCCCAAGTATTGATACGTATTGGGGGATGAATGGATTGAGAGAAGCCCTGTGGAGAAGGACTTGGGAATACTGGTGGACAAAAATTGGATATGAGCCAGTAATATGCGCTTGCAGTAAAGAAAGCCAGTCATATCCTGGGCTGCATAGAAACGTGGCCAGCAGGTCAAGGGAGGTGATTCTCCCCCTACTCCATTCTTGTGAGACACACCTGGAGTACTGTGTCCAGCTCTGGGGTTCCCAGCACAAGAAAGACATAGACCTGTTGAAGCAGGTCCAGAGGACAGGCATAAAAATGGTCAGAGGGCTGGAACATCTTCTATGAAGACAGGTTAAGAGAGTTGGGATTGTTCAGCCTGTAGAAGAGAAGGCTCTTGGGAGACCGTATTGTGGCCTTTCATCCTTAAAGGAGGTTTTTAAGAAAGATGGGGAGAGACTATTTACCAGGGCCTGTAGTGGCAGGATGAGTGGCAATGGTTACAAATTGAATGAGGATAGATTTAGATTTGGCGTTATGAAGAAATTTTTACCATGAGGGTGGTGAGACACTAGAACAAGTTGCCATGCAAAGCTGTAGGTGCCTCCTCCCTGGAAGTATTCAAAGTCATGTTGGATGGAGTCTGAGCAATCTATTCTAGTGAAAGGACCATACCCATCAAAATGTCTAAAAAATGTCTCCAAAAACTTCCATTGAGTTCATTTAGTCCATAAGTTTGGGCTCCATCTGTTATGGTGGTGTCATGATTTAACCCCGGCCGGCAACCAAGCACCACACAGCTGCTTGCTCACTCCCCCTCACCCAAAGTGATGGGGAGGGGAATCAGAAAGGAATGTAAAACTCAAGGGTTGAGATAAGAACAATTTAGTAGGTAAAACAAAAGCCATACACACAAGCAAAGCAAAGGAAGGAATTAATTCACTATTTTCCATGGACAGGCAGGTGTTCAGCCATTTCCAGAGGAGCAGGGCTCCATCATACTTAATGGTTATTCAGAAAGACCAACACCATAACGTTGAATATCCCCACCTTCCTTCTTCCCCCAGCTTATATACCCAGCATGACATCATATGGTACGGAATACCTCTTTGGCTAGTTCGGGTCAGCTCTCCTGGTTGTGCCCCCTCCCAGTTTTCTGCCCTCCTCCCCACCCCACCCCCCAGCCATCTAAGTCCCTGACTTAGTATAAACATTACCCAGCAGCAACCGAAAACATCAGTGTCTTATCAATATTGTTCTCATACCAAATCCAAAACATAGCACTGCTCCAGCTACTAAGAAGAAAATTTTATTTATCCCAGTCAAAACCAAGACAGTGGCCATGTCAGTGGGTTTGGAACTAGATGATCTTTAAGCTCCCTTCCAACCCAAACCATTCTATGTTTCTGTGGTTCTATGAGTAACATTCTTTAATAAGACCCGATTACAAAGTAAATGTCTAGTATGTGATTGTTCCCTAATGTAAATACATGACTTCTCATTCTATATAAACTACTGTGCTTCAATAATATTAACAAAGACAGTAGAAAAACACATCTGAATTAATGATTCCCAAATAAATATCTCATTCTGATGGAATTTTTAATAACTTGTGGAAGGACATAGCATACGGCAAACAGTAGTCTGATATGAGGTACAAAGTTACAGAGAGACCAAATTAAGTGGGGGTTTACAGCATATCAAGTAGTTCATGGACTTGTGTGTACATATTTTTACATTTTAATCCTGATGTAAGTGAAAGAGATCTCACTCCAGAGGCTACCTCAATTTAGATTAGACATGATTTGTAAAAAGGATAATTAGAACTAGTATAATTAGAATTGGTATTATATTTCTGCCTTTCAAGTCTATATTAAAGTACAAGGCACCTTAGCTAACACATTATAAACTACTTAATTAACAATAAAAGGCAATCTTGGTGACAGGTTTAGTTAACTGTATGTTTTAGCCACAGATTGCAGAAATTAGTATGCCAGAGGCTGTTGAAGTACTCTTGCTCTACCAGGACCACATGTGCAACTTCTTGGTTACAGCAGATGGATAAAAGTAAAGGACGTAACTTTGTCCTGAAAACTGCACCAGGCTTCTGCAGACATTTACTGATATTTGCGTACACAGGTAATATGCATGTATACATGCATAGATACACTTAAGTAAATTTGTTTGGGGGCACTAAAATATACCAGCTCAAGTGGCAGTCAAATTTAGGCAGCAACTCAGTCAGAAACAGTCATTCTTAAAATCCATGACTCCTATAAATGCATAGGTATTGAAAAGTTTACTAATTGTTGCTCCAAGGACCCAAAATTCTGCTTCTGCAAATTAGAAAAATTGCTATCAGAGTGTAGCAGTTTGATGTACACTCAAGAGGATCTAGGACCTTAATATTAAATTGCAATGACTGCTATAGCCATGTAACCCAGTGTATACGGTAATAACATTACTGGTAACGGGCCACAGGTCCTGTACTGGTTTTACAAATGCTCAGGACTGATTTCAGGGATTAGTGAATTTATCCACATGAGAAAATCTGGTTATAGTGTCCTCCTTAAATCTACTGGTGGTGACATTAGTCTCTCTCACCTCCTGTTTTGGACTGAAGGACCAAAATTGAACATTCATTTGTCTAGAAAGAAAGGACTAGAGAAGATACAACTCTGGACGTTATACACAACTAAACTCTCTGCTTCAGGAACTACTAATTTGTTTTGCACAAAATATTATTTGGATAAAAATATGCAAATACCTAAAGGCTGGAAATCCTGCAATAGCTTTAGCTGAAAAGACCGTTCTGCATGGCAAGCATGCTCACATGTAAGGTGTCATTCAAGCCCATAGCACAATGGCTATGTTGGAACATAGATTTGATTATTTTCAGGTAAGAAGGAACATAAAAAATATATTGTCATGATTTCTGACTGTAGTTGAAGAAGGGCAGTAAGAGATATTGTGATGGGTTAACCTTGGCAGTAGCCATATGCCCATGCAGCCGCTCACGCCTTCCCCCTCCTCAACAGAACAGAAGAGGAAAATAAGATGGAAAAGCTTGTGGGCTGAGACAAAGACACAGATATCATCTGCCAGTTACTGTCATGGGCAAAGAAGGCTCAACTTTGGAAAAATTAGTTTATTGCCAATTTAAAAAAAAATAAATGTGGATGGTAAGAGAAAAAAAATATTAAAACATCTTCCACTTTTCCCCTCACGCCAGGCTGCCATGCAGCCCTACCCTCCCTCACGCAGGTTTCCCCACGGCCATGGCGGCCATGGCGGCTGCGGGGCCCGGCCGTGCCCTGTGCTGGGGCCGTTGGAGCCGGCTGGAACCAGCTGGAACCGGCTGTGCCCGGCACGGGGCAGCCCAGGCCACTCCCCACAGGGGCCACCCCCAGCTACCAAAACCTGGCCAGTTACACCCAATATAGAGAACTATCACCTTCATTGACTAGAAATTTGAAATTTACATTTTATGTACCTTCACTGAATTGTGAAGGATTGTAACAATGATTGGTTTTGAATTCAGACTGGAAAAGTACTGTGATCAGGGAAATTTTTGTCCTTCATCTTCTATGTAGTAAGAGAAAGCAAGAGAAAATAATTGGTTCTTACTATGAATAGCTTCAGTAAATGATTGGAAAATAATTTTCTTCCACTTTTTTATCCTGCTTCCTTTTAAGGGAGACATATCTTATGTTCATTACTACAGTCACCAGCTCTTTCTTGTTGTTCCTAAATTAATGGTGTGATGCTTCGATTTTCAGAGTCATCAAGTCTTCTCTAAGGCAACCTTATCTCCTCAATGAAAAGAAAACACAGCTTAAGCAAGTAATTTCAAAGGGGACATTAAATACTTCTTTATACTTATATTGCAAATAAATGAATAAAACTCTCCCATAGTTTAGATGCTAATATACACTACATCTTCAAAATGAGCCATAGGTGAAAAAAAAAGTTGTAAAAGCCTTGGGAAGACACTTCTTTGGTACTAGCTGAAAAAGGTCTGAGTACCAGTGTGTTCTTCTGAATTAAATGAAAACTCATGTATTCGGCAGGGGCAAAATAACAACAGAGGCTGTTGTTAAAACAGGACCCAGCTATAACAAAGATCCTCATCTGTACTCTGAAGTGCCTGCACATGAACCAAAGTTGCACAACTGTATCAGAATTACAATTTTTCATCTTGTTTTTTCTATTGGTTTCTATTGCTGTTATTTGTGCTAGCTTATTTTGGGGAAGGTTTTCTTAAATTTTGTTTTATCTTTTACCTATGGCTATAGAAGTCACTCAGGCTACTAGTACATGTACAGATTTTCTATTTGAAGGTATAACAGAATTTCCAGGCATAGACTATTTTTTTCATTCAGATTAAGTCACTGCATTTTTAAATTTAAAGAGATTAAAAATGAGGAACCATTAATTCTTTTTGTAGTGGGCTTTATGGCACTGAAACCTAATTGTTTCCTTAGTGTGGTGAATTTTTATGGCCTCACTGCAAAAATTACTTTCTAGATGGCTATAACTGACGTTTTTCAAGTTCATAAAGATAACATGATATTTGCTTTTTCTGCCTTCCACAAACCAAAGAAATTCTAATTTAGTTTACGATTTACATGTCTAAGAAAACACAAAACTTCTCTGACGGTCTATTTGTTTAAAGTGTGGTTTTCTTTATTTAGTGATCTAGTGATTTCATTAATTTTAGTGTGTCTTCTGGTCATTTCTAGCCTTCCAAAGAGTCTTTTTCATTTCAGATTACTCTGGGCATATATCTGAGGAGTCGAATAGACTGAGGTCTTTAATTTCTAAATTTGTGTTATTTGGTCAATAAACTCACATTAGTGAAGACAGCTAAAAGCTATGTGAAAGTCTGTTCTACATGGATGTACAGCACAGTGCCAGAACACTGTCTTGGTCTTAAAGGCCTAATCTGCGGAGAAAAGAAAGAATAGTGTGACCCTTACACCATTTAGATAATGAATGTTCCAACAGTCCTTTGTTTATCAAAGTAGTTTTGGGACTGCTGTGTCACTTCACCCTGTGATACCATGACAAAAGATTTCATCCATCTATCTTCTTAATTTATTCATATTCTGTGATTCCCCTGCCAAAGACCGATTTGCGCAACTTTTTCAAAAGATAGTTATTATCACAGATGAGCCTAACCTGGATGCAAGGATTACAGTTTCTTGCTTCTTTCCATCCAGATTCCCAATTCTAGATCCAAGTGTCCTTATCTATGACAAAACTCAAATTCAGATCCAGTCTTTGATTTGTACTGTCACTAATGATTGTTTTGTTTGGCTGAAGCATTTTTGCTGTCTTTGTATCAGGGAATAATTAAATAGTACAGAGAAAAGATGTTTGTGAATCCTGCAAATAAAATGATTTAAATTGTAAATGAAATTGAACTAGCACATTTATTTCAATTTTAGCACAAAATATTATTAGCCATTGTTGCCAATTTGATTGCTAATGTTTTATAGACAAGATAATGAATAGTAATGGGTATTTCTAATCTATTTCAGCCCATGCAGTCATTCTAATGACTGTTAAAAATCTTTAGACCTAATTTATTACAAAATATGTAGCTAGGTAGAATGCAACAGAGTAGGTGAAAAAGAGAAGACTGGTAAAACTGGTGACATTAAAATAGTTCTATCACGTAAGTAACATTTTCCCAGAGGGGTTGTTCTGTACTACTGATGCCATATTCAGACTGGGACATTGATTTACCTCGAACAGTTGTAATAAACCTACAAATAGTAATTTGTAAGGTGTGTTTGGCAGTCTGCTCAATATTTCCCTCTTAGATTTCAAACTTTCAGACCCTCGTATGCATTCTCAGGCCATCATCTTGCCTGCATATCACTACAGTGACTATTGCCACTATATAGCATTAATCACATTTACAACTACAGAGCAGTTACAAAGCTCTTAAAATAAGGTGTTGTGATTATACTAAATTGAAAAATAAGCCTTTTTCTTTAATTAAACAAAACAGAACCGAAAGCTTCTCCTGCAAATGTCATGAAAATAATTGCCATTGGTATGTGTCATCTCTCTGAACACACATTCTGCTTCTGATCCATTATGTCTTTAGATATTGCCCTTTATGATTATTCAGGCTAGATCAGTGTCTTGCACTTAAGAAGTATCTTATTTTCTCTGGTTATGCATCAGATGTATTTTGCAGCTATTTGCAGATATGATACTGTTTTCTGCTGTATAACAGTCTATCTTTGGTTGCTAGTGTCACCAGTAACTCTTCAAACCAAATATTTGGGTTTTTTTTTTTTTCCTCTCTGAGTAATTAGCTTTCCAAAGAAATCTATGTGAATTTTCTTTTCAGAATCCACCTGATTCTCTCTCCTGCACTTTTAAAAAACATCATGTTACTTTTTTAGCGTATTTATTATTTTTATCATATCATACCTTTTATCATAAGTTTATTAAAATGTTTCATTTAAAAGTAACTGAAAAATAAATCCTTCCACAGACTCAAAAGCTCAAAAATGATGTAAGAAATGAAATTCACTTAATATCCTAAAAGAAACATTTTTTCAGCTGTTTTTTGTGGGGGAGGGAGAATAGCTAGCACATCACGGAAGTTATTCTTCACCTTCTGTTTGCATTCTGAAGGCTACCCCTATAAAACCATCCAGTTCTCAGTTCATCAGTAAAAGACATTGACAAGCTGTAGTGAGTGCAGTGGGAGATTATCACCAAGATAACTGGGGTGTGGAAGGAGCACGTGGTGTGAGTGTAAATAAATTAAAAGAGTTGGCTTGTTCAGCTTCTGGAAAAGAAGATTAAGGGCAGAAATGTAATTGTTATCTTCCACTACTTAAAGGGGATTTACGTACAAGGTGAAGACATACCTCTCTTAGTGGTGACCACTAAAAGCAGAAGTGCCCTTGTGAACTGCAGCAAGAGAAATAGCTTGGACCTTTAAAAATAAAATAAATTTTCAAAAATCACAATGACAGAGTTTAAGCATAGATGCAAGTTGCCCAGAAAGGTCGTAAGATCTCCATCTTTGGCAATTTTCAGAACTAGATCAGGCAAGACCCTAAGCCACCCAGTCTGACTTTGAAATTAGCCCAGGTTTGAGTACAGGCTGGACTAGATGACTTTCTGAAGTCCCTTCGAACCTCAGTTATTTTATGTTTCTACAGTACTCAATGTAATCTGATTCAAATGGTATCATACTGTCTTACAGAAATTCCAAATCCAATGTAATAGAAAAAAAGAGGACTAGAAGTTTTCTTTTATTTCACTGAGCTCAGCCCCTGCTCATAAATGTCAGGATCTCTCTTCAAGCTATTCAATTTCTTGTCCTTGATATGTTTATTAAAAAAAAACCCCTTGTTTGTCTTCCAATTTCAAGTCTACTTTTTAGTAGTAAAATTGATCCATTTCCTCTTATGCCAATAATATGATTTCATTCTGATCTACTAGATGAACTGCAATCCTATATGTAAGCTGCAGTCACATTCCTCCTCAGCTAGAGTTATTTTCTGTGAGAAAATGACATAAAGATGCCCAAACTAGGTCTGAGTGATCTGGAACAGTTATACAGCTATATACGGAAACACAGGGCCAATATATCTGCAGTGGCACCACCTAACAATCAGTATAATCAGTCTTGCTTGTCATCAATTGATTAGAAAAAGTGCAGATGAATCCTATATTCTGTGGCTTACATAACCACAACTCTTTCCTCCTGTCACTTCCAGCTTAAGCACACAGTGCTGTACACAAAAAAATGTCATTATTGTTCTCTATGACTTCTACTTGATGAATTTTATTCCCTTCTTCCTGAATTACTTCAATAATTTTTTGTCATTTACTAAGTTCTCCTTTCAGCTTCTGTGCCAAATTTGTTAATGAAAATATTAAATACAGTTGCAGAGCAGTCTGTGGTACTCCACTTATAAAAATTCTCAATCTTTGTTCATCTTTCAGTACAGCTAAGTCCTCTGTCTTGTGGTCAAATCACTTTAGTCAGCTTATAAATCCACTTTATCCATCTCAGCCTTCTTAAACTGCATCATATTCTCCTCCATTTTGATTTAATAATTTTATCTGAGGCCTCATGTGAAATTAAGATTGGATAAATCTGAGCTACAGTATTTCTTTTTGTTCAGAAAATTAATCATATTTTTAGGCAGCAATTTTCTTTGGAATGATCTACCTTTTTAAAAATGAAGTTGGATTTTTTTTCCCAACTTTCAGATATATAAATTGAAAGATCAGTATAAAGCGTTGTTATAGAAATTCAGTGAAACATTATTAAAACATATTAATATAAAAACATATTAAACATATTAATATAAAAAAGTTATACTTTTGTAAGGATGTTTGTAGAAACGTTGCTTTGAATGTTTAGTGCTGATGTGCCCAAACACTATTTTGGGAAAAATGACCAAAAATATGAAGAGCGATGAAGATAGGAATATTAATCTATTATCTCAAATGTTTCATAACATTGTTCTAACCTTCCATCATGCAAAAAGGCTGTCCTGATGCAGAATAAAAAGCATTCCTGTAAATTATATCTTGAGTTTCTTATTCAGGTTTTCTAAGAGCTTTTATTTTCTGGTTCAAGAATTTGGATTAGATCTTCTTCTACCAATTTACAAAGTAGTATATACTCTTGCTGTTTCTAAGATACTAGAATGGATTTTTTTGTCAAGATTAATTTAAAATCATTAAATACATTTAATTAGAAAATGTTTATAAAACACTTAAAAGTTTACTTATGAAGATAAACACCTACTGGAAATGTAGTTCAGAATTCTAAAAGCCAGTTTTTCAGCCTGTTTTGCTTCGCATTAATTCAAATGGGTGTGACCTAATAAATGCTAAGAGTACAAGTAGATTCATTTCCAGAATCAACAGTTTTGTTCCAAAGGATCAAAAATAGTAGTGGATAATCAATCCCTTCAGCATGTCTTTATATATATATATATATATATATATGTATGTATATATGTATATATATACATATGTACAAAATTGTAACGTATTCTGTCCACAATTATTTTTCTTGGTTCTTATATGTTGACATATAATAAAATTCTACAAAATGAAAAGGTAGATAAAATTCAGGAGTTTGAAGTTCTTCCTGGGACTAGAAAATGGACATATGCACTGTAAGCAGTATTTACCTGACCTTCATAAGCAGTATCTACCTGATCTGTCAGACCTTACTGGAATCAAAGGCTACTCTGTCTTGTAGTACTACAGCCATAATTGAAAGATAGGTGATTAATTTTTTAGAACATCTCAGTTACCTACTGTTCTTGGCACATACCAGAAACCAAGGCTCATAAATCAAAAAGACCTAAAAAGGTGGTTTTATAAAAGTTTCTTTACCATCCATACATTTCAAAACTTATCCACACTATTTCATTATTGTTCTACATGTATAGCACACATTTCAAAATAAAAATTCAACAAGATGTTGTTTTTATGCCCTTTATGTCGCTACTAAAAGCTGTTTCAAATAGTTCAATGTATTTTGCACAAAAACATAATAAAGAAAAGTAGCTGGGCACACATACTGAAAGGTCTTGAATAAATGCAAGGAAAAGTAATTTCTTTCTCAAATGATTGACAGTGAAATGTATTGCTTGCTTGTTTTGCTAGCAATCCAAAGAACTCAGAGGAGAAAAAAGAATGAGAAATATGCCTTATCCTTGTCCTTGGTTTTGCTGCTTGATCAGAATATTATTTCCAATTTGAAAGCTTGTAAAGAATGTATCTAAGAAATCAGTACCTTGCATTTTAGGGGTAGAGCAATAGTGTCAATTCCAAGGAAAAGTCCAAGAATCCTGCTGTGCAGAACTAAATGCCACTTACAGTTCGCTTCTGAAACTTCATGCACAGCTACTAAATGTTGTGGTCTTTACCTAGGTACAGGAGTTCATCTCAGGCTTAGGTATCATAGTTCTAGATTCATTTATTAAATAAACATCAAAGATAAGAATTTAATCACATAGATTGATTTGACACCTCACAAGGTCTGGAGCACATTTTCCATTAAACAGAAAAAAAGCATCAGGCATCTAGGTCCTAACTTCTATTTATCAGTCAGGGGATTACAGTTAAGGTGGATTTGTCCATATGTAGTTTATAGCATCTGAAAATGCATTTCCACAATTTCCAACACTCTTATTGCTTGTATATTGCAACATTATACTATGCTGTAAACAGATTAGAGATAAAGGGCCAAAGAAGAACCAGTTGCTCCCAGTAGCTCATAAGGTACTAGAAAACCAACCTGGAGGAGCAGTGATTAAAAAACATACCGAGAAAATAATCAAGATTCAATAAGTGTTGGTTCTTACTGTTGAAAATATACTTCAAAAAGGACACTGATATATCCAGATTTCTGGAACTAGCAGTACTATTCTGCAAATAACACTTTTCCCCCCTTATCTGAACAATGACAAAACTTCGCCTCAGATCAAGCCAACAAAGTTGTACATACTTCCAGACAAAATGGAAAGATAAAATCACTAGTTTCAAATCAACCAGAATGTGTTTTGGGGATTGTACATGTATCTGTGTGAAAGTAACAGGAAATGAAAAATTAGCTCAATAGAAAAAGACAGTTCTGCTGTTTCCTTTTATCCAAAAGATTTGAAGGAAATACTTCTATCTTGGGAGCTATTTCATTTCCTGGGAGATATGAATTAACATTCTACACTGCAAAGAATAGTAGCCTAAATGAGTGATTAAGGGTACAGTTAGGTGCAACACTGCCTATCAATCCTTTTGATGCTGTAGTAACTTTATAAATTGTTAATCAAAACCTGAAGTAGTGAACTGAACTTGGCATCCCACATCACCATCAAACAGAAGGGTTTTCTCATTTTTGTCTCTGCAGGAGGGAGTCTGTGCAGAATAAGGAAAAAAAAGACCACCAAACTGAGGAAGATACACCTTCCTCATAGACCACCAGTCCATGGGTGTTTAGATATTCTCCTATGTGGAGGAAAAAAAAAAAAGTAGATTCATGATTTCAACAGAAAAGGGGTTTGAATTAGGACTTCAAAACTTTGAGTGTGAGTGCCAGAAACAGAAACATGGGTAATAAAAAATAATTTCAATTTAACTTCAGAAAAAATTGGGTCCTAAAGAATATATTTTCAGATTAAATTATTTGACTAATTTGGTTTGCATTGACAAGCAACCTCAGAGCAACCGCCATCACTTTTTTTGGTAATATTTGACTTACCTAAGTATTCAATAATAAAAGTAAAAGTTCTCACTGTAATTATACTGATCTATTTTGGGATTTTTTATGTAATGCTCATTGGTTTCAATACACAGAGCCAAATGAGACTCTATCTTTTTTCTTCTTTTTTTTTTTTCCCCTTTTCTGTTTTTTTCTAGATGAATTTTACCTGTGTTGGGTGAAAAGTTAGATGGAGCTTCTTTTTATCTAAATAATTCTTATTACAGTAATCAGTATGCCCACTGATCCTGGATACAGTCTCCTAGCTAACTCAGTGGTTTCCAGGTTTTTAGTAGTCACTGACCTCTTTTCCCCATTTCATTGCCTATCTCTTCATTCCCTCTCCCATCCCTGTTCCATCCCTTTGAGGTTCCCACCAGTTGCTCATTCTTCTGACCCTCACTGCAGCAATGCTGTGCTACAGCCCAAGCTGTTAATGCAGCAGATTTAATGTTTCACCAGCTGAGAGCTACTAAGCTAAATCTACCTCAGCAGCAGACTTGAACTGCAAGGGTACAGACTTGTAGCTGTGGGATACAGGAACATACTACTGCTGCCTTTTGCATAGGTAACAGTAAAGTGAGCACCAAGGAATGCACTTTCTGTTCTTTTATTTGAACAGTGTTGTTCTTGCTAAGAGGATTTCTCAAGAACATATTTCTTGGGAAGCATCACTCCAGTTCTTCCTATCATACAGTCAAGAGTTTGGATTTAGTGCTACGTTCTTCAGCATTGAAAGGATCATTTTTTATTTCTTCTGTAGCAGAAATCCACATTTCTGTTTAACTTTTAATAGCTTGCTTTCTTCAGTATAGAAGAAGATAATTCAACCTGCTTGCTATCATTTTGTATGTTCCTCTAGACTTGGTGGGAGGGAGAGAATATGAAAATGTATCTCAAAATGGTATATGCCCTGAAAGGCACAAACCTTGTAAACTGAGATAAAACATATATCTTCCTTATCTGGTAATATAAAAACATACTGTTTCATATCAACAGTCTTTGCAATTTACATTCGTAACCTTTCATAAACAGCCAGAGAAGATTTCAGATGCAGATCAATACTGATTTCAAGCATATCTCACTTGCTCTAGAGAGGCTGCTTTTCTTTCTAAGAATTTGTTTGGAGTTTGAGGTATTGTGATGAGAATTATCAGACTGAAAAAAACCCTGTTTTGTTAAAAGTCTTACCTCAAGTAAAAGAGTACTTATTTTTAAAGGTGACCTTTAAGTGACAACACTTCAAAGTGTCAACATTAGTGGAAACTTTATTTCTACAATGAATTATGAAACATGTATTATGAATTGTGATAAGTTCATGAACTTTATGAGTTAAATAAATCTGTCATACATGAAATCTTAAAAGATATAGGAGGCTGTTCAGGCAGGGGAGGAGAAAGACACTATGCAATGTAGCTTAGAAGTCCACCTACTTATCTAGGAACAAAATCTGTACCATTGAATCTACCAGGCAGGATCACTCACCTGCAGACATCTACAGAAACTCTGTAGCAAAGTGTCTCCATGTCCTCAATTTGAATCAGAGTGGACTCCTTCTGCTTATGGAGATATTAATGTGTAATTATAGGGGATGTCTTTCTTAAGATAAAAATAAAATCTCTACATATTTCTACTTTTTGAAAACAGACAAAACCCATACATGTATTCCTACTATTAATATCTCCTGTCTTATTTTAGCTCATTAGATGTTCAAAAAATGGCTACTAATGATATAAATAAATAAATAAACAGTGGTGTCAGAATTTCCCAGAGTACTGTCATACATTCAACCTTCCCATAGAGTCCTTGGAAGTAACTTCTCATTAGGGTTAGGCCTTCATGTCCTTTGTTGTACAGGTGAAGCAGCACAGCATCCCACTAACATGAGACTACGTTTCTGTTTGCATCACTACTGCTCATGAAAACCACCTGCAGCAAACCCCCAAAAAAGCTTGAACACCTGTGGAAACTTAATTCTCCACCACTTATTGAGCCAGGAGATTTTTGTAGGAAGTAGACAACTTTCTGAAACAAGTCAGCATGCATTAGCCAACTAGAACTGCTCTTAAGATCCATAGCTAGAGGGCTAAAAAGTCTCCTAAAAGTCTTTACAGGCAACCACTTCTTAACAAAGCCTCCAGAAGCCCACAACCTTCCCTTCTAAGTATTGCAATCATGCCTTGTTTACCACCTTCCTAATTACCACATTTCTGAATGATAATGGAATTCTTCATGTCATAGTGAGACATCTTTATTTCTTTGCAAATATCCCTTTAAGTCATAAATAAGTAAACTTATACCAGTTTGTTGCACCACAGACAAAAAAAAAAAAAAAAAAAAAAAAAAAAAAAAAAAAAGCCCTTTCAATCCACGCAAACAAATAAATGCTGCATTGGTAAACCAAGTCAAGCACATTTTAATGAAAATACAGAACTTCTAATGTCATGTATTATGAGGTATGTAAAAGGAAATGTTCTCTCCTCAATGAAATAAAGTGCTTCAAGCTCATTAAAACCAGAAGAAATATTTAAAAAGTCCCCAAAAGCTGTTATGGCTTCTTAATGAACTGCTTAAAAAATTTCATTTTGTTATAGCTCACATTTTGACTTCTTGTTGTTGCTTAAAGCAAAACAAGTTTTAAAGTACATGAATTTTTCACAGAATGGATATTCATTAGATCAGCTTGGAATTTTTGTCTTTCTAAATATTAATGCTCAGATCAAAAGTAGTTAAGGTAATCTTTTTTATTGCTCCTAGAATATAAAGCCTTATTTTTAACAGAAGCTTCCTAAATAATAGATCAGAAATCAGACTAGGTCTGTAACTACTACTGAGTTCATTTCCTTTGTTATATTTACATAAAATCATTCACTATTTCTCTTTGGTGTCTGATACTGTTATATGTTGTATTCCAACTAACAAGTACAATACTTCCCACTTGTAATTTGCATGGAAGGTTCTGTATAAGAGATGGTGAAAAGCAAAATCAGAAACTTGGTATGTATGCAACACAGTATTGACAAGTATAAATCACTACAGAAGAATAATAATTAAATGGATTTCTGACAGCAGTATTCACTAATATGAATTTCTGCAGTAATTCCTAAGTCTACAGGGTTCCCCTTGCTATTGTGGGCTACTGTTCCAGTTTCTTACAGCTAAACCCATGCACATTAAAACTATTAATCATACTTCAAAATCACAGAATGGAATTTTTAAGCAAAAATTTTCTGCAAATAATGGATACTCATTATTATATGCAAGAAACCAGGATATTTTCATCAACAAAAGTTTCATAGCTTAAGGACAAAGATTTGGATTTAAATTGTGCTAATGCAAAATAGTCAATGGGAATTAAGGGACTTACAAACATTTTCTGAACTATGTCAAAATTCAGTTTCCTTCTCCAGTGATTATATAATTGTAAAAAGTAGAGTGATGTTGTGTGTGTCCTGTAACTCAGTAGTACAGAGATCTAGAGAAGTGAAGACACAGAATACATGTAGAAAAGTAGAGGCATGGCATCCCGAGAGATGGGTCACAGCCTGTGCTCCTCCCTGTTCCCTCCACTTTCAACAAGTCACCCATGATCAGCTAAGAAAACATGCAGACATGAAGCAGGGAAAACCTGTTTGTAGAGGAAACTAGGAGGACAAAAATGTAGAATCTAACATGCAAAAATTGGAATATAATATGGAGTTTCAGACCACTGGAGAAAGAGGAAGGCACAAAGGTGTGTAGAAAACATAAAAATAACCCCAGAGAAATTGAAGATATGTGAAAGAAAGAAACAAGGAAGGAAGAAGGAATAAAAAAGAAGAAAGCACCAACATCAGCATCATATTTCTCACAGTAAAGGATTTGTCCAGATGTTGACAATTCACCATAGACCCCATCTCCCGCTGTCATCACCAGACTGAAGTTACAGAGATGAAGGCTCAGACTGAAAGGGTGAAAATAGATTGCAAACAAAACCAGGAAAAGGGTTGCAAATTTTTTAAAATATTTTCTTATTATTATTGAGATTTTTTTCATTATTCATTTCTTTTTTTCTTTCTTCTGACTAAATATGGATCGCTCATAATTCTCTGATTAAACTGTTAAGACTTCAGCTATACCAACAATAAATGCTTGGCTTTATGCATTGTGTCCCCTTTTCATCCATACCAATATTTGAGGGTAAAGGGGGACAGGACCTGATGCAACAATCACTAAAGTTTTTTGAAAAGGGTGCAGAAAGAACCCAAATAGCATTTTTCCATATGAGAGGGCTTCAGATTGTTCAGATATGGCCCTATCAAATGATAAAGTTCCATTAATTACACCAGTCAAGTATCTTGTTCCTGGTCTCTCTGTTTAACCAAAAAAAGTCCTTCTGAATTCCACTGCTAAATCAGTAAGTGCATTTACACTAATGAAAAGCATAAAGTGGAGAAGAATGAGGAAATGAGATACACTGTATTTTTTTCTGCTGTTACTAGTTAGTTTGCAAAATGGATTTAATCATTGTTCCAAGCTGGGGGACTAGGCATTCAATCATTTGTTTGATTTTAAAATGTCAAAAGCTGCTGTTAATTTCTATTGTTTTGTTGAATCTTTCATTATTCCTCTTTTGCATTTAATATTGGTATATTCAAATATATGGCAATGAAAAGCAACAAAAACAATTAGAGTTGAAAACAAGCACAATGAAAACCTACAGATATCTTATTTGGCAACTGCAAAGCTTCCTAATGGCTATTCGCTTTTAATCACTCCCAGATAATAGAACAACATTGCTGTTAGATTTATGCATTATTCATCCAGAATAATAACCTTCTATGATTATGTACTACTTCCATATTAGTACTTTGCGCTTATCAGTCATAGCAGAAATCAGGTAGGGGAGTAAGACAGCACAATACAGAGAGGTGAACTGAGACAAAACATTCACTTTTTATTAACTAGATATAATTATTCCTCACACCAAACAAGTGTTGAGGAAATAATTTACACCCTTTGTCAGAGGGAAGAGTGAAATAGAGGTGACTAATAAAAAAGACTGATACAAAATGCTTTAGCATTAAAATCTGTTTAACCAAGAGGAAGTGGGAAATTATGATTATATATATTGTGAATGTGTTGAATGGGCACCGTAACTTATTGCACAAGCTATTAGATATGGTTTCAGCTTGTTTCCCAGTTTTTCACAGGTGCTGGGTCTGACTCTACTCTCCTTTTCATAACTAGACATAAAGTATGCTCATTTAGAGTTATTGTGTTATAAAACATCCCAAAACAAATGCTGCACATACCACACAATGTGCCCCACTTACGCATTTGGAAATGGGTGTTTTCTACTGCCCTTTAAGCAAGACCACATTTTGTAGTATTAAAAAAATTTAGTAACACTCCTAATATTATTGTTACTGTAGTCCTTCATGACAGATTGCATGCAGCTGCCTTAGTTAATCAGAATGTTTGTGTGATTTTTTTTGTATATTATATATACCATCTCATTATCATCACAGGTAGCTCTCATGAGTGGAGTGGTGCCAGTGGACAGGTACAGGTGTTTCAGGAGTGGCAGGAAGTTGTCCTTTAT
Source organism: Falco punctatus (assembly GCF_963210335.1). Lineage (NCBI taxonomy): Eukaryota > Metazoa > Chordata > Aves > Falconiformes > Falconidae > Falco > Falco punctatus. The sequence goes on along the minus strand of NC_137581.1, from coordinate 103,537,817 downwards.
GTGAGAGAGCAGTTGGAACGCACCTTGGGCATAGTGAGAGAGCTGAGAGCTGAGAGGTCAGGCTTGGAGGACAAACCAATGTAAACAAGATCAGTGGGTGTCTGCTACTGACTGCTTAACCATGAAGAAGATGAAGATACAACCTTCTTCAGATAACTGGAGGAAGTCTTAACATTTGCAGGCTTGTGTCCTTACGGGAGACTTGAGCCACCCCAATATCTGCTGGAGTGGCAGCACAGCAGGGCACAAGAAAACCAGAAGATTTCAGGAATGTATTGATAACAGCTTCTGGACACAGGTCATTAAGGAGCATTTTAGAAGAGATACTCTGCTGGAGCTTAGAATTAGAAACAAGAAAGAACTGGCTGGGGACAGAGGGTTAGGGTTGGCAGCCTTGAATTCAGTGACCACGGGATGGTAAAGTTCATGATCCTGAAAGGAGGGGAAAAAAACAAAAAAACATGATCGCAACTCTGGACTTCAGGGGACTGGCTTTTTTAGGGACGCATTTGGAAAGTTCCCATAAAATATGGTCCTGCATAGAAGAGGAGTCCAGGAACACCTCCTTCAAGCCCAAGGATGGTCCATCCCAGTGCAAAGCAAGCCTGAGGTGGTAGAAGACGCCTGCATGGACAAGTATACTGTCAGAGTACCTGGAGTTGAATCTGGTAAGGGATATATGCAACAAGAAGTGTTTCTACAGGTTTATTAGTAGCAAAACAAATACTTGGGAAAGTGTGGGCCCACCGCTGAATGAGGCAGTGGAACTGGTGACAAAGGACACAGAAAAGATACTTGATGCTTTATTTCTCAGTCTTTATTAGTAAGACTGGCCTTCAGAAATCTTAGGCATCTCAGGCCCAGGGGAATTCCAGAGCAAGGAACATTTACCCTCAGTGGAGGATCAGTTTAAGTAGCAATTAAACAATCTGGATATACACAGTTCCTGGGATCTGACAGGATGCTTCCATGAGTGTGGCAGGAGCTGGTGTTTATCACTGTGGGGCCACTGTCAATCTTATCTGAAAGCTCCTACCAACTGGAAAAAATGAAATGTCATCTCTGTCTTCAAGAGTGGCAAGAAGAGGATCCAGGGGACTACAGGCCAGCCAGTCTCACCTTGGTCCCCAGAGGAAATAATTCTGGAAACCATTTCCAAACATAGGAAAGACAAGAAGGTGACTAGGTGTCAGTACAATTTTATGAAAAGGAAATCATGCTAACCAACCTCATAACATTCTACAATGAAACAACTAGCACAGCTGACAAGGAAGTGGATGCTGTTAACCTTGACTTTGATAAGGTTTTTGACATTGTCTTCCATATTCTCATAGGCAGACTGATGCAGTATGGACTAGATAAACAGACAGCGAGGTAAACTGAAAACTGGTTGAAGTCTTGGGCTTAAAGCATTGGGGTCGGTGGCATGAAGTCCAGCTGGAGGCCCATCCACAATTGTGTATCCCATGGGTCAATACTGGTTCCAATACTGTTAAAGGTCTCTGCTAATGACCTCTATGATGAGACAGAACGCACCTTCAGCAAGCCTACAGACAATACAGACCAGGGAGGAGTGGTTACAGGCCAGGTGGTCATTTTGCCCTTTAGAAAGATCTTGACAGGTTGGAGAAATGGGCCAACAGAAATCTCCTGAAGTTCAACAAAGGGGAAGGCAAAGCCCTGCCCCTGGGGGAGAATAACTCTATGAACCAGTACATGCTGGTAACTGACTGTCTGGAAAGCAGTTTTTCTGGGGTTTTTGGTGCACCCCAAGTTGTCTGTGATCCAGCAATGCACCCTTGTGGCAACAAGGCCAGCAGCACCCTGGGCTGCATTAGACAGTGTAGTCAGCAGGTCAGGGGAGGTGATCCTTCCCCTCTGCTCTGCCCCAGTGAGGCACATCTAGAGTGTGGGGTCAAGTGCTGGGATCCCCGGTGCAAGAAAGACAGGGACATACCACAGAAAGGCCAGCAAAGGGCCACAAAGATGATTAAGGGTTTGAAATATTTTGTGTAAAAGTCTGAGAGAACTGGAAGTGTTGAGCTTGGAGCAGAGAAGGCTCAGCGGAATCTAACCAAGGTGTGTAAATATCTGATGGCAGGGAGTAAAAAATAAGGAGCCAGACTCTTCGTGGTATCCAGTGATACAGGAGACAATGGGCACAAACTGAAGTACAGGAGACTCCATTTGAACTTAAACTCTGGAACTGGTTCCCCACAGCTGTGGAGTCTCCATTGTTGGGGATATCAAAACCCAACTGGTCATAGCCTGAAACAACCCGTTACAGCTGACCCTGCTTTGAGCAGGGGGGAGTTGATTAGATGATTTCCAGAGGTACCTTCCCGTCTAGTGATTTTAAGTTTCCAATCTGTTCCTACTTGCTTCAGGAAAGTAACTTGCCTCATTTCACTGAACATTTTACACCCGTGCTTATGCCCTGGCTGGTTACTATGCTGGCTACTCTGTTCATTTACTGAGGAACAACGCAGTTCCTCAAACTCCCAGACTCCATACTATAAAGGAGAAGACATTAGGTATTCTCTTCCTCACTTTGTCTTTTTTTCAGTTATTTTCTCTCGACTCTCTCTGTAACTTGCTTCTTTTTCTAGAGACATTTTTTTCTTTCCTTTTTCAATCCTCAATTCTTCCCACACTTTTTTTCAGGTTCACACATTCCCCCCCCACCACCACCCTTTTGTGTTTTTTTTTTAATTGCCTATCAGGGTTATCAGGCTTAAGTGTCTATATCTCCATTAGCCTAAGATCTGAACACTTCTTAATCTGCTTTTGCATTTTTGGTGTTAAGGAAGGAAATGTTGTCAGTGAGCCTGAGACTTTTTTGTTAAAAAAGTGGCAAATATTAATCAACTTGTGTGTTTGTGAGAGAGAGAGAGAATTGTACAGGGTTTAATTTTTTAATTAATTTACAGTGGGAAATGGTTTCAAAACATTGAGGTTTTTACTGCTTTTAATTTTGATGCTTAATGGATCAATGAGCTGCTATTAATCTTTTTTATAAAATTCTCAAATAAAACCAAAACAGGTAGAATATAATAAAATGCAACAATTCAGCTAGTTTGAAGCAGTTTTCAACTAGCAATTTTCTTTTCTAAAAAAATATTTAATTTATCCTAGCAATGAGGGATGGAAAAATATCTGCTGAAATCACAAACTTCGTAGCACAGAAATAGCTTAAATAATCACTTCTGGTATTGTTACATTTATATAAATTTAAGAAACTAAAACACAGAAAGACAGATTGCAGTGCAATACAATGACAGAGAATAGGTTCCAAATTCTCAGACTAGACTCTTATAATTTGGATGAGAAAGGAAGCTGATGATTCCTCAATGACCATTTTACCACATTTTCTTATTATATCTCCTTAAAGACCATCTTAGGAGGTCTTTTCTGTAGTGTAAGAACAATGAATCTGTCTGTCTACTTGCCTCCCGAAAATTTTCTCAAGAGCATATGCTCTACTGACTGACATTTTGAGACATTTTATTCAATATCTGATTCTCATTAGGTACAGAAAGATGGTATTTAAATCTTTGCACCCATTGAGTATATCAAAGTGCTGTTTCAGTATAATTCCTTCTCAGTACCAGCTGACAACTTAGTTAACAGTTCTAGTTCCAACTTAATGAACTAGCAGTGCCATGGTATTTAAAAGGGATCTTTACCTTTTGCTGTCCTTCAGAACTCATCTTAAGCTTGACATTTCTATTTTAATGAGATATTCAACATTTCTGATTCCTGCTTTGAAGCTGAAAGAAAGTCTGATAAACAATGGGAGGTTTATTTTATTCTTACCCCTAATCTAGACAATGCTCCCAGGAAGAAAAAGTCTTTTTTTTTTTCCTTTTTTTTTTTTTTCTTTATGATCATTGACCATGGAAAACATTTGTGTCTTATTTTTAAAAATAATCAAGACTTTGTTATAAGAAAATGTCTCAACAAGTATCATAGATGCAATGGAAAAACTTGGGGCAGTTAATCTAGTCCATTTCCTGGATCATTCCAGTTCTTGTCACTATATAGGGATCACTTCCCCTTTGATATGATCACAATAGGCATCACTTCTGCCTTTGTGTGAAAGGTCAAATATAAGAGTGTGTGGGAAGAGCCTGTTGGAGTTTTCTTCTTAAGCTCATGTCTTATCTGTGCTTCCCCTTGAATGCCACCCCCAGCCTTAACCTCTGCAGCAACATCCATAAATTCTTAAGCACAAGTTTAAGAAATATTTGAAAACTCTTTGTAGACCTATTCTAGAAAAGGAAAACACTCCAAAACTCCCTGTGTTTCCCATGACTATACAATAAATGTTGACCACATGCAGTACTTAATATCAGTGCAGTGCTCCATAAAAAAGCAATGTCCTTCACGTCCTGGAATTTCAAAGCTGCTGAAGAAATCTAGGCCATATATTTCATTGTCATTTTATAAAATATGCTCCCAGACACAATTCCCAGTTCACGTCAAAGAAAGGTTGGACACATCATTTTATAAAATACTTGAAAATTGCCAGCTTTGACCTTTAGTGCCATATTTCAATAATTGAAGGTATATTCAGGCCCAGAGAATTTGGATTCATAGGTTCACCACTGTTTATTATAAACCATAAGAGAGAAGTGTTGGAAGGCAGAAAAGCCTTAATGAGACAGTTTGAAAAAAGAATATCTCAAAAGAAGTTGGCAATTGTTTCTGCCAGCACTTTGTGACCCTTATGAATTGTACTCTCATCTACTCATCATTTATAATTACTTACTGCACAAGAGTGTATCTTAAATCATCTCCCACATAATGTGCTAATTGAGACACAGACGACCAAAGCAAAGGTATTCAGTGGCAATGAATATTTCATCAGTATAAGATCATTCTTTATTTCTTCCAAATACTCCTGTGGACCTAGACAGGATCTTATCAAAAATGTACACAACATTAACTATAAGAGCAGAAAATATTAGCTGAGAACTGCAGATCAGATTTTAATTTTCTAGATAATAATGCTTATGTGCAATTAAGAAGCTTATAAAAAAAAACAAAAAAAAAAAACCAAACAAACAACGCACAACCCTTTTACCCTTTTCATGGCATAGGACATGAAAATGCAGATGCACAGTATCATGGTTTAATCCCAGCTGGCAACTAATAACCACACAGCTGCTCTCTCACTTCCTGTCCCCCAGAGGGATGAAAAGGAGAATCAGGAAGAAAGGTACAACTCAAGAGTTAAGACATTAACAATTCAATAATTTAAATAAAATAATAATAACAACAAGAAAAACAACAACAATTGTAATGAAAAAGAGGGAGAAGAGGAGAGGAATAAAATCCAAAGGGAAGGGGGGAAAAAAAACAAGGGATGCACAATACAGTTGCTCACCACCCACTGCCCAGCCAGTCCCCAAGCAGCGATCAGCATGCCCCAGCCAACTCCCCCAGTTTACATACTCAGCCTGACATCATATGGTATGGAATATCCCTTTGGCTAGTTTGGGTCAGCTGTCCTGGCTGTGTCCCCTCCCAGTTTCTTGTGCCCCTCCAGACCTCTCCCTGGCAGGGACTGAGAAACTGAAAAGTCCTTCACTTAGTATAAACGTTAGTTAGCAACAACTAAAAACATCAGTGTGCTATCAACATTATTCTCATGCTAAATCCAAGACACAGCACCGCACCAGCTATTAAGAAAAAAATTAACTCTATCTCAATTGAAACCAAAACAGTATCCACCCCATTTCATACCATTTACGTCATGCTACTTTTTCCTATATATCATTATCTTTCCTGTCTTTTAATATGAGTACACAGATATTGTTCTCTTGGTCTAGGGACCATCCCTCTAAAAGTCCATTGAGTTCATTTAGTCCACAACATTGGGGTCCATCTGTCATAACAGTCTTTCTAGGCAGGAAAGATAGTGAGAGGTACTGGATTGTTGCATCTTGAAGCCAGTGCTGATCCTATCACTGATGAGCTGGTGTGGTTTCATCAGTCATTCTTCATTTTCTTCCCTTTCTCAAAATCTTCTTCTGCTATATTGCCCCATAGGATGATGTCATTAACATATTGCATGTGTTCCAGAGCTTCACCCTGTTCCAGTGCACCCTGGATCAGTCCATGGAAGGTGGTAGAGCTGTGTTTCCACCCCTGGGACAGTCAAGTCCAGGTGTACTGGACACCCCTCCAACTGAAAGCGAACTCTGGCTTGCATTCTGCTGCCAAAGGAATTGAGAAAAATGCATTTGCGTTATCAATGGTGGCACGCCACTTGGCTGCCTTTGACTCCAGTTCATACTGAAGTTCTAGCATGTCTGGTACAGCAGCACTCAGCATCAGTGTGACTACATTCAGGCCATGATAGTCTGCTGTTAAGTCTTCATTCTCCATTAGATTTTCACACTGTCCATATGGGGCTGTTAAAGGGTGAGCATGTCCTGCTGATCACTCCTTGGCTCTCCAGTCAATGAATCAGCTTATGGACGGGAATCAGGGAGTCCCAGCTGGTGCAGTATTGCTGCCAGTGCACCGTTGTTCAGCCTCCAGCAGCCCCACAACAGAAGGGTCTTCAGGAAGGCCAGGCAAAGTAGACAGCTGCTTAATTTCCTCTGTCTCCAAGGCAGGTATATCAAAAGCCCACCAGAACCCTTCCGGGTCCTTAAAATACCCTCTTCTAAGACATTCTATGGCAAGGATGCACGAAGCCTCTGGGCCAGTGTCACAGTCCACTCAGTGGACTCGTGATGGTTCGTTAACTATGATCTCGAGGCGCAAAAATCAAGGTGACCACGCCAAGGCGATTATGCTTCAATTAAACAGCACTATTTTATTGTTTGCCCATAAAGCAGCTTGCGATAGGTAGAAAGACAGACAGTGAAGAAGAGGTAAATAAAAAGAAAAGGAAAGAGGATTATAGCTACCACCACAGGTCCAAGGCATCCCTATGGTCCCAGGTCCAGGCAGTGTCCCGCCGGTTCTTCCAATCGTCGTGATCCTTGGTGGGGAAGATCTCCAAAGTTCAGTTGCTAAGAAGCCATCTTTTTATGCCAAGCAACACACCTTGCTCCTCCCCTGGTCCATGGATTGTTGCCAGTCTCTGCCTTCTCGAGCCAGGTTATCACGCATGTCCAGAGAGGAGTGCCTGAGGCGTGGTTTGCCTCAGAGGTGGGTAGCTTTAGACCAGGCGGTGTGTTTTTGTATTATAATGATATTATAATGAAGAAAGTTCACCTGAAGTTTATGTGTTCTGGTTCGTTGCTATGACCACGGTTGTGATCCATCTTCTGGACAGCTGTTATGCGGCCTTATCGTAGTTGTTCCTTCCAGCGCCGGGTATCAGGAAGCGGCATAGTACTCCTCGTACCATGCAGTTGTCCTTCCCAGGATCTCTGTGTCTTGGTGTCCATGAGGACCACATTCCATCTCCAGGTCTCTGTTAGCAATGTTGAGACAATATTGTTATCTTTAGACCGACTCTTACAGCCAGTCACAATGGGATGTTTTTCCCACTCGGTCACAGTCAGGCTTATTTCAGCCTCCAATACAGTTAGCTGTTGTGATCCCTGTGTCACTCTCAAAATACTGATAGGTTCTTCCCCCTCATAGCTTGATGGCATTAGGGTGCGTTGTGTACCAGTGTCTACTAGAGCTTTACACTCCTATGGGTCTGATGTGCCAGGCCACCAGATCCACACAGTCCAATAAACTTAATTGTCCCTGCCCCTGATCTGGCTGGAAGCAGGGCTCCTCTAATCCTGCTTGTAAGATTCTCTACCAGGGCAGCAAGCAGTGCAGAACAAATACAGAGCAGAGTAATCCCACACATTTATGTCTTGCAAGAATGGATTAGAAACCCGTCATAGAACAGAGAGTAAAAAACCTGCTCACTGGAGACTGGAGCAGCAGCCTTCCTGAAAGACCCCCTATTTGTGATTGGCTTTCCTTGCAGTTCACATACCTGCGCCTCCAGGGTTGAGGTGGGTTTTCAACCCCACCTCCTCATGTCTTTTCCATGCTCCTGCAGGTAAAATCACAGAGTACCCTATGGTATGCATCTCCTATAGTCTCTCTCTGAAGCAGAAGGGCACTTAAAGTTTTTAGCTGTGATGCAGATCTGTAGAGGTAGGGAGTAGTATATATCCTCATTAGCTTGCTGGACCAGTCTCTCTACAACTGACACGAGGGAGGTAGAGATATTATCTTCATAGACCACTTCATCCACCATTGGTGACGCTTTGTCTTTCCAGCTCATTATTTGCAATGAGTTGGCATATGAAGATGGTGCACTCCATACAAATTTCCGCCACATGGGTCTTTGTATGATAATGTTATGTCATTATTTTGCATGATATTTCTGGGAGTGTTAAGACATTCATTGCATGATATAGTGGGTTGGCCTTAACTGGTAACCACGCACCCACACAGCCACTTTCTCACACACACACCTCCTCGGAATGAATTAAAACATGATGAAGAAATTGAGAAGGAACATAAGGAAGAATGTGAATGAGAAAACTGATAGGTGGAGATAAAGACAGGAAGTTCTCTTAATGGTTACTGTCACAGGCAAAACAGACTTGACTTGGGGAAATTAATTTCCTGCCATATAATATAAGTATCTAATTACTCTTCTGGGTATTGGGAAACAAAAACAACAAAAAAGAAGCAAACATTTACACACTTAGGGAAAAAACATCCCTTCTTCCCCTGACTCAGCTGCACTCCTCCACCCTTCTCCCCAGTACACACAAGAATACTGATGACATACTAAATGCCCATTTAATAGAGGTGACCTCATGAAAGGTAATATTGTGCCTTAGTAAATCCTGTGTTTTCCAGTAATTAATTTACATTTTCTTCAGTTACCTTACATATCATGGAAAGTGATTTACAGGGGTAAATAATCCCATATTACGAATAACATACCATTTCATAGACAATTAAAAAGTAAGGAAAGAAAGGTCTTTATAATCTCATCATGTCAGAGAAAGATGTATCTGGATGGTGCTAGATGGCTTCTTCCATTCTACCTTTCTTTGAACAGATTTTTCATACAAATTCAAAATATCACCTTTGCATCACAATACCATAAAAGAAGATATAAAGGAAACAAAAATGTATGGATGTAAGTAAATAAATCAACATATACAAGCAAGAGATACATGCTAGATTTCAAGGGAAGGCAAAAATGGAAGCAGTAACCAAGAAGGAACAGGAAAATGCATGAAGAAACAAAAAGGACAGAATACTAAGAAAAAGATGTTGTCTGGGACTCAGTTGAATAAAAGCATCAAAGAAAGCATAAATACTGCTTCTGGTGAGTCACTGTTTCCCACAAAGATTGTGGAAACATATTTAAACAACTACGCAAATTACTTATTGCTGTACTCATTTAAGGTGTGTTTCAGCACACCAGTTCAACACTGAAAAGAATTAAGGTGAAACATGCTTAAAATAAAGGGACAGCTGCTGGAAAAGGCTTAGAAGATAAAAAAATAAAAGATCTAGTTTGGTAAGGAACATGGAGACAGACATGGATAAACTTATGGTTTGTTTTAAAACTATGTCATGCGGCACCTGATTTCAGTCTCAGGCTCACTGAACCAAGGAACTTGAAGCAGCTGGCTACACTTTAAGGCATAGTCTTCTGTAATTCACTGAATCCATCCTGCCTTTTTGTCTCAGGATGTAGTTATTCACATTCTTGGTCTCCAGCCATGAAGGCCCTTTGAACATTTTTGGCTTAAAAATACCCTGGTACAAATTTCCAGTCTGCCCTCTGTGACACGGCTGACAGGTTTCACCGAGGCTATGCTAAGCTGAGCAGCGTGATGGCTATGTACGCTGTTGACAAGTCCCATCAACTAGCAATAGGAAGCAGAAGTCACCCTCTGCAAAGCCTGTGTTGATGCAACACATGCTAAAAAGTGCTGGACAGAGCAACTTAGTGGCTCCTACTTTGCTCTAATCACTTGTATGGAGTATGAGGAGAAAATTAATAGGTGTTATTCTTATTATGAGGCTGTCTTCTCTTTTGTTTAGGTCATGGTAGTTGGGCTCATGGCTGTAATCCTGCTCTCTCCACCTTCCCCAGTGTGCTGCTTCATCACCAGTGAGATCACACTACCTCTCTCAGAGCTACATTTTTTATCGCCACCTCTCAATGTAGTTTACTCAGCTGCTTGGAAGCAAAGCTAGCTTTCATATTCTAAGCTGTTGCCTGTTCCTAGGGCCTGATATCCTGTAAAAAAGATCAGATGGTATTAGGTCATTAGTGACTAGTTCAAAAGCTAAGTCTGGAACTATCCAGCTGTGTAAGTTCTTTTGTGGGCACTTACATCTGTTATATCTCATATGTGCCTGGCATCTGCTTTTTGAGAAATCAAAACCTCTTTGAGCTGTGTGGAGCACTCTGCATTCACCTTGACACTACACAAAGCCACTATCGCCCCTGAGGCTATGGGTCCTATGTTCATACTTGGCTAAAACCAGACTCCATTCTCTTCAACCAGTTTATGAGCCCTTGCATATTGGTTATGATTTGTGAATACTTACATTAGATATTTTACTGAAAAAATTATCAGGCTTTAAAGATAGTAGAATATTACCACAATATCACCAATATACAGGGCTAATTTAAGGCTTCCAGCATTCTCGGAGACCCCAGGCAGAGTTCAAGAGGGCTCTCCACAATCCTTTCCCTGACAGCAGCTCTGATCACACAAGTCCTCCAAGCTTGGCATCTCATGCCCTGAATACAAGAGCTGCAGCAGGGCCTGTTCAGTTCCACATAGCTAAAATGCTGCCTGAGTAGTCAGCTTCTTTTTTCTCTACTTTGACAGTGTCCATACTTCGTTTCTTCTCTCCCTGCCAAGGTAATAAATGCATAACCATGCTTGCTGACAGCCAGATTCTGTCCAACATAGAGTCTTACCCAAGAAGACGTGTCAAGGATGCTTGGCAAAGCATTCCAGGTTCTGCAGACTGAAGCTTTTCTTAACTTTATTTTTCAGCTTCCTTGGGTTTCAGCCACTAGATCAGAACCTAATATAAATAGAAAATTACTTTAATAAATTTTCCTCATACTTTAGATGTAAGTACTCCTTTAATAGCAATAAAGGATATATAGAAGTATTTACAAATGGATTTTTCAACAGGAAAAAAAAAACCATATTTTTACTTCAAAATCAACTAAAAAATCACTTTGGATAGGATTCTGTTTACAAAAAAAAAAAACACCTTATTGAAGCACTTTAGAAATGTCAAAGCATCCTCTTTCAATATTTTGTATTTGAACTCCTGGATTGTTAATGTTTTAAGAAGCTGTAGTTCACATTTTAATAGCTTTTTCTTTCCTCATCATTTTGTAACAGAAAACAGAAAAATTCTGGTACTATCAATTCTAAACCTGCTGAAAATTCTCTTTCTACCAGAATCTAAAACCAGTCATGTTATTTTTGCACATGTAATGGAGCAACCTTGAAGGTGTTCTTCAGGCATAAATTCTCTCCTTCTTTCTTCTTTAGGTTTTACTCTTATTTGTAAATATACAAACACAACTACTTACCGTCCAATTGTTCCTACATGTGATCACTCTGGCCCTGTAGTCACAAGAGACTCTTTGGAACGGCTGGAAGGAGGCTCAGCATTGTTTCTGTCATCCTACTCGGAGACAGTTCAGAAACATCATAAAGACAAATGTATGGTTGCATTGGATGGTGTGTAAAAGCTGACCTTTAAAATAAAAATTGGCCTTTAAAGTTGTCCTTTAAAATAAGAAAGGTCCTCAGGTAGATGTAAACAATATGTTCAACAAAGGTCTGGAAAAAGTGGAAACACAAAGTCAAAATTTAGAGGGATGAAAAAGAAGAAACACTTCAGGATATTTGAAAGTTGATCTATTGATGCTTATTACTGAAAGTAAAATGGAGACCTAGAAGTATTACTAGACCAACCTAAAAGTATTAATAGGAGACCAGTACTATAAGTTAGCTGTTATAACATAAAAACTGACTGAATGATTTCAACTATTTATACAGAAACATAGAAGTTATTTTGAAGTGATGGTGCAGCTGTGTAGGAAAAGTTGTCTTGTAGATAATACCTCCCCTTGGTCCAACTACCAATGTTGCTTCTGGGTTATGACTGGGGAAAAAAAAAAAAAAAGTTCTTGTTATTGCTGTGATCTGTGAACTACTGTATACCAAGAAATCAGGCAGATGAGGCTTTTCATAAGTACATGATCATACAGAGAAAACAACTAGCTGATAAGGGAAGATTTTAACTATTTTAACATGTATTAGGTAAAATCAGATAGCAAAACCATCTATAGAGCAATTTATCAGAATTAATTCACCATTTTTGACTGGATAATCAAAAGTAACAATATGTGCTTAAAGGCAAAATAATAAAATCCACAGCTCACAATGACATGTGACAATCAGGGAACAAGAACAACCAAACACTATCAAAACACTGAAAGTATGAGAAAGACCAAGGAAAAGATCCATACATCCATCATTGCAAAGGAAAATAATAGATAACCCAAAAGAGCCAAAATGCTGATTCGCTCTGAATCAGTCTTCACCAAAAAGGTTGGCTACTGACATACAGCTAACAGCTACCATCAGTGACAGTACCGAGTGAGAAAAGGAAAGGTTAGTTAGCATGCAGACAAGTCAGATGTGTCACACATACAGCTGGACCTAGTAGTCACAGAAGTGGCTGATGAAATCTGAGAGCCACTGAGGACAATGCAGAACGGTATGAAAAGGTAAGGAACAGGAACACATCATGCGAGCTTTTAATGAGATGAAATTAGGGTAATCATCTTTTAGAGAATAATTTAAATTCTCAGAAATATTTTGGTAAAAAACAATCAGATCTTCGTTTGCAAGCATAAAAGAAAATAGCACGGGTTAGTTAGAAATATATCTGGTTAGACCACTGTAAGTGAATTAGTACCATGTAGATGCTAAATTAATTAGTAAAGTATATTCAGAGAATAGCTATAGGTAGTTCACGATAAAAATGGAAGATGGCATCAGGATTCTGGTGCGGTTAGTCCTAAATGCATTGCCACTTGGTTTTTCCCCTCTTAATGATCTGGAAGGTGGTGTAGCCATTTTTTATATTTTTCAGAGGATAATAAATTGGGAAAGTTGGGGGGTTTTTTTGAAGTTAGAATTCAGGACTGGAGTTCAAAATTACCTCAGATAATGGGAAAAAAAAAAGTCTGAACACATGAGGAAAACAGCTAGTTATATAGTTTTTTTATAGAGAAGGCTTGAAGACTCGATTACAAATTGAACAAACACATGAAGTGTTACATGGTTGCAGAACTACATATCTACCCTGATATGCAAGCACATAGTGAGTCACAGTCACGCCCCAAATTATTAAGGCCTTGCCTGGACTTTCATGTCAAGAAAGACTCATTTGCAGAAAATCTATATGACAAAAATGAGGCTCTACAAACATCTATAGTTATCTGCATTAAAGACCATCAGTTCAAATAGCTTTTTTATCCAGTTCAGGTTGGTCTGGTGGAGACAGACACTCACAGAAAGCAAGACTCTGTAAACCTTGCTTCCATAGAAATGTATGTTAAAACTGTGTATTTTACATATAGATATATGTATGTACAAAGAAAAACATGTATTGGGTTTTGCAAAGCTCTTTTATTTCACAATAATCAATTGCCAGGAATTGCAGTAAGATGTCTGTTACCAGTCTGACACGTGAAAGTAAAAATAAAGTTAAATGTTTGGGGTTTTTTTTAATTATACTTTCAAGGGAGACCAGTCAAGTCCATCTTATGACCTATAGAAATATTTTTTTCCATAGAATTTCAAAAGATATTTAACAGTGAAACACTATTTCCATAAGAATGTAATTTTCCTACTTGTAGAGATACAATTCAAGATTTCCGTATTGCTCCCACTTAAACTTTATGCTAAGTAGTGCATAAGTCGTGTGCTGATGCTCTACACAGGAATGAATTTTCTTCTAAATGTCCAAAAGGAAATACTTCTAAGTTTAATTGCATTTATAATCGTAATTCCTCTAAATAAAAAAAAATAATTAAACAAAACAAAAAACAAAACAAAAAAACCCAAAACGACCTTCTTGACTTGGAATATGTTGGACATGGGACTTGAAGGAAGAAGGGAGATGAAAACTAAAATCATAAAAAAATTAATAAAGATGTGAACCAAGCCTAATTTATATGGAAGTAAATGAATATTTTGACATTGATTTCAGTAACACAAGATGAGACTGCTAAGATCTTGAGATGTGAAAATTATTTTAGATACCAGTTGAGATTAAAATACTCTTGTTCAAAGCAAAAGAAAAAAAAATTAAAATACTTTCACCTCTATGTGAGCAAAGCATATCTTTCATTGTCTTTCTTTCTAGGGAAGTGAAAGATGGCATTTGAGCTCTGTGTCTCTAGATCAGGGGTCCTCAAACTACGACCCGTGGGCCGGATAAGGCCCCCCAGGGTCCTCAATCTGACACCCCGGTATTTACAGAACCTCCCCCCCCCCAGGTCTTGCGGGGGGGGAACCAAGCAGCCGCAGATGACTGCCTGCCACTTCATCCGCGCACTGGCCCCCTGTTTAAAAAGTTTGAGGACCCCTGCTCTAAATTCTCTAGGTTCTTGGATTTAAATTAGACTTTATTGAATAAATATTTATTATGAAAAACCTACAGGTTTTAATCAATTCTTAAAATTTCAATTTTTCATGAGGCAAAAAAACCAGAATGTTTCATTCCAAAGCCCAGGTAGAAATCAGCTTTAATAATAATAGACAAGAATTAAAATATGAACTAAAGATTATTTTCTTTTGTCATGAGTAATTTCATTACATGTAAAAGGGATATCAGAAAAAAAAAAGTTTAGGAAGCTGTTGCTTATAGAAAGCTTTTTAGAAATAATTATTTTGAGAATAATGATGCCATTTGTAAGAAAGGAATAATAAAAATCCAATTGTTTTTCACGGAGTTACAATTCCATCCAAGATTTTGCCAGGTTTTGGTGACAAGTTAGATCTCACCCAAGTGGTATAATCTGACATGTAAGAAAGAACTTGATTTTCCAGCTTGCTAGTGGCACCTAATATACATAAGAACTATTATTTCAAGCAGAACAATGTGTAAATGTGATACTGCCTCTGAAACATGAGGCAACTCTGTCAGAATTAGCTTATCTGTCTCTGTGCAGCATTACATTTGTACTTTAAAGACATTTGCAGAGGACACTGTATCAAAAACTCATTTTAAGAAAATGCTAGATGTTAAGGGTGTGGAGAGGTCCCTTTATGCTCTACTGAAATATCCTTGTGGAATCAGGATATGCTTTTTATATTAGTGTGCAGTTGAACAAGGTTTTATTCATTGTCAGGGTGCTACCTCATGACTCAGTGGAATAAGGACATGCATGTGCCTCACATTGCAGGCAGATACCCCAACATCATAAGTTACCCTCTCTGTTCAAGTACACCCTGTGAGTCTGAGGACAGAGATGTGGAAAACATGGTTAGGACGAATCCTTTGGGGAAGCCTGGTAAGATGTTCACAAATCTACCTCCTTGGCATATTGAGGCTTGTGTGTCTCATGAGTGGTTTACATGGTTTACAAAGCTGTAGTGGGCAGGTAAAGGCACCAGAAAGGAATAGGGTACCCGTTAGCCACCCCTGCCTAGTTCAGGGGTCCAGAGCACAAAGTCTGCATATTTTTATTCTGTCTCCCACTAGCTCTCTAGAAAGGGAAAAAATTTCAAAAATAGCCTTGATAACCTTAATCACAGCTTTGCCCTTGGGGCATACCATGCCAATAAGCCGTTCTTGGTGAGAACCAAGAGGTATGAGGTTACATTATGCAGTAGTCACTCTCTTGAACATGGATTTATGTTCTCAAAGTTTGACATATACATAACAACATCAGGACATCAGCCAACAACACATGATCTCTATTTTGTCCTTTCAAATCCAAAAATTTTGGAGCCACTGTTGGTTGTGCAACATCACAAAGGCTGTGCTGGGCTGTCTGAACAGGAACCAAAATCAGGCTTGTGAGTCCTTGTAACAGTGCTAGTCATTGATGTTAGTTAGGTGGTAAAAGGTTGATCTGGCATTTTGGTAGGTGGCCTTCACAGGACCCAGTCATGGAAATAGAGGTCTGTGGGAGAACTTCTCTTCAGACACTTTGAACCTCAGGTTTCAGAGAGTAGTCCATGCTTGGAAGCAGACTAAATCTAGTCGTCAGACATAAATCCACAATAATGCTCAAAGGTTACATGTAGGCAAAGCAATATCAGCTGCTTGAGGCTGCTGATGCAGATGCACTTCTACTGCACTGCACTACGAAATAACACGGGCATAGCCACAATATCCATTTAGCTGTCCAACGGTGCTCTGACAATTGCCACTAGAGATGTTTATGAACAAGCTCAATTATAGAGTAGCCCTTTAGAATACCCTTCCAGCATCTGTCAATCACTCATTAAGTAGCAATTAGATCATTGCTTTTAACCACTACCCTGATGTCTTCCATGAATTTACCTTATGGAATCCGGTTATACTTTTGCCCTACACAACATCCAGTGGTAATTTAATCTTACTTGATGAAATGGCCTCTTCTGACAATTTTGAATAAAATATTCATAATTTTCAATAATAATTCAACATTTCAGGACAAAAAAATTCAATTTGAATTATTGATATTGCTAGTTATTTATGTATGTATAGTTAAATTTTAATGTGTTCTATATTATGCATAAAATAGTTGGTTTTTAATAAGGGGTCTTATTTGGATATTAAAACTATTATGTACCAGAAAGTTGCAACAAATTTTGCAGTTACTTTTCTCTGGGCAAACAATAAAATACAGTAACCTACATTTAGACTGGATTTTTTTTTTTTTTTTGGTTTTTAGGCTCAAAATTGCTGACATTAAAAATCTTTTTGCTACCTCAGTGGAACAGTCTTAACTTTTATTGATGTACAGCCAACAAATGAAACAGCAATTACCTTCTGCATATGCTGGTACAGTGACAATCATGGTTTTGTAAAGTAGCAAGTGGAAATTCTATTTGGCCTTTTACCAAAAAAATAAAATAATAATGACAAAGAAGAAGGAAAAAAGACTCTCTGTTTAGCAGCAAACAGTGAAGATTAAGTACATAATTTCCTTTTTTCTCATTTTGGATTGGTACTAGAAAAGTATTAGAACTAATAAAATTAATTCCTACTATATTTTTACATTTAATATAGACAACCTTAGTTCCAAAATATCTCTTTGCCTTAGGTTTCAAAAAAGTTTCTCATTTAAGATTTAGCAGTTATTCCTGTTGCCATAAGGAAAGAAAAAAAAAAAAAAAAAAAGGTGAAATTTTATTTCAGGTGAAAGGATTAACAAATATGATGAAATATTGTATTATTTATATTTAACACATAAAATTTTTGATTAACTCATTTGAAAACTATCAACATGAACTATTCAATGTTAGTGAATAAATTTGTCCCATGCTGAGAAAAGTGCATCCTCTGACTAGCCTTATCTCTTTGCTCAAGAAGGAGCTATTATATCCTGACTTGAGATCCCCAAAGATTTTACTTATAATGGATTTTTATGGATTCAAGCTTCTTCATAAGGAAAATTTCACAGGCTTGATTTATTCAAAATTAATTGGAGGGAAGAAAGACGCAGGGGTCAGAATAGAGAGGGAGGAAAAAGCAGTTGGGAAGTGTTGATATAAAAAGACATGCTGATAACATAAGGAAAAGAAAAAGCAGTTATTGGAGCCCTCAGAGCTAACAAAGTACTCACCCATTCCTGCTGATCATTCTAACTGAGGAAGCCAGAGGGAATTAGCAAAATAAACACCTCAAATACACACACCTGAAGTGATTCTTTCTCCTGTTCATTAATTTTTTCAGAAAGAAAATAAATACCCTATACCTTACAGCAAAAGAAAATTATTCTTTTTCTGGTTTGTTTCTGATGAAACCTAGAAGTTGCAAAAGTGGCTTAACTGGAGATGATTCTTAGCTGGTCTGTCTTTTCATGGATTCATTGCATCCACCTCCCTCCTTTACACTGTTACAAGTAACAACACAAGTTTTAAACAATTATGTTAGCTGATGCTGTTAGTTAAAAATAGATAATCAGTTAAAACTGATGAAATATAAAAGTTGTAGGGTTTGGATAATATAAGGGCATTTCAGGCAAATCTTATCTACCCAGTTTGCTCTCCCTAGCAATAGCGTTCCTCTTAAATATGGGCTACAATAACATACTAGGAGAGCTCCTTAACTAGGCAATGGGTTAAATAAATCACATGAAATGTTCTTTGTTATGAGCTGTATTAGGACATGCATAGATTGAGTGGTTGGCAGGGTCAAGTAAAACTCCATTAACACTTTAATATAAGTGCACAAGAAACCTTGTAGTTCTATATCTAACTGGTAGTGCCCACTCAATTTTGATTAATACCATACCCAGAGGATCTCTGCTGTAGTGTTAAAAAATCAGAAAATACTTCCCAACATGAATTGACTGCAGTTTTCATCCAAAGGAACTGCTTCAGGTAGTTCTATGTTAGCTATTGTCCAAACACTATATGAGTTTTTCTGCATTTTCTCACTTTATCAAAATAGTATTGAGGGTGGATATTTCAGTACTTTGTGCCTGCACAGTTCTGGCAATCACTAGTGTGCAGTAAAACACTTTCCACAGCCCCCAAATCCTGTTCACAGTTATTTAGCTGGTTTTTGACCTAGAATTATCTTACAGTACAATCATACAGATTCATTCTCCTTTTCTCTCCTCTTCTATTATTTTCTCAATCGTGCTGCAAGAGCAAAAGAGGAAACAGAATGTGACATATTTCTGATGTGTTGAAAGTTTATTCCAGCAAAAACTGTCTTCTAAAATACCAATTTTCACTTAGTGCTGTTTTCTCAGAACACTTTTCAAAGAATTTTGGAAGAGTTATCTGAAAACTGAAAGTCTTCATTGCCCAATTTAGGCACTAGTTTAACAAGCTCTAGAAATAATGCCAGCTTCTGTGATAGGGCTTTCTATCTTAGTGTAGGTACCAAGTGCAATATCTAATGTGATCACGCTTTTAGCTTGAGCATAACAGACTCATTCAGTGCCACGGTTACCACTGGCTATTGTGTGCCACAGCGTGCATTTATTTTTTTTTTTATTTATGTGTTTCCAATTCAGAGCTGAAGAGCTTAGTACCACAGCGGCATGCTGTAACAATACCAGTGCTTTAATGTTTTAAAGGCTTTCAGTGTGATTACACAAAGAGCTGTTGGGAAGAGTGGTCATGACCAGTATTCCATGGAAAATACCCATAGAGTTAGACCTTAAAATTCTGCTTTCAATTTACGTTGTTTAATTGTCACAAAAACAGGAAGCATGGATCTTTCCTACTGTTTTCGGAGTGACTTGGTGTCATTATTATTAGCCAAAGTAACTGTCTAGCTCTGAATCAGGATTATTTGACAACAGACTGTTTTTCTATGGCACCCCTCCATATATCATATTAGTCTGCACTTTTTAATGTGAGTGTGTCTTCTGAATTTTCAGAAGTTAAACTAGTGGCTGCACACAGCTGTTTCTAGTCAAAGTTATAAAATGTCATGTGGTATCTGATGTGTGAGGTATCTGATGAAAATAAGAGAATAGTATGACTCAAAAGACTATATTATAACAAAAATCGTTTATCTGCAGGCTGTATGATTGATTTACACAAACCAAGTACTATTTCCTGCTGATAGCTAAGCAGAAAATAGGTGTGAGAGCAACTAGGGGAGTCAGTCAAAAACTTGCCACATAATCCACTTGAAAGTACAATACAGAAAAAATACTGAGGCAAAAATGCTGAGGCCAAAGACTGAATTAACTTTGCACTTCATAAGAAAAATTCTTCTGTTGTTAAGTTAAAAAATCAGTGATACAACATTTTGAAGATGTCAAATTGTATCTCTTCTATGTTTATTTAGCTATCCAACTAGTAAATCACAAGGGACTAAACTGTTGTGTGAATTCTACACTAGAGAGAGGAAAAAAAATGAGAGCTTCATTTACATTATTATTCAGTTATAAGAGCCCACATCTTGGGATAAAGATGCTGGCAAGCACTGTAAGTTAACTGCTCTCTATAGAAGTGAGATAAGGAAGAGCCAAAAAATGAATTAAGGATGCTCCTCTAAGCTACTGACTCCAAGCCAGCTGTTTCTGGCTAAGATCTGGGTGAACAGTGTTTCACACTATGAACGTATCTGAGACTTGAAGATTAGCAGCAGACCAGTTGGAAGTATTATTTATATATATAAACATCTACATAAGATATAGTTCTAAATTATGCTATTTAAATAATACATACCATGCATAAACATAACATGTAATTCTTCACCCAAGGAATTATAGCCAGAGAGATTTGAGGCCTGCAAGTCAGAGATCAGTTTATCAGGCTTAAAGTAATGGTGACTTTCCAATTAGATCTTCTGTTCTTTTTTATTTCCTTGGGAAGAAACCCTTTCAAATCCAAAGTGTTACACCCCGCCTTCCAACACCAGCACATTCATCCAATATTCTAGAAAAAAATTTCACTGTGGACAGAATTTTTAAATTATGACAACCTGATGAAAGCAAGTGCATCAGAGCCTCAGAATGCAAACACGATACTTCATGTAGTATGACTGGCAGCTTGAAAAAGAAATCCTGTGCTGCAAGACACCATTCTGAAATTGAGTGTAACAAATAAAATGTGCATTTCAGTGGAAAGTATGGAGAAATAATAAGCAGGTATCAGTTTGAACGTAAGTCTTTAGATATGGTAAAGTAACAGGTTTTGTATGCAAATCAGGGAGAAGATAGAGATGGAAAAAATATGTAGGAAGTTTCACTTCTTTTGTATGGTCCACAATAGAAACAAAACAAAAAAACCACCCAACACCCAAAAAAAACCCCTAAAAACAAATGTCCAGATATGAAAAACAGCAAATGCAGTATAACCACATAGTGTCATTGTGCCTCTTTATCACTTCTATTTTGTTGTAGCTTTATTGGTTTTAACAAAGTTTCTTTGGATTTACATTACACTGAGAACATCAGGTCAAACTTGTTCCTAGATCTTAATTTCTTTTCCTGTTACACAAATGTTTAACCTACACTGTTCTGCACATGATGCTGTGGCCTGTGGAAAATACAAATACAGCATTTTCAAGGTGAATCAGAACACACAAATAGCTACACCAAGTCAGGCTGAATATCTGGCCAGCCCTTTATGAGGCCTTTGGCAGGGTCAGGAACAAGAAATGTATCAGATCATAGGGAGTATACAATAATATTCTTCTGCTTATCCTTCTGTGTTTCTAGCAATTTCAGCATTGCTTACTTCCAGTACAAGTGGTTATACCCACACATGGAAGACCAACAGTCTTCCATGAACTTTTCTTCCAGAATTTCTCTCACTTCCTCAACAAACAATTTATATTTCTGGCATCCACAACACACTGTGACAGTAAATCCCACATCTACAATGAAATGGTGTTAAAGTGCTGTGTTAAAAAGTAAAATGTCCTGCTTAACTTAAACCTTCTACTGGGTAATTTATTGTAATCATTTCTCATTGAACATTTTGTATGTAATGGATATCAATACTGTGTAAACTGGACAGCTACATGATTACAAGTATTTTGTGGCAAATCAGTCCATGATATATGATGAATATCAAAAAGTTGAATTTGTCTTTCTCAAACACTTCCAGGTTGCCCATACTACATAAACAACAAACCATGGTAGCGGACCACTTTTGTAGAGATATATGGGATTGCTTTACCCAGAATGCTCATATAAATATTTTTTTAATAGTCAGTGTATATTATATACAAATGTATTATATTTGAGAGAACTTGAAAATTACTAACACAAACAGAAGGCTAATGCTTTAGCATATTACTGGCTTTATAGCAATAGAAAAGAAAAAAATGAAAGTGTGTGCTTACTGCTAATGAATAGTAATAGGCTAATAAAATGTAGTCAATATAACAAGTCCACAAAAAATTGATTTTTGTAGGTACCTGGCTATATGAAGATAGGTAATAATGAGAAAACTATAGAAAGTGTCACAGAAAATTTGTGTGAACTTGTATTCAAATTTAATATTTTCTGTTTGTATTTTTCTGATGTGAGATTGTATTGAATGATTAAAATGTGTAATATGAAATATGTAATGCATTATAGCTCAGAAATTATATATTAGGGAAAATAAAGAAAAAAAAGTACCTTTTAAGCTAATAGCCTGTCAAAAATTTGTTTTAACTTTTGAGTATAGTTATTACTTAATATTTTGTGTAAGTCGTATATATTAAGGAAAGTATATATTACCTAGGGACGAACATGTACAAACTATCCTAAATTAAGATATGCACAGTATAACAAATGTACAGTAAACAGCAAGACCTCATCAACAGTTTCAAGGTATAAAAAAGCTTGTAGCAAATCAAGCCAAAAGTCCAAGCAACCCAATATCCTGTCTCGACAGTGACCAGTCAGAGATGACTAAAAGCCATAATGGAGTGGTGCGGTTTAACCCCAAGCTTAGTTGCTCTAAGCTCCACACAGCCACTCTCCAACTGCCCCTGCAGTAGGATGGAGGAGAGAATCAGAAGCGTAAAAGAGAATTCATGGGTTGAGATAAAGACAGTTTAATAGGTAAAGAAAAAGCCGTGCATGCAAGCAAAGCAAACCAAGGAATTCATTCACCACTTTTCATGGGCAGGCAGGTGTTCAGCCATCTCCAGGAAAGCCAGGCTCCATCACATATCACAGTTACTTGGGAAGACAAATCCCATCACTCCGCACGTGCCCCACCCCCACCCATCCACTCACCCACCCACCCACCCTCTTCTCCCAGTTCTATATACAGTTCATTATATTCTACAGTACGGAATATCCCTTGGCTAGCTCAGGTCATCTGTCCCGGCTGTGTCCCCTCCCCATTTCCCGTGCCCCTCCAGCCCTCTCACTGGTAGGGCCTGAGAAACTAAAAGCCCTTGACTTAGTATAAACATTACACAGCAACAACTAAAAAAATCAGTGTGCTAACAACATAATTCTCATACTAAATCCAAAACACAGCATTGCTTCAGCTACTAAGAAGAAAATTAGCTCCTCTGTCAAAACCAGTACATGAAGCAGGCATATAGTCATACCACTAAGCTAGCTGGGGGCTGGGACATCTGCCTTGTGGGGACATGCTGGGGGACCGGATTTTTTTCATCCTGGAGAAGAGACAGCTTTGAAGGAAACATAACAGCTGCTTGGCTGGATCTTCACAATGGTGCATGGCAGGAGGATGAGAGGGCAATATAGTGAAAGAGGAGATGTTCAGATTTAGGCCACTCACTTCAAAAGGGACAGTGAGGTGCTGGAGTGTGTCCAGAGAAAGGCAATGAAGCTGGTGAACGGTCTAAAGAACAACTCTTATGAGGAGCAGCTGAGGGAACTGGGGTTGTTTAGTCTGGAGAGGAGAAGGTTCAGGAGAGACCTTATTACTCTTTACAACTACCTGAAATGAGGTTGTAGGCATGTGTGGGTAGGTCTCTTCTCCCAGATATCTAGCAACAGAACAAAAGGAAAAATCCTCATGTTGTGCCAGGAAAGGTTTAGATTTGATACTAGGAAAAATTCCATTACTAAAAGGGTGGTCAGGCATTGGAACAGGCTGCCCAAGGAGACTGTGAAATCACCGTCCTTGGAGGTGTTCAAAAAATGTGTAGATGTGGTGCTTAGGGACATGGTTTAGTGCTGAACTTGGCAGTTCTGAGTTAATGGTTGGACTTGATGATCTTAAAGGTCTTTTCCAAACTAAATAATTTTATGATTCTATGATACAGGAAAAAATTATAAATGATGGGGACTGTAAAGCAGTGAAGCAAGCTGCCCAGTAAGGCTGTGCAGGCTCTCTACTTGGAGTTTACGACAGTTATGAAAAAAGCTCTGAGCAGTCTGGGCTCATCCCAAAGCTGGCCTTGCTATAGACAGGGAACTGGATGTGAGACCTCCTGTGGGCCCTTCCCACCTGACTGTGCTTCCTTTTCAGTGTTAAGAAAAAGATGGTTCAAGTATCTCCCTCATAAACAGGGGAGTTTTAAAGACCCCTTGGTGATTTTCTTTTCCTTGAATTTTTTTTTTAGATCTTCAACAACAAAGTAATCTCCATCACCTGGTTGAGATTTTCTCATCATGCTGCCAGCATTCAGTGTAAGTGGGACTTAAATTTTAGGGGAGTTCATTTGTTTTTAAGGGTTCCTATCAAGCACACTTAAGACCAAGGCAAATTTGCCATGTTAATGTAATCTCCCAAGTAACCCCAAATTAATTCCCATCCCAAGAGGGGACACAAAGATATTTTATTTCTTAGTCATTATTTTGGTGACATGTTCTAGAAATCTATGAACCTTCAACCTTTTTCTTCCCCACCCCATCCCCACTTGGATAGGAATATACCTCTTGAAGTGGAGTTCAGGTTAACTGAAACTGGAGTTTTAGATGGGCCTGGGAATCTCTGCAAACTGCTGAGAGGCTCCATACTGTTACAATTGTCTCACATTCTAGCTTCTCACTCAGAAGACAAGGGGGCATCTCTTGATATGCTTACAGAGGAATACACTATTGTTCCAGTGGCATGAAGTGCAGCCAATAAATGACCAATGAAGAGGACACTCAGCCCCCTCCAGAAAAATTAGTGTATTTGACTGCTTTCTCATCCATAATCTTGACAGTTCTGTCTCTTGGACATCAAAGAGCAACTCCATGCTTTTCCTCCTACAAATCATTACGCGTGTACCAAAAAAAGGCAGGAAAAATAACCAGGAATATGCAATGTCTGCGGAACGTCTTTCTACTATTTTACACCAACAATCCATCTGAATGCATGCAACAAGGAAAAAGAGTGCCATCAAAGAAGTGGGAGTAAGTGGGAGAGAAAAGCACCACTACTTTTGAGCTCCACCCAGCTTCATCAGTTTTGAACGACATCCACAAGCCATCATAGAATCGTTACAATATACTCCTTTAGTGATACCTGATGGACTCACCTACCCTTTAAAGATATCTGGACTGGAGGGGACTGAAAACAAGCATATCTATGATAATAGAGCTCTAATGCTATATAGAAGATTTCTATGCACACCTAGCCTGGCTTCCTTGCCCCACGCTTGCAATACCTCTAGGAAAAATTGGGGAACACTGACCTCCATGTCACCATGAAAATCTTACTCCATCTTCTTCTCTATATACATATACATATACATATACATATACATATACATATACATATACATATACATATACATATACATATACATATACATATACATATACATATACATATACATATACATATACATATACATATACATATACATCTCAAATGCCTGACTCCCCTTTGTGTGCAATGCTACATATACATATTTCCACAAGTTCACCTAGCTCCCTGCACCTAGCTTAGAACTCACACATTACTCCAGATTGCTCTATAAAAGCTTTTAAATCTTTCTTTCACTAAAATTTTGGAGTGAGTCTTCTGGAGCTGCCTAGTCTGCTGGAGACAGGTTACTATTCTCTTCCTGTGCAAGGCTATGACAAAGGACTTTGACATCTCAGCAAGGATCATCTTTGTCTCACAGTGAAAGCCTGATATGCAAGATTCATGCACTCCCACTCACCAGCAGTAAGTGGAGATGGTCTCCTTTTCCATCTTATGATGTCTTACCTTTCATAGACATTCTGTCAGTTTAACAGTTTTGAAAGACTTATCTACAGTTGTTAGCTAGTGATAGAAGTGTGCATTAAATGTGCTAGGATTGTCATGTGCATGAAACACGAGTTTCTTCTTTCCTCCCCCTCCTTCTCTTGCTTTCTCTCACACACACATTAATCCATCAAACAGATAATAATAATCTGTTAAGCAGATAATAACCATATAAATAATTAGGAACTCTTGGATTTTTTATTTGCTATCTGAATGTGTGCATATAAATAAACTAATATACCTATAGTTTTATCAATTCAATTCTTAAAAAAATATAAGAGAATGCTGTAGAAAAATGCATGAATGGCATGCCAAAAACCTATGATGAAATTAAAATTTAATTACTGGAAATTAAATTGTTGTCCTCCTATGAATACCTTTATCCAGTGCACACTACCATAGCAGAATGCATCAGTATCTGTGAATGTACAGGTTTAAAATAATTCAATGTTCTTAAAAATGTGCATTCTGCTTATTATTGTAGAAGATAATTTGAAGGCAATGGAGTACAGTGGTGACAGTGCTGGAGAGTGTTTTTCGGATACTGTGAAAAGAAATGGTGCAAGAAAAGTTTTGCTGGATTCTCTTGCACTAAGCTGTCTTTTGTGTCCGGCAAGAGCAGCACTGCTTTAGAAAAATAACATCTGTGTCTGCTGGGCCATGCAGAAACACAAAATATGAACTGCTAGATTGGATTACAAAACCCCTTTCCATTTCCCCCAATAGTTATGGACTTTTTTTATGGATTATCTGTTCAGAGCTACGCTAGTGACAAAACTAACTTTATAAAAATCTTTCATTTAGGTGACTTTGGTGAAATTTCAATGCTTGGATATAACAGAATGAATGCAAACTGGTATTTTATGAGATCATCAATAAAATTATTCTTTGATTGTCAAATAAAAAATACAGCAGGATTTACGATATAAATCTGGAATGCTTTGTCATTTTACAACAGTGTCATATGTGACAGCAGATATAAAAGGCAAAACTTTCTTTGTTTCCATAGTATTTATAAAAAAACCTGCAGTACAGGAAAACATTTTTAGCTAGATTGAAAGCGGTTCCAAAGAAGAGCTACACCTTTGCTGGTGATTTCCAAAAGATGGATGGTTCCATAGTATCCTAGCCTTTTAAATAACTGCAACACAGGTTCAGTTTGCATATGCAAACAGAAATGCAACACAGTATGATGTCCATTCTATCATGTTTCATACTTTGATTTTGCTATCGTGAAACATTTTTAATATCATTAAACAATTGCAAGCTGAGCCTTTGGTATTTAACAGTGTTGTGTTTTATCAAAGGATAATACAAACTTTACACTAAAAGGATATGGATGATTAAATTTCTTGAACACTACCATATCAGTAGAATGACTCTGCTTTAATTTCCCTCATTTACATTTTTAACATGAAGGATTTTAGACACTCAGTGTATACAAGCTTGTTTATACCTATTTAAAAATGCTTCTAATTTTAAATAAACATGTATGTTTTCACCCATAAGGATAACCGCTCCTGCAAGCTAATCACCAGCAAGGCTAATCAAACTTGCAATTAAACAACCCAGTCACGATCATAAATTTTAAAAGATTAGTATGAAGAAATTGCTCTTGAAAGTTTACAAATAACCCTTTTCTGTGAAAAACATATTTTTGATCTGTGATGCATTCATTATGTTCATGCTTGCACAGCATAACAGTGCTCTTTATAAAGGGATATCTTTGCTGATATGTGGTGTAGACAAACTACAAATGATCTCTGAGAAGCTAAATCTTGTTCTGATAACAGTTTGATCATGGCAACAGGAAACTTGGGACAAGGTCAGGACCTGACTATTTCCATCTTTGGTAGCCCATACTTAACTCCTAAGCCACTTACCAATTGTGCATAGAAGCAGAACATCAGTAAACAAACCATATGGTTGTTATGGTCATAGTGCTTTTCAGTAAGTTCTTAGTCTTTTGCTCCTCAGATCTTCTCAGCATCAGAGATGAGGTTGTTAGGTTATCCTAGAACATAATATTGAATTAACTTTACTTTCTGAAATAGTTTATCAAGTATTTTGGCTCAGCCCTTAGCACCTGTGAGTGTTAGCACCTTCTGGAATGAGGGGAACAGGAAAAAAAATCTGTCTGTACATGAAATTTTGGTGGCTGGAAAAGGAACAAAGCAAATCTGATGACAATGCTTTCTTTGAAATGAAGAATATTGATGCACTGATTGAAGACCAATACAACATCTAGAACAAAAAGCAGCCAACTATTTTTTTATAGACCGTTTTGCACCTATGATTCATACTGTACTTTTTCTACCTCCCCTGACTTTCAGCAAATCCTTACTTTCCCATGAAATTTGATGATTCACATTACAGACTTTGTGGCTCTTTTGAATAGTTTTATGACATAAAAAGTACTCAGAGTGTACTGAGAGTTCAGTTATGATACAATATTTGATTTCATGGGGAATTACAGATCTCTTTGGATTTACATATTCCACACAACCAGTCTTAGATATGATTCTGGCTTCTTCCATGGGTATGTCCAGGACAAACTTGAGAGTCTAATCTAGCAAGTTAATGTGAGCTCATGATTCCCAGTCTGGACAAATGTCTACCCTAAATTTAAAAAGTAAGGATTGCTATTCATAATTTGCCTCTTTTCAATCTACATTTTACCTTCGAAAATATCATCTTCTTGCTCTGATTTAGCATAAAACTTCAGTGATTCTTCCAGAAAATATTGGTTTTAAGAAAAATTTATTAAACCAACCTATCTCTTTTGATTACCCAATCCCAATTTTAAGACTATTACTCCAGCACATTTAAACTTCATAGGAGTTGATATGAGTGTGAGATTAGCTTTATCTTTTTCACCCTGGTTCTCCGATTAAAAATATGTCAAGGATACTGTATTGCAGGGGTCCTCAAACTATGGCCTATGGGCCGGATACGGCCCTCCAGGGTCCTCAATCCGGCCCCCGGTATTTACAGACCCCATATTACAGACCCAGATGGGGGTTGGGGGGCGAAACCAAGCAGCCGCAGATGACTGCCTGCCACTTCATCCGTGCGCCGGCCCCCTGTTTAAAATTTTGAGGACCCGTGCTGTATTGCATACTTCAGCTTTGGTTTATTCTCCCATGCATGTTTCTGGTTTTATTCTGTCATTGATACCAACCTGCTAGAGTCACTCAGTGGAATAAGATAGTGCCAAAACACTTTGGTAACAATGAAAAGGTTTTTGGTTTTGTTTTTGGTTGTTTGTGGTTTTTTTTTAAACCTGAATTTCACATCTTTTATTTACCACTTACTTTGAGGTTTCTCTGAGTGCATGTGCTTTCATCTAATTTCCTTTTGTGTAAGTAAACCTTCAAAATGGAGAAAAAAAAAAAAAAAGCAGCTATTATTGTGTCTATTCAGAGTAATGAATAATAAATACAAAGAGAAAAACAGTTTTAAATGTTGAGATATTTCTGGCAATATGAATTGCACATGTTTAATGTCACTATGTATTTCAAAAGGGAACTGTATTTGTCCAAGGACGTTAAATGAGCACATACGAACAGCCTGTTATACAAAGGTGTCTTTAGATTTCTGTGTCAATATCAAGAGGCACTAAATATATAATTTATATGCCAAGTTCTATAAAGAGCCTAACGAAAGTCCACTGAGTCAAGGAAAAGTCTTCTGTGGTCTTTTGTGTGTTTTATGTCTATACAGATATATTTCATTTTCAGACAGTAATTGCAGGATCAAAAAATATATCCCTGTTTCTTCTTTTCAATATATGCTTTTAAAGATAACAAGAGAAAAATAAATAAGAGCTCCCAAAATGAAGTGCTGCAAACCCACACAGTCAAAAAATCTTATACAGATGCAATGCTGTAAATGCTGTATAAGGACAAAACACTACCTAGAGGTGCATTAAAATGAGAAGACGACAATGGATAAGAAACATCGGCAGGGAAAAAATTGGAGAAAAAAAAATAGCAAAAACAAAAGTAATCAATATGTCTGCCTTTTCATATCAATCCCAAGCTCAACTTCATTCATCACAGCATAACCAATATGTAAGTACAGTGTGCAGTTGGTTTGCCTCTGGTCCTTACATCAGTAAGCAGCACAAGTAAGTCCAGAGAGCAGCCCTGGGATCAGGTCTCCTGCAAAGGGGACAGAGCCAAAGAGACACTTGAAGACTCAGCCCCCTTCAGCATAGGTCCAAGGCCCGCCCCCCCAGGAAGTGAGACTGGTGACAGAGGTGGCGATAGGTATACCCACAAGAAAGCTCTTGAAAGGGCCAGCTGCTCAAGCCTGATCTGAAATGGAGCCTGGGTGAGGGCACCAGGTGAGGATGGTCAGGGCAGTGAAGGTCTGCTTATGCCCTCAAGGTCCTGACAGCTGAAGATAGCCATATGTACAAGAGAGAGACAAATATCAGGAGTATACCTATATCATGACTTCACTTCAAACCTCAAATTGACATGGTTTAGATATGTCTGTGCACTTCAAAAAAGGTAGTAATCACCGGCCAAAGGGAGTTTGTATGCTCATGGTTGTGGGGAGCTAAATTGAACAATTTGTCATTTTGATTAAGACTTCATGTCGTGTTTTTTCAAAGACTTTCTTAAAAACCAATTTTTTTAACCATTATGTTGTCAGTTGTGCACTGCAAGAGCAGAGGTGCTAAGCCAGTGATCTACAGAATGAAATCTGGGTATGATCCAGATGTAAAAGAGAGATAAATGGTCTGGATGGGTTGATATCCTCATTCCAGAAAAGTACTAATTTGTAGACAACAGGCATGTAAGTCAATATTGTTTTGGCTTTTTTTATAAACTTCAAATGGCATATTTTAAATTACTGTGCTACCTAGACCTCAGTGTGACTGTGTCAACACAGACAACTTGAATACCTGATCCATTATGTTAATTATATTTCATAAACATTTTCATTCATTTTAGAATACTTAATTTCTTAAACTGTTTAAAAAGAGAAAATTTGAAGCCTTTGAGCTGTGCAATAAGTCTTAGCACAAAGAAAAATTCTTAAAAGATTAACTATCCCACTCTACATATTGCATTTATGAAACATTCAACTTTTTCTCCTGAACTCACTGCACAAAAACACTTTAGAAACTAGTCAAGAAAAGAAACTGTAGAAATGCAGCCTGTACATGAAGTGTATTACTCTTTCAACAACACAAGCTAGAAGAAGTATTTGAATAGTTAAACAGATTTTTCCCAGCATTAGTATTCACACATTTTCTGAGAGCAAGTTATTCTCCAGTGGGAGATAATAGGGCTTTTTACTTTCATATATCGTTAAGTGTTAGAATGCAATAGAACAATTTTAGCCATTCGGAATACAGTAATGGTGCGGAATTGTTGACCTATAACTACGAACTGATTTCCTGGGAAGAAGGTTCAATTTGCATTGTTTGAATAAAGGAATCTGACTTGAAAAACAGCAGCCTGTTCTTCCTGTTCATGTAAAAGAAACATTTGGATTCAATGGCTAGGGGTAAAGAGAGGACTCAGAAGATGATATTCATGTTTGACACTAGCTACTTAGCTTTGGAAGGCCAGCTTGTTAACATGTAAATAAGCAGCTACTGTGGCTCAGTGATATTGTCGGCCTTAGAGGAGAGCTCCTGATACAAGGCAGTACTTAATACTTCCTTATGCTATTGAAAAACTGGTCACATTGTAAACTCATGAAAATAAAGGTGGCAGGACTGAATCTGCAAGCTGCATCACAACTTTAGTAGGAGCTTCATAGTGGCAAAGTCCTTTGATCATTACTATTATCTGTGTAGTAATGCAGGGTCTACTTCTGCAATAGATGACAGTATGCCATCCACAGGAAACATGAGAAACACACTGTTTACAAAGTAAGGATTGCCCAACACTGAAAATGGAACCCACTAACTTTTAAAAATCAAAACTAATTAATATTGAAATTGTCTTATATAAAACATGTTTGTTTCCATTTCACTTTATTAGAAACAAATCTTTCTTAGTTATCAGATTTACTTTTAAAATGAACATTGCATTATTTTCAAATTCACAGACACATTAGCAAATTCATCCACAAATCCATCAGGTTTGCCTTATTTGATTATAATCTTTATCCAAGGACAAATTTGCCCAGACAGGTACTAATCATATTCAAATTGACAGAATTTAGATCTAATTCTGTCTCCAATTTACATTCCAGGCTTACTTTCCCAGCAAAATTTCTTTACTATTCAAATCAAATGGGACATTTTCTGAACATCATATTTAAAAGATACCTTCATACAGGCTTCAAGAGCAGAAGCTGCCTCACAGAAGTACTTTAGCTTTGTCTATACTATGATATTAATTCTTCAGTAAGAAACACATCTTATATTTTAAGAGTAAACATACAAGATTATTTAGGGGACAAAGAGATATAATGTTTTTGGTGTGGATTGCAAGGAGTTGGCAGCAAATGGTGCCACAGTTGGCTTCTGTGTGAAGAGGCCAAGGGCCGCCCCTTGGTAGCCAGTTACAACAGACCCACTGCAGAACACAGCTGAGTTTGTCAGCCAATATGGTGGCACCTCTGGGAAAACATATTCAAGAAAAAGCAAAACATTGCACTGCAGTGAGGAGGAAAAATAGTGTGAGAAACAGCCCTATGGACATCAAGGTAAGAAAAGGGGGAGAAGGTGCTCCAGGCACAGAAGCAGAGATTCCCTGGCAGCCTGTGGAGAGGACCAGGGTGGGGCAGATATGCATACTGCAGCCTGTGAAGGACCCTGCACTGGAGCAAGTGGATATTTCCTGAAAGAAGCTGAGACACATGGAGAACCTGTGCTGAAACAGGTTCCTGACACTTATTGCAGCCCATAGAAAGGATCCCTCACAGGAGCAGCTTCTCTGGCAAGAACTGTGGACCATGAAGGATCTATGCTGGAACAGCCTTTTCCTGAAGGCCTGTAGCCTGTGAAGAGGGGCCATACTTGAGCTGGGAAAAAGTGTAAGGAGAAAGGAGCAGCAGAGAGCAACTGTTGTTTATTGACCAGTGGGAAGGAGGTAGAGGAGTTATGGGTGAAGGAGTGAAGTTTGGCCTGAGAAGGTTGGGGAGGAAGGTGGTTTTTAGATTTTGTCTTTGTTGCGTACCATCCAACTCTATGTTTAACTAGCAATAAATTAAACTAATTTTCCTCAATTTGAGTCTGTTTTGTCCATGAAAAATAGCTAAGCATTCTCCCCATCTTTATCTTGAGGCAGAGCTTTTTCATCTTATTTTCTATCCCATGTCTTGTTGAGGAGAGAGAGTGAGAGAGCAGCTGGGTAGGCATCTAGCAGCTAGCCAAGGTCAACCCACCACAGTTCAGTAGCACTAATACTCACAAAGACCTTTTCCCTTGAAAACTATTTAACCTTCTGACTCTAGCTAGGTTCTTCTAAGTAAGCACAAGTACCTGCCAAGCTTCCTGTGGATCAGAATCTGTCTATATTTAAATTCCAAAAGTATATTTCAAATGCTGTAAAATGACTAAGGAGCCTCAATTCTCTTTTTAGAAAGGATTCAGGATCCTCTTCCTCCCTGAACATCATTTGTGTTTAGAATCATAGGACTTCAGATGTCTAAGTGTTCAACTTTGCTATTTTCTTAGCTTATACTGGTTCCTTGTCAATACCAAAATGATATCAGTGATGAAATTTTTAATAAAGCAGATATTAAAATCTTTTTACAGGAAATACTGAATCTTCTTGAAGGTTCTTTTCTTACAGTGGGTGAAAATGGGGTCATGCTTGTCATGAACTCAGTCCCTACTGCCAATATTTAGATGTAATGATTGTTGATTCCCTAGAGGAATCTGCTTAAAAGGAGAAGCAATAGTTTTCTATAACAGCAAAATTAAAGCCAGGTGTAATTAAAATTGTTTTGACAAGTGACTAATTCCTATAGTGCCTAAGAAGCTGGAATCTCTTCCAAGCCCAGGAACCTGTAGAGTTCTATACTGTTTACATCTGCATTGCTTCCGCTAACATCATAGCAGGTAAAACCAACTAAGACCCTAAAAAGTGTTTCTAGATTAAAGAAAAAAAAAGGTTTTATCCCAAAACAAAAAAAAAAAGTATTTATTTATCTTCAGTTAAAGGTAACAGAATAAATTTTGGTAATCCAAAAAAAGTCTTTCTAAAGACATAGGTTTAAAAAGGAAACAATCCAAACCACCAGAAGCACACAAAAATAAAAATATCATCAAAAGCCCAGATATATAAAGAGAAATGGGAACATATAGATAAAAAGACAGAAACTGATTCTCTCTTTGCCTTCTATTGCAATAAGCTTTATATGCACTGTTCTCAGAGAACAAATTGCAAATGTGTATGTTATTGACAAGATGTAATATTGGAATATGTAAGACTTATTTGTAAGTCTTAAGTGATGGTTGTGTTTCAACACTTCCCTAAATTTGGGCCATCTTCTACAGAGGAAATAACTATTACACCAGCTTAAGAAAACATTATTTTAGTAAAATAATAATAATATTTGACATAAAAATCTCTTTATAGATAAATATTCTTTTTGTGTGTGTTTGTATGAATTGCACAAGAACAAAGAATGCAAGACAGAGTCACTATACAAAACTGAGGGAATGCAGGACTGGGAGGTTTCCAGGTCTGTGTGGTTGGTATTGTATCACACAATCGCTGTTATAAGTGTTATGGGCTCCACTTTGAAAACAATTTTTAATTTTTTTGTTATTCTTCTCCATGACCTTCTGATTTCATTAAATCTGCAGAAACATATGGCTTTACCTTCTAGGGTTTTCCTTCTAATGTCCAAAAAATTTATTTATCATCAGTTTCTATCCACCTCTTTTTGTGCCCATGTCTTTGGCCTTCTTCTGCCCTGCATTTTGCATGACATTCCTATGTGTCATTGTACATATACACAATAATTATATTCCTCTACAACTTACTGGACTAATTAAAGCTTGGCCACCTACTCTTATTTTATTATATACACTCTTCTTTCTCTTGATGATTTCCAAAGCAATTTCTTGTTTCAGTAAAGGTTAATCGCTCTTGAAAACAGGTGAGCTAAGCTCTGCAGTGTTCAAAATTAGGTCAATCAGTGCCTAATACAATGGAATTAACAATTCCCTATCTCCGCTGAATATGCCTCAAATGATGCAACTAGTGATCACATTTGCTTTTATCATGTATGTGAATTATTATTTTGCTGCAAGAAAAAGATTTTAGCTTTCATTGTTATTATTTATAAAGAAATTACACCTTATAAAATGTCTACTGCTATATAGTTCATTAAAAGAAGAAAGTCTTTTCCTTAGCAGGGATATTTTATCTAAACTTCAAAGCTCTAGCATTAAAACAAGACTTTAACATCTAAAATACTGAGCATCTGAAGAGGCTGTATTGTAAACTATGGGATCTGAACAAGTTTAAATTACATTTCAAATTCCTTTTTTATTCCAATTTTTACTTACAATTTATTTGTCAGTGGGATAGATCTGAGATTTGATTAGCTCTAAATGAGTAAAATTGAAAAATAAAAGTATTTGGGACTAACCTGTGACATTTGATTCTAGCAGTATTTGCTACCTTTCTCCTGAGCAAGACTGTAATAATGTTCATGGCTTTTCTTGAAAGCTAAACTATCGCAATCCTGTGTGAAGCCTGTAAGCCATATAGTTGTGGATGACAAGTAAAGTAAGTCTTTAAAAAATATCACAAGCTGTTTTCTCAATATTTCAGCAGGATAACTGCTGGCAAAATACTATAAATTCATTGCTTGCTGAGTTTTGTACACTCTATAGGCACACTGTGATGTCAAAGGAGTAGCAACAATTTTTATCTCTGCTCCTTGCTTTCTTCCAACAAGATTGTCATGGTTTAATCCCCGCAGACAGCTCAGCCCCACGCAGTCGCTTGCTCATTCCACCACAGTGGGCTGGGGCAGGAGGGGAGAATGAGAAGGGCAAGAGTGCAAAACCTTGTGGGTTGACATAAAGACAGTTTAATAGGTAAAGCAAAAGCTGCATGCCCAAGCAAAGCAAAATAAAGAATTCATTACTTCCCATTGGCAGGTGGAGGTTCATGGATGACAGAAGCATGATGATATATGGCATGAGATATCCCTTTGGTCAGCTGGTATCAGTTGTCCTGGCTGTATCCCCTCCGAAATTCTTGTGCATCTCTCAGCCTACTCACTGGCAGGGTGGTGTGAGCAACACAGAAGGCCTTGAATCTGTGCAAGTACTACTTGGCAATAGCTAAAAATCCCTCTTATCAACACTGTTTTGGTCACAAATCCAAAACACAGCACTGTATGAGCTACTCTGAAGAAAATTAACTCTACTGCTGCCAAAACCAGTACAGAGATTTAAGATAGTCGGTATACTGGACACATTTACATGCAGAAGTACCTTCTAAATCACTCAATCCAACCATGTGCTTTATGATTCTTTCCTTTAATGAAGTAAAAAATTATAGGCAAGAGATTGGCACTTTTTGCCACATGATGGCATCAAGGAGGATTTATTGTGCAAATTTCCTGAGGGAGGTATAATTTTAATTAATTAGCAAATTATATTTTCCAAC
Organism: Falco punctatus; assembly: GCF_963210335.1. Classification (NCBI taxonomy): domain Eukaryota; kingdom Metazoa; phylum Chordata; class Aves; order Falconiformes; family Falconidae; genus Falco; species Falco punctatus. The sequence goes on along the minus strand of NC_137581.1, from coordinate 103,501,366 downwards.
TCAGGTTATTTGCAGCCAGAAGGTGAGAAGATTTTACTGTAGCATCTGAATGCATTAAACATTCATTCATTTACTGTGACATAAAACCCTGGTGAGATTTGAAATATTATTACTCTCATTTTAAAGCAGGAAAAAAGCCACAACTGTCCTTGCCCAACAAAATACATAAGACACTTCAAAAAGACATCTATGTCCACTTGGGATTACCTACCCATTAGAAGTTACATACATTAAAGAATTTTGCCTGACAGTTGTTTGCACTGAAAGGATTTGCTCACATAGACAAAGTTCAGGCTGAAACTCATGCCAGCTTCCTGGGTCAGATGAAAATTTCTTTAGCTAAAGAGGAAAAGATACGGCAAGATTTGCTTAAAAATAGAGTTCTAGCTGAATTCTTTGACAGTAAAAGTAGAAGCCTAAGAAATAAATGGGAGGAACAATCCCCCACCAAGATTTTGCATTGAGACTGAAACAGAAATAACAAACTTACTATGAACATCAGAATAGCTCATGCTATTAAAGAAGTTAAGATACATATTTAAACAATCTTATTGTTACGGATCATATCTACTGTGTATACTTTATACTGTAATTTTTATTATAATATAAACCATTATACGCTGTAATAACATAGTAATCATGTCAGCAATTAGCTTAGATGCCCTCTGGACTGATATAGCAGGCTAAATGAGGAAAATGCCAGTATTATTTCCCTATTTCCCATCATTATTTAAAATGAGTTTGAGAAAAATCTAGGGAATTATGAACAACTCAGATGCCAATACTGGTAAATTAGTGGCAGAAGTTATGAAGAAGTAACAATCACCTGGAATAGGATGACTTGGGAAAAGTAAAAACAGGCTTAGCAAATGATAGGGATACTGCAAAATCTATGGAGAGTTGCTCTCTGTAGGCAAGGTGCAAGTGAGTGAGGAGCTCTGGGTGATGGCTGTTGTGGTGAGTTTTGCAAACACTCAGTACCCCCCCTCATCAATGAGACCTGCCAAAAGGGAGCTGCCTGATGAAAAGAAGGGAAGTCCTAATGCAGAAAAAAAGGAGGGAAAACATTTGGATTGGAATCAATAATAATTTTTCACAGAGGAGGGCAAATCCTAGCAGAGCATAATTGTGTTCTGCTGAGATCTACTGCATCTTGGATGGCATGAAGAATAATTTTGTCTTATGCAGAATCTCAAATGACACAATGACACTAACAAGCATGAAGTGCAAAACAAAAATAGCAATATTTCTACAGTTTTGGAACTCTAAGTCTCAAGGGACTACAGAAATTAGAAGTTTTTATTTGTTTGGTCAAATTTGTATAGGATAATCCATTTGGGATTAAAGGCAAAAACACTTCTAGGCAAGTACTGTTATACACTTCTATTCTCATAAATTTCATTGCTGTCTAACAGATACTGCATTAGACTACTGTCTTCATGTTAAAATTTTCACCACAAGGGAAATGTGTGCAGATTTAGAAATGTGAGAATACTCAGTTAAATTGGGAGCACCTTTTAATGATGTGATATTTTTCCCTATTTTTTCAGTCTCTGATAACATTACAAAAAAACCTTTGCTGATACTTTATGAACAAAACCACTAACATACATTTCAATTTTCCATACACATAATTTACACAGTATGAGTATATTGTATAAAAATTACATGATCTGTTATGGATATATCAGTAGAGGGAGATTAGTTTAGCAAGGTAATTCAATCTTTAGGTTTCTCTTTGGTGTATTTGTTTCTTCCTATCTAAAAGATTCAAATATACACCAACATCAATAAGCTCTTTTCTGAATTTAAAAAAGCCAAACAAAACAAACAAAATTACTATGTTTTACACAAATTCAGATGCTGTGACAGAATTGTTTTCCTTTTTAATTGAACCATTGTTTAGAGAGATTGTAAGTATAGTAATTCATCATACTGAGGTAAAAAATTACATAGCTGCATAGATCATCAGTTTATTTATATAGCTGGATATTTTTGCAGGATAGAAGAATTTTCCTGGAGAAAGTAAATTTCCTGGATTGGATTAATGTTTTTGACATACACTTTCACATAATCCATGCTTCTTCTAACAACGACTTTTGTTGCCATATCTGCCTAAAGAATACATCAATTGAAAAACTACCTCAGAAATGGCAATGTAATACTTTTATTCCTCTCAGTTATTTCAACATCACTCAAGAGTATCAAATTTTCACCTCCAGATTTTGGTCAATATAAAATGATGCCCCATAGAAACTAGTAGAATGGTAAAACCTATAGTAGGCAAATGCATACTGTGTGCATAGCAACCACACAGATCTATCATTAATAACTCACATTAATGTCACATATATTGTTTTATTTTCCTCTGTAAACTCCACTATATCTCCAGCTGCTTTCTTCCATTTTCTCTAATGCCTTTAATAATGCAGATTACTATGGTTTGTCTTGTCTGATAATTTTAGGGTCATAAAACCTCTTTCAGAAACAGTGTCAATATTCACATATGACACTTGGTTTCATTTAAGCTGAGCTTGTTTGTTTCTGCAGCAGCATGTTTTCCACGTCAGCATTCAAATTTATCTGTCTCCTTGTACAGTTCATATAAAAAGTGATAATTGGATATATTTTCTATCATAACCCTAGATCACCTGTAAAGAGATTGGAAAATTACTCTTAGTGTCAATATAACAACTGCAGAAAGTGAGGAAAAAATAATGCTAATTAAAACAATAAGGTTAATGGCATGGAAGAACATTTTCTTTCTGCAGCAAGTAGCACATCTGGAAGAGGCTTCACATCTTTAAACATACAACACCTCTCCTCCACAAAACAACCTACCCAACAATACTGCACAGATGTCCTGGAAATAAATATCACACCACAGCAGCACAGCTACTGGGTTTATGGTGGACTTATTAAAACAATTCTCCACACTTCAAAATTGAGTTAACGATGTATATTCAGTGACATAGTGTGTGGACCCTAGCTAGCAGCTACAACCCCCTCACTCATTTGCTCACTCCTTTACTCCTCCTGCAGCAGGATGGGGGAGAGAATCAGAAAGGCGCAAGGGAGAACTTGTGGGTCATGATAAAGACAATTTAATAAGTGAAGAAAAACCCCACAACATGTGCAAGAAAAGAAAAATAAGGCATTAATTTACCCCTTCCCATCAGCAGGCAGATGTTTACTGCTACCTGGAAAGCAGGGCCTCGGCGTGCGTGATGGTTACCTGGAAAGACAAATGCCGTAACCTTAAATGTCCCTCCTTCCTCCTCATTTCCCTGAGCTTTTAATTCAGATTACCAGGTCATATGCCATGGAACATCTCTGTGGTCAGTATGTGTCAGCTGTCCTGCCTGCATCCCTTCCCAACATCTTTCACACCACCACCCTACTTGCTATGGGTGAAGCGTGAGAAAATGAAAAGTCCTTGGTGCTGTGGAAACACTGTTCAACAATAGCTAAAACATCAGTGTGTTGTCAGCCATTGGTGTGTTTTACTCACAAATCCAAAACACAACGCCATATGGGCTGCTATAAAGAAAATTAACGCCATTGCAGGCAAACCCAATATAATCGCCTCTTATTCTATACCATTTATGTTGTGCTCACTAGTGGGTCCCCCATTATCCAATACATCCTCATTAACCACTTTCTCCCTCCCCATCCTTTGATATATACACAGGCTTATATATTCCCTTAGTCTGTGGGCCACCCCTGTAAAATCTCCCTAAAATGTCCATAAAATATCCAGAGTCCGTTCAGCCCATGGCTTGGGTTCTGTCTTATGGTGAGTGCTCAGGAGAGGAGAAGTGGTGTGGTGTGTTGAGTTATTGGGCACCGAAGTCAGCTCAAGGCAGGTCACTGTTGCATTTGTCTGGCTTCTTGCAAGGCTCATCTTCCTGCTGTAGTACCTCCTCTAAGGTACAGCTCAGATCACAGGTTACCACAGCTTAAAGGTATATCCATTGCAAATGAATATGTAACTTATTCTAAATGGCTTCTTTTGTTGTTGTTTTTGCCAGTCTCACAGCTGCTTTAGTCCCTTATCCTCTCTTACTAAAAATGACCAAATTTCCCTATCAAACATAACCATTTTTTGTTTGTTTACATAATCGGGCAAGATAGACTTAGTATGTTCTAACAAACATTTAGCACTATTTTGTTGCAAGGTTAATCTCTGACAGAGCTTGTGCTTCCTAAAACAATTACACATTGTAAAAATGAACAAATATATTTCTTTCTGCAGGAAAAACTCTCTAGCATGCTTTGAAATCATATGCAAACCATCTGTGTAGGTGATTTACATTTCTGTTGGCCTGTTATGATATGCATGTTTTTGTGTTAGCTTCCAGCTCTGTTGCTGGTGGTGTTTGATACTTGACATGAAAACTCCTCAGGTGTGCTTCCTTCAACATGTTTCTCTTTCTTACCTTATGATAGCAAAGGATATGATTCCTCCTTCCTCCAGTAAACTTGAGTTAGTAGGTGTCAGACACTGGAATAAATTTACATTATATTTATATAGTCTATCATCTTATTCAAGTTCACTGAGGTATGAAATGAATCATATTATACTGTCTGTTTCCTTACTTCAGGCAGTTATCACTGAGACCAAGAGTATCTTTCTGTCTGCTTTCAGAGGGCAAGATAAACATTAATGTGGTTCCAAAAAAATTCATTTAGTGTTGACAAGAGTTTAGAGTTAGGTCTTAAGTTCTTATTCGCTCCTCTCGTTTCCTCCAGGGAAAGAACCTGGTTGCCTTTTCTTCAGGTTTCCAGCTCTCATTTTCTTTTCAAAAGTAACACATTTTCTTTTTGAAATTTCTCCTTGTCACATTGCTGCTGGTCACAATAACCCTTTATGAAGAGAAAAATAGATATGATTAAAATGTCCCTTAGTGGGCTTGATGAAGACATGGTAATGGCAGCAATTTCCATGCAATTTTCATAAAATACCTCAGCACTTACTGAACGTCTAAGTAGCTCTTAAGTACTAGAACTTTTAATCCACCTTGTCTAATTGTACACATTCCTACTAAGAAATGTTCTGAACAGTTCTTACAAGAAGAAGAATGTTCTAGAAATAAATATTGGAGGTTATGCAATGTCCTTATGAAAACTGAGTACATTCTGCTAAACCATATGTGTGTACATGTGTGCATGTGCACATGTAAAGATCATTGCTTGCAAAAAGAAACTTCTAAGCTTTCACAGAAAAATAAGTAAAAAATTAATTTAGAGCTTGTGCTGAAATAAATCTGATTTTTTTTTTTTAATTGGACAGACACCAAATATAGCTGCTTTAAATTGGTCAAAGTAATTTGATATAAACATTTTCCTTGGGTTACTAGTGTATATCTCTGAAGCATGCTGAAGAAACAAAATATTATTATTTCTGTATTTTTTAAAAGGATTCTTCATTAGATACTACACATGAATTACAGATGGCATTATTCCTGTTGTTTTTATTAAGCACCTGCAATAAGAACTAATCCGTCAATATATTGAAATAAATTGCAGTGAAGAGTAGGAAAAGCAATAGTTAAGCAGTTTAACTTTTATGTTGAATATGCTTGTTCACATATTGCCTCAAGTTTTCTTCAAATGCATTCAACCACAAGTTTTGCATTGACTTTTGTACGAGCTAGATAAGAATTTCCAAGGGCAAAAGCTATTAACTGTAACGTGTATTATTAATGTGTTTATGTCTCCCTTACTATATTTATTATAAGCACATTAATGAAAATGCCATGAATATTAAGGCTGATTTATAAGAATAGGGTACTGTTTACAGCTAGATTACTGCACACTGGAAATATTTTATTTAACTTAGCTACATGTATTTGCAATTTATTAAGACGCTTGTATCACTCTAAAGAACAGTCTCTATTAAGAAGATCAATGACCTGCAGGTTTACAATGTTTTTTTTCTGAACCTCAGTTTTGAAGGGGTAAGATTTTTAAAATTTGTATTGAGAATAAATTTTTATGCAAGAAATTTACCAAATAATACAAATATACTCATAAGGTATGTCATAACCCTTTTTGAGATAATGAAGCAGAATTTAATAACATTAACAAATATACAGATAAAATATATAAAGTCCCAAAATAGTCTTCTTGTCAGGTACCACCTGTTCTCCACATTCTGTATAGGAAATGACAACCTTATATATATAGGGGCGGAGGGTATTGTTCAGCCTGGAGAAGAGAAGGCACTGGGGAGACGGTATAGTGTCCTTCCAGTACCTAAAGGGGGCCTGCAGGAAAGCTGGAGAGGGGCTTTTTGCAAGGGCATGTAGTGATAGGACAAGGGGGAATAGCTTTAAACTAATAAAGGTAGATTTAGATTAAGATATGTAGATAGATTAGATATTAAGAAAAAATATACTTACTGTGAAGGTGATGAGACACTGGCACAGGTTGCCCAGAGAAGCTGTGGGTGCCCCATCCCTGGAAGTGCTCAAGGCCAGGCTGGATGGGGCTTTGAGCAACCTGGTCTAGTGGAAGGTGTCCCTGACCATGGCAGGGGGGTTGGTACTTGATGATCTTTAAGGTCCCTTCCAACCCAAACCATTCCATGATCCTATGATTCTGTGATAAGCTGAAATGGAAGCTAAATTGAGAGCTGAACTAGATAATCATTATAGGTCCCTTCCAACTAAAAATATCCTATTCCATTCTATGTTATGCTATGCTATGCTTTTATATTCTAAAAGATACAGGAAAGCACTACCATTAGACACCTAACTTCCAGGAAACCTTGGTTCACGGTCCAGGAACTACATCATAGAAGATAGCCTAAACAGATGTGGCCTCGCAGAGGTAGATACAGATATAAGAGAATGAAATTACACTTGCTAGGATCCATGACAGCTGAAAAATCCGTATCCATACTCTGCAGCTTTTAGTAGAATGCTGTATTAGAGTGTCATGTAGTACTAAGGAAAATTAAGTTTGGTGAAAAAGGGCAGCATTTGTGAAAGTTTCCTGGAAGTTCCTGCAAGATATCAGAAACTGCAAATGCCCTCCTGAAATATCTGGCCAGATAAGTTAGTAGGGGGGGAATCAGTGAGTAACTGACCTTGTGACCAAGAATATATTGTTTTTCTTGAACTTATTTTTATAATACAAACTAGATTGATGCAGCTCTGAAGGTTACAGTAAGACTTATGAAGTGAGGGTCAAACATCTGTGATGAGTGTTATGAATCCCTGAGTGAATAGAAGAAATTAGTTTTTCATATTACTTATGAACTTTTGAAAAGTTATATAGGAAAGCTGAGCGATTAAAACAACAGAAAAGAAGGTTCTGACCTAACATGAAGAACTAGCACCAGCACACCAGAAGCAGTAGCAGAACCTGAACTCCCCTTCTGTGATGCATAAAATCTGTCAGCCATATCTTTCTTTATTTGTAGTAGACATACAGGTAATTTGAAGTTAATGAAGTCACACTGTAGGCAACGTAGCACGTCAGTCTGTTTGCATTTTAATGTAATATGGTGTGCTGGGTCTGTCTGTGCTCGACAGAGAACTCCAACTCCCTTGAGAATCCATTTGGAGAATGGACCAAAACTATCCTTCAGTCAACAGGCAGGCAACAAATGGAGCCGCGCATGCCTCAAGAGTGTTGCCCTAAACTTCAGGCTCATTTTGTATTTGAAAACAGACCATGAAATATTCTACAAAAGATACATATATATCCATACATCTCAGGAAACAGTTATATCTCTTAGTGTAGGGGTTTGTAGCTAAAGCATGTCAGTTTTCAATTTGTGTCAGAAGTACAACTTCTCCTCAGAGAAAAGAAAATAACTGTTCTTTTTGAAATTTATTAAATTTTCTCTGTGAAGTTACAATAATACCTACATATACACAAACTGTTCTCAGGGCATTTGCAATACATACTGCACATTTGCTCTAAATGATAAATAAATACATATTTACTTATTGTAAGTCTCATATTTTTACAATATTAAGTACAGTAGGTAAGCTTCAATCACCAATACATAAACTAATTTGACTTGATAATTTGTTATAGTCTGGTCAGAGTTCCAATGTAATGTATTCATCATGTACGGTATTTGCCATGTCATGTTTGTCAAAATGAGCTACTAAATATTGGACTTCTTAAACTGTGGACCAAAAAGAGCAACATGATATTAAAAATCCCTAGTATTTTTTAAATGACACTAAGGACAAGCACTGGCATGCAGGGCTTTTTTTTTTTACAACAGTTACATATGTAACACTTATTTAAGTTTTAAAATCAGAAAACTGGTCTCAGTTGTTTTTTTTTTTAACAAGGAAGTGGATAATTAGCTGTGAAATGTCTACATATAAGCAAAATGCCTCCAGACTTTATCAACAATGATATCTACTTAAAGTGGCAGGAATACTCTAAGGGAATTTGGCTATTTTCAGACATTCTCTGAAACAAAATCCAAAATCCCAAACCATAATATTTTCTTTATTTAGTGAAAAGCAATAAATTTTTTGGTTTACATGATATTAATATAGAATGATGAAAACACATTTAAAGATAAGTGGGCAAAACTTGCCATAATTGTTGCTTATGTTCAAGTAATTAAAAGGCACAGCAGCTAGAAATACAGCACTCTGACTGCAGAATATATTGCACAAAAACTCAGGGATGCCATCAAAATTATATTTTGTAAGCTGCAAAATTCTATCAAATATTCATATATCTTAGCCTCATCAAATTACAGCTTAGTGAAAAATATGTTGTTCCGTGGATGTAATTAAAAGATCTCAAAAAATTTTAAACAGTCCTCACCATTCTGCAAAGTGTCTTTGCACTTTCAGTGATAACATTACCATTCTCAAGAAAACAGTAATCTTTTGCATATGTAAATACTTATTTTAAAAGTAATCTGTTGGACCAGTGGCTTCCAGACCATGGTATGAAAACTAATCAATGTCCAGAAAAGTGTCATAGTGATCCTCAGATAATCCTGAAATTATAGCAGCTTTTACTAATTTAAAGTCTACTTGAAACTTACCTATGTTAGAACTGTCCTCATATTACTTTCCAACTTTACATAATTTTCACATTCAAAAGCTTACTTTGCTATCAAATAGTTCATGTGATTAATTTGTGATTGATGATCATATCTTAAACAGACTTTTAATCATCTTTGACCACTGAGGTCTGGTTTGGGAAACAAGCTGATTCTAGCAGCCAGCTGATCTAGCAATGCTAAATCAGATCAATGGGTTTTAGCAGGGAGAACACGTTGCTTCAAAAGCATGAACTAGACTGTCATTTACTTTTTAAATAATAACAAGCTGCAGTTAAAATCTATATAATTAGCTGCTTCCCCCACCCCCCCAACCCCCACCCCCCCAGCATGACTTTGAAGACTTTTTATAGAAAAAATCCATGTTACGGGAAAAATTCTTAACCTATATTTTATAGGAAATATGTTTTATCCTGTTTTCCTGTATCCTTGATTTCTCCATAAAGTGTAATGCTTAATTGTATTTAATTAAATGGACACAGCCCCGTTAAATCTCCTGTCCTCAAAGAACAAATACTGGTGGGTTATAAATAATCAAAGCTATGTAGAATATGAGTGAATGATGAACAGCTACTGTGAGAGAGGGAAATTACTTTACAAATTCCACTGAAATGCACATGAAGGGCTTTATTAATGAAAATGGAGAAACTTTGTATGCCTGGTGGAGCATGGTCATTCATTTCATGAGCGTACAGAGTAAAGGAGGAAGTTATGAGTCCATTCCAGATTGCTTGGTTGTTACAAGAAATGCTTAGATAACATTCCTTGGAGATGGAGGATTTCCAGAGAAGCCGTCTCTTTGCGAAAGGGGGAGTCAAGGAGGGTCTGATAGGGCTTGAGAGGAAGGTAATGCTAAATTTACTTTTCAATAAAGATCATGAGAAAATTATCAGACCATTCCAGATAACTGGCCAGTCCACAGCTTGAAGTGGCATCATGACCAAGTCCACAGAGACACCATCTCTTTGGTGATATTTTTAGGTCAGTTTGATTCCTTGGTACCTTTCAAGGAAACTAGAGACATAGACATCTTTGCCATACACCCGTCTTCTGTAGTGTGAACATTATGTAGTGGTAATATAGGCACTGCCCTAAAAGCACTGTCGTGAATACAAAAATTTCAGGGTGAGACTTAAACTTTTCCTTGCAGTGACACAAATAAGCCAAAACTCTTTGATTCAGCATAAACACACACTTACAAAACACTGTAAATCTAATAATGCAACTTATTTTTTCATGTTGCTGTATCGCAAAAGTAAAAAAAATCTAGTTTGCATTTCCTCAACTCAGTTAAGTACACCAGCCCCTGTAAGAGCAGAGTTCCCATGCCCCTGTCTTAAACATGTAAAAGGTAGCACACAAATCCTATTATAATCCATATTAAAAAAAAAAAAAAAAAAAAAAAAACACAACAAAAACAAAACAACAACCACAATCCCCCCCACCCCAACAAAACAACCCAAAAAATCTGTGTCTAAAGCCTCTTTTCAAAGGATGTCATGTTCCTTGAGTTAGGTAACCATTCTCTGGAAGGTTTACCTGTCTTTGTTCTCTAATATCATACTTCCAGAGTAGTGCCATGCAGAGAGTCTGGAAGACTTCCACAACTACATGTCTCATCCACAGCATGATTTTTTTGAACTTCCCTATGCATCCTTCTTGCATGGAAGGGAAACCTGGAGACATGAACCATTAAAGCCCAGATAAGATGCACAGTTTTCTAATCTAAACTCTGGAAAAAAAGTAGACTACCACAGCATTCATCTACAGGTCAGTTTGATACAGCCGTTAGGAGCAGGAGAGAGCAACCACACTCTGAAGCTACATCAACCTCTGGCAACAGATGATTATGAAAATTAGAGGGAGGAAAAACCACTAGGATACCAAATACTGATTTTCTAAAAGAATCTGTTGCAATAATTTACTCAATCTCTATGTCCTTAGATGAAATTATCAGGGATTCAAATTTCTAAACATTTTGTGTTGTACTGTAAGTACATACCTTTATCAAAATCAGATTGTTGCTGTAGCTGCTTTGAGTTTCTCAAGAGTAACATAAAATGTTAAAAGCATACCAATGAAGATGGCAAATATTTAGATTTCAAATACTGAATTAACATTATTTGTGTATTTCAAGCATAATGATGTGTTCTGTTAACATCCACTTTGAGACTTTTTGTAGAACCTGTGTTATGTCTGTAATAAAGAAAACAAAACAAAACCAAAGAAGTTTTTCCCTAACAGAAACTTACATGAAATGGAAATAAAATGGAAAGAGCATGGCAAGAATTCATGGAAATTACCACTATGATACATCCAACAGTTAATGTACCCTGTAAGCCACTTCAATTTCACCTTCAGAGAAACACATGTGGATACAACCTTTCAAACAGGCATACTTTGTTTAATTTAAGAATTAAGTTTGGGTGGAGGGAGAATTTATCTTTGAAGAAGTGTTTACCAAAGGCTTCTAATGTACTCAGTATTTATGAGCTATTACACCCAATAAAGATGGTTGGGTCCAAAAGAAACCTTCACTTATAAAGAGTTTTTAAAGAGTTAGACCTGTACTGAATTGGACTCCTGGATTATAAGCGTTTGATTGAAGTTTTCTTTTAGGAACTTTGCAATCTTGTATCAATGGTCCTGATTTAGAGGGGTTTTTTTTTCTGAAATCCATATATTTTGATTCCTCTGGAGGAGTACAACTGTGCAAGCCATAAAAGAGACCAGAAAGTTGATTTTCAAAATCAAAAGCTGCCTATCCTCCCTATATAGCAGGGTCTCCTTTCTATGACTGATTTAAAGAGATGATCAAACACATGCACGGGGCCAAAACCCAAACAAGTCTGCACAAACATATCCTTCAGTAGCTACAGAATGAATCTATTACTTCAGTGGGGCGTGAAAAAAAAGTTCGTAATTATTCACTTGACTGACAAAGCCTGAACTGTAAAAAGACTGAAGCTAGTAAATCTGGAGAGAGAGACAGTAGGAAAAACTTAGGAGAGGAAAGTTTTGCTAGTTTTTGTTCGAGCAGGTTGTGCTACAGCAATAAAAGTCAATTGACCAATTTAGAACATGGAAACAGAATCACTGCATCATACTGGACACTTAATGAAAGTAGCAAAAGAGCACAGATGTAAAGCTCTCTAAGCCTGCTGCTTTTCCATTGGATTAACAGGGCAGACTGGTGCTTCCAAGTGAAAGGACAAATTCAGGTTTAGTAGTCTGTAACATTGGTTTAAAATGAATAAAAGTTGTTCTCTAGAATGCTTAAAAAGGGATGATCCACACTCGAGTTTTCAATTCAAATCCCAAAGTTATATGTTGCAATAGTGCATTGCCCCAAAGCAGTGAAAACAGATTGTTCTTTATTACCATGCAGCCCAATCTCATTTAGTGAAAAAAAAACAAAACAAAACAAAAAAACCAAAAAAAAACAACCAACCCTGTATTTTTTGATGTAATGTAATAGGTTTGACTGGCAAGGGTTTGGTAGTGGAAGGTGCTACAGGGGGTGCTTCTGTAAGAAAATGCCAGAAGCTTCCCCCATGTCCAAGAGAACCAGTGCCAACGGCTCCAAGATGGACCTACCACTGACCAAGGCTGAGCCCATCAGCAAAGGTGGTAGTGCCTCTGGGATGATATCTTTAAAAAGGATGGGAGGCGGGGTGTGTGGGGTGTGGTGGGGGGAGGAATCTGTGCAAAAAACCTGCAGCGGAAAAGGGAGTGAAAATGTTTGAGAGCAACAACTCTGCACACACCAAGGCCGGTGAAGAAGGAGGAGAGGAGCTGTTTGAGTTACTGGAGCGGGAATTCCCTTGCAGCCCATGGTGAAGCCCATGGTGAGTCAGGCTGTGCCCCTGCAGTCCATGGAGGTGAACAGTGCAGCAGATATCCACCTGCAGCCCATGGAGGATCCCACACTGGAGCAGGTGAATGCCTGAAAGAGCTTGTGAATCAAGGGAAGCCCAGCCTGAAGCAGGTTTATTGACAGGACACGTGAGACCCTTGGGGGACCCACACTGGTGCAATCTGTTCCTAAAGGATGGCACCCCATGGAAGGGACCCATGCTGTAGCAGTGTGTGAACTGCAGCCCGTGAGAAGGACTCACATTGGAGAACTTCATGCAGAATTGTCTCCCATAGGAGGGACCCCAGGCTGGAGCAGAGGAAGAGTGTGAGGAGGAAGAAGCAGCAGAAACAATGTGTGATGAACTGACCATAACCCCCATTCCCCATTTTCCTGTGCCGCTTGTAGGGAGGAGGTAATGAAATTGGGAATTAAGTTAAGCCCAGGAAGAAGGGAGTGGTGGTGGGAATGTTTTTTTTCTTATTTGAATGGGAAGAAATTAAATAAATTTACCCACGTTGAGTCTGTTTTGCCCATGAGCATAAATGAGTGATCTCTCTGTTCGTATCTCAACTCATAAGCCTTTCATTATATTTTTTCTCCCCTGTCTGGTTGAGGAGGGGAGTGATAGAGCAGCTTTGGTGGGCACCTGGCGTCTAGCAAGGGTCAAACCACCACATACATAAACCCAATCTTGCTGAAAATTTTACTTAAACATTAACATACAATCAAATTATAATTGGCTGAGTTGGTTCTAGTCCTTTTAAAAGGGCTCATGGTGGCTTATGCATACAATGAAAATATTAAAGATACAGAAAGAATGCCTGTTACAAAATATACATAAAGAATATCTGCAGGAGTTGAACAGAGCCCCATCAGAAACTAAATTTTTTATTCTTTCAGAGATTCTCATGAAGACTTCAGACTATTGCTATCAGTTTTGAAATGAGGAAAATAGTATGAATTGGCAAAAAAAAATTAGTTACCAACTCATATAGAATAAAACAATAGCAGTTGAAGTGGCCTATTTCACAAAGACCACAAGTTCGTATGATTCCTCTAAATGTTCCTCACACTATGTGAAACAGAAAGGGTGGATAAAAGGGGCGAAAAGCACTACTAAATCTCCACCTAAGTTATCTTCAAAACATTAGCTGATGTGATCGCTGCTGTAAGAGTAATAGTGGAGCTTCCAGAAAAAAGAAGGAAGGTGAAAGCTCACATGTACTCAGGCAGAAAAGAAGAAGCATGGAAAAAAGGCATCTTCAAAACAACAGAAGACCTTAGATGGCTATGCTCAAATCCATAAAGGCATGCACTTGTCTAATGAAAGATACTATAAAGCTGAAATTTGGGAACCACAAGTTGACTGCTGCCTGTAAATTCACCAGCTTCTTGGATAAGGTGGAGTTCAATATTTTGAGGGTAAATACTCTATATAGGATCCAAGTTATACCACCAAAGCAATGGAAGGAATTAATGCATGCAGGGTGTTTAAAGGAATATCATCTTTTGGAAAACATAGTGAACACTGTTGCAGACCTTTTTTTAGCCAAAAATGAGCTATCATCAAACATGATAATTATAACATAGACATTTATAAATGTGAAGCTTAAATAAGCTAAATGACCCTAAAAGATAGATTACATTTTATTTTTTGAAACAGATATTTAGACTTAAGATTGCAGAAAACTTCAAGACACTGGAAAACATATATCAAATTAATTCATGCTTATAATGATGTGATTACCTAAAAGAAGGTGACATTTACTTTTACCTGCTATATAGAATGTAGTTGTTGCTACCTACATGTTTACCTTTTGGAGTATGTTCAGAAGAAGAAATTATAGCCTACAGGAAACATACTTGACTTTACAAATGCATGTAGGTATATTGACATAGTATATCTACATCCTTCCCACATGCACAGTCACAGACTTGTTGATCTGACATATATATACCTCATACCTAGCATTCCTTAGGACTTCAGATGGAACCTGAAGTTTACATCCCATGAACTCTGTCAGATGAGGCAATAGACCAGCTTTTCAAAATTTATTTATTTAAAGCTTTGACTAAAATGGTTTTGACTGACAGATAGGAATTTGGAGTGCCCCTCCCTTCATTTTAAACGAGTGGAAACTTTTTCTAGAACATCCCAACTGGAAAAAGAGCTGAACCGAAAACTGTCCTGGAAATAGATTTTGCAGAACAATCAAAAGCATGGAAAGTGTCATGTAACAGTGTATGAATGGCAAGAATAAAGTTACCTGGACTCGAGTGTTTTAATAAAGAAGAAATAGGTGATAATGAAAATAACAGATAACAGATTAAATGTGATTAAAAAGAAACATTTTTACCTGACATAATTTACTGCATCAAGATAATAAACTACAAACGAAGCATTGAATTGTGATTGATAAACATATTTATTATTTTGTACAGTGTATAGCACTTCATGGAACTAATTACCTAATGATAACACAGAATTATAATGTATGTTCGTCCTTCAGTTTCCTGACTTTTTATGACATCATTGACATTTCTAGTTTCCTTGTAGCAGGGGCAATTGTACTACAGCTTCAGTGTGACATCTCTCAATGTCAAATTGACTGATTTTAAAATTTTAAAACTTGGAGTGAAAAGTTAAAATAAAATATTTATTTTTCATTCCAAAATCTAGATTTGTACATAGATACATATAAACAGAAGATTTAAGTTGTAATATTAAGACATTCCTAGTAAGTATGTTTTGTTTATGCTCCATATTATAGGAAAATAAAAAGAGAGAAGAAACTGCCTCTTAGATACTCATGGCAGTAAATAACTGCTGGGATACATACTATTGACCATGGACTACTATTCTAAAGCAGTTTCTGCTGTCTTGGCTTATTCGCTTACCCTGGTAGCCTGAATATTTAAAATGTGTCTTCAATAATGAAACTTCCAGTTACAAAGCTCCCTGCTGAGAACACTTACTTGAGACTATTAACATTTTGTCTTTTAATTTAAAGAAAATTATCTTTTTAGCTTCTTCATTTCCATCTTTTTTCTTTCTGGTCAATGAGTCAAAAAGAAAACAAGCAAGCTTGAATCAAAGAGGCAATATAAAATATTAGTCCTGAAAATGAATGTTAAATTATATGCAATATGTTCATTTTTATCCTTTTAATGAGGGGGAAAGGATTATTATTAATAATACAGTACATTACAGATCAAAGGTATCTGCAACTTTCATTGCAATTGGCTTGTCTCTGTGATTCAGATTAACTTTCTTCATGAAAGTAAAAGGTCATTAAGAAATTAAATTTTGAAAACTCTGCCAGTACAAAAAAAGGGGATTAAATTGATTTCAACATTATTACATAGCAGGTTATAGGAAATTAGTTTTAAGAAATAGGTACTTTTCCATTCTAAAATTAAACACCATTCTTATTTTAAAACAGTATAGTACCCAGGATGCTTTTACAAACTCTTGAAAATGGAGGAGTTATACATTGGTAAAAAATGAAGCTATTTGAAATGCAAATAATTAAACAATCATAAGCAGATTTTGAAAGTGACCTCTCTGACTTAAAAAATACACTTTCTGTAAAACCAGATAAATGTTCTTCAAAATAAAATGTACATTAAAGATAGTAACTGGTAATAAAATAATCTAAATTTCTATCCAATTTTGTTGCTTCATTTCAGTCTTACAGCATCCTTACTTGCCATTGAAATGTGGGGACTTAGATAATGCATTTGTCGGGGGTCTTCAAAAAAACAGATCATCTGTTACATGCCTAATAACCTTCATATGAGAAAAAATGCCTTGGATCACTTAATTCAGCACCCTCCTTATTATACATAAATAGCTCATGTAGTCACCTACAGAATATATGAACCTTTATCTTAAAATCAGGTAGGTTTCTAGATCCTGCAGAAACTTTGAACTTCTGCAGGGTGTTGTAGATCCTCACTCTGCTGATTGCTAGAAACTTTCTTTAATTTCCAACATACATTTATTCACTGATAATCTATGCTCATTTGTTGTTGTATCTGCATATTTTCTTTGCTTCAAACCTCCATATAGATCAGTGATTTTCTATTTGTCCTTTTTTTGTTAAAGAAAGCAAGTTAGCTTATTTTGTCTCCTCTCCATTGCTGACACTCATTATAACTACATTTTTTGAAACCAAAGTGACTCTAGTATTTCATCTTCAATTTATTTTTCTTGTGATGGATAACAAATCATTTAGGATATTTTGAATGGGAATGAATCACACTAGCATTTACATAATGCTAGTAATACACTCCTACCCATAATAGAAATATCAGTACTGCAAAGGGTAATAAGCATTTATATCTTAAAAAAATCTCTTTCTTAGATTTTATTATCCTTTAAATGGGAATGAAAAAAGCAGGAGTGCCCTTTTAAATTAATATAGGTTTTCTTCATATTTCTAAAATATATTTATTTCCAAAGCAACAAAAAACATAAAACCTAACCAAAACTACAATGATGTAGTAATGCAGTGCTTCAGAACAGCTATTGGTTATTTTCTTACAATCTTTTGAAGCTCCCTATGGACTACATAAGATGACACGAATTTTAGTAACCATTTAGACTTTTTCCTGTTTTAATGCCCTTGGTTATTTGATGTAGCATGATGGAATAAGTTTCTTCTTTACTATAATATAGGCAAAAAAACACACAAAAAAGTGACTATTTTCTTCTTAAATGGAGAAAGACTCCTGAATAGCAATGATTTTTGTAATGCATATTTTAGGTAGGTATGTCTTACTGACTGCATGCAATGAGTATGTGCATCTGAGAGGGGAGGTGTTACAATCACAGGGAAGAAAAACCTGCTGTATACTAGCTGGTTAGAAAATAACAATAAAAACTATCCTCAGAAATGTAAAGTGAATGCTTATAGCTGCCCTGCATTTGGCTAAAAAAAAGGGGGAACCTCTTCAGACTGTGCAATATTTGAAACAGAGCTGCCTGGTAAATATTGTATTTGGAAAACTGTTTTTTCCATTGAAATATTTACATTTTATAATGACAGTGCATTTATCCCACTGCCTATGAAAAAAAATTACATCAGGTACCCTGCATTCCTTTCTCACTGTTCAAATGTGCGAATGTTTCTGCAGACTTTCACATGAAGCTTCTGCATTGGTTTCCTTTGTATTTATAAGGTTTAGAGGAGAACAGCTCTGACAGGAGGAAAAAGAAGACATGAAACATTTTGCCTCTGGTCTTTACATTCTCTCAATACCTGCTGGACTGGAAGAAACAGGAAACACTGTGTCAACATCCATTATATTTTGTAGCAGAATGTTATTAATGAAAAATAAATTAACCAATAATATTCCCAAGGGTGAACCCTGCAACACATTCATACATTTTCATAAGCCAGTTTACATACTGTATCTGCCAGGTCTTGTTGATATAAACCAAGGATGACTCACTTTATGTGGTGGTTTGTGATTCTCAACACTTTTTAGACTCCGTTTAAAAAAATGTCATTCTAGCTTTAAATTCTCTGAAATGTGTCTTATGGCATTCATCATCATTCACTGAATGTAGGATTAGACTAAAAGAAATAATTGCATGAGACTTTGTTCATAATTTACAAATAAATTATTAAGTAATAATATTTCCAAAAATCTACATGTACAGGAAGATTTTAAAAACTCTATTGCTAAAACAAATAAAGACAGATTTCCAGCAACTTTAGCTAGTTATCCTAGTGCATTTAGGAGCAATGCATAACAGAACCTGTTTGTGATTTGGTGCTCTGTTCCAGCATAAAATTATTTCAAGTTTCAGCAAGCTATTTCTTTAATAAAAAATATTAGAAGGAAAGCAAAACAAAACAAACACCTGTAGAAAAAAAGAAATTTCAAACTGTCTTTGGAAAGTGCTTAGAGATAAAGCAAATTTTATAAAACCAATGGCAAGTCTGGAATCCTCTAGTGAAAGCCTACAAATGGTCATAAATGCTAAGATGAACCGAGGTGATAAAGATCACAGACAAGAACAGAAACAAAGGCTGTGGAAATGCATGGTGGTACAAGGACTGAACAGGGGATTGTATCATGGATCATTTGGAAGAAGTTGTCACTTTCAATATTTGCATTAGCAAATATTAGTTCTCGGCAGGGTGGCTACAGCTCAGACAAATTCAGAGACACCATCTATCCCACCCCAGAAAAGTGACCCCTGTCTCCCTCACATCCCCACCATACGGGCAGGCTGCAAACACTCTGCCTGAGTAGGTCTGGCAACAATCTTCATGTGGAGGAATCCACAGGCCTCTTGGGTACACGTGTCCTCTTAGTGCACTCTCCAGCCATTACTGATCCACAATGTGTGGGCTGGAAAATGGCCTTTGGCTGTCCTAAACCCTGTCCTCTCTCATAGAAGGCACCAAAGAAAAGAATCTGTGAAAACCTTGAGTGTGAGAAAGCAATTGAATAACATTGCCAACTACAGCTCCACAGGGAACACAAAGCAGCGACATGCAAGCCAGTGTCAGTTCACCCCCTTCAAAGATGAAAGTTATCTCAACAAAAGCTCCTAGCTAATGAACTCCAAAAAGCTGTTGATAGATGTAAAAGAATCAGCATGGTTATCTGGCATGCTACTATAACATGAGAAATCTTCAATCAGCATGAGCAAACTAATTTTTATTTCATATCCAAATCTAAAGCAAAATGAAAGGATTCTACAGCTGCTTATCCACAACTTTCTCAAAAGCTTTCCTCCAGAAAGAGCAGAGTAAATGATAGAAGCAGAGATTGTCTTTACAAAGCGATGTTGTTTTGTTTTTGGTTTTGTAGTTACATATTTATGCAGCAGTGGCATCTTGTCTGCCAAAAAAATTAGTTAAGAACTTTTTGAGTATAATGGGGAAAATTTTCATTTCTAGCACAATTATTCATAACTTTCTTCTGTTCTCTGACACCAAAACAGAGTACAGTTTCACTGACTAGGTGTTTAGGTTTTGATATTTTTTCCTTTAATTACATCTCTTTCAGCAAAGCTATACACTACAGCGTTTTGTGAAGTGTCACCAGAGTTTCACTGCTTCTTGCCCCTAACCGTATCCCAGCTGACATAGTTAAGTGTACAAGAAGCGATAATGTTAGATAAAATTATTAGTGGTTTTACTAATGGTAAAGTGGTTTTACTAATGACTACTCTATTCCAATTAGTCGTTTCACTAATTAGTGTTTTTACTGCTAACTATGAAACTTCCCAATTGTAAAATTGTATCTTGTCCTAGTAAGCTATTTCTTTGAGCAAAGTTAGAAACATTTTAATCTCATAAATAGGGAAGTGACATTCCACCTCTGCCTCAAATAAGTGTGCAACAACAAAAAGGAAAAATGTGTACTTTTCTGCTCATTCAGAGGAACATATTATCCTTTCTCAGTCACAAGCAACATGCACAGAAACTGCCAAGCAATTAATTTATTGCATACAAAACAGATTATGGGATTACTCATGCTCATATGGAGTCACAGTAAGTAAATAAGGCATTTATTCATGTCTTATACAGCTATACTTTATTGTACTATAAAGTTGAACTATCTACCTATCTTACGGTCATCTGTCTAGAACACCAAAACACTGTACTCCCTAAGATTGCATTGAATTACTATTTAATATTTTAAAGTTATTAAACAAAATAATAGAACTGTCTAGATAGTACCATAAAATTTTACATTTTAATTTTGAGGATTACCTAACAGAGCATCCACTTCACATGTTACTCTATTTACAAAATCATTTACCTCCTTCCACTTCACAAAATAAGGTTTCATTAAGAGGTCAGTGCAGCCCAGAAAAATAAAATGAAACGCACAGAGGTTATTCAAATTCCCTTACCTCTGCACAGCTTAGAGGGCTCCTTTTTGAGAAGGAACTGAGTAGACAGGTGGGGTGTGAGCGGTCCCATTGAAGAATGGCTCAAAGCTGAAAAGAACAATGGGATTTTGCCATTAACTCATTAATTCCTGTTACAAATGTTGCCCTTCAGGGTTCCTTTTTGTCATTAACTCATTGATTTCTGTTACAGATTTTGTCCTTCAGTGTTCTTAAGAGATGTATCAGTGCAGTCATATTTACTATGATAAAATATAAATGCCTTTAACTGAAAAAGACCTGATTATCTGCTACTGAGGCTTTTCTGAAGAAAGCATCAAGTTCTTTATTCTTTTAAAGGCACAACTTTACTTGATGTTAAGAATTTGTTTGATAAACCTGAAGACAGAAAAGGATTATTCTATTTTGTTTTTTAAAGCTGTTACTATCTCTACAGAGATTATTGAGCTGCTTACCAGGCTTTTTGTTGCTTGGTATGTGCCATAAAAGCAAATACATTTGAATTTTAGGTCTCTTTAGAAAAAATATATTCTAAATATCATGATTTAAACTGGTTAAATTTTAATCAATCAGCACATGCCTTTAGTGCTTGGTACTATACCTTCATGTACATTGGGAGGAATTTTATACGCACAATGTGAAAAGCAGTGGTGCATGAAAATAAAGTGTTCAAGAAAGGGAAAGTGCTATCAACTTCCCTTTAGTTTATTGGTGTAAAAAGTAGAATATTGAACTTTTCAGAGATGCTAGGGCTGAAAAAAACCCTCTAGAAATCTCTTCCACATTTAAAATCTAATGTTCTAGAACATTCATCTCACAGTAGTCAAAACATTGTTCATCACTTCATAGCAAGTACCCTCTGATCATGTTGTGTATTTACTCTTGGCAATATCGTGTTACTGAAATACACTGTCTGCCAAGTTATTATTATTATGGAAATTCCTATAGGCACCCACAAATACCCTAGAAATACAGATGTGTCTTCTTATTTCTAAACATGGCCTGTTAATTTCAGTGATTACAGCAGTAATGCTTTCCAACAGGGAAGAGCTCTGCACATTTGCTGAAGCTGTCCATACCGTCCACCACTGCCATGCATCTTTTATGTTGACCTTCCAGTTCTGGGTGGTTTTGTCCACTCTTGGCATTTTAACTCACTCTTTAGCCTGGTTCTAAACATCTGACTCCTTCAGATACTTTTCTTTAATGTCAACATTTTCTGTTTATTTAATTCAATGGTTCTCTGACTAGCTTATTGTTTAATGAATAGATTAATTTATTGATCACTCACCTAATGTATCTACTACCTGATTAATTAGCTAATGTAGCCTGTTATTTATATACTGTGAGTTGTCTGTTTGTTTACCTTAGTCTTTGATTGTGTGATTTAGTTCATCCATTGTTCTATAGATTCTCTCTGATCACTTGTTTACAGTTAATTACATTGATTTCCTGCATAAATAGCTCTTTCAGTATCTACTTCTTCCATTGATTATCATTTCACAACTGTTATGCTCACAATGTATAGCCTCTGTCATATCTTCTCTGCAATGCCTTCTGTCCCTTCACATCCATACATCCATTATCTTGTGTATCACTTTCCCGTCACACATTCCTATCAGCTTTGCTCAGATACATCTGAGTTTCAGTTAGGTGCTATTAATCCTTCAATAGCCCTCTAATGGAAAGTGGACTGAAACACTTGAAAATGTCTGCAAAATTTCTCAGAAAATCTGAAGAGAGGAATGAAACCAAGCGGTACATTTCCACATAGTTATGGAAGACTGATGTACATATATATATATATATATGTATATATATACTAATCTGTTTCCTTTTTGCTTCTAGTTATGTATTCTTTAATTTGTTTTGTTTTGTTTGTTTTATTTGTATCCTCCCCACTTCCTTGTTCTGTACCTTTCTGGAATTCAAAACAAAAAGAAACAGAATATTAGGTACTTGCATAGCCTAGATTAGACCCTTGTAACTTAGCAAAGTTCTGAAAAAACTTTTGAGTCTTCAACTGAGCTGATAATACATTTAACATGATTTTGTAAGACTTAGAGTCTTCAGGCCCAAAAGGTGTACTCTAGATCTTATCAATTAAAGAGGCAATAGACCCTATAATCAACTGTCATGATCAATTTGCTAGAAATGGAGTTTTTAATTCGACTGCCAAATATCTGTGTTCTACAAGCTGATGGTGAAATGATTTCTAGCTACAGAAATTGAGGTGAAACATATGTTCTTACATTTATTCCTTTAAATATAAATAATAAAAATGTCTATCCAAGTCATTGACTAGTCCTGCACACCACTGTGGCAACCTCACCTACTTTCCATGTCCTAGACATCAGTCCACACACCTTTCTAAATATTTCCAGAAGACTGTCAAATTCAAAATACTTACAGGCAAAAGTAAGAAGTCAAACTGAAACCTCAACATTTTTAAAAGTCAGATATTGAGACCTTTTAGGGAACCAGTTCATGAGCCATAGATGTACTGTTGAATAAACTTTGGGCATATTCAGTCCTAGGAAAAAAAGGAAAAATAAAAAATCCAGGCCTCTGCCGATTCACTGACACTGACCATTAAATGAATACCAGCCACTTACTTCTGGATATCTTCAATGAATACACTAAGTAAATTAAAGAAGATGCTATATATCTGGTTTTTGTCTAAATGGGGTTTTCTGCTCTACTGATACTTCCTATAACCCTTGGATTTAGTGGATGCACTCTTTAAAAAAAAAAAAAAAAAAACAAAAAAAACCCATAAATTATTTCTCTCTCTCTTTCTCACTGACACCCACAAGCACTCTCATCCTTCATGCTTAGTTGCTGACATAATCTCAGTATGCCAATATCTCAGACTACACATAAAGTGGCTTAAACGCATATGCCTTGTCTTTCCATTCAGGGTGTAAATTTTAGAATGCATTCTTTCACACTGAAAAGTTTTATGAGTTATAGGGGACAGTGGGGAAGAATTTAGTCATGTCAGTAGCTAGGAACATGATTAATGCATTAACAAAGTCATATTTAATGTGCCCAATGGGAAATTCTAAATCTTCAGGGTTCTGTTTTAATGGTCTAAATCTTAATCTTTCAATAACTGCTTAGCATTGAATTTTTTGTTTACCTCAATCTACAAAACCACTTTTATAAGCTTGTTATAAGATTGAACAACACGATCCAAGGTTTGTTTGGTCTTGCATTCATAAGATCTACAACATGCAGAAGAAAATTAGGAGAAACAAAGAAGGTCAGAAACAAAGCAAAAAAGTAACCAAAAGCATTCAGTGGTGTTACACTTGACTAAAATGCTTCTCTAAGAGTAATTTCTAATGTTTCCTAGTAGACCTCTTAAAAGCAAACCGAACAAAAACAATGTGATTTGGAACTCAGTAATGCATTCTGAAAGGTACTGCATTGATTAGCACCAGCAAGACTATTAGCATTATCCTATAAGTTTAGACACAGATTCACAGACCTTCACTGTAACTTAATCATATACAAGAATCTAAATGACTCAGTGAGTGTAACTCATCCCTTTTACTTTATGTCTCGTGAGCTAATCCGTTAAAAAATAATGGATCACAAACTGATCTTAATTTTTGCAATCATTTACATTATTAGCAGGCACTGAGCGAGGAAGTAATTGTAAAATACAATAGTTCAGGCTTTCTTTTTTTACTCCAGTTTGGAGAAAGAAAATGTTTTTGGGCTTTAACTAAGAAGATAGACAAATTCCTGATTTAAATGACTCTATTGGTGTTTATCAAATATACACTTCTAGTAATTTAATCAGTTTAGATTTCTCTTCATGTGTTGAATTTATAGTGCAATCTTTTCCTTTTCAGGGAAGCTAGAAAAGCCAAGTGGACATGGTTGGGGTTTTTGTTGTTGTTTTTTCCTTTGTTTTTTCTAGTTGAAATATGTGCAGTAGATTTTCTTTATTAGAAAGGGAATAAGCTGAGCAGAGACATCTGTTGCTATGCATTCTTAGGTAAGGCCATTAATTAGTTAAGGGCTTTTTATCACTGCATTTTTTTATTATTCTTATCCATTTCTATTTCAACTTAGAGCAGGCAGAAGTCTCTACTTTTGCCTTTCTGTTTTATTAAATAAACTCTATTAATTATCACTATCTGTCATTGACCAAAAGAGATATCTATTCAATAGCAGTTGGAGAGTTTAAAAGTTATTTTAATATGGTAGAAATTATAACAAATTAAAAGTTAAGTAGCATGAGATGATCAGACATCTCAGTACCCTCCTTCAAGAATCTAAAGGCTTATTTAATGCTTATTCCTTGCACATCAAGCAAATTTATTTCAACTAAATATTTTCTGTTTATGATATGTACTATCTCCAGGCTTAAAAAGCTAAATTCAAAACATTTGCAGCCCCAAATGAGGAGCAGGGTCTTGTATCACAGAATCAGAAGTGTACATTAAAATTATATTTAACCCAAAACTTTAAAAAAATAATTCTGTAAGTTAAAATAGAAAGTAATAACAACAGTGCTTTGTACCAAATATCTCATTTGTTTTCTGTATGAGGAGCTAAAATTTCTGATTTTATAAACCCCTATGCAATATCATTAATAGTTAAAATGTAGAGGAAAACATAATACTCAATTAAGAGTCTGTCTTATTGTGACTCTCTCTTTCCCCACATTTGTTTCTATGACTAGATCCTATCTGCTCCGAAACAGTTCAACCTTTAGTTGGTTCCTTTCTTTTAAGGGAGAGTGTGCAAGAGATTTTCAAGTTGAAGGAAGCAGATGAAGACTAACAGAAGTTCCTGGATATGAAACCTGTGACCACTAAAAAAACCCAAACCCCAGGCAACTAGCCACCATCACTACACTGTTGCCATTGCGAGTGTCCCCATCATGACCACAAAACAGTGTAGTGATGGCATTGTAATGCTTCTTTTTTTCTCAGATTTCTCGGGTTCTCAGGACTTTGGATTCTGATGACTGTCACCCTAGAGGAAAGCAGCCTTAAAGTGCTAAAAGTGATAAAAGCAATAAAAGTGATAAGGGCTACTTTCATCTGGGCTCCCACTTACTACTCTGTCATTGGAAAGATTTATCAGCTGATGCCTCCAGGTAGATAATAAAGTGTGTTAATGCTAGTTTGGCTAGGGGATTATTCCTCAGAACATCTTAGCTCTATTCATAGCTGTGCTTTCAATTGCATGTGTAATTTAGAGTGAATTGCCAACAATTAATCTCCCTGTTCTTCTCTGCTGTAAAGCTAACTGTGAATTCTTTCGTTGTACAGGACTTTAAAGCTTTATGAGTTACAAATGTTATGCGATCAATTATTGATCGAAAGCTGAAACCAAATGCATATTTTTGGTTTTATTTCCTTCCCTGTTAATTTTATGTATGTATTTAAATTGGAATTCATAAATGTTTGCTTTTTTTACTCTAGCACATTTTATAGCCTACCTCAAAAGTCTGCAATGTATTTCCAAGCAAAAGGTTAAAATTTTTAGGTTTTTAGGTTTGGGGTTTTTTTTTGCAAAATTCCATTTTGGCAAGCCAAGCTCAAGTACTTTCCACATACAAAACAAAACCCTAAATAAAAGGTTAGTGGTATCCATAGAAGACACCATCAGTGATTCATACAGAGTCCTCTGGCAGACGCAGTAGTGTGTCTGAACCTCACTTCCATTAAAATCGATGCAGCTAAACATACAGCAATTTTGGAGGATGGTATAGATTCTTCTGAGACAATTTGACTACTTTTTGAACTGGTGTTATGCCCATACCTATGCCAAATCTTCTACTAAATGGTTGTATAACCTTTTCACAATGTGTATCAGTCAAATATTTCAAAAGATTCTACATACAGGTACAATTAATCATCTACAAGCCTGGCTGATAACATGGCAAATCCTCAACCCATTACTGTACCGCATATTCTTTTCCTTTAACTTCACTGCAACCTGAAAAAAACCAAGCGCATAGATGCAAGTGTGTCATTAAATCTGCCCAGCAGTTCCTTTTCTCTTTACATCCCCAATACAGAATAAATAATTTGTCATGGAAATATACAGAAAGGGTTTAAATGTAATGAGATTGGAAAAATTGGTCTTTAGTCATTTGCAAATTGCACTCTTTCTGTGATTTTTTTTCTTGTAAATAGCAAATTTGGGTTTTGTCATTTCGTCTTCTTCTCTAAAACAGAAGAAAATCACAAACTTCCGGAACAGATTAACTTTCTTAAAATTCTCTATGGATTTAAAATCTTATGCCTAAAATTGCATTGTTAAATAGACAATCTATTTAGACAGGACAAGCTTTAGGAAAATGTGTATTTCTGGTTTGATGTTTTCTCTGGAGTATTAAAGTAAAATAAATGTTTAATTAAAGCTAAATTAGTTACATTTTCAACATTAAATACATTACAAGGATGGAGAAATTCCCTTCTAAGTGGGAAGCCAAAAGCTGAGTATGAACTTTCCCAAAATGGCCAGTACTTACATAAGCCTAGTATGACATTGTATTTCTTTGTATCTCAGCAGTCTATGCAACTTTGTAAAAGGAAATTCTAAGCTTCCTCTATGCAAAACCACAAATATCCTTTATGTTCAAATTCTTCCCACATGTGACAGTCATTAGGACAGGAGCATCTCTACATTTTAAACTCAGAATATCATCTAAAAAAGCACTGAAATCAGGGGTAGCAACAACATAGGCTTCTGTGTGCGTTAGATAAGTCCAGCAGACAGTTAAGTACTGAGTATCTGAATTCCCTGCCAGTTGATAATGTCACTTTCATGCCAGAGTTTTTAATCCTAAACTTCTTTGTTCTTTATGGACTACATTCAGAAAGTAGTCCATAAATAACAAATCTGCTAAATAAATGGGTAAATGGTAAACAGAACACACATTTTTAAAGGTGTCTAACCATCAGTGAACACAATTCAGGAAAATATTTCCATGCCTTTCTACTCTTTGTAGTAAAATACAATTTTATCTTTGCCTTAAAGAAAGGAGCTAGTGTACTTCTTAACAACAATTCATCAGTTCTGTTTCATTGTAATTTAGTTAGCACTGTGATATTAAAGCAGTTAGAAGCAATTTTTTCATTTTTTTATTAGCAAGTCTTTCCATGAACCTCATGTGATCTATAACAAGCAAGGTATTAATAATTGCATAGATATCTTTAAGTGAATTCCTTTGCGTATATTTGAAAGGCAATAACTTAGTTGATCTCACCTATTCTGGGAAAAGAAATAGGATCAACTGGTCATACTTTTCTATGGTCATAGCTCTGAACAGTAAGATTAGATTATTTTCAGTTTATGTGAAAGACTCTAGAAAGTCATATAAACATAAGGTTATTTCAGTATTGTTTAAATGGCACACAGTGATGTGTATGTTTACATGTTGTTATAAAAAGCTGTGTAACATCATAGAGTCAAGTTCTAGGAATAACAAAGAGAAGTGCTAAAGTCAATATGAAGCTGTTATCCAATAGTTGTTTCAGATGGAGACTCAGTCAGTTTATAGCTCTTCTCCAAAAATTTCAAGTTTGTTTTTTTCTTTCTTTTTCCCCTGTCTTATCTCTCATTCTAGTGATGGATAGGATGTTAGCTATTGAAAAATCATATGGGCATTGATATTATTCAGATGTATTCACTCTTGATGCACAATGAATAAATTATTTAAAAATTACAAAAGAAGGGCTGCCTGTAGATGCATTTAAGCTTCTCTCGTTTAAACAGAAAGAGGCTCTTCTACTCACTTAAGTTTACTGCTTCCATCTCATATGAAAGCTAGTAACAAAATTTGATATGAAAAATTGGCAAGTTGGCCTTCAAATAATAAATATACTGTATTGTAAGTATATATATATAGCAATAAGCTCTTGTGATCATTGTGTTAGGCAGAAGTGGCCGTCAAACCCTCTTGGCATCTGTATCCTGAATGAAGGAAGGCAAAACAGTCTGAAGATATTTAAAAAACCCCACCCAACTCATAGTATCAGAAGACTGGCAATCAAAATGAGCCTTTCAGAACCACAAGTGCTATTTCTTCAACATAAAATGTTATCATTCTAGAAGACCTGTGCAAGACTCTTTATCTCCACTATGAGAGAAAGACAATATGCTTATTTGAACAAATATGCAGATATAAAAGATAGATTTGTTAATTAAGCTCTCCAAGTTTGTGTGTCTTCTTGCTACAATATGAAAACTCAGTGTTAAATACTTTTCAAATAACTAAACTGTGGTATCCAAGAAAATCATTGAGAAAAGAAGATTACATTCTTTTGCCTTTTACTAATTTATTTAATTCACCAGAATTTCCTAAGTTGTGTTTTATAATTCTATACTTCTAGTTCGCCTGAGACATATTTTCATAAAAGTCCTTTATTGCTACTTTACACAGCTGTTATCACAGTTAGGACTGTGCTAAAGGCCAGTGCCACAGTGTCACAAGAACAGAGTGCCAGCTGGTTGATCTTAAGGAATTTCATTATTTCCTTTCCTTTCATCTTCTCCGAAACTTTTCAACCACCCTGCGGCAGATATTAAACTCACATCTAAGACAGCTGCCAATCAGTATAGCCTGGTGGTGTTTAGCAGGGCACACTGAATATAGAAGTTTTCCATTTAGGTTGTTTGCCTGTTTTAGAGTTTTTCCTCTTTTCTGTACTTGATCTGCAATGACACTGCATTTAGGGGGAATGGTGTTCAAGAAGGTGATATTGGGCATGAGGCCATAATAACCTGATGACTTAGAAGGAACTCAGGGAACTGTAAACACGCCTGTTCCAGAAAAGAAAGACTCACTGGTATGGAGCAGCAGGGAAAACAATCTAGATACGAAATGAGAAGAACTGTTAAGTCATAACTGCAGAAAAGGAACACACTGCTGTCATGGCTTAACCCCTTCTGGAAACTAAGCCCCACACAGCTGCTTGCTCACTCCCACTGTACAGGAGAGAAGCAGAAGAATAAAACTGGGAAAACTCATGGGTTGAGATAAAGACAGTTTAACAGGTAAAGCAAAAGCCATGGACACAAGCAAAGTGAAATAATGAATTCGTTCACCACTCTCCATCACAGGCAGGTGTTCAGTGACCTGCAGGAAAGCAGAGCTCCATCTCTGGGAATAAAAACCTCTTCACTCTGAATGTCCCCGTCCCCCCCCCCCCTTCCTTTTTATTCCCCCAGCATATATATACTCAGCATGATATCATGTGGTATGGAATATCCCTTCGGCTAGTTTGGGTCAGCTGTCCTGGCTGTGTCCCCTCCCAATTTCTCGTGCCCCTGCAACCTTCTTGCTGGCAGAGCCAGAGAACCTGAAAAGTCCTTGATTTGGTATAAACATTAGTTAGCAACAACTAAAAACATCAGTGTGCTATCAACACTATTCTTACACTAAACCCAAACCACAGCACTGCACCAGCTACTAAGAAGAAAATTAACTCTATCCCAGCTGAAACCAGGAAAACTGCAAAATAATAAACAGCTTCTGGTGTTCCCACATCAGCACTATGTAGACTAAGTCATCCTAAAGCTTTCCCTCTTCAAGTTCATCCAAGAAAATTAACTTTTTTAATGTAACTGAACAGTCATGAATACTATAGATTTTCTGTGTGCTTCCAGCTCTGTAACTCAAAACATAGATTACATCAAAGAGAATTGGCCTTAATTCAACAAAGGAATAAGTTAATATATCTGGGTATAGTTTTGGTGGGTTGACACCAGGTGCCCACCAAGCTGCTTTATCATTCCCCTCTTAAGCAGGACAGAGAACAGAAAATATAACAAAAGGCACAGGGACTGAGATAAGGACAGGGAGAGATCACTCACCAATTACCATCACAGGCAAACAAGACTCAGCTTGGGGAAGTTAATGTAATTTTTTAGCCATCAAACCAGATTAGGACAATAAAAGATTGAAACAAACCTTGAAATGCCTTCCCACCACCCCTTCCTTCTTGGCTCAGCTTCAGTCCCAGTTTCTCTACTTCCTCTCCACAAGCAGCACAGGGGTATGGGGAATGGGGCTGCAGTGGGTTCATCACACATTGCCTCTGCCACTCCTTCCTCTGCAGGGGGAGGCTCCTCAAACTCTGCCCCTGCTCCAGCCCAGGGTCCCTTCCACAGGAGACAGTCCTCCATTAATTTCTCCAGTGTGAGCCCTTCCCATGGGCTGCAGTTCTTCACACACTGGTCCAGCACTGATCCCTTCCATGGGGTGCAGTGCTTCAGGCACAGGCTGCTCCAGTGGGGGTCCCGCACAGGGTCACAAGTGCTGCCAGCAAACCTGCTCCAGCCTGGGTTCCTCTCTCTTCACTGGGCCACAGGTCCTGTCAGGAGCCTGCTTCAGCATGGACTCTGTACAGGGTCACAACCTCCTTAGGGCGCAACCACCTGCTCTGGTGTGGGGTCCTCCATGGGCTGCAGGTGGCTATCTGCTCCACTGTTCACCTCCACGGGCTGCACAGGCACAGCCTGCCTCACCGTGGGCTTCACCACAGGCTGCAGGGAAAACTGCTCTTGCACCTGTCCAGCACCTCCCCTCCTTCTTCACTGGCCTTGGTGTCTGCTGAGTTGCTGCTCTCACATAGTCTCACTCCTCTCTCCTGCTGCAGTTATTTCACATCAGGGTTTTTTCCCCCTTTTTAGGTACCTTACCCCAGAGGTGCTACCACCGTCGCTGACTGGCTTGGCCTTGACTAGTGGAGTGTCCATCTCAGAGCTGGCTGGCATTGGCTCCATTGGCCATGGGGGAAGCTTCTGACATCTTCTGAAAGGAGCCACTCTTGTAGCCCCTTTGTTACATGCTTGTAGCAAAACCTTGCCATGCAAACCCACTACAATATAGTTTAGTACAGTTTGGTTTAGTACACTAAGAATAAAGACTCCAATTAAGAAGTTAAAAAAGAGTTTTCTAGATTTTCTTCTTTTTTTTTTTTTTTTTTGTAAGACATAAATACAAAAAAGTAAAACAGGGATTTAGAAGATGTAGGGATAATCTTTACATCAACAAAACTTCAAACTAAACCTGAGACAGTTATTCTGGGACAGTCTGTGGGATCACCACAAATTGAAATATGATTTCTAAAACATTTTAGGAAATCATAAACATAACTCTCTCTCTCTCTCTCTCTTTTCTTTCACTCTGTATTCCTTCACATGCACACACATATATCTACAGAAGATGTAGAAATGGACTATTATGCTGGTCCAATTCTGCAATTTTTATTTCTCTAAACCAATATGGTCTTTGCACCTTAAGAAGACTTTATCCTTACATACTAAAGAAGCAAAGCTTTATGATTTGCTAAGAACCACTGAAGCGTCCCTTAAAACGACCACTGGATATTCTAATTATGCTGTCAGTAATCATCTAGGAGGATGTAGAACCAGTGATGCTGTTGCAGACTTTATTTTCTTTTTATTATTATTGTATTAAAAAAAATAAATCAGGACAATCTATTACCCGACATGTAAAATTTAGTGTGTGGTGGTTAAATAAATAAATGCAACTGCTTTATTTAGTATTATCTATCTTTATTAACAGTTAATAAAATCTAAAGGTTGACAGTCTTTGAGAAGAAAGTTTTGTCTGTTCACCCAAGGAAGGACAAAAATCAGAACTTGTATTCATAACAATGAGACGAGACAATCTGGTGGCTCAGCAAAGAAACCAAACACTGAGTCATTTGTGCATGCCCCTAACTTACCAGAGTGATTCCTGATTTTGGTATCGTCAGCTGACACTGAGGCAGTCCCAGTTTCCAGTTCTTTTACAGCTGCTAAAACACCAACTCTCTTGACATGCTTTCTTCTCAGTCACTCTCCTTTATCACTCTCCACTTCTGAGACTTTGCCCAGCACAACTGATTTCATAGTTTACAGTTAAGTTTCTACAGTAATCAGTGCAGCATGTTAGAGCCAAAAAAAATTCCTTCAGGGTCTGTAGCAAATATACCGCCAGATAATCATCATTAGTAAACAAGCAAAGCCCCTGAATATAATACTCCTTCTTTCTGTAGAAGTGCATAAGGGCCCGTTTGGTTAAGGAAAGCGCATGCCCCGCTAGGCTCCCTTCAGTTCTGACTGATACGTGTGGCTGGGCTGAGGCAGAGGATCGGCTGGGACTCACTGCTGCATTGCCTCCTGGATGATCTCAGCAGGGTACAGGCTGCAATTCAGAGGAAACAATCTCAGGGAGAGCACCAGCCATTTGTGCCAGCTCAACTGGTTACTGGAGCACATGACAGACTTGCTTGGGAAAGAGGTCCAAATTAAACAAACAAGCAAATAAAGAAATTGTGAACGACACAGAGAGTTATTTTAGCTTGCAGCTTGCTTATTGCCTCCTTGCTTGCTGAAATGGTAGGCAGGAGATGTTTGCTTTGGTAATACAGACCCACACTCTCACAGCTGCTTTCATCTCCTTAGGTGAAAATGCCTGCCTGGGAAACAGGGGGCTGCTGGTGGGCTGGGGGAGAAGCAGGGAGGGAGAGGAATCCAGTTTTAATGTCAGAATATTTAACAGCTCATTTTCTTGGTTCTGTAATGAAGTGTAACTAGGAGGAAAAATGGTGGTAGATTCTAAAAGCAAATTTATATTTGGGTAGGAGTTGCTAGGCTGTTGGAGGTACTAAGGTCTAATATCAGCAGGATATGCTAGCTGTGAGCAAAAATTTTGTCTTGTCGCATAGTGAAATATTAAGGATATTTCATAGGAAAGTTTGTATGTAAACAAAAGAATATTTCATGCCTAGGAATATTCACATTTCAGTAGACTTTCCTTTGTAAATGAATAGGATTCTCTTACATTCAAAATACATGTTAGTCCTTATTCACAATCATCACGATTGCAACAAGACTAATTTAATGATTATTTGGGCAAGTGAGAAGAAACCAGCAAATTGATGCCTTACATGTCACATTAGACAAAGCTGAACCAACACATGCACAAAATAACAGCAGGCATTTAAAAAAGTATCTTTAGTGACCCACTGGACCAGTTGGTGCCCTATAGCTCAGTTCCCCTTCTCTCTCCTGCTACAGACGACAGAATTATTTTTCTAGTAGACAAAACCAGGAGGAGTTTTCAACTGGAATAAATCTGGGTTGGAAAGCTCTCTTTCTTCATCTATCTGCTATTTCCAAATGAGATTACCTGAAGAAAAGGAGTGATCAGAAGGTACCTTGCCCCTGAAAACACTGGCAGGGGATATTGCTACATGGTTGGGATTGCTTGTCCTGCACTTGGAGATGTACGACTGGGGCTGGAATACAGGTATCCCTAGCTGCCTGTTTCAAACGATCCCTGTTGAGCTGCATCACTCTCCGTTAAATATAGGTAATCATCTATAGCATAAAATGTAACACTAGATTTCTGTGGAAACAGACATCCTACAATTTATATAGCAAATTCATTCTTAATGCTCAGATAATCAGGTCTCACAAGATTACATTGACATGGAGCCAGATCTTAGTCCAAAAGAAGCAGGAGAATAGATGTGCATGGAAAAGAAAAAGAACTAGGCTAGAGCTGACTGCTTTGTTCTCAGTCCTGTGCATAAGCAGCTGCCGCTGGTGAGCCTCCCGTGGCAAAGTCTGATTAGCACATATTAAAGTGCTTATGTAAAAGAACCAATACATACCAAATACAAAAATACCAAGCTGAAAACATTATCTTGTTCATTTCTCTGTTGCAGCTGCATGGTCATTTCTAGGTACAGTGACAGTGCAGAGGAAGCTTTGCCTTTTCTTCAGTATCTTTCCTTTCTTGGAAAACAATGTGTGATGTATAGCAGAAGTATGACAAATGTTACTCCTAATCACTGAAGCCATACATGTTACCCAATCTCTTTTAAAGGAAAAACAGATTTCAACAGTTAAATGTTTTATTTCCAGTAGGAACATTTTTTTCTGAGAAGACTGAAAATGCACAATAAAGACATTCAAAGACTCCTGTCATCATCTTCTTACTCATTTGCAAGTAAGAGCAAGGAACCAACAAAAAAGGAGCTAAGTCATTATTGTGACTTCAGTCTGATTCCCTGAAACAGTGTTATAGGTCATTTATGTGATTATGTCCATGGGGCACATGTTTGTGGGGCATAATTTCATGTCCCTCTTTTCCCCCTACCTCTAAGTGTATCTAGTCAGAAATGTGATTCTTCCATACGTGGGCAGAGAGGCAGTGGGGGAAGTGTTTTAAAGAAGAGATAAAATGCACAGTATTTTGCTTAGGGACTTAACTGCAATCAGGACTGATCAGTTTTCTTACAATCTAGAGGATTTGTTCCTTCAAAGAAAAAGTGTTTCTGCTTCATAGAATAGCACAATCCTTCCCTGGAATGGAAAGATATAGAGGAAAAATTTCTATGAGCACCTTGCAGTGGACCCAGCAGAGTTCCTTTTGGTCAGAGTCCTTTTAAAAGGACTTGCTCAAGGATTTCAGTACCACAGCCTTATAACCTCTTCTTGGTAGAGGCAGACTTGCTGTACAGTTAGCCCAAAACCTATCTATTACAAATGACACTCAAACACACCAAAATCCCTTTTTCATTTCCTTTGCATGGTGATTTTAAGGTTTTATGTGTATGAAGTACATATAAATACACTTCTCCAATACTAAGTGATCATATTGCTGTTTTCATTTTTGGGGACATGTACAAAAACAATAAACAACATTTAAAAATAGCAATTCATGATATTTTACATATATTATGGAAAGGCAGGCTGACTTTGACCAGGATTCCCTTCTGATTTTCATACTTCTATTATAAAATTCTTTCTATTACCAAAGAGTACCATAAATAGTTCAGCAGTAGCTTATAAGACAAACTAAACTAAAAATTTTAGCTGGATGGTACATTTTAAATTCTGCAAAAATATGTCAAATAGTTGCAAAGAAATAACTGAAGAAGTCCTTTCTAATACAGACAAGGTCATAATGCAGGTTGGTTAGATATTCAGTGCACAAGCAGTGCTGGGGAACACTGAAGGGTGCTGGAAGGTGGTCATTTCTTCTGTGAAAAGGTGAGATCTGTTCCCAGCAGTTTTGCCCTGGGCTCATTAACACCCTCCCAGCCACAACCCTGGAGGTACATCGGCTGGGCACCATAGGCTTTTTCCATTAAGGAGGTCAGCTCTGATCACACTATTTTGGATGATTAAAGAACTTAGCAACATGGACACAGACTATTCCATGACACTTGGCTGTAGTCCGAGAGAGCAGCCCAAATGTGTGTTTCACTGGTATAGACACAACATAAGCAAGCAGTAATAGCCATCTTTCTAAAACTATAGTATAAGGGCAAAGATGAGTAAACATTCCATCCAGCAGATCACTGATAATTCATTTGTTTGCAGGTGGGCAACATCTAAGCCCTTTGCTGGATTTAAGGTTTTTGAACAACAAAAAATATCGGGGAACTCAGAATATTTAAAATTAAATTTGGGGACAAGATATATGTTATAGCTATCAGCATGGGTTTCACATTTTAAATTTCTATAAACATGTAATCCATCTCATCCATAGCATCTTCTGTTTGAACAAAATACTGTAACCCTCAGTTGAGGGTTTCAGGTGCTTGTGATCTGAGACCTATGTGACCTGCACATACATAAAATAAAGCCAGGCAACCTGAGATGTATAAAACCCTAGACAATAGTACCTTTGTCAAGACAGTGGTATTTAGCTGCTCAAGGAAAAAATGTCAATATATACAGGTATAAACCCTAAAGAAAAAAGGGAATTCAAAGGTGGCAGCTCAGCAACATGGAGGGTCTGCCCATGCCAGGGGACAATGAAGGCTAACCCATCTGCACCCAGCAGATGTCTGCTGGGCCAGGAGAGACTAATTAAATGTCTCATTGGGAATGGTGAACATATTGGCATAATAGGTTATTAGTTCCATCTATCTAGTGTGCCTATTACCAAAAATATAATTTTTTTGTAGTCTTAGACAGTATATGTCCAGCTTACAGTCACTTAGATGTGGTATAAGGTGCCTAACATGGTCCAGGGAGGGAGTGACACAATATGAAAGGATTTTCTTAACAGGCTGAATTTCTGAAGTGCTCAGCATCTACCAGACCCTCTAGAAAAAGTTAAAGAATACATGGCACTGTTAAAGAATGGCTTACAAATTTAAGCAATTTGGATCTGTTCTTAGGCTTTAAGGCCAATTACTGGGACAATTGTAAAACTTAATATACTTTGTTTTATATTTCTTAGTCCTTCAAAGTCTAGATTTTCATGTCAAATTTATTTATTTGCATTCACATAGAGTTCCTGTGATTCAAATAAACAGGCATTTTTCAAGAAATTCATATCCACAGAAGCACTGGTAATATTACTCTTTTAGCACCTTATAAAAGTAATTGTTTTAACTGAATTGCTTCAAACTGGAAAAATAATTACTAGTAAATAAAAATTAAGCTACAAATTAAACACATTTCTTAGAGTCAGATTCTGGGAGGAGAGAGCTGGAAAGGGACTTTTGACATTGATAGTTATTTGTCCTACTTCCACAAAGACAGGATCTGTGGTCTATTCCATATAGTTCTGGAGTCTGCTGTCCTTATAGCTGGCTTAATTCATTAGATTTAAAAAAAAAAAAAAAAAAAAAAAAAAAAGCCACAAAACCTACATGGAATTCATTAAATAAAGCAACACTCAAAGTAGCTAAAAATATACAAAGGTGCAGTAAGATTGATTACTAGATAAGAATGGAAACTAAACTACATTTTTATCAAAATACTGATCTGTTTAATGATCTTATGTTACTGATCTTTAATAAGGACAAAGTGTGCCAATCAAGCACATACATTTAATCAAGACTACAGTAGGTCAGAAAGTATACTTACATGGGAATAGTCTCTGTTTAGGTAAACGTGGGAAGAAATCATGAGAACCTGTCCTGTGAGTTCAGCTGTATTGCTCATGAACTTTCATAACATCTAGGGAACTGGATTTAAAAAAACCTGCATCATCACCAAAACACAGTAGAATTATTGAAATTGTATCAGGAAAACTTTCAGAAAATACAATCACTTTCAGAAATAGTCAAAATATGGTCATACTGTATTTTTGTGAAGATAAGAAAAGAGAAAAAATAATTGGGAAAAAATAAATTAAAATAACTGAGCAATTAATATAGAAAGCCCTCAAAATAAGATAAAGACCATAGGAATCCATATGTTTTAAGTACTAATATAATGGTAATAAACATTTGGTTAATATTTGAAGCAGTCCTGATCTGACAGTTTCATAAGCCAGATCACCAATAGCTGTCATTTTTCTTCCAGACTGATTCAATTTGTTCTCACCCATTATTATGCACTATTCAGAAACACTCTCAGCTCCTCTTTAAGGATGTGACCCATTGTAGGACTTACATGCCTCTGATATCCACCTTCTGAGTGTTTCTTTGTGGTTAGGAAAGAGAACTTCCATTTTTCTAAGTGAACACAACTGCTCCAAATTCCATTTTACGTGTCAACTTGTGAAGCTGTTTCCAGTTTGTGCAGTTTGCTAACCGTTGTCGTGATGAAAGCTTCTACTGAGGGTTACATCCTGACTGACTGTTCTCTAAGAGCCGGAGAAAATCAAGGGAAAATTAATTGTGTGTGTTTGTGTGTGTCTGTGTGTTAATCATGGCACTGGATAATGATTATTAAAATAATAATAGACAAAATTAATGACATTGTATATATGTGCACATTTCTCATTGGAATACAGCCAGTGGAGCAGGTCACAGGATACTGTGGTTTTTCTTCTGAATTTAGTGAGTTGCCTTAACTGTGTGTTATGTGAAAATGTACCTTTGCTGAAGACAGCCCATCTGTGAAAGGCCATATACTGCCCTGAGAAAGAATTTTATGTGAGCATTTCTGGCTGTTATACATGCATCGATTGATTGAGAACAGTCTGTTAAAGAAAATAGGAAAAAGATAGAACTTCACAGAACTGGCCAGTTTGTTTTGTTACCATGGGTGACTAGTGATAGCCAATGTACTTTTGACAAGTGAAAACCAAACCCAAAACTTTTGGAAAAAATCCTGAGGTATAGATTCAACAGGACATTCTCACAAATTGAAACCAATAGTATTAAAAAGATTAGCTTTCATTAGCAAACAACTTAAAAGCAGAAAAAAAATTTGGCTACTATTATCAAAACAAACAATTAAATCATCTGTATTATCTCACAATAATATTTCTCTCAGGAGATGTTGGGCTGAGAAGTGTGAATTTCCTCTTTACCATTCAAGGTTGTGTTTGAAAATATCCAGAACTGACTATTCCAAATGGTTGTCTGGACAACTAGTAACATTCTGGAAAAAAAACACTCATCCATGCAGCACTCAGTCTCAACCACCAAGTTATACAAGAAAATTAGTTGTCTCCCTGAGGTCTGGTGCCTATCACTGAGGCTTGATCAGCTTGTTCATTTAGGTGTTTTGAAAAATCCTCTTAACCTTGGGAGGTTTTTCATAGATGCTACTCTAAATAGCATAGTACTGAGTCCTGTGCAACTCAGAATTATTAAGTAATGGTATTGCTGTAAACTGCAGAAGTGTGTTATGATTTCCCCTTTCTTTTTAGATGCCCCCAAACTACTTTTAAAGCTTAAGCACAGAAGGGGACTTTGGGATAATGATCCAGGGTTGAAACAACTCAGACTTTGCCAAATGCTCTACAGCCAATTCCAATGACAAATAGAACAGATCCTGCAAAG
Organism: Falco punctatus; assembly: GCF_963210335.1. Taxonomy (NCBI): domain Eukaryota; kingdom Metazoa; phylum Chordata; class Aves; order Falconiformes; family Falconidae; genus Falco; species Falco punctatus. Next base: position 103,461,824 of record NC_137581.1, on the reverse strand, counting down.
TACCTCACACATAGAATGCTTTTGAATTGCTGGTTGTGCTCAGTTGCAGAAGTGAAAGATTCATTTTTCATCTTACCCTTAAGGACATAACCGCATTAGTCTCTCCTGCCCTAATCCAATCAGCAGTACTGCTTGTCTCATGGGTAAATGATCATGTAGTGCCACTCTCTATCATTATAAACAGGACTTATGAAAGTTTCAGAATGTCTGTTTTCTTCAGTACGTGCTTTACTGAGCCTTAGGAAGCCTGAGAGGGAGGTACATGTTGGGGAAAGGAAGTTGTTCAGAATGGAGATATTTTGTCTTAATTTCAACTCCTGTTTGTTACAGTTTCTTAAGAGGGATAGAAATAGTCAAACGTGTTTAAAACACCAAAACACATGTACAAATAACTTCACAACTAGAACTGAGTGATACGTATTTTGGGTTGGTTTCTCAAAGGTCACTCTTGCTTTCTATCTCAATTTCACATAGGGGTGACCACTCTTTGTTTACCTTCTCTTTACCACATGGAAGATTAAAACTGTCCAGATTTAGGATCTGATGGATCAAAACCTACACTTATATGTGTACACGTAAATACTTACGTAAGAATTATAAACACCTACATGTATGTGTTTTATGTACTTATACATATGAAAGATGGCTATATGGAATAAGATGGGCTTTTATTGCCTACAGCAAGCTGTGTAGCTTGAACTGTTCCAGTAATTTTTGCTGTCAGCTGTCATATGTTGCTCAGTCTTACCTAAACTTGTCAAAATGTCCTCTGCAAATATTATAGAAGAGAAAAATGACATCAAGGAGCAATCAAGGGGGGAATCTTATACAAGTATATTGCTTGAAATTAAAACATATTTTAATAGGTAAAGTATCTTTCTTATTGGTTACTCAATAAAAGACTAGAATGAAAATTTGAATCCACACAATTCTACAAAATGTCCTGGGTTATATAATTGTATTAATTCATTAAATTACTGAATGTAATATAGAAAATAGGAAAAAAATTAAATGTATATATTATCTTGTTGACTTTCATCTGGAAGTATTAAGACAATAGTTGTGCATTCCATAAGAATAAAAGCAACTCCGAGCCTAATTCTTTGTTTTCTTTTTTCTTTATGCTTTGCAGTTTTAGTGTCATATATAAAACAAAATACTTAGAGCTTGAGAAGATTTGGTACCATATTTCACTGATGTCAGATATAATCAAAATATATGGGCAAAAATATCTGTTTTAAGGATCTGTATAACAACAGTCACAGAAGATTTGACCACTGTCTTCCTGAAACCACTCTTCATAAACAGATGACTGCTTGTGCTTTACTGACACAAATGTGTGAAGGAAGTGAAATCTGAAGAAACATTTGTAAGTAACTATGGTAACCAAACTCTCTAATAGAATTTGCAGGCTCCGACAGTCAGATAATAGAAGCAACAATATAGGATGAAGTTTATAAATTCCAGCTTTGACGGAAATGAACTATTAATGAATAGTTACAGAAGATTAATTTCAGGCCACTTCTTTGGAATAAAATAGCATGTAATATTTAAAATAATATACCTCCGTGTACACTTCAATTTAATACCATATGGTCACAGATGTTTCCAAGATGGAAAATAAGTAATATATTTGTATATTTTGTTACATGGGTGTGTATATTTTGTTCCATTTCTTCTGAAAGTATAGCCTCACAAGAAACAATTTTGTTCTCTGAACAGGAAAATTTATTGCAAATCTTTCTTCATCATTCACTTTCCCAAGAACAACAATCTTACCTTCTGCTGCCTTCTGTAGTAGGAAGAAATAAGACATAATTAACCTCAAAGTATTCTCATATTTTCATATACATAACTTTATTCCTAGAGGCTATTCATGATTCATAACAATGAGACCTACAATAAAACTATTCTATGTGAAATGAAGACATATTTACATTAATTCTGATTGTTGATTTCAGTGAAAATAGATTTCCCCACTTTTTTTGCAACCTGAATATATTGTCCAACATATCTATAAAGAAACCATGAGAATCCAGAGTAAATAATCTTCAGGCTTGTCAAGGCCTTTGATTAGCTACACATCCTTAAATTAGTTAACATAACTTTTTTTTTAAAGAAAATACCTCTCTATGTTATGCTTGCTATAAGATTTAATTGGTTAATGCTTGTAAAAATAAAGAACTAAACATTGTTTTTGTAGTGTTAATGAGCTCATTTGTGCAATTCAAGAGATTAAATACAACATTTTCACAAAAGCTGTTCTGCATCTTTTCTGCGACTGGAAATGTTCAGAAATTCCTATTCCCCCTTCTCCGCAGTAAGGAAACCAAGCACAGATGAAGCTATAGAACTTGCCATTTGCTTTTTATGCAATAGTCATAGTCCAAGCACCTAGTGTTTCTTTACGCAAAGGTAACTCTTCAGTGCAAAGTCACAAAGTAGGACCAAAAGGCAGTTAAAAAATCTGCACCTTTCTATTCTGCTCCTTCTGGTGCTGTCATTATTGTCATCAGTAATTCCACACAAGCCATATTCCAGATTTGGCTTTGAAACAGGTTTGCATTCTTTGGATTTTATGCCCAGCAGGATCTAAAACACTAGGTGTAATCTGAATATTGGTGTTTGTTGGGGTTTTTTTCAGTTGTAGTGCAATAACTAAAATAAAATAAGTTTGCATTGAATCCATTATACATTTCAGCTGTTTAAATGTGTTTAAGATAACCTTGCTGTTATGTTATGCAGTATTTTTATGCTTCTGAAAGCAAGTGTGCATTATAAGGAATAAGAACTCAAGTCAAAGCATACTAAAAAGAGAATTATAACTATAAATTATTTCATAACCCTTCTTTGTTAAGTACATATGCCCATATTGGCTTAACTTCTTGGAGGTGTAAACCTGAAAAAAATATTTGACTGCTCTTGTTATCCAAAATGAAAGCAACTACCTATATATCTATACAAACCAAAAGATATTGATCATTTTATATTTAATCTGAAAAAAAAAAAAAATGTCATCTAGGCTTCTGAAAGATAAGTGATCCCCCAACTTTGCCTATTTTCCTTCTTTCAGGTACATGATATAACATGGAAGTGAAGCAGTGTCTTTATAATATTATTTTATTTTTTTTAAAAAAAACATCTCTGACAACATTCAGTGAAGAATTGGTGTAACTTATGAAGATTTTCTAGAAATTAATTTTTATTATTGAATACAGATGTTAATAAGGGTAAGAATTAAGGAATTAAGGAACTACATTACATTATTACAAGCTATACCTGAAATTTAATTTTTAAGGAAAACTTAAAACGTATGTGTCTATCCTTGCCAGGCTAAGTAAAATAGAGAAAGAACAAAGTACAGCTAAAGAACTGATCAGAACATGATAGTTATTGGGACTTTTTGTTCCAGACAGAAATTGGATTATGTTCCTTTCTCTTTCTGAGGGTTATATGAACAGTATGCTAACATATAATAGACTGAGTTTGATAGTTAAGATCAGGGGTCCTCAAACTTTTTAACCAGGGGGGCGGCGCGCGGATGCAGTGGCAGGCCGTCATCTGCGGCTGCTTGGTTTCCCCCCCCAGCCCCTGGCGGGGGGGACAGGGGGGTTCTGTAAATACCGGGGGCTGGATTGAGGACCCTGGGGAGCCGTATCCAGCCCGCGGGCCGTAGTTTGAGGACCCCTGGTTCAGATAGTCAGTTATAAAGAAAATTTATATAACATAAAAAAAAAAAGGGGGGGTGTGTGTGCTTCTTTTTTAAGAAGTTCCCCGTATCTTGATGAATTCCATTATAGTCATAATTTTACTTTTGTTTTAGTTATTTTTTGTATATTTTTATTTATATGACACATTGTTTTCCAACCTGTGTAATAATACAAAATTCTAGCTTGACAGTAAAGACTTTCTAACAAAAGCTTTTTCAATATAACTTTTATTTCTTCCATGTTTCCCGGAATATTAGCACATGATATGAATTTTTTTTCCAATAGTCTTATTGACAATTTTGCCATATACTTTAGCTTCTTCAGAAGATTTTGGAGGATTTTGTCCTTGGTTTGTTGTTCTTCAAAATTACACAGAAAAATTCCAAAGCTTTATCAGAGTGATTAAAACCAGTTAAGATAGAACTCAATCTGCATTTGACTACTGCTACAAATTTTAAGTCTATTTTTCTTCTAGCAATAATATTTAAGGACACTTCAGACAGCAAAGCCTACAGAATTTGTACAATCTCATTGTGAAGGACAAAAACACATGAGAAACTTTAAGAACCAGCCTCACCTGAGGCATTCAAGAGTTTAGTGACAGAACTGGAATCACCAAAGGACAGTTCTCAGACCATAATGCAGATCCACAATTTACTGAGAAGTTATGAAACATTTTTACAGTGACTAACTCATATTCTTTCAGACTTCCATATCAAGGAGGGAACATTCTAATGACATTTCCTGTCAAATGATCTTGAAAAGGAAACACAAGCTTTTACTTTCACAAATGTGAAATGTGTATAGAAAATGCTAGGAATGTATGTATATTGGAAAAAAATATTCTATGTTATTTTATAATTTGAAAAATAAAGTATATTTGGGATTTTTGAGGGATTTTATTTTTGGCTTCTTTGCCCACTTCTTGCTGTCATAAAATGTTCAGACAGTGAAAAAGGCAAGTAGTTTTGTTGGACCACTGTACTATAATAAATTGTGTTTCAGATTCTGCACCCTCATAATCCCTTTTCTCCCCCCTCTCAATCTTATTTCTTTATGTGTCTAACGATTAACCTGATTTCCCAATCTTAATTCAGGAAGAAATTTCCCTCCTCTAAAGCAGACTAATTTTTTTTTTTTTGGAGCATTTTAATTTTCTCATGCAGGTTGGAAGGTGTTCATCACCAGTTTTAATCTAGCTCTAGAAGCTCTGCTGGAGCTCCTTCTACAGTTATGAATATGTATGAAGAATATGAATATATATTTTAAGTTTGGTGCATGAACTCATAATTCCTCCAGTTGATTAGAAATTGAGAGGAACATCTTTCTGATTCTCACAGCGATATTCAAAAGTTATTTGAGTTTCAGATATGTAAAGAAGACTGTGAAATATGCATAAATTTCTCAGCATTCCACATTGAACAGTAATCTTTCATAGCTGCTTTCTGATGGTGACAATTTCTTTGACCTAAAAAAAAAAAGGATTAATTTTTTGGCAACATGAACAGAAAATCTGTACACCTGTGAATGGCTGTAACTTAAACGATTTCATGAAGATACTTGGAAGCAAAGGAATTTTGTTTCTCTGATCATAAACTTCTGTAAGATCTTTAAAATAAAAATACACTGTAAGCAACCCGCATATCAATCTCAATTTTTCTTTTGCATTTAAGAGCCTCTTTGTTCTGTGTATTATCTCGGTGAGATAGCATAGCTGTAATTTATTTTCAGCCACTTGGTATTTACAGACATCATGAACAGCTTTTCAAAAGGGGCCAATAGAACTTATTAGAATGTATAGATTTGTGTTTGGTGCTTGAGCTTACCACATGCAACTTTCCTATGATTACATAGCACGAACTCTTATTTTTAGATGAGCTGAAGCAAAATTGTCTCCCTCAATAATAGCTTCTTGTATCACTCAATCGCAGCAATCGTTTTTCTTGAGGGAAAAAATAAGAAACAGAGAAATGTAGAAGGGAAACGACAGTGAATAAACATGCTAATAATGAAACAGTCTGAGATTTTATACATAATACCCGCATAAAAAAGAACAGAAAGGTAGAAATGTAAAGTCCTTCAAAATGGAAATGCCAGAACTAAAGTGTCTGTGTAACACTATGTTACACATTGCTTAACTGCATGAACTAAATACTTTTTTGATTTAAATACCAAATCACTGATTTGAATTAATAAACTCCCTCCCTGCTACCAAAACCTTACCATTTACACCAAATGAAGAATACTATATTATGTTAATAATGAAGTTATATAGGTTGTGGAAAGGGCTGTGAATGCAAGCACTAAAACTAGTTAAGTTTTTTGTTGCAAGTAACTGTGGTAAAACCTGATGGGAATGCAACAGAGTCACCATGCACCACATTAAACATTTTTAGTCATTTGGAAATGGGACTAAATAATGTATTAATAAGTGTTAAGACATTCCCAGTTGAAATGTTGTGGTCAAATACAAAAATAGCAATGCTGAAGAGGTATGAAAATGATGGGTAAATGTGATGGTTATACTTGGCTTCTAGTTAGTTCACTTTGGTTCAGGCTAACTAAGGAGCAACAGGCCTCATACCCTATTGTGAACCTGCAAGCTAGAAAGCTCCTGGCTCATGTACATGGGAATGAAGGTGCCTTTTTGAAGCCCAAAAATGCAAGATAACCAACGTACAGAACAAGATACCAGAGTTAAAATGAAGACATCTATCTTGTCTATACTATTGATTAGCAGCCATCTACTTCGCTCTAGAAATATTGCCAGCAGTATGGGAGCAATTTAGTCTCTCCCTGAATTGCAGCTGGAACTGCATGCCAGGTGACTCTCCCCTTGAGCAGGGATGCCCCTCAAGGTTTGAAATTCCTCACCTGAGGCTAAGAGAACCTTCCTTGCCCAAGGCAGAGAGATCCCTTACTCATGACAGATCCTCAGTGAGTGAATGATAGCATGATGAATTGATACTAATGGAACACTACTAATCCATGTATCTACTCAATATTAATCATTATGAACTTTGTATACATAATTCCAGTAGACATAAACCGTTGCCCAAGTCTGAGACTAAGATTAGACCTAGATGCAACTAGGCTCCATAAGGAGTTTAAGGAGCAAGGTTGTCTATTTTGAACTTTGTAACTCAATGGGAGGGTCTTCCTTACCCTTTGTGTCTCTGGTCTCTGTGTGAATAATTCTAACTCGATCGTCAGTTTTCCTTTGTATCTTTCTTCCATGCAGCAATTAATAAGGTGAACCTGCCATCAGACTTATTGAATCTTGGTAAACCACTGTTAAACTTTGTTAAATTCTATTTAATTTATTGAACTCCGGCAAATTATTCTTTTACCTCAACAAAACATATTGCTCTTTTGAGTGAAGTGTATTCCACTCAGCTGTGACAGTCAATAACCGATGATAAAATAAAGGTCCATTTAAATGTGAAGCCTGTGAATAATTAGCCAATGTAAATTTCTTCCTGTCTGTATAAACTTCAAGGAGGGCACAGCATAATAAGAAAGCAAACCATATGTAGCACCACTGCAGGAAGATTTTTGAAAACCAGTAATAGATATGAAGATACAGGGATAACAGACAGTAAATAAAACTGAAATTTTATTAATGGTCAAGTAGCACTAGGGAAAGAAATCTGATTTTGAATATACTACAACCCTGGGCTACTAAAAACAATGAAACTTGCCTCTTTTCTCTTGCATCATTGCTTTCTTATCTTCTGGTAGACACTAAGAGCTCAGAGGAAACCAGCATATTTGCACCCACTGATCATCTCCTCTACAAGCCCTATTTGCCTAAAATTGTCATGTTTATTTGAGATAATAAGACTGTCCAGATGCATAACGTTCCCCACAACAATTGCTTGAATGTGAACATCAAAAACCTAGTGGCTGGAGCACTCAGTACTGAATTTCTGAATTTCCCTGATATCAATCTCAGAAAAAAAACCTAGCAAAACTACAGAGAAAATGATTCAGTATGGATTTGTTTTATAAAGGGAATTTTCCATGATTTACAGAGGACTTTTTTTTAACTATTTTATTTCATCTGAAGTAATGGCTTTGTAAAATACAAAGTATCCTTTGTATTGAATATTAATTTTTAGTAAATTCGACAGGAAAATACAACATAATTACATGACTAAATGCAGGGTATAGATTTTATCAAAATAATTGTTACATTTCTTACAAATACTTGCCCTTTGTGGAATTCACTGATATATCTAGCTCTAGGATGTAATCCTCATTATCATAGAATCATGGAATGGTTTGGGTTGGAAGACACCTTAAAGATCATCTAGTTCCAACCCCCTTGCCATGGGCAGTGACACCTGCCACCAGACCAGGTTGCTCAAAGCCCCATCCAGCCTGGTCTTGGACACTTCCAGGAGGGGGGCATCCACACCGTGCCTGGGCAATGTGTTCCAGTGTGTCACCACCCTCACAATAAAAAGTTTCTTCCTAAACCCTGATCTAAATCTACCCTCTTTCAGTTTAAAGTCATTAACCCTTGCCCTATCGCTACAGGCGTGGTATGAACGCTCTTCCAGCTTTCTTGTAGATCCCTTACAGGTACTGGAAGGCTGCTATAAGGTCTCCCTGAAGACCTCGCCTTCTGTTCTCCAGGCTGAGCAACCCCAACTCTCTCTGCCTGTCTTTATAGGAGAGGTGTTCCAGACATCTGATCATCTTTGTGGCCCTTCTCTGGACTCCTTCCAACAGGTCCATGTCCTTCTTGTTGGGAGCTCCAGAGCTGAACACAGTGCTCCAAGTGGGGTCTCACAAGTGCAGAGCAGAGAGGTAGAATCACCTCCCTCGACCTGCTGCCCACTCTTCTTTTGATGCAGCCCAGGACATGATTGGCTTTCAGGCTGCAAGTGCGCATTGCCAGGTCGTGTAGAGCTTTTTGTCCACCCTCATCCCCAAGTCCTTTTCCTCAGGGCTGTTCTCAGTCCATTCTCTTCCCAGCCTGTATTGATAGCAAGTGTTGCCCCAGCCCAGGTGCAGGACCTTGCACTTGGCCTTATTCAACTTCATGAGGTTCACTCAGGCCCACCTCTCAAGCCTGTCAAGATTACTCTGGAAGGCATCCCTTCCCTCCAAGTATGTCAACCACACCACACAGCTTGGTGCAATCAGAAAACTTGCTGATGGTGCACTTGATCCCACTGTCAATGTCTCCAACAAAGATGTTGAACAGCACTGATCCCAGTACAGACCTCTGGGGAACACGCTCACCGGTCTTCACTTGGACATTAAGCCATTGACCACAGCTCTTTGAGTGCAATCATCCAGCCAATTCTTTATCCACTGAGCGGTCCACTTGTCAAATCAATGTCTCTCTAGTTTAAATACAAACTATTTGATTAGTCAAGTAACTGCTATCTTGAGAACAGTGTGGTTTTTAGCTTGTATCAGACTGGATAGCAACAGTATTTTTCATCAGATTAAGCCAAAATCACTGCACTCGAAAGGAAAAAGATTTATGACTAACTCTCTCTGGAACACTGAAGACTTAAGGGACTAAGCAAGGTCTTAGTCATCGTGTTAAATTTGAAATCATTATTAATGGAGAGACAAGGTCCTTAATAATCCTCATGGTGCTGCTGTATGCTGTACCTACATATATATTTCCTTGAAAAGTATTGCCTATATTTGGCACTAAACTTGAAGGGGAAAAAAGAGATTTTTAACACCATACTTGAGAGTTTCAATCATGAGCTAAAGACTTATTATAAGTTGTAAACCAGGGCTTGCAGAATATAGAAACATTAAATGTAATATGAAATTAGGAAGCTGCATTTGTCTTGAGTGTTACTGCTAAGATTCATTAATAAAGATACTACAAGCCTTGTGTACAATAGGACAATGCTAAATAAATCCCAAAGTGGGTATATAAACTGACACACTTAACTGGCACATCTAACAGAATTTGCTCAGAAGGGACCTGCATCTCTTCTACAGATTATTTCAGAAGAAGTGCATTTATCAGTTGATTTACGTTATATAATGTGTATTCAATTAAACTGAGTAAAGCCATTTTAATGGATAAACCAGAGCGTCTTCTAAGGAAGCTGTACTTGCAGCACTTCATAAATGTAGCTGGCAAAATGTCTTCATGTAGACAAGCTCAAAGAGAACAAAAGTGCAATTAGCTGCCCCAGGATGAGATCCACAACTCCCCGGATACTCACTTCTCTCCACAGATGCAGCTTTCATTATGCTGCACCATAAAGACTTAATTTGCAAGAAATGTCGAGTCCAAATGATTCCAAGATATCAGCTCTGCTGCAAAGAAGAGCTGGAGTTTTACAAATGAACCAGAACTAAATGCAGACAGACAGACTTCACACCCTCTCAAGGAAGACCCAAAGTAAAAGAGAGAACTGTAGGGACATCCAGCATTGAAATTACAACCTGTACTGTTCTGGTAACTATAGTAAGTATGTAATACAAGTAAAGTTTTTCTAATATGGAGTGTGGTCCATTAGGAATTAAAATCAGATCAGTAGGCTTACCAGCATAGCCCTGTAGGCAACAGATTTAGAGAAAAATAAAGAGCAAATAAGAATGGAAAAAAATGTGGGTTTCTTTTTAATCAGACATTAGAATACAGACAATTGCAGTGAAGCTACTGAGAAGTATGAACTTCTTATCTTTTACCCTATTTAGATAATCAAGGGACTAGTCTTACACAGCTTCCAGGCAACTGTTTTATTGCTTTTTTCTGTTTCACTTTGAGAGTGCCGAATTTTTTCCTCCTCCTTTTGAGCATTGGCAATGCCCATGAGTACCAAAAAACCTGTCATCTCAAACTCTAGCTTCTGTTTGTTTTCACTAATGAAAACTACATTGAATTAGTGTAGGCAGTCTGGGGAAAGCTGCTTTTTGTCTCTAACAATCAGCGGCATATATGAACCATTTTCATCCTGTCAGAGTATTAAAGCTGTAAGTATCTGAAGTATTAGTACAGTTGGTGGATGGAATTAATTTAAAAGCTTGTATCTAAATAACTGTGATTGTCATTAACTTACATGTGTCCAAATGACAGTCAGTTGTAATAAAGTAAATGAGAGAATTCCCCTTATTGAACTTTGTAGATTTTTATAGAACTATTCTTAGGCTTAAAAATCAGCCCAAAAATTTATATCTCAATAGTTTTCAATACAGTCATGGACACCTGACTTTCTACAATTATTATTAAGCTATGTTATGCTTACAAGTGCACATGTGATACGAAGAAACTCAGACACAGGTTGTTGATGACACAGGTATTCAGCAAGTAAAGGATTTCAAAGCACTTTTTAATTTTTATACAAAAGGGTAGCAGAGGCCAAGGGAAGTCATGCACGGAAAGTAATTTATGAGTTAGGAATATGTCAGCTCTCCTGACTCCAAACGCTATGCTCTCCCTCTCCCTAGTCCCCTGAATTTGTTGAAATTCTTTGTACCAAACACGAAAGAAATCCTATCTCCATTGAAACACAGGTGAACTCAGAATAAGAAAAACATCCACTATGTTCTGTTTCAGAGATTCAGCCCTCTGTCACATGGATTAAAAATAAACCTTACCAGTACTTTTATTGCTGTAATTCCTCCTCCAGGTACTATGAGGTGATACAAATTCTGGTCAATTAACTTGTATTTTTTTCCACTTGATGGCTTTAACTTAAATGTAGAAAATGAACACCTGAACTTTGCCTAGTAGGTCAATCATCACGCTTATTACGTTTTGTGAGGAGCAGGTTTGCACTTTTATTTAGACAATGGGAGCCTCAAGTCTGCATTTGGAATAGAATTTGAGGAAATACTGGGGAAAGTCAGACCGTGCCATTCAGAGACCTCCAAATGTGCTGCTAGCAAACCTAAGAGTAACTGCAGGTCCATGACACATATACCCCAGACCTGGTCATAGTGGCCACAGTAGAGGTAGCAACTCCTCTTTGCGTAGGCAGCTTTGGTACGCTGCTCATAACGTTGGCATTGAAGGTGGTAAATGACATTCATATCTAAATCATAAACAAATCATATCTAAATTCATTTAGATACCATGAAGTGATGGGATACAGCCTAGGAAATTTTACCATTTTTCTGGTTGCCAAGTGGCTAGGCTTTTCAAGCATTCCTACAGCTTTCTTCCTTCCCTATCCTTATATGCTATTCTCTCCTTTTTTACAGTACATGAATCTTTTTTTACTCACTAGAAGCATTTGACCTCCTCTTTCTTTCAGAGCTATGAAGCTTCTGAAATGTTCTTCATTTGCTAGTCCCATATATTTCTCCCAGATCTTTTCACTTCCTAGTCTATATTTACCATTTGCTTCATACTATTGCAGATTTATCTTTAAACAAAATAATACTTTACCAGAAAATATATACCAATAAATAAAATAGAGGAAAAAGGACTGCATTTAAAAAACATGCATTCTGATCTCGTAGAATTAATTTTTATTGCATTCAGTGTAATATACTGGTGTTTTGCCAGTTAACCTTCACTCTATATATCTTTTGCCAGTTGTAAAACTCAGAATTGTTAATTTTTATCTCTTATGATATGAATTATTTTTATAATCTCCTTTTCTTCTTTTCTCTTTCTGTGCTATTTTCTTCCTTTATTTATTTTTACACAGAGAAAATCCCAGGTACATTTTACTGAAAGCATCTCCCCATTTATGTCTCATGAGCTGTGAAATATGGTTTAGATACAAGGGAGAAGGTAAATAGTTTTCATTTGTAGCCCATAGAATATGGTTTGTTCTGCTCTGGTAACTGGTAAATCTAAAAAATACTCTAACATAAATTCTGTGTTCTTTTTAATAATAATAGTCATATAAGAGGATGGCTGAGCTTGTATAACCTTCAAGTTATGCATCAACTCAAATCCTATTAAAGCTTTAATGCTGCAGGCACTTAACTTTTAAAAGTTGTCCTACCTGTGGGATAAAAATGACTGATATGCCCTCAACTTAGAACAAAGAATTAAAATTATCATAACTATATATAAACAGTTGCCTGCTATGCCTTTCTTTCAGGTTGGAAAGTATGTTCTGGTTGTTTTGTACGAAGCTGCTTTTTTATCACAGTCACTAATTTCATCACTTCTGATGTTTTCCCTGTCATCCATTATCCATTTGTAAATTCTTTATCTCCTTTTTTATGAACATTTCTTAGTGTGCATAAATTCATCTTCACAATATATTTCTAAGGGCAGAGGTATTAAGAGTCCTTTTACAGATCCAGAACAGAAGCACAGAAAAATGAAGTGATTTGCTAAGAGTCAAGCCAGATTATAAATCCATCTATTGTGTTTAAGTTTGGTGTCCAATTTTCATTTGAGACTATAGTGATAAAAAAATGGAGATACAAATGAGAAGCAATACCTCACAGTGGTTTTAAAAAATATATATAAATGGCACTTTTCTACTTGCAAAATACCTATTTTCTGAGCTGGTTAGATTCAGAAATGGTTTTCCAAATCTTGCTATCCTGAAGACGTTACGTACTACCTTAGGATTTACTGACCATTATTCTAATTAAGGGGCAGGCACATTATAAAACAGAAAAATTAGCAACGTAAGTGGAATTGAGCTTGAATCAGTTCAATCAATTCCAGTCAGCTTTCCTAAGAAAATCTGTGGATAAAGCCCTCATTAAAAAAATGGCAAATGTTTTTTAATAGTTTGATGTGTCTCTGGGGGTTTTGGTGTTGTGGAAGACTTTCAGTTTGATGAAAGTGAACACAGGTTGATATTAATATGGAATTATTTAGCAATCATGAAGGCTGTTGTTAAGGAACATTGATCACAATTTCTCATTTTAGGAGGAAGTAATATCAAAAAGTCCTGACTGAAATCATGGAAATCTACAGTGGCCATAATAAAAAATAAAAAAAGCAGAGTACTGACAAGAAAAAGTCAGAAATATATGTATAGGAAACTCATCCACTTAGTCTTTCCAATAGAAAATGAGACACTCTGTCTTCTGCAGAAAAGGTAGACTTTTCTGACAACAATTAATTTTGATTGAACTCTGAAAAACTCCAATGAAGGTTGTGTGAGATATCTTCCCACAGAGAGAAAGGAGATACAAGTTGAATTTGTGTTTCCTAACTTCTTTTAAAGTATTCTTCTACATCAGAAGAAAGCAAACTAAAGAGAAGGCAAAAGAAGGCCATGTTTAACAAGAAACATTTACCTGTAATCAGGAAAACAAGGAGAAAGTTAAATCAGAGCTTCTTCATTATTTAAAATTCTTAAATACAGAAAAGAGTTCTAAAATATATTTCCTTCTACTGTTATGGGGAAAAAAAAAAAAATCAGAAAAACTGCCTTGAAGTGCGTTGTCAGCTTAAAGTAACTGGCAGAAAGCACCTGAAATTACAATAGGATGTTTTGAGGCAGGACAACATAGGAATTTCAAAATTTTTCTACCTTAAAAAAAAAACAACCCCAAACAGGTAAAGAAGCTGAACTATCGGCAAAGATAAGCCAGAGTTTTAACAAAAGTAAGTTTGTAATAGGTAGGAATTAGTCATCAAGTAGTGTGCACGCGTCTATCCCAATCTCACCAACATATTTTTAACAGGTCAAAGCTGTAGATGTAAGAAAAACAAAACTGACTAACACAGCTCCTCAAAAGAACATCACCAACAACTAATTTCCCACATCCTCCTAGATAGTAAAGCACAGCAGAAAATAGTGGGTTTTTTCACTTTTTTTTCAAAAACATTTTCACAAAGGTGCTTTAAGTTTCAACCCTCAAAGCATGCACACAAGCCTATCACTTTATACTTAGCAAAGAAGTATGTTCCAGCATGCCTGAGAATAGCGGCCTGCAGCTGTCAATATTCAAACCTGAAAATAAATAATTTCATAAATATCTTAATTATAAGGATAATAAATGGCCACTAAATGTTTCCGTGACAGCAGCAATGTCTGAACCCATACCAAGGGCCACCATTTCTGTGGTTTTGCCACTGTACAAACACAAAGGAACTAATACAAAACTCTTTTCCTCCAACTGGCTTGTAGCATACCCAATAAACCAATCATTCACAAAAGACATAATCAAGACAAAGACTACAAAACTTTCTTCACAGTCAGAGAAAATACATTGCTGACTAAAAGCTGCATTCTTCTTTAGTCAGTGCTGCTCCCCTGTGCTTTTCAGTGTCCTGTGAATGACGATCTCATGGCTCTGATATATATGTAACCCTAGATTTACAATTAAGTAAAAATTGCTGCTCAAATTTAAGGTAAACGTCTTAAAGGCACAGAAAATAGCTTCACTGTGAGAAAACAGCTATTGTATATTAGTGCACAGAATAGTGAGTAAAACAATTGGCACAGCTCCACTGTAAAAAACTACAAAACTGGTAATGGTGCTCAAGGGGCCAAATACAGATTCTGTCAAATTCTGTTTTCTTAGTCCTATAAGAATAACTCACCTGTATTTAAAAACAGAAAGACATTCCAATAGATTGCATGATTTGATTATGTTGTATTTTGATAGTGCCATCATTAGTGCATTTTTTATTTAGTAAATCACAGTAATTTCTATACTGACTAAGATTATAAGACAGCTGGTTAAGTATAAGCTAGTGTTCAAATTTTAACATCCAATGCCCACTATTTAGACAGTTGGATTATTGTCACATTTACTAGTTGAGAGGTCCATATATGAGCATGAAAAGCAATTTAAGATAAACTAGATAAGCAGTTAAAGCAAGATACATGAAAATATCAGTGGCTACAACTTTTAAAGTGATTAGTTTCATATGGCAAATATATGTTTGAAGGGGTTAATACAGCACCAAATAGACTAAATGCTACAGTGTTTAAGACAGCAATCCGGTTGCTAACTGGATTATGTGCTCTTTTTTACATGCAAATGAGAAAATTTATCTTAGCAACTAAAGACTATCTGAAATTATTTGAATAATTGATGGAGTAGATATGACGTTTTCCAGTTTCATGTGGTTCCAAAGTATTGTCCCACTACTACACACCAAATTAGAACTTTTTGTATAGTGAGAGAACAACTTGTTAAAACAATTATTATGATTTTAAAATATTACAAGAATTATCTTTTTTTTAGCAATTTCAAATAACAAGTTAGTATATTAAACCTCAAATAAACCACAGATGTCTGGATTGCATTTAAAAACAACTTTGTTAGAAGATTATTAACAGTGAGGACGACCAGTGTCATGAAACTCAATTTGAGCTGGAAGACCTTTTGTAGATAATGCTACTTCCAAAGACAGGCTTATTTGTACCTTCTATATTTCAGCATACACATAGGAAAGAAATATGCTTACATTTATAAATTATATATTATCCAGTTTGTTACTTGATATGAGAACTCCATAGGTACCAACTCTGTTTACAGAAAGCTCAATGAGAAGGTTTTCAGTGACCTACAAAATGTTACAGCAGGGACTTCGGCCATCCGTGTTTGAAGATAAAGCTCTCTGTTTGTACAAATATGAATATGCACAAATATAGATATGACAACTTCAGTAACAGTCTAAACAATCAGCGCATCTAACTTAAATATTACTTTAAAAGATTAGTTTTAAACAAATTGAGTGCACTGATGGCAATACTGAACAAGGTCTGATAACACAATTGCTTGAAAGTCATATTCAATGTCAGTTCAAGGTCTGTGAACCATGCAGACAAAATTCAGTTCTGGTGGTGGAGCAGAATAGATAAGACTGAACTGAGGCTTCTACTAGAGCTGGGACAGGGAGCTGTTGTAGCTGGGACTGCAGCTAGCCTAGGAGAACAGGAAATTTTGGAGAGAGATGAGAGTCTCCTGGAAGGTTCAGATGAAAATTTACTTTTCTTCCCTCCCACAGATCACTCCCCCCGCAGAAGACCTCAATTTCTTTGTTCCCCCATGATTTCCACTTTTCAGTTGATACCTTTTCCTTGCAACCCCAGTCTCTAAAATCCTCGATCATCATTGCCTATCCATAATACCTGCCTGTGCTCACTTGCACCCCGGTGCTGACACTGTGCTTCTCCACTTCCAGCCACTTCATGGCGGCTGCCTATGCAGGCAGCAGGCACGAGCCTGTTTGTTCAGAGACACTGCCATGCATTCTTGCCTGGCATATGCAAAGGACTCAAATTTCTGCCTATAAAAGATGGCTATTTATTCTGGCAATGGCTTGAGCTGGCTCAAGTTGGAGTATATATGCGTATTGGCAGTAGCAGTTAATTCTGATGGCAAAGACAGTTGAAGATGTACCTTCCAGGATGGTATAGCATGAAGAAGACTAATAGGTTTCCCTGCCAATCTCCAAAAAGAGCACAGAGTCTCTATCAGCAACCTCTTACTGACTTTAGACACAGAAAATTTCATTCTCATCAATAGTCATTGCTTATATAGGGTGGTCAAAAGTAATAGCTAGAAACACTGAGTAAATCCACAGTTTCAAGGAAAGCATTACTACAAATAAATCCAAGCATTCTACTGCACAATTTTCTTCAAAAGGACTACAAATATTTTCAGAGAAGAGTAGTAGGTAATATACTAGATCAGATCTGCAGGCCCTTGCAGCAACACTAGTTAACGCAGTTTTGTCCAAATTTGAAATACAATGATTGGAAAAGTAAATAATAAATTGGTGAGCCATGACACAGCAAGCAATGTCTCACTGCAATAACTGAAGATCAAAAATGAAGTTATCTTGTTTTGGGAAGCAGTTTGAAACAGCATATTTAGCTTCATAAGCCCAATGGCAGAACCATGGGCCTAAAAATGTGACAAAAAGACTTTTCAAAAAATTAAATTAGATAAGCTGAATTATAGTTTTTCTTTAAAAAAAGAAGTTACTTTACAAGATCACATTACACAGCTACACAGTTTCAGTGGGAACAGACCGAACATGAGCCACTTAAGAAAAACAGTTTTCTGTGTCTGTCAAACAAGGCAGACAATATGCCACCCTCCTCTTTTCATCCATTTTCCTTCTGAGCAAAAATAATAAAAAAAAAAGACAAGAAAACTGAGACAACAGTGAATTCCTTCTCCTTCCTTGAGAAGAAAAAGAATCCTTAAGGATATATTTTACTCTGCAAAGGGCTAATACACAGAAGTATTACTATCAGAATACAATATTATCAGTCAGTGTTTTTGCAGCATCCATCAGTGAGGAACAAGCCTCCAGCCATATTCAGCAGGGCTACCCAGTCTGAGATACACAGCCAGAAAATTCTGTCACTAGAGAAATCCTTGAACGCTAGAGAAAATCTATAGACTTCCATGGAGTCACTCTGCAAATACATCTGCATTACAACTGAATCTAATTTTGGTTGTCAGCGCTGGTCCAAGACAAAAAGCGTAGTCTGAGTTACAAATTAAAGCAGATTTTTGTTTTGTCACTGTTACAAGACAAAGAAATGCTCTTTGTCCCTACTGCTTTGTTATTTCATTAAAAAATCTGACAGCTAGAATTGGGCAGATGTCATTGTAAAGGCTGCTATGATTCAGGTAATTGCATTACGTGTGCTTTCCAGACTTTAAAAATTGTCTCTTAGGAATCTAAAATCCTGAGAGCGGCAAATATCTCAAAAGGTATTTCAGATTCTCATTACACTGTGGAAATGCAGTCCTACCCCTTCCCAGTTGTAACATGTATCCAGAATCTTTGGCAGCCATAAGGGTCCTGGAAAAATTTCAGCGTTGTTGAGTAGGAAAGGTGTGCCTTATATACCTTTCAGGGACATTGGCCCGAAAGTGGTGCCTAGACAGCGAAAGCATTGAGCTCCCGTGGCTCAGGCTCATTATACAGCTGCATCCTATTTCAACATCAAGGCAAAATCTGCCTACGGTTCCTCCTTCCTCCCTTCTTCCTTGAAGAGCTCCCCCCTAGCTCCCATGCACCAGCACATGTATCTGCAAGATGTCAGCAAGAGTCCTGAGAGAGAGGCGCACATCCTCTGCCCAGTTTCCCAGTTGAGATCATCAGGATCCCAGGATGCAGCACAGCCTATGTGCCATCCATATGTAACCACATACCGACACCACCCATCTACAATAGTCAGAAAAGAAGCACAAAATACACATGTAACAGTACTATGTACTTACTGAACACATTCTGTACCAACTGATTTCTGCGACATTAACTGAGTCTTGAAGCTCAAGCAGTTTAGTCCATTACTAAAATTGCTGTTTTATTTTGCTTAACAGAAAATACTGCTTTTGTTCTCACTGTATGATCACATCAGTAGTACCAATGTGTATTATTTGCTTGTCACACTTGTTTATGTTAGCAGTGATGAGGCAAAAAGTAGATAGAAATTGTGTGACCATGGCCAAACCAACATGAAAATGTCTGCTAATATTTGTGAATAACACACTGTACCTATCCATCTTAAGATTCTGCAAAACATAGGTATAGAGTTCCTGTTACTGTAAGTAATGGAAATATTTCCCCTGTTCTGACTGTTAATTTCTCAATAATACAACAAGTTTTCTCACTCAAGGGAAAAAAAAAAAAAAAAAAAGGTGCTTTGCCAACTACAAATAGAACTAGGTTCTGAAAATTATCCACTAACTAGATTTCATCCTTGAGAAAAACAAATAATCAAAAGAACACACACACACACACACACACACACACACACACACACAAAAGAAAAAAAAAAAAAAAAAAAAAACCCACCCCAAAATACAAAACAACCACCAAACAAACCAGGAAAAGAACACAAAACCTACTGGATGGAATGGTGCAAGAACAAAACCACCTTCTTGCACGCTGTTATTAATAAATGCCATGGTTGCAGCACCAAAACCTGTAGACAGAGTAGTTTAACAAAACAGTGAGGTACATTCTCTGATCCGAAGGATACACAAGCTCAGCAGCACAGTCTCCAGTGGGATCAAAGGAATGTTTGACAGAGAAACCTCTCTTCCGACAATATTGTTTGATCTATGTCTCAAGGACAGAAAATAAATGTTATTTCCATTTTCATGCTGACATACAGGAGCTTGCTAGAAGGACATCCTCATAAACAAAGTGATGCAGACCATGGTATCATCCAGCTCATATTTTTTCCAGATTTCGGGGTAGGTGTAGCTCATAATACAGAATATTTTCTGGTGAAACTATGGTGTAGAGAAGTCCAGTAAAGTTATAAACCCCACACAAACTTGGAAGATACTCAGCAGCCACATCAACTTCCTACTCCTGAAAAAGCAGGACTTTATATTTTCTAACATACCTGAAAAATACATTTAATTTGTAATAATTCACCTTTTGCCTTTCATTTTGATTAGTAATGTGGTATTGATATGATTATTTTAGCAATCCATTCAGGGGTGGTTTAATTGTTTCAGTTGGTTTAACTACTAATTGCACGCATGCACACACACACACACACACATAAATTGGCAGCTCATCTATATATCTGGTTTTGGTCATTTGCAGTTTATGGTCAGGCAGCGACCATACCTTTCAATGACGGATGCAACAGAGTCAATCAAGTTATTACTTGCTGTTTCAAACGCAATAGTCTATTCAGAGTGGTAAATCAACTGGTGGCTTTGGCATGTGGGAGATTCAGGGCTCATTCACAATTACCTCTCTTTATCTTTCTACTTTTTTGTTGAATAAAAATTTTGTCCTGACCCTGAGAAGACTTTCCATATGAATGTTTCATGAACATGCTATCTTTCCACACAAAACTGGTATTTTATTTCAGTAACTCGTATTTTCCATAAAAATGTTTTGCTGAGAAATTCCAAGCAGCTCTGTTACTGGATGGTAGTTAACCAAACTCTCTGATTAAGAGTTTTCTTATGAAACTAATCAGAAATTTATAACAAATGTGCAGATGAACTGGGAGAGCTGGTTGAACAATTCAGGGCACACACAGAGTCGATTAATTTGAGTCTTAATTGTTAGTAAATTATTTACAAAGTAGTGTTGATTTTAGAGGGTTTTTTCATTATTTCAAACTATGCAGTAATTCAGCCATTAGAGATAACAGTCTATCATATAGTTTTCTTGCAAGATATTGTCCACCATGGCCAGAAATAATTTTGTGCTCTACCCAGATCCTGTTCTGTATTTTCCTAGGAATTAAAAAGGCACAAAAAAGATCATACAAATAGAGACATGATTTCTGGGGAGCAGAGAGATTCTGCATTTTATGTAATGACACAGCTGAGTGTACATCCTTCTCATGATCTGGAGATCATTCTCCCTCTGTTGTCTCTTGTTTCTTTGTGCTTCTCCTTCCTGCCTTTCTTTCCTTTTTCTTTGTCGGGTTTTTTGGGGAGTTTGATGTTGGTTTGTTGTTGTTGTCTTTTGGTATCTGTTCTGCAGTGCTTTCCAGAAGACTTGGTTAAAAGTTGATTGATTTATGAAAATCAAAGTTTGTATATCAAAAGTTAAAGACACTTTTCAATGGAAATATATTGCTTCCAGCTTGTGTCATACCATCCAGCTGTAGAAGGAAGGAAGTCAGGAGATTTTTGTTAAATCTATCAAATGAAAAACTGCAGTGTATAGGAATACATACTTAATGTAATGCCAACAGTGTCACAAACCAGGTTTTCTACATGACACAGTGGGTATCACACTCTAGAGAGATACAAGTTAATCACTTGTTTGTCATAGGTTTGAAACCAAGTGCTCACTACCAAGTTTTATTTCTGGATTAATTTACTCCTCCTGTGCAGTTTAATGAAACCTGAAGTACCTGCAAACCAGCATATATGAGCCCAAGAGTGCAAGTTGCTGTTGTTTTGTATTGTATATAACAATAATCATGACAAAGTAATGAAAAAATGTTTTTCACAAACAGAAATCAGCAAAATAACATGTTCTGCAGAAAACATTAAGGAAAACATTTAGGCAACAGGTTACAAGGCTACCATACAGTCATGCACCCCGCATGTTATGCATGTCATTTTGGAATTGTTCCAGTAACCACAGAAGCAAAGTAATTTTTTCCACAGACTTTTGTGAGCATAGTTTCATATCCTGCACTCAAATCTTGTGTGCTTTCAAATCTCATCACAAAATGCTCCTTCACCTACTCTGAAGCATTGAGGTGCCAGAATATTTAAAGTGTTCAGCTATTTGATGTACAAACACTCTGTAAGGCCTGTCAAAAGGCAAAGTAAAAAATCATTTTTCTATGCATTGATCATTGCTTGCTTAAACTCAGCATTGTCAATGGCTTCCCACCTGTTTCCTATGGAGAAAAATTTATCATAGCTCTATGCACACCTTTCAGTGACCACATTAAATTCAGAAAATAGGTTGTCTAAGTTATAGTGTGTCTGAAATCTTGGGTGGGGAACTTGTGAAGAATCTTTTCCAAGCTTAAGACACACCAAATACAAAACTCTGTATTTGGAAAACCAATAATCCAATTTACCAGACATTTGTTTCTGTTCATTTTATGAAGGATCTATTAAAGTTTTGTATACAAATAGCAATCTACTAATTGCTATAACAAAACAGAGGAAACTGTAAACTGGGCTTAACAATTGAAGCTGATTTGTAGTGCTACAGGAAAATTAAATAAAATCCTGAAATGTACAGATTCACTTTTTATTCTTTCCCCTTTTCTTACACAGCTTTCATCAGGTTTGTTTAGCAAGGGCAATTACCATTAACAGCCTCATATAAGTGTATTTTTTTGGCTCTGATAATTCTCCTAGAACATTCATATTTGCCAGTACCAACCTAGATTATATTATTCTGTGGCAATTATGTTACCAGAAGTCCCTCGGCTGTATTTTAGAGGGATCTACTTTAAATAATAACCAAGTATATTGGAAATTTGGATATAAAATTGTTTTTCTCTGTCAGTGGCTTAGAAGCATTTTCCCCACCCATCCAGCATCTATGACAACACTTGACAACCCAGACTCTAGTCTAAGATACATCAAAATATGAAGATAGTAAGACATCTCTGGCAAGAATCATGCAGATCTATACTACGCTCCAGCACTTGGTTATGATAACAAGGCATGTTGTGTTTCAATGTATTCTTGACTAGTTACAAAACCACTCTGGGATCAAATCGCGGGACCCACTGCAGAAAACACAAGGAAGATGTACCAGTGGCTCTATGGCTCTACTCACAGAGGACAGCAGAATAAACTACCAGTGGGAGATTAAGCTTGCAGCTGCTTGTAGTAGCAGTGATTTATTTGATTTATTAAATAATTAAGCCCCTTAGCAATCCTGTGTAAGATTTCTAATCATGTTATCCCCTGTAAAAGTGCAGGGGAAGGAAGACATTTCCTTCAGGATTTTATTTCTCACTATCATTTCACAGGAGTGAGGAAAATCCTAGCCTTTCTCTGTGTATGAACAGGAAAGGAAAATCACTGTTCAGTCATAGATGCCCTGGGGACCCATCCTTTTGTCATCATTTCACAAGAGAAAGCAGAGAACGTTGTCACAGCCCATAGCAAAATTATTTTTGGTCAGTTTACATAAGTGCTTTGACCTGACAGAAGGAAGGCAGATATGCCCTACTGTATGACCTCCTCAACAGGCAGTGCTGTCCAGGCAAGGGACAAGATGCACGGTTTCTCTATCTTTCTGTGAACCGTGTGGGGCAGATCTATTCAGAACGGCTTGCAGTGTGCTTATCTATGTGGGGACCAAGGATTTGCTCATCAGGCTGGATATCTGTGGTGCCAAATACTTTATATTCATGCTGCAACAATCCTGCAGTGTCCTCCTGAGCTAAATGCAAGGAAACCATCCACTTCCTGATACTGTCAGTCCTCACCTTGATATCCATTTATAGGAATAGCAGGGCGGATGTAAATCAAGCCAGACTTGTAGAAGGAAAAGATCTTCAAAATGAACTTTTCAAATATGTTTGTACATTGACCTACAAACTGCTGAAAGATAGCTGTGACTTGTTGGGTGAGGGGCAAGAGATGCTGATGTTTCTGCAGTACTTTCAACAGGATGGATTAAGACTGCCATCTATTGTCTCTGCTGCTGTGCCTGTGCAATCTCTCTGAGTTACTCTGAACAAGTTCACATCTCTCTACAGTTAATATCCAAGGAACAAAGCTCTTTGCGTGCATGTTTTTCTTCAGTTTTCAGGCTTTTCTGTAAAAGATATCTAACAGACAAATGTACCGAGGCAGAACACATTCCTGGCATTTGAAATCTTTTTTAATTTTTAAACACAAGCATTCTTTGTAGAACAAAATTTTATGGGTCCTTTTCTTGGGATAGAAGGTGTATTCCTGAACTGTATAAATGTACCAGCAAAGAAAAAGAAGTTAATTTATGTTTCAGTCTTCTGTAAAACAGACATGAGGAAAACCATAATCAAGAATGAATTTTCCCAGTGTCATCCGGCTTTCTTGAAATGAAACCTGAAAATGACCAACTCAAAACCCAAACAACGACTAAAACACACTTTTGGGGAGAAGACATTACTGATAATTGAGCTCTGCAGTATTCATTTCATGGACCAGATTTTGTCCTGAGGAGTATTCAAAGCAAGGGAAAAGATACAAACTGTTGCTAATCCGCCTGAGATGCTATCTGCAAGCCTTGCCCTATCTAAGAAAGGGGACACAGCACAGGAGACCTGACCACTGCTAGTCCCTCCAAACTGCTTTGTGGGTGGCTGAATTGCACCTACTAGCTTGATGAGAGACTTTTGACAGAGAGTTTTCCCTGGAAAAAGAGGTCATACTATGCACTGTAAGAATGCCAGCCAGGGCAATAAATCTTGTCAGCTCCTGCATAAACTACTTATCTGAGTGATTTCATCTACTATGTAGTGTAATGCAGGTATTTCACGAAAGAGTCATGAGCTTGGAATAGCCTTCCTTGACAGGTAGTAACATGAAACACAATTTAGCTGTGAAATAGCCAGTTACGTGGCACAAGAGTAGCATTTAGCCTAAGTGGTGTGCCAGGTTCTTTGGCATGTATCAGCATACTTCTGCTGAAAACTGTGGGCTTACTTACAGTATCTGAGGACTTGGCTCAGTATCTTTTGTGGTAAAAGATAATACCACTTATGCAACTATGCTGTAAGTTTAATTTAATGTTTTCAGATAGAACATGTATAAAGCTATGCATGTGTACGGCCAATACACTGTGTACAAGACACACAAGTGGATTTTATGACAGGGACCAGTACCAACATGGTTAAAGTGGTAAGCTTACTCATACCTGTAAAAAACCCACGTAGCAAGGGTCAGTTCTTGCTTCTCCTTCAGACATCAAGGATAACATCTGAAAGAATAAAAATTTCTATGTTTTACTTTTAAAAGTTCTGCCTGCATAAACACCCAAGTTTCTGGGTAATCACTGTCCAGCATTCAGTTTTATTACACTCATTAGTTGTGCTATATAGAAAAAAAGCACAAAATATAAAATCCCTAGATATGGACCAGACTTACTGTGTTCACTAAAAAGAAAAACTACAATTCTTGTACACAAATGCATACAACCTATGTAGAAGGTGAAAGAGGACATGTAGATGCAAGGAAAACATTAAGGTTACTGAAAGTGCCTTCATAAGAGTCCTATTGGTAAATCTTTGTTCTTGGTGGGCTTTGGAGAAAAAAAAAGATTTCCCAGTCTCATTTCCAGAAGACACTTTTCTTGCAATTTTAAGTTCCAGAGTTTCAAATAATTAAAGAAATTAATAACTTAAACTGCATTAATAACCTCACTAGAATAAGCATGGCTACATTAATTGTTAGACTAATTCTGCATCTTTTCAAAACCAGAACAAGAAGTACAGTGAGACCAGATGAGTGCACAGTGTTTGTGAGTGATAAGTAGCACAGAACTGACCACTTATTGGTAGACATTGTGATAAAATATATTGCATATAGAAGACCAATACAAACTTTGTTTTGGAAAAACTGAGAGGCAAAACCTTTTTCTATTGGCATTGTCAACAGAATTTTAAGGTAATTGCCCCGTTTCTGTTTGTTACTTGCAATTATCATTGAACTTGGTGAAAACAGTGAAATGTATTATAAGATTTTGCATCATAATGCATATTTGTCAGCCTATAAATTTATTATGTATGCTTTTCTCTTGCTGAAATTAATCTTTGCCTAAAGTTTATTTTAACTTGTTTGTCTAATTTTGGCAGTTACAGCAAAATGACTCTGCCATTATCAGAAAATTTCTGTGTGTTTACAAAAATTTTGGTTTGCTGTGGCCATGATGGGCTGGTTAGAATCTTGTAATGAACTTTCTGGGCTAACTATTGGCACTGGTTGTGATCCTTGCCATTACAGCACCTACACACAGTCCATCTATGTGTGCATCGCTTCCACACAGCAATCAAGTGCTGTCCATTACAGAACTGCAGAAACAGAGCAGGACTTTTCCTGCAACTTGACTCTACAACCTACTGATTATTAAGCTTGGTATCAGACCCAGAAGCAGTGATCCCAACTTTCCTGTGATTCTACTATCCCCCATCCCTGCACAAACATGAATATGTTCAACATGAACAAAATGCTACAGTGAAAAATGGAAGCAGAAATTGGGCTGTCAGTCAGATTAATTCAGCTTGGATAAATTACAAACATTCGTTATTTTGGATTTATTTTGGTTTGTTTGTTGTTTTTTCTCTGATTAGTCACTGTACAGTCTTTTTATAGAGTTACAGTTAATGTAGAAAAAAATCATGAGATATAAGTCATCATTATTTGTTAAACTCAAAGGAGCTTTTATCCATGCAGAAAACAGTGATAAGTCATACTAGCTTTACTTTGTTATTAAGCTTTTTTTGTGTATTTTTAACTTAACATTTAAGAGCCAGAGACAATGGCACACACAATCCTTAGGTAGCCTTCTACCCTTATTTTATCTGCCTTATACATATATTCATTCTCCAACCATTATTACTGATATTTGTTCAGCACATAAGCATGTTCCATGGATGGGAAAATAACTAATTTACATTTACATCACATCTATCTCAACGGTTATAACCCTGTGACCATAGCTAAATTATTATTACAGCTTAACCTTCCAGGTGGATTATAAAAATGCCTGGTATCAACAAAACAATGTTGATATCTTATCTACACATTTAAACCTAACATGCTATTTTATTTTTACACTCTATTCCCCAATTAACAACACACTCTTCAAGGTAAAAAAGAATGGCTATAGCTGAATTCATTTACTTAGACTGAACAGAGGAGCTTCTAATTAACTAGGTCTCTTGAGGGTCTGGTTTTCCCCTATCTACTATCCCCTTCAAAACAAATATTCTTAATGTGCCCAATAGGAAGTGGGCAACAAGAAGAGCAGGAGGAGGCAGAAGAGAAGAAGCTGCAGTCAAGAAGAGAAGCAGAGAGCAGAGAAGCTGGAGCAGAGAAGAAAAGGAAGAGGAGGAGGATGAAGAGGAAGAGGAAGAGAAAGTAATGTAGCTGTCTCCTGCAGTGACAAGGTGAGGGCTGAATGTGAATCCATCTCAGGTTTCTTTGGCAGTCTATAATCAAGTTCAATAAAACATGGAATTCTGAATGAGCTGACATGTAATCATTTAAGATTAAATGAAATGCAAATGAAAACACAAGGGGAAAATAGTTTGCTTTCTGTGCAAAACTCCTTTTGTATAAATCTGGAAGGTGATTGACATGCACATACTATAAATCAGTATATCCTATTGGAATTTTCTGGTTTTTCATTTTTACAATGAATCATATTACCTACTAATGACTTCTAGAATAAAGACTTTTACTTGGAAGGTGACTGGTTTAGTCTGTAAAGCTATAGTGTTACCGTTTCCTTAACATCTATATCACAAAAGCACTCAGAAGCAACCTTTATTCAAGACCCATTATGGTTAGTAGTAGGCAAGCCCACCATAAATGCCTCTGTTCTGAAGAGATTATACAATATTTGCAATTTAACTAAGGCCCCTTTTGTACCAATAATTCATATTTGGGGTTTTGGGGGAGTATATTTTATATTTCTTCTTCCCTCTGAAGAATATTTTAAACTACTACATGGGCAATATTTTAAGAATTTATTTGATTTTAATCACAAAGTGTTCAGAATAGGTTGCTACTTTGCATGTGTATTTTCTAATGTCATCTTTAAATGAAAACTAATAATTTTAGCAGTGCTGGTTGAAATACTCTGGACAAAACCTTAATTCTCAAAATAAGGAACATGTTCACTGACAGTCAATTACTACACAGAGAGATAAAAGCTTTGAAAAAGACTGTAGTGTCAATGAAGTTTTAATATATATGAAAAGCAACCATAACAATTTAGATACAATTCTTTTTTAAATCTCTTTGCAGTTTTCTGTGTTTCTTTGTCATTACATTAAAGAATAAAAATAAAAATGTATCATTTCTGCCCTGTGCTATCATCTTTAGGCATGGAAATAACTATTAGTATATATGCCAACACTTCTCCAGTACTGCAAAATGTGAGCCAAATCATCCCACACCAATAACATTTGCCACAGCAATTTGGAGAATCAGGAGTTGATTGCACACACATTTTGTCTTTGTCTTTAACTTTATCAGCAATGAATCTACAAAATACTTATTCTCAATCATTAATGATTAACAGAAAAATAAATCTATTATTTCTCCTTGAAAAGCTGATCTTATTGTGTAGGTAGACATTCTCCCTAGAAAGTGATTGCTTTTTCCTTATTTAAGTTCTTGCAATTTCATTTTTTCTATGGGTTTTGATTTTTATGTGTGCATGTGTATGTCTGCAGAAATGCAAACACAGACTTTGTTCTACAGCAAAATCAATGAAATTAAAATAACTACACAAACATTAAGCTTGTGCAGAAGAAACCAAGAATGGCAGTAAACCAACCACCAAAACCTTGGTGGAAAGCAAGCATCAAAAGTCAGGGCCATGGAAGAGTGTTCTGCTCTGCTAAAGCTTGCTAACCTTGTTGCAGGAATGCTTGGAGGCAACCACTTCAGTGCCTACTGAAGCTTGCTGTGTGCATTAAGGAATCTTTACTAGAAGTTCCATCCTTTGTAATACACAAGGGATTGGTGGACAAAGGACACATTTAACATTGCTCTGACCCATCCTGTGGCTGCTGGGACATCTCAGCCAACACTAAGCCCAGCACAGACAAGACTGTTGCAGTTCCTTTTCCCTCAGCTGATGAAGAGGAGAGTGTTTGAGGAAACAGGTGGCTAATCTGACTCTTAGGTGGACACCTGGTTTGCTATGAGGTCTTTACAACTGTCTATTGCCTTTTGTCAGTGAGAGTTGCAAAGCCAAAGCTGGGAGCAGGGACCCTGTTCTGTATCTCTGCTTTTCATTGGATAAATTTCAGCATGTTTTGCCTAAGCTCCCACCGTGAATAGTTACACATTCTGGAAGTCTGTAAATAAGCATTATAAACAATGACAGCTGGGGGAAAACATTTCTTGTGATTGCAGCCAGATATATTGTTCTTGAGCCTTTACAGCTTTATGAATGGCTAGAAATGTGGTGGCATGTTCTGTAAAGATGAATTTTCACAAAGATCTTCTTATCTAGGAAATAGAAATCATATTTTCCCAACAGAAATCATGGCAAAAAGGTTGTTTTATTTTCTTTTGTTGTTGGCTTGGATTTTAATTTTCTAAAGTTTTTGAAGCTCCATTCTTAAACATATAGTTCTGTGAAAACTTGAAGATTGCTTTTCTTTTTTCCACCTTCTTTATTGTAACTGGTGTTACTAAATGAAATAGATACCAGGGGAAAGACCCTAAACCAATGTAATATCAGAACATTGCTGAAACTGAAATGAGATCTTCTGAATTATATGTTTTGTATAAAGTTTAAAAACAAGAAGAGACAAAAAAGATTTTGAAAACCCCAAACATCAATCCTATTGCACTGAAGTGTAAAAGAAGAGGTACACACTTAAAATTTTCCAAAAAAATCAAATTTGCCACCTTCCACATTTCAAAATCTGTGAAATCCATGCAACTTCCCAAGAATTGCAGTTAATATTGTTATCAGATTTCTCCTTCAGGTCTGTGCTACAGAAATTACTCAGCATAACTGAATTTTATTAGAGTAGATATAAAACGAAGACGTGGCAGAGCTCGGGTCTGGTGAGTAATGGTACTTTCCACCTCTCAGCTGTGGGTACTAACTAGAGAAAGGGAGCTGCAGGGCAGTATTGCTAACCACAGTGATCTCTGGTCACCGCTAAGAAGGTCAGCTTCTCAGGTCCTATTTGCTCTGTGGTACAATTAATTTCTTGTGGAAATAAACATTTGAATTGCAATTGACTTCAAATGAATTAGAACATTTTGTGTAAAATATTAAAAAAATACAGACAAATTCTGCAATGACAACATAAAAAAAACTTTCTCCAGTCTGAATTACAAAGCACAGTGTGACCTTCAGCTGTAGCAAACTGCCACCTAGGACTTCATATACTGTCCAAATGTATTATGAACTATATTAACTACCTTGGAATGTGGTGCTTGAAATTCAAAAAGTAGATGTCCTAACCATTAGTCATTTATCTCCCACTAGTTTTTTAATGGAAAAGAAGTTTTGTTAATCTTTATTTATACAACTAATGCAATGATTTATACAGGCTATTCACAAAGGCTCATTTTCGGGTTAAGATCCCCATAGTCTTTGTAATTGCTGAATAATATTAGACTTCATTAGAGGTTAATTCAAAGCGGAATCCTAAATTCAGTGATCTGTAACATGTTTTGGTGGAGCTTCTGTGCCTTACTGAAGGTGCAAGATTAGTATTTATTAATATTCTTAATTATTGTAATGTAGTATGAGATAATGGAATTTATAAGGAGAAAAAAACCATTAAAAATAATGAAAAAATGGAAATCTTATTTTCTTCACTTTTTCTTTCCATCTCTGTCAGGATTTTCTCTTTTTTTTTCCTTTATTTTTTTAGGTTAAACATATTAACAGGTGGATTGCCTCAAGTTTGACTTTTGCTGGTCTATTTCTATTTCCAGATTAGTACTAACACTACCTATATGAGGGAAAGAAAAATCAAAACATAAAATAAAAAAGGGAAAGCATTTCTGTGGTTCAACTGCTCTTGTTTGCTTTTATTTTAATGTAATTAATCCTGACCAAAATCTTCAATAAGAAATTACTTTGTCACTTCTCTCTCTTCTCCCTCTTTCTTGCCAAATGGCCCTACATGGAAAGCAAACATCGCAGATACCCCGCAGCCTTCTTTCCCTCCTGTCTCAGGCAGAGCAGCCAGCAGGCTTTCTGTTCTCAGCTGAGCACTGGTTTTGTGTGCAAGACTGCCTTAAGCAGAAAGGCCCAGGAAAGCTATGACAAATCAGCTCAGGCTGAAAGTTAATATGCTTTGCTTTCCTCCCTCAAAAATTAACTAAACCCAGTGTAGATTCATTTTACTAATGAATGACCATGTCCGTACTGGAGGCTAATGCACTTTCATGTACGTGAGCTACATTTACATCTTCAGTTGATTATCTTTATAAAAGCCTGAGACTCCTCACGCGGAGAAGCACTTAGAGACTGGCAGTTCCCATTTCACTAGCAACTGAGCTTCCTAAGGGTGGCCTTTCCTTATTGCTTTCTTGCTCAGTTACTGCTTCTTCTAAGACTAGCTACATTAACGGTTTTCCCTACTATTTCTCTGCAGGTATTCCTAAAGGCCTTTGAGAATTTCATTTCCAAAACATCCAGGTACTTAAACTCCAGACTGCAGGGAAGGAAAACCCCAGCATCTGACCTACATTTAACTTCTCTTTTAGTTCATTTGGCCTTAGGCTTCTTTTCTTGGAGATTATAAAAAAAAAAAAAAGAGCTGGTAGCAATGGCAAGACTTGATCTAATCCCTGCACCTATCCCCAGGCAAGGCAAACTGCTCCTAATCCTTTTCTAACAGCTGGGTTTGTAACTGTTCTTAAATAACCCTCTGAAGTTGATAAACCTTGTAAACAATCTCTTTAGTGCTTTACAGCAGAAATATGAATATCTTCTGTTCTGCATTGCATTCTGGGTTTTTCCTCTCATTCCAGATAACAGATTATTCCCCTGTTCTTTTATGTAGACTAAGTCTTTACTGATCTTCACTTTAAGAAACCAGAGCTTTCAGTTTTTCTCACAAGTAATTTATTAATACTGTCTCCCATACTGTTCCTTATATTCCTTATCGGAAGGTACACAAAACTGGACATAATACTGCTGCTAAGGCATCACCAAGGAAAAAGGTTCATCCCACTGCTTTCACAGATTCCCATGGTGGTCACCCCCACAGTATTTAAGAGACACTTTTCAGCAGAACCGCTGTGTAGTCACTCCATCCTTCAACTCAAACCAAGTTAAGCATAACATTTTGCATGTTTCCTTTGCTGAATTGGATTGTATTTCTTTTGAACAATTTCTTCAGCTTGCTTAACTTTGTCTTCTGAAGAAGGATTTCCCAAACTCTTTTTTCCCCCCACAAATGTTCCATTTTTGCTTCAACACATAAACCATGTAAGGCCTTAATAATGTAAAGTTACAGTGAGAGAATTCGAGTTTGTAAGAGACTTCAGGGCAACTTTTACTTCTGACTGTTTGAGGAGAAGCCAGAAGAGAAGCATTCTTGTGGCTTATTCTGTCTTTGACATCTTGCTTGTTTTAGTTCCCTAGTACCCTGGCTGATCTGATTTTGCTCCTAAACACTTAAGTTTGTTTGTCCAGATGAGCCCTTACTAAGAACTAAGAAAAAAAATAGCAGAACTGGTGGATCTTTTCCCCCTTTGTATATGAGGAGAGGAAGGGAAAGTAGGTGGAATTCACATTAAAACTGAGAAAGAAGGTCCAGGGTTGGGGAAGAGATAATTATATGGCAAATATAGGAGAAAACACACACTGCAGTTGTCTGTAACTCTTGTCATGTTACTTTTAAAGCATGACTGAATACCTGAACTCAGCCAATGTCATTATCTTTTGCAGGGCAAGGTTTCACACTGACTCTCCTATTTGAAAAAAAAAAAAAAAAAAAAAAAATCTATGATTTATCATGACCTAGATGGAAACTTTGACTTTCTATTTCAGTAATGAATCTGACAGAAATTCTTAGTTTAGAAATACCTTGACTGTACCATATATTGTAGCATATTTTGATCAAAATAAATCCTGAGCAGCAGATTGATAAGTTCTTTATTAAGAGTTAATGTTCTGTGCTGATAATAAAATCACACTGCAGGGAAGAGATTAGTATAGATAAAATGTTTCATTGTGAGATCATACTAATTTGATTTATCAGTTTAATTTGTTACTACTTGAGTTCTGTAACCTTTGTTAGAATTGTTTGTATGGATTTTGCCCATTCCAACATATAGCCTTTAATTGTCATTAATGTTTAATTTAAGATTGTGTACATCCTTTAGAACTTCTAAATCTCATTAATGTAATTATTTCTCAGAAATAATTTATGAAAACCTTAGTAATTAAAAATTGTAATGAGTAAGTACAACTGTGTGATTTATCATGCTCAGGAGAGTATTCCATGAGGATCGGTGGAAATACATATGTCCATAATATAAGTAGGGTAATTTGTTGCATATGAGTCAAGTAACTTGGAATAAAATAGCTGTAAGGTGCTAGTGGTTAAGATATGGAGGGTTTTGACAACAGGTAGGTATGTTTGCATTACAAATTATTGTCATAGTGGATGCCCTTATTTTTTTTAATTTCTGTAAACTTGCATTAAAACGCAAAGTTAATTGCAAATTCCTACAGTGTCCTTCCCTCAAGCATTGTTTAGGGCTTTTGTTCTGCGAACACAGGGACTGTCCAGCAGACACTGCCACAGGTCCTCCAGCACTGCCCCCCCTCCCCTCCCCTTCTTGACACATATAGCATCCACACATTTTCTACCTAATTCACATCACATTACTGTAAGTGATTATGTTACTTAATTGTCTTCAATCACTCCAAATCACATTCAAAGAAGAGATGTATTGTGAAAGAGCGTTAGAGAACATAATGCTTTTGTCTAGATCAGTTTGAGGGGTTCTCAGAGGCAGCAAGCCAGTAGGCATTGTCTGATAGTGTGAAATCCAGTACAAATGTGATTTTCCAATGAATAATTCCCAGATGAGGTAATGGCACTATGACCTTACTTTACGCTTTCATAAATATACAGTTTTATGCTGTACTTTGCACTTTGGTAGCTCTATAGCTTTATGCTGTACTGGTCTTGTTTTTGATGCTTGTAAAATATGTTAATAGCAGCCAAGACAGCTTGGCTACTGTGTACTATTTCTTATGCCTTTCTTCTCACTTGAGCCTGGAATATTCATGAAACAAAGATTGATATAAGTAGTACTGGTACACTAGCATATTGTCACAGATATATATGTTATATATTTTGATATTTCTGTCCCCCAGAAAAACACAATATTAGTCAAATTTAAAGATCTGTTTTGGAGAACCATCACTGAATTTCAGTTCAGGTGTATTTAATGATCACATATCCCAGAGAATAAATATGTAGATGCAGACAAGTTGCAACAGGATTAAATAAAATAAAAGAATTTCTCATCGATGATTATGCCAAGCCAAATCTTTACTTTCTTGTGTGCCAGAAAATATGATAACTAGAACCAGATGAATATAAACTTAATAATCTCATTATATAACTTTCTTTTTTGTGAAAAAAGATTTAGCAACTAAGTTAAAAGTGATGTGTTCTCAGAATCAAGCTCTAACATTTACCATTAATTAGTTCGCTATTAATCTTTCAAATGTTTTGTATTCATTGCACAGTGAAAGGTGTATGGTGGGATGAGAGAAAGGGGAAAAGAAGTGCGTGCATAGCTACAGCAGCTGCAGCACAGCCATGGGGGAGAAGAGGTACAGGCAAAGCCTGGTTTCACATCTGATAATAGGACAGAGGTATGGCATCAAGGCTGATATTTCTCCTGGGAATGACAGGGTCTCCTGGTGTCTGTGGAGCTTCGTCTGCCAGGCGTCTTCTGCATTTGCAAGAGGCAGCCTGCTTTGCTGTGCTTGGAGAAACCCAGCAGGGACAGCTGACTGCCCATATCTTGCCTCAGCAAGAGGCAGCATCTCTTGCTGAGATCCTGCAGGCATTCTGAAAGCAATCGTTTTCCCCCTACAGCAGGGTGGTGCTACACCATGTACCACCAAATACTGTCCCTCTTCAAGGACTGAACAGACAAGAACTTGCCTAGGGGGACCTGGGAAAAGTAAAGTTTGCTGTTTGTCAGCATATTCTTTAACAAGCTGTACAACAAAGGGACTGGGGGCAGGGGGGAAGGGAACGAAGGAGGGAAGCTATATTTCAAATATATAGTAGCCTAGGGCATAATTTAATTCCAATTTAGATCAAATGAGAAATAAAATAAATTATTCTTTAAAATCTGATGTTCAGAGTTTGCTGTATTTTAAACTAGAACAAGTGCTGTGATTAAAATGTTAGAAATAAATAATTGTATGGCCAGATGCTCTAATACCTTTTCTTTACTGAGTATTGTTTTAATACTAGAGGTGAGTAAGCATGGAATAATTTGACTCCCAGGAATTTAACTCTGGGTTACTTCTCTGTTTTTGAGTCTTCTAAATGCCCCATGAATTATTCCTCTTTGACAAGGAAAGCATTGTGACCATTGTGCTCAAATGCACAGCATCTCATGTAATGACTTATACTAAGGCTTTCAAATTAAGTATAATTCAGGATATATGGGTCTTATCATGATATATATGGGAATGTGCATCCCCTCAGCAGTTAAAAAAAAAAAAAAAAAAAAAAAAAAAAGAAAGAAAATATAGCATCTATTAATATGAATCAACTAGAAGAAAGACAAATATAATAAGGTAAACCCATTCATACTTTGGCTATTAGGGCTACATTCATTTAGCCTTGCAAAATTCCAAGGAAATTCTAATAAATATGCTAGGGAAAAGATCCATAATAGAAAAAGAGACCTTCAAGAGACCTAGGGATCAAAGTGATCAGCAATGCATGGAACATATATTTTTCTTGCAGCTAAAAGACAGAATGTGCTTTTTTTACCACCTTTTCTACCTTTCACTGCCTCCAGAACTAGAAATCTTGCTTGCTTGTTTTACATCTGAAAGATAGGACTGAATTCCTCCTTCCATTCTTTGGTAGACACATGCACCCATACATACGCAGGGCCAGCATTTTTTTTTTTAATGTTATGCATATGTAGTGTGTTTACCCCAGCCAACAGCTACTCCCATAACTGCTCTTTCACTCCTATCCCCAGCAGAATGGGAGAAGAAAATAGGAAAGTAAAAAAAAAGAAAATTCATGGGTTGAGACAGACAGTTTAATAGGTTGAGGAAGAGAGAGAAAAAAGCGTAACAAAAGCCAAAAGACAAGCAAAGCAAACAGAATTGCCCACCACCTCCCACAGACAGACCAAAACTCAGCCAGCGTTTGATCAGCCACCGTGTTCAAACCCAACCCTCCCCTACTCTTCTTCTTTGTCTACTACAGTTTTTATTGCTAATCATAATGTCATATGGTATAAAATATCCCTTTGGCTAATTTGGATCATCTGTCCCAGCTGTGTCACTACCCAGTCTCTTGCCCACCACCTCCCTACTTGCTGGGGCAGGAGGGCAGAGTGGGAAGGAGAAGAAGCCTTGATGCTACGCAAGCACTACTCAGCATTAACCAAAACATTGCTGTGTTATCAGCCCTGTTTGATATCCAAATCCAGAACACAGCACCTTACAGACTGCTGTGTAAAAAGTTAACTCCATCCCAGCCAGACTCACTGCAGGGTAACAACCCTCAGCCAATCTGTTTTGGAACAGACATTACAGCTGTTCTGTGTCATGTAGGTGTCACATCGCCCTACATGAACCACTTCATGATTTTCAGGATGTTTCCAGCATGACAAGCAGGAAGATGCTCAAGTATTAGGCCTAGCAGATTTATTTATATCACAATAATAATGTACTTGACAGTATGATTTCTAGGCAACAAGAGTGAAAATGAAAAGATGCATTGAAACCATCCACAAAACAGTTATCTTTTAGCCCTTTTTCATCTTGTCATCTACTATCGGTTAATGATTTTACTCCCACTTTTAAAATTTCCATTGGTCAAGTAGAAAAAACACAATGTGTATTTAAGGAATAAGGTAAAACTATGTGAATTGTTTTCCATAATACTGGTAAAACCTCAAAGTGGTTTCAGCAACCACAATATCTTGTGTGAATTACAGAGAGCTGGATGCCAAAATACAACCTACCGTATTCAGCATGCATCAACAGTGGCTCCCCTGTGAACAGGGAGCAGCTTCCAGCAGGACACAGTGCATTTGTGGAGAACATCTTCCCCAAAATAACTGAATACACAAAGAACTTCACCGGATTAATTATAAATATATCAACTCATGTGAATGAGCCTTTAATGAGGCTCTAACCTGTTCCCCTTAATAAATTATGGACTTAAGAAATAATTTGATGAAATTCTAGGGGTTTTCTCATGCAAGTGTTCAGATTAGATGCTTTAATAATTCTTTTTATTTTAAACAGAATTCCAGGCATAAAGCTACACCATTACAATTGTTTGCTCTGAACTCAGCCCCCTCCACACTGCTTCAGCAGCACGCATACTGTAAAAGCAGCTTCAACAGGTTCTGCCAGTCGGCCCACCTCTTTATTTACTTTGTGCAGATGCATACAGGAAAAGCTTTGCAGAGATTTTACTTGCTCTATTTGCAACTAAAATTTATTGAACATAGTTAATGAAAATCACAAGAAGAGAATCCAATTCATTCTCTGTTATGGTAGAAGCTTATACAGTTTCAGAAAAGAGGCTTGTTATCTCTGATGGCCCCCAAAATGCTTCTGAATAAACTAACTGGAACAGACTAAAACAACATAAGCATGTTTTCAAAACTTTTTTCTCCTGTGTACTGTCATATCAAAATCTGTCATTATTTGCAATGATTAGAAGGCTCAACTAATGCCTGGACAGAGTCAAAATATCCTCTGTACTCATTGCACTGAGATATGTCTGCATTATTTGGAATAAGTAGAAAAATCAAAAACATTAGCAACTCTTTTGGGCTATTAAACTTATCAGTTTAATGATGTATCTCTAATTCTGCCTTCACCAATAATGAATATTTCTAATTTACCTATATGTCTTCACTGACTCTTCACTCACAAAGAGTGCTCTATTTAAACCTATTTGGTAGACCCAGTTGAGAAGTGTTTCTGTGACTGCTTCATGTCTGAGGGGATCTGAAGATTATTTTTTTCCTAATTACACTGTATAACTTCTTTGAAGGCTCTCAGTATTAGTTTTATTCTATGTCTTGATGATCTAAGCTTCATTTCTTTGTAAATTATCCATAAACACTGAAGCTGTTTGAGGATTCCGTCCTTCAAAATGCAGAAATAGCATCTCAAAATGGCTGATACAGAGCCCTTCTGTCAACACATCTGTCTTCCATCAGCCTCTTTGTGGTGGTACCAGCCCCAAATCTCACACCCTGACAAAGAAAAGAATCATTTCTGCTGAATGAATTAGCAACATTTAGCTCCATGGCTGTTATACATGTGTTTTCTCAGCAGTCATATTAATACCAGTAAGGATATAGAGCACATTTGACTTGATTTGTTGTTCTTCAATGTGGCAGCTGTTTTATCTTGTGAGATTTCAGGCTCCCTTTTCTAAACCTTGTTTACTTTCAAAGCTAGGGAAGGCAATTCTAACAACACTTGTCCTCTCACCGTTTTTTTAAGCTGCTGAGTAACAAACATCTGTTGTGGCACACTGGGAGGAGTGACCTAGAGCAGCAAAGCCTGTGCTCACTCTGTTGCTGAAGGCTGTGCTGTGCCAGTTGTTCCAAAGTAACATATCCTTGCTCTTTCTCCTGCTGTGGGAGTGTTCCCAGCACAAATGCCTTACTGACTTTCTAGGATGATGATGTTGAGTAGCCACTGAGCCATATGCTAGCTAGGACACCTTTAATCAAAAAGACAGAGTTTTAACTCGAAGATACATATCTGTCTATTAAAACTTTTCTCTCAAGGAACTCAACAAGGTTCACTATTCATATTTGCTTAATCAGTCAATCTCTGCAAAAACAGAATTGGGGTTTGTTTTGGTTTTGTTGTTGGGTTTGTGGTTGTTTTTTTTTTTTTGGGGGGGAGGTGGTGGGTGCTTCACTATCATATTATATTGTAGATTTATTGGTACAAAAATAAATTTTTGGGTAGCTTCTAAGCTCCAAAGAAAGCACAGATGAAGATCAACCAGTTATAACAATGAACTACCGTGTTATCCAGCATCCTGGACTCTTACTGACTAAAGACTAGTTATTAGACTAGACACCCTTCTGAACATGAATAAAACTGAATCTTTTAGCCTGACCTATGTTCCATGCCTGCCTTTCTCTTGAAGGAAAGAATATGTGTACACACACAAGTATAAATCCTGATGTGGAAACCAGAAACAGCGTGTGTGTATCCATTCTGAGGGCAGGAAAGGGCTCCTGGGTCCTTCAATTTACACATACCCATGGCATGTCAAATAGCCTATTCACATGAGGGCACATTGTCAGCAAAGGTGAATCTGTATCAGTCTACTGTCTTCAAAGGCGTTGCTTAATTTACACAAAAAAAGAACAGAGACTAACTACTTTTAGTTCATATGTATGTATGGTGTTCTGTTTTTTGGATAAGCACAGCTACTTCTTCAGAGTTCGACTGCATAACTCAGGTTACCAACAAACATAAAATCTCATCCTAGTGCTTTTCATTACACAGTGTCACTCCTCAGTTTTCCCTTACCAAAGAGGTCTGTGCCCACACCACACTTCCCCGTTTCTAGAAAGGTATTTTGAGGCCCAGCAGAGTACTGGCTTATTTTTAACAATCAAGGGAGGCTGAAAAACTTCTTGGGGGTGGACACATAATGAAAATGCTTATTCTTGCTCAGAGTCGTTCCTGTAGTCACAGATAAATAACTATGACTTTATTTTGAAATAACAGTGTTGTATTATTCTTAGTGGTCAGTGGAATAACTCATATGGGAATATCAGAGACACAGACATGTTGCTTCTGCTACTCTGTTATTCCTAGGAGGGTAGATCAAGGTCTCTCTTCACATACTGGACCCTAATTCACAGTGGGATCCTCTCCTGATTTTGCACTTCTCCTTTACATCCTTATCACAGCGGCCTCAGCTGAGGAAGTCACTGTGGTTTCATCACTAACTGCATGAAGGAACTTTCCCTTGTGTGGGTAGTCAAAGGGCCACATTTTCAGCAAGGCAGAGGTGGGTCTGACACCTACTGCCAGATTCCACACCAAGACAGAAATTACTTTTCTGTTAACTAGATCTTCAATCTCTCCTTTCTCGGATGCTAAGCTGTGTATCCAGCTGTCCCTCTCTATCAACGATCAGCCTAAGGAGATTTGCAGTTCTTTTTTCCCTTGATGTTATGAGATTCTCCAGTATTCATCTAGTTACATAACTTTTCATTAGGTCCAAGTATCTGTAGACCCAGAAAGACATAATATGTGATGTAAGCTATTCAAGCTAATTTATCTGTGAACTCAATGGGTTACCCCCTGCCTTCCTTTGCAGTTCAGATTTGCTAGGATCCTGAATATCCAGGAAGCCAAGTGTCATGTTTAACCCTGGTTGGCAACTAAGCACCACGCAGCTGCTTGCTCACTCCCCCCTGCAGTAGGATGGGGGAGAGAATCAGAAAAGTAAAAGTGAGAAATCTTTTGGGTTGAGATAAAGACAGTTTAATAGGTAAAGCAAAAGCCACGCACACAAGCAAAGCCAAACAAGGAATTCATTCACCACTTCCCATGGGCAGGGAGGTGTTCAGCCATCTCCAGGAAAGCAGGGCTCCGTCATGTGTAATGGTTATTTGGGAAGAAAAGTGCCATAATGCCAAATGTCCTCCCTCCTTCTTCTTCCCCCAGCTTGTAGATACTCAGCATGACATCATATGGTATGGAATATCCTTTTGGCTAGCTCAGGTCATCTGTCCCGGCTGTGTCCCCTCCCCATTTCCCGTGCCCCTCCAGCCCTCTCACTGGCAGGGCCTGAGGAACTGAAAAGTCCTTGACTTAGTATAAACATCACCCAGCAACAACGAAAAACATCAGTGTTAGGAATACTGTTCTCACACCAAATCCAAAACACAGCACTGCACCAGCTACTAAGAAGAAAATTAACTCTATCCCAGCTGAAGCCAGGCAGAGGGCAGGAAGATCTGCAACGCACAGGCACTGTGCAAAGGGATGGCTGTTAGAAGCTTTCAAACCTTGCCTGAATGCAAATCACCATTTAAGCCATGTGACGAAGGAATCACTTGCAGTAAAGTACATATTTATTTCACCTCTGTGAGCTTGTGGACTTTTTGGCATCAGAAGAGGATCAATAGAAGCCACTTATGATCAATGTTTCCTTTAGTGCTAAAAGACTTACTATTTTTCTGTCTGTGTGAGGCTATTTCTGCCTTTTGGATAGTGCTTTCAATGTCAAGCACAGTTCCTGTTTGTTAATATCATCCTTCATTGCTCTGTGTCTGGAAGGGACTGGTCAAAGTACAGTTTTCCTCCTGGAAAAATATAGAATGAAATTGCATGCTGGGCATGTCAGCGTCTCTCCAACCGTTTTTTTACTGAGGCTGTTGCAACAGCTGCACCTTAGCCACAAAAGAGTTGAAAACACAGAAGGCAAATGTTATGTTCCCCTAGGGTGTGCCAGCTCTGCATGGGCAGAGATACTCAGCTAGTCTCTGTGAACAAATCTATAATCAGAGGCTTGCCCCAACTTTCTTTATGAATTATTTTCCATTTGTACTCTAAATACAAATAATATTAAGCTTCAGTGAAATATTTTCTACATGTGAATCTCATTTTCAGTCTTACACACCACTATATACCACCATCTCTCTACAAATTAAACCAGACCTGTCTAGAAGCACGGTACAGTTACGCAAGGCGGTCTGCATGGCAGCAGCTTTGGTGCAAATGAAAAATGAGTTGGATCAATGTGAGTGTCTATGAAGAACCAGGCTGGGGCTATGAGGTCAGGTTTTGCAGGACTGCGCTGACATGGCTATAATAGTTCAGTGTTTGATCTGGTGCATCTGTCCAATACTGTGAGACCACATCATCTGGTGGTCGGGTATTTCTACATGTACATGGCAAGAAATAAAGAAGCCTGTAGGTTCTCCTAGGAGCACATATATTTCTTTACAGTGAGTTCCTCCTTTGCTTCATGAAGGAAAACATATGATTGCAATGTGGCAATCGGGCACATATTTTATAACAGCAAATTCTTTTGTGCTGATATCTTGTGAAATCCCAGCTCATTGCAGTACAGAGGATTTTTGCTTTGAATGCTTAGCCTTGTCTCCCATGCCATTTTCTTTCATTTTCCCATACAAGCATGTATTTAGAAAGGATAGTCTCTTTTACTTATCTGTATATGTACTTGCTCTGTGTGCCTGCAAATGGAAAAGATTACCTTTTCACAGGCACTGCAATACCACAGTGATTGAACTTGACTTCAGATACATCAGAAAACCTTTTCATTATAATGGATCACATAAAAGGAATCAGAAGCAGAAAAAGTTAACTTCTGTTAACTGATCAAACAGTATTCAACCTTTATATACATAAGTCACTTAATCTCTCCACAGTCTTTCTTCAGCAAGTATCGTGTCATGGAAAAATTAGTCTATTTAGGAAACCCAG
This sequence comes from Falco punctatus, assembly GCF_963210335.1. NCBI lineage: Eukaryota > Metazoa > Chordata > Aves > Falconiformes > Falconidae > Falco > Falco punctatus. The sequence continues at coordinate 103,419,377 of NC_137581.1, read as the reverse complement.
CTACTGCTGATCATGAACATTTCATGCTCTGTAGTACAGTTATTTTAGAAATATTCCAGTGCTGTGAAATCTCTTTCAAAATTAAGCTTGTTAAGACTGCTACTTTCCCTCTGTCACTTCAGTAAGAGAAAAAGGAGATCTGCACTATCTGTATTTCAAATCTGCAAAGCAACCAGGATTTTTTTTTCTTTTTTTTATGTTTCAAAATCATGTTAACAAAATTTGGGGGGATTTTGACTTTTCAGTTTAAAAACATAATAGGAAAATAAAACCATTTTCCAGCTAGGCAAACACTCATTTAATTGGTTTAAAAGATAGATCTATTAGAATCATAGAATTATAGAATATTTAGGTTGGAAAAGATGCTTAGGATCAAGTCCAACTGTAAACATAACACTGCTAAGTCCATCAAATGCTTCTGGAGATCGCATGCATGACTTAGAATCTAAGTTAAAATTGTAAAGCCCTTTCAGGTTGTTAACTGAAAAGCACTCCAACTCAGAAAATCTTATTTATTAAAATGACATTTAATAATGGAATAGGTTAAAATACTTAAACTAAAAAGAAGCCTCTTTTCAAGGCAACGAGAAAAAATGCCCCATTGCAAGAAAATGATTCAACTTATATAATACTAAAATATGTTATAAACTTTCAAATTATTATTTTGCTCTAGAGGAATGGATTTTTCTCGTCTAAAAAACTTAGGAATGGTTTCATCCTGTTAAAAGTCACTTAATGTAAGGACACACTTATTTATGTAATTGAGAATGTCATGAATTTTTCAGCTAGATTTAGTGCACAACGGACCATAACAGTTCTCTCAGTACTGCAATCTTTTAGGTCACTGATCTACAAACTGGTGTCGAGAATTTTAGATTAAGTAACTTTCCAGCTGTCTTTGCTGTGCAGTGACAGGCATGGTCTATGATCTGTGTATACCAAATGTCTCTGTTATGCCTGGCACCAACCATGGAGGGGACACACAGTAATGTTTCATCAGCCCTTTATCAAAACAGTGGGGGTCTGCATACTCTTCTTTCATCACTACACAGAAGACAAATATGAGTTGTATGTGTGCACATATGATCACATATACAGACATACATTTATATAATAAATAGAAGTATGGTTTTGGATAAGCCTTTGCTAGGTTTGTCCCTAAAGCTGAAATCTGAACTGCTATAACAGGTTTTGTTCTTATGGGGACACACAGATTCATAAATGTCCATCTGTGAGACTTTAAGTCCAAGTTACTGGACAGATGTACAATAAAAACCTTTTTCCTCAGCTTTTACACACTAAGTTAATAAATCAACCTATGTTGGGCAGGCCACCAAAAGGAGAGCCAAAATATAGGAAGTGGTTTGGAAACCGAAAAAGCTTCAGGAAAATAATTTCAAATTCTCCCTTTAGGTTGAATAAGTGACCTAAGCAACATCTAAGTTGCTTTAACTGAAAATCAGTGTTAGAAGACATTTATGCATATAATCTAGAGATATTTTCTGGGTTTCATTTAGGGTATGTTAATATAACCATTTCTGACTTGACATTAATCATGAAGTAAAAGTGCTACAAAATGCTTCAATGGAAAGTTTTACTAAAAAAACCTTTTTTTTTTCATAATTTGTTTTATTTTTCTTAAATGGGTTGTCTTCCCTCAGTGAACCAGCATAACTTTAAAAATATAGATTACAGCATATGTGCACAACAGAATACTGCATCATCAAGCATAATTAAAGCATAAGTAAACTATGGTTAAAGATGTATAGCTAAGAAATCAGATGTGTTTTCAAACTGAAATCAGTTACATGTGTCACAACAATCCCATGCAACATTAAAGGTTTGAGGCAGAGTGTCTGGGAAGCTGCCTGGTGGAAAAAGAGCTGTGGGTGCTGGATGATGGCCAGCTGAACGTGAGCCAGCAGTGTGCCCAGGTGGACAAAAAGGCCAACAGCATCCTGGCCTGCATCAGAAAGTTTGACCAGCAGGACTGAGGAAGTGATTGTCCTTCTGCACTTGGCGCTGAAAGGCTGCAAATAGTGTGTTCAGGTTTGGGCCTTGCACTGCCAGAAAGACATTGAGCTGCTGGAGCGTGTCCAGAGAAGGGCAACGCAGCTGGTGAAGGATCTGGAGCACAGGGCTTATGAGAAGCATCTGAGGGAACTGGGGTTGTTTAGTCTGGAGAGGAGGAGGCTCAGGTCAGACCTTATTGCTCTCTGCAGCTACCTGAAAGGAGGCTGTAGGCAGGTGGAGGTAGATTTCTTCTCCCAAGTAAAAAGTGATGGTGTAAGAAGAAAAGGACTCAAGTTGTACCAGAGGAGATTTAGACTGGATATTAGGAAAAATGTCTTCACTGAAGGGGTTGTCCAGCATTGGAACAGGCTGCCCAGGGAAGTGATAAAATCACCATCCCTGGAAGTATTCAAAAAATGTGTAGATGTGGTGCTTAGAGGCATGGTTTAGTGCTGTACTTGGCAGTCCTGGGTTAATTGGTTGGACTTGATGATCTTAAAGGTCTTTTCTGACCTAAAGGATTCTATGTCCCACAAAGGCCTCAGGGTAACCATTTCACAACATTCTTTAGGTAGAAAGGTGAACCTCTCTGCATCATCACATTGTGCAATATAAAAAATTTGAATAAATAGTGATAAGTAGATAGTTTACATAATAAAAGACCAGGCTAACTAGTTGCGTATCAGTCTTTGATTTTCACTTCAGTAAAGGAAAGAAGTATCACTGGCATCTAGAGGAAATTCTGGAAAATAGCTGTCTACACTGGCAGATGAAAAGAAATACCTTCATTCCCATAATTAGACTCAGGAGGTGAAAAGAAACCTGTGAGATCTTGGTCCACAGGCTTAAATCAAGAGAGAAGCAAGGAGGGAAAAAGGGATGGGGGAAGAATGACAGAGAACAGCCTGAATATCGAGGTTCTGAATTGCTGAGGCTAAAAGGAATCCACTTTTTAAAGAAAATCAGTCATTGCCCTTGTGTAAGTTGTCTTGGTGACTAGCAATTTTTTCCATGGGAGGTGGTGGTGGTGGTGGGGGAAACAAAGGTTTTTTTTCTTAGAATACAAGGATTAAGAGGTTAAGGGCATTGGTCAACTAAAACAAAAACAAAAACAAACCAAACCAAAACAAAAAAGCCCACACAAAACAAACAATCAAGCAAACAAAAAAACCTCACAGAAACAAACAGAAAAAAACAATATGAAAAATAACTCACTTTCTTTTACTTTAACAGGCTATAAGCCCTGTTAACATTTGAGAGTCAAATTTAACTGCAAAGGGGATTTCTTTGCTTAGTATTAGTAGATACTTTCAGTGCGAATACTGTTATTTCTACATCAGAAACAGAGGGAAGTAATGGCTGAAGCATTGAATCTTACTCCTGGTATGCCATCTTCTCAGGATGATTTGCAGGACTGAGTTCTAAGTATGACACACCAAATACCAGTCCCAGTACAAAGATCAAAGCAACTTGAACTTGGTAATAAACTGCAGTGTAGTTGCATGGTGATTAGAATAGTAGAAGATCACCTTAACAACAGTGCCATAGTAAGGCTGGATATCTGCTAAAGAAGGTACAGTAGTACCATATAAGAAAAGACAATCCAAGCGTGAAAGAAAGGTTCAGCAGGAAAGAAAAATGGAGTCAGGGATTCTTGTGGAAATTCTTGATAAAACATAGCAAAAAAATGGTTTTGATAGAACAAAAAATGGAGAGAATCTTATCATTTGACCTTGCTATAATAATTCACTTCTTTCACCTTAGTGTATATAAAAATGGAAAAGATCATTAGTACAATTTCAAAGAAGTTGGTGGGCTTTTTTGCTTGTTCTGGTCCAACATATTGCAAAGGCAAAAATCAAATAAGCAGTTCGGCAATTTTTTCATCTGTTTTAATACAAGCTAACATGCAAATGCCTGGGAATCTTACATGTTTACTCCCACTTTTCTTACACAGTCTTCTCCATATAAACTGTATCTTTGTCTACTCTAAATTTTCAAAGAATTTATATCATACAAACAGCAAGTATCATACAAACTTTAAGTAAGCATATCTGGGCCCATAAAAAAAGATGTGAAGTTAGTGCTACAAAGGCACAAATCCATAGGGAGTGTACAGATGTGTATGCCATACTGGATCAGGTCAATAGCTCATCTGGTCTAGTTCCCTGTCTCCAGTGTTAGGGATTACTACATTCCTCAATGGAATTGCCAAGAAATGCAACCAGAGAAAGATAAGAAATCTCCTGCTTACATTTAAAAGCGTTATTCTAACCCTGATAAATAGAGTGGCAAGGTTGATGTATTAAGATACGTAGTTGCAGGTGCTCCAAAATCTTTCCTTGGGTGTTTTTTTCTTGCATTTATTATTGCTAATTCTGAATATCCTTGCTAAGTGAATATTTTCTCCCTACAAGAAAAATAAAACATAGCTTCTCTTTACATTATAGAACACTGGTATAAAGTGTGAGAAACATATATTGGTTTGAACTGCTAGCTTCTACACTGTGCAGGAGTGCTGAAATTGCAGTCTGCACCCAAGTAGCCTTATTTTCACAGAGCTATCTGTCCTTGTTTCCCTACTTAATCTTTAGTCAGCATCAGACTGAAGAGTTAAACACATTATTAGCAATCATCTTAGACAAAGTGTAATAAATCTACATGAGAACAAATATAGAAATTTAGTACAGGTCAGTACAGATAGCTTGTACAAGCTAGTACGTTTAGCTTCTACTCCATGTATCGCCACCACACCATATGACATGATGGCACGGTGACATCTTCATCTTCTGCATCTGCTCCCCCAGTTCAACCAATCTTTACTTTGGTTTACTGTATTACTTGGGGTTAAACTAAAATAAAATTCTAATGACTTTACAAAAGATAAGATTTGCCATCAAGAAAATTGTGCCTGTGATTATTGTGACTGTCTCTAGGGATGGTGTGTTATGTACTAGAATCATGACTTTAGCCAAAGGTTATCCCTTTGGAAAAAGCACTGGAAGATCAAGGGAGCACTCCTTAAAATATGGAGTCTTGCCTTAAAATAAGGGCAAAAAGAAGTTTATTGTTACCTATGGGAGATAAATCTGTGTGATCTTTTCTTCCTGGAGTACTGCTGGTATCCAGCTTTAGGGATGCAGAGTCATAGATCATTTCTCATTCAATGTACAAAAGATAAGCTTAATATGCTGAGGTAGCATGTTTTTATTTGTTATTTGTAACTGCCAGAGAGTTGTAGTGCTTATATCTGCAAAATCATATTAAAAATATTTCTTAGTTCCCTCCAGCTCTTCCACTACAAAGAATCCACCGAATTTATAGAAAGGCAGCAGACGGTTCTGTTCACAGTCTGCCCGTTTGAGTCCAGACCATCATTTGGTTCAAGAGAGATATCATATTCCCATTTAATAGGGAAGAAAGTTTTATACAGCCTCATTGCAGGGTACCAAAACTCATCAAGGAGATCAGATGGTGTCATACTCCTGTTAGATTTTATGATTCTTTTTCATGGTTTACCAATAAAGAAAGGAAGTGTCAGCTAGAGACAGTAACTTGTACAATATCTGTAAGAAGAAAAGCTAGCTCAAGACTTTCAAAATCATTTGAATGCATAAAAAATTTGGTGCAGTGGGTGAGAAGGGAAGGACTGTTATTCCTATGATAGCAAAAAGAAAAATATATTTCTCTCAAACTGAGACATCACTTTATGTTTCCTTTATGCACAGAAATAATTCTGCAGTGCTGTATGCTGGACATTTGTCAATAAACCGTTTCTTCTAACTTTGCTACACATGGCTGTTTCAAATTAATGGGTTCTAAGGTATTCAAGAGGTAACAATTAGCTGAATACCTATTGTCTCATTTTTAAGCACTGCACAATTACTTTGTATGTGTAACGGTATATGGTCCTCTGTGAGAAAGAGATTAGAGGGGGGAAAAAAGTATCACCCATTAAATGCACAATATTGTAAAAATAATGTATGCCCATAAAAGCCCTGGGATTTACTGATATTCTGTTATGTTGCAGCTCTTGTACTGTAAAATGAAAATACATGACAGGTACTGTGTTAAAACTGCAGTAAACCAAGCTTTAAATAATAGAAGGAATATCATCTACTGTTTTTGCAGTGTAACTCTTCCTTTAAAAATTCTATAGTCATGACTAGAGGCCAGATCCTTAGGGTTAGATTAAAATTATAACTTCTTAATGTAAAGAATATAAGGCATTCTAGAGTTTTTAATTTTGCATTAATCTTTAGTACACACTTGCTGTGGAATCCTCTAGGTGGCTGTGAAAATGTATACAGTTTTGCTATCTTTTAAAGGCAAAATTGTCTCTTGTCTTCCACATACTATGGAGAGTAAATAAATATAGAAGGTTTTTAATTCCTTGCCAGTTTGGTTATCTGCAAGGCATATTACAGGACAGAAGAGATGTAGAGAAGTCTCTTTGGAGACGCTCTTGTACTTCCAATTTGCACTGGAGGGGAATAAAGAAATGGCAATGAGAAATATGAAAAAAAAATTGTTTCCTTGTATTGTGTCAGATATCAGAAATGAGTAAACATGAAGGGAGAAGTCATCTGCTGTTAGAAATAATGTTTTTTCCTGGAGTAAACAGACAATAAGTAAATGTACTGTGACTTCCACTGCTATGGTTTTCACTGGTTTGCTTCTAGGCAGCACAGTAATATGCTGCCCCTGGGTAATGAGATGTTCTGAAATATCTCTCTCACTATGTCCAAATGCACACGTCTCAACAGCCAAAGAAAATTTCCTGAGTTTTGGTGGGGTAAGGCTGGAAGGTGGGAAGAAACACAGGAATTTAATTTTATATTAAACTGGACAAATAAATAAATGCTGTTATGAACATTAGAAGTTAGAATATCATCAATATAATTCAGAATTCTGAAAGAGGAGTCAACAGCTGAGGAAAGGCTTTGAGTTTCTATGTACTGGGTGTAACCAGCTTTTAGTCATTCTGCTTACTCTGTATTATCTGTGGATCTACCCTTGAATGACTAACTGAATTACTAGAGATTTCTCACTTGTACACCTAGCACAAGACAGAACTTATACCACTTTACTGGAAGAACACAGGGGGATTTTCAAAGTATTGTAATTTCATTTCAGTTATTTCTTGACACTCGATCCTTTAAAAATATTTCTGCATCTTTCTCTTTACCCAGAGTAAAATCGTTGTTGAAGATGCATAAAAATCATCAGTCTCTATCCATAGTCACTGGTAAAAACATAAAGGATAAATTCAGGAAGTATTGTAAACTCTTTGTTAGCAATGTGAATAAAAATACAGCAATGTTATTCTTTTAAAGAATCTTGCTCAGTTTTTTGATGCAGATCAATATCATAATGCATTGTAATGGCTTTCATAAAATTCTTATGGCATTACTGTAACTTCACTACTGTCCATCACTTACAGACTGCCCATACTAATGCCTGTCAGGATTACTTGTCATCTTAGGTGCTAGTGCTAAAAACCATTTGCTGTATAGAGTACGTCCATTTTTCTTTATTATGCCAGCTACTACCAGGCTAGACTGCAAAACTACACACTTCATCTTGCAAGTGACACATACTACTGTGTGTATTAGAGTAGTACCCAGGTTCCCTAATTGAGATCAGAGGTGAATCCTATTCAGCATCATAGGATCACAATGGGAGCCATAATCAGCTTACTAACTGTATAAACAAGAAGGAGAGAGGGCAAAATTAAAGGAAATATATGCATAGGGAGATGGAGAGACTGGGCCATGGCCGCATAGCATCTAAGCAGCAGTGAAAAGGCTGTAAATCAATTTTCTTTACATTCTGTTTGTGCTAGACCTGTGTTTCTCATTCACTGCTTCACGAACTGCTGTTAACCTGCAAGACATTGGCAGGAAAACCACAAAATCAAGCTAAAAAAAGCACACCTGCAATTGCTTCCACATTCCAAATAAAAATAACAAGGGCAAAATAGAGCTTAAAAAAAGGGAGCATTCAATCTTTAGCCTAATTTTATTGCTGTGATGAGACACATCCCCTCCCAGGGAGCATGTAGTCTCCCTTACAAACAGTTTCACCTTAGCTGCTGTGCAGCACCCACACCAAAACAAAACAAAAAGGCAGCCCTGCTGCCTAGCCACATCCCTTTTACTAGCATGCGCTATGACCAGCTAAAAGTATGCAACTTCTATTGGAGATATGAACAAAACCCACACAGTATGGCAAAAGCAACACACCTGGCCCTTGGATTTTTTTCACCAAAATACTTGTATGCTTCTTGGGCTGGAGAAGAGGGAAGAAATACTACCCCAGGTTCTTTTCAAAGTCATGTTTAAACAGAGTGTAAGCAACCTGTGTTTTGCATTGTAGAAAATTAAATTGCATATTCTAATAATTATACACCATTCTAAGTAACATTTTGTTTTATAGTTTGACATGAACCTGTCCATGCCATGCGGCTGACTGGAATGCTTGTGCAAATTGCAGGTGTCACAGTATGTCTTTGCTCGGCACTGGGGTTCCTCAAAAGATACCTCGCTGTGACACTGAGATGATCTATCCTCACAGGATACAGAGACAGAAGCATCAGTCCTGTTTCCTCTGGGGCTGTAGCCACCTTTTGGGTGCCCTCCCTGCTTTCTAATAGTTGTCATTTGCAGCTAACGGTCCAGGCTGTGCTCCCATCCAGATATGGAGCCAAATTGTCCAAGTCAGGCACAAGCACTTGGCAGATGTTCAGCTACACTCCCATAACCACGTTTACAGGCTCTGTTCCTACATATAGCTGATCCTGGCTTTCCTGTGGTGAAGTGAAATGTTAGCTGTATGATGTCTGTGTACCTTGGGAAGAGCTTGGGCTTTGTTTGATGGTAGCTGAGATCTGAACGCAAAATTACAGGGAATAGATAGATCACATTATGATAAATTAAAGAAGTTGTGATTTAGGAAATTTATTATATTATTATTTGTTTATTATGTTATTATTATTGATTGTATTATATTATTTAGGAGTTATCTTATTATTTTTATAATAGACTTCTTTAATTGTCTATATCTCACATTCTGCCTTGTATTTTTCATTCCGCCTGAACCATCAGGGTGTTGTTGGTGTGTCATCCCTACCAAGTGACAGAGGGATTCAGCTTCAAAAGAAGAATGCAGCCCCACAGGAAGTGTTCTGCAACATCTGTGAGGCACCACAGCATTTCAGACAAGCACATTTCAATGTCATACCAAACAGAAATCAAACATTGCTGAATATATTTTCTGAATGTTCTTTTCATTAAGATTACTGCATCCCTGCTGTATGTTTAATTTCTCTGGCTAAGGAATGCAGACTGTTGTTTCCATATCAGACTTTCTGTTTTGGTACCAGAGATATGAAATGGTCTTTCAGGTCACTGAAACATATCTGTAAATATATATATAGGCATATTCTTCATAAGCAGTTTCTTCTTAGAGAGCTAAAAAACCAAATAATAATAAAATCTATAAATGAGATATCTATCCTTATAGGACTTTCAAATTGTGCTGTTAGTGACTAGCCCTACAGATATTTTAGGCTGTATGTAAGTTTGGGTTTTTAAGTCATTTCCAAGATATTAAATTTGTATCTTGACACATGTTGGATGTTTGAGGTTGAAATCTTAACAGCTGCTGAAGGACCATGGAAATAACTGTGTACAACCTGAATAAAATGCGCCATTCCCTGAATGAGTTGTGCATTTCTGGTATTTGTGGGATGAAGCAGATCATATAGTCAAAACTTTCCTTATTTTAATTTATGATCTGAATGGTGTCTACACAACAGTCTTGTTAGTGCTTATTCTGTAGAAAATGTAGAGAAGACCTTTTAGCTTATTTTTAGCTTGTTTCCCTATCCATAGGAGACTGGCAGTGGCACAAATGAGCTCATCTGATCGATGAATCAGACTGGTTTTTGTCTAAATTTCATATATGGTTAGATTACAACCAGCAGACAAAAAAGCTAGTTGAAAGCTTGCTTAGCTATCTCTATCCTGTATTTCAGTCATTTCTGTGGAAAAAAAAAAAAAGTCTCAAAAACCCAACAAACCAACAACCTTATTTTGTGGCACCACTATCTATCATATTTTTCTACATTTGACTTATGGCTTGTCCTGTAATTATTTTCTGTTGCCAAAAGCTAAATGCATTGTTTACATTGTTCTCTGCTGTAGTATTGAAAATTAGACCGTGAAAACAGGCAGAAATTATAATTGTCAATGACACCCTTGGGATGCAGTACAAATAGGAACCAAAACAGTGGTTGAATCAAAATAAAAGATAAAAGCAAAAGTTGGCCATTTTATATGGTTCGTTAACTGTTATGTTTTAATTTATATGCAGATTAGATGTAATTTCAACATTAAAATGGGTAGAGGAGGTTGTTTGAGCTATTCTTGCAAAATATTTAGTGAGCATCTACCTCACTAAACAGAAAGCAGAGACTGGAGAAGAAAAGGCTGAAAAAACCTGGCAAACACAGGTATCAGTTTTATCAGGAATTAAGAGTGCAGCCACCACTTAGAGAACAGATTGAGGTCTCTTTGCAAACTTTCTAGCTCTCATCTTCACCCGGTGAAACTTCACCTCTTTTTAAAAGTGCTATAGAAGCACTGCTGAAGCTTATTCACAATAGTCTGAGTTCTACTTCTTTAACAGGATAAAAAATATTTTTTCTTCTTTATATTATATGAAAAAATTCCTAGTAAGATAAAAAAAATAGTTCTCACATTAAACGCTTTGGAAACCTTTACACCTGCTCAATGCATATTAATTGAAGATTTTAAAAAAGATATATATTATATTTCTTTGCACGTATTTTAACCCTTTGTAACAGCGGACTATAATAGCACAGTACATTTTAAATACCTTGCTAGAAAACCATTCTTTTACATTTGAGAACATTTTAGTTTTTCTTGGTTTTAAAGTAAGGATAATATGTATTGTCAAATTCACTATAGATACCTAACAAATATTTGAGAGAAAAAAATACAGCATTTGGAAAAAAGTCTGTCCTTTATTGAGGTAGAAAGGCACAATAAACATCTCACCATAACTTTGCATTCATTAACTATTACAAAACTTGTACTGAAATTCTTCAGGGAATTCTTGGGGGTAAGCATATTAGTGCTGCTGTGGGCTCCTATTTCCAGTACCACAGGCTCAACAGACTGAGCAGTTCAGCAGACTTAGGAGCTTAAATTTTCAGAAAGGAACTGTTTCCAGAAAAGACTCTTCTCACTGTAATGCAAAATAATTTTAGTAGATATACTTTCATAACTTCTTTAGCAAATTTCCAAATCTACAGACATGCTTGCAATAACCTTTGTTGCTTCAGGATGGTGTGAGGAACAAGTCCAAGTAGATTCTAATCATGAAGCAAAGAGAAACAAAAGATAGCTACAAAAGAAAGGAACTTACAATCTTTTCCATTATTTAATGGTCTAGGCAGCATATCAATGGGAAATTACATTTTAGCACATTTCTTACTGACATTTGATTATTTGTTTGTTTGTTTCCTTTTGCTTCCTAATAAGCCTCCCACATATGTATTTGATTTTTTAGGGAATTATTCCTGTCCATTGAGCTTCTGATGGAAAACAAGAAAATCAAGTCTAAGAATGATTGTTTGTTTGTGGACTTCTGGTCATTACTTTGGAATATCTGAAAATTATGGTTTTCAACAAGTATCTGCAGTCATTCCGACACTATGAATAAAATTCTTATTTAAACTTGGCCATTTTTAAAAGCTGCAGAGCAAAAACAAGTGATTGAGGTTTACAGATATTTTTTTTGCGCCCTTAACTAACAACTTTTGGTTTTAAAGAAGACTCATACTGTTGCTCCTGAACACATTATCCAGGTAAAATTGTTGAGTATTTTATTTCCTGAACTATAGGGTACATTTAAAAAGAGGAAAAATTATCTTTGTTCAAAGTCCACTGAAGCCTTCTACCTATCTCTCCTTAAATGGAATTTTCAAAAGTACAGTGTGTTAAGATAGATCCATCAAACCGATATGAGTGTACTACACTCTTTCCTGAAAAGTGGAGGTTCAAGTTTTGTAACGTCTATGCATAACTTACAAAGTTTTCACTACAGACAGCCCGTTTTAACAGCCTACCAAGCTGACAGCAAACCTTTCACAAAAATGCTTTGTGAAAAAGATGACAGAAACATCCATGAGTTTGAAAACAATGAGAAATTTTCTCACACCTAGCTTTAAGATATGAATATGGATAGTAGAGGGTCGTATTTGATAGAGCAGAGTAGAGATGATAAGTTTGGTACCTTTATTACCTTACCCTTGATGACTTCTCTCTGAAGCTTAAAGTTACTTTTAGAAAGTGTAACTTCATGGAGCTTTGAGAAAACCTTACAGCACATTTATTTTACATAAAAGGGGACTAGTAGAAAGATCCTTAGGGTAACTACAATACAAGGAAAAAGCCATAAAAAGTTAAGTGAACCACCACATATTACTGCGCAAGTCATTGGCAGTATTGAAAATTGAGCTGCAGTCTCTTTGTTTCCTAAGCCTATATCCATCAAATCACACTCTTTTTAATTTGGCGGGACTTGATATTGAAACATGATATTGGTATTTCTGTTCAATAAATATTCAAACAAACCATAATTTTAATTAAAATTTTGTATTGATGATAATAATGCTAATAATTCTTGTTTTAATAGATATTTAATCCAAATATTTATACTTGGGTAGTTTTACATGCAATGGACTCTGAAATAAATTCTATATAACACTAAGCATATATCATTAATGCAGCCAGTGCTTGGAAATATTACATCCCACCCCCCTTCTCCAATATTAGAGAAGCTGTTTATCAAAAATAATTTTTGTACATGCTGAAGCTTAAAAATATATATATATTATGCAAATATAAATAAAGATCCTTTGTGCATGTGATCTCAGCTGTTACATTCAGAGTATCTTACATAAGCCCCAGGGACTCATTTAGGTTAATTTATTATCCTATTTCAAAGGAATTCATGTTCTCCATGTTGTTCTCAAGCTCTTTGATATGCCTGAAAATATTTCATCTTGCCAGTCTAATGAGCTATCAAAGATGTTAAGAATAGCACTTGTTACTAGGTTGCCCCAAGGCCACCAGGTTGGGCATGTAGAGAACAATGATGTACAGGTCTGAAGTGTATATACTGCTTTGCTTCCCATCTTTGCTTGATGTTCATAAATTCCAAAATTACATGGAGACACTTCTGAAAGTCCTCAGTGAAGACAGACTGTAAACATAGGGCAATGTACCCTATATTTATAGGTACATTAGACATAGAAAAGTCTAAGCCTGCGGAAGGAGCAAGAGTGGAGAAAAATGTGGAAACCTGAGATGATATCAGTGTACCCCATTACCAGATTTTCTGAAGTGGAGACCCAACTGTTTTAATAGAAAAAATGCTCCCTGAATACATGTATTTATTTTGATCAAAATATACGGTGGCAATCCATAAGGCCCTTTAAGTATATTAAGAATCCTTTGATTTGCAGATTCTTATGAGAGACAAAGAACCAGATGCTTCGTCCATTCCTCCTGCCCACAGCTTCAAATCTACTAACTGCCAGGTATCTCAGCAAGGAGAAATTGAAGGAGTTATGATTTCAATCAAATGACCTAGCAGAGAAATATACAAGGTTATCAAGGGATTCTGAGACATGAAAATCTGTTGTTTACTCCATGTAAATAGATGTGCATAAATGTGCATAGTTTGATTTACATTTCTCTGTGGCATTTTATGTGTAAAGACTGAATCTATCTCAAATATTAAGGCCTAAAATTGCTCTAGACAGTTACTATACACAATTCTTCATCCAATTTACTAAAAAAAACAGAAGCAGAGTCCTGGGTGCAAGCTACAGTAAATTTCAAATATGCATGATTTTTCGACCATTTTCTCTGTTGTGCAATATAGCACTACTTCTGTAAAAATTAATTGCATATAAATATGACTACTTGAATTGTAGAGATCTTACGATGAGCCACAGATGTTGCCAGAACAAAAGAGAACACAGACAAGATTCTCCCATAAAGGTCATAGGGTTGAAAAAAAAACAGAGAGGAAAATATTTACTTATGCTTAAAGTTAATTTGTTTCTAGCTCAAAACACAGAAAAACCCTGGCTGAGGAAAAGTCTTCTTCATTTAAATGACCTAAAATACCAGCTTTTCCTATGATTAGACTCCTAGCTTTGAGGGGGATAGGGAAGGTCCAGAACAAACTAATGACATGATTTAATCCGGATTTGTTTCCAACAGAAACTAAAACAGCTCACCTTTATAACAGAAGCAATTCAGAGCTGCTAGACTAGACAGACTGAAATCTCCCCTATATTGATTATGTCAGTTAAAGTCATCGACTCTGCCCTGGCTTTAGATTGAGTCCATCCAAAGCAGGTGTTTCCTGAGTTGCAGCAAGCATGACGCCGTTTTCTTGGTGTCCCTAGAAAACACTGCTTTCTGCCGTCTCAGAGCCCTGACTGTCTGCCCTGGCTCCTCTCAGCAGATGCTCAGCTCATGCTATGGACTCCCCCACTGCTTGTCTCTGCTTGGCCCACTTCAGATATTCCTCGTAGCTCATCATACAACTTCCCTGAGGGCAAATGATCAATCTCATCCCCTCTCCAAAGGATGCTACTTTACCTTGAGTGTAGGAGGCAAGAAAATATGCCACATGTGCATGGATTACATCTCCAAGACCTTCCAACACTACTTCTGCCTGCTGTCCAGCCGCAATCTCTTTACCACACAATAAACTGAAAAGAAAAATAGTTACTTACCTATCACATGGACATCGAAAATGTGGCTATGTGTTTCAGTTTTCATGTAAAATGTTTGCTATTAATATATACAGTAATGCTGATAATCTATTCAATTTACAATTGTAAATGGGAGAAAAAAAAAAAGGCAATATTCAAACCTCCTTGCCTGGCTAAGAGTAACTAGCCATATGTTCTGGGTATTGAACTACCAATTCATTCTATTTTGAGAATTTTTTCTCTGAATCTTCTGAACTTCATTAAATAATGCTATCATAGCCAGAGTCTCAGCAAATCCAGACTTCTCCAACATCCAAAAGTTCATGTCCAAAGCTGATTTTTTCATGTGGTGGAATTTTTTTTGGTTTGGTTTTTTTTTTTTTTTTTTTTTTTCTTGTTGTTGTTTACACATATTAGTAAGTAGAGTTTCTGGGGACAAAAAATTGGTCCTAACTGAAAACCTGTCTGACAGAGTTGGTACATAGAAACAACTATATGGCCTCTCTCATCTCTGTTTTCTCTCTGCAAAAGTGCTTTTTAACTGTATGTCCACAAGTCCCTGGAATAATTGTGACTACTTTATGCAGTCCTTAGAAGCTAGTGTCAGTAATTTAAATTTATGTTATGAAGAATTGGAAGAATACCTCTACTGCAGGAAATTAAGGGTGTGCAAATCCAGGCAACTGACAAGGGCTATTTATCTAAAGGAGTCAAACATAAGATTTCACTGCTACTGTACCACAGAAATGTGAATTGCCTATGTCTTAAAATTACAGAATACCAGAATAACCTCCAAAGCAGCTCAAGTGAAATGAATGGAAAATCTCTACATCATCTTTAAAAAAAACTCCAGTTCTGGTTTAAAATAAAAAATTCACTGCAAGCACTTAATTTTAGTATTCATTCCTCTACATGTTGAAACATAAATGGCTACTATAGAAGCACTGTGCTATCACTGAAGTTGGAATTGATAATTTTTCTTCTAACCTTATGAATAAATGTGCAGTCACAAAACAGTTGATTTTTTTTCATAACTTGAAGCTACATAAAAGTCTTTCATTTCTTAGCTGCTAAACAGTTCTCTGGTAATTATTTGTTCTGTTGATATATTGAAAAAATATTCACTTGAGTGTTTGGGGAACACAACATATATAATCTATAACTATTAATGTAAATTGTAAGCCTAAGTGCTTGCATGTACCTCACAGGAAATGTATTCCATAAATTGTTACTTTGTCTCCCAATACAAATTACTAAAAACCATGGATGAACAATATACCCATGTCATCTAGGATGCTAATATATCTTCTGATAAGTTGGAAGAGGCAAGGAAGTTGTAATGGCAGCACATATTGCTTCTACCTTTACAACACCCAAGAGATTTCCAGGTAATTTATTGTCTATGATTTTTCCTTGCTCAGTAGAATCACTTCTTTCCATTTGAAGTTTTAACATGCTTAGGTATGCACAGGGAATAAGGGCCAATTATATTTAAGAGAGATTCTGAAAGCTTGAAGAATGATTCAAATTAAGTGACAAAAGTTGTATCGCTAAAAGATTATTCAACTCAAAACAGTGGTTTGCCAGTGTTGTTTTCAAAAGTTGATTCACTAACTGTTGTCACTGTCTAGGAGACTTGTCTTCCATGTTGCTTTCTTTATGCCAGATTTATATTTTAAGCCCTTTAAGGCTCTTGGAGAAAAAAAACACCCTCCTGTTCCAGCTCAGAACCTCACTGGCCCCTCCACATGCTGCCCATCCTGTCAGAGCTCCTTGGGAAAAAAGCGTCTCTCAAGTTACAGTATGGGACACAAAATTGAGTCATTAACTCCATGAGGCAGATGTTTTTTATAGGATTGAATGTACTAACTATAAATCAGTGCATAGGAGGTTCATATTATCCAAAGATGAAAGAAGTTGACTAATAAAAAGAAAGAAAAAATTTAAAGCAATCCTCAAAAATTTTGAAGTGTCTGAAACATTGCAGTAGCTTGCCTCTGAGTCTGACCAAGATGACAAGCATAAACTTTCAGGTATCATGAGAAAAGGGTGATCTTCAAAATACTTCAAAATCTAGCCAGTGTTAAAAAGCTCGAATATGCTGACAAAGCCTTTTGTCAAGAGACTTTATGTGGTCTTGACTTTGGCGGAAACTGAGCTTTCCGTGCCATTGTGTCATGGACCTGTAACAGAGTTGGCTAGGAAGTTTTAGGCCAAAAAAAATATTTTTAAAAAATGTCATGTCATGGAAATGCATATTTTTGTAGGAAATTATGAGAGATGTTTTAATTTCTTGACTTCAAATTAATCGGAAGAAAAGTTTCAACTGAAAATCGACGTACAAAGCTTTCTTATGGACAATGACTTTTCATTTTGAAGCTATGTTTAGTGAAAAATATTAAAGGAAGGCATTACTAAAATAAAAAAAAAATATTTTGTGATTATCTAAGTGAAATAATTTATTAGCTCTCCCTCCCGCCAATTTCTTTCTCTGTAATTTTTTATGTTGTTTTACTTTTCACCCTATTTTTAGGAGGGAAAATGCATTCTTTATCAAATGTTCAGCAAATAAAGCTATGTTTTCCTACACTGTGTATTATTGAAGCTTACCTGCCATCCTTAGATAATTGATTAATACTTAAACAGTAAATCAATATCAATTAAATAAGTTTGGCTTAGTTGTCTAGTGAACACATGGGACCAACAGCTGCGGCAATTCATTTTTACACTGTTTACATGGCAGGTCAATTTAATATTATTTGGATTTATACTTCATGTTTATTATTATTTCTAGTCAGAGATGCTTATGTTCTCTTCATATCTACTGTTTTCTCTCTGGCCTTTTATAAATTAATTTTTGCCTGCTTTCAATTTATTAACTGTTAACCTGGACAATGTGGATTTGTACAGACATAAGTTTCCTCTCCTTGTTATGTCGACCTCATGGCTGCATCTATACTGCTTGGCAGAATGGCTGAGGGATCTTTCTCTGGATCTGGGGCCATATGGCATGGCACAGCTCACATCCATATAGCTGACATCTCTTTTCTTCCTAGTGAACACAGTCTGTCAGAACTGGCTGTTGTGATGGTCATTAACTCATGCATCCTATGTCCAGACAGGGAAGAGGAAGAGGAAGAGGAAGAGGAAGAGGAAGAGGAAGAGGAAGAGGAAGAGGAAGAGGAAGAGGAAGAGGAAGAGGAAGAGGAAGAGGAAGAGGAAGAGGAAGAGGAAGAGGAAGAGGAAGAGGAAGAGGAAGAGGAAGACAAGAAAAGAAGGATAGAGAAGAGGATAGAATAATTTCAGTTAGAAGCATCCTACAATGATCGTTTAGTCTAGCTGCCTGACCAATTCAGAGCTGACCAAAAGTTAAAGCATGTTATTAAGGACATTGTCCAAATGCCTATTAAACACTGCCAGGTTTGTAGCATCAACTACCTTCCAGCCCTTTCACCAGCTTTGTTGCCCTCTGGAAGCATTCAAGGACCTTCTTCACATCCTTAAATAGTGGGGCCCAGACCTGCACACAGTACTGCAGGTGAGGCCACACCAACGCTGAATACAGCGGGATAATCACCTCTCTCGACAGGCTGGTTATGCTGTGTTTGATGCACCCCGGGATGCATTTTGCCCTCTTGGCTGCCAGGGCACCCAGCTGACTCGTACTGAGCCTGCTGCCAACCAGCACCCCCAGATCCCTTTCTGCGGGGCTGCTCTCTGCCACTCCTCTCCCAGTTTGTACTTGTGCCTGTCATTACTCCCTCCCAGGTGCAGAATCCGGCATTTGGACTTGCTAAATTTCATCCCATTAATCATTGCCCAGTGTTCCAATCTATCTAGATCCTTCTGCAAGGCCTCTTGTCCATGAAGAGAGTCAACAGCACCCCCAGTTTGATACCATCAGCAAACTTGCTAATGGTGCATTCAACTCCTGCATCCAGATCGTTGATTAATGTATTGAACAGAAATGGCCCTAGAATTTGAGTCTGCCTGTTGTCACATGGCAGATGTGGCAAGGAGAATGTTATTAATTTCACAGAAGGGATGATTGTGAGCTAGCACTCAGGTCCCAGACCTCAAACTGTTTAGTTTAGTAAGAAAAAATTAGCCCTAGAATACAAGGCTAGATTTTTTAAGGAGATGGAAAGAGTAGTTCAGTAAAGCAAAACTACTGCCAGGGGACTTACAGTCACCACACAGGCATTTCAGAAAAAGTGGACAGGCAAGGGTCAATTCCCAGAGCTTGTAAACCAGCAAGTTAGTAGAAGAATGAACACATTAGATTTGTGGAGTGTCTCCCTGAGCTGCTTCCTAGATCCTGTTGCTCTCTGCCTCTGAACTGAGAGAGCATCGGTGACCATAACCCCAGCGCAGCACTTCCCAGTTGTCAAGGGTGAATGCGCAGATGACTGTACCCTGTGCTTTTAATCCACGAAGACACGGCATACCGTGTAAATTTATGTTTTATAAGATCTGTAATTTAAAAGGGATAAACAGAAATACAAATTGACAGTTGCAACTTAACAGGGATACCTATCAGCTTCTAAAATCCTTCTAGACAAAGACAAGATCCATCTTCCATCTATTACTACTATCACTGTGCAAAGTTCCAGTGCCTGAAACCAAGGTGATTCAAACAAAAAATTCCAAAGTGTTCTGGTCTGTTGCAAACTATCCTGTCCATAGAAGACCCTTGCTTTTACTGCTAAAATCCCTCCTAAACTGTTCACAGTAGCAGCAAAAATGTTTAAGATAGGTAATTGATATTGATTCTAGCAGCAACTATTCACTTGAGTGTGCAAGAGGCAGCAGGACCAAGCTGTCTTTTCTTTAATGTCTCCTGACTTTAAGTAGAAATCTATGTGTTCACCCACCGATTTAATGCTCCCAATGAATTGTAAACACTGTAATAAAAAGGAAAAGTAGCAGTCCAAAACAGGAGCTCTGCATTTCCCATCTTTCCGTCCATGCCCTTACATACTGTTATCTTCTTCTGATTTGTGGAAGCTCCAGTTAATAAGGCAGGCAATACAATAACTTTCATTCTGCTTCCTTTGTGAAATAAAATGCTTTCCAGAAGGATTCACATTGCAAAGGTGGTGACTTTTAACATTTTGGAAGTACATAACCATTACACAGGGGAAGATTCCTAGCTGTATTCATGTTCTTGGGCTCCCTTGAGTGTCCCAGCTGTCCTTGTCTGCATTGTCTGCACCACAAATGCTTGAGGGAATAAACTGGGAATAGCATATAGCTCAGGATTGGGCTGGAGCTTTGCCAGAAGGAGTAGACTTGTGATTTCTGCAGTTTGAGAAGTACAGAGAGAGAACAGGATATTACAGCCCTTGCATGAATGCTCATTCTTATGCCATGAAGGACTGTACAGAATTTACACAGATAAACCAATCTGATCTGACTGTAGGTACTTAGGGGAATGTCTGAAAAATGCATTCTGTCAGGATGGCTAATATGTATTAGAATATTTATGGCTTGGTGTATTTTATTCACCCACATTTCTCACTGGAATAAGCATGAACCTTTAAAAGATTTAGAGGACACTTGAAGAGCTAAATCTTGACCTTTTGTTCAGCCTTTTCACCAGCTGCAGGTACAAGGACATGCCTCTGGAAGAAAGTTCATGAACACTCAAGCATGTGTTACACAATAAGCCTCACCACAACCCTGAGATTAAAAATATGAAATTTGTAGGCCATAGGCATACACAATGACTTTGCATTAATCACTGCAATTTGGAGCTCCTCCTCTGCTACATGCATACACTTGAAGGTTATTCCCTGCAGAAGAATAATGGCTTTGACAGTCAAACTCAAATTTTTTATAGTGTAAGTGTACTAAACCAAGACATCATTCCCTTATGGGAAAATAGAGTCTAATCAAGACTATTGATATATATATAGCTGATGCTTTCTAAAGAACTGCTTGTCTCACCTACAAGCATTTTTTTAACAACTTCAGTGGGCATGGGGATTAAGTATTTAAGCAGCACAAAGAATTTAGGTGATTGTTTTGAAAATCTTTCGACAATTGTTAGGAAGAAAGCAGAAACCTTATTAATCTTTGTCCTGTTTTATATAGAAAGGATACAACAGTACACTGCAATGAGCAAGAAACAGATTTGTTCAAAATTACTTCTATTTTGCTGCATTTAAGGAAACACACCTTAACAGCATCCTATGGAGCCGTGAATAGGTCTCCTCCTTTCTTCCTTCCTCTTCTTCCTTCTGTTCCCTTTCATCATGCTTTCTCAATCCATTTAAATATAAATATATATCCTCTTAACACCAGTTTGGGGAATGGAAACACTGTTCAGTTTCATAGAGACAGCAAAGAGTAAATGTGATGCCCAGGATCACACAGAAAGTCTGTGAGTGAGCAGAGCAATGGAATGTTTTTCAGAGTTTCAGACCAGTACCTTATTCACAAGATATTTCAGCCTCCTAATAAAGATCTGTCACCAGCAAATGAAAAGCTGTTTTCATCAGGATAAAAATGGTTTTGTAATTTGCAGATAGCGGAAAGATTCTTAAAAAGCTTCAGGGGCATGCATACAAAAAGTTGAGAATTACAGTTTACAGAATAATATACACCTGTAAGCCACAAATCAGTTCAGTGGGTAGTATTAAAAGAAATCAAGAGAGAAGTTATATGGTCTAAATGAAAACTTTGCACTAAGCATAATAGACCACATCTGCCCAACTTCTTGAAAAGACCTCGACTCCTTTATAGCCATTTATGCCAGACCCAGAACACAGATATGCTTTATATTATGTGGTGGCAGAAAACAGCTTAGGCAGCAGGCAGAGCTATGCTGTGGTTGGTCCAGATTTCTCAGCCACCAGCTGGGCAGCCCTGAAATACATTGCAGATCAGCTCTGACATATTCCGGCAACAACACATCAAGGATCTTGGCACTGAGGATGCTTCAGAGAAAAACAAAAAGCTCACAAATGCTTGGTACCTATTCACTGTGTGAAAGCGAGGACAGGGGGAAAGTCTGCTGAGGCAGATTCCTATTTGGGAAGCAGTGAGCTTTGCCCCGAGGTCTGGCTAGCAGTCTAGACCTTTCAGCTCCAGGGACTAACTAAAACACACAAGGAGAAATGTGGTAAAGAAAACTAATATGCAGTTTGTCTAGGGTATCCCAAAGGCAAAGAGCAGTAACTGTACTTTAGAATCTCTTCATGTATAAACCAAACTCAAATCTTCTCTCCACGCACAGGACACTAGAAGTACTGACAGCAACAAAGGATGTTAAAAGGAGAGATAACCAAAATGTATCCTGGTTTTGTCTTGTATTAATAGTAGACAGACAATTTGGGTTTGTTTTGTATTCTATTACAGCATCAAGTTTTGAGAAATGGTGAGCACCTGTTTTCTTAACTGTCTTCAAGGGGAGTTGTAGGTGGTGCCCAGAAGCTCTTGGAACTTACTACTGTAATTGTGTAAAGAAAATGAATTCTGCTGTGTATTCATTTGCTTTGTATGAGGAGCAGGGATTTTAAAAGCATATAAGGGGTAAAGTGAAAACCACAGCGTAATAAGGGTATATTTTAAAGTAAATCAATCAAGTTTTAAAGTAAATCAATCAAGGGTCTTCCAGAACCTGACAGGTCCTCCTCCATCTTTTCACTCAGAGTATTTCTCTCCTGTTTCTGCTTATAAAAATAAATGAATTGAGACAAAACTACCTTAAATCAAATGCCTTGGAATGCACGTAGAGAATAGGAGGGCTACACTATAAGCTTCTGAAATGTAATTTCCAGCAGTAAAATTGACTCCATGGTCATGGATTATATGTAAAATAGCACTAAATTTTAAGCCTTAAGAGTCTTGCAGTTCTGGGGGTAGATCTCTTTATCTGGGGCTTCCAAACGATGTTCAGCTCTACAAGCAGGTTGCTCAGAATCTGGGTGGGCAAGAGCAAAGGCAAAGTGTATCTAAATCTTATTTGTGTAACACTCAGGGAAATTTATTTCTGAATGATTTTTTAATTTAGGTGACATAA
Source organism: Falco punctatus (assembly GCF_963210335.1). Taxonomy (NCBI): domain Eukaryota; kingdom Metazoa; phylum Chordata; class Aves; order Falconiformes; family Falconidae; genus Falco; species Falco punctatus. Next base: position 103,396,515 of record NC_137581.1, on the reverse strand, counting down.
GACTTTCCTCAGTTCCAGTACAAACCAATTTATTAAATCTATATTTAACTTAGGAAGTAGAGCAGGATATTTAGTTTATATACCATCCATACAATTTCAACAGAAAGACCAGTTTGTTCTATTAAACATTCCCAACTTGTATTTTATGAGTCATATCATATATTTCCTTTCTTTTTCACAGATCCATTGATGTCTCTGCATCTCAGTACCTACACAAGTCATCCACATAAGTAAATCCAGGAGAAACATACTATTTGAAAAACTGAGATCACCCACTCATATGATTTCTTAGCTTCTTAGTTTGATTCTGAACAAAAGCCGTATTCTTTCCTCTCCTCTCCTCACAGTTGCAACAGCAGATTACATGTGAAAGAAATGTTTTCCAGTCTAATTTTCAAGGGCAAAAAGACTGTGTTAGCACCCAGAGCAACGTGGCTGATATAAGCAAAACCAAAGATGAAAATGTCAGTGTGCTGTTAACAAGAACATGGTTGAAGAGTACAGAGTTTTGCTTTCATGCATAGGCCCAAAGGAGAAAACTACTGTGTTAGAATCATGTTTCAATAAATACAGGCCTCCAGGGAAACAGCTCAAGTACACAAGGAAGTAAGAAAGCTGTGCTGGAACTAACATGAGGAAGGAAAAATGTTCTTTCCATTCTGACTTGTCTTCCACTTAGGGTAATATGAAAACACCTTTGTTTCAGCCTGTGGGAAAATCACCTTGAAGGGGGGAATTAGAGTAAAATTGGGCCCTAATAGAAGCATAGTATTACAGAAAGCTTTTTTAGGGTAAAACACAGCTGTTGCCTTCAGGATGGTTAGCATGCATGTAATCTACATCTCCACAGCTCCCCAGGCAGCACACCCTGCCAGGTCAGCATGTGCCGGAGCGACGGAGGGTGGAGCAGAGTGGAGACACCGCGGCCAGGGTCTGTCCTGCTCCCTGCAGGAACGGGAACCTGATGGCACCACACAGCTGATAAACTGCACAGCAGTTGTAGTTGTCACATGAAGAATCCATGAGATGTCCGTGGCTGAGCCAAACATTGTGGTGAAGTGATTTTCCTCCGATGAAATAATCTCATTGTAATGCTAACTCACACCTCCTTCCCAAAGTTTCCTGCCTGCAAGGTGCTACCCCACCTCACTGGGCACACAATACCAGTTAGTAGCAACAACATGTGTGACCTGAGTCACTCAAGCTCCACCTATATGTGATGGAAATGAACTAGTCCTGGACTGACATAAATCCAGGGCTGGGAGAATTGTTGTCTAAACTCCCGAATTACCCAACTCTGATTCAGTGTTCACAAAGCTAGGTCAATCTGACTCACTCTAAAGCTGTTATGAATGAAGGGACTTTTAATCAAGGGAGTCAGCCTTGGGGAGAATGAGAACAGACAGTGACAAGAACACTATTATCTAAGTTATGCAGAAAGAAGCCTTCAAGTGATGAAAATTCTGGCTATAACAGGAAACAGGATGATGATATGGTGTAGCAATACAACGACATCAACAGAAAATTAGTTGAAAATAGGACAAAGATAATTGTGGTAGTGGGAGATCGCGACCTCCAACTCAAATAGCCCCCCTGAAAGAGGGCAAACCCCTGCTTGAGGAGCATGTGTAGGTAGTAGAGAACTTCAGTAGTGCTATCTGAGGATATGTACTAATCTGCATTAGAAGAGAGAAACTTGTAACCAATCCTGTGTATGATGAATGAATATGCAACGTACTATGAAGTATAAAAAGTGAACAGAGGGGAGAAGTTAGGGAAGACTCCATAGTAACTTCTGGGATCAGTCAATGGCCCGAACTTGTCTTCTTCCCCCGTAAGGACACCTATGTAAAAAAAAAGTAAGAAATTTGACTTATGCATGCTAAATAACTAACTTATTCTAGCTGTCGTTAGTAATTAAAGTTTTGGTTGTATATAGTTTGGTAGTGTGTCATTTCAAGCTTGTTTTTGCAGACAGTCCCTACCACCGGCAGTCACAAATCTTAACTTGTCACAATTTTTTAATAGTGTTATTTGATAAACTGTTAGTGTGAGTCCATTGTGGGTGCTAGCAGTCACCAGCAGCAGGTAATATATTTGAATAAAGTGAGAAGACCTGCTGAGGGGTCCCCCTGCTGCTGTTGTTGTGTTTTCCTGAACAAGTCAGTCAAATCACCCTCTGATCCAACAGGACTGATCAGCGAAGGGTACCTGTAATGGGACAATGACAGACTGATCGGGTCAGGCACAAGGGTCTCAGCTTTCCTGGGGTGCCGATAGACAGATCAAACACCTGGGATTAAGAGGATCCCCCCACACACACTTTTCATGTGGCACAGACAATGCCACTATATGCCAGACCAAAAACACTTATTCAGTCCAGCCAGTGCAACATACCGTACTGCTGAATATTTTCTTTGCATTGTTTTTTTTTCAGTCATAATAGACTCACTGACATATGTAGCATGCAAAATTTCCAAAGCATAAAACATTAAGGAAAGACAATACTGAATGCATGACTACAGCTACATATCAGAATACTCATAGTGAAGGTAAAAAAGTAAGCAGAAGCACTAGTAAAGGATAAATGTCTCTAGCATGAGAAGAAGGGGAGATGAAGACAGAGATAGCAGTCTTAGCATGTGTAACCTGGTTTAATGACCAAATATAGTGGTTTGACCCTGGCTGAATGCCAGGTGCCCACCAAAGCTGCCCTGCCACTCCCCTCCTCAACCAGCCAGGGGAGAGAAAACATAATGGAAAGCTCGTGGGTCAAGATAAGGACAGGGAGATCATTCAGCAGTTACCATCATGGGTAAAACAGACTCAACTTGGGGAAATTAGTTTATTACCATTCAAATCAGGAAAACACCTTCCCCCACACCTCCCTGCTTCCTGGGCTTAACTTAATTCCTGATTTCTCTAACTCCTGTCCCTGAGCAGTGCAGGGGAACAGGCAATGGGATTTACAGTCAGTTCATCTGCTGCTCCTTCCTCCTCAGTCTCTTTCTCTGCTCCAACATGGGGTCCCTTCCACAGGAGGCAGTTCTCCATGAGCTTCTCCAACGTGAGTCGTTCCTAAAGGCTGCAGTTCTTCACACACTGCTATAGCACTGATACCTTCCATGGGGTGCCATCCTTCAGGAACAGACTGTTCCAGCGTGGATCCCACACAGGGTCACAAGTCCTGTCAGCAAACCTGTTTCAGTGTGGGCTTCCCCCAGGGTCACAGCCTCCTTCAGGCACATCCACCAGCTCTGGTGTGGGGTCCTCCATGAGCTGCAGGTGGGTATCTGCTCCACCGTTCACCCCCATGGGCTGCAGGGGCACAGCCTGCCTCACCGTGGGCTTCACGGGAATCTCTGCCCTTGTGCCTGGAGCATCCCCTGCCCCTCCTCCTGCACTGGCCTTGGTGGCAGCGGAGTTGTTGCTCTCAGATTTTATATTTTTTCCCCTTCTTAATATGTTATCCCAGAGGTGCTTCCACCATCACTGACTGGCTCAGCCTTGGCCAGCAGCAGGTCCATCTTGGAGCTGACTGACATTGGGTCCATTGGACATGGGAGAAGCTTCTGGTATCTTCTCACAGAAGCCAGCTCTGTAGCACCCTGCTACCATAACATTGTAATGCAAATCCGTTACACAAAAGCGTATAAGAAGTACAAAAAACTAACCAAGATATTTAAGATTCCCAAAGACTCTGAAAACCACTTGATAACAATATTTTATGCACCAAAGAAAAAAAAATAATAAAGGCAATCTTTGGGGAATTGTGGGGGTTTTGCCTTTGTTAATGGTAATGACAAAATTGGAAAACTTTGAATGGTAAGTCAATGAATCTTTAAATCTTTTTTGTCAGCAGAAATTATATTACTGCGGAAAAGCACACCCAGAAATTCTTACTATATTTATTATGCACAGACACTACCTGAGACTTCATTTCAGGAAACAGGGTTTATATCCTTGTTTCACCTATGAGCTGGAGCAAATCTCTTGGGTGCTTCAGCTTCCTCGTCTGCAAAGATATGTGATTAAATTGTTAAGCAATACATGAAGATGAAGTGTTACTATAAAAGTACAAAAAATATGTGTAAGTTATGAAAATACATTTGCCACCAGGTAGCCTCTTGTTTTTTATGATTCACATGCAGTAACCTTACTGATGCAACCACAACTGCCAAACTATATACTAAGGGAGAAATTTGACCAAATACCTAAAATATGATTAAGCCATTACATAACAAGGAAAGAGTAAATGTTCTATCAAATACTACTTTTATCAATTGATTCTAAATTTCTTATTCAAACTATTTAGAAATATGTCTATTTTCATTTTTAAATTATTAGAAAATATAGGATTAAGCAGAAGAAATATATTGCACAGGATTTCACAATGATATATCCAGTTTCTGGTAAGATTTAGATTTTCATTTGTGAATGAAAAATAGAGAATAAGCTTATAAAATTTACAAATTACTACAAGATGGAGGAACTGTATGTACCAGGAGCTCAGGATAATAATTCAAAATGTTTTAATTGGAGCTAAAGCCTGGAAAATGAGGAATGGAATTCAAAATACCTCAAACATATAAAGATTCAACGTGAGGACGGAGGATGGCTATTCACATAATTGTTCACAAAAAAAGGACATAAGCATTATAAAGCTGCACGTAAGCTATGTCACACTTACAGAAAAGAAGACAAATACTTGCAAAATGTAGTTAAAAGCAGTCTTGTTTGTAAAACATGAAGTAATTCTTTAGACTTCCTTGGTATCTGCTGTTTCTGAAAGCATTCTGGGTTTGGATGCTGCATTTCAGGAAGATAATGGATCAACTGTGGAGAGCCCAAATATGAGTACTGAGAAATAGCAGAGGTCTGGGAAATCTGATTGATGAAGATAAATGAAAAACATCGTGGTGGCATCAGTCTGCCAATGTCTTTAAACTAGTTATAAAGAAGAAGAGAATAAACTCTTTTTCTTGTCACATGTGCAAAAAGCAGAGAATAGCCATCTGAAATGGAGGAAGGGAGACTGTGAATAGATTCAACAAGGCACAGAGTGACTGGAAATGAATGCCAAGGAGAAATATTCAATTTCAATCCTTGCAGCTTTAAAAACAAAGCAAAACAAAACAACTCCCTGGTTTGATGTACCAGGTCCTGATTTTGAGCAGGAAATATTCATCATGACATCTCAAGGTACTTACCACACCTGTGATCTGTGATTTCTAAGTTCATAATAGCTGGAAAGAACTGAAAATCTGACTTAACTCCATTGAAGTCATCTGAGTCGTTATGGTTTTCTATTAACGAACCTGAAAGCAGAAACTGGCCTAAAATGGACAAAAGTTCCCACACTTTTTTCTTCTTGTTTCCAAATGGATATTCACCTCTCTTGATTCCACTGGTACCTTTGCTACAAATATGTCCTTCCTGCTGTTCTGTGCTACTGTCTCGTGTTTCAAGCAAACAGCAAGAATTTGTAGGCACATGCTATACGCTCAGGGGAAAACTTCTTGGGATTTTTACAGTATTATGCACTTGTGAAGAGTAGAGGTTGACAGGTTTGATTTCCCAGAGATCTGTAAGTGGATGACAAAGGTCAATGACTGTTTCATCCATAATTTCAGCTCACTTCTGGGCATTGAATGGTTGGGAACTGAGGCACGTGGGAGCCCAACTCGCCTTTTCACAAGGGGGCCAAGGTACCTAGCCACCGTCACCCAAGGGCACTCTGTGGATTTCTCAGTGGATCACTAAATAGGATGCTCAATGGACAACATGCCTGTAAAATATTTTCTTAAGGTTTTATTCATGATTTCTTCTTCCTTTAAGCTGTTAGAGACTGGTTGGGAGAAGGTATGATAAGCAGCGCACCTTTTCTTTTCATAACACACTCCTGTGAATTTCAGGCAAACTATATTGTTTTCAATAAAAATCTGATGGAACAGAAACTTAGTAAAATCTTTTCTCATTCTTTTTGTTATTATTTGCTTTCCTCAGGAGCTCATGCTTCAGTTATTAATCTTTTCCAAGGAGAGGAAAAACCAGAAAAAGTTGTGCTGCTACCTATTTTCATGTGTTTAAAGTAAATTTCAATACATGTTTCTAATGGAAAGGTTGAAAATATGATCTGTTGCCAAGAAAGCACCATAAAATCATCTGAGAGCAGCTCAGATATAGAAAATAATTTAGTATATTTACAGAAAATCTACACTCATCCAACTTTTACCATCTGAATAAATCAGTCACAGGGAAGCGTAGGAGGATCTTACTGAAATGAGAGCAGTGTCACACAACCTCAAATTTAATTACTTCAATTCAAAACTCCTTTGGTCCAACTGATAATTCACTTCCTATAATGATGGCAGAGTGGATAATCTTTATTTTTTCATTATCTTTTTTTTTTTTTAGTTTTTTATTTGCTAACTTGAATAGAGAAATTTTTAGCAAAGCAATCTTATGAGCTTTTAAAATGCCAGTTTTGATAGAACCTCAAGTATACTCCCCTGTTGAAAGGCAGAATGCGGTGCTTTATTATTGCTATATAGAAAAATGTCATATGCCCCAATTGAGCTGCTACAGCTAATAAATATGTTTTTAAAAGATCAAAGTAGTGCTTCTTATCAGAAATATAGGATCATTTTGCAATGTGAGAGGAAGAGAAATGACTGAAGAATATGTTATATTTATTCTGCATTCTATTATAACTATGTAAACAGGACATAACTTTTTTATTGTTATACTGGATTTGAAAACTTTAACACTCAGAAATTTAGTTAGTAAAGTCTTTTTCTGAAAGAAACAGACTGACACCTTATTTAACAGATTGTCGTGTGTCTTGAATTCATAACTGTCTACTGTTAACAAAGATTCTTAAGCTTTTCCCTTTTCCAGATGAACTTTTTGAAGGAGGTTAGGAACAATCATCCATTTTTAATACTCGCTGACAACAAAAACAACTTTGCTGGCCAAAAGTAAGCAACATGTTATGAATGTTTGTCAGTTTTCTCCTAGAATCGACCTTCCATTGAAGTTTTGTATGTTGTTATTTCTGAAAGTTTGCATTCTTTATTAAAAATCTTGGGACAATTTCTGAATGCTGCGTTACTTTTATTCCCCATAAAGATGGTGTAGGAGAGTCCAACCCTCATAACCAACAGCTGTCTTTCCTTATAGAGGAGAGCTGAGCTAGAAAAAAATAGCTGACTGGATTATTTTCTATATTTACATTTCTTAATGTAAGAGACCTACATAGAAGTATATTAGCCTGATAGTTCATTATATCTAATTAAATATTACTAGTTATCCAATGAAAGTGAAATCTTTTCTCATTGTTAAAGTAGACCAATGTTTTTATTCTTAGACTCATCTTCCCATTACCTGCAACTTCATTAAATTTAAAGTGTCAAGGTAAGATTTTCCATATGGGTTATATCTATTATAGTTTCTTTTTATTATCTTTTGTGATAATTTTTATTTATTGTAGAGAATGTGACTGAAGGAAAATATACTGTCATTCCTTACTGAAATGATAGGGATATTTTCCCAGTGTGTCTCTCACTATTATACACTGCTAAGACTTGAAATTTAGTAGGGGACCCTCTCCAAGTCATGTACATTCTTTCAGATGTTTTGGGGTATAATCTGCTCCAGATTTGCCTTTGGTAAAGTCTGTTTGCACACACTCAGTAGAAACTGCTTATAGTTCATGCTAAATCCCTTGAAGCTTACACATGAACATGAGCTAATTGAGAGCCTTGCATTCCCTTCAGTTGCATCTCTGAGCATCTGTAACTAGAACCAACAAGTGAAGACTGCAGATTTCATTAAGAAATGTAGGCTTTACCCAACCCCTGCTTTATGCTTCCCCAGGAATGAGGAGACCCCTCTGAATGTTGTGCACCCCCTCCCTGCATTAGCTGTTTTTTGGGAAACTGTACTTGGCAGCGTTAGTGTATACTAGGTGCACTTAGCCCTAGAGAAGAAGCCATCACTCCTGTGATCCCAGTCACATTGCTGGTAAGAGCCACAGGAGTGGGACAAGCAGCTGACTGGCCCACCCATGGAGAAGATGTGTTAGACCTGTGGGTGGGTACAGGGGAATAGAGAAGCCATGAGCTGCTCTGCCTGTAAGAAGTTAAAATCAGGGACATGTGCTAGCACCCACAGATGTACAAGAGATATGGAGATATGGAGATATGGAGAAGCTGAGATGAGGCTATTAGGTGCACTTGATTACCAGTTAAAAAAGGAGAAAGGTGAAAAGATGGAAGCAATGAGGAACCAGAAGCTGGGAGGAGAAAAGTATGAGCATCTAGTTAAGGAAACTGGAGCTGTCATGAAGCATCTGAGGAAAGGATAGAATCCAGTGAAGTGAGGAGAGTGAGACCAGAGGGAAGACCCAGGGGAGAAGAAAGATCATGGACAAGAAAGAAAGAGTTTGGTTTGAAGGTCAGCCCCCAGTACATGCTCATTCCATGTCCAGGAACAGAATTCAGTCCTGCTTTTCTCCATTTTATTTTCTGACAGTTTCATCCTTTCATGAAGGACCAGAGAGAATTACAGCCTGCTGCTTTATCAGCTACTGTATTAGCTCAGGTGACAAATTTACATGGTGGATCAAAAGCCTCAACATTGCTGATGACTCACATGGCGGTCAGCATAATTCAGTTTCTTTAAAAAACAAATAAATAAAAAACCAAACAGAAACCAAAACTGGGGATATTTCACACATGCATGGACACATACATAAAATTTGTATGGAAAGAATATTCTTGAACAAGCAAAATTAAATTCATCACATGTGGGAATAGCCAGAATCATGACTGTATTTGTAACCTTCATTCAGCCCCTTTTGTACATAAGACCATGTATCTGGGGGAATTTTTCTACTGAGTCCCAGGAGAAAAACCTGATCATACAGGGATCAGGTTAGAATGAAACTTGTAGGAATGATTGGGCAGTGAAGAAGGGTCTTACTGCTGGTCCTCTGGTTCATTCTAGGAAGCAGTGAACACGCTGCTGGTGAAGATGGCTCTAATTGTATACTCCTTATTTCCCAAGTGTCTGCCTTAAGACATCTGTGGCCTAAGTTGCAGAGCCGCTGTAAACTCATGGCTGCACATGAAGTCAATGTAAGCTGTGCTGAAATATGTGAGAGTTATGCAATATTAGAGGCAGACAAGACAAAACCCAAAAGCTTCAAGCTAAACAACTTAAAAGTAATAGTTCTTCAGACAATAACCTCTGTGCCTATCAGTCCCCATCTGTTTAGAAAAGATAAAAATAAAGCCTTTTATCATAGTGTTGTCAGAACGTAGACATTACTGTTTATGAACCACTCATCTGTGAATATGATAAGCCCCAAAGAAAAATCCATGAGGAAAATCAGTTTGGCCTCTGTGGAGGTAGAGGGTATTGAGCCAAACGCTACATAGCAGCTCTCACTAGGGCAACATTGTGCATTCTGCATATATCCTGTGCTGGATACAAGGGGGAAAACAGCAAAAATAAAATGGGATTAGAATGCATAAGTAGAACAGACATAAATGAAGACAACTTGTACTTTGATTCTAGCATTACCTAAGTAATAAGTAATCTAATTTATAGTGTATTGGTGTTACATAACATAGATAAATTTTCTATGTACAACCTGTATGAAGCTAACACTATACTTCAGAAATGTTCCTTATTTTTGAGGATTAGTTTTAATGGCAGACTACTGCTGCAGGGAACTTCCATTCCATTATCTTATTGCTCTGCAATGCATGAATCCTTCACTATTTATGGAATTAATGTGTGCCTCAGAGTCAGAGAACTAGAGAGACTGCTCATTGTTAAATTCACCTAAATTATTCTGGTATTGGATGCTGATTCTTGTAATTTTATTGAACTTTAAAAATTTGAATGGGTATTTCTTATTCCAGGTGCCTGCATTTTTTCATTAAGTTTAAATAATTTCATTTATTTTGCTGAACAATAGAAGTTGAGGCATATGTTTGCTTTTACTATCTAAATGAAATATTTTGCAAGCATGATAAAGCCTCGATATAGCTCATTCAAGCTGAAGAGTTGCAAATCTGTTTCAAAGATTATTCACTCTGATTTTAAGTTTCAAATATTTTCCCTCATATTGATGTGCTATTCCACGAATAAGCTCAGTGTAACGAAATAACACAATCCAGATTGTCCTCTCTGGGAAGACTGTATTTGCTAGAAAATCTTTAGCTCAATAGATTACTTCAATGACTGTTTACCTGAAGAAAGCAAAGTCCATTCTTGGGAGGATGAGAAACAGTTTAACACTCAAACCACAGCTCTATAAGGCTTGAAGTCTAGAGCCTTTTTCTTCCATTTCTTGTAACTCCATTAATCTTGCTGGATTCATGGAGCTTACTGGACATGCAGACAAAACATGTTGACTTCCATGCCACAAGGCTTACTATTATCAAAAGTCCTTCCTGAATAGGATTCAGTGATCATTTCTTAATTGATACAGTTCAGCTCAGAACAAAATTATACAGAGAGGCTTATTCAGCATTTATGTCAATATACTGGTTTTAATGTCACACTTCCTTAAAGCATATGCTGTTTCTCTTTCAGATGCATGTTTATTATGCCAGAAACCCCAAAGGTCTCTCTCTTGACTGTTTCACAAATAATGCCCAAAATAATTTTTGTTTAAATGTTTATTTGGTTCCTTTTTCCCTGTTTTTGTTCTCTTCTATTTCATCAAATATGGTTTGGCAAAAACAGGTTAACAAACAATAACTTTCAGCAGTCCCAAAGACAAGGAACAGGCACTTGCAAAGACACATGCTCTTTATGTTATCACACAGGTTTAAGGTCTCCTGCAAAGTGTGTACTACAAAATACATCTCAACAGCATTGACAGCTAGTGAATTCTGAAAAACATGAAGAAATCAGAGACACAATATATGCTTATCAAAATGCATCTGTAAATCATGCATATAATCAAAAAATATGAGCCCTGCTATCCAGCGCTCTTATCAAAGACATACTCCCTGTGAGTCTCATTATATAATTCTCACAATAGCTTTTCTAGTTAAACAAACCACTTAACACTTTTAACAGATACTTACATTGTGCTCTAAATCTTATGAGGATAAAAGTTATCTAGTGCTTTTTATGATTCTTGCGGGGAGCAGTTATTTGGTAAGTATATGCATTATTGCAGGTTTTACAAATAAGCTTCAATAAATCTTTTTGTTTTGATATATTAGTTGCATGGGTGACACTTTTTCTGTGTGTTTTAACCTATCTAACAGCCAACAGTGTGTGGAAATTCCTAACCTAGTTTAAAGTGTTGCAGGGTGCAGATTTTGACCCTTTTGGCTCATTCAAAATTTCTTTTCAGTATCCTAAAGTGTGTTACAAGTAGGCTGAAATGGGTTAATAAATCACTATGCTCCTCACCCTCACTTCTGCCTCTCCTTGTGTTCTACTTTTACACACTGCCGCTATTGCATCATCTCGACACTCTGATGGAAGCTCTTGCAGGCAAGGTCATGACTTCCTGCAAAATCCAATTCCCTTCTTCCCCTAAAAATAGTAATAAAAAATGTACCAAGGAAAGAGAAAAAAAGAGCTTTGCTATACATTACTTCTACATACACCAGCAGTAACACAACTTTCAAGGAAATTATTTTTAATTGGTTAGGATGAGTGGGAGACATACTCTGGACAGCAACAAAAATCCTATGAGCTCGCAGCAAGGACATAAATCAAGAGGGGAGAAGTGAAGCCAGAAGATCAACAATGCCTCGCCTGGGGCTGGAGCTCAGACATGCTGTAGGTGTGACTAGTGTGCTGCTTGCAGCCACGGCAGTCTTCTCCCTGAGACATCTTAGAAACCAAAACTTAGAGCACCACACTCTCGCCATAAAAATCAATAGGCAATCATGACACAGGACTTGCACAATAGCACATCATTTCATGGACTGGTTGCAGGCAATGGGGGAACCTCCCCTGCTTCCCTCATAGCCTTAAATTACTAGTGCTATTAGAGTTCCTTTGTTCCAAAATCAAGTATATATTCCTGCTAGAGGGAGGATAGAGTAGTAGATGGACCCAGCAGTCAACCCATCATTGCTGTTTTCTTACACCAGTCAGTTGAAGTTCTGCTACTACAGAGCCTGTAATCAATGTTAAATATAATTATCTAGTGTAGGAAGGCTTGAGCTTTTGAAAAGTTCAGTTCTAAAATCAGTTAATCTCAAATGTAGAAAAGGTCAACATGAACAAACCAAAATAAAGCAATAAAGTCCAATCCCATAAAGTGAAGAAATTTAATAGAAAAAAATAATCTATACATATGTTTCTTCATACTGTAAAAGAAGAAAACGTGTTCTGTACTTTAAAACAAGGAAGCATGGCAGGTCTGTTTTAAAGCAGTAAAAGTACTAAAGAACACAGCTGCTAAACAAAACTCGGTTTTAAGCAAGTGATGAGGACCATAACTTCCTGGCGACAACTCATTATGCTGATGCTTTTGGCATTAAAACCTTAAAATAAATTGAAAGAGAAAGGCAGTTTATGATCGGGAAGACATTCAGAAGCAAAGGAGACTCCTGCCACTTTTTAATTTGTTGTAAATTTATTAGGATCTAATTTAATGGGCCAAAATTTCCAAAGGCACTATAATAAAGTGCACTATTACAGCAAAATTACTACAGAACGTAACATAAGAATCAAAGAAAGTAAGGTGAAATTAATCTGCATCTTCTATTTCATTTTCCTGCTAATAAAAAATTGTTCTTCAAAGCACAGTTTAGTTTAGTTCAGTTTAATTTTAAATGTCTGGAGAGACAGATACTTCATCTATTTTCTAGAGACTGTAACCCACGCCCTTACAAACTGCTGAGAATCATTCCTTGACATTAAGCCCCTCTCTCAGAAGAGAAGCAATCAAGTTTGTCTTGCAAGACTTCATCTGCCCTTAATGCCCCATGACTATTTACCCAAATAGCAAAGACCCACCTCAGTACTAAGATGTTTCTAAAACAAAAGAAAAATCTTGAGTCTAAGAAAATCATTTACCTTATTCTTATTTTACTATTTTGATTTTCAGTGAAATTATAGCACTTGATTTGGAATACAGTGCTTTGTGGTAAACAGAGCCCCATTAGACTCTTTCCCTGAAGAGAAATTTAAGAACAAAATAAAGAATTATTTAGTTGAGCTACGTAAAACTCAGGAATAGATCTTAATCTGATATAAAACTTTCTGTATGCATTAACTTGAATGGAGCTCAGCCAAGTTATGATCTGAGAATTTGGACCATTAAGTTTAATATAGTCTTTTGTATAGGGCAATCACGATTGATTAAACATTATAATTTGTATTATATAAATAACTCCAAATATGACTTTTACTGGACTTCCCTTAGCTACTTCTCTTAATGATTTTGCATTGTGAAAGGAACATTTTTAGATGCAGGTGGCATGACAATGATGACCATGCATTTGTTCATGCTGGCATAAATATCTGGACAACATAAGTTTCTGGATAAAGCTCATAAGTATGTGAAGATCACTACGGTCCTTTTTGGATAATGGCCAGTCTCCAGTCCAGAAATTAAATTCCCTGCAATATATCAGTCTGAGAATATTCCAGAGAGATCACAAAATAACATTTAAGATTTATGACTCCTAGAAAACCTGAGAAGAAGAAATCATTTTCAACCAGATAGGATTTAGGGCCTGAATAAACACTTATAGAGGATCAGTAGCTCAGAGCTGACACTTCTGCATCTCTTGACATCACTTAGATCAATCGATGAAGATCAAGTCCGTGAGCAATGGACCCACTCACAATTCTTTTCTACTTTACCTTGCTGAGCCTTCACCTTCCACATAACATTTTGAATTCACATAGGTAAAATCAACCCATCACACACCTAGAAATAAGTCACCTGGAAATAAAGAACTCACAGCTGTGTCACATATCTTCCTTATTTGAACATCTCAGCAGAAATCAAACGTGTCTGATGAGGCTGCTGTGACAGAGAGCTTTCTGACTGGGCCTATAAATTGGCTATTGCTGTCTGCAACACAGTGTTAAGAAATGAGCTAGGTATAAGCCTCACAGGAGTCGTGTTGTCCTGATAAAACTGTTTGTTTTCCAGAGTTTTTGTCAATATGTCATTACATAATTCTTCATTCTTGTAACTCAAGCTCACCATCTAATACAGGCAACACAATACAGTTTGTGCGGTCCATAAGACATTGCAATAGCAAACCAAAGCTATAAAAAGTACCATCTGCTTAACCTAATGCTTGATCAGTAGTCCTAAGATTTCAGCAAGACCGCTTGTTACAGGTGAGCATAGCAAAAGCACAAGTCTGCAATGTAGGAGAGTTATGATGGAAAAATGTCTGGTCAATGATTGAAGCTTCTGAGCCCCAATACTATAGAGCAATATCACCAACAACAGCAAGAGGTATTTGTTATTTGTTAGTGTAACCAGACTTAGAGATAATTTGATTTGCCCAATAGTTCTCACTAGAATGCTTTTACTTTCCAGTCAACCATTTAATATATTTTTTGAACTGTAACTTCAGAGTTGCTTTAGAATGTAATTAATTTTAATAGAGGAAAATCTTTAAAAAATAAAAGCTCATAAAAAACACACTAACAAAACATTGAAATGAAATGCCACTTTGAATCAAGAGATATATTTCATAAATTAAAAAATACAAAATATTTAGACTTATCAAAAGGATTTTTTTCTGGTGAAAACCTCAGTCATTAATGATTTCTGATTGTAACATAAATTTGAAAGATGACTGAAATATAGTAAAAATTAAGAAAATATTGAAACTAACAAAAGCAAAACTGTTGAACTCTTCAGAAATTTCAGTGAAAGTATAGTGTTCCTTACCCATGGAACAGCCTTGGGACTGTGTACTAATTATCTTGGTATATATTGTATATAAATAGCCATATGAATATGTACATATATGAAGCAAATGAAAGTTGCTTGCCTAGTTATAGAACGATCAACAGAGTATTTCAGGATTATTTACTGAACGAAAGAGTAATTTGGCAGTTCTCTGATCCAAAGACTTTTTCTTTGATCAAAAATGGTAAATTCAGACAGGAACAGGAACCCACCTCCAACAGGGAGAAGTGCATCCAGTGGATGAATGAAGAAGTGAATAAATGAACCTCCTTTGGATAGAAACTCCTAAAGGAAGGTAGAGGCAGGAGGGAGGGACAAAAAGAAGGGACCCATTTTGTGGTTTTGGAGACTACACTTGTAAGAACAAGCAATCAAGGTACTATTATAATGACTTATAATTATGTGACCTATGTATTTTTAGAAGTACAGATTTAAAATACCTGCCATCTCCAGAAACTCAACATCAATCATTGTGTACATGGTGTGCACAATATCATGCACACAGCTGTTTCAAAGCTGCTTAAAAGCATAATAAATTCTCACTGATATCAGAAGGTCAAGACACCTTTGGTGTTCTAGTATAGATCAGTTGCCCTATGTTTAACAAAGCAGCAATTATGGTAACTTTAGCAGTGTGAAGTACAAAAAAATAGCATAAGGGTTCTGGAAAGATGTTTATAATGTGAATGCATTTTTATAGCCTATCATTTAAGATATGCATATGAGTTATTGATGTTATGGTTTTATAGTCAGATGGAAATTACCAGATTTGGTTTGTGAATCTAACAGTAAAATCTACACAGTGCCTGAATATTAAATTTGACTTTGTGGTATTAATGTCATCTGGAGAAGTCCTACTTTTTAGCAAAGCTAATGGAGAAGTGAAAGGCTATTTTTTCATAGCTATGATAAGAAAAAAATGCCAAATTTATTTCTTTAGAAAAGCCATGAACCTCAATTTCCAGTTACTCTAAGTGTAGAGGAATGATGCTGGGTTAATTAACAATATACAGCTGTGGGCTGTCTTCAGGGGCGGTGGGTTGGCTGATGTGGATAAGATGCAGCTGTGGATGGTTCCTGCTAAGTGGTTAAATAGCTCTCAGAGGTATGGAAGAGGGGCAGTTAATGAGAGATCTGGAAGGAGCAGGGGGAGAGTGTATGTCCTAGATGGAGGTGAGACAAGGAGAAGGATGTAGTAAAAGCAAGAAGCAGGGTGGACTGGTCTGAAGAGGATGAAGAAACAGCACAAGCAGGTAGATGAACTGTTGAAACCTTGTAGGAGGTTGGTGGCTGTGCTGGAACAAGGTGTGCTAACTACTTATTGAAGTTAACCTGGGATGTGATGGTAAAAGCCTTGTTGCAGACAGTTTTGAGAGTGCTGCAACATCTAAGGACTACTCATGATGGCTCAGTTAAAACTTTTTAACTCCTATTTTGTGATTAGTGGTACATAACAAGCTTCACTGTCGAAAAAATAGAAGATGCATTAATGGTCTTTATTTCACTAAAATGCGTGATTTCTCTCTAATTATTAGAGAAGGGCAGCTTTCCCAAGCTTTCAAAATATTGATAATCTCCTAAACTTAAAATAGGCCAGATTGCATTTGCCATTACTCCTAATTTACCATGTCAAAAATGTAAGATTAATTAGCATTTGGTTTATGGGGTCTGTGAGTTATGGTCTAGCTGAAATGTTACTCTTGAGCATATGATTATTGTGAATCCCACCACTTTGTTTTTTGCTTATCAGCCCTCCCTCATATGGCAAAAATCTCCAGCTATCTCTCTTAAATCTTTACCTAGTAGATGATTTACTGGCTCAGACACATACCAAAATGTTACATGCTAGTTTAAATAACCTTGATTAATTTAGATGAAAATTATACAAGTCATCATGATACTTAAGGTATGTGTTTACTGAGGAGAGACTCATCCATCCCACACTGTTAGCTGTGACTCCTTTGTCCAGTGGTACGGTCAGAGCTGGTCATCAGTCACCACTGCCTATGCCTTTGAATACAACGCTTCTCCAGAAGTATGCATGTATATCACATCCAAGTGACTTCCCTGGTTCTAACAATAGGGCTGCTTTCAGTGCCTAGTGTGTACTCTGATTAGTACCAATGCATTATAAATGATACTTTTGAAAAATAAAAGTGAACTTCTTTATTTTCATCTCCTTCAGTAGTGATGGTGCAGTTCATATACATATTGCACTAGAATTTAAGGGCAACTAATGCAGTTAACTGATGAATATGGTAACAAAATTTATGACCAAATGAAGAATTATGCTATAAAATCAGGTTGTACTTTTAATGTACTTGTAAGTTGCCTTGATAACCAGAAATCTCCAAATTTTATGTTTGGTCCTCTATGCCAATCAATGTGACTTTCCAGCTCCTTGCAAAGCTGTATTTCAATCAAATATCAGCACCTACTAGATTAACCGATGTGGCATTAAGGATAAAGACGTCAAATAATCCACTCAGTTGTAAAGTGATTTGTTAAGTAACTAGTTGCTAAAGAATCACAGAAAAAATTGCATGAATTTCAACTGTCCTAATGTGTAAATGGAGCAAAAAATACAATTTTTTGCCAGTTGTACTAATCAGAATTCTGGGTCAATGGACATTTCAGAATAGTCCTGAAAATATCACAGCAGGAGTTCAGTCTAAATATAGTCTTAACCTTAGCATGTCCCCTCTTCAGTTGATACTAGTATTAAGTGGCAATCAAGATCAAGATGCAGTTGAAGGAGGAAAAAAGACAAAAAGTCAGAAGCAAAGCAGTGTCTGAAAACTTTCAAGCTTCAATAAATAATTGATGAAAACAGAACTACTTGTCTTAATATAAATAGATGGAAGACTCCAAGGTAAGATAAGCCTAACCACCCATTTTCTTAAACAACCAGTACATTTCCTATTTTGTTTTAACATTCCTGACATCTAAGCATACTTCGTTGTCACATCAAACTGACCTTATAAACTTCCTGAGGTGGCAATCAAGACAGAAATCACATAGCTTAATGAAGAAATTCGTTTCTTTTTTTCCAAAAAACATTAGTTGATAAGGGAGCTGTATTGAACACACTGTGCAGCACAGGAATGTGAGACCAGAATCTGTCTGACGGTGCTGATCAGCCACTTAGCTTTTTATCCTACTATTTCCTTCCCCAGGAAAAAGATAAATATGTGCCATGACATTTTATCTGTCTTGCCAAGGACAGGGCATTCCACATAATAATAGAGTATGATTTTCACACAAAAATCTTTTTAAATTAAGAACAATCAAGTTTTGTGGATGTGGTATCCAGTTTGCCAGAGCAAATTTATGCTCAGTAGAGTATACATTTTCTTAGCCTGATGCCTAAATCAATATTTAAAAAGTGATTTCAGGCTAATGTAGATAGAAATACGGACTATTATTACCTTTCATTTGATGTGTCTGTTTCAAAATCATTGTCTAGTTTTAAAATTAAAACTTTATATTATTAGATTGAATATTCAAAGAACATTTTTGATCATAAATTCTTCAGGTTAACACTGATACTAACCTTCACCATAACATAAGCTTTCATCCTGGAGGTAGTGGTATGTATACTGAATTTCAAGCATATGAACACTAAAATTATAAGCTAACGCTAAGCTACACAAAAGAAGCACTTCTATATTGTTTACTCAGTCAAAAGGAGCATCCAAGTATTCCTAAGAAAAAGAAAAGAAAAAGATACACCCTAGCAATAACAAAAATACATCGTGTTGCATTTGTACCTATTGAAACGTAGAAGATTTCACAGTGTATGGGTGTTTGACATTGCTTTGTTGAACTCGGTGACTTGTTGGCCCAGTCTTGTTTCCTATGGTAACTCATTTCCCTTTCAAGGTCGTCTTTATTCTTGCCAGCTTGTGTTTTCTCAGTAGAAAATAATGAGAAAATTCATATCATTTTAGTATGTTTAGCAGCTAAGACAATAACTTTTTTAAAATAACACATAGTATATATGTGGTTAATGCTTCAGCATTTTACTTACAGTTGAAGCTGTAATAATTTAATATCAGCCACAAAAGGAGGTATGGAACATTTAAGCTGAACTTTATTATGGTTAGTGGACCATGTTATTAAATATATATTGTTAAAGAGACATATTTTTCAAATTCTGTTGAGTGTTAGGTTGCAAGAAGCACAATGAATATTGATTTAATTGCATACCATGGGTTTGACCTAGACTTAAAATCATTAACTGGAGTAACTAAATGCCCAACTGTAGCATGAATAGCAGAGACATGACTTCAAAACAGGAGAAAAAGAATGATTAAACTAGCAGAATTTCTTTCCTGAGCAAACACCCAGTCCCCTGCCCACCTCATCCACCAGCTACAAAAAGGCCTATACTTGACTGCATTTGTATACCTGATACATGTTTTCTGTTCTGTTAGGCATTTGACTGAGGACAGTGATTTGAGGCAGAGCACCTTCCCTTGCCCTTTTGACAGCTGGATGCACAACTGCTTGGAAATTAATGTGAATAATCTCATCTCTGGGAAACTCAGGAGCATCAGGTAACTAATTTTATGTCAGTCATGATCTGAATTTTTAGCTTTGTCTGAAGAAAACTCAAATATTCCTTCTAGGCAAGGTAAAAGATGAAATAGCTGGAGTTTGTCTTAGCTTATACTAGTTTCTAAGGGACTTCATGTAGAGAAAAATTTGCATTATACGACTCTGCACTGACATGTTTCTTCTATGCATAAATTTCCTTCTCTTTCCCCAGAAGGTGGGTATAAAAGGTTATCCAGGTTAATGTTTCTCCTTAAAACTCTTTGGTGCCTAAGGAAAAAGTCAATCCATATTCTGACCACCTGAGAAGGACATGATATTCATCCCTGTATGAGTAGGAATGAAATATTTAGACATCATAAATTCTGTATCTTGTTATCTTCACTTTGATGGGGAAACAGGCCAGAATCACATTACTAACTTCACTACGCTATGACAACATTTTATCCTTCAGATCCATTTCCTTGAAAATTGGTCACAACTGGTATTCAGCCTAGACTGGATCTGCTGACAGGTAAAGTTATCCCAAAAAACCAGCCAGTGTTAACCATTCCTTACTATTTCTACAGAACTCCTACACTATCTTCAGGATGCATTTAATTGGACAATATACCTATTTATTTAATGATTTTTTTGCACATTTTAATTATGGAGTAAACAAACCAGTTCAGGAAATCACATGAATTAGCGTAAGAAAATATTTCTAGGAATAAATAACCAAATATAATCACAGTCTGATTAGCTTTACTGGGACTATAGAAACAGTATTGTATAATACACACTTTGTATAATCACAAAAAGTTTGCTCTGTGGATTCAAAGTAAATGAAAGATTTCCATTTTTAACGTATTAAAAACTTTTTTTAGTCTCCATCACCTTTATTTTCTTCATCTTTTATGCAGAATATCATGGGGAAAATACTTTAAAATTTTAATTGTTTCTTTTTCAAGATTTACTTAAAACAGAAGAACTGTGGAACAGGACCAAAGCAGAGCAAGATGATATGTTAAGAAGATGCAGTTTGCATTTCCCAGACTGCAGAACAAACCCAGATACCACACTAGAGAGCTTTGACACTAAGGAATTTTTCTGGGGACAGAAAATGTTAAAGTTACTCAAATAAAATCAAACAATTATATTAAGTATAGTCTACTTTTTTTGTTATAAACATGATAAAATTGTTTTGTTTCTTTAAGAAAATTATATCTTAAGGCCTAATCTTAGAAATCCTGGTTAGATAACTGATTCATGATGAAATCTGTAAGAGTCTAAAAAACGTAAATTCTTCAAGTGCTTTAATAAAGTATGGAATCCCAATATTGAAAGACAAGAATCCTGTTTTTTACTTATCCAATTGAAGAACACATCATGTTTTATAAAACCTATTTTCCATCCTGTTTCCTAAGGTGGAAAAAAAAGAAATATTTGCCTAAGATGTGGCAGATGATTACTTCTGAAAGAACAGGGAAACAAAGGCTTCTGTCTCTCAGTACTCTACTACCATTGCCACATCTATTCATAATTATCTTCCCTGTGAAAATAATGCAAACAAAAAATGTATCCTAGATAGCCTTATTTTTATTTTCCAGACTTCTGAGAAATTCAGTAACTGTGATCTGATTGCTTATACTCAGTACTTTTACATATTTTTCTCATGCATTGTTCTAGGTCAGAGTATATCTGGGCTGCTTTCCATATGCCTTTAACTTAAAAAAAAAAAATAAATCTTTAAACTCCCATAAAAAACCCAGAGAGTTTGACAAGGAAAGGGCAACAATAAATTACATGAGATTCTGCCACTGCACAAACTATGACATATATTTTATGAAAGTACTCGCTATACAAGTCTTTCACTGTGGTAAATACCAGAGTTTTTACCTGGAATTCTGAATTCCTGTGTCACTTGCTCCTATAATGCAGAGAAATGTAAACAACATAGATGAAATTTTAACATCGCTCTAGCTGTGGGAAAAAGTAATATTGGCTCCAGAGTCCAAGACTTTAAACTTGAAGGACAGGAGAACATAGATAAATTAGAAAGAGAGTAAAGGATCATAAGTTGAGTGATTATGAAACTCTCCACCCTCACATCTTTTTTATATTCCAGTAAGTAGACCGCTTTTGAGCTCTGAATTTATCATTTATTTCTTGACTTCTCTCAGTTTCAACACAATGAGAAATGGATGATGTTCTCCTATTAAGCACATGATTAACTTCAAAAAGGAGAGATTCATAACAAACCAACCTTATTGAGTTGAAGGGCACAGTAATTGAAAAGCATCTAATGGTGGCTTTTTCCAGAAGAAAGCAAACAAAAATTCAGCAGCAGAGTAATGAATTTTGGAGTGACCATGAGCTGCTAAATGAACACAGGTGGCTGTTTCCACAAGAAAGCTATTTGTAATAGACTTTAAATTAGCAGGAGGGAGATATAAGCTTTTTAAATACTTTTGAAATCTCACAAGTGTGAAAGACTTCATACATCATAACTGAAATAAAGGAAGGTGATTAATAATTGTCCTTTACTTAAATGAGTTGCCAGATGCACTGACTCTCAAGTGTAAAAAAAAAAAAAAAAAAAAAAAAAAAAAGGCACTCTGGAAAAAAACCTAGGTATTCTTGATGCAAAATTGCTCTGGGTACTTCCTGTTAATCCTAACAAGTTACAAGTGAGTAATTCTTCAAATACTACTTTGTATTAGGAACATTCCAGCAGGGAATCCTAGACCTGCTTATGGAGTTTGGAAGATGGCTGGGCTCACTGGTCTCTCTGGTTCAGGTTCTGCAGTGTAACATTCATACAGTCATGCATAACAGCAGCACAGAAGTAATAGTATTGACCTGAATTCACTTATATCATATGCTTAAATAATCTGAGAAATTAAGTCTTCCAGTCAACAAATAGAAGTAGATGGCAGACACAAGCCATCAGCTTGAATGCAAAGGTGGGTAATGACTATGACAGAGTGTAGGGATTCTTTAGTTTCAAGAATGATGGCAATAAAAGAGTGGTGTTACAAGAGAAGGGTTGTGGAGTTCATACAAATTTGAAGATGTGCAAAATTATTGGGTAGCACCCTTGCTCATTAAAGCTCCGATTTGTGACTGTGGTCATGATCATTTTCCATGTTGCTGCTCCACTGGAAAAGTCTAGTTCAAAGGTGTGGCCAGGAGATCAATGGCTGTGGTGGTGCTAGAGAAAAATCCTTGCCTCAGTTCTGGCTTCCAAAAAATCTCTTCTATAAAAAAAAAAAATGAAAGATAGTCTGTATCAAATTTTTCTTTTCTTTGGGACTATCCAACTGTAATTTTAAATACAGGAGTAGGTTTCTGCACTTTCACAACCAGAAATGTTCTGATACGCATATATGACCCACCACTTTACATCTCCTAGTCATTCAGATAGTGCATATTTTGGTATCACATTGCTCAAAAGATGAAAGATTAATTCATCATTTTGCTGAAATTTTAAACACACATATAAATAAATTTACATACTTGATTTTTCTATCTCCCCTAGTAATGAAATTTTGTATACTTCATAACTGATGTGTACATTAATTACACAAAATGACATCAGTTAGCTAAAATAAACTGATTTGCTGTGGACTTCACATGTATCAATTTTTCTTCTATTTTCAGGTTTTATGATACCCATATTTCTTCAGCTGTGCTCTTATTTGGCAGGTGTTATCCTATATGTCCTGAGTGGGTGATGCTGCTTACATAAAGAAATTTGTTGTCAAGTAAAAACTTCCACCTGCTACCTATATTTTTAGCTTATTTCCTTAACAGGCCTTTAAACACTTTAGGCTAGACTATGTAAATAGTATATGGGAAAAGTAATGTTCATATTTTACAAAACCTTTAATGTTAAAAATATTTATTAGCAACAATAAATTTCAAGACAGTATTCAAACTGATATATATGGCTATCAGGGTGTTCGCCTAGATTAGTAAAAGCTGTTAAACTGAGCTTGAAATTTGGATTGGAATAAGCAAAACGCTGTTTTTTTACATTAATTAGAACTGTCAAGGGCTTACATAGTAATTTAATTAAATAGACCTCTTATTGTCTTTCTCTAGAGTTCTGGTAGTATTAGTGTTAAATGTGGGGCTGGACTGAATGCTAGTCTGATCCAGTGTAGAACCTTTTTTCTGAGTTATCCATTGCAATAAATTAATCTAATTTTGTAGAAAGGACTGAAGCTCTCTGCTGAGTACTGAGAAGTGCTACTGCATTCTGTTAATGAAGTCTAGTGCTGATATGCTCTGACATCTTTTTCTCATAAGATTTCAACATAAGAGTTTTCAAATCAACACCTCTTACCAGTTTTCTACATATCTCCCAATTCAGCTTTTTAAGGAGAATGTATCGGACTTCATGCAAATTTGCTTTTGAAAAATTACCTTTAAAATAAAAAGAAAACATTGAGCGTGTAATTTGCATTTCCCACAATCATTTCTGCTTAAGACTCACACAATATTTGTCCTCCAACTAGATACAGACTAAATAAAATGAGTGACCTGGAAACCTCTTGAAAGAGCAGAGATTATTTTTTTTTTTTTAATTGAAGTCTGCCATACTTGATCTGTGGCTACCAAAGGATGTTTTAGAAGATGGTGCACTCTTCTTCACTGCTGAAGGCTTAGAATTTATCCAGTTGTCATAACTTCCCTAATTTTCACCTAGCAAGGAAAGTGATAAAATCAAGGTATTACATCTTACCTTAGGAATATTGCTCTTTGGGAAGCATCTATTCCCTCATCTTCTGCCTATTCCACCTACTATCTGCAACTCAAACAGGGCTGTCTAACCTGGCTGTGGTTAGTCAGCCAAAGTCAAGAAACTGGCCTCAGACCAGACAAAATGGTTCCCAAATGCTCTTTCAGGAATTCATCTACTGCTGCAGTCCTTAAATATCACTGAAAATATTTCTTGACAAGTTCTTATAAGAGTTTATCAGACAGGAGCACTGCTTGTACTTCTAGAAACAGGTAATTTAAAATAGTTTTGACTTCATGATTTCACTGATGTTATGCAAACTTGTAATTACTAAAAGATCATTTCAAATCTCACACCCACTTCCATTTAGCCTTTTCAAAAGGCTGTTTCTCTTAAAACAGAAAAAATTTGAATTCTGAAAAGATTTACATTTTAGATTCATGTCAGCCTGCCTTAGAAACAACTGTGGGTAAAATAGTAAAGCAGTTTCCTCCTTCTGTTGGGATGGTAGTTGCTTTTGAGATGCACCCTGGTGAGAAAAAAACTGTCAGTGATAATGATATATTGGCTTACTTCACTGCTGTCGGTTTGGTTTATTATTGGTTGCTTTGGTTACCTCTTCTTGTAGTGCTTGCCAGACATCTGTGGCTGCATAACTACACACAGTTTGAAGCAGCCTGAAAATTATTCCAGCCTACATCTACACAATATGGTCCAATAAGTATGGATGAGTGCTGAGGACCTAACATCCGTACCATTCAGACTTTAAGGATGAGAGACATGTATTTTGTACTAGCTGTGATCTGAATTTACAGACTAAATACTCATCTTCTGGTTAAATTCCATCCTAGAGATGCACAGCAGTGTAAACCAAAGCACAGTAAGGAGAAGTGATTGCTCACCTAACACGTTGAGTCAGATACACCCATATTTGAAAAGGTTAATAATTAAAAATGAAGTCTGTGAATGGAAAGTTTTCTCTTTCTCATTTCTGGGATATATTTTGACTCCATAAAGAAATGGCTGTGTTTTGTTCTTACATATAGCTATGCAACTCATGCACCAAAAGGACTTTCCAGAATTTCATGTCAAGAAGAAATAAAAAAAAATCACCAAACAATAAACAAAAATACATGTCAGCATTACACAGCTGGAGTACTTGAAGGATTAAGATGAGTTCTTAACCTTAAGGTAAGCTTCTGTAGTTCTTTTCTTCAAGGCACCTTTAAACTTAATAATGCCTTTACTGTCACCGTTACATTGACATGAACAGTTAGTTCCAACTTTTGATGACTTGGAAAAGGTATTTGGTATTTTAAAATTGAGTCTCTAAGAATGGAGCTGCAGAATACATGACGACTTTCAGAAGTGACAAGTCAGTAAAATCTGACTTTTGTGAATGAGGATGTTTATTCCGGTTACTTCATGACTCTCTAACTTTTAGTAGCCCTTTTTGGCAAATAGATTGGTAAAATCCATAGAGTCACACATCAAAAAATAACTCCCCAAATAATCATCAATATCAAACTTAACAGCTTATTAATATCAAACCCAGTAGGAAGAAGTTAACATTTATCAACAGACTAGTGAATAAAATTATGATAGCAACTAATAATCCAATTGAGTCTGACCACTGGGGAAAAAATCTTGGAAAGTCAATATGGCAGATGGATTTCTAGAATTGGCAATGCAAGGCAAATAGAGACAAAAATCTAATATTACAAACTTTAAATTACTGGGAAGCTTAAATGATCTTGTGCCTATTACCACTGATAAGCACGATCTACTGACATTATATGACAAATTTGGGCTGAAAGCACTCATGAATGTTTCTATTTTTAACTCAGGCAAGAATAGTCATGAGATAAATAATCGGCACTTGGAAATGTAAAGCATAAGTGCCACTTTTGAATACATGGATAGCATTGGGATTTCTATTCCTTTTTTGATGTTTCTAATACTACTGTGAGGTTTTTTTGACCCTAGATTCCAGCTACATGATGTATGCAAGCATCAAAACTAGTTAGCTACTGTAGTCAAGGAAAACTTTCATGAGTATAGAATTTCTGGTTTAGTTTTGTTCGTTTGTTTTTAATGGTAAAAGATTATAGACCTAAAATCAGGTTTAAGAATTTCTGTTCTGTGAGAAAATAGCCTAGGGGGAAAAAATGCCACAGTTAAGAGGGTAACAGGTACTTTTAATTACTTTGGAATAAAATCTAATATCTTTTTTAACCTAGATTACTTGTCTAGCGAGTTCAAGACAAGTAGTCAAAAAGATGTGTTTTGACCATGTGAATGTTTGTTTTGTCAAAGTAGTTTTGCCCTTGGTTTCACTTTGTTTTGTTCAGACTAATAGCAGTATTCAATTAATCCTTTACTGCTTTTGTTGGTCATCAGGTTACTCACTTTTTCACAGTAATTTAATGATTTTGTTTAGAACTTGCCTACCATACATTTAGGTGGATAAATAAATTTTTAAAATAATTTATTCTAAATAAATAAATGAGGCATGAATGAATCTTTATCCAGAATAAGAGTATTCATTCATGAAGTCATCACAAAACTACTACATTTTACATTTACTTGTTATCTTGATCCAAATTCAGCCTCAGGTGTTGACAAACAATTAAAAATATTCTTCATGTGTGTTGTCATTTTGCAAATAATATGTGCTTTTTGTGTGTTTATTGGAACCAATTACCTCCATGTGCTTTAATATATTCATGAAGAAAAAAATTACTTTCTGTATGGCCTATGCATTCCATCAAGAAACTAAAAATACACCAGAATGAAAATTCAAACATGAAAAATACAGAAATCTCCCACATGCAAACCAGGGCACTTAAAGCACATATATGAATCAAAACCATCTTTAAAACTTCACATTTCCAGTTGTACTAACATTAAAAACTCAAAGTCTGATTAGCAGACACACATCTTCAGATGCCTCCGTAGCACCTGAGATCCAGTCTTCATTATATGAAAATAGTGATAAGAAAGCGATCAGATAGTATGAGAGAAGGTGACAACAGGACAACATTGAGGTGAATAGCAGTTTCCTCCAGATGATAATTTCAGGGTAGAAAATAACTACTTAGACAAAACAAGAACAAGACTATTGATGCTTTTTCAGTTGATTAGAACATTTGATCAGAGTTACTGAATAAATTTGTTAAAAATTATATTACTTATCTAGTGAAAATTTTGAAGACTTCAATCTCCTCAAGTTTAGGTAGTTAGTTATCTAGCTAAAAAGTATTTTAAAAAAAAATCTCTTTTGAATATTTGATACTTGCCTCTATAACACAACATACGCTGGAGGCCATTATTGAATATATTACAGAAGGCCATATATTGCAATGCAGGCTCATTCTGTTTTGTAAAAATATAGAAGTAGAACATATAAGGACACATTGTGCAATGATGTACTTGATTGAAGTAGTTGATATAATTAAAAGTTGCAACATTTGAAGTTTTAAAATAGAACATTGTTGACAGGATTCCAATGAATGCTTATATTTAGTGTTCTTTGTTTCCCAACCTCAACAGTTCATGCGTTCATCTTCTATACTATCAAACTGCTAAAGTTTCAATGCACTGAAATGGCACTACATCTGTTGTTTGTCACGGCAATGAACGTTCCATCTCAGAAACATAGTTTTCATTGTCTGGTGATAGCTGGAAAGTGGTTTGAGGAATACTGAGATGTCAGTCTATATTGTGCCTCCACTACTGCATAATTTATTTATGCTGTTTACAAAACTGTTCAATAATGCTTCATAAAAATACCAATCTCTAAAGATGAGACACTACAGATCACAATTTTTTGAAGGAAGATAACTAGAGAAAGAACACATGTAGAGGTAAATAATTCAGTAGCTTGTTTAATCTTCATATTTTAATGTATTTTGTTCTCTTGCTATTTAGATTCTTTCATGAAGTTTATTTCTAGTTTCTAATACTGCATATTCATCAAATACATTGATAGATACATGCATAAACAAACAGCTAACTTAAGGTGTTCAATAAAAACTATTTCCTGTCTGTCATACAAAGCCACATACTATGTGTGAGCCTCACAGTGCAAAGCTTCTCAGGTTCCTGGAATGTCTCATTTCTGAAGAAACTGAATCATGTCGTCTGGTGTTCACAGGTGCATGATAAATCAATTCCTTCTGTGACATGTTCCAAAATGTTAACACATAAATGTTCTATGGTTCTCCCTAATGTATTGAAGGAGGTATAAAGATTTCAGATTGTCACTAATATCCATCTGTCTTACATACTAGTTACTAAAAACATAATTGCAGTTTGTTGCTATCATGTGGCAGCTGACAGGCAGCTAAGTGTTACTATACCTCTTGAACCATCCTGTTCTTATGACAGGTGGTCTTGCCACAAGACAGGGAGGTTTGAAGAGGTCTTAAATTCCCTCCTGAATTGCCAGACTTCTTAGACTGGCAGAATAAGGTAAACCACCTCCATTTTCCATTGGAGTGCACACTGAATAGCAGGTTCAGTAGCAAATTTTCCAGTTTTAAACTGCCTCCACAAACTAAAACTGCTTGTGAGGTCCCTGTGATCTTATGTTACATACATATAGTCTTACATGGAGGATTTAACTGCAGGATCTCAGACACCGTGATGTGACAATCTCATGTAAACTCTTGATGTTGACCATTGCCAGTGTGCACATTAATTTTTAATGGTCTGACTTGGAAGCCATTGAACATCTTCACCTCCTTCTAAATCCAGTTCTCAGCACCCACCTGATCCTGTTTTCTAAGCAACTATCCACCAAACATCTGAAAGAATCATAGTGAAAGAAGTGATGATGATGCAACAGCTCCTCTGTCAGAAATGTTATAATAGCATTTGGCCTGATAGTCACTGGATCACCTCATTACCCAGACTCTGCCATATTTCCTATAACATAAGATCATAGACACATCCTGAGGATGTGAATACTCAATGGAGACTGATTTTTGGCTCCACTCTATTGTTCTGAATAGACAAGACAGCAAGTAGGGGAGTTTTCACTTCATTTTGGTCAGCAGAGGCAGGTTTGCCCCTGAGGGACAGGTGACTGGAATAACCTTACCATTACTTTGTAAGGTCTTGGTCATTGTTTTTGTTCCAGGACCAGCGTTCAGTAAGAGTATGTGAGGATTCAGTATCACTGACTCCTTTCCCAAAAAAAACTGAACAGTGAAGACTTAGACACTTACTTGCATAGAGGAAACATGTTAAAACCTCATATACCAGCCACTGACAGGACATTGCAGAAGCCTTATAATAATGCTGAGAATTTGTAAGCAGGGTTCAAGTCATGATATACTTGTGTTCCAGAAATCATGCAGCATGCTGTGAGTTAATCTCCAAAACCCCCCAGTTTGGATTGTGTGCATCCTGACCATTACAAAGCACCGAGTGTGCTAGTGTCAGTAAGAGGCTTGGCATCTGTCAAATTTACATTTTTTATGTACTAGATCTCCCCTATAAACATAGCAATAAGGAAATATAACATCAAATAATCATTCAGACTCTGATTGTTATCCGTTCATTGTAGCACAGCCTTTCTTTGGCTGTCAAGGTTGCATTACGTTCACTCAATGGCTGGTTTAAGCTTCAAAATATCAATGTTTTCCCTTTCACTGAGGAAAATTTAGTGCAGTCTGTGCCACTTCAATTCCCAGAAGACAAAAGGACCAGGAAGAACATCAGAACTGATAGCTGTAGGTGCAAAGAGTTGATGTTGTTATAATCGTTGGTAGTTGTTTAATTACTGAAAACACCTACAGCTGTTACATCATTACTAGGCCTGCTTACATCTTTGGCATAGCTAAGCATGATCTGAATCATCTCTGATGAGGACAAAATTTAGCCTAATATTTTTTCTCAAAGCAAAAACCTCAAAAAAAAATCATTTATATCTGCTTTTTTATGGGAGAGAGAAATGAAATCCTATGAAAGGTGAAAATGCTACATTTATTAAAATCTCCACTATATATATATTTTTTTGTAGAAATTTCCCTCTAGAGATTGGTATTCCATCAGTACAGAATAGAGAAATATCTACAGATTTTCTGTTTGTCTGTTACAGTAACAGGAAATCCAATTTAAAAAATTGCAGCTCTTAAAAGTGCAGTGAAAAGAGAAACAGTAGCCATAAAACTAACTGTTAACATTTGATCAGACAATAGATTTTAAAAAAAAAAAGAAATAAAAAAAAGTCTTAAGTAGTATTCAAATAAAATTATTTTTTATAAAGTTATATAATTTCTCCAGAGTGACACATTATCCATTTCATGCTGTTTTTCACATGGCTCTGGGAACGGCTTGTACCTAGCCTTCACTGACACATAGTTTTGCATTATTAGAATGCCATTTGCATGCAATTAAGTAGAAAGTAACCTTTTGTATGTATTGTTGGCTGGAAGACATAGAAGGACAGGACAAGAATACCTTTTCTTGAAAACCTCATATATTACATGCTCATAAATATGTTTTCTTCTTTGTTAAATTGTAACAAGAAGATAATTAAGCCAAAGTCAAATGTCCAGCCATCTGGGTCAATATCCTTGGCAGACACTTGAAGACCTACACTTCTGTTTGTTAGCTGTCAACAGTAAACACTAGCATAGACTTGTTAGTCCAGTCCCCTATCCAGCAGGGCACTACCCTCTGTTTTAATTATGTCAATAGTTTCATTGAAGCTTATATATTGAATACTGTGCAGCACCAAGATTTTAGTTTGGGGGGCAATCAGTCTGCTGTCAAGTAAATTCAGTTCTTAATAGCTGCTACTCTGGGAAATGTCACTGTATAAGTTAGAGTAATAATGGCATTTACTTCACTGGAGCCTTCAAAGATGAGTGGTGCATTAAGTGAACCCACACAAATGCTTTCTATCCATAAGTAGAAACAAACTTAACTTTAAGGATGTAACTGGCCCTGCAGACTTTATACAAAAAAACAGCAAGCACATATCTGTGGGATTTTCTGCATCAGGAGAGAAAGCATACAGAGCCATAAATAATAATAAAATGAGAATAGATTAAAAGTGGATTTTTACAGTGAGTGGAAACATATTTTTCCTTTGCACAGGATAATACAGATATTTCTTTTTCTGTTAAATGTCTCACAGTGATAGAGTATACTTAACAAATGTATCATCCAATTGTACACTTCACAAGCCAAACGTACATATGGAAATGCACTATGCTACCAAAAACTGCTATAATGTGAAAAAGCAGCACTAAGGGCAGAAACTCAGGACAGTGATGCTAGCAGGCACGCTCTCAATAGGAAATCATCAGCAAGATGGGACTGGTGATGCAGTAATAATAAAAGACTAGATATTCATTATTTGCAAATCTTTTTGCCTTGTGAAAAGCATATACATTTGTAAAAGAATGTGTATCGGATTTAATCATTGCAAGTGGTATGTCACCTCTGAATCCATGCTAAATGTGGACGGAGTTCTTCAGTATGATATCTGTCATTTCACATGCAAAGAAAATTCTAAGATTGCTCCATTCTAATGCAAGGACCAGTCTCCTCAATTGCATGAATTTAATCATGCATCCATTCACTTCTAAGATTCTATCCTATGATTTAAAGAAGACAAAAAAAAAAAAAAAAAAAAAAAAAAGTCCCTACCCAAAACTTTTACTGCTTTATATATATGCAAAATACATTCGGCTTCCTCCCAAGCAAAGTACAATAATTTGTTTTCTGATGGAATTATTGCTTCACTGATAGTCTGTTGGATTTTTATATTACTATTAGATTATTTTGTTATTTGACCACACTGTGCTGTTGCTTTTAGTAGTATTTTTTTTCCCAAAAGCTTTTCAGAAGTCAAAACAAGTAGCATAAATACCATAATAATAAAGTACTGTTATTGAGGTACGTTTTGTAGCAGGCAGAAATCACACATCTAAATGCACAGGTGTATCATTACAATAATATCCTACACTAGATTTTAAGGGCTCATTTGTACTGAACAATAAAGAAGGGGATCACCATTTTTCTTAAAAACCATTTGTATGTTGTATAAGTCCCACTGAACTAGTAACTATGTTGAAAGTACACAGAACTTCTACAGGGACTGGCCATAATCACAGCTTTAAAGAGTAGGCAAGGTTGCATACACAAATGCTCAGACCCTTCAAGCCTGTCCTGGCTGACAGAATACTTTGCTCTGTCAATATTTTTCAAACTTTTTTCGAGATAGAAAATTAGCTAACTCACAAGCAGAAAAGTATTCAACCTAATATTATTTTTTGCATTTACTTGACCCTTTTTCTATTCCCAGTTCCAAACTATCAGAACTCCCAGTAGTTTCTTTATTTGAACTTACCCATACAGCCGCTGTTGACCTCTCACAGCCGTCTATGCCTGCAATTTCAGTCAGCAGGTTGCAAGAACCTAGTTACAGGATTTGTGCTTCCATCCCTTCTCTCATGGCCTTCAGAATTTCACTTACCTTGTTCTTAAAAAATGTTCACATTTTGCTGCCTTGATGGGTGCTGCAGCTTTCTTACATTCCTGGATTCTAGGAAGCACTGATATAAGTGTGTGCAGGAAGCTCCAGAAGGAAACCATACTGTCATTAAACAACAGCAACTTTTCTTCCAGAAAATTGTTGCTTAAAAAAAGCTTCATAGTTGTGTTCCATGTTTAAAAATCCTGACATGGGACATAAACTAGTTGTTTGTACTTTTTTGGTAAACAGGGGTCACTAAAATCTACCTGTTAAGACTGCACACTAAAACAAGCATTTTATTAATTCTAGGGGAGGAATGAAGGAGAGAGGTCTTCAACCATCACACAAGAATAGACATGTTGAAAGAAAGTTTTAAAATTGGCCTCAGGGTTGAGGTTCATACATCAGAGAATAATTAAACTTCATTGTTAAAATATGTAACAGGCCCCAAGCTATTTAATTAATTAACTTTAGGAACATTATTGAGCTAAAATTTATAATCAAATAGACAGACGGCATTTTAGAAGCCTCTTTAGGCACTGTGCAGTTTCGTTGTGTTTATGAGGAACTGATGAATTAATGATTGGCCAGCCTTTATGACTAGCTTCTTGATGTTCTGACACCACTGACTCATTCTTCATTTGGTTAAATATTAACCACAGATCAGCTCTGATGACGTATTTTCTTGATATTTTTTATTTTATTTAATAAGTTTCAACATATTGTGCAAAATAACACAAAAAAATATCTCACAGCACAAGATTTTTACAAAATTGTGAGGATCTGTCAATACAGGCAGATGACTCAAGAAACCTGGTCTTTTTCAGTTCTTTCTGTAAGATGATTAATAAACAAGCTATTAGGTTAGGTTTTAGGAAATGGTTGACAATGTAAGGACAATCAAGGAAAACTCTGATAAGCAAGAGAAGGGAGAAGGAATTAACATTTCACTTATTCTGTTATGACTGGGCAAAAAAGATCAGACAAGTTTGAGCAATTATAGAAAGAAAAAATATCTAAGGTTTTGATCTACTTTGTTTAAATAGAGAGTTCATATCCTTGTACTAATGTGGATCAATGGTAGTGATTAGATAATAAAAGTGGATGCTCTGGAGCATCTCATCATTAACCTAACCATTACTTCTTACAAATATCCGTTATTCCAGGTGTGCCATTTTTAAACAATCATATCTTATCTCACTTTGCAAGCAGCTCATTAATTTCAATCCATTATGAATAAAAATGGTAATTGATCTTTAAGCATCAGAAAACATATATT
This sequence comes from Falco punctatus, assembly GCF_963210335.1. Taxonomy (NCBI): domain Eukaryota; kingdom Metazoa; phylum Chordata; class Aves; order Falconiformes; family Falconidae; genus Falco; species Falco punctatus. The sequence continues at coordinate 103,362,530 of NC_137581.1, read as the reverse complement.
GTTTGTTCTTGCACTTTGACATATATTGCTTTTGCTTTATATATGCCATTATGAATCCCATTTTTGCAAGCACCTTTTCAGTTTTTTACTCATGCAAAATGCTTATATATAAATCTGCCCAGCTGAAATACTGAAAACTCTTGTAAATCATATAGCTAATGAGCAACTCTTGATCCTCTCATAAACATGGAGTTCTCTGAAATATGCAGTAGAGAAACATGGAAAGCTTTAAAATATTAGGGAGGAAGAATACAAATGTTCCTTAAAACAGTAATTTCCATTTACAGATTATTGTAAAAACCATTACTTTCCTAATGTTCTGCAACGAAGTAAAATATAAAAATCGAGGTGTTTGTTCACTTTTCTGTCATTACTACAGCTTTTGATAGTAAGCTCATAAAGTTCTAAATAATTTATGAAACCACACAGTTCTAAGTACCTTCTGAACAGAGAAAAGAAATCTTCATTGAATGACCTTTAATGCACAAAGGTTTTTTTCACATATATGAAGAAAGCTGAATATTTATAGTGGTATAAACTTAGTTTTAGTGATAGATGGAACTTCCAATTAGACCAGTGTGAAGCCATCATATCTCAGAAGGCTTAATTTTTATGCTCATTTTGCATAGCTGAGAGAAGCTTCAGTTTCATTTTGAGTTTTAAACTCTCAGAATGTCAAGTGAAATAAGCCAAGCCATGTGAGTACTGAGAGGTCTGAAGTCTGGAATTTCCAGAGCTCCTGAAAAAGATTAATTTTGCCATTATTTTCATTATAAGCACTTACGTTCGGTATTGCAAGAAGAAGACAACAAAATAATCTTTTTCACACAAAGGATTGATGGATGGTTTATTCTCCCTCTCTGGTACTTCTGATAAATAAATGGCAACAAATCCCACATCTTGTAAGTATAGAGAAATTTTTGGTTTATGGGATCTTTTCTTTTTCTTTCAGCTTCACACACACACACACACACCCCCCACACCCCCACTTCCCCTACACACACACACACATATGCATATATCTACATTAACAACCTCAAGAACAGGACTCAAGAGTTCTTCAAGCAATCAGGGTAGGGAACATCTAACAATGGTCATGCCAATGCATGTTCAACTGCTCAGGAAGAAATCTATTTTTTAAAAGTGGTAAGATACATGCATACTGTCAATAGAAAAATAAAACCTTTCATAAAAAAGGGCAAAATAATATTTATCCCTATGCAAAAAAATGAAATCAGATTTCAGTGAGTTCATGCTAATTACTTAGGTGAACATGCAACTTTTACCATGCAAATGCTAATGCACGTATTTCATTAAATAAAAAAACATTTCCATTGCTAGCAAAAGCATTGTTCATCATTCTTTCTTAATGTAACTCATGTTGTGTATCTTCAGTGACTTACACAGAAATATTTAGAATAGAGATTGTTTCTTTACCATGTATGTAGAAAAATTCAAAATAAAGAGCAAGTCCCAAGGAGTCACTGAAATGGAAATAATTAAAAAGTTGCTTTTACTGTGCCAGAGGGGTAAAAGTACTTAGCCAAGGGCTCTGATATTTCAGCTTTAACTTTATTACAAAGTGAAGTTTGTAGGAAGCAGAATCAACTTGTTGAAAATTCTATTATGTTTCCATTACCTTCAGAAGAAGAATGCATAAGATTTGATTTTTTTAAAATTATAATAAATAATTATAAAAATCATACTTAGCATAAAATTGAAGTGACACGTTTTAAGTATTTTCTGCATTACCTGAGCAGAAGATTCTGTACTGAGAGATTTTAAAAGACACAAAATAGGTATACCTTACACACTAAAGGTTGGATCCACACATGCAATAATCATATAAACCAGATTTCTTGGACTGGGCTGTAAGATGCTGAAAGCATCTGTATTGAAAAAAAGATACAAGCACTTAAAAGAATTCTGATATTGTCCGATAGCTTTAATTATGTTTTTAAAGCACCTGAAATTATAAGGTTTAGGTGGGGATGGAACTTGGTTAATGTTTGAAAGATGATTTAAATAATTCCCATGGTAAGTCTATGCTGGGGATAGGTGTGTTTTTCCTAGGAAATTCCTGTTTAAACATGATCATGACCATTTTTCCAGAGGAAAATGAAAAAAAAAAACCTCACACTGCTACCTTCAAAATATGATTACATTTGTCAATAAGAAGTGAAATAGCAGGAAATGAATAGCAGTTCTGTGAGGATTTAGTAAGTCAGTTTGGTTTGGCTTTATGAAAGAGATTTTTCTTTTGAATAAACAAAGCAAAAGTAGGTTTTTCCATTAAACACTAAAAATCTCTTTAATGAGCTCACAAAAAACCCAAAGCCAAATTCTGCACAAGAGAATACAATCTGGTTTATCAATATCTCTCACGTGCTTAAAACTATCTTATTGATAAAATAATCAGTTTGAGGTTGAAACTGGATTTGCTTTTTAGCAGCTTCAAGAAATTAACTCACTTTTTGCATATGCAAATCAGGGGTAACTGCAGTGAAATCAGCACAGCAAAATCCTCACGGTCAAAACCCAGTGCAGTAACAGAAGATGAAAGGTATTACAGCCAGGCAAAAGTACAGGCTTAAGAGTTTGAGTTAAGCAGTATATTTTTCCAGTCATGGGAGCTAACAAAGACACTAAAATAAAAGGACACATTCAGAAAGAAAGTATAGATCCTGGTTATTGATTTGAAATGCTTTTTGTTTTGGACAAGTAAATAAAACAACCTGACAATGAAAGTGTGGAATAGTGTCTGTGTCAGCCAGGAAAAGGAAAAAGCTTAGACAGCTGAGCGTGAACTTGTATGCCAAGCCATTAAGCAGCAACTTTCATCCCTTTCCTCTCAAAACACTTACACACACAAAGCATTTCAGAAGCAGATTTCAAAACTGACCTAGCTCTTGCAAAGAGCTCCTCCCAAGCACCTAACTCCTTTATAGTACTGATGTGGGAGAAAGATTTTACAAAGTATTTGCAATGTCCTAAAGAACAAGAAAGAGAAGTACAGAAAAAAGGACTATAGCAGACCTTGAAAAGCATACGTTTATAAAAATAGACAAAAAGCTTCCAGTGTCTAAGAAATGTGCACAGGTGACAGGTACAATACAAAAGGTAAAGGAGGAAGATCATTTTACAATTCTAAATATCTGGCATTCCACTTTGTATTAATCTGTAGATAGTGCAATAAGAAGGGCATGACCCTGTAAAATTACTTGTTCCTCATATTATCTTATTGGGTAATACCTCAGCTGTATTGAAAGAAAGCTGCTGGTACACTTCACTGATTCCCTCCCAGTCAACATCTAGCTATAAAATTTACTAACTGCACAATAAGCTGAAAGTTCCTTTTCTATGGAAAATAATCTGCTCTTCCCAAAGCTTCTTCATTGCCATTGAACTACTGGTGTTCAGGAAAAAAAAAATAAAATATTGGGGTTTTTTTCAGCATCTTTGACAACACTTTTGGATGACATTGGTAAGCTTGGTTTAAAATGTTTTTTCAAATTTAAAGTTTTTTCTCTACCTTTCTGTGGCCTGCAGGAAGCACAGTGACAGGTATGAAATAAAGAAAACAAAAATGTTAGCTTAAAAGAATTTTTGGAGATACTGTGGCAATCATAAAAAATAAAATTTTTGTTGCAGGTGAATTTGTAATGCTACATTTCATTTCAGTACAAATGAAACCTTTTTTTTATGTACCAAATAATTTAATTCATTTTTTATTACCTAATCCTTTTCTTTAGGAAAAAACCCAAAACACTACCAACCAGCTTATATAAAGTATGGGTTAATTTCCAACCATGTCACTTTGAGAATTCTGACTTTCCAGAAACCACTATCCAGAAATCATTTTATATGGCAAATGCAACTTTTTTAAGTTCTCCCTGGTGATCACTTTTTTTTATTTGGAATTATTTTTCAAATCCAAGCCATCATTGCAAATAATTTTTGATTTCTTAATGTTTTATGTTTTGTGAATTGATTGTTCTCTTTCCCTTGTTCCACTTCCCCAAGTAACCAAATTACTGTTGTGGTTTATGACCAGTGACCAGTATCTTTGAGGGAAAGGTTTGTAGGTTCATTGTCAAGCATTAGCTAACAAATTTCAAGCAAACACATGGGGACACATCCCTAAAGGAAGATAAAAGTGCATTACAGAAATTACTGAGTCAGCTTGGCCAATCTGGTAAATCCATATACCAAAGAGCACACTGAGCAGCCAGGTCAACCAAAGACCATGAGCAGTAGGGCACTCCAGCTATGGTTTCACAGTGCTGGGTCTGAGCTGATACAAGCCTTTTCACTGAACCAGCCTGGGTATCAGCTGTGTAGCCTTGGCACTAGACATTGAGATCTAGATGGATCAAAGATGTCATTGACAGAACTTTAGCATTGTCAGTATAGCTCTGGAATTATTATGGGAAATCATTTATTAACCTGAGACTTACCTCTGCACAGGAAACATCAGTTTTCTAGAAATGGCTCAATAATACTTATTTTTCATAAACATATTGATACGAGTTTTCTATTCATTATAGAAAATACATACTACTTTATTCTGAGTTTGTTGCCATCACACCTAAACTCTTTTATGGGTCTACACATATTTGGAAATGTAAATTTTTCTTTCTTAAATATTACTTAAAATCTATCAAAAGTATCTCATCATTTATGCAAAATCTCTTCAAATAACTTTGTTAGTTGGATCACCACCATGTATGCATACAAAAAAAAGGGAAAAATTTACTGAGGCAAAAAACTGATTTTCCCTCTAAAAGGATATAGTTTGCTAGTCTTTCAAACATTTTCTTAATTCCATGTTTGGGATTTTTCTTGTAAAATATACAAAGGGTATATTTTTGAAAGTGTTTAAGGACCTTTTTTTATTTGTGGTCATATTTCAAAGTAATTAAAAAAATTACTTTTCCAATCACTTTTATTAGATTTTTTTAAAAAAAAACCTAGGCAATCTTCCTTCCAAGGTAGCCTATTGTATTAGGCTTGAAATCCTCATGAAACCTCAATTTCCAAAGTTGAAATATCCACTCTGAAAACCTATTAATTTTAAAATTCCCTAAGATTAGATGCCCACAATTACCAGCCAGTACAGACTCCCATTGTCAAATATTAGTTTGAAACACTTTCTCATCCTGTACCCAGGAACAGAAATGCTTTTCAGTAACTTCATCATTTACACTCATCTGCCAGGGCCTGAGTTGATTTCTTTTTGTTGCCTGCAATTACAGATCTTCATGATGCTCTCATAACCAAAAATTTGTCCTACCATCAGCATTCAGACCTCACAGAGGTCTGCCGAAGCAAATGGAAGAAATGCCATAAATTATTCATAGTAACTGTTATAAATTCCGAGTCCATTTTTAGTTTTATACGATTTAATAAAAGGCAAGTAAACAGCGCTGGGTGCGCGGAGAATCCGGGCTACTCTAACATGTGCACATGTTACATTGGGGCAGGTTTTTTATGTTCCTAAGCTAATACATATTCATCACTGCTTCTAAGAAAGGCAGGGTTATTACAATTAGTTTCCAGAATTCGACCCCTTCCACTGGCGCATGCTGTCAGTTCTCAGTGGTCTCTCTGGGGGTGGTTTTGTTACCAAAATCTCGGAATGAAGAATTTATCGACACCAATGTGATGCAGATAAGCAGACACTTCTTTATTAACGGCCGGGTGCATGAGCGAGTCCTCTCATGATCAACGCACACCAAACTTCAAAATCATATACCATATATAGAAATTATTCATACATGTTCATTAAGTATTCATGCATAAACAGAATATTTCCCAAAGATCATTAACATACTCTCCTCCCATATTCGATTCTGCGCAGTAAAGTTTAGAAAGATCTAGAAATGGGTCTGGGGTACTATTTGGGTAGGTGGTATGTGAGTCGGTGGTCACAATCTCCCCCTGCCGGAATTACCTTTTACTTAAAGTAACTGTTTCTTGGCAGGTATCTATGGGTTGTTCCAGTCGACTCTCCCCAGTTCCCATTAATTCTACATTTTGACGTCTCAATGCATTCTCTTAGTCTACACATAAAAACTGTATCCAATCATCTTGAATCTTTAGTCTGTTATCTAAGTTCTAATCTAGGTGATTCTGACCTGTTCTTTCAACCTTGGTACAGGGCTGTACAGAGGTTTTCATAGTAGCTGTCGGTTGTTGTGCAAACACAAACTCCACTAAAATATTTCTTATAATTCTATATTCCTATTCATAACTCTATAAGATCAAATGTGTTTCAATATAATCAAATACAGTTGCTAATTCTAACTAGTAACAAATTTGTAACAGTTTGGGCTGAAGGCTCACAGTCTTCCTCCCAGGCTTTGTCCTCCAGTCCTTCAGTTTCCTTTTCTTCCTTATTTAGTAATCTCTTGGCTGGATGTCAGAGACTTGCGTAACATCATGTGCAATAGTTAACAGTCATTTTGAAACTCCTTTGTTCTCCTGTCCCCTAGATCCAGGTCCCAATGTTTACCTTTTAAATACCCTATTGACACCTATTGCTGAACCACTGACACGAATTGCTGGACCGTTTCTTACAGTGACCAACTATTTCGTTTGGTCCTGTTTAAGTTGCCTTAAGTCATTGCACACAGGTAGCTCAGAGGTCTCAGTCTGCCATGTAAAACAGACTCAGAAATGGAGTCTAAAGCATGATTTGATAACAACAGGGAAACCACCCCCCTCCTTGAGTAACAAACCTGTCATAAAAGAAGTATGGCTAATGGATTTCTAATGTAGGTGGAAGGTTTTTAGTCAAATTGAGACACAGATGTGATTGACAAGAACAATTGTACCTTTTAGCGATATTCTTGGAGCTGAAGGGATATGACAGAAACAGTTATTTCACTAGTCCTGCCTCCTACTGTCTATACCTTTTCATCATTCTGCAGTAAAGGCTATATTTATCTAGATAGTTAATTTATATTTACTACTGTTCCAGTACTTTGCACATGTTTTGACAACTATGGAATGTTCCAGAAACTCATTTTGCTGCAGGGATGGTGAAGCTGAAGAATGAAGTACAGAAGTAGCCACTCACTTTTTCAGCTGCTATTCAAGTTCAGCAAGAGCTAAAGTGGTGTATGTCGGTTGTGGTGGCTCAGGCATAGTTTTCAGAGATAATACATACATATCACGAAAATGTCCTTCTGCACAAGTGGTTAAATGCTTATTTGCTCTTGCAAAGAAATTACTCCAGTGGGGTGGCATAGTGTGACATGATAATGGCCTCCCTCCTATAACAGATGCTGGGTAAGATCAATGAGTTTATGGAAGACAAGCAAGGCAACTGTTTATTAAGTGGGAGGCAAATGTGTAGTCTGAGAAAAGAAAATACCAAATGATTTATTTAAATTAAACTCAGTGTTAAATAAAAGTGCAGATGACACAGAAAGACCCAACTTTCAACCCGTGTAGGTGCAGGTACTAAAAAAATGTCCTCAGAAAGAGGTATTTCTAGTTGCTTTAAGGAAAGAACTATGATATTCAAGATGCAAATCAGAAACCAACTTATTTTAAATGTTCTATTCTAGCCAAGTTTTTGGCAAGGCAGGCACATCCAAGAAAACATGTATATCTCTTCCCAATTTAAGATTAAGCATTTGAGTCTCAGTGTGGAGGCCATGGACAGGCAGCACATGAAGACAGCTGCCTGGCAGAAATTAATCCTCAGAAGCTTTGTGGGCCAGGACACCTGCCTTTGCACTGGATTTTCATCAGTATCACACTGAACATAAACACTATCTCCAGAGATTCGGAAAGCAAAAAAAAAATCTGTTTCCTTTGGTTGCACCATGCAGAAATAGAGCATGTGTTGGATGTTCTTAAGTATTGAGGATATAACTGGTCTATCAAAGTTTGAGTTATTTTACTGTATAGAAAAAAAATTAATACACCTTAGATTCTTGGTCTACTTGGTCTAGAAGAGTCTGTGGAGTACTCAAGAGCTCCCATCTAAATTAGAGATTACTAGTATAAAATATGTTTAGGAAAGCTGCTTAGCAAAATTAATATATGGCTCTTTGTGTAACTTTAGTTGATTTTAAAGTGTACTGCTTTAATATTTCTGACTCAACTAGCCTTCAAGGAAGCTTTTGAAAAATATTTCTATTAGAAGCTCAGCAATTTTATCAACTTTCAAAAAAAATTAATATAGCATAAGCTTAACAGCAAAAAAACTTTGTACTTAACATCAGCACAGACTCACTATAACCTCATAGGTGAATCCTAAATTTTGGTTTTGGGAGGAAGCTGTACTAACTCTAAAATCAAACTTAATAAAGTGCTGTGAGGAAATCTGTGCCTGTTTCAAGATAGCTGAAATCCATTTAAGGCATGGAGAAAACTAAGGTGCTTAAAGTTCAACGTGTTTAAATGCTTTCCTGAACAACATCGAAGCTGGCAAGTCTTCATCCTTGGAGTTAATAGGATCAAAAAGTATGTAAGCATTTCATTGACCTAAGAGTTGCTAAAGATCCCTGATGAGGACATACTTATTGTGAAAGATCAACGCTGTAACCAGTCATGTTATCTTTGAATATACTGATCTAAAAATAAGCTCATACTGCTTCTTTGTGTCTTAGTTGGGAAGGAAAGTTGATTTTACCTAGGATTTTGTTACTAAGCCAAATTTCCTATCAGTCATGCCTGTGGTCTATTTTAAGCTTTTTCAAAGCACCCTGTGCACGTTCAAAAGACATACATGAATCTCTAATTCTCAGCAGGTATATGAAATACTAATTTCCTACTGGAAAAAGATGAAATTCATTCAAGAGGTGAAATACTAATTTCTTACTGGAATTTCCTAGAGGAAGCTTCATCAGGCAGGTTCAGTTCTCACAGGCTGACCAACATTTTGCAGCTAAGCAGTGGTGGTTTTGTTATGTGCTGGAGTTTGAGACACTGTAAATGGTAACTCAATTGTCATTAGACAAGGAAGCAGACTGCCTGCCTTCACCCTGTTCCCACAACTAGAATTGGTCAGTCTTTTAAAGTTTCCATGTTTCAAGGATATCTATGCATCTCTCTCTATTCCAGCTATTATGTGGTACATGTTACATGAAAGGAAGTTAAATAAGTGCAACCCTTCACCGTGCTTGCTGGTTCTTCCAAGGCAGACCTTCTGGCAACAGCACGCCTGGCCCTTCACTTCCTCACACACATACGCTTTGCTGCTTCCGAGCACAGATCTCCATGCTCAGAGCCTCTACCAGCTGAGATCTTGTGCAATACAATTGCAGTCGTTGTGGGCTGGAATGGCTAAGAACCGAATACCAGTATCAATACTCTAGAGACTAAAGTTAACAACGCACCAAGTGTGTGTTATTAACAAAACCATAAAAACCATTCATATGTTTATTCATCAGTAATTCACTAATAAAATACATTGAAACCTGCTAATTAACTAGCAAGCTGTTAATTATAAAGTGACAACAGCTGAGTTACAAGTGTTAACTTTGAGATGGCTTCCTGCCTTAGAAGGTTATTCACTCCATGTAGAATGAACAATCTCCTTATATTAAAAAAAGAAAAAAAAACTTTACTTTTTTTTTTTTTTGGGGGGGGGAGAATGAGGTATTTTAAAATATTAAAGTCACTATAACAATCTCCACTGATCCCACGGATGGCAGCTCATAAAGGTAGTATCTGTTACTCCAGTACAGTAAACGAAGTATCTAAACCTCATAGAAATATCAAATAATACCCTATTTGCCTCTGTATCTGGGAACTAATTCTGGTTTGTCATTTAAATATATATTTCAAAAGCAATGCCCTCATGAGCTTTATTGTTGTCCACCCTGGGCTTCTTTATGTTCTCAATTTATTATATAAAGAAAAAGAAATTAGAAATGCAACTTGCCTCTATCACCAATAAGGAGAGAAATCAGAGGGTAAAAAAAGAAGGTAATTTTGAGTATCTGATACAGATGTGTAAAATATACAGTGTAGATACCTTCCTCCCAGGATATCAGCCCATACAAGCTAGTATCCACAATTTTTCTTCTTTTTGAATGAATCTTTTTTTATGAGCATAAAAGAAAAAGATGAATAGTGCATTAACACATGAATAATGTCATTTGAAAAATTATCTCATCAATGTCAAATTATAATATTTAATGCTTACACTTCAGGTTCTATGTCCAACTCTATTCTGCTACTTGTGCATACAATATGGCATATGCTCCTTAACTGTAAGATTATACATTTTTTGCAAGACCTTAAGATCACAGGCCACACACCACAATGTGCATGGATTTCTAATAACAATTATTTGCTTTTCCTTTTCTCACCAATCTCTTCTCCAATGTTTCAAGAGTCACATTTCTTCTAAGAAAATGAAGAAGGATCAGTATTAATACTGGAACTTGAGGAATCTCATAGCGGTTCACAGGGCCAAAAGCCTGGATACAGGGAGGATTTGTGCAACATCACCAAGGACAGTGACAACACAGGAAGGAGAGCAGGGGGAAGGTTTCTCATGGGGATGTCCAATTTGCCAAAGTTCTCAGTAGGTATGAAAACATTCAGACAGGGATATAGTTAAAAGTTTATTTTCTCTCTCTCTTTTTTAACCTCTATCTTGTTCCAGCTGGAGAACTGAATGATGGTTTTGGAGTTTTATTCTACAAGGTCTGCGCAGTCATTTGCTACAGCTATCAAACATCTCTGACTAGTAGTAGAAAGCCATACTGTCCACAAAATGAGACTGGACAGCCTAATTTGCATGTGTAAGTTAATGAGCTGACAATTAGTCCTTGATTCTTAAAGCACAAAGGTCCCATTTTACTTAAGAGCAGCGTTTGAATCCTGAATGCTGAAGGTCTGCCAAGGCAAATCCAGTCAGGCCCAGGGAAAGTCAATTGTTCCTGTGTTTCACATGCTGGAGAGCAATAAAGCTGCATAAACTAGATGTGACATAGAAACTTGTGGTTGTGCAACGGTGTGGGTTCTCCAGCTGATACTGCTGCTTATTACTTGTAAAGTTGTTGAATATTAGAACCATGATGCACTAATAGTTCTTTTTCTCTTGCTTGCCGTACAACAAAACATTTAGTATGTTGTATCTATATACAAATGTACTCATCACTTTTGAATACAGATATAACATAAATATTGTTCTTCACAATACAATGGTTATGGAAAATAATATATAATTTTTTTGTATATACTAGAGAAGCACATTACACCATTCAGTTCCTACAATTGCTCCAAAAATTAATGAAGATATATTTGGATTATTGAAATACAGAGTAGATTATATTAGTGTGATTTGTGTGTGCATTTTCTTTAATTACTATACCAGAAAAAAAGCCTCAGGATTAAGCATAAGAATTAATCTTCAAAGTTATGTATTTTCAAAGAAAGTAGAGTATTTTCTTCAAATCAAAGAAAAAATAAACTATTTTTGCTGATCTGTAGCAGAGATTTAACGACACTGAATTTCTAAAAATGTATTTTATTACAGAAACAAAGAAAACAGGGATCTGACCTACAGGGTGGCAGGTAGATTCCACTTTGCCAAGGCAGAAAAGACTGTCAAGGAGGAGTGTCAGTACTCTTCTGAAACAGAACAAGGTCTTAAAATAAAAAGATTAGTTGGGATGAGTTTGGTACAATGCTCTGGGTGATGCTCTGTTTGTGTTGAGAAAGGAATGTACTCTGAATAACTAGAAAAGGTAAGGTGGGCACCTGAAGGAGATAAGGAGACCATCAAGTCAGGAAATAGTTTAACAAAGAAAACTGAAAGGTCTACTCCACCTAGATCCCACCTATTCTGAATAGAATGATTAGGTGTCAAAATCAAATGAGTATGTATGTAAAGATGTTGTGTAACCTCTCAGGAAAACTGTATAAAATACCTAACTTTTCACTGAAAACTTTGGAGCTAGTTTGTCCGGTGGGAGTCAGCAGGCTCCTGAACGTTGCATGAAATAAATACCTTTGCTGTTTAAAAGCCAAAATTGGTCTCTGAGCAGTTACTCTGTGCTGTTTTGGCATGGCTTCAGAAAAGCTAAATGTGGGACAGAAGAAATCTGTCTATAGACTATACAGGGGGAAGTACAGTGCCCAGCCATATCTCCTTTATATCTAGGTATAAATGTATATCTCCTTTATATCTAGAAAATGCTTTCATTTCAAAATGACAGGGCTAGCTGCACTTTTTATATTCTCTGATGAGAATAACTGGTGATTTCTCCAGTGAGAAAACTTGTGGATTGACATAAAGGCAGTTTAATAGGTAAAGCAAAAGCTGCGCACACACAAGCAAAGCAAATCAAGGAACTCATTCAGCACTTCCCATGGGCAGGCAGGTGTTCAGCCATCCCCAGGACAGCAGGGCTTCACCACGTGTAACGGTTACTCCGGAACGCAAATGCCACAATGGTGAACATTCCTTCCCCCCTTCTTTCCCCAGCTTATATGTACTCAGTATGGTGTCATATGATATGGAATAACCCTTTGGCTATTTCAGGTCAGCTGCCCTGGCTGTGTCCCCTCCCCATTTCCCTCCCCCCTCCAGCCCTCTCACTGGCAGGGCCTGAGAAACCGAAAACTCCTTGACTTAGTATAAACATCACCCAGCAACAACCAAAAACGTCAGTGCGGTTATCAACATTGTCCTCACACCAAATCCAAAGCACAGCCCTGCACCAGTTATTAAGAGAAAACTATCCCAGCTGAAACCAGGACACCCAAATACAAAAAAAACAAAACAGACTTGAAGGTTCATACACCTCCCATTTGATGCAAAAATTATTAGCATTTTGTTCTCTGTGCTTCTCTTCTATCTGACAATATGTGCTAAAAGTCTGTCGTTGCTAAGGGATGTTGCTAAGCAAGGCCAGGCATAGAGGGGGTCAGCCACCTTGACAACTTCTAACATCAATTATTTTTGCAAACTACAGATTTAATTTTTTCTGAATGTTCTGCATATTTATTTTTTTTTACATAAAAGAAGATTTGTCGTTATAGTATAATCCAAATATGTAAAGTCTGAAATCTTCCACTGGAATTCTCTCTTTTCCATTAAAACCTAATTTCTGTTCCTCAGCATTTCTGTGCACTCATCAGAAGGTAATAAACAAACCCTGACCTAGTTTTGTTCTGTTCCAAACAAATTATATGAGAATTTTGGGTATTCTTAGTAAAGAAACATTATTATGCTGATTTAAATTATTTAACCAGTCATTATTTTGTTTTATTTAGAAGATGATAGTTATTTTTAATTGGAAAAAGTAACTAAAAAAAGTATTGCCTTTTAACAAAGCAGAACATCAAGAGCTATTAAAAAGATGTAATAGAAAAAAACATGTAAAATAATATTATATTGAAAGACTAAATAATTTCTTAAATTACTTTTATTCTTAAACTGTTACTTATTGGATTCCAACTTCAAAAAGAAAGCTTTTGTGTTACATTCTTTCAAATGAGTATCTCCGCTAACAGTGTATGTCAATATGTTACTCAAATAAGTTAGTACAGTTTCTAAACTCATATCACTGATATAGACATTTGTTCTTCTGTAAGTTTTTCAATGGTGCCTGGAATGCTTTACACTGCCAGTTCCTATATCATGAGTGAAAATTGAAAGGATATAGGCTCCCAAATAATTTAAAAGTGAAAAATATATTCTAGAATTCTCCTTGGGTTTTTTTGTTGATTTCTATGACTCATTTCAAGCCCGATACGAAGTGTTTAGGATCACTGCATTATCATCAACCTGGTTTTGAGCTGTCCCCTCAACAACCATATCACTACACCACTATAATCATTACTGTGAATGGTGGAGAAGTTTAATGCATGCTGATCAGCATCTAGTATTAAAACTTGCATTGTCTCTATTTTAGTTTTTAACAAACCTATGTGAATAATAATCTGCTAAGCTTTGTTTCTCCAAATCACAGTCTACCTGGCTTTTTCAAACTGTTCTTGGTAATTTGTCTTGTACTGTAAACCAGAAATGCTAGTATGGGTCAACTTGCATTGAAGACACCTTCAAAGAGACTAGTGACAGTTTTGCTTTGTAGACTATAGAGAAAAAATAGAAAGGAAATAACACATTTTTATTTTTTTAGTGAGTTTCATATTTATAGAAATTAAATTTATAGAAATCATAGAAAATATATATGATACATTTTCATATTTAAAGAAATATATCCAGAAAAATCTTTATTTCCATGGGCTGTATTCAGGCAAAATTACTTGAAATGGATCATTAGTTTGCTAAGCAGTTCAGATGGACAGTTAGTTGTTTGCAACTCAAAAAGCTTGATATACTTAATCCTTGAGGAACATAACTGATAAAATTCCAGTCTCTTGTGTTCTTGTGACTGGATTTTTTAGCTGAATTTTCCAAAATACTGTAAATAAACTTATTTTCTATCACCTTTTTAACTCCCAGTCTTCATACATGGACACAGGTATGATGTGGAGACTTCTGTTATTACATTCATACTCATATTAGTATTAACTTTTCTACCAATGAATAATGACACTAATTGATTTTGATCAGGTGGAACATGTCATACGAATCATTAATGGTATCACATGAGCATTAAAGAATTGAATTGCAGTATACCCTGCCCCATAGACTATATGTTTTCAGTCTGATCCAAAGGAGAAATTGTAATGATGGTTACCTATGAAGGTGATGTTCTACAGGTCTTTAAGAGGATTCATGCTTTTAGAGAGTTTTATATATCTTAATTTTATTTTAAGTTTCACATGGAATGAATTGAATGCCTCCAGAGAGGACTGGATTGCCACATATGTACCATTTAGGGATTACCTTATTCTGAAGGTTTAAATGGGGCTTTGTTTTTTGTCTTTACTCTGTGCAGATGTGGTTTTGTACTGAATTCCCTAGATCATGACCGAGGAATCTTTTTGGTTTTGACAGCTAATAAGATTTTTAAATGACAGTAGGGTGCATATTAATAGCCTGCAGTGGCATGGAAAAGAAATCATATAGTCATAATCTTTATGCAGTGAAGGTATAAATCCAACAAACTAGAGGCAACAGGTTCTTCATCTCTTCCTAAAAATTATATTAATTGTAAAAAGGTTTACTGGAGATAGAGCTGGGCAGGTAAAATATATTTTTCCTTTGGAAAGGAAATCTATTTTCTTAAATCTTGCACAAACTAACAAAGTTCTAAAAGGATTCATATCACATTGTTTCCTTTGCTTTTACACGTATAGACATTTCAGAGAAAAATCAAGACACAAGGAAATAATGGCAAAGTACAGCATAATGTGTTGCAAAGAGCAGAAACGTACACTTAGCTAAGAAGTTTCCCCAGCACTCACTCACAGTGTTCTTCACAAAAGAGCAAAACAAGGTATACCAGATATCAGTCTGTTACAGACTACTACAGGAAGGGAACCCACTGTCCACTGAGGAGAGGAATAAAGTCCTAAGTAAACAGAGAAATAAAGTGGCCTCCAAAGAAGTGACTGATAACTCTGTGATCTGTATGATGTATGTTTGGATTTCTAATTAATTAAGGGTGGAGCAGCATTACTTCATCCAAAGGAGAACCCTGCTGAGAAAGCTGGGACAGAAGTCCCATCTGTAATAATCATAGGAAGTATTTTATGTAATCAAGTTAAAAGTAATTTTATTCCAAATATATTTTTTCTTAAACTAGATTTTATAGGAAAAATATTATTTGCTCAACACTCTCAAATGAAAAAAAAATCACAATTTAAAGTACTCACAAATTAATGTGTTAATTTTCCATTATTTCTAGTCCCCATTTCCTTCTCTGTTCTGGAGCCTTCCTCGAATCTACATCTCACCTGATACACTACAGCCAGGAAAGAACACAACATACTGTCCTTCTGAAAGGTGTGAGAAACATTCTAACCAATAGTGTCACTTCTAAGAAGAACAGACTTTTGAGGAACCCATATTTAATTCCTCAACAACAGTAAAAAGAGAGTGTTTCAGAAGATGAATGTTCACCTGTCTTGTGTCTTGTCCATTTAATGCAATCTTCTGGAGAAGCTTTATTATTGCTATTATTTTTTTTTTTTTTTTTTTAAAGTATCAACCTTCAATATCCAGGCTTTTCCCTGCTTTTTTTTTTTTTTTCCTTTTTTCCCCCCCCCCATGACTTTCACTCTTGCACTGTATTGTTTTCATGGAAATAGTATGGGTTTTATCCTTCAGTTCCTGAAGCAGGAAATGTTGCTTTTCTACCACATTTAGGAGTCTATGCAGTATAATAAAATGCCAATAAACCCACATGCATTAATATTTTTTACTAAAAAATGATAATAATAATGTTACTAATGTAGAAGGGGAAGGATTGCAACTGTCATCTTGTACTACTGCTAGTAGGGCTTACTCCTGTGTGAAGATCGAAGGACTGCAGTTACAGAAGCTGACGCACTGGCACTAAATTGAATGCAGTAGTGACATTTCTGACATTTCTGTGAAGAAAGGGAGCTGCCTGTGCTTAACGTAGACAAAAAAAAATGGACATAAGCATCAGCAAGAAAAAAATAGACATGCGCACACACGTATGCCTAACATAACAAAGAAGGAGTGAAGTATGGAAAAGGGGAAAGACTGCTTTCTGCTTTTTCAAAAATGAAGCAACTGATATAAAAACCCATTAAGCATTTGATACTCTTTCTTCTTTTATGGGAAAGACATCTCCCATAGAACAATTGACTTAGTAGTTCCTATAAACAGATATTTGCTATAATTACATGTGGGAGATATGACTATTCAAATTCTCATCTTAGGGGTTTAGCTGCTATTTTACATTTTGAAAGAAATAATGGTAATCCTGCCTTCTTAAGACTGTTCTCTCATTTAAACTCTCCACTTACCTAATGAAATCATTTAGAAGTAATATAATGATTTATAAATGTAAGGAAATTGTGTCACTGGTAGATGTTTGTTAACTTTGCTAAGATGGCATCAGCTTTAATATTCTAGGAAGCCTGTTTTCCTGGTATTTTAGAAGTGCCCTTTTGGCTTAAAGCTTTCTAATTACATTTGTACAGGACAAGTATTTTTTAATAATTATTTTCAAATGTTTTTCAGCATTTGGCTTTGTAGAGTTTTGGCAGGGAAGTTTAGATCCATTTGCTGTCACTTAGCATTTATCATTTGTAAAACAAATATATTTTCCAAAATATATTGGCTGTTTGATTATCAGGTTTCCACTGAGCTGTGGAAAACATACTGGTATGTTCTTTTGAGAAATAATTATTTTTTGTAATGGCCATAAAAAACCTATTTCTTGTTTTCATCTGATTTTGTTTTTTTTGTATTTCTGTATTGTCAGCGTTATTCCTTAAACTCCAACCAGATAACAAAAGTTTGGATGAGGTTAATGGGTGTTCCATCAAAATGCAGCACTTATTTACAATCATTTCTTCCCTGCCAGTTCAACCAGAAATCTGAGAATAGAATCTATTCACAGCACAATCTCTGCCTTGACAGCATGATCCCAGGACAAGTCAGTTGGCTGTATGGCAAACATCTGTGACCTTCTGGGGCTAGTGCAGGTATCTCTACCTACCTGCCAACACAGGTATTGCGTTGGGTTTATGTGGTAAGGTTTTGGTACAGGGAGGAGGGCTGTGGGGGTGCCTTCTCTGAAAAGACACCAGGAACTGCCTCTATGTTGGGCAAAGCTGGTTCCAGTCAGTGACAGTGGCAATGCCTCTGTGATAACGTATTTAAGAAAGGGTAGAAAGCACTGTGCAACAGCATCTGGGAGAGAGGACTGAGAATACATGAGAGAAACAACCATCAGACACTAAGGCCAGTGAAGGAGGGCGAGGAGGTGCTCCAGGCACTAGAGCAGAGATTCTGCTGCAGCCCAGGGTGAAGCCCATGGTAACACTGGTTGCTCCCCTATGGTGGAGCAGATATCCACCTATAGCCCATGCAGGACCCCACACCGGAGCAGATGGATGTCCGAAGGACACTGTGACCCTGTGGAGCGCCTGCACTGGAGCAGGCTTCTGGCAGGACCTGTGGCCCTATGGAGAGAAGCCCATGCAGGAGGAAGTCTGCTGGCAGGACTTGTGACCCCCTGGGGGACAAACATTGGAACAGTCTGTTCCTGAAGGACAGCACCCCCTGGAAAGGACCCATGCTGAAGTAGTTTGTGAAGAACTACAGAGTGAGGGAAAGACACATGATGGAGAAATTTATGAAGGACTGTATCCCATGGGAGCAACCCCACACTGGAGCAGGGGTAGGAATGTGAGGAGGAAAGAATAGCAGAGATGAAGCGTTATGAACTGACTGCAACCTCCATTCCTCATCCCCCTGCACTACTCCAAGCAGAAGCTGTAAGGAAGTAGAAGAGTTGAGTGAAGGTGAGCCTGAGAAGAAGGGAGGGGTAGGGGAAAGGTGGCTTTAGTTTTTTTTTTATTTCTCACTATCCTACTATGTTGATAATAAATTAAACTAATTTCCCCAAGCTGAGTCTGTTTTGCCCACAATAGTTATTGGCAAGTGATGTCCCTGTACTTGCCTTGACCCACGAGCTTTTTGTTGGTTTTTCTCCCTCTGTCCTGCTGAGGAGGGAGACTTGAGAGAGCAGCTTAGTGGGCTTCTGAAAGCCAAAGTTAACCCACCACAACTGTTGTTTATATTTTGTTGAATAATGAATATACACTTTCTAAAGAGCTAGCACTGGGATGTCATTCCTGTCCCAATGAATTTGCAATACAAAGCACAAAAGAATTACATAGATCACATTAGAAGACAGTGCAAAGGTGAAGACTTATTTTCTTTTTTTTTTTTTTTTTTTCATCCTACAAGAGGCAAAGCTAACCCCAAATACAATACAGCCAAAATTTGTTGCTATTGATAGTGTTTAAGGCAGTGGTCCAAAGTCTGGAAATAAAACTTTTTTATACAGTCATTTGAAACAGTGAATTATTTTGCCTTCTATGCAGAAAGGAAAAGGATAGCTGCCTCATCATTCCAAAATTGGAGATCTCCCAGGGCCAGGAAGAGCTTCACCTTGCAGCAGAGAGGCCACTGCCTGAGTGCTATCCAGCTTGCAGACTGCCATTGAAGGAGCTCTGTCAGGGATGAGTGGGTAGCCCTCCTGGTCTATTAAGACATTGAGTGCTACAGCAAAGGCAGTATCGTAACAAAAAGCAATTATGTGGTCTCTAT
Organism: Falco punctatus; assembly: GCF_963210335.1. Classification (NCBI taxonomy): domain Eukaryota; kingdom Metazoa; phylum Chordata; class Aves; order Falconiformes; family Falconidae; genus Falco; species Falco punctatus. The sequence goes on along the minus strand of NC_137581.1, from coordinate 103,343,329 downwards.
GAGTCAACGACCAGCTGGAACAGGCTCACCTGGTGCAGCATCTCCAAATGTCACAAAGTGTTGCTGGTCTATGTGGCTAGCTCACACTTCCTTTGTGAAACTAGACCCAGCCAGCCTTCATGGAAGTCCCTCACAAACATCATTTGACACATCTAACAAAGAAAGGAGGGGAAAAAAAAGAATTTGAATCTACCACCGTCATGCTAATCCAGGTTGGACGGGATTGGCCTGAGATGATGATACATACAATTCAGTAGCTGAGTTGGCTTTTTGTATAGCTAAGATCAGAATGATTGCCTTTAAAAAGTAAACAAAAAAAATTTGCACAACAAAAGAAAACTTTTTCATCTTTCAGTGACTCTAGTGAATTATACATTATTTCTTTTTTTAGGTGTGAGGTGTCTTAAATAAGATTTTTAAAAGTTAATAATTAAATTTAAAGGTTACGTTGTCATCTTAAAGGATTGCATAGGTATTTTAGTCTAAATACTGACAAAACTTAATTAATTTTAAATGTGTAACTCCACAATTCTTCTCAAACACTTACATGTAGCCTATGAAAAGCTATGATTCTGGACCACTCTGGTCTCAAATTACAGTTTCACTGGCAAACCTGTCAGCCACTTTTTTTATCACCAGGATTTGAGCCTATTGTTTAGTGTTCTATGAATTACCAGTTGAATGTCTTCTATGAAAGATACCCATTGCCAAATCTTTTTAATGAAATACAACTATTCACATATTTTGTGAGGAAACACAGAGAAATGCCTGCATATTTCCACTTGGGATTAGAATTGTCTACAAACCTGACCTTGTCATAAAATCATGATACCTCTTTCCTGTACCCATGCTACCTATCTTGGCATAAATATTAACCCAACCATTTCAAGCCAGATTTAACTCCCAAAAGATAACTGAAATTATTCCTGTGGATAGGACCTATATACTTTATAAATTAAGACCACTTATAATTTAAATTCATTCAATTCTTTTCCCAAGGAACAACTAGAAGTAAATTCCTGCCATGGCAACCAGAACTAATTTTAAAGAACAAGTCAGTTTCCCTGCCTTAAACTGATTAAATTTCAGAGTCCTTTTCATTTTATCATTGCATGATAAATAATTAATATACACTACAGCATATGTAAGAAAATCCCCTTCCAAATCAATGTCTATTGTATAAATTGTAAAGCAGTATCACATTTGTCCAATTTTCAAACACATTAACAGTTACTATGTTACATACCTAATATTTTCTAGCTTCCTTACTCATTTTATGTGGTACTCACAAGCTACACGAAAGGTTGATGGTGGCATTGTAATGTACAAGCGGAACCAAGTACTTAATGTATATCTATACCACTGTAGCTGGGAGAATATATTGTACTACAGTCCTTGATATGACTGTCGCGGGGTGGAGAGGGGAAGTATATCTATGTGTTTGCCTGGGTACATTTAACCTGATAAACCAAAACTTCTAAAAGCACACAAGATGTGTACAAGGTAATTAAAACTATTATTTTTGTATGGACCTGTCATGGTTTAACCCCGGCTGGTAATTAAGTACCAAGCAGCCGCTTGCTCACTCCCCCCTCACCCAGAGGGATGGGGAGAAGAACTGGAAAGGAATGTAAAACTCAAGGGTTGAGATAAGAACAATTAATAAGAATAAAAATGGAAGAACAATAATAATAATGATGATGACGATAACAGTTATAATGAAAAGGGTGGGGGGAAAGAATAAAATCAAGAGGGAAAGGAAGAAAGAAACACATGATGCACAGTGCAACTGCTCACCGCCTGCTGGCCGATGCCCAGCCAGTCCCCGAGCAATGATCCCCACCCCAGCCAGCCCCCCAGGCAGATATACCAGGCACATTGTCCCATGGCATGGAATATCCCTTTGGCTATTTTGGGTCAGCTGACCTGGCTGTGTCCCCTCCCAGTTCCTTGTGCCCCTCCAGCCTTCTTGCTAGCATGGCCCGACAAACTGAAAACTCCTTGATTTAGTATAAACATTACCCAGCAGCAACTAAAACCATCAGGGTGCTGTCAACATTATTCTCATACCAAATCCAAAGCACAGCACTGCACCAGCTACTAAGAAGATAATTGACTCGAACCGAGCTGAAACCAGGACAAGACTGTCATATAAACAGAGAAGAACCTTTGAGAAAATATTCTTTTCTTGCTAAAAACTTCAATGATGTTACATTTTTGTAATGCCAATTATAATCAGACTTTGAAGAAACACACTAAAACTTCCCTTTAATTTAGCATACACGCAAGGTCTCATACAAAGGTGTCTTTTACAAGAAGATGTATCAAAAAATATATAGAAAACAAACGTGGTTAGGGAGAAAATAGTATTATCAAAGAGTACTTATATGTAACTTGTTAATATTTAGTATTACAAATCATACTATAGGTCCTGTTACCAGTTTCATACGCACAGACATTCTGTTTGCATGACACTAAATATTAGGATCCACAGATGACATAATTAGGGCTCTGTCTGTAAATAGGTGAACTGGCATAAGGATGTTTAAAGATATGGATAAAAATACTGGTCTGCTTGATGAAAGCAATTTTAGTTGAAATATGGTAATGCTAACAACGTAGTCCAGGTTATGGCATGCTTTAGTGTCTGATTCAAAACCCATCACAGTCAGTAGGACTGCTTAGGTGTTCAAAGGCAAAGATGTTTTGAAGTGCTCAGTGGAAGGCACAAGCTGAAGAAAAAAAACCACCCATATAACTATACACCTTTCCAGGTAATAACTCCTTACAGAAAATTTCTCATGTTCAAGTCGCATGAATCCTGTCTTTTCATCAGGACGACACAATCTGTAGTCAGAAATGACCATTTTCACTGAGAACATGATCATACTCACCTTTGGAGAAAATATTCCAGAAAACTAAAAATTAGAAAAAACTGTGTGTTTATTTATGCATATGCATACATAGCTATATAAAGAGTAAAATGGGGCACCTCCTCTTCCTCCTCTGACCTTCGTGCTCCCTGTGTTGTTCCTCCCTCCACCCAGCACGCTGCCCTCCTCGCGCAGGTTTCCCCACGGCCATGGCGGCCATGGCGGCTGCGGGGCCCGGCCGTGCCCTGCGCTGGGGCCGTTGGAGCCGGCTGGAACCGGCTGGAACCGGCTGTGCCCGGCACGGGGCAGCCCAGGCCGCTCCCCACAGAGGCTGCCACCAGCCCCTGACAGACCCTCCGCACCCGCGCCCCGCACGTAAGTATGAAAACAAAGTATGTGTCTTTTTACTCTCCTTTGACATACATACATACACAGATCGAGCTTGTTCTTCATATAAATATGCGCAAGAACAAAAAGGGAAACTAAATCAATGTAAAATGCACACACCAGGAGATTTACCCTACAGGAATACAAACACAGAGTAATTTACAAGTTGGAAACGTAACTGTGAAAAAGATAGATGTATAGTCATTGAACTTGTTCCATGTCAGAGTCCAATCAGTGACATCTGCGAGCCAAACTGACAAGGTTTTGTTTTTATAGTCTGATTCTGCACCCTACACATTTGTACACAGCGACAGTTGAGGTGCCTTGGCAGAAAAGGTTCCAGTTCGTTGTCAAATGCATGCCTTTAGTAAAGGCTTCTTTCGTATATGAACAAGGTGTGAAATTAAGAGTTCTGTTGTAAGAGATCACTCCAGGTGATTACCTCCATAAATTCCCTTTTTAACAGAACATATTTCATTCCACTCAAAGTCAGAACAAAGCTAAAACGTCCTACCAAAATGCCTCACTGGTATTTTGCACTTTATGAACTGTCAGTGTGATATAATGTACAATCAGAAACACATATATAACTATATCACAATCCAATGGGATGGAAAATCTGCAGAGAAAGCACTGGGAAAAAAAATTAGAGGGAATGACAGGAAATATAAAATTGAACAAAGTATATTGCTGGTAATTTTTGCTGTTGACCCACGCCTATTTCTACTCCAACCAGCTTCCTCTCCCTTTCTGTAAAATTAAAAGTCTGTTAGTGATAATAATTCCCCCTCCCACGCAGCTCATTGCTGCATGCCCTGAACTGGCGTCAGCGTGTCTGAGGTCTCCTGGAAGTCAGAGACCTCGCACTGCTCTGACAGCACATAGCTAGAAGTCTGCTCCCTCTTTCCATATGGTGACTCCTCGTGGCCCAAGGGCTTACCACCTGGTAAAACCAGGCACAAAAGCCAGCTGGTAAAGTCTGAGCATTCTCCAGGCACTGTGACAGGGGCCTGTGCTGGGGGCAACTAAGTATATTGGCAAAGTATTGCCATTCATTTTCTAGGAGATGGCTCTAGCTCATATACTTCATATGCTGCTTTAAACTCTGCCAAGCCCCAAGGTCACCGTAACGCTGGCCCTGTAATCTGTGAGCTGTGACTGCCTCCTCCACGGCCCTGCTCTGCTGCACCCAGCAGATATCAGGTGAAGTAAAAAATCTGTTCCCACATTTCGGCGGCATAATCTTCATGTCAGTAAGTAGAAAGATTTCCTGAAATATAGTAACATTTTTGTTCTTGTGGCAGAGTTAAACATATTCCCTTACAGCCCCCTGAAATAAAAGTTCATATAGACTTATTTCTAAAAAACAACAACAAAAAAAGAAAAAAGAAAAAAGCAAGAACATTTTCTCCCTCTCTCTTTTAATTCCACAGCCCTGTATGTCCTTTTATAACTCGGTAGACAGATATAAATAATAAATTCTTTCTGATAGTAGACTATACTATTCTAGAGTACAAGACAAAATATGTGATCATTTTTCCTCTTCTCCTCTGACTGTACTTTTCCTAACAGGAAAAGAATTAAAGCCAAATTGAATGAGTTTATAAGACAAGCAAACGTGGATGACATTTGGCCATGTCATGGTCATTTCCAGTGATTTAAACCCAAATTAAATCCACAAGCATGTTCTGTGGTGAGGTCACATTGGTCTCTGGAATTCCACCCGAGCACAGATTATCAAAGAAAGGCAGAACTGGGAAGGGAGGTAGTGGGGCAAGACACATTTAGGAACTCAAAGAGCAAAGAAATAATGAAACACATTGACATTATACTAAGGGGGAAAAAACTTCAAGCTACTGGAGATTTAAGCAAATTGTTCATTTAAAGGGTTCATTCTGTCCTTGGAAAAAATCATCAATTTGCTATTAAATACTACTAATAAAAAATACTTTTTGTAGGATTTTCAACCTGATTTATAGAAGTAGTACAAGAAATGAAATAGATACTTTAGTAAGGGAAGATTACTAGCTAAATTTGCCAACCAAAAATGGATAGACAGTTTCAGATAAGCATTACAAAATATCTCTAAATCTGCCATGAGTTTTACCTGAATTGATGCTCTGAATAATGACTCCTCTCTCTAGCTTATTTAAGAATGCAGAAACCAGTTTTCATAGCTATGCAATTTATGAAAGTAATTTGAAAATATTTATTTGTATTTTAGAAAGTTCAAATGAAAAACAAATCTCAAATTTGTGTTTTATAATGTAATTGTACTCTACAATTGTCAAACTGAATTACATCATGAAGAAAATGTGTCTTGGTTTTCACATCAAAATCTAATCCAACCTGGCAACAGTTTCAACATGCTTATCTGTTTAGATGTCATTTGTAAGCGCAACTAATTCTCTTTTTTTCATGTAGACTTACTTGCAACACAGAAATATTTTTTATTGAGAAGTTCAATAAACATTGAAGCACATTCACAACTAGCTCACCTTAGTGTCTTTCATTGCCTTTCTTCCTATCATATCACTCAAAATCGAACACTTCACATGTATAAGAATACCTTTATGCATATTACATGTTTATTAATGAAAAAACCAAGCAAATAAAAACCTTGTCAACAGACTGAATTTTCCCTTGCACAGGTAACTTACACAGACACACAAAGTTTTTAAAACTGCTAAAAGATTTACCAAGTATGTAATTGGTCAGAAATGAAAAATAATGTAATATAAAAATATTTTAAAACTATTCATTTTCATGTGTTGATGTTAATAGGTTATTTTTGATGCTTCATTTCATTCACTCTGAAATTTGTAATGGTTTGCTGTGTCATCTGCTATCTACTTTTTCAACACAAACAAATCTGTAATTGAAATTCAGGACAACAATCTGGATCACTCTAAGTGAACTAAAATATTCTGAAAAATAACAACAAACTATGCAGTCTAGTGCAAATAATACACCATGCTGTCCATGAATACAGACATCCAAAGCAACGTGCTCTGCTCATTACTTTATGTTATTAATGTTGTGTACAAATAACACAAATATAAGATAAAAACTTAGGGTTTTGTTTTATTTTTAAAATCAAGGTTAGGTATCTTTCAAGCTTTTGTGGCATAAAGCAAACAAATATTTTTTATATGTCCAGACGCCAAAGTTGTGTTTCCTTCTGGCAACAAAACAAAGACAAAACAAATAAAAAGTTACCCTTGTAAAAGCTACTTGCAGTGCATGGCTTTAATCCACTAGCTCACCTAAACACAGCTTTCCCATGAATAACCAGTGTCTGGATCAAAGAAAAAAAATTCCAGAAGCTTCATCTGGACTGTGAAGGCAGAAAAACTTACTGATTTTTGGACTTGATATTTTGACTTGGCACTCTAACGTCAAAAAATAGAATATTTCTGAATCTCAGTGGCATTTTATTTCATCTTAAACAGCCAGACCTTCCAATTTTTCAGAAGATCTGTTCTTAATTGCATGGATAGTAAAATTGCCTGATTTTCTTGGATGGAGGGGCGATACACCACTGAAGCAGGAAGGACAGAAAATCTGTTCCTGTTGAAAGCAGTGATAACTCTATGTTAACTACAAAGGAAGCAGATTGGGAGTTTTGAAGTGTGATGAATCTTGACCCTATGTTGTTCAAGTACAATGAAATCTTTGCCATTTCTTTTTATTTTTTTTTTCCCTACACACTCTAGAACAAAGAACTGAGAGACATTTCAGACATAAAGCTTTCTAGCAAGAGTTACTCTCTTCTCTCCATTGACTAAGGAACAAGCTTGTGGAAATTAGTGAGCAGGACAACATTCATAAAGTTGGAGGATATCCTTCTTCCCTCGCAAACCTAAGAACAAAACTGGGTAAAAAAAGGAGAGGGAAAAAAGAAAAAAGGAAAATATGTTAGAAATAGCTGAAAGTTCCTCACCAAGGTTCACACACAGAGATGCTCTTTTCACATCTATAGAAATTCTTTAAAAACATTGAGTGATAATGCATGTAATATCTATGTTTATAACAGTTACGCACTGACTTGATTTACTCAGGACTCTTTTAAAGTCTGCCTGAGCAGAATAAGACCTTTATTTCTTTTGAGGTTCTTTAATGCTGTTGCAAGTCAAAATGTTCTAAATGAACCTTTCCCACATATTTAAAATTTTCCATGCAGGTACAGAAATCTGCAGAGGTTATCAAATCTACAGCTTTAGTACCAGCACTCTGCCTATTCTCAGTAGTGTGCCAACGCTGCTGAAACTGTTCATGGTCTGACATGAGTGATGAATATTTCTGGTCAATGGGTGAATGTTTCTGGAAGATTTTTCCAGTAGCATGTTTTAAAATTAAAGATGATGAACGTTAGGATCTTCCATAATTACATTTACATAGGAGACCTTATAAAAATCAGAAACTCAGTTTCATAGTTTTAACACATTTACATGCTGTGAGAGCCCTAACTCTCCTAAACCGAGTCATGGCACTCAGTGTTCAGTGAGCATACTTCTTTACATTTACAGTATTTAGACCTTTGACAAGTACGTTGTCTAAAGTTTCACATTACATACAGCTGAGGGGGAGAGGGAAATGAAAGAACAAATAATGTCATTCATTTTTAGGCTCTGTAACAATACCTGCTATACGTATTTTCAGAGTGTGCACCCCTCCACTGCATTTACACTATTGCTACAGCTGAACCACTCATTTGGGAATATTTTGGCAGTAAATGATTTACAGGCAACAGAAAAGGGTCCTACTTGACAAGGCTTTTCCAAATATTAATATGAAATGTGTTTTACTTAAAACTGCACTTTTCCTTGTAGGCAGGTTAGCACAAAGCTTAGCTAAAGCTAATTTAGTTTGAGGAACTCAGTCTAGAGGGACTGGGAAGTTATTCCAGTGTGGATGTATGACAACATGTTAAGAAAGGGTAAACTGATTGTGAACATAAAGCAGATTTCAATGACAAGCAGCCAAGCTGTCTTGTGAAAGAAAATATTAAGGGCACATTTTATCACCTTAGATTGTTTTGTTTTATCCTTGTCTGAAATCCAATTTAAAAACAACACTTCGTAAAGAAACATTAAGTACTTTCTATGTTAGCAGAAAGTCTGCATTAACAGAACATACTGTTTCCAGTTCTGGGCTCCCCAGTGCAAAAGAGATGTGGACATACCGGATAGAGTACAACAAAGAGCCACAAAGATGACTGAGGGACTGGAACATCTCTCCTGTGAGGAAAGGCTGAGCTAGCTGGGACTGCCCAGCCTGGAGAAGTCTTTGTGGGGGAACTCATCAATAGATATAGATATCTGTAAGGAGGGGGTAAAAAAGACTGAGCCAGACTCTTATCAATACTGCCTGGTGACAGGACAAGACACAGTGGGAACAAACTACAACACAGGAGGCCTCATATGAGTGTAAGGAAACTTTATTTTTATTTTTATTTTTTGTTACTGTGAGAGCGTCTGAGCACTGACACAGGTTGCCCAAGGAGGTTATAGAGTCGCCATCCTTGGTGATATTCAAAAGATGTCTGGGACAACTCTAGACACTAGGTGGCCCTCCCTGCTTAAGGAGGGTGGTTAGACCAGAGGACCTCCAGAAGTCCCCCCTAACCACAACCATTTTTTGATTCTGTGAAATGCTATGGAATCAAACTAGACTGTGCAAATAATTCCTGATAATGCTTTTTTTTTTCCTGTTTTAAAGAATTTAGAAGGACCACATAGCTGTTTGAGGGGAAAGTTGTCATTTTCACAGACTGCTTAAAATTCCTTGATCATGTTTCAAAGAAAACAGTTACGAAAGCAGAAAAACATGCATGTGGACCTAATGACATATAAGCTTGGCTTTAAAAACTTTTGCCTTTCTCTGTAGTCCTAAGGAAAAAAAAGGCCTTTTTTGGTACCAATCTCACTGTGAAGTAACAAGAAACTTATATTTGATAATAGTCAAACCATTGGCCAAAAAAGACTAGTGAAAATGTCTCATTTATTAATTTAAGAGACATAAGACATTAGGTTTTCCATAACAGAGAATGGCAACATACATTAAATAGTTTTGTTTAAAAATATTATGTTGTCCATAGAACTCAAATGGAGTCAGTTCTTGGATAACAAATCCTGGGACATTTCATATAATGAAGCTTGTCAAAGGCCACCTACCTGAAGTTTTGAAGTATAATAGTACCCAAAGTTTGACTTGTGATAGGCAAACAAAAAACTGGTGGGAAAGAGGGAGAGTTTTTAAGCTTTCCTGGTAGATCCCTAACAGTTTAAACAATAACTTCTGTGCAAAGCACTTGCTTGCATTTTTAAATGAAATAAATAAATTAATAATAATAAAAAACACCCAACAACAACAACAAAAAACAACAAAAGAAAACAAAAGAAAAGAAACCCCCCAAAAAACACCAAACATTGTATCAAAAAATATTTGAACAGCTTTGTTTTCCTCTTTTCCTACCTGGAAATTACAAAACCTTGAATGTTCCTGACTGAAGTACATTAACTCTCAGAAAAACTTAACGCTTTGCAAACAAATGTCTTCAATTATTTTAAGAATTGAAAAAAGCTGCATGTAGTGTATACTTTATGCCTCCAGTTCCATAGTAAGATTAGTATAAAATCTAAGCTATTGTTTTAAAACAGCATTTGTGTCAGAGTCTAGAAATGTAAGATTATATCCCATGTGCATTCATTATACATTCAACTGGTTGCAAACAACATCAGCACATTTCCAAAAGCACTGAAGTACTCTCTCACACTAATTTTTTTCTTTGCATTGTAATTATTTAAATGTAAAATTTCAGTGTTTGAGATGCAACAGTTATGCAAACTATGGCGGGGGGTGTCATATAGCAAATTCCTTCTGTAACTTTATAATGCTACATTATACTAAATTATTTCATTTACACTTTATATGATTTTCCGTCTTTTTTTACTTTTAATTCCTTTGCAGTGTTAGTCATTTCCATTTGCTTTTTTTTTTGAGATACTATTAATCCATGCTAAAATAAAAGATTCATAATTCACTGAAACAAGCTAAACAGGCACGTTCTTGATCTTATTTATATTCCAAAATTTCTTCTTTGTTATTCTGCTGATGCCTTGCTCCTCACAGTCATCTTGTTAGCATTCATTTCTTTCTTTTACACATAATCATACAAGAAGTTAGTGTTTCAAGAAATTAAATAGCTATGTTTACAATTTGTGAAGGACTGTTGGGTGTTAGTTTTGGTGGGGATGGGGGTTGGGTGTACTTAACATGTATATGAGACAAATACAAAACCTGCAGTTCATTCTGTCCATGTTCATATAATTTAAGACTTCCAACTAATATGCTTCAATATAGCATTCTTTTATCAGGTATGTAATTGCCTGTAATTTACAATGTATTCCTGCAGCAAGGAAAAAAAGAAATACAAAGCAATTTATGGCATAAAAAGCCAATCAAGTAACAATTGATCAGATATTAAAACTTCTACGAAGACTCAAGAAGTAGTTAATATTAAAAGTTCCTGCATGTTGCTTAATATTACGCCTACAGCTTTACATTGGTCACTTACAGTTCTAAACATGACACAAGCAGCTTTTCAAAATGTTTCAGTCATGTATTTTCCATCAATCTCCCCAGGTATCTGTCTTTACCTTTCAATATCAGTTTAGAAGGCCCTTCTTCCCTCTCCCCTCCTAAGACATTGTAGAAATAGTTCAACAAGCTGTGGAATTACCCAAGAAAGTAATGCTGAGGCCAGCAGTACAGTAGATACTCACTCAGGAACACAGTGATTTAGATCAGAGACCAGGAAGATTTTATTGTCAGGCAAATGATAAACCCGCCCTTTGTTTTCGCACTTGCAGCAGAAGAAATCGACATTCTTAAGGAGCAAATGAGGAACACATGAGTGAAGACTGTTCCATTACATCTCAGAGACTGTTTTCAGAATCAGTTTAGCCTGTCTTTCTTGAAGGACTGCTCTCTTCACAGCTGTACTCCTATAAGTACCGGTTGTACACTATGTGTTTGTCTTATGTAGTTTTACCCAACATGTTTTCAACCTTCTGCAGTTTTTGTTTGAAATACCCTTTAAAATATATGCTATAATTTCAAGCACATTTTCTTGAAAGTATGGATTGAAGAAAACCTTCATAAACAAAAAAAATATCCTGAATTACTTTCCTACTTTCTGGTGTCTTTTTCAATCAAAAAGTTCCTGACTCATTAAGATTCCTTCCATGATATTTGAAATGCTCTATATGGTTCATGGTATGCCTAGAGTAGATATAGTTCCCTTCAGCATATGAAAAAAAAATTATTTACAAGTAGCAGCAAATGACAGAACTTTTGCTGAAGCAGTAAGCATAGGCTGCTTAACAATGATTTTACCTCAGCCTTTTCATTAGTTAATGTCAACTTTTCAGAATCAAAAATTCCTCTCAGGCATATGCTGACTTCAAAGAGAGCAGAGGCTTTATCTGGTCTTTGATGCCTTTTTTTGGACTAACAAGAAAAGAAGAATTCCTAAGAATAACCACAAAACAGATGAGTAAAAGATAAAGAGCTGTGTTTGAGTCTGTATTTCACAGGTTAGAAAAAGCGCTTAAGCCTGCATACCCTATGAGATATAGGAGGACTCCTCTACTGGGCAAATAGCTGGGTTTTCTAAAAGCAAATATGTGTTCATCTTGGCTTCTAGCTTTTCTCTTGCTATGAAGTGTGTTGTATTCATCACAACCCAAAGCATATTCTACAAGTCTCAAGAATGTGTTTATATGATGGGACAACTATTTCTGTATAGCTATCATACCTACAACAAAATGAAAATTATATCCACAGAGAGATGTTTCAGCAGGCAAGGGAACAGTTTCAGTAGCATGCCACAGCTGTAAGCATGTAGAAACAAGTATTTCCTAAACCAGGCAGTAATAGTTGTTCTGATTCAACAAGCACATGTTAGATTTTATTTAAGTCTGTGATTAACACTAAAACATTGGATCATGGAAGAAAAGTCTTCAAATAATTTAAAAAAACGGTTTATAAAGGCATGCTTATTTGTGCTGCCTTCATTTTTTTTTCAAATTGTTAACTCTAGAATGACTTCATCAATACAGTCACACCACAGCTATCTGGGTGACACACGACACAATTAATGGGATTTCTGGAATATATTATGAACCTTAAACAGAAGAAAGGGGCATCATGTTGATGCAATCACATGTACTTAAAAACTGCCATGAAAACACAGTGTGCAAAGATATAAATAGTGATATTTAGGATACAAATATATAGGTAGCAGTGTCTGTAAATAGAATATGTTAAAAACAGAAATTAGGGCCTCTTGAGAAAACAAATTAAACAGAACACAGGTAAGTGTTAGACCCAACAGCACTTACAGTACTGAAAGCAGTACAGTGTATTAATGTAATAGGCAGTAAGTTTGTAAGATGTGTAATATCCCTCATGATGTGGTATACCAGAATGTGTGGCTGTTGTTGTGATTAACTCATGAATATACAGTAGGTAACAATTTATTTCCCTTCTTGTTCAGCTGGAAAACTGTTGAGTTATCAAGAAAGCAAAATGAAGAAAAAAAGAAAGTTTTATAATGTGTTATCTCCATGGTTCTTTCATAAGGATATAACAAGAGACATATTGAGATCTAATATGAAGTATCATTTCAAGGATGAAAAGGGTATTTGACCAAATGTTAAAAATATTCTTGTTCCTTGCCTCTAAAAATTTTCTATAGGTAAGTCTCTAGGCGTTCCCAAACAGGAATAAAACACACACAGCTCACTGCTCATTCTTTTGCACATTAATTTTTAAAAAGTGTAGACTTCTTTCTGTCCTTCCTTGGCATAACTGTTAGGTGCATCAGCCCTAGCATTGCACAGTGATGTCTGCATCAAACAGATGCCTGAGAATCTCATCACCAGATGCGGTCCTTGGTACAGCATGGCAATGGAAGCAATATAATATCAGAGAATCATGTCATGATTATTTGTTGTTAGCAGTAGCTTCGTCTTCTGCAGAGTCAATTGGTGTTCATAGAAATTCCTTCAGCTGAAGTTCAAAAGCCTTTGGAGAAACTCCTGTACTTTATTCCACTAAAGCTATTAAATTCCACCTATTCTGTTCCAAATCAATTAAGGGACAGATGTACTTTCAGGAATACAAGACTGTTTTTTATGTCTTTTTTTAACATATGTCTAGCCTTCTGCTTTCTGAAATATGGAAGATTTCCAAGAACTGTAGCTAACTTTTGGATCTTACTTTTTTTGAAGTTGCTCAGTGGTCACTCTATGGTATTACATAAACCAAAAATTAGTAAATCAGGTGTGGTTAGAAACATGCCAATCAGCTACTGCACTGATTAGTTAGTTACTGTTAAATACCTACCTCTATGCAGGAAAAGGCTAGGTTGGATGTTATTCCTACTCAACACATTTAGTTGTACCCAACAGACCGTTGATCATAGTTAATATTATCAGTACATTGATAGCCATTAAGAAGAAAACTGCTGACAGATGAAGGACATGAGCAGATGGTGAAACATAGGTCAGTCCTTTTGTCATAAAATTATTACTGTAAAGTTTCCCTGGCCCTGAAAGATAATACTCAATAGACTTCTTTCTAGCTTTCCTGTGACCAAGTATTCACCAGTATTTTTTTAATGTAAAGAAATAAGGATACATACTTTCATATCTGTCACCTTATTCACATCACCTCCTTTGATTTTCATGGTTGGATACAATTTTCAAAAGTTTGTTTTGCTTCCAAGTTTCATTTTTTATTGACTTTTCATTTTAAAATGCTCATTGGCTTATCACTGTGTTTCCCAGATTGTAAACAGTGTCATGAAAAATAATGCTATACTGCTTTCAAAGTAATATATCAATTTCAAAGGAAAATATATCTTCATTTATTTTCTATATCTAAAATATATTATAAATAAGGAGATTATAGAGTTATTTAAGGATGTACAATTAACAATCAAATGTGCTTAATCCTCTTTCACTATTCTGAACTTTAATCCTAGAAATCCTTTTGAAATTTTCCATATGACTGTCATGATAATGATATATTTGCATATGGTTTACATATGGATTAAATACAGGATTTACACACAGATAAAGCTTACTGAACATTAGAGAGGAAAATTTTCAGGGCCTTAATGCTGTTCCACGCTTAACACTAGAAGTGCAAATGTACGAAGTCAAGCCCCAATGTAAGGGAACATGACAATATTGCTAAACTTTCAGCTGAAAACATCATTAAAACTATTTGCCAACTTTCAAATGGCAAACAAATATACTTAATCACTCTTTGATTTACTATAATGTATATCTTGTCTCACAGTAGTTAATGGCTCAGAAAAGTGTTCATTTGCCTGTGCCAAAGATCAACTATATTAAGCACCATAAGTCTTGATTTTTATACCACTTGCTGCTGTAAATTGGTACTCCTAATAAATCAGAGAAATAATGCTGATGCAGACCCAGTGTTGGTCATACCTATCAGGTGCACAAGTTTAACAAGGTTTAACAAGGCTTTCTAAACATAAAATTGTTCTTCATTATTTCAGTACAGGCAGAGGTCAGAAAAGACAAATGAAGAGCAGAACTCAATTGTGTTTTGTGAGATGACAATTAATCATCTACATTTTGGCTGAAAGATCAGGCACCTCAGTTTCACCACTGATGTTTCGGATGAGTATATATCCTCTATGTTTATCACATTTTGAAACAAATAACTAGGTGATAATGATTTTTATAGTATACATATATGTTGCAATGGAAATAACAGCAGTAAATAGCAGCCTACAAAATAACATTTTTATTAATCTTCATCTGATCTATGCAATTCCACAAAAATTCAACCATGAAACAGTATCTGATTCGTGACTTTCTACCACTGGGATATAACCACAAATGGAATGATAGCTGAGAAGTGTTTATTGGCTCCTCTTTTCTTTACTAAATGTGCTTGACAGAGGCTGCTTATGTTCTCCCACCCTCATTTCAAGCTATGGAAATTTTAAAAAATAAGGTTGTAATGGACCCATAAGTGTCATCTTACCAATCCCTGTGTTGCAGAGAGGTCACAACTATATTTTGTTATGCCTGAAATGTTTATCTGACATGTTTTTAAAGTCTGAGAGTGAGGTTGATTCTTTCTGTTCAAGTATTTAATTATCATTCAAAAGGTTTTCAAGTCCTCTCTAAATCTTTCTTGCTGTTCAAAACCACTACTTCTTACCCTCCCTCCGCTAGCATAAAAATAAACTCTTGCTTTTACAGCAATCTTTTCAGGTATCTGAAGATGGATGTGACAGAACAGCTCTCTCCTTTTTCTTTGAAACTTCTCTGCCTTCATTGGCCATATTTTCTGTAACTTCAATCATTCTTGCTTTTATTCTCTGGATGTTCTTCAGTTGGTCCATACATATTTCTTGAACTGATAAGCTCAAAGCCAAACAGTGTTCTGGGCCTTCAAATGGAAGGATTGTTTTGTATGTAGACAGACTACACTCCCTTTCATACATCCCAGAAGATGAGGCTCTTTTGAACATCATCAAACAGTTAACTCAAATTCAGTTTATGATCCCCTATCATATTGCATTTGACCTTAATTGGGGTTTTCCCTGTAATTTCCATAACTTGTCATGGTTATTTCTAATTCTATGTCCTTTAACATATTTGCAATTCCTCCTGACTTTGAGTCATTTTACAGACTTAATAAACATATTCCATCATCTAAGTGGCTACTGAAAATACTGAGCAGAATCAGGCCCAGGATGGAACTCTGATAAACTGTAGTTAATACTTTCTTCTAGAATGAGACATTGATAACTGCTTTCTAAAGTAAGAAATTTTTAGTAGTTTTGCCATGATAGTTTCACCTATTTCCATTCCTCAGTTATGAAGGAATTTCAAACAGTAAAGAAATCATAATAATTAAAAAATCCTTACTAGTGCAAAGATACATGACAGCTGCTGTTTTTCTCCTAAGTAGACTGGTCCTTATTCCTGTCATAAAGGAAAACTGGATTTATCTAGAGCCTTCTATATGTTAGTTAAAAATGTCCTTATCACCTTTCAAATGCCTACAGTTATTCAGTTCCAAGAATTTTGAGTGGGGAATAGAAGGACAATTTTTTCCCAATAATTGAAAGTCAAGCTGAGATGTCTAATTTCCTCCACATTGCCCACCCCCTTTTTAAAGATACACATTACATTCTCCCTTTTCCATTTTTCTGTTCTCCCTTATTTGTCCAGTGTCAATCAGTGCCCCTGATTGCTTCAATCGGTACTTTAAGTACTTTAGGATGAAGTTTTCTAGACCAAGCAAACCTGAAACATATAATTTCCTTAAACTTCCCCCCTGATCTTCTCCTGTTTCAGGGTGAACATGACCCATTACTGCAAAAATGCATAGAGCTTTTTTTACAGGGATAGATACAAAAGGTGTTAGACATTTCAGAGTTGTCAGCATCAGCCTTCTCTTATTGCTCAGCAGCAAACCAACTCCTTGGTTCTCATCTTAGTACTAACATAAATATTTCTTGACGTGCTTGATATCTTTTATTAGTTGCATCTCAGTTTGAGCTTCTGTATTTTGTTTCCACTTTTTTTTTTTTTCTCTACTTCTTTATATTAATCCTTTGTAACCTGACCTGATTTCTGTTTACTGGCATTATTTTCTTATATATGAACTTGATACAGAGTTCTTGGTTCCCTTAAATTGATTTCTTAATGCACATTCTCCCCTTACTCTGCATTAAAATAATTTGTGATGTTCTCACTATCATTTCTCTGAGGAACTCTCAAATCAATATAATTATTCTTCTCCTTAGACAAAATTTTTTTCATTCCTTCTTTGAGTTTACTAGGATGATATATCCTTTTCACAGTTATAAACTAAGCAGAGAACAAAATCTATATTCCTACCACACCAGAAAAACTTGTTTGATCATGAACTCAGATTCAATTCACAGAATCAGGATCTCCCGTATTTCAAAAATAAGCTCGTTTTCCATTTTTACAGTGCCTTTCACAATAATGCGATGCACTCTTTAAATTCTGCAATATTTTGTGGGAGGGTAGATGCTGTTTTGTGAAGCATAGTTCCTATTTCCTTCCCTTCACAACATAGAATGGATTTTCTTAGATTCACTTTAGAGTTCTTCAACATTTGATAGATATTCTTTCTTCTGGAAAGCTTCGTTCCTTTAGTACCAGTAATTTTTGTGACTTAAGGGAAAACACTCCCCATTCAAATCCACTTTCTTTCTTTATGCCTAACTAGGAAAAAAAAACACCCTGCAACTGATGTCATTTTAAGCTAAATAAACTTCAATTGATTTGAAGGGAACCCCATTAGTCAGGTGTCACTGACAGCTAAACCAATTTCTATTCACACACAAATTTAAATTTTTGCAACTTGAATTTAAAATGTGGTATACTTCCCTTAAGTGCATTTTATGAAAATTTAATGGAGATAAATTAATTAAGTTTTGCTACCATTAAAACATAATGGCAAGGAAATTAAAACTTCACAATTTTTTATTTACATAAACAGTACAGAGGAAATAACATTGTTTGCAGCTTAATTTTGATATTCAAGTATTATGGTCAACAAGAACAAAAGGGAATTTACTGTTGCTGCAAACTTAGAATACTACCTCTAAATGCACTAAATTTTCTCTGCTTTTAAACAATTTCTTATATTTCTTTGTTCCTACTATAAGTCCAGAATGAAAAAAAGCACTTCAGTCATGTACAATGGATTTCAGCATGCATGTGCTTAAATGCCTTTTCTTAAATGGAATTAATTACCTGAACTGAAATCACACTGAATGCTAAAAATCCTGACATAATTCAGTTACATTCTCTATGAATATTTGATGATTTCTTTTTAGGCTTACTGAGAAAATTATCCATTAACATAAGTAATAAAATAGTAATTGGCAGAAAGTCTGAAGGCTACAAAACATATCAAGTAAATAGAACCTCTGGTGAAGAAAATGTTTCCCACAATATTACCGTCCCTGCTTAAAGGTCATCAATAACTCAAGAAAATAAATAACATCTACCCACATGCAACCCATTTGCTAGTCTTTGAACATTATGTGGCTGCTGATCTCTATGATGACATTTATCTTCACTCCTGAGGAAAGGTAGAATAACTCATGAGTATTGTTGACACAAGAGTTATTTCTCTGTTCCTCTCCAGCATAGGTAAATGTCATCACAGAGATCAGCTACTGTTTATACTCACAGAGCAGTGGAAACAGACTTTTGGCTATTTGCAGATTGCATTTTAGAGAGTGGCCACTTCAATAGAATCTTAACATGAATGTATTTCCTAGTCCTCCCTTTACCTGTGGGTTGACAGGTCTTCAAAGGCACATTGCATACTAAAACACAAATAGTTGCTCAGTAAGGAGTTACACCAATTCTCTGAACCTTCATGCCATCTAGCAGCCTACCTTTGAGTCTTGTACTGCAGGCATCACCTCTGGAGAATTTAAGATCAGTTTGTTTTGTTTTGATCAATCTCCTTACCCAAACACTAACACAAGCACTGCAGCCCGACAGCAAATCTCCCTACTGGACCAAACACCCTGTGAATGTCATTTTGCCTACTTGACAAGAAAAACAGAAGTCCCCTTTACATGATTCTTTTTGCAAAACAAAAGCAGAAACCATTTTGTTGTTTTGATTTAAGACATTCAGCCAACACTCTAAGAGGCCCATGTGAACTGTAAGACAGCCTGTTTTCTCAGGAGCCTGCAGAAGAGTCTAGCCCAACCCTTCAAGGCCGAGATAAGAGATACCCAGGCACTAACACAGCCAGGATGCTGCCTCAGGTTGTGCTGGTCCATAAAACTCGGGCATGATGAATGATTTTTCTGTTACTTTTTCCAATTATCTGTCTGTTTCTGTTTGTCCACCACACACATACCATGTTATCAAACGAAACACAGTTTCCTGTCATTTGGTTACCAAGGAGGCAGTTCTTACAACTCAGACTGCTAACCAGACATAGGAGTGTTTTCTACTGATGCCTCAGTTGCAGCTGTCTCATGAATCACCTCAACACATTTTTTTAATTATGGTCCTTGCGCTGGTTTGGCTGAGATAGATTTCATTTTCTTCATAGTAGCTTGTATGGGCTATGATTTGGATTATTGCTGGAAACAATGTTGATAACACAGAGATGGTTTTGTTATTGTTGTGCAGCACTTACAGAGCATCACGGCCTTTTCTGTTTCTTACACCACCCACCAGTGAGTAGGCTGGGGGTGCCCGAGAAGTTGGGAGGGGGCACAACCAGGACAAGTGACCCCAACCGACCCAAGGGATATTCCATACCATACGAAGTTATGCTCCACATATGAACCTGGGGTAAGAACAAGGAATGGGGGGATGTTCGCCATTATCACAAGTCCTCCCAAGTAACCATCACACGTGACGGAGCCCAGCTTTCCTGGAGATAGCTGAACACCAGGGGAAGTGGTGAATGAATTCCTTGTTTTGTTTTGCTTGTGTGTACGGCTTTTGCTTTATCTATTAAACGGTCTTTATCTCAACTCACGAGTTTTCTCACTTTTACCCTTCCAATTCTCCCCCACATCGCACCAGGGGGCAGTGAGCAAGCAGCTGTGTGGGGCTTAGTCACCAGCTGGGGTTAAACCACAACAGTCCTGAATTACCAATTGTTATTATATATTTGTGCTTTAAAACGGTTTCACACAGCTCTAATATAACACTCTCAGCTGATTCTGCAGTTTAAAGACAAGCACAGTGACAGCTTGTATCATCAGCCAACAACTTTTATAGGAAAGATTTTATTGAAATATTGACAGACCAATCACAGTGCTGTAAATAGCTCATCACCTTATCTGTGGGGAGATGTCAGTGCTGCCTCTCTGCATATTGCATCTTCTCATTTTTGACAGCTCAAAAACCCAACAAACCAAACCAAACTACATTCTTGACCTCACTTTAGCTGATTTGCACTGTTCTGAAGATAAATAAAGAGCAAAATGCTGACAGTAGTGAGAGATGATTTTACTAAATAATAGAGAGTGTGTAAAAGAGACCAAATCATAAAGGAGACTAAAGAAAGGAGGATCAGAGTGATGGTGCAGTCCTGAGGACTCCTATAGAAAGACGCAGGATAAAGCAAGTATTTGTGTAAAGGGTAAGCCTACAGAGAAAAAAAGAAATAGTGATAATGTAAAGATATATCTTGCTTTTCAGTCCCACGCCTCAACAAAGCTTCAAGGTCAACCATCACACTACCTGATGTTAGAGGTCAGTAACTTGCCTAAGAATCGTTAAGAAAATACAAAAAGCCATGTTTTGAAAGTATTATTATAACGGGGCTAAAGCATGCTATCTTTTGTGAGCACTGCAATTTTACTGACACCAGTGAAGTTACATGAGGAATGAGTTATAGAGATAATTTGCAATTCAATGTACCATGTAATTCACAATTTTCGAGATGGATTTAGGGAGTTCATGTAATCCTGCTAAGGATTCCACAGTATCTGAAATGTCTCATTATTCTCTTGGATTCTAAAAATAAGCCCAAACTATGCACAGCTGTATCCAATTAGGTACTGGGCCATTCTTCTTCCGTAAGTAGAGATCAATTCCCAATGCCAATTGCACAATGATTAGTGCAATTATTTAAAAGAATGAAGTCTTGTTTATCTCCTGGGTGTTCTTTAAATTTACAGAATAACTTAGACAAACCTTTAAGGTCTTCAAAAGCATATTGAGTCTTTTAACTTTACTTTTTCCCCTTGAAAGTATGTTTCACTCTATGACCAGATTTCCTATCTTGGGTAAATTGAAAGGTGCAGGCATGACACAATATTCTTAAACTTCATTTCCCTTAATTCTCCCTACAGTCTTGGACAACCTTTTCAAAAACCTCAAGTGGGAGTCAGGCTTTCATTCTTTGAGGTCTACATATTCCACCGCACATAATTTATCCTGAATGAAAGGTAATCCAGAGAGATGAAGAGAAATACAATAGGTATCTGCTATGGGAATTTCCTCTGCATTTTCCCACAGCAGCAAAACTTGCTCATCTTACAAGCAAAGATTTGCATAGTACAACTCATCTATAGCTTCCTTGAGATTTACCAAATGTAAATGAACAACAACTGTATATACAGTTAATTAATGTTATTTAACTGGATACAATAGAGGTACAAGGAGGTACTCCACTTAAAATCCAGACTGATTATTTTCTCTTGGATCTGAACATGAAGTGATTCAAATCTGCTTCCCAAAAGCACAGTATGCTGACATGAACTCATACTGTCATGACTCAATCTTTTTCTTCATAATTTTTTCTCTGACCTAGAAGCAGCAATATGTTGCAATTAAACCAACTTGTGTGTGTGTGTGATTTTGTTTCTGACAGGACTCTGAAAAGCCAGTGGCGAGTGTCCTCTTTCTTTTCAATGGATTCATGATGTAACTGTTTTAGGGACTAAAAAGCATTGGTCCAAATAGTGATGTATATTTCCTCCTTCACATAAAGGCATAAAAAGCGTGCAACTTCAATTTTTGTGTAAAGCAAACCAATGTCAAAGAAGTGCAATCTATGTGCTAGTTTTTCACAACCAAAACTACTCATAAGTGGTATCATCAACAACACACAGAATATTTATTATAATTACAACTACAAACCAGATCTATGCTTCATCATTTTTAAGAATGACACATAAAACAAATCTCCTAAAGCTAATGCTGAAATATTTTTAGTGGATTATTTCAAACAAAAACATTCAAAGATACTAACAATTCCCAAACTTTGCAAATTATCGTGAACTATGGGGTGTGCTGGGGGGAAGGTCTCTATCCAGATTGGACCATGGTTATCATATAAAACTTAATCCAGAATGAGGCAAGGGGATCGTTTTCTCAGAGTCCCAACTGGTGATAATTAGCTTCTTTAGACTGTACCAGCCTAGTGCTATGCCAAATTAACTCAACAGATGTTCTGCAGTAACTGTGAGATAAACAGTCATCAACTCTTTACTTATAAATCTATTACTTGCAATTTCTATTCTTTTGTGTTTCTGCTTTTTATAAAATAATGCAGTAAATTAATGTGTACTAAAGCACCCCTAGTGAAGGTGTTTCTAACCAAGAAAATCACGATAACAAATTAACATTTTGTTAATTAACATTTTACTTTATCACTGGCTAACAAAAATGCACTTCAGAGAAGCTTCTCTATTGCTTCAACACAGTTTCATGAAAATTCTGTTATTCCTGTTCTGCAACAGAACCTAGGGTTTGATTCCCTTCCTGTCACAAATGTGGTTATGCAAACAGGCATTACCTCTAATCTTCACACTCAGTATTTTTGAAGCACAGAACTCAGTAATATTCTACAAACCTGACAGAACCTTGGTTTAACAAATATCAGTGCTGCAGATCACAAGTGAATCAAAACCGTTGTCTGCTGCTGTGCTTCCACTGATGGCTGAAAGAAATCAATAATTTCTTACAATGCAAAAGATGTCTGCTAGCCCAAAGCTACAGATTTCACACTTCCAGCCCTTATTTCCCTTGAATTTATGCAGTTGCTTTGCAATTACTTCTTTCATCAGACAAAATTCTTACTGCTTTAATTTATATGGAAATAATTTGACCCTTTGTAAGTGCGCTATGTTAACAAGTAATTAAAGGATGCAGGAACTGTGTCCAAGTCCTAAGAAAAAGGTGCTGGCAGCCCTTAATGGACTTTTAGGAGACCTTTCAAATGTTGTAGACAATGAGATCCTTCAGTGCAGTTTATCCTTACACCATTATTCTACAACAGAGGGAAGCAACAACAGTCATTCAGAGTTGAGTGCTCCAAATAGAAAAGGAAGAACCTCAGATACAGAGGTGGTTCAGATGGTCTTAAGTAGGAAAAAAACCCCAACAAAATAATAGTGGATAAATGGAAATGAAGGTTGGGGATGGGAATAACTTCTCATATTGTCACTGTCAAGTACTTAGAAATATCAAGTTGCAAGAGGAATAAGTAGAATATGGTTTCACATCATGCCAATTGCTATGTACAATCAAGCACTAAAAAACTGTGCTTTTGTGTACCTTGCGTAAGGAAATGCAGGGGGTTTACTATTATAGAATTTATCAGAGTATTATCTGACCTCAGGTCAGGTGTTTGCAATATGAAAAGAAATTAAATTTGCATATTCATTGTTTCCTAATATTCCTTTGGTATGCTAATATTACCTCCCCACTCTCAAGGAATACATTTTGCGAAGGAAAATCTTAATTAGCTACTACAAAATAATGTATTTTATGAGTACCCAAAAGGTAATACAAATCTCCATCAAAAAGAATACTTGCTGAAAGCAATAACTACTAAATGGGCCAGCTTTAATATTCTTAGGGATGTTTCCATGGAAGATACTATCGCAAGGTTGATATTGTATCTAGAACCAGAAAAAAAGGGGGATACATTTATTTTTTTCAAGGACTTATCATTTACCTCATCTGGGTACAGATGTTTATATAGAATTCCAAGTGATACAGGCTATGTAAGGCATGCAAGAAAGAATGCTTTAAGGGAAGAAATGTGCAAGAATATGTCAGAATATGAATGAAATAGAACATTATGTCACAATAAGTATAATTAAATGTAAAAGTGGAATTTAATTAAAATATCTACAATGTAGAAGGGAAAGCATCTTTTTACAAAAGTTAAAGAAGCTCTTGTCTAATGGTGCATGAAGCCAGCTAGCACTTGAAAGCAGCACACTGGCAATTTTAGTAGCAGTGTTAGGTCACTTATTTCTGCTGAGCATCTCTGGTTTGTTGTTTCAAGCACCTCTCCTCCTTTACATTGCTTGAGTAGTTGACAGTACTGGGATTTTTTTGTTCTTGAACTGAATGGCAAACTATCAGCATGTGATGAAAAAGCTCTGCATTTTTAAAAAGGCATCATCAAGGTCATGCTTTCTGCTTTTGCTTTGAGATACCTAACACAGAGCAATCATATTAAAAATTAATAATAAAAAACCCCAACATTTCACCAAGAACAGAGCAAACAACACTGGCCAAAAAAAAATATATCCTATATATATCACATAGCCCTGAGTATGCTGTGCAGCTGTGTCTATTATACTTAGAAAATGAAAAGCCAATCGTACGAGCAAGAAAAACTCAGCCCTTAAACTTCAACCTTCCAAGTCTCCAGCACCATCCACATAGTGCAGATTTTCCAGATGAGGAGACATGGAGGGGATGCGCCAGCTCACTTTGTGGGAGGGGGCCTCTTTGGATCTTTCAAGCAGAGGCATCTGTGGAAAACATCCGCTGGCTGAAGACCTGTGGACTCTCACACCATGACTTTCTCTCACTCCGCTGCTCACCCTGACCGGCTGAATCTAGCAAGGAGCAGAAGAGATGTATTGACAAATAGCCTGGATTATGGGAAGGGTGACTGAATAGGTAATTAAAAATACCCATAACATCAGTCTCAGTGAAATCAGGGATCCTATAGGGTGACTTAGTGTACAGACTTGAAACTTATGACATTTTCATAAGCTTTGGGTCAGAGTATTTCCCAAGCAGGAAAAGTCCTTGGTTTGTAAAAAATTTATTTCAACAAACCAGCACTTCTCTTCAAGGCATTAAACAACAGATATTTTGCTATGCTGTGTCAAGAAATCAGAAAAGAATCTGTAGAAAAAGATGAAGACTACTGCTGTTTAATGTTTTAAAAAACAAGATTAAAATCAGTTGCAGTGACCTTATGCTAGGAAAAGATAATTCAGGATTTATTTGTACATGACTGCAACATAAAATATCATTAAAAAAGAAATGAAGCTGTGCAAGTCTAATTCTTAAATATAATATGGACGGTGACAATAACTCAACCCTTCTTTCCAGCAGTGGGATAATCAGGTGTATAAGTGACAAATTGCAAAGCATGAACAAGAACACATGTTCGATCTTAAGGGCATAACTTGTCCTTGATCTAGAAGAGGAAAGTGATATTTACTCATGCTTCCAAATGGTAATGGAAGCAATAATGTGCAGAATCACTGCTACAGATGGCAAAAGTTCGGAAAACAAAGCAAGCAAATGTTCTTCATGAAAATAGGAATAATTGTTTCCACAGAGTCTTACTATTTTACGATAAGTGCCTTAAACATTTTTAAAACTTTACATACATAATTTTAAAAGCCCAAACAAACATGTTCAGTTTTAAAAATTAAACATAAATTCTCTACAGACAAACAATGGTGCATGTTTTTGTCAGCTCTTAGGTTTTCACTTCATTTTGGCTTTAGATGAAATATGTTGCTTGAAGGTCAGTAAAAAGTAGGTCTGTTCTTCCCTTGACACTGACCTATAAATACTGGCTTCTGTACTGGTTCAGTGACAAGATATGGCCAGCAGAACATTCTTAATGACACTGTGATTTGCTCACACAGGTATAACTTATAGACAGTAGCTTCAGACTAAAATTACTCTTGTGAGAAAATGTCAAACAACATAACAATATTTATGTTGTGCAATTGTCCCTTAGAATAAGCTCCTCTAAAGATAATTAAAAGGCTATGCATACAATGAGCATATATATATTTTTTTTACATGAGGTCTAAAACTATTCAAGAACAAATTCCTATTTAGTTTGGAAAAAAACTGTTCAGTGAAAACCAACTCATAAAGCACTTTCATAAACCAAGTATTTCCAATTGTGAATTTGCCATTCAGCTAAGATGCTAATATCATTCCGGCCATTTCAAGAGCTAGAACCTTTCTGTTTCTTTCACTATTACATAGAGAAATGAGAAACAAGATCATATTACATTTTTTTTTTTTGATTTTTAAAAACCTATCAGAGACCCAGGCCCTTTGCAGCCTTGTATATTCTGCCAAGCTCATAGAAAAATGTCACTGAATTAATTTTATGGGATAATTCATTTCTTTAGTCTATTTCCATTTATAGAAGCCATATGTAAGAAGGCTTTAAAAGGCAAAGAAAATCCTTGTAATACAGAACTGCCACGGTGTACCCAACACTATATAAGAAGAATTGCTGAATTAAATATTTTTCAAATTTTGAGCCTACACACACAAGAAAGAGCTAACAGAGATAGCTTTTGTGCACCCTATCATATCAACTGCATGGCCTATTTACGTAGACAGAAGTTACAGTTGCTTCACTTACATATGCATATAATTTTCAAAGACCCATCAAGATTTTTTCTTCAATTAACAAACCACATCCACATGCCAGTCTATATATCCTTTAACACAACAAAATGCATTTCAAAGACAAACTGAAATAATGAAATAGTCCTTTTTAAATGTCCTCTGCTCAGTGAACATTGGAAGAAAACATGGAAAATATTACAGGGAATATAAGACATATCTCTTAGGTCCCCTGCTACATGTACCATACAGTCCCTAAAGAAAAGCATTTTCTGACTACCCCATGAGATTTGGGCAGGCGCTTTCTTGCCACTTTGGGAGATTTTTGCAGGTTTTTTTTCATTTTAAGAATCCCCCAACTACTTTTCTATAGAGATGAGCCACTTGCCATTTGTCTTCTTAGAGTCTGTTCTGTGACAGCAGCTTTTTTGCTGGAAGGGTGACTTGTCCCACACAACAGAACTCTGCCGAGCAGTGGGGATTTATCCTGGCCCGGTGCTGCCTACTCAGCCTCCTCAACAGAGACTGGCACCTTCTTCTTCATCTGAGAGCAGGAGTCCTGGGGTGTCTCCACCAAGGACTTTTGCAGGCCAGCCCTGCCAAATGTGACCATGCCTGAAGGTATACCCTACAATGGTCAAGTCTTTTATGCATTTTGCAGCAAAAGGGACATTTTTTCATGCATTGTAACTCAGAAACCTAAAAAAAGGCTTGTCAATAAAAATAGGAAGCAACCAGAAATTCTTCAAATATGAATTATGCTTTATGTAAACCACACAACAAATGTAGTTCTCTGTAACCTCATGCATGTGACAGCTTACAAATGCTTAATCTCCATCATGTTCTCTGCTTTAGCCATTTCATCAAAAGTGCCATGCTTTTAACAAAACTACCTCAGAGTGGGACTCACAGGATAGGTATCCCACTGCATTTGCCTAAGAAAAGAAGTTTAAAATGAACAGGGGATCAAGAAAGTTTAATCTATGGCATAAGCTCAGCACAAACTTTTCACAGGAAAAGCCTTTCAGTACATATTTATTGATTTCTGCAGCAAGGCCTTGTTACTAGATGACAATTTCTTACACTAAGAATGTATCAATTGCCCAGACTTATAAAATTTTCAGATGATCTAAAATGCTGTAGGACCTACAAAGCATTACCAACATATTGGAACAATTCCAACAATAAAAATTTGTAAATATGGATAGGCATGTACAAATTTATTTACTTGCACAAGAAATAAAACTTTAACTTAGAATTTTAGATATGCTACTTTTAGTGTAAAACAAAAAAAATAAACAAAACTAAAAAGTAAAACAAAAAAATAAACAAAACACCCCCTGAATCCCTTTTACCTTATTACACTTTGTTCATCTTCGTAAGTATTCAAAAATCTTAAAGAAAATCTAACTTTTTAAATGTTTTCTTTCAAATTCAATGAAACTTCTATTTATAAAACCATATTTATAAAATCACTGTATTTTACATAATATAGAAAATTTACATAATACAGAAAATTTTACATAATACAGAAAGAGATGCACAAAATGTGAAAATATAGCGATATAGGAAAATGTCTGTAAAATGGCATTTATTATCAATTAAGTTATACATTTGCTTTCTATCTCAACACATAGAATACAGAGTAAAGAAGAAACAGAGCACAGCTGAGGAAGAGTCAAATTAAGGCTCTGTTTTGTTCCTGCCTCATAAAGACAACATTTTTGATACAGCAGATGATAGTATTTTTTTGTTGTTGTTGAATTATTTTAAAGCTTTTGACAGGTGTAAAATTAATGAAGCAGAAAAAAATCTCAATGTAAGATGGAGATCTGTGACAAAATATTTTTATTGTGCATCAGTTTTCTACTGCTAAGAGCAGCAATGAAAACACAAGCCTTATGCAAACACAGGAACACATATCCTGGAAGCTTCAGTATTGCAAATTGATCTTTCCCCTGTCAATCCATTAAAACATTTTAAAGTAACCACATAAAAAGAGCTTCAAAAACAATACTCTGTTTGCACTGATTCATTGTATGAAAAAAAAAAAAAAAGAAAAAAAAAAAAACCAATCAAAAATGTTTTCAACAGTTTCTCTACTTTCTCTCTGTGCTACCCTTCATAGAAAGAAGAAATACACAATATACACGCCAAGACATGTGGAAGACAATCAGCATCTTTCTCCTTGCATAAAGTAACCCTGGCTGATACCCCATATACTTTTCTTCCTTCTTCAAGGTCTTCTTTATATCACCCCTGCCTCTTCACAGTGCTCCCCTGTCCTGCTTAGTGTGGATTTCAGTATCACCCTGGATACTTAGCCCATGCCCAAGTTTAGGCACATGCAGAGGTCCTCTGAAGTCAGAACATATTTGGAGTTTTCTGTTATGTGGTCCACAATATATTAAAAATAGAACAAAACACCCTTCCTTCCTCCAATATTGGCCATATGAGTGAAGCCCCACAGGGGCAGCAGAACTATCTCTGCTGAGTGTTGGCCATCATTCCTTATGCAGCCACAACTTCCTTAAAATTCACTTTTTACTCCTATTCTAGCTTTGGTATTGCCATTTTGCATATGGCTACGCAGCATGCCAGAATACATATCTGATCCAATTCGATTGCAAACCCACAGATACCATCATCTTATCAGATGACTGACTCAATGATTAAATAAAGGTTTAATAAAATAATTCTACATGTATTTTTTGCCATTGCTACTGTCTTTTTCTGAAAATAGCACTGATGGAAATTTGTAGCCTGGTAATCTGAACCCCAATACAAGCCTCTGTATCTGAAACACAGAAGCAGACTATAGTTAAGTTTTGTTATTTGTCTCTATACATCTAAAAATATAGCTTGGGGTAATCCCTGCTTCCAGAAATAATAGTCTGACAGATGCCCATTAGAAAAAAAAAAGAAAAAAGAAAATCTCTAGCATAAATGGTCTCTTCTTAGAAACCAAAGTAAAGAACGAAATCTCTAACAGACTCCATAGTTTGCTAAATCTTCCTTTGCAACAGAGCTTAGCTTACTCAAAAACAAAACCACAAGAGACTTACTCATGAAGAGAAGATTGACTCTTAGATAAGGAAACAACAGCTAGCAGGTAACCTTGTGACATTTGGCACAACAGAATTTCTGCTGAAGCATGATAACTTAATTCTTCTCAAATGGCAGTAAATAGCATTCAGCATCTCAAATAAACAAAACTGTCTCATAAAGATGAGAAAAAGGTTTCTGTTATAATTGATACACTGACTTGATTGAAGCTTAAAATGTAGAAACCACATACATCCCTCCCTTCCAATTCAACAAAAACAACAACAAAATCAGGTAAACCTAATTTTTTTTAAAAAAAATTGATTTGCATTAAAAAAACCTCATTCTTGGTGTTTTGGTTTGGTTTTGTTTTGTTTTGTTTTTTTTCTTTTAGATTTTGTATTGCAACATGAAACAGCTTTTAAAAACAAGTCACTTAGGAAAAAAGGTCTGGTATTTCATTTGGATCTTATTCAATGTGATTTTCTACTTTTAAGATCTTTCTCGAAATAACACACTTTCTGAGCAGCATCAACTTCAATGAAAATATGTCTTCCATTTTCAAGAATGGAGCAGAAGGAATCATGTGGAAGGAAAGGTTACTCAATGGTAAATTCTTTCCCTCTGCTTTTTGTTATATTTGCTCAATAACACAACACATGCAGTAATACTTTCCTTACCTTTTATTCTAAGTTGAGCACCATATTGTTCACATTACTCTAGTAAGCAAGTAGTATTGTAAATGGCATTGATTCAGAAAAATTTCACCACCTGGTAAAGCATGTAACATGCACGCATGTGCTGACAAGCTCGCCAAACAAGTCATTTTTGTTAAGGAGACTGGCATTATGTACTCAAGTTAGAAATTCTCAGATCAATAGTAACATGTAAAATAAAATCCTAGGCACCTTTCCCTATTCAGTCTTTACCAATTCATCCTTTCTTCTAGAATAAAATTTATCTTTCATATATTTTTATGAAGTTACTGGAGTTCAGTTCATGCAGTTTTTCATTGTAGTCTACTTATATTAAATCTACTATAAAAGTCTCCAACCCTTGCAAATTTTGCTTATTTGTCTCTATACTGAACTATTCTTCTAACAGAAAAAAGCCTCATCTAACCAACTCAGCCACCTCCCTCCCACAAAATTTCTTATCAAATGTAATTATCGTCCTGTACTGAGGGTGAATCATCACTGAAGACAGAACTGTGGGAATAAGTCTTGGTCTATTTTCTAGATAACTTATTTATGAAACTACCAATTAACTTATTTAACAGAATTTCTAAAGACTGCTTATCTATATGCAACAGAAATTTCAAAATCAGATGTCGAATTCAAAAGATATCATTCTGTCTTTTGATAACTTACCTGATGAAGAAAAATACTCTAGCAGATAAAATACTCCAAAATCCAAGGTTTCATTTCATCTGATACTCTGTAGGATGAAAAATGAAAGTTGGGATGGTGGTGTACCATTAATAAAACTTATTTTAATTGTTAATAAACCATCTTTGGCCAGTGTATGCAGTGGTTTATTTAAACCTAAGAATTCATTGCTTAAAAAATATCAAATCAAAATGAAAAAATGTCAAGACCTGGATTGCTGATGAAGAAGACCATAAAAATATGTGGGGTTTGTTACCCATGATTTAAGTTTAAAACCTTTTGGAATTTTGAATTAAGAAATGATATTTCTGGTGCATTGGTTTTAATTCATCAGTTCTGAACTCAGGTACATTCTCTGTAAAAAGAGCTACTTTTTACACAGTGTTAAGCAATTATTAGGAAATACACAAATTTTCAAGAAATTCTATGTTGTCAGCCTTTGCATAGATTCTGCCTGTATTTAATTGAACATCATATATTTATGAAAATTTAACATGATTTATAATAATGAGACAGATGTGTACATTTTCCTTTCCTCATGGAATTCTTGAAACATGAAGGTATATAAACAAATACATACTTGAGATCTTTCTAAATTAGTGCTGACACACTAAGATAATAAATAGGGACTCTGAAAGACATGCAATGATGATATTGCATGTCTAGTACCTCTCAGCAAATTACGTATCTACAATTCTGAGACTGCAATTTTAGAATGGTATTATTCTAACCATGCAATGTCCCTCTTGCTTGATTAATGAATCAAAGGTCTGGCAGTACTGCAAGCAGCTTATTAAATTAAACTTTTTTTCTCAAAGAAATGCCTCAAGGCAAAAATATGTGATTGGTTACATAATACACAGGTTTTAAATCATAGTGTTTGTTTCTATTAGCAGCTGTGAAGTAGGAGGACACTGCTGATTCAAACACTAGTACAGGAGCAAAAATCTTTTCCAGGATCAATAATAATGCTTTTTTTTTTTTTTTTTTTTTTTTTTTTGTATAATCATATATTCAAAAGAGACGCCCTCTCAGCATAATCAAGTTATCATGAATTTCTTTGGTGCAGCAGTCACTGAATAACAATATAGTTATATATCTGCCACCAGTGTCATAGGTCCCTGATGCTTTGACCATATAGGCTACAAAACATATTGTCTTCCTAATAAAGAGAATGGGGTGGTACTGAAACTCACAACTTTTCAGGTAGAAAATAAGACAGACAAACACTGGACGACTGAGAAGCACCTAAATTATCATCTTATTAATGCAAGACATCCTGCTACTCTGTCTGCTGACACTGCACAAATTCTTAAAAATAAGGCATGGTCATTTTCCCATAGCAATACTATTTTCAAAGACAGCCGAATCAGCTTTCTTATCCATTTGAATTTTGGTTTTGTTCTTAGCAAATGTCTGCAAGCTCAAACTGACATTTTAGTTCTGATGTTAGATCTTCACTGGTCTACAGCTGTTGCTTGAATGGCTGAAGGCTGCAGAAACCAAAGAACCATGGAAGAAAAAATTACTAATCAACATACGGCCAAGATATTCATATTCCAAAACCCATTTCCCATTCCTTTCTTAAGGCCCCATAGGAAAGGCAGTGATTTGTGAGAAGTGATGGACCTACAGAAGTACCTTTAAATGGAATTTTTGGTATGGCAGGGAAACAGATACTGAAGTAGCCTGAAGAGGGACTGGTATCACCTTTCCCTAAATCTCCATGCAAAACCCCATAAAAAGTTGATGGATCAGCAAAAAAGATTATCATAAGCAGGATGATCAGCTAGTTGTAACAAAGATATTCCAGTTCCAGCATGATCTTGTTAGGACAAAAACCATTTTTACCATAGATTTGTTGCAAGAAGCTTTAAATTAAACCACCAGTCATGCAGGTAACATACAAACTAGATATTAGGCTTAGCAGCATCTGAGGAGACTATATCCTTTGGGAATTTGCCACAGTACATAAAATCTCCCGAGGATGTGAAAATCATGTTGCATATTTAATGGTAACTGCCTTGTAAACTGGATTAAAGTCAGATCATCAAAGAGAATCTTTCTTCCTGACTACATAAAGGAGGAGAAGCACATGCCCGCAACCAATATAGCCAGACTACCTTTATGTTCATATATATGGCCTATATACAGAGTATCCATACTTCACATAAACTGCATTCTCATTCTCTACTATGCTAACATTCCTAAAGGGGTGGTCATAAAATAGGTAATTTCATGTACTCTTCATTTCTGGGGTTTATTCTAAGATTATGAAGTCATCATGACACCCAGAAATTCCACTTAGATAATACAGCCACAAATGGTTAGTCTGATAGTTAAATCCACAGTAGCAGCTTTCTCCAGCACTAAACTGGGATTGTGCCATGTGATTTGCCTGATGTGATTGTTAAACAAGGTGTGAGGCACAGAAGGGAACAAGGGTAAAAAACTGCTAGTATTTTTTTCCACTTTTCTATCAGAAATTTTTTTTCCACATGGATAAAATGTAGGGAGTTTTGGGAATACTGATGATTTATTTTTTCAAAGCATCAAAATTAATATTTCCAAATTTTTCTGTGAAAAATATTTTACTTCAACTGCATATTCAAGTAATGGCCATAAAATTAAAAAAAATATATATCTCATTGCGAAGTTTTCACATAAAGTAAGTAAATTTCTGAACTGACTAATTATTTGCTTCCTCATGTGTAACTTCATAAAATAGAAATGCAAGACAGATATTTTATAGCCAGAGGAGCAAAATCATACACAGCAGCACCTATGCATTCACATGGGTGTAGGTGCTCATCACATTATGGCACTGTCTTATAGAATGACCCATGTGCTGGAAAGCATCTGTCCTGGAAAGCAGATGACTATTTATAGTCCTACTTTGTTTCTTCTGAATTTTGAATTAAAAAAATAAAAGTAGGAAAGATTTCTTCTTTTTCTTTACAGATAGAAAAAGCTGAAACTTTTTCCCAAACTTAATAATATATTTATGACGCATGGGACAGACAGCAATATGAAAGCAATTAGGCAGTAAAGTTTCCCACAGTGGATAATTCTCTCTTTTTTTCTTCAAAGGTGTGAAAGCCCATCTCTTAAAGAGATGCCTATCAGCTTCTTGTGCAGCTGTCAAACCGGACTGCTAATTCATGTTCAGGCTTTCTTACCCATTGGATGAGAGTCTAACAAGGAGGTGGAAGGAAAGGAACATTCCCTTTAGGTCCAGCTCTATTATAAACTCATGGCAATAGTGGTTTACAATGTAATATAATGAAAGAAAATTCTTTTTTTATTATTTCAGTTAAACTTGGAAAATAATTATCTCATACCTCATTGGTCTGTTTTTGTTTAAGACGTCATTCATCTTTGATAAACACCCTAAGAAAAAGTATTGTCTAACCTAACAATGAACATTTGCAGAAAAGAAAAATCTAAATAGTGATAATGAATATTACAAATCCACAAGCTTTCTTTTTAAGTGTTGGGGATTGTTGATTTCAGATGTTGATACTCCAAAGGAAGCACTTTGCTGAACCTGTCTAACTGTGCAGAACTACTACATCTGCATGTATTATGTAAATTAGATTTTGAAACACTTCTGTTTTGTTTTCTTCTGCACTGAAAATTGCTATTTTATAGGCATTATGTAAATAAGATGAGGTAGAAACAGTCTATTTTTTTTCATCCAGAGTCATTTATAAAACTTTGAAAAACTCACTGAAGTTCTAGGCATATATGTGTCAGCAAATTACAGGAAGAAAATATTTAAGACACTATTTTTCTTCTTTCCATGTTAGAAAAGCAATACTGTAACAGTTAATAAACATTCCTCACAATCATTTTTGTCAAGGCCAAAGGCTGAATCCAGAGTTACAGAGAACAATTGTGCTTATAAGGTAATTTCTTCTTGAATGAGAGGTAATAAAATTCTCCTAAATGGATGCATGCTTTTATAATCCAAATGTTAGCTTACGGACTTGCAGTGCTCCAACTGAAGTCACAGCCATTTTAGCTTCTCTGTAATTGCTACCCACCGTAACAAGATTAAAGCAAATTGGAAATGCTCATTTCTGACAGTAAACTACAGATCTGTTGATATACTGAATTATTTACATGTATGACTCCATGCACATAAGTGATATGGTATGAACAGCTGAAACGATTGCTTTTTGCAATCCTCATGAGTTCAGATAGTATCTTAAAAACCCACTCTCTGGAATTTCCTATATCCCTCCTGTAACTATTGAGAGACAGCCTGGACAAGTAGCAAGTATTAAAATTTGAATGGCTAAAGGTAAGTAAAATAAATCTACAACTTGGAGAGCATGGTCTGTAAATACCTTTCAGATTCAAACAGAAGCTTTTTTAATAGCTACCATGTTCATAGCTAAGATAAACACCATAGATAAGTTCACTAGTCAACAGGTAAGTTGTAAAGAACAGAGGAAGCTTGAGGGGGTGGGGGGGGTGGGGGAGTGGAGGTTGTTAAGTAAATCAAAATTTCACTGTCTTGTCTTATTTACTCCAGATTTTGTCTTCCTATGTCTCTAGTGATTTCTCAAAAAGATCTGTTAGGTTTCTGTACTTTAAAGTGGAGTTTTATTACACGTAGTAATTAGAGAAATACGAAGTATAACATGTATTTGGTTCCTTTCCACGGGCTTTTTTTCAAAGAAAAAGAAAATTATTCATAAAAAAGATCTAAAGATATTTTAAGCTAGAATGATTGAACCCTCCAAAGCAGACATTGCTATTTGCAAAAGGTGGATTTGTAAGGACAAACAATCTGGAAAGTGAAGTAATCTTGATTTCTACAAGTTTTCCCACCAAACTAAAAGATAATTAATCAAACACAGGCTATTGGGCTTGACACAGAAATGACTGGATGGAAGTCAAAGGCTTGTTTCGTACATTTAAACCAAAGTGATCTAATACCAATAGTTTATTCAGTTGTAATTATGTTTTCAGAGCACGCCCTTATGGAACAAGTTAATTGAACTCCATGTATTCGCAGAAAGCACATCATAACCCACTTCTACTAAATTTTAAAGAAAAGAGGTATATAAAGATGCACAGTGTAATTTTCAACTGATATTAGCAGCTCATTTTAACTGTTTTGAAGTATTTTTGACAGAAGTCTTTAGACTTCCCTATCTAAAACATTCACGTTAAAGCAAGAATTCCTGGATTAATTATTTGGCTTGTTAAGCAACTACTAGAGGAAGAGGTTCTTCCTTTCTGGTCTTAATGCATGGACATACGTCAGTCAGAGGAACTTACATTGTTAATGGTATAACCCTACTGAGAGGACAACATGTCTCACAGTACTGCTAACTACAGTAAGACTGCACAAAATTGTAGTTTTTTACATAATGGATTGTTTAATAAGCAATCCATTGAGAAAAAAAGTCCATTAAGACAGATCATAAAATAACATTCCTTCCGACATTCTGAATTTCGGTATGACACCAAGCTGAGGAAAAGTTCAGAACTTTTGAACAGAAATGAGTAAGACCATTTAGTAATAAAAAAAGAAAAAATTACGGAAATATTTCATGTTTTATAATCTCAAAAGAGACATGAAATACTGTCTTCATTCAAGAACAAATCAATAAAGTTGAAATTAACAGCACCAGTGTAGACCTAAGTGCTCTGAATTTTCACTGCTAAAATTCTGTCAGAATCAGCACGTCATCAGTGTTTAGATTTCAGGGAAAGGCACAATTCTACTGGGAAACCATTTTCATGTCGGCTTTCACAGCCTTTCCTATAAGCCATACTACCTGCAGCAATGTTAAAGAAAGCATTAAATTGGGGAAATCAAATCTTTCCAACTCAGATTCCATTATAAGAACAATAAAAATGAAATAGAAAGGCTTGCAAAATAACCTGGTTTGGTGTCAGCTATTACCACTGGAGGTAAAGGATCAAGATGTTCCTTGGCATTGCTTATCTTGACCTATTGTACTGTAAAAGAGAAGTTCAATTTAGTACAAAACATCAGTTATTGCTGCTCAGTTTTAAATCCAGCTTTGTTGAAACCCATCTACTCTTCATTAAATTATCAAAGAGTTTATTTTTTTATCTGAGTCTTAACTTGTCTCAAAGGAAAATATTATAAAGTCTGCCGGCAGCTTTTAATTTAATTATTGAGAACAGTGCTGTTATATCCTCGTATTTAAAAACATGGTAATTATTTTACAGAAAAAGCAGCAAGTATATTAATTTTGGTGTGACTTAGGAACATAGGAACATCTACCGTACAGACCACCAAAGGTCCGTCCAGCCTCATGTTCTGTTTCAATCACCAGATCTATTTCAGGAAACACCACTGATATCTACAGAAGTGTAAGGGCAGGAGGAGACACATATGACACCTCTGGTTTAGTGCTCTTCCTGCCTCAAAGCTTTTTCAGTTCTGGGGCGGCATTAATGGGCTATGATTTCTATCTGGTAATTAACTACCTAGAAATTTCACTTCTACAATTTTGCCCAGTGTGAGGTTTAGTCAGACAAAGAAATCCTACAAAAATATTTTCACAATGCGTTTGTTCATTTTCCAAAATAAAACCTTTTTTCAAACATACTGCACATGTAAACCTGTACACATCAGGTTTAGCCACCTTAACTGTATAACCGCAGCTATAACCTAGGTCTGGGGATTATGGATCAATATGTAAACCACAGAATCTGTCTAACAAAAAACCATCCTACAACTCCTGGTAGAAATTATATTACAATGTACTATTCCAGCCAGATTCTTTTGACAAGTTAAATGCACTCAATTCCCACAAACTTTGTGATTCCAAGAAACTGCCTGTCATCAGAAACAGGGCTCATTTAACCAAAGGATTCAGATGGATTTGGGACCTAACACAAAGCCAAGTGAAATCAATGGCATTTGTTCCATTGACTTCAGCTTGGTTTGGCTTAAATCCTTAGGGTCTGTTCCAGCTGTCCATTCATTTCCAAAAGCGAATTTAAGCATGTGCTTTAGTGATTCAGCTTTCCTAAAGAGGAATGTGTTTAAGTATGTGATTAAATGATGTGTTGAATTGGGATTTTAAAAGCTGAATGGGAATCCAGGTTTAATTTTTAGTCAATTTCCTAACATGCCATAACAAATTCTAAAGGAAGTGTATTTGTGCATGTAGATTTAGACAAGTGATAAAACAATGAGCGAGGATAATGATTCTCTTATGATACACTGAGTAATTTGACACATGATTTTCTTTTTTTAGAAGTTAATTTTTTGAGAACAGCAATATAAAGCTTAATGGTCAAGAAAACAGTTACAATACAAAAACACTTATTGTTTTTAAACAATTAACACAACAAGTCAAGCCACTATAATAAAATATCTTTGATTGCAATAGTGGGTGATAATCCATAGTTAATTAGTTTTAACTATATAAACCTGCTCTCATTATTAACTTTAGATGGAAAGTGTTTTCATATATCTTTAAAGAACTCAATGCCCCAAAACAGAAACATCTGTTTGATAATCCAGATGATCCACCTTCATCCAACCAGTTGTAGCTGCAGATTCACCAATTAAAAATCGATTTAGGGCATAAGAAGAAAGGGCTATAGAAGATACCACACAATTTTAAAGACATACCTGTTAGCAAACCATGAATTCTTAAAAAAAATCTGTGAAATATTTTGTGGCCTTATTTATAATATGTTTTTAATGTTTAATAGAGACAGATGCTTCAATTTGTGTTGTGATTTAATCTAACATATCTAAGCATGAGCCAGTAAATTGAGTGGTAAATAAATATTGTTTCATTATTTTTGTGCTCTGACAATATCTAGCTGCTTCAGGCCCGGATCGATGGCAGTGTGCTATAAAACAAAGAAATGGCACCTGTCCCAAATGACTAGACCTTCACTTCTCATTACTGTCTAAGAATGCAATCATTTAGGTTTTAAGATAAATAAATTAAGGATATTCTCAACCCTGGAGAACTACACGTTGTATCCTTCCTCAGGGATATGTTTTGACTTAGTCCAAACTTACATGTGGGGATAACTGTTAAGAGTATAACATTCATAGTTACGTACATTGGCTAATACTGAGGACAGCAATCCAAAATATTCTTTAGGTTGCCAATACATGACTTAGATTTTGAAATTGTTTTTATCTGCTCGGTATGACTAAGCCTCTGACAGACAATTTATTCTTTCTGAATCAAATTCTACTCTTGATTACCATGGCTCTAATGATTAATTTTCATTGTTTTTCAGGCATCCCTCTGAAAGGTGGGCATAAGGTTAGAATTTGGCTTTATATTACCTGAAAAATACAATCCTGTAGAAATGATCAAGAAGATCTTCAAAACCGAGGTATGAGTGATGGAAACTAAACCCCAAATTCTTGAAATATAGGGGTAAACATGGTGCAATTTAATATGTGGGGTTTGTTATTAGTCCATCCAGAGAGAGTTCACAAGTTGAAGTCAGGAATAAAAAAGTAGAAAAAAAATCACAAGAAATTTTCCAAAATATATTTACTGTAGCTATATTTCCATTACAATAACTATATTCCCTCATTATTTCTTCTTCACGTTACATTTTAGATCTACTGTTACAAATAGGTTCTGTGGAAATTACATGCATTGAAAGGAGAAAGATTGTTTGAGATGTTTTACTATTTTTTCAGAGAAGCTAGTGATAGCTGAGTGTCATGCACTGTTAACCATATTCCATTTGCTAACTCACACCCTTCTGGAGAATATCTGCTTATGAAAGACTACGTTCACTGCTACCAAAAGGCTCACATGAACTTTAATGTTACTAGGACTGTATTGGATATAACAGAAGGTTTTCATTGGTGTTGAACATGTGAGGCCCCCTTAATAAGAGCAGACACAGTATCAGGATCTCTATCTTCTGCTTTATCACCTCATGTCTTTCGCTGCAAAGAGTTAAAATTAATCATATGTGAAAATTATGTCACCTAACTTTGTCTGCCTTTTTGGTCTCCTCTACGTTAATGAAATGTCTGTATGTATCATGGACTCTCTTTTCCGCTTATAGAAAGCACACAAATCTCATAAATCTGCATATTGATGTAGGCTGAGATTTGAAACATTTAAGTCACCTTTGCTGAGTGAGAAAGACCCTGTCATTTTCAACCCAGCAATGGAAAAAGCCTGCAGAACCGTTCAGCAACAAAGTAAAGTATGGGCAACAACAGGGTGCTGACTGAGGTGGCAACTGAATGGATCAAAATGTAATGTTGACTGTCCTGACACAGCCACTGAATAACAATACTCAAATGTTATGTAAAGGCCAAAATGATTCTGTAAATTGGATCTTCAGGGATATGTTACCAGCTCATTTTTCCCTCTCAACACCATGATTAAGTATATGCAAAAATGGACATTGCTATTTAGAAATGTGTTTGTTCACTTCAAATGGTTCTATAAGCTCTCTCTGCAAATATGTTTCAATCTATGGAGATCTTTTGGCTATTGCCAAGAATAAGTTTGGGGAACACACACAGTACAAGCTGTATTACTAGCCCCTGCTTACTAAGTTCTCCATCTGCGCAGTTCTCAACCAAAATACAGTGTTGCTCTATTTCAAAGAAATAACCCTTTTATGCCCATCTCCACAAACAGATCTTGCCTTCGTGTTTATCCCCCACAATATCCTCATTTTCAATGCTGCAATTTCTCCTGAGACTTACCACGGAATAACATGCACACTTAATGCTGTCACATATATCACTTTTCTGTGATGCAACTGATGGATGTCTTTGCCTTTGCTGCCAATGACACTGCTTCTTTTTCCAAATCCTTCCTGTGAGGTCCCTTCCATGATCACACTGAACACACCTCTCTCACCACCATTGGTATTTAAATCTTTATTAAAGCTCCACTCTAGCATTATTTTTCTTTGCTCTTCCCCCTTCACTCTTATGATATTCCCACACATGCCTGATTCAGTTTATAACTTGCTAACCTTAATGTCATTCTGAGTAAGTTCAAATACAAGGCTCTACACATCCCCATTTAAGTCCCTCTTGAACACGGACTTTTGCCATGCTGCTTATCAATCCTGCTGACCTATACAAAAAACTAATGTTTTCTTTCTGCCCTTAAACTGTTGACTCTGAGGTCAGGAACCATTCCTTTGGAAATACATATCTGCCACAAAGTGAATGCTGCTGAAAATAAGCAGCTGTCATAAAGTACAGTTCTTATAGAATTGCTCAAATAGACGTCTACCCATAAAAGAAATTTTGCAGATACACTTGTAAACAAGCACAGGTAGTTGTCTGATTCACAGTTGCCTAATTTATTGATTTAGCACTAGGGATATTTTATTATCAAGTAGAATCACTACTAGCTTCACTAGAGAAACCAGTATCAGCTTTTCTTTTATAGCTACCAAAATTATTCAATTAAGAGTAGGCTAAGCGCCAACTAATTTACCCATCTCAAGGCCCCTTAACTTTCTATCAAAACCTCCATGAAACCAACATAATTATTGGTTTTTCTGTTATGCTGACACATAAATGTTCTGAAATGGTCACATTAAGGGGTCAGAGGTTTTTTGTGTCAACACAAGAAGAAATTAAACTATGTTACTTGTATTGAGGGATGTATTTTGAATAGGCAGTTCAGATTGTCCGTGAATCAACATTAGAAACTAAGCAGTAAAGTAGATTAGAAAACAACTGCTGATTACTAACTTTAACTTTCCATGAGAGATTTAAAAATCCATCACAGACAGTAAGAGATAACAAACTGTAAAACAGTTCAAATGCAGCTCATATCTTTCTTTCCTAATTTGTAAACCAGCACAGTCAGATGTCTTAAGTTTTGTACACTATCCATAGGCCCAATGACGATATGGTCAAGGTGTTTTGTTCAAAAAGAAACATTTCTCTGTAACAGAGCTTTCAAAATTACAAGGCCTGAATGACACACTAAAAAAGAAATAATGGGTGTAATAGCTCACTTGGCCCTTCACTACCTTCCATCAGAAGTAAATAAGTACCTAAGGGACTCTTAATTCCTTCCACCACACACAGAATTTTGCAGTGTGAGTGGTTTATCTATAACACCAAATGTGTTTCAGCAGCCCAACAGTACAAGTGTAACATCAGCAATTAATTCACAGCTTTGCTATGTAAGGAAGTTTTCAGGGCACAGCTTAATGCCATAAAAGGCCTCTTCTTGAAGTAGATGTTCATTCTTTAAATTTAATCCTTTATTGAAATAATAAAACCATTCCTGGTGTTTTCAGTCAGAGAATGTTCCTCACTCTTTTTTTCTGTTTTCTTCACACACAGCTTTTCTGTGGTGGAGAATGACTTCACCGATGTTACTAACTTTGAGGACTACAACACAGTCAAAGAAACTACCCAAAAGTTAAATGAGACTTCCATGCTTCGAGGACAGTTGAAAAATTTCTTGTCATTTAATACATTTTTACTACACCATGGCAACAGATGCTGATCACACTCCTCCCAGCACCTATAACACCGGGGCTGAATATTATCATCTGGCATGTTGCCTGTCCTGGGGATTTCTGTTGCTGAAGACAGGACTTCTAACTGCTCCTGCAAAAAGTGGTTGGTCAATGTTAGATGGAATTATGGCTGTGCCCCACACCTCAAACTGTAGAAAATAAAAACCTTATTTTATGTCAAGATGTCTTTAAGAATGTTTTTCCTGTCACAAAAAAAAAAAAGTTCTATCCACGTATGATTTCTCTAAAGCTTAGAATTAAAGCTTTTCATCAATTTCTGACAAAATTGTCTATCCGTACAGAAACCTATGCCAAAGTTTCAGATGTAAATAAGGGATGGACTCTTAAACGTCAGTTGTCATGAAGTGGAGCATAGTTGTTCCATAAAGATATATAGCTTGTAAAGGAACACATAGTGCCAAGGATTTTCTTGCAACTTGAATGCCCATCAACAGAAATTTGGACAAGGCAATAAATCAATCTGATGGCATCCATCAATTTAATCAGGCACCTACTTAGGAAAGCTCTGAAGTCTGTAAAATAGTATCTGTCCACAAGTTTTCAGTCTGTACTCAAATGTGTAGCTACTGGTATCTTAAAAATTTGTGTTAGTGACAAAATGAAAAGAATAAAAATTAAGAAAAAAATGTCAGGTTTTGTACAGTGATATTAGGAGGAAGCACAATGTTAAATTGAACAAGAATTGCTGTACCCCCCTGGATAATGTAAACATCTAAAGCTACAAATATACAAAACATTTTGGGTAGGCTTGAAGTAGGTTTTATTGTATTTTGATAGTTCCCCTGATATTCCTTTAATGTGTATTGAAAAGCTTTTTTGGCAATAGTCATTAAGGGGAGCTTCAGAAATGCCAAGAATGCTTAAATATCACCGATGTTCAACAATTCAAGGTAGAAAAACAATCCTGGTGTTTCAAAGGAATGTAATAAAAATTTTGCCACAATGAATATAAAAAGTATAGGATAGATCAGATATGTTGTCATTCATTTCCATTAATTAATTGTGACACAACAAATGCTGCTTAGTTTGCAGATTTATTAAAAAATACAGATCTCACAGAAAATCCGTTTTCATCAAAATCTGTAATTTCTTAGGACTGAACGGATATGAATGAACTTTGCAACAGAAACAATTGAAAGTATTTAAAACTATTTTTTCTGATGTAATTTTAATTTTGTCTTCTAGTGTTTTTTCTTATCTATTTCTTATTTAACTAAATTATAATGTTGATATCATACAGACATTTGTTTCTAAAAAAAAATTACAGAGACTTTGTTTTTGCAATATACTGATAACCTGCTAAAGTACCAGAAGTAAATAAAATTTTCCAAATCTCTAATATTCCAACAAATCAGAACCCTGATTTCCATTCCATATTGGCACCTGTGTACATTTGTAAGAAAATTTATTTGTGAAGTGAACATTCTCCTCCACCATTTTTTTCTGAAAGTGTTGAAGCAACCTCACTAACCACTTTAAAGTGCAAACAATATACAATAATGAGGAAGGGAATAATACCATAATTCATAAGAGCTTTTTCCAGGAGAAAATCTGTTCAGAGACTATACAAAAAGAGGATAAAAAGGAAGTCTGTTTTTCCAAAGTGTTCTTAACCTAAGATAAGAGACAGACTGATAAAGAAAGAAGACAGAAAGCAATAAAAGTGAACAGCAATGCAGTATTGGTCAAGCAGTTAGAAAGGATTTGTGTGCAATGAATCACCGAAATAGAAAACTTAAAGGCTAACCTCAAAGGCAACTACAGTTGCGGTTTCATACACAGTTTTGGAAAGCTCTTTTCAAACAATAGGGACAAGCAGGAGGACAATATGTAAATGTTTGTCTGAAAATTAAGGGATAGTAGAGTCATAGATAAGTCCATTCAGAGGCCAAAAAAGAAAGTGAATAAATTGTGTCTTGAAAACAAAGGTAAGTAACTGAGATGTCATGTGGGACAGCTGAAAAACAGAACAATGCTTAC
Organism: Falco punctatus; assembly: GCF_963210335.1. Classification (NCBI taxonomy): domain Eukaryota; kingdom Metazoa; phylum Chordata; class Aves; order Falconiformes; family Falconidae; genus Falco; species Falco punctatus. Next base: position 103,298,911 of record NC_137581.1, on the reverse strand, counting down.
ACAGTCAAATTCAGCAATGAGAAATAATATGTGCTGTGTTCTGAGCCGATGGCGCAGTGGTATACTTTAACCCTCAGATACAGCTGGTGGACCAGTAATATAAGTAAAGTAGTGTTATTTATTTCCTGCTGCCATGGAACCAGTATCAGCAGAGTGAATAATTACATGTTTACTAGAGAAATAAAAGTCTTTACCACTACTTTTTTTCTCTGATATTGTGGCTATCCAAACTTCACATGTACCTAAAAATTACAAATATAGGAGCTAAGCAAATTTAGTTAGGGAAAGTAAGATCCACTTTCATAACATAAAATAAGTTTGACTAAATCTTCTTAGTTTCCAGAATCCAAACCATGATTTACTGGAGTATTAAGAACTGTAAAATTGAAGAGATAGCATGCCCCTGTATTAGACAACAGGAAATATATGATAGTTCCTACTGCAGCTATAGCATAAATAGGGGAAAGCCTAAGGATGCTGCTAACATATTCTGATTTGAAGTAGCAGATGATCTGATCTTGCAATGCCTTATGTCAAGAATAAAAACTACCCATCGGTAAAAGGGTGATATGATGAGCCACGACAAGTGGAAGATTATATATTTCGTTTATTGTTTCATCATACACTAGTAACACAGCTACAATAGCATCACTATGTTGTCTGTATTTATGCTGTTGGAGGATTTCCAGTATGTCATGCAGTTGCTGTATTTGTCAGGGAGGACAGCAGAACGTAAGAGGTTGGGAACTGCTGAACTGATGATGAAAACTGCTAATTGTACCTGCATGCAGGGAATTTAGACATCTAAATGACCTTGACTGTGATTTCTGCTCAGCTCAAACAGGGTTGTCAAACACTAGTTTACTGTTCAGCTTCTGAGTTGTTACTACTGTGTCCATCATAACACTGATTATGAACTTGGCAAATGTATTTCATCTGATATCCCAGAGAAAATGACATGTCCCTCAAAATAAAATTACAGCATTCATGAATGACCAGTCAAGCGTATCTCTTGCTTGACTGAACAGACTCTACCTGTATAGCTTTCTCACAGTAGAGCCAATTAGTTTTGAAATTATGTGTTTATAGTACATACTGAAGCACAGAGATTGCCAAACTCGTGCTGCTTTGCTGGTTAAGCCTAGACAGCAGAGGGCTGTTTAGCCTAGCACAAAGGAAATGCAGCTATTTTACTTTCAGGGTCATTCTATCTTTGCTCGGGTCAGCTTGGCTCTTTCAGTTCCATGGGTCCTTTAGAGTAAAGGCATCTGCAGTGCAAAGTCATAGTAAACGACATGAGACCAAAATGCAAGACTCAGAATGAAATTAAACAGTTTTAGTGGGTGGGGAAATGATATTTTCAATACATTTCTAACTTTCTGGGATTTTGACCTTCCCAAAGTCTCAGTAGTCCTGCTTGCCAAAGTAACTACAAGAGTCTGTGTCCTGAAGTCTCATACAGGAGCTAGGAAGCAGCAAGGCTTCCAAACCCTTCAGCCGGTGGCTGTAAGAGTACAGCCCAGAAGTGATGGCACCTCAGCTGGGAAGCTGGAAACTTAACCCAGCCTGGGTCTTTTCTAAAACGCAAGCTGAGAGTCCAATTCCACAGTGCAACTTGATAAAAATTGTTTTCATTAACTTGCAGAGTAGTTCTCTGCACCAGATTTGAGCTGACCTTTCATTTCCTGTATCCCATATAATGATCACTGATCGATGGAAATTTTAAAACTGTTATCCGTTGAGCTGAGTGCAACGATGTCACCCAATCCAGCTTCAACCAGAGCTCCTCTCCACAAGTTCAGAAGGGAGAAAACTCACACCTCACACTGGAAGAAGTTACACTGTAAACTAGAAAAAAAACCCAAACAAAACAGCAAACTAGACTAGACAATGCACCAAAATGTATTCCTCGTAAAGAATGCAGGATTGTCTTCACCTATCTGACTCTAAAGTATTTTTAATCCTACTGTCCTCTTTTAAGAAACACTATTCAACAAACAAAGGAAAGAAGGAAAATGGATAAAGTTGGTGAGGAAACGCCCATTGTACGCACAGAGTAAGAGCTTTCCCCAACTCCCCTGTGTTGCTGAGACCTTGTTCTCTCCTTTCCTAATAGAATAAAAGGAAATTTTTTGATAAAAAGGAAAACAGACTAACAGGAAAAAAAAACCAACAAAAAAAAACAAGAAACCCACCAACTAACAAGACTGAGTTCTATTAAAAACTGTAGTTCCTCTCTAAAAAACATCAAACCACACTGCTTATAATCTGTCAAAGAGGAAAGGCTCAATCCCCAGGATATTTTGAATTCTATCAATATGTCATTATAGCACCATAAACTTCTACCTACCTCAGGCCTTAGTAACATCTAAAAGACTGACTTTTGAAAAGTTTTAGACATCTATCAGCATAAGTTCATTCTTTCAACAAGAAATGAATAAAAGTAAGTATCACAAAAGATTTTCAGGCAGAATGCTTGCAAAGAGAAGGAACAAAAAATAAGTAAGGAAGAAGAAGAAAGATATTATAAGCAAGAAAAGGAAACTTGGATAATGTAACTACCTATTTTACAGAACTGCTGGAAGCAGTGACTATTGTAATCTGATTTGTCTTAAGGCTTGGAAGAATTAATATATACATATTTAGCATGCTACAAAATGATTCCTTTCTGTTAGCATGTTGTTCAAAAACAACAAAAAGACTTTTTCAGTGCTTAAATTTGCACAAAACCTTGCAGGATCAGTCTTTACATATGACAATTACTAGAAAATTTGAGGGTTTTGAATAAAAGTTTGATTAAACAAAAATGTAATTCTCCTTGAGAATTTAGTAGCAAGTCTAGACAATGACTTGAGCAAAGAAAAATTTTGAACTGTGCCATTCTCAGATGAGTAAATTTAATTCAATGTTAGTTATTTGGAAATGCCAGCCTCTCTCACTCCAACTCTGCATGGGAGTGTTTGACTTTTACCTGAGGAGACTTGGGAGATATGTGAAAGTAAAATTCTTATGTGAGATGTAGTTTTCAATCCAGTTTTGTTGTAGCACACTGAGTGGCATCTCTATCACATCTGTGACCTCCAGAAGTGACAAATCTCTTTTTGCCTCAATAAAACCGGTTGGTTCCTCTCAACAGTGAACCTCTATTCCATATGGAGAATCTACCATAGGTTTAGCGGAGACTGACAGTTCTGATTAAGGAAAATAAATGCAATACTTCCTGGAGGGTTATCTTATTATACCTTCTCCTCTAGGTAAAAAAAATATTTAAAAAATTTTAAAGATCCAAACAAACAACAAAAGACAAAGATATGATAACAGAGCTGTGATTAAATTTTCACCAAAAAAAAGAACCACAGAAGACTGAGGGATGATGCCTCAATGACAAATACCTCAGTGGGTACTCAGGAACTGACCAAACTTTTAAAACTTCAGTGACTTCAGTGAGTCTTAGTGACTTTAACACTTGAAAAAATTGCATAACAATTTATGACCTTTTCATGGAAGAGCAAGATACAGCAAGTTGTAAATCACGTATCTATCCATTCTAGCTCTAATATACCATAGTCTGTGTTCATGGCAAAGGAAGCAAATACAGGAAGCTCTTAATCAACATGGTACAGAACTATTGGCAATGAATCAGAGAACTGTAGTGCCCATTTTAGAAGGCAAAAGATCTTGTCCAGTGAAAAATTCCTGTTCCAATTATCAGGAATGCAGTGTCTAGGTAAGTGACAGAAAAACACTTGAATAAGAATTATGATTACTACTTTTTTGAAAAAAAATGTATAAGACAGAATGAAAGTATACAGAGAAGAATTTGTGTTTGATGAGTGCCTATCATTATCTTCAAGAAAAGTAAGGGTGGAAAAAAATCCAGGGAATAATCCTTCAAGTTGTTGATCCAGCTTTTAAGAATGAGTTAGGTCTGCCACTTGTAGATGTATCTGAAGTATAGAGAATAAACACCTGGAGCTGTTCTAGCTCATTTATCTATCATTTAAGGGATCTCCTAATTTGATGTTTTGATCACCAAACTTTACAAATACAAAAAATATCACACCATCAGGAGTTTTCAGTATCTCTGAACTGGGAGGAAAATCAGTTATTCATTTCTACTGGAGTGTAAACTTTCTACCCTCTAAACATCCCTCTGTTAACAAAAAAATATAAACATTGTACAAAACACAAGACAGTTTAACTTAATGATGCTCATTGAAGCATCAGTGCTGCATAATCTGATTTGCTTGATGCTTTAATAATGCAAAACATGGTTTCTGCTTTATTACATAGCTGTTAATGCAGAAATTACAGGCTTACAAAAGATTTACTATATTACTATTTGTATGTAGACTTCCTTAATAGATGAGAGTGTTTGCTGCTCCTTTGAAATCAAAATATTTAGTCTAGACATTCTACACTGAATAAAGACTGCCATCTTCTGCTACAAATGCATAGGTATAGTTATCCAGGTTAGCATCGTAAGAGGGCAGTATATTATACTGGACTTGTCTTAGTAAGTACTTCAGATTTAGTATCTCCTTTTCAATTAATGTAACAAGAGACACAACTAGAGACATTTTAAAAATACTTTGGGTTTTTATAACATACATTTTAGAGCTAAATATCTGTATGCTTTTGATCCCTTTCTGAAGAACAGAGAGGTAGCAACCTGAAAAAAGGATTTCACGGATTAGAAAATACATTAACCCACCAAATTAAGAGGAACTACACTGGATTACAGCAGAGACTTCACTGCAAGACTTCGTTCTCTAGTCTGGCAGCATTACTGCCATTGCTGATTCCTATTCAAGATGGAAATTGTTTAACTTTGCAACAGTTGACCTGTGTGTGGTTCAAAACCTTCCAGCTGAGTTTTCTCAGATTTCATGTACTCCAGCAATGATGTGCAGAAGAGCAAATGGATAATTTAGAGTTCTGAGAAAATTGGTTCTGTTTCAGCCCATAATTGATTAGGTATCCTATGAACTCCAGGTAACTAAAAAAAAACTAGACAAAGAAAGTTTATTTACTCAAAAGTTAGCAGGAATATGATCTCAAACATAAAGAGATTTTAACATTAATTTGCCATCTGATATAAGAGCTTTCCAAATTAGCAGAGAATTTGTTGAGGATGATGCAGGCCTTTAATGAATACCATACTTTGATACAACTGATACATACTGATACTTTCATAGAATAAAACTGGCAAAGCAATACTTCTCTCATGAGGGTTTAGGAGGCTCTGGGGAGAAGGATTTGTGCCTTAACAGTCACCAGAGGAATGTGGGTATGAAAACTATATGAGTTTGGGCTTCTTGGAAGTATTGTTGTGTGAACTTCTATGCTCTATTAATATGGCTAGTGCAATAAGTTTCTCACAGTGGCTCAATCTGGCTAAAAAAGACCTTTGCCTGATGTGTTCCTGGGTTATTCTACTCAATAGTAAAGACCATGTATAGCAAGCCCAAGCATTGCAAAAGATGTTCTTAGAAGTTTACCCAGTTTAGAAGCCTGGCATGCTGATATATGCTTTCTCATAGATTTATAAAATGTTATTAGAAGCACATTGAAGTAAAGTTCCCCATGTGATACACATTACAACTGAACTGTTCTCATTAAGTCTTTTGTTAGAAAATATTAATTTATTCACATAGAAATATTTCTAATGAAGGCATGACCTAATTTCAAAAGGATAAATTGTTTTTAAAGTCTGATGTTGGGGTGTACACAAGTCCTGGTTCAAATGGGCAAAGGGAGAAGACAGGCAAACTTGTATTTGTGTCATGTGGTGGAGAAGCTTAGAACACACGGCTGCTGGTGATGTCCTCTTCAGGGTATCGATAAATTCATACCCAAATATGTGTGAGACACATCCTGAGATTTTCCCCTACTAAAAAGATATTCATATATTGAGAGTAAGAACTTAAATATAATTTAAATGTCCAAATCAAAATTTTGACCTACATATTTTTTTGTCTTCTTTCATTCAGTGAATGGTTACCTTTTAAAAAACAGAACAGATCCAGTAAAAGGCAAAGAGACATTCATTCCAGAATGGCTATTTATTTAGACTGTAAATGTCGAACCCGAGGAGGCACAATAGTTCAAACTCCCTGTCATGGATTAGGTAGAATTTGAAGCAGCCTACAAATTTATAGCTGGAACATGGGTCCCTGATGTCAGCAGCAAGTGCCCTGATAAAAAAGCTACTGGATATTCTGGGAGTGGGGAAAGGTGATGAACATTGTTCTTCACCTTCTCATTTCTTTTTTTCTTCACTGTAACTGGATAGAAAGGAAAAGCATTTTGAAAACCTCAAAGCTTCCACAGAACAAACTTCTATATATAGATATCTAATACTAGTGACCTCTGTGAGCTTTGGATCAGTGGTAGAAGGAGGGCTAACAATGACATCAAAATCAGGGAGAGAGGAAGGAAAAGAATAATGTTGACAAGAAAGCAGATAGGCACAAAGTAAGAAAATTTCCTTGACATTAAAAAGGCTGAGATGGAACAAGACACAGGAGGGGGAAAAAAATGAAGTAATAATAATAATAAAAAAACACTCTCTCTTATTTGAGGCAGTGAAGATTTCACCTTGAAGACATTCATAACTTCGGTGCATTATTACAATTAACCTCTAACCTGGTGTGCATATGAGTGCACACCAGGGGGAAAAAACCACAACATCTAACAGACTGAATGAGCTGCTTGCTTTATCGTAATGAAAAGTTCACAGGCAAGATCTAAGCATCTGACCATCTTTGCTCATTTTTGTCCCCATACAATAAGATTCTTCTTCACTAGACAGTCATAGGCTTGCAACTAAACAAATTAATGACTGGCTCAAAAAGAAAGCATCCCAACCTTGAGAAACAAGCAACAGGCATGGCAATCAAATAACTTTAACACTGACAGATACAACTTCTATTTCATTTGCTGTCTTAACATGCAGGGCAACAGGCAATGACATACAGTATTTCTACCCCAAGGATACCAATATTGTTCTTCCAAGAGGCAAGAAAGAGAAGATGCTGGGACCTGCAGAGCACACGCTTCCTCCCTGCTACAGTCCAGCTGTAAGCACAGAAGTTATTCCACCACTTTTAATTCCTCTTGTCAATTATTACCAAAAGAGTCATTCAAGAAAGGGTGAGGTTTTCATTGGTTTGGGTTTCTTTGTTCTTTATCTTTACCTTTCAGAACTACCTGCATGGAAGACACACCCTCTAAACATAACCATACTTGAGCCTTCTTTAAAATGTGTTGCAGAATGGCCGTGATCACACAGCCATTCTGCAACAAAAATGGTCCCATGTCATGGTGATTACAAAATAGTACCAGATCTGCAAAAGGTAGGCTGCTTTTATGATGCTGTTTATAAATCCAATTCTTGCCTGAATCCTTTCTCCTCTTCCTTATCTGAGGACCCAAATCAAAAGAATCCAGTTTTGATTACACGAAGTTTGATGTACTAAGGATCTGGTCTTTGCAGAGTAGTCTATTCAATTTTTAGAATTTTAAAATTATTCCTTAATCTCCAACAGCAAACTCCTCTGCAAACAACACGGTAGACTGTGGGCCCTAGCCATCTTTGCTGATGTTATCTGGCTTACTTGGCCTACAGAATCATGTAAGAGTAGCAGGCACAACTACATATTAATAATGATAAATGAAAGCTGGAGATCAGCTGGCTGGTTTAACTCATTTCTACAACACAAAAAGTGTAACTGTAATTATATAAAAAAATATATATTTTCATCCTGAATCAGTATGAAAAAACAACAGAATTTTCCATGAGACAGAAATTCTGTATTTTGCTAATCTCAGCTTTAGTCTCACTTCAAACAATAAGGTGCTCTTTACCTTCAAAAAAAAAAAAAAGTTTCTAGATCTGGTAATCCAGTATTCTTTCAAATAAAAGTACCTTACAATTTTTTTCAAGAATACATATGGCACTTATTAAACATTCTTACTTAGTGAGTAAAAATATGCAATAAGTACAAGTACTAATACTAAACTATGTTCCAAGTTTCAAGAGTAATACTCTAGAAATCAAATGGAGTATGTAATTACTGTATGTAACCACAGTAGGTCTATTTTTTTCCAGCTACACTGACTATACTTGCTGTTAACCTTCAGTCTTACATTGACTGAACTCCTTCAGGGGTTGTCAGATACTGATAAAGGAAAATGTGGTGTCATAGCCAAAAATGATTTAACTCAGAACTGCAAGACTCAAAGATTCACTTTCATATTAATATTATGTGGAGCCTGCTCCTACGACATAATGTGGTGGGTTGACCTTGGCTGGATGCCAGGTGCCCACCGAAGCCACTCTGTCACTCCCCTCCGTAGCTGGACAGGGGAGAGAAAATACAAGAAAAAGCTCATGGGTTGAGTTAAGAACAGAGAGAGATTACTCACCAATTACCATCACAGTCGGGGCAGGGGGGCAATATTGACTTTATTACTCATCAAATCAGAGTAAGGTAATGAGAAATAAAACCAAACCTTTAAAACATCTTTCTCTTACACCTCCCTTCTTCCTGGGCTTAACTTTACTCCTGAGTTCTCTGACTCCTGCCCCTGAGCAGCACAGGGGGATGGGGAATGAGGATTGCAGTGAGTTCATCACGTGTTGTCTCTGCTGCTCCTTCCTCCTAAAGGAGAGGGCTCCTCACACTCCTCCTGTGCCAGTGTGGGGCTGGTCTGTTCCATGGGAGACAGTCCTCCATGAACTTCCTTAACGTGAGTCCTTCCCACAGGCTGCAGTTCTTCACGAACTGCTCCAGCGTGGGTCCCTTCCATGGTGCGCAGTCCTTCAGGAACAGACTGCCCCAGTGTGGGTCCCACATGGGGTCACAAGCCCCGCCAGCAAACCTGCTCCAACCTGGGCTCCTCTCTCCACAGGTTCACAGCTCCTACCAGGTGCCTGCTCCAGTGTGGGCTTCCCATGGGGTCACGGCCTCCTTTGGGCATCCATCTGCTCCAGCCTGGGATCCTCCATGGACCACAGGTGAATATCTGCTCCACCATTAACCTCCATGGACTGCAGAGGCAATCTCTGCTCTGGTGTCTGGAGCACCTCCTCCCCACCTCCTTGGTGTCTGCAGAGTTGTTTCTCACTTATTCTCACTCCTCTTTCCAGCTACAATTGTTGTTGCACAGTTTTTACCCCCCTTTTAAATATGTGCCACCACCATCACTGACTGGCTCAGCATGGGCCAGCAGCAGGTCCATCTTGGAGCCATTGGACTTGGGGGAAGCTTCTAACAGCTTCTTACAGAAGCCAGCCCTGTAGCCCCCCCACTACCAAAGCTTTTTCATGCAAACCTAATATACATAATTAATACAGATTTTTAAGGTTAGAAATGGCATTTTTGTCTTTGGAGAGCTGTGATGAATTGTCTACAGGAACGCAAGTATATAGAATTTAGCCACATATCAAAGCAAATAAATAAAAAATAAAACCTGATTTTATCATTGATGCTTAACTTTGTTGAATAATAACAGACTTACTGCATTAATAAAGCTGCAGAGGTTCAGACTGTAATAGATCCCATTAAAGGAATTTGATGTTTGTCATTGACTTCAGCAAAGTGAAGCCTCACCCCCAATCCCTGAATTCATTGGTACTTTTGATGACTTATGGGCAGAAACATCAACATGAAACAAACTTGTCCTTCATCATTCAAAAAACCATAAACAACAGATTTTTTTAAAGCCAGCTGATGAATATCATTGTACAAGCAAGAACTCCACTCAACACATTCCATTGCTTGAGGTTGCCTGCTTGAGGTTGCCTTCTAAATAATTAATGTTTCAAAAACCAGCAATAATACAAAGAATGATTGTAAAAATCGATCAGTTATTTGTAATATTTGTCATTTGGCTCAGTTTTTCCATGAAAAATGGAACAGACGTGTTAGTAATTACTTTTTTCTTCTATTTTCTTCCTATTACAACTTCTATTAAGGTTGGCATTGATCAGCAGTGTTTAAAAAATCCGCAGAGGAAAATCAACTTTTAAAATTAGTTGCTTTAGTGTGAAAAATCTCATAGGTATTCTTTTTTTAAAGGAGCCTGCCATTATAAATATAAACATGAAATGGCATTATGTATTTGCAAGAATGACATTTTAAAGAAGATATTGAAGAAGAACAAAAAAGGAACAAAATTTGACACGAGAGGCCATGTTTTTATCTAAAAAAGAGAATTACAGGGTAAGGCATAGAGAGCACAGGGGATTGTCTTGCTTAAATGCATGGAAAAATCTATATATCCTTTCTGGGAACATCTTCAAAAAAGTGCCGTGTTTGTAGGAACTCAAAACTGCTGGAAAACTGATTTATTTTCCTTACAATTCATACTAGTGACAATAAAAAAAAATTTTCAACACTTTCTGGTAACTGCATTCCTAAGGACAGTACTGGACAGCCCTTCTGTAAGGTAAATCAGAACTTCATGTCCAAACACTATAGATCCATATAGAAATTAAAAACTTATTCTAAAAATACTTTTTAAGGTAAGAATATGAGAGGAAAAAATAGCAGTCCAAAGCAGTACATGCAAATTGCTCAGTGAATGCTATAATGGTAAGTAAAGACACTCCTGTTAAAAAAAAAAAAAAAAAAAAAAAAAGCCCAAAACAAAACAAAAAAAAACCCAGTGATTTTTAAATTTGAAGTATAGAAAAGAATACATTATTTGAAAAGAGAAAAGTGGCCAAATCTCTGTAGGAACCTCAATGAATTTAGCAATTTTTAAAAATTATTTAGGTAAAGTTGTCTCCATACTACTAAGAAAATGGTGACTATTCAGAGGCATTTTTAGAGAGTGTGATAACATTCAATTATCTAGCAGAGAAAAGATGCTTGTATCATGTTTTATACTGAGATTATAACTACAGCTCAAAACTCTCTTTTCTCATTTCTGCTGGACAGCAGTTTCCATGAAAATACATTAAATGTACTTTAAAAAGAAAATGTATTCTATAAACAAAACTGAAATTTTCTTAAGATTATATTTCACACATGTTCTATGACAGTGAATCTTCTCGTCTCAAAAGTGATCGTTCACCTGTCTCATCCACAGGATCATCAGATTTGCTGTATTGTCTCACTGCAATGTGTATATTCAATGCTTATGTATTGATCAAAAAGCACAGCAAATGCTAAGAAGCAGTTTAATAAAAAAAATGCTTACAATAATGGGACCTAAGACTACTACAAGTTTTATTTTCTAATAGGAAACAGTGCTTGTCATTTGGCCTGATTTTAAAAAATGGCAAAACTCCTGTTGTGTTCAGTACACTTACACCACAGATTTGTATGGATCTCAAATGTGTTAAAGATTGTTTTAGGTAAATTACATACCTTAAAAACTCAGTTTCCAATTCTTTTTGAATCAAGAACAGACTGCTCTCACATCTATAGTCTATTTGTAATAGTATCCCCTCTTTAACAATTTACATTATAGAAAAATGTGCAAGAACTTCTATTTATGAAAAAATACAGCATCTTCTCATTTATCTTGCTGTATTTAAATATCAGACTAAACCTGAAGCACTAGGATTATATCTCCTCTTAAATTTGTTACATTTATGAATATACTGAGTACTGTCTTTCCACAAAACTATCCAGTTCTGAAGGAATTTGGAGAAGTTTGAATCCTATCTTCAGAGGTGTTCTTGTGAACAAGTTTCAGTTTAGCTAAAAGTGAATAAAAAGTTGGGTAGTAGTTTTAAATATACCTTTAAATTTCTTTTGGTAATGAGTTGAAAAGAAAACCTTTGATGCCAAATGTAAACTACATTTACAGTTAGTATTGGCTTGTACAATGTTTAAAGAACTCTGTGATATGGAGTAGTGGAAAGGACGCTAAATAGTGCTACTTTAGATCCTTAATTATCAGCTATATCCTTTGCATGACCAGAGCTAATCAGGAAACTCAAGTTTTGATTTGACACTAAGAACAAAAAAAAATCTGGTTTTAGAACTTATTGAAATAGTGCCATTTCAATCTGAACTATTTACTGTGGATTTTGTATTGTTCTATAATGCTATAAGGCATTAACTTCACTTTCAGCTGAAGACAATTATTAGACATTTTGTCTTCAATGACAAAGATGATTCACTTGCCAAGGGATGCTCTTCACCTTGCACAACCGGAATATTTCTTTTGAGCGCTGCCAACAGCTTCCTGCCTCCCAGTAGGAGCTAGTGTAAACCAAAGCCATAATTCCTTTCTTTGGTCAGTCATTTTATAATGCATACTTGCAAATACTGTTTGAAATGTACTTTTGATAAAACTTCAAAGTAGCTACCCTGTGCCTAGGGGTTGACAGAAAGTTTAAATAAAAGTAATATATTTCTGTAAGTACATTTTTCTGTAGTGATAAAGGGTGTACGATGAACATTTTCCTGACTTTCTCAGCATTTATTATTTCGTTGAAATATTCATAGGAGGAAAGAAAATAATGATTAGGCCCACAATATGTTATTTTATGACATCTCATTTTTTGCAGGAATGCCTTCAATTTTCAGACTCAAATTCTAATATTTCTTTGCTGTAATATGCTCTTCTCAGAAGAAAGAAAAAGGTATTTTAAACAATTGCTAGACTGTGAAAAAGTCATAATAGTAATACCACAATCTCAGAATAAATATATTCCTAAGCACAGGACTATTCCACAGCTTATGCATGACTTTAGAATAATGGACTTCAAAAAATACCAAATCTCAATATATTAAGGTAAGTGCAAGTTAGAGTTCCTTGAGCAGAAAACCTAAGAGAGAAAAAACACAGAGGAATTGGTGGTTACTGGAAAACGGAACTAACTGAAAAGCTGTTCCAACATGCAGGGAAAATAAGAAACAGTAAGAGAACAGTAGAATTGCAACAAAGGTGTTACATAATCTAAAAGATCATAAACAGGAAAATCAGAAATAAATATATGATTAAGCATGAGTTTAAAGAGATGGCACAAACACTGAATAAAATCAGCAAGGCAAACACAAAGCCAGTTATAACTGTCAAGGGTTATAAAGCAACAAGAAAATATGTTAAGACTAAGCTAGAAGAAAATTAAGATCTGCTGTTTATATATCAACCAAAAATAACAAGCAATAGATACACTAAAACCTGACATTTTCTTTTTTGTTATTCTTACCACTTTTCAGAGAGAAGCTATATTAACTGGTATTTGGAACATTGTTCAAAAATTATTTTGGCTGGTTTTTTTAAGGATTCTCATGAGAAAGCCAGTGGATCTTTGGGAATATTTTAAAGTATCCAAATACTGTGTGATCTATTCCTTTTTTCTCTCTAGACAATAGCTATCTTGAAACACACATCAAAGGATGTGGGAGATTACAGAACATCTAGAATTTTGCCTTATCTTTTATTAGAACAGAAAAGACAGAGATGAGTAAAGAACCACTAATCAGTCTATCTTCAGTGAATGAAAAGATGATGACTGAAATTATTAAACATTTTATTAGTACCTAGAAAATAAGATGATGGCATAGATCCATCAAGGACAAAAATGCCAAACCAGTTGTTTTATTCTTTATCTAAACATACAGCCAAGTTAACAGGATACATATTTACAAAGATTTTTATGCCTTCTATAAACAAACACCCCATAAATTAAAGAAACTCTATCTAAATTAACAAACAAACAAAAAGAAACAAATGAAGTAATCTCAAAGCAATGCAGATAAGCTTATGCATTGTTACACTGTCAGAGTACTGCCGTTGGTTTTTGAGAGAGATCTACTCTGGAGTCTATTCTACTCAGCTGCCCTCAAATAATAAAACAATTTTGTGAGAAAATGGAAAATGCATTCACAAAATAACAGTCTAGACAAGACTGTGAATATTTTAGAGGGGATGCAGATTCAGGATGATCATGACAAACAGGGAAAAACATTAAGCAGAAGCAGTAAAAAAATCCGAGACCATAAGACTGTATTTCAGAAGTGAAAATAAAGTATACAGATAGGAAATAATTGGCTATGTAGAAATATAAAACTTGTCAGAAAAGGATCTGGGAGGATTGTGGATCACAACTAAATTCTATAAAAATACCAAAGTAATTATTTTATATATTAGCAAGGACAGCATGTGTAAGAGGTACAAGAAAACTATTCCTCTTAATTTAGATCTAATGAAGCCTCAGATGCTGTTCAGCATGATGGTTTAAATGCCAAAAGAAAGAGATGCTCAGCTTGTAAGTAAACACTGAAGGACTGTGGTTTTTCCATTAAGAAAAAAGGAAACTAAAAAAACATAGATAAGAAGGAACGACCTTGTAGTCTTTATTTTTTTTTAAGAACCATGATTAATTATTCCCTGTAAAACATTTTCAGGAAGGAATATGTAAATTAGAAATAAAGATTTCTAATCTTTAAGCTCAGATAAATTTAAACAAGCTTTTGAAATATCCTTTGCCAGAGGTGTCCACCACAAATAATAAAAATGTGTTTTGGGAGGGAATTGCCAACTGCTTTTAAATGCATTTTTCTTAATCTCATGGCTTCATGCATCAAGATTTGCTATTCATGATCATGTTTTTCAAGACGTGAAAACTAAAATCAGGTTTTACCTAGAGGTGCTTAGGAAGACCACTAGTACAATTCATTGCTTATCTTGTTAGAATCTACTGATGATCTACAGTGTGTTAAATCTGATAATGTCTTTTCAAACTCCATGAAAACAAGGTATTTTCAAGACTAAGACACTAAAAACTTAGAACCTTAAAACTGAAATGGATATATTTTCCACAGCCTTGAGTAATGCTTTAAAAAAACACACCATACACACACAATCTAGATTAAAAATTATTTAGCTGATTGTGAAATTGATAACTGTGGAAGACGATGGTCTGTATTGTCAATAATATCTATGGTAATTGCTACACAGCAGTTAGGCATTTCGAGAAATCTATAATTTAATCTGCCTGGAGAACACTGTAACTGACAGGTCTGCTCAGGAAATCATTTGAAAAAGAACATGTATTGAAATCCCTTAGATTTTAGAACATTCTCTCATGATATATCTGGAAACATTCAGAAATATTGATATTGGGGATTTTTAAAGTGTTAAAGAGAATTTCTTAGCAAACAAAGACTCTGCATTAAACAAGAAAAAGAAAACTTTGAGAAGCTTTTTTTTTTTTTATTTAGGGGTACTAATTGTTAATTTTTTTAAATTTTGATTCAGAACTGAAATGGGTTGCAAGAAAAAACAAGCAGTTCACATTGGTTTTAACTGAAAACAAAACAAAACAGAAAACATAACACCCAGCATACCTTGAGGATGAAAAATCATTTTTGTTTCTGTACTAAAGTGTCCATCAATGTGAAGAAGAATATGCTCTTCCACCAGCTATCCTTCACTGTTGCTGTGAAATGCAAATGTCTGTAAGGGATATTTTAATGCTAGTAGGAAGAAACCCATTCTTTTGGGGCAGGTCCCCATTTTTCCATAGGTTGTCCCCATTCCCAACAAGTCAACACACACTTCTCTCTCTTCTTTATGCAATTTTCTCCTCTGAACATTCAGGCTTCACTTGGCTGTCTCTTAAACATGAGTTTGGAGTGGGCAGTGCTCCAGAGACTGCTACGGAGACGACAAGATATCTGGCCTGTTGCTCTGTGGAAAACTCTGTGCATGCCCAATCTGTCACTGCAAACTCAGCTATTAATATGCTATTCCATTAGGAAAGAAATAATCCCTTGTCTGTATTTTCTATTTACCAAATCGATCTTTACTCGTTAATGTGATCACTAATTTTCCTCATCGTCATTAATAACAGTGAGCTTTTCCCCTCAGAAGAGCAAGGTGCTGCCCCTGAAAGCTGCACTTCTGAACTTTCCACTCTATCCAAGTTCATCAGATCTGGTTCCCTTGGCCTCAGACGAACTGTTATCTCTTAGGATGATAAGAAAACCTCAAGAGGGTACCTACTGTAAGACTGACTTTTTGTAAATATATGCTATGGGAAAATGAGTTCTCCACATGACTGCCTTAGGAAAGCATGATTTTTTAAAGATACAGTTTTCAGATGAAAACTTTCACTTTATGACATGTCATTTCGCTTTAAATCAATCATGTTATATCACCTTATTCCAATGCAACAAGACATAAGACAAATTTAAAATATAACTAAACTTGACAAGTCAGACAAGAAAAGCCAAAGAAAGTTGTTTACATTTAAGGCCTTATCTAATCATAATTATTTCCTTCAATAAATGTAGCAGAATGAGAACAAGTTCATACTTTTTTTTGCTTTTACCTATGTAAGCTAAGAAAACAATGCACCTTTGCTAAAACAGCTGCCTGAGAGATGTTATGACAATACACCAAAATAACATTATTTGATTTACGCATTTGAATGAATAATACAGTTATTCAGAGTTATTATTTTTAAGCTGTCAAAGCTGCCGGTTTGTCAAACATGGAGATGAAGTCTATTGCTATTTAAATATTTGTATTCTACCCATATGTAGTATTCTCAACTAAAGCCATGTCTTCCCAGTGTTTGTAATTCTATGTATACCAAAAATGAAACCAACAACTAATCCAAAAAAATTTAAAGAAAAAGGTATTGACATAAAACAAAAGAAAAACATGCCAACATGTATATCTTCTAAGGTATGAGGATTGATTAAGTTACTACCATTTTCCTTCAAGTATATCCTTATCCTTCTTTTACCAACATTATCTTTGTCCAGCACATTTTGGTTTTATTGACTTCAGTGGATATTAGACTGGTGTCAGCCAAGAAGTAATTATTTTTATATAAACTGTGGTTTGGGTTTTTTATATAAACTGTACGGAGGTTGCCTGTCTGCTCACCTGATGAGGTCATTAAGGAAATGGGCAACTCAACATGAGGAAAAAATTGACAAAATTTACTTATTCATAAAGACTATCCCATAACCTACCAAGTGGCAAGACGTTTTCTGTATGCTGCCAAGCTCTACTACAGTCCTAATCCCAGTGCTCTCAGTAACTGTGAAAACTCCATGTTATCAACTAGCAATATATTTTTTATTAGAATACTCCAAAAAGCAATAATAATTACAGTATAGGAAAGATACATTCTTCTGTAATGCTCTGCTATTACCTTCGTGAATATTTAATGTTAAGTAGAAACTACTAAACCCTAAAAACCTTAAGCAAGCATTACAAATCACAAGTTAGTATACAATTTTATACTTACTAATCTTATTTTTTCCTGAATTCTGTGCTAGATTTCTTCTGAAGTTGGAAGTACCTATCTAATTGAATTTTGCTTTTAAGATCACTCAATGAGGAAGCTTTAATTGTATTAAGTAAATATAACTCTTATTTGTTATTGTTGAACTCCACAATGAGATCTTGTATGCCTCATTTTAGGCAACAGTGCTGTGGCATGCAATCTCTCAGGTTCAGATTTGATATGCCCTAAAAAAACCCCAAAACCTCAAAAACAAAAAAACCTGCTAAAATGTTAGCATGTTAGCTAAAATATCACTTGCAAAGAAGATAAACACGCATTTAATATATATTTTTTTTTCCTTCCTGAAAGGTTAGATCATTTTAAATTGCATTTCCCTTAAACAAAATTGTATCTCTGCAAGGTGTTGTCCTATGGCTGATGGATAGATGAACTATTGTTCCACCTCTCAGCACGTTTTCAACATTCCCTTGACTATTTCTTAAGATATTTTTCACAGTTTTAACTGAAAAAGCCTACTAGACAAAGGACTTCCACTTTGGTCATGTATTAAATGTCTGATTTTTAACATAATCCACAGAAACTGAAGGAAATGTGTTGCTACATGTTGTGTTATCTGGACCATTTGGCACATAATGGCAATCTATCAAAGAATCATGTAGGCTGGAAGGGATCTCCAGAGATCACCTAGTTCAGCTTCCCTCTCATTGACAGTCTGGCTGAGCTTTGACTGTCTCTACAGATGGAGATTCCTTAAAAATTCAGGGTAACCTGTGCTAATGTTTGACCAAATTCACAGTGAGTTGTCTTTCTTGTAGTGAATTGGAACATCTGATGTTCCATTGTGGAGGGTAGACCTTGTTTGCTTGCCAGGTGCCCACCAAACCGCTCTCTTACTCCCCGTACTCAACAGGACACGGGGAAAAAAGGCAACAAAAAACTCATGGGTCAAGATAAGGATAGGCAGATCACTTATCAATTACCATCACAAGCAAGATAGACTCAACTTGGAGAAATTAATTTCATTTATTACCAATTAAACAGAGTAAGATAGTGAGAAATAAGAACAAATCTAGAAACACCTTCACCCCAGCCCTTCCTTCCTGGGTTCAGCTTCTCTCCCAACACTTCTAACTTCTCCCCCTTCGCCGAGTGGTGCACAAGGATGGGAAATGAGGTTAGTGGTCCATTCATAACACTTCATCTCTGCCACTCTTCCCTCCTCACACTCTTCCCCTGCTCCAACCCGAGGTCCCTCCCATGGCATACAGTCTTTCACAAACGTCTTCAGTGTGGGTTCTTCCCACAGGCTGTAGTTTTTCAAGACCAGATTGATCCAGTGTAGATGCCCCACAGGGTCACAAGTACTGCCAAAAAAAACGGATCTAGCATAGGGTCATGCATGGGCTGCAGGGTGAATGACTGTTCCACTGTGCTCCTCCACGGGCTGCAGGGGGACAGCCTGCCTCACTCACCATGGTCTTCACCATACACGGCAGCAGAATCTGTTCTGGTGCCTGAAGTACCTCCTCCCACTCCTTCTTCACTGACCTTGGTGCCTGCAGAGTTGTTTCTCTCACATATTCTCAACTCTTTCTCCCAGCTGTTTTTGCACAACATTTTTTACTATTTCTTAACTATGTTATCAGAGAAGCATCACTAGCATCACTGGTTAGCTCAGCTTTGGCCAGTGGTGGGTCCAACTTGGAGCCAACTGAAATAGGCTGTGTCCAACTTAGGGGGACATCCTGGTGTTTCCTCACATAAGCCACCCCTGTAACCCCCCCTCACTACTAAACCTATGCCACATAAACCTAATGCATTCTACATCTCACCTCTCTGCATCATGTATTTAAAACATTATTAAAATACATTCATCACTTCATCACACAATCTACAGTCTTCACAAACTTCACTTAATTCAACAAAAATATTCCGCACACACAAATCAAAATAACATCATCGCAACACTGACAAAGGTGGACAATTTAAACACACTCCACCCCTCATTCCTTCACCACAATTACAACAAAGAATTCCCCACAAATAGCCTGTTCTTTAGCAATGTTCAGTCCACGTTTTTCCCATTACCTCTCCCAACTACTGTCCTTATCTTGAACTCCTCATGCCCCATGTTGGGCATCACAAAGGACTATGATGGGTCAAGCTTGGCTAGCTGCCAGGTGCACACCAAGCTGCTCTTTAAAACCCCCTCTTCAGTGGGACAGGGGGAGAAATAAGATTAAAAACTTATAGGATGAGATAAAGACAATTTAATAAAGAAAAGAAGGGCCACATGAGGAAACAAAGGAATGCAAAAGGATTTATTCTCTTCTTCCCAGCTGCAGGCAATGTCCAGCCACTGCCTGGAAAGCAGGGCCTCAGTATGTGTAGTGGTTGCTTCAGAAGACACACATCTTAATGATGAATGGTCCCCTCCTCCTTTCTCTTGGCTTTTATGGCTGAGCATGATGTTATACGGTCTGAAATACTCTTTAGGTCAGCTCTCCTGGCTATGTCCCCTCCCAGTCTCTCCTTATTCCCAGCCTACCAGTCTTTTGGAAGGGCGGGAGGGGGAAGAGGTGTTGGAGAGACAGCCTTGATACTGTGCAAGTGCTGCATAGTGGCAGCCAAAACATTAGTGTGTTATCAACATTGTTCTAGCCAGAAATCCAAAGACAGCACTATGAGGGCTGCAGCAGGGAAAGTTAACGGTATCCCAGCCAGAACAAATACATCCACCTTGTGACCATTGGTGTTTGCCCTCTGCTGTGACTTCTGAGAAAAGCCGGCCCCGTCTTCTGTACACCCTCCTGTTAGATAGCTGTCAATACCAATAATGTCTCCCCTTAGCCTTCTGTCCTGGTGTATTATGGTTTAATATAAACCTGTATCATATTCAGTCCTTTCTTTTCATCTTACCAACATATTCTGCTAATACAGATTCTGCTCATGCTGAATAAATTTACTTGTTTTGCAGTGGTGTCACTGAAAGCAAAGGCACTATTTAGAGCATAATAACTTCATTCTACAGCATTAAAAGTGCTGCACATTGTGTGTACTTAATTTAAGGAAACATCATGCTACTCATGTTGTTGGTAAGAGAGTAAGCTGTTTATTTATTTTGAACACAAATGGTCTCATACATCTGTGCAGTAAAGTGTATTCAATTTGCTTCAGGTAAGATAACAAGAAAATGCATGGAACAGGATCCAAGTAGCTCCCTCAGCTTCAGCTTTGTTACAAAGAACCTTTGATCAAAGCCAGATTTTTTGATTTAGTTGAAGTTGGCCTCCATTGCCATCATTGAGACTCTGCTCATTTAAATAAAGCATATTAGCAACTATTGTTTGTCAGGACTTTTCCGAAGAAATAAACCTTATGAAAATCTACTTCTCTGTCACTCTGAAAGCAGAGAGCAAATCTGCTATGACGCCAGTTGGCAGGGAGCAAGACAGTGACAGCAGGGGACAGAGGCAGACATCAAGGACAACAGACTGCCAGATTTGGCTGTACCAGAGGAGGCAGACTGGCCACCCCAGAACAGCAGCCAATACCATGGGCACAGTTTCTTCCAAAAACAAACATCTCTCTCTCATCCCATCCCATCTTCTTGTTCTTTCTTTTCCCCACAGTAAAAAGAGGTGCTGGTCCTCATCTCACCCCAACAGTCCACAAGATGCAGTGCTTCTGGCAGGGAAAGAGGACATGAGAAAAGGAGAGATCTTGTAACCTTGGGTAAAAGAAATACTAAATAGCCAAGAAAATACATCTATCCAGCACTACCTCTGGACTTAAAATAAAACATTCATTTACATTTTTTTGTTACTCAATAATAAAGTGATACACAGAAACAGTGACCTCCCTGATACTAAAAAGATCTCCTTCGCAAATCTCTTTTCTCTAGATCTCTGATTCTGAAATGATATTTTTATAGTGTTTTTAGATTTCAGTTTGGCAGTGCTGAAAGACCATTTTAGCACTGACAGGTAAAACTAAAGATGATTGATTTACTGTCCTCCTAAACAGAAAAAGGCATTTTGCTTTCCTGAGGTCGTATGCTTGTAAAATAATGGCAATTGAATTTCCTTCAGCATGCTTGCTTCTAAGGAGAACTAGTTAGTATGGACAGGTAGAATCCTAAATAACCAGCAATCCATCCTTCCTATCTTCCCCCTTGACTCAAGAAGGCAGCTTCTTTGCTGATATTATCCCTGCCACAGGTATAAGAAATGAACACCTAAAAAGCTGATCTAATTCACTAAAAGGAAATTAAGGGGGGAAAGGGGCCCTCAAACTCCTGCCACCATGCATCCTCTGTATCTATTCACTCACAGTAGTCAGCCAAACAGAAAAGGCTGCCATTCATGCCAGGCATAGTATTTCCCTTCTCTAAGTGAGTGAGATGGAAACATAGCCTATAATTTTAAATAATGGGGAACTTTAATGGTATGAAGGCATAGTTAATTTGTTTATAAAAATAAGCTTATTTATCCTCCAGTACTAAAATATCAATCTGTTAATTTTTTTCTTGGGACAGAAATGCATACAGCCCTGTATTGCATGCATCATTATGAGTTACAATACCTCCCATGTAAGGGTTTAGTCTTCCAGCATGTGTATCTATAAATTAACATAAAATGCCATGTGGAAAGTCACTAAAGCAGTTGTTCTGCTTAGTTAAGATTGATAATTGGACTCTGAGCTATTCAGAAATTCATGGGATGAAGTATATTGAGCTATTCCCAAACATTACACATAGACTGAAAATCAAAATTTGACTTTTTCATGTTAACTATTTCTCACGGTTTTTGAAGTAAACTGTGTTAGCTTGTTTAAAAATGCCTATTAATGTGCTGAGAGAAGTGTTAAGTCTCATTAGCCTTTCCAGAAACCACATTTTTCAATGAAAAACATAAATGTTGTTTTAGAAGTAATTTTTAGGCTTGAAAAACAAGTGTTGTTAACTTTATCAATGATTCTTTTCCATTCAGAGAAGGCTGAACTCTTCTGTCCATATAGAAAAAAGACAATGCTGACTGGCACCTGGGAAATCATATCTACACAAAAACCAAACAAGTAAAATTTGTCTATACACAAGTATCCCTCTTTTGACAGAAAAAAAAAATCTTGGAAAACTGTTATCTTAGTTCATAACAATACCCTGAGATATTCCACAGAGTGTTCTGTTTTTCCCTCACATTTTTCTCATCTTTGTTTGCAGGAAAGATATGATCTTTATTCATTCATATCGCAATGTTGTGGTCTCATTTTGAGCTTGAGATCAAGCAAGATCACACAGAGAGTAAAGGAGGTGGGGAATGGTTTCAGGATCACATGTTCTGGAGTCTCTGGATACTGATGGAAATAGCTGAGTCGGCAGAGTGGTTATTCAGGAAATAATTGCCATGTTGTTTACAGAAAATGCTGCTACTTTAGCCTATCTCTCTTTCATAAGATATTCCACACAGAAGTGGCTTTTGAGTTCTGCTCTTCTTTCCTGGTTGGGAAAAATGGAGTGTCTTCTTTTTGCTCCTTTCCTTGTATGCTAGAAGCAGTGATACAAGAAGTGTATATGCACCTCAGAGACTTCATGTCAACGAGGGAACTGGAGAACAGAAAAAGTTAATTAAGGGGCCCACGGTAAGCTGGACTGCCAAAACTGGTATAAGAAACACGCAAAGTATCAGTTGTTGGAGTCAAAGACAAACAAATGTTGTAATGAATGAGGACAATCAATTCATTCATTTTTCAAGGATCAGAAGAATCTGAAGCTGCAGCTTCAGACAACCAAAAATAATGTTCTGCAAGTGATAAAGAGAAAAAAAATATGTACATTATCAAAAAAGAGTGTATTGGCAACATTCCAGTTCTGTGACGGTAGGCTTCAGGAGGTAATGCACCTTCAAGGAGAGACAGAGCCAAATTATTTTTTCTTATACTTCAGTCCCATACATTTTTAGTCGTTGTTATGCATTTTGAGTTTCAGATTTTGAGATTATCAACACTGAGTACTCACAGTTCTTTCCTCATAGATCAGCTCTCTAAATGTGGTTTTCAGACAGCTTGTTGACATTCTGCTCATTCTCTCCAGGAGAAAAAAAACCACCAGCCAGAGGAAACAGGTGTGAAGAGAAAGCTAAACAGTATTACAGGAGCTGTGGGGATCAATTTCTACATTTTTTCCTAAAATTATTTTGGAACCAGTGTACCTAAAAAGAAACCAAGAAAAGATGGAGGAAGAGATAAAGTATTATCTTATTTTCCTCCTTTTCTGCAGTCAGACATGGGAGAAGAGATTAAAATTACATTCATCAAAAATTTAGGCTTTAAGGAAAGAAAAGCAGAATGTGTGTTTTGGTTTGGGATTCTTTTCTGTTTGGTTTTTGTGGTTTTTTTATTTTATCACTACATGCAGGTTTGAGTAATATTGTGACATGAGGTCAAGGACATTGTGATCCAATACTTAACAATGCTCTGCAACTTTAAGATTGCTCTGCAACTTTAAGATTGCTCTGCTTTTACAACCAGAATAAAAGACTTTACTACACTTCACACTACTTACAGTGGAAAACCAAGATAAAATAAATACATAAGCAGAACTGCCAGTCAATCAAGCATTTTTTTTCACTCATCTAATGTTTGACTTGGGAGTCAGGAAGAGAAATCTATCAAGGGAAATACATATTTCCACCTGTCTTGCATACAAGCACAATTTTATGTTCCTAGCAATGTCAGAGTTCTTTCCAGAGTGCCACTGCACTTCTGAGCAAGCTACTTGCTTCCAAATGTGTTATTGGGACTTAATTGTACCCAGCCTAGGTTCCCCCTCACAGTGTATTTCAGAAGGATGAATCTGCCCTAGAAACAAGGCTGACTACTGGGAGTAACAGACTGAGGAAAAGGGGATGCTGTAGCTTTCACTCAGCTTTCAAAATGAAGGTTTGATTTAGAATGCTGAACCTTTTGGACTTTTCACTTCAAAATGTGACCCCGTCTGTTCTGACATTCTGCCAGATGCAGAGCTGAAATAGATGGCAATACATTTAAAATTGACAGGTTTAAAGATCCTCCAAGCCATCAAGAAAACCTTAGTTTTCAGCACGGAGACAAACTATGCACAATAGCAGTATTACAAAGTAGAAAGTCCAACCATCAAAAAAGGGAGGAAAAAAATATTTGGTTTTAGAAACTGTTTATTACTTTCTCCCAAAACTTCAATATCTTCTTATTATGAAAAAAGGGACAATGAGACCAGCCAAGGGGAAACATACACAGAAAGAAACCCCATCATATAGCAAATGTGTACCAAAGCAATCCTTCCCAGAGGAAATAACTTCATCATGCAATTCAGCTAAATACAGCTGATAATTTATCACTATTGACATGTATTGTGAAGAGAGCAGAAAAATCAAACCTAGTGCTTTGGGACACAGAATGACATATTCCCTCATTTCAGCCTTGATTCTCTTCTGCCAAGTTTCAACCATTCCAAAAAGCTTAGAAAACCACAGTCATTTAGAAATAGTATATTAGCAAGACTGCATCGTACCACTGTTAATTTTGCTTGATGTAAAACAGTGTCTTTCCCCTCTGAAACACATCTTTTTCTGGAAATTTAGAACAAATAAATAGTTAGGTCATGGAAAGCATAAAGTATGGGGTTTTTTAATTATGTATTATTTGTTGAATAAGATTTTTGAAACTATATTCTGTGAGTATTTTAAGTAGGAAAAAAAAAACCCTTACAAATAATGAAGTGCCACAGTGGCTTGCTCCAAGAGGAGACCAAAATAACTTGTCTTATTTTATGCAATAACATGTAGTCTGATAAGATATAGCACAATTTTCCATAAATGTACAGGGGAGGAAAAAAAATGACAAAAGAGCTTGTACAGGCACTAGAAGCAAGTGGTTTAAACTTAAGCAGAAGATCAGGAGGAAAGCATTCACCTTAATGTTATGTTATGTTATTATTGCACTCAAACTGTGGAGAACCTTCCAATAGGCAAATTACTTACTTCCTCTTCAGTGAAACTTACAATATATAGAGTGGATTTAATGACACGGATGCTTGTGAAAAGGAAAGACAGTAGTATAAGCCAAGATAACCCTTAAAACCTGTTTTGAAGTACCTAAATTTGCTGTTCTAAGAAGTTTCCTCTTGGGAGTGTAATCTTATTTATTTTGACCACAAAATTCTGCTCTCAAAAAAAAGTGTTACCTATCTGTGCCTACAGAGAATAGGTCTTTCTCCTGGTTTGTGCAAATTCTCCTTAAAAAGATACAGTATTGAGACAGCTTGGGGTGGAAGTATAGTGGGAAGAGGTGCACAGAGAACTCAAGAATCCTTCAACTCCCAGTAATAAAACTTATTATCCAGGATGAGGAGCAAGAGAGATTTCCCAATTATTTACTGAAGGAGTTCTGAATACTTCTTTAAGTCCCCATTATTTTTTCTTTAAAAAATCAAAGGAAAATAACAAAACAAAACAAAATTAATTCCTTCTACTTACATATCTTGGTAATGAAAAATTACTGTTATTTCCACACACACACTTTTGACACTACAAAAAAAGTCTTTGTCACCAGTTTCAATTACAGACAGAAAATATATAAGCTATGCTTGTTCATGTTGCACTACAGAATTACATTTTTTGGCCAATAGACCTGTTATCATGGGATCTATTATAAGCATAAATATAAATTTCTGTTCATACAACCCTGGGCAAGCTATAGATGAGGTTTCCAGTGTTCTCTAAACATATTTGTTTAACTTGAGCTTCTGTCTTTCTTTTCAATATCATTAGTAACAAAAGTATTTTGATTTTTTTTATACCACTGTTAAAAAGCTGCAGAGACTAATGCTGATAGAGATTTTCCCATATTACTTTAGGTTATCCATTAAGACAATCATACCTCTTTAAAAAAGATGGAGGTAGCTGCCCAAAGTCTACTGTTTTGTGCATTTGAATGTCTTATATTTTATAAAAAGAGGATAGTATGCTAAATCATTAGCTGACTGGACAAATTGGTCACTTCTGGCGTCTCACCAGTAGCCCCAGGTGCTAAGAGTAAAGAAATGACTGTCACATCTGTTCAACTCACTTCAGTTTTCATCTAAACTGCAACAAATGTAAAACCAGGAGTGTCACTACCAAAGTTGTGATAATTTTAGTAGTATGAGAAAGAAAAAGAAAATCCAAATAGTTGGCTCTGCAGGAGGTTAATTCTCTCCACAAGATGAAATTCAGTGTGCATGCCAAACACTCAAAAAAACTTTGAAAAATATCTTGTAGACTATGCTTATCATCTGCAAATATACATGCACACACACACACACACATATATATATCTCTATCTATATATATATATGTAGCGGGGTTATTGGCACGTTCACATCTTACACTGCACTGTAATGGAAGGGGTGCATGAGCAAGCATGATGAGCTTTGCATATATCTAGGCCGACATTTTTGTTTTTGCAGAAGCAAACAGAGATGCAGTACCCTAATGGGCATCCAAACAAATGAGGTCTCCTCTTCATGGTTATGTTACTTGAGAAAATGTTTGGGCATTTTTAGTAAACATTGAGCTGCATGATGTAGACTTAGACATTGCCTGGTGGAAAATTTGGAAAGTGCAAACCACTCTGGAGAATTTTAAGATGAAAATTATGTCAAGTGAAAAAAATTGAAGACGATTTTCCTTCAGTTTATGGAGTAATAGTCACATTATTTTCTTAAGTATTTTATGGAAAGTGGAAACAACTTTTTCTTTTTGCCTTTCTGATGAAGTAAAAGACATTACTTGCCATCATGAGGACCACAAAAATTTAACTGACTTTCCCTAATCTACTGCATGTACAGAAATTAAGGAAGGAAAAAACCAAAGATAAAAGAAAAGGTAATTATGAACTTACAGTCTTGGGGAAAAGTTTAACCATTTGATGCAAACTGGAAATAGACAGGATCAAGTTTGAAAGATACATCACTGAAAACTACAGGGCAGAAAGGGTGAGCAGCTTCCTAGGCTGCTAAAAGATACACCATATTCATCAGAGAGACCAAATGGGAGACAAAATTCTGCCTCTGAGCTCCAAGTCACCAGATTGTGAAGGCCTAAGAAAGACAGTCCTTACTCCTCACTTTTGTGCTCTTATTCCTATGAATTATGTCAAGTATTGAGAGCATCAAATGTTATCATTTGGGCAACTGGCAGCTTAAGGCAACCCGCGCTCAGGACGTGCCTGGTCAGGAGTTAGTGGGGCTTTCTTCATTCAGGCTTACACTGCAGGCTAGAAACTGGGGTTTGCTGACAGCACGGGTTTCACAGTAACATTTTATGCAGGCCAAGAGAACAAGCATGCCCTGTGAAGGAAGAAATAGCCCATTTACTCATTGAATAAATGTTTTGAGGTAATAATCAAGCAGTCTAAATGTCACCTGGTGCCTCTCTGCTAACTGATCAGATTCCTGTTGAGCACTTAATAGATATTTTTTCAAAGGTAAAGGGACTTGGAAGAATTAATGTCATTTTATGGTTACCTTCAGTTCCTAGTCCATTATCAGGACAGGTGTCTAGTTCACAGCCATTTAAATGGGTACTGATCATGTACAAATAGCTTTTGAGAATATTGCATTTGGTTGAAGAAAAGAACCCAGATTTGCCTGAAGCAGCTATTACTAAACCCAAAGAAAGTAGCAGCTGAATCTTCACCACATCACCAGAATGCATCCTGAGGGCACCCTAAGGGTGTGCAGTTTTAGGACTAAATACAGGAACTAATACAGAAGATCCCAGTCTTATTTGTCCAAAATGCAAAAGAAACATTTTGGCTCTTCTACATCATATTCCCAGAGTGTGGCCTGAAAACAGGGAGAAACAGCAATCTAAAACAAAAAATGGAAGGTAGTATTGTCACAGCATTATTGTAAAAAGGCTAGTGAGGAACTTCCAGCCTTAAAACAGCAATAGACAAGAGTATTTTGATTCTGTTTCAGTGGATGAATGAGTTGTAACATGAGCCTTCCAACATGCAGAAGTACAAATTTACATGCTAAATTTGCAGTAGTGTCTCCCCTTATTATTTCTTGTTTAACTTAATTTTTGTGTGTTCACTCTTAAAGCCTTTTCCTACTCAACTATTAAAAGAATCTTCAAGTTGCTGAAAAAAAGCAACTCCCTTAAAAAGGGAAAAAGCCTTTCTGCTCATTGACTTTTTCTTTGATGACGGGTCACTCAACTCTTCATAGAGAAGACAGCAGTAATATAAACCCTGTACATCAACATGCATATTGTTAAAACTCTTATTACTGCAATAAGACAACACTTCCTCAATTGTAACTCACTTTCCCCATTGCTGGTAATGTTACCAGACAGTTGCCTTTCAGTCTGATATTATTCATGGTCTTAATCCAGAAATAAGAAACTCACAGGGGAAAGCTGTAACTGTGGATATCGCATTTTTCTTCCTCTTCTTTCTTCCATGTTCAGAAAAAATTGCCTTTATTTTTTATTTGTGCATCTAAAAAATTTTTCTTTGTATTCAGTAGACTAAGACAGTAGCCATGACTTTGCTCTAAACTTGACTTGATTTACAGTTTTCTTATAAAGATAAAAAATCATGTATGTTGTGCATATTTGCTCTATGTACATACATATTCACAGTGAAGAACTCTAAAAAAGAAGCATAACTCTTTTTAAGTACCTGAATTCTGTATCTGTGCTTGGCAAAGTAGAAGTTACAGTCAGCATAAACCACTTTTATTTCACAAGGCGTGTCATATCTCAATTCAACTATTCTTCCATGATTTTGTTTTGTTGTTCCTTTAGTACATAATACAGACCATTTCTGTTTCACAGTAAGTAAGCAACATGCAACAAGCCCAACCAAATTATTAGCTCTCACAAAAGAAATCATAAATGACACCTGTCTTTATATATCCCATGATATTAGTAGAAATACAAATTAAGAACATTAAACATAATAAATTTCCATTGTACAGAAATCATTATATATTCTTCCAAAGCAAGTTAATACTACAAGTTTTTTGCTCCTTAACTGCTTCAATATTTGCATAAATATCTATTGTGTAATTTTAGCAACATTCTGGATGCACTTCAGGGCTTAACAGAGCAGGCTGTTCTGCCTTCTGTGCAACTGTTAACATAATATGACCACTGTTATAGCTGTTACTGCTATACTCTGATTTAGACTTCTTTAAGAAGCTTTAAAAATGGGCAGTTCATTGACTGAGTCATAATATGAATTTAAGCTTGAAAAGACAGAGGCAGAGTCTGGAAGTCATGCTAACTGGATTTCCAAAACTATTAGCTCTGCAATCCTGTCTAGATACCTGCTCACATGATACTCTGATACACACAGTTTCACAGTGGCAAAAATCCAACAAAATGTGAAAAAAGTTAGAGCTGTAGAATGCAACTTATTCCATTTTTATTGCCTTCTATGAGACGTCTTCTTCCATGGGAGAGATGTGACAGAATTAGCAGTAGGGGGTTACAGCCTATAAAACCAGATAAAGGTGTGAAGAAATAAAGGTAGACCAGCTGAGCCAGCAAAAATGTCATTATAGGTTAATATGGTTGAGAAAGCCTCGCATCATATTGTCCTACCACATAACTACCTTGACCTCACTAATCCATTCTTCCCCAATGAGTAACAGTCAGAGGAAGGGGGCCATGAGTCAGACTTCAGCAATTATTTCCTCCTCAGAAAGCTATTGACTTACTTGACAATACGGTGTACATTTGAGGTCCCTGTTTTATAATCATACTGATTTAAATGAGGGAAATCATGAATTTCTAATAATGCTACAGGCCTAAAATTATCAGGTAACTTGTAAGACTTTAGTCGAGCACCTCCTAAATCCACCCGTGTTGTTGAAATTTTCATTTTCTGCTCTGCAAAGCCTTTCAGGCCACCTCTCCCCTTCACCCTGCATCCCCCTCTCTCCCTGCTAAGAAGAGGATGCAACAGTTTCAACTCAGTCCACTTGAGGAATTCTTAACAGCATGCTGCCATATCCTCCACCTCCAGCTCAAGATCACCACAAGGCTAGGTGGTTAGTGTGAAAACAGAACCTTTGTGTTTTCAACATAATTAACAAGTTTTCAGAGTTCAGTGATGTAAGCTTGTCCTGGTTTCAGCTGGGATAGCATTAATTTTCTTCTTAAGTAGCTGGTGCAGTGCTGTGTTTTGGCTATGATGTGAGAACAATGTTGATAGGTCACTGACGTTTTCAGTTGTTGCTGGGTGATGTTTATACTAAATCAAAGACTTTTTGGTTTCTTGCAAAAGAAAAAAAAAGCCATCAAAAGGGCTGGAGGGGCATGGGAAATTGGGAGGGGACACAGCCAGGACAGGTGACCCAAACTAGCCAAAGGGATATTCCATACCATATGATGTCATGCTGAGTATATAAACTGGGGGAAGAAGAAGGAAGACCACTTCCCATGGGCAGTAGTAAAAATGGTTATTCTTTTTTTTAAACACTCAATTAGCTCTCCAGTAACTGGATCAAGTAATCAGCTGATTATTTACCTTAAAAGTACAATATGATCTCATGAAAATTTTCATCAAAAATACTAATGCTAAGGAAAGACCCATCAGCCAACAGAACCACCATATACATCAGGCTACATTCAAAACTGCTGCATTAAACTGCTTTAATGTATAAACTCTCCATCACTTCTATCTTTCTAGACTAATTCATGAAATACCAATAATTTTGATGTAACCACACTTCATAATCACATCAAAGGCTTGCATCCTCTTTCTTATCAAAGCAGTGTAAATGACTCATTATATATTTGATATATTAAATGACTCAACAACCCACCTTACAAAGTATGAAAATGAGTAAGAGGACTTACAGTAAAATTTAATTACTTAAGCATATTTTATTGTGAAATGTTGCACACATTATCTGCTTCTCTAGTATGTGAAGTTTGGAGTATCACTGTCCTCCCTCACTAAGAAGTCCTTAGCCTTATAGTTTTATAAAGACCAACTGTATTTTTTACAATACATGCTGTTTCTAAATCATATTGTACACTGAGATGAGCCATTATTCTGGAAAAACTGTGTAAGACATCAGAGAAATGCAAAGGACTGCAAAACAGGCTCTGGTACTGTGTGTGTTATCTTCTTCACACAAGTTGTGCTGCAGATTTCAGTGAGCTTGTTCACTTATATGATGTAACAACAAGTGGATCACACATTATCAAATCATGATAAGTAGATTTTGAAGAGTTAGAATTGATTTGAGGTGCCTCAATATTAAGGCACATCTGAACAAATTGTTCAAAAAAGACATGACTTTCAGACATTTGAATGCAAAGAATTAGACTCAGAATGTGTTTCAACTTGAGACTCAAAAATATTCTACCAGTTTGACAAGAGGTAAGGCAAAGAAGAAAGAAAGAAACTAATCATGCATTTAAAATACAACTTTTCACAGGAACAAGAACAGTGGTGCCAAAATTTTACCGACTGCCTCTTCTGTGGAAGAAAGAGCAAAAGAAAATATTAACATTCAAAAGCTATTTTTTTTTCCCAAGCACATATGCTAGAGAAGAACAAGACATGTCAAAAAGATAAAATAGCAATTATAGTGATGGCACACATTTAGTGAGTTATTTATTTTAGCTGGAGTAGTTTGGGTATGTTAGACCAAGTTCTATACATTCTCCAAATAATGAAAAGTCAATTCTACCCCCTTCCTCATACTGCACAGACATAGTCCTTTCCATTTAATGGTGTATTATTAAATGAGGACAAAAAAAAAAAAAATAAAAAATTTCAAAGCAAAGAACATGACCCCTGTGAAAAGCCATGTGTATCCTGCCAATATTTGACCAAATAGTATCAAATTATCTGCATGCATCACAAATGAATGTCTTGACCTTCTACTGATATAAGAAACTCAAGTATAAAAGGAAAACAGGGAGTCAATCTGTATCATTGCCCTCTGAACATTTGAAACTATTATTCTTAATAAGCCAGCAAAACCATCATACCATCTGTATGCAGACAGAATTTGTCACTGACACTGTTGTTAGTTATGCCTAAGGAAATACCTCCTAATATACACCCAGCCTTCAACACAATCTGAAGTCATTGAAGAAAGAGCGTCTACAATCTAATTGATGTAGTTATTTAAGAAAAATAATTTCCAAAAGTTTCTCTAATTTGAAACAAAGTATTTAGGTATATATAATTTGATAACTGTTCTTTACTCATTAAATACCTGTGAAATTCTAATCTGAATGACCTGGCTGTTTGTGCAGCAGTTCATATGGCCACATCATCAGTGGCACCTCCTGCTCCCAAATACCTCTTAGATCTGATGTTTCCAAAAGCACCATGGATGACAGATGCACTGACCGGAGCCCTCACAGTTACATGGACAAGTACCACACATCACAGAGCAGAGAGTGAACAGACTATGAGAATACAGCTCACCTATTTTTATGAACACTTAAGGTCACAGTTTACTCAGACATAAGACAGAAAAGTCTTCACTCCTAAATCATCTACATTTTAAATACTTTGTAATTAAAAGTATCAGTAATCTTTAACATGTCAATCTGGGAACACAATTAAACTCAAATAGACTAAAGGATTTACACAACAGAGATTTCACACACTGGGATTTATCCAGCACACTATATGTTATATGGATTTATGTATATAACCCACAGTTAAGGAAAGATATATTTAGTTCTCTGCTGCCAGAAGCTGGGAATTCCAGGGACAGAAATTATATTAACAATTATATTAATAATATTAATGCCTCTATCTCCCATTGCTCTGTGCATAGGAAGAGCTGACTCTTGCCTGCAGACCCAATAGCACTGTTTCCCTGCTATCAGGTACATGAAAGCTTCACAAGCTTCCCTTTTGAGTTCACAGAACAGGAAAATATTTCTCCAGTAATCAGACCCAATCTCATGCACTGACAGGCAACCAGGTCATGTAGCTCTGCTCAGAAATGTATCAAGCTTAAAATCAATTACGTTGTTTGCCCCAGTGCTTTAATGGAAAGGCAGTTTCAGCACATAACTTTGAATTATTTAGAAGCTCTGAGACAATGAGCCACAAAAGAGAGGGAAAACACAAGAGAGGCATCCATGTGATAGAAGTCATGGTAAAGCTATCTAACAGTACAAACTCACGTTCCTTCTCTCAGACACACACCTGTACTTCCAGCACATCTTGAATAAATAGTGTTAGATAACAGAAACAAAAATATTCTGAAGAGCTGAATGGAAATAAGTAGTCACATGACTTAAGAAAGATGTTAATTAGCTAAAAATAAAAACACACAGCCCACAGTGCTATCAACTTCCTGAACAATTAATTTATGGTTAATAAATGTCAGTGGAATACATCAGACATGGCAGAATCATACTGATTCAAGCAGAATTTCCTCAAAGGTCAATTTCCCTGGGTAAGCGCCTCAGGATCTGGTACCACCTAAATAGCCTTGGTAAAACACCAAACTGTTTTACATGTGCTCACAAGTATATGCCACTAACAGAACCAATTATTTGTCAAAATGTCGGTGAGGGGAGGAAGAAATCACAAACCTGTCTCAAGGTGAGGTTCAGTGGAGTTACCTGTTTGAGGCACTGGCATGCCCCAGCACCCACCCCTTCTGCCCACCACTTCTGTGTCACAGCATGCTGTCCCACTGGAGTACATTTGAGTCACCATGCAGCTCTCTTGCAAATGTCAGATCAAGAACCGATCCAATTAAAGGAAAAAAAAGCTATCAAAAAAAGCCCACTATTTCCTTCTTAATTTTCAAAGGAATCTGTCTCCAGACTTGATTCATACTACAGGCAGCTGTGTCAGCACAGCACAGGTGCCAAGGGGGTACACAAGCAAGAAATGAAGGAAGTCCCACCTTGAGCTGGTATTGCAGCCAGGTGTAAGGTAAAGCCACAGGCTCACAGTGTAGGAAGTGTGATGATCGTATAAATCAAATGCAGCTTCCTGGACTGTTGACCTCTTATCCACTTCCAATACCATGTTTGTAAAAAGATATTTGGTATGCTACCATATGAGCCTGATCTTTAGCTAACATAAATCTACTGAAACCAGAAGCCTGTGATGCTTCACATCATGTCATCAATACTTTCACTGCCCTGAAGTATCCCAGAATCAGCACACCATCAGAAACTCTAATGTGCTGCAATAGGTCCATTATGTTTATTTCATCATACCTAAATATATGTCAGACAGCCTCATTTTCTCCAGAGAACAGTTTTCTTCTGTGCTTGGAAGGTAAATTTAAATATATTAAAAGCTTTGCCTTCAGCAAAGATGCTTTCAGAACAGGAATACTGATCATTCAAATAAATGATAATGGTTTTTTCCATCAACCTGTTCATTTATCCATGCCACTATTTTTATTGGTGCGTTTCTCCTTCTAAGCAAGGTTGAGTAGAAATCTGCATTCTAATTAACATTTTTTATATGACTGTGCTCTGATTAAAACTAAATGGCAACAGAGAAATTTGCAGTGATCACTCAAAACTAAGGTGTAATTGCTCTACAGTGATTAGGATTGACTTTTCATTTGGGTTTCTTTGACAACTGTTACATTTACTGAATAAAAGGAGGCTCTGTTCTGGAAAGGGGATCCCTTTCTAAATATTTTAATCTGATAAGGATTTACAAACCTGGCATGGTATTGTGTGGCATTCACTACATTGAATATATTACCTCTTCTTTGTACCAAAGTATTTGTTATTCCTCATCGGGTCCCAGAAGAAAGTTTGGATCTCATGTCCTTTGATATATGTAGGAGGGATTTCTATTAATACAGCTGGGTATAGAAGCTGCAATAGCATTTGACCTTCTCAGCTATATATACTAGGTTAAAAGGGTAACTCACCAGTAGGAATGATGGATATTCACTATAATGGCTCAGAGAAGTGCTAGTTACCAATGCAATGCTTTACGGTCCAAAGGAATTTAACTTTGAGGAGTAAAGGTAATCCATTGAGGCCATCTTTACCTACAGCAAAGGAATGTCATCCATCCTAGTTTTTATCTTCAGAGCAGCCTTGCTGTAACATATATTTACACCAATGCTTATGCTGGCAGAAGCCAGTGTACATCCTAAAGAGTTCTGATTTTGTGAGTTATGCTGGGAATTCAGAACAAGGATGCAAGAAATATGCCTGTGTTTTGTAGTAACTATTGGATTGTGTTCCTTTAAGAAGTTGTTGCTGTACTTAAAATTACAGCACTAATGTAATTCACTCGGACATCTAAGCACTTGCATATTAACATTCCCAGTACCATATAGCATTACTCGATTGGTTTGTATTTGAAATGCTGCTTTCTGACAAGGTATTTATGAAGTATTGTCATCAATCTATTTTATTATCTACTGAAGCAAATGTTCAAAACATGAGTGACTATGAGTACATACATATTAGTATTTTAGTTCAGGTCATGAAGGTACTGTTGAAAGGAACCACCTGATTATTCCCACTTCCAAGATTTCTGTTCACATTGCAGTACAGTCTCTGAGCAAAGAAACTCAGATAGAACTGTACCAGAACCTCATCTAACATGCCAAAACCACTGAAGGACATTCAGTCCATGAGGTCATGCTAAAGCTGGTGCAAATTAAACCTCCTGAAATTAGTACAGAATGATGTCAGATCATCAATACCACCTGCTTCCTCTACAGATCCAGTCCTATTTCACCATGGCAATATGTGCTGAGGCAGTGGTGTAAGTAGTCTAATTTCCCTATTCCACAGTAGTAATGTAAGAGTTGGCATAGTAATAAAAATCTATCCATATTGGAATATTCCATCAGCTTAACATGCAAGTTAAAATGACAGAAATGGAAATAATTCCCCAGTGGAACTGCACACAACTTGCTAGAACTGGATAAGCAAGGGGATTTATTCACTGGATGTTTTGGAAGGATTCTAGGATAATTCAGATTGTAAAGGACTCTAGGAGGTCCACAGTTCAAGCTCTGGATCAAAGCAGGGTCATCTCTGAGCTCAAACCAGGTTTCTGAGGACTTTATTTAGTCTAGTCCTGAAATCCTCCAAGGACAGAAGCTGCAGAACCTCTCTGGATACCCTACTCCACTCCTTGTCTGTCTTCATGTATAAGAAGTTTTTCTTGTAACCAGTCTCAAACTTTTGTTTCAGTTTAAGCCTGTTGCTTTTCATTTTCCCACCATGCACTGTTGTGAAAAGCCAGCTCTGTCTTCTTGATAACCTTATTATAGGTACATGAAGGAGGTTATTGGGTCTTTCTCCAGGCTGAGCAAGCTCAGTTCCATCAGCCTATTGTCACAGGGCAAAGACTCCAGCATGCAGCAAAATTGGCTCTGGTTTGGCTATGTATTTCCTGTATTGGATGACTCAAAACAGGGCAGTGTGTTCTCGATGCAGTTCAATGAGTGCGGAGTAAATGGGGATAATTACTCCCCTCAGCCTACTGGCTGTACTGCTGGTTCTAGGGCCCAGGATGCTCTCGGCCTTTATTGCTGCCAAGGCAGGCTGCAGGCTTCTGCTCAGCTTGCTGTCATTCCAGAGCCCCAGGGTCTTCCACAGAGCTGTTCTCCA
This sequence comes from Falco punctatus, assembly GCF_963210335.1. Taxonomy (NCBI): domain Eukaryota; kingdom Metazoa; phylum Chordata; class Aves; order Falconiformes; family Falconidae; genus Falco; species Falco punctatus. The sequence continues at coordinate 103,262,047 of NC_137581.1, read as the reverse complement.
GCCTGTTGGTCCCCAGCCTGTAGTGCTGCCAGGGGTTCTTCCTGTCCAGGGGCAGGACTCTGCACTTGTCTCTGTTGAATTTAATATTCACACTGAACATTGCAAGCAGTGGAATCCATTCTTCTGTACATACTAAGGAGAGCAGGGATGGGTTCTAAAGCAGTCATCACTTTTGTCAGTGCCTTTGTAGGTTAAAAATCATCCTCTTTATCTTTGGGGAACTACTGGTAGCAACTGGCCTTGCCCAGAACTTAAAGATCAGGACACAAACCCCTGGTATGAAACTCTCACTCCTCTAAAAAAAATTATTATCCCAGCTTGGCAGGATATTAAAAAAGAAATAAAAATGGCTTTTGTGTTTAACCATCTCAGACCCTCAAATGCATTTACATAAATAAGCATTTCCACAGACCCTGAAACTCAGCCACACAGCCTTATTATTTGTGTGATTTTTGTATGCTTCCAGAACAACCCAATTTGTTTTGATTCCCCATTTACACAAATGATAATGCCATAGCAAAGATGGATAAGCCAGATTTGGTAGCTGCAGTGACACTTAAACAGGCAGAAACATGATAAACTGCTCTTGATGAAAAATGTAAAGCATTACGGGCTAGTTGAAGACGTCCCAGCCCATTGCAGGGAGTTGAACTAGATGATCTTTAAGGTCCCTTCCAATCCAAACCATTCTATGATTACGGAGTGTGAGTTAAATTGCTGTTAACGTTGTAGGCCACTTAATCTTGGACAATGTTTCTCTTTGAGTAGCTTCTGCTTTTTTGCAACTTACCATTCTGTTGTTGATAATTTACATTTGAAAGTCGTAAGAGATGGTGACTAACATATTCAGTCATTGAGCATCTTTGAAGATCGTTCTAGCATGTTTTCTTATGTAACCCATCACTTCAGGAAGCATGAAAAGGTCCTAGCAGACCCCAACTCCTCTGGCCCACTGAAACTTAACCTTTGGTCTTAATTCCTTAGCAGACAGACAGCCATGCAGCTGCTAAGATTGTGCAGTAATCATACTGCTTTATGTAGAGTAGATGTTAAATGCTACTAGATGAACTTCCACAGCTGAGGAAGGTTATCCACACATTAGCATGACAATAGACTTGTATTCCTTAGCCTCTTCTACCCATGACATACTAACAGCATCTCCAATAGGCTGTGGCCACTAATGGGTATTCAGTTCTACCTCTCTGCCAAATTCTTCCTTTGTCAGCACTGAAACATTTTTTAATCCTGCCAATAAACATAATGACAATTTTTATTCTGTTTGTGTAAAGATAAGTGATCTTATGTGTAGTTGACTGACAAAATATAATTTTGTGGGTTACTATCCACAGCAATAAAGTGATTTATTTATCACTAAATATTTTGTGCAAAATGAACTGTTAGTGTCTAGTTAGTCTTTGAATTCTTGTACAGTAATCTTTGATAGACCCTGTAATCTAGAAAGAATTAAGTTAATATCAGCAACAGCATTTACCCCATGGATACTCATATTTGAAACTGCTGCATGAAATAAAGCAAACAAGAAAGGCTTTGAGAGACATTCTTTTTTTTGTCGCCAGCAAACACAAACGATTGAAATTCACTGATCTTTGCTCTCATATACCTCCAATGGTGTACCTGTTTCAAAACATGTAAATAAGCTGCATAGTAAATCATTCCATGTGATTACAAAGTCCAGTTTAGTTAGTATAAGAACAACTATACTGGAATCAATGAAGTCAGTATTTTTCACATCTAGAGTTTCTAAGCAGCAAACTGCATTTTTTGTCAGACACTTGTGAGAAAAAGCTTTAAGAATTATATGAATTATGTATAACTAGGAACTTGTGAATGACAGCACTAGAAGAAATGACATGAGTAAGGAATAAAGAAACATCAGGTTTTCATGGCACTGAAATCATCAGGTCATCAAACATAATGGCAGATATCTACACACAACTTCAAAATGCTCAGAGCAGGAAAACAAAAGGCAGACTACACCCAGAGGAGGAAATGATGCCTCTGAGTAGATCAGCAGAATTCCTTAATGTCGACCATGGAGGAAGGACAGGATGAAAAGGTAAAAAGATCACAATCACTGCCAGGTACTTGAAAGCACAAAAGACACATCCAAAAAGCATGCACATGGTTGCTAAATCAAAACAGTCGATAAGAAGTGATGAAGGAATAGTTGCTGACCCTTGTCCTCTGTACTGTTATAGGTAATCCTGCCTAGACTACTTAGACAAATAAGTGTTACTTATAAGCATGAAGGAATGAGTATGAAAGTATGAGAAAACTGGCAGCAATCCTATACAAGAATAGGTATGAGTGATTAACCCCAGTCCTGTTTGGAATAAATGAATAGAAAACTTCCCTTATTATGCAGCCCGCAATGAGCTTTGTTACACTTGCTGTAATGTTACTTCATGTGTTAGCACCCACAGCTATTGGAAATTTATTACATAAAGTGTAGCAGCAAATATTTGAAGAAAGTCAGCAATGAACACGGATCACTTCTGTAGAACTTAATTTTTGTTTCAGATATATTTTATTTCTCTTCTTTGCTACTGTTTAATTATCATTATTTTGTACTTAAATAGTTGAAAATGCAGAAAGTGATAAAATACCTTTCTTTGACTCTTTTAGTTACCATAATCAAAAGCATATATTTCCATCAGAAAACTATTTTCAAGACAGTCACACTTCTAATGAACTTCATATTACAATGCAAGCCCCTGTCTTTTTCTACAAGTAGCAGTGGTCTTCACAGGGCAAACCATAAACCACACTTGAGTTAAATTGGATATAGAGTCAAAGGACACTTTGATGAAGCAAATAAAAGTGCTTGTATTTTTACTTCCTAAATTTAATGATATCACATGGCATTTCACCCAGACACTAATTTTTATTTTCTTTTTGACAGTTCTTCAATTTACGTATGAAAGGGCCAGCAAGGGCCATTAAAAGTTTTTAAGCATTTTTAAAAGCAGAAAAGGATGGAAACAAACTCTCCACATTATTCATATCTCATTGCTAAATTGAAGATAACTTGAAAGTGATATATTTGACAGAAGAATATAGATTAAATATGCTACTGAAGTAATGTATATGAACTGAGAAGAAAAACTTTGAAAAATCCAATAACATTACTATATGCTTGTAAAGTTTATGTGAAGTGGCAAGAAATAGCACTCTACCTTCTTCAACTCCAAAAATATTCAAGGCAATTAAAAATATGGTACAAAATTTCCATTAAAAAAAAACTACTATGGTACATACCTCAAAATATAACAAGAAGTTTTATTTCCCTGGATAGAAGGGGAAAAAAACCCCACACCTTTCCAGTATTTGGTAAGTTTAGAAATTAATTTAAAGTTTGGTTCGTCACACTAAACAGGCCAGGTATTGTTCATTATTTCAGTTCAGATTAAAATTACAAATGCATAAAATAAAGCAATTCATCTACATTCCATTCAAACTTATGCAGGCCCAAGAGCAATGAGCTGATTGGCACTTCAGTGAGAAGGTTTCATGCTGCTTGTTATGCAGAAAGGCTACTGGATTACTTTTGTCAGAGACAGTTATAAGCTGCCAAACAAAGATTAGCAATCATGGCAAAATATTACATTTCCCAAAAGTCATGGACATTGTGACTTCTTTGACAAATGGGACTTACTTAAGTTGTAAATGACACTGAGACATTGAAAACTTTTAAGCTTTGATTGCATCTTAATGTAGAAAAAGAGCAGAGTTCTTTTATCTTATTGTAATGAGCTTCAATTCATAATTCATAATTTTTAATATTTTAATAGATTTCATGCTTTAGCGCTTACCCAAGCAAACTGGAAAACCACAGGGTATAGAAGCATCCTCACTACAACACAACAGTAGCAAATAAGATTTCATAGCTCCCTGAGCAACGAAGGCTTCCCTCAGTTAAATTTCATGTACCCTTTACCCTCACACATTAGGGAATTTCTATCAGGAAGTTATTCACGACATACTCAGAGACTCTGTACTACTTTAGCTTCATATTCTTCTGTCTGGAGTTTTTAAATGCTTAAAACTATGTGGAAAATATAAAAATTTCCAAGTGAACAACAAGGGAAAAAAGGCTTTGGTCTAAAGAAGTCTTTAGGCAGTAACAAAAAAGTGAATCACAGTAGGAAAATCCCAGATAATAAATAAATAAATAAGTAAATAAATAAATAAAATGGACAACTCTAATTTTATTTATTTAAGAAAAAATATTTATGTTAGAAATGCACTGATCCATTGAAATTTGCATAGCTTCATGACCTTGCAAGGTAGACTGCCAAGGACAGGCTTTCCAGCCCTGGTTAAAAATAGGGGTGTCTCTACATATGTCCAGAAGCTATAATGCAGTATTAATCAGTGTAGTGATTTTATGTTCAGGATCTCCTCTCTGGGTGAAGGCAGAAGTCCAAAGTCTACAGCCAGACATACACTTTCAGCTGATAGGTTTTTACGCCAGTGGAGGTACCAGCACATGTTCCAGTTTACTACTTCTATCACAAGAGTGGTAACCTCTGATAGAATTGCACTCAGGTGATTCAACAAGGTCATCCTATCTACTGTCTAGGCTTGCCTGGAAAACTCCCTATAAAATTATACTGATTATAGAGCATTCTCTGTGGTTACAGAGAAAGTCACAGAGGGTGTCTGGATGTTAAAGACCCTAATGACAAAGCTATAGGCTATTCTGGATTTTAAGTGTGTTTCAGCTCTATCCTAATTCAGGACTTTGCAGCTGTTCTCTAAGAATTTCTCTGTGATCTTTCACTTCCTATTTTTTCACTCAGCTTTCATCCATATAGAATAGGATCTTTGGGAGATGTCCATCAAAAAGTCTCCTTCAGTATTTCTGTTCCTATTTGTAGCAGGAAACCTACAGCCATCTTGCTCCTGAGTGGATGAAAGCAGTTGAAAGAAAGGTACAAAGTGAAGAAGGAAAAAAGCACTGGTTATCAAGCTGTAAAATAAAAAGTTGTAGCTGACAAAGTTTAACTCATTTGACTTTTATTAAAGTAGTAGATTCTAACAATGCAAGAACTTTCTGACTTTCCTTATTTAAAGTTTTGCATTCCTCCATACATCAAATATGCCTTTATGCTATCCGTTGTTACTATTTTTAAGTGGGGTTTAGTATTTATTCTGATAAGGCATTATAGAAAATGTGTAAAGCACTTACATTATACTAATAAGATGGAGAGTTTATATAATTGTCAAGAACACACACCTGCATACATACTAGCCCCAGAAACAGAAAATAGAGGTTTTTTCAGCTGCAAAAAGATGCAAGATAATGGCACCTTGGCAGAAATAAAACCTGTTGTTCTTCCATATTGGCAGTTGAGGTATTTGGAAAATAGGTCTGCTTATTCTTAGCTATCAAATAGCACTTTTTCTTGTGAACATTTAAAATAGTTTAGTAAAATTATTTAATCTACGCAAATTATATAATAAGGAAGAATAAGCTAGGAGGATAATCAGAGGAATGAGAGTATGTGTTAAGTATGCATTAGACAGGTTTGTCTCCTATAAACATGTAGGCTTATACGAACAAACTTTAGAACTTGAGGAAATGAGTTTATTGATAAGGAAATATTTTAGGCTTGTTTTGAAGTTTTCTACACCTTGGTAGATTTATTTTTAAGCACCAATAGATTAATGGTAGCAGGACAACAAAATACTTTTTGGAAGATATACTTATGAAAAGGTTAAAGGACATAATGGCTATTAGGCAACAAATTACTATTGTCCAACTTGGAAGATCTCCTGCAGTCTTTTCCTACATCTTTCACTATATTTTACTGATCAAAAGAACTACTAGCATTTTTTCCTTTCTTTGAAATTCTGCAATGAAAATATGGCAGAAAGAATATCCAAAACCCTGTTCATAGTCTGAGAAAAAATGAGATTTTGTACTAATAAGCTTGACATAAACAGTCTACTTTTCTGTACTTATTTTTACTTACTACTTATTGCAAGAGTTTTCATTACTTCAGTTACAGTTGTCCTGCTCATAGACAGTATTTTCTTTTGCACCCATGCTATTCACAGAATTCCCAATGGCATCAGTGCAGTAATGGTACAAGAATTGTAAATGTAATTAGGATAAGTATTTTCAGAGCAAGTCAGAAATAAGCAGAAAGGCAATGCTCCGCATCTGCACAACTGCAACTGCACTGCAGAAACAGAAGCACGTATAAGGGGTCTGTCCCAGCTCAGCCCTTTGCAAATCTGTACCTGACTGCACCCTCCAGACTGGGAGAGGAGGTCTGATTGCTTAAGCTTCCCAAATAGACACACAGTACAAAAGTTTTACAAGTATTCAGCTAACTAAATGTGCGGGAAAGTATACTATAAAACAAGTACTTCAATAAGTGGCATGGACAAAGACTAGTTTTCCACCAGATTTCTGTTCAAATTTAAAAGAATCATAGCAAGACCTTAGTGAGAATTTACACACTAAAAGACATCAAAGAAGTCATACAAGAGATGCTTTGAGTGCCATAAAAGCTTCAGAAAATATTTCACATGCCTTTATAAACTCTCCTGTCTCAAACACTATGTTTATAGTGCAATGATTTGTTCAGTAGCTAATAATGGCTCATACCTTGCACCTTGATGCCTATTTCCATGACATTGTAAAAATTTCTCGAAATTTCTGCTACTGTCATTTCAGTTGAAAATAGCAAATGAGTTCAGAAGTTCAGTTCAAAGAGGAAAGGAAGAGGGGAAAAAGAGAAAGAACTCACTAACTCAGTATAATCATACTGGCTGTACATTATTTATTGAGGAAGACATTCCTATGAGAGAATCTAATCCATTAAAAAAAAAAAAAAAAAAAAAAAACAAACCACAAATGTAACCAGAAAATTATTTCAAACTACCTAGCCCAGGATGTTTTGTGCAGTCATTGATAAATATATTGCAGTTAGAGCCAGTTTTTAATCTGGTATGTCTTAAATATGGGAGGGATAGAGAATTGTCACTGTGTGGCCTTAGAACAGGCTCCTGTTTCAACCTTGTCTTACAGTCTTCCTTACAAAAAATCAGTGGTCTCACTGACTAGGTACCTTTGGCATGAAAGTCATTGCCCAGCAACTGTCAAGGTTCCCATCAGGGTGTTTTCAGTGGTTAGAATACCTTGAGACTCTAGGTTAGCTCTCCAAGGACACTTCGGAAAAGGAGTAAAAATAAAGGGCAGGATTTTTAATATTACAGTGAAGTGAGATGCATATTTCCCTAGTTAAAACAGTGGGAAATTCGTCTGGAATGTTATTATCATTTCAAGAATAAAAGCAAGCATTTCTCCCCTACTTCATGCTGCTTCAGTCATTCCTTCTTTGTAACAATGATTATCTCCTTCCCTAAGTATAACCCTACCTAAAATAGAGTTGCTTCTGACCATCTCACTTGTACCACAAGTACTTCACCCTTTCACTTCAGTATATCCTCTCCTGCTATTGTAGACACCTGGCAAAAGTTTCCATGCAGCAGAAATACAGCTGAGATGCAGATTAAAGGGCCTAGATTCCCTCTTGATGGGTGCCTAATAATTTCCACATCATAAGGTGGGCACATTTCTTTTTCTTGGTACCTTCAATGCACTCTGCTGCCTTGTTTAATTTTGGGCATACATTCAGCCCATAGCACCAAACTGACACAGAAAGAGCCTTTTTTGTCACCATTAGTTTTCAAGAACAATTCACCTAAAATTTAAGAGGCAATTACCTTTCTGTTCAAAAGCAGAAGTACATGCTTAACAAGTTCTGTCATATGCAGCTTACTGTCAGTCTTGAAACTGAATAATTCAGGCATGCTTCTACTCTTCATTCTGCCTTAACTTCATTGGCAATGATCTCTGAACGCATTTTTTTATTTATTAACATATAGTTTATACTAGTATCCTTTCTAAAAAAAGTCTCAAAGTAAAATACGAATTATTTTTGCTAACAAGCTCTTAGACTATTAGAATTGTCTCTTTCTTAGAGTTTGTTAGATTACAAGGACCTTTTTATTTTTTAGAGTAATTTTATCAAAGTACATGAAAGTAACAAAGTATTCTGAACATTTTAATAGTAATGCAATTAGATTTTAAAAATACACATGGATTGGACAAAAAAGGTTTATGCTTATTTTATCATAGTTCTCTGAAAGCCTCTGCTGCATGAGTTTTAGTTTGAAGGCTTTACAAATTATTCTGAAGAGACACAAAAGAGAAAACAATGCAACCTGTACTTCACTAAAAATTAAAAGTGCCATAACATGGAGTTAAATTAAATGTATAAATTTCATAATCTAAATTGTATCTTTGACTTCCTCATAATGATACAAAGAACAAAGGATATATTTCCAGTAGACTGAAGGGATTCTTAATAGTACTTTTTCCTAGAGGCCCTGCATAATACATCCTAAAGGGAAAAGACATTTTTCCTTCAAAAGGGAAGCAGCATAATACCAGGGGACTTGAGTTTATGATTTCCCTGCTGCTTTACCCTCCCAGGATATTAGTGACCCCCAGAAATCAAAGGAGTGCAGCTTGCACTCTGCAGACTGGACACTACTGGCATCTAATTTTGTATGCCATAGGAAAAAAGCCTCCTTTCAATCTCAGTTTTCACACACAGACTGCTAGCATCAGTGATGGACAGCATCTGTACTAGCTAAAGAGGGATCATTGCAGAGACCACAGACCATTTTTCACGTGTGAAGCTGACGTTCACAAATTTTTAATGCACTCTCAGAGAAAGTAGTCACAACAGGTCGCTGGGTTAATACAGAGTTAATTTACACAAGGGTTGTTGAAGAAGTATGGCCTGACAATAGTGCACAGGCCAAATTGAGTCTAACTTCCCAGAAAAACACCTCATTGGGCATAGATGACCAGTCAGGAGTACCAGTGGAGGTAAGAGACAGAGATGGAAAAGAAGCTGTAGCAGCTGTTACCAAGCAACTTTTCATACCCCCCATACTGACAGCTCATCATTTCATGAATGAGAAGTCATGATTTGCCTCATCTGACATCCCTGCCCCGACTCTTTCTACCCCTCATAGAACTGTTTTTCGCCCTCTCACTGGAGAGTTTTTTTTCCACTCTAGTCACCAAACCCCAGCTTCTTTGTAGAACCCATATCACAACTCTAAGAAAAGAAATAGGCAGGTAGGTTTTATAGGAACTGCTGTTTGCATGTGCTTCTGCTGTCCTTGGAGAGAATGAGTCCATAACTTAATGACAATATGCTTTTGGGCTGACAATACCAGAGCCACTCATTGCCAGCCAATGAGTTGTTCTGACAAGTGCTTGTAAAGACAAACCTTGAACTGAGTGTAGAAGAAAATAATCTCAATTTTTTGGCAGAAGCCTTTAAACCCAGGTCAATTCTCTTACTCATACCAAATGATTGCTTTACAAACAGATCCTGTACAGTAGCTAAGCAGGCCACACACTGTGATATTGGAAAGAGAAGGTGGCATAAAGAGCTCTGTAACTGGTATCACTACAATAGCCTCCATATCATGGAACCAGAAGCTAAGCTTCATGCTGCTTTGATTGCAAAAGTTAAGGTCTTACCTGCTGCAAGAAAATTCTGCCAATGTGGTCCATCTGACAGTCCTAGAAATCTTCCAGTTAGTCTAAAATATTTAAGACAGAACCTTGCCCTAAAGTTTCATAGCCTAATCAAACATCCTAAAAAAGAACGTATATTTTTTATCTCCTATAGATGAAAGGGTATATATTTAAGCATCCAGGGAAATTAAGACACACACATAAACTATACCAAACTAAAAAAATAAAATTAAAATGTGAGTGGTTTTTTCCATTACTTAGAAGGGGAGAGAATTATTAGTGCTGTAAACTCTGCTTAATGCATCACAGTAGGATTCTGGAAAGAGTTCTTAGAATTAGAGAGCATCTATTTACAAATGCATTCCTTTAACATACTCCCTTTCAAAAACACTAGTTCCATGATGTCATGTGAATGTGAAATCCAATTAACCATAACAGAATTCTCCAAAAATAGAGAGTTAATATAAATGGGGTCAGTCTACTCTACTCCCTAACCTCAGTTCAGTGTTTCACACACCTTGGCTATCAAAGGTTGCAAATATTGTGTCTCTATCTGAAACTCTTCATTCACTGTACATCTCTGACATAATTGGTCTGCACAGGTTTGAATACTAACCTAAGTTTATGTTCCTAATTTTTTAAAAGAGGTGCACAGAGAAATAGCTAAGGAAACACCTGATTTTGAGTGTTAAAATATTGATACAAATGATAACTGATGAACCTGAAAATCAGTCCATGTGTGCATCTTCAGGTAATCAGATAAAGCTGTGTATATTAAAATGGATATAGAGAAAAATACATAGAGATGAAGGAACGCATAAAAATACAGAGAGATGAAAAAAATCCATTTGAAAAAAATGCCTACTATAAAAAAAAAAAAACTAAAACAACAAAAAACAACCACAGTATAATTAGAGTACAACCACTTATACATATCACTTCAAAGCCAGAAAAGATCAGCTCTGTCAGGGGGAAAAAAAATACAGTTTCTTTCCAAACTTAAGAATTCAAGTCATACAAACTCAGAAAACTCAGAGAAGGAAGAAAAGATGTCATTTCCTTACCTGCTAAAGCAACAGAAATACAATTTACTTATAATAATGTGAACAAAATTCATTTCTGAAAACTTTCTTTTTAAATAAAGTTATCTGGCAGGAATGAAGAACTGTCAGAATCAGAAGTAATGGCTGTTTATACTCATTTGTGATTTTCTGACACTTCTTATGAAAGATTCAGAGTTAACTCAGTGTCCAGGTCAAATTTCAAGCGCAGTAATTTCATTCTGCCCTCTTAAATAGCCAAGTGCCGCTGCCTGCAGCTGAGCTACTGTTAAGATCCATGCCACTGTGTCCATACTTCTTCAGTAAATGACATGACAGACATTTGTATTTTAATCATGTAAAAGCCACTATGAGGCATGGTGTTGTATAACTAGGTTCTGTACAGTACTTTGAGATTTCCACATATACAAGTTTCAATAAGAAAAAAAAAAATCATAATTCAAGGGTAGCTTGTTGCTCAAAAGATAGCCATGTCTGAATGCTGTGGTGAAGGAATATGAGGGAATGGAAAATGAAGCAAAGAAAAGGCAGAGGCAGATGTGTCATCTTGGATGAGAGGCAAAAGCTGAAGGTGGGATCTTGAGCAATTCTTACATCCATCTGCAGAAGGACAGTTTTATCAACTTCTTTTCCACAGAGGTTTTTTTTAAAAAAAGAAAACCAGAACTATTTGAAATAATAATTCTGCCCAGACAAAGTTATGGTTTATACCATATGTGGCTGCTGAGCCAGCAAGCTTCAAGACATTACACAAGACATTCAGAATAAAGGTTCTCATGGAAAAAAAAAGTTTTTCAAGTACAGTACACAGAACTGCATAAATTCTCAGTCACTCATCCTCCAGCAAATGAAGGACATAACAGCCATAAAGTACAAGTCTTCTATATATCATTTGGTTTACTCCTTTGCATCCATTAAATGCAGATTTCATTTGTATGAACAATTTCAAAGTGAAAGTGTTTTTGTTTGTAAAGAGTGACAAAAGATTAAGAAAGCACAATTTCAAGCATTTGGTTTTGAATTGATTCAGTATCGAGGATACTGTATTAATTACTTGCAGTAACTTTTAGCTCTTAGTTTACTCTTTTTTTTACTTATTTTACCCAGAAAATAACTGTCAACTCCTCTTAGATGCATGTAGCAATAACATAGGATCCCCTGACTATTAGAACTCTCCATTATGCCATAGATCTGGAAAGTAAATATTCCTGATACAGGAACTGTCAGCTGACAAAATCTCTAGCAGTGCTTAATTGCATGTTCAGCAGTGACTGACCATATCAAAAGTGTACTGAAAACAGGAAGTTTGCAATAAATTCCTGTTTCTGTGTCCTCTATAGCTCTTTTCCCAAGGACTATCATAATACTCCTGCACTACTAACAGATTAACAGTCAATGGGTAAATATCAAGCTATCCTGAAATCCTCCATTGTAAGTAGAGCTCGCCAACACCACTTTTGCATACCTATATCTTCAAAAGAGTATTGCTCTAGTCATTTTATCAGGAATCAAGGAAAGTGGAAGGTTTTTCTGGAGGAAGAGAGCAAAAGAAAACCTTAACTGGTTTTGCAAGGTCTTTCCCTTTCCTATTTTGTAAATAAACATATTCATCTACCTACATATCTACATGTACATACATCTCTCATATATTTATATTCTTATTTTATTAATTCTACAAGGGATTATTACAGATATGTGGAAAAAAAATAATTCAAAGATCGTTGAGACTGAACTTTCACACATCCTCCGTACATTAAAGTTCTATTTTCAATTAAGTAAAAGAAAGTTACAAAAAGTATCCATTACAGATCTTTCAAGAATCCTTCAAAAGTAGTTTGATCAGCAGGAAGACATAATCTTCTAAGGTACAGACAGGTATGACCTGAAACAAATTTCTACCAGCTATATTTGTTGGTAGAAGGTTTGAATTAAGAAACAGATTTTTAGTTGATATAAACTAAAAGGAAAAAAAGCAACCCACCAAACAACTGCCCCCAAAACCTTCCCCCCAAAGACATCTTTCAAACAGTACAGCTACACCAAGTCCACTAGATGAAGCAATGGCTCTTTAAATTTCACATTTACTAAATATTTTAAACCAAACCAGAACAGTTAGGAAGGAGGTACTGTACTTTGTTCACATACGAAAAGATAAAACACAAACAAATATCCAATTAAAAGTTCTTGCAAGATGGTAAATGAAACACCTTCTCCTTTTAAATATACTGCCAATTATAACCATTATGTTATAGCTAGGTTCCACAGCTAACTCACCTATGTAAATATATAGGCCATGTTGAGCAGAATGGCCAAGTTCCCAGACTAAAAAGAAGTGGTTAAATCTCAAATTATCCTGTAGGGACCTTGGCCTTTCACAACTAATTAAGTGACTAGATAATTTCATCTCTCTCAATCAGACAAAGTAAATAGTAGACTTTATTGTACCCTAATTAAGTTTACTTCACTGTTTGACTTCTACTTCATCTCTCTCAAAGTGTCTTTTCAGACAGACTCTATATACAATAGGTAATCTTTCGGGTCACTCTGTGGAAGTACAGCTTTCATTAGCAATAATTGAACTCGTTTGCATAACTCTGTATAAACTGTTCTGAGGACGCATTCTCTATAAATGCTGCACCATTTTCAGAGGGAGCTCTCTTAGTGAGGGAGAAGCTTCCCAGTGAGCTAGCAGCCAGATCACTGCAATTATTTCCACCCACTCCCTTACTTTCTTGTTTCCAGACTCTCTACTAAATTAATCAACGTGGGTTACTTTCAAATGCATGAATTCCAGAAAATTTTACTTAATTTAAATAGTAAAAGACTACCAGTGGTGATCCTTCATGATCTCACAGTCATAACCATTCCGTTGACTGATAAAGGCATAAGATGAGTAAGAAGGTAGGTGCCTTTCAGAATGGGTGGAGAAAAAAAACCCTCTAAACAGCAGACACTAATTTTTCATCACTTACTTCTACACAGACAAAAGAACTCATATGTATAATAATTCAATAGATTTAGTCCTATAAAATAATAGCTGAGTAAAACTCAAGTTGAGCCACCTAGAAATTTTATAAAGCATTTGGAGTAATAGAAGTTATATTGATAACTAGCAATGTGGCAGCTTTTGTGCTGTGTAATGGGAAATCATTTGAACAGCTTACTTTTTAAAGAGAACGTACTTTGCTGCCCCACAGCAAAATGTATTTTTAATAGCAGAGGAATCTATGGTGACCCTTGGATTTCAAATCCCTGAAGGATGAGGAAAAGAGGAGTGTTAGCTTCAGAGTAAATGTCATAAATAACCTACTGATCTGAATAGATGCCTAGGAATAGGAAGAATCAGAATCAATGGTTGTGATGTTCAAACTCTCATTACACAGGCGAATGTCTCCACTGTCAGGGTAATCAGCAATAAGGGTACTGGACACCCTCTTTACTCAACTAGTTAGAGATGCACAATGAAGAAGGAAAAAAACCTTCCAACCACATGACCAGAAAGTCCATGATTTTTTCATATTCATTGGTAAATCATTCCTATTAAGGAAAAAATGGGCTTTAGTCCTAAAACTATTAAAGGCTTCTATCAAACAGTCATTATATAAAAGCAGTCTAGCTTTTGAATAGGCACTTAGTTCTTTCATGAATATTAAATATATTTAATATGTTGCAATCTCAAAGAAAGTTAGTACAGATCTTTGTAATTGCTCTAATGCTTTTCATATTCAATTTGTGTGATCTCTGTGATGCGTGATTGAATTAAAATTTGAATACATGGGCTTTGGTTCTTTATATGTGGCTTTGAAAATCATGGATCCAAGAGACCACTAAAATTCTTCTCTAACACTCTCAAACAGAAGAGTCACTTTTAGTGTTGAAGAAATTTTACTTATCTCCCATGTCAGTTATTTTACTACATCCAAGTGACAGTACAAGCAATTATTCTCTCTTTCTGTAAGCAACCTGCAAAATTAATGGTGGTAGTAAAGAAGCTATGCCTCAAGTTAGTAATCCAGGTTCTGGGGAAAAAGCTTGTGCAACCTAACGAGAAACCTATGTAATTTCACTTAATTGCTACTGTTATTTGCTACACAGACAAGCTCAACCAGCTAGTAATTGGTCCAAAACCACAGTAAAGCTATGTTTCAGCTCAGCAGTAGGAAATAGTGGCACTACCCATTGCCTAGGCAACAGTTGAAGACAGACCTCTGCATGCCAATCCTTGTTCACTTCAACAAGGTGATGATTACATTCTTTGCAGTTGTTATTATTCTCTTCCTGGGGGGGGGTATATGCTGTATTTAATCCCAAATATAAAGCAAACTCTGATTTTATTTTCCATCCCTAGAATTACCTCCTCTAACACCAAAGGAGTCACGCTGATTTAATATATCAACAAACAGGTAAGTTTTCTGAATTTACACATTTCTGCTGCTGTATATAATCGAAGTATCGCACAATGTAGATTCTATTTATGCACAGAAAATACAGAAGTTACATCTTCAAAAAGAAGCTATCAGTCAACTTTTCCTTAGATGCTTCAAATTGATAATCTCTACCATTTCTTAGAGCTAATTATGCTTCATGATATTTTGAGTTCTTAAAGTGTCATGAAACTTCTAACCTTCAGTTTTTTCACCTGTGTCTCCAAATCAGTCAAGTTATAATTAGTGGTTAACAGCTGGTAATTATAAGGACTATAAAAATACAAAGTAATCTGCTCAATAGTTGCAGGTTCTTACAGCAAGAACATGTACACAGGACTCTTTCCTGAGGCATCCTCATAATTTAGAAAACATAGATAGGCTGAAGATGCCATTTATGAGAAAGGTCTCTGTTAGGAAGGTAATGGACTGGAAGGTACCTTCTACTGGAGGTTTTTTTCTTGCAAATATCTTACAGCTTTCTTTAAAAAGAAATGCGTCTTAGAAATAGTTAGAGGTTTTTGCCTCCCTTACTTTAACTGAAAAGATCTTTCACATTTTGTATATCTAACAAACATAAACCTCCACTGGAAAGTAAACAAACTACTGTTTAAGTCCTTGTTTTCTTCCCAGTGCTGCTGTTCAGCTTACAAAAAAAATTGCCTTCTAGCTATTTGCCTGGTGATATATGCACAGAAAAGAGACATTATTCCATTTTATGTTTTAAATTACACTACAAGACAACCTCTAACAACATAAGCGCTCCATTTTCCTTGTAAGTGCTTCTGTGCAAATATTCTTATTATTACCATCACTATTATTTTTAACTTTGACTAACCAGAATAATACACAGTACACAGATAAAGTTTACACAGGTCATTAGTAATCCTATAATTCTCCATACAACCTACACAAACCCAACTTCGGTGCTCACAGTCACCATATAAAACAGTCTCCTCAACTGTTTTAAACTGCTGAGTTCCTAAATCTGTAAGTGAATATACTAGTTGGATCAGAGGAGACAACCTATGTAAGCTCAAACAAGGCTGTAAACATCTGTTTACATTTGGTTTATAAGGTCTAATACTTTTGTTTACACCAGAAGACCCAGCTACCCTCCCTCCTGATGGAACACGAATTCACTAACAGCAATGAAGTTACGTCACTGTAAATATACAACTCCATTTTAAGCATTCTTGTAAAAAGCTTACATTATGTGAAATCTTCAACAATAAATTGAACATGATACTTACTACAAATTCATTAAAAATCATTTTTGACAATTCATGCATCCTGTTTGGCTTACAAACTGCCTGAAACAATCTCAAAAATAATATATTTTCTACTACTGAAAATCATCTTGTGAACAGACTTCCAGTGACTGATCATGAACATCTCAGAACCTCCAAGTCCCTAGGATATCTCTTCTCTGCCATTATATGTGAAGAGGAATTTTTAAAAATCAACACTTATGCATAAATATTTCATTCCAAGAAGTCAGTCTTTGTTTTGACTTCATATTTTCATCATATGCAGCAGGTGTTAGCAGTTCTTGTGATGCTGCTTCCCTATTTTCCATAACACTCTTTACACATTTGCAGCACTTAGTTCTTTCAGAGAAACAAAACAGTATGGTGCCTGCTATTTACTAATAGATAACAAAATGCCTACCCTAAGACCACATAAAAATGTTATTGATTACTCCTTATGGCTCATTAACATTTCAGGAGTCTTCCCAAAATTTTTTTTCAATAAACACCTTTATTTGAGAATGGTGACTTGTAATCTGTGATCTGCAAATGGGCCATGTCAAGATGATGCCCAGAGAGCACTTAGAAAAGCCAACATTTTCTCAGTAGCTTGAATCTACTACACCATGAATCATAGGGTTTTGGTAAAACTGTCAAGAAAGTACAACTTTAAAAAGTTTTAAATTCATTGCTTTTGAGTTTGGAAGGGTAGAAATTAACAAACAGCATGAGCAGAACACCACAGGTGGATTGGTAAAAGCTGTTATGGGTTTGTGTGGCAGAAAAAAAAGCTGTGTTTCTTCTGAACTGCTCTGGCCTTTGCAATATTTTCTGATACAGTCATCCTGGAAGCAGAAACTAAGCATTGGCAAAGATTTTTAGAACATATCCTCAGCTACAGACAGAAACAAAGACAAATTCAAGCTATCATCAGAAAAATATAGCACAGTGAAAGGTGGTTTTTAAACATGGTTAGATAAATTATTTTTTTCCTTTACAACTTTCTTATTTACCCTAGAGGTTTAGGTCTGTATGGAGCAACAGTACAAGTATTAAAATACATCACTTTTTCTATTAGATAAAACAGCTCACATAAAGCTTTTACTCAAATTAAGCTGCCAGAACTGAGGTTTGGATGTGACCCAATTATTCATTTTACCTGTTTCTTATTTAGAAGTCACTGGCTTTTTGTTCAGCTAAAAGAAACAACTAAGTTGATTGCTGGGTTTGTCTTCGAGTTTCTTCTCCAAATTTGCAATTAAGTGTTGGTTTTTAAAGTGCTTTTTGAGCCAGATTTCACTTTCAACTTAGACTTTAATCTACGTCTCAACTCCAATATTGAATTTGTCCATTAAAATGAAATGTGATTTCTTTTAAATGATTGATCCCTTAGTTATCTTTAAAGAAGACTTGACTATGATATCTCCAAGGGCCCAGCTTTCAAAATTACTCTGACAATCAAAATCATTTGCTTCATTGATATTCTGAATGTCATTAAGGAGGCTTATGATACCAGGCCCTAATTAACTTCACTATTTCTCTTCTTTGAGGAATAACTAGTTTCTATCAACTTACAGGTCTGAGGAATCATCTGGCAGGATGCTGGCTAGCATTACGCAGGCTATTTTTATTTTTTTTTAAAGATTTTTAAAATAGTCTTAGAATCAAAAAGTTAAGTATGTGCTTAACATTCCTTTCAGGTGAGTGTATTTTAATTCCCAAATGCTATCAAGATTGCTTACTGAGGTTGCTACTGGAATCAGCAGCATGGGAGTGACTTAGGGTCCTGGAGCTCACAAAAACACCACAGATCACGTTTCTGGAAAAGAATGACTAAAACTTCTTTTTATTGAAGCTGATCTTGTTTGAGAAGAAAACATGAAGATATTTTGTGCTATTATTTAAATACTAACACATTCTTACAACAGCATGTATGAAGTAACAGACATTCCCTGTGGTGCATCTAAAACCCTACAGCTCCACACCAAGGTATTTAATACCAGCAGGAGAGATACCATCTGATAGAAATGTCTGTTTTCCAGCTTTTAAGATTCTCACATCCTAAAGTGCTTGGAACTGTTCAATTATCTCTCCACAGTTTATTCTGTATTGATGCTGTTGCTGTTTACAGGGCTTGATTTTGTTTGCATACATTTCCCCCTCCCCTGCAATACAAAAATGACAGGAAACCACATCTGTCTGGATATAGTTGCTGTTAAATTCCAGATGCAGTATTGACTAATTACTGAATGCATAAAAGAATGTATTCTCAATGTCCTGTTTACTGTCATTTTTGTAAGGTTTAATTCTCATACACAGAACTCTTTTTAACCCCACCAGTCCCTCCCCGTCTGTAAACAGCAGGTCCAGCGGGGCATCTCCCCTTGTTGGCTCACGGACTGGCTGTGCCAGGAAGTTATACTCAACACACTCCAGGAACTTCCTAAAAAGTTTCCTCTCTGCTGTGTTGTATTTCCAGCAGACAGCCATTAGGTTGAATTCCCCCAGGAGAACAAGGACTAGCAATCTTGAGACTTCTCTCAACTGCTTGTAGAATGTTTCATCTGTCTCTTCATCCTGCTTGGTTGGTCTGTAACAGACTCCCACCAGGATATCTGCCTTGCTGGCCCTCCCACTGATACTAACCCATAAACACTCAACCCCAGTGTCACCATCATTCAACTCTAGGCAGTTGAAACACTACCTGACATAAGAGCTACCCCACTAGCTCTCCTTTCTTGCTTGTCCCTTCTGAGGAGCTTGTAGCCACCCATTGCAGCACTCCAGTCATGAGTTATCCCAACATGTTTCAGTGATGACAAATATGTCATAGTCTTCCTGCTGCATAATGGCTTCCAGCTCCTCCTGTTTGTTGCCCGTGCTTCAGGCATCAGCATAGATGTACTTCAGCTGCACTACCAACCTCACCTCCAACCATGGCATACCACCCCCACACTCATCTCTAACGAGCTCAGTTTTATTCCCTTCCCCCTTTGAATCTAGTTCAAATCTCTCTCAATGAGCCCTACTAACACCTGACCTAGGATCCTTTTCCCTCTTTGTGACAGGTGAACCTCATCTGTTGCCAGCAGGCCTGGTGCCATGTAAACTGACCCATGACTACAAAAACTGAAATTTAGCCATTAACACCAGGCCTGGAGCCAGCTATTGATCTGTGTATCTTCCGGTTACACACCCCATGGTTCCCTGCAACTGTCAAGATAGAAGAAAACACTACTTGTGCTCCTGACTCCTTAACCAGTTGCCCCAAGACCATCTTGACTGCTCTCAGAATTCTTGTCATTTGGGCCTCATAACTGCCCACTTGGAAGACCAGTAATAGGTAGTGATCAGAGGGCCATACCAGACAAGGGAGTTTACTAGTGACATCCCTTACCTGCACCCCAGGGCGGCAGCACGCTTGCCTATGCACTGGTCTGGTTGGCAAACCAGGCCTTCCATTCCTGTCAGAGTAAAGTTGCCAATGACAAACACCTTTCTTTTCTTCCTGGCAGAGCTAGTCCTGATGTGTGGGGTTGACTGACTCTCCCCAGGCAACTCCTCCAACCTGGATGAGCTTTCATCCACATCATTTTCCTGGCTGTCATGTTCCAGAGCCACATACCTATTGTACAGGGGTACCTGGGAAGGTGAAGTAGGTCAGGGGGTGAGTCACCTGCTGCCCCAATCAGGGACCCATTTCCATTCCTCCCTGTCACTTAGGACCCCTCCTCCTGCCTGGTGGCGAGAGGGTAGGGGAGCCTCCACTTCTTGTGATATGTCCCATCTAGTGCATTTGCCTCAGAGACAGTAGAGCGGCTCCAACACCAGCCTATCTCCCTCTCACACTCCCTGACACTCCTTAACTCTCTGCTTCCCCTTCCAGCTCTGCCACCAGGCTGAGCAGGTGGCCCACCTGGTCACACCTCACACAGGTGTTATCTCTGCTGCCCTCCGCTAGCAGTGACAGGCTCCGGCACTCCCTGCGGCTGTGACCTGGGCAGCTGTGTGTTCACCTGGGCGCTCTGCCAGGGTCGCCACGTGCCTTCTGGCGCTGCCTTTTGGCCAAGTGTAAACCATGGCTAGGTTTCCTCTTGGGGGGTGATGAGCACTATTGGAGCTGGCCTCTTGGAGCCATCAGGCGGTTGGCACCTGCCCTGCACCCCGCCTGGCTGCCGCAACACACCGTGTCCCTCAGGGGCTGCATTTTCACGTGTGGAGGTTCGGCCACCTCAATGCCTCCTGCTGCAGGGGGGTGGGGGCACCCCCTCTCTGACAACACTTCTCAGATTTGCTGGTTCTCAGAAAGCTCCCTATGGTCCCTCAGCCAGATCCTTTGCTCTGGAGCATCCCTCAGAGACCTGGTTGAAATGGCGGTGACATCTTCTCTGTTCAGAGAGGTAGAGAAAGAAAATTACTTGCTCAGGATAAGATGCTGAGAATACAAACCTGTTCCCTTAATTCACATTATTTTTTAAAAAAAATCACACAAACTCTTTCAAAAATGTTTATTTTCTTGTATGACCTCATTCTTTTACCTACCATCACATAAAAGCACTGTTAGAGAGAGAGGAAAGAGAGCCTAGCAGACTGATTCACCTTCTAGTACCTCTCTGAGTGAAAGGTCTGTTGTACCTACTCTTAATGGAGTCTAGAGATAATTCAACATCTCAAAATTGCTTAGTCTACTCTGAAACAGATTATTCCTCCAACAACACTCATTTGGACAACTGATATTTACTCATCAGCAGGAAGGAATCGCCATTAAACATCAGCAGTGCCAAACATATGTACATATTAACGGAGCTGAGATACAAGGCTGTTCATACCACAGCATCAAGGCCAAATTCTAGAGCTGTCATCACATCAAACACATGGTGAGGGAACTACAGGCTGTTCAAGTCCTGTTCAGAGGACTTCTCACAAACTGATGACCCCATTAATACACGGGGGACAATAGCTCCTACAGATTCAGCAAACACCTCTGCTACCTGATTGTCCTATATATCTAAAATATGCCCTCTGCCCAGCACCTGATATTGTCCAGAAACACTAACAGTAAGTTTTTCAAACAACACCCATCGTTGCCATGAATACCAAATGAAAAGCCACACCACAGCTAGCTTTGCTGTGTGTATGCCAGACAGTACCATTTTTACAGTCAGAAACTAGTGTGTGCAGGATCAAAGAATCCTAGAAAACTTGAGTTGGGAGGCACACTTCGCAGGTCAGCCAGTTTAACTTCCTGCTGAAAGCAGAGCAAGCTTCTGAGTTTAAGCAAGAGTCTCAGATCCTGGTCCAGACAAGTTCTGAGTATTGCCAAGGACAGAGACTGTACCTCTCCCCTGCACAACCAGTGGCAATGCTTAGATGCTTTTGTTGTGAAGACTTTTTTTCCTTGTTTTCCAGCAGCATTTCCTCTGTTGCAATATATGACCACTGCCTTTTGTCTTTTTACTCTTCACTTCTAAGAAGTCTGGTGACACTTCCCCTGTAGCCCCCATTAAACAGTTGACAATAATAACAACCTTTTTGCCTTCTTTGAAGGTTAAGTCAGTCCAGTTCCCTCAGCCTCCAATCCCCCTGCTAATCTAGCAATCCTCCCCTAGAATGTTATGCCATGGAGCCCAAGGTGGAACATACTGCTTCAGATGAAGCCTCACGGTTGTTGAATGATGGGAACATTCACCTGCCTTGATCTGCTGCCTATGGTCCTGCTAATGCAAGTCAGTATATTGCTGGCCTTCATCATCTCAAGGGCTTTCTGCAATTTACCATCCACCAGGACCTCAGGGGCTTTTTTCTGTGGAGCTATTGCCTACCTGAGCAATATTAATGCAAAACAACTTGAAATCAGTAGTGATACCAGTATAAGAACAATGAAAATACCAACTCAGGACCACACTGCAAATCAAGTTCCCTATTCATTCAGTCACATCCTACATTACGTCTACTGACCTGTTTCATTCTTTCATCACCTTCAGACAAATAAGAAGTAGCTACTGATTTACTGTTACATTTTTTTGTATCTAAAGAGAAGAAAAAAAAATCAGGTTCTTAGTGAATATTCATCATCACTTTTGCTTCATATAGTCTATTGTATGTTCAACAGTCATAATAGTTTTCTGATAAAGTAATAAACTTCTGATATTTAGTCCATTAACTACTGTGAAGGAAAAATTTGCATTATACTAATTATGATTTATGACATGGCTGTATGCAGAATAGAAAGAGGTTGTACTGAAATTAGTAGTATTCTCTTTTTGCTCTGAAAAGTTTTGCTTCTGCTGGCACTTTGATTAACCTTTGTCACAGGTTAGTATAACATATAGATAAAAGCCCTGCCTCTTTTCAGAGAGCCCTGGTCATGGACTTTGCTGCTGTTCATCACTTAGTCTCATCCTTGGCTCCTTCACACTGCAATATTAATTATTTTGCACAGAATACACAAAGAGGCCCTGAGCCTTTGGCTGGAGAGTACAGTAAGCCTTAACTGTAGCTGAATTCTCAAAAAGCAAATTTTAGAGGGCTTTGTATTTCACTACATGGCATGAAGATATTCTAGCTCCTTGATACAAGTACATGAGGAAAAAAGAAAACCCAGAATCTTGAGAAGACCCTACTCGGCTGACACGGGCAGACAGAAAGGCCACAAGTAGTCTTGGTTCTGCCTTGGAATAGAGGGAGCCAGGAAAAATTCCTTTCCCTTAAATTTTGATTCACACAGCTACACAAAACATACCCACACTGTGTATTCATAGGAGGCAGGTAGTCTCTAGACCACATGACATAATTTCTGCTTCCTGTTTTTAGACATTATGACATTATTCATTTTTAATTCAGCTTTGCTACCAGTTTCCCAGTGGATAGTCCAAATAATGGACCTTGTGTAGTTTCTGACACTTTCACCAGGGAGGCCACAAGACAGTGCGCTAATTTGCTTTTTTACAGGAAAATGTAGAATATGTTCTTTTGTTATTGATAAGCTCTGTAAAAGGATGGCACTCTTTCTTACAAAACCTTTAACATTAGAAGCCTAGTCTTTGTAATGGTGCTGTATAACCCCTCCCCTTTATCATTTCTAACTTCTGATTTACTGAATTCTATGCAAGGTGTACAAGCCTATTGTCTATCACATGCAGAATTCAGAATCATGCATCTTACTCATTTTACCTGAATTGTTTGGCTGCCTGTTTTACTTTTCAATACAAAAGAGTGAGCTCCAGCTTTTCTTTTTTTTTTTTTTTTTTTTTTTTTAATATCAGGCTGTCTTAATCCTAACACAGAGGCTTTCATCTTTGAAGCAAGTAAACAAGAAAAAGATAGATTTCTTTTTAAACCTACAGACTATAAGGGTTTGTTCAGCTTGTAAGATTTTTTAGTACTCTAATCCTTTATTCTTCCTTTAATGTAATGTCAGAATTGGCAGGGATTTTTTTTTTTCCTTTAAAGTATTATGCTGGGACACTGCACATATCAAGGAACAGGCAACAATGCGAGGGAAGGTGGTGGTGTGTTAATTCAAATCTGGTATGTCTGGCTAATAACTTGTTTAGAAATGAAGTTCAGATAAGTTTGTAGTAGTTATTAGGGTCACTAAAGAATGAATCAAGTTAGTCAGTCAGGTGCAAACTCAGCTCCATATTCAAGCCCCTTAACTCACTGACCTTACCAGGCTTGCCTGAGGTGAAAGAAAGGGTTGTACAGCTGTGCTTGTAGTTCTGAATATATATAAGATAGCCATTGCAAGCTAGAGCAATTTGAGTCACTTTAACAACAAGGTGAAGTTTGAAACCACCCCCCTCCATCCCCATTTCATTCTTTCTAGAATTGGGATTACTGATTACGCTTTCATTGTGCATTGTACTATACAGGCCTAGTATGTTTTTGTTAACAAACCAGCTGGGTTTTATTTGCTATTTTTTTTTAACAAAAAAGCATTACAGAACAGAAAGAAATCAAAGAAATGGTCATTAGACACTATGTCTGATGCAATTACTGAATGAACACTATGTCTGAGAACCCCATGTACCTACATCATGACTTTGGATTTATTTCTGTAGGGAAAAAGCCTAAAGAGTATCATTTTTCACCTGGAATTGCACACTGACCTTACCCTGGAATAAAAGTACATTCCTTCCAATATATTTATTTGGTAAATATATGGCTTGGGCAGCTGGAGGTCAACATTATTTTGTGCGAGTTCTCAGGTTAAGTAGCCCATTCAATGCAGCTCTCGGCCCCTCTGGCAGAAACCCCTGCAGAATTCAGCGGCATGATGGCTCTAAGCAAGCTGAGGGCCAAGATTTCCTTTTTCACAAGGAAATTAATTTTGTTGTGCATCAGAGTGTAAAGGTGCAGTAAAAACAAACATCGTAGTTGCATAGGGTAAATGATAATATAGGAGGGCTTTAAAGTTTACATTGCATTCATCAAGATCATTGTTATGTTTTTAGTTAGCCTTTTTTAAATAAAAAAGCATCTTTAGATCTCGTTTGGGCAGGTTTTTATCCTTTTTAAAAATATGAGCAAATAATTCCAAGTGTCCTGGATACACAATGCTGGATTTTCACACAGCTCTAACAATAACAATCCTAGATGCAATGTTCTAAGCCCCAGATGAACTAAGAGGTGAGAGGTGCTAAAAGCTGGTGCTGAGAGATGTTCAGATCCCTACAGGAGGTGCTGGCAAATTTGTCATTGGTTTTGCCATGTTTCAGAATGGAACCTCCTACTCTGAAAGGACCAGGACCTTCAAAACTTATGGGGAGCAATGGAAAGCCGACTTCACCCATAGTAAAGATACTGTAAGAGTCTGGATTAATCCAGTTGTCCTCTAGGCAAAGAAGGGAGAAGAAGAATATATCTCTTTGGGAAGTATGCTCATTACGACCTTCACACTGCCGTATCTTGTAACTCAAGAGTTTTGAACCAGGTAAGGCCTTTGGGCTAGCCCTAGGTCTTAGCCAATGCATGCAAATGTAAATGTAACCCACTGGCAAGCATGCCCTGCAGAAGTGAAAGTGGTAAGAATCCAAACTTTATATGAGCCTGTTAGGCTAAAAAGGCCTTGTGCTCAAGAAGAAGCAGTTCATTTACTTCTAGAGGTTTCTATATCAAAACTCTAGGTATTAGCCATAATGTGGTAACAGTGAAATGCAGGCAAATGGAGGAACTTCTCTAGTATTTTTCATAGAGCAAAGGTGTTGCTGCCCAGCACGCTGGACTGACTTAAGCAATTTCATTTAGACTAATCCCCTTTTGCTACAGGGAGAATATTATAATATATTCTAAAATTAGACAGGCAATCCATAAAGTACATTGATTCACATATTTATTCCTTTCCCAAGTAGCATATATCACAAGTACACAATACAGTTTACTCCAGTTCTGTGCCAAGCAATCAGCTCCATTAAAATAGGTCATGACATTCAAAGTTCAATTTTCTAATGATTAAAGGAGAGAAGAAAATGGAAGATGCTTCATTTTTTTCCAGCAGAATATGGCATAAATTAGGCCGGGTAGCATATTATCATTTTGAGATGGTAGCTGGACCCTATAATTTCAGAAGAAACCGACATCTGTATGTCAACCGTTCCTTCAAAACCCTGCTCTTGCAAGATCGATTCCAAATTATAAAATATAATGTCTATGTAATATAATAATGTATACTGCAGTCTTCTTACCTCAAATTCAACCATCTATATTTTTGAAAAATTACCAACAAAAGCAAAGCTGACCTGCTTGATACACAATTTCTTCCAAAGTTTAGAAACCCAAAATACAGATCAAAGGTTATAATTAAACACAAAGCAGAAACAGTTTCGAGTATAAACAGCAATTTGTTACAAGGTTAAAGCTCTCCTCTGCCATACAGATTTATGGGTAATACTCTTGAATTGAATACACGAACATCTTTCTCAGCTTACATTTACAAAGCAAGTTTTGGCTTGCTTGGTTTCACATAAATTATTTTCTTTGCATTACACCTTTTTTAAATAACACCACTCATGGCTAAGAAAATTTATAAGAGAAGAAATTAAGCAGAACTGTAAAAAGGCAAGTCAACATAGTTTAGAAAGTTATTTGGGGATTGTTGAGACACAGTGCATCAAAACCCCTACTTCAAATTCTGAAATCGTATATGGTCTACAAAAAGTGAACTAATTTTTTCAGTGGCACCCAAAAACCTGAAAAAAAATATTGCTCAGCTTCAATTACCTTTTCACTACTTCACAGTATTTCACATTTACCACAGACTGAAAAAGGAGTGAATTACAAGCATTTTCAAAGTCTGTCACAAACCATGCTGCTCTTCCCATGAACAACTGAAAACCCTCCAAAGCGAAACAGGGTGTCTTACTTAATACCATAAGCATTAGCCAAAATGGCATAGAACCCCATTTAGTTTGGCAAACATTTTATAGCATTGCTTTTGTAGAACTGTTCTTGCTGTGTTTGCTTGAAAAAAAATAATTTATAGCCTTCCCAGAAGAAAAATCCAGCTTACTGATATTATTCACATTCTGAACCTTATTTTCATGCTAGGCCAAATCCTGCTTTGCCTTGTTTGGATCAACAGCTCTAGCCACACAAGAGAAGCTATTTGATAAATGAAACAACTGAGTAGAAAATCATAGTAATATTGAAAAGGGCCAGTCCTCAAGGCTTAGAATTTATATCAAGAAAGCAAATAAATAAGCAGAAGCAAAATTAGGAATAAAACTTTGCAAATGGGAGCTAAATCTCCCTCTTTCCCAAGGACAGTCGTCTTTCCTTTGCCACCAACCACCTGTGAAGGAAGTGTTGGAGCTAATTTTAAGCTAACATAGCATACCACACTAGTCTTGGAGGGTAGCTCTGACTTAGTTTATCTGTAGTTACAGCTGATAATTTAAAATTAACAGTGTAGGCTTGTCTATAAAGAGTCTACTGTTTACTCAAAGTAAACTTTCAGACTAGATTACAAGTAATTTTCATTAACTGAAAGAATGTAGTAATATATTAATGACTATCCCTTTGTGGTGTAATATTACTATAATTCCTGTTTAAATTAATTATTTTCATTCCTTTCCAAGCATCAGATGTTTTGCAGATAGTGATTTTGCAAAAGCAACTTACTGGGCATATTAAGCTCCATTACAAACAGGATTTAAAAGACACAAGTATGTGGATGCTTGCAACATCAGGAGGCTCTTTGTGAGTCCCAGGGCTTCCTCCGTCACTCTTTTCCCCAAAAAATCTCTGGTTTAGATGATACTCTGTATTAATGACCCAATTACAACTGCATCTTTTGTACAATTATGTTCTTATAGTGTTTTTTCCATCTGTAAACAAATTCAGTACTAGCCCTCTCCTCCTTCTCTGATACTTGATCTCAATACCTTGTATTTCAGGCCCCCACTTCACTGAGGCTTTGGACACTGTACAGTTGACATGACAAAAGGTAGCTCCTGTCTGAGCCTTGTCAACACTGCAGGTTTTACAGGTATATGTCCTGACTCAGCAGAAGTATCTATTTCTCCAAAAACATTATCACCTCCATTTTCTTTCCTGTTTTTCCTGTATACTAACATTTATTTTTCCTTGAAAGAGAAGGAAAACAGCTTTTCATTTCTAGAACAATGAATAAACAGTGCCATCTTCTGTCAACATCACAGCAGGAAAACAGGTCAGGATATACTGAAATTATCAGATGAAGATATAAGTTTCAGGTTGCAAAATTATATGTGAAATCTCTGTGAGTTTTTGCACACACAATATAATACACAATATATTTTTTGAGTGCTTAGCGGTACTGAAATCTTTTTCAGGCAATCTTATATTTAAGGCACTGCCTTGGAATTAATTGCCTGAAAGATGTATCATCTCTTCTTTCAGAAGGGTAAGTATAGGATCATTGCCAACTACTGAAGATTGCATTAATTATTTATCAATGTCCTTCTAAGACTTACATATTTTTAATGCTCTGAAATTCACTTTCATATTTTGCTTTGTAGAAACACTTGGCATTTTAGTCACCATTTATCCTTCCTAACATCATTTATAATCTTAACTTATGTGCCAAGGCCACAGAGGCTCAAGCATCCAAAATATTTCAGAGTCTGAGTCCTTGCTTTTATAAATTGCATCATATGTGTTCTTGGAACTATAAAGTTACAAAACTGAATATGGTAACAGCAAGAGAAAAAGCATGGTGTTCTGCTAATTTCAGGCATTAATGAGTGAACACATTCATTTGTTTTCATATCAAGCTGAAAATAGAAGAAAAACACATTTACAATGGAAAAAAAAATCATATCGCCACCACTGAGCTAATGAAATCTTGGAGCGATCTGCATTAAAACCACCAGTAGTTTTGTGAAGATTCCATCAGTTGTAGAGCACTATATATTTATGAAATACTTTTCTAATAGGCTAATGGAAGTGGTGCCTGCTGCTCTCAGTAGACCATACTTTAATTCTTATGGCCACCAGCCATTTTAGCAGTGGCAATTTGCTGTAGTTTCTGAGTTTTAGTCTGCTTAAGCAGGAACCGGTTATTCTATGGAATTCCCTGGAGTGGTTGTGAACTGAAGTGAAGAAATTAAACAGCTCTAAACTTCACGAGTTCACCATGTACTAGGGCTCACAGTCCACTGTCTCAAAAGCTATAATCATTGAGGACAAGAGCTGCTGAAGAAATAAAAAGCCATGGAAGCAGGGACCTATTTCTCACATTAATGAAAGAGATGAATCAACAAATCAATTAAAATAGTGAAGCAGTCACATTAAAATGATTCCCTCTCAATTCTGCCACAGATGTCCTAGGTGATCCTGAGCAAAATTTCATTTACAAAGTCCATTAGATGTCTGGAACAAGATATAGTTGTTAAATGTTCATTTGGCTTTTAGCATGGTGCAATCCCAGAGTTTGTTGGGTTTTATCTTGAGAAGGGTATGGGGAAAGCTAGGATAGAAGACTGGGCATGACTACATTCAATAATTTCAAATGCAAAGATTTAAAAGAAATTACACTCAAAACATATGTTAAAAGAATATTGTAGAGGGTAAGAAATAAGTATGCAGAGGTTATGAAATGACAAAATTAAGGCTGTTACTGCAATGGATGATATACAATTTCCTGCTTCATAGTATACTTCCTTCTAGAAATAAAGCTTTTTTAATGACTATAGGAAACTGTCTAGTCTCCCTTCCAGGCCTTTATGAAGGTGTTGACCAACTTCAACCCAATTTAAAAGAGGTGAAAATCTTTGTGATTTTTAGTATCCACAGTTCTCCTGAACACAGGAGTGAGGGACACCAGAGCTGTTGCTGCCAATTACAGAAGTTACCATGAGTTGGCAGGGAGAAGCAGGGTTTGACTTGAGTGACATGCTTATCTCACGAAATAGAGATTCCACTCCAAGAAGGGGTTTAGAAAGCAAGAGGGTTCTTTCTGAAGCTTGTGACTCAACAAGAGGGCTTTTGTTTCCCTTTAGCCACGTGTCAGGCCCATATGCATAACATGACAAGGTAGCAGTACAGTTATTTTTTAAAAAAAACCCACAACTTAAATTAGCCTTTTCAAGAGGCATTAGCCAACTGACCCATTTACATATATGCAGTTCTAAATCACTCATAATACAATTGCTATTTTCCAGCCAAACAGGAATAAAATTGGAAGGAAGCAGGTAGTATTGTGCTGGAGCTTAGGGACTGTGCCAGTCAAAAAGAGGGATGGTGGAGAAGGGGCATAGCAGGCAGAGGCTGTAAGTCTGTAAAAAATTGGTCTGCCTTAGCTCTGCTGTTGATGGAAACCTGCACAGCATAAGATTGCGCAGCATAAGGCTGTTTGTTGAGATTTATGGACCTGAGCTTCCAAATTAGCTCTGTCAGTGCACAGTGTCCAGGCACAAACTCTCTGCCCTGCTCTCTGCTCTGTCAGACCTGGTCCCATTCACTCAGCCAGTGTCAGTTTTCTTCTTTCCAACCCCCTTTTCCTAATTTCAATCATGTTCTTGCTCATCCAGTCCAACAGACCTCTCCAGGATGCATTCTTGGCCCTGCACAGCTGTTTCAATCCCCAAAACCTTCAGCTGGCTTAGTTTCCCACCATCTCCTCCCATAAATTCTTCCCTGCTCTCTGTCTCTTCATCCTAGTTTCACTGCTAGTTCTATACCCACATCCCTCTGCTCCCACCTTGTACTCCCTCTTTTCGCTCTTAGTTGCTATTCTTTCTGCACAGGAGCAAAACAATTACTTCTCAGAAAGCAGATGGTCCAGAGCACAGAAAAAAAGTTACTGTGCTGACACCAGTTCTATTTTAACCCCAAACAGGTGAAAGCAATAGTTACTGCAGAAACTCAACTTCATTATCTAACGTTACCAAAAATAATAATCTGAGGAGTTTACGTATCAGTAGCCCCAAGACATTTAGAAAGTACGAAAGTATGAATGAATGATTGAAGCATACTTAATTCTTCTTTGATTGTGACATGATTTGTAGGTTTATTTGCGTTTTGGTTTATGTTCTAAAAATCTGTAGTATCGTTGTAGATGTGACATGCAGAATCAGTAGTGAGGCCACATTCATAGGACCAGCAGACAGTTCACTTCAAAAAACCCAACTTTTTCTCTAGTAACCTCGAACAGTTTACTTTTGATAGTAAATATTAATTTATGCATTCCATGTAAAAAAAAAAAAGCCTAAAGTAGTTTTTTAATGTCATGAATATGGATAAATCCATAGCTTCACATGAATAGCTACTCGCATGAACCAGGATTTAAAAATTAAGAGATCTGAGATACCTGTATTACTTTCTTTGATCCCCAGTGTGGAAAGATAAGCAAGAGAAGGATATACCCTTTGACTTTAAAAGCAAAACAAACTATGCTTTGGGTCACTCCTATTCTTAATATGATAAGTTATCATACAATGCATTTTAAGAACTAAATAGTGCTATTTTATTCTAAGCATCACTTTACAGTGTTTATTCCTAGAAGTTTTTATTACCACTTGATAGTAGCTATATAAAAAATCAAAACACAGTTTTTTTGGGGGAATAAAGTATCAGTACCAAATCTTCTGCTGTATTTGGCTTCTTGTTAGAAAAAAATCCTGTGTTTTGTGTAGACAAGATTTATATTTTAAATCATAGAGTGGACCAATCACAGATGTCTTGTTATTATAAATTCAAGATCAGATTCAACTAAGTTTTTTTTGATCTTAGACTGCCTCAGAAGCTTCCAGGTCTAACAACAATGCTGCACTATATTCCTTTTAATTTCTTCATCCTAAACAAGGATGCAAAAAAATAACAATGATTTGCATCTTCATTTCAGTGGGAAGAGCTTCTATATGAACTAATAATAGCTTTCATAAACCATAATAAGAATAACTCTCTTTAAATATTCAGCAGAGTCAACATTTCATTATTTCAATGTGCCAGCTGGTCATTATAGGATATTATAGGAAATGATGACATGATATGCGGAATTCCAAAATGATGGCTATCTTTTGCAAGTACAAGAAGACATATACTTTTTTATTATTATTTTGAAGGCTTGAATTACTACATATAGTATTTTTAATTTATACTTTGATCTCTTTTCGAAGAAATTGTACAATCCAAGGACAACTCTTTCTCTTCTTGAAGCATCTGAAGAAGAAATCTGGCAGCTAAGCAAATCTCCTTTTTTATTCAAAGAATATTTTTCAAAAGGGAATAACATAATAAGATACAAATAAAATGAAGCTGTGCCATCTCTGCACAGATAGAATCCCTACCTAGAATTCTATTTTATTACATTCATATTAATGAAAGATAGCAAAACATTGCAAAATGAACTTACACAAACCCTTGTCATTTGTACAACAAGCACGTCTGTGTTTCTGATTGCTGCAAGCATTTTAACACATTAGCAGTAGCTCAAGCAGAATACATTCACTTTTCAAGGTTACCAAATGTGCACCACTGTATGTACTAAGGGACATATACTTTGTACTCTAATACTTCTTTACAAAAGCAAATGCTCTTACTGTTGTTTGTTTAGGAAGAGATGCTTCTTTCAGAAAATATGTATATATAGGTGATTGGTCTTTCTAGTTAGAGTTAATTTCCATGAGAAAATAATCATGTTGTATAGAGAAAATGTCGATTTTTCTTTAGGAAAAGCAAAAAGATAAGTCGATATCTTGCTCTTAGAAGCTCCTAATAATTTTATTTTTTTGCCACACAACTGACAAAACCCATTCAAGTGCATGTCAGGGACAGAGATCAGAAAGACACTAGGTTAGATGAAGACAATGTCTGGCAGTCTCACTGTAAAACTTCTGACTAGTAGGCTCATTCCAATTGCACCAACCATTTCACAGATAACCTAAAACTTAACAGAATCTCTTATTTGCTGACACAAGATAAAAGATAACCTGTATTTTTTGAGAGCCTTCCAAAGGGAGAAGTTGTATGATCATTTCAACTGATTCATTGTGTTACTTTCTACTAAGAAATAAAGCATATGAAGAATGGCATGAAAGCTTTAGTGATCACCAGCGAAGTCAGCTTCTCTTAAAGTTACGAAAACTGAAGCATCATGCTGTGACAGGGTAGCACTTCAAGTTTCTTTGGCTCTGTGAATTTCATGTGGGTATAGCAATCTGTATATGCTGTAAAATGCAGTACTGAGATTTTGTTGCACAGCTTGTTATTAATTAATGAGTACATATATAACCTCAAAATTATAGAAACGAAGGATGGTTTGGGTCAGAAGGGACCTTAAAGATCATATAGTTCAAACCCCCTGTCATGGGCAGCAACACCTGCTACTATACCTGGTTGCTCAAAGCCCCATCCAGCCTGGCCTTGGACACTTCCAGAAAGGAGGCATCCACAGCTTCTCTAGGCAATGTGTTACAGTATCTCACCACCCTCACACTAAAGAATTTCTTCCTAATATCTAATCTATCTACGTATCTAAACTAAATCTACACTCTTTCAGTTTAAAGCCATTCTGTACAACAGGCATTGATATAGAGCCCCTCTCCAGCTTTCTTGTAAGCTCCCTTTAGGTACTGGAAGGCCACTATAAGGTCTCTCTAGAGCCTTTTCCTCTCCAGGCTGAGCAACCCCAGCTCTCTCAGCCGGTCTTTATCGAAGAGGTGCTCCAGACCTCTGATCATCTTTGTGGCCCTCCTCTGGACTTGCTCCAATTGGTCCTTGTCCTTTTTTATATTGGGGGCCCCAGAACTGAACACAGTACTGCAGGTGGGGTCTCCTGAGAGCAAAGTAGAGGGGGAGAATCACCTCCCTCGACCTGCTGGCCACACTTCTCTTGATGCAGCCCAGGATACGGTTGGCTTTCTGGGTGGCAAGCAAACATCCTTGAGCCATGTTAGGCTTTTTGTCCACCAGCATCCCCAAGTCCTTCTCCTCAGGGCTGATCTCAATCCATTCTCTGCCCAGCCTGGATTGATACTGCGGGTTGCACCAATCCATGTGCAGGACCTTGCGCTTGACCTTATTCAACTTCATGAGGTTCACATGGGCCCACCTCTCAAGCCTGTCAGGGTCCCTCTGAGTGGCATCCCTTTCCCTCCAGCGTGTTGACCACCCCACACACCTTGGTGTCATTGGCAAACTTGCTGAGGGTGCAGTCAATCCCACTGTCCATGTTGCCAACAAAGATGTTAAAAAGCACCAGTTCCAACACCGACCGCACGGCAGCGCCGCTCATCACTGGTCTCCACTTGGACACTGAGCTACTGACCACGAATCTTTGAGTGTGACCATCCAACCAATTCCTTATCCACCAAAAGGTCCATCCGCCAAATCCATGTCCCTCCAGTTTAGAGACAAGGATACCATGCAGGACAGTGTCAAATGCTTTGCACAAGTCCAGATGGATGACGGCAGTTGCTCTTCCCCTATCCACCAATGCTGTAACCCTGTCACAGAAGGCCACCAAATTTACCAGGCATGATTTGCCCTTGCTGAAGCCATGCTGACTGTCACTATCACCTCCTAATTTACTGTGTGCCTTAGCATAGTTCCCAGGAGAATCTGCTCCATAATCTCACCAGGCACAGACGTGAGACTGACTGGCCTGTAGTTCCCTGGGTCTTCCTTATTTCCCTTTTTACAAATGGGGGTTATGTTTCCCCTTTTCCAGTCTGTGGGAACCTCACTGGACTGGCAGGACTTCTCAGATATGATGGACAGCAGCTTAGCCACTTCATTTGTCAGTTCCCTCAGGAGCCACAGATGCATCTCATCTGGTCCCATGGACTTGTGCACCTTCAGCTTCCTTAGATGGTCTTGAACCTGACCGCCTCCTACAGTGGGTGATTCTTCTTTCTCCCACTCCCTGCTTTTTCCTTTCTTTGACTTGCATGGAGTGGCTGGAGCACTTGCTGGTGAAGACTGAGGTGAAAAAGTCATTGAGTACCTCAGCCTTCTCCATACCCTGGGTAACCAGGTCTCCCGTTTCCTTCCAGAGAGGGCTCTTATTTTCCCCAGTCTTCCTTTTATCACTGACGTAGCTATAGAAGCTTTTCTTGCTGCCCTTGACATCACTGGTGTCAGACAGAATGAAGCAATCTCCAAGCATTTTTCTGCTCTACCTTGATAGACACTGGACAGAACTAAGTATAAGTATGTAAGTATATGTAAGAGTAAGTAAGTAGAGATCAACAATCTGATCTGTTGGATACAATTAATAAAAAAACTGCAAAGAAACAGGTGGTGGATGTTTCCTCAGTCATGGAGTTCTGACCTTCCAGTGCTGCCATATGAAGATCGATGACGTAATATTTTATGCCTGTATACTTTCAGTCAGTTGACAGGAACATGCTAGAAGCAAAATGAACAGATAAAAACACTACCAAGGAGAAAGCCACAAATGTAGCAGTGAGCAGGATAGATTTACAATGACTAATCAGGCCTTGTCAATAAACATAGAAGATATATCCACAAAGAAGATATCTGCTGGGTGAGATGTTACAATAAGCCTGAGAAAGCACTCTGTGGCTGCAAAGAGGAGAGAACCAGAGACACATTATGGTCAAAGGGTATGTATAACTGAAACAAACTGTGCATCAAGAACTTAAATGCTAGAAGAAAAACAGTAAAATGCAAAACTGAAGTACAATGCGTGACAGAACCTGAGTTACCAGTATGTTGCAAAAAGAAAGGAAGAGGATTAACATACGTTATGTTTTAATGATTCAGTTCTTAATACAATCTGATTCATTCTTGTCTCAGACCAGTGTTAATATAGATTATTTCATTGCCTTGAGCTTCAGTAAGCCCAGAATGCTTTCTAGCATGATTTGCCTTTTCCACAGAAAAAATACTAGCTGTATTTCCGTATTTATTCCAATATTTAATGTTAAATACACACACAGTGCTTAACAAAGGATATCATTCCACTTTGCATGTGTAGATTTGCACACAGAGATCTTGAAATTCTGGACAAATAACAGCTCTTCTTTCCTATTAAAAATGTTATGTAGAAACCTTACAAATTTCAAGCTGCCTTCAAGGAAACAACCAAAACTTTGCACTTTTGAGAAGTTGGGTTTTTTCATTACAGGTATGTGTAGCTCTTAACATGACTGCCAGATTCTTCCACAGCGCTAATAAATTCCCAACAGAAAAAAAAAGCATTTATGGTTTGTCACTATGGTTTATAGCTTTTATAGCTAAAAAAAGTGAAGAATACTGAAGATATTCCCCCTAAAATGTCCATTCTGCACGTGACTGCACCAGTGATGACTGTGAGGAAATTTCATGTTCAGTACAAAGTGGCAAAGGGTACAAAAAGATATAACACAGGATTTCAAAATAATTGAAATAAATGTTTGGACATTTGCTTTATTTACTAAACAAAATTTACTTAGTGTCTTCTCATTGAGTATAACTAATTTAAAAGCTATAGGAGAAGGAAAGCAAATTTTAATAAACAGAAGCATTAGCTTTCAGTGAAATGAAAGTAATCCCTGCCTAAGGACCCTATATCAGACAAGGGTTTTATTTGCTCAGTGGGTAAATTGTGTGTTAAACAACAATTTAAAATGTAACTAGATGCCATAATGGTCTGATACAAGATAAAGAAATATATAGGTTTTCTTGATGCCTGTCACTCTGGACAAAGAAGCCTGACCTCAAGAGAACAAGACCAATGCTTTAAAAATACTCTTAAGCAATTGAAGTCAAGTTCTTAACAGGTGCTTTTTTGGAACAACGTGTATCCTAAAGGCACACACTCAGGAATTAAGTGTAATCATTACAATTATGTTTAAAACGGGATGAAACCAGTAAAGCATTGGCACTAGAGATAGGTTGCTATTTTAGGGCAGTTAATAGCTGCTGTGGTAAAACTACATAACAGTACAGCTCAGCAGAAATAACTTATTAGACTTCACTGGAACTGATACTATTTGGTTGATTTTTACCAGAAAGCTCACGTCTAAATGAAAGTTCAAAATTGCAAATATTCCAATGCCTACCTTCGACAAAGGATTTTCTGATTAATAACACAGCAGAAGAAAGAGAACTCTTATTGTTGCACTCCAGAAACCTACACAATGGGAAAAGGGGATTTCATTCTTACTTTACACAATCATGCTACTGAATATTTTTTATTACCATTCAAGTTTCTTTGTAGTTACTGTATTTGATATTTCATCAAAGTACCCTTTCTTTAAATCTGAACAGCAGTGGTTTTTTTCTGACTTCATGCTTCAGTCAGATGAAAGGGAACTTACCACAATTTTCTAGTATTTTAGCATCCACTGGTTTCATACTTCACTACAAAGTTATGACCTCCTATAAGAAGCCTTTATTGTCATCTTCAGCCCAGGAAAAGCCAAGGAAGTAGTAGAGGGATCCTAACACTACTGTTTGCACAGGTGGAGATAGAGTGCTTCAACATACAGACTCCTCCCAGCCTTTCTTGCCTTTCAATATTCATGATATGTTCTTTTCCTCCTTAGGCTCAGGGAAATTTCTTACTCCATGAGAAATTTTGGGATTTTGATGTTTTGCTTTCCTTGTAGATCAGAAGCAATTAGATCAAAGGTCAGCATTCCCTGACATTTTTTAAGCATCCTAAAGCTTAATCATTTTCTTCTGAAAATAAAAAATTCAATTTGTACCATAAAAATACACTATTCATAACTATAAAATTACATTAAGATTTAAAATTCCAAATTAAAAATAAATCAGTCAGGGTAATGTTTTGCTATAGCAAAAAGAAGAAAGCTGAAACTATTAAAGACATCAGAACTGTTCACTAAGTACTATTCATGAGAGTAACATTAAAGTCAGTATGTTCTGAGAAATGTAATTTTAAGAAAACTGAATTTTCCAGTGAAAAGCTGTTAGACTGAAACTGTTTCACCAGTCTTTATTTTATAAATAATTGTTCATAATTAACCATTTATATGCTACATGAGTAAAAGGGTATTTATGTTTTAGTTTAAAAATAGCAGCCTCATTAATGATTTAAAGCTGAAGAGGAAGCTCTACTAGTTTAAGAATTGAGCCAATAAACAAGTAAATAAGTGTGATTCCATCCACTTGATTTCAATTGTTCAGGAAAAAAAAAAAAAGTAAATTATTTAACCAAAGCCAAAGATAACAGTGGATATTCATCTCTGTACTTGGTAATCTAGTTTTCAAAGTTTGTTATATCATATAACTGATTCTTGGTTTCCTTTGGATCTGTGGGTACCCAGAAACTGAAAAGAACCAGGATACTTGAGCTGGTGTTCCAATTTGGACCTAAGAACTAGGGTGATTGTGTTAAATGCTTCAGCTGTAGTACGTGATTTATCAGTCATGTTTGTACTTCTTGTTCTAAAGTATACAGGCTTTTAGAGTTTGTCTTCTCCCTCATCTGTGGAGAATTTAAAGTATAACAAAGATTGAAACATTTTGTTTTCATTGAATATCAAATTTATATATAAAATTCAGAGTATTAATATTATCATTTAATTATTATTATTCAGCTTGTAAAAACTAGACACAACAGAAAATGCATGCAGTTTATTGTCAAACTACTCAGGAGGAAAATTTACTCTTGATTTAATCTTTAAATCCTGCTTAATACTATTGACATAATTAAACAGTGGGAATAATGCCAAGCATACTGCATGCAGACACTTTAAATAGTGATTTTATTTCTTGTTTGGAAAAGATGCTATAAAATATATATCTTAGGTATTGACAGGAATTATGATACAGTGAGAACTGAAGTTAATTTTTTGTGGATTTGTGCCATGGAATGATACACTCTTGGAAATTCCTTTTTGTAAGTAACTGTTTCAAAATGGTCACCATTGTTGTAACAGCTCTACCAGTATAAAATCAGAGTACAAATTTCAAGTCAAGCAGCAATAACAGATTAATTTGTTTCTCAGAAATGTAGTGGCATAATGGGAGATGCAGTTTAAAAGAACAGAAGAAAGCTGCAGCCAACTTGAAGACATAAAGCTAGAA
This sequence comes from Falco punctatus, assembly GCF_963210335.1. Classification (NCBI taxonomy): domain Eukaryota; kingdom Metazoa; phylum Chordata; class Aves; order Falconiformes; family Falconidae; genus Falco; species Falco punctatus. The sequence goes on along the minus strand of NC_137581.1, from coordinate 103,223,232 downwards.
ATGCTCCAGAGTCTTGAAAGGAGCCACAGGAGACAGTCAGCACAAAGCCAGTTACATAAAAACAAGCTGTATTGGGTCAGACAACAGTTCCAGTGTGCTGTCCCCAAAGGGACTGATACCAGATGCTTAGGGAAAGCACATAAGGAACAGGGCATGTACAGAATGAATTGTCCTTCCTCCTGTGTACTGTACTAGCTTGCAACACCCCATAGCTGAGGCATTTGTAGATGGCAAAAGTAGCTTGTCTTCAGCCAAACTGCTGATAGCTTCAGCTCCAGGAAATGATAGAATTCCATTAAGTTCTTTATGCCTTACATATTTAGGAAAACATCTCCTGATGCCAAAACTGGTGTTAGCAATTAATCACGCACAGAGAAAAGCCATGGAGGGTCTGACAAGGATAAGATCTTTCTCCAAAGAGATGCATGAACCAGGAGCAGAACCTGAGCTTTCCACACAGCAGGTAAAAACTTTCCCACTGAGTGTTATCGGTATGATACTACATTATGGGGGCATGCTGGTAGAAAAACAGTGTAACAGTACTGAGGTGAAAGCATTAGTTTCCATCGCTAAATATGTACCTAAAGAAGAAAAAGAATCTTAATACCAGTTTCCATTGCAGCCACTTGACCCCCACATTTCTCAGGTGTTCATACTCCTTTGTATAGGATTGCTTACATTTTTTTCTCTTGGTGCAACTCAGTAAGTCCTGCACATTTGACTCAAATTACTATTGATCACTTCTGTGATGGCAATGCCTGAGGAAAAAAATCTGAGTTAGAACAAAAGGATGGTTCCTGCTCAATAATAGCAGGTGTACCTTATCAAGATGTTAATTATTAACAAAATAACATGACACTCAAAATAGCTCCATAGCTCTAGTTATTTTGATATCATATGCTCCAATGGAGCAAAGTATGTAAGCATATGTTTCATTTATATAAGTGTTTCAGCCCATTTGTCACTGGGCCTGAAGAATATTTTTAAATGGAAAACGTCATTACGATGGTCAGGGCAAATGAAATTTGTGTTGCTAGTTATTCCTTGCAGTTACCTTTGCTTTTAGAAAACATTCATTCCTAGAGGAATGTCTGCTTTCCTGTCTAAAATCTGTTTTTCCAAGTGTTGCACTGATCTCATGCCTTAACAAAAATAAGAAGTATGAAAAGAGACCTCTCAGCAGAGCTCAGTAGGTCTAACAGCTACACATTACATTTAGTGCATATTTCTTCTTTGTTGTGATTTGTTTGAGCCTGGTTGGACTTGATTTTGTATTCATTGATGGAGGTTTTACACTATTAGGACTTCATTGATTTACACACTTGCAAGAAAAAAAGAAAATTAGGCTCACTGACTTTGTGCAAGTTACTTAGTTTCTCTGTCATTGCCAATATGAAAACTTGCAACCTGGCTTTGGGCCTTTTTCATTTCATTTTGCAGCTGTTGAATAGCTGGAATTCATACCTACAAAATGCTTGCATATAAAAAAAGTCAGCAATAGACAGGCTTTAGAAAGTGATGCTGGCAATAAAAAGCAAGTAATCTAATCATGTCATCTCTAATGTCTTCTGTTGAAAATGAGGGACCATTTTTAACAACTGTCACATTACCATCAGGTTATCTGTGTGGTATTAACCTGCCAGACTTCTATGAGTTAAACCAAGCTGTTTTGTGGAGGGAAACAGAAAAACAGAAAATGAAACAGCAACAAAGATAGAGCCTATTGTGTAAAATATTCGTAAGAGTTAAGCTAACAACAGCTATCAATTCACAAATAGCTAGCTGCCTGTCCAAATCCATACTAGAATGGTTTATACTTCTGGCACCAGAATGCTGGGTTACAGAAAGTCCTAAATAGAGCTGGACAACTCGGAATTTTTTTGGTTGGGGTTATAGTGAAGAGGGAGGAGAGGTTACTAAGGTAAGTAAGACAAATAGTAGTATTTCAGCAAATATGCAAAATAGTTCAAAGTAAATGACCAAAGGGAAAAAAAAAAGTCATTTTGGTCAAGCCTGATCAACAGTTTTGGCAGAAAAAAATTACAATTATTTTTGAGAAAAAGATTGAGATGTTTATGGCTTACTTCAGCATGTTCCTTCATTTTGTGACCCCATTTTAATGCCACACTTGAATTACTTTTTTTCTTTTAAGAGTAAGTAAAAGAATTAATGTTTTGGACCGATCGTAACTTTTAAAAGCCAAATGTCTGCACAACTTTAATTCTAATAGTCTAAAATAACCACCTTTGAAAGAGGAGTGGTAACTGGTGCTTGTCAGAAAGCTGGCAGAGATGCAAACACACTTTGTGACCTGAAAGCTGTCGCTATACTATAAAATTAAAAGTGCCTGAGACCATTCGCTGGCTCTAAGGCTGTCTGGCACAGAAAGGACCACATCCATATTGTTGCATTTTCCTAGTTCCTAAAATCAGAGTGGAATCCTCAGTACTCTTGGGCTAAAATCATGCCAAGAATTGCTCAATATTGCAAGTGTCAAGGTCTGAGCACCATTTAGTGCCAGGGAATGCTTGCTGGCTCCAGTTTTAACATACTGTATGGTATAGTCATGGAGAGCAAGGGACCAGAACTAAAATGCCAGTTCTTCCACTACAGATGGGAGCATAATGAAGGCATAGGCAGAAAAACTATTGTAGGTAAAGAAAGAGTTTGGGGGTTGTGTTGTTGGGCTGTGGGGTTTTTTTTAATGTTAACCCATTTTACTAGCTAGTGTTTTAGTAATCAAATGCTATTTTGCCTTGAAGAAAATATTTTAAGTGACTTTCACCTGTTTAGCAGGTCTTCAGGGGAAAACAACCAACCAACTGTTGGATGTGTTACATTAACAGAGTTAGTATGGGAGAAGCAGAAACCCATAGCCATAATGCAAGACTGATTGAACTTTTTGTTCCCATTCCCACAAATGATCAGGAATAGGAAGCCAGGCCTGCAAGGCAGCAAGAAGAAAAAATGCAAGGCCACTCCATAACTGTGACTTTATTCACCAGTCTCATTTATCTTTCACCAATATGACTGAGGAGCCCAAGAAGTCTATGGAAAATGGTGTCATGATAAAATTCCCACAAAAGGCTATGATTAAGCTCACCTTAATCCACATAACTGAGATAAGTAAAAGAGGGCATCTATAACACTACAGCTCAGACCTAATCCCATAAGGTACTGGGGACAACCTTTACATCCTTGCTTCAAATTTACACTTATGCTGGAGCTTCACAGCAGGTTGGCTCAGCATTCCTGCATCTGCGCCACAATGATCCCTATTGCAGCAGTCTGTGGGCCTCTGCTGTAAGTCACCTACATACCTTATGATTATTGTTTTAATGCGTATGGAAATATAGAGTAAAAGGAAGAAGCAGGAATAGCAATTACTTCTTTATCATTCCAGAATATCAATAGGAAGAGACTCACACTGTCACCGAGTGGTGATCCTTGAAGCTTTGCAGCAGGAACTGTCAGTAGGCATGTCATGTAGCACATGCGACCACAGCCCTTTTATTTCAAAGTACAGGCTGCTTACACTGTGTCTGAAGAAGGAGGGAAAGCTCTGAGCATACAAAGGAACATTTGAAAGATAAATTGACTTGTACATTATGGAGGCACAGTAATGGAAAAATAATCAGGGCAGCTTTACAAAACGTAAATGTCTTAATGCCACCAACGCTGCAATAGCTAATCTTTGAATATATTAGCTTTAAAATGTTATTAATTACATTTCAAAATATTTGCTTTTCCTGCAACTTGATTTGTAAGGCGATAGAACAGTGACAAAACTGGAACAAACATCCCTGATAAATAACTTGCTAGTTTTCAGAATTTTAAGAATATGATTCTTGGATGGAGGCATACTGGGTTACCTAACTGTGCTGTGCCCAAAAAAGATGTAAATAGCAAGCTAGGGATAGAGTTTGCAGGTCGTCCACAGTCCTAAACATTCTTATAAGTTAGTACACATTTTCCAAATCAAATTTATGAGCTGCTAGAGTCATAACCAGTCCTGTTAGAAGATCAAAGGTTATGTTCAACTGCAAGAGATACTCAAGATAGGTAGGATGACTAAAGCTTCATCCCATGATTGAGGTGAGGCAGCAAATTCCAGCAGCATTTTTATGCCTTGGAAGATTTCAGTGTAGAAAAATCACTCAATTGTAGTCATGCAATGCAGGATATGATAAAGTGACATAAATATTGAGTTAACAACAAATTTAATCTCAGAAAAATATTTTGTAGCAGATTTGCCTGTGGCTGACTTGTGGGGGCAGGAGACAGCCCCCACATGCTGTCAGGGCCTGCAAGGGCCGAACTGGGGCAGGGGGAGCAGTATGACCTTGTTCCCAAATTTCTCTGATGGGTTTTAAAGCACACAGTATTTAGAAACATGCCCATATATGCCAGAGTCTATGACTAAATAGCCAGCATCTTTCCCAAAAGGAAATTTCAGTATTACTGAAAACAATTCAAGACTCAACACAATTGTTGCATTAAAACCAGCCTCTCTTTTAATTAAAAATACTGTGATGAAATAGTCATCATAGTGCCTTATGAGCTCAATCATAAAGACGATAATGAGAAATGATGGTCAATATAGTATTGGTCATAGATGGCCAATATAGGGGTTACAGCATATAAAACAGGCTTTTTAAAACCAAAATAGGAGCAGTTAACTCCATCTAACTGCCACCCTGAATATGATGACCTAAATGAAGGTATCCCAAAACCACACTTTCCCCTTTTCCAGATGAACTGCCACGTTGTTGGTTACTTTGAAGTAGTTTTAAATTTGTGGCCCTTTATCAACAACAAAATCTTCAGAAGTAAGGTCAGGAAGAGGAAAAAAGGTTATTTACCAGAGAGTATGGAAGCATACTGTTTCATTTCATAGGAAAAAGAAAATTAATGAAATCTTTTTTAAAACTTTGTATTTCTTTTCCCCAGATATATCATGTGGGGTTATTTCATTTTGGTTAATTGGTTGGTTTGGGGTAGAGGTGGATAGTGTTGGGGGTTTTGGGGTTTTAAGATCTCACAAAACAAATTCTCAAAATTGGATATTTAAAAACTGAATCCCACCAATAAGAGCCAATGATTTAGAAAAAAAAGGCAAAACTAAAAAAAAGGCAAACTTCACTTTAGTATTGCATTACATACAGTCATTATATGAGGTATGTAAAGTTGAATGTGCAATTTTAAATGTCATGGGGTCTTGTTTAGGCATATACAAGATTTTTTTTCCCCCTTTGGCTTTTGTTAACACTTTACTAGATTTTGTTATCAAAGTTAACCTGCTGAGTCAGTGGCAATGCTGTGTGAAGTAACATTACTGTCAGAGCACATCAGTACTGTTAGTGAGTTAGAGGCAATAGCCTGGACAATATATGTAGCAGTTGTAAATTTTCTCTTTTTCCTAATGAATACTTACCTACCATGAGGAAAACATGACTTCAGACACGATCTTAACCTCATGCGTGAAATCTAAAGAACAGTCTGCCAGAGACATATCTAACTTTGTTTTTTTTGAAAAGGTTATGGCAATTAACGAAATTAAATGCACATCATTACTGACTGACACAAAATGTCAAGAATGCCGATTGTTCCAACTTCATAGAAAAATACACATCTTTGGTTTTATGCTAAGCAAAACTATGCACCCTGGAAAATAGATTTTAATAATTTTCAACTTTCAGATTTATAGCTTTTTCATCTACACTTAATTAAAATTTAGAAGGACTGAAGACTCTAGGTATGGAAATAAGATTTACGAAGACAAGATAGGGAATGTTCATTATAAACACAAAATAATTTAACCATATAACCTTCTTCATTTTTTTCAACCACATCTTTCAGTCATACATGCAAATATTTGCATAACCATTTAACTGTATTTCTTCCAAATGTTGAAACTTTCAATTGCTACCTATGATCTTTATCTTTTTGAATTCTCATGGTTTTATATCAAAGTAATTAAAAGACTACCAGTGCAAGGTTTATATACAAAGCTATCACGGTTAAAAGTCTAAGCTATTCAATTAACAACTTCTTAACTTCTAAGACCTTTACTTAACTATCAATGGAATGAGTAAACCTACAATTACCTAGAATTAGTATGAAAATCCATCTCAAATCCTCTGAATTCCTATTGCCTGAATATTATTACAGAACAAATAGTTTGTAATGAACTCAGAAAGACTTACAGGGATATGAGCACTTTCAATTTTCCAGTTAAAAGTTGCTTCCCATCTTAAAAAAATACTACTTTTGAAAATATCTTGCATGGAAAGTACTGGATTTTTGAGGAATGAGGGTAAAATTCTAAAATATGTAAGTATCTACCATTTCATTTTGTAATGCAGAAATAGCCTGCTGGTGCTGCATAATTCCATCTTCTTCCTAAGGTCAGGATTCTCATTTTACTAGTACCACCTGCAGTGTATATCTTTTCTCTTGCCAAGCTGAAGTTTCTGGCCATATGCATCACTAGACGTGATGGTGAATCTAGCCCAGAGGGATAATAGGGACAAGGAATTTCCTAGAAGTATTGCAAAGGCATTTTAAATCTATATTTTTGTGATTTTTCATCTGAAATCTGAAACTTTTTTCTCATTCTTTACTTTTTCCATATCCACAAATCCTATGATTTCCTAGTGTTACTGGATGCTTTTCATGCACACAATGTTCTCATTTCATTTTCATAAATAGCAATTTACGCACAAACATTTAGACATGCACTACTTCAACTATGTCAGTGAATCCACCAGTGGGGATTTATTAATTTAAACAAGATCTTTATTCCACTTACAATTAATGACTTTTCAGTTTCTTACAGCACACTTCTGCAGATCTGCATTTTCACTCAAGGGCAGATGCACTCCCATATCCTGAAATGTGACTGAAACCTCTCAGTTTACATGCAACAATGTAGAGAGGCCCTTCTGGAGAGAATGAAGCACTGCACGTGGAAGGGATATCGCTTACTTGCATTTGCTTTGACTAGCAGCAGAAAGAAGAACTGGGGGGGTGGGGGGTGGGGTGGGGGGGGTGGGGGTGTGTAAGTAACAAATAAAAGAAAATAGATGGATTGATGTAGACAATCCATAACATTATTGTAAAGATTAACTTTAAAGGATGCCACTTAATTGTAAGGAAGACTCCAGTGTAATGAAACTCTGAGCACAGAAGATATGAGAAGCTTATTCAAGTCCCACTTCTCTTAGTCCAATGAGAGGAATGAGGGAAGACAACAGACAGGATTACTAAAGGCCTAGACAAAGTTAAATTTTGTTTTTCTTGTGTTTTAGCCAATATAAGCAAATCTGTTTTCACATATTAAGACTATGAGTCTTTTTATTAGATTCTTCTTCTATTTGGACTTGATGTTGTAGGTGTTCCAAGACTACTTTTGTATTGGAATTCAGCAGATTAAAAGAATGAGGCCTATTCAGCTCCTGGAAGGCATTATCAGAGGTTGAACTGTGAGTAAACATTATGAAGTTCCTACAAATCTACAAGCTCTCTTATTTTACAAACTGTATCGTGCAAGTCTGCCAAATTTAAAAGCTAATTAAATGTAGCAAAAGCATAGGAAAAAGAGTCAAAGAAAATAATATTTATTCCTGAATAATCTTTTCACTATCATTTTTAATGCTTTCATGTAAATCCATCTCTGAATATGACAAAAGATGTTCTAATTATTCTCTGTGATGGTCACATTGGTCCAACAAAGATTTGTAACTGCTTCTGAAAATCTGAAACTAGAATTCCCAGATGCAGAAAACCACTTCTTTTAACCAGATCTTTCCAAAGCAGACAGAGGGAGGTTATTGTAGGCAGGAGAGGAGGGATGTTACAGAGCTGTGCAGAAGGCTGGAGTCATTTACAGGTGTGTGGAGCATGGTGGAAACGACTGCATGCACAGAGGTCCCTTGTTAGTGCCTGTCACTGAAACCAGCCACCTACCATCAAGGTAAGTAAATACCTGGAATAAGACCCACCTGTGTAATAGTAACATGGCTTGTATGGATAACTCAGTGATTCAAACAGCAAAATCTTTCCTTCCAAAAAAAATTCAAATGCAAACAATCTCTGTCATTTTTTCTTACTAAAAGGTATCTGTAAGTCTACTTTCACACCACAATCTGGACTCCTGTTTCTTTTTTTACGATTGAAGGAAAGAACATTTTGTTTCCTAGAATTTTAACGAGAAAAAAGAGAAATAGAAATCAGTGACCTGTTTTACACACTGACCTACCACTGAGGAGGGAAATCACTTGGAAGGTGGAGGAAATAGCTTTAAAGTCATTTAGCTGCATAAAATTTGACAGCTGTGTCACTCAGGGAATGGCACAGCCAGCATGGAAGTGTACCCCATATGCATATCCCAATGATTAGGATATTCTCCTGAGAAGCAGGACAGATTATTTGCCCTAGAGCAGCAGTGGCTCACGTCTCAAACAGAAAAGGAGGCATGCAAATGTCTCTCTCATCCTACCCATTTACAAAGATGGATGATCATCGTATCTGGTTACTTGTTCATAATTACAGCTCTTAAATATTTTCTAGATAAAACCACCTGATGACTTGGAAATTGCAAAGTGTTTGAGATCACCCTTTCATAGAAAAAATACTGTCCTTAAGCAATTTAACTTGCCTAGAGCTAAACTTTAACTTGGTTTATTCTGTAGATAAGGCACCATATCAGTTCTGTGTCTCTGATCTCTACTAGCCTGAACAACTTGACCATAAAGTTGCTCTCAAACTTGAAGGCATGAGAGCAACTTTATGGCCAAGAGAGAGCATGAGAACAAAACCTCTGCCCTGCATGCAGGAATTCTGCTGTTGCAGGAGCATATAACCTACATCCTAAGGCAGATTCCCGAGCCTCTGTAATTGTAAGCCATCTGGACTGTTAAACCCCCAACACTAAAGAACAGCAGATCAAGAAGTTCTTACCAGAAAAAATTTAGGGGTGTTGCTTTGTTCTTTTAAGATCAAACACAGAGAACAGAACAAATATTACAAGGAAACGACGCAAAAGCACTAAGCAAGCTGTTTAACATGATTCATTTTACACATAGATATTTGGTAAGATATGCTAACAAATGAAAACATGAGGGGAAAAATAGAAATTTGTTTTGCAAAACTAATTGATATTAGAATAAATCGCAGAACTAGGAAACTTGGCATTTTCTTACAAATACATGGAAGTTGCAATTGACTGAGCTGGAAAGGTGTCACGCAACTCCAGCCTTTTCTGCTTATTATTATCTCTAGTTTTTAGAAGTGATTGACTTATATTTGTACCTTTTCTGTATCAATATGTCAGGCAGAATAGCTGTCCTGTTAGCACAAGAAAAGAAAGTCTCTAATAGGCAGAGCTTCTGCTTTTACCAATTGATGTTGACCTATAACGTTGAATGTGAATTATACCCATTTCTTACTTCTTGTTTAAGACAAAGTAGGTAATTTATTTTGGATGGAATTTTTAAATGCAAATATGTTTATGTATCAAAGCAATATACTAAATGACATTCGACATTTTGTAACCTCTTCATTAAACAAAATTAATATTATGTAATAATGCTTTAAAATATTTTGAACTAACTGTTTCTTGCAACAAAATATTGTATAAGACTCATCAGTAAATTATCCCAATGGAAATTCTTGTGAGAGCAATACCTCAGTTGATAAGATATTATGACTATTATTTATCCATCCATGACCTCAAAGGGAAACAGCAAGCCAAAAATAATCCAAAGATTAGTTTTGTCCTAGGCTGTTTGAATATGGCAGGCTTGTAGAAGTTGAAAGAAATACTAAAGTTGAGGAATGATCCACCATTAAATCAAACTGAGGAACAAAATTTGCTTTTCTTTGTCAGGCTGAATTAACATATTTTCCTACTTCTTCTACCATCTATTTTTAATATACCTTACAAGTATGTGAATTGCAGCTTTATAATTCATCTGTGTCAGCTTTAAATCTAATAAAAAAAATGAAAGAGTCACATAGTTCGTACTTCCTATTTCAACAGCCTACTATCACTCAAAAAATTCCTATGCTATCAATGCCTACAGCATACCTACTATGTTTTACTTAATTAAAGATTTTGAGCATTGGATCATTCTGTGCTTCAGATACATCTCAGCTAACAAGGTCTTTGACATTTAAATATACATTATAGACTACAACAATCAGGAAAAAACAGTGGATCTATTAAACTTTTTTTATCAGCCGTATACCAAACAAAATTTGACAACAAAAGTGCCTTAAGCATCACCCAGATGAGTAAGTCATGACTCTTCTAACACTTTCAAATCACATAGTCCCCCTTGGTAAGTACACTGAAAAGAAGTAGGCTACTACTGTTCATGGGAAGTTGAGTCAGGAGTATTTCAAATTAGAGTTTTTCCTGCCACGTTATAGAATGTACATCCCGCTCAATACTCACTCTGTATCATGTAAGATAACAAAAATTCATCAAGTACCCAGACTTTCAGCTTGCAGTGTTCTTATATTTTGTGTATTCATCAAGTTGCACCGAAAAGTTATGTTTATGTCAATGCTGTTTTCACTTACAGAAACCATTTACAAAGCCATATTGGCAGAGTCCTCCTGCAACTTGTCATGCCTTACCACATCACAAAACCTACTTGAGCTCCCGAAAAATTAGAATATTCTTCCTGTAGTATGAATCATGTGTTTCTTTTAATAGGTCTGTTAGATTAACAACCTTGAAAAAAAATTAGATCAAGGTTAATGTCAAGAATGAATTACGCTAACAAGACATCTTCCCCACAGTTTACCACACAATATGCTTTCTCTATGACAATATTTAAATGGAAGAAGGAGGCTCTATTTCTGTATTATTCTTTCCTAGTCTTTGCTTTTATCAATATGTTTGTTTTCCTTAATTTCCAGAACCTGCTTTGGCTTGCACTTGGCCTAGGCTGGTAGAGCACTGTCAATTGGCCAGACCTCTCCAGTTACACTAGTCTTCAAGTGAGGGCTGTGTTGGCTAGTTCATTTTGGTTTTCCTAGCACAGAGGTAGTACACACTTGAGAATATCATTGCACTTCTCATGACATCTTCTACCACATTTGTTCCTGTGCTATGGCTTCTCCCGAGAGCCCTCAGCAGCTTTGAGGTACCCCTTCCAAAGGGCAGGTCTACGCATTTTTTTAGTATTTTTTTCCCCTAGACAAAATCCCCTGATGAAATCACCCTGTTTCTTCAGGCCCTGAAGTGTTTTTCTGTGTATTTGCAAAAGAGATAAGTATAAATGTATAAATGGAGTTGACAGTTTTCAAAAAAAGTGTCTGTCCTGTATTTCAGATGGAGTTACTGAACATTCATTACCATTTGACAACATGCCCTCACAGACACACCAATATTCTCATAATATGTGCAAACTTTTGCAAGAGATTAGTAGTTTCAACAGAAAATGCTTGAAAATATAGTACCTTTTAAAGGAAAAAAAAAAAAGGGCTATTTGCAGGTTCTAAGAACATTTCTAAAAAAATGACATTACTTGGAATCAAAACTAGGAAGTCATTTTCATTGCTTTCAAAAATATATCATTTTAATATTTTTTTAATACTAGGAAGGCATTTCCCATTGCAATACCTCCCAAAATTAAATCAGGTAAATGCCCTTAAACTTGGAAATTACTACTTCCTGGTATCAAGTGAAATAACTTCTGTCAAAAAGAATACAACCTAGCCACCACAGAAAGAGCAGCAGACAGTGGTTACATTGTGAGACTAGGAGTGAGGCAACTCAGTCTTTATTCCCACCTCCAGCATTAGCCACCTGACTAAGCATGCTACTCCTTTCTTTGTGCTTTATTTTCCTCTATGAAATGGGGATAATGAATTGCCTGTGTCCATTGAATATTACTAACCTCTCCTTCCCTACCCCCAGCATGGCAAGGGGGGATAGAGGTATCATGATTACATCTCCATGATATATCAACCTGGAAAAGCACTTGCTTTTCTTCCTACCAGTAGTAAGAATAACACTTAAGTTTTGAGCACAAGGAGTAAACTCAGAAAATTTTCACTGACTTTTAGTGTTCCATTTAAGCACTCACTAGAAAGTGGAAAGCTACTTATCTGCTTTAGAATGAAAAGACCTAAATATTCAAAGTTCTATTGAAAATATATGTTTCGCTTCATAAAGCTTTGATTTAAACAATGTCTCTCTATATATTCAGCTAGCCATTTGCGCTTTAAACCACACAAATATAATCCTCTGACTATACCAGGGACTTCAGTTTGACAAAAATATATGTGAATTTGAATTTCACAAGCAAAATTGCTATCGAAAAACTGAATAAGGACCTTTAAAGCTGTTTGAAGATAAGAGAGGTAAGCTCAAAAGCCTTCTTCACAAACAGTAATGCGAGTTTTCCACATGTCACTTTAATAACACTTTAAAAATCAGACATCTTTCAAAGTTGCTGGCCATCCTGATCAAAGTTTAAAGATTAAGTTGTTCTACATTATTATTCAGTTTATGATAAATGAAGAATTTGAGGCTTTATTGCTAACAGTAATGAGAAAAATGGAAAAATAAAAATGTTTATTCACAGGTAATTATAGCACAGGAAACAATTTCCAGAAACTGAATCACATGTCAATTGAGTATGAAAAAATTATTTTTTAAAATTAAGAAACATTTTTTCTTTTACTAGGAAAGAGTATCCAAAAACGGATATAGCATCACAACTATCAGTTGAGAGCAGAGTCACTTCTTATTGCTTGTCCCCCACGCCACCCCCAAAAAAACCAAAGAATTACATTTTATGCATGAAGGCAGCTTCCAAGAATAAGATTTTGCTAGATGGAGCATTTCAGCCACCATCTTTTAAATGTACATGAATTCCAGGGATTTTAGGCTTCAACCATACTTCCATCATTTTTAGTGGAACTGTTTAGCTCTCAAACTGCATGCTTAGTGTGCAATCTCCATGCTTGGGCATGAATTTAATTTGGGAATTTACAACTACATTAATGCCAGCATTAACTGAAATTAGATTAATTGAAAATCTAGCTATTATTTACTTCACAAGGATTATTGAATTAAGATAATGAGTTCTTTGTATATAAGCAGATCATCAGTATAGATCATTCTATTTGTCACTGAAGTTTAGCACGTGATTACGTAGAACTAATTTAGGGCAAAATAGCCTAAGTAATTTCATTTGAACACAAAACATTTTGAAACTCAGACTTTTTCAATATTGTATGACTTTGTCTGCATGTACAATTTTAAAGAGGTTCACTATGAAAATATTATTGCTGGGTGACAATTCCCTCATCTCTCCAAAACTGTCTTTTTGAACTGTTGCCCAGCAGTGTCAACAGAATCAGAGAGAACCACATCTCCAATTTTTTTAAACTGTCTTACTCTATGCTGCTAATTACCAAAATTTGACACTAGCTGAGACTCATTCAAATGATCTGCTTTTTTTTTGTTTCAAAGGATCCACCCTTAGGAACAGAAATACATAAGATGTGTACTTTTTCTTTGACTTTGGTACTTTGAAATAAATCTGAAATAAACCTGTTATGGTTTCCCATGGTAAAATAGGTCAAATTGTTCCTGTCACAGTCCATTAGATAACAAGAAGTACTTATACAGTACAAGTGATCACAACCGAAAAACTGCCTGCAGGCTTAACCATTCAGAAGACAGACTCACATGGCTTTTTTGAACTCAGGACATTTTGAAATGGTAAATTTAAGGATCATTTTATATCCTATCTGTATTTGTGAGCTATCTTTCAGATTTTCAGTTGGAAGAACTACAAGTTTAATTTTCACACAGTCATCTAGAAGCATTGAGAAATGCATTAAAGCCGAGAATTGGCAACATTTACATCTGCCACACAATTATATATTTTTCAATGGTACAAATAGAAAACACTTTTTGAAAGGTGATAGATTTTACATATTTATCTTCATTTCCTTTAGTTGACCCACTGGAACAGTGTGCACCATCTCTCCATGAGGATCTCTTTACAAGGACTCAGATGCAAACAAGGGGCAATGGGAATGGGTACAACTTGCATCATGAGAAGTTTTGGGGTTTTTTTTTGTTTTGGTTTTTTTTTGGTGGGTTTTTTGGGGTTTTTTTTGTTGTTGTTGTGGGGTTTTTTGGTTGTTTTTGTTTGTTTGTTTCCTTTTTACACAATAAGGACAATCATTCACTGAAACAACCTCCCCAGGGACATGCTAGAGCCCCATCATGGGAGATTTTCAAGATGCTAGGTAACAAGGTGCTAGATAACCTCATCCAGGTTCCCTTTTCACCTCAAAAGGTTCGATAATATGTTCATTTGAGGTCCCTTGCAACCTGGGTTATTGCAGTGGTTTGACCTTGGTTGAATGCTAGGTGCCCACCAAAACTGTTATATCACTCACCTTCTCAATCAGACAGGGGAGGCAAAATATAATTAAAGGCTCATGGGTTGAGATAAGGACACCAACTACCATCACAGCAAAATGGACTCGACTTAGGGGAATTAATTTATTACCAATCAAATCAGTGTAGGGTACTAAGAAAATAATAATAAAAAAAAAAACCTTAAAAACACCTTCACTCCCACCCCTCCCTTCTTCCCAGGTTCAGCTTCACTCCTGATTTCTCTACCTCCTCTGCTCCCCACCCACACCACCCCCACTCCCCCAAGCAGTAGAGGCAGGTGGGGAATGGGAGTTACAGGCAGGTCATCATACATTGTTTCTGCCACTCCTTCCTCACACTCCTTCCCTGACCCAACCTGAGCCCCTCCCACAGGAGACAGTAATCCATGAACTTCTTCAACATACATCCTTCCCACAGGCTGCAGTTCTTCACGAACTGCTCCAGTGTGGGTCTTTTCCACAGGATGCAGTCCTTCAGGAACAGACTTCTCCAGCATGGGTAACCCAGTGTCACAAGTCCTGCCAGAAAAAACTTTCAGCACGGGCTCTTCTCTCCACAGGTCCACAAGTCCTGCCAGCAAACCTGCTTCCGTGCAGGCTTCCCATGGGTCACAGCCTCCTTCAGACATTCACCTGCTTTGGTGTGGAGTCCTCCACATGTTGTAGGTCGATATCTGCTCCACTGTTCACCTCCATTGGCTGCAGGGGCACAGCCTGACTCACCGTGGGCTTCACCACGGGCTGCAGGGGAAACTACCACAGCATCTGTCCAGCACCTCCTCCCCTCCTTCACCAGCTTTGGTGTCTGCAGAGTTATTTCTTTCACATGGCCTCACTCCTTTCTCCCACTGCTGTTGTGTTGTGCAGATTAATTTATTTTTCCCCCTTTCAACATGCTATCACAGAGGTGTGTCCACCTTGGAGCCAGCTGGCATTGGCTCCATTGGACACGGGGGAAGCTTCTGGCATCTTCTTACATAATTCAGACCTATAGCCCCCTGCTACAAAAATCTTGCATACAAACCCACTACCATTATTCTATGATTTGCTGTGTGTTTGTATTTTACTTACATAACAGGGCAATATTTTGACTATTTGATCACCAAACCATGTATGTGGAGTTCCAAATCCATGGGTAACCAGAGACAATTGTTCAAAGTACTTGACAAAGTTTGTCAAGGACACTAAAATATAAATTTGATTTAGTGGGAGTTTTCTCTCCAAGAACTATTTTGATAATTATTAAATTTCCTTAAATGTAGATAATTTTAAGTCCCTGAAAATGATTTTTTTTTTTTAGTTTACTATCCAAAACAAAGTAGCTACAACAAAAATCTGTGATCAGTATAGATCTGGTTACTGTTATAGAACAGCACTGGTCAAAATCTTCAGTGCTTATTCAGTTTCCATTAATCAAAATATTTGTATTGGATGCAATGTGAAAAATTTGTGCAGATGTACAGAGGTCTGTACTCTGAAAATGAGATCTCACTAGTAGGCATTTACAATATCATTTAAACAACAAAATATGAAAGATTAAGTTAATATAAATATGAAGAACAGAACTGACCAATATTGAAAGACAAGAGAAGCAGGAGGAAGATGTTTGCAAGAATGTATGTTTATTCTCTTTCTATGCATGTGCAAATCTAAATAAATAAAAGAGTAAACTCAAGGAAATTAAAAGGAAAGAAAATTGCAAGGAAGTTGGGGCTGTTAAAATGGAAAAAATATTACAAGTCTAGTCAAATAACAATGGCTATGCTACACTCACTTTGTACACTTTCCAGTTAGCAAGGCAAAAGAGAACAACTTTGAATCTCCAATATGAAAATAAATAATTTGGTTTTGTGTGGCTTGAAATCTGAAAAAAGGCATTTTAGCAGAGAAGTTTCTATGACAGATTCTCATTTTCTAGGCTACCTAACAAGTATGACAGAGATATTTCTTAGTCACTTAGTAGTTATGGATCAGACCTTCAAAGGGTAAAAAAAATAAATCAAAGAAACACTGAAAGACAGTAATATGAATATTTGGAAGGCATTTCTCAGAAGAGAGAAGAATCCTTTTTATATAAGGAAGCAAACAGTTATGTGAAATTATGCCCAACTCAATTTGTAAAATGTGTAATGGCCCAGATGTAACAATCAAATTACAATCATTGTTTTGAAGTTCTTTGTTCTTTGAAGAAAATGTTGATGGGTAAAAAAATATTTCAGTTTCCCTCAAAGTAAAAGGCAGCTTCATAAAGCAATACTTCTGAAATTCTGTACTTTCACAAACATCTGACAATCATGAAAATCATTAACATTTAGAAAGCCAAATAACACATCTTAACAAATACATTACAGCATGCAGCAAAGTGCAAAAGGAATCTTTCAAGTTGACTATTACAATGTCTTATTCCTTTAATTGAAATTTCAATTAAGGAGTTTTAATCCAGGAGGTTTTGTAAAAACTGTTCTGATTTGTTATGCTGTAAAATGATGCACAACACTGATTTTTGAAGCAGCTTTTTTTTTCTTAAATTGTTTTCCTTATATTTGTTTCCTTTTGTTTCCTGTATTTTTTATATAGATGTTTACATTGTGGCAAATCAAGGGTTACATATAGCAGTTTTCACAAATATTATGCATACTGCATGTTAACTTTTAGTGCTAACCTTGCAGAAGTTACTCCGAGTTCAATAAAAATTAGGCAATAACAAAGACTGTGCTTCTGTGAAATTAAGATAACAAAGACTTGGTCATTAACTGACAAATATAGACTGAGAAGACCCATATTTTAAAATCACTTTTAAGGTGGTTTGAGCCACGTTAATCAGGGGATAGAGATTCCAGACAGCTGTTTTCAAAGCATTATCAGACATGGACTACAGTCCAGTTAGAATCAAAGTGTATTCCCTTGATTAATCTCACCTATAGCAGACTACTGGCTAAAAAATATGCTGCCCTGACACCAAATTGGGTCCCCAGAAAATGTCATCAGATAACTGTAACATGAACATTACACAAACACATTAAACAGCTAAAATCACTGTGTCAGATGTTTAAAAATCGTGACATTCAGAAGCTGCCTGATTAACAACAGACTGAACTTGAGCTTAACTCTGGAGGAAGCATTGCTTTAGCTAAAAGGACATGGGGAAAAAAATCCTATGTATAGTTTAAGCAACATCAAATCATTCCAACTTCACAACCAAAACTTTTTGCCAATAATATACTGAAATAATGTTTCTCAGAATTTCATTTTTCATTTCTACTGTACTCAGAGTGGTTTCTTCAACTGTGCAGAATTAGGTGGGACTGGCAGACATTAATTATTACATTTTTCCCTAAATACTTTTTCAAAGAGGGTATTTGAAAAGAGAAGAATCTAATATTTGGTCATACATTTGCTTGCTGCAAGAAAGGTAGTTCAACATGAAAGGCAGAAGCTTAAGGAGATCATATCCATAGACTGTATTAGGGATAATTCTTAATACTCAAGCACAGAAATAGAAATAAGGGCAAAAACATGAAGTTGTGTGATTTTTATAGACAGTGGCTTGATTTACATTTTACTATTGAAGCAAATTTGTTTTGAAGAATAAAAATGCTTTCAGAAAGTCCAAACAGGCTTCACTGGACCCGTTTCCTACAATTTATCCCTTTAGCTGTATCACATCACATTGAGGAAAAAAACAGGTTTAGTATGTGAAAGATAACTTTGGTAAGAGTGATTATGAAGCTTTCATAATCCTAGTGAAGAGCAAGTGGCATGAGAAAAATTAATTTAAGGAAAAAGCCTTCTACATGCTCAGAGGCAGATAAATAAGACCTCCTGCTAATCAAGGAAACGGAGGAGGAATTGCAGTAACCTGGCAATACATTTAAGAACTGACACCGGTAACAATCAAAACTCCCCCAACTCAGAAGGGGAGTGAGTGCAGTGGGGGATTAGCACAGATAAAAGCACATACCCCATTGACCTCAATTACAGACAGGCAATAGGTCAGATTCCTAAGGCTGGATCAAAAGAACAGCAACACTAGGTATGGATAAAATCAGCTAAAGCCAAAGTACTGGTTAAGATGCAATTATGGAGCGAGTACCTCTTGGAGCCCATTTCTGGGTAAAGAAAGATGATTACAGCTAACTAACATTCAGCATTACAAATCATACCTGACCAGCCTAATTGCCTTCTAGGATGAAACAGATGGATTTCTGGAAAAGAGCAGTGGGTGTCATTTAGCTGGATTCTAGCAAGACTTTGAAGTCTCCCACAGTCATCCATAGCCAAGCTTAGATGTTACATTCTGGATAGGAACACACAAACAGTAAAAAAAAAAAGGCTGGATACTTGGACTCAGAGTAATCATCACTAGATCATACTCCACCTAGAGACCAGCAAGAAAGAATACTGCAAGGGCCTATCCTGAAACTCATCCTGTTCAGCATCTTTACCAATGACCTGGACAGAAATCCAGTTCATCAGGTTAACAGATTACCTCAAACTGGGAGGACCACCTGAGAGAAGAGCTGCCAACATGAGAAACCTAGACAGGCTGGAGAAACAGACTGACAGGAACTTGCTGAAGTCCAGCCATGTCAAATGCAAAGTCCTGTACCTTGAATGGACAGGCTATGTTGGAATAATACAGACTGGAAATGTCTAGCTGGGAAGCAGATCTGCTGAAAAGGACTTGGGGGTCTAGGCAAACAGCAACCAAAACACAAACCTACAGTGTGCTTGGACAGCAGATAGCCAACAGTATCCCGAGCTATGTTAATCTAGGCCTACATTTTTCTTGTTCAGTGTCTTACTAATAACACAGCAGTAGAAGTTCTTGTTGCCATTCAAGTTCCTTGCAAGTGTCAACTCCAAGTAAGCTTTGGCTTTCTTACCACCATCACTGCATATACAAGTTGCATTCCTGAATTAATACTTTGAGCTTTGTTCCTGCTTTCACCTCCTGTATATCACTTTTATACTGGAGTTCAGTCAAAAGTTCCCTGTTTGGCCAAGCTGATCTTCTGTAACATCTGCCCAATTTCTAAGTATCAAGATGGACTGTTCATGCAGTTGGAGGAAGTTGCACTTTAAGACCTCCCCATTTTCTTGAGCTCCTTTGCCTTTTCAAGCTGCCTCACAGAAGATCACTTCCACCAATTCCCAGAATAACCCACAGCTGGCTCTCCTGAAGCTCAAGGTCAGTGCTGCTCTCCTCAGCTCCTTAATTACCCCCTCTGCATCTTCAGCTCTACCATTTTATGGTCACCAACAGGCTGCCATTGATTACCACAACCCCAGACAGTTCTACCTTGTTAGTGATTATGAGATCCAGCTGTGCATCACCTGCTTAGCCTATGCAGTACCTGTATCAAGTACCCCTGACACTCCCCAGAAACATTCTTCACTGCTTGTTCCTACCGTGTTGCCCTTCTAATCAGGAAGTTTACTATTCCCCATAAAAATCAGGGTCTATGGTAAAGATTTACTATAAGGAAAAAAGTCAGTTTCTATCCATTTTGTTCACAATTTAGACAAAACTTGCCTAAGACTTCACTCTAAATTAGATAAAGTACAACTTCAACTGAGATATTCCTACAGGCCTGGAGAGTAAAAGGGCCCATCATCTTTCAGTCAAAAATGGCATAACTGAACTTTCAGTTTCATATAGCATATAGGACAGGATATAACACAATGCCATCTTCAGTGTACAACCTTTTAACAGGTCTTCCTCTGTATGAAATATCCCCTTCTTTAGACATTGTGATTGAAAGAACTCTGTGCTGCCAGGCAACTGAAAGAAAGCCAGGCCAGACACTGGACTGCGTATCTGTGTCACTGCAGAGCTGCACAGGCTCATTAATCCTATCAAGCAGTCTACAGCACTGACTCCTTATCTGTATGACATGGTTCACGATACTACTTTTATAAAATCCTCTAAAATAAACAGATCAAAAGCACTGCATACAATAGCTATGACCGGTTGTATTGATTTATGTAGAAATAAGCACATATGCATAAGACTTGATATCCAAATCATATGCATTACAGTTACAGAAATCAAGAATTCCACTGAAACACCTCATCTGCTGTGATTCTTATATCACAGGAATTAATATGGAAGTCCAGTAATACAAGTTAATTTGACACAAACACTGCCTTAAAACACATCTTTCAAAAAACATCTTGCCCATTGTTTCAAAAAAAGAGAATTCTTCACACCAAACAGGTCTAGAAAACAAAGTAAATCCTTGTATCTATCATTTCGTTACAGATTAACTTACATAAGTTTTACATGCAGTAAGTCTACCATTTCAGTCGCATTTGTCCATTTACTGTGTAACAGTGTCATTCTGACAAGAACTGTTCTGATTCAAAGAAGTTTAAAAGACAAAATTATGTGCCTTTGCTATTAGTGTTAATGAAAAATATGACAAATTATATGCAAGTAAACAATCCCACTAAATGTGCAGCGCTTTTTGTTTTGCTGTTGTTTTGCTTTGTCTTTCAAAGCAAATAAATTATTCCTCCCTTCTGATGCTCTAAAGCAATTTTCCTTGCAGAACCCCAAATCTGTATTCTACTTTCCTGGTCATGGATTTAATTTGGCCTCAAGGGACAAACATCATTAGATAATTTAGCAAGAACTCTCATTCTGAAACACTAAATACAGAGAAAAATATTCTCCTGAATCCTGACTGCTGGTAATAAAAAAAAAAAATAATGCTTATTCCAGTTCTTACATTAAACAAGAGCAAACATTTGAAGTGTGGCATACTGGAATAACAATGCATTTTTAAAAGTATTCTTTGCTGTGCCATATGACTACATTGATTTCCAACTTCATTAAATTCTAGTGTCCAATAATCATTGCTTTTCAACTTTTTATAACAGATTTCTTCCTGCCTACAAGAAAATCATAGTTCTTGTCTCTTGGAAAGTCAGCTTTTCAATGATAAACCAAATTGTCTGTGCTTCTATTTTATTGATCAGATATCACTCTCAACCTCCCATTAGAAAACTGCTTGAAATAATTTGCAGCATCCAATTAGCAAATAGTTATGCTCTTGAGAAGTGACATTATTAAAAGGTTAGACTCAGGAAGAATGTTAACTGCTAGTAAATAAACATGACCATAACTAATTGCTGTATGTAAGTGTCAAAATAGTCATAAGATGATTACATATTCAAATGCCTATAAATCTCACAAATTAAACATCAGTATCAAATAAAAAAAAAGGAGAAATCAAATGTTTTTTCCAAACCTGCTATTTCATCGGTTCATCTCCATGAGGAGAAGGACTTGGGGGTGCTGCTGGGTGAAAAGCTCAACATGAACTGGTAATATGCGCTTGCTGCCCAATTCCCTGGCTGCAAAAGCAGCATGGCCAGCAAGTCAAGGGAAGGAATTCTCCCTCTCTACTCTGCTCTCAGGAGACCCCACCCAAGAGCACTGCGTTCAGCTTTGGAGCACCCAACATACACTAAAATGTTGGAACAAGTCCAGAAAAGGGCCACAAAGATTAGAGGGCTACAGCACCTCTCTAAAGAAGACAGGCTGAGAGAGTTGGGGTTGTTCAGCCTGGAGAGGAAAAGGCTCTAGGGAGACCTTATAGTGGCCTTCCAGTACCTAAGGGGGGCTTACAAGAAAGCTGGAGAGGGGCTTTTTTGCAAGGGCATGTAGTGACAGGACAAGGGGGAATGGCTTTAAACTAAAAGAAAAGGGGTGATTTAGATTAGATATTAGGAAGAAATTCTTTACTGTGAGGGTGGTGAGACACTGGCACAGGTTTTCCAGAGAAGCTGTGGATGCCCCATCCCTGGAAGTGTCCAAGGCCAGGCTGGATGGGGCTTTGAGCAACCCCATGGCAGGGGAGTTGGAACTGGGTGATCTTTAAGGTCCCTTCCAACCCAAACTATTCTATGTTTCTATGCTCAAAATATTTGTGTTTGGTAGAGACTGTTGGGGTTTGCAGAATTTTTAAATACTCCAGATATGGGCCTTGAATACAGCAGCCCATGAAACAGCATGTGCCCACCCTGCAGCTTGCTCAGCTGTCCCCAGTGTTTCAGCAGTTTATTCTCCACGAAAAGAGCCCACACCATGGCATCTACACCAAAAAGTTGAGTGTTTTCAAAGAATGGGTCTTAAAGTAGAAAGCTTTGGCCTGCAAAGGAAGCCCCTCCAATCACAGTGCCATGCCTGGCTGGGGAGGGGGAAGTCCAACCATAACACCTAAAAGCCCTCTCACTGCCTCCCACCCCACAGCCCTGTTCAGCATGGCAGTCCCTTCTAAGCTAGACTCCCTCCCTCCAGACGTGCAAGTAGCAACCCCTGCTGCAGCCTGCACAGGCAGTGCTTGCCAACCTGACAGCTTGCTCAGCCCCCCCACTGCACAGAGCTGTCTTGGCAGCAGCTTGCTCCCTGCGGCATCTTCCCAGTTGTCACTGTTTCATCTGCACAGGGAAATAATCTTTGGCTGGCGAGGCAAGCCATCCAAATCCCATGCTGTGCTTGACCACTGGCAGAGAGCATAGGTGTGAATAGAGGAGCAAAAAGCCTCTGTGCTCTGCAGGAACAGTTTCTTTGAAACCTACTGCTGAGACAAGAGTCAAGTTTACAGGCTTAGACCAGCCTACTCAGCCTGACATGTAGAATTATCAAGTCACAGAATAGCTTAGGTTGGAAAAGACCTTTAAGATCATGGCAGGAACTTGCAAGTTCCCCAGGAGACATTTTGACCCGGCCTTGGCCAGCTGTCCTTTGGCACAGCAAGATTATAATCTTATTCATTCTCCAGGGAAGGTTTCAAGCTAGCATGAGGAAAAAGATGAACTGGAAAGCTCCAACACCTACTGTATTTGGCGAACACCAGAAAGGTTACATTTTCACCTGGTGTCCACAGATTCCAGTGCCTACCTATCTTTAAAGTAGTATTTGGGGTCAGCATAGGATTACATACAGCAAGGAAAGCAACACCTCAGCAACCTAGTATTTCACAAGGTTCAGAGAAGGAAATGCATTAGCAACTCACATATCCTCTTTCAGGAACTGCAGAAGTCTAGGTATTAATGGTATCTACCCTTATGGCAAGTCTGACATAGCTTATACCTTAGGTTTACCTTAAGGCAATGCCTTGGGGAGAGCAAGAGGCCAGAGTCCAAATGATTGCAGTGTTCTGCAAGCTGCATCAATGGAAGTGCAGGGCTGGTATCAGCAATAATCACACCCTTCTCTTACAGCCATACAGTGTCTGATGGGGACTTAAAATTTGCCTTCAGATATGTTGCAGCTTAATATAGGAGATCCTGCAGAACTGAACCTCTCTGATATATCCTTTCATTGTCTTTGCAACCATGTGAGCTGTATGTACTTAAACGCTATTTATCCATTACAATTTCAAGTCAAATATCAAACAACATTGGTTTCTGAAACCCAGGTTTATCATCCCCATAGCAGACAAACATCCAAAGATTTATGTACTTACTCTTTTGCACATCCCTAGGACCAGATAGGTCCATTCTGCAATTTCAGTTTTGTGCATCTAAATGAGAATTTGTACTGGTGTCCAGTGACTAAACCTTCCTACTGAGGAGATTCTCCCATCTCCCTTAAGCCTGAACTGGAAACTGAAGTTTCTTCTATCACCACTATTATAGCAAAACCACTGTTTTGAAAGCAGAAACTTCAGTTAAAAAACGCAATCACTACTTACCTGTTCATCTATTCAGGCATTACAATAAGCTGCCTTTGCCAGCATTTGATCTCTCTTAAGTACATAAGTGTTTAAACTATACATTATATCATTCCAAATAGCAGTTACACAGGAAAGATCGCAATCTGTCTGATGGGAAATAATAGACACATATGCCAACCCCTTATGAATTTAAGGTAATGACAAAACTGTGAGATGTTCATAGGCCATGCAGCTGATTTCACTGTTAATACATTCATGGCAATAAGGGATAGCCATGGGAGATTGAAAACTGACAGAGTTTATAGGGAGTAGTATTTTGTTTTATCATACAGCTATCTTATGACATAGCTAGAAAAAATAAGTAATTCCTCAGAAAGGCAAGGCCCTTTCTATTGTATTCCTACATGATTCAAAGTATCTAAGAAAAGCAGAAAAAAACAAGTGAATGAATGAGTTTTATAAAATATTAATGGAGAATATAAATATGCATATAAGTATTGTAACTTTAAGGGTAACATATATAATAAGAAGAGGGGAGGGGATGAGGATAATGTGAATTCCATAGTAAAATTGCCAGCAGATTTGCTACGTTACAGGTTTTAAAGCAGAGACAAACTCTGTAAACTATGTACTGATAAGCCTTCACAGTCCCAGAACCAAACCCAGCTTAAAGTCAATACTCCACATGAAAATAGGAGTCATTTATTATTTGGTAATTTAAAATTTATTTCTTCAAAGTTTTAAAATTGTCACCACCTTTTTTATATCAACATGCATTTCTTTTTTAATGTGATGTTTCATCAAAACAATTAAGTGCACTACAGATACTGCTGGAAAAGTAATTCCCAAAAAATTCTGTATGAGCTACTTAATTTTAGCATTTACCCTCCTTCTACTCACAGTCTCCTGTGGTAGATCTGGTCACTGGATATCAAACAACAGCCCTTTACCCTAAAGAACTACAAGATCCCCGTTTGAAATAAAGTTATTTTTTAAAAGTTATTATTTCAGCAAGGAAGTTCTTATCTTTTAATAAAGCATGCAAACCTATCGTACTTTTCAGAATGCTTTTACTTTTTTTTGATATTTGACAGTTTTATTAGCACATATGAGTGCTCTCTTTTGTTTGTTTCCCTCCGCTATTGCAGTGGGAATACTATTTCCACCTCTGGAAATACAAAGTGAAACCTTATTTTGGGCTGAAACGCAAGGGCTGTTTTATAATTCCATTCCAACACTCACTTGTTCACACCACAAAAGGCACTACACAATTCAGCTTGACTTGCAGGTTTTGCTTCTTACTGGCACCCCAGACTGCAACTGAAGCACTGAAATATCTACCCACCTCCGTCAAAGCAAGCCAATACTCTCACATGCAAAGGCGTTAACAGACAAAACACCAAAAAGCTACTTCCAGAACCACCTTTAGTACATAACTCCCGCAGTCTGTCCCCACCCTTTCCCAGATGCCTTTTTGCTGTCATGCCCTTCTCAGAGCCAGCCCTCAACAGAAGTGAACTACAACCCTGCACTGGCCATACAGCAGCTACTGCCTGCATCCACACGTATTACCTCCGCTTAGTTAGGCTTCCCTTGTCTGAACTCTCAGAATAATGACACAGTTTGGTTAGGTTTCATTAACCTGGTACTAGCTTTACTCAGCTGTGAAGCATGAGCTGTTTGTTTACAAATGGACAGGCAGCACAAGCACTAACAGGATTCCCTACCAGATTCCTTGTGCTTTTATCCTTTTGAAGGAACTGAAAGAAAACAGAGCACAAAGCACCACAGAGCAAGTACACACAGTCACCCAGAATCAGCTTGAGTCGTTCTCACCCTTTTGCTAAGAAAATTGCAAGTGTTAATAAAGGTAGCACCTCAATTCTTACAAAGCTATTCAGGGATGTGAAAACAGCACCAAGTGTTGTAACAAAATACTGAATGATACTTTCTTTCCTGACATTACAGGAATCTGTCATACTTACTTGGCAGACACTGTTAAAAAGAGACAAGAAATACAGGGAAAAGATTGTGTCATTTAAATCTAATTAAGCTTTTAATAATTCAAATTTTTCATCGTTAACCATGATGCATTCCCTTTATAGTCTAAATTTATTGCCTATCCCCAATAAAGAAAAATGTTGAGACAGAAAATTGAGGCCATGACACCATATAAATTAGGTATGTCAGATGCAAGAGGAAATGCTATAAAGACAGTGGATTGCCTAGAATGCTTTTTTCATTGAACCTAATAAAAAGTGTGTGTAAAAAGTGTTTCCAAGTGCTATTTTTGCTATTTGTACAGATAGCTTAGCATCTATAGACAACTCAATTTTGTCCCATTTGAAGAGGATAGTAGGAAGTAGAAAAGCATTGCTTTATCTGCATGACCAAATGTAGCCACAAATCATTTGCAATTTACGATTACTTTTCTTTAGTACTTAATATGATTAATTTTATCACAAAATATTGTACAGTTACCAGGAACTGAAACTTGTTAGTAAAGCCTGGATTGACACAGCTATGATTAAGACACTCAAAATTGTATGTAAGCCTTTAACTTACATAATCATACGTAAGTCCAGAGAAAACAGCTCTCAGCCCCAACCCTGGAGACTCTGCCAGGGTGTTCATGCCCTTGTTCGCACAGCTGACAGGCACCACAGATGCACAGCTCATGAGTTTGAGTGCTACAGTCTCAGATTCACTTGGTCAGCAAGTCTCACTCTGTAAAATTTTTAAATGCTGCAGTTAGTTAAAAAAATAAGCAATCAAGCTGGGGGCTCAGGAGTGAGACATAGTCCCAGCTTTTCTTATAAGCTAGAAACCTAGTTGCCCTTGGACTTTTCCATGGGCAGTGGAAGGTGGGTAAGTGTCAGAGGTTAGGTGGAGTAAATTATGCTTTGTCATGGATTGAGCAGACCATTGAGTCTAGGAAAAGACATGTACCCAAAGAATCAGGAGAAAATAATGATTGCCTCTCAGAGTTAGACAAAAAACCCTGAGATCTATTATTTTAAATTCCCCAAAATTGCTTGCAGAAATCTTTACAAATATGTACAAACTTTCCCCATATTCGAATAGTTCAGAATATTTGCTTGATTTTAAGGAAATCACCCAAACACAAAATCTCTGCTGCAATGCTTCAGCAGGACTAATTCTTCTGTATCCCACCCCAGCAGTGCTAAAACAGTTTGTTAGTCAAGCAGAATCAAAAGGAGACTTTTAACCAAAATTCTTCACTTCTACTGTGCCTGTGTTCATCCTTGGATCTTATAGCCCTTCCCAAGATGTTCATTATCCCAGCTTCACCTATTGAGGAAACTGATATCTAGAACGGCAAAGTGACAGGCTGGAGGCCTGAAAGCAGACTGCAGCCAAAATGAAAACAGATGTTAGATTCTCTTAATTTTAGTACCTTGTCTAATTGAGATATGTTTACTTCCCAATACTGTTTAATGCTATTCAAATGACTGCATAGTATAAGTTAAATGGTAAACGTGCTGCTGATCTGTGGTAAGTTGTCACATAAGACAAAGCACACTGAGAAATGCAAAGGGCCTCCTTCTTATTCTGTCACCTTTAATTTGATTGGAAATTTAACACTGCAAATAAAAGGTAAGCCTTAATTTACTGGCTCAATACGCTTTGTTGGAAAATTAAATCATCTGGGAATCTACATCTGCAAACCAGAATTTATTATCTGTAATTAACTAACCTTTAGAAAAGCCCTTTTTTAATCTCCTCCTGTCAATGTCCCAGGAAGATGAAACCATAACAAGCATTAGCAGAGAAGCCACTACGTCAGAATAAGAGCTTCTGCAAAAGTTTGATGGATAATGCAGTTAAACCTTCAATTAATGAGAGTTCAGCCATTGCATGATATGTATTTAGATGCAGAGTTAAATCATTGTTATGCAATTGCATGACAGAATAAATAGTCCAATTTATGATTATTTTGGATAGACAGTACTGCATGAGTGTAGAAACCACTGTATATTGGTTTATGTCCTTTTATGAAAAAAATCAAAGTACTTCCAAGTTTAAAAAAGTTTCCTAATTGTGTATTCTTCAAGTCTTTTGCTAGAAGCAACCAGAGATCTGTAGAGAACTTGGACGATGAAATCTGTTGTCAATCCCTACCCTGAACTTCTCTGTTCTACAGAGTGGCATACTGCAATGAAGTCTGCTAAAGGTTTTAAATCACTACAGATTCGAAAACACACAACCACCGGTCTTTCAATTGGGTAGAATATAGGTGAAATAAACAAACATTCTTGTTTGTTATAAAAATACTTGTTTTGCTCTCACATCAGCAACTAATGCTGCACAACAGTGTAACGATATTTCTTCTCAACAAACATATGACTAGCTTAGTTGTAGTTGTTTAAATGGGGATTTACATTGCAGTTCACCTACCTTTTTCTCAAAAGATTTTAATGAACCTCAGGCAAATACTTTTTATTTAGAAAAACTAAGTACAATATGAAAAAACACAGAGACATTCTATCCTCAGATAAGCTTCACACGTAGAAATATTCAATATACAGGTTCTGAGTATCTTCTGTCTTGGAAAAAAAAAATCTGCCAAATGAGGGACCTCTCAAAGATATTTTGATCATTTTTAAGATGGGTTATGCCTGTCCTGCAAAGAAAACCTGGGGCAATCTTATAAATCCATCGATCTGGGTATTCACAGATAAGTAAATATGAAACATGCAGTATGTATGAGTGTATGAAATACACTACTGTATGTATGTACACCATTGTGTCTCCTCCTCTGTTATTGTACTGCCTCCAAAGGCAGTAAGAGTGCTGGGTGTAATTTAACATTGTCAGGATGAACCAAGATCATGTCTAATAAAGGCAGCATTTTGAATAAACTGGAGAGTCTGTGTTTGCAGACATAAAGACCAACAGGTTGGGATTTAGATTAGCTAACAAATGAGACAACCAAGGCTTAGAGAAAAGCATCATTTCTGCAGACAGCCAGCATTTTAAAAAGGGCAACAGAATGACAGCCAAGATTACCAAGCACTATGGAGACTGCTTGTACCACCCACAATGAAGGGAAAAGAGCATGGCTTCAAAGGTAAGAACAGACGTTCAGCATACATGGTCTACATATGCTACCTTGTCTCTTTTTTTTTTAAACCCCTATAATAAGCAAGTTTATGCATAGTTATGTGTAAGTAAAAAAATTTTTTTTTAACTTTAAGAGGAAAAATCTCCAGGGTTGCTGCAATTTCTGTGCTAATGCAGGATTGCAATATCATGCAACAACAGAAAAGGGCAAGAAAACACAGTACAAAACCTTTGGATTACTGTTGGGATATGCTTGTGAATAGTTACTTAAACTGCAAGTTTGAATTTCTGTTTTGTTTTATGCTCTTCAACTCTTCTGGAACTGCATAGCAACTTGGTTGTTCCATGTTGTACTGCTTAAATAACTAACTCATTAACTATTTTTTTTTACTCTGACAAAATACCCATTTTATTCTTACTTTTTTAGATGTTCCACACTTATAATTGTTACATTCATTTTTGTTTTTTCCCCCATATGCATCCCATTGATGGTTCATGTGTCCAAACATGCTCTCTCCTTACTTCCCCAACTCTGAGCAAAGTCATGACATATTAAGTAGTAATACACTCTAGAGGCTGAATCAGTTCAAATTCTCTAATTCCGATACTCCAAGAGGACTAAATCTGTTGACCGACCATTAAAAAAGCAGTGTCATTTTTGTGAAATGTTAGTAAAAGCTTTTGGTACATATAAATTTCTCATATTTATTACAATATTTCCTAAGAGATTTGTACACAAATGAAAACTTTACAAATGCAGGTTGCATGTGATAATTTAAAAATATTTGTAACAGGAATTAGGCAGGAGTGAGAGTTATACGGTTTTGCATTCTTTGATTGGACTCATACACTGTAGTGAGTGCATGTAATGTACTTTAAATACATAAAGCATTTCCGTTTCCCTTAAACTTTAAGATCGGCTTCAAAGTCCCGTATCCTATTTCAGTGACCACTGTCTTGTTGACGCTATGGCATTTATATATTTTCTTTCTAAAATAAATATTTTCAAAAGTTACTGTCAAATATATCCTAACTAGTGACCTGTGCAAAGGGTTTGCAGCCTTCATTTTGTTACTGAAATATCTTTCTTCAAGTGAATATAGTCTCATAAAACTAAAATCTAATGTTAAATTCTTACTTTCTAGCAAATACCAAAATATGCAGTGACTAAAGGGAAATCAGTTCATTTTAACCAGAGATCTTATTTATATATGTGACCAATAAGTTAATTAACAGACCTAGTATTTAGCAATGCCTTGATGACTAATTTTGGCAATATTGTGTCATTGACCTAGGAGTAAAACTCCCTGCTTAAATCTGAAATCTAGTTTCAGTAAAATTCTTCCTTCTAAACTTGAATGTTTGCTATGAACTCCTCAAGTTTCCATTACATGAATCATGAAAGGAGAAATCCTGCTTCAGAATTCAATTACAATAAGTATTTGTTTAAAAATCATCAGATAATACTTCCACAATCCAAATATTTTATCCAGTAACTTTCTAGATAATCAGACAAGGAAGCAGCAACAATCTGTATGCTGTCTGTGGAGATACTACCAAGAGACATAGATATTTATCAATCCTAATGGCTGACACCTGCATCAAAATTTGTTCCTCCACTTCTCATTATGCAAAACAAGGAAGGTAATAGTTTACCAGCTGCAATAACATTGCAGACCCCAAAAGTTTTCAACCTGTAACATAGCCAAGTGAAGCAGAGCAGAAACAAGACACACAGTATGTTTGTCATTTCCAAAAATATGGAAACCGTATTGTTTTTATCAGTTCTTATGTTAAACTTGCTAAGAGAAACAAAGTGCATTGAAATTTTTTAAATGCTATAAGATATCTTCCTTGCATGGATTTACGTAAGTTGCATAGATTTACATAAGTCATGGCAAGATTAGTGATAATATAAGTATCATAGTCTAAATTTTTCAGCCAGTGAGAACACAAAATGGAGTTTTTATTTAATTTTACTAATTCTCCTCTTAAAACGGATCACACAAGACACCCAAAATAAAGTTAATACAGTTACAATAAAGTCAATTTGTCAATGAACATTTTTTTTTGTAAGATCTCTCTACCATAAACCCTGGAAAACCACATCTTCGCATTAAGGCAAGACTTTCAGACTGGTCAATAGGCTGAGTCATTGCTCATTCTTCTTTTAAGCAGGATTATTGTAAGGAGTCAAGAGCATAGCTTCCTATTCTAGGATCTTGGTAAGACATCTAACTAGCTCAACCTATTACTTTTAGTTTGAATTTTTCACCTCCTTCAAGGATACAGATCCTATTTTTGTCTCCATGGGTTGCATCAGCTTCTGACAAACTCTATAACACATTCAGAACTTATTGCAGATCTTGTCTCAAAAGAAATGCACAAATAAGAGATTGTGCTACTCTCAAAAATCAAGGATGTCCATATTAAAAGTTAATACCCAGCATTAAACAGTTACACACCCTAGTCACATAAATATTCCAGAGTTCAGTCCCTTCAAGACTGCCTGGTATTGCCATTTCATTACTGTATCTGACTTTCATTGCCACACTGTTATAATCATAAAAATACTTTCATTAAGAGCAAATTTTCATGAAAGAGCTTAAACTGTGTATTTAATGCACAATTTGTCAGACTCATTTAGAATCATGCTTTCAGTGATTCAATCATCACCATGTATACATATAATGCATAATTTAATTTCATTAGTTTTGATTGCTTAATGAAAAATCCAATGAACATTTTGAATGTCACATCTATATAATGAACATTATTTGTACAGTTTTTATTAAACTTCATAGTTAAAGGTGATCGGTTTTTTTATTATACAGGAAAAAATTAATTTCTCCTTCAAGGAGGAAGAAACAGATATTTAGGTATACACCTAACTGCCACAAATTGTTAATGTAAAAGCTCATTCCTTTTATAGACAATTTCAGATAAAGAGCAACTCTTTTTTTACATATAATGATAGAATTTTAAAGTTGAAACAGACAGTTAAATCATGGTTACCTGCAAACGACAGTTCATTGTTTTATTTACAATTTGTCCGTGAACTGAAACAAACATCCTGTGCCTGCCAAAAAATACCCACAACATCGCTAGTCTGAAAGGCACCCAGTCTTTACTGGAGATATCAAGATTTGAGGCATTCCTCTTGGTATGTTCTCCAGTGCTCACACTTGCAACAGACAAAAGCTAAATAAAACAATGTCACACCCATATTCTAATTCAAAGTTACATGGTTTCAACTGCCAAGTTTTGGTCAAGGGGTTTTTTTGCTTCCCCCTTTATAACTGAATGAAATTACAATCCTTCTCCAAAATAAATATTTAGTTTCATAGCTAGTAAGCTTAGTCATTTTTGTAAGATTCTATGTATAAAAAATTAAAATATCTAACATAATTAAAGTTTTTACAAGCAGGATTAACCTGTTTGATTTTAAAATATCTATGGAATTAAAAGAGCTACTACTTTGTCAAGTCAGCTTCGCTGGTATTACATTATCCCCACCCCACCACCCCCTTACTAACACCCAAGTGTATTTAGATAATGAAAACAGATTTGTGTTTCAGAGAAAGTATTTCAAAGGGAAATATAACTTGTGACCAAGCAGCTGGAACTTGCTTATTGACAGCGGGATTATATTTGACATTTTTAGTGTGGCTTACAAGAAATGACAGTGTCATGAGAGCTGCTACAGGAACATAAAATGCACATTAAGTTTTTCTGCCTAAGATTAATCTACTCTTTTGATCAAGAAAACTTATAAACTGTCTCTGGACTTGATTAATAGCAGATGCAGACAATCTGGGAAGTTCTTTTACGAGTCCACTGCTGACCAACAACATAGTTACCACCCATACTTAGGGTATACTTTAAGGGCTTAATCAGTTAAAGATAAGAATGCACACACTTTCAAGATAGTAAGCACCAGCATTCACAAACTGGTGATCTTATAAAGGCTGGTAAGGGCAACTTTTCCTTGTGACCAGATTTAGGACTTCATATCAAGCAAGAAGCAGGTGAGGCATGACAATACACTGTTCCCTCACAACGTACATTCATGATTTTCTGGAGAGTTGGAGATACATTCAGTGAGACGCTGGCTCTCCCTCATGCACTGGAGCATATAATTCCCTTGCAACACCTTCAGCTAGTGTCCTTAGGGATAGAAAGCCCACTATGCATGTGTGTGTAAGCAGCAAAATGATCCAGATAATTGGAGTTATAGCTAAAGCAGGACAAGAAAGACTCATCTCATGCTGAGTGGGATCAAAACCAGCTGCCATGATGATAGCAATCATCTCTGCTGTCTCCACTGTGGCAGTGAGATGACAAGTTGTAGCAAAAGCCTAAAACATCAAAGCCTTAACAGAAAACAGAGGAACTATCTCCCCTTTTAATAACACATCTTTTTCAGTATCCCAGGTACATTAGCCATGTCACTAAAGTGGATTTGAGAAACAAAAGTAAAATGCCACCCAAAATAAAGACAACTCACAAACTAATATACAAAATATACACTTGGAAAATCTAGAATTGTCTTTCTTAGTACAAAAGTCCTTATAGAGCAAATATACACCTGCAACTATTCCTAAAATAAAGAACCTAATTTTCAGTGTATTCTTGAAATTCAAATTTCTTTCTATTTATTGTCTTATGACTTTATTTACAGTATTTTTCTTGTTATGGAGAATAAATCTGTACCAGGGGAACAGAGGTATAGAGAAGGAAAGCCTGAGACCAATAAATAAAGCTAGAGATTTTTACTAAAACTTACTATCCTGAGAGTTACAAGATATTAAATACTTGTTATTACTCTTATTTAAGAACTATTAGTTATATCCTGCAGAGGACATATTGATAATTCCTTAATATTTTCAAATACGGTTTCTGAAGTCTGATTTTTGCTAGTTTTAGCTGCTATCTGTGTTTTACCTCAGATTTTCCCCTTCTTTGCATTACACTGATTTAGCAGTAATGACGAATTAAGTCCTTACTCTCTACACAAAGCAAGCCCTGCAACATCAGTGGCAGTATCAAGTCTGTGTGTTTTTTTGTCAGTGTGCTTCTTCTAGGTTCAGCTCAGCAAATTCTACATTATTAATGAATAAAACCATTAATGATGTGAACTGATCACCTACATACATAAGTACTCCGTGACTATTCCACTGGACTACCACCACACCTGCTAATTGCAGCCATACTCTTTTTACAAACACATCTGTCCATTCAGAAGAACCCTAAGGCTGTGGGTTGGTCACTGAGCAGCCACCAGCTGCTAGTCCTTCCTGTTCACCAAATGTTACCCTCCCTGTGTCTGCAGCTCCAAGTTCCTGTCCCTTGAATGGGAAATTCCAAATTCCTCAGACCTTTTGCCTTAATTCATCTTTTTTCCTACTAATTCAACATGAGTGAAGATATGACAAAATCCTTCTATATTGCAGCTGAAGTGGTGATTACGACTAAGATTTTCAGATATCTGTAAATAGCATAAAGTAGTGCCAAAATTAAAATTATCAATATCCGCTGTCTGAATGTGGATACGAGGTTGTTAGTGTATGGCAAATGGCAGCCCAGTCAGTTCCCACCCCCTGTGCCCTTGCAGCAGCAGCCACCAGGAGCACCTGCACAGGTAAGGGACTGTCGTCTGCTCAGCAGTGGCCCACGGGCAACATGAGAGTGTGGTCAGTGGCTTCCTTACAGTCCCTCCCATTCCCCAGGCAGCCATAACACACTGGCAGTGAACAGGAAGAAATCAGGTTCAGTTCCTTACAACATTTCTCTGGCAGTACAAGAGCGCCCTTGTTCTTCCCTTTTGCAGCAGTTAGAATAACTGGTGGTTTTCAGCATAGTTCCTGTGGCAGCTTCTAAAAAAGCAAGATAAAACACAACCTTTGAAAGAAAACTTGAAGAGGCTGGTTCACAGAATCTCAAATCTTAGATGTCTTTATAAAAACCATTGACAGACAAAAACTGAAGTGGGTTAAACCCTACCCCAGTTACCTTCTCCCGGGATTCTTTTGCTACCTAATGACTACACAAAGGATCTGAGACAAAAGCAGACACTTCCTTTTCCTCCCCTTTCTGGTGGGGGATTAGCAGATAGCAGCAACACATTTCTGTGACTAGATCTTCCCTTTGACTGGATATTTAAAGGGAAAGACATCAATAAATGACAGTGCTTAAAATAAAAGCATTAAATATTCATAGCAGAAAATCCATAAATCTAGGCATAATCCATGCAAAGGCCATTTTGATGTTTGTTTTAACATGGACCTAAGAAAGCATAATGTATCCCCTTACTGCCCATATCCTTAATACAGTAAATAGCTTCTGGAAAGACGTCACTAGCTTTGCCATGGAATTACATCTGCTATCTCAATGCACCAGCCTGCAAATCTGTGCAAGCTTTGGTCATAGGTTACTCCGAACAAAGAAGATACAGATTCCTGTAAGTACACAGAAATCTTGGGAACCTGCTTGTCATCTCTGACTCAAGATCTCTCTCCTTGGTTGTACTGACCCAAGAGCAGTGTACTGCCCCAACATGCAGCAGCAAGTAGACCACAGTGTTTGAACAGTTATATTTTTTTTAATTGTTATTTTGCCAGTTTCTGTTTATATTGAACTAAGTCTTTGGACTGTGGCTTTGTCTGTAACTTCTTTTAAAACATTTAGGTCCAGTAAACACAGGCATAGCAACTTACAAAGACAATAACAGAAGCTCAGATAAAGCAGCAAACTATTTGTCCTATCCCAGTTTTCTTCAGTGGTTACGTAAAAAGCATTAGCCCTGAGCAAGAGCAACTGAATCATGAGTAGTGCTTCCTCCCAGCTTTAAAACTGCTTTTCTTATAAGACAAGGGGCATTAGGAGCCCAAGCGAATATTTCCAAAGCTACAAGGATGAATTCAGGTAAAACCGGAGCCTCACGAAGAAGCAAAGTATTTCAGGAAGGTTTTAGACCTGATCAGAGGTGGGGTTTTTTTGTTTTTTGTTTTGGTTCTTTTTTTTTGTTGTTGCATAAACTAGCTTAACTTCCATGCAGTACCAATCTACAGAATAACTTTTCTTTGTCCAGACCCATCATAAATGCCTAACTTACTGGAAATAAGGCTCACTTTAGTTTGTAAATAAAGGCTACAAAGGCAGAGTCAGAGACCAAAACTTAATTATAACATACACTAGAATATGGAAAAAGAAGATTAAACCTTATTAAAATATCATTCCTGGGCATTAGTAACAGTTCTATAATTAATAACAAAACAGTTGACTGCACTAAGCAATATAAGACAAATTAAATTTCCATTTATATATAAGAATAATGAGGTTCCATGAAAAGACTGTGGGTGGGTTTTTTATTATTATTGTTTACCCTATACTGAGGATTACATAGTTTTGTAGATTCATATTCAGAAATACAAATGCATTTGGTTCTGTGAAATAATTTACTAAGCCACATCACTTTACCAGAGACTGCAATTACAATATGAAATAGATGCAGTTTCTGTTTTGCCATCACAGTAGTCAGGATACTTGAGCTATTTAGCATCTAAGTGAGCACTGAGGAACATAAGAGCTTCATTTTTCAAAAATAAAGGGTGGTATAAACTGACAAAATAATTAAAGCTTACATTTTTAGTATGCAGCATTTTTTTCCCTATCAATAAAACTATTCTATGTGGAGTTGTCATGGCATTTGATGAGAAGTGCTACCCTGAAAGAGCTATTCTGTTTTACTAAGAAAAGACATGTAAGACTGAAGCAAAACAGTGGGAGCAGAAAAAGTGTACTTACAAAAACCTTCTCCAATCTCTGAGCCACAGACTAGCATTACTTGGGTTTTTTTTTCCTGTTAGGTTGTCACAATAACACTATTTTAAGAGTTTAAGTTTTCTAAAGCCCTAGTGGGCCACACAGAATCAATCCCTTATGACATGCGCAGGCTGATACATCAGATAATAGTTTCATGAGAAATAATATATTTTGTTTTGTTATTTACAGATATGTCCATGTCTCATATGAAACCACTTCAGTAGTGTCTGATTAATAGATTAACTACAAAAGGTTATGGGCAGATGCCACAAATACCCAATGATTAACAACTTCACTTACGTGCAATTCCTTTTGGAATTGGTCAAACATCCAAAGATAAATTTTGGGGATTTGGGGAGAATATTTGGAAGACTTTTCAAAGACCACCCAGTTAGTTCTGCTTACATTGAAATGCTGCCTCTTTCCACATCTGTTTTACTCCAACTTGTTCTCTCAATCTACTACATTAAATTGGACAAGATTTTTTTTCTGTTTCACATCCCAGCTCCCAGCCACCCTGGGGAAACTGCTTAACACTTAATAATTATCTTTGATAAATATGGACAGTAAGCATTATATCACTGCTAAGTATTAGTATTGTATGAAAGAATCCAGTAAACAGGAAAACCATCCTCACTGTCTTAAAAGAAATAACCTAGCTTCACAGGTTAGACATCCATATTACAGTAGAAATTTACATGTCACATCAGCACTTGTGATTTGTGAGCCGGGACATTCTACCAGATCACTCAGTATAATTTGGAAACTGTTTAAACTGGACTTGAATGATTTAAAACACAAGTTGATCTTTATCTCTGGTGACATACATGCAATGTTTGTCTTTAGTTATTAGTGCTTCAGATAACATAAAAAAAAAGAAGAGTGGAAAAAGGAGGATTGGAAGTTATCTTCCTGCCAGGTACTGTGCAATTTCTAACAGGCACCACTGAATCCACACGCTGTTCTACAGCAGGTATGTTTTACCAAGCAGCATCCCAGAAAGGTGAAAAAAAATAGCTGGAAAAACAGCCATAAATGTTTTGTGTCTGGCAAACTCATCTTAGCCGGTAGCTAAGAATCTGCAAAGATGGTGAGAACAGTGGGACTTGTATACAGCTGTGAAGGGAAAGTGAAGATAAGCATTATTAAGATCCTAGCACGTACCATAGTTCTCTTGTAGGTATCTTTCCTAAGACACTTGTCTTTTCTTTAAGAGTAACAGGTCACACCAGTCTTAAAGAGGACCTCAAAATCACAGTGCTTCCTCTGCACCACTAGAATATTTTCCAACACTGCTAAATTGTTTAGTGAGCTGATTAGCAGCATCTTACAGCTGAATGAGGTGGCAGCTCCTGCTGAGTTTCTGCAGGGATGGTAGGAATAATTTGTCCAATATTGGGAAAAGAGTCAGTCTTCCACACCTTGTAACTCACCAACAATTGCAAACAAGCACAAAGCAGGCACATAAAGAAACATGAGGGAAAAGTCCAGAGTTTGTAGAAAACAAGGAGCAAGAAACTGCTCCCATCCCATAGGTAAGACACCAGAGTGGCCACCATCCTGTGAGGCCAGTCCCAGAGACAGCAGCTCCCAACAGCTGCTCACACAGTTTCTGTACAGCTGCTGTGCACAGCAAGCATCTGACCGCAGGCTGCATTTCAGCACTGCTGACGGTCTTGAGACAGCAGCAGGTGCTTGGTGTCAGGGTGCTGCACAGCCCAGCTGCTCCCCTGGGGAAGGTGAGGTAGAAGTCAAGGGGGATCCTAGGGCTAGCAGGGCATATCTCATTCTACCCAAGCAAGGTGAGCAAGAGTAGACGGGTCTAACCAAGAGTCCAGATTATAAAACAGTATCCCTT
The DNA here is from genome assembly GCF_963210335.1 of Falco punctatus. NCBI lineage: Eukaryota > Metazoa > Chordata > Aves > Falconiformes > Falconidae > Falco > Falco punctatus. The sequence goes on along the minus strand of NC_137581.1, from coordinate 103,184,337 downwards.
ACATGAAGCAGTAGTACTGAGGCCAGTAAGTCTGTCCACACCCTGAAGTCCAACTCAGCAGGGCCCATGACCACACATGCATGTGGGTACAGCTGTAGTGGAGAAGAAAACCAACAACCCACAGAGGCCAGACAAAAGCTAAGAGCCTCAGGGCTACAGTTTAAATAGGCTCCCTGACCGTAGGTGAGACTGGTCAGGGCCATTAAGGCTTATTAGCCCACTCAGGGCCCTGACATTTGGTAGTGCCAACTGATTAGGATCTACTAATCAGCAGCATCTGAGAAGCAGGAAAGGAAGAGATCTGGAGAGGGTTTTTTCAAGGCAGGTATAGTGTATCATCATTAGAAGTATCAAAAGATACAGAGACTAGGGTTAAAGCAGCAAAAGTCTGCCCATTTGTTAGCTTACGTTCCCTGTCCATTTCAGCTGGATGCACAGCTCTAAAGGGAGTAGGCCTCAATCTATCTAATTTTTACCAAAATCATTAGCCATTATAAATTAAAAAGTCTGTATACTTAGGATTTTAAAATTTCTTCACCTGCCCAAATGCCTGCATGCAGGATAGACTGAATACACATTTCTCAAGAGAACACTTGCTGTAGTCTTTTGGTATCAGAATCACAATTTTGTTCATTGAGCAACAGGCATAAAAAATTTTTTCAGGTACTAACAAATTCCTACAATCTAAAAGCTAGTTCAAACAGCTTTTAACTCATAGGGAGAAACTTGTCAATCATGCCTATCTATGTACACATTTACACAAGCACCACTTTATTTGCAAACTTCTCTCTGTCTACATCCAAACTTTTGAGCTTAAGTCAGCTTCCACCTTTCCTTGCTTCCCCCACAGCAGTATGTTTTGGTGAGGACACACTTCACTTATACAATCAAGGCTGCAAATGCTTTAACATCCACCACTTCTGCTAGGCAACAAGAATGATATTCTATCAAAGATTGTACCAATCTATAAAACGCCAACACAGTTTTTTCTGATTCATTTAATATCGATTTTAATTGTAGCACACTTTATACTTTCCTTTTCATAAATTCTTTAAATAAAATAAGTAAAATTAGGCTATTAGTGAGTAGCCTGACTTCTTTTTCTTTCAGAAAGCAAGCAAAAGAAGTGAGCGTATTTGCTGGTGCCTCCTTAATTTTTAGGATTTTCCTTTGTAGTGTTATTCACAAAGATCAGGAAAAGCTAGTTATTGGCCATTGTGAGGACGGTGTTGAGAAAACTAGCCTACTTAATGGGAAGTAATCTGATATTTTAAAGCCCAGATCATCTATGAAGCTTTGAGACCCTTAACACTAGAGGATTTTACCTCTAATTTCTAATGTCCCACTTCAATCCTCCTAACAAATATTTTGAATACTTCTTACTTCATAAAACAAACCCTTCTAACTTCTTTATGAAAGCTTTTCCTTGGTCTAGAAGGCACTTAACCTTTCTAACTTGATTTTTTCCACAAAAATGTGAAGAGGAGCTGGCAGTTACATGCTGCTATTATATTTGGAAAACATGCTTGAATTTTAAACCACGTCATTGAGTGGTATTCAGAAATCTGAATCTTCACTTTAAGTTGAAGGGGAAGGTTATATAGATAGGATGAGAGGTTGAGAGGCAGCAGGAGAGAAAGTGGTCATTTATAATCTTGCAGACCAGACTTTTACTTTCTGTTGAACCCAAATATGATGCACTCACTTTCCATTCATTTTGTTGAATTCTGTGTTGAAGGTATTTATGTATTGCTTATTTCTCCAGTCTTTTATGACTTCTCAACCATAACTGTAAACCAGATTAAAATTAACCATCTTCCAATTTGTCCTACCATGTAAATGCTTGTTAGTTTTATTGATTGTATTACATAGAGTTTATATTGCCTTGGCAAACAGTTTACAGGGGCTATAAAATAAGCCCTAGAATAGGCCATGAAAATGTTCCTGCAAGTCAGGCTTCATTACCTACTAGAAAATGCACTTTTAATATATATTACATATATCCTGGAGATAGGAGCACAATTTCTATAAACCTTGATAGACTTTAATGCAAAATTAACAATTTTTTGAATGGGAGACAATGAGACAATGAGCAATTCAAATTCATGCCCTAAAGAGCACATTTGATGTTCCCATGGTTTTTAGATTCCATTATTCAAAAAATTTGTTTTACTTATTTATTTCCTAGTGTTATTTCTTATTTATTATATTTCAACTTATTATCTTTGTTTTTGCTTTAAAAAGAGGTAGGGTTAAGAGCAGAGGGAAGGTAAACCTGGCTGATTGGAAGTCAGCCTTTCAAGACGGAGATGATCCTCTTCCCCATTCTTGGGGAAAAAAAATTGCAGAGTTACTGTTTTCAGGACTGACAGTTATTTAAATTCTAATTAGGAATTTAAGGACAAAGCAATTTCTTTATAGTCTTCTCCCAATATAACTTTTTCTCTATTTACACAAGTGTGAATAAGAAGTTTGATTATTTATTCATGGGTCTTCTAAAATCCGACCTGAGGAGTTTAGGAATACATATTCCAAAGACACACAAACAGTCCACTCTCAAATGAAAATTTCATGAACTTGTCAAATATCCTCTTCATTAATCCTTCAGCTGAAGTCTACTTCTTTTGACTAACATGAGGTCTACTGTGCATGGCCCTCTTGCCATGGATGGCAGATAGGAGAGCATAGCTCTGTAATGCCACTAATTTCTCTCTGTACCTCTACCTTTTTGTAATCTTGACCTTAGATGCAGTTATTTTGCTGTGGTGGCCTTTACATATATAGCTGTTCTGTCTAGTCCTCTGAACACTGTAGTCAGTTCACCACTTCCTTCAGATGTTACAAACTGGGATCTGACATCTTTCAACACTTCAGTTCTCATTTCTTTCTGCTGTATAAAAATTCACATCTTAAACCTCCTTTGGCTCCGTTTTTGCTTTTTCTTTTTTTCCATCCTTTCCCATCTTACACTCCTTTTTCCTGTCATTTGATGTTTTGAACTTTCTACCTGTTGATAATTGTCAAATGCAGTTTCTACTTGGAACAACCGGATTTTTTCAAGTTTTCTAGGCCTAAATACGAGCCCCCAGCTCTATCTCTTTTGTTGTTACCTGGCATCCCTCAGAATTTACAGGTAATACTTGGTGTCTCAGACTTTCTTTGGGTTAGGTTCTACAATGCAGATGCATAGGCTGAATAATATAAAAGGAAGAAATTTTCTTCACTCTGTGAAGTGCTAGATATGATAACAAATGATAAAATTGTACAAAACAACCTGAAGATGGTAGTGAGAGGGTATGTATGGTTAACAAAAGCATTTAGCATTCCTGCTGCTGCCTCATTCCCTATGTAAAACTGGCAAAATGCATCTCCATTGGGGCTTACAAGGATCACTGCATCAGAAGAAGCCATTGTAATTTAGGCTAGCTTTAAAGACATGAAATATGTACTTGCTCCTGTCTGCAAAGCACAGGCACTGGTATTCAGGGCCAGCAGTAATACAGTTAATGGAAGACCTGCAAAGGAGCTGGCAAAGGAGAATGACTTGAAGAAGGAGGCAGTTAGAACTGAAATAAATTTAACTGCAATAGTTGTGAAGTTCAGTGGTTGTACTCCGCCTTTCCTTCCAACAGCCTAATTCTTATTCTTCAGATGTTTTTGCCTCCTGTTTTTATAACTGCTTTCAAGGGGCATGCATTCCTATCATTCATTCTGGATGATGGTAACCAGTTTTTCGTTTCTGTCTGTAATCAACTGCCCTGGCCATCACTATACTGCTGTACTGCTAGAAAAGCACCTTTCTTCATGCCATTGCAAACCACTATTGTAAAGAGCAAACCACTTCAAAATGCACAGTGATGCTTACATTTTCAACATTAAACTGCAGCTTTTTTAAGACCATTTGTTTATTTATGCTATTAACCAGATAATGTTCTAGCAAAGTGCTGCAGTACTGAAATGTCAATGTTCATTTATGAACCACATTGAGATTCCCTAAATGAATGCAAGCAGTGCAGAGTGATTTGTATGCAAAACATATGTTGCCTAATCAGATTCATAAATTCAAAGTGCATTTAATCAATTAGTTATATATGATTCACCAGCAGTTAAAAAGTTTCCTTAATGATATCAAAAGCGGAATAAACAATGGAATATAAAGTTCATTTTTTCTAAATTAAACAGATAACAATCATAGTACTTTTGTATCTGAAATAATGAACAAGAAATGCATATCAAGGAAAGGGCTTCTAAAACTATGTCCTGTTTCTTTTTTTCTGTACTGTTTTCCAAAGTCGATGTTATGTAAAAGTTAAACATTTCTCTTCTATACAGATAACTTTTTAGTAGGTATTAATATAATTCTTTTCCAGATTAAAAAAAGCTGTTTATTCAAGTCCCTTCAATATTAAGTTACCCTGTAAATATATTTTAGCATTAAATGAAAATGTATAATCTTTCCCGTTAAAAGAAAAATAATCAGATATCAGAATTGCTACAGATTGTTCATATAACTTTGGTTTCGCACTTTTTACTCTCCAGTTTGAAATAGTATGCAATAAAGCTATCTTAGTGTTTTTTTAAAATAAGAGAAAATCACTACTTAACATTTTTTTATTCTTTGTGCTATTCAAGATAGTAAAGTGGAGCATGTGCAGAAGAAACTCTTGACTTTGACAAATAAATTTAATTAAATAACCAGAATTAGAAATCAAGCAATAAACCACAGGTCTTATCTAGTCCATGGACCCAAGGCACATGATCAAATTCATCTCATTGTAGATATTTTTCTAACCAGCTGTTAATCACTACCAATTCTTAGCACTCTACTATCTCCATAGATATTTTTCTAACCAGCTGTTAATCACTACCAATTCTTAGCACTCTACTATCTCCATAGACTAACTATCCTTGTCTAACTTTAGGATTACAAAGGAAATAACTATTTTCAGTCATCTTGACTGCAGTTTAAACCTATTAGTGACATAAAGATAATATTCTCTTTGTTTGCAGTGAGTTTATATATTGTAAGTCTGTTGTAAAATACTGTAAAAAAGATAGCCCTCACTTGCCTTTTCTGAAGAAAAACAGTCTTTGTTCACAGTCCTTCATAGGTTATGCTCAGTAGACCTCTATTCCTACTCATACGTATACTCTAACAGGCTCACATAGCAGCTGAATCTGGGCCAAGTATGCCATCTGAATTCCAGTAGAGCAGAAGGATTACTTCCATCTTGCTATTTATACCCTTGTTAGCTATTTTTCAGATGCCTGCCCTTCTTAAATCAGTTTATAGAACTAATGACTGATACCCCAATTATACTTCTCTGTAATTACACTTCTCTCTCACCTCTTTGTTTTTTTGGACTGTTCTATGCGGTAACTCCTCCATCCTGTGAGCTCAGTATTTTCTAACTAGGAATACTGTGCATTTGGTCCTTTGAAAAACATCTTATTTTTTCAAACTGCTTCTTCAGGTAAAATTATACTGAATTCAAATCCTGTTGTACAATGCATTTACATTCTCTCCTGTCATCAGCATATGTAATAAAAGTCACCCCTCTCATTCATGAAAACAGTGACTAACACCGGACCCAGGACACACATGGTGTGTCATTTATTTCACGGTGAGTCATTGTTTCTTGCCTTCTGTGTATGATTTTCCTACTAGTTTTGATGCAGTGTTTTCAAAAATATTCTGCCTTCCTAAGTTGTTTTTATGCATGTCAAAGCTCAGGATGTATCACCTCTACAACTTTTCCTCCACTCCCATATTGTCATACACAAGATTTCTTGTTTTATGGGATTTGCTCCTAAAAGACTGTGTTAAAACTTATTTGTCTCAATCATTTTCTTAGTTACTTTCATACAGAAACGAGGAATTTTCCTGTAGCTTAGTTAAGTCTGAAAGTCCCTAGTACCTTTTTTTTTCTCCTTTTTCAATGGTAAACCATATATTTATCCTTTTCTGTGTTTTTTCTGCTTCACCAGATCTACACAAGTTTTGAAAGGCAACACATAATGGCTCTGCAGTTCAGTCAAACAGATCTTTCCATTTCATAGCATGCCATTCATTTAATCCTGGGGATTTAAAAACATCAATAGATTTAAATATCCAGTAACCTGTCCTGCTTTATTTGAAGGCTGAGTTCTTGCTCTTTTTTCATTGATGTTACTTGTGAAGGTCAATCAATTACAGCTTATCTTCCCCATCAACAGTAATATAAAGAGGCAGACATCATAATTTTTTCTATCACAAATAAAAAAAAGCTGAGAGAAGTAAGATTACAACACTTGAAAACTGCAAATGACAATTAAATCCACGTAGAAATGTCAAAAGCTTGTGATAAGGAGCTCATCAATAACATTACTAAACCAAAAAACACCTAATAAAAACTTCTTCAATTTCATTGCTGTAAGGAGAAACAAGAAGGGACCAAACTCCTGGTCAAAGCGATGGGGTTGGAAAGGGACAGTAGAATGTGGTGAATCAACAAATGGTTACAGGACTGGTGCCACAGCCAGGGGTTCAGCTACTTAGATCATGGAACTCACTTTGAGAAACCTGGTCTGCTGGGGGCTCCATTACCCATAGAAGGGGAAGAGCATCTTTGGTCATAGGCTTCCCAAGCTAGTGAAGAAAACTTTAACTAAAGTTGCCAAGGGAAGGGAACCTCAATCCATCCCACTCCTACCACTTTGATGCCCATCAATAGATGTCAAGAGCCTGGAGAGGGATCACAGGTCAACAGGAGAACACCTTAAGAGCAGCAAAAGGAATTCCAGTCACTCCAGCCAGTAAGTCAGCTTCATCAGGGGCCCAATTTAAATGCCTCTGTGCAAAGGGGAATAAACAAGAGGAGTTAGAGACATGCACACTTACAGGGCTATGATCTTATTGGCATCACAGAGATGTGGTGGGATGGCTTTTATGACAGGAGTGCTGGAATGGAAGGATACAGGGTCTTTAGGAAGGACAGGCAGAGGAGACGAGGAGAGGGTGTCATCCACCATATGAATGACCAACTGGAGTGCGTGGAGCTCTGTCTGGGGATGGGTGACAAGCCAACCGAGAGTGATGCATCACAACAAAGACAAAATCAGGCAAAAAAGCCAGCAGGCCTGCGTAGATGAAAAATGACAATCTCAAACACAAAAAGGAAGCCTACAGAGAGTGGAAGCAATAACAGGTAGCCTGGGAGGAATACAGACAAATTGTCTGACAAGCTAAGTATCAGGTTAGGAAAGTTAAAGCCCTGATATAATTAAAGCCAGCCAGTGATGTCAAGGGCAGCAAGAAAAGCTTCTATAGCTACGTCAGTGATAAAAGGAAGACTAGGGAAAATAAGAGCCCTCTCTGGAAGGAAACGGGAGACCTGGTTACCCAGGGTATGGAGAAGGCTGAGGTACTCAATGACTTTTTCACCTCAGTCTTCACCAGCAAGTGCTCCAGCCACTCCATGCAAGTCAAAGAAAGGAAAAAGCAGGGAGTGGGAGAAAGAAGAATCACCCACTGTAGGAGGCGGTCAGGTTCAAGACCATCTAAGGAAGCTGAAGGTGCACAAGTCCATGGGACCAGATGAGATGCATCTGTGGCTCCTGAGGGAACTGACAAATGAAGTGGCTAAGCTGCTGTCCATCATATCTGAGAAGTCCTGCCAGTCCAGTGAGGTTCCCACAGACTGGAAAGGGGGAAACATAACCCCCATTTGTAAAAAGGGAAATAAGGAAGACCCAGGGAACTACAGGCCAGTCAGTCTCACGTCTGTGCCTGGCGAGATCATGGAGCAGATTCTCCTGGGAACTATGCTAAGGCACACAGTAAATTAGGAGGTGATAGTGACAGTCAGCATGGCTTCAGCAAGGGCAAATCATGCCTGGTAAATTTGGTGGCCTTCTGTGACAGGGTTACAGCATTGGTGGATAGGGGAAGAGCAACTGCCGTCATCCATCTGGACTTGTACAAAGCATTTGACACTGTCCTGCATGGTATACTCGTCTCTCTAAACTGGAGGGACATGGATTTGGCGGATGGACCTTTTGGTGGATAAGGAATTGGTTGGATGGTCACACTCAAAGATTCGTGGTCAGTAGCTCAGTGTCCAAGTGGAGACCAGTGATGAGCGGCGCTGCCGTGCGGTCGGTGTTGGAACTGGTGCTTTTTAACATCTTTGTTGGCAACATGGACAGTGGGATTGACTGCACCCTCAGCAAGTTTGCCAATGACACCAAGGTGTGTGGGGCGGTCAACACGCTGGAGGGAAAGGGATGCCACTCAGAGGGACCCTGACAGGCTTGAGAGGTGGGCCCATGTGAACCTCATGAAGCTGAATAAGGTCAAGCGCAAGGTCCTGCACATGGGTTGGTGCAACCCGCAGTATCAGTCCAGGCTGGGCAGGGAATGGATTGAGATCAGCCCTGAGGAGAAGGACTTGGGGATGCTGGTGGACAAAAAGCCTAACATGGCTCAAGGATGTTTGCTTGCCACCCAGAAAGCCAACCGTATCCTGGGCTGCATCAAGAGAAGTGTGGCCAGCAGGTCGAGGGAGGTGATTCTCCCCCTCTACTTTGCTCTCAGGAGACCCCACCTGCAGTACTGTGTTCAGTTCTGGGGCCCCCAATATAAAAAAGGACAAGGACCAATTGGAGCAAGTCCAGAGGAGGGCCACAAAGATGATCAGAGCTCTGGAGCACCTCTTCGATAAAGACCGGCTGAGAGAGCTGGGGTTGCTCAGCCTGGAGAGGAAAAGGCTCTAGAGAGACCTTATAGTGGCCTTCCAGTACCTAAGGGGGGCTTACAAGAAAGCTGGAGAGGGGCTTTTTTGCAAGGGCATGTAGTGACAGGACAAGGGGGAATGGCTTTAAACTAAAAGAAAAGGGGTGATTTAGATTAGATATTAGGAAGAAATTCTTTACTGTGAGGGTGGTGAGGCACTGGCACAGGTTGCCCAGAGAAGCTGTGGGTGCCCCATCCCTGGAAGTGTCCAAGGCCAGGCTGGATGGGGCTTTGAGCAACCTGGTCTGGTGGCAGGTGTCCCTGCCCACAGCATGGGGGTTTGAACTATATGATCTTTAAGGTCCCTTCCAACCCAAACTATTCTATGAAATAACAAGTTTGACATTAACTTGTAATTCAACACAGAAATCTAGATAGAATTTACTTTACAACTTTGTAAATATATAGCTGCATTTCCCATCATTTAAAAAAAAACCAACATTGGTTATTGTAAGTCTAAAACTTAATTTCCTAATTATGAACTTCATCTCAGAAGTTATTTCTTCCTTAACATATAGGCATATGAACTGGAAAGATATGAGTAATACATACAAATCCAGAGGTATTTCAAAACATGTAAGTTCTAAGTAGAATATTTTAAGAATAAATACTTAGAGGTTCATTGTGTTTCCTCCACAGTGTCTACACAGACCTCCACGACGTCTACAAGACAAACAATATTATTTGGCACAACGATTAAGAATGAAGTTCTGCAGTCAGGAGACTGAAAGACTCAGAAAGACTGAAAGAGAGACTACAAGACCAGGCTCAGAAGCAAAGCCACAAAACACATCAAGTGCAAAATACACTTTACAATGGGATACTAAGGAAGTCATTCTGCCTCATTAAAAGAAGCTCCAGAGCTGCCTGTATCCCACACACATCAAGCACCACTTGCACACATGCAGTGCTCTTCCTTCCAGGCAAATACGCATAAGTGAATCCTTATGACCGCCTATGGAGTAGCCATAAGGACATATCTTAAATGAGACCAAGCCATGGTACTGACAACACACTTTCAAATCAGTGCAGTCCTAGTCAGTACATTTCAGTCTATCTTGTCCTTCTGAAGTAAAAGGTAAAATTCCTACCGGCAGCAATAGAGACAAGTTTTCATTGTATACATTAATACTGAACAATAGCATACACTAGGGGAATTGTAATGCATTCCAGAATCTGAAAACTGAAGCTAGTAAAATTCATTGTAAGAAGATTGCATTTTTAATTTATTTTTTTTTTTTACTAAAGCTGCTACCTACACAGGAACATAGTGAATTATCTTTCACTTGAAATATTTCTTGTCTTTCAAGCAAGATAGGATATTTTAATAGAGTATATATAAGAATCACTGAGAAGTATAGGTTAAGATTGAACTGAGCAATTTTAGTGTTCTTTTCTTTCCTTGCAGCCCAACAATCTATGAAAACAAGACCATATGTGAAATTCTAAATGTTTTAATTATTCTTTTTATTGGAAAGCAGGAAACTTTGAGTTACCCTTTTAACTTTTCCAAATTATGACATATTGCTCCACACAACTGGTAGAAATTATTTCTCTTCTCTATATGTAGAGCCATGACGCTCCTTCATCCACACTTCAAAGCCAGTCATTTGCTCAGCGTGCATATGCAAATTCATTGAGGTCATAGTTTATCCCCAAAATTACAGCACACCTAGTTGTAAGTACTTTAGCACCTTCTTTGTCTCCTGCTTTGCATCATCTTTCCATTGTACCCATACTATGTAGTGTAAATAATTCTTTAAACAGGTACCAAAAAAGTGTCAGAGCAAAAAACATGCTTCATCAATAACCATTAAGTTTCTAACATTTCTTTCAGTGTCTCTCTACAGCACTGCAGTATGCTTTGTTAACGTTAAAGTTTTTACAAAGGTAATTTGGGGGCTCTGAACTGGTGTTAAGTAGTACCATTTCAACATATGGAAATATTTTCCCAGTCTCTAGTTAGCATTGACTTTTTGCATTCCTATATTATAAGTATTAAGGCCAGAGGTCCAAAGTCTTTGAAGAAATGCCATACGCTTAATAAAGAATTATATACAATTTTTATTTGGTCATATTTCTCCATTTGACCAACTACTGGTTTTTGCACTTTTAGCCATATCTCTATTATTCTTCCCTACCATTCCTCTAGGTTTTGGGATTTTTTCTTTCCAAAGACATCATCTTTTATCACATTTAACAGTATCAGGATTTTTCACAGTAGGATTTACATTTGGATTTGGCACAAAATAGGCAATTCATAAGGCAACCTGTAATTCCAATCCATTAGGCTAATGTATTGCAGCTGCTGTGAACAGTGGGCATGTCATTTTTTGTGTAATTATGTCTGGTATAATATATAACGTGAAAAAATAAACTGAAATATTACTACGCATCTAAACATCTCAGAGAGTTATTTTCACCCTGTTCCCTCATCCTTATTCTCAATAGAGGAGTCAGTTGTATGTGTGGCTAACATATTTGGGGTTTTTTAAGTGTTACCTTTAACAGCTGGTTAACTCTCCTATAGAAGTGTTCTGACCAGCAGCACATAGCTTACCTGTAATGTATCTGTAAGTATCAGCATCTAGCACCAGTTGTCATTAGCGTTTTTAGAAACTAATAGGAATTTACATCACAAGTCATGTATTAGTTCCAGTTAGTTTTCTTAATTTCTACTGTAGAATCTTTTATTGTATAACCTTCAATTTTATATTATTTTTTTTCGGTAGGAAGTGGATCACTAGCAAATCATTCGCTAATTCGTGCGGCTTCATTTTCACTTCTTTCCTCTGCCTGAAAAAGTCAGTATCAACATCTTCTACCACGTCAAAGAGTGCCTTTTCCAGACTTTCAGACATTATGATATAACTCCAAAATCTCTCATTGATTATTTTGCATGTTGAGAGAATGCATGTTTGCATTCTGAGAGAAAGACTGAGAAAAAACAAAGGATGCTTTCCTAACCTGTCAGTTAAATTACCTTCACAGAGCAGAGTCTAGTCCCTACATTATCACAGCAGCAAAAGTCTCTAAGTCACACACCTCACAAAGAAGCACTATCATGATCAGGACAGATCCTGATGAATGAAGTAGGCAATATAAATCCAAATGCTGAATATCAACTGATGTAACACTATGAAGAACCATTAATTTCAGCACCACTGTGATCATTTATGCAATGGCAAATCTGGATGCATTCCATAAAACAGTTCAAAGAGCCACTACAGAGCTCCCTAACTAAGCCCTTGTGCTTGGCTAAGATGTCTTATCTTGCTTCAAGATCCTATACTCTGAAATGTGAACAATGATAACAGACTGGCAGCAGGGGATTCTTCTTCCTTGGTAAATCTTTTACTGAGAAATATTTTCAACCCAGTATGTTGTGGGGAGAAGGGATTGTGAGAGAAGAGACCCTATAGCTTTTTACAAAAAAAATAATTAAGGAGTTTGGCGATAAAACAGAAGGAGAATGGTTATGAAATATTTCGAAAATAAAGGCAAAAATAAAAATATTAATTTGAACCCTAAGATTTTGTTATTTAAAACTTTAGCTGCAAGAATGCTTCTCAAGAAAGCTAGGATCACCAATAACCTACAGTTTGTGGTGGTTCATGTAGGATAGTTCTGCTCTTTTTTTTTCTAACATTTTCCCCAAAAAATACAGATTTTGCACTGTAAAATTACATTGTTGAATTTTATCCTAATAACACCAGTTTTCACTTTCATGTTGCACCTTTCATCTCTCTCAAAAATTTATGAAGGTTTTGCAACACAAACTTACTTCTTGCATATTTATTTTAAAGAAACTAATTCAAATGACTTCAGAATGAAACTATGGAAGAAGTAGTTAATTTGTGGATGATGATATTACAAATCTTTAATAAATTAGTTTTTAGAAAAGAGTCTTCTGAGACATATTTAATCAGATTGTAATATAACCCCATGTATTGCATCCCTAATTACATTGTATCATTTAGTTAATTTGGTTTGTACTTCAATTATTAACATTCATGATTTATCCTTATGAAATTAAAATGATCAAACATACTTGATAAAGACAATTTTAGAACTAGATTCAGTTATTTTCTACCGTCATGTAATTATGTTACCTCTAGGGCTCATTTTGATTATGACAGAGCACTACAGAAAAGTTAGAACCATTTGTACCAAATACAAGTAGAATTCTACAGTACAAAACCAACCACAATAATTGCTTATTTATAAATAAAGAACCAAAAATGTAAGTAACCTAGAGACTACCTTCCTGTATACGTTAGATTCACTTCACATTTGTTCTTTAAATAAACATGTCATCTGTTTTCACAGGAACATTTTTGACGTTAGAGGCATATAGTTATATCTACTTCCATGTAGCCAGGGCTACAACGTTCCCTGTTCCCTGGTGTTCCAGATTCGTCAGACTACAAGGCCTGATCCTTTCCCTCGCATTGCTAGTTGTACCAGTAGCACTTGACAGGAAAAGAGAGAGAACAAAAACCTTTTATTTGACCAAAGCCAATCTTATCAAGCAGCTCCAGCTGCTCACAGCTTAGTGTTATCCAGTATCTCTACAAAAGCAAAACAAACTTGTGCTATAAGCCACATGAGCTACTAGCAAAGGTTCTAATGGGACAAGCCAGCACAGACTATGCGATTGCTACCAGGAGGACACTGGATTCTGCAGAGCAGGGGCACACTTACCATGAGTCCCTTCTTCACTGCAAACTAGAAAGATATGTAAATGTGGGGGGAGGGAAGCAGATAGAATCATAGAAAAAGTTAGGTTGGAAGGGACCTATAGTTGTCGTCTAACACAATGGCATGGTCAAAATGGAGCTAACTTCTGTTAGATCATGTTGCCAAGAGCTTTGTCCTAAGACGCTATTCCTAGGAGCCTACTAGGGCAGGAACTTTTCCCAGTTCTGGATCCACATTGCGAATATATTATTCTTTAGGTCTGAACCAAATTTTCCTTGTTGCAGCCTATGACTGCTGCCTCTCATCCTTTCAATGTGCACCTCTGCGAAGAGCCAGGCTCTGTGTACTCCACTAGGTGGTTGAAGATTGCTATTAGATGCCCTTGTAGCATCCTCTTCTCCTCAGCATTTTCTTCTATGACGTATGCCTCAGGCATCTAACTGCCATAGTGGCCCTCCCCCATACTCTAACCCATTCATCAATATCTCCCTTGTACTGGGGGAACACAAAAGCTAGAGGATTTTAACTGCTTGCTAACAGCAGATTGGCAGATATTTAAAAGGAATTGTTTAATTTATCATCATTTCCCATCGTTACGTTCTGAACTCAGAATGATCCATGGATAGATACACAAACCTAAACCATGCTTTCATACTCTGATGTGTTTCTGTAATCATACTCTATAGTTATTTTTTGTGTTATGCATAAAATTTTCACTTTGGTCCTATAAAATAAATATAACTTTTCCTAGGAGCAAAGCAGCACAGAACTAAGAGGGGAGGGCCCTGCTTCATCCTTTCTCAATTTAGGGATCAAACAGAAGTATCCAAGCTAAAAGCAGAGCTGTTCTCAGCTGTGACTACAATTACTAGAAAAGAACAGCCACCTCTAAAAGGGGTGCACCCACCAACATCTGGCTCACACTCTGGAAATTCCTGTCTTTGTCACAGAAGGAAAATACAGTGAGCGTGTCCGAAGTTAGACACCTTTTCAAAAGACCAGGGATTTCTGAGAAGCACACATTGAAAATCTTATATTTTATAGTAAAATAACTGGGTTTGCTTGTTCATCTTCCTTCATTTAGTAAATACATCTTTATACCTATATAAAACAAACAGCACAGGCTCCTACCCAGAAGACAAAAAAACCTGTTGTCTGTATTCTTCATCATTAGAACATGACACATACATGGATATGTATGGAAATAAAAGTTTCTCTAATCAGGCAAAATGCAACAAAATGGCCTCTTGAGATGCAGAGATCAGGTGCACAGAAATGGGCCAGAAAACTCACTAGACAGACTCAGAATTGGAGGGGAGGGATGCGGGAAAAGACACAAAGAGGTACATCTAAGTCTGGAACCTGAGAGAAGGAAACCACTGTCACATAAAAGATACTTTATTCAGGCATGTTCCCTTACAATTTGCAACTTATTCATGACTGAGTCATAAAGTAACCATGATGAATTTAAAAAGAAAGGAGATACAAAGGGGAAGCCACACGTATCAAGGGCTCCCTATAAATGAGGTTGAACTGTATTGAGTATTTTAATAACAATGCAAAAAATACAGAAATTCATGTGTTGTATTAAGACATATTACAAAGTGTTAACCTGTGACGGTAGCTGAACAAGTGACAGTATGACCACAGTCCACTGAATGATTCTTTTATGATACTGAAAGCTCACTGCCTTTTGGTCAGAAACCAAAACGTCAGTAGAGCATGTAATATGATACAGGCCTTTGATTGCTGATCATTGCCAGATCATTGACTTGAAATTGCAGGCCCTGGCTATCCAGGCACTAAAATATTCTTCTGCCCACATCCACTTCAGCTCGACTGTTAACTTACAGACTCTCAAAATATATCATGGTCAATATGGAACCTTACAATTACTGCAAAGCTGAAACAGTATCTTGACCTCAAGAACTATTTAACAAAGGAAAGGCAATTCTAAAAAGAAATGTTTCTTCCTAAAGCATATTTTTCTTCCTTGTACTAACACCAATATCTTACAACATATTTTCATGGATTCAGAGGTCACTGATGGATGCCATTGCATATACAAACCAGTAACATTTGCCCTTTTATGTTAATAGATCATTAAGGCTAAAAAATATCCCATTTGCTAATGTAGTGGAATATCTCTCTCACATCATCATCTAGGTACAATTCTATATAACTGACAGCAAAAAGCAAAAAAGAACATTTTTTTGGCTCTCTTTGCCTCAGTCATTATTACAGAGATAGGGGATTTAATCTGACCATGGTAGCAGGTGATTTATTATTTTGTTGCTGCAGAAACAGACAGCTGAAAAGGGGTTTTGAAATGGAAATTGTGACATTTACTGAGTAATAATCTCATACCGCCATTTACAGGAAGCAGGTGGTAGCTGTTTACCATTGCAGACAGATGGAAGTCCTGCAGTGGAGTTATTTTTTTTCTGTTAGATAAATTAGCTTAAATAATTCAAGTGTTTTTCCCCCCTGCCTGATTAGGGCTTTGTGCAAATTTAAGTATTTAAAGACTGTTTTACTATCACGCAAAATGTTGCACAGCTCATATTATTTTCCTTTTTGAGCCCCTGCAAACCAGATTTCGTTTTTATAAAGAATATAATAACTATTTAATATCCCCAAAGGAGGTGCTTCATGAGGGCAAGTAGCTCCATGAAAAATTCCGCTCATGTTAATGTAGGAAAAAAAAACATTTTCTAACCAAGCACACTTCCATAGAGTTCTATCCCGAGTGCCACAGCCTATACATTGCAGTTAGGAGGATACACCAGTGATACCAGCCACAGATATACTCTCTTGTCTCAATCCTATGCTTAGCATTTTCATTGATTAATAATTTTAATCTCTCTTTTTTAAACAAGCAGTTTTCAAAACACAAATATAGTATCTCCAAAGTTGTCACACAGTTTCTAGCAGAACATCTCAAATCAGAGTAGGATTTTTTAAATTTTTTTCTTGATTCCTCATGGGATTCTTTTCCTTGAGGAAGGATAGGAATGAAAGAGGAACAGACTGAGAAAGTACAAAGCACTCCCTCATGAAGTTATACTATCACAAAAAAAAAAAAAAAAAAACCAACAAAAAAAACGATTAAAAAAGCTTTTGGTTTTGAGTTTAATAATTTTCAGTTTATCCACAATTCAAAAGTGGTATGGTCTACAAACTTCATCATGTATTAGTAAGCCATATTTCAACAAATTCTTAGAACAGTACTATTTATTATATTTGAAGTAAAAATACTGAACATATTTAAAATTCCACAGTGTTGAAGTTTTATGTGGATTTCCAGGAGCATTAAAGTGCTTTGAGGTACTTGATGGTAATTATAAATACAGTGAAGCACTTAGTAGATTCTGTCTACTGTCTTCAGGCAATTGACAAACATCATCAAATTCTTGTCGTGCCTTTAGCAGACATTGTTAATAAGGGCAATTGCTTAACAATTATAATTGCCATAAGTATCGATCTTGTAAGCACTGTTACCATGAATTAAATCACTACCAAGAAACAGGTTGGTGAATTCTGTCAATAACTATTGCATGGGTAACAGCTGTGGATCCCAATGAAGTCAGTGGTAAATTCTTCCTGTTTTCTGTTGAAGCAGGATTTCACTCCAAGATCTTAAAAAAATCAGGTTGCAATCTTTACTAATTTCATCTCTATTTTCTGAAGTTTGTAATAGTTATGATCCAAGGATTAATCTAAAATAGTAAATTTGATAGCTTTAAAAGATGGAAAACTGGAATTAAACATAGGAATAAGTACCTGTAACACCATGTAGACAAATATAAATCAGCTTTTTCAAAGCGGGTTGACCTTTCAGTGGGAGCTAATACCTGTTTCCCTTAAACCATTTAAAAACCCCAGCCTGAACAAGCAGAGAAATGAATTAGTATTGTAATTCAAATCCTCAAGCAGGTCTTTTACAGGCAGCTATAGATTAGATCTCTCTTTACTTGCCTATCTGAGGTTTAAATTGTTTGTAGAACTACTGTTTCTGAAGAGCAAAAAGAGGTCATCTGTACCTTTCTCTAAAGAACTGCAATAACTAAATTTTCATTCACCCCTCTCGTTATCTTGGCATCAAAGCATTAAGCTACCTAAGCAGTCATCTATCCTTAAAAAGCAACACATTATAAATTTAAAAATATTACCACATTTCCCTAGAAACTAGTGTTTATCTGCAAAGTTTTATAGATCTAATTGACTGTTTCACATCTTCGTATGTGTGTTAAAACTCCTGGTCTAGATCTTCGAAAGTATTCACCTTCCTAATTCTTATGGAAATCTAACTACTTGATACGGGTAGTATTTTCTGTTTAACAGAGAAAGTGACATATTTCAGCTTTTTCCTTCCCTTTTTTTCAGGATTTTTATTAAGTTTCTTTATTGTTGGATTTGACAGATCTCTATGGGTAGTTTAAGTACAGGTCTTTCAATACATTTTTAAAGAAAGAACATAAGTTTCTTGCTTTACTGTGACAGATAAAAGATACTGGCTACATTTCCAGATGTAGTTTTCCAAGACAGGTATTTATGCCCTTAGTATAATTCTTCCTCTTTGGTATACGGTCTATAGCGATTTTATACCTGTCCCAGGCATTCAACATCCTTCAAATACCCAAGCTGGATTTATATATCCCTCTAAACTTGCAAAAACTTAATCTTGCTCCCCATACACTTAAAAACAAAAAGTTCTCCTTCAACTTTTCTTCAGTCTAGCCTTTGGCTGAACATAACGTAGCTTAAAATACTACATTTTGAGGATAGAGTGACAGAGAGTATAACTGAGAGGCATTGCTGAAATAGATTCTTGGTGGCTTTGGGCCTACAGGAACTAATACTGAGATCAGGGAAGAAAAGATTAAATAATTAATGCTTACTCACTGCATTCTGCCAGCACGATCTTTCCATGCAAGCCTCTGTATTTACTAGCTTTACAGTCTTTTAGAGAAAAAACAGTACTAACAGAAATATTTTACTTTTATCTGTCTGAGATATCTGGATGTCTGTGTAAAGTAACTGTCTCTTCACTCTAAGACTCTTCATTCTAAGTTTTCCTTGTTCTCCTAGCACACATTACACTTATCCTCAAGGTGATACATTTTTCTGGCTATTCATGGCAGCTTTATATTCTACAGCTAATTCTAATACCAACGAGTTGATCAGGCCAGGCAGTTTTCCAGGCAGTCAAATACATACTGAAAAGCCAAAATTTTATTTTAAGAAGTCTTTATTTGGCTGACTGTCCCATCTCTAGTCTCATCTAAATTCTAGCACTGACTTTAATTTGATTTGGCCCTAGTTTGAGAGGGACTAAAGCTTGTATGTACAAATACAGCAAACATTAGAACACAAAAGCAAATACGCAAACTCTTCATGTTAAATCCAGGATGAAAACTAGACTAAGCCTTCTAGCTACTATTAGCATAAGTCTCTGGAACAAAAATTTTCTTTCTGGTAAGTTATAGTGTATCAGGGAAAGAAAATCTAATAATAGAGTTTCATCTTACACTTGATACAGTAATGAATCATTATGTGGTTGCCTCTCATAGCACAAGACTTAACTCACTGGTTCAAAAATCCAAATTTACAATACCACCAGTTGTTTTTATCGTGGAAGAAAGAACCAGTGAATTTGTTGTCCTATAAGTCTATGGGTTTCTTTTGCATTCAGCTCTTTAACAATTCTGCATCTTCAGAAATGCTCTCTACCATATATGTTGTGTCTCATGAGGGAAAACTTTCTGTCTCTTCCTGATCTCATGCATTTTGTAAGTACATAGAAAAACAGAAAAGGTCATTGTGCAGTGCATGCTTTCAATTATGCAAGAGATTAGCGCCATCTAATAATTTCAGCACTTTTGCTATACAACATGTAATTTTATTTATAGGAACATACACAACCTATATAAAATATATTTTCTATACTGCTGAAAAAATATTAAATAATACTTCTGCTAAAAATGCAATTTCAATTAGATCACAGAAGTGATTTCAGTAAGATCACAAAGGTGGTCTCATGTAGATCTTGTATCTATGAAAATATTAACTAAATCTTTTCAATATATACTACTCATAGTATAGCATATTATAGAACTACAGTATGATTGTATTGTAGTATTATCATACCCTCCTAGGATAAATGTCAAATCATTTCATGAGAAAAATTATGCAGGACAGTATAGTAAAAATAGAAAACTCTTAGTAACCTTTGTTAAGAAATTGCCTTTTGGTATTTAGCAGAGCAGGTACACATTTACAATCAACGCTGCAACTATATTCACCTCTTCCTTGTATATTTGATCCACACTGAATGGTGTAGAGTTACGGCCTCTCAGAGTTTCACTGATTGCCATTACAAGGAGCATTAATGATCATTATTGTTAACAATATCAGCCAAAAGCAGGGAGCAAATCAAGAATGAAGAATAACCTGAGAATAGTCAGTAGATGTCATTTTGCAGAGATGTACAGTTCATAGTCACCAAAGTACTTCGGAACTAATCTTTAAACAGATAAGTACTCAGCATGCTTAAAAATAATGGCATAATTAAACCCATTAATGAACTGTGAATTTAAGATTTCTCATAATCAGATAATTAAGTTTTTCATGTGCTTATTTTTTGAACACCAGAAAAATTATTTTCACCTGTGTCTTAGTACTCAGTATTTGTTACCGTTCCAATAATAGGAGTAACATTTTAATCTGCTTCAATATCAGATAAGATCAGTCATTATAAATTAACATGTACAAGAACATAAGACAGAACACTTAGATAATAGAATATATATGTAAGGAACTATGCATAAAAAATCAGATTAAGAAAAATTAATTCCTATTAAAAAAATATTATTGTACTTTTGTATGTATGCTTCAGCAAAAGGGATATTTCATGTTCACAGAACATCATCATACGTTTTTGTGCTATTTCTCACAGAGATTGACAGAGTAACTTTTAGTTATCCTAAGCCTTATTTATGAATCCTCACCTTTTCATCCAGATACTCTACAATTACAGGACAAAAAGATAGTGTTTAGGGGCAGTCACAATCTAAATAATAAAATTTAATTTCAAGAGGTTGGAAGGATAATTAGGTAATACTATTGTTTTACATGCGTTTTTAGGTTGGATTCTTGTCCAGTTTCCACCAACATGAATTTATAATGACTTTATCTATTTCACAGTGAATGTCCACTAATATAAGTAGGAACAGAATCTGTGTGTTTATATTATATATCTTTGTAGCTGCAGAATAAATTTTAGTTTCCATTACAAGTTCATCATAATTTGGTTTTGGGTTTTTTGTTACAAATTTTCATATCATTTCCACCAATTATTCATTTTAGCCAGTGTCCACAAGGCAGAAAAAGAATATTAAAAAACAAAGAATAAATATTTTATATCCTCAGAACTACTGTGATAATCCTTTATATTGGCTACCCTAGAAATTTGAAGGGTCAGAAATTTAATTTAGTGCATTTTACCTCCTATTCAGTATACAAAAGCTTTTTGAAAATTACTACATACCTATATAGTAGTAATTATGCACACTCTAGTTATTTTAAAAACCTTATTACTCCATCGGCTACCACAAACTAAATGCTCCCTGTTGCAACATCACACAGCACGTGTCTGTTGGAAGCCATCTGCAGTGATTTTTAAATTTGCTCAAGGCAGCTGATACTAATGTCATGCAGAATCCTATTAAAAAATGACCCTATCAGCCCATTCAAGTATCTCCACCAAAACAACTTATCTTCGTATTTTCTTCCCACTTAACATTCCCAGCCTCAGCTAAAAATAAAGAACTACAGCTCTGGTATTTTAAAATCCTCGTTGAATTAAAATAGTCCAACAATAACATTTTACTGAAGTCTATATAGGTAGCGGCCTGGATTTCATGCAGGTAAACAGCAAAAAGCTCTGTAGTATTGTTCTAAGCCCAAGGAAACCAGGGATAGGTGACAACCTACTCCAAAACCAGCAATCCTATGACACTACCACTGCAAGTTTAGGGATTTGTTTTCTATCACATCCATCAGAAATTAAGATTAACTCAATTTCTTAATCTCGTAATAAAATGTAAGTTCTCAATATGTGGGCTGCAAAAGGTCACAAATTGAGCTTAAATTTTATTCTACCAGACCACAGGGAAAAGTAGAAGTTCATTCAAGGAGGTAAAAAATTTGTTTACAGTCTTGTCAAGTATCAAAGCCATTACTTTTCTGTTGCATTTGTCTTTGGTGAGTGGGTTGGAGTTTTTATGTTACCGGGCCAAGTGACAACTCCAAGAGACACAGGATATCCCAAGAGTCATCAGCAAATTTTCTGTTCTCTGGGAGAAGTTTTTTAAACGCCCTGTTGATTAATTACCAAGCTTAAAACTTATAAACCTTCAAAGGAAATCCTTGTCTGAATAGGGGGAAACTGAGAACCTAACAACAAATTTGCCCTTGATCAGTATCTATTTCAGAGAAGGGAAGTCTGAGGGTAACGTTTGTGAAAGAACTAGATTTTGGCTGACACAGTTATGTAAGCATACTATCAGCTTTTTAATTGAGTGAACCAGAAAAAGTCATCTGGTGCTAAATGAAACTATAATTAGTTATTATGCATGGACTTCATTTATGATCATATACATCTTTCTGAATATAGTAATTTTCTTAAATCTTGCATTGTAGTATAATAAATTCATGTTGACTTTATTCAGCGGTTTGACTGTCATTACAAATTATTTCAAGGAAAGCTGCCAAAATCACAAGAACTCCATTCTCAAGAAAGTGTCAGTCTTGAGGGTGCTTAGCTACACAATGAGAGATGTGAGGACATTTAGAGTGTGAGTAGCCAGTGATCCTCAGGGCTGGGAGCTGGTATTGCAGGAAATTATTTTGGAAACATGCCCCAGGTAGAGGGATGATGTGTAGTAAAATAGTAAGGACAATGCCTGATCCCCAGGAATTCGAATTATAATTACTTTATTCTTTCTTGTTATCATGGATTTTCATTTACTAAACAGTGTAAAATATTTGGCTGCTTGGTGCTTATTGCCATATCTCTGTTAGCCATAAAACAAAAGACCAGACTAAAACAGGACAGCTGTAGTCATTTATGCATATTTCTATATGTGCTTGATCCAGCAGTAAATGCAAGCTCTCATTTGTTAATGGTGACCCTTTCTAAAGCGTTTCTCTCTGTGGTGCAGTGGCAAGTATTTCTGATACCAGCAGGACTTCTCAGAACGTGCTCCATTACCTTACTTGCTGTGCTGCTTCACCAATGAGGCTAAGCAAGTAAACAAACAGTACAACATTCTGTGTTTATTTTTACAATACAACATTCTGTTCGTATTTTTACATTGGCTGATAAAAAAGAAAATATATATCAGCAGTAAAAATAAGGTGGGGCTGACAGTATCAGACAGGAGACACGGAGGGGGAAAATATTTTGATATTTTATAAGCATAAACAAGCCCCAGTCCTGAAAACTCTCAACTACATCCAGATTCATCCAATGTGACAGTTCATGCATATTCAGAGATTGTAGGAAATACAGTAAAGTAATACCAAAATGGAGGTCCCAGTTCCAACCCCCACCTTTCCATCAAAATGCATAAAGATCAACATAGACTCCTAAGGTTTAAATAAGCTATTTAATCAACTGTGAAGAATGAAAATTCAGTATTTGCCCTGATTTTCTATCTTGACCTTAGAAAAGACCACCTGGAAAATAAGATGTCTTCAGACTGTTTCAACCTACTTTGTTACAATTCACTTTTGGTCAAGCCAGATCAATTTTCTTTGCCAATTTTCTAGACCGTACTCTTTGCCTATGTAGCTGGTTAGGTCTCTTTAGACTATAGTTTAGAAATAACTTTTGTACTCTGTAGGGATCTGTTTCTTCTGGTTTATTTCTTAAAAGTACATATATGTTACTCTTGCAGCTATAACCATCACAGAGCAATGAACTGAACAATTTCAGTTCATTTACAAGATGTAATTATGCAACGGACTAGCAATGCAAGCAGTTGGTGCTTTCTCAATTGTTTTTAATTTTCTTTAAACAATATTTTTGAAGTTATAAATATATACATACCTCTTCACAAATGTTAAGAGCCAGTAAATTAATGATAATTTCAGACTACATTATGCTGTTCAGGCAAGGAATGAAAAATCGAAACCATCCTGATTAGGTAAATTTAGTATCAATTTGTCTTCACTATCATTATAAACATTTAGTTAACATGCATAAATAACAACATGCTAAAATAGAAATGTTGCTTTTTAAAATAAAGCCATCGTTTTCAGCATATTTTCCTCACAGCTGCTATCTTTCTGACTATGGTGCCCTCTAAGAACAAGCCATTATTACTGTGCAATAGACGGCAAGTTACCATTTCCTATATGAAGTGCAAATAAGCACTGAAGAATTGCAGACAGACATTCAACTATGCAGATCCATTAAATTTATCCTTTGCCTATTCTTTCACAGGTACCATTGTGCATTATACGAGTGTGATGCATACTAATACATCTAGGGTCTTAATAATACCCTCCTACTTCTCTAGCAGCACCTAGTCCATCCAGCAGGAATTCTTTGTCAAATTACCAATTGTAATTTAAATAGGAGTATAATATTGCTCTTGCATTTGAGAGTTGCTGAAGGAAAGCAAAAAAGAATGTAGAGCAGTTCATTCTTTAAGGCCACATAGTCTGAAAGGAATAAAGAAGTAAAAAAAAACAAAAACAAAAACAAAAACAAAACACTTGTAATTCTAGAGGGTTAATTTTTTTCTGGTAATTGCATATAGTTTAGAATATCAACCAGAGAACATTCTCACACTTAAACCTGGGAATCTAATTTAGGAGTTAGAAGCCAATGCTGCCTACACAGCAAGGGCAGAGTTAAAGTACTCAAGCACACAGTTTAGGCATTCTAACCATGCTCTGGATTTCCCATTTTATGTATTCTCCATATGGAAAGTCTGGTTTCTTAATGCAAACTTCTTAATTAGATACCTGAATTTAATCATTGTGAGTACTCTCCATGGCAACCAGATTTATGTTTGCCACTTTTCTAAGTAAAGCAAGGGTGCATCACAGAATGTTGTGATGGACCCTGAAACAATTGAGGTTTACAGTTACCTTTTGAGCTAACACCTAATTTTCATCGCCAGCACTGTTTACAATTTTCTCCACCATAACTCATCTGGTAACAATAAATGGTTTCAGTTTGGGGTTTTTTGGGTTGGGGAGGGGTGTGCGGGGGGTGTGTCTGACTTGTCATGGTTCTTTTTGAGATTCTGATCATTTCATAGACATTTGGATCTCAGCTTCTCATAACGACTTTGATATGTACCTGGTTCCCAAACACACTTTTGACTTACATAAAACATCAAGATACAGTTATGAAAATGTATTGATCATATCATAAAGAAGTGGCAATGCTTTTCCAAAACCCCGGTGATTCTTAGTGCCATGAATGTTGTTTTTCATGGTATAGTCTTAAAGTCAAAAGAGCCCAAATTTCAGTAAGGAATTTGCAGTCAAAAGTGAGTTACTCAGGGGCTGTTCATGTGGGAATATGCATGAGGTGAATTCAAGACCAGCTGCATCTGGTGCAGACATTTTCTAACTCAAAGTGATTACTGAATTGAAGTTCAAACTTTTAGAGACTTGAAATAGAGCAACACCATTTCTATTTTCTAAGTCACAATAGGAGGACATAAATTTAAGTATCATAATAAAAATTTGCATGGGAAAACTGTTTTGCAAAGCAAGAGCTTATCATCCTGAGTCTGAGAGAACAGTACAAGACCAATCATGTTTCCCTGGACTTGAGGGAAACAGAGATCCTTATAAAGGTCAATGGCATAATTTTAGCCTAAAGAAAAGAAGTAATACCTGATACAATACAGTATACATATATATAATGGGAACACCATGATTCTTCCATAGCTGAAACTAAAAGGAATGGCTGAGTTGCTTTGGTTTTGTTTTGGTTTTGTTTTTTTTTTTTTTTTTTAATAATGAGGTATTCATTATCTGTTACATTTCAAAACGATAGAATCTATTAGCAAATTATATGGACCCATTATGCTATCATCAGTCAAATTACATCTGACTGTTACTTTTGGATCTTTATTTGATTGGTTAGATGGTTTACTCTGTTCTAAAAATACTGTTCAGCTTTTAAAAGCACCTTTGGTTACTTAGAAGCACAATTCTAAGTGGCTTTTAATCTAATTAACACTCATCCAGAATAATTTTGATGACAGCAAGGTAATAGTCCCAGGCCATTTCATCAGTCTTTCTTCTACGTATTAGTCTGTAACATGTATTAGTCTGTATGGAAACTTACAAAAAATGTCTGGTGAAATAAATGGAGAATGAGTTGGACTGAAAATTAATAAAGCTGGCACTAAATCGCATAAATCCTTTCAAAGGTACCACACATACACCCCATTGGCCCCCACTTAAAATTTTCTTCTTGTGAAAAATTAAAAAACAACACCACCAAAACACAGAAACACTCCCATTTTCACTGCAATTCAAGAGCTAATTTTGTTCTCAAAAAAAGCAGAACATAAACCAGGTTCTTCTATCAACAGCCAAATTAAAAACACCATCTCAGGGACCCTATTCACCACCTGTAAAAAGATGTGAGAGGTCTGGGGATACTATACAACAGAGGGGGAAATCACTTTCTCATATAGTTTGTTGCACTGCAGAAGTGGTCTGAAGATTGTTTTCTACATGTGGACAGCCTCAAGCAGACCCTTTTTATGCTAATGTGTACTGAACTCATAATTGGACCTTAAGATTCTGGTCTGTGTAGCAGGATTTAGTCCCAGACAGCTTCACATCGGTTTTCCAACAGCATGAAGGTGAATAAGCACTCTTCACTTATATACAAAAAGGTGATGGACTATGCACTATAACTCAGCTCCCAGGGTTTGAAAAGAAGCATATTTCCTAGGCAAGTTATGAAAACTTGAGACAAAGGGTTTACAATATGAAAACTGCCAGAGTGGAGGCAATAGTAGCAGAGATGTTCCCAACAGGATCAGAAATGCACCTTATGATCCTCTGCCTTACTCCTTTCCCTTTCTTAAAACACAGGATTGAGTAATTACAGAAATTTTATATGAAAATCTGGCCCCTTTGAAAGTCTCATGTATTTACAATGTATGACACAGTCAGGCAATAATAGTCAGAAATACACAGCCTCCATGCTTATAAATTAATTCAATATTTTCTACATATTAAATAACTACACAGAAAACATGATTCCACATTATATCTAGCCTTCTGAAGTCATATTAAATAGCTTCTGTCACACCTCCAAAATAGCACATTATATTTCAAAGGAAGTGTCATCTGTGAGATAGCTCTAGATTCCTGTCTAAGCAAAAATTATATAAATATGATACATGATACATGTCTGCTTGTATAAGCCTGTAATTTTTAGTGAACAATATAATCATATTGCTATCTCATAATTCTATCACCATGAACAGAACTAATTTACAATTAGATTTATTTTTTTTTAAAATTCACAGTGATTGAGTGTCATCTACAAAATCAAAAGCACCATTTCTCCCCACATCCTAGAAAACCTCCATACTCAGTTAAAGCACCTGGCAGACTAGAATCTCTTTCATTTGCTTTATCTGGCATGTTCATTATAGTATTATACAGATACTGATCCTTTCTATTTCATTACTGAATGCTCCCCTGTGTTTTATATGCAGCACATACTATAAATCAACAAGAGCAAATGTACATAAAGACTGGGTGCATCCAAGCTTTCTTCTTTACCCCTAAGCACTCAGCAGCTTACTCCTTGATGAAGCATAGCAGAACATCTGTGGTGGCCTTCACTTAGATTTACTTTGCCAGATTTTCATTAAAAGAGTGACTCAATAAAAATGTTGCTTATCCTAATAAAGCCCTTTGGAGCTTAGCAAATTTGCATTTAATACTTTTTAATGTCATTACAGCATTAATAATCTGTGCCTAAAGAGCAATAAAACTTTACATTTTCCGGTTTATGAAAGAAGCTTCATAAACCCATGATTTTCTTGTGGCTCAGCTTTAACGCACCATAAATAGAGACACAAGCAGGAAAGCTGTATGACACCATGGTTTTGTATAAATTTATGGCTGAGTCCTCTACTAGGTATCTCTTGTTTCAGAGATTATATACAAAAATTAATAAAAATTGAGTTGTGAATAAACATACCAGGAAATAAATGGGACCGAGCTTCAGAAAATAAGACTTTACTGCATGAAGGATTTCTGCTTCCTTTGGCAGCCTAAAATTTTTCACCTTGGGGGCAGGAAAAAGACATTATGATGCCTGGAAACAAACCAAGAGAAATTCTTAGCTGAATCCTCCACTGATACATGTACTGCATTTTCTCCAAATACTGTCTTAGGAAATGTTTGTCATTTTAGGCTACCTATGGGTTTTGAGAATATTACCTGTGAAAGACATTCCCAGTAACACCGTTCTGTAACTATCCAATCATTATTAGAATTGCTGTAATGCCAATTTAAAGTCAGTGTATGTGGAAACAACCATAAAACTGAGATTCTATTTAGTCTTTCAAAGCAATGAGGCTCCTGACTGATTAGAAAAACTGGTTCCAAGCAACAGAAAATTTTGGCCTAGCCATAGAGATCCAGGTTCTGCTTGTGATCCAGTAGTCTAAACAATAGTTAGGCTGGCTGGAATATCTGGACAATGAGCCTGAAAAAGTCAGACCAATACTTGGAAATTATAAAAAAGCAGAAAATGCAATAGAAGTACATTTCTTAACAGAAGCCATAAGAGACTTTATTATGACTTCAGAGACTCGTTCTCATTTGAATTCATGTAAATGTATGAAAACACTGGTGAATTGCTGAAGTCTTAATAATTTTAGCAAATCATTATTTCCCAAAGCTGTTAGAAAAATAATTTTTCACTGTTCTAGGAATAAGTGAAGATCCATAATGAAGCACTGAATGTATGCCAGACTGAGGATGAACTATCTTATCTGACTCTAAAGACAAACTAGTCATTTCTTTTTGATTCATCCACCAGAACAGGAAAATAAAAATAAGTTATTATTTTCACTGTGGTACACACATACAGTACAGCCCTGATCCTTTGGTGAATGCAAAGTAAAACAAAGAAGAACAAAACTCAAAATGCATCTATGAAAGCATTTTCCAGTTAGTACTTACTGATGATCTAGAACCGCACATGTTCTGCTAAAGAACATGCCAACATTTCACATCTGCTTCAGTGTAACTAGTGTTACTCAAAACCTGTGCTTCTGAAAATGTTATTGCTTGACCCCTTGGCTTGTGACTCCTCAAAAAAGGACATAATGTCGAGAGTGCTGAGCACCTTCCTTCTATAAAGCCCATATCCTCAAAATACCTAAAAACATTTGAAATTCTACTTTCAAGATAGATAGCTGGTTTTAATAGTGTTGACTTAACACTTCATTATGCATGCTTTTTCAGGCATTCAGATGAAAGTAACAGGCTTATTTATGATTACTTTCTAATAGTAATTTACGATCAGCATCAGTAAATTTATTGGAAATCAGAGTGGTCTGTCTGTGATCATTTAATTGCATAGTATCATCATGCTCCATTTTCTTTCTACCTTTTCATCCACAAGATGTCTTTAGATTTTTAATGGGTCCATTTTTCTTCTCTATACTCAGTTCTACTCAGTTTCTATCTGCTCTCCCTATACTCTCTACACTGTTTCTTTTAATAAACTCATTTGCATAGGAAGATTATAAAGGATCTCAAAATGGGTGGAGAAAGTTTGTGCAAGTTAGTTTTGTGAGAAAGTGAGAGGATGATGATGGTAGACTAAAAAGAATCTTTCACCCCTACCTCCCCTGCTTCCAGTCTAAGTCTAATTGCAGTTTTAGGGAGGGAAATGAAGGTGACCACTACTTTAGTACTGCAATACTAGCTTTTCAGAAAAAGGAGACAAAGAAAGGTTCTGTTGAAGGTCTGTGATGTTGGTTGCACAACAATTTGTAATACTCAAATTGTCAATGGACAATATGTTAAGAACAGTCTGTTAGAGTCTTGGCAACAGAGCTGGCTTCTTTTTGTTCTGTTAGACTAAAATAAGAAGCTTAATTAATTTACAGCCTGAATTTACATTTGGTGTGTGACAACACATGTCCTCCCAGCTGGCATAATTTGGCACACATTTTTTAACATGGAAGCACATGGTATTTGGAAACCACCAACTCCCACAATACTGAATGCACTTTTATTTCCTAATTTGAACACTCATGCATTACAGTTAATGCTTATTAGCTTGCCACTTTATTTTTCAACTTGGTCATGCCTGAAATACCAAGGTCAACATGGACTGAGAAAAAGTGTCAGCAAGAAAACCTTTATAGTAGTGGCAATATATCCATGACCTCTGCTTATTTAGGACCAGAATCTAAAAAAATTAATTTAAAACACAATCATCTTGTAGGCATACACATTACAGGAGTGAATGTCCATTTTTCTTCCTCCCCTGAAGGATTTCTCTTGAGATAATACACAACTATGTCACAATTCTCTGTAACATAGAGTTAGTGTCAAAGACAAAACAGGCACAAGGCTTAGTTCATAATTTCATTCTTTTTTTTACAGCAGTATTGAAATTGTTGGGGGCAGATGTTTTAATCTCTTAAAAGTTAACATTTTACAGGATAGTAAAATGTTAGAGTCAGTCTTCACAGGAAATGCAATTGGAATAGAGGTCCGCATTCATTATGCTTGCTCTTTCTCCTGAAAATATTGTTCTGTGCTGAACTAAGATCTTACTTCAATGTTGTAGTGTGGAGGAGAATTCAATATTGAGGAAGCATTCAAGGTTTTGACATTCATGTTCATCCCACATTATGGTGAAAAGAGCTGCACTGGAAGTGTTCACAAAAATTATTTTTTTATGAGTTTTCCACATTTTGACTGAAAAATGAGTCTGTAATGCTCGGAACACTGGACTTGTACATATGAGACCGCCAACACTAAGCTGGCAAACGCTGCTCTGGATAAGGCAAAGCACTGGCAAAGACAGAGCTAATTCAAGCCAGAAATGTAAATAACTGACAAAACAGATACCTTAAATTATTGTGAATTATGAACTCCTCTTGCTGAAAGGGAAACCTCAAATGCTTAGGAGTTCTGAGCAAATTCATTATCACAGTGAAAGTTCATTTATTTATTAATCACTAGGTCAAACACATCAAGAATCAAATTGGTAGAAAAATTACTGCCTTCATTATAAAGTTTTACAGTTAATCATAAGGAGCTATTTCATAAAAAAATATGTACAAGTGGCCTAGATTTTACAAAACAGGAACAAGAAATGTAGTGAACTCTATCAGCAGAATACGCGGATCTATGACAGCAAAGCTAACAAAGCCTCAGCTCGTGTCTTTCACATTTGGGTCTTTCCATGCAAAACATGCAGGTCTCCTCACTGGAGCTTTTCTTGTGATTGAGGGATGCTTGCTGTCATGTTCTGGTACTTAATATTGCATTTGTCTCATTTACTTTGTAGGGCATCAGTTTAGTTCTCTCTCTTTTACTCAGTACATTATTGTCATAATAACCTGATCAAATTTAAACTTCCAACTGTCCGTCAAATTTCTTTGCAATTAAGAAAATTGTTCAAAAGCTATTTGTGGCAAAAGAAAAATACAGTGTCATCATACACATCTAATTCCTTAGGAAACCTAGATAAAAACAGCGCAGGAATGTTACAGGTTTTAATCAGCTTTCTGAAAAGAAACAGAATAAAAACTACAAATGTGATGAATTT
This sequence comes from Falco punctatus, assembly GCF_963210335.1. Taxonomy (NCBI): domain Eukaryota; kingdom Metazoa; phylum Chordata; class Aves; order Falconiformes; family Falconidae; genus Falco; species Falco punctatus. The sequence continues at coordinate 103,153,000 of NC_137581.1, read as the reverse complement.
ATGATCATTTTTAATTTATACTCTAAGAAAGTCAGCACTCTGATACCCCAGCCACCATCTCCATTTCCATTACTGAAAATAAAACTTTCCAGCCAATGATGAAAACAGACAAAGCTTGAATTTACTCTTTACACTATTCTTGAAATTCAGATGTGACACTCTGAGAAGATGATAGAAGGACTTCAGAGGTGTAATGGACACCTTAAACCATTCATCAGGGTGAGGAAAGCTGGACAAACAGGTGTTGCAGTTTAAGACCAAGCTGACAGTGCAGAGATACCAAAACACTTTAATCACAGGTACATGCTGTTTTTTTAAATTGTGATGACATCTCACTGCCCTGTAGAGGGAGAGAGGGCACAGCGTGGGTAAGGGCACTGGGGTCTCACCCCATGGCTCATCCCCCTCCTCTGGTCCCTTGGGCCATCCCTCACAACTCCCTGGGGCCTCTCCCCCCGCCACCCCCACACAGGGGTCAGTTACAGGACCAGTAGAGGATACCCCATACTGTTGGGTCTGTTCAAATCCCCTCAGGGCCTGGCAATGGATGGTGATCATGTGGGCCTGCAAATGATGTCTGCAGCCTCCACAGCAGGTGACACAGGGCTGCCAGTTCCCGCTGAGCCTGCTGCTCTTATGGCCGTGGCTCTCCCCAGCCCACAGGGCTAAGGCCAATCCATCCTCTCGGACTGCTGCCAGCCAGTCCCCATTAAACCCCTCCGTTAATAAATTTAAATGGCTGCATTTCCTTTCAACATTGCAACAAAACTTAGCCTAAGGTTTGGCTGGGAGGGTGCTGAACTAATAAACTAATAGAACCTCTGCTGCTCCTTTTTTCTTTTTTTTTTATTTTTTTATTTTTTTATTGCTGTAGTATTCTTTTCTTACACCCTATTTGAAATATACCATTAATCAAGTTTATAGTGCATCATGTTCAGATTCATTAAAAAAAAATTCAGACAAATCTTACAGCAGTCATTTTTAGTTCTGCTATTTCAGATGAAAAAGCCACTTGCTAAGCAACTTTTCTAATATAAATTTAACCCCACCCCCAAAAAAACCCTTTATATATTCTAAATCGCTCCTACAGTCATCATATGAAGCTTCATAAATATATTCATATGGGATGGACTGCATTTAGCCCTGTGTTCTGGGGAGAGCCATGGCCATAAATATAATCATATTTAAGAGGCTACAAGGTAGATATAAGGCCTTCCTCAGAACTTATTCTAAGAGTGGCAGTCTCTGTTCTTTTTGAAACAGAATAAAATCCTGCATAAAACCTTCTGTAATCTGTTGAAAGCAGGATCTCAGCATGGGAAAATGAACTCATTTGAGTTGATTAAATGTAGTTGAACAGATCATTTGCTTTTACTAGCAACAATAAACGAATGTTATAATTCTCATAATGTATATAATACAAGATAACATAATTTTTCTAGACATAAGGCCCTTTGTCATAAAGCCTCCTTCCTATATACCATGATATTTCAAGTAAAAGTAATAAAAGCATTGTTACCAGAAAAGAGATATTTCCCTTGTGGTGTTTGCGGCTTTGTGTTGTAAGGGATTTTAGTGACCGTAAAAGATAAATACATTTGCCATTCAAGTGAAGCAATGAAGAAACTAGTGATAGAGTGGCAGTCTTCATTTAAATAATGCATAGGCTTTGTTGGTAAAATTGCTAGCTCATCTCAATTTAATACCCAAATACCTGTTCATAAAAAAACAGACAACCAGATATGTATTCGGATTCTAAAAACAAGCAGCAGTATCACCTTTGGTTTCACCATTATATTCTCACTAGAGAAGAACACAGTATTCTAAGATACTTTTCAACAAGATCCTTTAAAGCTTCCATTTTCTGCTGTTGGACTCTGTAGCCCTTCTTTACTGCAAAGAGAAGCTAGGCTGTGTGCCAGACCTTGCTGATCAACAACACTCAATAGTGCTCTATCTTCAGCAGAAATGCCTTGAATACTCATTTTGGCTAACATAATTAAAGACACTTTCTTACTGTAAATGCAAAAGAAACTAGAGCAAAGCTTCATGCAAATAGATTAAACTTGTCTGCCTCACTTTCACACATCCACTCACATTCCATATGTTTTTACTCTTACATGTTATTTTCTTATTAGTATTACAAATATCCAGTGCTAAACACAAAATCTATTTTGTCAAGAACTTGTTAGTGTTTTGATTACATATTCACCAAAAGATGCTCATCAAGTCTGACAGCAAGACAGAAAAGTGAGCCAAAGACAGATGACATGCTATGTTCTTACTCCTGTCTTAAGTTGGAGAAACACTATTGAATTTAATACCACAATACAGATGTAAAAACAGTGGAACATAGAAGAGAATTAGATCCGGTAGTTCCCATTTAAAAGTATAAACAAACAGAAGTAAGACTCCACATTTCCTTTTAATACTCATCCAAAAACGAAAAGTTCTGTCTTGCAAAACATCACAGAAATTCATTTTGAGGTCTACCTTTATCTTATTATACAATTACTTTTTTTCTAAGCTCTGCAGCAATGATGATAATTTAATTCTGCACACTTTCTGGAGGGGGTATTTTCTGAAGGAAAGGCTTACTACTAACTAAGCTTAACATGCAGAGAATGAGCTCTGTGCCTCAAGAAACTACTACTACCAGTGACGGATAGGTTTGAAATATTCATGAGAAAACTTAAGCCAGAGGTGTTTCTCTTACATATTATTAGTTTAAGCTGTAAAACCTTTCAATATTTATTGCAGAAACAGCCAACAGTTCCCCTTCTTCTTTTCCTTCAAACACCCTCTCTTTAAATGCAGAAGTGGAAGTTGACAAGCTCAGGAGGTCATTTCATCCACTGCATAATTGGGGCGTTCAGCATACCAGTCTGAACAACTGGCCTTTTCCTGAAAGCAGGCAATCCTGAAACAGCATACTACCAAAATGGGTTTAGGTTCATTTATGGTTTTCCACATGCCACAGAAATTACAAACTTGGAAAAATTAATGTTGTTCCACCACAGTTCAATCTGCATTTTCCATTACAGATATACTGCGATCTAATACCACGTATTAGTTTTCACCATTATAGACTGTTTTCATTTAATCACCTCTTTATTCTAAATGCATTAGCACCATCCCATATCTTTAACTTATAGCTGCTAATGAAAAATGTATAATGCAGATTTCTGTCACCTTTTTCTGTTCATACATTGTCTATGAAACAAAGCCTAGCTTATCTGAACTGTCATAAACCTTTCCATTTTTTTCTGAAATAAGTTTTATAGAATTACTATTTCATCCCATAGACCTTGATCCTACAATTCAATATTAGTTACAGTCTCATGAGCCAACATACCCCATCAAAGTCAGTAAGACTGTGGTTTCATTATCCCATGCAAGCACCCTTATTGTAGGAGATGGTCTGGTGGATGCAAGCTATGGATCACAGGTATCAGCCTGACTCAATTTCTGCATTTCACTGTGTTTGAACATTTTAACTCATGGGCCAATTGTTTCTGCTTCCTAAAAGACTACCAAGAGTGACCAAAATATCCATGCAAATGGTTTCTGCATAAGCACCACATGAAACTGCAAGAAGGCTTGGGAGGTTTTTGCACTCCACTGTTAACTGAGGGACTGAATTCACCTGAATGAATTTATGTTCATTTGTGGAAGTGAATATAAAATAAAGGTGAATATCACTGAACACAATTCAGCACTTAACTGATTGAATATTTGTGGATACTTTAAAATAGTACATTTTACTACCCCTTCTGCATAAAAATGCAGTATTATCAGAGAGACTTTCTGTCATAATAGTGAATTAAATTCTCTCTAGGGTTAACATGAGAAAGAAATACAGGTGGTAGATTCCTCATCTTTTCCCTGTTTCATCTCCAATATGCTCATTTTTCCTAATAAAATATCACATAATAAAGAAAAATATGTTTAACACCTAAATTGTCAGAAATTACATCTCAGAATTAATATCCTCTGAATTAAAGGTAACATTTAATACCTCTTGGAGCTATGGTTTCAGCCTGTCTGCAGATGTGCTGACCCCAGCTCATATTTTGAAGCAAGCTTTTGTCTACAGACGGGCTATTGCTCTCTTCCTTTTCTTTCCCTGTCTCCTTTTTAAACACAAGCTGGTGCTCTACAAAATTTGAAAGGTTACTAAGTAATGTCCATGCAAAACACACTCCCCTCAAAGGAATGTGGAAATCACTATAGAAATCTGAAGTTATAGTGTTCATCTAGTACCAAGAAAAAAGTAATAGTATTAGAATAAAACAGTTACTGGCAGTAACTAGTGAAATCTTTTCTACAGTTTTCATCCACCTGGTGCTAAAAAGGTTTGAAAATGTTTTGGAAAATGTATGAGCTAAGCTGACCATATACCAATAACCATGGAGAAAATCTTCAATGAAGATGAAGATGAATAGTAGGGTGGGTGTGGTGTTTTCAGAGAAAAGTATTGCTCAATAATAAAAGTACACAGGTAAAAGTCAACACACACTGATGTTGCTCCGGTCAACACAACAGCAATAAAATAGGCATTTGCTTCAACATAATACAAATTCGACAGGAGGACTATATCTGTGGAATATTGAAATACTGCAACCTGGCTGACAGAGTGGGGGCATTTCTATTAAAATACAGCATTATGGAAGTCATAATGCTATTCTGAAGCATACAGTGCTTGAAATATAGCATATTTTCTTTTAATGTCATTGCCTATGTGGTTCTTTTAATGCAATTGATGGAAGTTCATTTCCAGCTTCAAATACTTAACTAGAAGTTTTTAAAATTTGAATCTCCAGTCAAACAAGTTAATTTCTTCAGCTTCCTTTCCTCACAGAGGAATTTCCTGAAGCACCAATGTTCTGCTGTGATGGCATATTTTACAGTATTGTTAGGTGTTTAAAAGTGTTTGCCTGCCATGCTTGTGGGTGTAGAGATTATCATCTAAAAAATCTCAGAGCATCACATCTTTGAAGTTCAGATTTAATCAAGGATAACTGCCATTCTACTACTTCCCCTAGTGATGGATGTAATGCAGCTAAGAACACATGATGCTATTAATCAATAGTTTTAGTCATGAGAATCAAAAATACATAGGTTTTTTTCTACTTCCAATCAGAGTGCTTGGCTTAAAGAGCCTCTCCACAACTGCAACAGGAAGTTCAGTAAATCTTTTGGAGATATGCTGAACCAGAAGGCTACACATCATACATAAATCCATATTACCTCATTTCCAAGAGAAAAATCACAGTTCTTTAGAAATTACTTGTCATTTGTGAAATACACAGGTACAATCTTTTCTTATATCTGAAGACTAATTTCATTTCTTCTTTCCTGAACACACAGTTTTGCTGATTTTCCGAAGTTAAATTTTCAGATTTCTGGTGTTTATTTGAACATTTCTACCAGAAACATAATCAAAATAATATTAACAAAAGGTGCATTAGATAATGTACACATACATTTTACCATAAGTGTATGTAATACAATTTCTATAATTCTCTGTTCTTTTCTTATATTAAAACTTGTTTGCATATTTTCAATCTCATGCTACCCTGTTAATTATAGACAACCATATATACGTCATATATATTATGATTATTCTATATATATTCTAGATCTGAGACAAGCAAAGTTGAAAAGATGTTTACTTCTACCACCATAATGTTGCACAGCATGCAAGGAGAAGGACCTGGGAGTTCTGGTGGACAGCAGGTTGCCCATGAGCCAGCAGTGTGCCCTTGCGGCCAAGAAGGTCAATGGGATCCTGGGGTGCATTAGGAAAAGCATGGCCAGCAGGTCGAGGGAGGTGATCCTCCCCCTCTATTCTGCCCTGGTTAGGCTGCATCTGGAGTGCTGTGTCCAGTGCTGGGCTCCCCAGTTCAAGAGAGACAGGGAACTACTGGAGGGAGTCCAGCGCAGGACTACAAAGATGTCTGGGGGACTGGAGCATCTCCTTTATGAGGAAAGGCTGATAACTGTGGGGCCTTTAGCCTGCAGAAGAGAAGACAGAGGGGATCTTATCAATGTGTACAAGTATCTTAAGAGCGAGTGTCAAAAGGCTGGGGCCAGGCTCTTTTCAGTAGTGTCCAGTGACAGGACAAAGGGCAATGGGCACAAACGGCAACACAAGAAGTTCCACCTGAATATGAAGAAAAACTCTGAGGGTGACAGAGCAGTGAAACAGGCTACCCACAGAGGTTGTAGAGTTTCCTTCTCTGGAGACATTCAAAACCCACCTGGACGTGACTCTATGTAACCTGCTCCAGAAGAACCTCCTTTAGAAGGGATTGGCCTGGATGTTCTCCAGAGGTCACTTCCAACCCTGACCATTCTTTGATTCTGTGTATGTTATCTTTAGAAGCAGCCACTCTTGCCCAGAAAACATAAAAACCACAAAATAAAACAGAAAACTGGTACCCATGGACTGCTGAACTGTCTAGTTTCTTTCACTTCCCCTGTAAAGACACTAATTACACCTCTCTGGGTCAGAGAAGAGATGAACTCTGGAGCTTGAATGGGAAGCCATATCTGGTAAAAATATCTCCCAATTAACCTTCAAGGAGCTACCCAGTCTCAACAGAACCCTACATAGGTAAGTGTCTACAAAGCATTTTCCTGGAACACAGCAAAATCCAGATACTAAATTCCTCAAGAAATACTTGTACCTACTTCATTTGTTCAAGTGCTGGCAACTTTATTGATTTTGATGCAAGCCAACCATCTCAAACGTGCATCATTTGCATTTTGTGTGACACCTGACGCTGTAGAAAAGGCTGTGAATACAGCAGTTTGTATCAGTGGGAAATACTACAGAAGATCAGTCAGATTAAACCCAATAATAAATTTTCACAATAACAATTCTGTATGTGCAAGTAATACTCTAACACTAAACTTTAAATCTTTGTAACTGCCTAGTGTAACTCAGATATGGTTAGGTCACAGCAACATGCACAATCTTGTCCTCTGAAAGCTAGACACTCTCAAAGATAAGCATCCAAACAATGCAGATTGCTAAAATTACAAATAATTTCAGAAGTGTGATTAAAAATGTGATTTACTTGCAAGTCTTTGATGCCCAGATACTATTGACTTTCAAGCCTTATTACTTCAATGTTTTTAATACAATAAGTTACAGTTGTCCACACAATAGCAATGAAATAGCCCCGTACAAGAATCAAACAAGTGGTTCCATTAATTGCTAGCTTTATGTCCTTTGCATTTCCCTACCTTTATGGTCTTTGTCCACTAAGCTTTCCATCTCCCTGTTTATGAGATCAGCATATGGTCATTTGCTCTGTGAAATCTAGGAAAAGAAAAGAGATGTTGCAATTGCATGTAACTATGGGCATGACTGAACTGGCCAGACTGCTACAGCCAAAAAATACACCTCAGCTAAGCTCTTCCCCTGCCTTTCCCTCAGCAAGGATGTTAGTTTAGATCTCTCAGCTATCACTCAGCTGCTGATAAAGCAGGGAGAAAAGTAATTACCTCTAGTACCTTCCCCCACCCACTTTAAAACTGACCAATAGATTAAGAAGTTATTGAGGGAAAGAGAAAGCAGACATGAAGATAGTAATTTAGTGTGTCTCATTTCCTTCACTGCCAAGAAAAACAAACTATAAATAAGATAATGGAATGTGTATTAAGATACCAGAGCCTGATCTTGCAAGCATACAATTGGCATCTTTTCACTTAATTGTAATTACTTACATGAAAAAAAGTGACATTCCTAAATTACCATTGGAAGAACCGGAGGTTCATTATCCAGCATTTTAGAATACAGTACCATTAGAGAAATGGGATTGGCTCAAACTCTTCAACCTTATATCACATAAACTGTATCACATGAGTGGCAGAAATATTAACATTCAGAAAGGATGTGAATTCCCAGAATTTTTGTTCCTGCAATTCCAAACATAATGTTGTTATAAACTACTGTTAATCCAACATTTTTGTATCCCAGTGAAAACATGACCATAGAAACAGTGACCATTCCCCTGTAAATTTCCATTCTCAAATGGTTGTTATATATATACTTTATTTTTATACAAAATGACTGACTGCTGATAACAATGAAATGAATGTATGATATAGAAACATTTTGTGGGCCAGAAATCTATCTTATTTTAGTTGGAAGCTTTTCATACTACGTGTAACCAAGGAAACAGAATAAATTCTGTCTATGTTTTTATCATCTGAAGATGTCCTTGAAGAAATGAGTTAGATAACTCTGAATAACACATGTGTAACATACACTATTGATGAAGATACTAGACATCTGTGATATCTATCACAGATAGATAGACTCTTATCCTTTTAAGAATCTGGAAGTGCATAAGTTGCATGTGATACAACTCCCAGGCTTTCAAAAAGCAGTGAAGATTGCCTTCTGCTGAACATACCCAAAAGGATGGGATATTTTATTTGTCATTGATTTATGTCATTGTCAAGATGTAAATATAGAGCATGATAACACATGAGTTCCAAATTCTGTGGAGGCTAAAAGAACTTTCCCTGCCTGCATAGAAACCCTTATTTCTTTAACATCCGAATAGTATGCAGTAGAGTTCAGCTCTACCATGTGGGTGATTTCTCAAAACCTAGATTACAAGCAAAAGACCTATCTGGGATGGGAGCCTTTGGGAGAAAAACAATAATAATTTGTATCAATTTTTAAAACATTCTTCTTCTGTTACAGGGAGAAAAAAATGCACAAATTCAAAACACCATCATTTCTCTGGTCATAGTCCAACATTTCCCTTTAATCTTTCTCCCAGCTTCCTTCACTGCAAAATGACAAAGAAATAAATCCACAAATACACACCTATCTTCTTCTGAAAGTAATTTCTTATTTGCATATTCCCTATTTAAGCAGCCTTTCTAAAGGCTTTGTGATGGAAAAACTGTATGTAGGTAGGTATTTATATAGTTTTATTTTTACTATCCACTCAGCTATTTTATTCACATTTTCACATCTCCCACCAAACAGGAGAGAATTTCCTATCAAATAAATTGTAGTGGAAAATAAATGCCCACGTCTCTTTTTTTTACTCTTATAATGTAAAAAGGCAGCTGAAAACTGGTATTTCCAAAGGGTAAAATGAAGCACATGTTTTCCTCCACTGAATCTTGTCAGATTCTTCTCGTGCAATATGTTACAAACAAGCTGACTTTAAAGGCTGTGGGAGCTTTGCATAGTGTTATCTATTAACGTGAATCAAGTCCTAAATTTGTTTCAAGGTTTTTTTTATTCTTTGTTTCATAGATGACCAGAAAAATAAGATATGCCTCTTTGCTTTTCTGGATTTCTCCCAAAGCTACCTGAATAAAAGTATGCAGGCTAGAATATTCTGTCGGCATTCAGAATGTGAACTCTTGGAGCACACACAGCCAGCTTAAGACTGTAACTTTGATGTGTGATGCCTCTCTAGTCTAGCTTCTTGTTCATCCATACCATCCATATCCTATAAAACTACTATGTGGTGCTACATGATTTGCTCTGCCCTATTTATGCTATTGCCCACTGCTGCCTCACAGCTTTTACACAGTTTTTCCCAGAGCTTTCCCAAGGCTGGTCTGAACTACAAAGGAGAATGTAACCTGCCTGATTTAGTAAGAAGGCAATGGAGGCCAAGGTGTATTACCATCCCTGGTTCTAGGAACAAGTTCAAGGTCACAAACAGAAAGGAAGAAGGCAGAACTCTTCTTGGCGTGTGGGCATGTGGAGATGACTGGGAGCTAAGGCTCCTCTGCCCCAGACAGTCAGAGATACAATTTTCAAGAACAATATACCTTATTTCTGGCAAGACATGAAAAATATCTTTCTTGTCCAGAAAAATATATTCTTTTCTTCACTCACACAGCATGATTCACCCCTTCCCGAACAGCTCTCCTTTGCCCTCAGCACAGCTATCTAGATGCCACCAGCACTGCTGAGGAGAGAGGACTTTACAAAATACCTATGCCTAGTCTCCTCTAGCACACTCACGGCTGTTGCAGCAGGTGTCCAGAACCTGAACTCCAAGGCCTTCCAGGCCCGTCCTCTGCTGTGCATGGTCTTTTTCTAAAAAGTCCACCTCTCATGTAAATCCATGCTGAATGCAATAAAAAAAAAAAAAAAAAATGTTTCATTTGTTCAGAAATGTTCACACTGTCTGGGTTCCAGCAATTCCACATAGGAAGAATATTTGTCAGGAACAGCTTCAGTGGACCAAAAGTAATAATTCTCTCCTGACTATATTACAACCCATCCCTTGAGGTCATTCTTTTGGAAGAGTGAAACAGCTTTTGTGAATTATGTTAGCTGAAAATAATTTTATTTATGCATTTCTACACAAAGGCAAGGCTGCCAGGGAGGAAGTAAGAAGGGCAGCCTTGTTCAGCCTGGTCTTCATTAAACATCATTTTGTCACTAAGTAAACACAGTTCCTTTTTCTCTGCATGTTCACATAGCTTGGCTGTGGTCAGCACCAGACATATCTTGGAAAGGTATGATTTGTGTTGGCAAGAGGGTGGCAAAGCTGACAGAAAGCACGTCTGGTGTATACACCAGATGCTGAAGGACAAAATGGCATCTGCTGCGCATATTAGGCCTGCACCACACTACCTCTGTGCTTGGTGATGGCCTCCCAGGCTCTAAACAGATGGTTGCTATGCAGATTCTGGACATCTATCAACCCTGGTCTTGGAACACAGCCAGGAACATCAGAGCAGGAATCCTAGGTGGGCAACCAGACTTTTCTGTGAAAGGTATTAAGCCAGAGGCTTGCAGATGCTGTAGCAGATTTCTCCTTTTCACTGTGGCAGTGAAGCCGTTTCTTATTTCAGTTCTCATCTTCCTTCAGGGAGAGTTTGATACAGAGGAATCTCTGCAAGGCACAAGGGCCATCCCCTCTAGCAGGTACCTATTTCTAGTGTGGTTACACTAAAAGAGTAAGCTCTCCCAAAAAGTCCTTTTAGGAGTTGTGCTGTGTGTGCAGCCTCTAGGAAATGTTGTGAGAGTAGCTGCACGTCCTTGGAAAATGCATGTTGTCAGGCAGAGCATGTGCTGGAGGATACAATATGGGTTGGTGGCTTTGGTATGCAGTAACTTGTGCAATCTTCCTTGGAGTATCCTGGACCCAGATCAATTCAGCAGATAAGTATATCCTCAGGGAATCAGCCTCCAGGGCTTGGATAGGCACATTCCTATAGGATAGATACACAGACAGTGAAATTACACTGTTATCTGTGAAAAGAGAGAAATAATGTAACCTTTGTGCAAAACTATGATTTTACCAACTGTATTTAGTTCAAAAAAGCATGACAAAAAGTGAGAGGATTGATCTCTGAAAAAGTTCAACACCTCAGCTCTGCTCCAAAGAAAACTCATCAGGCTCGCCACAGAATCCTCCAGGAAATATAACCATTCTGAAGTTCATATTATTACTACTTTTAAAGTTAAAAAGCAAATTAAGGTATCAAGGTCTTCCTTGAGGAAGGAAAGGGGAAGGCAAAGGGGAAGGCAGTTCCTATTCATTTACAGTAAGATGAAAAAGATCTATATAGACCTGACTTTTCTCAAGTTTTGGAGTAGCTGTTTAGTTTCTCTCAGTCAGATAAACACAGAATGTTCAAGGGGAAGTCTCCAGTATTTCATTTGGAGAAAATTTGGTTTACAACAATGGAGAGAAAAGCTAGTCAGAAATGGCTGGAAAAGGTTTTGTTCCTTAAGCACATACGCTTTTACAGACCTGCTAGACTGTAAGCCCCTTCACAACAGCTTCTCTCCGTAACCCTCTGACCAGGTGGGATTGTGCTGTTGAGGCAATAAAATGGCAAAACTGCATAGAGCAGCTCTTTGAACAATAATAGACTCTCCATTTAACAGATATACTGCTCCAAATATTTGCCAGAATAACAGAAAGGAAAATGGAAAATCATTGTGAAAAATGTGCCTATCCTGCTAAAAGACTTTTAGTCAATGATTACCTTAAGTAGTTTGGACAAAAGCAAAGTGAGCATTTTAACATGGCGCCTTCTTAATTTGGATCCCTGAGAACATTCAGGAAAGTACAAAGAAAATGAGGATTTATTCTGACAACAGCCGATTTCCCCTGTAATTTAAAATACAGAGAAGGTACCATTCCCTTGCCAATGCAATCTCCTTTATCCCTTACTGGAGACAACAAGCTACATTCCCCCACTAAGTCAGAATAAACGTCATTTCTTCCAAAGAACCATAGACCCCTGCCAATGGGGAAAAGAGGTCTCAGGACAACACAATTGCAGTGTTGCAACCTGATTTTACCCCTCATTTAGAGTCAGCAACCTATATTTTAGGAGTAAAATATAAAAATTAAAAATTAAAGTGTTTTTAAATGTTCTGCATTATTGCACTTAAGAGCTTAACTCAGGAATTTCCATGCATGATCATACAGCCAAAGACATAATAAGTATGCACTATTTTTGTCACAGTATGCACACTACATTCCATGCACAGGCCAATTCACAATATGCTTCATCTTTTAATTAACAGCTGTCATCATCTGTCAGTTTCCAGAGGAACATGCCATATCTTTATACGAGAAAAAAGTACAAGAGAAACATAATGGTAGCTAGAGACACTCACTAGAAGAAAATGAGATTTTAGTACAAATCATTTACACAGAACAAAAGAATTTTTACAGCTTGCTCTCCCTGCATTAGTTTCATGTCAGACCATCTATTAACATAGTGAAAAGGGCCACTCAGCAATGTCATACTCAAAAACACGTAACTTAAAAAGAGGTAACTACAGCAAACAGAGCTTTGTTCTGCATTGGTAGTTTACACTTATTTCTACAAGTAGTCAATTGTGTTGGGTGGCTAGGGGAGTTGATATGCTAGCAAGAGTTATGTCTTCTCTTATCTGTCAACCCTACACCTTCATATTAAAAATCAGGGTGCCATGTGATGGTAAAATAGCCCTTTACCACTGAGTTTGTAACCCTACATTCAATTGCTCTTCTCTTTCTCACCATAGTTTATTTTATGAAATAAAATTATGATCTCTTTCAAGTTTTTCATCTTCTCTTCTGGAATAATCTAGTTTTCATTCTGTATTTGTTCTTAATATCAACAACCACTTGTCTCTCCTAGAGCCTTCTCATTACTGGTACATGCAATCCTGAAATCTGTCTTCCTACAGTCAAAGGTTTTGTACCTACCTGTGGAAACAAGCACCTAAAATGTGGCATTCAGCTCAGGTTCAACATGACCAATGTAATCCAGTTTGTTTTGAGCCAAGTGCTGTTGTTACAAGTAAAGAACTGGCTCATTCATGCTGAGTTTACACATAAACCTGAATCCAAACTGGCTTAAAGCATTGTCATTTCTTCTGCTTGTCATAGCCCAGCACTAAATCTTTTGTATCTTCTACTCCCACACTAGAATGAAAGACAAGGTGAGTTACAACAGACATGCACTATTAAAAGCTGTTTCTGCATGTCTCAGCCTGTTTGTTCCTCATTAAGAGTGAAAGAAAAGAAGTTTTTCTGCTCTCTGAATCAGCACTGAGACTGACCTTTTCTTGCTGATTTTAGAGTTAATGGGTAAAAAAAATGTGAGGGAGGGAGGAGGGAAGGGCAGGAGGGCAGGTTCACTGCATTGCACCTGCTCAGAGGGCCAGCTGCCTATGATCCTGGGTCCAGCTCTGATACAGCCCAGCTGTGAGACCTCAGCCCAAGCTTCTGATGAAATTGCCCAAGACATGAGAAAATCTGTATAGCAAAGCCATCCAAGATAAGAAATATAAATTTGCAGAGGTATGACTGCTGAGATGAAGATAAGTAGTAGCTCAAAGATTCAAGGAGAAAGACACCAACATGAGAGGTATATGACCCTAAAGGGAAAAACGGGGAACTGACAGCAACTCAGTAACCTTGAGGATGAACTCGTTCCAGAGAGCAGTAGAAGACTATTCCTCCCCACCTGACTAAAAGCTGCCCAGCTGCCTTGTCAGCAGGGATGTTTCAGCTGCCTAATCAGGAGTGGTAAGCATACTAATATTTAGCATAGTTGCTCTTTGGTTATTACTATTTACTATGTCTACATCAGGAAGTTGTGTTACACTTTTAAGATTTGTATAATCTACTAGGAGAGTCTCTAAACACAGTAAAAGTGATCCAGATAGGAAGTGTAGCATTAACTTGGACAACTTTGTCCTTTATTTGTTTACAAGTTCACAGATATTTATCCTGTCTTTTTTGGCTGCAGAGGGATGAGGTCAGTCAGAAACAGGTAATAGGTTGACAGCTCAATATTCTGCATGAGTGCCAGCTGATAAACTAAAATCTGTATGACTGCAGATGCAACAGCAGCAAGTCTTACCTAATAAACTGAGGTACAGAGTTCACAGACTAGGATTTAGGAAACAGTGAACATATTAAAATAAAATAATAATAAAAAAAGGAATTAATAGCCAACAAGAAGAAATTCTTAACAATGGCTGCTAATGAAAACCATACTCTTAACCTCTCACTCATCTGTCACAGTTCATTCAGCCACCAATTCTTCTTCCAGCACATAACCACAGTGGAGTAATGCAGGTGTCCATCCTGGGACCTGTCCTGTTTTAAATCTTTATCAAGTGGCCTGGATGAGACAGTAGAATGCACTTACAGCAAGTGTACAGATGACCCAAACCAGAGGGGTTCATACATTATAGGGAGGACAATCATTCGGAGGGGCTTAAGATAGGTTGAAGGAACTGGTCAACAAAAAATTGATTTTTTTTTTGAGATTTTTTGTATTTCAAAGCTTGCAAACCCACATAAAATCAAAATCTGTAAAGCCTCTATAGAAGACACAGAACGGTAATCTCTCAGACCTAAAATGGAAACCGGGGAGCCCACAGTTGCCTGGAAGCTGTGAGTTTGGGAGTACTTCCAGGAAACAGGAAAAGCAGCAGTTTGTGATAAAAAGCAAAACCAGGAAGAAACACATGCGCTCACAAGGCTATGCTTGCAATTTGTTTGTGCTATCATAATTTGATGAAGGGGGAAATGAAACAATCCATGTCAAGTAGAACATGAGGACAAATCATCAATTTAATATCAACCTTCTCAAAGCCTACACTAGCACTGAACAAAGCTCATTTGTATTGATGTCCAGTGGTCTTCACTGTGATTTAAAGTTGTCCATTACACTATGCCTCAACTTTACCATTTCATCTCCTTGGTTTTTTTCCACCTGCATATATAATGTTATTTCAGGTTCCTCCTCCAAGTCACTCCCCATCCATATTGGAAACCTTTATAAAGACCTGCATTTTCTTTTAGAGAAATATATACAACAAAATATATAACTCAACATGAAGTTTTTCCTGTGCTCCCAGCTAAATCCTATCTCCTGGAACCTGATAATACAAAAATATATCTCCTCAATGATCAACTTAAATTTTTGACATGTAATAGTGTAACTGGGTGCAATAGGATTATCCATAGTGTTTCAAAGCACATACACTTGAAGAGAAAAAATTATGTTGTTGTTTCTTGATATCTACAGCGGAACCTACAGCTTTTATCAGAAAAGGTAATTTTATATTTGTTTTTTTCTAAATTAATTCTCTTAAGTACTTAGCATTCTGGAGGAACCTCTGAAAATTCAGCACATCAGTCTCTTCCACTGAAATATCAAAAACCTTCACATTCATCTACTATTTCTAAAGGTCTTTGGTTTTTGAGGTAAATAAAATGGTACATAAATATTTCCATCAGTTATGTACTTTAAAAAAATGACAGAAAGAACTTAGTAAAAATCCTTCATATTTCATCATCAATTGCTGATACAATAGTCACTAATCCTTCAAATTTTTATATCTATTTTTAACAGTGAATGCTTACAGTCACTGGATCCATAACCTCATGAAAGCCACTGACAAGCTCCTGGTTGATTATATAATTAAGTGCATATGCAGGATCAGAGCTTTATCTTCAGAGACAGCCATTTCTTTCAGAAATGTCAATAACTTGTCCATTTACTTCACATTTTATTTTTAAGACTGTATTTTTCAGTTTCTTATTTCTAAACTAAATTCATGGCCCCTTCTGGCTGATGGCTTAGATTCTGCACATCTTATTATTCTGCTCCTCCTCCTTTATTTTGTAAATTATTTCTACCTACTTATTCATTTATATTTACTTCATGGAGTAGTGTCAGACAACTTCATGTATACGTAAAAGTCATGCTCACTATGTTCAAACATAGCTCATTTCTCTTTCATCTTTTTCCTCAAATGCATTTCTTTTTATTCTAAACTAAGGATAAAATGACATCTTCATTTTCATTTCTTCCACGATGGTGCACTTTAATTGATCTGCAAAAGATGTCAGAATGTGTTGAAGCTGAACAATAGAGTACTTCAATCAAATGCCAAAGTAATCTGTTATAATTTTTTCTAAGCAAAAAGTAAGAACTGTAACTCAAAGACTGTAAGGATTTATGGCATTATTGTTTAATTTTGAAACAAAAAATTCTACGTATTTAACCACCTGGGGTTGAACAATTCCTGTTTTGGTGATTTATCTGCACCTCTGCATCATAAAAGTGCCAGATTTTACTTCTTTTCAGAAGTCTCTGAAAGGCTGTATAACTTCTCAAAGTAAAGGTTTTAAGGGTTGGTTCTTTTCTGTTTTTCAGATTTCCCATTAAAATTACCCTCCGTAAAAATATAAACATGATCCTGCCAGAAGGCAGAATGGCAGGTATACTAAATCTGTTTTTTTTCTGTCACTTCTGTAATCATGTGAAATCCAGGGGGAGTGGGGGGGGAGGTGGGGGTGTGTGGAACTGAAATACATACATAATATGACCTACATAGTCTTGAAATTGTTGCTATTTAGATGTTTATGTTTTGCCTTGTGTTACGATGAAAAATAACTCTTACATTTTGCAACATCTGAAAAATTCAGCTGTCGTAAAAAAAAAAATGTAGAAATCCTACATACAGTGAAAGTTAATTTGACTGTAAACTTGAAATTAAACCATAACTTCATTGGTGAGGGATCTAGGAAGAATTCTTCCACATAGGGTCTACATTGGAAATTCTTCTGTTAATACAAAATGGCTAGATTAGCACAGATTCAAGTACAAAAAGGTACCTGAGGCAGGATTCTATATAGGTACCTGTGAACTGTCTGATGAAGCTCAACCAGCTTAGGCAGGACTGCAATGGGTATAACGACAGCTATGTTGCTGTAAGCAATTCTACGGGATTAGACTCTGTAATTAGGAAACCACATAAACATAAATGAATATACTCAAGATACAAAGTAGATTTTATAAAACAAAGAAAGAAAGAAACAAACACCTCCCACTACCACAGCCTTGGTGGGCTAAATTGCCAAGGTAGCTATTCTAGCTGCTGTGGCAACCAGATAACTCTGTTTGTAATTGCACAGTTGCAAAGTGTACTTGTCATGTGACCATCTTAAGACTGGGAATCACCAGGCTTCACTGAGTACAAGATGATGACTGACAGATCTTTTTCCTGATGCCCTTTCCAAGATACTATGTTGCTGAAACTAAATCACCCTTCAGTATTGAGAGCTACAAGCTTTGATTCTTTTTTTTTGCTCAGGACCAAGCTGAACAGTAAACAAGTGAAAGAAGGCGATTAACAAAACACATTCACCACTTGGCTTTAAACCCTTGGCACAGAATGTGATTAGCTGTTAGGTAGTAAACTAGTGTCATACTGGCTGACACAGCTGAAGTCCATGCTACTGTGGGAAGAGCTACATTTCTGCTACCCTCCCTGCACTCTGTTGGAAAGCAGGACAGACTCACTCCTGGGCTTTTCATAGTTGTTATAGTCACAATTTAGTAATCAGAGAATTTGTCAACTATAGTTTTTAAGTGTCCTTCCCAAAAGGAGGGTCTATGTATACACATACAAAACTAATGAGCTACTATATACTAAATTAGGAACTACTAGGGAAACCTCACAATAGGGGTTTAGCTAGATTCTTGGCAAACATACACTTGGGTTCTCTACAATTCTCTGATAATGCAATATGTTGAAAAAAATTTTACTCTAAGAAATACAAGCATAGTACTCAAATTTGAATGATTTTGGAATAAAAGAAGAGCTATCCTAAAGTATTGCCATGCACGTGTACATATATATAACACACTTTGATGGTTTAACCCCAGCTGATAACTAAGCCCCACATAGTCACTCCCCCCCAGCAGGATGGGAGGAAGAATCAGAAGAGCAAAAGTGAGAAAACTCATGGATTGAGGTAAAGACAGCGTAATAGGTAAAAAAAAAGGTTGTGCACACAAGCAAAACAAAACAAGGAATTCATTCACCACTTCCCATGGGCAGGCAGGTGTTCAGCCATCTCCAGGAAAGCGGGGCTCCATCACGCATCACAGTTACCTAGGAAGTCAAATAACATCACTCCAAATGTCCCTGCTTCCTTCTTCTTCCCCCAGGTTTATATGCTGAGCATGATACCATATGGCATGTGACACCCCCTTAGTCATTCAGGGTCAAATGTCCTGGCTGTGTCCTCTCCCAGCTTCTTGGGCACCCCCAGCCTGCTCACTGGTGGGGTGGGGTGAGAAGCAGGAAAAGCCTTGACTCTGTGTAAGCACTGCTCAGCAATAACAAAAGCATTCCTCAATTATGAACACTGTTTTCAGCACAAATCAAAAGCATAGCCCCATACGAGCTACTAAAGAATATTAACTCTATCCCAGCCAAAACCAGCACATATGTATACACATGTACCTCCATATATATACACATGTATATGTGTATATATACAAATTTTCCAAATTTGAACTGTGAAAGCTTTTCAGCTTAAAAAAAACAGGAGACTAGCAGATGCCTTATTACAAAATCCTATCCATGCCCATAGCTGTTAAAGATGAACAAAATTTGCATAGTATTCGCACAAAACTCCAGACAGAGTATTTGTAATTCAGATTTGGCTTACAATGTATTCATTTACATTTTATAATGACTTTAGCAGACAAAAAAGCCAAGAATGAAATAGGTTTTTTCCCCAGTTACCAGAAAGTAAAAGAGATATATTCAATGCACCAGTAGTGAGAACACAACTTCAATTTTGAACATCACCATCAACAATAAGAAATAGGACAGGCCAGATTAAGTACTTATTTTGCCCTAGGCACTTTATGAAATGCAGGCCCCCTGAGCACCACCCTCCTCTTAAAAACTGGCATCTGAAATTCTAATGAAATCTCAGCTGAACAAGTGACTAGTCCTCTTTCCTCCAAACACAGTAACTCTATATTCATTCCTTCATGCATGCACCTAAAACCCCATTAAAGTTAATGGGAGTCACATGCACACCTAAAAGGGAATAGCCCCATAAATATTCTTAAAGGGCACATAAAGTGTAAAAGAAAACTCTTCACAAGTAGATTTTTCTTAATGATGTAAAAATGTTGCAATTTGGGATTAAGTTTCAAACAGGAAGACCAATGGGAAGAATTTCTCACCTGGTTTTAGATTACAATTGCAGGAAATCAAGCTGCTTCTTTCAAAACTGGAGATAATAGCAAGTCAGCAGAGTAGTTATATGTCTTTGCTATTGAGAATAAGTTAAGCACACTTCTTCAAAGGCAGCACTGCTTACATAAAGAGTGATGAGTTTGACTGACCCTTTTAAATCCGTACCTTCAACAGGTTTTCTTACTTCTCCAGAAAACAGGATGGCCCATTTAAAACAAAAAATCAAAATGCTCTGAGCACATTTTCAGTTTTAACCACAGTTAAAGTTACCTACATTTAAGTGGTCATTACATCTATTTCATCAAAGTCTAAGAAGCACAAGCAGGTATAGCTGACTTCCTAGATTTGCTCTTATTTGTTAAGTCTCATGAACATATGTAATAACAATGTAAATCCAACTCCAGTGAAGAAAGGAATGTCACCGTATTTTTCACAGATTTGTGTAAACCAGCTCCATGGATAATATGTTTCTAAATTTAATAATGCCTCACTCTAATCGGTGTCTATGTTTCCTCTATTTCCACATTGGGGAAATACCAACAGAAGATCTTGTTAGTGCACAGAACTAGGAAACAACATTTATCATACTCATTAAGCTGGCCTAAGACATTATCCACCATGACACAACAGTGACATCACTCTTAAGGATTTTGCCCACATGAGTGCTTCAAAATTCCAGCCTAGCTTCTGCAAGGGTGAGGAGATATTACTTGACAGCAGAGAGGAAAAATCTCTCCCACAGTCAACAAATAACAGTACCTCTCTTTGCAGTCCCATCTACAAGATCAGCAAAGCTGTCTGTAGGGCTGAAGCACACACACACTTTGTTGTCCTCCCTAACTTCTTTTTTCTCTTCTCATCTTCCCAATCTGTGTATTAGCCATATTGCCATGCACACAGCACCTATTGCACTTGCTTCCCCATTCCAAAGGTGTCTGTACTTGCATTCATTTGTTTCCTCTCCCTACTCATCCAGTCCCTTATATTGTCCTCAACCTCGTCACTCTTTCCCAGTCTATTTTGGGATCTGAATCCTAGTCTTCCTTTAAAAATGATGCCAGCAATCTGCTTCTCCCCAAAGGCTTTAAACTCCACACACATGCTTCTGCTCCCCTCCAATTTTCAAACTCCGCTTCTCTGTACCATCACAGAGCATTCCAGCCTTCCCCTCTTACATTACAGCAAACTTATCTCACCCTCAGTTTCTTTACCCAATTCCCACATTTTTCCTAATGAAGCCTATACAAACTTGCTCCTGCTCTTCCCCCCTATATATTACAGGCTCTTGTTCTTACCTAAAACAATAATTGTCCCTGCATCTATACCAGGGCTACATCTTCTGCATTCCTATGAAAGGAAAAAGAAAAAAGAAAGAAAACCAAAAGAAAAAAAAACTTTCTAATTTGTATTTCTGTGTTTAGTCACACCGCAGCTTTGGAAATAAGGAAAAGTAACTCTCGAGGAAGTATTCAGACCCATCATGCCTGGTATAGAGAAAGGTCTCTGGTTATGCATTTTTATGCATTTAGCTGCCATGTGTACACTGGTTTCTATGGAACGTGGACAACTAAATATGTTTTCAAAGCCGTGTAATTTCTCCAAACTGGGATAGCTTTTTTTTTTTTTTTAGAAGTAGAAAAAGGCACATATTTGTCATAAAATCAACCTACATCCCAAACGCTGCATCTCTGCTTTAGTCCATAGGTCTGCTAGAACTGTGCAATTAAAGGGCTGTAAAAATCCTGGCAAGCAATGTGTTTTTCCCCTTATTTCATTCCTCTGAAATGGTTGGACCATTTTTGCTGAAATTGTCCGAAAATACTCAGCCCAAGTGTATACCCAATGTGGAAAAATATCCACATTGTCTGGCAAAGTTAGGTGGCAGAAAATAAGGAGTCGTAACAAAAATGCTCTGGCAACCTTACTGTTTCAGCAGCACTACCAACCAAGAACTGAACATGTGATAATTATGAGGTAGAGTCTTTCTTCACTGCATCCCCTATTTTACACTCAATTTAGCTCTTATACTCCCTCTCACTTCTTTTGGCTTCCAGGGTTTTTGCTAACAAACTCTTTGTAACCTTTGGGCACATTTCTTGCTGACCCAGACGCCCACACCACCAAATCTGATTGGCACTCTGGGGCAGGAGCATAGTTTAAAAGTATTGCAAATTCAGGCAGGGTGAACTTTCATGCCCAGGTGTTTGCTATTGGTGGTAAATGCAGAATAACTGACCATTGCTTCTTCACCTTTACTGCAAGGTACGTTGTCACCAATGCAGAGTATCTGACACCCTCAGAAAGCGTTGAGAATGCATTTCTGACAAAAATATTTTTATCCAAAGAGATAGCACAAACTCTTACCATAAACTGGACTGCAAGCTTTCTAAGCAAGTGATCCATCATTTTGTTTCACAAACTTTGGATCAGTCCACTTGTCTAACAAAAAATGAAGTAGCTGGCCATAGATGAAACCAAGTGCTATTAATATGATGAGGAGGATGCAAAGCAGATCTGGGAAAGGAACAAATTATTTCTCAACCTCTACTTTCGCTCCCTGGTCACAACTTTCTTCCTAATGACTTTTGGAAGTATCTAGTTCAAATGAGCAATTGAGTAAGAGTAATGGTCTGACCTTTTCCAAGTATTATCTTACATGAAACACAACTGCTTTTAGACAAAACACATATAATTATTCAAACTGGGGAGGTATTTTTCTGCTAATGCAAAGCAAGCTACTATTTTCCACACTGAGCAACACCATTTCAGAGCTGTTGAGCCCTGGAGCTTTCTCTAAGCCTTCAGTATCAAAAGCTCTACTACAGCCCTTCTCCAAATCATTGAGTTCAGATAACTGAGAGGTATTTAACTGAAGCCTAAATCTATTAAATACAAATTGCATTAAAGTAACATTAAGGATTTGATTAAAACCTAGAATACCAAGGGTAGAAGGCATAGGGAGAAAGAGATAAAATCAGAGGGGAAAATTAGAATTAAAAAGCTCCCAAAATGCAGAAGAAATCCATATTCATGTCTAAGTTCTGATTTTTTTGCCATTCTATAATAAAGGTAATAAAATGAAAAATATAGTATACTGATTGGTTTGACTAAAAGAACTTGCCTACAGACCAGCAACTTGTGCTAGTTTTTAAGACTGATTAACTTTGAAACGTCAGATAATGAACTGGAAAAGAAATTACTTAAATGTTTAACTGCAGAAAAATCAGCACGTGCTGCTTTCATTTACACTACAGCCCTGTGCAGTCTCTATAAAACACTGCTTGTCTAATTCCTTCATCAGCTATTTCCTAATTTTAGTTTTTCTTTTCATTAAAAGGAAAAAGAGCTAAGTAACAAAGAAAGGGAAAACAAATGCAATGTAAACAGACTCAAAAACTATATTTGAAATAAAACCTGATTCCGTTGCTGCATTTTTTAATAATATCCCAGTGAGCTAATTCAAATGTGACCTTTAAAGGAAAAAGACACTCAGTCTTTGGGAAGGGGGAGGAGGAATTTCACTTCTGATGAAGTCTTCTTTCCCTTTTTCTTTTTTAATCTTTTGCTCGCCTGATGGTTTGCTTTGGAAATTAGGACCTGGCTAAACATAAGAATTCTATGAAGACTCGAGAATTATAGCAATGACATCAAAGGAACTAATAAGCATATGCATGCTTTCACAAAGTATTTATTGGGGTTTCTACTATTACGTTCAAAAAACTTCCAACCATATATTAGTTGCAATTGCAGTTTGAGCTAGTAGGCCTTTCCCAGACTCCAAAGTGCAAGTGAGATTTCCACTTAGGTGGATACTAAGGTAGCTGTGAGGACATTATCAAATCCAGAAAGAAATCCTATAAATTTAAGAACATATAAGCATGTATTAGAGAAAAGGTCAAAGTAGATAATCTAAGGGTTAAAATGGATAAACATACAAGATAACTCCAATCAAAACTGACTAGGAGAATGCAAGCTGAGCATTTGTGAAGACACAAGAATTTTATTAAGGTGAGAAAGAGGATTTAGGAGGGTTGTTTACTCTTTTTTTTAACCAGCACCCACTTCTACCAGTAACTAGCCTTGTATATAAAAAAAGCTTAATAACTACCACTTAATTATAGCTTTCATATAGACACTGGATAATTCAGAAAACTAACAAAGAAATCAGAAAATAGTAGATCTGACTTCCCAAGTATTTCTAAGATGATAAAACTCAGAAAGGTTATGCTGCAGTTATAGCTCCAAATGTCATGTTGTAATATAGATATTATATATAATACATGTTATATATTTTATATATGTATACAAAACACAAATAGGACCTAATCTTTAGGAAAATGTTGCAATGGAAATAATAAAAATCTTCAGAGCAAAGTAAGCCACTACCTTAGCTGTTGTGTCAAAACAAAAGATTTTTGTATATCATTTTGTGCTCCAGAGGGCTAGAACAACCCACTTGTCCAACAGCCAGACCAGAATGGCCATAGCCTTTATGTTTGTGTATTTAATACTAAAAAATGGTTTTGTTTATCTGCCTCTAAAAATGGTTAAGAAGGGAAAAGTAGTGCAGTTTGCTTCTGTGCAATTTTACACAGAACACTGAATTCCCTCACACTGAAGTTCAGTAGGAGGTAGGCAGGTCAGCGCTGTCGGAAGTATGCCAGTTATTATAAGAAAGAGATAGTAAAAGATACATGGTTTCCAAAGGCCTTTTTCCAAAATCATTTCACTTAAACTTTTAAGAAGCTTTTCTAAATCTTTCGCATAACATTTTTTTCCCCAGAAAACAATTGTCATTGTTTGGACGAAGCCTGCTTTTCTTTTTCTAAATCCTCCTCCCTCCAACAGAGGCAAAAAAACCATAACAATATGCACAATAATCAATGGTAGGGGACTAAAAAGGGCTAGAAAGAATAGCAGTTTCCTTTTGCCCACTGACATAAAATACAACTTTTAAAATAAAAAAAAAAAACCCAACCAAAAAACATTTTCTCCATTAACACATCTATTAAAATTTTCAATACTGCAAAAAGTTTTTTTTCCAGTAAGAACATTTGACACTACTCAAGGTGACAAAAAGTGCAACTAATCAACGTGAATATATAATTTTCCCAGGAAGGCAAAAACTAGATATTATGCAGAAAGCTTAGTTGTTGTTTTAAAAAAATATTTTCTTACTCAACCTAGTTCAAAAGCAGTAAGTTTTTCACTAAGCTTTTTACTCAACTTCTACTCAGAACAAACTGGGTGAAACCATGGCATCAGCAAAGCTGTGAATTAGGACCAACTAAGATTAAGAAATGACCTTGTAGAGTGGGTAAAGAAGTCAAAACATATTAGAAATGAACACCTTTCTTATATGTCTCATCCTGTTCTACCTCCATTGTTCATAAGTTTGACAATTTTTAAAATAGCTCTATTTTTGATTACCGAACATCTTGAAAACAGCACGTGTAGGATGCAGCATGCTTCAGCTTTATGTGTATGATCACATGGTTTGCTGGAGCAGGTTGAGCCTCCCTGGATTCAGAAAGACTACTCCTATGTTTCAGGACAAGTGCGTTTTTTTCTGGAACAAAGTCAATGCTGAGCAGCTCTGAGCCTAGGGAGAGCCACACTGTTCAGCAGAGCATAGGGACACTTCGCAGCTGGTGCTGATCATGCTCTACTCCAGAAACATTGCCATCACATCATCGTACAACACATTTCACGCTGACAGCAAAGCATGCAAGATGGAAAGCACAAAATACCTGGGGAAGGCTGTACTGTCTCTGCAGCCTTCTGTTGTGCAGATTTACATTTAGAGAGAGGTCTCTAGCCTCCCCCCATGGCTTGGGGCACTGCCTTCACAGCCAGTCCCCACCTGCCCCACAGCACATCCTGCTTCTACTGAAATCCCCTATGTATGCTGACTTGTGCCCCACTGCCCAAGACAGCCAAAGACAGGCTCCTTCCCCAGTCTCAGTGGCTCCCACTCCTCACCTCTCCTTTCCTGCCCCACTTGATACCTTCGCCTTGGACCCCTTTTCTCCCAGGCAGCTGTGGACAGCACCTTCACGGTCCCTGCCCCAGACCCCTTGCTGAGGAGAGGATGGGTCCTACTCTTATGCTCATGTCCCCCACCACCACCATCCTGAACTTTTCTTCATTGCAGCATGCTGGGGCCTGTTCTGCAACCTTGTAAAGGAAACCTGGCTTTTACACACACTTGGGGAAAACAGTTACACCCTTAAGGAAAACACCTTTTCTCTGCCTTTTCCCAGGCTTTACTCTATTCCTACACTCCAGAGTCCTGTCCTCCCCCCTTGTTATCACCACAGGTTACACTCAGTCCCTTCAGCTGGGCAAGAAGCTGGGTGGGGACTGTGGGCCACTGGTTACCATCAGTACCATTACCATCTCTGCTGCTCCTTTCTTCTCACACTGTTCCCCCTGCTCCAGTGTGGGGTTGTCACCAAAATCAGGAGTAAACCTCTTAACGCCAATGTAGCATTAAGAAGGCGGCACTCTGTTTACAGCACCTATTTACAGGGTGCACAGGAGATCGCTCCAACCAACATGCACACCAAGTTCCTTGAGGGTACTCACTCTGTACAGTAGAGCACTTGCACATCCATGGTGTATTACATGCTCATTTTCATTCATTGGTTACAAGTTTTTCGCTCCTAACGCAAACTCATACACACCCTCAGGCAGCACTGCTGAAGTTTTTTACCAGCTGCCCCTGGTCCCCAGGCTGGGGTTTGCCCTCTCTCAGCAGGGGCGGGGGGGGGTGGGGGGGGGAGGGGGGGGGGCGTACCTATTTGAGTTGGAGGTCACAATTTCCCACTGCCACAATTACCAACTTTCTGTGAATTTTAACCCTTTATCTACTTGCTTCCTCTTGCAGACAGAACTTTCTCTTTAGGAGGCTTCTTTCCACATAACTTAAGGTAATGGTGTTCTTTTCATCATCCATTCTTTGTTTCCCGTCCTTCCAAAGGCTGACTCCCTTGATCAGAAGTCCTTTGATCTAAACTTTTAACAACTTTAGAGAGTCAGCTTGGCCTGAACTTTGTGCACAGATGTGTTTAACATACAGCTAAACACTAAATCAGAGTGTGGTAATTTGGGGGTTTAGACAACAGGGTCTCCCTGGGAGCTGCAGTTCCTTCAGGAATATCCATCTGCTCTAGCATGGGTTTTCCAGAGAACGGTGAATCTCTGCTCCATCACCGGGGAGCATCACCCCTCTTCTTTCTCTCACCTTGGTGTTCCCTGTGCTGCTTCTCACTCTTTTTGTTCCCTCTTCCCTCCATCTGGCCTTTTCTGCCCTCCCTCCCGCAGGTTTCCCCACGGCCATGGTGGCTGCGGGACCCGGCCGTGCCCTGCGCTGGGGCCGTTGGAGCCGGCTGGAACCGGCTGGAACCGGCTGTGCCCGGCACGGGGCAGCCCAGGCCGCTCCCCACAGAGGCCGTCCCCAGCCACCAAAACCTGGCCAGCTACACCCAGCACGCTGGCTTATGTATCCCCTAAGTCTTTCTTCCTTCACAAGGTGCAATGCTGCATCCCCACAGGTTCTGCCTTACCAGGAACCAAAGCACTGGCTGTCAGTCTTCTCCGGGCCCTCAGTTCTTACAGTAGCCCATCTTGTTGCCTTTCACATCAGCCACTGAATTCAACATCAGCCAAGCTCTGACTGTCTTGTCTACATTCCAATACACTGGAGTAATGCCTTTATATTCCTCCTGGGAAGCCCAACCCTGCTTCTACTTTCTGTGTATTTTTTTTTTTTAATTTGAACTCTGTCAGGATTTTCCTGCTTATTCAAGTCTCCACCTACCTTAAGGTTCTCCAAAAGGCCGTTGCTCCCCATAATGCAAGGCTGCACTTGTCTTTCATTATTATTCCCCAACCTATCTCTGAACCATTAAGTTTAACCTGAATGTAAACTCATCATCGGCCATCAAATCTTCTACTAGGCTTTCATGCACTATGCCTGGCCTGAAAATTGCTTCCAAGAACTGTATTACTGCCATTTGTCATTAATGCGAGTCACAGCATCACCAGTCCCAAAGCTCAAAGCCATTTCTGGTTAACCATGGGAAATCTATCAAAATTATATTAATATGCATTTGGCAATCGCTGTATTGCAAATTTTGCAACAGTTGCTCTCACAATCAAATACCCACCAGAAATTTCTATGAGATGCTAAGCTACTAGACAGCATAATTTTAAAAGTATTAAATCAAGGAAATAAACAGTTTTTTGGTGTCTAATAAGCATGTCAGGACAAACAGGAGATTCTACACTAAGAGTTAACTGACACCACTTCTGCAGGCAGGACTTAGAACTGGAACGATTTCCCAAGCCAACCGATCTCATTGTCTGACATGACAGAGGTCACCTTATTGCACTTCCATGCACTTCCATCCATAAATGCACCAGGTACAAATGTACAAAGTCTAATTCAGTCGACTTCTCCCAATACAAAAAGGCTATTACAAAACAGAATTCCTCTGAGTTATTAACTTTCATCAAATTCCAAATGTGGGTTTGAATTGTGGCCTGTTTTCACCCACTTCTTGCACAAACATTGACCTTTAGTTCAAACAGTTCTTCTACTTCAGTAATCTTTACCTGCCTCCATGTACCTTTACAAGATAAACATCTCCCTTCAGCTTTCATTTTGTCAAACTCACATAGCATGTTCGTGTTGAACAGGGTCTCTGTTTCCCAAATCCTCACACCCATTGTTTGTGTTTGTATTGAACATGTATGAACAGAATTTCCCACAGAGTTCTAGATGAATCTAGCAGCAACTTTTACAAAAGAGTTACTATTCCTCTGATTTCAGCCATAAAGATTTTGCATTTGTCCTTCTTTTCTGCACTTGCCTCTTTTGAATTTGTCTTCTCCTCCATGTCACACCTCTGGCGACCTAGACTTACCCCTGTGACATTAAATAAGCTGTAATCTTTCTAACATTTCTTCACTAAGCAGTTGTACAGAAATTCTTGCTATTATTCCTTATAAAACCATAGCCATGTCATCAAAATCATCTGTTTCTATTCATATCATTCAATGTCTTCCAATCATGTGTGATCAGCACATTCCCATTTCAGTATCCATCCTATGGCAATAGAAGAATTACTTGCTATGTTCTGAGCTGTATCATAAAATAAACAAACTTTTCATCGCGTTTGCGTAGCAGGGTTCAGAATTAACTGTTTCAGGGAAAAAAAAAAAAGCCAACTTTTTACTAAACTACTAAATGCTATGTAGTAAGTAGCCTACATGAGTTGAGTTTCCTCATTTAATTTACTTTATATGACAGCTGTGGCCACAGAAATTATGTTGGCTTACTAAAATGCTAAGGTATAGTGTCAGTTGGAGCTTGGCAGAAAAATAAAGAAAAAAATTATGTACACCATGCAATATTCTGGGCAAATAATGCTCAGAAACGAAATACTTTTTTAAGAAGTATATTTAACTAGCTGACAGTATTTTCAGAGAACTGTAGAGGATGATCATTTTTCATATTTTATCTGGCACTTTATTCTGAGAACATTTAACTCACCCCTATGATGTGCTAGGATGCCCTTGCAACTAGCAAGCATTATGACTAGGAACTGTGTGGGAATATCTTTGGATAGTTTCCATGCTAGCAGTGGAGGGTTGTTGACTACATTCTGTCCAAAGATGTACTGAAATCTGAGTAAAGTCAGAAGACTTTACCTCATTTCTCTGCTACAGGGCAAATTTTGCCTGAGATCCTTATTGTTTGATTTGAAAAAAAAAATAAAAAAAGAAGCCTTTAAACTCCTATTCTAGAAAACAGTTTCATATCCAATTATTATATTTTTAATAGAAGAATAGAGATGTTTTCAGGTACTTCACAGCAGAAATGTAATAAAAAAAATGTTAATATATGGAAGATGCAAATTTGAATCTGCAGAAATAAAAAATAAGTATTCACCAAGATACTAAAGTATAACTGAAAATAGGTAAATATAAGTCAGTCAGTGAAGCATTCTGTGTGTCTTTGTGTCATCTTACCAGAATGCAAAAATAATTTCTCTCTGTAAAACCTGCCTTTGTTCAAACATTCAGTGTTGGTTAAAAAACCCCACATATATTAGTAAAAATAGAAATATCAGCTACTAAAAGCAATAGTTACTATATTTAAAAGTTAAGCAAGTTCCCCAGCTGACTAGAGGCAATGTCTAAATTTGCAAAAAAATTTATTAGTCTGTGGCAGTCTTCTACAGCAAAGTCGTTTGTGCTTACACTATATTTGCCAAATATTTAATTAGTGATTCAGATTGCCTTAGCTATATCTTATGTTAAACCAACAAGTATTTTTTAATTTCTGACAAGATGCATATAACCAATACTGTTTCCCTCTTCCACGAATGCCACTGCTGTTGCAAAATCCAAGAAATCAGGATGTAGCATTAACATTCTGTACTTTTCATTGTATTTTTCAAAATGCATACTGATGACGCTCAATAGGCAGATGTGTGAAGACTGAAAAGTACTTTCCAATCAGTAAAAGAAATATTCCTTTCTGTACCAAATTAACCTATAACCCACAAAGTCTACCTCACTGCTAGTAAAAAAGCCCATGGAGTTTAGTTTCCCATACATTGATTTCTAGGACAGCGCTCTCTTTAGTCCCACTTAGATTATCAGAGTATCTCAGACACCAGAGGAAGCAGAACAAGACACTGCTCTTGCGACCAGTCCTGATACATGCAAGTCATGGGACTTAACCTGTAAGGGAGCTTTGCCTGACTCTTCCTTGGTCTCTGTGTAGTTTCTTGTGCTCTAGAGACCAAACCTGTTTTCTGTTCTTCCATGTTATTGTGATGCTGGGAACACATCTGAGAAAAAGTCAGAAAGTGGTATGGAGAGCTCTGAGCTGTGTTCTCTTTCACATATAACTCCCAGGATTTCTGAAATTATATCCAAGTATAACATATCCATATAATAATATATAATAATATCCAAGTATTGATGAGCACCATCCACTAATGAGTTTCAAATGCTTTACAAAAGGTAGTAAATCAAGAATCTGCTCAGCATCATCAGCAAAGTGAGGAACAGGGCTAACATCCTTGAGTTTACATCTAGTAACGGGGCCTCATGGAGTCATATTTAATCCCACTGTTCCTTCCACTATGAATCCAGTCAGCTTGTGGCAGGAGTTTTGGGCTAATCTACATAGATACCTGGATTCATCAGATCAGTTTCAGGCAAAGCAGCACATTTCCAGAGTCCAGTGTGACTGTCATACAGATAATATATTAACAAACGTCTCAAAAATAGTATAGCCATACCAAGGGGATACTGAACGCTAGCTGTTAGTAAGCCTAATTAGCTAGGATGTGGCATCACACAGAATCACATAAATGGCTTGCAGTTCTGAAGCTAGTTTTGACTGATGCTAGTTTTGGCACATCTATTCATGCACAGCACCAACACTTATATGATATGACAGAAGGAAAAAACTGATCTGGGTTGGAAATGCCCCTAAAAATACTCAGGCCAAAGTTTAAACAGATCAACTATTTGAAAATAGTGGTGTTCTACAAAGAAGCACAACAACTGTTACAGTATTAGAGAATACATGTTACAGTATTCCAACATTTCCAATTAAAATAGAAATTTTTTCTTGCATGGAAATAGCAGATATATAAGGGGGTTGTCCCTGATTGAACAGGGACATATATATTGCAGATATATTTACAGTGAGGAAAACATTGAGCCTTATTTCTGTTGCATTAAAAATCTGCAAATTAATAATTTTATATTTATTAGATATGTGTGCATGTACAAAATCTCTTTTAGATAGAGGTGGAAAGATTCTTTTTTTTTTGGCATCCCTTCAAATTACATTGCTACAGCACAGTTATTAGGTAATTACAAGTGCAATTGTAGAGTAGTAACTGTTTTTGTTACTACCAGTTACCACTAATTCCCTGGTTGTATTACTGTGTGCCTAATTATGGTGTAATTACAACAGAGTTAATTTGTAACACTAACGCACTCAGTAGGAGTACTACAATAAGAAAAGACAATGAATAATACAGTTATTTAGTGAATTACCCAGTAATGTTAATTAGTTCTAGTTAGGTGTTGAAAGGAAACTTGCAGAGCAATTCTGCTGTAACTGCACTGTAATGAAAGTACCTCTATTGTAAACTGTAGAAAGGTTTCATCAAGGCTTTAATGGGTTCCATTGAAAACAAATAATGCTCTTAAACTCTTAAAATAAAGCATTTGGAGCCATGTATATGAAATTGTTCAAGATGTCGATGGAACTCCACACAATTAAAACAAAGGAACAAACAACAAGCAAAACAAACCACAGATAAAAGCTTCAGATATTCTTGTTGAACAGGTTGTAATGTGATCTTCATCAGAGATGTCTGAATTAAATTATTTTATGAAGTGAAATCAAGACATTGTCAAAGGATTGAAGCCTCACAAAGGCCCATGCTGACCACATCCCAAGCTTCTCTAAGAGACCTGTGAAACCCTCTCCTGAAACATTCATTGCCATTTGCCTCAAGCCACTGTTGCAACAGTTTGGGAGAGCATGTACATAGGTTCACAGTCAGCCGGTGCAGATTGCTGAAGGAAATAATCAGGAGGAAAAGGTCTTCAAGCTTCAAGCTGGTGGTGGAGAGCAGCAGCTCCGGGCAGTGAGCAAAGGCAGACCTTCTGTGCTTGGCTGCAGCTGCTATCCCTGGGCCATGGGACAAGGAGCGTGCTGGGTGTGTTGGCAGTGCTGAAGACTCCTAGCTAGTTCCTTCACTTTCCCTGTCTTCTCTTTCAGGCACCCTGTGCTAATCCAGGTTGTGTCTGGGGGAGAGCATGAGGGATCAGGGGACTTGGGCACACCAGCTCTTCCCCCAGTGCCTCCCAACAGGTCATCACAGACTGCCCATGGTGTCGCACCTGACCCGACTTGATCACTGGAGAAATGCAGACGAGATTGAAACATCCCCTCCTGCTCTCCCCCTTCCCCTTGCATATGGAGCCAACCTCCAAAGGGGTGCAGGTACATGTGCATCCCAGCTCAACCCCATATCTCTCTGCCCTGTGCCAGCTCCTACTGAGGAGCTTTTCCCACCAGCTGCTTTTCCACCACCAGCTTTTCTCACCACCTGCTGGAGCTTTTCCCACCCAGAGTCACATGTGCCCCCACTGCCAGGGCCCTTTCCCTAAGCCTGCATTCCCCTGGCATCTGGGCAGGAGGTTTCCCCAGCACCTTTCCATCCAGCTGGGACTGCCTGACCGGGGGAGCCGAAGGGCAAAGGCAGGGGTGCCGGGTAGCCCTTAGGGCTGGCTGGCCCACAGAGCTGCTGTTGCTGCTTTCCAGACCGCAAGGAGACACTTCAAGAGTCCTTTACCTCCCCTTTCCCACAGTTTTCTTGGGCTTTCTTTGCTTTTCCTCTCCTAGCACCAGGAAAGGTCAGGCACTTTGCACACCTCTTGGCAGGACACTGCATGGGCTGCTGAGGAAGCCCTGGAGGAGACTGGCTGTGCTTCGAGGGCTGGCACAAGCTAGCTGCCTCAGGCTGAGCCGGCAGAGGCAGCAGCAGTCTGCCAGCGCTCCATCTGCCTGGGTGACACTGAAGGAGTAGGTTATGTGGTCTTCTGCCTTCACCGCTTCTGCTTTACCTGCTTTCAGCAGTGGGCCAGTGGGCCAGAGGTAGAGGTGACTGTCCGCTCTGCAGGCAGCCTTTGGAGCAGGTGCTGCACATGTTGAGAGCAATGACAACTCAGAGTATGGTGTCAGCTCACTCACCCGCTGCCAGAGGAACAAGGACAGAGTCCAGAGCAGGTTGTTCTGCCAGAGATGCACTACAACCTCCGCAGGCATCCCACCAACTACAACACCTCAGCTGGGATAAGGGGGCCTTGGAGACCGACCAAGCAATGAGGCATGTTGCAGCTCTGGGGTCCTTAAATGCCACCTCCCACCAGGACCCCACACTCAGCATTTCTTGGGAGTGAACCCCACTGAGGACTGGGGAGCAACCTGCCAGCCCTGCTGCTGCACCCTACGTGCTCAGCCAGCACAGTGATGCTGTGGCCCCCATGTACCAGCCTCCATTGCATCCTGTAGACATCCACATGCTCTACAGTGGAGCTGTATTTCAAAACCGAAAAAACCCACTGCAGTGAATGCTTTCCAACACTGTCTCAACAGCAAGAGAAATTCAACGTGGAGAATTTCTTGGAGTGCACAATGATTTCACTTAATGTAATTCTGCAACAGAGGATGTTTCTCGCATGCTCTCCTGCTCTCCTATCCTCCCCCTTCCAAGCACCAGGGCAGCAGTGTCCAAGTTTTTTCACCAGCAGCCAGGCTGTGTGTCCTGAAGACCTGCCCATAGTCCAGCTGCCAGAAAAAGAACCTCTACAGGTTCTGTAAGAACCACCCCCACCAAGAGGCCTGGTGGACAGCTGAGTTGAACAGGAGCCTGCAGTGTGCCCTTTTGGCAAAGGTAGACAGTGGTACACTCTGCTGCATTGTGCAGTGTTGACAGCAGATGGAGGGAGGTAATCCCTCCCTTCTCCTCGGCACTGCTGACACCACACCTGGACTACTGTGTCCAGTTCTGGGCTCCCCAGTACAAGAGACATGGACATGCTGGGAGAGTCCAGCCAAGAGCTGAACTACAATGATGAAAGGACTGGAGCATCTGTTGTAGGAGAAAAGGCTGGGCGAGCTCAGACTCCTGTTTATCCTGGAAAAAAGAAGGCTCAGGGCAGATCTCATCAAGTTATTAAGATGATGGAGCCAGCCTATTTCCAGTGGCATCCAGTGACAGTAAAAAAGCACTCCAAAGGAAACACTGCACTTAAAACCTATGCAAATTCAAGCACTTAAGTGCCTTCCTCTTGTGTTTGAGTTCTTCATGGGGTGTTGGACTAGATGACCTTTAAAGGTCCCTTTGAACCCAAACCATTCTATGATTCTATGATGGATAAGATCATTCCATCTTTGAACAGCTTTCAGTTCCTTAAGTGAGAAATGCTATTTTTCTCCTGCTATTCTCATTCAAGCTGCCCAAACAGGAGTAGAAAAATAGCTAGAATGTCATGAACTGACAGCCAAGCAGCCAACAACTGATTCTCATCAATTAGAAAATAAAGCTCACCAGTGGCAAGGAGCAGCACAGAACTACCTATCTGTCTGCTTTATACTGTGACTGTGTCAGTCCAGCCGAGTCCTGCACTGGTCGGCCTCCACATTAGCCCTCCTAGATCAGCAAAGACAGGTGGTTGGAACAGGCAGAGGTGGCTAAAGGACAAATCTGGTTATTTTTCTTCAGCTCTGTCCCCGGCTGCCCACACAAAACAACTGAAGAGCAGTAGAGCTACTATTCAAATCCATAGTAAGGCCACTGCAGCCCTCTCAGGAGCAGGGAAAGAGCAGGGGGATTTCATTTCCCAGACAGCCTGGTTATTGAATGGAGTATATTTGACCTTATGACCAGAGTGGATTTGCAGCCAAAAAGAATGCCTTACATTCTAGCACGTTTCCTACTGCATGTATTTACGAATTGGAGCCTTTCTCTTCTTATGAGTCAACAAATTTGTAAGGAAAAGTCAGATCAGTACAGAGCTTTTTGTTAGCCTATCAGACCAACAGTGCAAAATATAGAGAAACTGCAGCTTGAAAAGTTCAAAGTCATCTAAGAACATTCATACACAGTTTGAAAATAAGCGTTCAGATTCATAAATGTTTCTTCTATGAGCTACTAAGTGCATTGCAGTTTTAGGGCACTGCCTAGTAGTACTCTGTAAATCCAGAGCACTACAAGATTTTCCTAGTTAGCTTTGCACTCGGTGAAAGAAACTAAGCATATTCACACACTGTTTCTCAGTTAATCTGTTCACTAACTTATTATTCAAAATAACCCACTCGTTTCTCCACATCCATGACTCCCTCAAGCACTTACTCTCCAATTTCAGGCAGAGCTGGAAGCAATCGAAAGCTTAGACAAACAAATATTCCCCCAAAACCCCCACATATCTAATAAAGGTTTTCAGATTCCTCTTGGTGATTCATGTATACAAAATTTCAGTACTGAGACATTCGTTGTTGCAAAAACCAAGCAGTGTTTTCTTCTCACTCTGTTTCTCTTTATATTAAATTTCCCATTACTGAAAGAGGGCTATGGAACATGTTTGTTAATGCAAGTGGGATTCTCAAAAACATACCAAAAATGAGGCCGGGGGGAGGTGGGGGGGGAAGTATTTTTCTTTTCTGTCTCATAAGAAAATGACTATTTACTTTCTTGACTAGATCAGTCATGGAGTATACTAGATTTATTACTTGTCTACCATTACCTTTTTCATATTTCTCACAAAAATATTCTAAGTAACCCCACTGAACTGTATCATCAGTGTTTCTTAACCTCAGTCAGACTCCTATGTAACATATCAAACAGAAGACACTAAAAAGCTTTGATATATCATGTGACCATGAAAAATGAGGAGACAGACATTGTTTATTGCTAAACTGGTCCTTTTGACTAAAAACCTTGCAACTCTGACTGTAAATGTGAGATACTCCTCTTCATTATACTGTCTAAAACAAATGAGTACTGAAATTCAAAAATCTTTCAGCAAAAGCAAGTGTGTTTATTAAACTCTCAGTTAAAAGAAAAGCTGATTAAACTCTCTGAAATTCCTTAATAGCTTGGGTTCCAGATGTTATTTTTTTCTACACTTCTGCTAGCAAGTTTTAATAGCTAGATAGCACATCACAATTTATTTTCGCTGTAATCTTTAAATTAGGATACATTTGAGATGTGTTTCATTTTAAAAAAAAAAAACTATTTTCTTCTGCAGTCCAGAGCACTGAACAGAGTTAAGATCTGCAGTTGAAATCTGTTCAGCATTGTATGCCAGAGACAAGTTGCCTATAACTACCATATACTTTATTCTTCATGGATTTGTTACTGATTTAGAAAGGTGGAAGAGAGAGAGGTACAGACTGCAGATTCTCTGTGGAGTTCTCATCAATGTTAATTTTTTAAAAGAACAACTAAATGCAAATTATAAATTTAATTTTAAAAAATATTTGAGATGCTTTAACATTAATTGTACAAAAAATGTATTTTCAGACATATTAGGACTACTTATACCCTTTTTCACACCAAGAATCTGAATACAAGACCTTCATGTTTCAGACAAAGCTATGTTTGGAAAACAGGGTATTGTAAATTAATGATTTTTTTTAATAAATGTTATGAACTAATCATCAAAAACATAATGATGATAAAAATAGGTTTTGAGAATGGACCTTGACTGTATTTTTTTAATTATTGTTTCCCAGTCTTCATCTTGGTCTTTGGTTATGAATGGCCTTGTGTTGCTGATCTGCTGTCATGCAACTGCAGCACAGGAGCCACAAGGTCTGTTCTTATCAGCTGGGTGAGCCTGACTAAAGGCAAAGCCACCGGCCCTTTCTGCTGGCATCTGCCACCCGCCAGGAGAGCTGGTGCAGCATATATTG
The DNA here is from genome assembly GCF_963210335.1 of Falco punctatus. NCBI lineage: Eukaryota > Metazoa > Chordata > Aves > Falconiformes > Falconidae > Falco > Falco punctatus. The sequence continues at coordinate 103,115,942 of NC_137581.1, read as the reverse complement.
CAATACTTTTCCCCTCCCTGCACCATCCATCCCCCACAGTCAAATGTTCTTTTTACACCTTTTAAAGGAGTTTAATATGGGAGTCCATGTTGTAATTTCTGACAATTTTACTGGTTTTTTTCAGATGAATATTTCTTAAAGTTCCTTGTGCTGTAAGGAGGAATATGTAAAAGGGAACTACTGTTTCGTTGGATTTTAATGATTATTTCCAGCCGTAGGAGAGAAAGTATGGGAGTAATTGCATCTGAAATTCTTTTTAAAAAGGCAGATTATTTGTATATTTTTTTCATATATACTCTTTCTATATGTATATATATATGTGTGTGACCTAGTTTTGTTTTGTGGGTGGTTTTTTTCCTTTTTTCTCCCCTTTTAAGGGTTTGGATTAACATTAGTGAAATTCTTCAAAACTTCACTGTGTTCCAACTATATATGTAGATAAACTGTCATTTCTCCTTTAAAGGTCACACATTTTCCAAGTGTTTTAAAATGCTTCAAAAACATTTAGTACATAGGAAAGGACACAAAGAAACAGCATAATTCCATTAATGTTGAGATGTCAACTAACAAAAGCACAGACCAGGTTTGCTTTACTAACAACATTTAGCCAAGAAGTTATCTTAGCATCAGTAAGTGACATTGCCTAAATGCCTGTGCCTACAATGCAGAATTTTCAGACCTCTCTGTAAATCTAAGCTGTCATCGAATTCACAGATTCTGAATCACTAGTTTCAGCATCACCAAATAAGTATTTGGAATTTATACTACTCTAGGGTAATTCATTGGGAAAAATAGCAGCACTTGATGATGTTAGATATTCCACGAAGACATGGGGTGAATCAACTATTGCTAAGCTCCTCTCTCTAGAGAAATGGGTAGTAAAAAAAAAAACCACAACAACAACAAAACAACAAAAAAAAAAACCACAGAGCTCAACACCAAAAAAAAAAACCAAAAATGTGATACAGAAAAGCTGATAAGAGTACGAAGTGTGGAAAGATGGAAAAATATGGCTAACATACTACTCTGTTGCCATAGTAATAGCCTATTTCTACCAAAGGGTACATGAATCAGACAGTATTTTTAAGGAGTTCACAAATGAAATCTGAGTACCAAAAAATAACATGAGAAGGAGCTGTAGCACCTTAATTCAAGCAGGGTAAAGACCAGAAAGATCAGAAGATCAGCAAGTGTTCTACAGAAGCACAGCAACATTTCTAAGTGTGCTTTCATATTAATGATGGAGTCAGAGCAGTAAAAGTATAAATAAAATAACCCATTAAAATCACAGAGGATTTTTCTTGATCCAGGATTACACAGTTCAACCCTTGTCTTGCAGATATCAAGAATGTAAAAGTAAAGAAAACAGCTGGCACAGAGAAACAGGCTGAGTAACGCAGACAGTATATAGTCCAGATGTATCAAATGGACTCCTAGCAACTTCAAGAACTTGACTTTTCAGCATTAAAAGATATTACTTTTGCATTGATATAATGGAGCTCTTTTGATTTACATCAGCTAAAAATCTGACCTTCTTTCTTAGAAGTGTTTGGTTTAGTTTCACATACTGGAAATGTTTTGGCAAATTACCACTATAAAGTGGGAGTAAGGGAAGTGATCAAATGGTGAAGCACACAGTTTCCATGTCTCACTCCTCAATAGGTGATTAATTGTCAGGGTCTTTAAAGATTGAGTTACATTGTATCTCATAAGAGAGAGACGTTCACTCCGTCTTCCCAGTTTTAGCTCAAAAGTAGCTTACAAAGTAAGCTTACTTCTACACCGTCCACGCAACACACAAGTCAAATATTTCCCACGAGCTGCCAAATATTACAAGGAGTAAATCATGGTTCTGATCAAGCTATCATACAGCTACAGGTTATAAATAACTCTGATGGCTATAGGTAAACTTCATGTACAGACCACCTTTAAGCACTGGAGTTGATCCAATCTCTGTCAACAGAACAAGTGTCTATTATATAAAGCACATGTTTAAGTACCTTTGCTACATGGGGGAGTATTTAAGATACAGTGAATTGGAATAAAGGCAATCAAATATTTTATGTAAAATTTCTCTCATTCTGAAATCCCTACTAATACAGCCTTCACCTCCAACAAAATCTAAAATTATTTAAATACTTAATATGATAAAAATAACCTGTAATGGTGCAAAGGAATGGATATTCAATGGTCAGTAAAGTTAAGCTGAGCTGGAGATTCAAAGGCACAGAACTAGGAAAACCGAAAGGATAAAATTTGCACAGAAATGTCCTACTTCTGACTTTTTACATATATGCACTTTAGGTGGGTAAGATTTTTATTATATAATTGTATAATATTCAGTAATAATTCTAGATTATTTGACCTCTATTCTAACATGCCCCAAATTCTATACATTTTTTCACTTAATGGAAATATACACTATTAAAAGAATGAAAGCATTCCATTTTTGTTACTGTCAAACAGTAAAGATTTCCTGATTTCTCTATCACACATATTTATGAAAACATAGTGGGTAAACCTACCTAAAATGAAACTAAAGAAACTCTGTTGTAATACAAGCATAGAAAGCAAATGGTGCAAACAGAAGCTGTAGCGGTTTGGGGTTTTCTTATGACTTGCTATGAAAACCTTCTCTTCTGAGTTATTCTTAGACTTATTAGGTATGTTCCAGCAATAGAAAAAACAGAACTCTAGAGGTGTGGAGATTTCCATCCTGATTGATTTTCTTGCATATATACAACTGCCACAGATGCTTTTGCCTTCTCAAAAATGTAATGAAAGTTTGCAGTTACTGTGTCCAGAGGTCCTCTTTCAGTTAGGATGTACCATCCCTGACTGACAAACCTCAAAATGTGCAGGCAAAATAAACAACACCAGTATGAGCAAATGGAATTAAAGTTGGGTTTATTTTTGGCTGAGGTGTGGTTGCTTCTCCAGTGTTAATGGCATGTAACTCACAACGGAAAAGGCAGACAGCATTATAAAAACTTATATTTTAAAATTCATTCTTTTATTTTTATCTGTTTGTCTTCATACTGAGAGAATAAATTATCATTAATATGAGATAAAACCCTAGTTATGAGGCTATGAAACTTCAAGCAATCTCACACAAATGCAATTTGAATTACACAATTTAAATGGAATATTTCCAATTATAAGTGTTATATAAAGTATGAGATATTTATAATGCATTAAAAAATACTGCTTTCCATCTCAGTGTTTTATATTCTGCACCAGAGCCAGTTACTGTTGAGACTGAAACCCGCAGTCTATTCATCTACCCATAGGTAAAGTAAAAATTTTAGAGCGCTTTTAGGCAGACACACATAGTGTGAAGATGGGCTACATCAGAGTGGAGAAGATATATAGCTGCTTTTTGTTCTGATTGCAAACACTTCCTGTAGCAAATTATTGCCAAAACTTGTGGAAATGGCATAAAAATAATGTAAAAATTTATCTGTGACCTTGACAGACATGTAGCTAAGTTTCTTTGGTCTGGGCTTTGTGTGTTTTTGTGATCCAGAACACTGGCCTCCAGAGGCTGGGATCTGCCCTGCAACTCTGCTTTGCTCTCAGTTCTCTGCCTTGATGCTCTGACTTTGTTGTAGAGTGACGCTGTGTGGAAAGCGACGGAAATCAACAACAATCAACAGCCAAAAGTACAGGTGGAAGAGTTAAATGCCACAGAATGGATTAGGTGGCTGCATTTCAGAACTGGATGTGGTAGCACAAGCATCCCTGGTCAGAATCGTGTGTCCACGCCCTGCCACCCGCAGGCTAAATCTAGTTGCTGGTGAAGGCTTCATGCAGCAGAGAATGGCTTTTTGACTGCAGAATCCAGACAGTTCTTACCTGAAATTGCAGCACTAAACGTATTCTAGGGCTCAAAAGTTATAAAGGATTACTCCCACCCTGCTCTTCTCAAACAAAAAGTGATCAGTTCCCAAAAACTGTGAACAATCTCAAATAGGTAAGAGCCAAGTACAAAGAGGACCCAATGTTATTTTCTCCTTTCTTGCAAAACTGCTTATAAAACTTGAGTACTGCACAGAAAGCTTGAACTATAGTTCTGCGTATTTTCAGTATGGATTTTGGTTGCTGCAGTATCTGACAGAATCATCATTATTTGCATTTTAAAAAATAGTATTTTGTTATTTGGATTGAAAAGTTCAAAACTGCAAGAAAGAAACTGAATATAAAATATTTTGTGTGTTACCACTGGGAAATCTGAGACATAAAGAACTACAGCCATGCAATCCTTCCTAAAAATAAAAGTTTAGTGTGAAATATGCCCACAGGAAATCTTTAAAATATTCAGCTTGCTATCCCAAAAGACAGTATTTATGTGATCTTTGAAAAGCCATGGTCTTTAATGTGAGTTTAGCATTTGTAAATGCAGATGAATTTGTACAGACCTCAAGCATAATTATTTGCTCCATTAGGTCCCAAGTTTGCAGAATTCTGAATTCTAATTGGATGGCATTAATTACCCTCTGCTAGGAATACATAATATTCTAAAGGGTTTACCCAATCATTTAGTGTACTCCCAAACCTAGTTCTCAGGCTAGCAATCAAATCATTGATATTACTATGTCACCCCATATTTCATTAGTTAAGGCTCACTTTGGAGTTACCTACATAATTGTCAATAAAGGTGAGCAAATACTGAACTCCATGCTTGCAGCTAAGATGAGGGAAAACAAACCAGAAGGGCAGAGGAGAAAGGAGAATGGTACTACCACAGGTCTGCTGACGGTCAATAAAATGTGTCTGTGTATAATCAAAACCAGAAACTAAAATTATTCTAGAAGCAAAACTTTTAAGGAAATGTAAATGGGGGTAGGAAACTGAAAGCTAGAGGCTTCTAAGAATTATAAATTAAGGGAATGAGAGTTGCGAGGCATAGCAGGGAAATGGAGGGAGGCATTGATCCCTAAGCATGGCTAATGAGATCAAAAAATCAATCCCTTGAATTGAGTGATCCCTACTTAACTTTTCTATTAAGAAAACATCCAATCCTGCCATGGTAGAATCTAGGACAAATATTACATTACTTAAAGACCCTTGCCATTAGAAAGTTTGTCACAATGTCTAAGTCAAGCTCAGTATTTGTCGCATTGTCACTGGCAAAACAGTTTCAACTCAGGCAATTTTATTCAATTATTTTATTGCCAATTAATACACACTTAATTACTAGTTTAGGTATTGAGGAAAAATAAAGACAAACAACTAAAACCTTCTTTTAAGGAAATACCTGCTCCCTTCCCCGGAATCCTCTTTGGTCCAGCTCTTCTCCTTCCCCCTTCCTAGGCTCAACTTCACCCATTGCCACCACACACTACACTCCATTACATTCCCAGCCCCTTTGATGGCGTGTCTGCATAATGGTTTCTTCCTGCTGCCCCTTGCTTCTTACCAGTCTTCTGACACTGTTCCATGTTTCTTACTGCTCCTGTGCTCCAGCAGGGTTCTCCAGGGGTTGCAGCTCCTTGGAGATATCCCTGCCCCAGCGTGCGTTGCCCATGGGCTACAGTTTTCTGATGAGTATCCATGCTCTGGTGTAGGTCCTCTAAGGACCACACTCCCTCAGATATATTCCTATTCTGGTGGGGGTTGCCCATGGGCCATAATATCTTATTATTAATTATTATTATCTTAGGCAGGGGCTGCAGCCCATCAGAGGTACCTCCTCTGGCACTAAGCATCTACTTCCAAGAGTGCATCTACTGTCTTATTCCCAATAGTGTCCTATTCCAAGTGTCTCCTCCATTTCTTCTCCTCTGCTTTATCCCCACATTTCTCTGAACATGTCTCTTCACATATCTCCTCACGTGCCTTCTTCCCTTGTGGTTGCACCTGTTCTTGAACACTACCGAACAACAGTTCCTCATGCTCACCTGCCTGGCTGCACTATTGGTGCCTTCCTCCTTTATGATAAATTATCCTCTACTTTCAGTTTTCCCATCATCAGTTCAGAAAATGTGAGGCTTATCAGAGGTTTGAGGTTTACTGAGGTGTGGTTTAACCCCGGCCGGCAACCAAGCACCAACAGCCGCTCGCTCACTCCCCCCTACCCAGAGGGATGGGAAGGAGGATCAGAAAGGAATTTAAAGCTCAAGGGTTGAGATAAGAACAATTTAATAGATAAAGCAAAAGCCCCGTGCACAAGCAAAGCAAAGAATTAATTCACTGCTTCCCATGGGCAGGCAGGTGTTCAGCCACCCCCAGGGAAACCGGGCTCCATCACATATAATGGTTACTCAGGAAGACAAACACCATAATGCCAGATTCCACCCCCCTTCCTTCTTCTTCCCCCAGTATATATACTCAGCATGATGTCATATGGTATGGAATACCTCTTTGGCTAGCTTGGGTCACCTGTCCTGGCTGTGTCCTCTCACAGTTTCCCATGCCCCTCCAGCCCTCTGGTTGGCAGGGCCAAAGAAACTGAAAAGTCCTTGATTTAGTATAAACATCACCCAGCAACAAATAAAAACATCAGTGTCCTATCAACTTTGTTCTCACATCATAGTCAAAACACAACATAGTACTAACTACTAAGAAGAAAATTAACTCTATCCCAGCTGAAACCAGGATATGAGGTTTATTATATCCCCAGTTATTTGTTGCACTTCTCAGGACCCTGTCCAGTTAGTGCATTTCACCCTTTAGCATATTTGCCTACGACTTTTACAGTGTCCAGCAGAGACTCCCCTATGCCTGGGAAGGCAGAGAACTGTTTCTCATGACTTTCATGTATTTATGAACTTAGTTTGACATAGCTTTTTTTCACAAGTTTGATATTGAGCCATTAATTGTAATCTCAAGATCTTCCTCCACAGAACTGTTCTCAGCTATTCCCCATTTTGATTCTGCAAAATGTGCATATTGACCAACGTCAAGTAACATTTATCTCAGACTATTTCTCCAAGTTGTCACGATCATTCTGAAATCTCATTTTACAGTACTTGCAACCAATCCTATTGTATTTGCAGGCAGTCCCACTCAAGTGCACACCCCTGACACTCATATCTTTAATAGAAATACTGACTAGTGTTGTCAATTCTCTACTGGTTCTGAAAACCACCCCTTCATGTAATTTCTTTTTGTTTCTCTTCCCCCAGAAACGTAAGCATTTAAAAAAAAAAAAATATCTTTTCTCTCCATTATGATTTATACAGTAAAACACTCTTCTGATCACATACACTACAGCAAGAATTTGTGGAATATATTTGAAAAGATTCAGTCCCAATTAGCAGTAAGGCATTAGTTAAGGAAGCGCTAACAACCCAAGATAAGGATAATAGAGGCATCTGTCAGTAGTTCAAATCTTCCATAATAATTTCTACAACTCATGCTCCATTCCTCAGTGCTACTATGGGGAAAGGAGGCTTAACTAAAGCAACCCACTCACCAAGCGTTACAGTCACTACAAGGACTCAATTAGCATGTTCCACAACTGACCAAGGACAGGGATTTTCTTCAAATTTGCACTTTGGAAGTAAACTCATTAACTGCTACTGAAACATTATGTCACTCAGGTTTCAATAGGTCTGTTTGGGGTTCAAGATGTATCTTCAAACCAGTGACATCTCTTGAAATAGTATAGCAATGTTAGATTTCAAATAATTGCCTCCACCCCTGCTTTTTGTTAAGACTTCAGTCACTCAGGGAGTAGGTTCATAAGCACACTGGAACAGATAACACAGTGAATCTATGAGTGATTTTTTTCAGCATTGGAATTTCTCTGGTTTTGAAGTAGATGTGGCTATGCTTTTCAATCAAGATCTTCACTTTGTTCCTGCCTTCTCCAGTTCTGCAGAAATAAAGTAGGCAGATACTGCCAAATACCTCCACTTCTCCAGAGTATAATTTCTTGCTCACACAAGCAGATTCATTCTGTACCTTGTTACATAATATTCTGCTCCTCCTACAGCTCACATTCACTACCAGAGTATTTTAAGAAAGTAGAGAAGTTTTAAGGTAATGTATTTGCTTCCTCTTGTGACTTTAAAGTTTCAGCTATGTTGCTGTGTCTCTCAAATAAAGGAGTTAATTTTACAGTAGTATTTTCAACATCTTCAACTGGGATATATAGGCTGTGAAAAAGTTGGTTTGCAATGAGGTTTTTAAAAACATATTTTTATTCTTCTCCTGTGAAATAATGCTTGGATCACACACTTACATTATTAAACTTTCACTGTTCTTGTAAGATATCCACAACTAAAAGGTATATAACTGATAAGATATCCACAACTAAAAGGTATATAAGTGCTAAGCTGCTATATAGGGGGGTAAAATAGGCACCTCATAAAGTCTTAATTTATTTTCCTCAGTTCAAGAACAAAACACGCATGAGAAGTTTATGGAATGCAAAATACAAACAGAATCCCTGAATGGTTGGACTCCTGCTTTACGAATTTGTAGCCATGTGGACAACATCAACTGACATAAGGGAATATGACTAACATAAAACATGTGAACCAGGACTGAGAGATCTCTGAATCTTTACACCAGCAGCACTCTAGTTACTACCATATGTCATACGCAGAATGCTGTTCCCTGGAGTGAAGAATTTCATGTGTTCCAATCAAACACAATATAACTTCTCTTAATATAATTATAAGGCTTGGAGTCAATTAAACTTTAGCATAGTACTACTAGGAACTGGGATCATTCTACATAGCAAATGGTGGCTATTGCCAGAGTAATGAGAGAGTATACAGAAATGAAAAATGACACCACCATCAATGTCTTCCTCTTTCATGTGCAGAAAATGTCAACAGCCTCAGTAATACAATTGTCTTTACAAGCCTAATCAATAGGATAGCAACATGGTAATCAAATGCCAAACCTGTTTATGATTTACTATGACCAAAGGTTCAGCTTGTACATACATTTTTTTCTTCCAAATCTACAATTCCTATAAGCTGTTATTTGACAAATATCTTATGTACAGGCTTCCCTGCCCATATTCAAAGAAATTCTTTAAAACAGCTTCTGACCAAAGTTCCTCACAAAAGAAATGGCACTGACTCTTCTTAGTTTATGTAATTCCTCAACCTCCCCATGAGAAAAAAAGTTTACAGAAGTTTCCAGAGGTAGCTGTTTGGAAGCTCTGAATAAAAAGCTTCTCTCTGTTCTAGTACTACTACTACTAAAATAAGTGCATGAAGACGTTTAGATTTCACTGGTGTGTTTAACAAAACAGAAAATGCAAAGGTTGCAGGCAGACTCCCACAGGAAAAAGAATGCCCCTAATTGAAAATAGACTGAAAAAAAAAAAATTAAACAAGTCATTTTGATTACTTTCAAAATACTTAGCTTGGTAATTAAGCAAAATGGAAATCTATTTCATAAAGTCAGTGGGAAGAACCTGATTGTCTTCTGCCATACCTGTTTTTATGTGCATCCTTAAAATTGACTGAGCTCCAGATATTTCTGTATAGTAGCCTTAAAACCTATCCAGCTCTGTGGATGCAGGTGACTATGGTGTACCTGAGTAACCTAGGGTGCAAGTGATGGTTTATCACAGGAAGTTTCCAAAACGCCATTCATAGTGGTTTGGCTTTGGTGGGCTGCCAGATGCCCAGCCACCTGTTTTCTCACTCCCCCTCCTAGACAGGATAGGGGGAGAAAATCAGATTATAAAGCTTGTGGGTGAATGTAAGACACAGAGATCAATTATCAATTACCATCACGGGCAAAACAGGCTCATGCTGGGGAAAAGTAATGTATTGTCCATTAGAAATATGAGTTGGATGAAACAAAATCCAAAACATGTCCTCACCTCCTTCCCAGGCTCAGCTTCACTCCTTCACCCCCAGCTCCTCTGCCTTCCCACGCCGAGAGGCACCGGCTGATGGGAACAGGGGTGCTGCCAGTCCATAGCACTCCTCTCTGTGGCTCCTTCCTCCTCACGCTTCTCCCTAGCTCCAGCATCGGCTCTTCATGGGCTGCAGTGCTTCAGCATAAACCCGCTCCAGTGTGGGCTACTCCATGAGCTGCAGGGCAACAGCTGCCCCAGCGTGCTCCCCACAGGGGCTGCAGGCCGGGCTGTTGCTGACCCGTTCCCCCTCAGCGCCGGCAGCGCTGCCCTCCCTCCCGCAGGTTTCCCCACGGCCATGGCGGCTGCGGGCCCGGCCGTGCCCTGCGCTGGGGCCGTTGGAGCCGGCTGGAACCGGCTGGAACCGGCTGTGCCCGGCACGGGGCAGCCCCAGCGGCTCCCCACAGAGGCCGCCCCTGGCTCTTGACAAACCCTTTGCACCCGCACACCTACACCTTTTCAGGGCCTGGTGTCTGCTGGGAGACAGTGCTTGTATATTGTGCCTGGGAGTCTTAAAAAATGCAGTTGTTCTGCTGAGTAATTTTCAAGACAAAAGAGAGAAAAACCATTTATGAAGCTACTTTTGCCTGTTAAATATTTTCCTGATTTTAAATAAAGAGGAAAAAATACCACAAAAGGATATTCTTTGTGGCCATACATTCCACTTACAAAACAAAGCTTTTAAATAAATGCATACTTTCCATACTGATAAGGAAATCTTTCATAAATCATAGACCTATACAGAAAAGAGTAATAAATATAACTGATAAAGAAATGTTCCATAAAACTCTTACTGGATTGCATCATGGTTCATCAGGAAACCCACTGGCTAAAATCCAAGTTAGGGAGAGCAGGACAGTAACAGCTTTCCACACCCTTTGGCTTTGGGGAGCACCCCACTGATGATGCTGCACCCCGATTCCCCGCCAGCCAGGGGGCTACTTTGACATGGAAAGTTTCTTCTTGTCTCTCTCCTACACGCACACACTCACACCCAGACCCCCATGTCCGTCCCTCCACACACACACACTCATTTCAGATCCTCAACCAAGACAACTTTCTAATCATTCTTGTCCGATTTAAATATCTTGCCAGAAATGCTTCCATTCTGGCACATTTAAAAGTTTTTTTAAAACGTCATCAAAGAGAAAAAACAAGTATGAAGTTGTATTTCAGTCGTGAACTTTTTCCCTCACTTGTTGATTTTCACTGTAATCTCTATGTTTTAATATAGTTCTCTACACAATGTCTGTCTTGTTCTCAAAGCAATAGCTTTCGTTTTTAAAGCGTTCATCATGTCTTATTAAATAAGAGCTTATTGGACACTAATTGCATGGGACTTCTAGGCAGAACGAAGACAAAAATAGTTTATTATCATGTTGTTAGCAGCATTTCATTTCCAACTGTTAGACCTTCATTTATGTCTGCTAATGTAATAAAATTAATCCTATAATTTCAGTGGCTTAACTTTTCATTAAAGTTGGTATGATTTCTCGGGTACGCAGTTGTCCATTTAATGAAAAAAAAAATCTTTTCTCTCCCTGTGGAGGCTAGCAAGTGAGAGACAGGCTTGATTTTTCCTATACTAAAAGTTCTGTCTTCTATTTCCTTTCAACCCACTGACAGCTGAAGTGAAAAGCAAAACAGCTGACTGACAGCTGCCTGGCAGGCTATGCACAGTCCTAATTACAGCTCCTCTGTAGGGTCATACTCATGCTTACAGCCCTACAAGGTCTCAGATCATGATTTTTCATACATACATGATCAATATAATCAAGTTTGAATCTTTACAGCAAGCTATATAAAACCTGAAAGAGCAAAACAGGGAAGCTCTCTGGCTTCTGCTAACAATCAAGCATTCAAAAGCAACTGAACAATATGCGTGAAAATACTTGCCCTTTCTTTTCTATGTGCTCTTCATTTTTAGGATCATCTATTCTTTTTCTCCTATGTTATACTGTATTACCTCAGTCAACCCACACAACAACAAGGCTACTTTCAGCGCAGATTGCAGATTTGCAGATTGTAACTCCAGGCTGAGTTATAGGCCACTGGTAAGTGATAGCAGCCACATCAGAAGAATATTTCTTGTTCCTGATTCTGCTGAATCAAGGGAAAAGGCAATTGCTTCCCATTCTCAGTTCACTTAATCTGCATGCTGAAGTGGAAGAAGGAAATGCTGTCTCCTTTACCCCACAAAATACAAGATGTGAAATTCCAAGGGGGTGGAGGAAACAAGTGTTGGTATTATTAAAAATGAAGGGAAAAAAATAAATTGCATCAAACAAAATGGTCTGAGGCACACTGCGAGGAAAAAGTTCCACTACAGGCTGAAATGCCACTCCACCATGTACGGTGCTTGCCTAATTTCAAATAGAATAGATCACCTGAAACTGCAGGAGATTCAGACAGTTAATTGAAGCTGAAGTTCAGAAAATATTGTGTCCAAATAAGATTACTTGGGCTTTCTGCTGGACTATAGAAGTTCTACCCAGTTTCAGCTAGAATATTCTGAAAGCTTAGCTTCAAAGTAATATATAAACAGAGTTTGACAATGCATCAGCCTTTATAAAACATTACCATTCCTACTAACAATAGCAGAAACCTTTTTGGAAAGAATTGCTTTGTCTATGTTGGATAACATTCATTTTCTTCCTCACCATGAGCCTTTGATTAGAATTCACCCCTAACCTCACACGTATTCCTCACTTTGATCCAAGCACAAAGGTGTCATGCTCAAAGGAGTACTGTAGATTCTAAATGACTTTCCTACAATATGTATTGCTTGTGAGGAGCAAAGTCAAAGCTTAGTGAGGTTTAAAAGTGTATATTTTATCATTAAAATGATTGCATTTAGATACAATCTGCTATGAATTGAGTGTACAGTAAACTATTTCATCTAGAACCATGAAACTATTTCTAATAATTAGTCCTTCACCTCACTTTTCACTTGAGATTATAATTTTAGAAGTATTCTTATTCCTTCTCCCTTATCTAAAAAGACAGATTCACACAGGATCTTTTTAAAACCAATATTACTTTTTCATTATCCTTCCCACCCCAGACTGGAATAGTTTTACTGATTGCAACTTACTTCTAGCAAATTATTGTTTCCTTTTGTTTTCTCATCTATATAAAATCTGTCTGTTATTCTCTATTAGCAAGGATCCAGCTATGATCTAAATAACTTTTAAAATGTCTTTCCTCAAAGTAAATACTGCTGTTTTTAAGCAAGTACTATCTTTATAGACTATGTCACTGCTGAACAGGATTTGGATCCATGACCAAGACCGCAATGTGCTACAAAATAATTGTAGTAATTTAGGTCCTTAATCTATTTTAGTACTCTTTTACCTAATCACAACTTTGATTCTTTTCAATTTATTTATATGGAGCCACAGAGATTTCAAAGTTTGCATCCCAGTATTTGCATTAATATGCAAACTTTAATTCCAGAAATCATTTACTAATTGGAAAATTGAAACAGTTTCTATTAAAAATGCATGGGTTTATTTTGGAAAATAGCAATAAAAATAATAATTTAAATCAGGAGGACAAAAGGCATAAACATGAATGGGTTTCTTCGGAAAATCCCTGTCTGATTTGTTGGCTACCCTCTTTAAAGGTTCATATCTGTTTCAACGAAAGCAAAACAAAGTTAAGGAGGCAGGCACATACCCAGGTACCATTTTGTTTCTACCAACTTTCCCACCAAAAATTGAGATTTTTATGCTAATAAACCATTACTATTACTTGACACATTTTGCTATCAGGAAACAAAAATTTCTCTCATTAAAAGTAGAATATTTTTGATACTGCAGATCCTTATACCCATTCTAAAATGTGTCAGATAACTCAATGAGGTTCAGTCTCTTATTACCCTTTTGTAAACAAGCTGAAGATTGTCTTAAGGTAGGTGCTACCAGGTACTGTTGAGATCTTTTCAGAATCTATTCTTATGCTGGTTGGTACACCAAAGCTAAATATCACCCTGGGATTATGAACAGCAACATGGCCTGCCACTCTCAGATGAATAGAAAGATTAATATAGTCAGTAAACAGATGAATTACATCCTGCTTAGGAGTGCAATGAGAACCCAATGACCAGTCTGGGGCAGTACACTTCGAAGAACACCATTGGCCAAATCAGGTAAACCTGAATAAGAACAGCTAATGGAGCCAGATACCTAAAAGGCATGAATTGCATTTTGAGAATGACTCAAAATGGTTGGTTTAAACATGAGAAGATTAGGAGACATGGCAATGGCAGGCATAAAAAGCTGCTGCCAAAGACAAAGAAGAATATGGTGTCATGTCTATGGCAAACAGATAAACTAATGAAAGAAGATTTGGCCTATACAACAAACTTCTTAGCAATACCATCAGTGGTACACTGAAATAAACAGCCTGGAAGACTGCAGACTTACCATCACTGGAAGATTTTAATAAAAGGTTAGATAAATACCTGCCAGGGATAACACAATTATAGTTGATACTGGACTCAGCAGGAAGATGGACTAGACATCTTCCCTTCCAGCCTGGCAGGTCCTTGAGGCTAACAGTCAGCAGCAAAAAGGAGGTTTCCAATTAACTCTCAGAAATCGCAGTGCTCTTATTTTTCAGGTCTGGAACCTCATGTGATTGAAAGGAGGAGCCACTTGATTTGACAGGCTCTTGTGTTGCTTCAGTACCTTTCATGGCACTTTCTAGCTCATCAGCCTGACTTGCCTTTCCTGGATTTGACAGCAACAAGTCTCAAGTGAGGGAGAGGGGAAATATGAGAAAACTTATTATCCTATTTACAAATATTACCAGGCTGGTACAAAATGAAATATCACCAACTATCCATGCTCATTTATTTCTAATAAATAGATAGGGTGAAATCATTAGCAGACATGACTTATTTTTCTCTAAAGTGGAGAGAAGGATGCATAATTTCTCATAGTCTGAGCACTGCACAAAACATCAATAAAGACACAAAATCGTTAAGAGTGCAGAATTAGGCCAATCACGTAGAGTCTATTACACAGTCCAGCAGGCATCTTAGCTTGAAAATATTTCTTAGCAAACAGTTGGCATTTTTAAATCTTTACATTAGAAAAATTGATTGGTTATTATTCTATTAGATCGAAAAATCTTTAAAGCTACAGGAATCCAAACATATTACATTGAAACAGCAGAGAGCTGCCAGCACTGGGCGTGCATAAGAGGCCGCTCATAGAAGTGTAAGGGAGAGAGTAAATATATTTCAAATGTGAGAACAGTTATTTTATCCAATGGTAAAATGTAGAGCACAAAGAACCCAAATATAGCCACCCTTTCAGAGTGTAGATGAGATTAACTCACTTCTGAACATAAGATAAAGAAAGAGACAAACCTAACATGCTAATTTTTCGCCTATGACAGATCCATGAGTCTTTCCTTATGCTGCCAATAATTGTAGTCCCAATACACTGGAGTCCATAAGACCTTTGCCAATTACTTCTGTGAGAACAGAATCAAGGCCAATTAGGGTAATATATACTTCTGCTAGGCTTGTCACAGCTTTACCTACAGATACATATATAAAAAAATTTATGTACTCAGTAACATATGCTGTGAGAGAGACAGTTCCTCTCAGCTTCCTTTGCTGAGACTTCCACTGCTTCAGTTTACATCCCTACTGTAACGGGCACCTAATTAGCCCCTCAGTTGCCTAGCTGCCATGGGCAACACAAGATCATGCTGGTTTATGTTTCCATAACTCCTCCAAAAACTGCCTTACACAACTCCCAATGCATACAAAGACAATAACAAGGAAACAGATAGTTCTATTCACAGAGGCTGAAAAAAAAAAAAAAAAAAAGAAAAAGAAAATAAAAGAAAATCAGAAACTGGTAAAATTAATCTTTTGTGAGAGATTATGAGCCCTAGGAACTTAGAAGCATTCCACAGCTAAAAAATGGAAGAATTTGCTGCGCTATAATTTTACTATTTTTCTGTCTTTTCCTACAAGTTCACAAAAAAATTGCACTCAGAGATAAAATATGGCATGAGAAGGATAACAAGGGAAAATGTAGTATATGTTTAATAAAACAGTTTTACATCCCCTAAGGCAGTACACACAAATACCTTCAAATACGGGTTCTTGTCAATCCATATCAGGATGGAAGGAAAATTACTTTAGCTGTTTGATTTATGAACTTTAACATGTATGGTATCTTTTAAGTGTATCTGAACTGTCTGAATTTTTAAAATTTAGCCTCAGGATAGATATAACATTCTTTAAATGTTTTACTAGTTTGCTTTGTTTTAAAGCACAAGATTATTAATAGGCACTGCTAAACAGAAGTCTGCTTTGGCGTAGGTCATTCTGAGAGTTACACAGAGTGTTTAACAGTCCCTCATGTTTGACTAGGCTGTGGTTACTATTGTAATTAGAGATATTTAAAGTATAAAGTCAATAAAGAAATTTAAATTCATTCTATCACTCTAAGAAAACAGTTATTACCTTCTTAACACTGCATTTTAACTGACAGCAAATAGGGCTCAACAACAATGCCAGAACCCAGGTATTCGGAGGCACATCTGTTAGGAATATTAGGTGAGTTATGAGGGTTGACATATTCCTCCACTTCAGCATCTCACAGCGAAAATAGCATCAGAGATCCTGCAATAAAATTTATATATATATATATATATATAAAAATAAAAATTATGGCTGTCTACAAGGTATTCTATTAATCATATTTGAAACTGTAAAGTCTGTTGTAGTAAATTTGAGCCCTAATTATTCTGTATTTTCTTGTTTAGATGTATAAACATAACTTTATTTGTTTAACCATATTTGAAACAGCAACTGATCTAGTTTCAAAATGTATTCTTATATGGAAATAAGACACAGAAGACAAGCAAAAAGTTTAAAACTAAAAAGTTTAAGACAAATTATTAAGGATGGGAACAAGAAAAATCCATACTTTAGATCCCATTTCAAGATTTTATCATCTCAAGTGAAATAGGTACACCAGTGCCCTTTAGTTCATCACATGACTGAGCTTTTTGGCCATCTTTTCTGCCTTTTGATTAATAAAATAGGATATATCACTTGCATTAAGTGCAATGAGCTTAAAACGTAATGGTATAACACAAAACTCAGGAACATTGGATAAAAGCCTCATATCTGCTGTCGTTTTATAACACTGCTTTATTATACAATATATTCCAAGTACAGTAGCTATAAAGAGCTCTTAACCATATCTACTCATTCCCATTAATTATCAGGTATCATCATGCAAGGCAAAGATAATTGGCTTTAAAGTGATCTTGAATGAACTACAAGGAGGCAAACTGCCCTTCTGAAGAGCGAACAAAGAGCTGACGATGTGTGCTGGGCAGCAATTTCCTCCTCAGCTAGGAAAAGAAAAGGCACCATGTAGGGTCACCAGTTCCTGGGAGGAGCCAGTTTACCAGGACTAGCAGGAAGGACTGGAGGGCAGTTAATAGTGTATGTTAGAGATGAATGCCAACAACGGTACTCCATAGGCGATACTATCACCTGTGCTGCAGCTTCTCCATGCACAGGTAATAAAAGTTACCAAGGCTTTCTTTTTTTAAGGATCATTTTTAAAGTTAAAAGTGTGAGACCACTTACATGTTCTATTTTGCTACTACTAGAATTTATGCCAATAGATAACTAACAACAGGACTCTGAATTTGCATTATTTGCTGCTATATTGCCTTTAGGGTGACATAAAAGCTCTTTCTTGAAAGAGGTGCTTTAGATGTCACTTGAGCTCTGATGTTTCTGGTCTTCAGGGGAAGGGCTTATTGCAACGATCTGCAAGTTGGGGTAATACATGGGCCGGATTTGGATTTCCTTGCCATATCTTTCTTATCCTCCTGCATCCCAAAGGATCAGACCCAGGGGCATTACTTTTCCAAATGACCTAAACAGCAATGGAGAGGGAAGGTCCCCATGTTACACTTGCCAGATAGCTTAAACATAGGCTGGGTACAAGAGGCCAGTTTCATTTCCTCTAATGTGAGAAAGCCAATCGTTTGCAAAAGCAGTTGTGCTATATAGGTATGTATATCTAGTGGGTAGTCCCAATTCCTAAACTTCTGATTTCATGACTAAGTGCCATTTTAAGTGTAAAACATGTGGCTGTTTTCCCTTCCTGTTGGTCTCGACAAAAAGACTGGCCATTGTGTTTCCCAGTTGAAAGTTACAGCTTTGAGTCATCAGGCAGCACAAACATGGAAACATCCTAAATTGTCTTGTGATTAAGCAATTCTCAAACAATTGATATTTAAATATTTAGTGATAGGATTTTTGATCACAAGTAAGAGCCCCCACATGGAATACACCATACAGACAAGGAACAAAGCCCAGCTTGCTGGAACTCCATTTGACTTATGTAGACATTACTACCTGCCCTGGTGAGATGCCCCTCTCCTTAACTGGCAAGACATGCTTAGACTCGCTTCAGTGAATAGACTCACCAATCCTCCTTTTTTTTTCCCCAAGGCAGACAATGCAGTTTTAAAACCAAACCAAACCAAACAAAAAATCCTGCATAAACAGTATTAGTTTTGAGTGGCTTCATTCTTCTTACAGATATTCAAATGATACAGCTTCACTGATTTATAACATTTACTTTGGTTTGACGTAGAGAGATTGTACTCACAGATCGATTCTTTCAACAGACCAATTATAATGAAATGTAGTTCTTGGTCCACAGCCAGCATACTCTATAATACATTTATTCTTTACTTCCACATAATTTACTTCCCTGGACAGCCTTGCTCATCTGTAACTGTTTTGTTTTGATACAGAATGGAATTTTTGTTTGTTCTTAAAATAAACTGGTGTACTTTCAATGGGCTCACAGTTGCTTCCGCAGCATTTTGCTTCTAAGCGTCATGTTGCACTCAGTGGGCAATCAGAAACAGGTCTGCATTACACCAGTTGTGATATATGTAAAGCAGTAAAATTATTTTTAATACCATGCTGGTCATCTTTTACCATGGATTTGTTTTTATAAATACAGCTTTATACCAAGTACTTGCATTTATGAAAAAAATGCTGTAAGTTAGCTGTAATTTTTTGAAAGGTACATTCTTGTGGCTGTTTGGGAATGGGTAGTCACTCAGAAGTGTGATAAGTACAGTTAATTTGTTATTTTCAGCTGTAGACTGAAGGTATCTGTCTAGGTGGTCTGCAAAATGGTCAGTTGCCTCTTTTCATGTAGTTGCAATTTGGAATAAAGGCAACCCAGTCAAGGTATTTCATCCTTTAAAGTGTGCAACACTGCTTTCTGTGAGAGGGGACTGGCCTGATACATAGTTTAACTCTACAGGTCCCTTCCTTCTGGTCTGCCCTACTGGCTGCTGTCTGAGTCCCTCAGTTGCCTGCCCTAACTTCCAGCAGTGCCTGAGCTAAGTCTTTGATACTGTCTAAGCCCCTCTAAGGGCAAGCCTTTGGAAAACTATGGTCACTGGGATCTCTCCTAACCTGCAAACATTTGAACGTACATCTAAAAATATCAACATCTTGTTTATTGTAATGTTATCACCCCTCCATTGTTTCATACTTCAGATGTATCACATAACTATTCAATTCAGCTGAAAATCTGGCATTAGGCTGTAAGGAACACAATTCAAAAGCATCTGTTTGATTTCATTTGTACCAAAACCACTTGGAGAATTGAATAAGTGTCTCACCTTCCTGAACTTCAGTTAGCACAGTTCAAGGATACAAGAAAAAAAAAAATTCACAACATGAAAATACTGCTAATTAATAGTCAACAAAAATAATTAGACTTGCTCAGATCTGGCCTACCAGTTACCATCGATAAATTTTGAGAAGTGATCTTTGCAAGGTTTACTCAATCTATAACTCTGGCTGTTCCTAATACTAAGATAATGGAATATTTGATGCAGCAGGATGGTGCCACAGGACTGCAGTGAGAACTGTTGCAGATCTAATTTATGAAGAGAAAATGTTGTTTGGCAATAGTCTGACATTTTAAAGAATAGTCTCAACTCTAATTCTCCCTTTTAATGAGTTGCTATTTTGTGGGGGAATATGCTTCAGTGTCTGCAAAGGGTGAATTTGCATTTTGCTCTGTTCTCCCAGAGCAGAAAAAGTGAGCATGGAAGGATCCCAGTAAAGGAAACAGCTGTGCACTGATGGTACAATCTTCCATTTTGTTCTATTTCTGCACAGGCATCTCTAGTCTCTCCCTCTGCATAGAGGAGGTGTGACTCATGCAGAGTAACAGGAGTTTCACAACAGCGTCTCCTCTAGCATATCGTTTTCAAGGCCTGCAAAATAAGTAATTTTTTCCCAAACTTTTATACTTTGTGAAGGGGATGTGGGTTGCTAGTTGACAAAAACTTAGCTAACTGTAAAGTGGAAACAGCAAGAACGATTGCAGGAGAAGCAAACTGGCCATACATTTCCTTGACTGCATACAAGTCTGTCCATCTTTCCGAAATGTTACTCCTTAGTTGTCACTTCCCAGCTGCTGGCAGCAAAAAACTCTGCAACAAAGCTTTTTAAAAATCAGTCTGCTACATGTGTAAGGCCACCTGACTTAAATGACTTTAAAATGACTTTTACTAATCTTTAAAGTATTATAGCAACAAAAACATCTTGCAAAGAAGCACAGAATCGCCACATCCTTTCTGTTTAAAAACAGAGTCAGGCATTATGCTGTTTTGACCTCTTTTGGATCAGCTGACCTCTGTCAAATAACTAATACATTTTGGCTGCTATGGTCAACAGTCAGATAACAACAGAAGAAATGCAAATACCAAAAAAGAAACATCCACTGCAGCATTATCTGGCAAATTCTTCAAATGTTCCGACGCCCATCCTCCTGTTCCCCCAGCACGTAGGGTTCAAGCACTTGTATTACAACCTGCAGTCCCGGGTTTCATTTAAAAATGGTTGGTTGGACCAAAAGTCAGTTCTAAAAGTAAACATTGGAAAAACATGCTCTGTGAAAGTCTCCCAGTAATACAAAAACTAGAATTAAATTTGGCAAAAAACCAAGTTTTCAGTGCAGTCTTATTTTGCTATGCAGGTGCCACACTTTTTACTTTGAAAAGAAAGCGTTAGAAACATCTATTTGGAAGGCAGCTAAATCTCCAAAGGCTTCGTTCATAACCTACTGCACAATATAAATGTGCTATAGAAGATGCAATGTATTTGATTTCATAATATCTATTTTTTTCTCCAAAACTATCTACTATGTATTTAATGAAGATCTTTCTGTTACTATCTATGGATTAATGGATGGATTTTAATATCACTTCCATACAGCATAAAATTCATTAAAGATCAAGCAGGAGTACAGCTGTTCTTAAAAATATATATTATTGTGATAATTCAAGGAAGACTGTATTAGTGCCATACCATACAAGAGCCATCCACAAAGGATACAGATTCCAAACTGAATCTTGAATGAATTACATAACAGCGGGAAGAGCCATTAAATGGAACAACAAAACAAAGGCAGCTAGTCATGAGCTTAAAGCTAAATGTAATTTTAATTGTTTTGGTGAATTAGGTGCTAAGGTCTATTGCACAGTCTTCACCTGAAGCATAGACAGAACTTCCATTTGAAATATTCATCAGCCTTATTTAAATTAAATCTTTAGTATTCCAAAAGCTCTCAGGAATGACTCATATCTCAAGTAAAATAACCTAACGAAAATTGAAGATAATGGTCTCATGCCATTAATGACACTAAAATGGAAGCATACAATTGTCTTGTACAGCCGAACCAAAAATATCTATTGTAAAGGAAGTTGGAGAAGAGATGAGGTAATGTGAGAGTAGTCAAATAAGAACAATAAAATGAATTTCATTTTCCAAAAACAGTTAATGCCTGGACATAATAATGTTTGTTTATATTATTTATTTTTTAGTTAGTGTCCTATAGGGCAATGTTACACATGATATTTGCATCTTACTGGAAGTCACAGGAAGCCAAATGCAGATCCCTAAAAACACAAAGTTGTGTTTGAAGTTGGGTTCAGAAGAGAAGTGGTAACTGGAATTTCAAAACTGAAGACATACTTTTTAACTGTCACAGGTTTTTCATAGCTTTATCATTTCATAAATCAGTGATTGAAGTGACATTAATACAGTTGCTCTTAATACAACAAAAATGAGAAATCCAACAAAAGTTGGGAAACAATTTGATGAATAATACAATTTTTTGCTAAACTTCATTAGAATTTTGTATTTGGATAATATTTTATATTGCTAACTATATTGTAATAATTATTGGCATTGAATACCTGTAATAAAATTACACTAAGGCAGTAAATACCATCTGCCACTATATCTTGTGCCCACAAAACAGTGACTTCAGAGTGAAAAGAAAAAGTGATAGATGTACAGATTATACATATAGAAACAACACAGCTTCTAAAAAGAAAGATGGGATTTGTTGAGCTATATTTTAACTATTTATGAAATGCTATTTTCTATTTTTGCCCTTCTTGTTCAAAGGAGCACTGTCAACACAAAGCTAAAAAATGTATTTCCCTACCTCAGTTACTATAACAACAGTGTATACTATTAAATACAAACATCTTTTTACCTATCCTAATGTTTGGAGCTGGGGGCACAGAAAGAGAAAAGTGAGTTATTTCTGTTCCTTGTGGTTTAAGTGAAATCGTTTTTTATGTGCTGGGACACAGTCAAGAAACCAAGGCAGTAGAGTCCGTTCGATGCAGTACCAAATACTCTCAAGTCCTATTACAGTCTGAGGACAAAATCCTAGCTATGTAGATAAGCAAACAGAAAAAAATCACCTGCGCAGGAAATTACCCATCATTATTGTTTGTTTACACAGTGCCATGGATAATGTTTGAGCCGCGATTAAGGGAGTGGATCTTCTAAGGACACAGCAATAAAGGCTGCTGGGAGATTCAACAAACATTCATACCTGCATGAATTCTTAAAAGTTTGTTTTCTGGCTTCTGCTACACGTCTTGGCTTCATTTAGAGAATGCAAGTTCAAAATCACAATTAATTATCATTTTACTCCAAAAATATACTAATGGCCACAAGATAACTTGAGATGGTTTATTTTACCAATTAAGAAAGGCCAGCTGAAATGCAAATAGTGTTATGATAATAGTAAAATTATAGCTGCAGTAAGGCTTCAGCAGTAGTACATAGTGATATGGACTCTCAGTGTTGTGATGATGGCAAGGAAAACTCAGCCTTTTATTTCTAGATTAGTGCATCTGTAGCAAGGTAGAAGTCCTTTTTTTTTTCTGTTACTGAGAGTGAGGAACACAAAAGAGGCCATTTATAGCCATCCAAGAGCTAACCATGCATATCACGGTATAACCATGTCTGGGAAAAATATAAGTTCTTACAAAACTTGTTAAATAAAAACAGACCAAACAAGGTTAGCAGAAATAAAGGAATTACACTGGTGCCAGTTGGCCACCGTTATTGTTATATGGCATGATCCTCTACCTTCCCTCTCCCCCAGTAAATCAGCACCTGGGCTTAAATGACTTGGTTGTGTCAACACCACGAGGGAGCAAGGCTTTTTGACAGAGGAAGATTCTGTCCTCTTATCTTAATAAATACCAATATCTCATTAAAAAGCCCTACAAAACTGAAATATTCTGTGTGTTGCATTTGCATTTCATGATATAGTTCTCTGTATTATCAACAGAAGGCATCTAAAAAAAGTTTATCAGCACTCTGAATAAAAGTCTGTTGGAAGTTCTTTTATCAGTATCTATGACACTCTTGAATCAAAAAGTGTATCAAAAATTGTTTGCTACTCTGATGCATTACAGGCCCTGCAATACCAAAGGGTAAAAGATGAGGTCTTGGAGACTACAGACCAGAGATCCCAACAACTGTCTTCTATTTATGCTTTAAGAAAACAAACTATACCTACAATTTCAGTTTACAGTGTTCTTTCTCTTTTGCAATGACCTGAATCTGTGCTTCACATTAGTATATATTATAGGGGAGAGACAGAGAGAAACATTTCAAGCACTCATTTAGCAGCTGACCTCAGCAATCCTGCAAAAAAAGAGGTGAGGGTTCTTTCACATACTATTTTAATTTTTAAAAATGCACAGTTGCTATTGGAGAAATATAATGGGAGAAGTAGAACTACACTGTCAGAGGGCCTAACATAGCCCTTTGTTTTGAATTACCCTCAGGAGGAGCCTTCTCTCTCCAAGAGTTTAATGAAAACTGTCTCCTGATTTAGCAAAGGTAGGAGCTGATAGTTAACCAACAAGACTACCAGCCTCTGATTTCTTTCTCTTTTACATACAAGCACAGATGCATGTCGGAATGGCCCTGATATTTTGAGTGAAAGCTGGGTTCTCGTTTCACTTCTAAATGGATGGTGATCAGGGACTCTGGAGAAAGCCAGAAACAGTAAATCAACAGAGCTGTAGGGTGGGTAAAAATCCAGCACTTGAACTATCCCAGTTTGTGACACATCTGATCAAGCAGTGGTAGATGAGCCTAAGGCATTTTCTAGGGACTGCTGACATGCTGAGAAAAGTAGTCAGGTTCAAGGCTAGTCTGCGGATTATTAACCCACAACCATTTACTCGCCCCAGGAAATGCCCATGGCCCAGAATGTTCTCGCAATCCCTTTTCTCCTTACCACAGCTTGAAAAGTTCTAAATTAACTTTTCAAGTATTTGCAAGACTCTATGACTGAAACATTTTCTCACAACTGGATTTTTTTCAGTACTGAGAAAAAAGAAGCTTTAGCTTTTTTAAGGTTTAACTTCATTGCCAGATAAAAAGAAATGTTTTCATACTTTAAACACCAAGATTGATTGTGAAGGAGCAGCAAGTGGATTGTTTTGTTGTATTTTGCTTCCAGATGCAGCTAGCAAAAGTTCTAGTTACAGTCAGGGAAGAGATAGGTGGTGGAAGGATGTCAGAATACACACATGCAGCTTTGATTGCACATGATACACTTTCAAATTTACTTAATCTGAGTAGAGTGAGATTGGACATTCCGTTAAAAGTACACTTCAAAGACATTCGCTTTGCAATTCTTTTGTTTGATAACCCTGCAGATATATTGGGAAAATGACACGGGAAGCTACTTGCAACTCAGCCATTATCTTCTCTCATCTTCTTGCTGTTTATATCTAAAACAAACACAGATGATACTTGTCTTATGAAATGTGATTGTGCTTTCTTCTGGTTGTACATCTGATTTCAGGGGAATCAATGGCCAATATGATCACATCACAAATCCATCACATTTTGTGTTTAAGGATTTACCCATAGTGTCAGACTTATACTTACATTTGGTGTAGACCAAAAATAAGTATTTTCCTTATTTCTAAAGCTGCTGAAGCAGACTGGCTACGCAAAGCCTCTCTTTTGTTCATGCATCTTATTGCTCGGCCGTCATTTGCGCTAGATACACCTTTTGCTTCACGTTAGTACAGCCTTTTGCAGAAGGTCATTTATTAGGTACTCACATGTCTATGGAAAAGCCTGATTACTCCATGTTTGTCAGAAAGAGGAAAAGGTATTACATTTGAATACTGAATGGACTGCAAGCTAGTCTCCAGATGACAAATATGAAAATTTTCAAAGGCTTTACTTATTACCAGTTAAATGAAAATAGCTAAATGAACCTATACATTCAGGGTTAAAATAGACAAATACTCTGATGTGCAGAGGATGAAAAAGCATACCGTTTACAGCTTTTTCAACTTTAATACTAAAGTAAATGTATAAAATTTATGACTACTGCAATACCCCTTTCTGTATGGAATGCTAATGCCCCCTACTGGCCCTTCACAAGCATTTTCTGAATTTTTGTGTTGACAAAAGATGCTCAGTACTCCTAATCTGTTCCATTCCAAAGAAAGGAAAATTATTTAGCCACTACTGAGTTTCTCTATGGTTCACACCCATCAAACACGTATCTGCAGAAAAAGAGCTTTTGTCTGGGTTTTTATCGCCAAGACACATTCTGCAAGTGCTGTTTGCTTTTCCAAATTCACAGCTGCCAGGGGAATTACTGACTACAAAGAACTCATGCACTGATAACCTTTTTTTAAACCCTTGTCAATATTTGAAAGGGAAAGCATTCAGATTTTCATGAAAAATTACATGGAAACAAGCAGCAGGACAGTTACCAATAGAGAGTTGTTTATAATGAATGGTCTTCTGAAGATTTTTATGACATCTGGTCTTGAACTGCCTTAGCCCAAGAGGACACCACTATCAGTTTGTGAGACATTTGCCTTGATTTGTCTGCATATTCTGAAAATTTACACTGTATATCATACAATTCTCTTGCTGCTGCATCTAATCTTTTGCTTGAGAGAGAATTTAATGAAAAATAGATTTTAAAAAGACTTGCTATCCTGGCTTCCCAAGGAAATGAAGTGCACACCATCACATAGTCCTCAGATCTTTTTCTCCCAGAGGCCTTTGAAGCTGCTGATCAATTTGCAAGTTGACACAGGGCCAGAAAGCTCAAGGATCTCAAGTTTCTCCAAAGATCATAACTGGGTAGCAGATAGTGAGCTCCCAAAGAAAGCAAGCTATGTCCCACCTCTTCATACACTCAGAGACATAGGAATCAGATGATAAATCAGCAGCTGTAAGCCCTGCAGCACCCCAGTGTCACTGAGACAGCCACTTTGCCCAGTCAGAGGGAAGCTGGCAATACTATGGACAGGGGAGCGAATCAGGACACAAATCACAGAAAAGTAAGAA
The DNA here is from genome assembly GCF_963210335.1 of Falco punctatus. Classification (NCBI taxonomy): domain Eukaryota; kingdom Metazoa; phylum Chordata; class Aves; order Falconiformes; family Falconidae; genus Falco; species Falco punctatus. The sequence goes on along the minus strand of NC_137581.1, from coordinate 103,089,372 downwards.
GCCATGATTCTCTAGTTCCATGTCTCATAAGGCAACATGCTTTGGTGTTACTGCCAATTGCCTAGTAAAACCTACCATGTGACCATCTAGATACAATCTTCCTTGTCGAGTTCTGCTTATGGATGAAACTGTCTCCTCTTCACATGGTCATGGCTTCTTGTCTTCCAGGAAGAGCCATGCTCTCTGCTCTGGCAGCTGGCCTGCCCGTGTAAGTGCTTCCTAAACTTTCTTGTGTGACATGGACAAAGCTAGTTCAAACATTTTACAATAGTAGGTCTCTGCTGATTTTGCTTGGTTTGTTTGGATTAAATGCAGTCCATCATGAATAAAAGCCACATGTTCCTGCTGAACATGTTCTGAATCACCAGAGTCAGTCATGTCTGCCTGAGGTACCGTGGGAGCAGGATGTGAGCTTGACCCAATCTGAGGGCAACGCTAAAGGAGGCCAAACATGCCAGAACCTTGCTAACTGCTGACAGTGATATGGGTAATGAGGCACTGCAGGTCCATGCAATTTCAGCTGAGGAGAGCAATTAGAGAAGAGATCAGGCACTAAAATGTTTCACTACGGGATTCTGATTCTATGCAATGCAGGCTAGGGATACCCAAACACCATTAAGTGCTCATACACCTTCTTGAACCATACGCACAATTGCATGTCCCCAGTGATTGACCTAATGGGGAATTTCCATACTCCACTGCAGAGCACAGATACATCCAATGGTGGACTCGTCACTGGCAGTAATACAAATGATGAGGCCCATAGTCTGCAAACCACATTAAAATATACAACACTATATAAAAACATATTAGAACTTTACCGTAACTCATTCCAAATGTCAGCCCACAAACCTGACCAAGGACAGAAAAAAGCCAGGAACTGTGCTGCATAAGACAATGGAAATAATTACTAACAATCAAATCCACCCGCCTCCACACAGGTACCATTTGCAGTGGAATACTGTGAAAAAACAGACAAAGACACAGAGAGCTACACAGTTGCATTTTCTTGTAAAGATATTATTATATGAATCTTTAAATGTGCCACTCCATTAGAAACAAATGTCTCTCTTAGGAAGTAAGAACATTTTACTGTCATATGGAAGAGATAAGATACACAAATAATGGAAGAGTGTCTTACAAATTACAGGAGCTGGATATGTATGAATACATCTGTCTCTTTAAGAAGATTTCTTTCTGCAAACTGCAGGTAACCTGACAGAGGAAGCATATACCTACAGTGCTCACAATGCCCTTTACAGGAACACATTTCTTTAGATAATTCTTTTTCTATGTAAAAGCCTATTTATTCAGTGGTTATTAGACAAGGAAAATGGAGTTCCATTTATATTTAGAACTGGAATCCAAGCCAAACTCCAGGGGAGGAAAGGAAACATTTTACAGATGAAGATTTGCAATCTAACTGCACAGTTAGGTAATACAAATGTCCTAAAAGAGGAGAGGAAAACACAATGCTATGATTAAAGTCACCTAAATGAGAAATAAGAAATCTGAGTCTGTTTTCAGACAAAAGACAGATGTGTCACATTTGTGGAGAGACATTACACAGCTACATGGAAAAGAAGTATTTTAAAACTAGCATACGCCTATTTTGGTGTGATAAGCATCTAACACAAAGGGATATTTTTTTATTTTATTTATTTATAAAAGCTAGGCTTTCAGAACAACATGTTGTCAAGATGAAGTTTCCCACAACAGAACTACCACTAATATTAACATAACTGGACACTTGCAGCAGTCAAAGCCAAATAAGGTGGTTATGTATAAGTTGGTAAATAAACCCTGTAGATAACCCTTTCAAAAACTATAACCCAATTTTAAGTCAGAGATTCATTTCCAAAAGTGGCTTAAAGTCAACTTTTTAAAAGTTATTTGAGTGATCAATGTTACAGATGAATGCTCTATAGGAATTTTGTGCTGGATAAGAAGGGTAGTTGCTTAATTCCCACCGATTTCAACACATCTGCTTTTATATGCTTAGATATCTGAGTTTCAATGACATTAATCAGATTCTAGCCTCTATAAACATGCCTAGTACTTTTTAAATACAGGGTAGTTAGGTATTTTTGACACTTCTATTTTGCTTCTCAGATAGGCTTTCTTCTCTCTCATCTGTCATACAGTTCACCCCCACTGATGCTACTCTACTGCAGAACTATAAATAATTTTTGTGATCTACCTTCTCTCTGCCTCTATCTTTTATTTCATCATTTCTTCCTTTTCTTCCTACTCCTTGCCAGTTGCTGTTGGTTGCAGAAAAATATACCCTGGCAGGGATTGTTCTAATTTTGGATATGTTAGTTTCTTCTTCTGTCAGCACTGTTGAATTCTGTCAATTTTCTGTGGAGAGAATCGGAGTTAAAGTCTAGAAGGTAATCTGGATGTAACATACCATTGTTTAATCTGAAAGACCAAAATGTCAAGGATTATCTTGACTCTCTTGTCTTCATAAGAGTACCAGATCTGGCCTTTCTGCCATGTCACCCTATTTTCCCTGCTTAGCCCACAGCACTGATGGATAAAAGAATTTTAGACAGGATGGCAGAACTGGGATGAAAATTAATTCAAGATTCCTGCTATCTCTGCTATTCAAGGGCAAAGGAGGGAAAGGTGAGGAGAAGCTGTGAACTCTCTTTCTAAATACCAGGTTAAAACCACCTCCTTTTGCATTTTCTCTGCAAATTCTTACTCTATACTTTGACAACTGAAATTGCATTTCTGGCTGCCTTGACAAAACGTCAGAGAATACTAAGACACTCAGACAAGCAAGGAGAATTACAGATGCACTCAGCCGGTCATCAGTCCAACCTCCTGGACAAAGCAGGTCAGCTCTGGGATCAGACCAGGTTGCCCAGTACTTTCTCCAATGGGATATTGAAAACTTCCAGGATGGAGCCTGAAATACCTCACTGGGTAACCACTCCATTGCTTGGCTGTCCTCATGGAGAGATATTTTTCCTTATAGCTGTCATAAACCACATCTATTTAAGTTTATTCCCATTGTTTTCTTCTTGTCCTTCCACATACAGCTGCAAAAAAACTGGCTTTGTCCTCCTGATGACTTACCTGATGAGTCACCAGCTGTGTCTTCTCCAGGCTGAACAAGACCTGGTCCCTCAGCATCTTCTCACAGTGCACATGTTCTAGTCCTTGATTACCTTGTTGGCCTTCCCCTGACCTCACATCAGTTTAAAAATGTTTTTCTTCTATTGGGGGGGGGGGGGGGGGAGGGGGAAGATGGACAGGGAGGAACTAGTCTAATGACTGTCAATTGTCAACCGCCACTCAGCCAGCCAGCCTCCAGTCAGTAGCACTGCAGAGGATTATCCCATCTCTGGTACAGGACTTCGTATTCGCTCTTGAAGTTCCTAGTGGCTCATTCCTGTAGTATGAGTAGCTCTCTTTAAATGGTTCCTGTGCCCCTGAGCAGTTTGATAGCACCCTAGAAGGTGATCCACAAACTTGATAAGGGCATGTTCTGCCTCTTCCTCCAGGTCATTGGTAAAGCTATTAAACATGACAGATCCCAGGACAGATCTCTTAGCATTTCCACTCATAACCAGTTTCAAGGTAGAGTGTGACCCCTTAAGTACTGTGTTTAATCCAGTTAGTTTCTCACCCCTCCAGCAGTCTACTCATCTAGCCTGTATCATGCCAGCCTGGCTAAAAGATGCCATGGAAGACAGAATATCAAGACAGACAACATCTACTATTTAACTGTCATCCACAGATCTCATCATTGTTCGGTTGAGCATAACTTGACCTTGGTAAATCGCAATCACCTTCTTCTCCATACGTAGTTGCCTTGAAGAATTTTGTCTAACAGCATTGGTGAGTGGAGAAAAAACAATAGGGACAATTACTTTAGATCGATTATGGTATTTTATTTCCCTAAAATCACTCAACAGTAATAAACAAAATTAAAATTAGTTCTAAATACTTTCTATCCAGAAAAGGTTGAAAAAGAACAGCTTTTAAATTACAACATGAAATGGACTGCTTTTAGTGAACAAGAAATTCTGACAGAATTACACGGCACAAGAAAATTGTTGACACATTCCAGTGGGTCTTTGCTGTTGACAGGATTAATTTGTAGTATTGTCATTTAAGGCACATACTTTCATATATGAAGTAAGCCAAATGCTTCGGTTTTTTCTCTTCTTACAAGGCAATTTGAAACATTTCTAACTCTTAAATGCAAGAACTGGTGCTTAGCAGAGTGGTATATGTATGTATGCTAGCATTTAAACCAGTTGTAAGCAAAGCCGGTTGGGTGTCAAAAAGCAGGGAAAGCTGATGTCTGAATACATTGCTTGGAAAGTATATGGCAGTATTTCTTGACATAAATACCATTCGTTGTCTACTTTAACACTTTCATTAATAATGCTGTCATATTTTTACTAATAATACACAGAAACTGATTCTTCTGAAGCAGAGAACATTTTTTTTTTCATTCTTTATTACACAGAAAGTACTGTGTTTAAAAAGTATCTCAACAAAAAATCGTGTCCTTGCCCATGGCAGGGGGATTGGAACTATATGATCTTTAAGGTCCCTTCCAACCCAAACCATTCTCTGATTCTGTGAAACCATCATGAACTTTTAACGAGGTATGCTCTCAACACAAGGAGGTGCTGCTGAGGCTCAAATCTTTGGGACAGAGCCAGTCATGCATCAATGCGCAGACTGACATACTTGCACAAAATTTCTGAAGGCAAGCACTATTCCCCACATTCAAGAATGAAATCCTGGCTCTGTGCAAGGTAACTTGTGCTATGCTATAAAGTTCATAACCTTGGAGAATAAGTAAGGATCAGTACTACATTGTGCACAAACGTGTCTATGTTTCTGTAAGACACGTATTATTAGAATTCTCTTACAATTCCGGCACTGAAAAAGTCTGTGGGTAACATTGCATGGACTAGTTTTAATAGCCTAACGAACAGTGGGAGGACAAGAAGCCTAAGAATTAAACAGAATAAGAATTTATTCAGTTTTATTTTGGGTAGAAAATCTTCTATCACAGATTTGCATTCCTTGATTTATTTTCAGAGTATTCAAAAATCACTTAATTATGGTGTAAACCTAGAGCTTCTGGGCCACCCAGATTTTGATATATATATATATATATATACACACTACAACAGGTAAATAAAGTCTCATTCTTACAGAGGAAATAGAAAGAAAAAAGAAAAGTTTTCTGGATGAAAAATTGACATGGTGCCTTCCTCAGACGCCTATTCCTCTGCAGAAATGGTATGCCTTAGTCAGAATGTTTCCACGGCTGGTTGCCGATCTCCCATCACAAAACATGAAGGCAGTTACGTCACAGGAGCTCCTGGCCTTAGCCCTCCTTTGGAGATGCAGTTAAGATGGGAGCACGACTTCTCGGAAAAAAAACAGATTCCAGAAACACAGATTCATTAGCTTTTCAGTATTCAATTCAGTTTGTCCATGTTCTTTTTTTAAGTAAAGGGGGGGAGGCAGGAGGGGTGTGGAAAATGTGCATTTCTAAAATAGTGGTTAGATAATTGCGCCACTTTTTTTTTCTGGAAAAGAATGGTTGACATGGCAAAATTGCTATCTGCCCTAGTCTCTTGATCATACCGCTATGAAGAGATTGAACAAGAGAATCTTTGTGTTCTCTTCATCTGTCAGCTTCACAAATTAAGCCCATTTATGCCTTTCCACTCAAGCAGATGATCACTATTTTTATTTTAAAATGCCAGGAAATAAGGCAGTGGAGACTCTCTTTCACTTGTACATCGGCGTTCTGTCCTTACCTTGCTTTGTCTAGCAGAACATACACACATACACAAGAACATACAGTTCAGAAAACCCTAATTGAACACACCAGGATTCACAGTGGGATCCCACTTGCAGAGAATGAGTTCTTTGCCTCTCAGTAAATTCCCCACAGGAATTTCCAGCTGAAGGCAGCAGTCTATTTTACACATCAGAAATTACATGAAAGGGTGGAAACACTGCTCCAGATCAGCATCATTAGCATCTATACAGTCAAATTATTTCAGTCAGTCAAATTACTGGAAAACAAACATATCTTCAAATCACGTCCCTGAGGTCAAGACGTATTGACATTCAGTCAGGGGCAGATGTTTTATGTGTCACATCTGACGTCATCCACTGACTCATGGGCAAATCCAGAATATTCTCTAAGAGAGGTGAGAATGACTGAAAAAAGAGACAGTGTTTGCCCCTGTGCTCACTCCAGTAGGTCTTGTTGCTTCTCCACAGGTGAGGGAAAACTGTTTTTTCTGCCTAATATCTATCTTCTGTCATGCAGCTCAGTTGTTAATTATAGGTTAGAGCTCCTGGGACCATCTTAACCAGAACACTCTTGATTTTAGCAAAACTTGACCTTTCAAAACAAGAGTATAGGGGGGGGGAATTTTGGATGACACATTAACAAATTTTATGGCTGAATCATTCATGGACTTTTTTGTTTGTTTCTAAGCCTGTGCCTAAAACTGCAATAATCTATTTGACACTACTAAGAAATACCTTTTTTCTATTTCTTGTATTTTATAGTCTTTACTGAAGTATCTTTTATAATCTTTTACATTTCTGTAGAATGTCTTGACAACTCCAGTGATTTGGAGGACTAATACTAAAACAGTTTGCTGGTTTTTGCAGAATATCTTTATAAAGACACCACAATTCATTCTAAACAGGAATCTCAGCATTAAATTTAAATATAGTTCTTCCAGTTTCATTTGAAAGTTGCATTCTCTGGAGAGAAAAACTCCCTTTATCTTTTGCTGAGACTGAATAGTCACAGTTAAACTTTCTGGTTTCAGTATTTCCAACTTCTGCCAGTTTATTACGCATTTTAGGATATTTCTTCTCTCATTTCTTAAGTCTTGGCATCTGAAACCACATGAGTGTTTGGGAATCTTATTTTTCTTTTGAAAAGCATCATTTTCACCTGCTACTAGTGTTCAAGACAGTTTGAAATAGGAATCCAAAGCACTTAAACAAGAAGGAACGTAAGAAAAAGAATGACATTTTTTGAATCTCATCTTTAAACCAATTTCATGACAGAGCAGAGAAGTGGTGGCATGGGGCTGGCCAGATGAAACCCTTATGCATTCATCTGATTCTATTATATGGGATTTTCAGGATTTACAAGAGAATATTTTCAGTGTTGACCTTGCAAATGTCCTGAAGGACTTCTCGCAGTGAGTGCAAGTAGGAATTTTTATGTTATGAAAGACTCTAGTCACTTTTTCCACCCACCTCAGCCCTTCTCAGAGTAAGGCAAGCATTGCAGTCTTGCACTGGACACCTTCAAGTCAAGGCTCCCATGTCCTGCAGCCACAGCAGAGACATCTGGAAAGGGGTGGACACAGGATCAGGATCTAAAGGAGTTTTAAAATATTAAACTCAGGTTTTCCATTATGAAGTTGCTAATCCCACCAGATTCTACAGGGAAAGGTTACATCTAGAAATCAAATTATGTTACAAAGACCCGAATCTCCTTATTATGCACTTGCATATTACCCCACTCAGTAGATTGACTCTCAGACTATCATGGCTAAACACTGCAATAATATAAATAATAGCAGTTTAATGATAACAAGAGTGCACTGATATAAAACTAATTGTCTGTCATGGGAAAGAATGAGCAGTATCTGTGATAAGGCTCAACACTGACAAAAATTAAAATGTCCCAGTATCAGATTCTTGTTTTGCCTGACTTCAGACTTCCAGAAATAACAGACTAATGGAGCAGCTGCTCCGCTGCTAAAGCTGGACCATCGTTTTGTTAAAAAAATAAAACAATATCATGTTTTTTACCATGTAAATGAGTCAAAATTATAATAATTATAATAATTTAACTATCAGAAATTATTTTAAGAGCATTAAACACCTAATTTCTGTGAGAAAAGTATTGGATTAATTCACTTGAATGAAGTTATGACAGTGCTAAGGTACTTGCAGGCAGAAGAAAGAGATAGCCTGGTTTGGAAAAGAAGTTTCTTTTTTACTTAATGTAGCCCGTCAACCACAATATTTCTCACATAGGCTAGAGAAAACAGTCACAAACATGAATGGTGTGCAGAGCTTTAAAAATATTTTTTTTCTATAAAGAGTTAAATAACAATGTCTTTCTCCACTGAAGAAAGAAAGTGGAATTTTGAGCAGAAAGCATGTTTCAAGATCTAATGAGGAATAGAAGCATCCAAAGCCAATTACTTTGCTTTTAATGAGTTTGTTATAAGGAACTAAAAAGGCAAAGCACAGTTGGGGCCAGTAAAAGGAGGAAATTAGGAACATACATCTCCATAGTCAGCTTCCTAGAACAGCTCACTTAGTTATTTCAGATCAAAAAGTTTAGAAGCAAAGCAGGGTGTTTCAGCTCCCAAAAGCATATTTTTGATTACACGACAGAAGCCTTTCAATTAGCGGTTAGAGTGACACATCATGAGGACTTGGCAGCTCTAGATCAATAGGCTGACCCCAGGATTTCTTTTTTTTTTTTTTTTCCCTTTCCTTCAGACTATCAGGAAAGGGAAAAGATAGCATCCAAGGGGAGAAAAATTACAGCAACATAAAGCATCTGCACAGTATAAACAGAACAATGGTGAGCAACATTTTTCAATACCTTTCACTAGATGCTCTTCCTTGACCTTTTTCTACTTTATTACATTGCTTTGAAACAAACAAAAACATTTCTGTGGTAAGTCAAAGTCAAAAGCAGGGTATTTTTCAGCTGTTTTCCCAGATCTTCTAGCTGTGGTGATCTTCTAATTGTAAATCCTTCTCTGTATGTACATTCCAGCTTTTTTCTCTTTTCTTTTTCTTCTTTAAATCAAAATGAAACTTGACAGAAATGAAAGCTTAGCAGTCACCTAGGACGTACGCATCTTAGAGATTGTACCATTATCTCTGCTCAGCTGTTCCTTTTCTGTCAGCACAGACACTTCCAAACAAGCTTGGAGGCTTTCCTCTGTGTCCAACAGCTTTAAAAGCAAAATTAATTCAATGCTATGAAATTAAACTGCATATCCAAGAAAGAAAATGTTACTTTACCATGGTTTTTTTCATCACTTCAGTTTCTTCTGGTCTATAAGGAAACGAATCGAATCCTGCAAAAGGTTTCTGTGTTCTCTTTCTAGTCCATCCAAGGCTAACAATTCGTAATATGGGCAGCTAGGAAATGAAGTTCAGAAATACATGTGAGGTGCCTGTGCTAGAGCTGCTAGAAAGCAGCAGACATAAGGGTTAAAAAAGTAACATAACACACATGGCTTTGCCTAAATGCAGGCTGTGTATCAGAGCATTAAAGACCACAAGGAAAGCTACTGCATGAGTACAGGAACTGCTGACAGGCAAAAAGCAGTAGGAGGTCTCCTCTCCTCAAAATCCTCTGTGAGGAGGGCAGCTTTTACGTGACTGGCCAAAAGTACAAACTTCCCTATCTGGAGGCAGGACATCCAAGAAGATGTGATGAACACCCAGGCAGGACTTGATCTTGACTGCTGGACCAGCCTCTGACAGTAAGCTGTTCAGCCTTTGGGTATGAAAATAAGATTCCAATAACTAAAGAAGCAAACATATACTGGATTTTCCTATTTTGTGGCTTATGACTCAAAGCTGTGCCCAGCTGTGTGTCACCTGCATTAAGTCCCAACCTCGCCCTTTTGCAATTAGCTGGTATAGTTCCCTGAGCAGGGAACACAGGTGTGTGGTCTGGGGCCCTCTTTTCATAAGCGTGTGCTGAGAAGGCATAAGAGAACTGGCATGTTAAGCACCTGTACAGCACAGTCAGGACTTGAATCAGCCTCTGAACTGCCACATCAGCAAACAGGGCAACTCCTGGACCTGAGCCGGCACCAGCTCTGTGGAGCCACCAACTGCAGCAGACAGCGTGCCCCATAAAAACGGCAACATCCATCAGCAGGCAAATGGGAATCTTTAAGCTCATACTGTCTCATCTATGCTTTGCAACTTCCAAGTAAAATTATTAGCATTGCTCCCAGGGAGAGGAGAGAAAGATAAATATGATAGCCCATTTCTGTCTTAGGCCAGGAATTTCAAATGGCCAATAGGGATTATTTCCTTTTTAATACACATCTTCAAGTTTGAAGGGAGGCATGGGAGAGTATGTATTAAGGCCACAGAAGATTTCTTTCTTGAGCTTGTTTAGTGAGAACAGTGCTATTCAGCTGGCACTGACAGGTTCTACTTACAAAAAAAAAATAATAAAATCTCATTATAGTGTGCCAACACAGCACTTTGCCATATCCTAGATTTCACAGCCTAAAATTACAAGCAAACTTGCCAAAAAAATAAAATAAAATGTGAGCATGAGACAAAAGGCAGAGCGAACCAGAAGACAGAACACTGTCAGAAAAATCACATAATTATACCATGAATTATACCATGGGACTTAAGCATCGTAGAGCCCCATGAAATGAAAAAGCTCCATTGATTTCCTCTCAGCTCCATGAGTGAGCTCCTTTATCAAATGCCTTTGAAAGTAAGACCTCCCGCTGGTTTTCTTATATTAAACTGGGGAAAAAATACATTCCATTGTCAGGGCTGTTGCAAGGATGTAATCAGTGGTTTGGCATCCCAGCTTACAGAAACCAAGCAAGTTGGAAAAAACTCCCTGTACTTATAGTTGCTATTTTTCTTTTCTAATAGAAGGTTGAATATAATTACTTTAAAACTCAGTGACATCAGGGTAGATAACATTAAAACAAATGACCTTTCTTCCAACTACACATTTTCCTCATCATTGTGATAAAGTGATAATTGCCTGGAGATTGCTTATTGTAAAGGCAAGCTCTTGTCACTTACTAATTCCCTCTTTAGGTCACTTTCCTGACAAGCAGAATCATTTACAACATGAACCATGAACCTGAGCCACATTTCTATTCAGTTCTACTGAAAATTAATATGAGAGTATCAGAAGGAATAACGCTGGGGGAGGAAACTTCCATAGGCATCAGGTATTTTGGGAAGCTACCGCATTATCTAAATGTATGGCTGTCATCATCTCAGCTCAAGAGCCAAAACACTGTGTAATCAGCATGAGAAAGAAAATGATCCGATTGATTAGCTGATTAAGATCCACCAGTTCAGAGGGGACAAACATTTATGGAAGGTTTCCTGTTCCTGAAAATTATGGGGTTTGTGTTTTCAGTATTAAATTGTGTTTCGAAATAAGTATAGAGTTATCACATCACATTTGGATTTCCATGAACTCCATACATGGGCTGACATGGGCTGACATGGACTTATTGTGTAGGCAGAACAGATGAGATAAAACAAAAACTATGAACAGTATTTTCATACACAAAATGTAGAATATGTTTATTTATAATTATGTTCTTTATGCACAAGGGGAAAGCAAAGGAAAGAAAAAAGACAGTAAGAGCAAATGCACAAAAGACGCTAAAGCTTTTCCTTTAAGAGGGTATATCTGAAGTGAACAAAAAATTGCAGATGCATCCAGCAGACATCTAAAAAACCTGCAGGTGCAGTAGTAAAATAATTTGAAATATATATAAACTTATATATATACACACATACATCGCTATAGAGAATAGATTATTTGACCTAGAAGGAAAACTGTTCAACATGAAAAATTTTACTTATTTGGCTATTGCTTATTTGCTAGTTGAAAAAGAAGAATTCACCTGCTGTTGCAGAGGCGGAGAAGATGTGAAGTGAGGCAACTGTGCATGCGGCTTGGGTCCCGCAGGCAGGCTGGCCCGAGCTGCAGGCAGCCTCAGGGCTGCTCTCACTGCACCTGGTGCTGCAGTCCTGGGGGGCAGTACGAGTTGTACAGTACTGTTGCAAGAGGGCAGTGAGCACCAGGTCTGAAGGGACAAGTCAGGGAGATGTAGATTTATGCCATGGGCGATTCCTTCTCCCTGATCAGAGAGCATTCAGGAGGCTGCTTTTGCCTGCTGCACAAAAGTTTTCAGCCACCATCATGGACTGGCTGAAGGGCAGTCATAGGAACAGCCTCACTAGATAGGATGAAAATTCCCGTCCTTGATGCTTTTCAGACTAAACACATCTATGTTATAATAAATGTTCTGGAAGATACTTTCACATACGTGAGAACCTCGAATCCCTCCCACCCACACCCACCTCCCTTCCCTTCCTTCCTAGCTAACATACCTATTGCCATTAACACTATCGGATACCTATAAATGGACTTCTCTGTGGAAAATACAGATATTGTTCTTCCAGCGATCTGCTCTACTAATTGCACAAAAACTCAGGTTTCAAATTACTTTATTTGAGCGAACCTTAACAAGGAGTTCAGCTTTAAACCATGTTTTATCAGCATCTGCCTTTAGAGGTTGTCAGTACCTCACCTGGGTTAATTAAATCTACTTAGTTTGATGACAATCCAGACTGTTAAGCACTTGGGGGGGGGGAAGATAAAGGAAAATAGGAGAGACATGAAGAGATAGTGCAAATTAAAAAAAAAAAAAAAGAGTAAAGGTAAAATGTGTTATAACAGCAGTGTTTGGAAAAAAGACACTGAAAAGGAAGAGGAAGGGAAAGAGTTATAGCAACTTAGAGAGCAACAAAATGTATGAGGAAAATTCTTTAAAAAACATTTAATAGGATTGTTGTTGTTGTTGTTGTTTTTATTTTCTCTTAAATACAGCTATCTAAGCAGAATATGGATCTTCACTGTATTCCTTCTTTTTCCTGACTCCAGTTCTGAGCTGCTCTAACAGTAGTTTAGAATGATAGCCTTGACTACAATGAGATATGCATAGCCTTCTTCATCTTCATTTTTCAGAAACTATATTAGAGAACTGTAAGCAACCATCATAAGGCTAGTTATGCCAGTGGTATATTAGTCAGATATTTGCCTGTGAAAAAGGAAGCCCATGTCCCCTTTAGAGCAATCCCAGTACTGAATAAAAGACAGAGTATTAAAAATAACTAAATCTGTGAAAGAGGAAAGATTTTTCCAAGCTCTATGTGAAGATATTACTGTGGTTTATTCTTAGTCAATTTAACACTGAATAGCAACTGCCTGTGCAGTTCTCTTCTTTGAAGAGAGCTCTCATTCAAGTTTTTTGTGTCCTTCATTACTTCCATTGGCCAAACTTCCCCAAACTGTACTTCTCATTATGCATCAGGATTAAAGAATTCCCACAATGCATTGCTTTGATTCAATGAGACAAAAGTTTGCACTATATTATGGGAAACAGAGTTAAGGTTAGTGGCTTACCTGATTTGAAAAGATGATACTTAAAGTACAACCAGCATGCTGGGCTACCACATGTGAAGTAAATAAGGATTAATGTAGAAACAAAATAATTTTATTTTGGTTTTTACCGAAAATAGACATATTTCGCTTCATTCTTTCCAAGGAAATTTAAAATTCAACCGAAACTTACACATTACTTCTACATTTGCAAAAATAAGAGGTGAGGCGTGAGGGAGGTGCTCCTTGTAATACTCCACATATCACCTTGTCTTTATTCAAATGTTTCCTAGAATTTCCTACCAAAATAAGTACAAAAGCAATTGAGATGGGTTAAGCTACCAAGATGTCGAGGGTGCTAATATTACCTTATTCTTTTGTCCTGTTCCATCCAGCAGTTTCTCCTAGTTTTCATTTTCTTCCCTATATAGTCGTACTCATCCACTGTTCAGCATCTCAGGCCAGGAATGTCACCTCTGTTGTAAGTTCATACGAGCCAACAGTAAATTCATGGCACATATGGCCATCTCAGGTAAATGGAGACAACTACTGAACTTCAGTTCAACTTAGCAAATGCATGGTGTAGTACTTTCAGGTTCTAGAGAGCTTTCAGCAAAGAGGGCAGCTATAATATATGCACCTCGAGATTTCAGCCTATAAGTGTTTCTCTAGTACAGTCAATAACTAACTAATTTATCCGGGGCGGGGGGGGGGGGGGGAAGAGAAATTGTTCATGATTTTTTAAGTGTTCAGTAGAAAGGAATCATCTCCAATGCATAAGTTGTTTTCTGACTCCTCTACAACTCCTTAACCAAATCTGGTCATCTTAGGCTGTCTATCAATTTACTAGATGGTGTTTGCTAAGGTGATGGTATGAATTTCAGCAGTTCCCAAGAGCTGCTGTACCCCTTTTCTTAATGTTTCCACACAAATAGCAAGATGCTGCACAGTACCTGGAAGGCACATGGGACAGTACACAGAGCTCCATTTCCAAACACATGGACTGATAGAACATGTGTGAAAAAAAATGTCAGAAGTATCAGCTAAGAGAACCAAGTCTTAGGGCATGAAGGTGTGATGACTGGCAATAGCAACCAGTTAGAGGGAGGCAATAACAACATTGAATTGTGTCTGAGTATGTAACTTGGTCCAGTTGGATGCTAACCTATAACAATGGGCCAGGGAGGGAGTTGCCTGAACTGCAAAACCTTGTTGTGTTTCTTAAATGATGAGAAAAAACACTGAGGTCTGAAAAGAAATACAGAGATTGAAATATTAAGTTTCTGGTACGCAACAAGTTATTTCTCCTTTGTGGTTAGCTAAAGCAGGGTTCTGCTTCCTCTTTCCATTATAAAAGAATACATGGACATTTTGATTTACCCACAAGGCTCAGATTTCTCAAAAAAAAAAAAAAAACCAAATCTGTCTGTTGTCCCCAGAGCCATAGATCTGCTCATTCCAAAACAAAGACCACAGCCTGACAGAAAGTCTTCTGATACTGGATATTGGGGAGACTGTCCAGACTCAAGACACCAGAGCAACATCTCACTTCTAAAATTCTAGGTTTGTCCCAGAACTGAAATACTGAGCCTAACTGAAAAGGAAATTATTTAAAGTAATCTGATATTTATATTTTTTTAGTAAATTAAACATAATAAACCATAATGACTAGAAACTAGCACATTATTTTCCTTGAGAAAAGGCACAGGAGGTGGAAGAAAGGAAAAACTTCCCACAGGAATGACAGCAGTGGCTCTAGAAAATGTGGTACAGGTGGTATAAACATAAATGAACACATGGTACTCTGGAACAGGAACTTACTGTTTGGGTTTTTTTTTATTTCCTTGTTTATATTTTTTTTAATCTATATGGATTTATTTTGAATACTGAGAATGCTGTCTGTAAAGATACAAAGTTATGGGTCACTGGAGGGACAGTCCATGACTAACAGTTTCACCCAGGTGGCTCAATATCTCTGCAGTTTTCAGCAAGCTTAGAAGAGTAACTGTCAATTCCCACAATGTTTCTCTTCCTGTCAACCACCTCTCATGCCTAACCGTATGTTCTGTCCTCCTCATCAGTCCCTCAGTCCCTGACAGAGCTGCATGCTCCTAACTCCACACACACTGCCTCTTTATCCTGCCTGTCCCCATTCTGAAACCTCTGTAAACTGTTATTCCCTGCTCAGAAAGAAACACTCTCTTACTGTTTCCCTAGCGGGTCCATTCTTTTTCACGTGTTCTTAACTTACACTCCAAGACTTACACTCCAAATAAAAGAGGAGCCATCAATATGATGAAAATTAGTAAGATTGATCACTCTTTAGTACTGTGTCTCTGAATCTTGATTTTTATGGGGAGTGGTATCTTTTCCTACAGTCTCAATTTACATTCCAATTCCCTATGGAGATACTCGAGCTATCTCAAAACATGCTGCTTCAGGTATCAAGAGCACTGTAGCCCTCTTACACTACTAAGAAGGTGAATCAATTCTGAAAAAGTGTACATGCAGCTGTGTTACTTCTAAGCTTTTTTTAAAGATTTTCCTTTCATATTTTCATTTCTGACTTGCAAGGAAAAGCAATTATCTACTGCACACTATAGATCTGTGACTATGTCATGGTTTAACCCCGGCTGGTAATTAAGTACCAAGCAGCTGCTCGCTCACTCCCCCCTCACCCAGAGGGATGGGGAGGAGAGTTGGAAAGGAATGGAAAACTCGAGGGTTGAGATAAGAACAATTTAATAATAGAAACAGAATAAAAATTAAAGAAATAGAATAAAAATTAAAGAACAATAATAAAAACTATGACAATAACAGTTATAATGAAAAGGGGGAGGGAAAGAATAAATTCCAGAGGAAAAGGAAGAAAGAAACACATGGTGCACAGTGCAACTGCTCACCGCCTGCCAACCGATGCCCAGCCAGTCCCCGAGCAATGATCCCCACCCCAGCCAGCCCCCCAGGCAGATATACCAGGCACATTGTCCCATGGCATGGAATATCCCTTTGGCTATTTTGGGTCAGCTGACCTGGCTGTGTCCCCTCCCAGTCCCTTGTGCCCCTCCAGCCTTTTCGCTAACAAGGCCTGAGGAACTGAAAAGTCTCACATCAAAGCCAAAGCACAGCACTGCACTAGCTTCTAAGAAGATAATTAAGTCCATCCCAGCTGAAACCCGGACAGACTATTTCCCAGATACCTCTAAATGGAGTCCATCAGTTAGTTGTACTTTGATTTCCATTGTTGGAAGTGTAAACCGTTCTCATCAGGTAACTTCCAAATGTGTAATCAAGGTAATATGCACTCATGTCACGATATTTTACTTGTAGCAGCCTATAAGTGTCTTCAATCTCTTTTAAATTTGTTTATCATAATCAAAATACAAAAGGCCATGCATGGATTTTAAACAACTTTAAATGGTTCAATTTTATAATACTTGTTTAATTTTCATAATTACCACACATCTGTCCACTCCATTTTATGGATCAAGCCCATAAAGCTAGCATTCATTAGTATGCTTAGGTGGCTTACATGCCTCATGAGCAAAAGCCTTTTGATAAGCAAGATGAAAATAATTATGTACCTCATCAGCTCTCTCTCACATCTCTGGATTCCTTGCTGAAACTGCAGATCCTCCAGTGTGATTTTTTTCCCTAAAATTCCCTCAGCACACACTGAAATCAGGTTTACTAGCCCTTCTTGGAACGGGTGATTCATAATAATTTGATTCAAATAAAAAATAAATATAATAAATGTGCAGGCATACGCACAAGGTGGTGAAACAACAAAGCATTCTGAGAGGAATTTAAAAGAATAAAAACACTGAAGTAAGATCCTGTTGTGCTATAGGGTATCCTTAATGCATGATGATTTAATCTTGGAACAAATTTAACAACTGCTTTCATATGCTCATAAAAGTATGATTCACATCTCTCTTACAATTCTTTCCTGATAAGACTAAACAAGCCAACTGAACAGCTCCATCTTCCAAACTATTAGCACAGCAGTTACCACCTTAAAAAAAAAAAAAATGTCCTTGGGATATAGAGTTTCTTTTTTCTACTTGTATCAGTTTTGAGCAGACACATTCCATATGCATTTGTTCATTTATTCAAGGATGGTGCACGTTATAGATGGATTGCAGCAAAAATCAGAATTAATTAGTGAGGGATGGAAGCTGTTAGTACGACTGCACTTTTTAAATGCTTCAGTTGAGTTTATTTAAAGTTTGTTCCTATGCTAAGGACAAGTCAAAAACAAATCCACATCAGTGGTGCAGGTAATGGAGAAATTTCAAGACCCACAGGAAAATTCAGTGGCTTGATATTACAGCATGCTTCATTTCATCATCTAAACAATGGGGATTACTATTTAGCCATTAAAGACTGCACATATAAAGGAACACAGGCCAGAGGACTTCTCAGGTATTTTCAAATGTATTGTAGGTATTTTCAAATGTGTTGTGCACCTTCAGCTGAACTGAAGTCAACAGAAACTGCAGCCATTAGCTCACTGGAAAGAAGCGCCTCTACTGCTGTTTAACACTATCAAGAAGTCCACTGTAAGACACCTTTTCCCTATCAGGGCACTGGAAAACAGCAGGGGTGTAGGTATACATGTAGGTTTGTTGCCTGTAGTACCCAAAGACAAGAGCTTCAATTATAAAGATAGTCAACTCAGGATAGGAGAAACAGAGGACTAATTTTAAAAGTGACACATGAAAAAAACAAAAAGATGCTCCTCAAAACTTCAGAGAAACAAAAGCCCAGGAAGGACAAAGTAAGGGGAAAGAAGATAATTATGTAAAATCAGTTTTGCTCCCAAAGTGCTGGAAAAATTAAGAACTTCAATTTATTAGATTATCTAAGATGAGTTTCTACCAGACTAGTTATTGGTTTTCACCAGCCACACTTTGTTAGAGAGGAGTAAGCTCTTTTGCTCCCTGCTACATCTGCCAGTGCCCTGCATGCTGCAGTGCAATGCGTGGTGGTCTCAGCTGGTTCTCATCCAGCACTTGCATCAGCATTTCCATCCTTCTCTCCTGGGCTGAACTTGCTTACTTCTGTTTATCTCACACCGACTCCAATTCAAACACAGTGCAATCCAAACCTGTCAAAAACATCAAGAGAAGGTGAATCCACAACTTGTTTCCATAAGGTTTTATGGAAGTTAATCACTTCTGGGGTTTGGGGTTTTTTTTTGTTTGTTTTGGGGATTTTTAATTCCTTAATTTTTAGATTTCTCTTTGTTTGGCTTCAGTTTCACTCATTCAGTTTTCTGTTTTGCCTTTGCCCATGGGACTACAGAGCCTTTCTTCTGCCACTACTTTTCCTCTTTACCTCAGTGTCTCTAAGTGTAGAAATATGTTTTTAATATTCTTTTGAAAAAAATACCTCAGGAAAGCTATGCTACGCTTTTCAAAGGACGCTTATTCAAGCTACCAACCCTCTACGCTTGCAATAAGCTGCTGACAAACAGGCTTTATTCATCTACCAGTCATAATACTGTTTTGTTTCTGCATCAAAATATGTTCTGCATGCATTTGGTTCTCCAGACAATGAGGATTATTATTTTTGCTTCCTACTTATAGAGAACACTAGAAAAAGAAGTAAATTCTTTACAGACAAAATTTGCAAATACCAGAGCTGTTAGTTTATTGTTGCATTTTTCCTTGTTTGCCCTTTTAACAATTTTCAACCAGTGCTTCCCACTCTCTTAGCACTTTCCAGTGGAGATCATCCTGCTTTGGAGCCAAACGTTCAAAAGAAGGTTTTCCACCCCACGCTGCTGAGGGGCCATAGAGAAGCCATACATGGTCAGGAAACACAGGCTGAACGAAGCCAGGGTAGCAAAGGGCAAGGCCAACGCCAACCATCCCCTAATCTGAGGGAGTCTGCAGCCTGCTCTAGTTACTTTTTTACATTGCACCAGTGAAAACCAGTAAACTTGACCCCAAAGGTAGACACATAAGTTGGGGCTTTTCTAAAGAAAATAATGAACACTGAAAAATCCTTATCAGCTATAACAAGAATTTGGTTCATGACGTGAGCTGCTTGCTGAGGCTGACCACCACACTCCATTGCAGAGGTGGTTTTCATCCATTAACTCCTCCATCTTTCCAGTCCTACTGCTGGTTGAATCTCACCCCTTCCTTACCCATGTCCCTGTCCCTCAAAGGCATTCACTTTTCAGTCCTCTGTGTCCCTGCTGCCCCTCTCACTTTCTGTTTGCTTTGGACTGGGCAGCCATAGTGATGGACACATAGAAATGTACATGCACATGCTGATGCATCCTTTTCAGCAGCAGATGGTACACTCCTCCAAGGATTATTCCATCTTGAAACCTTTTTTTTTTTTGCCTCCCACATGACTCATTTCATCCAAGATGACAGCATCTTGTCATGCCCACTCTCCGTTAGCCCAACATTTTCTTCCTCCTGTGTCACTTCCAGCAGTGATTCACAAGCCCACAAATTATTCTGCCATTACTTATATTTGTTTATGAAATTGCCAACAGATGGGTAATGGTCTTCCAAAATAATAGTTACCTCCAGGCACACATATTGACAAAGTACCATGAAATGCTTTTGTTTATACCCTGTGCTTTTCTTTATGATACATGAAAAGTGCCTTAATTGCTTTCTGAAAGTCTTTCTGACTTAACTGCTGTTCCTCAGTCAAGTCAGTTTTCCATAATGTTGAGACCTTACCCTCCGTGGTCTCCCAGTCACACCCAGGAAGCCAAGATTCAGTATTACTGCTACTTGATTTTGCTTTTAGAAACAGTCAGAAAGCATCATTTCTTTCAAGACTTAAAAAAGTTATTAAAAAGTTTACATTATTTTAAATGTAAGAAGATACATTGGCATAGCCAAATATAGTCATGAAAGACTGAAAAAAAGAGGATGGGCTTGTAAATTAATGGGCTAAAATTTAATACATTTGGAAATGAGCCCCAAAAGACCAGCAACACAGTGAAGAGCTAGATGCTTTCACTCATCAAATGCTTTTCCAGATATATTTTTTTTGCCCTTTTTTTTTTAATATAGTCTAGGTCTGGTGATCTTTTTTCCTATATGCCTCTCTTACATGTTAGCACTTTATGTAAACCTAAAAGGAATAGAAAGGTGAATTCATACTGAAATGACCAAAAATGTTGTAGTTTTGCTTTATGGCTCACCCTTAAGTTAGAATAAAGTGCAAATACACTTCTTAGATATTTTTTTTTCATCTCCTAGATCTGCATATTTTGAGAAACCATATCTCCCTCTAAGGCTTTTTCAGGCTTAAGCAAGACTGATTTAGGGATGAATAGAAACAACCCTAGGCAAAATATAAGGATTAAGCAAGAAATATTTACTCAACTTTAACCATGGTAGCTTGAATGTTATTATAGTCATTCAGCATTTTTGTAGAACTCATCATTAAAATATTCCTGAAGTCCATGTCTTAGCTCACAAGAAACTCAGAAAAGCAGTGTAACTCTCAAAGGTAGATTTTGGATGTCATTTTTAGAGGGGTAATGGGCTTCAGCTCATTTCTGATGTAATGAACCTGACCTAGAGGAAGAAAGCCTTATCACAATTGCATCTAATACAAGTGTTGCAAGTTCCTTTGATGGTTTTCTTTTTATATCAGTTATTTTATTTTTAAATTGACTAAGGAATAGTTTTCTCCAGTCCATAATAAGTTCAGTAGCAACTCTGAATGAATCACACACTTGTGATCGTGTTATGCCTTTTTTTCTGTCAGTATCCCCTTTGACGACTCCCCAGAATCTCAAGGAACAGGCATGGTTTTCCTAACTGAAAGTTTCAAAACACCAAATTAAAAGTTTACATCATTATAATATATATTAAAACAGCAGGTGAGTAACCAGTAAAACAGTTGCTAAATACTTTTTATGGGGTATTTTAAAACTTTAAATTTCTCTTTTTAAAAAGAAACACATAAACACATCAAACAGCAAGACTCATTTGTACCCTCCAGCAGTCCCTGAATCAAGATGTTTTCTCAGTGTAGTTAACTTGCAAGTCACTGCAAGTCAATAACTGACACACCTGACTGCATAGTTCCCTACTCTTCCTTCCCATTCTCTCATTTAGATTGTTTTTTATCTGTGCTTTAACAATTCGGCATTCATTTCTTTAGAAAGTGTCAGTAAACACACCATTGAAAGAGACTGATCTATAGATCCAGACAAGCCTAGCAATGATCAGAACCTAGCTGTAAAAGACTAAATCACAATGTTAGCAGACATAAAACTCTTTAACAATGCCATGAAAGTGCTAGGTATGCTCAGCCCATTGCTTTAAAGACCAGTTCTTTGCTGTTCAAAATACACATACTGCAGAACCCAAGGACTGGATGAGACTCGGACTGTCCATGTAAAAAGCATTTTAAAAGGATTCCAGTTGCAGATATCACATAGAATAGAATCTGAAACATATAAATCCCCATTCTGGAGCTGAAAGAATAATTTTGATGTTGTGTTTGTTAAGATTAGTTTCAATTTAGCAGTGGTCTGCAGATTTCTAAAAGGGCTAAGGGACTCATTGGCACAGTATTGGCTCACCACTGGATGTCTACAGTTCACAGACTGTAGGAATCACATTGCAGCATACAATAACTTCTGAATATTGTAATAAATACACTTCCAAAGAACACAAAATAATAATAATGAAAACGGTTGAGTGTCATTTACAATATCAGTGTGGAAAAAGCCAGAAATATAATGCACTCTACATAATTACAATACTGGAATGTCGTGTTAATGACTATGCTGCACACTGAAAGATAACTTTCCAGAAATTTTTGCCTATTGTCTCCAGTGACCAGTGTTAGGACCCAATGAAATGGGATGAAGCTGCACCAGGGGAAGTTCAGATTGGACATTAGGAAAAGGTTCTTCACTGAGAGGGTGGTCAGTCACTGAAACAGGTTCCTCAGGGAAAGGGTCATGGTACCAGCCCTGTCACAGTTCAGAGAGCATCTGGACAATGCTCTTAGTCATATGGTTAGTTTCAGGCTGTCGTGTGAGGAACAGGGAGTTGGACTCAATGATCCTTATGAGTCCCTTCCAACTTGGGATATTCTGTGATTCTGTGATTCTGTGAAAAGACTCATATCTGCATTGTACCATTTTTGAGTCCCTGGTAAGACTATTTACAGTGCATGTGTATGGAAAATTGATAGATACTGCACATTTGGTGCTCTTTTCATGATGTTTGCTACATTCAGCATGATATAAGATTACAGATTTAAAATATGTTTCCTAGCTCATCCCACTGTATAAATCAATGTATTAAGCCAGCCTAGCCGAAATCTAGAGACAGACACAGAGGAAATCTGCTTATCCTAAGATTAAAAAAAAAAAAAAAAAAAAAAAGCAGGATTATTTCTTATATAAGTAAAGATGAATAAACATTTATATACTAAGTTACTTGCCAAAGCATAAGCCATTTTCCATGTGTTCCAAAGGCAGGAGGGAAAAGGGCATGAAAACTACTACAGAGAAGAAAAAGTTTATTGGCTTACAACAGAATTGCTGCTTTAAAAAAGAAACATACTGTTTAACTAAAGAATACATCTACTAAGGCAATAGCACATGTTCTTCATAAAGGTGAAAAATATTACCTTTTTAGAGAAAGCAAGTTTACACTCCGAATTATAAGGTATACATCTGACTGTGGGATGCTAATTTAAGGAGTTTATACCTATTTGTAGGGATATTGCAGCTGACTTCTAGCTGAAAAAGAGTGGCGACAAATTATCATTTCTGGAGATGCTGGCTTTGTCACATTTCACAGTTTCCAGGTTGGTTTTTTTTCTTCTTTTGAGGTATTCTCAGAAGATAATGAGAATACCTCCTATACACATAGAATTTATCTGTCCCTTATTGCCTTTCTGGCTTATCCTTCTCCAGAAAAATAATCTAAAACAGCTAAAAGAAATTAGAGTCAGAGGTAGAAGAATATGCTGTATATTATGGGTAGAAAGTAGAGGAAATTGTGATTCACTATCAAGTATCGTAATGGATAGGAGAACCAATTCATAAATTCAATGTAAGCTTGTTTCCTTATGCATCATAAAGAGTCATTACTTCATAAAGCATGGATTTATTATCTTTGGTATCAGATAGCCAGCCTTGTCAAAGAAAAATGTAACATTTTCTGAAGAATACTTGATAGCAGTGGGCCACAATATTACTAGTGTATTACTAGCTACTGCTAATAATACTAATAATAACACTAGAACATGAACAAAAAGGGAAGACAAATTCTGAAAACCTGGTGCTTCTATGAACAGCATCAGTAAAGAGATCAAATTAAACTACGACAGACAGAAAGACAAATGTAATTAACCCACACTGCCACTTTATGAATGGGCAAAAGAAAGACATGGCATGTGGGTAGTCCTGAGATTTTTGTCTTCATATGTCAAAACCAGTTATGGGCAAAGTAAATTTCTTTTTGTCTGAATAATTTACTCTTACTATTTATTTTGAGGGTTGCTGAGGCATCCTTAGCCAAAACTTAAAAAGCAGTCACAACTGACCATTTGATGATCTTTTATAATAGTCCTTTTGCCCTATTCCACTGTATAAGAGAGGCTGCAAGGGAAAGGGAAACAGCTCAAAGGGAAAAAGAACCAGAGTTATCAAAGAAACAATGTTAGACAGAAGCTAGAAAAAGTCTCCAAGAATGATGTCTGGGGTAATAAGTGGAAATATATAGAGAAAAAAAGAGAGAGTGTGTCCTGGCTTGATCATTACCTCTAGCTTAGCAAGGCAGAGAAGATGAAATACTTGCAGATCTGGGAAAAAGGAAAAGAAAGGAGAAACTAAGATGTTATCTTGACAGCAGCCTTCCTCCAGCTATGTGATAATCAGTGAGACCAAGCAGACAATCATTTAGTGCTACAAAGAAGACAATTATCTCTCTGTGGCATTTGGCCAAGCCACACTAACTCATTGCAGGCTAGATCAGATTTTCTCCAAAAGCCCACATCTTTTATTATTTCCAGTAAGACAGAAAGCCATGTACCCTTGTCTACAATGGGTTCTATGCCACAGAGACAAAAAGACAAACAAATGGACCCTAAGGAACCATAAAGGAAAATACCAGATTTAAGCTGAAGGAAAATCCAAAGGGTACAATCTGAATGATTGACTGGGCTGTGACAATGCATAGAGAAAAGGGGGGGGGGGAAGTTAAAACACTGTTGTGACAGAAGGAATGAGAAAAGAAGGAAGAGAGAAAGAATGAGGTGAAACAGACTCTAGAAGGGGCAATTTGAAGGACTCTTGGTCGAGTAAGGTGCAGAGGGGGAAAGAGAGAGAGGCAAGAAGACAGGGAGGAGATGAGACAAATACCAAAAAATGGCACACTGTCTGAACTGTTGTAATTTTCACTCATCTTTGTCTTCTAATCCCTCATTTTGCATTGATATGACTAAATGACAAACTGAAAACATTTCGAAGGATGTCTCTGGAAGTGCGGCTGTATGTACTGCCTTCAGTGGGTATGGGCCTCCCCAGCCCGTTGCTAAAGCTCTTTTGACAATTTTAGGGAGACTACAGACTAAATGCTCTTTTAAGGCTGGGAGGGGGGAAGACATGTCCATTTTCCAATCTGAAAAAGGAGACAGAAGTTATCTTCCAACTACCTAAATGGGTTGTAAATTTCAATGTATTTTTGTAGCTTAAACTTAGTAAAACTGTATGTATAACACTTCTTTTGCTAGTCGCTAAGAGCGGCAGCACAAAGACAACGGGTTCTCGCAAAAATGTATTCTGCTGGACTGACTTTGATGGAGATGCAAAGCCTTTGCCATTAGCCAAAAGTCAAACCTTATTATCAAGCAAAAAAAAACCCCATTTTGTTTGTCAGAAGGGAAAAAAGGCAAAGAGATGCAAGAATGACTTTCTTCAATCTCTACCACCACTGCCTTGTTAAACACCTTGTTGCATTGGCAAGTTCTGTAGCTTCAGGAATATTGTGTCCCAAATCTTATTAGCAACATTCATTTAATGTTGACAGTCTTTTTTTCACTTCATGCATCTGTGCATTCACTCTTACCCATATAAGCTTGTTAAAAAAAGATTTTATTCCTCTGTCTCATTTGTAATTAAGCCTAAATCATGGTTTAAGCTTGCAAAAGCATCAAAGGCACCATTACACTTTAACATGCCTTGGGTTTGTTTCAGCTGGGACACTTTACATAAGAGATACATAAACCTAAAGCATGACTGAGTAAAATGTGTTGAGATTTCAGAGCTTTACATGGGGACACGGAGCACAGAAGGCAGAGTGACTGAATGAGTTACTGGGACGTCTACAAGGTCACTATGAGTGAGACATTGACAGGCCTTTAGATGGATGGTTACATAATAGTGAACGCTCTAGTGATCTTTAAATGTTATACAATAGAATGTCCAAAGACGGCTGGAACCACAGATGCTGCTTGTCATGTGCCAAGCATTGTTAAGGGAGCAAACTGGAGGTAACTCCTCCAAATCTTCACCAGCCTACCAAATTGTCTCTTTTTGCCAACAAGGCATGGCTGCACTGCCAGAGATGATGTCACGCAGAGACACGTGAGGAAGGCTGAGAAACACAACAGAGTCGACCAGGTACAAAACCATCCTAGTGAAAACAGGCAGTCTCAGCGCTTCCATGCTAGAGCCAATCTAAGCACTGAACAAACAGTACAGTAACACATTATAGGAAACTAAGATATTATTTTTGTTTAAAGGATGATTGACATCATCCAGGAGGACTGAAGCATTAACATTCAATCTACTTAAGAAGAATGATAGATGATAAAAATTGGAAGGGTGTGAAAAAAGCTGCTTGGGAAAAATTTACATTAGCTTTTGCTTCAGTAGCTTATGTAATAACATCCTGATAGGAGTGCAGTCAGGAAGGTTAAGTAGTTTGGGGGCTTTTTTCCTCTTAAAAATATCAAGTATTTTCTTCCTTGTTGGCTGCTGGTTCTTTGTTGGATGGTTGTTGTTGGTTTTTTTTGCCTGGAGATCTCTGTTGATGGCTAGAGAGCAACTGGGTCTATTAAATTACAATGTACAGCATGCTAAAACCTGAGCAACTTAAAATTGAATAAGTTTTTAGACTCAGAAAATGATAAATCAGTCTTGTAAGCATCTAGTAAACTCAAAAAAAGAAATCTTTGTTTCTGAAATTTCCCAGCCCACCACCTTTTACATCAGGCCTAAAAAAAAATCCATTAATTTCTTCTTTCGATCTTAGAAATTCTTTTCTTCAAATAAACACCAAAACCTGATATGAACAAAAAAAATGCCAAAGCAAGGTTTACAGGCTTTCATGTTCCATAAAGAATAAAAAAATATATTTTTTTTCTATATTCATCTAATTCATCTAGTAAAAAAATGTATCAAAAATAAAATACTATTTTTTACTTGTTGTTGGTGGTCTGGTTTTTTGTTCAACCATAGTCTTAAAAGTATTTTTTAGATACTGTAGATTCAAACGAAATTGTGTCCAGGAGGTTTCTGCATGCACAGACACAGGAAACAGCTTAAAAGAACTCTAAGAAATGCTTCCTGAATTTAAAGATTTCCTTGGGAGTTATTCAACTTACAAATGTTGTAAACAATATTCAAATAGTGGAGTCAGCATGGATGTTGGCTTTTTTATAAAAAAAAAATTATAAACGTAATTTGCAAATATTGCTATTTTGGAAGGAAGACAGAGAAAGTGTCATAACTGAGGTGGAACATGGTTCCAACATATCTATACAGTTTATACTTACTTCTATAATACTTGTGTAATGTTTGCATACTCTTTTGTTCCTCAAAACAATTAATTTTAGTTTAAATAATTTATTTTATGAAAAATGCTATTTAAAATACTTCTTTACTAGGTGTTCTACTTCAAAGGTTTTTCTGGATGACTGTGGTGGTTTGATCCGGGTTAACAGATATAGTCCCACCCAGCCACTCCCCTGATGGACTGGGAGAAAATAAGAACAGTGAGAAAACTTGTTGGGTCAAGATAACGACACAGGGATCACTTGTGAATTACCATCATAGGCAAAACAGACTTGACTTGGACAAATTAGCTGAATATATTGCCAAGTGAAATAAATATTTAATTTATATTTCATGTAGCAGGGAATAAAAAGAAAAAGAAACAAACATTTACACACTTAGGAAAAACATTTTTTCTCCCCTTTTCCCAGGTTCAACTACAAACACCTCCATGCTCCCCTTGTTATTACTGCAAGTTACACTCAGTCCCTTCAGTGAGGTAAAGGGCAGCACAGGGGGATTGTGGTCAGGAGGTAGAGGCTTCTGGCTGTTGCTCCTTCCTTCTCTTTCTTTTCTTCAGTGTGTGTTCCCCAGAGGCTGCAGTCCTTTCTGGGGTTTATCTTCTCCAGCACAGGTTCATCCATGGGTGCAGTCCCTTCAGAGAAGCACCTGCTTCCTCGTGGGTCCTCCACAGACCACAGTCCTTTCAGAGGCAAGGGGTGTCTGCTCCACCACAGAGCATGTCCACCCCTTCCTCTGACCTTGGTGTACCCTCTGCTGGTTTTCAATCTTTTTGTTCCCTTCTCTCCCTTTTCAGTTGTTTTCTGACCTTTCTGAAGTGTTTTCACAGGGGTGCCACCAGCTTCACCGATGGGCTCAACCACGCCCCATGATGGGTCTGTTGGAGCTGGCAGAACTGGCTTTGTCTGGCACAGTGCAGCCCCTGGCCTTTTGTCATGGAGGTCATGTTGTGACCTCTGCTACCAAAACCTTGCCACGTAAACCCAGTACAATGGTGAAAAAAAGATTAACTATGCTTGTTGACCAAACCGAAAAGAAGAGGACTAATGCCAAGTTAATATCGACAGATTATACACAGCCTATATCTTCAAAGGAGTCCGTCTGAAAGATTTCATCAATATCCACAAGGAACAAACACCCACATAAGTGAATCAGTCACTAGACAATGCACAAGTACTGAGTACTACCTTCCAAACACATCTGTATTTGTAAAAAGACATACTTCATTGTCTTATGACAGACAGCCCACCAAAAAGAAAAAAGATGTCACCATAATAAATAGAAGCCACATGTGTAATAAAAGTATCAACAAAGTTATAAAGAGATACTGAATATTCTGCCTGGAATACAAACTCTGATTATCAGCATCACAATTAATTGCATTCATCATTACAAATCAAAAATTGTGAATGATAATTTTTACATCTATGTTAAACAATAAAGTAACATACTTTAATTAAGAAAATTGAGAAATGTTTTTATCCTGCACACAGAAGGAATTCTTAATGCAAAAGTAATCAGCAGAAAGTGATCAGGTAATTAAATCACAATCAGAATGATCTAGAATAGCAAAAATTCTTATTAACAGCAGATCTGATTTTGAAGACAAGAAATTTACAGAGACCTCTAAGTCCTGAGCACATTATGCATTGATCAAATAAGTATAAAGTAACAGGACACCTAGCAGCATGTAAAACTTGGGATAACTTAATATAAAATAGAGTCCTATCTAACTGTGTCAGAACCAAGAGCCACTCAACATAGCTTCCCTCCCACAGATAGAGCAGAAATCCTTCCTTATGAAGACCTTAGTTGCCAAAATCAAGGCAAATATAAGAAAAAGACAAAAGTAAATTAAATTTCTTCTGTTTTCAGGCAAACCTAGAAGATACTGTCCAGGTTAACAAATTTATAACCATTCACGTGACAACAGGTTAATAAGACTGGAAATAGTAAATTCAGCAATAAAGACATGACAACAGGGCTCAACTAATACCAAAACAATAGAAATTTACTTGCAAAGGGCAGTGAATTACAGATTCTTCATCACATAAAAGTGGGCACTTCATTTCCCAGAAAATGCAACAGTGTGTAAGAATATATTTTGTGCAACTATAATAATTCAAAGAACTATTGCCTCTAGTAACATTGGATTGGAAAGTTGTATCAGAGAAATCAAGGGCTAGAACAGAAAAAGTATGCATCTTAGAAAGAGAAATTATTGGCAGAGTTTAACTATGTAAGAGTCACAAGCCTGAAAATCCTCACTACTCAATTACTGCCTTCCACAGACACAGTCTAATTCAGTGTACGTTAATTCTCCCCCGTGGACCTGAAAGTGCAGTTTCCATGCATGTGTAGAATTACCTCTGTTGTATCACTTTTGAGAAGCTCAGCACAAAGCTTATCCCTAACTGGATCCAAAAGCCAGGCACTCCACAGCTTATGGTTCCTAAAAATGCCTCACACACACCAACAGGTGCAGCTACCGTAGAAGGTGCACTTGCTACTTACCAATGTATTTTATAACGGTAATGGTTATATGGTCAGACCACTTGATCAGGAGAACAATGTTTAACTGCTCTTTGAAGATTCCCATCAGCCAGGAGAGCACATTCATCAGTGATCAACAGGCTGTTTTGTACAGGGACACATCCCACCCATCCCATCTGAAGTTCTGCAGACCACACTCACCAAAATACCACACTCAAGGTTGCCCTGGAAGGAAGACCGCTGCAAAAATTACATTTACTCTTCTCTTCTCCTTGTGGTCAAAGAAATCTTTATTTCTTGTACTGAGGCACAACACCAGTAAAAATGATAGAAGGTTATTCTCTGACTGCACTTCTAGGGAAGCATCTGAATTTGAATTTCTCCTAGGCAAGGAGGGGAACTGAGATGTAGTTTCTTACATTCTACACTTACACTCTATTCATCAAGCCATGATCCTGCCTGGGTAGTTGGTAACAGCACCATCAGGTACACCTTGAAAGACAAAAAGCGAATAAGAGTGCTCGTTGTCTTGGGAGACAGCAAAAAGACAAAAGGCTCCAGGGTTTCAAAAGAGAGTTTGATAAACTAGATTCATCTTGGACTGAAATTGAAGCAAGTCATCTGTTGGGTGGGATTAATGAGCTGTCCTATTTGTCTGTATGTCTGGGGCAGCTGAGCTGTTGGACATTTTGCTTAGCGTACTGGGTAGGTTTTGTTATGAAGTGTTTTGCTCTTTTCCATGTGTTGCAGAGATTGCCTAGGCATCTCACTAAATGGTTTTGACTTCTTTTAAGTAATCAAGCACCTAGGTGCCCGAGTCATTTTTTGGTAATGAGTAAAGAGAAGTACCATGGACTTAGTACAAGTGCCTCTAGAAGGTGACATGTTCGTGTCTGAAGGACTATGGTAGTGATCGCATTTCTTAAACCCCTGTCACATGCAAATAGATATTTCAAGGAGCTTGAGAAGAATTACCTTACCCCATTAAAAAAAAGGTGCCATGTTTGTTTCTCCAGACTAAGTGGACTCCTCAGTGCTTATTAAACCTTGCTGAACACTCTATATAGATATTCTAGACATGTCTTTGGCATTTTACTTTCTAAGGAGACATTACTTTCCTCATTTTTATTTCAGACAAGACATAACCTGAAGATAAAAACAATAGAAGGAAGCTTGTTTCACAAGAGAAGCAGAGCAGGTCAAAAATTACTTTTCAGTATGACTGAATCATAAAATTGTCATATAATTGTCCAACTCAGCCTAGCTGGTTTTTTTATGTTTTCTAGTACTTGCACCACAGACCAATAAAGTGGAAATGTTAGGAGTAGTGGCATAAAAATTATTCACAAGTCAAAAATTATGCAAAAGAAGAAAAGAAATTACACAGGCAGTAAATATTTTGCTAAACTATTTATTCTCTTTTTGAGAAAGCAGAAGTACCATCATTCCTTAAAAACTGTCTTGAAAACTATAAAATTCCAAGACAACTGAAAAAACAGGCCATTTAAGTTACTGCTATTTCGGTTCCCTCACTCCAATTGTGCTATATATTATTGCATGGTTCAGTGGAAGGTCTTCAGAGAACATAAAACCTCTGATTCAATATCCTTGCCTAAACCATCTCGGTATGTACAAAATCAATAACTAAACCACAAAAGGTTCCAGAAATAAGCAAATGAACTAATTGCTGTACTTCAGCTTTAATTAGCACTAGGTGTTTTCCAAACACCACCTCTGTTTGTCACTGTTGACCTAATAGTACCCCCTTTAAGTTCAGGGGTTTGCCTTGTGTAGGTTATGCAGAATCAGAGCAAAGAGCAAAGGTTTTCATTCTTTCTACTGGAAATCTCCAGCTATAAGATATTGGGGGGTTTATGTCACACTAGTAAATCTTCGTGTTTAGTCCACTGGGAATTTGTCTCAAACTGCCGGACGATACCTAAGTTAGACAACATGTAATTGTAACTACTTTCAAAGGGCAAAGTAGGCATTTTCAGGGACCTAAGGTGACTAACGTATCAGCGTAAGGGAGAAAGTGTTATAAGGAAAATAATCAGCCATAGGAAAGCTAGGAGGCATGCATTGCTTCCATACTCTGTGTTGGCTTTACTATATATTTGAGAACAAACACCAGTGAGGGAAAAAGAGACCAAGACAAATTGTGTCACAGTAGCTTGGTTTTCCACCCTTCTGCAATTTGATGCGTACGGATGAAGTTACTGGGTGCACGGGTGGTGTCATTGACTCCACAATGCCATCAGGCCAAGGAGGCAAAAGCTATGAAGCTGGAGGAAGATGGGAAGAGGCTTTAATGAATAGCTACATACAGACACCTTATTTAAGTCCTCAGATCACAAGAGTATGACAGCATTATCTATTTTGCTGTGCAGCTTAGACCCAAAATACATCCAAATGAGAATTTTCCGTGTATGTAATAGTTAAAGCCCATTTTGCACAACTCCAAATGGAATATTACAGTGGGAAACAGAGGAGGTTCATATCCCTCACATTCCTGCAAGTATGTTAAAAATAAATGCAGTAGTCCAAATTCAACAACAAATTCACCTCTGCAAATAGATCCCTGTATCAATGACACAAAGCCCAGAAGAACTGCCGTTATTCATCCTAGCTCTTGTGTTTAGCCTGTGAATGATGCCTACAGCAGGGAAGCACCTGTCTGGAGGTACCGTGTGTATATAGATGTAATGTTGTGTGTAAACCAGGTCACAGAAACACATGATTAGATGGCAAAATGTTTTCATAAGCCTAGTACTCAGATCTGCTGTGAGAGGTTCTGATGAAAACAGCAAATTTGATCTAAGGAAATGATGTTTCATAAATGATTGGTATCCACAAACATTTATGGAAAATACAGCAACATTTTGACAGGTCTTTGCTATCCCTCCTGCTAGATTGCTTATGAATCCAAGCTTCGTAGATCAACAGCTAAATATCCCAGGTCCCAGACAGCCCAGCCCAGGACATTCCAGCATCTACAGCTCTGGTCCATCATGATCCCAACATGCCAGCAGCGCTGGGAACTCCCGTCTGAGCCAGGGGTTCAGAGCTTCCCACCTCTTTCCCATACAAGTAGCAGCAAGGCAATTTGCCACAGACCTATTTCCTACCTTTCCCCAAAAAAATCAGCAGATTAAGATTTTCAGAATCAAAACTTTTTTGAACCCTTTGCTTGCAGAGCAGATTCCAGACATCATTCTGCCCTGAAACAATATAAGCATTTTCAGTGTGTCAGAATTTCCCCAGCACAAAAATGCTGAATTTGTAATTGCTCTCCTGGAGACTTACTCTCAGATCAGATGCTTTTTTTTCAGTTGAAAAAAGGCACGTTTCTGTAAACACACAGCTTTCTTGTTCAGTTGGGTTAGCAGAAGACAGCTTATATGCAGATACTCTGTGTCAAAACCAACAATATACTTTTTCTGAATACTGTTTTAAAAGAATTAATCTAAAGCTTTTCCATTAACATTAATGAACACTATCCACTTAAATACCCTGTAAAAAGGAGAGAGAATGGACACTATCAGTGCATGAATAATCAGCAAGTCTTACAAATTACAGAAGCCCTGAGGGAAATTCATGTTCTAAATGAGTCAGTGCGTGATTGAAAGTGACACATCAGGGAAGTATATTCCATTCCATTTAAATTATTGTCTTTCTTTAGGCTCTTATGTTGTTTATGATGGATTATATTTTGTTTGCCAGAGATTCTGTGTTTTCACTGTTAGCAAGTGTACATCTGCTGCTTCAGCACTCCAAGGTACCAGCTTCAATTAGCGTAATATTCTCATTAAATTGTTTATAATGTCTGCTATGCAAATACAACAGGGGAAGCAGATAATATAGGTCATTTTGAGTATCTCAGTTAAATTAAAGATATGGCCTTTTAAAAGGCAAACAATACTGTTATTAATACAAATATTATACATATCAAAGTCCCATGTGTCTTTGGTTATGGCAGGGGCTAGGTACCAGGGGTACAATAGAATTTATCTATTCTGTTAAATTTGACACCAGACTGCCATTAAGAAGGAGATAGCTCCTTCAAACAAAGGCAGGTCCCATCTTCCCAGTTTTGGAGCTACCAGCATTTTTTGCAGTATTAGCCTTGAACAGCACTCGTAAGAAACCAAGCAATGAAATGCCTTGCCCACACATGGGCTTGTGTTTATGGAAGATCTTTTTGCTCTTTTTTTATTCCAGATCTTCACTACATTTTACTGGTCTTTGAAATAACAGGCAGTCCCCATATTGCCCACTAAAATCTTCCTCTAGTCTGTACAAGTCCCAGCTGGAATTAATGTCATCCATACTCAGCTTCCCACTTTTTCCGCTGCTCCCCTGTATTACTTTCTAATGGCTCAGACCAAAAGGAAACCATCCCTAAAAAAAGTAGGTGAATAGGAAACAAACACCCACTCATCGTCCCTGAACCTTTCCTCCAGACTCATTGACACGCCAGCTATCTCTAGTCAGTATCTCCACATCCTGATTTAGCAAAAAAACCCCAGTGCTTTTAAGTGAGCTACAAGTGAGCTCAGTCTTGTACGAATTGTTCTTTAAAGTCTGCACAATAAAACCTCAAGCCCTGAACGAATGCACCACAGAGGTATCAAAACACTTCATCCAGTTTAGTACTCTCTTGAAAAAGTTCCTTACAGCTCTTTTACCTCTCCAAAACAGGGCTGAACACACACACATTTCAGAATGACATCTCAAGCTCACACATAATCACTTTTTACAATCTTTCCCATGAAATGGTGGAAAAAAAACCTGGAATTGTATATGCACCAATATTAATATCATTAACACTACTAGTACAGTCACCACAACTGTCAGTACACAAGGTACACATGTATCTTCACAGTTGGCTAAACTGTATTGTCAAAGAAGCCTTGCAGACAAACTGCAAGCAAAGCTACACTTCGGAAGAGAGCATAGTCTGAAATTTAAATTTTATTTATTATTAAAATTTATTAAATTTGAAGCTGATATGGGTAAGTTCAGAAAAGAAATTATCCATTTTTCTGACTGATCAGACCATAATAAGGGAGTCATATGCTTACTGTCCTCATAAAAGTTTTTTAATCTTTTTAAGCCAAAAACATACACGTGTATTTATTAATCATACTATATAACAATATTATATCATATAACCATCCCACAGTCAGCTAAGAAATACCTGTCTGCAAGGCTGTTATTGTACATGTCCCCTACACTTCATTGTAGTTCATAAATGTTTCATCAATATGAGATTTTGATACAATTTTTATTTTTAATATTATATCCTAAAAGGCTCAGGACAAAATTAATCTCTTGTATAATGTTAGTGGACCAATTGGAGATGCAGCAGGAAAGAATTTTGCCCCTATTCTTTCCTGAAGGTGATGTGAGCAACCATAAAGGTGACCTGTAGAAGGGAGAAATTACTGAGCAGAAGAAGATGTCTTCTGAAGAACACTGACAAATGCCTGCCAACCTGAAACTGTAAGTCTGGGAACTAGGCATGGGAACCAGAAACATCTTTGAAAAGTGAAACTGGCCTCTTTGAAGTACAGCTGGGGTACTTAGAAACCACAGACATCCTGAGACACCACCAATAAGCACAAAATCAAAGGACTGTAATGGCAACTTAGCATCTGAAAAGGTGGAAAACAGAACAGAGCAGGTGGAAAAATAAAATTGCTCTGAAAGAACAAAAAACAACATCATCTATTGGCTGCTTTAAATAGGATGTCTTATACCTTCTTACTTCTCTATGTTATAAAAATGAATTAATTTTTATCCAAAAATGGAGTCTCTATCTCTGTTAGTATGGGAGAACTTCCCATGCTGCACGTAACTTTTCCTAAACAAGTTGAATCCTTCATGAACTTTCTACAAGCTCTTGGACTCTCACCAGGGACACTTGGCTGACTCCAGACTCTGACATGGATGATCTTTGGAGACTGGCTGTTATTTTATTGATCTCCTTTTGGCCCCTTCTCCCACATTGGGATCAGTTCAGTTTGTCATTCCACCCCTGGTGGACCCCAGATTGGGTCCCTTTCTGAAGTCTGTCTCATTCACCTGATACTGATTTTATTTATATATGTGTGTGTGTGTATATACGCACATACATATATATAAGTAATCTATTATATCTGTTGTTTTATTGTTGACAAGTTTCTTCATGAACAATAAATTTGTAGCAACCTGTAATACTGCATATCTACTTGGTTTTTGCTGTTATTATTTGTTGCTATTATATTGATTAGGGCTATATGATCAAATACTGCTATTATTGATTGTTGCATTCCTTTGATTAATACTGTATTGATAGCTGATAGTAACTTGTAGTAGCGAGAGACAGACAGACAGACAGATTCACTTTATTAATCATAGGTACACTTGCTAGCAGTGAACGTTGTGATAGTTTACTTGCTAGTGGTGATCCTTGTATTTGTGGTAATCTGTAATAAAGTAGAGAAATTTAGAGGATAAGGCCTCTGTGTCTGAGTATTATGGAATCCTATGAATCCACAGTCATGATCTCTATATACCCACGGATCAGTAACACTTTAGGTTGTAACAAAAGGCCATTAATTATCTGATCTAATTTGCTAATCCACTTTAAATGGTTCAAAAGGAGAATGATTTTAAATAGAGGATAGCAATGGTTTTAATTTGATATCTTATTCAAACTGTTTGACAATTTCAAACATTTACTAAATGAAGAATTGGTAAATCAGTTCAAATAAGAATCAAGATAAAATTTTATTCATAGATTTCAAGAAAAAGTGATTTATGTTCACAGAAAGGGAAAGGAGCAAATGTT
Organism: Falco punctatus; assembly: GCF_963210335.1. Taxonomy (NCBI): domain Eukaryota; kingdom Metazoa; phylum Chordata; class Aves; order Falconiformes; family Falconidae; genus Falco; species Falco punctatus. Next base: position 103,053,003 of record NC_137581.1, on the reverse strand, counting down.
GCTGGACCTCACCCTGCAGGTGATTAACATAAAACTGGTTTCCCATGTAGTTAAGCAAACTTGATGAGGACTACCTAAACACTCATCAGAACCACAGGAATTACCACTTTCTGCATGTAACCATCAGTCCTTTCCTAGACTACAGAGGACATCGTGGGTTACTCCAAAAATCAGATACTTCAAAGGTGCCCAAAAGTTTAATATCTTTTTAAAGCCATGGACTAAACCAAGAGAATCTTGCACTCAGAACCTTTGTTATCAATCTGAGCAACTAGCTCTGCAGAGCCAAGTGTCTAAGTAAGATGCTTTCAACTTTCTTTAGATGTGGTTAGAAAGAATTTTACTTCCTTACATTTACTATGGTACAGGTTTTTTTGTCTCTCTTCATCAAGTAATGCTAACAACCTTTAAGTACTCAATGGCAGGAATAACTATTTATCACACTGAGCCTGTGATCAAGGAACTCTAAAAATCAGGGATCAGATCAAGAATAAGGATTCTCTAGAAATGTCTCTCTTAAGATTTAACCATGATTGTGGAATGGATGGAAAACAATGGACGTATTATGAACGATCCAGGCTGAGTGGCCTCATTGTAGCAACAGGCTGCAAGCTGCAGTTATTGTGAAGGACATGTACAAGGACAAGGAGACTGTGAAACTGTGTACGCGGCAAGAAGATAAGGAAGTTGGACTGAAAAATGATGAGCTAAGATGTGAAAGCAGGGTGTCTACGTGACAAGAGAGCAGCGCATGGACACCGCTGGTGTCTATGGCCAGGTGTCTATGGTGTCTATTGGCCAGGACCAATCATAGGTGATTAGAGTGCGCGTGGACCAGTAGTTTTAGCCTATCACCTTTGAATAACAATGCATGCATGGCGCATGTATCTTTTATTAGAGTATAAATTTGCTGTAAGCCTGTTAATAAATCGGCACTAACTTGATCACATTGATCATACAAGTTGTGTCTGAGCCTTCCACGTCACATGATGGGTGTTGAGCATCTAACACACTCATGAATGCCTAATGTACTCAGGAGCATATCTAGTTTGAAGCTATAATCTCACAAGAATTCAGTTCATTTACAGAAAAGCAGATAACCCTGCCATCTCTTTCTCTCCGGTACTACCTCGGGAAACCAGTGAAAAAGTCACTAATATGAACCGCTTTCCTAAGACTAACTGATAAGAGCAGGAGGTATATGACATCAGTACTGAAGAGCTGTTTGGAGATACGCTCATCCACAGCCACCTAAACAGAATGTTAGAGACCCTGAGCTTCTTCCAAAAGACAGTATCAGCAGATTTACAGAGAAGCAGCCTATACAATGACCCATATCTTCAGGAGCTCCAGAGCTACAATTATTAAAGCTCATAAATTAATCCTGAAACACATGTGAGAAGACATGAACCTTCTGAGCAACTGGCACAGTAGCACACATTTGTCAAGAAGCACTTTGAGGACTACACCAGTCTTGCAGATTTAATAGAATATGGCTTCTTAGCTAATGCTGCTGCTGTGAACTGTTGCACCTGGGCTGAGCTAGTGAAGATTTCCACAAGAGTAAGGGAAAGGAAAAGAGTGCAAAACCTTTAGAGTACTTATTAGATGAAAATAAACAATGTTCAGTCTGTAGCAATCAGCAATCAGGCTCCCAGACCTGCAGCTTTAGAGAAACATGTCTAAAAAGAGGATATACTTATTTCTCTAACTGTGTAATGGTAGCTAGACAATGGCAAAAGAGGTGATTTTTCAGACAAGGTGCTAAATTTTCCCCAAGGACTGGAAAATCTACAGGGAAGTACTGAAACTGCTGGTGTTTCTTGTTTATATAGCTCAATGCCTTATAAATCCCTTTAGAATTTAAATCTTGTGCTTTAAATAGGTTTTAAAATACTTGATATGATGATAATTATTATATGTCTTTCATAGTTTTTACCTAAAATCAGTATTAGATACTCCTGAGCTCAATTCCATAGTAACATAATGGAACAGTGGGTTATTGTTTGTTTTGGTTTTAAGTCTTGTGTGGTCATCAATTACCTTCTTTTAGACATTTTCTTCAGAGATTATCAGAAAATGTTTTGTTTAAGGGACAGAAAATTATGATAAATCATAATATTTTACTGTTCCTTTGAAATATATATATAACATAGATTTACATTGTATGTTCAGTATTGCCATGAGAAAATGGCTAGTTTTCCTCCTCTGTGCCATCTATAGTCTTTGATTAAGTGATCGTATCATGTGCAAGGGATGTGTTGCTTACTTTGGAGATGAACATTTCAGCAGTCTTTCCATCCTAAAGGTTCTTTTGCCATTAACAGAAACAAAGCAGCTTGGAAATTTCCATCACTTTTTCAGAACTGTCTAGCCAGAATCCCCTGGTCTTAAGGCCATCGGATGAGAAAAGATTATTGAGAAAGAGATATTCAGGATAATGTCCCGTGGTCTTAGAAGAGTCTAACATAAAAATCAACCACAAACAGACATTACAACTTTTCAGAGAACGAATCAGCCTACCTATTGCCTCAAGCCCACAGAGTAACAATGACTTACTGGTTCTCTTTGCCACTCTTATGCCTTCGTAAAGTTTCATATAATTTACCACAACTTTCCTTTCCTTTGTCTTGTTTTACAACCTATATAAACTCATTCAAAAGAGTCAGTCTAAGGCAAAGAAACAATGGCAGAATTTGTCTGTGACCTTGGAAGACCTAGACAGATTATGATGTTTATTCTTTATTTTTTACAGTTTCTGCCTACAATTAATTGTAATAAGGAATACATTTAACATTATATTTTAGAGTAAGTTATGTTTTGCTAATCATCAGGTTTTATTTCCTATTACAGGAGACTAGATACTTTTAAGGTTCTGTATACAGCAGTCTTGTAAAAATAAATGTTCTTTAGGAAGAACACAGAAGTTTCAAGCAAAAAGCAGATAACTGATATTTCTAAGCAACTAATTCAGTCAAAATCCACACAAGCCTGAAAATGAGCATCTAAAATAAGAGTGGCATATGAGGCTATTGAGGTAACATTTTCTTTATAATGTCATTGACTTGTTCCCCTGTGAGCAGAAATAATATTTTAAAAAAAAAAACCAACTAAAAGTGGCACATTTTGAAAGATTTTATTATATTGCATTAGCAACTATCCTTTTCATTTAGCATTTTTCATTTAAATTGTTAATATTGATTTTTTTATACACAATCCAGTACAACAGTCACTTGTGGAAGGCTTTATTCATAATTGCAATGACTTCTGTATTGTACTAGAGAAGATGAATATTGATGTCACCGCATCGAGAATTCATAATGTAATAAAACACTGTGCCGTACAGCACAGAACTGTCATTGGTCACCAGCCTAACTCAGTTTGAACAATGCTTGTTAGAATAGTTAGGTGATTTTCTTGCTAGTAAATGATATTTTTGCAAGGGCAATGTCAGTCTACAAGCACATGTGTTTTTCTCTTACACCACATGAACACGTAAATGAATAATTCTCTGCAAAACAAATTTTAGCTTCACAGCATCCTGTAGACTAATACACATCATAGTAAATACAGAAATATGTGGAAACAGCCATTAAGCAATATGATTCTGGGATGCTCTTTGCACTTTCTAAGGGACACAAGTGACAACTGTTCTCTGCTTTAATTACAGTATTTAAGTTTGATAGAGATAAATATATGCATAGAAGTAAATTTTAAAAGAACATTACTGTCCTTATATAGCAGCAAGTTAGTTGCTTACCACAATACTGATGACAAAGGTAAGCAGCGAACTAACTCAATCCTGCAACGTTATGAAAGGTCATCATTCAGCTATTTCAAGCTGGGGGCTGGAGGGGGGGAAGAATCAGCAGGTGCATGGGCAGATTTGCAGTTTCTTGACCAAAGTATGTGAACCACCATTTGTGGATGGTGAAGAATGGTATGAATATTAACCAGCTGCTTTGCAGGAAAATCATGTACAGAAAGGGAGGCATACTCTGAAAGGATCTAGAGCAAAGCAGCATTCTCACAGAAAACAGAGCTGGATGTGAAGTGCACAACAAAGAACCTCTATAATGAGGAGGAACAGGCTAGAGAATGAGAAAAGCATGTAAAGAAAGAGTGACAAGGATAATGGAGAGCTCTACAATTTTCACCCTCAGTCCAATCTCATGCAGGAAACAGAGGAAGAGGAGTTTTGGATTTATTTACTAGCAAAATAATGGAACTGCCAATCTATAACTACAGGTCATGTTTTGAAGGAACCCCAGCATTTTTCATCTTCCAGCCTAAATATGCTGGTTCTTTTCCTAGATTTACTTTCTTTTCAGGCCTTGGGTTATTGGAGTCCAAGACTTTTAATATGAGATTATTTTTTTCCATGATTTAGAGTGACTGTAGCAGAAAACCCCAGGTTATAGATGTCTTGAACAGTGGAGTTTGTTCAGTGGAGAGGTAAAACGGTCAGTTGTTTTGGAAAAGAAATCTCATACTCATGAAGCTACCTTCCTAAATATGGAATATTCTCCCTCACATCAGTGCAAATCATTCCACTAGTTTGATTTAAGCAATGTTCAGCCCAGACCAACAGCAGGTTTACGGTTTTGTAATATTATGTTTCTAAATTTGTAATCACTGGAAAAACAAAAATTATGCTGTTCAAGCACTTCTTGCCCTAGAACATCCCAAATTATTAGGTCATTCTAGTATTATGTACAAAAGTAAGTAAATTAGGTGATTATTATCAATTCCCACTGCACTTCAGGTGTCCATCTCGCTATTGTTGAACTCAAGGGCTGCATAAGCTCTGTCTTGGTACAGATGCACTGAGAGAGCTCTCACAGTCACATATCTGACTGTCTATAGCATCTCCATTCTGCAGTGTTGCATGAATTCCCATGGGACACTCTCACCCCACCAAAAGGGAAGTGGCCATAATGACTTTCTCAAGAATGTCCACTGTCCTGGTTTCAGCTGGGATAGTTAGTTTTCTTCTTAGTAGCTGGTGCAGTGCTGTGCTTTGGCTATGATGTGAGAACAATGTTGACAACGTGCTGATGTTTTTACTTGTTGCTGGGTGATGTTTATACTAAACCAAGGGCTTTTTGGTTTCTTGGGCCCTGCCAGTCAGAGAGCTGGAGGGGCATGGGAAACTGTGAGAGGACACAGCCAGGACAGGCGACCCAAGCTAGCCAAAGAGGTATTCCATACCATATGACATCATGCTGAGTATAGAAGCTGGGGGAAGAAGAAGGAAGGGGGAAAAATTTGGCATTATGGTGTTTGTCTTCCCGAGTAACTGTTATATGTGATGGAGTCCAGCTCTCCTGGGGGTGGCTGAACACCTGCCTGCCCATGGGAAGTGGTGAATGAATTCTTTGCTTTGCTTTGCTTTGCTTTGCTTTGCTTTGCTTTGCTTTGCTTGTGCACGGGGCTTTTGCTTTACCTATTAAATTGTTCTTATCTCAACCCTTTCTGATCCTCCTCCCCATCCCTCTGGGTGAAGGGGAGTGAGCAAGCGGCTGCCTGATGCTTGACTGCCGGCTGGGGTTAAACCACAACACCACATACATGTTGTTTGAATAACTACTCTGAACTTAAAATATAAAAAATATTTACATCAGAACATTATTTTTCAAATTAATCATGACATCATTAATGGTACTACCCAAGGGCATTTAGATTATGGAAGCTTTTAGGATTATGAAATGAAATGAAAATTTTAATTTGAACCACAGGGTTTTGTTGGATGGATCAAGGTTACAGGAAAATCTTCACTGGTCAAGAAATGAATATTTTGGTCCAGCTGTCCTCCAAAGTAATGCAGTTAAACCATTTCCCTGCTGAAAAAAAAAAAACTATGCAGTACCATACTTTCTATACTGAATCTGAGTGAACAAAACTAAATATTTTATTTTTCTTTTAAATATGCTTCATGGACCTTATACCATACATCTTATACTTTCTTAATAAGGAAAATAAAGGGTTTAATATTAATTATAAGATTTTGTTCCTCAGTAATATACTCTACCTGAAAAATGTATGTCAATACATGTAATGATTTATGTCAACAACGTTTATTAGATAATTACTTTCCATCATTAACATGATTGCATCCAACTTATCATTGAAGCCTATTTTTTTCAATGAAAGTTAAAGGGCAAAAGGGTTTCTTATCAGTCACGCTGACATTTATTGCTAACAATACAGACTGGAAAATTATGCAAATAGTGAAAGAGGTATTTTCATGAATACCTAGAAATTTTTACTGAAAAGCCATAGGTTTTCTTAATGCAAAATGGAAACATAAAGGAGTTTCTTGCAATCTTGTTCATCTCATGAACAATTTACATTCGTTTCATGAAAAATTATTTACAAGTTAGGTAGCAAAGGTAAAATAAATGAGTCAGTGTCTAATATTTAGTTGCAACTGCAATTATCCTTTATATAGATCTCATTTCAATTACCTAACAGGGCCTTATTTTCTTAATAGCTTGTCATGGAATAATTTTATTATTTTTTTTTTTTAAGATAGGCACAAATAAAGTTGCACATTCTGTTACTCATCAGTACTTTTTTATAACACAAACAAATTCCTAAGTGCAACTAGCCAACCATCTTTTTTCTTTGAAAAAATAAATTCTATTTTACAGATTATTTAAAAAATTTACTACTGTTACTGCTGTTAAGTACTGTTGCTGCCTATTGTTACCTGAAATAGTTTGTCTTTTCAACATAAACAGTACTTATTCAGTGCTAAGTATGATGGAGTTTTGGCTGTTTCATAGCTAAGAAGTTGTAAATCTGAATTTGACAGCCTCTTTTTCTAGGCTAAAACACTGAGGATCCTAAGTCCAGAAGATGTGCATAGGCTAGACTGGCACAGTGGAGTCCTTTCAGACTTCACACGGAAAGCAGAATTTTCAGGAGAAAGGGGGTGCTGTGGAAGGTGTTCACTAGGTGTGACAGATTACAGGCTGGTCTACTTTTTTCTAGACGTTTTCTTGCTAGTAAGGTACCACGGCTGGCATTGCCTTGTCCAAGGTCCATAAAATGGCTGAATTTTATCTCGCTGGATATCTTCATATTTTCACGAACGTTTTCATCTGGTTTCATAAGCAAAGGCAATAGAAAGAAATCTTTTGTTTAGCACAGACTCCCATGAGTCTAGACACAAGTCTTGATAAGGGTTAAGGATGTGCTGAGAGGAACTGTTATTCTGTAGTTCAGTATTTACTTTTTCATTTTTTGTCAAATGTCAGGAAAAGATTGTAATCTTTCAAAAAACTTAAATTATTTTAAATTCTTCACACACAAAAAAAGATACATTGCAATTCTGAAGTCTTATCAAAGCATGACATGATAAAGCCTGCATAGGGGAGGACCTACAGAATAATGCTTGGTACATTATCGTGTATATCCTGAAATAATTCCATTTTACAGTTAATGCTATATAGTTTTGTATGCATTTTGGGATTATGACTACACTGCAGGCAGTAGAAGCGTATACTCTTTCTTCCTCCAAATGCTTAGTAAAATAACAAATGTTCACAGATACTCTTGTTTCTAATTGGATTCCTTCTAGGCCACCTACACAGAAAAACACAATTGCTGAAGCCTGCAGCAGCCACATTGTGCTATATTGTATAAATAGCTCTGGGAGTTCAATAAAGAGCCAAATTGCAAAACCAGTTTCACAAACAGGAGCCTTCATTTGGTAAAGGTGAAAAAGGTCAATCCCTCAATTTCCAAATTGTTTTTGCTTTTGAAACACTAGAAGAGGATCAGAGATTGAGATGGGAACAGAAGGGAGGAGGTCAATTTTTGCCTTTTCTTTTGCAGTTGCCTATGTATTGGCTCTAAAATGTATTAAATAAATGTAACAATATAAATTGTAGATAATTATATGCAATACTCACAGTATATAATAATATGTAATTATAACAGAGAGTGGGTATAAAATGGACTGGAATGAAACAACAAATGTATTGTTGCAGTAAAAAAACATCCAGTACCATACAGTGAAAAGACTCTGAAATCCATAGTCCTTTGATAGCATGATGTTGTTTGAACAGCTAAAATGGATTATGATTCCACTGGGTAGGTGTGTACTTTAGCATCCCACATTGTATTAAAGAAGATAAAAATTCGGGAAGCAACTGCCATCAAGAGAAAACCTTCAAATAGATTTTCTCTGCTCGTAAAATTACCACTTACATTTTCCACTTTACAAAGAAATACAAAGCTGTGGATTTGTATTAGAATACATTTTATTCATGCCAAGAGATAACTAGATAGCTAGATAAATATATATTAGTAGACACATAAATATTCTGCATACATGTATATATGTCCTAGGCACAAGAAAGCTCAAAAAAAGGCTACAGTGTGAGGCACCCAAAAGTTTATATATGTCAGTTAGGGGGTTCTGCCAAATTAGCATTCTTCAGTGTTTGCCATGGGAAGTGGTGCTATCTGGAGGTGTATGCTAATTATCCTAGCACTTTAAAGTCTCTCAGATCCCTGCTTGATATAGCTTCCTCAGATGCTCCACGTTAAAGTAATCACCTGATTTGCAATCTGGAAGGACTAATCTGAGCTAGTTCATAGCTTCTCAAAAAAATATATTAACTGAATTTTGCTAATCCTCCCAAAAGAAAAGCAGGAAGCACAGGAATAGAGGGGCAGACAAATGGATGAGGGGAGCAGGGAAGAAGACAAGGGACAAGATATTTTAGATTTAAAATGTACAGACCTTTTGATGTTTTACATTGAGGAACACTTCTAGAAAGGAGCTACCTCCTTCCCAGTCAGCAGCAGAAACCAACAGCCTATATAATCACTCAGTAAAGTAGCTGTAGTCAGCCTTGCTTACCAGGTCTTCCTGTATGTTTGTGGACCAGCATGTGTACTTTGAGATTTTCTCAGTTATGCATAATTTAATCAATCACAGGCTTAGTTTTCCCAACAAAACACAATGCCCTGATTTAAAAACAAGTCCCACAAGAGTCTGGTTTCTAAGCATGGAAGTGCTGGTCCTTCTCAATGAAACATTTTAAGATCTTTTTAAAGGGCAAGTGTACTTTCCTCCTATTAACATTCTGAGAAATGAGCTAACCATGTAGCTGTATCTTTTACGGAAATAAAAATTGACAGCAAGCATGGGCATTTTCACCAAGAACATCTGAAGCTGTGAAATGTTCTAAGAAACTGAAAACAGGATCTTGACATGAAAAGGGAAAGGCCTTTAGATGCAGACCCTGCCTAGACATGCCAGAGGAGGAATCACCCTGGCTTTTTATCTTCTGCTTAACGCCTGAGCAAAGGTTTTGCTCCCGAGGGTACTGAGTTAGGACTATGTAAGGAACATCAGTGTCTTCAACATGCTGTACAGCACAGTACTGCAGGGGAGATACGCTAGGCTCCCACAGTCCATGTCTTCTGTGGTCCTATATCAGCACTGAGAGGGAAGGAGAGGGCCAGGATATTTCTTTCAGTCCATTGGCTTCAGTAGGGACTGCCAGAATTATGCTGCCAACATGCCTCTCACATTAATGTCTGCAGTAAGGTATCATATTTGTGCATATAAAATTACTTTTGCCCACTGAGAATAAAAACCTCCTAAAAAAACCTAGCCTGACAACTGCAATTGTGACTGGCATCCTTAGCATCCAAGGCAGATGGGCCTGTTAGGCATAAGCAATGAGGCCCTGCACACTCTCAGGATGCTATTTACAACGACACTTCATATCTTGGCTCTGTCAGTTCACCCTTGCAAATGTCTCTTGTGTATTTTTTTCCTCTGCTTTATGAAGCAGTGTAATACATTCTTTTCTGCATGTCCCTCTAAAATTCATCTTCTTGCTAATACTTCTAACACAAAAAACCCTTTCATATTCCCTTCTTTTTCACATAAGCATGGTTTCCCTCCATTTCAGTTTTCATTCTTCTCTGCACCACCTAAGTAATCTTTTTGTGCAGTGTCTGATGACATACTGGATGCACTGTGTCTCCCACAGGACCTTGGTCTCAGTGAACAGAGCAGAAACACAGGGAGCTGCAGGGAAATTCTAGCTCAGGAGGGTTTGTGCACAAATTACTCTGTGGGATGATGTTGTATGTATCCACATACATTGGAAAAATCTGTGAAGTAGTTAGAACAGGCTTAAGCAAGATGACTTGCCAAATAATTAAATTGCCAAACTCTTAACAGAGTTCTGCTAAGTGCTTGTAAATTGATGATCCTCTAGGCTAATCATACGGTCAAATTTGAGCCCATTTCCTAGTGGCAGTAAGAATTATTGATGCCAAGAAATCCTCTCCCAAGTTTCCACCCTTCTTCAAAGCACAGATTTGCTAGAAGTGCTTCATAAATAGCTGATTCATATTTTTAAAGGGAGGGGAGGTAAACTCATTTCATGTTGCTGAAGCATTCCAAAATTGTTCAACAAACGTCAAGCTGCGGGCAACATTCTGTATCTGCACTACCTCTAGGTGAGACCCTGATAGCACTGCACCTGGCATACGTTCTTCAGTAGCACAAACATTATAGTTCTCTCTCATTAACTTGGTTAAGGACCTGCTTGCATTTTTAGTTTTTTTCAGAATTCTAATGTGAGGAATATATTGGGAGAGTTTTGCCAGTCCATTAGTACTTTTTAATGTCGTGAACGTGATCAAGATAGAAAAAAATAATTTCCTAAACAGTTGAAAATATGATAGAGATACAATTTATTTTCTAAATAAGGAAATTATCATGGAATTGGATGTTAAAAGTGGTTCATTCTTCCACTAGTACAACACTTTAGCTTTTAATGTTGCTATTGCATTTACTCTGGATTCTGGCATACATAAGAGACCTCAAACCTTTAGAGTGACTTGCTGTTGAACTGAGTTGGCTTTTAAAACCATCAAAACTACGTAAATTGCAATGCAATACAAGAAAAGTAGGAAAAATAGAATGGAAATGCTGTTAAAAAGAAACTGGCATGTGGTGCTCCTGCCATCTTGTGGCTCTTCTGCATCAAATCACTCATTCATTTATATACTAAAACTAAGTTTCAGTGTTAATTCTTCTAGTGCCTACCTGTGGCACAGGTCTGCCAGTAATAGGCATACATACATGAACTGTTCAGATAAGGCATAGCCGTGTGTTGAAATAAAAACACTATGTATCAGCAAAAAATATCTAGAAAGAGCAACATATTTTTGCTTTGTAGACATCTTTTATTCTCCTCTGGGCTCCAGCCATGTTTTCCCAGAGGAAAGAAAAATACATTTTATTACAAATATAATAAACATATACGTGTTTCTATACAAAACAGTATGTTTAATGTATTTTTCTCCTGAAAATGTATACATTTATACATGTATGTACATGCACACAAACACAGACACTATTTAAAATGTATGCATTTAGATCCCTGTTATTCTAAATTGGACCTAAAACCTCAGTAGATAAAAGTACATGATCAGCCTTACTTATTTCAATTTCATTTCTTCCAAAGAGAATCAAGACATATGATTACTTCCCCCACAACTGCAGCTTCCAGGAGCTATCACACCAACTCAGACAACCTGACCTGAATTTAAACCATTCAACCCAATTCAACAACCATAATGTTTCTGTTCAGATAGATTCAGGCTGAAATGAAATATTGAGCTTGTGTTCCCAATTGGGAAGCAAAACATCGCAGCAGAACTGAAACTTAAGCACTGAAAATTTCAATTTTGCAGACTCTGTTTTGTTCCACTCATTGAGGCCAAATATGGTTTGCATAGAAAGCCTTAATCAGATCTAATCAAAAGCCACTAGCCAAACAGTCAGTATGAATGGAAACTACTGGCTTTCTTCATTTCACCTTTAGAGACCAAAGACACTGGTAGTGTTTCTCCGTCCTGAGAACTTCAAGCCTGACCACATAAGATCAAGGCTTAGAGTTCATCCGCCACCAGTTCCATAGTGCTAACAACCCCTCCCCAAAACAGAAAGAAATTAGAGCATGTGCAATGTGTACTCAGGTTCTTGGGGCTCTGAGATGAGAGAGACTTCTTAATAAAAGGCTGTGATAGGGGATTTTAACAAATTGTACTCTGCAAAGAAGGTACGCACCATTCCTGCAGAGGGGTAAAGAGTTTACCATTCCATCCTGGCTATATCCTATAACAATAGATTAAATATGCTTCATTTTTATGGGGAGGGACAAACTTTAGAGTACTATCAAGATCACTCAACTGTAGCTCTCTTTTTTTCTGATGCATGAGGAAAACTAGACGCTGCAAACTATATTTGGAGATAAAAGATCGAATTGGCATCTTCAGGAGAACATAACTGTTAGTACCATCCAAGGATTTTTCCAATGGTAAAGAAATTTCAGCTGTTCACTGAGGCAAAGTTGCTGCTGGTTCACTGAAAATTGTTGGGTGCCAAGAGGCATGAATAGTTAGTAATTGTGGTAATTTCTCATACATAGCTGGGATGAATGGTTAATATGAAAACGGATTAATACATTTAACTCCTTGACTCTGCACAGGAGTGCTTTACCATTAGTCAAAGTAGTCCCATCACTGGGACTGTACTGCTTGGAAAATACAGATCAAAGGATCCCATTCCACTGTCAGTGTAACAAAGCAGCTGCTTGGGACTGGAAGATTTTACTCACTTTTTAAAAAGCACTGCAACTGTGACTCAAAAGTGTACTATTCCAACAAAAAAAAAAAAAAAAAAGTGACTGTGACACATGGTATCAGTAGACTGCTTGGCACAAGGAAGTGTTCAGAGTGTGAATGCTTCTCACTTTTACCACCGAAACCTTTATCATAGATAGACAAGCATGTTCACCATGTTGTAACCCTCACTACCCACAGATGGTCAGCACTGGATATAAGTGAAATAAAAATATTTATGAGTCTTAAAAGTTTGTCTTTCCCAGGAAAAGATATTTTTTTTCAGAATTATAGGTCTATATAGCTTGTAAAAGACCTCTGGAAGTCATCTGGTCCAACACACTGCTCAAAGCAGGGTCAACTCAGAGCAGGTTGCTTAGATGAATTAGAGACACCTCCAAGGATGAAGATTTCACAACCTCTTTAAGCCACCTGCTCCAGTATTTGAGTACCCTTATTGCAGAAAAAAAAAATCCAGATATCTAATTGGAATTTCCTGTATTGCTGTTTGTGCCTTTTATCTCTCACCCCTTCACTGTTCAACTGCAAGAAGAGTCTGGCTCCATCCTCCTTACACTTGCTCATTAAGCAGCTGAAGGCAGCAATGAAAATTCCCCCATCTCTCCCCATCCTTCTCATCTCAAAACAGAACAAACCCATCTCAGCCTCAGCTCGTACACCATGTGCTCCAGCCTACTCATCATTTCAATTGCCCTCTGGTGAGCTTTCTCCAGTATGTGCATGTCTGTCTTGAATTGGGGAAGCCCCAAACTGGACACGCTAGTCCAGCACAAATGCTGAACAGAGGGGAATAATCGTAATCACTTCCCTCAGCCTGCTGACTACACTTTTGCAAATACAGCCTGGGATACGGTTGGCCATTTTCTTAATTGCACTCTTCTCACTCATGTTCAAATTGTGTTCATCTGGACTACTTTCTTACCAGTCAGACCCCAACCTCTGGCCCAGGCCTCTGTATTCAGCATTGTTGAACTTCATGAGGCCCCTGTCAGTCCATTACCCTAGCCTGACAAAGTCCCCTCTGGATCCATCCACCCAGTAGTCTACCTATGCAATCCATACTTCACCAGTTGGGTGACAAGGATACCATGGATATATAGCAGATACTGTACTGTCTAATGATTCTGAAGTTGAAGAATCAGAGTGTAAACAATTTTTGTGCAGCCTTTCTGCCTCTGGAATATTAGTTCAGACAGGAATTATACCTTGAAACTCAATATTGATACTATAAACTATTGTTTGAACACGCTGAAGAAAAAATAACTGACGATTTTCAGAAGGGTATGGTTTTAAAGTTAGTCATCATTCAAAAATATTTAGATGGTTAATATCAGATATCTTCAAGTATCTAAAGAATAACTCACCTAAAATAACTGATATGTACTAATAAGGTCACTTGAAGGTGAGAGTTTTCATGTGATCTGAGAAACAAACTGATAATGATTTTCCCACTATAGGGTTATGTTTCCAGTCACTTATTTTTCAGAAGATTTTTTTTTCTAACTGAAAACTCTATCTCCTCTTGGCCTGTGCATAAATTATTGCAGAAAACCTGAACAAATTCAAGTGAGAGAGGTTGGCAAAAATAAATTTAACTTCTTCAGTTATAAGAAAATAATTACTTTTTACCTTTATTTGAATAAGATATGCTGGGGGAAAAAAGCTTTAACTGTGAGTAAATACATCCTGCAGATGAGTTTGAATTGGATGAACTATGATCACTGAAAACTGAATGTATAATACATTACACAGTGCTAGATCTCAGGCTCCAGCACAGTTCATTGATAGGCAGACCAGACCTAATATTCAGAAGGAAGGGTGGATATATGTGTTTACCTGCATTGCAATAGCATGTACCAGAATTGCAACCACACACCAGGATGCACCATCAGCAGAATCCCGTTGCACTAAGTACCATATACCCAAGACAAAGGCCATGTCTTCCTCAAATGAGCACCTAGAAGCAAGATAAAAGAAAACAGCTGAAAAATGGATTCCAAAATTAATAACATATATTAAAACAGACTAGGTTCTTTATCAGAGAATCAAATTTCAAAGGTCAAATTTCCCTGATACTAGAGATACATGTGAAACCCACTGGCCAAATAGAAGTTTTAACACCACTTTAGTGCCAGTCCACACAGAGAACTGTCAAATTTATTGGTTCCTTTTAGCTTAAATGCCAGAAACATGAGTTACTGATTTAAGAATAGCAACCCTGCTGATAGTTGCGTTGCTATAGGCCCTAATTTCCTTTTCTTGGATCTTTGTCTCGTGTTTTAAGAACTTGAAAATTATGCATAACTGGATATTTTTAAAGTGACAGCTGTAAAATTAATCATGCTAAAATTAAGAAATGTGAGGATTAAAGTGGTATCTGTCACCTTAATTTTGCACCCCTGCTTGAATGCATTGTAAGAGTCTTAATTATATCACTACATGCTGTATGGATTTCTACCTCTCTCTCCGTATATAGTATGAATTGTCTCTGGGAACAAGCCACTGATTTGCAGAAAAAGAAGCAGTTGTCCATAACACCTTGGTTTCATTTGTCATTGACACTAGGAGGTGTAAACTGTAATAGGAAACAAGATGGTCTTCTGAGTAAGACAGGTGAAACCTGTCCCCCTGAATTACATTTTATCACTGCTGCTGTCACAGAGACTCTCATCAACTAAGCAGAAAAGCTTTTAAATTATTTTCTCAGGTGTCTACTAATTATGAGCTTCTCATTAAATACTTGACTTGAGACTCTGCTCTGGGGTCAAAGCTAATCACTCACAGGGGAGACTGAAGTCAGCAAAAACTACACCTTCAACCTGAAAATTGCTAATAATAAGTGTTCTTATAAAAATCAAGCTCCACAGGTCTTGAAGTAGACATACAAGACTGATAGATATTTCACACCAAAAGTCATTCTGTGCCTTGGTTTCCTCTTTGTAAAAGCAAGCCAATATTTCTTACACCTCTAGAGTTGCAATATTAAGTAAATAAAGTTATGTTTGTTGAATAATCAGGATCATGGAGGTCAGTATTCTTCAAGGAAGGCCAATTATAGTAAATATTGTACTGAATCCCACCATGATATTGATAAAATATATTAAATAGTTTCTCACTGAGTAAGCATAAATTGGGAACAATAAAAAATAAACAGGATACCTTAAAGAACGTATGCATAAGGGTCTTGCTCAGTGGTAAGGTTGCACATGCACAGAAAACCTTAATTTTGGCATTTTTTATGCTTAAGGTACTTGAACTTGCAGCAGGTATGTTCCTTCTTACACAAGACATTACCTTTTTAATATTTAAATTTCAGGTGATCCCATTCAATCTAGTCATTATGTGAATCACAACTACAGAATAATTCCTACATCTTTGCAATAATCAACTTACTTATACTGTTATGGTGCCATCAAATTTGAATCTGTTTTTTTTTCTTCAGCTCTAGAATGGTACAAACTTACAATCGCAGCTTATCAGTAACAAGTGGTAACCAGAAGAGTTCCAAATAAATCACTTCATTTGATTTAGTAATTTTTGTCTTACAAGATTGTTACTTTTCAAACCTATTATCACTGGGTTACACTACAGACATCAATCAGCCAATAAACAAAGTGTATGGTTTTATTTTCATAGAAGACTTAGCTGTTGTTAATATGTATTTAAGCAGACAAAAATAATCACTATGAGATACAAAGATAATTGCACTAGGTAAACCAAAAGTACAAATTTGTATTTACATGTCTGTGCCTATGCTGAGCAACAAGAAAGTCTGTAACTTTCTGGTAAAGGGAACTTCTATGCATAAATAACATTAGATATTGTTTTTTAGAGACTGAATTTCCATCCGCTTATGAAAAAGACAAAAGACTGTCTAGTTCAAAAATAGTCTTTCATATACCAGAACTATTTGTGGTGTGCTTGTCTATGGTAGACTGGCTTCAATCCAGCTCACCAAGCTGACTTTCAGTGATATTTTACTTATGATTAAACCTTTACTCACTTGTTGTACAGACTGTTTAACATTTAAAATGAAATTCTATTAAAAAGATTGTTTCTGTGGTTCAGACACCTTTTTCTTTTTTCAAATTACTAATTGCTATAGGGGAACTCCTTCCTACACCGATAACTGAACATTAAAGAGAACAGCTGAAGACTAGCCAGAAATATTAATCTCATTCCAAAATTCAACTAGCCCTATAATCCAAATGTAACTTTCAGACTCAGCTGTCACAGGTTAAGCTGCTAAATCTTGTGCTTGAATACAACGATGCATCTTCATGGCCACTTATTACCTAAAATAATTAAAAAAAAACTTTGGAATGAAAAACAACCCACTTGCGAAATTTTGATTCTACTGATCGTAGACTGGAAAAACTATAAGAAAAAACACCAAAGATTTACGATTAAAATTGTGAGGGTTTTTTGATAAGTGATGACTTACTATATTGAACAAAACTGTCAACGTGAAAGGTATTCTGCTAAAAGGGAGGTCCATTTTTAAATTGTGAAAAAGCAGTATTTTTCTACTTGAGGGATTTCTTAGTGAGAAAACTCATCAAATTCAATCCATTTAAAATTTCCAAGGAAAGGATATACCAGTGACTTTCAAGAGAGAATCACCTGAGCAAGGGAATTCTATTTTAATAGCCAGATGGTAAAAAGGAAGGCTAAGCTTGGAAAAAAAAAAAAAAAAAAAAAAAAAGATACTGTTGATGCCTCAAAGGGGAAGAGGAAGATAAATCACAATATGTGGAAAGAAGCATCCTAAGAAGGGTTGGAAAGTGATCCCTCACAGGCAAGAAGGAGCTTCTGTTTCTTGAAAAATTGTGTTCTGTGGGCAATCCTCTTGCCAATCTGTGGTATGATACTTCGGTACAGGGCTTCCTTATCTCCCAAAGACTTTAACCAGAGCCTCCCCCCACTCCCTGCCTCCCATTAATTTTATGTAGTGTATGGAGCAGAGCTGTGAACACACATGTAGGGTCTTCTATGCTCAAAAAAAACACTTGCACAATTGTTAGTAATGTATATAGGTGAAAAGCACTGGTGGTTTCAGGACAAAGAGAAAAACAAATCCTTGTGCTTTAAAGAATATAGGAATACTGAATATTATTGATGCAAGTCACAGAATTCATAGAATTACAGATTTAACTGGGCAAGAGATAGATTCACCCGGGAATGGCTAGGAAGAAGTGGAGCAGCTACTTGTAATTTATGGAATACCAGGGGGAAACAGGGAGGAAATAACTTAGAAACCTGTGTGTCTGGGGTGCGGGTCCAGCAAAGGCTGCTGTGCTTTGTAGAAAACCAAGAGAAGGCATTGAAGATGGACTACACTGAGTGAAAAGGAAATAACTTAGTATAAACTTTGCAGAGGTTGCTATGAGAGCTTTTAATTCAGTGAGATAGGTATAAAAAGGATTGGTAGAAAGGCTGGTAAAAGCTTGTATCTTTCACTGGCAAACACAAACTTTTCTGACATCCAAAAAGTGTACAAAGATTACTCTCAGCTGTCTCCTTTACCAACATCACCACAGCATCCAATAGTGACATCCTGCTATTTCACCCCAAAACTAACAACTAGTTGAATGTGTAGCAACTAGATCCAGATGCTGTTGCTCACATCATGTCATATGAGATGCAAGGGACTTGGAAATCCCCAGTGGAAGAGCTGAGAGTTCATTTTGCAGATATGAGAGACTTTACTGTGCTTCCTTCAGCAAACCATTGAAGAAGCATGGCTATCATCTGTGTGATACCCACTGCTCACTGTTCCAAGACTCAGCCTTGGATGGCCTGCCACCTTATCCAAGCTGCCAAATGGAAATCAGCAGTAGGACCAAGTTTCTCTTTTGTTCTCTTAGAAGAGGAGGAAAGCAATGCAAATAAATAAACATTTAGTGATAGCTGTCCAAAACCCCACTAAGCATTTCTAGCTAGCAAATCTGCAATAGTTGCAGAACAATTCAGATCAGAAACCTAAATTTGTGTCCTGCAGAAAGGAATTCAGAACATGTCTGTCCATCAGCCCTATCAAGAAAGCCTACAGCCAAGAAAGCCTATACGCCTAAACTAAACCGGTCATCTAGACTTCTACAGCCAATGGAGACAGTCACATCCAGAGGGTAATTCATTCCATCTTAAAATGGGTAAGAAATCAAGGTTGAATCAACAACTGATAGGACCTTATCTTTCTCTATTTATAGAAAAACTCCACATTCACAAATGAGGTAAAATAAGTCTTATTCAGAGCAACCAGCTATCTCTGTTAGGCAGCCACACTTGTTTAAAACTGATATTTTCTCACTGACCAGAACTTTTCCATTTGTCTGTTGCTGTTCCTCAGTGATCAGTGTGATCTCCTTGAACATCATTTCTACTGCTGTATTGCATTTTTATAGGACATTCTATAATTTTGGTTTTTCTGCCAAATCAAAAAAGTGTCCTCAACCTATTACTATAAATGGTTTGTAAACGAACAGTTTGATACAAGATGCCAGATTTCTCTGGAGGCAGGACTCTGGCAAGTGCCAGATGCTTTTTAATTCTACACTATCAGTTATTCCAGGATGATCAAAAGCTCCACAAACACTAATAAGTAGTTTGGCACTAAAATGTACCTAAAAATCCAAATATTCCCAGTTTCTTTCTTGATAAAGTTTTAAAGATAGCTTTGTTTGGAAATCCCTTAAAGGCATAATTTTTCCCTAGCTTTTCCATTGTTTCCTCATTCTTTGAAGTAGAACCATTAAAGCTCCAAATTTTTGTTTTCAGTTCATGTGAATATTCAGTTTCCTTTCCAGTCAGGAGTTTGAAAGTGCAAAAAAAAAAAAAAAAAAAAGTATAATGAGGAGGAAAACAACTCGAGTAATATTTTCCAAGACTGGCGGGGGAAGGGAACATTTGGGTGTACACATGAGGGTTTTTTAGAATTTCTGTTCTCACTTTCTCCAAGCCTTTTTTAAAAAATATATACTGTATAAACATGTTTATAGTTTATGCATGTTTACTAGATTTCAGTGTTCATTATTGTACTTTCAGCACAAACAAATTTTAAAGAGTAATAAACATCAAGCATATATTTCCAAGTTAAAGACAGACCTTAGAAGTGTCTACAATAAAATTTACAATACAACCACATTTCTGAATTTGTGGTCTGCAGGTTTTCTGTTTGTTTTCCTTCAGGAATTTAAAGCGTATGATTTAAAATTATAACTTAAGTCTTTTCCTTCTATATGTAACCTGTTATTTCATCTTGCAGTTCAAAGTGTTTCACTTTGTCTGTACTACCAAGGGTATGCATAACAGAAGTGAAAAGTCTGATTAATACTACTATCAGGAGTGTGTGCTAATCTCTTATATCCAGAAAAGTTGTAGGTTATTTCCAAGCTGATGTCATTTGTAGAAAAAAAGCCTTTTTTAAATGCTTGACATGATTGCGAAATTTATAATCTAAAATACATCCTCCTTGTTAATGTTTTTTTATGCAGATTAGTCTACCTGGCCCCTTTTGCCCCTTTCATTCTGTTATTCTGTTTCATTTCATTAAATGAAAGATCAAAATTGTATTATCAAAACAAGGCATATAAAAATAACACTTAAGAAGTTCATACTTAGAAGCAGCAAATCAGAATTATACATGTGTATTGCGTACCTAAACAGAAGTTACTGCTGTCCTGACAGTCATCCACAAGACTTGTTTGTGCTATGAAAAAAATCACCTTTCGCAGCATGTGATGGGCTGCAGGATTTCCTTTCCACCCCTCAGGTTTCCAGATGGGTGTCAGGGAGCAGGCATGGGGATGCTGCGCCTGGACCAGGGGTAGTGCTGGGGTGACAGGGCCTGTTCCCCCAGCCCAGCCCCAAGCAGGGTGCCCAAGGGGCTCCAGGCAGCCCCAGCCTCCAGCATCTCCCTAGGGATGGGACAGGAGCCTGCGGGTAGGCCCAGCTCCGTGGGGCCCGTGGCTGGACAGGGTGGGGAAGGTGGACACTGGCCCTGCTGCAGCATTGCTGGGGCAGGGTCTGACAGCCCCAGGGAGCCAAGATGGGGTCTTGTGCAGGGACAGCCAGGCCCATGAGCACCCCCGGGGCCCAGACAGGCAAGGTCTGATCTCACACCTTGGCAAGGCCTGGGTTCAGCCAAGGGCCAGCCTGGCAGCACCCAAGCAAGATGGAGCCGGAGGTGGTGGCCAGGTCCAACCAAGAAGCCAGACCGTAGGGTAACATGGTGATGGTGAAGCAGGTCTGGAATCAAGCTGGAAAGCCAAGCCACAGGTCATGGGTGGGATCAGTCTGTGATTGCTGGACAAGTCTGAGCTGGGCCAGGCAGCCAGCCCAGAGGGCTCTGCAGAGAGGCAGAGGCAAGGCTGTGGCTGCACTGAGGATCAATGCTCCTCCGCCATGGCTCAGGCAGGCAGTGAAGGCCTGGGGCTGAGCGTACACAGAGCACCTAGGCCCGCTGGTGTAGGTGGAGGCCACAGTGAGAAGACCCCGGTGAGGCTGGTCAGGCTGTTTATGGCTTATGAGTGCACTCAGGCCCTGACCATCAGAATGGTGAGTCAGAATGTGTAGGGCTGCACCAGATTCTTGGTTTTACATATGCACAACCTAAATGTTGGCATGACTGTCCCTAACTAGAGCAAGACAGAAACAGTCATTCCTAACTGAAGAGGCACTCACAGGAAGCACGGAAGACAGTTGTTAAATTCAAGACTAATATTTCTCGTAGGCAGCAATTTCTAATCTCTCTATCAAAAGCTGAATCACAGAACCATAGAAACCAGAAGTGGAATGGACTTAAAGACACCATCTAGTCCATTCACCTGCTTTAAAGGCTTTAGAATTGCAGCTCTATCATTGGCTTTATATAAGACATATGCCTAAGGTACCTACCCTGCTGGAAATGACTTGATGTTCTGTGTGGGTTTTATAATTCTAATAGTTTACCTCAATCTTTTTGACTGCAGAGTCTATTATTTCTTGTCCTGTCTATCAAGAACACAGAGAACAGATTTCTTTCCTCTTTCTGTTAGTTGCTTCTGGTTTTCAAGACTGATCAGTTGCTACGTCTATCTTTTCCTTCGTTGACTAATAACTCCAGGTCTTTCAAGTCTTTCAACACTTACTGTTCATTTCAGCATTTTCTCCGGTGGTTCTGTGTTGTTCATGAAGCATGAAGATTAAAAGAAATAGTCTGGTTGCTAAATACATGCTAAATATACCAGAAAGTTGACTTTCAAGGCACAACCTGGTATTTGTCTTTATTTCACCCTTCTTTTCCACATTTTTTCTCAATTTTATCGGGAGTGTTTTCAATTGTAATGCTATCTTGTAGGGTAGTTGCTGTCATCTGTAAATTTAAGAGCCATAATCCCTATTCCTTCATCATGGAAACAAATGAAAATAGTGAATTGTGACCCCCCAAGTGCAGGACCCAATACTTAGCCTTGCTGAACTTCATACAACTGGCCTCAGCCCATTGATCCAGCCTATCCAGATCCTTCTGTAGAGCCTTCCAACCCTCAAGCAGGTCAACATTCCTGCCCAACTTGGTGTCATCTGCAAACTTACTTGAGGATGCACTCGACCCTCATCCAGATCATTGATAAAGATATTAAATAAAACTGGCCCCAGTACTGAGACCTAGAGAACACCACTTGTGACTGGCCACCAACTGGATGTAGCAGCATTCAGGACCACTTTTTGGGCCTGGCCGTCCAGCCATTTCTTTACCCATACACTCATGCGAGCCATAAGCAGCCAGTTTCTCCAGGAGACTGCTGTGGGAAATGGTGTCAAAGGCTTTACTAAAGTCCAGGTAGACAACATCCACAGCCTTCGCCTCATCCACTAGGTGGGCCACCTTGTAGAAGGAGATCAGGTTCATCAAGCAGGACTTGCCTTTCATAAACCCATACTGGCTGTGCCTGATCCCCTGGTTGTCCTGTACATACCATGTGATGGCACTCAGGATGATCTGCTCCATAACCTTCCCCAGCACCAAGGTCAGACTGACAGGCCTGTACTTCCCTGGATCCTCCTTCCAGTCCTTCTTGTAGATGGCTGTCACAATTTCTAACTTCGAGTTAAATGGAATCTCTGCGGTTAGCCAGGACTGCTAACTAATGATTGAAAAGTGGCTTGGATAAATAAGGCGAGAAGCCAAAAGGGGTGAGATCATAAAGGATTTGATCTTTTTTTTTTTTTCTTATGGAGAGAGACAGGTTTGGAATAGAAGGGGAAGAAGGGGGGTAGGGGCAATGAGGAAAGCAGTACTGAAGTAAGAAGTCAAGGATTACATGTAAGTGGTATCTCTGGCCATGAAATCCAGTAGAGGATTATTATTCTTGTTCCTGGAAGATGAAGAAGCTGATAGAGGAGGGAACAAGATGTACTGAAGGAAGTACTGGATTTCCTTCAAAGATACTCAGCAGCAAAATAACAAGGACAGAGGAAATAGGCACTAAGGACTGAGTCAAGGCTCAGGATTCATGGGATAGTAACTTACACTGAGAGGAAGGCATGGAAATAAAAGAGAAATGGAAAAGGAAAAAGTAAAGGGTATGAACATTTCTTCTGCTGAAAGGATGTAAGAGCTAGCATGGGGACACTAAAGATGATGGGAGAATCTTTCGCATCCCTTGCTGGAGATTTTGGAGAAAATGAGAGAAAAATAAGTATGCTACAGGGTGAATGAACATGCAGTTTTGCATTTGGACAGATATGCAGACATCGGGAGTATCCAGAACAAAAGTAAGAGCTGGAGAAGAGGTGAAAGTTTTCAAAATATTTCTCACCAATAAATAGAACCTATATATTTTGAAGTAAGTGTCTCAGTGGCACAGCAAGAGGGACTCCCCCCATAACTAAAAAGAAGGCATGGTATGTGAAATAAGAGCCCATATTAAGAGAACTGCAGAAGTAACAGATGAAGGGGAAACTTTTTCCTTTTCTTGTGTGTGACAGTTGGGAGACGAATGCTACAGATGAGTATTGTCATTCAAGAAAGAGAAGGAAAAGGATTATGGACAGAGGCAAAGCAACGATTACAAAGGTTGGAGGAATATGTAGAACCTGTGGAGCTGGATGAATGGCTAGGACAGTGAATGGTGATGATGGGGATAACAAAAAGGGGATATGAGCTGAAAGTGATACAATCCAACCCATGAGGTAGAACTAAAAGTTACAGTGAGTATAATATGAGAGAATTGTAGAAAAGTAAGGGAAAGAAGGAAGTATAGAAGAAGAAAAAAAAAGACACAAACAAAAAAAAAACATGTTAGGAGAACAGGAAGCTGGGAAATCAGCACAGGTCACTGTAATGAGATGGGAATTCAGAGGAAATTGCTTGTAGTGCAGTCTTTGCTTTCCCACTGCAGTAGTATGAAGACATCATTCCCACTCATTGCACACTATAGTCCTCCCCAAGATTTGGACAGGGGCAACATGAATGAGGAGCAGAGTGAACACATCAGCAGACACACATTTAAGATGATAAAGTCCTGATCTTCACAACTGGGGTGAGATCAGAAATACACTAAGATGCAGAAATTCACTTATAAGCACTCTTTTAGAATTACCCTTGTTCAGTGGGAATCCCCATTCAATGTACAAAATCAACTGAGAATTGCCAGGATGAATCACAACAGTGGTCCAACTGGCCCTAGCCAATACGAGAGATGTCAGGTTCCAGACACCTTGGGTGTAAAATCACTAGAAAATATGTTGCTCTTTAAGTCACAGCCCTCATTTCTGTATTTCTGTATGTATTTTAATGCAGTTATTTCTGTATGTATTTTAATTCAAAGTCCCCTCTGAGTAAGCCATGTTCATCATAACTCTAAGATTGCAGTAAAGGCAAAGGGTTATATTTATTTATAAATATATACCAAATTAATAATTATTTTTAAATTTTTGCATGTAGTCTGGTGGCAATCTTGATTTTGATTTTTTTTTCTCTTTGTAGGAAATGCACAAATGTTCACAAATAAGCAAATTTCAAGAGATGAAATAGCAAAAAAGTACAATGAGTAAGTATGACCACTGAACTGTAGTCACATGCATCAAACAGCAAAACATCTCCACCCTGGGACACAAGAAACAGCTGGAATTACTAGGAAACTTAATGGCATGTACGTATCTAGAGGAAATAATGGTTCTCTTATGGCCACCACCTTCTCTCTCCACCTGTGATTTAGTGGCCTTAAAATACCAAAAAAATTACTCATTTCAAGTGTAGGTTACAAGAAAGAAGTAGATTACCAAACCAAAAATGAGATGCAAATATTCTTTAGGTAACGGTATTTCTCACGTGTGTGTTACAAGGGATCTGAAAAATTATTTCACCATCTTCTCCTGTGTGCCACAGTGACCTCCATGAATCCTGCAGAAATTCAGGCTCTGATCCTGCAAACAGATATACTCCACTTTAAACTTTTGAGTAGTCCTGTTAGCTTTGCTGGAATTACTCTTTCACATGAAGTCAAGCATTGTTATCAGCATTTCTATTATTAGGGAAAAGTTTCCAAAACTCATTAAAGTATTTGTCAAAGAAGCAGGTCACTGAGTAGGATTCTGCCAGGGTACTAGGAACAGAAGTGAGATGTAGGCCACAACCTAATGTCTTGTTGACGACTGCTCCAGAAACACTGAATGTTGCTGAAATACCTCTTTTTATCTGGACAGTCTCCTGGAATAAAAGAATTTGAAGTGTATTTGAGGAATTAAAAATTAACTAACAAAAAAAGTCATGAGAATACAGACAAGCAAGTATCATTACTTTCACTACAGTCAATGCTTCACAAGAAGAGAATAGATTGACATATTAAACAGATCCATTCCCACTTCTGTGTGCACAACCATTTACACTTCTGTTCTGCCAGGAAATTCTGAACATTTAGGTGTGTCTACAATACTGGCCAGTGAATAGTAAGAGGTATGGTTTAAAAACTGCTTTAGTTAAACAACTGTGAACGCTCATGGGAACCCAGGGAGGGTATATGGGGTGTTATACTAGAAACATGAAGTGTGCTGTAAGTTAAATATGAATATAACCTTACATTACCCAAAAGACAATTTCTTAAATTGCACATTGCTTATCTGACACCACACTATGTATTTAGATCAGTATGGTTTTGAAGGCCCTACTATGTCAAGGCAATGAAATACCATGGGCCTATAGCCCCAGCAAAAATAAAGGGAAGGCATCACTTTGTCTGTGAGAGCAGAAGACAAGTTTGGGAGCTCACTTCTCCCCTGTGGTTGGTAAGAAACCCTCATGTGAATACACAAAGTTTCAGGATGAAAGGGTAAAAGTGAGAGAAGTTTTAGATTTTCCTTGTAACGTTCCCAAGAGAAATATCAAACAAACCCCACACCAGTTTGTTTAATGAGATTTGTAACTTAAAATGACTGCAAGTGACTGTAAAAATCAGATTCATTTCTTGAACAGAAACATGGAGAAGGGACATTTGTGTAAGACTATATGCCTGTGACTTAAAATAGTTTGTCATTCTGGGACCTGATTTTAACTTTTGAATAAATGATAGTACCTGAGTGTCAAGTTTAATTAAAAAAAAAAAAAAAACACTCACAAAACAAAACAGATGAGATTTTCTACTTCAAATAGAGAAAGCTGTTTTCAAATCATTTATCTAGCTGTTGAGTCATTGCCTAATCGAACATAAGTAATAGTTGCATGCAAGAAAAAATAAGGTTACACGAGATTTTCAATTGAATTTCACAATGTCTCTGAGTAAGTGCATGTATCTTGCAAAGCTATGTATATGACACATATTTCTTTATTTTTAGAAATATTTTGGCTTTTCTGTCTTCATACATTGGATCCTGATTTCATTGATGTAAATTCACGCTGAAGTGGTAGTCTTCCACAGATACATTAGGATATAAATGTGGGACCAACACAAATAAATTCATTAATTCTCCCCAGTGAATTTTTATTAATTTTACATAATATTTGAACAAAATAAATACTTGCTATTTCTATGATACATTCCCTATGGGCTTCAGTATTAAGAACACAAGACATTATTTAATAAAATGGTTTGAATAAACAACTACATTTAAGAATCCATTCAACTAATGAGGCAACAATTCTTTATCGTTAATATCACATTATATCCTGCAAGAAAATTGGCTTCCCCATCAGTGTTCCATCTATTTATATATTCCAGATGATACTACAGAATTTACTTCTATTTAACTTTATTTTATATATTTTCAAAGCAAACCTACTCCAACTGACAACTCTAGAACACTCATGCTGCTTTAAAAAAATCAGTGGGAGCATGTCCATCCAGAAAGTCCTATTGTTGTGTTTTTAAATTAAATATTACACCTGTGTTTAGTATTCAATTGACAAATTAACTTACCTAGTGCCCTACTCCCAAGGAGGAACTGAGCATCTCAGATTTTCCAGTAGATCTATGATATAATTGCCTGGAATGAAACATTTTTGTTTTCAGTGAGCTCAAATAAAAAAATCTTTCACTGCACTAAGCCCTTATAGGTCATCCCACTCCCCAAGTTTTGCTGAAATCCAAGACCTTTTCTTTTTTAACTAATTACTCTTTTTTTTCTCTGTGCCATATGCATGTCTCAGAAGTCAGTCAGAATATAGTAATCTTGTTTCACATTGCAAATATTGTGGTTAAAACACAGTCCTGTTTTGAAAAAGATGACAAATTAAGTGGCATTTCCTGTTTGAAAGAGGGGAGCAACGGAATTTTTCAGGAGTGTGCAATGCTGGTGACATTCAAGGGAGGCAACTGCCTTCATGGCACGGTGCTCTGAGCCTAGCGTATGGGGTAACTCTGCTCTACAGTTCAGACTGTAAGAAAAAGTATTCCCTGCATTCAGAATAATACAAATGTGTTCATGCAGATATTCAAATCAAATATCACCATGTTTATGAATTAATTCAGTGAAGAACCTCATTTGCTGTCGTAACAGAAATATCTAGGCAGCCAAATATTTGTGTCGTCGAGAAACTTGTAGTGTTGCTGAAGCTGATGTCTATGGAGCATTATTCAGGTGACACCCTCCTTTAGTTGAGTCCTAAACTGAAAACTTCTGCCTTATCTATTTACCAGGAGGTAGGAATGCAACATTAGTGTAGGTCCTTAGATGCACATCTAAATAAAGGTATGAAGTGTACTTCTGCAAAGCTGTGACTAGATTCCTTCCCTATCAGCCCTTTTTACTTTGTAGCTTTGCTAGATCAGGGGAGTGGACAGGTAGGTAGTAAATCCAGTCTACTGACTTTAAACAGAACTGATCACCTGAATATGACAAGCCTTTAAGATTTCAAACACTATTATCAAAATCCGGACTTCTGCATATAAATATACACAGAAAGCTTTGATGTTGATACCAAGATAAATTTTGTTACACTGCACTCCATAAATAAGAAACTCATCAGTTAACTATAATCACTGCCTGCCAAGAATGCCCTCACAGTGCCAGATGTCCAGCCTCTCTCCTTATTTATAGTCTTTGGCAAATAGAGATCATTATAGGTACATTTAGTCAGATAATTTATTCAAACCAGTTGTAAATAAACCTGCAATTTATTCAAACCAGTTGTAAATAAACCTGAAAATTGATAAATTCCATTTAGTAGCTTTGATGAATGTATTTCAGATGTTTTCTCCTGAGATTTTTAGTTTTTAATCACGGAATCTTATAACGGTATTCAGATCACGTCACAGTAAATTCAAGTATACATCTGCAACATATGTTAAAAACAAAGCCAAATAAAAATTGAAATGGCAATTTTGTAAATACATACCCTAAATCTAGCAGAGTAACTCCACAAAAACTTTGCAATGTGTTTATGTTGCTAATGTTGGTAATCAGTACTGGATCTTGATCACTATACCTATATAACCCCTGAATGAGGAGGATGCTGAGGTTAATGCACTTCGTTGTGCCTTTCTGGTTAACTTTTGACTTGGCCCAGGCTCTGTGAGTAGGAATTACCTGAAAAAAATGTAGTGTCTAGCATAAGTAGGCCTCAGCATCTGAGATAAATGTATAGATTTTCTGTAGAGTCATGGAGATAAATAGGTCTTCTAAGGGTACAAATCATCTCCACCCAGAGTAAAAATCTAAAACAAGCCAGAGGAGCTGTGTCCAAAAAACTGTTTCTCCCCACTTACAGACGTGACGAAGAATCCAGAGTAACTAACACAGACACAGATGTCAATACTATGAAAGTCCATCTTACATGAGATGAACTCCCTGTCAAAGGTCTAAACCTGCTTGCATTCAATCCCAAATGGACTTCAGAATTGCCGTCCTGTAGAAAGACCCAAGTCCATTAAAACAGTTGTCCCTGGAACACCCTGGCAACAAAAGCTTATACTAAAAGACTTGTTCCCCTGCACGTGCAGCAAGTCTCAAGCAAGGACTGACATTTCCCATGCATTGAAACCTCCTCAGTTCTAGTTCTCATATGAAATAGGTATACCCTGCCCTATACCTGGCATCTCTTCTAGGGATTTTCAAATATCCAGTAGCCTGTTCTGGCAAACATCTGGAAATCTGGTAGATTGCCACCTGCAGCAACAGGGCCAATAAATTGCTACAAAAATGACCATCAGTCACTTAACCAATAAAATTAGGTCAGCAGTAAACATAAGATAAAGCCATCCACCCGTAGTATGACGTACAGGATATAAAAATACATATACCTTGACAAGCTGGTTTTTAGAATTCTTTTCTGAATGTCTGGTTTTTTTCTAAGGTAAAGCATCCAGGCGCCCAGGCAACAAATATTATGCACAAAATTCTATGCAATACGATAAATGGTGTTTCTGTAAGTAAATGAACACACATTCTTATACAGGAATTAAATATAAGCTAAACCAAGAATGAGTGTGTAAGTTTATGAATAAGTGAAAGTACACAAAGTAAGGCATATATAAACTTATCTTGTGTTATATGAATCATTCTTGACATACGACTATAACGGCAGCCTTCATTAGAAAGGGGAACAGCAAAAACTTCTAAGAAATTAAATAGAAATGCTTCCTAACGTTCAGTGGTTTGGCATTCTTTGTTAAGAAGGTGAAGAAAGCACAAATAGACTCTGCATGCATTTTGTGAGTCACTTCAGAAATTAAAGGTTTTGTGTATGAAGCTATGTCACTTGGAAAAGAGGATATGGTATGTATGTGGTGAGCATGAATATACTAGATACCTTTCTTGTTGTTAGTTGTGGCCTCTGGTTTATAAATGCTTATCTTTCAAAGGATGGCATTTCAGACAGACAGGTAATATTTGATACCTGAAGGTTTTCATTGTATGCTAGAGTGTAGATACAGCCTATAGAAAGGAAGTTGGCATTGGAGTTGTAGGGATTCAGGGTAATAAGTGTCTGTGTGTGGTGTAACCATGTATGTCTTCTTGGATAATAAATTGATTTACAACCCTACTGATCTTCCAGATGATGTTGTCTTATCTTTCCTGAAAATCATTCACAGATAGTTAGCATTCTGAGAAGTGCCCATATGGCACACAGTCATCTGGTGGCTTACTGCAAATGCTGCCATGGGCTGGGGCGGAGAGGAGAGGGATATATCCATCTGCAGGTATGCACTTGCATTGATTTCATTCAAACCTCCAACAGCAGACTGAGCCACACGTTTATAGTGAAAGTCCTAGAAGAATTGGAGTGCTATTTGTAATGAGCTTCCTCATCCCGCACTAAATTCCCTCAGGTTGAGGGGGTGTGCAGGTACTGGTCTGTCTCATCTCCCCCGAGACCATCCCTTCTCCTCTCATCAGCACTTCTTTGGCAGCAAACTTTCTAGCCAGATGGGCGCAGTTGCGCACACTGAAAAGAACCAGAAAAATGTGGTCTTTCAACCTGTCAGATAAATTTGCTACTTTGAGATCCCTTAAGACATGAAAGTATCATTCCAAAATGGTTTCTTTCATTGAGAATTTTTTATTATTATTATTTTTGGAACCTTGGAAACATGACTGATTATTCATAGTAATGTATGTCTTTATGAGCATCAAATACACAGCAACATAGCTGTTTGATGGTTTAAATGATTAGAAAGGAGTATTTCCCTCCTGAGTTTCACTTTGTGCTCAGTTGTCAGCTACTGCATGGAGGTAAAGCGACGAGGGAAAAGTTTTGGCTGATACTGAATCTTCCTTGGCTACTCTGCCACCTGTTCTTCCTGCAGGGTAGGAGAATGAAAGGAAAGGGAGGACAAGCTGGAAGAATGAAGTTGTGCAGTGGTTACACTTTGCTGGGCAGAGCACAGGGATGTTAGGTGTTTCTCTTAGCAAACTGAGTTTCAAGAATTCTGCAGTAAATTCGTACTCCAAATTTTCACTCAGGGAAGCTTGCAAGCCCTCACAGTTGCACACAAACACACTGAAAACATGATCCTAAAATGCAGCACACATGAAGGAACAGGAAAACCTGTTTTACCACTTCTAAATCAGTGTGCTGCTATTTTGCTTCTAATTTCAGGTCTTTGTACTTAGAGACATCACATAGAGTTGGTAAAGAATCCTGCAACATAGTGCAATTTTATGATTACCATAAGCCTCATGGAAACATTTCTGTTTCAAAAGACTTTCACTAAACAGCGAGCAGCATTCCCCCTGGTTTCCTGCCAGCTCATCTCTGCGAGCTCTGATCACTGAGGCTTGTGGCCCTGGAGTACCATTTCCCTCCCACTAGGATTGCCTCAGGACCAAAGTCCCAAATTAAAGTAGTACTTTTAGGATGCCTTAGCAAAAATTCCGGCTTCTCTGAAGGGCAGGAGAACCTTGGTCACAGAGGGTTTTCATATTCCACATTATGCAGAGGTTTATGGAGTTTTTGCCAAAGCTGGGCTTTCTCTGCATCCTGGACTTTGCACTTCGAAACAGGGATGTGCCCTGAGTGGCTTTCCAATGACTCCTGTGTGCCAAAGACTCCCTGAGAGTCCAAATACCTGCCCGCAGTCTGCCAGCTTCTGGGAGCATTCCCTGATCAGTCCAGACCTCCAACTGCAACGCACTTGCCAAATCTCACTTCCAGCTTAACTTTGCAGGGGGGCAATTGTGTGTGCCCGTGTTAGCCACACTCAGGATGATGAGAAAGCTTGAAAGTATGATGGAACATTCACAGAACCAAGACCTATGTGGATACAGATATATTCTGCTGCATTGTCACACCGTTAGCCAGTTTATTAGGCATAATGCTACTTCCCCGTTCATGTGTTTGCTGTTGAGTCAGGCTCTGGTCTGGGGTATTTTTCTTTGTTTTTCTCCAGTTCCGGAAATGTAGGAGGAAGAGATGGTCCAGATCCTACAGTTAACAGACACAAGCGTAATCTTATTTAACCCAACAACAGGACCGGCCGTGTGAGGAAGTGCTGCTCACCTGAGCAAAACCACAGGGTATCCAGTCCTCAGCACTACTGTGTCCTTTGAAAATAGAGCATGCTGTTACAAATGCAACTGTAACTTTTTGTCTGTGCAGGATTGTGTTGCTCTCTTTCAAACAAGACAGATCTATTCCTTCTTCTCTCCCTCTAACAGAGATCAGTTGAGGCGGTGACTCAAAGTAAAACTGTTTGCCCCATTGAAGACCACAGCCTCTCCATTGAAGGCTATGTTAGATGTGACTTAATAACGTGATTTTTAGGCACATAATTACGAGTTGGTTTCTCAAGACAACCTGATGCTGGTAACACATGCTGTCAGACCCTCGAGGTTTGATTATTCTAATTCTGCCATTGCCACTTACAGAAAGTTGTGAGTAGAGTCCTAGGGCTCCTCGTGGCACTGAAACATCCCATATATAGCCTTCCCTGCAGCTATGAGCTTTCAGGGTGTCAGACTGAAAAAAATAGACTCTATTTTTAATTTTTGCTAAAAAGCTAAATAGAAGTATAGTTACAGTGGTATTGCTTATAGTGAGATCTTCCCTACCCAGTGAGTTTCTGCTCCCAGCTACAACACAGTTTTAAGTGTGACACTGTCCTGCCTGAAGTCCTTTCTCAGAGGTGTGTTACCCCACTGAAAGCAGCCCTCTACACTTGTTTTATTTATATGTTGCTTTTGTTTTACTTACCTATTCATAACTTCCTTGAATGTAGAGTGCTGGTAATTAATGAGAATTTTTAATTACTGTTATTCAGTAAATAAGATGTGCGTTAAATTACTAGTTAGTATTGTTGCTGCTGGGGCTGTTATTAATAAACCTTATTGACATTTATTAATAAAACTTAATGACAGTTAAAAAGAAAATGCAGTTGTGTAACCATGCTTACAACATATTTAGCAGGCTTATATTTACAAAGATATACAGGATTTTAGGAACATGTAAGACCATAGAAGACATCCAAATGTAGTTTTTCATTCAACATATCTATCTCTGTGACATAAAGGTATTTATTACCATATTACCAGGCAATTGGTTTTTATTTTTTTTAATCCCATGTCTCTATAGTAACAATGAGTGTTGTCATTAAGGGGATTCTGGGAAGGAAATATTTATCACTGAAAAAAAGCACAAAATCCCATGTATTTTACAGAAAGAAAGAACATTGATTGAAGACTGACTTCTTCAGAAATTTCTGAACTTTTGCGTAGCTTGTAAAAATTCCCCACCCACATTATTCTCTTTGAAGCATACTCTCACAGAGCTGTTCCTTCCATTTCTTGCCATAAAACTGTCAGCTGAGTGTTTCATGTTGTGATACAGCTCTCTCTGTTACAGGAAATCAACCTAAGTAGTTTTCCTGTGAGTATAAAAGAAGCACATAAAATCCATTAACCCTTTCAATACATGGTATATTTACACACTTGTAACCTTGCAAGTCTTAGAACAAAGGAAAACAGACTCAATGAGAAACAGCAGTGGTTGCAGAGATATATTTTTCTTTAAAAAACTTTTACCTACTGATTGGGTATTTTTTTTTATTTATCCACAAAAGATATTCGTGGGTGTTTTCATGAGTGGCCTTCTTCACAACTTTGCTATTTCTAACAGCTGCAAAATAATCTTTTTCATACTAAATATTAGCATACTCTCTCAGCCTAGAAAATAAACATTTGGTTTTCTTGACTTGACAGCCTGATATGTTGTTCAAACAGAGTTGTGCCATGAGCTCAGATCCAGCTCTAAATTTTTAACATGTGGTAGATATTTCTGATTTAGTTCCTGTGAAACCTCTGGCTGGATTGTTAGAAACATGCAGACTGCAAGAGATTAGGAACTCTGAATAAGGTTATACAAATTCATAATCCTTAGCTAAATTTTCTTAGACATCCAGACAAAGTCTGGAACTGTAATAAGGATACCTTGCACTGTGGAATTCTTAATAATTCTTAACGTCCTGCAGATGATGGTGTATCATAACACCCACTCACTTAAAAGTATCCTAATATTTTATATGAATAAAACTTACTTTGCAGTCCGAACTGGAGAAGACAGCACAGAGGTCTTTAGCTTAAACCATAATAAAAGCTAAGCAGGGATCTTAAAATCAAGATCCAAAAGCCAAAATGTATACCATTAACTCCATCTATCAGAATTTTTTGTCTACTCCATACGAATTTTGCATTCTTCTCCAAAATTCATTTATCTGTGCTATATTCTACTGTAAGATGAACTCTGCTGTCAGGAACAGACATTAAGAACCATCTTCAAAAGCAAAATAGGTCATGTTTCAGGGAAAGGATTTTTGACCTTCAAGGGGCACTCACAAATAGCTGCAGATAGCCCCTAATTCAGACAAAATATTGCCAACTCTTCTTTTGTGAGGAAACATGAGGCTCACCTAGCCTTTCTTTTGCTTTGTATTCAGTCTTATATTCTCATAAATTCTGAACTGCAACTTCTTGCTGTTCTACTACACATTCTTTGCTGAGGATATGTCCCCATGTACCTTTGGTGTATCGTCATAAGTTTTCAATGAGTTCAAACAGTTAATGGTTATCATTGAAGTCAGCTGTGCCTTAGTCCAATTTCACATCTTAAACTCTTCATCTTGGGAAATGCAGGAATAAGTCAATACACAATTTCTTTCATAGCACCAACCTGGCTTAATCCAAAACAAAACATTCACCACCCTCAGAAATACAATAAAACTTCTGAAATAATAATTTCCACAGACTGGCAGTTTTCTTCAGCCTGAGTGATCAATAATCCATAACATTCTTCTGATTCGTAGAAATGTAATTATGATTTTTCAGGAGGAAATACAAACTGAAGGATTTGATATCTGGTCCGTGCTTCAGGGCACTGATGTGTACATGATCTACACATTTTTCTGTGTGGCTTATATAAAAGTCATACAAGTACTGCCCCGACTGTTCAGGGTACTTACAATAAGGAATACAGTAGTTCTTAAATGCCATGTAAGGAAGACATATAGCATATAACCCACAGGTAGAAGGAGGATCCACAGCTTTTAAGGCAGAGTTTTCTGGATGGCTCTGATTTCCCCTTCTCTGTGAAAGTGCAAGTGCAACAGTTGGGTTAGGATGGGAGAAAAATTTCTCTTTTAGTTTTAGGTCTAAGTTTATCTCTGGGTCCCAACTAAGACACCTACAGGATGTTTTAGCTTAGTGAGGGACCTAAGCGATTTGTGAAGATCATTTCTCCAAGCAGGAGTCACGTTGGTCTTCAGCCCATGCCTACCAAGACTGAGGGGGGGAAAAAGTAGAAATATAAAACTTTCCTGCATAAGATTAAATATGTCTTTCTGTAGTCCCAGCTTAAACGTAGACTAAACACACTTCTGTCGTGATTAACTTCTTCGGTCACATTTTCAATGGCTACACTTTGCTATTCCGCGCTACAGTCCATAGGTGCACAGAAAAGCTCCAAGAATTTCTTAAGAAGCCATGAGGAGATACATGCAAATTCAATTTTTCTGAACTCTGCTAAAAAAGCATCTTTTCTTATTTCATTATTTAGTGAATGCTCCTCTCCCCCCGCTCCCTTTTCCTCCTCCCAAACCCAGCAGAGATTCCTCTTCTACCCGTCACATATTGTCCCTTAACTGGTACTTCCTCAGAAAGAGAGGCTGAAGAGGTTTATAGATGCCATCACACTGGCAGGGAGCATTGTCAGAAGCCAGCCATGCCTCTATGTTCCTCACCAGCTTCCCCCGGGGCAGGGACCCAGGGGGCTGCCCCTGGTCCCTGCAGGGGCCACGGGGGCTGCACTACAAAGCACCTGTGCATGTCCAGGACTGCTCTGCATCAAGTAGCGGCTCTGAGCATCAGGTGTGCTGCCTGACACCGCTTGCGGTGTGAGGAACTAGTTTGCCTGAAGAAACGGAAGATTCCCACAGGACATTTTGTGCAGACCAGAACAGTGGACAGAGCCCACCTGAGCAAATGGGTGGCAGAAATCCAGCCAGTTGCTGTTCATACACAGAAATCACATACAAAAGTAATCAGCAAAAAAAGTTGCATTCCCCCACGATGTCAGTAAGATTTGAGAATGACAGAAGTGCACTGGATGGAAGAGTACGGGCATCACACTGCCTTGTCCTCTGGCCCTGTGGTTTGCAGCAATATCCATGTTCCCTCTGGTTTTCCATGTTTGAAAGGATGACAGTGGTTTTTACGACCAACAAAGTGGTCATCCATTGTGTCAAAATTATTGGCAATTTATGTTCTACTGCCTTCCTTCCTAGAATCAAAGTGGACAATGCATGATTGTAAAAAGGACTATCTCACAGACAGCTGCTAGAAATTAAAATCAGTGATAGTCTGGGAATAAAAGATATCAGTTCTCCTCCAAGAACGAAAGAAATAATAATAAAGAAAATACCCAGAAACTATGAGAGCTCCAACTGTAAGTTGAGAACACTGTTAGAAGAAATGCCATTAGGATACAAATCAAAATGTTATTCTTTGATATCTGGATACAACTCAAAAGCACTTAGAAACTGCACAGAGTATTTTGGCATTATTAAACATATTTTAAGTATATCTGAGTTCTAACCAGTCACACCTAGACTTATTCAGGATGCATTAAAAAGTGTATTTTATAAACATAGCCCATTCTGCCATGTAAAGGTAATGTCAAAGGCAGTTCACAAGAACATCCATTCTCTTTTTTTATTAGAGTTCTCCTTACTAGTTCCAGTTTTCACCGCTTTCCAGGACCAAGTCTTTTCCTTTCCTCAATGTAATAGAAAGTACCTGTTTTCCTTAGGATATAGCTTTTAAAGCAGCTTTCTCCATCACTGCTGCCTACTTCCAGGACCTTGAGCCCGAGGGCTCTGGAGGTCATGTGCAAAGCCTGATCTCCAGCTTTTTTGCTGGAATAGCCTCCAAGTTGCACTTGAACGTTTGTGCAGCCTATTGCTCTGGCATGCCCTCGTCGATTTCTCACTGTCAGTTTTGACACAAGCAGAGAAAGACCACAAGCAGCTCATCTGCTTTTCCTGAGCCTCCCCACCTCCTGGGGTACTGGCTCTAGCCTTAGTTCCTCAGATAAGGCTACAAGTTCCACTGGACAAGTAGGTCCCCCAGAACATCTTGCTTGTGTAACAGCTTTAGAAAGCAGCATCTCCATTGCATGGGCAAGACAGACTGTAAAGAAAGGGTAGGCACTGTTCATCAGTGTTTAAAGCTGCATCTAGGACATATGACCTTTGAATCATAAAACGAAGGTAGATCTGAGCAAGCGCATTCTGCCTCCTCTATGGCTCACCAGTAGGATTTCAGTATCGCAGAAGAAGTCATAGGCATTTACAGAGTAATTTGGGCCACAAGAAAAAAAGTTTTCCTGTAAAAGCAACTTTAAGACCCAGGACTGCACAAGCTGAAGTGCCAGAGGCTGTTGCAAGGAAATAGAGAACAGAAAGAAATGGTTTGAAAAAGCTACAAATACACATCTCAAATTATATTTTATACACTTCACTAGGCAGTGTGACAAGAAGTGATAAATTGTATAGAATGATTTTTGGCTAATTGGAAAGTTACCTTTTAAAGAATTTATGTTCAAGAATATATTTTATAATCAATGTCACAATTTCCATCATAATAGTAAAAATGTACTCAAAATAAAAATATAGTCAGCTTTTATTGCAAAGCCTAATTTTAGCAGTTTGGGAATTTTCAACTCAACTCATTAGAAGAATAAAACAATTTCAAAAAGGAGAAGAAGATGAGTCTGGAAAGTCTGAAGAAAACTGCAGTTAATTAAAGGAGAAGTTTGTTGTCTCTAGATTGTTATTACCTTTTCCGGTGACCCATAATTTAAACCACTGCAGTTACTCATGAACAAGCTATATTTGAAGATGGCACTTCTGTCATTAAACAGTTTTTAATCAAATCTGGCATTTCCACCTTTTGAATTGTTTATTTTCTAATAGAGCTTAAATTGTGATCTGCTTCTGTCTCCGATAGATGTCATTGGGAGTCTTAACTGCTGTCTCAAATGAAATTAGTACTGAGTGTTATGGGTCTGACCAGTGTCATACTAAGCTCAAACTCTCCTTGATTTCCCTAAGTTCTGGACTGGAATCTATTGCTTGAACGAATGCATTGCCCTCTGTTGGTCAGGCATGTGTCATAGAGCATCACAGAAGATGGGCCATTGTTTAGGAAATTTATGTTTTTGTGTATGCTGAACAACTAGAAAGACTCCAGGAATTTAAAAATACATACCATAGTTTTAGAGACTAATTTTTTTTTTAAAAAATGACCCTAAAGGTCTTTTTTTGACATTCTTGTAAGGTGTTACTGCTTTGTGCCTCTCAGTGTAGCCACTGAAATCATATTCACACACCTGAAAATACAAAGGGCGTTTATGTTTCTTCCAGGAAATTCTGCCATGGTTCTGTGCCGTACTCAAGTGCAGAACCACAGTGATAATTGTTGTAAGATGCAAAAAAGAGTTTAGGGAGCGAAACTCAGTGGAGCAGAAAGAAAGCATGGGACAGCCTCAGCAGTACCCTGGACCACGGCCGTGCCACCAGACCACCTCACGGCACCAGGCAGTCTGGACATTTGACAATGATTGCCTGCCTGCCTTCAAACACAAATGCACATACATAACCCTAATCAGGCAACCCCTAATTAGGCATCAGTGTCTAATTGACAGCTTTTCTGCTAAATTACCCACATGTATTGTTATTAGCAACATTAGGATTTTATTTGCTCTTTAACCCAAAATCATCTATTGATAGATATATTAACTGGTGTTTTCATGCATTTAAGGCAGTCCCTTACAAACCAGATAATTTTGTGAGTGGCAAAATGAACAAAATTTGGCTGCCTATGGATTTATAATTGAGTTCCCATGTGGATTGTAATATTTAATGAGTTGAACTCCAGTTACCAACCTTTCCACAAGTGAGAATTTTAATAAGGTCTTTCCTAACCTGCTCACTTGTTTTCACAAAAATCATAGGAGCTTCATAACCTCAAGATACCCCTCTGTCATTGTGGGTTCAAATTAACCCATGATTT
This sequence comes from Falco punctatus, assembly GCF_963210335.1. NCBI lineage: Eukaryota > Metazoa > Chordata > Aves > Falconiformes > Falconidae > Falco > Falco punctatus. The sequence continues at coordinate 103,013,841 of NC_137581.1, read as the reverse complement.
CAAGTCATTAGAGACAAGACCAACAGATACACACTCAGACATACACATGCCAAGCAGGATTCCATGTCTCATCTCCTTAGAAATATAGGTTTCCAATTTATACTGAAAACAAGTAAAAATGCAAGTTAAAAAAAGAATTTGAGGTAAAAATGAAGATGTTTGTGTTGCAGTATAATCAGGCTGGAGGCAATCCCAAGGTCTCATCTCATTGAAACGGAACCTTCCTCTTCTTTGCCATGTAAGCTGGCCCCAGGTTTGGGCCTTACATCAAGTACCAAGAGAAGACATTTGGAGGAGAGGACCAAGTAGCTCAGTGTTTTTTCTTTTTCCTAGGCAATGGCCCAAGAGAAATCCAGTCTCCTTTCAACCCATACACATAGGAAGAAAACAGAGAAGTGACTGCCATAACCTCACCCACCCAGGCACATGAGCATCAGAGCACAGCCAGGCTTACTGCCCTTTTCTCCTCCAGCAGCGTGGGTGGTGGCAATGTCCCCAGAGCAGGCCACCTTGGAGATAAAATTGTTTATGTTTCTCATAGCTGCTTCGCCTGGGATGTGTCAGAGAAACACCACGGCTCCAGCCACAGCTTCAAACTTCTCTCTATAACCACAGGAGTCAAAATCTATCATATTGTTAATGAGGCGTGAGGTTCTGATGTAATCATGTAAGTGCAGGTCTGCAGACAAGCACCCAAAACTTACATAGGCTCAACAGGGAAAATGAAGGTGTTTTTAATTACACACCTAAAACAAAGAGAAGAACAGTGTGTGTAAGGTGGAATTTGACAGTTTTTTATTTCAGTCATTGGCACACAGAACTATTGTCCTTCAGCAATCTTAATGAGTTCTGAAACTATGTTTTTAAAAAAATCACTGAACTTCCAAAGCTTGAAGCAAAAGAAATTCTGTTGTTCACAGTGAAAATATAGTATTTTAAGAGCATACAGCCCTCAGTGTCTGAAGAAAATTAGGAGGCAGCAGCCACACCTTTCCTTGCTGAAAATTCACATAAACTGGATTTTTCTGGAAATATGGTCAGAACCTAAGAACTGTATAAATTTATATCTCCTGTACCTTTAGACCAACCTGTCTTTCCAGTCATCTGCACTGATCTTTCAAGAATGTTAAAAATGTCATATAATTTTAATAATAGGCTTCCACAATCCACTGTTTTACAGTCTTCCATGTACACCCTGATTTGGCTAGAACTTGTCCCTGGTTTTAGAGGTTTGCAACTATTTCAGCATCTGTTGGGTGTCTCTGCACTTTTCATGAAGACAGGGAGAATTTTATCCATCTCTCGTTGTTTTGTTCTGCCTGGATCTGCCAGGGTTGATTGTAAAATGAAGAGTCCATGCAGGACAGCTCTGGATGAAAAAGTAATACAGAGAAAAGTAAGAAATAGCTCACCACAGTGAATTCCCGCTCCAGTTAGATCTTTGAAGTTACTGGCATGAACTCTCTCTCACACATCATACCCCTAACTCGTATAAGTGTGTCGTCTCTACTAAACAATCCTTTATATTTATTATTATTACTCAATTCAAAGGCTGATGCCAAGCTGTCTGAGGAAAGGAAAGTACATGGTGTATTTTTTAAAAATCCTCACCTTCATTGGAGTTTTCTGTTCCTTGGGGTTTCTCTTTTCTTTCTTTTTTTTTCTTTTCTTTTTTTTTTTAAGCTCTGTTCTAAGAAAAGGAAAGCAGGGGATTTACTAAAGGCAAGGCAAGTCGGTTAGTTATGAGTCACCTTCATGACTTATAAAGGGTCTCAAATTGTTCGGAGCGGGCTTTCTTCACCTAACTTGTGCTGCAGGGATATCAGGCGACCAGCCAGACCAACTGTGGCAACTGCTTCTGCCTCAGTTGCTTTTTTCATTTGCCTTATTTCTCTCAGTCTCTCTCTCTCTCTCTCTCTCTCTCAATCTCACTCTCCCTCTCTCTCACTTCAGAAGAAAAAAAAAAAAACACAACCCCAGCTCAGTGATCATGGTTAACCGGTGAGATGGAACAAAGGGGAAGTCTGTGGCCTTCTTGCTGCATTGGTTTTGCTTGCATCTCTGTGTAAAGAAACTGCCTCATAGCAGGTAGGTTTTTCAGTTTGGTTCTTTGGCTTTTTTGTTTATTTTTGCGAGTGCTCTTTTTTAAAAAATGAGAGGTTTGTATGTTAGAGGAGATGGGGGCAGGTCAAGGGAAGGGGCCCCAGGGCATGGTTTAGAAGTATCAGGAGTCGGAGAGGCTACACTTCAAACATTTACACACATGCAGAAATCCTCAGGCAGGCACCCTTATGGAAATATGCCTTCAGCCATCCAGAATCGCACACGGACAACCCGTCTTGAGTGAATATAAACCCAGTCGCCTTGCTGTCTTTGCATTCAGTTTTGTAGGTGACCTCACGTTAACTGATGGGACAGCACACATGAGAAAGGTGTCTGCGGTCAACTAAGAGGACGTGGGGTTACATGCTGCTTTTTAGCTCCTGCACCCCTCCCTTTTTTGTTTTGAGATGAATCGTTTAGAAGAGCATGCAATATGGATTATAATTTCTGCAGTGTTTCAGTTATCTATTTGGAAGAGTTTTATGATTAATCTGCAGTTATTCTCTTGCCTACAGCTTGCCAGAGACATTTTGAGGTGGGGAAAAGTAACTGTACAGATTAGTTTGACTTATTTAATTTTGGCCATACAGGTAATTTTGGACATGGAACAAGTTCTGGACCTCGTTTTATAAATATGCAACAGAAAAATGCCTTCTTTAAAGTATAGCCATTAGACTTGCATCATTTATATATGGTTTGTTCTAATTCTTTTTAAAATTATGATGTTTAAAATGTCCATATAAAAACTTTATATAACTTCCTTGAAATGCCTATCCATACTGACAAAATAGTATCTCCATGCTCAGCATTAATACCTGTCTGGTGAAAACTCTTAAGGCTTAATTTGGCCATAAAAATTTTCTCCGAACTCAAATTTGGCAGCCAATATCTAAGATTAACCATTTCCTTTGTTAGCTTTTTAATATGTCGATTTTTAGCGTACAAACAAGCAAAGCAGCTGAAATATAGTATTAAAAAAAAAAAAAGTAATCCAGCTATTTGATCCACAAAGTGAAATAAAGGCACATTTTATTTTAGAGGGAAGTTTTCAGCAGAAAAAAGCCACTTCTACCCATACACACATCTTTCCAGTATCTTAAAAGACTTGAATCCAAGTGTTTTTTAAAAAATAGCTTTGCTTTCTAAGAAATTAGAGGAGAATAAAGGACTTAAAATTCTCCTGAAAATGTAAATAGGGTACCTGAAAATGAATAAATGAATGCCGGGTGTAATGTTTATGTGTAATGGCCTTTTGTAGGTGATTGAAAGAATTATAATTATATTAACCCTAATTCTTTTTCAGACAAAATTAGATTTCTGCTATTCAAGGGTAAAAATATCTCTGAAACTGGTACATTTCTTTTTGGTCTTATTTTTTACAAAAATTATTTCTTCATGACTGCAGAGGCAGAGAGATTCAAAAGCCACTCTCATATACTATACCAAATTTTGGTTTTGACAAATATAAGGAAATAAGCATATCCAGAGGGCAATGAGCAACATTCTGAGAAAGATGTAAAATAGATGACGATGTTACCCTTTGGCCAGCACCCACTTCTATCTCCCTCTGGTGAATGTTAAGGAAGGATATGCAGAAAGACAGCACAGATGGAAGACCTAATTTTTCTACAGCTGCAGCTGGGTGATGTAGGTCCCACCTCATGTCACTTGCAAAGCTATCAAAGCTATTCACACAGTCTGCTTTCTGGCACATCTCTCAAGACCCCAAAGCTCCTTCAAGTTTTTTCTCCCAGAATCAGGCCTTCAGTTTATTTTCAACGGGTATTTGAACATTGTGCTTGTGAGCTGTGTCTCATTTATATGCAGGTAAATGGAAATAAAAGGCTGAGGCTCACTAGGTCTGTTTCAAAGCCTGTTGCAGTCAGAGTGGGTCTCTGTTCTTTAACTTCAAAGCATCAGGCTTGGGATCTACCACAGCCTGATTCCTCCAACATGACTGTGAGTGTCATGTGCATGAGCACTGCAGAATTCTGGTCTTGGTGATTTGCCTTTTCTCCCTCCCACCCTCCTACTGAAAGGGGCTTTGTAACAGAGGTGATTGCACAACCCTAAGCACCTTCAAATGAGGCTTCCCAAAAGGCAAAGTTCTAAATTTTTTTTCCTATTTGGAGAACACCATTTATCTTTTCTAAATTGGCTACCAAATTTTGCAGAGTTGGAACTACTTCCCTAACCTGTATGTGGTTTTCATTAAAAAATTATATTGGGAAGTACTATCAAAGTTGGCATGTTCCCTCACTACCAATCCAAAGAAAAATGTTTGAATTTTACTCCAGATTCATGACAAAGGATTCCCTCCAGTTGACTAATAGGTAAATGAGAATTTGGTCATTTGGACTGGAGAGGCAATACTGGCTAATAATATCATAGACCAACACACTGGATACTTCTATTCCATCAGTAGACCAGCATAAATCCACCCAGACCCTTGAGGTGCCATACAATGACGTACAAATGTACAGGTGGAGAAACAAGCACTTGTCACATTTAAACTAAATAGTTTTAACTGTACTTGTGGTGCTCCTTCTGAAGGGAATCTGAATATAGACTATGATATGGAGGAACTGATTAACCATTAATATTTCACTGACCAAAGAAAATCCTAGGTTAGAGAACAATGAGCTACCTACACTTGAGCAAACATTTTAAGTCCCTCAATAACTCATAGCTATTTTTTTTAATATTTGAAATACAAAAATAGCTATGAATATGATTTCACACATTTTGGAAGAAAGATTGTAAAGTAAAATTACTGTAGTCAACATTTATTTTCCATTAATGACATAGGTCTCAGTAAGGTCTCAATTAGTTGCATTAACATTGCAACAGAAATGAAGATAAACATTGTCACATACTAAGGAAACTACAAAGAGAAGAAATTAAATATATGTGCATATCTGTATACAACAGCAGACAAAAGCTTGGCATGTTTACTAATTTTACTTTTTTTTTTTTTTTTTTATTGCTTATAGTTCAGACTAAGTCATCCAGCCTCTCAGTTTATACGAATTGCCTCACAGGCTTTTCAGAAAGCACTAGCAGGTGTCTTTAACCTGCCATAGCAGAAGTTTAGGAGCTTTAGGAGGTATTTGGAATAGGAGACATGAACTGTGGAGAAAAAATGTTTGTCTGAAGGAGGGTGGTCTATAAAAATGTATGACAAGAAGCAGAATAGACTAGACTCTTTCAGTTGCAAGGGCCTTACAGCAACCATCTAGTCCAACTGCCTGACCACTGCAGGGCTTACCAAAAGTTAAAGCATGTTGTTAAGGACATTGTCCCAATGCATCTTAAACACCGCCAGGCTTGGGACATCAACCACCTCCCCTAGGAAGCCTGTTCCAAGTAGATGAATACAGTAAGGAACACAGCTGGTGGAACAGATCACTTCTGTATAGTATTGACAGAAAAGGCGGAGGTACGACTTGAATGTGAATAGAGAATAACTGAAGCAGAGATGACACTGGAGGAAAAATTATGTGTAGTAGTTGATATGTCTTAAGTCAAATGTCGCTACTAAGAAATCCAGAGGGATACCTCAGACAAATAGGCAAAGTCAATGATTAAATGAAGGCTAAAAATACAGAGACAGGTCTGTGGCCACAGAGGTGGAAGGAGAACAGAGAAAGAACAGTTACAAAATGATGAGGTGGGACAACATTTTCAAGTATGTCTGACCGTCAAACAGGGATGAAATAAAGGGTAGAGCATCTAGCCTAAGAGATCAATTTTGAAATGGACAGCTTCTGTGGAGGTAATAGCAATGAAAGCAGATATAAAGTTTGAAAATTAAATTAAAACACACTCCTATCTGACTACAACAGATGAAGGACAGGACCTGATGATCAGAGATCAGCAGATAAGATAGGAAGAATAAGTGCGTTATTCTGATGCTAGTGACTGAAGGAAGAGGGTGCTAGAAAGAGGAAGAGGGAAATGACACCATATCTTAGGAGCTTTTTCTTTTTTGATGTTGCAAGGGAAATAACAGGGGATTTTATTTTATTATATTTAAGCATGAGTATATGTTCATCATTTCCACTGATGACAAGGCCACATTTTTAGAGCTGTATGAGAAGACAGGCAGCAATATATGTATTTGTTCATGTAATGGAAATCTGACAGCTGTACAAAAGGCTGTTACAAAGGTTCAGCAAGAGGAAACACATGTCATTTCTCACCACTTCCTGATGAAGCATGATTTTTTTTTTTTTTTTTTTTGCCTTTAGCACACAGAAGCAAAACAGTTTGCAGCACTGGAGATGCTATGCAGCTTTTAAACCCCAAATTAAAATGCTAGGGTGCCAGCCTAGGCAAAACTATTCCATTACATAAATCCAAGATCATGGGAGTTGAAAAGCACCGAAGACAGAAGCTTGTGTGTGGCTACAGCTACCTGCTTATCCACTTTTGCCTAGAAGGGCTGGCTCTGGAGTAAAGCTGCAGAGACCAAATACTGCCTGAAGTCTCTCACTTCCCTCCATGCTCAACAGTAATGTTGGAAGCAGGCACATGCAAGTACAGCAGTCGTTCAGCTTCTTTAGAGAATCAACTATTAGATCTATTCAAGTGATCAGTTTCAAAACCATCCCTTCTCCAAGACTGAATGCAGGAGAAGGCAGACTGAGAAGGAAAGTGCTGTCAACCACAAAAGGCTGCTGCAAACCACAGATAAAAATATTCTCTTTTTTAGCAAAACCCATAGGACACTGGCAAACCTGAAAAGGCTATAAAAGAATTAGGGTTTGGGAAGCATGGTGTAAAGAATAGCAACCTGGAATACATTTAAGAGAGTGCAAATTTACAAATGTTCTATAAATATTCCTGAGGCAACAGACTCATAGGTGACAGAAGCTTCTTGTAGCAAAGCCCTTGTCCTACTGCCTAGTGTGATCCTTATCCAAAGCTTAATGAAGCCAAATTTAGTGTTCCCACAAGAGGAACAAACGTTTTGCATCAAGCCTTTCATAAATATGTATGCCCGCTGGGTGACAGTGAATGAATAAGGAGTCAGGGACTTAAGAGACATTAAAAGCACTATAATTGAATCAGAAAATAATTTAGGTTGGAAGGGATCTCTGAAGCCCATCAGATCCAAATCCCTGTTCAAAGCAGGTTCAATCCACAATAAATTCAGATGAGACAATAGACTTTTGTTGCCAGAATTATTTTGTTTGCTTTTTTCCTAAAAAAAAGAAAAAAATTAATACCTTAACTTGCATCTCTCGTCCTCCTCCCCTGACCTGCACCCCTCACCCTCCACACACCACATATGCACACACAACCTTCAGGAGTACTGATGTATAGGTTTAGAAACTGTTCGCTTCATTGCCCACAAATGCAAATGTTGCACCACAGGTTTCAGTGTCTGACTTCAGTGGGAGTTTAGCCTGAACACTCAACAGAGCTCTGAATCATCATTTTAAATTTGAGGTTTGGAAATTTCTAAACCACTTTTTTCTGCCTACCAAAATTTTGTATTCATCTTGGAATTTTTCTTTGCTACTTACATACCACAACCATGTACTTGGCTGGTTTCATTTAGAGTGGCACAAAGTGAAAGGTAATTTCCCTAAAATCTCTAAATTAGATCACAGTCTTACTATGACATTTTAACTTCCTCTTAAAACATGTGTTAGTAAGAGTAGGGAAGTTATAAAAGTACATAAGTTTCTTTAAATTTACATACAAAAAAGATATCCAAAATTGTGTCTGTATATATTGCCTCATTTCCCATATTGTTTTTCTTGTTACTTTTTGCTTAAACAACAGTAAATGTGTCTTTTTTTTTAAAAAGTGGTTACTGGGAGACAAAACAGAAAGCAAACAAGATTCAACAACTTCTGAACACTGCCCAGGAGCGGATACTTTATTTTAGAATGATGGAGAAAGGAAAATATATTTCAATCAAGACATACTGAGCAAAGAACTAACTGGGCATTACTTAGGCCTTTTTAAAACTGCTTGGAATGACTGTCTCAACTATTCCAGCCTTATTACCAATGTAAGTAACTGAAAATTTAAAAAAAAAAAATCAGATAATTGGATATGTAATGAGGATTCTCTTACCTTTCTTTTACTGAGTGTTTCTACTGTACTGTGTGATTTCTTTGCAGATTTTTGAAATATTTTATAGAATTACTGATTTCTAAAACTATGTTTTCTTTGTTAGTTTTCAGGAGAGAGCTCATAACAGGCTAAAAGACGTTAAAAATAAATGCTCAACTTTGGTCAAAAAAATTCAGCACCTGTTTTTTTTATGGTCAAAGCATCAGTGGCTGGTTAATATTAAGATAATCAAATAATGTCCTGTTCAACACAGACAGTTGTAATCATTAATTTCATTCTAGCCTACTGGAATGAGGATGTAGGAGCCCTGTATATGGATCCTAGATCTGTCCAACAGCTTTTCTCTCTGCTCAGTGCTTATTTATTCCAAGATCCAAAGCAATATTTGTTGCTTAATCTCAAACACAACATACTAATTAAACTGTGATTATTTCTTAGCTCTGTTTCTTACATCCTGTTAAAACAGTCGGCTCTCCTAATAGGCATTTTGTCTTAAGTTAAAATAAACCTAAGTCAATTTCGCTGTACTTTATCTTGGGCTCTTAACATTTTGAGGAACTGACTGATATTAGAAGTCTTCATTAACTGATATCTAAAGAAATACAAAAATTAGGTAAGACTGTGCTACAATCTGTCTTTCTGCTCAATGCAAGAAAGCAGCACACAAAAATGCAATAAGCAGAATGATGGACGTCCTTCAGAGAAAAATAGTGAATGTACTCTGGTTTTCTTATAAAAGTAACTAAAAAAATTGCAGGTTTGACTGTTTTTAAACATACAGCAGATGGTTCCTTTGTATTTAACTGACTACAATCCTTTTTCCTTTAATGGCTCTCCTTTCTCTGACATAATTTTTTATATGCATTTCTGTCTTTTTTTTTTTTTTTTTTTTCTTAGGTATATCAAGGGGAAAACCAGTGGTTTCAGTTCTTTATGTCTCACACTCCAGTCTCTGGAGTTCTTCTATAGGCTGTATGTTGTTAATGCTAATCGTGATAGGGGTTTTTACCTCTGACTGACTCCTACATATTAGCATTAACACTGTATCATGCCTCTTACCAGAATTCACATGGAACAAACTGCTGCTGTGGGAGGATAACAGAAATTGTGAATCAGTCAGTGCTATGCTGGGGAAACCTCTGTTCTACATGTAAAAAGACGAGTTGTTCTGCATACAGGCATGCTTGCTAGAATGTTTGCTTGGTTTAGAGTCACTGGAAAAAGCAGGGGGGGAAGCAGCTTTGTGTCATTACTAGGATGTAGAATGTGTATCATTTTGAGCACAACAACCTGTTTTTTATTTTGGTTTAGTGCTTTTCAGGTCTTCTGGTTTTACTTCCTACACAAATATTTCATTTCTTCATTTTATTTAGGAAAGAAAAATGAAAAATTAAACTTTTGGCATGTATGACTGTGCATTCGATTCATTTCTACAGAATTTTATTATATTTAAGAGAACAGCTGACAGAAAATGTTTCTTTGAGGCTTTATAGTCAGTTCATTAGGAGAAATGGGTCAATGGGCCATTAGGAGAAAATGAAAATAGATTTATTTTATTTTAGGATTATCAGTGCAGTCCAACCTTTTAGAAATCCCAGAAAATTCCAGAGAAATAGGAAAGTATTTTTATATTTATTTTGTGGAAGGTTGAAATACTCACAGTCACAAAAACTGAGTGACAAAGCCAGTCTTTAAAACTCTATCTTATGCCTTAATTAAATCTGCTTAATGAATAGCTTAGGTATGAAACGTTAATTTGATGAGGGAGTAGAATGGCAAACAAAAAACCTCAAAGTACTCACCATTAATTAAGAACGAAGGTTAATGTTTGTGCTGTATCAATATGTATACCCTTTTCTGTTCACAGTGTTTTGAGTGTGGACCCCCAGCATGAGGTATGATTACACAGCACCTTGAGACCACAGACGTTTATGAATCAGTGGTCTCACATATAAAACAGTCTCACATATAAACAGTCTCACTGAATGTGATTTTTCCACTCACACAACTGCTGCAAGGTGTAAATGTTTTCCAAACCAGGCTGTAAGTTCAGTGGCTCCCCTGGGGATGCACAGGGGCCATGATCACCAAAAAGCTTCACCCCTTCCAAAGCCAGAGCCATAGCTCTGAGAGGGCATTCTCAAAGTAAAGCACATTTTTGTTAAAGAAAAGCATGTTCCTATTCATTTTGCAGGAAAAACAGCTTTGAAAGTGGGAAGGAAATTGTGGCAAAAGAGTAAAGTCAATAAGAATTCTCATTTCTGGGAACTAGGGTGAACAGTGAAGCACAGTTCGATTTCCCTCTCTGTCTAAGGCAAGGTTTGGCAGTATCAGTTCTCTTATTGAAGCCAAGGTGGTCCCCAAACCCCTAGGAGCAGGGTGGTCCCAGGCTTGCAGGTCACTGCTTCTTGTCTTCTCCATGGTGCAGTTACCAGAGAACCAGCAGCAAGCCCAGTGCTGCCCTGACATGGTTGCAGTACTTACGGAACACCTAGCTGCATGACTGACACAGAAAGACAATTTTAAAGCTAAGATTTCTGTCAAACACAGAAACTTGGTGATGCTGTTGAGCTTGTCTCCACAACCATACATCCCCATGGGATGTAAGATTAAAGTGAAATATTAATTATGTGATAACCTTTATTCCATCAATAGTGCTTACAAAAGGAAGATATTACATAATATTTTCCTTGATTCCTCATTGCATTCAAAGAAATCTCATCTACTGCACAGCACCCCAAGCCTGCAACCAGTAAAGGATTTATTTCCCTTCTTCAAAGGCTTTAATTATCATCAGAGCAGCATACCTGGAGAACAGTACTGTCCTTGGTGCTTCTGAATGACACAGTACTGAAACTGAAGCTGTGACTTCCTTACTTCACCCCACCTTTCCACGCCCCAGCCCGGCCTTCCCATTTCTATCGTACAAAGACACATGCCAATAGAAGGTATATTAAGGAAGAAAGCAGGTCTTGCCACTCACCATTCTAATTCATAGCCACGCTATAAAAATTATATGTATGCTCCATTGCATTTTCTTTCTTTCAAACATAAGCTGAATAACCTGCAAACTTAAGAAATAGATAGCAAATATAAATATAGTCATTAGATGATTTATACATATTTTTTCCACATAGCTGATTTCCCAGAAAAGCTGGCATATTAAGTTGTAGATATTATATTAGCAGATATTTTAAAAATACTTTTTCCTTTTACTCTGAAAAAATGTTAATGCTGTCCATGACTGGGGTTAAATCTTGTGAAAGACCACAGCATGATAGCATTACCATTTTCAGATTGTTGGTGTTCTTCAAGAAACATCTGCTGCCAACTCTTCCCATCGAATGCCTCTATGATACTGAGTTCCTGTTTCTGGAGTCCTTAAAAAAACTAGTAAAATAAAAGTAGCTGCACTAGCAAGTTCACTGGCCTCAAATACCAAAGTATTGCGATAAACTGAGTAGTATAGCATTAGATAAATTACCAAACAGTGGTAAGAGATTACTTCTTGCCAGAGGTTAAAACAGAAAGGGAAGCTCATTCTGGTTGCTGTCATAAAAGCCCTCCATGTCTACTGATGACTGAGCGTTTTCATCACTTGCATGTGTTCAGTTTCCCAGGGAAAAAAATCACTGCCTTGGTAAGAAAAAAATAACTCTGTCTTGACATTTAAGTCCTTCCATTATGAAGTCAGACTACATCATAATTGCCTTTTCTATCTCCAAAATCCATGATAACATGATTCACAGAATATTTCTTTGGATAAAAAAAAAAACAACTCAGTTGATCAGGTAACCTGTATACAAAGCTGGAACTGACTCAGCTCAACCTTCCTACTGCACCTCTTAGGATTAGGACACCATGTAGCTTTAAACTTGTTACAAAGTTTCCTTTTTGGATAAAACAAATAAAAGGCTCAACAGCCCTGAGCTCAGGGCAAAAATTCTGCAGTTTGGAGAAGCTCCAAATCTCTTTCAAACAAGGGTAGAAGGAGGAACAATTTGAATGTGAGAAGCCACAAAGATAGTGCCAAGATGTGTGACAAGGAAGAACGCATCAATTCCTGTCTTTTCCCCTTGTCATCATAAAATCTTAGAAGGATTCTGGTTTGAAGGGACCTTAAAGATCACCTAGTTGAGCCCCCCTGGCATGGGCAGGGACACCCGCCACTAGGCCGGGTTGCTCAAAGCCCCATCCAGCCTGGCCTTGGACACTTCCAGGGTCAGGGTATTCACACCTTCTCTAAACAATCTGTTCCAGTGTCTAACCACCTTCATCATAAAAAAAAAATTCTTCCTTATTTATTCCTTATCAGAATCTGGCCAGTGTCCTCTTCTGGTTATGTACATCAGCCTAATTCACCCCCCTCCCCTTTCTCCATCACCTAGATTTTGCAGTATGGTGTCTTCCTAGATACTTCCTTACCTTTAGCTGGCTCTGCATTTCTTTTACTGAATGGATACAGTATAAACTGCCTCCTTACACCTGAAAACCCATTTAAAAAAGAGAAGTAGCCAAGGAGGGGACTTGGCTTAATTCTACAGTCTCCCTTGTCCATCTACCCTCCCCTGATACCTGTAGTTTCTGGGATGGATGGCATTCAGTATAGAAAAATAACAGCATCTGCTTTCTTGTTGCTCTTTGAGCTGAGCTAGTGTGGTCTCCTTGGGCTACTTCTAACGGAGAAGATTGGGGCAGGCCCCACGGTAGGCAGGACAGTGCACACACATCTAGAATCCACACCCAGCCAGAGCTTTGCCATACTCAAAGCTCGTCTGGATGTTTTATATTACCCCACAGCTTTAAGTTCCGTATATAGCTGTAGTTCCAGAGGTACGTCGGAGCACAGCCCCAAAGAGCCGGCCAGGCTGGTAACACCCTGAAGTTCAGTGCAAGCTCAGAAATCCTTCAGTCAAAAAGGGAACGGAAGCACTAGCTTAGCCTAGCTGCCCTAACATTCCCCTTGGTAGGTAAATTCAGCATTTTATACGCCAACGATTGATGGTAACATACAGAAACGGCCCTGAGGTTGGGGACCGCATCTCGCCATTGCTCTGTGGCTGCCGAGAGCACCGTTCCCATCTCCTGTTATGCTCATCCAAGAAATCTTTAGGGCTTTTTTCTAGCAGTGGCATCGCTTCTTACAGATGGGGTAGGAAGCACCTCAGAAGTGCCTTATGAGCCACCCCCACCCCCAAAAACACGCACGGATGTTTCTCCCTGCACACACGGCTCTGAACCCCCCCTTGGCAGAACGGGGAATCCAGGCTACATCTCCTGCATCGAACATTGCTGTCCCCGGCACGTCGGTGGGAAGAAAGAAGTAACTGCTACCTCCCGTTAGCCAGCTCTCCTCCAACCGCTACCGCCCGCCGCAGGAGGGGCCGCCCTCGGGCACCCACCCCAGGCCGGGCGGCGAGCTACCACCCAGCTCCGCCGGGGTCTGAGCTTCCCCCCTTCACGCCCAGACCCCCGGGGAAGCCGGGCGGAGCGGGGCGGGGGCTGGCACCCCCCAACAGCATTTTCGGCAAGTTCTGCGCTTGCCCCCGTCCCTTCCCCGGGGACGCCCCGCCCCGCCAGGCCGCAGCTGCTGCCCCCTGGCGGCAGGAGCTGGGCAGCGCTCCGTTCCCCGGTGCCACCGACCCGCTGAGGGTCAGGACACGGGACCCCCCGCTCCGGAGCTTTCAGCCCAGCCACACGCCTGTCACACTGCTCACAGCAGTACAAAAAGCTGGGCACACACCCCCTCCAAAATAAACCCGAAGAGCTCTGAAACATGAAAATCCGGCTCAGGTTAAACTATTTCCTAAGGGGAAGCAGCATTCCCAGCTTCCTCTGCAAGTGGGGGAATCCAGGAGGAATTCTGCATTCCCAAGGCACCGAGCAGGCATCAGGAGACCGTGCGGGCTGGTGATATAATTGGCTTAAGGTTCAAAAAGAGACCACCCAGATGAGACCCCACTGGCATATCCTCCCTGTGGTCTTGGGTTAATCAGAGGTGGCAGGTACCTCACAAACAAAAAACAAAAACAAGAAAGCAAATGTTGTGCTCCTCGGGGCAGGAGCCAATGCCTGCTTCTTCAGCAGCACCACACCAATAGGTCCAAAGCCAAAGTACACTCCAGAAGGTCAGGTTCAAAAGACACACAAATTAATTCAAGTTCAGTGCAAAGACCACTTATATCTGAAGAAAATATGCAGAATCTGTGTGTGTAGTCTTAGAGTAGACCTTAAATCAAGAATCTTACTTAAGAAAATAAGCACCTGATACCATTATTAAAAGTCCTCTGCAACATTAATCAAGACGGGGGGGCGGGGCGAAATATCAGTTTTTCAAGTACTCTGAGAAGGCACAGACTGTGCTTTAAAGCTGTGTTCTAGTGAACAAGAAACTAAACCAGGGGTCGCAGACTGTTAGTTTATCAACATACGTATCAAACTCCGCTGTATGCCAGTAAAATTGAACAGCGAAAGGTTGCACTAAGCACAGAAATGCAGAGCAGCACACACACACTTCAGCACACACCTTAAACAGGTTTCTGCAATTTCATCAAAAGCTACTTTTACCACTTGCATTTCTTCTGCTGTGTTCTGACCCATTCAGCATCTACTTACTGATTATTTAGTTCAATTAAGCTAGGTTAAGATTTCCTTACCTAAATGTATTCTACTGAACTGCCACCCTCCCTCATACAAACTATAGCGTCAACTGATTAGAAAGAAAACGACGCAGTTAATAGTAAAAATAGTAATCGGGATAAAATTTGGAGAAAATATTTGCACTTCAAAAAGTAATAAAAATCTCTTCTGGTATGATAACAGCTCTAACAAGCTAGGGATGAAAATTAGGTCAGAAAAGCCCTTGTGAAATTTAATTTTGGTATTTAAATACCAAAGAATGAAAATGCATAATAAAACCTGCTACACTAAGGGTGCAAGTAAGACTACATGCCTGGTCCTACTCTGGAAAATTATCTTTAACTGCACTTATACAGCAGAAAATATTAAACTCAAAGAACTTTTCAGCATTTACATTCTGGTATTTTTGTATTAGTAAAGCAATGGTAATTACACAGTTGTCTACTGAATGGAGTCTTTTGAATCGGAAACACAATAGAGTAATTTCAATTCTGACAGGAAATCAAAATCAGTAAAATAGTATTATTTTGTAATTTAAGGGCTTCTGAAACAGCACTTTTTTGGTTTTGTTTGGTTTGGGTTTTTTTTGTAAGATATTATTTGTCTCAACCTTCTATTGTAGTAGGCAAAGAACTCAGTGGAATTTCATCATGAAGTTTTGGCAAGTAACAAACACATCAGGTCAGAAATTGGAAATAAATATTTTCTTAATAGAAGGCCAAACAAAGGGTCTTGAAATGACACCAAGATAAAGGGGACGGCCTTTTCAGCTGCCACTCTGTAGGCCAAACTGCACTAATCAGAGGACAATGTACCAACACATACAATTGCTGTCAAGATAACAAGGATAACTTGCAAGATGAGTTATCGCAAATAAAACATATTTTTCCCTAAAGGATTGTTATAATATTAGATATGTAATTCCCCCCTCCAAGCAATTTTATAACACACACACACCCATCCCCCTTTTTTGGGGGGTGTTTTTTGGAGTGAAATCTTTAAAGTGGACTGAAATGTCTGATAATGGCTTTGTATATATCTGTGATTTAGGTCCACAGAATTCAAATTGATTACCTGAGAAATCTTTCTATGCAGCACAAATATATCATGTAAAAATACACATTTTATTATGTACATTTAGAGGTTAAACTTAATTTAAATTGATACAGTTTTTCCTTCTTCGGTTTCAACTTTTGCCTCTTGATGTTCTGCTGTTGCTTCCAAATATTTTTCTTCAGTGACCTGCAGAAAAATCAATTTTGTTATATTTTTAACACTTATTTACTTCTCCTTGATGCTGGAAATGCTCTCCTCATACTGTCACTTGTAGGACAGCCTGCAAAGACAATTATTTTCTCTAAAGTTAAACAACCTGAATGACAAGCATCTTCAAAGTTATTTCATAGAAAAATAACGTGGGCTAGGTTCTGAACACATCTTTGATTAACAAGTTTCAGCACTGTTTTCTTCTCTTGCCACACAAATACGTAAAATATATGATCTGAAGGCTCCAAAACATCTGCTGTTTAACTCTTAGGAAGATCTCCTACATTTAACCACGCCTTGATAGTGAGTCTCTGGTCATATGCAGCTTAGGGTATGTTATAGTTCCATATATCTTAAAAATTTGCCTTTTCCATTTACTCTGTCATTGTAAAGCTTCTCTTGGGTAAGTACATTCCAACTTTGAAACACTGGTTGTTTAACAGAAGAATGTTTGCAAGGAACTCTTCTTTTCCACGTAGGTTTTAAACAGGCAAAAAATACTCAAACTAGTGCATTTATGCAGTTGACTGAAATAGCATTCCCTTGTACGCCCAGTAGCTTCCACCTCAGTTCACCCAGTGGTACTAGATTTTACCCCTGCATTTACTTATCAGAAACATGTTTGCATGTGTTCTCCTAACCTGTGGCAGAAAACTTTATTACTTAAAATCTGGGTAAGTGTAAATACATTCTTCCATTATTTTAGACTTCTTATATCATGTTTGCGATTAAAACAGGGAAAAATAGTTTTGAATTTTACACACGTGATACCAATAATAATTCTAGAATTGAATTTGAAAAATACTAATATAGTTTAAAGTGATAATTAACAACAGCTTAGAGAAATTACTATAAAAAGTATGTGGGACTTGCAGAAGCAGACAGCTTCAGAGCCATAGATGGGAAGTCTGATATTATTCACTCCAAGGTTGTTTTTTTTAATAGTACAAATTATATCAATTGAATAATGTATGTTTTAACTGTACAATGCATTTTAATAATCAGACTTCAGAAACAATACTAGCACATCCTCTACTACACAGCAGTTAGATTTCCCGTGCATCCCATTTTTCTTCACCTGCAAATATTTCCCTTCCTAAAGGTATTTTCTTGAACATATTAACCATCCCTAATCATTCAAATTCTACTCTATCACAGCATATCTTTGTATTTGGTAATATTCATCACTAACGAGACTTACCAGCCTCTTTGATCTTTCCAGCAGTTTGTGCCACACAACATGATGAGCCTGTATTAAATGTCATTAAATTATGTTAGTGTAGGTTAAAAAAAAACACCACACCTTAGAATAGATTCTGACAACTGCATAGAAATGCTGGCACACAACCATAACAATTCCTAATTCAGATGTTACAGCTTATGATTTGAGTGTCCAATTTGCACATGTTCTTTTAAGGGACTTAAATAAATGCCGATCACATCCGTTCACTGTGTGGAATCATTGAGGGCGTAATGGGCAAAATCTTATGATGAGGAAGGAAACACAGAGGTGAGGTGAGGAGCCCAGTGCCCCTTGTCCCTTGAAAATTTCCCCACCTGAGACAACAGCACATGTGCTAGACCACAGGTCAAAATCACCTAAGTCAACAGGAACAGGGAGAAAGACTCATCTCCACCCACAGTTCTGCAAAGCCTTGAAGATTGATTACTGCTAGGACTTTTTTTGTTATAGTTGTTAAGTTTTACTTAGGTGTCATGAAAGACTATGAAATGGTATCCTTTATCATGAGTACAAATTTCAAGTTCTGCTCTTTTCTGAATCTGAATAAACACCGTCAGAGGCCTCAGTTTCAGAAGATCAGCATGCACAACTAAGGCAAGGTGAATGAAATGTCCATACAGAAACTGCATAACTGAAACAACACTTTCAGTACTGAAAAATAACATCAAGGGCCTTCTGATGCAAACTTTTCTAGTTCTGATTTCACATCCACAATAGTTCCAGGAAAAGAAACCCCAAATATTCAACACAGCCATCATCATGAGCCTTCCCTTTCTGCTACTGTTCTCACCTCTGAATTACATTCGGTTACCAGCACAGCATATAATCAAGGCTGGAAAGTAAGGCAAATGCCGTAACTTAAAGAAAGAAAACCTGTACAAAATGGATTAGTTACCTTTAAATGGACTGGCAGGGACACACCCTGGAACCTCCTTATCAGTTCAGATTCATTAGACTGAAGGTTATGGGCTGCCGTTATCTCATACTGGAAACAGAAACCTGTCCTTGGAATATGAGGGCCTTCACTAACATCTACAAAGTCACCAAACCTGATGGGAGAAAACAAAAAACCTATGTCAAATACAGTTGGAGAGAAGTACAAGCCTATTTGTTTTTATTTTTGAATAGCAAATTCTTATCTACAAAACAGATGAAAGAAAATCCACACAAATCTCAAACCAAATCACTAGATTGGCATTTCTAAGTTTCCTGGAGCAAAAGTACAGGTCACACAGTTTCCTAAAACAACCTTAGGAGATTTAAACCTCATAGAAAGAGAATCCTATGTTTAACAAATCTCTGAAGCCATGTTGGCTTGAAAAGCGGGATGAAGCTGTCATTCACCAGAAAAAGATTTGTCTTGACAGTATTTTCCACAGTACAGCATTTAAAACCTGCACAGGTATTTCCCTTTCAGGTCTTGGAAAACTGAAAATCAATTAAGTGAGAGGCAAGATGATGTACAGCAAAAGAATACTGAGAACAAATCGCTCTCAGAAATCAATAGGCAAGCCCACTTTCCCTCTCATGGAATGAGCTACAGAGTGCAAAGAAGGAGAGAACAACAGACACAATATTGTTCTAAAATTTCAAGAACCATTGCTGCAAAGACATCTGTTCCTTTAGAGATGTGAACTCCAAAATCAAATGCAGAACAATTTAAACATCTAGAAAACTGAGCATCCTACACCAGCCTAAGCTAGTCACAAATTCTTTTATGTGCAAGTTACAATACAAGCTTCCTGCCTCCAGCCAAAGAACTTTCTATCTTTACACTGTATACCAGCAGCCAGCTCCATTCTCATCACCACCACAAGGCAGTAACCTGTCAGTTAGGAAGGTCCTGGTTTCCACTGGGATAGTTAGTTTGCTTCTCAGTAGCTGGTACAATGCTGTGTTTTGAATTTAGTATGAGAATAAGGTTGATAGCACACTGATGTTTTAGTTGTTGCTGGGTAATGCATACACTAAGTCAAGGGCTTGTCAGTTCCTCAGGCCCTGCCAGGGAGAGGGCGGGAGGGGCACGGGAAACTGGGAGGGGACACAGCCAGGACAGGTGACCTGCACCAGCCAAAGGGATGTTCCATACCACAGAAAGTCATGCCCCTATATAAACTGGGTGGACTTGGCCAGGGCCTGCCAGTCACTGCTTGGGCTGGACATCAGTCAGTGGGTCATGAGCAGCTGTATTGTGCATCACTTGGGTTTTTCTTCCTTTTGCATTTTATTCCTCTCTCTCCCCCTCTCCTCTTCATTACTGTTATTATTATTATATTTTCTTCTATTTCAATTATTAAATTGCTTTTATCTCAACCCATGAGTTTTACCTTTTTCCACAATTCTCCTCCCCATCCTGCTGGGGGCAGGGAAGTGAGCAAGCGACTGTGTGGTGCTTACTTGCTGGCTGGGGTTAAACCATGACAGATGATCTTGATAACTTTGGAAGAAAAATCCACTATACAGTCCTAACTCTTGTTTTCAAACAAGTATTTGGTTTGTATTTTATTTAACCTGTCAAGCTCTAGAGATTTATTTAGATTTTACATAAAAGCATCTAAGGCAGTAAGACTTCTCCAGCACTTACCACCTTTAACAGAAATATAGTGAGACCCACCAAGTGTAAGTATCACAAAACAACAGTTGTATAAAAAACAAAATCCCACACCTAAACAACAGCTTTGTAAGACAGACTACAGACAGCAATAAATACAAGTGATTCCTAAATTGAAAACCATCATAAGTAGCTTACTGTTCTCATGTGCAGAATTTGTATTATCAAATCTTTCACAAAATCCTTATAGAGTGCAGTTTTGCTCACCTATGTAACATTACAATTCCTTCCATATTCTGAGAAGCTTTTCGTTCTATCATCTCCATTTTGTATCTGAATAAGACAAAAAAAAGATTTTAAAAATCCTCACCTTTAGCACCCAGTTCTTAGAAAAATACTTAAGAGATCAATTTAAGAAGCATTCTCAAAAATCATGCTCCTATTTATGTGAGCTTTGAAACAGGTTTCAAGCCTTAATTTTATAGGACAAAACATATTGACGTTTCTTAAAGCATGTCATACAGACCTGCCAGTCTAACCTCAGTTCGTGGAAAAACCTTCTATGATAAGATCACCTGCCTAGTGGATGAATGAAGGGCCACGGATGTCATTTTTCTGGATTTTAGTTAAGGCTTTTGATACTGTCCCTCACAGCATCCTTCTAGACGAACTGCACAACTGTGGGATGAGTGGGTTCACAGGGCACCGGGTGAAGAACTGGCTGAAGGGCAGAGCTCAAAGAGTTGCTGTGAATGGGGCCACATCTGGCTGGTGACCAGTCACCGACGGTGTTCCTCAGGGCTCCATTCTAGGGCCAGTTCCGTTCGATACATTAATCAACGATCTGGATGCAGGAGTTGAATGCACCATTAGCAAGTTTGCTGATGGTATCAAACTGGGGGTGCTGTTGACTCTCTTCATGGACAAGAGGCCTTGCAGAAGGATCTAGATAGATTGGAACACTGGGCAATGATTAATGGGATGAAATTCAGCAAGTCCAAATGCCGGATTCTGCACCTGGGAGGGAGTAATGACAGGCACAAGTACAAACTGGGAGAGGAGTGGCAGAGAGCAGCCCCGCAGAAAGGGATCTGGGGGTGCTGGTTGGCAGCAGGCTCAGTACGAGTCAGCTGGGTGCCCTGGCAGCCAAGAGGGCAAAATGCTTCCCAGGGTGCATCAAACACAGCATAACCAGCCTGTCGAGAGAGGTGATTATCCCGCTGTATTCAGCGTTGGTGTGGCCTCACCTGCAGTACTGTGTGCAGGTCTGGGCCCCACTATTTAAGGGTGTGAAGAAGGTCCTTGAATGCTTCCAGAGGGCAACAAAGCTGGTGAAAGGGCTTGAAGGCATGTCCCATGAGGACTGGCTAAGAACTTTGGGCTTATCTAGTTTGGGGTAAAGGTGGCTCTGGGGTGACCTTATGGCTCTCTACAGCTTCCTGAGGTGGGGAAGCAGAGAGGGAGGTGCTGAGCTCTTCTCCCTGGAATCCACTAACAGGACACATGGGAATGGTTCAAAGCTGCTCCAGAGCAGGTTTAGACTGGACATTAGGAAGCATTTCTTTGCCAAGAGGGTGGTCAAACACTTGGAACAGGCTTTCTAGAGAGGTGGTTGATGTCCCAAGCCTGGCGATGTTTAGAGAGGCATTTGGACAACATGCTTTAACTTTTGGTCAGCCCTGAATTGGTCAGGCAGCTGGACTAGATGATCATTGTAGGGCCCTTCCAAATGAGATAGTCTATTCTAGTGTATTCTGTTCTACACATCTGTTATAGGAAGGCCATGCTCTCTCAGCAGTTTTATTCAGAAAAATAAAATGAACCTACCACTTCAAATAAAAATAAGATTTTCAAGTCACATGTAAGACTAGAAGACATTATCAAATCACCTAAACTGATCTTATGCAACAATGTGCAGTCCTCAACAGCTGGTCATCTGCAAGACAGCAAAGTGTTCTCTGCTCTTTCTACACACAGAAAAATACACATAAAACGTCTAAAGCTATTACCAAAAGTCAGCTCCCACCTGCTGTCAATGCTTCCCAGCCAACACAGCAGAGATGCTAGTCTGTATGTCACATTAATATCATCTTAATTATTAAACTAAAAAAATATTTGTTTTTGCAGCCTTAGCATATTTTTTTTCATTTCACAAAACGATAAATTATTTATCATTTCCCTCACCTCTCTCCAACCGCCAAAAAGCTGTGGACCAGAGAATTTTTTCCCAAAACATTGATTAAGCATTTTTTCAGCAAAGACTGGAGTGTTTTGAAATTCTGTTATAGCACAGGCCAGAGTTTTTATCCATTTTCCCCCTGCAGAGCTCAAAACCTGCATTTCATCAAATCTTCATATGAAGATACCAAGATACGAAAAATCTGCATTTCTCTGAATATGAAAGCCTCTCAGCAAAGGCTGAAAGTAACTAGCACATCAAGTCTAACCACCAGAGCTTCAACTTAAAAGCAGTGAAATCTTGAAGCTCAATATTAAACTAAGTCCTCTACAGTCTTTCCATTTGTCACAAAACTACACCCAGTAAAGGCGCCTGGTGTTGGCCTCTGGAGAGAACATTAAAAATGAAATAAGGTGCAAACAAACAGAATGGAGGCAGGCTCATTCAGGGTAGCAGGGGAAGTACCTTCTTACTTCATATGTCACATCTTATTTTAGATTTACAAAACCAAGAGAGATCTAAATGAGTTTCTGATTGCCTTCTAAAAGAAAGGCAAATTTAGACACTTACCTGTTATGCTGAAACATTTCACGTGCTATTTTTGCTTCAACATGCAGCATTTCAAATGGCAGGTCCTTATGAATTAGCTTACTGGCATCCCTTGTAAAAGAACGGAAGTCATCCTAAAAAACAGTTGATACATATAAAGCTGTCACCACTGTTTCACAGCTGTAGTAGACACAGCATAGGAAACACCAAATATTAGTCAAAGCAATAAGGATCATCTACTACAAACACTGAATATAAGAATATAGCTCTAGGACTGTAATTCTTACTGTTTATCAGCAACAGATTCCTACAGATCATCACTGTTTATATGGACTGATTCAATGCCCACTCAAATCACAAAGCATTTTTCCATCAGAAACAATATAAGTTAATTGGAGTTAAACTTCTCAGGTTTTCCCTACGTGATATATACACATATATACACCATCTTGCTACTGTTAAATACTCATCTATGTATCTTTTTTGCCCAGAGTCATGACTCCACTTATAAATTAACTCTATTGTGATGGAATCAAAGGGAAAGAAGTACTGAATATTTAATAAATCAAAATTGATCTCCTTGGTCCAGAATCCAAAGCTCTGCATAATTCAGGTTTACTGATAAAGAAGAAATTGTTATGACAAGAAATTAAATTTATAAGTCACATAGAAAATATTTCAAACTGTTACTTCAGCTACAAGATCATACTGAAGAAAAATTCTGCATTGTACCAACACTGCTTTGTTAGCCACACATGCCTCTGCTGATATTTGGGCATAACAACAAGAACAGGCGCCAGATGAGTAAAACCTCTGTGATCACACCAGCTACCAAAAGCATTTTGAGACTTAAGAGGTTTTACATTATTAGATTTACTGAAGAGCACAAAATATAAGCAAAATGTTAAGGTGAGCTTCCGCTGAATGTGCTCACAGTTCTTTTGCATCAATCAACTGATAATGCTGTAAACCACTAGGTGAAAATACACATTATTACACACATTTTTATTTTCAAAGGGGTCTAATAACACAAACACTACAGTTGCATCTATGTTACTAGGCAAGAGCAGCTGAATAGGAGCAGATCTGTATAGTAACAAAGATTGCACTGAGGTTCCAATAGCCCCACCAACCGTTTTTGAAATTGTATTTCAGACCAGAAGTTACTCTAGTCTCACAGACCTAAAACCTGTGGGCATCTGGAGGACAGCTCAAGGTTTAGTTTCATCTGAAAGGAACCCAGTCTGTGTGCTGTAAAAGCACTCTGCAATGTGAGCCAATATGTGGTCAATGCCAAGATTAGTTTCCAAAGAGTACTCCTCATCCAAAAAAAACCCCAAAAACCTAGTGTAGATATACCCAATAAAAAGTAAAAAACTCACTGCCCCCTCTCCGCCATTAGAAAAGAAACACTGGACAAGGATGCAAGATATACAACGTTCCAGGCAAGAAGTTATTGTGCTTACATTTGTTGGTTTCCAGTCATTCAGTCTATTGTCCAAAACGACATCATAACAGAAAGCTCCAGAGATCACTGCAATTCCAATTCCAAAGAGAAAAATACATACTTTGTTACAAACATGAGTATTTCATTGCCATAATACATTCTTATAAATCTATCAACATGAAGAGAAACAGAATAATCCCAAGAAATCCATTATAAAACACTAATTTTCAGCTGTGATTATACAGTCAAATGGCAGATGAAACCTGTATCATTTTCATTTCACTTTACTGAATGAGAAAGTAATTTGAAATTACTTTAATGTAATGTCAGTATAAAACAATCCCATTAAAGAGGAAAAACAATTATACAGCTTCCCAAAACTGCATCTAACATTGAAAGAAAAAAAACCCAACTTTGAAAACATTTCACTTTTTCCTTTGCATGCGTCATACATGAAAGTAAGTTTACACTATTAATTGTAAAAAAGAATTTATTACATACAGAAATCAGACAATATTAAAGCTGAAGTAAAATGTTTATCTATGACACAAGCATGGCACAAATTTATGATAAAGGCAACACAAACTTCTTTGAGTCATTAGAACACCCTTTGTGTATATTTTCAGTTATTGTCATCTTAGAAATCAAGCTTATGAAACCAGTAAGCTCATGCTATTTCTATACATACGGTATAATGATATAGCTTAGTATATACAAGATTATTCCAAACCCTGGTAGAACTGGAATATTCACTCTACACTTCCCAATCAAGACAAATGTTGAACATGCTAAAAAGGGAATCAATTGCAGAAGGACTTCACATGACCAGCAACCAACTTTCTTATATATCAAATGCATAATCACGCATGCTTTGTTATTTAAATAACTCATCTCTTGTGCATTTTCTCACTTTTATATATCTTAAATCAGGTCACAGATGAGCAAAAGTTGCTACCAACCCTGTTTGTACTTCAATAATCTTCCAACTTGATTTATACATTCTAATTTTTAGTAACTCAAGTGGTCGTAAGGTTATGAAATTATTAGAAATACATCACATCTAAATACCTTACTCATGTAACTTCACAACAAAAAGGTTGTGTCCTTGAGTTATTAACTTAACCCATAAAATCACTTCACTTAATTGGTCTGAAACCCAGCTGCAACACAGATGTATTTTCTGTATTTTGATAACAAAATTGTTTTCAGTGTGATTACTATTAACTAAAGGCTACAACAACAGTATGTAATACACTTATCAGTGCTAATGCCAATCAATCATTGGAAAACGAGCCTCTGTTCTTTTGGTAACACTATCAGACACTCACTTAAGAAGCAGCAAAAGACAATGAATATAGAACACTTATATCACCTGGCACTTCTGGAGCTTTAATCATATTGACTGAGTACTCATCTTTGAATGCCCGCTTTAACACACATGCCATGATCATGGCACAGGAACGCCAATAGGCCTATAAAGAGAATTTCAAAACAGAGATGTATCACCTAGAAGCTAACAACCCATATCAGAAAAACATGAGCTATTTATTCTGAAAGAATACCTACATTTAACTGAATGATGCACAAACCTAGCTGTCAACCTAAGCATTACTGTCTCTAGTATTTAAAGTTCTATTTGGAGATGATGATTCATATAGAATCAATTAAAAAAAAATTAAACCCGCACTTAAAATGCAAGCCAGAGGTTTCCCAAGAGGTACTTAAATCTGAAATCTTAGAATAACATGACAATACAGGTTGAAAGGGATGCCCACACATCACCTAGCCCACACCCTGGTCCAGCTAATGATAACCACGATGCACTAACCAACTACTAAAAATATCTGAACTTTCATGACAACAAAGTTCAAGAAAACAGACAAACATGGAACTAAAAAGGGCATACAGAATCAAGTGGTCATAATCAGCGTCGCCTACAATGGGATAAGATACAGCCCTACCTTGTTTACTTCCTCTGGATCTTCATCTTTGAAAGTAAGGAACTGAATTTCACATGATTTGGTCAAGGGTCTATACATATCCCAGACTTCGCCATCCACAAGAGCTAGAACAGATTTCTTGCAGTGCCATTCACTTAAGTCTAAAGAAAGTAAAAAAAGTATTACACAGTTATTAATTATATTGCTCTGAGCCAGCAGTTCAGACCCCTGCATTTGTAACAACAAACTGCAAGTGTCACTTCTGTAAATTACTTGGAAGGATGAGCTGTTAACTCACCCAAAAATCAGCTCAGCTTCTGCTGATGTATTTTAGTAAAAATGAACTTTAAACTTACAAAACATAAATATTCTGAATGCATGTCTGTTATCTCAGTCATTAAAACATCAATAATATTAACACTTCACATTGAGATGACAAGTACAACGCGCAGCACAATTTTCATCATCAGTGCCACAATGTTAGTTTAAGAGTCCATTTACTTACGCATGGCACAATTGTACGGAGTAGACAAAGCTTTGTTCATTACAAACACGCTGCCAGGGTGCGATTTCCCAGTGTATTTCACTTCTATTTTCTCAATTCGTGGATAAAGAGACAACTGCCTCTCCTTCTCTTTGGTAAAGAGCTCATTGCGCATCTGAATCACTTCCTCAGATGTCAGTCTCGAAACAGCTGGTGTGGAGATGAACCCTAGTAAAAGGAATGATCTAAAATCAGCAAGGATAGTTTTCCAAAGCCTTTTTATAAGATGGTGGTTTCTACAGAAAGGAAGACACGCCACTGCACCGCTAATCTGTCCGTCTGTCTCAATGCGCACGAGGTCAGCACTCCAGCAGCTCTTACCGCCCGGCCATCCCCGGCCCCCGCAACGCCTGCGGGGAGCCAAACCGAGAATCCCGACGCAAGGGAAGCTCCGTGAGGCTCCCCGGCTGCAAAGGCCCTTCCCTCAGGCACAGGTCAGCCGCGCCCGCGCTGCGCCACGGCGCCCCGGGCCTGCCCCCCAAAGCGGCCTCCGCAGCCTGGCGGGGCCCGGACCGGCGCCGCACCGCACCGCACCGCACCGCCCGGCCAGGCACGGCCGCCCTCAAAGCACGGGCGCGGGACGAGCCCGAAGCACGCCCGGCGCCCCGTCACTCACGGCGCCCCTCCTGCCAGCCCCGCAGGCAGCGGGCGACCTCGCGCGCCGCCATGCTCCGGCCCCGCCCCGCCGCCCCGGTGCCTCCTCCCACGGCTCCGCCGGAAACAGCGGCGGCGGCAGCACCGTTCCGCCCGCCGTTCTGCCCGCGGCCGCCAGGCGGCACCGGCGGCCCAGGGCGGGAGCTCGAGCTTCGGCGCCGGGCCTGCGGGACGGGGCCGGCCCCTATCGCTCCCCGCTTTTAACTCTCTCTTCAGAGGCCCCTTGTGTGTGTGTTGACTGCACTACGCTGCGGGCGTTTGGCGTTGCCCCCTTTGCCTCAACAGGCCTCGTTACCCTGGGCAGTAACGTCATCCCTGAAAACGACATCTTTTGGGTGGCCTCAAGGTGTATGTTCAGCCATCCCGGAGTAAGCATCACAAATGCTGGGGTGACACCGCTAAGGCTGGCAGCCTGGTGGCTGGTGGAAGGGGTCTTCAGTGCCCAGCTCCCTGCTGAGGCTGAGCCACGACACGAACAAGCCCCCAGGTCTCTGTCTAACGCTACCTCCCCCTCACCATCACCAGCCTTCTGCATGGGGCTCGCATGGCAAGGTTTTGGTAGCAGGGGGCTACAGGGGTGGCTTCTGTGAGAAGATGCCAGAAGCTTCCCCCATGTCTGACGGAGCTAACGCCAGCTGGCTCCGAGATGGACCCGCTGCTGGTCAAGGCCAAGCCAGTCAGTGATGGTGGAAGCACCTCTGGGATAACTTGTTTAACAAGGGGGATGGGAACGGCAGAACTACAGCAGAGGAGAGAAGCGAGACTGAGAGAGTAACAGCTCCGCAGACACCAAGGCCACTGAAAAGGAGGGCAGGGGGTGCTCCAGGCACCAGAGCAGAGATTCCCCTGCAGCCCATGGTGAAGCCCACGGTGAGGCAGGCTGTGCCCCTGCAGCCCATGGAGGTGAACAGTGGAGCAGATATCCACCTGCAGCCCATGGAGGATCCCACACCAGAGCTGGTGGATGTGCCTGAAGGAGGCTGTGACCTGGTGGGAAGCCTGTGATTGAGCAGGCACCTGGCAGGGCCTGTGGACCCATGGAGAGAGCAGCCCAGGCTGGAGCAGGTTTGCTGACAGGGCTTGTGACGCCATGGGGAACCCACACTGGAGCAGCCTGTTCCTGAAGAACTCTGTCCCACAGAAGGGACCCACACTGGAGCAATGTGTGAAGAACTGCAGCCTGTGGAAAGGACTCACATTGGAGAAGTTCACGGAGGACCGTCTCCCATGGGAGAGACCCCACAGTGGAGCAGGGGAATAGAATGAGGAAGAAGGAACACCAGAGGCAACGTGTGATGAACTGATCACAACTCCCATTCCCTGTTCCCTTGCATTGCTCAGCAGGAAGAAATAATCAGGAGTGAAGGTGAGCTCATGAAGAAAGGAGGATGGTATGAAGGTGTTTTAAGATTTGGTTTTATTTCTCATTACCCTACTCTGATTTGATTGGTAATAAACTAATTTCCCCAAGATGAGACTGTTTTACCTGTGACAGTAATTGCTGAGTGATTCCATGCTCTTATCTCAATGCATGAGCCTTTTGTTTTATTTTCTCTCCCCTGCCCAGCTAAGAAGGGGAAGTGGTAGAGCAGCTTTAGTGAGCACCTGGCATCCAGCAAGGGTCAACCCCCTACACCTCTCTACTGCCCTTCCTCCCCAAAAGATTGAAACCAAGAAGAAACTAGCCACTCCCTGTGAAGGAAAACTGTATTTTACATTAAAATGTATTAAAATTTGTGAAATAGATGTTTGTTTTGATGCTTTACAATTTAGCTGATGGTGGTCTTCAACCCAATCCCCAGTTGGCCAAGATACAACAGCAGCCATCAAGAATGCCAACTGATTTAGCACTATTAAGAGCTAAATGATGTAATTAAAATCAGCATTAAAAAAAAAGTGAAAAAACTGTTAATACTGGCAAGGACCAGTAACAGACAGAATTTTCCACTGTGGAAACACATCTGTGGAGCAGCAGGACAGCTGGCTCCTCTTGGTTCAGTACCCAGCACTGGCTTCCCTACTCACCCGGGCTCTCATCCAGAAAACCATGTGTGTGAGTATGGTAGTTATTCATGCTCTTCATTATATTACTTGATAGATTAATAATTTCAGTAAATCAATCATCCTCCTTCCTCATTTTTTAAAACAAGATA
This sequence comes from Falco punctatus, assembly GCF_963210335.1. Taxonomy (NCBI): domain Eukaryota; kingdom Metazoa; phylum Chordata; class Aves; order Falconiformes; family Falconidae; genus Falco; species Falco punctatus. The sequence goes on along the minus strand of NC_137581.1, from coordinate 102,984,483 downwards.
AATACAAGTTAACCTTTAGTGCACCAAGCTTACTGTAGGCTACATACTTGTGTGTAGAACAGTTTATAGCCTTGAAGTGAAAGGTCCTGAGGAAACAGAAAAATGTTGTTATTATGTCATTATAGCTCAACTACACTGTTTCTTCTATTAACTTTTGGTTCTATGGCTTGAAGAATCATATGCAGTCAATGATCACATCACATTATCACTTTGCTGTGAACAGTAAGAAAAAACCCAAACAAAACAAAGTTCACAATGTACGGTATAAAAAGGACATTTTTACTCTGAGGAGATAAATTCAGACTGTTCAGAGAATGAAAGACAGAAACAAGCCCTATTCTGTCACTCTAAGGAAGTCTTAAACGACAGGAATAAAATCTGTTTGATAACACCACACTTTATTATATGCATCTCATTTTTAAATTGCCACTTTCTAATCTCAACGTCTTCTTTTGTACAAGTATTTGCAACTTTTTTTTTTTTTAGCTTGATCTTGAGAAAAAATGGTGGCAGACTATCTGGTCCCTCTTTCTACTTGGTATTGCTCTGGAAGTACAATGCAGATAAAAAGCCATCTAGGACTTGTGACACACTGAACAGTACAGGAGGAGCATGGTTGTAGCCCTCTGTCTTTTGGTAACCCTTGGCTAACAGAGCGACAGTGCAAAGCTTTACCCCCCAGTGGATATCAAAAGACATCCAAAGCTGCTGGAAACGTCATGCAGGGTTCAGCTGGCATCTCTACAGCCCCTGGACAAAACCAGAAAAGAGAAACAACATTAGCATAGATTTGGATTTAATTAAAAACTTCTAGTCTTCAAACTTATTTTCAGTTCATGCTGGCTCACAACTGTAATATTTCTCTGTTTACCACAGTATATTTACTTGAGGTTCCTGTGAAAGAGTGAAAACACCTGGGTCCACTCAAACCTCACAGCCTGAGCCAAGGGCCAGCTGGGGATTACTCTCAGCTGCCAAACGTGGCCCCCATCAGCAGCATGAGGCAGGACCTACAGGCCTGTTGCAGTCCCTCAGCTGTTGAGCCCTCCATGCAAAACAAAAACAAAAACAAAAAAAACAACACAACCAAAAACAAAAACAGCCAAAAGCAGCTTTCCAACTGAGAAGTACTCTGGTTTGGCTAAAGTGCAGTGGCTTTTAGCACGTCACAACACTGTACATGTTTGTGGTGTGGAGAAGAGATGGGTAACAAAACTGCCCAAGATTAATTACAAAGTATCATTCTTCATAAAGCTCTCTGACTTTCAGGAAAACCATGGATGTTATTTTATAATGGGCAGAAAAAGAAAGGTGGTCCTATGAGTCAACAGGAACCCCATAATTGCTCTTATGCCACTGTATGTGGCCCAACAGGATGCATAAATAACAAATCATGATGGTTTATCGCTCTCATGGTCCCAAAACCAGCTCTGAGCTCACTTACAGACTGCTTCAAAAGCAAAACTGGCTTAAAAATTCCTGCCCCTCCCTTTGCCGTCCTCAACTGTTTCTCCCTGCTTACCCTCTAGATAGGCAACTGTAGCAACACTGTACAAGATGCAGAATACAAGATCACGGAAGTGATTCAAACAGCAGGATCAGTATTGCTGAAAGATTATGTTTTATTCACATTGTTTCAGTGACCTGGCTTAAAGTACAGCTTTGTACACTCTTTTCTGTCCACAAGTGAAGTGGCAGCAATTGCCTTGGAAGACAGTGTGGCATGTAAGTACATCCTAGGAGCTTTATTCTTCATGCCACCATGGAGCAGCAAAGCATTTTAAGCACTGCAGCAAAACTCAATCTACCACCATCAGCATCGTGGCTAACACATTGTTGCTTAGGCTAAATCAAGAAGCATCTTACAGTGCCATCCAGTATGGCGGCTCTTTTTTAGAAACATACCTTTGTGTTGCAGCACTAGCTAAACTAGCCAGCTGCAACAAGGCTTTTACCATCACATACCAGGTTACCTTCAATAAATAGCTCCCACACCTTGCCCTAGCACAACCACCCATCCCCACACAAGGTTTCAAAAGTTCATCTGCTGTCCACGCTGTCTCTTCATCCTCTTTAGGCCAGTCCACCCTGCTTCCTGCCTTTGCTGCACCCACAGGCTTCCTTCTCCAGGCTCCTCTTCCAGCCAACCTCTCCTCATCCAGGCTCCTTTCTTCTCCCAGGGCCTCTCCTTATTTCTCCTACATTTGGGGTACACTTTCTCTTCTATCTGCTTCTCCTGGGTCTTCCCTTATCTGATCCTCCTCTTTCATACCCCTTAGAGCTATTTAACTACTTAGCAGGAACCAGCCACAGCTGCATGTTAACCACATCAGCCAACCCACCACCCCTGAAGCCAGCCCACAGCTGTATATTATCAATGTTAATTAACCTGCCTTCATTCCTCTATAAATCTTCTACACCTTTGATTGCTACTGAGCTGTCTACTCAGTGTCAGTAGTCCTGCAAGTTCAGTTGAAAAGAAATACCATTAATAATATACTTTTTAAATCAAAGATAAAATTATACAAGATGTTCCAGAAAATGGCAGTGGGGAGTGAGGAATTTACAGAGAAAAGCTACTGAAAACAGGTAATTGGTATTACTTTCATCTCATTCTACCCTCATGTTTGTGGCTTTCCTGGTTCAAGGTTAGCTGACATGTTAGATATGAAATACTTTAACAGTCCAATTGAGATACAGTGTTCTATCACAGTGCTCTAGTCCATTTCATTATAGCAAGACAACTAATCTATGGCATACTCTATCTTTAAATAGCCACAAGCTACAGCTTGAGGGGAAAAAATGATATCTGAAAATATTTTTTGTTTCTTTTTTCAAATCTATACTCACTACTCTAAATATATGCTCACAACTTTCAGTTTCAAAGTAGAAAACAAGCAGATAATCTGCTAGCTAAATCAAATATTTTTTTTCCCAAGCAGGAGTTAATTAATATGAAGCAATAAAAACAAACAAAAAAAAAAAACAAACAAAAAAACCCACACACACACAAAAAAATCAAGATGCCACAGAAGTAGAAAGGACACAAGGCCTACTATAATTAGGGGAGTGGATAGCCTTTAAAGCAATACCCTAGAACATTATAAAAAGCTAGGTGTGACTATAGTTAAAATTGCAAGAGAAAAAAATGATCCCTTAAACTGTAGATACCAGCTTCTCCACATACTTACACATGGCTACTGATAATTCTTCACACTAATGAGCAAGGCTTTCAGGCTGATAGATTCAGTGTACTACAGGTTAGTGGTCTGGGCACAACAAAAAATACATAGCACATCAATCAATGAGTTTCAGAAAAAAGATTTGTGACACAGAGCATGTAATATGCATTTTGGTGATTATACTAGTTAATTAAAACAGATCTGGTTTAGCAGTTTTCAGATTTCCATCAACTTGTCCTATTACCATGCCCAGAATCACACCAGAACCATCACTTTACAGCTATGTGCTCCTGTCTTCATCACTTACTAGAACAAATAATTATGACAATAATTCAGTGTGCTTGGAAAAAAGATGTGTACAGAGATTTAACCCACAGGCTATGGCACCAAGTCTCAAATGACATCTCTAACCGCCTCAAATGTAACATTTTTCTTTTTAGAAATATGAAACAAACTGTTTATTCTCTAAATATGGAAAAATATTTAAAGATGTCTTCTTGATCAAAACCTGAACAATGTAAATTCCAATAACAATCAGCCTTCCAACTCTCCGTATAAATAAAGATACAAGTATGCTTATGCACGTTAGTGTTTTTTTCCTGTGTCTTTTAGTTTCTTCATCAGTGGCTCCAGATTCTAAATCTTCCCCCTTGCTCCTCTCATCATAAACAAACACAGTTAGCAGCAGCCTTGCTGGGCTACCTGCTATTACAGACCAACTAAGAGACTAAAAAGTTTAAGCAACAATGAACTTGGGAAAGCACGGGAAGAAAAGGAAAAGGCAGTGCAGAACTCTGGTCTTCCATGCTTTCACTGATGTTTCACTCTACACACCAGAGATGAGCTACTCAGATCATCACACATCCATACTACCTGCTTATCAACACAATAGAAAATATGTACTTGATTACATGAAATTAGGGTTACACTACTTGATCTACTTAAATTCAGTGAGTAAATTTGAGGTACATCAGGTTTATGCCTGAATCGGATATAATAGAGAAGCATTGCCTTTCATAAAACTTTGCTTTGTTTTTAATGGCAGCACAAGGATGAGCATTCATTAGCTCCCCCATGACCGTCTTCTAGTTTGGTATGTGCAAGCCATGGCAGATGGGTGATTACATAGGAATTAACATCTTTCTTTTCTAAGTGTTAATTGAAGAACCAGTTCTCTTCTTGTAGTGCACTACTTTTCCCCCTATCCTATGCATGTTTTTCAGAAAAGGAATCATACTCATCTTCCTCCCTTACCTACCTGTAATATGTTCGAGTGTTTACATCGCAACACCTTTGTAACTAAATTTAGTAGTTCTAACTTGTACTTTTTTTTATTATTATACCTCATTATTCATTATTATTATACCTCAAAGTTATTGTAGAAATCAGCATACAAGGTGCAGAAAAATGAATCTAGAGTGATTTTGTTTTTTTCCTCCTGCAAAATAAAAGCTATTTTATTTTCAATCACCAAAAATAGTATTTTCTTAATATATATTAATTTCTCGTATTCATTTTTATCATTCTATAGCTAAGAAAAAATGAAACATTCCCAAAGTAAAGATTCAGAGGTTTGGCTTATAGTGTTTCACAGAATTTTTGCAAATTATTTTTCAAAACTGTTCTTGTGTTTTTTTCACGGAGATCTTTGACAGTGATGGTACCACAGTAAAAGAGGTAAACTTGTGTTAGAACAGATTGTCATCAGCACTCTACATTTGCAACAGAAAGTTTCATTGAAAGGAGAAAGAATTCCATTGCAATGTAAGAATGTAGATTTATCTAAAATATCATCTAATGAAATAAGGGTAATCTTTTGGTTTATGAATTGCTGAGATCATTAAGAAGTATGCAAGTCTTGAAATCATATTGCACTTCCACACAATTCTTAAAGGCTTTTCTATACAAAGAACTTGACTAAGATAGTTATTGCAAAATATGATAGCTATTCTTGACCGGCATTCTGTGTGCAGATGTTAATTTTAGACTTTTTATTATTCTAAAAAGGAGTTTCTTTGGAAAACTCTCCAAGAATAACTGTTACACTGAGCATCTCAAACACATTCTTCCATGTTGGGCTCTATGTGCTGTTTAATGAAAATATTTTTGCTACCTTTAATTTAAAAAGATTAAATGTACAGATAGAAGTCTTGTGCTCTTCTAACAAAGTACTTGACAGTATTTTTAAGAATACCCTTCCTCAGCAAAGTATATACAGAAAAAGTAGAGAAACAAAATGAACTATGAGCATTACAACCATTTTTCCAATAATTCTGTAAATGCATTCAGAATACTCACATTTAATTGCTGGGTTTTTTTTTTTTTTTCCTGCAGTTGTATAAAGCAAGCAGAGAAACCACTATCTAGTCATTGCTGAAATAAAAGAGGGGAATGTAAACAAACTGTGCAAGTACTGTGAAACTACTAGAAAAAGTCAGAGAAATGTGGGGGAGACAACCCCACACACTGGGTATTTGCTTCACTTGCAAGAGAAACAAAACAGTGAATGGGGGACAGATGGATGGATGGACGGTGCTTGACTCTGACCTCATGTTTATATAAACCCAATGCATTTAACTGGATTTACTGTGGTATAAGTCTCATGTAACTCTACTTGGGCAATTAGAACTGGATGTTTACTGCAGCGGAAAGGCTACTGTGCTGGTTAGTCTGAACTTCATTTCATCGTCTAATTGGTATACCTTCTTCTCACGATTACTCTCTTAATTCCCCTCATCGATTCCTTGTCATCACATCAGCTTTAATAGCCATTCTATGAGCTATCCCTTAATTTAATTCCATACTGTCATTTTGCAGCATTACACACACACACACACTCTTTTCCACTAGGCTCCACCCAGGTATTTAGATTTTGTATCAGGACGATGTTTCTATCACCGGAGGGCTTTAAACATTAAAGCAGTCCTACTGAAATCATGGAAACTTTGTATATGCTTAAAGTTACCATGTGCCATGCCAGGCAAAATAAAGAACCTTTCAGTTGCCTGAGGAATAGTTCTGATTTTATTTAATGCATGTTGCCATTACACTGGCAATATATACTGGACACATATATATGTGTATTTTTTGAAGAAATATTACTGTATTCTATATACATTTTTGCATGTGAAAAATAAGCTAAGAAGATTTTGACATGAGAGGCATCGTGGCATCCTACTTCTTTGGTCTTCTTTAAAATAGCTGTTGGAGATTTTATTTATAAATAATCTTTTCTCATTTTGCTACAGTCTAAAAAAATACAGCCAAGTGTTGCTGCTCTGATTATCAAAGAAATACTTCAGATCTTTTTCTTGATATAGAACCGTATCACACCAGTGGTAATGTATTTTTAAGATGCCATCAGAAACTACTCAGATGCACTATTTACAGTCACGATGAGTAATTTTCCTTGATTCATAAATTTAAAGGGCCGTGACAACTCCTGCATATTTAACCCAGCGTCTCCCAGGCTGGTGTAAAGTGACAGTAAAAAGGGTTGGGAAGGTCTCGGTGCAGTCGGGGCTCCGCTGGCTGGCGGCTGTGCCCTGCCCGCCGGGGGTCTTGCCCGGGGGCTCACCCACGCTTGGGCCGGGGTCTGCAGCTCCGGGCGGCGCCTCACCCTCGCGCTGCGCTTTCCACCCGCAACATCGGGGGTTTCTGGTTCGGGATTTCACCCCGTTATTCCTGCCCCCCCCCCCCCCCCCCTCTACCCCAGGTGGGTCTGACCTGGGGAAACGTGCCCCCAGGGACCACGGCCGCCTTCGAGAAGCCTGAGCTTTCCGTAATGGAAAGTTTATTCTGCCGCAACAAATGTCCTTGAGCTTGCGAAGAGCGCGTGGTTTATGAACGAAGAACTCGCGGGCGGGGGGAGCTGCTGCACCGCGCACCGGCGCGGGCCGAGGGGGGAGCGGGGCGCCGCCCGGGGCGGGGGAGCTGCTGGCCGCTGCCCCGGGCAGGGCCGCCCCGGGGCGGGCGGGACAGGGCGCAGCCCCGCGGCTCCCGGTGCCCCTGCGAGGCGAGGCGCCTCCTCGGGCCGCGTGGAAAGTTGCGGGGCGGAGGCAGAGCCCCGCGGCAGAGCCCAGCGGGTGCGGGCGTTGCACCCCCGCCGCCGCACCTGCCTCACGGCCGCCCCCGGCCCGCCAGGCGCCGCCCCGTTCCCCCGGGCCGAGGCGAGGCCGGACCGGGCCGCCCCCCCCGCCGCGCCTCACGCCCCGCCGGCATCGCCCGGCGGTTATTAACCGCTGCCGCCGGTGGGGAGCGGCCGCTGACGGGAAGATGGCGAGCCGCAGCCTCCGCCTGCTGCTCCTCGGCTACTTGGGGGTCCTGAGCTGTAAGTGGTCGCGCCCCTTCCCCGCGGAGCCGGCGCCGGGGCTATCGCGTCCCGCTCCCCCGGGAGCGCCCCGCCCGCGGCGGCCGGTCCCCTCGAAGTGCGCGTCCGCGTACGGAGCGGGGAGGGCTCCGCCCGGGGGTGCCCGACCCCTTCCCCGGCCGCCGCCCGGGCCCTGCCCCGCCGAGAGCCGCCCCCACGGCGGCGCTGCCCGGCCCGGGGCGCCCCGGGGCGGAGGCGAGAGCAGCCGCGGCGGGACGGCGCTGCCCCTCCTCGCCCCCGGAGCCGGGTCGCGCCTCCAGCAGCGAAATAACAGCGGGCGCGTTCGCCGCGGCGGCCGGGGAGCGAGTGCGCGCTGATCGTTTCCATGTGTCTCCTGCTTTCGCACAGATGTAACCTGTTTCAGCCAGGCCTGTGTCAGCGCCAGCCAGCGGCTTTCTGCAGTGATGCAAACTTTGGGATGCGGGCTGCTTAGTTTGGCTTTTCTGGGGGCCTTTACAAGATGAATGAGCATGTGACGGGAGCGCGTTTTCTGTTGCCAGCACTGGATGTTGCAGCTCCAGAACAGACTTATGTTTTCAATTTTTTTATGGTCCTATTGTCTAAGTCGTTAAAAACAAAACGGGTGGTGGTGGTAAAATAAGTTGGCAGAAGCTGCCCCACCCAGAAAATACATGAAATAAGAAAAAAAACCCCACCACCCAAACTAGATCGTGTGGCCACATACCTGTGAAGAAGCAGTGAATTACTGCATTAACAAAATCACATACTACAGTATTAACAGTGCCCATCATGTGAGAAGGCTGTGACTTTCAGTTCAAGTCTTGCTGTGCTCCAGTGGTGCGCTGCTTGTGTTTTGCTGGTGTTTTAGGGAAAGAGGATGTACATGGAAGTAATGTTTTAAAAATAATTATGTAGCATAGCCTTGCAATGAAGTGAGCACTGGGATCAGCCTGGGACAGGTTGTCAACCCGTTGTGGGCGTGGGACATCCATGGTGCTGATGCTGGGTATATTTTGTAGTTTGTCTTTCATTCTTTCTCACCTAACAGAAGCTTGTGCGTGTGGTAACTCCTTTTTTGTAGAGGAGGGATGAGTACTGTCAAGGAGAGACTTGAAGCGACCTGTGCCTGTTAAGTCTTTGGTTTGATGGCAGTTTTTATTTTCGTTTTCCTCTCTCTTTACTCCTACTAGGGCTTGTGGAGATTTGGGGCTGTTAGATGAGCAGCTAGTGCATACTTCCATATAGTAAATAAAAATTATTTTCTTTGATGTTTTCTCTTCATTTGCTGTTAATTGCATGGGTATATCTAAGCAGACGAGGCTGCTGTGGGGTTTTTTGGTAGCAGGTTTCAGTGTGTTCAGGCTGCTCAGCCTTCTGGTTAGTTGTGCCTGTTGGCAGTACTGGCTTTGGCTAGTAAGGAAAAGATCAAGAGTGGTTTGGAAGCAGTACAGTGCATCAAAGTGTGGTGCCTACATTGTTGTCAGACTCGGTTTGTTTGGTTTTTTTTTCCTTTTCCTGTCCCAATTCCCAAGAAACACCAGGTGGGGAGAAAGTTTACCCGCAAGGTGCTGATAAGAAGTTGTTGCCTGAAGAAACTGTAGGTGGGTGTGTAAGTGCTGATTGTTTGTGTGAACCAGAGGAAATCCAGGCCTTCAGGAGTCAGCTGCTGCTCCTGTGGCTGATGTATGTTCGTGTGAACAGTAAGACTGAGTAATACTGGCGTCCAAGTCAGACATATGGGCTGAATGTTCTCCTATGTGGCACTCACGTGCTCTGGAGGCAGTGGGGAATGGGCAGAAACTTATGAGGAAAAGAAAGTAGTGATGGATACCTGAAGTATGTATTATATTGTGGAGCAGGCGTAGAGAACTTCCTTGGTAGTTCAGATGCAGAAACTGTGTAAGTTGGTCACAGGACATCAACATACCAGGAACAGTGCTGAGGTAGATGAGGTTTGGATTGCTTTTCAGTGAGAACCTACTAAGAAGTATTAATGAATCATAGAAATAGTGGTTTGTCTGAGTTAAAGCTTCTGTTTCACCTTTGATTTAGGGGAAAGTAAGGGAGTTGAAGGTCTTCAATCATATTCTGTCAGTGTGAGCTCCTGAAACTGATGTTATCTGGAAAGTTTTAAAAGGTGCTACAGGGTAGGACTTGTGAGTTCCATTGGCAAGACCGTTAGAAAATATATAGAAATGATTGTTATTAATCATCATGGTTACTCTGGAGGAGACAATACTGATGAACTGGTCTTTTTCTGAAGCTTGTAGGTGTGGTTTTTCTTGCAGTAGTGTACATTAGAAATTAAATCTCAGCTGGTGATGCTGGAAGCAAATCCAGTACAATGTGTCTGTGTGAGGGCAATGCAGAGGCAATAAATAGTAGTCTTACATAAACATTTGATGGAGCTCCCTGGGGTATTTGAGCAATAAGTAAGGTGAGAGTGAGTTTGTTTATTTTTGGCTTTAAAATAAACACTCCTTAGTGTTCAGGAATCTTTTGGTCAGATACAGAGGTTCTAGACAAAAAAAAACCCCACACTTTGGTGTCTTCCCCCCCACCCCTGACAAAAAATTGTAAAGCATGACTGCATTGGCTATAGGAATTGACAGTGGAAGTCTTTAAACCATGCTTTCCTGATTATAAGTGATACGTGACTGATGTACTCAAAATTGAGAATATTGTCAACCCCCAGTCTTCTGTTGAACCTTTGTTTGCTGGATTAACTTGGTAGGGGTACTCTGATTTCTAAATCAAAGTCCACATTCAAGTGAGACAGGATTTCTTAGATTTGTAAGACGTCATACTTCTCTAGTAATATCTGTACAGCATAATAATATAAATCAGAGTGCTTTTTTTGGAGAGGAACCAGGGGTGGGGTGTGTGGGGAGGAACATCAAAGGAGGGTTTCTTCTCTTGCTGTTTTAGCTGACAAGCAGTATTTCTTCGCTATAGACTGGTAGTGGTCTACCAATGTGCATGGACTCTTAGACACCATAACACAGGCTGTGAGATGAGAGTAAGCTTCTTAAATATAAACAAATCAATGAAAATTAACTACAGAAAAACAATGCTTGTTTCTAATGTTCAGCCTAACTATTTTTGTTTATGACTGTGGCAACACTGCCCAAAATACCCGAATGCTTCTAAAATGGATGAAAATTGAGGAACTGGTAGGAAGACCTTCCAATTTTTAAAAGGGAGGCGTGCTTCTCTCTAGCTTATGTTATAACCTTCACAATTTCACCATCCTGCTTAGATCTTCAGGACTCAAAAGAAATTTTGGCTGTGAGTTATTGGCATATTTCTCAGAAATCATGGCCTTTGCTGCACTGGAGAAAGTCACGATACCCAGGCATGCTACTTGGAAGGGGTGCTCTGTTTCTGAGAGGTCTCAGCCAGAAGCAATGCTGTTCTGTGGTAAAGGCTTTGTTTCCCTCTCCTCTCTCTCCCCTCCCTACAGAGAGGAAGCAGAGAGAGCTGGTCCTTGGCTGACCCTGCAGTATCCTTAGTTCACATTACTGGCCCCACAGCCTGCTATTGGATGTACAAAAAAAAAAAAATAGAATAATAGGGTGACTGTCTTCCCTCACTGCATACAGGAGACAGGAAATGTCTTGAGGTGACATTTTCAGGTACAATTGCAATTCCTCTTGTTTTCTTCTGCTTAAGGTTGGATATATGCAAGAGGAGGACTTTCTTTTGCTGTCACTTGGCCTCCAAGGTCCTGTTTTCTCAGCTTTAACGTTGCAACAATTCTTTGTTGAAGTCATAGGGCATGTATTTCTGGTAACTGTGAGTGCCATAGGTCATCTGGCATTAATAATGAGAGTTAAAACTGCCACTGTGATTAGCAGATCTAATTGAGCCTGGATGCAATGCTCTTACTGGCTATTTAACTGAATTGCACACAGATATTTTTGTGATTGTTTCCTGTATTATACCTGTATTTCCCAGTGCAGGCTACCTTGGCAGCAGCACAGTAGCTGCCAGGTTCTGCTGCAGAAACTGCCATCACAAATGATTAAGTAAGAACTTGCAAGTAGTTTAATTTTGACTTCACCTTTTCTCTTTAGCTGAAAACGTGTGAACCTCTTTCATGACCTAGAGCTCTTACTTGTCTGTGTCTGCTGACTAATCCCAAATATTACTGGGGGTGTATGCAGACCTGTTTTTAAATAAGTGAGCTAAAAATGTTAGAGAAGGCTTCTGTCCTTCCTCAAAGCATGCTACAAGTGCTTTAGCTTCTTCTCAAGTGCTGGTGGTCACAAGCAAGAATTCCTCTTCTTAAGTATGGGAGAATCTTCTTGTACAACTATATTAAAGTCCAGTTTTCTCATCATTTCACATGAGTAAGTAGTAGTGATATTTTTCACTGAAGATGGATAGTGACATGCATGTGAATCTTCTGCAGCAGCAGTAAGCAAGTTTCCCTGTTGTGAGGGGTGGGGTGTAGGTTTGGACTGTCAGTGATTTTGGAGGGGCAGGAGCAAAACTAGTAATTTCATTCTGAAATTGGGATTTAAAAGTTTACATATGGGATGATCTAATTACAGTCTATCAACACTCAAAATGTCACCTTTCTGTTGGAGCACTTCTGGAGACAGTCTGTTTATCATTGGTTCCCTGCAGCTGGCGACCTCTTATAGGAATAGTTTTCTCAAAGTAAGTCTTAGTGTTATATTTTCCCTTAGCAATGCTAGAGGTGACTCCAGTGTACATGCTTACGTAAAAGAAGATTGCTAAGAAGTGTTCACACAGCCAGAAGTGTCCACATTGCAATATAAGTACCTTGTGCATCAGAACAATTGAAGCACAAGGCAGAGATTTGTACTTGTCACTGCAGACTATTTGTCAGGGCCATATGGAATGGCTAAATTAAGGTTCCCTTGAAGTTACACAATGATATCAAGCAAAAAAAAATGCTTAATATAGTGTCCCCATGGATGTATAGAATAAATATCTTATGCTGTTTTTTTCTTGTTTGGCTGGATGAGGATTTTTTTCTCCTGTGATAATTTTGTAGCACTGTTGCATACTTATGGGAAAATAGATGTTTTACAAGTTCTTACTACCTAGTTTAGTAGCTAATTTACAATGAGTTGAGCACTTTAATGGAAACTGAAGGAAATGACATGTGGAAGCTGAAAGGCAATTAATTTGCCAGTAATTAATTCTGATATTCTCCCCTCCACACACCCCAGTTTTGTAAAGCTAGTTTTGTTACACCTTTACTTTCTGGCATGTCTCTTCCCATCCCAAGTACTTTTCAAAGAGCTACCAGTTTTAACAAAACATTTCTGCAGAAAAGCTGGTTGTGTCTTCCTCAAAGCTTGTACATGATTGTGCTGTAATTCCACCACAGGAAGCTTAAAGCAAATATTATGGTGCCTTGTAATCAAGACAAACGATTTGTTTCCTTCATCTAAATGCTGGGATTTTTTAGGGCAATGAATATGTATTTCTAAGAATGAGACAGCAAATGAGGCTGGAGGAGCACTTGGATGATTGCCAGTACTTGTACTCACCTGCATTTCCAAAGCCACTTTTTTTTTTTTCTGGAGGGTTCCAGTGATTTATGCCACCTCTATGCTCACAGTACATCATTGAGCACTCAAATGCTTATATAAAATTTCTTAAACCAGGCAGAAGGTGAGCTTGGCAGCTGAACATCTGGTCCTGTTCACTTGTCAGTTTCTAACATATACTGGGAGATGAAGGAGCTTTTGGAAAGGAGGAAGGGGAAAATAGCTATTTCTGAACAACAGCAAGTAATACAACAGCAGTAGTTGTTGAACCACTAGCAAGTCTGTAACCCCTCCTGGTTAATAGTAATTAAAGCAGGCATCCAGTTTCTCTCAAAGATTATTTGCAGGGGAAAACATGACAGAAAAATCTGGTAATAAGCCTTTTTGAATGCTTGCTTTTTACAAATTCAAAACAGCAATTTTCAGTAAGAGATGAGAAGATCAAACTTGCATTGAAATAGCTACAATTTGATCCTGGTAATTTAAAAAAGTAAGAAATGGGTAGACTTGATCTGGAAAGAACAAACTCTACAGGTGTGAAGTCTCAATAGATATATTTACATAGCTTCTGTTTGGATTAACTTCTTCAGGGTTGAACATGCTCTCAAGCCCATCCAAACCACTGGATCAGACTCAAAGGGAAACAAAACATACTATCATCTGGGTGGAAAGTGATGTATCATAGGGTTGTTTTGGTACCAGGTAATGTTAACAATAGGGCTATATCTGCTGTTCACAAACTGCTAGCATAGTAAGTGATGGAACATGCATTCTTGACAAGTGACTTTTGCTCAGATTAGCATAATAAAGAAACCAAAAAGTTTATGTATTTGATCTCAGTGTGTAGAAAGTGCTCAGTAAGAACTGGGAAAAATTCTTGGGGGTGGTATGCTAAGGACTTGTGTATGCTGGCTAGAGCTGGGTTAGAGTTGAAGAAGTGTTTGCGCTTGGCATACTTGTAAACATATGAGGAAACAAATATGCAGAAAACCAGACTTTGAATACATACTATGTTCACTAGATAGCAGTTTACTATTTGAATGTATAGACAGTACTTACTTCTAGGAGGCCCTGGTTCTTGAGTGAAGCCTTCTAGTAGCTGTACAGGTAAAAATGAATAAAAATGCATCATCTGGAGTGGCATCTGTAGAATGTGTAGGTGTGTTTAGGTGCATGTTATGGCTAGCTTTTGTGCTCTGTTACCCTGTTTCTATAAAATAATCTTAAAAAGTAAATATTGGTTCTTTACCCTTTGATTATTGGACCACTTAAATGATTTTCTGCCTCTTCTCTAGTGTTTAGGCTACAACCACAAAGGTGAGACATTTTCTCTTAAACTCCTGGCTTGTTGTTTGTAGCTCGTTTTATGTAAAGCTGTGCCAGATTTACTGGGAATTCGGGAGTGTGGCAGGGCTGTGCTGCAGCTTTGATACAAACTGGTGGTGGTGAGCAGTTCTGAAACCGGGATTCAAGCAAGCTGTCCTGTATATTTAATAATGAAGAGCTATACTTCTGTGTTTGTGGAGGCTGCTTCCCTGCTTGAATACTGAAAACTCTGAGACGGCACAGTGGCTGGGGACAAGAAGTGACAGCTTTGGTGTGCCAAGCCCTGGGGGGGGGCTGCTGGCTGAGAGCCCCTGCTGCTCTGGCTTGAGGTTTTGCTCAGTGGCATCAGCTGGGGCATTGTGTGCCACCGTTTTTATGCCACACAGCTGTTAAGGTGTTGAGTTTGCTTGACGGCCTGAATATTTTTAAAATGTAGATTGAGGGAAAGTCAGGCCCTGCTGAGAATAAAGTACTTAGCTGATCCATGCTATATGTAAGGTCTGTAGTATTGGAGTGACTAGCATCACAGTTGCTGCCTAGCAGAGGAGGTAAGGGAGAAGTAAGCAGATGCATCCATTGTGGAAGTATGCTCAGACATCAAGAATTAACTCTTAAGTTGCGCAAGTTAATTCTAAGCAGAAATATATGCTTTCTGTAATAAATGCAACATGACTGAAGACTCTTTAAATGCTGCTGCTGAATTAAACAAATTTTAATGTGATCTTCTGCCAATTAAGATGTTACATGTCAAGATTTGGAAAATAGTATAAATTTTAATGTGACTTCTAACAGATAAATGCATATATTTTGTTGCTTGAGACTGTAAAGATAACTAATCAGTACTTTGTCCTGCACATAAACAACTCCAGCTTGTTGCAGATGTTTGCAACTCCTAACTGTAGGAATAATTAAATAGAGGATGATTATTTCTAAAACTGCAGTAGTAGAATATCAAAGGAAGACATGACTGGTATCTGTTTAGCACTGTTCAGAAACAAAAATACATGATAAATGTTGCTGGGTTAAGTTCTTTTCTTGTGTTTTGTGGGCTTGTTTTTTGGGGGGTTTTTGGCTTTGTCCACCCTCCCACTTTTCTTTAAAGAACAAACATGTATCACAGGGTTCTCACTGGAGCATGGGGAAGCGGTGTGTCTGTCTTTTTCTTTTTCTTTTCCTTTTTTTTTCTTTTTTTTTTTTTTTCCTTTCTTGCTCCTCTAATGTCCACATAAGGTCCAATTAAAAGATCATTAATAGCAATGCTTAGATGTTGGAAGAGTTTGTGCAGAAAAGGCCTTTATTCTCCAAGCGGACTTAGTAGCTTTCCATTTAAATGTCAGTATTTGAAAGGTAAATGTTTTATTTTGTTAGTATTTGAGTATTCTTTGTATCTTGCAATGAATGCCACTGTTGCCTTCTGTTCACTAATGTAATGGCCCTCCCTGGTGTAATGTGATTCACTGATACACAAGAATATCGTAATCATTTGAGAGGCTCCTGAAAGGAAAAACAATACTTCAATATTAGAATATCGCAACAAGGCATATGAAAATGTAAAAGAAGGAGGGCTGGGACAGCTAGGTAGTAGGGCTCATAAGATTTTTAAGATGATGCTGTTCTAGTATTGGAGTGACTAGTAAAGCAAACAAATTCAGACACTCCAAATTCACTGGCAGCATCACAGCTGCTGCCTGGCAGAGGAGGTAAGGGAGAAGTAAGCAGATGCATCCACTGTGGAAGTATGCTCAGACATCAAGAAATGACCCTTTAGGTTGTGTTAGTGTATGGTTTTGCTACTTGCCATACAGTCTAAGAGGCCTTTACATAATTTTATTTTAAGTCAGTTGCTTTATTTTTATTTTCTTTTTCTAAATAAGACCTACATCCTGCACATCAACTACTGCTGTTTCAATCAAGTAATATAGAAGTCTTCTGAAATGTATTAGGCATAAAAAGTAAACATGATTATTCTCCTTCTACATGTTAAGTGTTGTTGAAAAAGGCTATGGGGTACTTCCAGAAGTTAATGTACTCACAGCACTCATTCTTTGAAGACTTTCAATAAATAGTATCCTAGAGGATAAAAGGTGTCTGGGGAAGCTGTTTATCATCAGGGAATAAACACCATATGTAGAATGACTAACTAAAAAATTATTTTCAACTCTATTTTTCCCCTGTCACTGCACAGTCTGTCTATTTCTTATTTCATTCATGGTCCAGTTCTATATCTAGCTGAGTCCTCAGCACTGTAACAATGCACACACAGTTGCTGTTCACTTTCCAGCTGTATTCAAATTCCTAGCTGCCTTTTCTTAGAGGGGAGAAGGGAGGGAAAACAGTGCTGCAAAGGTTTTGCCCACTTGCCGAAGAGTGCGGTGGCTTTCTAACAGAAAGAGCTGTTGGGAGAATGCACTGATTTTTGTGAGAGAAGAAGGAAGCGATGCCTCTTTATAAGCATTTAAACTTATTTAAAGTTTAATCAAAGCTTTTGAAAGCTATGTAAATGGAGAATGAGGAGGGGGGTGGCCTGTTCTTCTATGTACAGTCTTTCAGGTGCAGAACATTCTTCCTGACTCAAAGTAAACATAATGTCTTCTACACAGCATCAAAGCTGCACAGAAGTCTCTTTTTCTTGCCTTTTTTGAGGCAGTCTTTAGTTTGACAAAAAAATCACAGAAAACTTAAAGCTTTATGGCATTTTCATAAGAAAATAGAAGGCAGATGCTTTATCCTCTAGTAAAAGGACAGAATCTGAATGACTGGAATATCTATGTAAGAAAATCTACCAAACCCAAAAGACTGTTTTCCACTTCACTTTGGAAAGCTGGGAATAAGTCTCTATTTAGGATCAGCCTAGCATTTGATAACATTTGATAAATTCCAAACACAACACTGGTTTTAAATTCATCTCTTTCTTTCTTTTTTTTTTTTTTTTTTTTTTTTGGGGGTGGGGGGGTGGGGAGAGTGCGAGTTGGGGACAAAGTTGAACTTTGATCTTATTGGCATTTTTAACAATTGACTGTATACGTCAATGTATGCTCCCCTCACCCCCGAAGCAAAAGAGCAGCTTGGTGGCAGGGCAACATGGGCAAGGAACAGAGCCGTTTGCTGCTGAAGCGATGCTGTACCTGTGGATTCCAGCAGAAAGGAGATGTTACAAGCAGTTAGTGAACTATTGGGAGTGGGTAGCCAGGGATTTGCTCTTCTGAAGCCGAGTTAGCTCATCTTGTGTGACTACAAGAAGAGGGAGGGACAAGTGGTAACTAGAGAGAGTATCAGTCGAACAAACAGTGTGGCTTGTGTGTCCATTCTGTACAGAAAGAATTTGGCTGGAGTCCTAGAACCGTGTTTACAGGCATGCGATTTAAAATAGTATGTCCAATATAGATATATTATAACTTCCAACACCTTCAGTTTTGGGGTGGGACTACTCATCTGAAAACTAGAAAAATTATCGATTGCGTCATGTTGCTGTTAGCGCTGCAATCCTGCACCTATATGCTGCAGTTGAATCCATTATAAATTCATGGAGCCCTGCTGAAATCATGTATGTAAAAATGTGGTATGAAATCTGATTACTTTAGATTGTCAGTTGTCAAATGAAGGGTAGAGAGTCCATGTTTTTTAGCTGCCTTTGCCTTGGGATGGAAAATGTGCTGTGTGGACAGATAGTATCCAAGGAAGCTTCTATGGCTAAGTGTGGTTTAGTTAAGAAATCATACTGTTTAAGCAGAAGATAGATGTAGATGTTGCTATGCAGAGTTCCATATCTGTAAGCGCTGTGGTGGATACTCTTTCCTGTGGAAGACACATTAATTTTTTCTTGTAAGGAACCTGTTCCTTATCTGCCCTAAAGCAATACCTGGCACTTGTAAAATAAACCATAAAAGCTTATGGGCTTACTTTACAAAGGTGCTTTCAGCAGAACTGTTGAACTTCCACTTTAGTTGGTGATGAGTTCCACTTCTAGAAGAGAAATGCTGGTAGCAATGTATTATACAACAAGCCATCTTGTTCCCTTTCTTTATTTCTTGACCACTCATAGCTCAGCTGATGCTAGCTAGCTCTCTACCATCCAGGCTCACTGGAAGCAGCTTAGCCCTGCAACAACAGTGGGAATAAATATGTAGATGAGCCCAAATCCTCTTCTTACTAAAATTTATTGTTCTGTGAGTTTAGAGCTAAACTCTAAACACAAAATAGTGTTTGGGTTCCATGTGATCGCACTGCTTATGCTGATGTGTTTCTGCCTGTATAATCTGTTTGCCAGCATAGACCTTGGCCTTTTCTTCAGTCATCTTTCTTCGAAAGAAATCCTGAAACTGAAATTTAGTTGACCAGAGTTGAAGGAGCGCAAGCACCTTCAAATTGGTATTATTTAGTCCTATTTCCAAAGGAAATTTCAGTTTAAGCAATAATAGTGTCACACAAGTTTCTAGATCAGGGGTCCTCAAGCTACGGCCTGCGGGCCAGATATGGCCCCCCAGGGTCCTCAATCCAGCCCCCGGTATTTACAGACCCCCCCACCCCCACCTCCCCGCCGGGGGTTGGAGGGGGAACCAAGCAGCCGCAGATGACGGCCTGCCACTGCATCTGTGCACTGGCCCCCTGGTTAAAAAGTTTGAGGAGCCCTGGTCTAGAGCATCAGTATCTTATGAACAGTTGGTTATAAAGGGAATATGGGCAGAAGTAAGCAAAACAGTAGTTTAAAGCAGTATATATGCCTATCTGGAAGTCAAGGTTTCATTAAATGTGTTGATCTATTGACTCTAAAAAGTATTCTTAAATATAACATGTGGTTTTCAATGATATTATATTTTATGCATGCTGTAGAGTAGTCTAGATACAGCCATATTAACCACCAGACTCTTAAGGGCTAAGTTGCACTTGAGAAGGTAGCGACCTGGGGGCTGAATCCTTAATCACATGTGGTTTATTCTAAAAAATAATAAAAAAAAATCCCAGCCTTACCTTACATGTTGCTGATATCATTTCTGTCTCTGAACTGTGTCTAGATTGACTATTTAATTCTGACAAGATTATTTGCCTTCCATAGAAATCATTGTTTCTTGGATTATTTTTTGTTGTGGTTTTACAGCATTACAGAATTGCTGACGCCTTTGTTTCATTTTTGTGAGAGTGAAACAGCTGGTAGTTTCTTAGTTTAAGTACCTGCAGACAAGATGATCAAATCCTATTACATGAAGCAGCAAACCAGTGAGTTGTGAATGTTAGCTCACGTACTGAGCACTCCCTGCTTCTGACGCAAAGCAGCAGTGTTTCATCAGCAAACCTTACCCAGATGTTCTTGAGGATGTGGCTCCTAACATCACTTCTGTTGAGAAGCTGTGATGATCAGCAAGTTAACAGTTATGCTTGTTTTAAAAATAAACAAACAAAGCATGGAGTTACTCTTATCTTTATTCCTGTTTCCCGTGTAACTTTCCAGTGTTGTTCTAATGTTTTCTGATCTGGATGCCCATATGTTGTTTTGTTTGTGTATCTTTTAATGTGATGAAGACTGTAGTGTTGGGTTTGTTGTGGGTTTGGTTTTTTTTTACCCTCTTCATCCCCTTTAATGAAAACTTGGCAGCTGTTATACTGTGACCTATTGTTCCTAGCTCTACCTTCCGGAGGATTTCTTCTAATCACCCTTCTCCTTTAAGCATGCAAAACATCTTCTGTTTGTTCTAGCTCCTCTTGATATGTACCAGCCTTAACTGAATTAAAGGAGTGGCTTCAGTCTGTTCAAATGTGCTGGAGGGTGCCCCTATAAAATTTGATATTAAAGAACTAAATTAAAGGCCTGTAGAATTAAGGCTAAAGATATGCATTCATACTGTAAACGATGCTATTGATTGAAAGTAATAGTCATCAAATGTGACTGTTAGCGGCTTCTGGCAGGAAGAGACTATTGACCAGACTTGGCAGTGTAAGGGATCATGTGTGAGTGATAATGGGATGAGCTAATTTGGCAATTGCATTTGGATTATTAGGAAGGGTTCACCAAACTGTTTTGGCCAGGAGGGAAGTGGTCATCATGTTCCCAGCTCATATGAACAAAGAATCTGGACTGTAGTCTGGAGGAAAAAAGTTAAAAAGCTAAGTTCAGTGCTGTGTCTGTGTATTGCTAATAGGACTCAGTCCTAAAATTCATGATTTGAGGGAAATTTGCTCAAGTGAAAACACCACTCCCACCCTAGTTTGTAGGAAACATCTCCTCAGAAATTCTAGATTTACAAAGCATTGCACAAGGCTCTTGCTTAGTATTTGTATTTAAAAAACATCCTACTGTTTTTTGAAAGACACTGACATTTTTAATGGACACGCTAGCTAAAATGAAGTCATAGTGTATCCTGATGTCAGCAAAAATTGAACAGGAGAAAACCTGCATAAAGGCCTTTTTAAAAACTGACCACAAGGAGTTATTCTTACATTCACTGTATATTAGTATAAAAATATATTCTAGGTCAATATTTGCTTCAGAGAGTTGTTTGGGTTTTTTAATGAATGTATTTCAGATGTATCGTCGCCTTCAGTGGGGGTCATAAGGTGATAATGCCAGCTTGGCTTAGATTATTATACTTTCCTGAAAATGAAACATTTGGGCATATTTGGTCAAATTAGCTATCCTACCTGCTATTTAGCATCTGTTTGTAATGCACAGTTCTGGTTAGGTAGCTACTTCTGTACCTTTAGAAAGCAGAACTTAATACATGCTTACATGCACTTATCCTCTGCAGTGAAAGCGATTAGTAGAAATGCTTAAATTAATCAAAAAAGGGATAGAGAAAATTCGCTACAAACTTGAGAAGGGACTGAGGATGCACAGGAAATTTGGTTCCAGCTTAAACAAATAAGACTAACTATGGGAAGAGACACTTCTTCACTACAGCAATGTATTTTACTTGCAATGATATTAAAAATGTAGGATCTTGATGTTCTTAGCATCCAGAAAACATGATCATACAGTGAGGGAGCTTGAATGACTTAACCGGTTCTGAATGACCAGGGATTCCAGTTTCACATAGTGTTTACTGGAATTGTAACTAATGCTGGTTGGCATACAGTTGGAAAGTAAACTAAATTTGTTTCCAGGCTTTTTCAGATGAGTAATGTATGTATAGTTATGTACATGATATGACTTGTTGAAAGTACTTATCCTTTTCAAATTACTTTTGCTGGCAATTCCAGAAAAAGCTACTTAAAAATTGTAGGAGATTTCAGAGGTCTTGATCTCAAATTGTGGGCCAGAATGGTTGTGTGGGTTTGGGTGCAAGGGCTGTCATTTGTCTCCTCTATTTACCAACTCTCTTGTGTTTCAGGGCTGATTTTACAGTTGATATAAACCAGCCTAGTACTATTGACTTCAGAGGAATATGCTAATTTGCACTGGGTACCTACCTTTGTTTTTTAAATATAATAATAATTCTACAACAATTTATCTAGGTATTTGCGCAGGCAAGTGTTTTGCTGAGTTGTTAAACATACTAATGCAACTGGGAATCTTTGTTCTTCAGGTCACTGCTGTAGTGTGTGTTATGAGGTGGGCAGGACAGTAGTGGCAAGGGGCTTCTAATCCTATAGCCTTGTCTCATGCTCTTTTGAAACTTGGTGGTGCTAGACACAAGTTGTCAGCATCCCGAAGCATCTTCAAGTAAGCAACAGCTGAAGAGCTATAGGCTTGCGCTGCATTTACAAGCTGGCTTTGAGCCGCCGATGGGTTGCCAGGGAAACCAATGCTGAGCAGGACTGGGAGAGGGCTGGAAAATAGGCTTTTTTTGTGAGAGCCTGACTAGTTTAAAACCCCATCCCCCGTTTTCCGAAGCTCCCTTTGAATTGCCATGGAGACAAGAAGAGTAGCAGAGTTTTGAGTCTTGTGAAAGTGCAAGCTATAAATATTTATTTGGTTAATAGCATATGCTTTTGGGATTGTGTCTCTGTTGAAAGTAAACTCCATGCTACTTTGAACCTTTTGCAAACTGTAAAATTCAAACTGTTCCTTTCTTCTGTGTGACTAGAGAAAGAGGAGGCGAAAAAATCCAAACACATCGAAGGGAATTGAATTTTACATTTTTATTAATAATTATATAGAAATTAATTATACATTTATTTTTCCCCAGAATTTCCCACACCATCTTTCAGTGCTGGGACTGCTGAAAGCACTTAGGAGGCTGTTCGGTTTATCTGAAATTGTTGTGCTTTGGTGTTCAGTTTCTTCAGAAAGGCTGACCTAAATAATTCTCTTCCTTTCTTGCCCCATGCCACTTGATTTTTATTCCCTACTTTCTCTACAAGCAGTTCCTGTTCTGTGTTTCCAGGGCCAACTGTCCTTGGGGCTCTGCTTGAAATGAATCATTAACATGATCTTAAACTCTTAGGACTACCACTGATAACTTCAGATAATTGGCTTGGAAAACTTCAGTCTCTTCTTACTTTTATTTCCAAGATCATTTTTTTTCCCTTTACTTGAAAGTTAAGAACAAAGGCACCATCAGCTGGTGTGCTAGCCTTCCAAATAGCACTAAACAGTACACACAAAGCCAAGGATTAACTCATTCTTAGGCAGGCATTATAAAGGAAAACCTCTTTGCTAGTCTGCTCTATCATTGAGGCATTTTAACAAAAGAACTTCTTTCCCCTGTGAGACTGAGAGCTCCTCAGATCATCCAATGCCAGCTGTTAATACAGGTAGAAATCCTGCTGTTAGTCACTTTCTGGCAAAGCTTCTCTTCCCCTGTTTAAATAACTCCAGACTGGATGGAAATGCAGTTCTGCATTCTATTTCTCATGTGATTTCCATTACGAAGGCAAAGTTACTGAAGCTGATAAAAACCTTCTTTCTATAACAGATGAGTGTGAAGAATTGTGCTTATGCTGCGTCTAAATTAAATACAGCTTTTTTGTATTAGGCTCTAGGTGTCTGGATATATAAAGTCATAAAACCACACACAGCTGTTGTTCACTTTCCAGCTGTATTCAAATTCCTAGCTGCCTTTTCTTAGTGGGGAGAAGGGAGGGAAAACAGTGCTGCAAAGGTTTTGCCCACTTGCCGAAGAGTGCGGTGGCTTTCTAACAGAAAGAGCTGTTGGGAGAATGCACTGATTTTTGTGAGAGAAGAAGGAAGCGATGCCTCTTTATAAGCATTTAAACTTATTTAAAGTTTAATCAAAGCTTTTGAAAGCTATGTAAATGGAGAATGAGGAGGGGGGTGGCCTGTTCTTCTATGTACAGTCTTTCAGGTGCAGAACATTCTTCCTGACTCAAAGTAAACATAATGTCTTCTACACAGCATCAAAGCTGCACAGAAGTCTCTTTTTCTTGCCTTTTTTGAGGCAGTCTTTAGTTTGACAAAAAAATCACAGAAAACTTAAAGCTTTATGGCATTTTCATAAGAAAATAGAAGGCAGATGCTTTATCCTCTAGTAAAAGGACAGAATCTGAATGACTGGAATATCTATGTAAGAAAATCTACCAAACCCAAAAGACTGTTTTCCACTTCACTTTGGAAAGCTGGGAATAAGTCTCTATTTAGGATCAGCCTAGCATTTGATAACATTTGATAAATTCCAAACACAACACTGGTTTTAAATTCATCTCTTTCTTTCTTTTTTTTTTTTTTTTTTTTTTTTTGGGGGTGGGGGGGTGGGGAGAGTGCGAGTTGGGGACAAAGTTGAACTTTGATCTTATTGGCATTTTTAACAATTGACTGTATACGTCAATGTATGCTCCCCTCACCCCCGAAGCAAAAGAGCAGCTTGGTGGCAGGGCAACATGGGCAAGGAACAGAGCCGTTTGCTGCTGAAGCGATGCTGTACCTGTGGATTCCAGCAGAAAGGAGATGTTACAAGCAGTTAGTGAACTATTGGGAGTGGGTAGCCAGGGATTTGCTCTTCTGAAGCCGAGTTAGCTCATCTTGTGTGAATACAAGAAGAGGGAGGGACAAGTGGTAACTAGAGAGAGTATCAGTCTAACAAACAGCATGGCTTGTGTGTCCATTCTGTACAGAAAGAATTTGGCTGGAGTCCTAGAACCGTGTTTACAGGCATGCGATTTAAAATAGTATGTCCAATATAGATATATTACAACTTCAAACTCCTTCAGTTTTGGGGTGGTGCAACATCATGTTGCAGTAGAGAAAAACTTTTTGAACTTGAGCAGCTTGGCCATTTAAATTTGTCACTTCAGCATAAGGTTTGGGTGGGGATTTTTTGTGTTTGTTTTTTTTTTCTTCTGAAATGTGCTGCTTGTCAGGTTTTTCTATTTGGAGGAACCACCCTAAATAACATGTTAGGGTGACACCTTGTTTTGTTGCAATTGAGGTTCTGCAGGCAGGATACCTTAAAACTTGCCTGCTTTGTCTTACTTGGGTATCTGTAGATAACTTGTCATTTTTTTTACCAAAAAAATATTAAAACTTTTGCTCTTAACTTGAGATATTTTTTTTATTAAAAAAAGATGAAGAACATATCTGTTGACTTCCCAGCAAGACAATGTGTGTGTTACATATCTAACCTCTGAATGCTGGCCTTGTTATCGCTTGAAATGTATAGCTCTGCTCAGGAGTGCGGAGAGAGTGGAGGGTTACTCCATTATGCATAGCTCTGAGCCTGGAATGGGGGAAAATGCCTTTGGGTTTTGGTGAAATTATTTTGGTTTTGCTGGGGGTTGGGGGAAAGTCAAATTTGTGTGTGTCATACTCTGCTGTAGAGATGGAATTTTAAGTTTGTAATAGCTGCTCTTCCAAAAGAGAAGCCAAACCAAACACTGGATTTAGGCTTTTTCTTCGCTGCTCCCCTTGTTCCAAAAACCTAGTCCGTTTCTCCCTGAATAAAAAAATTTTCAGCAGTTAGGAAAGGGATCGTATAAAAGGAGGGGAGTGAAAGCAAGCAGGTATCTATGCGCACAAATTGCAGTTCATTACAAGTTTTAGTCATGAAGTTATTAATAAATCTCCT
The DNA here is from genome assembly GCF_963210335.1 of Falco punctatus. Lineage (NCBI taxonomy): Eukaryota > Metazoa > Chordata > Aves > Falconiformes > Falconidae > Falco > Falco punctatus. Next base: position 102,959,162 of record NC_137581.1, on the reverse strand, counting down.
TATGGAAAAGGTACTGCATACAGCATAGAAGTCAAGCTGTGTCACTCTGCTGGTGAGCTTTTATTCCCTGCACCCCCCTGTTCTTTGAACCTTCAGAGTATTTAAAAGCCTGCTTGTTCTGCTGTATACCTGAGAGTCAAAACCAAAATTCTATATTTCTACTACTGTCTAAGGAGTGAAAATAACTAGCCATATTTGTTTCCTGATGCTTGAAACACAACTGGCACAGATACACTGGAACAACTTTGTGGTGCCAGGAAACCAGCACTGCATCTGCTTGCATCAAGGAACAGTTTTCCTTATAGTTGTAAGGACTAAAAAACTAACTTCCTTTTTAAAAGCATTTTCTTCTGATAGCACGCGTGTATGTACTGTAGGATCCCTAGGTTTTCTTCCTTGATTAAAAACATCTGCAAGGTCTATGTCCCAATTAGCCAGTAAGAACGTTGAGAATACTGCCACTTATTTCACAGTGTGTTAAGCTACTCAGAGCTCTATGTGTTACCACCAGATCTCAGAGTTGCACCAGCTCCAGGGTCTGAATGAGTAAAACTTGCTGTTTTAAGTTTAGCAATTTCCAAAACATGACAGAAGTGCCGCTAACAGGTACCACATAAGCGAAGGGGTGGCTGAGAAGCTCTTTATGTTGCTTTTGTGTTTTAGATTCCTTTAGCTGGTCAGTCAGAAAATGTGCCTTCTGTCTTAGGTTATCATCCTTTATGCAGTCACACCTTGCCTACTAAATTACAGACTTGCTCTGCACATTTGTGCTTGGATGGCCTTATTATTCCCACCCTGCAGACTCACTTCCCCTTCAGACTTCTCCCTTGTTTGTTTTCTGTGGCTTAAGATATGCAGGGTTGCTTTTTTGTGAACTGGATAAACTCTGCCCAAGTAAACACTGTTCTATTACTATTCTTTAAGACTGAGGAAATTTTGTTACTCAACATAACTGAAAGAGTGAAGCTGAGCTGCTTTTTTCCTTTTTCTCCCCCATGATGTGGGATAATTTCTTCTAGCCCTTGTCCAAAATCTGAAGTTTTAATGCCATGTTTATGTTTACTTAATGAAGCTGGGTTTACTCCAGTTATTTCAGGCTTTTTTGGTGCTTAAATTGCCAGTTTGGGCAATCAGTTAAGGACATCAGCCAACACAGAAGACTGCTGCAGAGGGTGTGAATACTCCTGATCTCTCTCCAGCACGTTTGCTGGAGGTTAGAATCCACCAAGCAGAACTGATGGAAATGAAGGCTACTTAAAACACTGACTGCTGACAGCAGTGTGGCTGGGAAGAGCGGTGGGTCTGAGCCCTGGCTGCCTGTTGTTAACTGTCAGAGTTAATGTAGTCTAGCTTGTCAATGCCACCGTGAGCAGAGTTGGTAGTGTGTGGTATGAGGTGGGCAGGACAGTAGTGGTAAATGCATTGCAGTCTACCAAGAAGAACAGGATGTAGGGTTTGGGTTTTTTTTTTTAGGTGATTCACAACTATTTTTTTCCAAATGTGGATAGCTTCTCCTCCCCCTTCCCCATTTATGGACTATGTAATCTATGGATTGCATCCCCTAGGAAAAAATACGGCAACAGGAGAGCCAAAACAGATGTGAGTGTTTACATTATTTGACTGTGGCAAAACTCTAGGTATTGAGTACCTCATGATAGGTAGTTACATAGCTGAGAAGTCTACATCCGCATCTAAGTATGTTGCTGATGGCTTATCCTGAGGTGGTCACATGTCTGAAGGATGCTACACTAAACAGATGTCTGCTTTCCTATTCTCTTTCAGGGATCCCAGTAAGAGAACTGGCTTCGTTATCTCTTTATTCTTGGGACACTGGACTTCCTAAACTTACAGTATCCTCTGAAATCCTTTGTTAAGCCTTGCTCTAGACCACCTGCTATTTAGAACTTGGCAAAACAAATACCATGAGACTGCTTTTTCTCTTGTACTTATAACTTTGTTTTGATTCTGTTCTCATGTAATTTCCTTCAGGCACACTGTTTCCTTTTATTTGGTTTGACTAATAACACTTTTCCCTAATGATTCCTCCAGCTAGTAGTATCAGTTGACAGCTGTATGAGTGATTATCAAATGGAAAATGTGTATTTTTGGTGCTTGCTTCTAAATAAATGAAGTTACTGACACGTAGCAGTAGAGTGGGTTGGTTGTTGGTTTTTTTTCAGTCTGTATAGAAATGTTTGAACAAAAAGTTTACTGGCACAGTAATATGTCATCTTTTCACTGTTGCTCTTTATATGGTGAATTGAAAGCCAAAGCTTAAATCTTGGATTATGAATATTTGGCAGAGGCATTTCTAAAAAGGTATTTTAAGGCAGAGATGCTCTAGCTTTAAAGAGCTCTCCTGTCTTTACGCTTGGTCAGAATATATAGTGGTTTTCAGTCAACTGTCTCTGCACCACCTTAAGTTACTGTTCTGACTACTGCTTCTTGAAGAGGTTCATGTGTCTGTGTAGCTTGTGTGTATGTTGAACTTTTTTCTTTTTTCTGACATATCTTGTACTTACGGCATTGCATAATGAGTTCTTCAGGTATTCTATAAATCCCTTGATACGAGAGGAAATATGGAGAGTTTGTGCAATTGTAAGCTCCCAATACAAAGTATACAAAGTAATTTAATGATTACTTCCTTAGTGAGAAGTAAGCACAGTGATCCTGCCCCAGAAGTCAAAAAACATGCTTTCTTATTGTGGCTTCTAGGTTATGAATACTTAGACTGTGATGGTGAGCTGTGTGACATCTGTGTTAAAGTGGAAGAGAGAAATTTCCAGGTCCATGAAACTGTGAATGTAATGCAGTGGTAAACTGCATGTATTTAAGCTGTTTTGTGTCCAGACAGAGAAGGTTGATGTGCCAATAGCTTATAAACTGCTTTACCCACACACTGATGTCCTACAAATGCTTCCTACCTAAGTGTTAGAGTGCTGTTAAGTGCTGTCAGAGCCTCAGAACAAAATGCTCCTCCCCATCATGAACACATGAAGGAAGATGTTATTTCAACAGATAAACATGATTTGTTATCTATTGGCATATAGGATATGGGGGGGGGTTGTATTCTAGAAACAACATGGTTTGGGTAAAAGTCAAAAGCTAATTTTCTTACTATAAATCTAAATAGGGCTTCATAGGTTAAAAGGAGAATTACTTAATGACTTCAGGCTTTATATTAGACTAAGCTTGGACAAAACCAAGGAGGTGGGGTCTGTGTGGGTATGCAGGAGTAACGGTTACTTTAGGAGGTGCTGGGTAACTGCTTCCCTCCTCTGGTTTCAACAGGGGATGTGCTAAGCCATTTTTTTTTTTTTTTTTTTTTTAAAGTCCAACATGAAAGTTTCCTTTCTTGATGAAGTAGAAAAAATTTCCAAGCACTATTTGGAAAAAATATTTTTTGCTATTTCAGTATTCTAAGGGTACATAAATGGCATTGCTGGAATTTTCTTCTTCACTTCTTATTTTTGTATTACAAACTTGTGCTGTACCTATTTTGGGGTAACACAAAGGTGATTATGAACTTAAAACATATTAAGGACCAGATAGTTGCACACAGATTTGGATCTTTTGGTAATGCACACATCTGAAAACTCATTTTGTTGCCAGGTGTGAAGCTGTATTCTCTTAAAAACAAGAAGTGCTCGATGTGTATTTGGAAGGGGGGAAGGGATGGCGAGATATCTGGAAAGCAGCAACTATGAAGAGTAACACAGGTGTAGGGGCGCGGGTGTGGAGGGTCTGTCAGGGGTTGGGGGTGGCCCCTGTGGGGAGCGGCCAGGGCTGCCCTGTGCCGGGCACAGCCGGTTCCAGCCGGCTCCAACGGCCCAGTGCAGGGCACGGCCGGGCCCCGCAGCCGCCATGGCCGCCATGGCCGTGGGGAAACCTGCGCGAGGGAGGGCAGCGCTGCCGGCGCTGAGGGGGAACGGGTCAGGAACAGCCCGGCCGGCCCGAGGGGAGAGGGCAGGATCCACTGTGGAGCTGGTATTGCCCTGCAGCCCCTGAAGAGAGCATGGTGGAGCAAACATCCACACTGCGGCCTGTGGAGGAGCATCCCACACCAGTGCAAGTGGACATGCTTTGAAGGCAGCTGAAGCACATGGAGGATCCACATTGGAGCAGGCTCCTGACTGTGCCTGCAGCCCATGGAGAGGACCCTCCGCACACTTTTCCCCTGCTCCAGTGTGGAAGGACTGACTGAGAGGAGCTGTTATGAACTGACCACAACCCTCATTTCCCCACAGCCCCTGCACTTACTCAGTTTTTATTGACAATAAATTTGATCAATTTTCCCTAAGTTGAGTCTGTTTTGCCTGTGGTGGTTATTAAGTGATCTCCCTGTCTTTTTCTTGACCTATGAGCTTTTTGATTTTATTCTCTTGCCCATCATGTTGAGGAGGGGAAGTGAGAGAGCAGCTGGGTGGGTGTCTGGCAGCTGAGCAAGGTCAAGTTACCACCACAGGATACAGTGAATGAGTAAATTAACTTTTATTACAGTGCCATGGAGTCAAATACCTATTCTGACTGCTGCTATATGACTCACAGAGGCAATGTAGATACACATAGAACTGCCACCTGTATTTTTAAAGGATGCTGAAAAAAAACCCCTATAAAATTATGGAGGGAAAGGCCCATAGGAATGGTTTGGCTGGAGAATTCCCTCTGTAATGCCAGGCTTGAACAATAAGGAATGACCTTTAATTGAAAAGAAAACCATGATTGTGTACAATGGTATATTGTACCAGTACTGGTTAATATCTTCATCACTGACACATAGACAGTGGGACTGAGTGCACCCTCAGCAAGTTTGCAGATGACACCAAGCTGAGCAGTGCGGTTGACACACCTGAGGGATGCTGTCCAGAGGGACCTGGACAAGCTTGAGAAGTGGGCCCAGGTGAGCCTCATGAAGTTCAACAAGGCCAAACTCAAGGTCATACACCTGGGTTTGGGCAACCCCTAGTATTAATACAGGCTGGGGAGTGAAGGAATTAAGAGCAGCCTTGTGGAGAACGACTTCAGGGTACTGTCAAATGAAAAGCTGGATATGAGCTGACAATGTGAGCTTGCAGCCCAGAAAGCCAACCGTGTCCTGGGTGGCATCAAAAGAAGCATGTCCAGCAGGTTGAGGGAAATGTTTCTCCCCTTCTACTCTGCTCTTGTGAGACCCCATCTGGAGTACTGTGTTCAGCTCTGGAGTCCTCAGTACAGGAAAGACATAGACCTGTTGGAGTGGATCCAGAGGAGTGCCACAAAAATTATTTCTTCCTATGAAGAAAGCTGAGAGAGTTGGGATTATTCAGCCTGCAGAAGAGAAGGCTCCAGGGAGACCTTATTGCAGCCTTTCAGTACTTGAGCTTATAAGAAAGATGGACAAACTTTTTACTAGGGCCTGTTGTGATAGGACAAGGGGTAATGCTTTTACACTAAAAGAGGGTAGATGTAGACTAGATATAAGGAAAAATCTTTTACAGTGAGGGTGGTGAGACACTGGAACAGGTTGCCCAGAGGGGTGGTAGATGCCCCATGCCCTGGAAACTCTCAAAGTCAGGTTGGATGGGGCTCTGAGCAACCTGATCTAGCTGAAGATGTTCCTGCACATTGCAGGGGTGGAAGTTGGACTAGATGACCTTTAAAGGTCCCTTCCAACCCAAACTATTCTATGATGGTACTGTCATACAAAGAAAACGGTATGCTAACTCAGAGCCGTGTGAACCTATAGCTGAAAGCCCAAATGGACTAACTCAAGTGAGAAATGAGGCACACGCTTCAACAGAAGTAATCACCTGTTATAAGAAAACAAAAAGAAGCAAAAGATTCTTGATCTGTTACTGTCCTCAGATCAAGGCTGGATATCCATCTTCTAGGTTACATGCAACTTTTCCCCTATTAGGCAGGGGAAAGGGAAATTAATTGTTTGGGGATGAATAAAGGAGATCTGCGTGCATGAGGGAGATAAATAGCAAGATCAGACTAAAAGGAGTAAAGCAAGACTAGTTTCTATAAGTCAAAAGAACATTATGTTTTAAACAAGCCCTGTTTCTAAATATCAGTGGGGAGAGGGGCTCAGTTCTTGTTTACACCCTCTGTAGCAATTGTTCAGTTGGCTGATATGAATGGAGGAAACAGACTGCATTAGGAGTGTCCATGCCATCTTCAAAACTGATCCTAAACCCACAGGAACATGAAATGCTTTTTTTTTTTTTTTTGGGGGGGGGGTGGTGGGGGGAAGTTAATGTAAACCTATGTAAAAAACTGTATTTATCTATTCTTAAGCACTTGGTAGATTTGTAGCCTGTGAAGGAGTAATCTGAGTAACTGTGACTGACTCTTGGGCCTTGCAGGAGTCATTCTGAATCACGAGGGAAGTGAGTGGAGTCCTTTCCTGGGAGGAGACCAGCTCTTAAGAGAGGATGTATAGTAAGATCCAGTGTGGGAGGAGGTAGTTAGTGGTTATTTCAGTTATCTGTCTGGAATTTCAGTATTCCTGATGCAAGAGATATCCAAGAATGTATAGGGGTATGTGGTCTGTTATTTCTGATATAGAACTACAGAAATGTTGACTAATGTTTTCCTTCTCATTTCAACAAGAATTTGTGGTAATTGCCAATAACTGCACATGTTTTTTTTACCCTGTAAAAGCTGTACATGGTATTCTTCAATAAACATGCATGCTTTGTAATAAGAATACAATGGAAAATAACTCATGTGTATTAATACAAGTCTCCTCAATTAGAAACAAACTGAGATGTTACCCCAGTATAAAACAACTCCTACTGTTTATATAGAACTTCTTACATGTAAATATTATCATGCTGTTGTAAAAGAGAAATTTGACTATTTTTTACAGGTGCCAGGGCATGGAGAGGAAAAGATTAATTGTTCAAGGCCACCCACATGGCCAGCCCTGGTCTAGCTCTTAGTCCCGTGCTCTCTCTAGTGGACAATATCTAACCTGTCCAGCCTAAGGAGGTCTTAGAAATATCGCTTGTAGCTGCTGAAGCACGTATGATATTACAAGTGTTTTTTGATGAATCATCTTTTTTTTTTTTTTCCTGTTCCCTTGCAGATCGTAAAGTGTCTGGAATTTCCATTGAAACGGATAACAAAAACGTAAAAGCAGAGGAGTTTAAGGGTACGGTATGGGCATTGCTGTGATTATTTTTAATATATACATCATATGTGCAAACTATGTATACAGACGCTGTGCAGTTGTTAAGATTGTCTTCCTCTTTCCTGAGGGGTCCTGTTCCTTCTGTCTCCCTTTACTTTTGTGCAGTTTTGGTCTTGTCCCCATTTTCTCTTACTTGGTGTGGGATTAGACTTGATGCTCCCCAGAGGTCTTTTTCAACCTCACCTATTCTGTGATTTTATGACTTGTTTGTCAGTCCTGGTAGCTCACTCTGTAACTTGTGCCTGGTTTCCCTCCACCTAAAATGATAGTAATTTCTAGAAAGGAGAAGCATTAATTATCTTACAAGATAGAGAAGTGAGTGACTAGAGAGAGAACAACTATAAGTCAGCTAATTGTCAGTAACTATAATTTAATGGCTATTTTTAATTTTCAGTAATTATAATGGCTATTTACGTATTTATATATGTATATGTGATATGTAAAATGACAAATTACTTCCAATAATGTGCTAGAGAAGTTAAGGAGGCAGGGAGGAAAACCTGATTTTTGCTGGGTAGATGAGAAACGGATCCTAGTAGTGTGTATGTGAGGTTTGTGGGTTATGTGAGGTTGGTCGGTTTGTTTGTTGCATTTGGTTGGAGTGGTGCGAGATGGGAATTTGGGAATTGAAAGAACTGTTTGCTGAGCTTTAGGCTTTATTCATCAGTTTGAGGTAATCAAATATTTCTGAGGTCTCTAAAGCTGGGCGCCTGTCAAGTATTCTTGTCACTTTGGGTGAAGAAAAATACATTTAGAGCTTGGGACAGGCAAGGAGAGAGAGAAGCTCTTCAGGTAATATTAAAGCTTCATTAGGTTCTGTCTTTTTATGTGATCTATGGCTTGCATTTTGTTTCTTTGTTATTTGTATGGTACAGTGAGGTCAGTTAAGCATAGCTCCAATCCCATGCCGACTCCTTTTTGTGTAGCAGCACTAAGAGAATGGCAGGGGCTGATAGGTGTAGCTATTCACCTGAATACAGCAGGTCTGAAATGCTCTTTTCTTTTCTCCTGTGTAAAGTAAAGGAGGGTGATTGGTCACTGGAACAGGCTCCCCAGGGAAGTGGTCCCAGCACTAACCCTGTAAGAGTTCAAGGAGCATCTGGATGACAATTTTAGTCATGTGGTTTAGCTTTAGTTTGTTCTGCAAGGAGCAGGGAGTTGGACTCAACAATCCTTGTGGGTCCCTTCCAACCTGAGATATTCTATGATACTATAACCAAATGATAGCCTCTAGACCAGATGTAAATCCAAATTAAGCATCGCCCATACCTCTCCAAGATCCCAGAAGGTTTTCCAGGCCTGGGAGAGCCTGTGCTGATGCACAGCATCCTGTGGACCTACTTTAATGCAAGTCAGGTAGACCTGTTCTGGAAAACACCTCTTGCTGACTCCATTAGTATGGGAAAAAACAGGAGAGGGGGACTATAACTAATTAGGGTTTTATTATGTTGTCTCTGTTCAGCATGCACTCTCTTTCTTCTATTCCATTCCCTTTCTTCAAGTAAGTTTAGTGGGAGGCCATCGGTGCTAGCTTTTTCTGAAATGAAAAAATGTGACATGCAAGAAAGGGGTGGCTCTTTCAAGACAGAGGTGACTTGTTCAGCTGAGCTGTCTTTATGTCAACTAATATAGACTAGCTCATGAGACCAGCCAACTGTCACAAGGTCAGTAGCAAAAGCAAGCTGAGCTTGAATGATGTTTTTTCTTTGTTAGAGGGATACAAAAACAAACTGGAAAGGAAACCTTAACAAATCTTAAGATTCAGGAAGCCTCCACCCATCCACTCAACCTGAAGTCAGGAACCTCAGGCTTCCTGAGTGCACAGCATGTTTTTCGAAGCGGCCAGCGCGTGTGTAACATGTTTCTGGCAAAGAATGCCCTCCTGCCTCAATTTTTCTTTCAAGCCTGGACATTTTTTCCCCTATGAGAAATCACCAAGGCTACCAGTCTGGCCCCTTGGAAGCTTTTTGTTTCTTTACAGAAGAGACCTGTGAAATCAGATTCTAAAGGGTGAGTGGGTAGATCTGTTGGTAGCTCTTAATTGCCCTTCAGCCTTGTTTGCTGAGACTGGAAACAAGGGTGCCAGTTAATGCAGATTGGCTGTACGTTTGAGCAGTGGATGTTTGTATCCTGAAAGCTAGATAGGTACTGCCAAAACTATAAAGGCTTTTGATCCTTGATACTTGGCCTATGTTGGAAGACAAGCAGCCTAAAGGTGGCAAGATCAATATTGTATTTGTTTCTTTTACAGAAGTTTCTGGGAAATACTAAATTTCTGCTTTATTAATAGATTTGGAGCCAGTCAGATGTGTGGTTGGATTCTTTCCTCTGATGTTGTCTCCCAACAATTCTTATTAATATCTTGACTTAAGAGTTATTTACGGGGCGGGGTGGGTGGGGGCTGGGCTATTTGGGTTTTTTTTCAGTATGCTTTTCAACAGAGAATGGAACTACTGAAACACTGAGTTTGTCCCAGCAACTCACCTATATGGTTTGTCGTGTCTTCTTGCCCTCTTTAGTTGCCCCATAATAACTATAGGCTTGACCATAGACCACAATTACTATGATTCAAGCAATATATTACTGATAGCATCTGCTGATGCCCTGCTGTGAGGGAGTGAAAAAGAACAGTTAAGCTCCCAGTATGGCTTGTTCCCCACTAGGAGCACTAATTTTGCTTTGTTTCCTACCCAGTTATGGCAACTTTAGCAATCATTTGCAACTCTTGAAATCTCAGCCTTTGTGAAATTTGGTTGATGATGCCCTAGTCAGGGAAACTAGAGTGGACAGACAGAAAGGTGAACAATTGTATGAACCTTCTTTTCTTGAGAACTCAAGAAAAATAAGAGGTGATTGCCAAGGGTTGTTATGAGCAGTCTCTGTTGCCAGCAGCTCTGGGAGCCTGGGTGTTTGTCCTACCCAGCCACTGGAGCCCAGCCCAATGCTTCTGGAGATGTAGGGGTCTTTGACCCAGGACAATGCTTCTGGAGTTGTAAGGGTCTTTGTCCCAGGCCAACGGACACAGCTGCTGCTTTCCCATTTGCAGATTCAACCAGGAACAAGACTGCGTGTGTGTCCCAGGGATGTATGTGTGTGTGCACACCTGCACATACACACACTCGTGACGCTGGCACTGACAGCTATACAGACTGCCACAGACAAGTCACTGCCTTCAACAACAGTTGAAGTACAGACAGCTGACCCTTCTTCCTCCTCTCTGGCTGGTGGTGAAAGCCCTCACAAAACACTTTCTAGATTAACAAGCACCTGCACGTTCATGGATCCCCTGAGTACCAGCACAGCCCCTCTGCCCATCTGCTGCACCTGCCCTACTTACTAGCTCGCCCAGCTTGAGGTCTGCCAGTGAATTACAAACACACCTCCAGGCACACCAGGTTTAGGGAAGATACAAACAGTGCGCACGCACTGCACACTCCCATATCCAAAAGCCAGAACCACAAGTGCAGGGGTGCCTACACCCCAGTGTGACCCCAGCTGTGGGCCCTGAATTTACCCAAGCCGCTCCTCTCTGCCCCGATAGCTAGCACTCCAGGCACGTGTGCTTTGAGACCCACCAACACACACTCCCAATGTCTGTGGCCCCTCCAACCACTGATGCAGAGACCCACACTCGCTCTGGTTACCTACACCACAGTCCCATCAGTTTGTCTGGAGACTGATAATCTTCGTCATTATCTCTGTTAGTCCTTGTCTGTCATCTTTATTTCTCTGTGTTCTTGTTTGTTGCTGTTCTTTTTGCTTGTTACCATGTTTGCATCAAAAAGGTCTTTGATTGGGAAACTTTAATGAAGCACTTTCACACCCTTACAATAACCAATGTGGAACAGTAACTAAATACATAGGTTAGGAGAATATTTAACCAACTTACTGGTTTGTTTTCCACCTGCATTGTTATACATTTAAACAGTTAAACTGCTGATACTGAATTCAGGATGGTAACTCACAAAATATTGTTGATAATGGGGTCAGAGTCCTTTTTTAATGGTGGTCTGCTCACTGACAAAAATGTTTAAACCTACAATGAGGGTAGTAGTACAGAATCTGTGCCCATCCAACATGGAAATATCTAGTCCCCAACATCTGAATTTTGATCCAAAGGCCACTGAAGTATGAGAAAATTACTAGCTTCTGTTTCCCCTTTGTGTTTGTGTAAATCTGGAGAAGGTCTGATGGGATCGCTCTGAGAAGTAGATCTGGCCCTTGCTGGCTGCTCAAGTTCTTTTGAAGAGAGATATTAATTTTATGGAGCCTGAACGTGTACTAAACACAATGCTAAAATCTTTAATTTTCCCCTTTTTTTTCTTTTTTTTTTTTTTTTCTCTCCCCAATCTAGAGGCTATTCTTAGTTGCAAGCACAAATTTTCAAAAGGGATGAGCTTAAGAATAGAATGGAAGAAAATCCAGTCTCAAGGAGTCTCATTTGTCTACTACAATGGTGAATTTACAGGTACAGTACTACAAACTTAGACTGATGGTGTAACACATCATTCCCTCACATAGATATTGACTTTTTCTTGGGGAATAACATCAGGAAAATGATTGAAAGAGAATGGTCTTGACCCTCCATACTGAATACCTGTCCTTTCGAGGAAAAGAATTCTTCCCTAGGGGAAAAAATATTAATAAAATCATCAATGATTAGTTACCTTGTTAATTAAATTAAATATAATAAAACTCAAAACTAGGAAAAATGGCACTGCACATTCCATGACCTTTTTAAAAAATGGAATTACATTCAGACATTAACTCCCCAAAACTACTGCAAGCTCTGCACTCCTCCTGTCTTACAAAGAGGTTTCTGAAGCCTCCTGTAGAGCTGGAGGCTTAGATATGAATAATGCAGCAATTTTTATATACATAAAATATAAACTCAGCTGTATATTTTAAATTATTTGTACTCTTTTCAGAAGTGGAATTTCTGTTTATATGTTCTGTAAAGGACTTACCTCAGCTCCATGTGTTGAAGCAAATATGGGTCTCTGGTACCTTGTACACAATAAACAAAGGCTGAGAAACAAAGTAAAATCACGGTGATTTTGTTAATTTTTAGAGCTTGCAGGATGTCCTGATCTTGTTGATGAACTTGGTTTTGTCTGCATATATTTAATTTAGAGAAGCACTGGAACTCATGGCTCTGTGTGTGCATGTAACTTCAATTTTGTAATAAGCTGGAGAATGGAAAAAAATTCATTGTAAGAAGTCTGATGGCAATATCTTTGCTAAATCCATGAAGTTTTTCTTGCCAAGTTAAAATATCAAATACTTTTCTGTGGTCTCACTCACAATTCTTTCTGTAAGGTAACTAAGTGATTACTAATGACTCTAATGGAAAATGTTGGGGTTTTTGTCACCTGACTACTGCTATATGTGTTTTCTTGAAATATCTGGAGAAGAAAAGCATTCCATCTTCCAACTAGAAAATGTATGACAGATGTAGGTTCTTGGAACTGAGGGTGTTTGGGGTTTTTTTGACCAAATGGAATAGTTGTGGAAGGTTCTTACTGTCTTGGGAGGGGGCTTACATATTGTTTCTTGGTGATAGATAACTAGCACTGAACAAATGAGCAATAGTTCATAAATTACACACAATTCCAGAACAAGCCAATGAGATGTAGACATTTGCTGTAAACAAAGAGCAGAAACCTCTCTGTCTGTTCTCCCTTAAAGGTGATCTTCGAGGCCGAGCAGAGATGCTGAATACAGGAATCCGTATTAGAAATGTGACTAGAAAAGATTCTGGGACCTACCGTTGTGAAATCAGTGTAAAGAGTGAAGAGGGACAACACCTGGGAGAAGCTACTATTACTCTCACAGTATTGGGTACAAACTTTATTACTTGGACTTCTGTAAAGAAATTGAATGATGGCAGGGGGTGCTGAAGGGGTTGTCCTTATGGTGTGTGGCTCCTGGGTTTTTGGGTCTTCTTTGGACTGGGTTTATAAACACATGTGCATGTGAACGTTCTACAACATACTTCAGAAAACATCTTTGAAAAATGCACACTCACATTAGAAAGATACGTAACTAGGGTTTTGCTGTTACAAATGTGGGTTTCAGTTCTCAAAACTTAGCAAGTATGCTGATTTATGTGATGGTGAAACTTCATTTCTACTAAAACTGAAGTCACTCAGTGGCTGAGAATCTGGGTAAGCTGATTGTGGTGTTTGGCACTGGGAAGTCAGCATCTGTCAACACTTATCAAATATTCCTAAGCAGGAGTTCATTCCAATATGCTACTGTCTTCTCTTTTTGGAAGGAGAAACTGCTGCAGTGTCTGCGCAATGCCAGCCAGTGAGCTAGCAATCTGTGGACTTTGTTTACAGGAGAGATGGTGTTGGCTTGTGGTTGTTCTTTGTGGATTTTTGTTCGTTTTCTTTCCCAGTTGGGGAAAGTGATTACTGAGCACATTGTTCCTGGTATTTTTCCCAGTGGATGAGTGGTAGAGGTTGGTAGTTTTCTTCTTTTCTCCGTATAGGGAGAAAAGAAAATATTTGGTTCTGTAGTTTCTATATTGTATTCTTCTATACAAAAATAATTAATCTTTTAAAATTATAAATAAAGTTTCAAAGTTCTTCATAAAGGGTGATAAATTAATGAACTTCTGATTAGCTTCAACAATGAGGTAACCCCAATTATTCCTTCTTCCTTCCACTCTCTCAACTTTCCTCTTTTAAATGTAGCTTCTTAATTTAAAGTTGAAATCTTAGAGGCCAAAGTGGGGGAGGGAGGGGGGGAGAGAGAGAGAGAGAGAGAGAGAGAGTTGCTCACAAACCTTTTTGAAAGTTAATGTGAATTAGTTAGTATTTCACTTGGGTTTCTTTATTTTTGCCTTTTATTTTAAAAGCAGCCAGGAAAAAACTATGAATACTTTCTATGGTATCAGTTGTGCTTTTAATGTTCTGTGCATGCCTCTTCACCCTTAGTTTCTTCTCCCTAGCTTCAAGTTAGCCAGAAAAAAAAAAAAAAAGTTCCTTTTCACATAATAAAAATCAGAAAAGACATGTTCATGGTAGAAGAAACGATCAGTTCTCCTGCATCCATGTGTGGGAATGTTTGTTTTTACTTTAAACTGAAATTTAATAGCCAATTGGTTTTGGTCCTCAACCTGAGATTTATACAATGGCTATGACGATGGCAAGTCTTTGTAATTCATTCTGACAATCATATTTAAAAAACCAGTTGACTTCTTTTAATACAAAGAAAACATTTTTCCTTCTCGTTAATTCTGTTTTTAAATAATGGGGCAGAGAAGGGAGGAATTGCTGGACTACAGATTTCCTGAATTTTGTCTCTTCTGTCTGTGAGTGAGCAAGAGGCCCCATACAAGAAACAAAGTGAAAAAAAAACTCTTTTGGACTTGAGTGAAGTGTATAGCTTGGGGACAGGATGACACAGCATGTGATGAGGGAGGCTGGGAGCAATCCTCTTTCTTCCATTTTTAGCAACTCACAAATTTTACTGTGCTCCCCAGTAGCAGGACTCTGCCTTCAACCCCTTCTCCAGCACCTCATTTAAGTCGTGGTAGTTCCTGAGCATGTACACAAGTGCTCACCTCCTCACCAGTGACTGTCAAACTGTTGCCATATAGACAATACTGATAAGACTGTGTAACAAGTGCAATTTCATTGTCCAGTTGCTCCGACTACGCCGGTGTGTGAGGTACCCAGCTCTGCAATGACAGGAACAGTAGTGCAACTGAGCTGTAAGGAGACTGAGGGGTCTCCTCCGTCTGAGTACCAGTGGTACAAGAATGGTGTTGCCTTACTGGAAAAGACAGGAACAGGCAGTGCTAGAGCAGCAAACATAACCTACACCATGAATAAGAAGTCTGGCACTCTGGTAAGTGTAATAACCAACTCTGTCGTAACGAGCTTATCATGAAGACCAAATTTTACTGTTTAGTACAATGATGCACAGGGATCTTAATCCAGAAATGCACGAGGTCTTTGTCAGAGATCAATGTCATGCTGAAAAACGTGCTAACAAACATAGAAGGTGGTTTCTGCCTCAGAGCTAGAGACATTGAGTGATACAGGAAAACTGGGTGAGTTGCAAGCCTGCAGTAATGATACACGAGCAGAATCTAGACAATACATGACAAATTTCACCTTGCCAGTTGGCTAACTTGTGCCAGGTGAGAATGCTCCCTCAATATGTCAACAGAAGTTATATTTGACAGCACCTTAAAACTGAAATAGCAACTTCACACATTTCAGTGGGAATCCAGCACTAAGGGAAGCCCAGAATCTGTACAATCCAGTGACATTTACACATTCCAGTCCAGTACTTGTGAAGTCAGTGGGAATGGGTCAGGGCTGTGAGTGAGTTTTGTGGGTTTTTTGGTTTAGTTGTAGTTTGTTTTCTGGGGTTTTTTTCCCCCTCAGAACTGGCTGTCTCTTTTTCATTCCTCCCCCATTAGCTGATCCTTCTAAAAAAAAAGGATACATACTACTTACAATGCATTGTCAGCTGAGATTTTTCAGAAGTAGAGTTGTTCTAGGAACACCCTACTCTTGTGCATGATCAAATGTGGAAACTGAAATGTGACTAAGCATTCTGAGGTGCTGCGGATCTTTCAGTGCACATGGAAATTAGGTGGATTACTCGAAATTACTAATCACTTCTGAAAAATTTAGTTTTAAAGTATGGGATATATTAAAGGGAAAAAAGTTAATAAGTATAATAATTAAAAAAATTTGGAAACACTGGAATTCATGAGGTCAGTCTCTGTCCATCTCTTGCTTCCTTATTTTCATTTTTACAGTAATAGTATTTGATAAATACTGCAGTTCAGCATTTCTCCATTGGAAGATGAGAGAAAGTACCATTTCTGGGTGCAGAGGGAAACCCAGAAATTTTCTGTGGGAAATATTTTTTGTAGTAACGATATTTTTTTTTAATTGTTTGGGTTTTGGTTTTTTTTTTTTGTAAAATTAACAAAATATTCTGATTTCAGGCATTCTAGAATTAGAGCATGTGTAAGAAAATGCATTTTATTGGAAAGTACTGATCCACTGAAAAAGAATCTCCTTGTAGATACACTCCATCTAGTTAAAATGTCCATCTAAAAGACCCTTTTAGACCAGAAGCTGAAGTTAAGGACCAGGGAGTGTGACTAGGGAGGTGAATTATGAAGTCAAATTGGACCAGAATTTGTCGCTTTCTTTGATTTTTTTTTTTTTAAACAAAAAAAACCTTGAGTCTAACAAAAAATCCCTGTTGACATTTCAAAATTTCTATCCCACAGGAAATTCTGAGTTCTGTTCCACTCTGATAATGGTTTTGGACTCTTTCTTAACAGCTATTTAACACAGTTACAAAGAATGACACTGGAGAGTATTTCTGTGAAGCCTCCAATGGAATTGGATTATCTCAGAAATGCTCAGTGAAGCGAATGCAAGTTGGTATGTGTCAGAGGAAATATGGGTGGAAAACAGTCTTGCAATAGGAATTATTTTATTGCATGATGCAACCGAGAAGTTAAGACCAGACTGAATTACATCTTTTTGTTTGATTATGGTATTTTTTGGGAAGAATAATGAGTTCCTTATATGTAGTTGCTGTGGCTATTTAAAGCATTCCTTTCCTACAGCACAAACATATCTCACTGCTTTTCACAAAAAAGCAGCTAGTTCAGTACCTTAAAATTCTTGCAGTAGCCAGCCTTCAGGCTGCTAAACACTGAACTTCACAGAACAGCAGTATCCATATGAAAGTCACACCTTTTGTGGAAGATGTACGGGATAATGTGCCAGAAAAGCCTTCCTTTTGAGACGCATTCGTGTGGGTTCTTAATGTAACAGATCCATAATTTAATGGAAGGACTCATTTATACTTGGCAGAGGAACACTGAAGTCAGTGTATTTAAAAAAAAACAAACATCCTGCTGCCTGGTTTTTTTCTACTTGCACAGCATACATGCAGTATAGCGTTGGTTAGCTAATAAAGAATTTAGCAAAGCCTGAAGGGACAAAGTCTATAATAACCCAAATGTATGAATGCTTTTGAAAAATATAAAACTCGTTCTTGCAGGTGTGATAGGAAAGCAGATGATAGCAAATCCTAACAAATACTGCACAGAAGTTTGTGGCCAAGTACTCCATAAAGCAATTGTCTGGTGTTTTCTTAGAACATGGCTGAAAATCGCTGTATCATGGCTTTTAATGCATTCCTGGTTGATTATGAGCAAGTGTTCCACAAGCTACCGAGATAGAATCCCTCTGTTGAGAAATAGCAAACATAGCTGGATAGGTTTGGGGGTAAAATTCCTAACCATTTATTAATGTATGCTTAAAGACAGGATCTAAATGAGCAATTGGACATATAACAGAAACCTATGAGAATGTTTCTGCTTGTTGATGTGTGTTTTTCCTAAAATGGATGATTGTCTGAAGCTCTTGGTGATTATATCAGGAAAAGGGCATAGGTCATCATCTTCGCAATAAAAATTGCTAAATGTTTCGGTAGCCCAGTGTAGAGTTTAACTTTAGATGTCTGGGCTAAAATATTTGTTGGCCTTTGTTGTATTGAATTTTAAAAGCCATGCTGTTTAAAAATGAAAAAGCATTGAATTTTAAATAACTCACCTGAAGAGTTCTTCAGGACTGGGACCAGACATTGCCGCCAGCTGTTTCAGTTATTTTAGGCAAACCAACAATATGAAAACACTTGTTTTAAGACTTTTAAAGATTTCAAGGTATTTTCCCTTAGAGACATATTACTTGAATAATACCTCTTGGGGATAGGTATAATGAGGAGTATTTATCCCTTGACCCCTTATTCCTTCCTAACTAACCAACTAAGCAGTTGCAGTGTATCAAGCACTCCTAATGTGGCTGTGATACAGTAGTGGGTTTCGAACGCTTATCTACATCTAAGTGTTACTAATTAACTTATGCAGCTTGGGCCAAAGACATATAGATACAAAAGGTGCCTTGAGTAATTAGGTAAAAAATCCAGGCAATGGAAATTTTTACAGCTTTCAACATTGGACTTATGTTTTATCATTACAGATGACCTTAATGTAAGCGGTATCATCGCTGCGGTAGTATTTGTGGCTCTGGTAATGGCATTGTGTGGCCTTGGAGTATTTTATGCCCAAAAAAAGGGCTACTTTACAAGTAAGTGAAATAAAGTCACTTCTCTTCCTTGTGTCAAAAAACTGACTGTACTTCTGCTGACTGTAACATGTTCTCCTTTTCATGAAGGCTCTAACTCCATGGTACTAAAGCTAAAGAGCATTAGAATAGCAACTTTTTTGTAGAGACATTTTTATTCTGCCAGCTTCTACTGCAAAAGATACTTCACAAATGACATGGAGATGTTTGTACAGTTGCATAAGGCTGCCCAACAGCGATCTAGGGAAAGCAACGAGCCGAACCTTGGTTCCTTGGAGCCTCTCTGCTATAGTTTTGAAAGGGAGCGGCAAAGAAAGCCGTGCGAGTTTTCTTTTAGTCTAAAGATCTGAGCGGCTTAGCGCTGATGAAGGGGAGACTAAATTAACTGGCTCCCTCTACTGGGGCGTGGTGGAAGTGCTGTTAAGGATTGCTGCAAAAAGCCGGACACCGCGCAACCCTCCACAGGGTTTACATTAACGCCTGTGGAGTTCAGCACGGCAAGGAGAGATGCTAGATGTCGGGGTCTGAGAAGTCCCGCTGCCCGAAAGGAACTGGCTAACGTAGCTGCTCTTGGAGTTCACGTTCACTTGGAAGTTAATTTACCTTTGAAAGCAACCCAATCCTTTTCTGTTTAAGCTTACTACACCAAAAAGACATTTGGTTCAGAAACTCCTTCTAGAAACTGAAGAGCTGAAGAAGTTGTGAATAACTATTTCAAATAATTTTAAATCAGCTAAGGAAATTGTTCTTGTACTAATTTTTTCTCTTTCTTTTTCAGAGGAAAGCTCTTCCCAGTAAGTATCTTCATGCAAGTAGTACACAAATCACTGCACACTTCATTTATGTTTTTGATGATCGAGGAACTGTGATGATTGTTTAAAGGCCTTTATCACATGATTCTTGTACAGTGGTTTTTTTGAACACTGAAATAAACCTGATCTACAGCCCAGCTAGTTCCCTTATTAGCATGAGTGTGCTGGTCAGAAAATGGATTGAGCATTATTACTGTGATAAACGTGCAGAGATGTATCTTTTTACAGTTCTGGTTTACACCCCTAACTCAGCTACAGGCATGCATTTATCTCCTCTTCAAACTAAACAAAAGATGATCAGAACCAAATTGAGCTGTCTTTATATCCATGCCCACAGATTATTTCAGGAAATGTTTTGTAAAAATGACTGGTGGAAACTTTCTGAGGGTGTCTGGTCTACTCCTTTGGTATGGATTTATTTCATGCACTTACACTTCTTGGTAGCAAGTCAGAATTGCTCAAGCTATTTTAGTGCTCCCACACAAGGCTAATATGTGCTTCATTGGAGGCTGGCCTCCAATTTTATTTTATTTTAAAAGTTTATCTTACCACTTCTAGGTTATAGCAGGTTAAAAAAAAAAAGTAATGTACTAAAAAGACATTTAAGTGTTTCCTTAAAATACTGTGTGATTTATACTGGCCATGAACTAGACAAAAAGCATAACTGGGATACTTGAAAAGACAAGCTAGGGAAGGTAATTTGACAGTGGTTCATGAGATAACGATGGCTATCTATAAAAGCATTTGATTTGTTTTTTTTTAATCTTTACTAAGAGGGGAAAAAACCCTAAGGATTGCTGGAAGTCTGGAAAAATGTAGTCATAAACAAGGTTCTCAAAGGGTGAAAACTAGTGCTGATAAAGTCACTGCTTAACCTATGCTCCTTTCCTGCTCTGTTAACAGAAAGAAGACCAACTATCAATCTACGAGTGAAAAGGTAAGTATTTTGCATTCAGTAGTGTGTTTAAAAACTTTTAAATGTCTTCAGAATTCCTTAGATCTCCATGAAGTTTTTGCACACATACAGACACCCACACCTGCCAAACCATACATGCCACCAGCACCTGGAGATACCTTTTCTCTGTTTACATGTATAGCTTCCTATTGCACAGTCTCAAGTGCCATACAACTTTGCTCCATACTTCGACATATTTTTGCTTACAATGCCAACCAGATTTTTACCTGGTTGTCTTTTACCTACTTCTTCCTAATTTTCCCTGTTCTATTAGCTTCTTTCATTCTTTTTCTCTCCCCTCTTCCTGATTATTTTTGTTCTATCACATAAAGAGGTAACACCCTTAAGACTATTAGGCAATATCATCTCTATACTGTCCACTTAACGATGCCATTTCTTGTGAAGACTTCCACTCTGCCTTGCTTTTACAAGTTAACCAAGGAAACTAACTCAGACATAGTCCAAGGCAGCAGTAAGACAAAGAACAGGCCTTAACTCCTCTAATGTGGGTCAAAAAGCTTGACTAAATAGGGAAGCTGAACTTTACTACCCACCCCCCCCTTCCTCACTGAGAGGGCTCAAGGGCTTTAACCACACGTAACTTCTTTGGCTTTTCAGATTGGTGCAAAGAAAATGGGAGCTCCAACTAAAACTTCAATGAGGAGCAACTTCATTTTAGTTTAAGACTACATTAGTAGCCTTAAAAACTCACTGAACACCACTCATTTCTTTAATTGAAACAGAACATCGTAAATGGCATAAGCTTATTCCTTCACCTATTATGTATGTAAGAAACTTACTGAGGCCAGCTATCTGGCTGCTGAGTGGGAAGGAACAAATTTCAAGAGCTGTGGTACCTGTTTATCAATATTAAGGCACTTACAAATCAGATGCTCACACAGCTGTTTGCTTGATGCTTGCTTTTTTTTAGTAGGTTATTACTTATATTCCATGTAGCAGTGCATTCTGTAGACTTACCTTTCCAGAAGAGAGTAAACACTAACTCTCAGTGCTTCGGGCATGCTTCATTTTAATCTCAATGCCTTAGTTTCTTCTGAAATGTACATTAAATGTTAATCTGGTTAAACTTCGAACAATTACTTATGTAACCTTGTTTGCTTCATTTAGGATTTCAAGCATACCAAGTCCTTTGTTATTTAGAAGATTTCAGCCTCTGTGAGGGACATCAAATAACTACTTGTTATACAAAAGTATCAAAGGGATCTTTTGACCTCTACTCTGTAAATACTGTTGCTGCATTGTCATACATGCTACAAATAGAACCTGCCAATGTTTAGAGGTAGTCAACCTGTCTGTGATTGCTTTTTTTTTTTTAAAACCACCACAACCCCCCAAAAAACTTAACTTAAAGATAGAACTACATTGAATACACAAATCAGTTTGCATGAAGACTTCTTATTTTGTTCATGTAGACATGTAGCAATACAGGATTCACTCTTACAGCTTGGAACAATGTATTATACTCATGTAACTTTCACAGGTGACCTTGCTACCACTCCTACTACTTAAGTCTCCGCCTTTGCCAAGGGCTCAAGTTCTCCTGCAATTCTGACATATTAGTACCTTGATATTGTATTAGAATTGCCACAGCCACCTGTAAATGCAGACTTAAACTCAGTAAGCTTCCTGTAATAGAGGCTCAAGGAGTGTTTTACTGTCTAACTTAAAATGTCTACAGCTTACCTTCCACAAGGAAGTTATCTCTCTGCAGACTGCATATGCAATTTCATTCTGAAGAAAACCCATGCCAGTACAACTCGAGCTGTAATATCTGGACCCTAACTGTTGGAAATGTCACAAATAAATAGTTCTCAGAACCTGAAGTATTTGTGTCAGTAGTTCAGTTACTGAAATTTAAATCTCATTAACAGGTTTCAGTTGCTTCTGTAAGAGTAACATTTCGTTACTTGTGTGTTCATTAATGCAGTGTGAAATTACTATATTTGTGCCTATGCTTTTGGCTGTGCAGGTCCATCACTACTGTAGGGTGCTGCTACACATGTAGGGTTCATGGTTGGTTTTTTTTTTCCTTGCAGAAGTTTTCTGGATGTGACAAACTCAGAAAAACAAGTAGTTCCTTCTTGGTGTATCATTGTTTGTGTTATAACTTCTCAGCACTAAAATGTAGCTTGGCACAGGAGTTTCACAGTTAACGCTGAGAAACTACTCAGGTGCCTCAGTCACTCAAAGAATTGACGATCATAGCTAACTATGCTCACAATACAGTCAAGAACTTATTCACGCCTCTGAAATCAAACCGAAACACTGCATTTATTAAGTTACAACTGGCTGCTGGTTCAGCAACTCCATTGATGTACACTGCTGTTTGGTGTACAGCCTGCAGAGATCAGTTTGGAGTTTCCTCAAATTTAGGCTCTGAAGGGGGAAAAGGAGAGGGAAAAGAAAATTAGTCTCTTTTTACTCCAGCCTTGAACACCACAATTCATCTGTTATTTAAAGAAAACCAAACATTAAGTTGGCAAGCTAGAGCAAGCTCTTGTACATTACAAACCACTTACTCTGCATCAGAGTATAATTAGATGCGAGAAGCGCTGAAGAATAAACTACACTAGAGGCAAGACCTTTCCACCTTAGAGGAGGTTTAAGACAGATATGAACCTCAGTAACGTTCCGCCAAAACAGTTTTAACCAACACTTAGGGTAGGTGGGAAGGCAAAGAAACTGAAGTCAACTAGAATGTTACCGGACACGATACTAGTATTTCCAACACAGCTCTGATAAGAACAAGTAACCAAGCTCCTCCCCCCCCCCCCCCCCCCCCCCCGATCCTACTTTACAGATACTCTGTTTTATTTGCACCAGTAACAATCTGACACCAAATTCTCCCTTAATCCAACTGAAAACCCAGGACATTTTTAGGTGTGTGCCTAGTCTAAATTGTAATTAATTCTGCTCAGACTAACTGGAAATTCTAAGTCACTGAATATGGTGGCTTGACTTTGGCTGGCTGCCAGATGCCCACCAAGCCTTGCACAAGGGCTCTCATTCTTTCCCTCACTCCCTCCACTGGAGGGCTGAGAACAGAGACAGCATTTTTGACCTTTTTAAAATATGCTGCAACAGAGGCGCCACCAGCATCATTGACTGGCTCAGCTGTGTCCTGCAGGGGGTCCATTTTGGAGCCAGATGGAACAGGCTCTGACGTATGGCCACCCCCAGCCTCTCCTGATAGAGGCCACCCACCCCTGCAGTCCCTGCTGGCAAAACCTTGCCACGTACACTAAATACACTCACACCTTCCAAAGACTGCTGAATCCCAGCTACCAGCTGCTTACAGCTTATGAGAAAGACAACTTACCCTCCACAAAACCTGACTACAGCTAAAACTGCTTGTGAGCAGTACAAGCTTTGAGCTGTACTTACATAAGCAAGCAAAAGACACAAAGAACTACAGAAATGAGGCTGTCCGTAAAAAAGATTAAGTCACTGTTATGTCCTAAGGCAGAGAGAGCCTGTGCAGCTTCTTTGCATTCTTGATAAAGAAGTCATCACAAGCATTCTTGTCATAATCAATCTGGGTAATGTAAAAACATGCTAACACAAACTCAGAGCAGTTAAACAGAACTCATAGCCAAATAACTGAAGAAAAAGGTTTAATAAAATTTAGTCAAGAGTAATCTTACGAAACAAAGTTAAGATCTATGTTCATTTTCTTAAATTGCTGACTTTCCAGGTGAGCTTACAAAATTTACAAATTGCAGTTTGGATGACATAAACTACCGGTTTTCAAATTATAGTCTGCTAACCTCTTTGGGAGGAAGAGAAAAGTGTAACAATAGGCTCTGGCCTATTTCTATTTCTGTTTGGACTATTTCTTTAGGGTGTGTGAAGTGTAATGAAAATAGCCTGATCTGACTGCAAGTTTTGTTAAGCATCAGCACATCTCTACTGGAAAGCCAAATGATCAAAAAAACCCCAAGAAAATAGGAGTCAGATGGAATCAGATGTGAACTGTGCAAAAGTAAGGAGATTCACTGAGGGCATCTTACATTAAATTAATGGTCCAAATAAAAACTAAATGGGAATTAATTAGGAAAATTGGTCAGTGAACATGTCTTTACCATCAGAAATTCAGTAAGATGTTAACTCACCCTCAAATTTAAATTCTGGAAACTTGGTTAGATCCCCTCCACCATATGACCGTTGAAGTCTAGCAAGGGATTCATCCATGTCTTTCTGAAATTCAGGGCCTGCATCAACAGGCCCTCCAGCCTGCCTAAAAACCATTAAAAGTTCTGATTAACAGCTTGGTTCTGTAGTTTCATGTGAAAGTTTCACTACGCTTTCATGGCTATTTATGAACTGAAAACCTTTTTGACAACCAACTAAAGCAAGCCATTTAAAATATTTCCAAAAGTCAAGATATGACACACCTTAGGGCCTAACTTACCTTACACATAAGTAAGGTAATGTACAAGTTTTCTACTATCAGTGATGAAAATCCAAGCTACAAAGTTAGCCTCTTGAGACATAAAACTACAGTGAGTACCCAGGCTTTCAGGGCTCTTAGTTTCACATGTTTTGGGTGTGATTTCCTAGCAAAATTGCTATTTGTACTTCTGTTAATGATCTTGGGTTAGTAAAGCTTAACTGCTCTTAAGAGAACGTGTTTTGAATACTAAACAAGCAAAAAACCCAAGAGACAGAGAACCCCGCATTCATATAGATTCAGACAGGAATTCCTTGGGATACAAATATAAAATAATTAAAATTGTAACTGTTTAGATTACCAATGCTCAGTTGTACTAGGACGGATACCATTTATAACTGGTAAGGCCACCAAAAATATGCCTCTCTACACAGGCTAGTTTGTAGGTATGGAAACACACATCTTCCTCCAGTAGAGCTAAGTAGCAGCTTATTGCCTTCCCAAGAATAAATATCACAGAATTACTATGGTTTTTAGTTTCCTGTTAAGTAGTTAATTCAAACTTTACAGGAATCTAAGATTCCATTTGAATGAACTGCTTATTAACATAAGATGTTTAGTGAATCAGCTTCACAGTTCCATTAATTGTCAATTGCTTTTGGAGGCTATTTCCATTCAGCTTCTGGAAACAAGTCTGAAGAACAGCCATTTTCCTCAGATAAAAAAAAAGGGCTTTCCCTGACCCCCTACTCACAGAGCACACAGATGGGTAAACATTAACGTACTAGTATGTTCACACAGTGTGCAAAAAAACCTTAAAATTGAATACCTTAACTCCTCAAGAAGAATTACATGAGCTCTACTTTTTTTTTTTAAGGGGAAAAAAATGGACATTTTCTGTCAGGTATGCAACAACAAGCCTTCTCACTTGTGACACTATCAATAAGTTTTGCAGGAAAGCATACCTTAAGTATTTAGAGAGCAACCTACAAAGTTAGCATATTTCAGCATTTGTCAAAATCAGTATTTTCCCTCCTTTTGCCATCAGCCTTAAAATAACTTTCTTTACTTACTTGCTCTTTGTGTTGTACTCTCTGATCTTGTCCAAGAAGAGCTTTTGAACTGGATCAAGCTCTTTTGTCTTATTAAAGACAACAGCAGAAAGCCCTATGTTCCTGCGCAAGTGAGGGGAAACAGCAGAGCGAAAAATTGAAGAAAGCCGAAGAATCTGATGCAGAATCATGATGACGCTAAGGTTTTAGCTTAAAAAAAATTGAAAAGAAACACAGAATTAGTTAGCTCTTTCCACAACGTAAATGCATAAATAAGTAAAAAAAAAAAATAAATCAGTTCAGAGCTGAGCTTTAAACTGCAAAGAATATTTAAACCAGCACACAACCCGAGACGAAAACTCAAGCAGCCACCGAGCGCGCTGCTACACGTTCCACCTCGCCGCCCGGACACACAGGGCATCTCAGGTCTTATCTTGTTTAAAGAAGAGGCAACAAATTTAACCCAGCCAAAGCGAGCAGCGGCACCGGCCGCCGGCCCCACCGCTCCGACTCCATCCCACCCGCCCCAGGAACCCCCCGCAGGCGACGGGGCCGGGCGGCGGCGTTAGCCCCAGGGCCCGCGTACCCCGAACGCAAACTGACAGAGGCGGAGCCGCCCCCCGGCACCCACCGGCGCGGCGGGAGGAAAGGAAGGGCACAGGGCACGGCGCACGGCGGGGCCGCCCCGGCCCAGCTCCAGTCACCTTGGGAGAGTCACCGCTCCGCCGCCCTGCGCAATGCACGCCGGGAAGCCACCCCGCCCGCGCGGCCCCGCGCCGCCGCAGCGCTGAGCCCCGCGGCCGCGCACACCGAGTCCCCGGGACAGCGGCGCCCGCCCCACCGCGCGGCCCCACTCAGCCGCCGACTAGGGAGGCGCTGTAGGGGAGAGGGGAGCGCGGAGAGGGCCCGCCACCCACCGCTACGCCGGAAGTAGGCAATGCGCTTCCGGGTGAGGAGAAGCGCCCGGGAGCGGCAGGTGCCGCCGGCCCCGCCCCGCCCGCGGATTGGCGGCGCGCGGGGGCCGCCGGGAGCTGTAGTTCCCGCCCTGCGCGGGGGGTGGCGGTGTCGGCGCGCCCTCCCCGCCCGGGCCCGCGCTGCCCAATCCCAAGCGCGCGACGGCCTCCTCAGGGCGGCGGCGGCGGGACCCGCTGGGGCTGCGAGGGCCGCGGCTGGCGGGAGGCGTCGTGCGGCCGCTCCGTTCGGGGCCGGGCGGCGAGACGGCAGCGGCGGGTGAGCGCGGCGCGGCCCGGCCCGGGTGCCCGGCCCGTGTTTTGTTTCCGTTTCTCCCCGGCGCCGCGGGTCTCATTTCCGTTTCGGGTTCAAACAACGACGAGGCGCCGCGGGAGGAGGAGGGGGGGAAGCGGGCGGGGAGCCGGGGGAGAGAACCGGGGCCTGCGGGGAGGAGCGGCCTCGCCCGGCCCGAGTCTACCGCCAGCCGCTGGCCCGAGTCTACCGCCAGCCGCTGGCCCGAGTCTACCGCCAGCCGCCGGCCCGGCTGCGGTGCCGCCTGCCCGCGGGAGGGCCCGTGGCGGCGGCCCGGCGGGCAGGGTCGCCCCGTCCTCAGGGGCCGCGGCTGCTCCGGGCCAGGCCGCAGGCCGCCCCGCGGGCGGGAATGGAGCCGGTGGCCGGCGCCGGCGGTGGGCCGCGGAGCGGGGCCCCTCAGGGCAGCGTGGCGGCCCCGGCGCGCCGGAGGCGGGAGGGAGGTGCAGCCCGGCCGCCGCGGCGCGGGGCCAGGCAGGCAGCCCGGGCCGGGGTCTGTGAGTTCTCTCCGGGGTGTAAAAACTTTATCTCTACTTGTAAAAACTTGTTTGGGGTTAAAGCGTAAGAGGCTATATTGTGCTGTGCGTAGTCTGCTTCCTGGTGTTCGGCCAGGTACGTGCTGCACAGCCACTTCTCCCAGTTCGGGTTTATTTTCTGACTTGAGGGAAAACGCTTGAAATCTGGCATGATTCCACCATGTTTAGTGGTCCGTTGTTTTTTCCTTCAGTCTGAAGTGGCTGATAACTTATAAAATCTGATCTGTAAAAGATAAGTTTGTCTCTTCTGTTACCTAGTTTGTGATGTTATCTACAATTCAAATAATAATTGGGATGGGTAGTACCAAATGCTCCACGAACAGCGGAGCTTTTTGGGAGCACAGGTATCTCCAGTGATTGGGCTTCAGTATCATCTGCTCATGCATATGGGCTCTTGTAGCTGTCCCTGCTTCACAATTAGATAGGCTAAGGAATGCCGATTCTGCTGTTAGAGTTTGTGCCCATATGAAGATGGGCTTACTTGCTTAATTCCTTGTGTTCCAGGGAAGAGAAAAGATAGATCTTAACAGGATAATGGGGCTTCTCCCCTGATTGGAAAAGCCAGACTGTAAGGTATTGGAATAGCACTGAGCTGTTGTACAGGGAGGAAAAAAAGGCTTTGTTGACAGGCACCTTCTTCTCTCACATTCGTGGAAGCCTGTGTCAGGTGTTATGGTCAGATGCCTTCTTGGGTAACAGGTAAGTCTTAGGGCTTTTTAGGTTGAAGGAAAAATAAAATCAAGCAGAAATTAGTAGGGTGTACCTTCCACAAATCAAGCAGAGTCTTATGTGTTCTTCCAAACAAGTGCTGCTGTTGTAGTACTGCTACCATGTTGACCCTTCTAGTAAGCCAGGCTGTTTGAGTTCTCTTGTTTCTCAGTAGCATTCAGGGTTTTAGTCCCACCTGAACCTATGTATGCTTTCAATCTCCATATCATTCTGCAGCTACAAATTTTGCTAGACTTCATGTGGAATGTTTATATCATCAGGACTCTTTCTATTCTAGCATAGGAAAGACTGAGTAACTTTCCCTGGTTTCTCTGAACTGTTAAAGACTTTACATGTTCTTGTGATGTTATTCTTTCTCTTTCCACCTGTCATCTCCCTTTCTCACATCTGGGTTCACTGGAATCATCTTTTCTGTACTTTCTGTCTGTGTCTGTGCCTCCCTTTCCTGCCTCCCCCAAGTAACCAGAAATGTAGTAGATAGAGCCTGCGAAATGCAGCTGCAAACCACCTTTGGAGAGTGAGTGAACAGTTACTAGCCCAGCTGCCAATTTGGAGTGCAATCCATAGGGACTTCAAAATGCCTTACCTAATTCTCTACAGTTGCTATGCTGTTACAGTATTTACTCGCTGTGCATCACTTTGCGTATTGAGTATTTTGTCAGAAATCATTCAAGATGGTGAGTTCTTTCTGTAGGTGTGCACAGTTTTCTCCATAAATAACTTACAAATGCGTCAAGGAACAGGAATCCTAGCCTAACCTCTCTTGTGACCGTATTGGTAAACTCCCTTCATCACAAAGAAAATGGTAACTTTACTCTTGTTATTTTGAGTTTTTAACCTGACTGCTAATACAGGAGAGAATTTCTCCCCCTTTTTTTATTATACCAGTTAGCTTCTTTAGGAGTTTTTAGTAAGGGACTTTGCTCAAACAGTAATTTAAAAAAAATATCTTTTTAACAGTCAACCAGATCACCTGTAACCATGCAGGTGTCAGTTCTTCAAGATACTTAATTAAGCTTGTCTGCATTCTTTGGAAGTGGTGTTTCTTCCCCATTTATTATGAAGATGATATACAAGTTTAAGTGATGTGGAAGTTGGACTCCCAGGTTCAGTGGACCCTACCCTGGCACTTAGGGGATTTTCACAGAGCCAGATCTGTGAGCAGAACAGATTCTGATTTAGTTTCTAGTGGCAAGGTATTCATGAAGTGCTATTTACTTCCTGTCTAGCCCTGGTGTAGCTCCTTACAGATTGTCATCACATGCAGCACTTGATTTCTTCAAAACTAATTTTAAATAATAGGTTTTGAAGGAGATGATGAGTAGTTTGGATTTCTTTAAACCTTTTCTGTAACAATTCTACAACATAGTTGGTTACTATTCCTTTTGGGAGATTTTAAAGTTTAATAAAAGTTCCCTTTTACTCACAGTTGGGTTTGTATAGAGTGTTCCCTGGAAAGAATGATTCCAGGATGGAAACCTTGCTAATCTCTACTATTGTGAAAATTTAAATAGTAGTATGTTTTACTTTTTCTGCTATGATTTTTTTTCCTTTGTACTCCTACTTCCTACTTCTTTTCCTATGAGTCAGTGATGTTATGTATTATAAACTATTAATATAATTTGACTAAGCTCTTTTTTGTATGTATTTCATAGTTATGGTGCATAGGATGGTTAGTGAAACATGATAGTATTAACAAACTGTATCTTTACAGACCAAATGCTGTAATTCCTTTTTTCACATTCATGTTCCAACAGACTCCAGTGTTCCGCAGGGCGTGAAAATCTGCAGTGCCAATGAGAGTATCACCATGGAATAGCTTTCCTTTTAATTACTAATATACTGCGTTAGTTTGGGACTTAACAGGATGCATTTGTTATGTATATATCATCAAGTGATTGCCCATGAGAGGGATGGATGGAAAGATGGAACAATCAATAAATAGTTTATTGTTGAGTTTAGTTACCTGTGAGGAAATCATGGATCTTCTGTCTAGCTTCCTGTTGCAGTGTTTTATGTAATACTTAAATTTGTAAGCAGCATCTTTCAGTCTTGCTGGGAAGGTGGTACGTAGCTGAATCTAGATGGCAAAATATGCGTTTGTCAAAAGTTCTTTGCTACCAGCCATTAAAAACTGTAGCAGGCCCATAACAAAAACATTAAATGAATATGGATACCTGCAAGAAAATCAGGCTTTGGGCTCTGTGCTAATGTCCATTTATAGTCCTGGATTTGCCCCTAGAACACTTGTTTGAGGAACAGGTATCCTCACCTGTTTTGTGAAACCTGTATTAGCTTTTGGCTTTATTTTTCAGGTGAATCCTTGTCTTTAAAAAGCAATCCTGGTATTTGGTTTAGAAAATGTTTGATAGAACAGAAGCCATGATCTAGTTTTGTTGGTCTGTGACTTACGGAAAAAAATTCTTTTCTGTTTATAGCTCTATTCTTAGGACATTTTAGCCATGACTAAGAGAGAGGCAGAGGAGCTGATAGAAATAGAAATTGATGGAACTGAGAAACAGGAATGCACTGAAGAAAGGTATGTAGTGTCTTTGCTCTTCGGGGTCATTACGCTGCAATTGATATGTTCATTTGTTTAATTGGTTTCAGATTTGTGGCTGCATATACACTAAGTTTGCTTGTTTATTATTGGGTATTGTGTAGTGCTTCAGAGATGGCTATGATTATGAAATAAGTGTTTTCTAGGTAGGCAAAAGAAATAACTTAAAACTGGCAGAAGTAATTGGCTCAGTATGATCTCTGTGATACTGCAGTTGATGGTATCCAGCAACAAAGCTGAAAAACCTGTGGAAACAAAGTTCTTGGGTTTACTTTTGCTCTCTTCAGTTTTTCTTACCTAATTAAATAGCTCCTGGTCAAGAAAACCACTGTAGCTGCTGTAGGAAACCAGTATAGTGCTCTCACGTTCTTCAATCTTAATTGGTTTAAATCCCAAACTGTTTTGTTTATCTCTTGCTATGTTCTTAGCAGTTCTCTTCCTCTACTTCCATTTCTGTAGGAATATGTCTACATGTACATTCTGCAAACCTTTCAGATTCAATGTATCCTTTTGTAAATGAGATTAACCTTTCAGTTTCTCCAGTCTGTTGCTTTACTGTTACAGAGTCACTTGTTTCTAACAGCAGAAATGATGTTCTATATCTACTGATTATATATATTTGTTGGGGCCATTGAAACTGTAGATACCGAATCCATTCTGATATCCATTGACTTAATTACCTCAGCCTGTTAGGTTTTTTCTTCCTAATGCTTCCCTCCTAATTTTTACAACTGTTTTTGAAAGCACAGAGAGGCAGTTTGTGTTGGATAGAAATAGCTGATGCTGGTAGATGACCTGCTCTTCAGTAACCTGTTTTGGAGAACTGAAGAACTGGTACAAAACCACTTATTGTTTCTTCTTATTCTGAGCTCCTTGTATATTTTTACTACTTACAAACTCACTATGTTTGTATACTTTCTGATTTCCTTCCGGGTAAATGTAGAGAGACCGACTGTCTAAGGTCATTGTTGACACATGAGTCCCATAACATTGATGATTCTGAATGCCTGCACCAACGCTGTCATCATTTCAGTGCCGGACAAACATAACGTGATTTTGTTTCCTTCAAGGCTCCATGTAGCTGTAGTTCTTTCTGGTTGTCTTTTCTATGCATTAAGCTTTTCCTAGTGCTTACTGGTGAAAAGACATCTCTGTATGAGAGTGGACATTTTCCTTTTCTTTTTTCCCTATCTGTTAAGTTTCTGTGTTTGTATTTAAAAGATACTCAAGTTAAAAACAGTCTAGGCAAGGCAAATAAAATTTGTTTATTCGACATGCAAGTTAATAGTGCATAATATACTAATCGTGACTTAATCTCTTGAAAGTGGTGATCTGAAAATAATCCTGGTATTTAACCTAGCTTTTTCATGGGGACAGGGTAAAAGAAGAGTTCCAGAACTGTAAAATCAATGTGACCAGATTTAGTAATTCACTCTCTACTCAAGCAAGGAGTTTTTCTGCACGGTGTTAAGATTTTGGAGTCAGTGTTACTTTTTATGTAGTTTAGTTCTAACTTTTTTTTAAGCTTTGCTATATCTACTGTATTAACATGTGGGTAATGGTTTGTTGTATTGATTTGGTGTTTAAGCATCGTTGAGCAAACCTACACCACAGCAGAATTTGTGAGTCAAGCTATTGACATCAATGAACCAATTGGAAATCTTAAGAAGTTGCTGGAACCCAGACTGCAGTGTTCCTTGGATGCACATGAAATTTGCCTGCAAGATATCCAGGTAAATAGAAAGGCTCTGAAAGATTTAACCTCTTAATGGAGAAGCATTTTGCATACTTTGTCCCTTTCTTCCATTGTTCATGGAATTCATGCTTCATTTGGTATATTAATTAAAATTAAGAGTTTAATTTTGTGTCAGGTTCGTTATTGCACCATTTAATATGTACGTACTAATTCAGTGTGAATAAAACCAAAATACTTTTGGGGTTCCTGGGGTGAGAGTAAGAGAGACAAAAAATTACCACCTTGCAAGTGAAAGAATGAGGGCAATGATAATACTGTCTTCTTTCGAGGTAGCTCACATAATTTGTTGCTGCCTGAATTTCTGTGAATCTAATCTTGTTTTGAATCTGAATGCAATGAGAAGGTTTTTGTACTATCCAGGTGCACAGACAGCAAAACGTTACTGAAGAAATCTAACCCATATGTTTACAGGTGTCATCACATGTTAGACAGTGTAACTGTTTCTCATTGTGTCAGCTGCATGTTTTATCTGCAGTTACAATCAGGTATCGGTGGCTTCTTCAGAAACAACAGGGAGAATACTACTTTAAAGACAATTTTTATGAAGGTGTTAAAAACTGAGAAAAGGAACTGTAGATACTTTTCACAAAGTGAAGGTATTTCCAGGGACTGCAGTGCTTTTTTTAGGTTAAAAAATGTCCCTGTAAGTGAAACTACCTTAGAACAGATTGGCAAGTTTCAAATTCTGATCAAATTCCTTCTGTCATGTACTATGTCTGCATAGTACTAAAAATATTTGCATGCTTCAGAAAATTTGCTGCAGACACTAAATTTTTCTAAAGTTCAAAGGAGAATAAGTTTCTTATAATGATGAGACTAATACCTATTTTTAATTTTTTTTTTGCTGTCATTAAGCTGGACCCAGATCGAAGCCTTTTTGATCAAGGAGTAAAAACAGATGGGACGGTGCAACTCAGTGTGCAAGTAATATCTAGGCAAGGTAAGCATTATGTTTGTCTGTTGTACAGACAAATTAATATTGTGGGAGTGCTTGTGAGTAAACCCAATCCCCTACTATTCCTAGCTGTGAAATTGAGAAAAATCACTGAATGGTCACATAGCTTCAGAATGTCTCTTTCAGTGTGTACTGTGATTATAAGTAGTAGTAGTTAAAATAAACCTTGAGAACTGGTGCAATTTGAAATGTGGGAGTTTTTATACTAACTTTCTAAGTGAAAAAACAACCAACCAACCAACAAAACCAAAACACAAACAAACCTGAGTCAAGTAGTGACAGTTACAGTATGAGGCTTTCATTAAGGGTGAGTAGTTACTCATACCAGACCGAGTATCTAAGCAGGCAAAAGATTTTTGTCTAGATAGGTGACAATTTCATCTTTGTGAGGTGAGTGAGCTTGTGTACTTCATGAGCAATTAGATTATGAAAGCATATGTAGCTAACTGAAAA
Source organism: Falco punctatus (assembly GCF_963210335.1). Taxonomy (NCBI): domain Eukaryota; kingdom Metazoa; phylum Chordata; class Aves; order Falconiformes; family Falconidae; genus Falco; species Falco punctatus. Next base: position 102,925,368 of record NC_137581.1, on the reverse strand, counting down.
TTAGTATGAAAGTCTGGGATCACTATCTATTGTCTGTTTTCTTTGGATGAGAAGTCAGAGTAAACTGTTGTGACACGGCCGTTAACCAGGTGGGTAGGGATTTGTTGATGCGTAGTTTTTATTTGTATTATCAGGTATGACAGGATTTCCCCTTGTCAAATCCTCAGGAATTAGCTTCATTGTTTTGCTTTTTGTTCTGTTCTTCTTTGCTCCTGCCAAATGCCTCAAGTGGAAGGATTGCCACTGCTCTACTGAAGAAAACGTTTACTCTGTGAACAGCTACAAGTGTTTGTTGCCATATTTTCAAACAAAGAGTGACAAGTTTGTATTGGAGTAGGGTAACTTTAGCAAAGCAGATTAGCAAAATTTGGGGAATATGCTTTTGTGCCTTTGATTTAGATTAGACAGAAGAAAGCCTTTCTGTTTTGTATTAAGCAGTATTAAGTAAGACTGATGATTTGCATTTAATGCCCTGTGTCAGTTGACTAGTGCTAGGTTGAATGCTCAGTTTCCCATATGTAACGAGGGTTGAACTACCTTTTTGGTTTTAAAAACAGCAGAAATGTCCTTCAGAAATCAGGAATAACTGCTTTTAATTCATGCCCAGTAACTTGTAGTATGCAGTGCTCAGACTTCAATTTTCAGAAGGATGCAGGTGATAAATACCTCGATTATCTTCCACTTTCTTCCTGTGTGGTTTGGGAGGGTTTTTTTCTTCTTCAATGTAAAACTGAGGCGCATGACCATACAGCATAAGGACTTTCAGGGTCTGGGTTTTTTTTCCCTGTTCTCTCTCTCTCCCCCCTTAAAAGAAACACCTGCGTATTAAGTACTTTTGCATAACTTTGGAACAATCCTCAGTGGTGTTTTTCAGGCCAAGATACTTGACACTTAAGCAACCCATAAGAAATCTGTCTTTTGAAGGCAAGTAAAATATGGCAGAGCAGAACATCAGAAAACAAACAGCATGGTATAAAAAAAAGAAGTTATTTAGATCACTAACAGGAAAATGCACTTGTTACTCTGACTGCAGTGTCCCTTTGAGCTGGGGGGGGAAAGAAGCTGCTTATGCCATCCACATATTTTTCTTGTATATGTGAAGTATTGAAACATTCTCAGTTTACTGACTTTTATCTTTCCCTGACTTGTATAATATATAGCATTCAGCTAGCCGTAATTGGTGATGCTGATCCTTGTGGTGGACTTGCCGCTCTTATTTATCTGTGTCAACAACCAGCTGGAGTGCGTGGAGCTCCCTCTGGGGGTGGATGAAGAACTGACCAGGAGCTTAAGCATCAGGATTAGTGGGAGGGCAGGGACAGGTGACATTGATAGCAGGGGTCTGCTACAGGCCACTCAGCCAGGAAGACTAAGCAGGTGAGGCCCTCTCTCTCTATATATATATATATATGTGTGTGTATAAAATATATATACATATACATAGGAGCAGCCTCACATTCACAAGCCCTGGTTTCTTGTGGGGCACTTCAGCCACCCTGATGTCTGTTGGAGGAACAACACAGCAGGACATAAGCAAGCCAGGAGGTTCCTGGAATGTGTTGACGATAACTTGTTTTCAAGTGATAGAGGAGCCAACAAGGAAAGGTGCCATGCTGGACCTGGTTCTCAGCAACAAGGAGGGACTGGTGGCGAGGGTGAAGCTCAAGGGTAGCCTTGGCTGCAGTGATGATGAAATGGTGGAGTTCAAGATCCGTAGGGCAGTGAAGATGGTGCACAGCAAGCTCCCTACCTTGGACTTCAGGAGAGCAGACTTCGGCCTCGTTGGGGATCTGCTTGGCAGAGTACTATGGGACAGAGCCCTGAAGGGAAGAGGGGCCCTCTCTGGAAGGAAAGAGGACACCTGGTTACCTGGGACGTGGAGAAAGCTGAAGTACTCAATGACTTTTTTTGCCTCTGTCTTCACCAGCAAATGCTCCAGTCACACTGCTCAAGTTGCAGAAGTCAAAAGCAGGGACTGGGAGAAAGAACTACCTGTTACAGGAGTTGATTGGATTTGAGACCACCTAAGGAACCTGAAGGTGCACAAGTCCATGGGACCTGATGAGATGCGTCCGCAGGTCCTGAGGGAACTGGCAGAAGATATGGCTAAGCCAATGTCCCTCATATTTGAGAAGTCCTGGCAGTCCAGTGAAGTTCCCATGGACTGGGAAAGGGGGAATGTAACCCCCATTTTTGAAAAAGGAAATAAGGAAGATCTGAGAAACTACAGGCCAGTCAGTCTCACGTCTGTGCCTGGTGAGATCATGGAGCAGATCCTCCTGGAAACTATGCTAAGGCACATGGAAATAAGGAGGTGATTGGTGACAGCCAACATGGCTTCACTAAGGGAAAATCATGCCTGACAAATTTGGTGGCCTTCTATGACGGGGTTACCATGTTGGTGGATGAGGAAAGAGAGACTGATGTCATCTACCTGGACTCATGCAAAGTATTTGATGATGTCTCACACAGCATCTTTGTCTCTAAACTGGAGAGAGATGGATTTGATGGGTGGATCATTCACTGGATAAGGAATTGGCTGGATGGTCGTGTTTGGAGTTGTGGTTGTTGGCTCAGTGTCCAATTGGAGACTGGTGATGAATGATGTTCCTTAGGGGTCTGTACTGAGATCAGTGCTATTGAGTATCTTCATTGGTGACATGGACAGTGGGATTGAGTGCACCCTCAGCAAGTTTGCTGATGACACCAAGCTGTGTGGTGTGGTTGATGCGCTGGAGGGAAGGGATGCCACCCAGAGGAACCTTGACAGGTTTGAGAGGTGGGCCTGTGCAAACCTTATGAAGTTCAGCAAGGTCAAGTGCAATGTCCTGCACATGGATTAAGGAAATCCCCAGTATCAATCCAAGGTGGGCAGAGAATGGATTGAGAACAGCCCTGAGGAAAAGGACTTGGGGATGCTGGTGGACAAAAAGCTCAGCATGACCTGGCAATGTGTGCTTGAGCCCAGAAAGCCAACCATGTGCTGGGCTGCATTAAAAGAAGAGTGGCCAGCAGGTCGAGGGAGGTGATTTTTCCTCTCTGCTCTGCTCTCATGAGACCCCACCTGCAGTACTGTGTTCAGTTCTGGAGCCCCCAACGTAAGGAGGACGTGGATCTGTTTGGAGCAAGTCCACAGAAGGGCCACAAAGAAGATCAGAGGGCTGGAGCACCTCTTCTATGAAGACAGGCTGAGAGAGTTGGGGTTGTTCAGCTTGGAGAAGAGAAGGCTCTGGGGAGCCTTCCAGTACCTAAAGGAGGCCTGTAAAAAAGCTGGAGAGGGACTTTCTGCAAAGGCATGTAGTGTTAGGGCAAGGGGTGATAGTTTTAAACTGAAAGAGAATCAATTCAGATTGGCTATTAAGAAGAAAGTCTTTACTGTGAGGGTGGTGAGACACTGGCACAGGTTGCCCAGAGAAGCTGTGAATGCTCCTTCCTGGAGGTGTTCAAGGCCAGGCTGGATGGGGCTCTGAGCAACCTGGTCTAGTGGCAGGGGGGTTGGAACTGGGTGATCTTTAAGTCCCTTCCAGCCCAAACCATTCTATGATTCTGTGACTTCTTGAGAGAAAAGCCATTATGTCAGTTCAAGTGTTCCATCAAATTTTGATTAGACATGTAAATTCAGAGGAACAAACACCAGCTGAAATGTAGTCCATTGTAGTTCTCTTAGTGTTGCGTACAAAGATACCTTAACGTAAGTTAAGTCAGATGAAATATCAGTCCTGTTTATTCTTTTTACTAGAAAGACCATTCTGTCACTCCACCTTGCCTTAACTCCTGTCTTCTGGTTTGAAGAATGGAGATGTATAGTGTTTTCCTGCCATTATGAGAACAGCAACTTCGAGCACAGCCCTGTTCTTCTGTACTGCTCTGAACTAAGCCTCTTACAAGTTTGTGGAGATCTGAGTAACTGCATTGTATCAAATTGTATTGTCAAAGAATTTGAAAAAAAACCCTTTACTTTTGACAACTTCTGTAGCAAATATTTTGCTTTGGTTTTTTGTTTGGGTTTGCTTTTTTTAAAAAAAATCTGGACACAAGTAGTATCTGATCAAGACTTTCTCCTGCCTGTCTGACTATAGATAATACAAAATTAACATTTTGCCATCGTTAAGTTGTTAAAATTGATAGTTGTCTTTTTTCTTGAGATAAGATAAAATGGATTTTAACCCTATCTTTAGTCAATTTATTTTTTTTCTTTACAGAAAATAAATGGAGGGCAGGGAGGGAAGATAAACTTTTCAGACTGTAAATTCCAGTGCTGGGTGTATGGCATAGGTTGAAAATCTTTTTTGGGAAGACTTTAGAGGTGGAAGATCTGGCTGGCAGTCTGTCAGCTGAAGGAATTTTTTCTTGTTTTTTCTATTTCCTTAATCCACAGAGTAGAGGCAAGCTTGAATGAGAGTACTTACCACACTTTTTTCAGATGAACTGTGTGAGACAGAGGTACTAGATTGAGAGCAGCAATCTCTGACAATCATTGGTTTGAGCCATAGGAGGAGAGACACTTGTATTATGGAGGTAGACAATGTATTTTTGCTTTCTATTTCTTGTTGTTTGCAAAGTATATGAACAGGTAGTCCAGTTAACCTGCCATTCATGTTGTTCACATACCACATATACAAACTGAAACGAGTCAAAGCTGTGTTTGTAAGTGAAAGTGTCTGTAGCTGCTGTTTGTGTTGAGCTCAGTTCTGTCTCTTACGTACACCCAGAGCATACCTGCAAGATTAAAATTTTCCCAAACAGATGCAGTTCCACCTACTTTTTAAATGCTTGACTGACTTATGATGTTAGGGCCTAACTGCGCTCAGAATTTCTGTGTGTGTGTGTATGTAGCTGTACTATGGATACTTACACAGATTTTTGAGAATAAGTGATAGTTAAACACAAAAGGTTCTTTGGATTTGGGTAGTTGAAGAGCAAGTCCTGTTTTAAGTGTGTAACTCCTCATTTGACTGTGGTTTCTAAACTCTTTTGCGATATTTAGGCTTTTATTATTAGTAGCATGTAAAGGAACGATTCATAAGTGTAACGAAACATACTGATTTAGATTAAAGGTGCAGTTCGACTAATGTCCTGTCTGTGGCTGTGGTTAAAACTAGATATTTCAAGGAGAAAAAAATCAGATTGCCTGTAGGTCAGTCTTAACCCAAGTATATTCTCTAGCTTTAGACAATTAGCAGTGAACGGGTTTGTAGTGGGGCAATGTCTGGACATGTCTTGATAGCTAATGTGCTTGAATTTTTGTACGTTGTACCAATTTATACTTCTGGAATGTGTTGTCACATTGTGTTCCACAACTTATGTACTGTCCAGAGAAGACTGGACATCTGTTTCCTTATGCAGTAGGTAAAGGCAGAGATGTAACAAGAGATGCAGACAAACCCAGTGAATTAATGTTGGTCTAGCTTGCAGTAGGTTAGGTGGCAGACTGTTACTTGCCAACATTTTTACTTATTAGCTGATTTCTGTATAGAGACTCATCACTTTTATTTCCATGTTTGCATTATGGACAAAGCAGTAGAGTCACAGTTCTTTTGACATCTAGCTGTTTGACAATGAATTATTTTGTTGAACAGTAGTGAGCTGTTCCTTTCTAGAAGCTTTTTTCTTTCTTTTTTGAAGATAGAATCTTAACCCTTAGTGTTTCCCCCTATCCATTTCTGTCTGACTTTAAAACAATCCTGTGCTGCACTTGTTAATCTTACATGGCCTAGATAAAGCACTTACTCTCCTAAGGTGCTTGTTTGCTTTTTGTTCATGTTTGCTGCTTCATCTAGTCAACCATTTACTGGTTGTCTGCGTCTGTTTTCACTTCCTTAACTTCATATTGCTGCATACTATACTTACGGTCTTTGTAGCTTTCCCTTTCTAATATTTTTCTCAAGCTGAATTCCTTTTAAAGTCTAGAAGCATACTTGTCTGAAAAAAAATTGGTTCGTTTTTACTTGTACTACAGCTAAGTACTCCATTTCTTTTCCTTTATAAACTCTGAATAGATTGTGATTTTAGCTTTTAAAGCTGGAACCTGCCATCTCACGTTGAGCTTTCATATAGATTAGATGGGAGGGACACAAAGTAATACCTTATGGCACAAGATACTGAAGTTGTTCTGGCCATGTGATGTTCTGTAAATCCTACTTTCAACTGCCTAACCCTAGTCAAGGTCTTCCAAGTCATAATAAATTAGAATTTCACAGATTATTTTTTTTTTAATGTGCAAATGTATTTGATAAAAATCTCTTAAAGTGTTGTTGTTAGTTATTATAATGGAAATTATATGTCACAAAATTTGAAATATTTTTTTCTGTTCAGCATTTTATAATGACAAGAAATATCTTCTAAACAATGTCAGAAATCTGGTGAGGCACTAATTGGACAAAGTTCCTTCTCAGAAGGTGACAGAGAAGGTGGTGATACAAAGCATTAGTGGCATTAGTGAATGGGTTCTTTATTGCTGTAGAATACATACAAACATATATTCCAGCTATGTGGCCTAACATCTTGAATGACAGGCATAAAACCAAAACAGGAATAGCTGATGAAGCTTAAAACATGAAGAATTTTCTAGTTTTAACTTGCAGTTGAACACACTGCCTCTCTCAGGGTACTGAAAGAAACCTACTGTGTGTAGACACCAGAGATACCAGGGGAATATTGTAAAGGCTGAAAGAAATGCCTCTTTGTTGGGGGAAAGAGGTGGATGCTTGTTCTGGTTTTTTTGGGGTGGTTTTTTTTTTTTTTCTTCTTTGTTTTGGTATATTTTCTTACAGATGAAGATAGTTGTTCTTTATGCCCACATGCTGAACATTCTGTTCAAGATATGTGAAATGCATCACCTAGATAAGAACAGGAAGCTGTTTCTTCCTGGAGAAAAGGGAAAAGCTTTGTATTCAACTTACTAATGTATATACTGTATAACAGAATATGTCATTCCACTTTAGGACACTTGGAGAAATTTGATGCCTTTATGTCATGCTTCTTTCTTAAGTATGGTAACACCTATTAATCAGAAAGCTTTAATTTTGTCCTATTTGCATTGCTATCCTTTAAATTTTGTGTTTGTTTTTTGTATATTTAGGGATAGAGCCCAAGTTAAACATCCTTGAAATTGTGAAGCCTGTGGAGACTGTGGAGGTAGTGATTGATCCAGATGCTCATCATGCAGAGGCTGAAGCTCACCTTGTTGAGGAAGCTCAGGTGATAACCTTGGATGGAACAAAGCACATAACAACAATTTCAGATGAAACCTCTGAACAAGTGACACGATGGGCTGCAGCACTGGAAGGCTACCGAAAGGAGCAGGAGCGCCTTGGGATACCCTATGGTAATAATACATGGTTCTCTGTGTGTGTGCATGTGTGTGTGTTCAAGTAGGGTCTAGGTTCTTTTGTTTGTTTGGGGGTTTGGTGTTTTTTCTTAAACGATTATTAATTTTGGTTATGTAATTAAAGTGCTCCAATACCTGAGAGAAGGTTTCTTATGGTATGGGTAAGTACAGTGCAAATATCTGCATGAGAAGTCTAAAGAAAAGCAGAATCAGTGCTTGTAATCGTTCTTAAAATAGTGCTCTTTGCTCCGTAACTTGCTTATTATTGCAATTTTTAGAAAGTATTTTCTTCTTCCCTCCTTAAAAATCCATTTGTTAGTCATAAAGCTCTTTCACGTATGTCTGAATTAGAACTAAACTCAGTACTTGGTGGGGGTTTTCTCTAAAGATACTGAAACTGTGAGTTGTAGGATGCAGAGTACAGCGTTAAATCAGATTTGGCATGGAAAGCCATACTTGACTTCAACATGCTGGAAAAAGATGATTCAGAACTGAATGTAAGTATTTTGGTAGATGATCATCTCTCTTGAATTATGTTGTTACTTTAGTAAGCTGCTAGTTTAATGTTAGCATAGAAAAAGCATCTCTGAATACTTGCTCAGGATTGAACTGAAACTGGGTTTTGAAGGTAGTGGTTCAGTATCTTCATCCTTGCAGGTTTCTCTGTTTTGCTGCAAATGGAAAATTAGCTTTTAGCAGGTCTTTAAAATGTTGTGGCTTTCCCTTGGTGTTACTATGTTTTGGTGGATTTTACTAGACTTTACAAATTTCTGGTAATAGAATCCAAAGCTTTGGTACCATTGCAAAGGTCCCTAGGAAGAAGGAAATTATTAATTGATATGAGAAATAAAGCCAGAAAAGGGAGCAGCAGGAAACTTGGAAACAATGGAACAGGTTAGAGAAAGTAATGATTTGTGTTACTTGCAGATTATGTTCTGTCAATGAGAACAAGTTAGCAGCTTCTTGGTGAAAATTCGCTGCTGATAACATTTTGAAGACCAAAACCCTTTTGATACAGCTTTTCCAAAGTATTACTTTGCATGGTTTTAGGTTGCATCAGTGAAAAATGATGCAACATTACTGTCCTTTATTAAGCAAAATGGAATTTGTAGCTCCTACATATGTTTATATGCTTAGGAAACTTATTTTCTTTAATTCTTAAAATAAAAACCTGTGAAGTGACATCTGTTTGGGGTATGTAATTTAAAAATTGATATTAGTTCTGCTCTTGTTTTTTGCCTTTGAGACAGTGAAAGTAAATCTCTCTGCTTTAGTTTCCATTTTGAGTTCTTACTTGTTGACATGCTTTAATGTATTGCACACAACATCAACAAAGTTTTGGAGATGGTGCTTACCTTACCCATCCTCTCTCTAGCTTGTTCATACGAGTACTGCTTGAACCAACAGACTTCTTATGTTAAAATGTCTTGAGTCAACAAGTCGTGTATTGCCCATATCTTGAATTGATAATTTATTACCACTTCTATATATTCCTCTGCTCTGTGAGTTGTCTATACTATTCTGCGTTTGGCACTGGCATGTAAAAGATGTGCATGTTGAATTCTGTTGAAGTGCCAAACGGGCATCCCCAAACTTGATGGTGTGGCTTGTTTAATTCAAATACAGGCATGCACTGGTTCCATCCAATCTTCGTTTAATGGTTTATTTAATATGGTCTTTCTAGATGTGGTATATTTTCCACTTACTGTTTTATATTTTGATTTATGGTACATGTTTATTAGCCCACATGTGTGGTGGGCTGATCCATGCAGTCTCCATGCAAGGGCTACTTTGGAAAAAACTGACCCTTGGTGGTGTTGCTGCTGCTGCTGTCATATGGCATGGAATATCCCTTTGGTCAGTTTGGGTCAGCTGTCCTGGCTGTGTCCTCTCCCAGTTTCTTGTGTACCCCCAGCCTCTTCACTTGTGGAGTGGCCAAGTAAGAAACGGAGAAGACCTTGTGTCAGTCCAATACTCTGACCAGATTCTTTTAGATATTCCATACATAGAGGGTGTAATGTGTAATACTAGATTTACTTTAAGATAGTTGATGTTGCATGGAATTTCTGATTTAGCAGCATGATACAAATTATTCTAAAAACACAGGACAATGGCAAGTTACACTTAGGAAAATATAGCAGTTACAGTACACTGCTCAGTCACAATACCAATGTGATTCCTGTTACTGGTCTCTATAATATGCTCACCATCGCAATGCTGGGTGTCCTCAGTCACCAGGAAGGAATACATGGGTTGAAACCAGCTCAAGCTCATTGCTGTCTTCAAAATTCTTTTGCTAGTTGTCTAGTTCGTGTACTCTTGTATTGGGCTGAGCCACATATTCATGATCTGGCTGGCTCAAGGAGACATTTATACCACCAGTTGATCTGCTTGGCTGTTGATAGCTGTTTATCTAAAAGGCCACCTTCCAGTCTCCTTTTTGTTGAGATAAAGTCAGCTTCTTTGCATTATTCTTTGAGCTGCATGGGCACTTCACCCTTGGTCATCTTCTCTGAGCCTTCTTCCGTTGCAGGGGTTTGACAGGTCCTGTTCCACCCCTAGGGCTTTAGTCAGTCACATCTTGACTCTGTGCAAATACTGCTCAGCAGTAGCTAAAAGATCTCCTTGTGTTATCAGCATTGCTTTGGTCACTAACCTAGAATGCAGCCCTATACAGGCTTCTGTGAAAAAAATTAACTTCATCCCAGCCAAACCCAGTACAATGGTCATTTTTAATACTTTAGAAACTCTGATTACGTGAATGAGTTTAGAATATGGTATTTCGACATAATCACATGCTGATCAATATATTTTTTTTGAAACTGAAGACCTTGGAAAAAGAGAAATAATTATGTTCTGTGTTTGAGAAATGTCAGGCATAGTTCTGATGTAAAAGCTTTTGATAAAGGAAAATCCCTTTTTTGCCCTCTCCACCTGTCCACCAAGCCACACTATGCTATCAGCATTTTAAGAGGGGTCAGCTTTGCGCCCAGTCAGATTTGGTCAAGGTAACTGTGGTGCTTTATGTTACATATTTACCTTCATGGAAGTTATATAATTGAGGAGGAACCCTGCAGCATATTATGAAACGATTTGCAGTTTCATCTCTTTTTCCCAGACCCAGTACAGTGGTCGACAGACCAGGTGCTCCACTGGGTGGTGTGGGTGATGAAGGAGTTCAGCATGACTGACATTGACCTCAATGCACTCAGCATTCCTGGACGAGAACTCTGCAGCCTCAGTCAAGAAGACTTCTTCCAGCGCGTCCCACGGGGAGAAATTCTCTGGAGCCATTTAGAGCTTCTCCGAAAATGTAGGGGAGTTTTTTTCTGTAACTGATTTTACTTATTCCCTTTTCACCCTTCTCTTTTTTTCTTTCTTTAAAGATGAAACCAATTGTGAACAGTTGTTTTTCTTCTACTTCAATATTGGCAGTAAAAATGAGGGCATCTGTACAAGATAACAGGAGATATTAGTGAGAATGTCTGCTGTTATGAAACATGTTTGCATACTAAACACTGTCTGCCTGTCTTTTATTGAACTTCGTAACTATTAGGAATTACTGACTGATGATTCCTCCTTTGTTTTTAATAAAGGTTCTTAATTTGTGCATCTCCTGGATTTGATAGTTTTATAACTAAACATTGATTTGGAGTTATTTAATGTGCATCTCTGTGTCATATAGAAATGAAGATTATTAAACATAAGCAATGAAACCCTTAGGTGGTACACAACACAACTGATAAGTGATACATTGTATGTGCATAATACAATAATATATATGTGTGTTTCAGATTTATCATGCTTGGATGTAACTTGGCAGACTAGAAACTATTTCCATCTTCATTTATGTGATGTAGCTAAAGGACGGAGAATGCATAAGATACTTTGAAATTCACCATGTACATCCTTATTTCTAGAAATCAAATTATAAACTTTAAACATCTCTACTCATAAGACCATGAGCTATGCATGTCTCGGTCTTTTGCAAAGTGATACCAAATTCTGACACTTTTCCACTATGAAATATAAAAATTTTTGATCTTCAGGTGAGTTGGAATTTATGGGTTAAATAAAAATTTACTGGGTTTTTTCTAATTTGCAGATGTATTGGCTAGCCAAGAACACTCTGGAGAAATAGCAACTGTTACCATTGATCAGCGTAAGTACTTCTGCCAGCAGTTAATTCATACAGTTAACTGTTTGCGGGTTTAGCACTGTACTTTGGTTCCGCATTGTAATAGTACAACATTTAGAAAATCACTCAAGAGAGTAGTTTTCCTTGGTGACGGGAGCAGGGCATATTTTAAACTTGAAAACAAAACATTGAGTTTTTCAATATTTTGTTATTGACTGAAAGGTGTTGTATGACCTGAACTATGAAAGTTTCTGACTTTTATTTTGGCTGGTAGGTTTTCCACTCTCTTTAAATAAGCTGTGTAGGATAGATATTGGAGGTCTTGAATTGTTCTGGTTTTTTGAGTTATAATTACATTAATGAATGGATATATTAAAATGTTATGATTTCAAAAGAAAATGTTTCCAAAAAACTGAAAGGGAGTGTGGAAGAGAGGACTTGCTTTGAAACCAATACTAGAAAAAATACATTAAAGTAACTTTTCAGTTATTTAAAACTCATTCTTCCAGCTGAAGCGGCAGCATAAATTATTAAAATGAGTCAATTTTCAGAAGATTTGTAAGCAGCTGATATGTTAAATAGACTGTGTATTACATCCTGGGTTTGTGTCTAGTTAAAGTCACCTAGAATGAATCATTTGCATTTTCTTATAGCATTGCTATAGAAGGGTTTTTGGTTGCTGTTTGAACAGCAGGTGTGGAGGGTTGTACAGTGACTGTAGACAAAAGTGCATTAGGGTAGATCATAAGGGAACAGTGTAAAGATGAAAAAATGCTTTTATGGGAGCATGTAATATACATGACAGTAAACTAAAGCTGATGTTTTATCTGTAATGTGGCATTACTGCTACAAGTCTAAAACCATAATTTCCACTGAAAGAGTTGAAAAATCTTTAAATTATTCTTAGCATTGTGTGTGTAAATACACGGTGTGTCTTTTTAGCAAAGGAAAAAACTTGGTTCCTAGATGTTATGATAATACAGGTAATAAATAATATATGCCTATTTCTGTGCCAGCAATTTATAATTTATGTTCTGCAATGTTCTGTGCTTTACAGCTGTGCAGATTATTCCAGCATCTGTACAGCCTGCTACCCCAACCACCATTAAAGTAATAAACAGCAGCGCAAAGGCAGCTAAAGTACAGAGAGCTCCAAGGATCGCTGGGGAAGATAGAAGTTCCCCTGGGAACAGAACAGGTATTGTCTGTGCTATTTTAAAATGCGAATGTGGTAACCACTTACCCATTAATTTGAATTACAGTTTTGTAGAACACATCTTTGTCACTCTAAATGTGAAGTTCGTAGAAGTCCATGTGGTGTGAAGGGGACTGCAGCTACAAAATATATCACAAGCACATGTAGAGCTGGCAGGTTCGTTAGCTCAGATAGGTGCTGTGTTAACGTGGTACTGCAGCTTTTGAGTCCTGCAGTAAATAGTGCATAAAATTGTTTCTTCTATCACTTAACAGTCTGTCCTCTTAAACCACTGCACAGCATTTACTCAAGCTTTTAACTTCTTTCCACTTTCCATTTACAGAAAGAGAAAATAAACTTTTATTGTATGTTGTAGAATCCTAGCCTAGCTACTTACTACTTGCTCTACTTGTATTTCTCCTCCCTCACCCCCACCCCTCAATTTGTTGATTTTACAATTAATTGAGTTTTAGGTTTCTTGTTTTGTTAAATGAATGCACCTTCTCAAAAACTGCACATTAAATATGCAAATTTTGAATTAGTTATTCATACGTACTCTTTGATTATTAAGTCTCCTTAATATCTTAATCTTTTTTTTTTTTTTTCTGTCATATTTGCTTTGGTTCTCTCCACTGTTGTGAATTTTTATGCTAAATCCTTTCCTTCCCCCCATCTATTATGTTGTCATTCAGGATTCTTAGGCCAAGATTGTATCGGCTGACATCAGTGAGGAATACTCTGGTGTTTTTCCCTGTAGGCATTAAGTCTGTTATCTGTATATCATTGAGAAGTTAGGAATTTAACTGCAGATGCTTGAATTAAAAAGAAATCTTAATGACTGTACATGCAAGACATTATGTTGACATAAACTGAAGTTTAGGGGGAGTATTTCTAATATTTAATGTTGAAATTTGAGACTAAATTTAAAAAAACCCACACAATTTCCATTACATAGGTATATGTGTGTGTGCATGTGTGTTTATGTGTGCTTGAAGAGGAATAAGCAGCTCTTGCTAAATCTGTTATATTTTTGGGATAGATGTGTGTCTAAATGACTATATGTAGTATTGTGTTTAGTTTTTTTTCTGAAGTTCTAGGGAAAGATTAATGAGAAATCTGGATTTTTTTTTTTTTCCTGTATCAGTTTCTTTTTTAATAGATTAATACTGATGACTTTGTAGGAAAATTTTTGCAAAAGAATAATTAGAAGAAATTAAGTGCAAGTTTTCCTTCCATCGTATATTCTATGTTGGTCTGCTTTAATATGTTGGTTGAAAATTTTTAGCTATCAGTGGAACATAAAAAGGACAAATTAAATTAATTAAACGGAACTTATTGTTCCTATTTCAACAGGAAACAATGGCCAGATCCAGTTGTGGCAGTTTTTATTAGAACTTCTCACTGACAAAGATGCTCGGGACTGTATTTCTTGGGTTGGTGATGAAGGAGAGTTTAAATTGAATCAACCTGAACTGGTTGCACAAAAATGGGGACAGCGCAAAAACAAGCCCACGATGAACTATGAGAAGCTTAGTCGGGCTTTAAGGTAAGGAACTTTAGGAACCGATCAGGTATTAAGCGATTTGCTTCCACTTGGCTACCTTATTTTTAACTATCATAACACAAGACTTGCGGCTATATTAGGGGTGCTAAATTGAAAAATACAGTTGACAGGTATGTTTCAGCAGTTGTGATTCCAACATAGTGAGCTTTTATCAACAAGAAATGGAAGTGTTTCAGGCTGTCTTCATTCCATCATGATTTTGTAGTTTGATATTGGTAAGAGGGACTTGTATTATTGAGTCATTGTAGGTGATGTGTTTGAGGAGTGGGAAGAATGCAAGTAGCTGAATGTTAGACTTTTTCCCCTGATTATTTTGGCCTCTGAAGATTTGTGCAAGTTCTCTGAAGTCATTAAGATTTAACTTCTAACTTCTGATTCTGATATGGTTAAATCTACTTCTCTTGATTAGTTTTCAAGAAAGGTATTTATTGCCTAATCCTGCAATTTTTTTAAGCAGTTTTAGAAGCTCTTTTATGTGAGTAAAGTTGTATATTGGTTGAAGTCTGAGATTTACTTCTCAGCATTTCCACTTTTCACTGCACTATTTTTTTAAAAAAGCAAGTAAACTCATCTACCATTCTTTTTTTTAAAAAAATTACCTTTTCTATTAAAATTCTTCTATTTAAAAATACCTCTATGAGAAATGATGGTAAAGAAAGAAGAAACTGGCAGGCACCAGATAAACAACTTAACTATACCTTTTCGTTTGTCTTGTAATTTCTTTAGGCACAGTATTGTGGATGTCGGAATTATTTTATGAGTTTGAGAGGAAAGTGAACAAATTAATGAAAAAGAAATATTTTGAAGGATGTTAGGTATGGAAAGGCACAACTTCTAGAAGTTCCTGAGCCCCAGATCACTGAAAGCAAGGAAGAGCATTGATACATGCTTACTTTCATGCTTTTTGTTTAGGCATCCTCTTTTGATCTGTTGGAGCCTGTATCCTGTTCTAGATAGATCTTTAGTGTGGTCTTGTGTGGCTGTTCTTCCATTATTTATATATTGAATTAGAATACTATTCATTTTGTAGGATCACAGAATTCTTTGGGAGGGAAGGGCCTCAGGAGGTCTCTGGTCCGACCTCCTGCCCAAAGCAGGGCCTTCCCAGTAGAGCTGCTCCTCAGCCTGTATTGTTGCAATACCATTCCCGCATTTTCAACCTGTGAATCTGCGTTTGTGTGCGGAAGGTACATGTGAAAACTTTCTGGAACATAAAAATCATGTAAATGGTGATGCTAATGTGTTTTGGGTTTTGTTAATAAAGTCTGCAGAAGATCTCAAAGCCAGCTGAAGAACTTTAGAATAATGTTCTTATCACTGGGATATTAAACAGATGTCTGCACAGTAATTTGCATAAATCACTATTAGAGAAGTTTTGCATTTATATTTTAGTCACAGAATTACAGAAATCACATTCCTCAATGTTGCCATTTTGGCAGCTGCATCAATATTGACATGTTTTCTAACACTTGAATGTCTGAAGGGATGTTTAATGCGTCTTGCTACTCCCATGATAAACACTGTTGCCAAGCTAAAGTTTTATTAAATGGTACTATGTTTTGTTTACTAATGTACTGAAATCCCCATGTCAACTATTGATTAATACAGAAAATTTTATGTTGATGTTACTGAGAAATGTGCTAGCTCTTCTGTCCAGCTGTACGAAAACCAGTCAGTATATAAGCTAGGACAGGGTGAAAAGTGGAAGAGCAGGGGTTTTTTGTTACATACACCTTGGTAAATTTTCTAAAATCAACATCTGTTTAGTTGTGCAGTCGGGAAGTGAGAGTTGAAGAAAAATAATTCATCCCTTGTATTATTCTAAAACAAAATTTTCATGTGACTTAGAACATTCCAGTAACTAAGGCAGAACATTTCAGTAACCAAGGCTTTGTGCACTCGCCTGGGTATTTTTATTTATTTTTAGCTTTCTGTATTTTTTGAATAAGCAAATGCTGTAATCAGAAATGCATTCAACATAATATTGAAAAAATCCTCTCGCCGCACTGCTTCAATTTTAACTGTAGTGTTTCTAGCATGAGATGTGGGAGTCTTGTATGGTTTGGGCTGTTGTGTAAATGCAGACTAGTTTCTTGTGATCCTTTTGCTTTCTGGTTATATTGGTAATGTGGACTAAATAATTTAAATTTATTCAGTTTTGTAAATATTTTTCTACAGCATTATTTTGAGACAGACATTGTACAGGATTGTACAAGCACTTACATTTATTGTACAGAGTTAAAAACTTAAAATTAAAAATTGGCTGATGGCACTTGACATATGACACAGCCAAATTTTACAAACTTTGGCTTTCTGCAGATGCTTTGTATTGACCCAGGTCAGCTGGCGCACCTGCCAGTTCCCCAGTTTCTCTATGTCCAAGACCCTGTCACATTTAACATGAATGCCTGCCCAGGGTTCCCACACTCTAAACCCTACTGTATTATTTCACGTGTGAGGGATACACCAGGGTATCACTCACCCATCTCCAATTCTGCCCAGCACAGCAAGACTGTACTTCAAAGCTGAACATAAATTATCATCTCTAGGTTATGGAGTTCATCCAACCTGTTCTAACTAAACCTCACTGCCTCACTAGGAGGCTGAATGTGATGGACACCATACAACAACAGAACCTTCAGCTGGTGCCAAGAAGATGCCTTGGAGGATGGGGCTGGTGTGAAGTGCTGAGTGGGAGCAGAGTAGCAGTTAAGGAACAAGTGTAATGATGTGGAGAAGAAAACATAAAGTGAGGGAGGTGCAGGTGTTAGCTTGGGGGTGTGGAGTGAGGAGGAGGACTGAAGAGGAGGCGTTTGTATAACTATGTCATTCAGGAGAAAGGTAAAGGAGAGATTTGGCAAATGGACCAAACTTGCTTTACCCGCAGAGCAGCAGCAAGCTATTTTGACAGTTCCTGCGCTCCGTAACAGGCCTCTGTGGCTTCCTGTATGATATCAGTAACCAGCAGTCTTGCCAACATTTTTTCTGCATAGTCTGTTCCTCATCCTATCTTTTCTTTGGTCCTGTTGCTTAGATCCTGACCCTCAAAAGTAAGAAATTTAAAGGTGTGTGGTTTTTTTGGTTGGTTGGTTGGTTTGGTTTTGGTGGGGTTTTTTTTTTTGTTTTGTTTTTTGTTTTGGGTTTTTTTTTTTTTTTTCAGAATCTGAGGTGCCCGAAGAAATTTGGTTGGATTCTTAGTAACTTACCTCTTTTACACTAGAGCAGGGAGACAGAAGTTAGGCTTTTTATTTACTAATTTTGCTGGTGAATGAGAATTATTTTTGCTTTACAAGCATGTGACTCAGAGCACCAAGTTTTAGGCAGTCAAGATAGCTGGACTAATTTGCACTGCATTTGGGTAATGATTTTGAGGAAATTGTGTGATTTTTTTCTTGTGTTGTTGTTGTTAGTTTTGGGTTTGATTTTTTTTTTTTTTTTTTTCCCAAATTTATCACAAGCTTGTTAAGCTCATTAAGTCTAAGTTATGTCCCAGCCACTTAGTTTTTTTTAATGATGTGACATGTTCTATTAATGCCTGCAGTGAGACCAGAACAGCAACAGAAGTGTAAAATTCTAACTTCTGTTTTACTGCTATCACCTAAAGTTTTGTAATGTCTCTGGAGCACAGTGGGTCATACAGACTTTGTTATCTTTACTGCGTTTCTGCCCAGTTTGATAATTCTTTTGTGACACGAAGTAAAAAGTATTCATAGTTAGAGAAGTCACTTTTAGATGTAAATAAAGGCAACATATGTAGTTTTGCCAGGATATGAACTATAAAAAAAAAACCAAAACCAACCAAACTAAAAAAACCCCAAACATCTTTTGTAGTGTTACTTCTATCTTTGAAAACAACACTGAGAGAATGACTGCTTTAACATCATAGAAGCTGCAGTGCTAATTTTCAAACTGTTTCCAATGTGAGTTTTTTTCCTCAGAAAAGCAGAGACAAGTACAGAAAGAGAAAGACAATAATGGTGGGGGGACAGGCAGCATTTTCTTATTAAAGCAAAGCATTTTTTTTGCTTATTCCTCCTCCCAAGATGTTTTTTTTAAACTTCTCGGAGACCTTCATTTCTGAACTGGTGCTTCTGACTGCCTATAAAATAAATACTGTGTTTTGTTTCTCCTTAACATATCAAGGTGCAGGGACAGTTTTCAGCCCTCTTCCTTTTGTCATACAAGCAAATAGCTAAACAGTAGCTTGGTATATGAAATTATATGAGAATCTTGATGAGAAAAAGATTAATATTGTGGCCTCTGACTGACCTTAAGAACCAATGCATGTGGAAACTACAGATGCTGAAAATTTACTTTTTTTTTTTTTTTTTTTTACTTTCTGCAGGTATTACTATGATGGAGACATGATCTGCAAAGTGCAGGGCAAGAGGTTTGTGTACAAATTTGTCTGCGACTTGAAAACTCTCATTGGATACAGCGCAGCAGAGCTGAATCGGTTGGTCACAGAATGTGAGCAGAAGAAACTAGCCAAGATGCAACTCCATGGCATTGCACAGCCAGTTACAGCAGTAGCACTAGCTACAGCATCCCTGCAAACAGAGAAAGATAATTAAGCACTAGGACCTGAAAGTGGGAACCTGAGGCCTTTCCTCTATAACCAGAGCAGCTGCTGCTCTTAACCTTTATCACAATTGGAAACTTCTTTTGTTTCTTGACAGTACAATATAAAGCATGATTTTCTATAAAGAACTGGGACTTGCATAAATTTTGATCTTTTAACAGCATATATTTCAATATAAGTTAAGGGATCACCACAAGTTCTGCAGCTTTGAGTCAGGGCCTTTATGGTATGCAATCTGAAATTGATGAGAAAGGTGGAACTGGTCAGCACACTGTATCCGCAGCTGTACAAAGTAATTTTTGCAGCGCTTTTTAATGAGGTACCTACAGCAAGCAGGCTGATCAGTTGTCTGAACTCAGTCCTTCCCAGTCTTCTCTGCTGAACTACCAAATCGGCATTTGATTCTTTCAAAGTTGAACATGTTCATTATTCTCATTTAATCAAGCAGAGCTGAGAGACACATTAAACATTACAAAGCATCAGGTTCTTAAAATAGCTTCTGGGTTTATAAGCAAAGGAAATAAAGGCTAGACTGAACTGAAGATCAGTGCTGAAGAAGGAGATCCAGGTTTAGATCTGTCTTAGGTGAAAAGCCAATTATGAGTATTTCATTATAATATGTAGATAATATGCATATGAGGGCAAGTACTTATCTGTTTTGAAAGACATTGTTAACGCTAGCCATCTAGCAAAAAGCAAAGACAAACTTCTTCCCCCCCCCCCCCCCCCCCCATTACCACCCCCCCATAAGATGATTCGAAAACTTGAAAAAATATCCCTCACCCAAAGAGTAGTTTATTTTGGTGGGAGTTTTTAATGCTCCGTTCTGCACAAGGTGCTTATACCTGCACAGTAGTCGACCTTAGTAACTGAAGACTTTAAATTAATCACAGTCAGTAGTCCCTGTTTAGAAACAAAATGCAAGTTGAAAATAGTTTTACAGTGGACTGAAGTTTGATTTCCAAATTATTGTACAGTCTGACATATATTAAAATACAAAGATGTATTTTTTATTTAAAACTAATTTCCTTCTGAACGTCAAGTGATGTTTTTGAAGCTTCGTAAGCCAAATGCATGCTCCAGAGCTGGATGCAATTTGAAGTGTGGATGATGAATTGAAGTAGTTGGAATGTATCCTGAATTCTGAGCTATGGAGAGTACTTCATGCAAACTTATACGTGCAAGTAAAGTACAGGCTGCAACTTTTGAGCTTCTGTAATGATGCCTGTTAGATTAATTTTTTTTGATGGCTGAAAATGGTGTGATTTTGGGTTTGCTTTTGCCCCTACGTGTTATTAAACAATATAAACATTATGTCACCATACATATTTTCTAACCCCCTTCTAGTAGCATTTAAGAATTAAAATGCAAATGTATAAGGGAAACCCTTTAATTCTTTGAGGGATCAAATTACTTTAAATCTTAAAAGTGTTTGTACAGTGAGGTTCTAAATGTAACATGCGTTTATATTGAGGAGCAAGACCACTGGGTTGTTGCTCTTGAGCTGAAAAGGAACAGTCGTACTTGCAGGCAGAAGGCAAAGAACACAGAAGACATGTATACTTTGAAGATGCATTGAGGACAAAGCTTTTTGTTTATAGGTGGATGTTCATCTGCAGATAGCTTTTGCTTAACTAGAAATCCTGCATGTAGTTCTAGCCTATTTTTTTTCATCACCACAATTAAAAGTTTTGGGTTTTTTTGCCAGATTCTTGCAGTAACTCTTAATATTGTTTTCATTCTTGAGTTCTTAAAGCACACAGTCTACTGAGCATGCTGGTTTTGTTTTATAAAAAAAGTCTGAAGTCCTGAGCAAGGTATGTAAATGCTCTGTCATGGGAGGTTAACCATCAATCCTTTTATTACTGTTACAGTAGTCAGATTCCACCAGTTGGCAAGTGTTTTGAGATGACTTATGCAAATAAGATGCAGGTTTGTTTGCTAGGAATAAGCTGGTAGTTTGGTGGCAGCAACGGTGTATATAACGCTGCTCCATTGCTAAATGGAAGTCCATTACAAGTCATTAGTTCTATTTAGCAGGGTTCATAAGAGGCCTTTTTAGTTCAAATACAGTATAAGAAGAGAATTTTAAAATACCAGCTCCCTAGATCAAACTGGACTGTGGGAGGATAAAGTAACAGCAAAATGGGAACGTAGTATCAATACTTTATTCTCCTGAATATCCTTGTTACGTGACAAACCCTCTAGGGGAAACTTCTGATATCACAGTTTCTTTGTAAATACATCCAATTATTATTTTGCAGCTTTTCAGTAGGTATGATAGTCCTTCAGGTTCTTTGTTGTGGGATCTTCTGCTTTTCCACCACGTTCTAATTAGTAAAGAAGGAATTTTTTAGATGGTGTAAAATCACTGTCACATTCTCTGTAGTTGAGGGAGAAATCTGTGACTAATTTGATGTCTTCAGTAAAATAAAAGATGTAGAATATATTGTCAAAGGTTGTTCTGTTGCTGCCAGAAGGAGAACATAGAAAGAATATTCCCAATTTTTTGTAAAATGGAAGGTTTTTTGCATACTTTTTACTCTTTAAATAAAGACACTTATACTCTGCTAATTAATTATGTATTTCTTTTGTGTTTTGCATTTTTTTGGTAATTTTACATGAAACAATTATTTTCTATTTTTACTCTGATAAAATATTTGTGCATAAAATGTCAATATGGTAAAATAAAAATGTTATACAGCTAATTCCTGTTGACTTCTTAATTTTTCAGAAAGCCATTTGTAATACCATTCAGGTGCAACCAGTTAAAAGATGAATACATGTGCTTTATTCTCATTACTGTTAAGATCACAAGCTCGTTAGAGGAAGAAGGCAGGCTGATCTTCTGAAGATGGATCTTCTTTGATTCGGTATTTGGCTATGTGCTTCTACTTTTAAACTGGAACTCAGAGTCCTCATTACTGTAACAGCTTTCTTTAAGGTCTTAATTGTAAATCTCAAAATGGTGCTTTGATAAAAATAATGTTGGGAACTGTAGCAGGACAAAATGGAGCCTTGTAAAGGAGTTAGGTTTGTGCTTTTAGCCGTGTTTAAGTTGGAAGGGTTCATGTTGATCTGTAGACTTTGGACTGTGTCATTCTTGCAAATAGCCCTACTTACCTCATGTGGCCCGCTAACTCAATTGTTAGTACTGTCCTTATGTAAAAAAGATAAAGTTCTGATTATACTGTTACTACCTTATTTTTAAATGGTGTTTCAATAAAAATATTCTCATGGTACCTCTGAACTACTCCATCTGGACTGCCAAATTTAAGATTGAAATATTTTGTCATCTTCAAACCTACCAGAACACTTGATTTCAAAATGTTTGTGTTTAGCTTGGCAACAACGTGTAACAAACTTAAAATTATTTTTTAGAACATTTCAGTAATTTGTTGGCCACCTTTTAAAGTGTTCAGTATCTTATTAATTGAGGACCTTCTATTTGTGTTTATAGTTACTGATATCTTTATGTTAGTGTTGGTTTGGGGATTCCTGTTCACAGACTTAAATTTTTATTGGTACGATACAGGGAATACTTGCAATTATCAATCTTGAGCAAAATAAGCTGACATAGGATACCGTTGCCTGATAATCAAAGAAGCATGATACAAGGACTGCTCACAGGTTTGTGGGAAATGTTTTTGCTGACTAGACGGGGTGGAGTGTGGGGGGGGTGTGTGTTTAAGGTTGTACATATTCTTAAAGGTTGTGCTTTTTAATATAGCTATAGCAGGACTTCTACAATGTGTTTGGTTTGATGCTGTATAATATTTTTTTCCTTTGGAAAAGTAATTTTTGATATAGATGATGCTAAACAGAAGATTACTTAATAATTAAAGGAAGGAACGATTGACTGGTTTTGTGAGTTGTAATGCAGAACGCGGAACATCAGACATATTATGGCTCAATTACATTTTGCATCATTTCAGGATTGGAGCCCGCAGCACGTAGTCAGCAAACTGAAGTTTTATCGCCTTGTAATTTCTGAGTATTGACATCTCAGCCATTAATAATTTGAAAGTAAGGTTAAAAAATGCTGAGGAGAAGGAACAAATACTGAGTGCTTAAATTAATTTTGGTTTCCAGAAGACCAGTTCCACAAGTAAAGAACAATTCTAAGTGGTGCTAATGGCAGTGGTATCAGAAGATGCATATGTAGCCCATGAAATGGATCTTACTTACCTGGAAAAGCAGAGGATTCTGTGGTTGGTTGTGGTCTGTCACATACCACATCCAAGTAAGTTCTTTTTGTAGGTGGTGTCACTGTAACTGGCTATGATGGGAAAGAAAGAATCCAAAGGTACTTAATTATTGATCATAGTTTTAAGCAACTTACTTATGTAATTACTTAATAAAAATGAAATCTGTTTAAAAGAAGAGATAACTCTTATTGCAAACAGCTGGAATACTCATGTGAAATAGTGATCTCATCACCAGAAACAGCTAAAACTACCTACAGTGCATTTGTTTTTAATTGTCCAACAGTTCCTGACTTACGAAACAACTGGACGCTAGACAGTAATAAAAATTCAGTTTGTAGTCTTTTTCAGGTTGCTGGAGTTGAAATGATTGTTCAGAAACAGCAGGAAAAATGGTTGGTTAGTTTAGCACAGATTTGTTGAGTGTGAAAACTTGCAGAATTGTTTAATTTGGTTATTGAATTGCTTCAAGTATTTGCTGCTAATGATCTAAATGAGCTGGGAGTCTTCAGTAGCAAAAAGACTCATTGTTCATAATAGATATCTTTAGGACAGCTTTTTTTTTTTCCTTTTTCTTCCTCTTACCTTTGCAACCTGCCTTGTAACCTAAATGGAAGAAATTAGGATTTAGGAGCCGTATTTCTAGTCCTGTGTGGGCTGCCTATCAGAATTCACTAGTCAAAGTAGGTTACCCCCATTTCAGTAGACAAAAAGCAAATTATATAAATTATATATATTACAAGAATATGTAATATTTATCAATTATAATGAAGCAAGCATGGATGGCACTAAAACATTTCATAGAAATTACAAGATCTGTTGTTTATTTGAAATTCTTCACAGTTAGGGAAAGATATTTTGGGATGAAAAAATGTTTCCTCCTCATCCCAGTGAGCTTAGGTTTTTGAATATTCTCATTTTCAAGGGCTACAGGAACTGCTTCATAGGAACTGGGTTTGTAAAAAGGTTCTGCTGCAAAAGACAATGAGAAAGCAGTATGTTTAAAAAAATATTTTAACAGTGAAATCTGCAAACTGTGCATAGGAAAAATTAGTCTGGAAGGGTGAGAATGCAAGAGATGAGATTTAATGACATTAGGGGGAAAGACTGCAGGCTGCAGTTCTTTAAACTTCAGGGTTAGGATGGAAAAGGTATTAATTACTGGGGTTTTCCCCATGAAAGCAATGTTCTATTCCAGAAGCTCAAAGCTGTGTTATTTCCAGAATGAAGCATGCTCGCTGGCACCCGAGGCATGCCAGTGTATCGGGCTTCACAGGAATGGCCCTGTGCAGGAATCCGTAACACCCACCTCCGGGCTTTGGCGTCCCCACGGAGACCAGCGAAGGGAGGGCAGAGACAGTCGGTGAAGTGCAAAACTTGCCATGTACCTTGAGTGTCTCCCGACTTGCCCGCTAAAAAAGCTGAGGGAGGCAAAACTGATGGGGAAGCAGTTTGGCGAGCAACCATAAGTTAATAAAATGACATGAACTGTACCTGCGAGGAGGTACAAGCTGTAACAGGAGCTTGAACTTGTCCTTGGGAATAATTCACCAGGCCTAAAGTGAGCTCTGTAAGAATGAGGGGAGAAAAAATTCAGCTGGGGAACACTTCTCGAGTAGAGGGGGTTTTGTGGAGAAGAGGTGTGTCTGTCTTTCCTGCTCTACCAACTTTCCAACCCACGGGCCAGTTACAGCTGAAGGGTTACAAACAATAAACGTTTGCAACCCTTGAGAAACTGAAGAGCTGAGTAAGTGCGATTGTGCTTGAATTAATGTGCCCAGGTAGGAAAATAAAGTGTAATTCAGCCTGTTTACAATCAACAATATGCTTTTGTAGACTGGCCGCTGGCTGACTTTTGCTGAGCAGGAGAAGCAGTTAAAAAAACAGGAGAGAGCTTTTCCCCAGAGCAGAAGGCAGGCCTGGACCAGGCTGGCAGGTGCAGAGGACAGACGGCCTTTGCCTGGATGCTCTGCCAGGGTCATCAAAGGGGCTTTGCACAGGACTGGCATAAAACATAATATTGGCCTGTGTAAGTGCTGTGCAAGTTTCTAATTATATAAATATATATACATATGGGGGTGGGTCGGAGTGTCCCCCTAGCTTTGCTTGGTCGGATAGTATTGCAGCCTTTGGACTTCACCATGGCAAACAGATAAGTGGTTTTATGTTTTTCAGACAGACTTGGCTGAAAAGAACGAACTGAGGGAAGAACTGAAAACCTCCTCAGAGGTGCAAAGGTGCTCAGAAACATCAGCTGTGAGGCTGTTCATGTTATTTAATAGACTGAATATAAACGCAGGTAGACATTGATGACGGCAGAAGGTGCAGGTAAGCCAGAGGTGAGGGAAACAGACCCATGACTAAAAAATAAAAATGTAGGGAAGCAAAGAAACTCTTGACTCAGCTGAAGTAGCTGTGAGAAAAACACCGTGAATGCCGTAGCTGTTGCTTGCTGGCACTGTATGCCAAGGGATTGTCTCCTGTTGGCTCTGTAGCTCAGAGAGCTTCTGTTACTAAAGCAAAAGCCGTTAAGGTAGTTCTTGATTATATCTTCACTAGCTGCTGACCAAAGCAGCCAACATTGATTATCTCCTTGGGCCAGGAAGAGTAAACAGATAAAGGCAGGTTTTAATTTTCAGCAGCATACATGTAGAAACACTTTTTCTCTCATTATTGAGTTTCAGTCAAGGGGTTTGAAAAAATTGCTCTAATTAAACTTTGGGCATCCTACGCAGACTTACTTTCAATATCGGCTAACAGATACATCCAGTGAGCTGTGATCCTGGGGAGCAGACAGCTTCCAACAGATTCTTATATTACAGCATTTTCCAATGAACCATATTAAATGACTGATTTAAAGACTTTGATCCTGAAGCCTCTACATGATGGAGGAATCCTGCATTTCACTTTTTTTAAACTGTATTTGGACTTGTGATCACAGAAGGGCTCTTGCTAGAGAGAAGCGCGCTGTAATGCTCTACACTTTTCCTGCAGTCTTCCATTGTTTGAGCTACCAATCACAAATTTCTTTCAACCAGCAGCAAAACTGAAGTTTGGCCAGAGTCTGCTGCAGAGAAACTCGCAAACTTCCAGCCAACTCAATCTGACTTTCATAAATAATTTGGGAATTACTGAAGCTATTTATTCTGGTAAGCACTTTGCTCCTTCCCTTTCCTTATATCATCTTGGAAACTCTTCAATGAAATGGAATAACTAAAGGTATAAAATATCCCTTTCTCCTGACAGTGGTCCCAGGGAGTGTGCCAGCTCAGCACCTGTCTCTTCAGCAAAGGGCACTGGTGCCAAAAGAAGTCCAGGAGTGATGCTCTCCTGGGAAGCTCAGCTTTTTCCCCTCTCCCAAAAGACATGCTGCGTGCAGACGGGTTTTCATCGGATATTTCCATTGTTTCTTGCATTATCTTGTGTCTAGGAAGTGTTTTTTCCTGTGATCTTCAGGGCAATTAGTTTTCTATATGAAAAAAGGGCAATTTCCCTTTGCAAGGCTTACCTTAGACAGTAAAAAAAGCCTGTCACTTGCTGGAACTACAAAACTTTAGTTACTAAAACAAAATCCTAATCAGAAGCCCTGCTGTCAAGGTTGTGGTGGTTCTGCAAATCAATAATAGATTTGAGAGTAATGATCATCACTGGTATTACCTAGTAAGAGCTCATACAGCTTCTTTTCCCAAGAGATGAGCTCAACTGCACCTATAGAGATTTTTGGCTGAAAAAATTCCATAAACATTAGTTTCCTGCCCCAATAAGAAGACGTCTTTTCCAGTGCTGATCCGAGTCTCCAAAGATGTCTTTACCTATCTTCCTCTTTGAGAAGGGTTTCTCCAACCTCACCTATCACATAATCAGAAATAAAGTATGATGCTTTCTTGCCAAAGAAAAAGTCTTGATATATTTCCTGCTCATCTGTGTATGCCAGAATTGTCCAAGGTACTTTACAGCAATTGTTTATATCTTTGAGAAGAAAATGTAGTCCTGATTTATGGCCAGGTCATATGAAACACATTAGGCTCTTGCATAGTAACGTGTATTCCAGCCAGAAGTAGAACTTATTACAAAAATGTGTTGAATCACGTATTGTTGCAACTGCCTTGCCTTTTAATGAGAAGCCTATAGTCTTAATACAACGCTAAATTAAAATTGCTAACACCAGAAGGACCAAAAACCTATCAAGCAGCCAGCCCTTCAGCGTGAAAATTGCTACCTCCAGCCCCCCAAGAGCTGATGCTGAAGCTTCATATTTGTGTGACTGAAAGAGAAAACCCCACTGTGCTCCACTCTGTCCCTCAATGAGGCTGGCTGCACTGTTGTGCTCTGGTTCCCTCTTGCTCCTTCCATGTATGAAGAATTTACTGTTAAAATGAATAATTAATTCACAACTTCATTTGCTATTAATTTGGGTAACGCTCTTGAAGAGGGAGGTCATTGGTTACTTTCAGTTTATGGAAAGTTACAATTTGCCTGGGATTTTTGGATTTCAGAAGAACTGAGGTGTACTGTGCATCATTGGGGGAACTTGCTCTTGGGTGGAAAGAAATTCCTTTAAAATAAAGTTCTGTTCCAGTACCAGCTTTCCCCAGCTGATGTCACTCTGACAATGAAATCTGAAGCACACCAGCTAGAAAAGCTGCACTCCATAAAATCTACTGGTGCTCCCGAGCAGGGAGGATACTCGTCCTTGGGGTGCAGGAAGGAGATGTACTGTCACACGTGGACACCAGTGGTCAGCTGAGCCCCACGGTGTCGCTTGGCTGCTGCGGCATGGCCAGCAGAAATGGCGTGGGGCATTTCCAAGGTGATGGGACCACTGATCGTGGCCACCTGCTGCCCTCGAGATTCTGCCCATGCTGGCCCTCTGGCTCACGGTGCCACACGGCAGAGGCCCCTGCAGCAGCCTGGCCACCGCCGCTGCAGGCTGGGGCTGGGTGGAGGACATGGCCAGCAGCCTGGTACCCCACATCCTTCCTGCGAGAAATAGCATGGGCAGCGTGTGATTGCTGTGGGTCTTTGGCAACTCGGTTGGAGAAGTTTCTTGTTGTCCAGATCTCAGTGATGTCATCAGGCATCTGTATCCCAAGTACGTTATTGCCAGCCAAGAAACACATGAATAATTGTGTCGAGGGTGTGGGCAAGATTAAATCCAGAGAAGAGGTAATGATGAACATACTCCAAGGCTTTGCATGTAACTTGGCAATATTTCACATCAAAACAAAGTCCAGAAAAATCTAAGATAACGTGCAGATCTACAAAGGAGCATAAAAAAAAACTGGAAAGCAAGTGAAAAAGGTTTATAACATGAAAAACAAGGAAGAAATTAAAAATGGGCAGACTTAACATGTGAGGTAAGCAACAGAAGATTGCTAAGCAATGGCAACTAGCAGGATGTTAAAAAAGGGGGAAAAAACCCCTTCATCTTCCGTAACTTGTCAAAACTCCCTCTTATATTACGGAAGGTAGACCATGTCACATGGCAAAGTTCTCTGTTGGAGACAGACTCCCCTGTGAGAAAGATGTTTGTGTTGGTTAATTACTTAACTGGGTGCCTACAAAGTGTCAAGGAGGTGGGGACCACAGTGACAAAGCACTCTCAGGGCCCCTGGTCTGAATTTGCAGGGAGTCTGTCACAATGGCACTGAGAAGTACGAGCCACTCACTTACTTTTACTGGATATTTTTTTTTTTTTATTGCTGCTTCACACTATTTTGTCACCAAGTCCAGCAGAGAGCTTTCCATTTGCTGCTGCTGCACCTCAGCCCTTCTGAAGCTGCCTGGTTGGGTTGCACCTCCTCGGGTGGATGCACATCCCTCCTCCCCACCACCTGCAGCTGCTGGCTGTGGGCACAGAGCCTTTGCCTTCCTCACTGCAGGCAAGACGTCTTCGGGGGCAGCAGGTAGTGAATGCAATGAATCAGCTAAAAATGGTCATTTTCAACCCAGGGTTTATCCAAGTATGTGAAAATTACTCCCATCCTTTCTAAACAAGCACTTTGTTTGTCCGCTATGACACATGCTGGAGATGGTTTGTCATGGTTTCTGAGCTTTGAGCTGAATTAGAGTGAAGATGGTTGGCTGAAAACTAAAATCCCAACACATCTCTCTTCCCTAGGGGACAAGCATCAGGGAGTAACATTCATACCAGCAAAACTGCTGCAGACAGGAGTGCTGTCCCTCTCTTCACATGTGATACGGTGGTGCATCAACAACACTCCTCTTGATATTGATTTGTTCTCTTGACATTTTCAGTGATGTGCTTGAAGCACTTCAACTGAAGTAATGCAAGCGGGGAAAAAAAAAGCAAGCTGTGAAGCTGTAGTCTGTGTAACTCCCATGTTACAAAACTCTGCTCCAATGCCTTTGCTGGAGAGGCACTCAGATTTCCCTGTGACAATGGGTGTTCCTGCACCTTTCCCTCTGCTAACCTTGCGTTGCTCTCCCAGTGTTTTGCTGGTAAAATCCTGAGTGTATGTGCCAGAAAAGATGGATGATGGGTATATGTTCTCTTAAGTGCATATCCAAATTATAGGGAGATTAATAGAAGATTACAGTATCAATAATTTGAATGAAAAAATTAGAACATCATCTTTAAAATTCCTACTCACCTGTGCATAATTCCAGCTTCCTAATGAGCTCTTTCTAAAGATTTATGATCTTTTTACCTCTGGCTTAAAAAGCAGGGCCTTTTTTATTAAAGAAATAATTTTCATTATGCTATCACACAACTTGATGTTTTAGCGCCGAGGAATGGGAAGCTGTGGGAGAAGCCAGGAGACTACTCTGGGGCTGCAGCTCACACAGCAGAAGAGATGCCCTGGCCTGGCCAGCCAGCAGCTCCGCTGCCTGTGCCTCTTCCCGAGGGAGGTGAGGCCCTTGCAAAGTGCACGGGCACAGCCCTTCAAGCTCCAGTGGCTTTTTTGGGAGGGGAGTGCTGGGAAGGAGCCACTGCCAACCCCTGCTCTGCCTTTCGGCAAGCACCTGGCCTGCCCACAGCCAGGGAGCTGAGCAGAATCAGAGGCATCTCTCATGCCTTGTTTCTCCCCATCATTAGGTCACAGACCAGACAGATGATGGAGGGGAGCGCTGGTTCAAATGGGTAACCTTTTGGGTGGCCGTCGTTGTCACCACCTGGATTTTGTGCTTGCTGGGTTAGCTAAATGATGTGTCCTGGCTACAGCCTGTGGGCTGCATGCTCGTGAGGTGAAAGAATCCAACTGGAGTCCCAGCTGGAAAGCAGTGCCGGAGGCTGATCAGAACTAGCAACAGCGCATGGCAGAGGCTTTGTGAAGTATAGTTTTGTTAAAAATGCTATGCTTCACAGGAAGGTAAGCCACAACAATGAACTCATCCAGGTTAAAAATGACAAGTTTTGTTGTTTGGGCAGGTATAGTAAAAAATATGAATATATATGTGTGAAAACATATCTAGTAATTATATGTGACATAATATATCATTATATATACCTAATATTTGCATAGAAAAGATAAATCATTTAAAATAACCCTCACAGTATGTTTGTCAGGGTTATTTTTGCAGCTGAATCAGTTCTGTGATCCTGTCAACTATGTGTACGTATAAGCTGTTGTATGGACTCAGTGGAGAAGATTGCATGGGGATAGAAACATACACCTGCGTGTCACAAGGGCCAGGCACTGCTCAGCTTGGGTTTGCCACTGGCAGCAACACCCTTGGGACCAGCGCCCAAGAGGCGTTCTCAGCTCTTAGCCCTGATCCCTAAACTTTTTCTTGTCAGTTTACTGGAAGTGCAATTTGCAAAGGGAAATGAAGGATCAGCCAACACCATGATGTGTCATTAGCATGCACAATATACAACTGCCCACATCTCCCAAACGTCATCAGCTACTAAAATTACACTTGGACTCCAATAACTGGCCTAGTGATGTTGCTAGACAATTGGAGGGGATCCTTCTCACCTCTAGTTTCATGAGAAGTGGTAGGCGGCTCGTCTCAATGTGTTGGCACTGAGCTGTCTTAGAGGGTGCCATGCTGTTGCATGTGCAGCGATTGGAAGGAAAGACCATCCTTCTCCATCAGATACTTTTTTCGTTTCCCCATTTAAAACCCAGGCTAATTTTTGTTGTTACGAAATGTCACTGGGATGATGCCAGAACATATAATTCAGTAGCCAGTGGCAGCACTTCTTGCATTCAGAATCAGAGCAGGAGGCTGTGTTTGTGGATACCTAAAGAGAACTTAAAATGGAATAGCTGTTTGCAGAGATTGATTCACTGAAGTGCCTCAGTAAGCAGTAATTTAGAGACGCAGGAGTCTCACATTTTGTAACCATTATGGTTTAACAAGATAGAAGGTCCCCCCCTTCCTTCAACCACCATATTAGTCTTTACTCTGTTAAAACTATGATATTTTTCATTTTCAGAGGCTTCCTACTGGTGTCTGCAATCACACCGAACCCCAAGACACCACATCATGGATTTTCAAGAATCCTCTCTCTCGAGACAAGCAAGGCCAGCAAACCCAAACAGATGACTCTGCATGTTACTTACATCGCTGCTTTCGGTTCGGCTCATGTCAGCAGTCTGCGCCAGCCTCCAACGTCAAGCAACACCGGCAGACTGAGGCCATGTGTGAAGGCAGCATGGTGCAGAAAAACTGATACTCACAGCATCTGTAGGTTCAAGCTGCTTGTGTCAAGGTGAAGCTTTTTCCCCTTCAACGCTGGCTGGGTAGAGGCAGCCTATAAGGCAGCAGCAAAGTAGCGTGAAATGCTGGCTTCTTCCTCACATGGAGCTAATAGAGCCTTGTGATACCTTTTGGGTTCAGGTTTTTTTTGCATGTGGTAACATGCAGATATAAATCACTACCCTACTCAACCCTAAAACAGGGGGCTATATGCGGTCAAGGTTATGCTGTTATCATACAAGTCTGTTATTTCTGACAAGTCTGATGCATGGGTGGAAGTCAGCAAGCCCCCCAAAGTCTTTCTGAGCCTTCCAAGACCATCATCTGCACATGCTGAAAAGGGTAATCTGAATATTTTGTCTGAGCAACCTGCTGCTGTATGCCTGAGTAGGGGTTACTCAGCAAAATCTTTGCTGCTGACACCTCTTAAAGGACATTGGGATAGCCTGATCCCTTCATCTTTTGTCATGAGAGTAAAAAGAAGAGCTAAAGGAATAATGAAATATTTTCCTACGCACACGAGCTGTCCATGTAATAACACCTATTATGCTGCGGTACCTGCTTTGAAATTAGTTTATATTATTGAAAAGGAAGATACGAATTATTTAGATGTAAAGGTTTGTAACCACGATAAATTGAGCATTGACTAAATAATGCCAAAAAGGCTGTGTAAATCATGCAAAAGCGGGATGATAAATACCGGTTGCCAGAGAGATTACTCCTAAAAGCATTTCCACCAACTGAAAGAAGAGAGGCAGCAGCCTGGAAATGTGTGGCTGGGGACCATTTCCGCAGGCTGCAAACAGAGTAGGTTTTCAGGCAGTGCCAAGACAAATAGATGAAGCGACCCTCGGCCTAAGGAGGGACCCTGCGTCTGGGCAACACGGATGCCCTTGGGCTGCTTTCATAACTGGGAGCTCTGTGAAAACTCTGTCCTGCCATAAGGAACTGTTCACACATATCTCCCAGCTTCACTGGAAGGCACATGGACATATGGAAGATGTCAGGAGTGCTATTTCATATCTATCTTTCATTGCGAGCATCGAGGAAAGAAAATCAGTAGCTTTGTAAATAAAGGGATGCAGTCAGGAATGCCTTGACCAAAGCAGTTTATGGATGATGTATCTTGTGCTGGCTCTTTCTTTTCTCTCGTTTCCTCACCCTGACGTGAAACCTGGCAGCTACACAGGTGACCCTGACAGTGCACCAACAAGCCTCGGCTTGAACTCTGAATTACCATTTAAACCCCTGCTGGCCTTATGTATGGGATTTGACTGAAGGTATTAGTGAGTTGTTAGTGAAAACAGCAGTTTCCAGTGGGCGTTTGATTAATAAAACTGCAATACAGGTTGTTAAAATTGCTGGGTTTTGACCAGGAAAAGCCCACACAAAATCAGAAAATCAGGGCTGCACTGAGACAGGTCAAGGACTGCTGTGTGCTGCTAGACCTTACAAAAGGAAATTAATGTCTGACACTAATACATCCACTTGTCTCCCTGTGTTCATGACCTCCAAAGTCCCCTGCTGTTATTAAGATACAGTGCAATTTTTTCTTAAGTGCGTGTTTTAAATTCAAGTGGGTATTATGGGCTTCCTGTGAAATGGATGGATTCCGCATGCACACTTGTCTGTGGAAACATCTGAAGTGTAAAAGGGTCTGTTAAATAAACCTCATTATACATCTGTCTGGTTGAATTTATTCAGGCCTTTAGAGTGCAAGAGACATCCTATGCCTCATTTTTCTGAGTTAGAGGATAAAAGGACATGACCAAAAAGGAAAGAAGAAACTTTTCCATGTCAGCATCAATGCTAGCGGAGCTCTCTGTCAGATTTAGGTTTTTGATTCAGGTTTTTGCTAACAGAAATTTTATTCTCTGAAGAAAATACATGGGTTTGGGCATGTCTGTCTTTCCCACTGACATCTCTGTGGGTCAGACTTCTTTTTTTTTTGTTTGTTTTCTAAACATGGACATATTTTGCCTGAAAAACCTGCATCTAGACTTTCAATGGAGAAAAAGAGTTCTACCTATGTGAGTCATTGCTGGAGAGGGGAAGCTATCTTGGGCCCACCTCTCCTGCCCCTCAACCCACTCTGCAGCAGCAAGGGTGGGAAGGACATTGCTGATGCAAAACGCAGAGGTAGCTCAAAGCTCTCACAGCATGGGCAACAGTGAATTTTGATGTCCAGAGGCTGAAAGCAAAATCCTAGTCCTTGCAGTAGCACTGTTCAGTGGCAGCTCACAGCTGTGCCCATGCCAAATATTGTGCCTGCTGGGTTTGTCTGGGGGATTTTCTAAGTGCATTTGGTCTAAGCAGCAAGAGCAGACAATACAAAGAGAAGGGAAAGCTGATCATGGGACCACAGTCCAGCAGGACGCAGTGGAGGTTTGCCCCACATCTGAGCAGGTCGGGATGTATTTGAAACATTTACCTAAAATAGCCAGAAGGAAGTCCTGGGGTCCAGCGTCTGGGGTGTAGGGTCTCCTTCTCCAGTTGAGCTCAGACAAGGTCATTTTCTTCCCCCTGGTGTTACACTTGGCTGAAAGAATACTTTTTTTTCTCCAGAGGATGACAATACCTGATACTGCATCACCAGCTTATTAGAAGTGACGGATGGATTACCAGGGAGGTATTTTCTGAAGCTTATTCTTTGAAGGGATTTATTTTCTTTCCAGTCTGCATAAATATATTGCTTTGGATGCAAAGCCAAAACCAGTGGGCCTGAATTTTATGTCATCGCATTCTTCCAGAGCAAGAAAAGTCTATTTTTTTTTAGCTTGTTGCTTTAATGTCATATGTTCATGGAAAGAAGATTGGAAACAGTACTGACATAGGCTGAAAAAACAGCTTTTCTGCCTCCCTCAGGCCTTCGCTCAGTCTGCTTAGCATTATTTCCAGCTGTGTTATTGCTTTTGCCACCTCTCCAGGGTACTCTGAGATATAGGTAAATAGTATGCATCACTCAGTGTCAGGGGTAGCAGTCAAGCAGTACCTCAGGCTCGACCCCGAGCCCCTGTAAGCAGTCTCTGCAGCCACACACCCTCCTCTGTCCACCCCTTCAGTTGTCACAGGGGCTGGCTGTTTCTCAAATGATAAAATTCCACTAAAACCAAATTTTGCTGTGAGCGCCTCGCTAACACCGCTTCCCCGCACAGGACAACCCATGAGGCTCAGCAGCCTATTTTGTGCCAAGGTGAACCTCTCTGTTAAGTGCCAGGGGACAACCTACAGCCGTTCGACCTGAGCATTGCTGTGCTTGTGTTTTCACTGTACCTGAAAGCTCATTCGTACTGTGTGTCCATCCCGCTGCTCTCTGATGGCTCTCCGGTGAGGGATGCTCTGCAGGGTACAAACATACACGTTGGTTTACCTCCTGAAAAGCAGGCAGAGAGGTGTAAATCTGATATCGTTGAAACTACCTGCTTCAATAAATCTTGTGATATGATTTGACTCTGGAGATTGTCAGCTGAAACTGGAGAGCTCTGGGATCAGTGTGAGAAATGTGGGTGCAGGAGAGCTGTCTCCCAGGGACAGGGTGGCAGGGATGGCCGATGGGGATGGCCGATGGGCAGAGGGGCTGCACCAGGGCAGGGAGGTTGGTAGTCATCCCAAAACCTTGGTTTGGTCTAAGCCTTTAAATGTTTTTTCTGCCCCAGGAGACACTGTCAGGACAAAGGAGAGTATTATACAGTGAAACATCCCAGAAGATTGGGAATAAATTGGGAAGTGCAATGTAAAACAAGAAAAGCACTGCCTGTGCCACCGCCCAAGTGCCGTTTTCCCAGGGAGCCCAGGGTGCATCCCTCGGGTGGGGTGGGTGCTGTGCTCCACAGGCACAAGCAAGGATCCCCCGCAGCCACGGAGGTCCCCGTGCCAGAGCAGGTAGGTATTTCCTGAGGGACTGCAGCCTATGGAGAGCCCGTGCTGGAGCGGGGGAAGAGTGTGCAGAGGCAGGAGTGGCAGAGGACTGACCACAACTCTCCATTCCCTATCCCAGTGCAACACTTGTGGTGGGGAGCAGGGAGAGGCAGAGAAGTCGCGGCAAAGGGAGTGAAGTTGAGCCTGGAAAGAAAGGGGAGTAACAGGAGGGTGCTTTAACGTTTGCCTTTGTTTCTCACCATCCAACTGCATTTTAATTCACAGTAAATTAAATTAATGCTTGCCTATGACAGTAACTGGTAAGTGATCCACCTGTCTTTGTATTGTCCCATGAGCTTTTTCATCTCATTTTCTCCTCCTGGCCTGTTGAAGAGGGGGAGTGAGAGGGCAGCTGGGTGGGCAGCTGGTAGCCAGCCAAGGTCATCCCACTACATTCCCCTCCCCTTTGGTTTTTTTTTGATGGAGCTATCAGTTCTCTGGAGAGTTAACAAATTTGACAGCCTTTAGGGGACAGGAGGGTCACTGCTCCTTTTCACTCAGCCCATAAATTGCTACTCCCTGCCTGAGAGGGCACACAGCTTCTGGCTGTAACAGCTGCTGGTGGCAGTCGCTCCTTTGTGTCTCTGTTTTTTTGTATGCGATCCCTGGAAGTATGCTGTCTCTCCTAAGCAGTTTAGTGAAAACTCCACTTTCGGGTGCTCCCTGCTTGCCTAACAGATTTATTAGCCCTCTGCAGGTCTGTCCTCACACTGTCTCCTAGTGAGTCATCTTGATGCTGGGATCAGTGAAAGCTATCATCCATTGCAGCCCACACGTTTTCCTTGGCCTGCTGCCTGCCTTTAGTCAGAGAAACCTGCTACTCCTGGGGCAACAGCCTGAGCTTATTGCTACTCAATTCCTTTTCTTAAAAACTTAACCAAAGCCATTTTAAGGGATCTATTTTCTTGAGGGTACTGCGCTATCCCTGATACAGATGAAACAGGATGACAGGTTGCTTTGGGTTTGCGTGGCAAGGTTCTGGTAGCCAGGGGGACTACAGGGGTGGCTTCTGTGAGAAGATGCCAGAGGCTTCCCCCATGTCTGATAGAGGCAATGCCAGCCGGCTCCGAGACAGACTGGCCAAGGCTGAGCCAGTCAGCAACGGTGGTAGTGCCTGTGGGATAATGTATTTAAGAAGGTGGGGGTTGGGTGGGAACCAAAACCCTGTGTAACAACAGCAGTGAAGAGTGAGACTGTGTGAGAGCAACAGCTCTGCAGACACCAAGGCCAATGAAGAAGGAGGGCAGGGGGTGCTCCAGGCACCAGGGCAGAGATTCCCCTGCAGCCCATGGTGAAGCCCACGGTGAGGCAGGCTGTGCCCCTGCAGCCCATGGAGGTGAGCAGTGGAGCAGGTGGATGTGCCCAAAGGAGGCTGGGACCACGCAGGAAGCTCCTGCCAGGAGCTGTGAACCCACGGAGAGAGCAGCCCAGGCTGGAGCAGGTTTGCTGACAGGGCTTGTGACCCCATGGGGAACCCACACTGGGGCAGTCTGTTCCTGAAGGACTGCGCACCGTGGAAGGGACCCACGCTGGAGCAGTGTGTGAAGAACTGCAGCCTGTGGGAAGGACTCACGTTAAGGAAGTTCATGGAGGACTGTCTCCTGTGGGGATACCCCATGCTGGAGCAGGGGAAGAGTGTGAGGAGTCCTCCCTCAAGGAGGAAGGAGCAGCAGAGACAATGTGTGATGAACTGACCACAAGCCCCATTCTCCATCCCCCTGTGCTGCTGCAGGGGAGGAAGCAGACAATTCGGGAGTGAAGCTGGGTGCAGGAAAAAGGGAGGTGTGGGGGGAAAGTGTCCTAAGATTTGATTTTTATTTCTCATTATCCTACTCTGATTTCATTGGTAATAAATTAAATTAATTTTCCCCAAATTGAGTCTGTTTTGTCCATGATGGTAACTGCTGAGTGATCTCCCTGTCCTTATCTCAACCCATGATTCTTTTGTTATATTTTCCATCCAGCTGAGGAGGGGAGAGGTAGAGAGGCTTTGGTGGGCACCTGGCATCTAGCCAGGGTCAACTCACCACAGAGGTACACCCCCAGCCACCCTGCCTGCCATGGACAGTCCTGCAGAGAAGACTCAAGAGAAGGAAAACCCTTGTCTTGTGGAAAGTTCCCCTTGACATTTTTTTTGTGGGCAGAGGTTCCTGTAGGCTCCCTGTAAGGATGGCTCAGATGGTGTGTTGCTACCTGGGCATTGCTAGTGCACCCATGTATCTAATCTGCCAGCTGCAACAGAGGCAGTAATGTCCACCTGACCCCAGATCTCCCCTTACCACATGGCATGTGAAGTCTAATCTACTGTGCCGGTGCTTTCTATTAAGGGCAGCCCAGGGACTGCCCTCCAAACTGAGCAGCCTACCTTTTCTATTCCAAGCCAGCTGTCACAGTCTTGGGCGCAGCAAAACTGTGACCACCAGAGCCCACGAGAGCCTGCGGACCCCAACCGTCTGGGGCTGTGAGTTGGGGTGAGCCATGCCCAGAGGCTGGCTTTAAGGCAGTCATGGGGCAGCTCGAGGCAGAGCCTGCAAGGCTACAGACTGCTCGGGAGGATCTTCTTTCAAAAAAGCATAGGAGCTACCATGATTTTTTTAACCGGTCATAGCAAACCACGACCCTTGCACGAGCAGTAATCGTAGAGCTGCACCTCTCCACACAGGGCATGATGCTCTGTCATCTGCCTCCTCCCTGTCCCAGATGTGGAGAGTTTTTATAACACTGACTATCAACTGCTGATAAACCAATTCATAGGGAGTATTATGAAAGGTGCTGACAGAAGAGGTATGCACAGATGTTGCCTGCCTCTCCTAGACTGCCGCAGCATGGGCTCTGGCTCCCTGTGAGATGGAGCTGCAACTGCACACACAGCCACCTACCCGCTGGGGAAGCTCACACCTCCACGGGCTGGACAGAAGGGGCGGTGGGATCCCAGTCTGAAGTAGAGAGGCTGTAACAGCACCAGCGCTTGGTGAATTCCCTCTTGTGTATCCTCACAGCACAGCCTGTTCCTGCCAAGACAAGCAGAGGCACTGACACTCCCTGGAGACAGGGTGTAAGGCTAAGTTAGCTTTTTTCGTTCCTTTCCTTCCATTTTTTTTGCGCACTTTTAATAACTTCATTCCAGCATTACACAGGTGATAGCTTTCATTTTCTTTCCCAGGGTTTCATTTCAGCATCATAAAAGCCACGGAAGACAAAGAAGTTAAACCCCAGGGAAGCCAGGGGCTCCCTGTAACTGGGGGAGAAGCGAGTGCTGGCTGCGTGGCCACAGTGCTCAGCGTGGAGGGAGGTGAGGAGAAAGCGCAGGACAAAGAAAAGGGAGAACAGCCCAGCTTAGCCTCTGCCACTGCCTTCTCAGGAAAGCTCACAGGAAATGTATGGTGTTAAGTTATAGGATTTGGTTACATGATTTTGAAGTGAGTTTCTCAGTAATGAATAGTATTATTTTTTTATGCTTATTTTCAGAAAGAGAGATTTCAGCTGGTCTGACAAGCCTGTTTTGCTGCCCACCTTTGACTAGAGCAGTGGTGTGTGAGTCCACAGCTTCAGCATCCAGCTAAAGTCTTCCTGTGAAGACAAGAGAGGGAGAGAAATCTGAAAGACTAGTGAGGACTTAATGATCTGCTGGCTTCTCGAACCTGCTCCTCCTTCCCTGAGGCTTCCATCTCCCCTCAGGACCAGAAAGCCTCCCCTGGTAAATCCGCTGGGTAAAGCCCAAAGGAGAAGATAAGTCCTGGCTGTTGCCTGGTAACTGCAGGTGTAGCATCCCACTGCCTTTAGGTAGCACCAGCAGAAAGACCTGTGGCTATCAAAAGGAACAAGTTATTTTCTTCATGTTCTTTTTGTAAAGCTGCTTTAGTCCTGTTGACTACAAACGTTATTAGAGCATGGGGGTCCTAACTGGGATTTGAATGCCACAGTACCTTAAAGATGGTGTAAAAAAAGTAACCCCACGTTCAAAGGCCCTTTAGTGTGAGATGGCACTTACTAGTAGGGAGAGAGCAAGTACACAAACACACACACGTATGAATCAAAAGTGACAGCCACATCACATAGTTGGGTGCTCAACAGGAGGGGTGCAAGCAAAGAAACATGGTCTGTCCTGCCACATCCTGAATGGTTACTTGAAGGCAGTTTTTTTAATCTCTGATACAAACTGTAGCATCACAAAACCCATCTGCAATGGCTGCTGTTCAGCAGCTGGTCCCCAACCTTCAGTGCTACTGGGTGGTCCAAGCAAGCTTGCACCCTCCCAGAGATCTCCACCTCGCACCCGTTCACCTGAGCGCCAACAGAGATCAGCCCTCCTTGCCACTGTTTGGTGACCAGGTGATCCAGGCCACAGCAGCTCATCTGTCCTCCTCTTCAGCTCTGTATCACCGTCCCCAGTGATACATGTGGTGGCTGCAGCAGCAGCAGACTGAGCCAGAGTGGCATGGACCACATCTGCATAGAAGGGAAAAGCAAACCATTTGCTCAGGGGTACCTGAGGCGTTGCACCCCTGTGGCAGTGCTAGGTATGCTC
This sequence comes from Falco punctatus, assembly GCF_963210335.1. NCBI lineage: Eukaryota > Metazoa > Chordata > Aves > Falconiformes > Falconidae > Falco > Falco punctatus. The sequence continues at coordinate 102,885,238 of NC_137581.1, read as the reverse complement.
CTGTACTTCCCCCATGGCCTACACTGCTTGATTTAAATTTGATCAGTGAAGGCAACACCAACTGTTGGTACCCCTAACTCTCCCTGGTTAGAGTTTTCTCCATGTCAGCGCTGTGGTGTTATTCTTCTATTTCAGTACCCATTCCTGCTCCAGAATTGCCCTCATCTGAATTTTCATATTAATTTTCTAATGCACATAGAGCAGGAGAAAAGAGCAGCAAAATGACCCTGCCAGTGATCTCTGCTGTCAGCCCATCTGAAATATTATCCCCAGTGCTTCTTCAGTGCTAGCTGGCTGCAGAGACCTATCAGGGGGGATGGGCTTAAGAGTGTAAGCAGTTCCTGAGGTGGCCAGCACTGTCAAAGCTCCCAGGAGTGTAAATGCTCTTTGCCTCTCTCACCTTCCACAGTCACATGGAAGGGCTTTACTACTACTACTACACCCCCACCCCCCCAGGTTATTTGTAACATGGCAAATGCCCTCCTGAATCAGATTAATGGGCTATCTCAGCTGCCCAGCATCTTAACTCTGATAGTGCCAGCAGGAGATGCTATTTAAGGTGAGCATGTGAGCCTAGCTACCAGCAGCAGTCCTTCCTCCTTGCTCTCCTCATATTCCCAGGTATGCTACTGGGGCTGTTAGAGGGTACATCCTCACCTAGTCCCTTTGATATTTTTTTTATGGACCATTCTTCATGAATTTTTCTGGCTGATTATTGGACCTGATGATCTTGTCTGTCCCCTTGAGCTCCCAAGGCAATTAGTGCAGGCTGACTGCCTGCGGTTGTAAAGATGCACTTGCTTTTCCCCTGTGGGGTTCAGCAGATGACCTCAGGCTCTGGCTGTGCACAAGGTGGTGGGTAACAGTTCTTCATCCAGCATCATGATTTTGTAAACCTTCAGTTATACCTCCCCACCCGATGGCCTCTCCAAAAGATGCTTTCTGTGCTTTTCCCAAGCAGTTGATAAGCTCTTTATACGCTACATGATGGGGAAGGTTGTTGGCTTGTTAGTGTTAGGAAGAGATCATGCAGCTAATGTGTAGGATGTGTACGTGCATTTTTTTAGGAGGTTAAAAATAGGATCCTGAAATGTTGAAATCTCAAGTTATGCATATAGCTTTTTTTGTGTGTGTCTGTCTCCTTACTGAGGTTTCCATAAGTTGTCACATGTGACTGTTTCTGGTTTACTTCCATATTAATGTTGAGTAATGGTGCATTAGTCTGAAACTCTTCCTCTAATAAACTGGGCAGCAGAATGTGGATGCTTTAGATAGACTTTATTTTTCAGCTGTGTTTTGATTTGCTCAAAGGAAACAAGAACTTCTCCCTATCCCTCTTTCTGCCCACCTGTGCATAACACTGTTGAGTGCAGGGTTTGTTTGTGGCTCATTTAAGGACAGGTACCAGCAGGCAAAATAGTTTTGTAGTACAAGGCAAAATTGTTGTGGAACATCAGTTAGCTGGGATGCCTTGGGAACTGCAAGCCAATCTCAGTGGTTTCTGGTCCACTTCTGTCTCTCTCCAAAGCCGCAATCAGGGTTTCCTGGGCAGGAGCAAGACCTTTCCTGGCACTTCCAGCAGTACACTGATAGGCAGCTTGAACCCTCGGTTTTTGTTTTGATTGCCCCTTTGATTGCCTTAACATTTTAGATATTAACACCACTTTGCACCTATTCTGCAAAAGCCAATATGTTTCTTGTGGCATTTCTAACACGCAGCTGCAATTTAGTTACGACTGAGATATTTCTGAGTGAGCCTGGGATGCACTGTGCCCACAGATAGCATAGGGACTGTGCCTGCCTGGAAAAGGTTTGGATCTAGTCTCCTCTGTGTAACCCAGCCATGAGGGGGGGACACACTCAAGTCAGACTTCCTTGACTCACCCCAGAAGCTCTGTCTCCTTGCCCAAGGAGCAAGTGTGGGATGGCTGTCCTAACTCACAACCTGAAAACCCAAACCTTGCGTGCTATCATTTCTCGTCTGGTGTGATAAGCAGCATCCACACACCAGCTGTCTAATTGTTTGTAGGCATGAAGGTGAAGATGGTGTCCTACAGTCAGAATGGAAAAAGAGGAAAATGTTGCAGCTTTGCACCAATAAATGTTTATTGAAGAGTGAAGCTTTCTGAGGCAGTCATCAAAAGCAAATGTCCTCACTGTCTAGGTATTTTGAGCAAAAGGTTTAAACTGGTGCCTGTAGGAATACCTGCTTCTTTCTACCTTCGAAGTGGACTCCTTTGTCAGTAAATTTACCTACCGGGGTTCATTTCTGGCCAGCTGGTAAATGCACAGTACATTTATCAATGATTTACAAAGCCTCTGTTTTTGCTAGCTACTGCACGCTAATTTGGTACTTTTGCTCCCAGTTTTGAACCAGAGTCCCTGTTGTAGAGCTAGTGACCCCTAAAGTTAGCATCCCTACTTACTCCACCTTACTTCATTTTAAATCCCTATCACATAGCTGTGAGTAACACAGAGTGTAAGACCCGTGATGATGGTCAGTGGAAAGGCTGCTCAGAAGCAGATGTCTATGCTGTAGACTGATATAAGGAAGCAAGAGGAACCCAGAGTCTGGAAAGAGATTATTTTCTCCCATTCAGGCCAAGGTTATAATTCCCTGACTGGGACTTTTATAATTTGTACTGCCATGAGAGGCGTCTGTGACGACTGTAGCCCCACATCCTACCATGCTGGCTGTCTCCTCTCATTTCAGTCTATGGTGATCTAGTTTAGTATGCAATTCCTGTGACCAAATGTATAAATTTGGGGTTGAGATGATTCTTTTGTTTGACTTCACTGTCTGTAATGGATAGTGTAAAAGCATAAAAGCATTGACAAATTGCATGGCCTAGGCTCATACGACTGGGATAGCAGTAAGATGACCCAGTGCAGTTTTTGCTTTTTGCTGCTGTGCCTGGTGAATTCAAAGGTTTGTCCTGTATGCTTGTTAGATGGCAAAAGTAGTTATCATGCGCAAAGTCACGACACTCCAAAGGGTAAAAGAAATATCTGTAAATGTCTGTCAGGCAAAAGCAAATCTGTGTTCTTGCTGAGCTGACTTAGGTTCAGCTACTTTAACTTGTTCCAGATTAAAGATGGGAATAGGTGAAAAAATTACTTGGCGTTTGGAGGGTAGCGCTAACATTCTTACCAGGTGGGAAGGAAGAGTGGAAATGGAGAGGAGAGGAAGACAGTAAAGACTGACTGTATCTCACACCTGAAAAAGAGACACTGTGTTGACTCTAGTAGCTTGATTAGGAACCAATGTGTGTGGGTTTGAAACGTCTCCCCTGAGAGCCTCTGTTTCCCTTGGTGATGTGTTTGTTTCTCAGAGGGATTTTGGTGTATGTAAGATCGATCCCTTTCAGAGGACATGAACCTGCAAGATCTGTTTCTAAAGTGCATCGGTGCCTGATGGAGAGGTAAGGGCTCAAATCACAGAGGGCCAGGGAGTGTGTAATCCAAGTACCTGTCATGTGCTTGTAGATTGAGTGTTACTTAGGGGTGAGAGAGTAAAGCAGGAAAATCTTAGAGGAGGGTGTGTGAAGGCAAGGATAAACCACCTCTGAGGAAAGGGAGTGGAGAAAGATGACAGAAAGAAATATCTGGAGTCGTTTTGTATTGACATTACATTTACCACAATGACAAAAGCATCGGTGATTAAGTAAGTTCCCCACCCTGCCATGCAGTCCACTCCTGGTGACCAGTGTGTTTGTGGCCCTCGTCAATGACAGCCATTTGCTCCATGTGCTGGGTGCCATGGGAGGACTGCCACACTGTCAGTGACACAGGGCTCTCCTTCCAGCAAGAAACAGCCATTTGACTTCCACCATGCACGTGGTGAGGGCTCGAAAAGAAAGATACCAGCAAAGCTGTTGAATCCAAGGCTGGAAGCAGATGCCATGCAGGGTCCTTCTGCAGAGATGCCCATAACTGTACTGTGAGGGTCCACAGCAGTCCGTATGTGACTAGGCAGCCTTGGCACTCAGTGCAGTCAAGTCCTCCCTGAGCAAAGCTCAGGACAGGAAGGTGAGCAGAGCCAGCAGCTCCCGCAAGGGAAGAGAGCCTGAAGGATTGACTTGTAAACCCTGAGCAACACCTCACCCTGGCAGTCTTGCCTATCCCAAACTGGGTAATGGTTCACTGGCAGGACTTGTGTGGTGAGATGGCCCAGGGCAGTAGCTCCACTTCTGATCCTAGGGATAAGCTCCCAAAAGGTGACAAGGAGCACCGGAGTCCACTCGCAGCTGATGGCCTGGACTGTGGCCACTGGCATCCAGAAGCTGGATGTTTTGCAGGCACCCCAAGGGTGATGTGGTCCCATGCGTCCCCAAGGCCTCCTCAGGCAGAGGAGTCTGAGTGTGGTGGCCCACTGAGGAGGAAATTGTACTGTCCTCATCCTTTGGGGACAAAACAGCTCAAGACAAGAGACATCAGATACCCTCCAAGTGCTGCCTCAGGATTAGGCTCCCAGCAGGCATGCAGCCCCTGGCGGATCACACTGTCTGAACACAATCAGGGAAGTAGATGGAGAAGCCAGACTCATGATACCACTCAGGAGCAGCACCAGGAAAGACAGAAATGAAGATTTTTCTGGTATTAAACCTTAAAAGGGAGATGATGTGTATACAAACTGATGTGGGCAGTGACACATTGACAGAAGACAGATGAAAGGGCAGTGCGGTAGTTTCTAGAAGGGGTGGCAAGTGAGGGAGACAGAGTTTGATGGGGTCACTTGGCTCCTGAAAGTGCCAGACCGTACGTGCAGTTGAATTGTTTAGCCCTGAAGGCTAGATTATAGATACTCTGAAATAAACACCTTGAATTTAGGTCGTAATGGGGACATGAGATGCCTCAGGACCAAGTGCTTTGATCAGATCCCCACTTATTACACTGCATTAATTGCTAAGGTAGGCTGAGCCAGATGTCACACCAGCTTTCTTTTCATGAAAAGCAGCAGCAGCATGAAGTTTCCTATGTGTCTCAGCACTCATTTCCTGCAGAACAGCTTTTATATTTCATGGTTCCCCTGCTCTCTTTTCCAGTCACTTGAACAGCTCTGTCTAATTCAGCCCTGGAAGAACTTGCATTTCTTCTGCAATATTGAGACCTATGCACTATCAAGGAGTCCTGAGCTGAACGCTCCTAAGCTGGAAGTGATACAAAATGAAAAACATTACAGGTTTACAGAGACAATACTTTGCTTGCTTTTAAACTAATTAAGACCTTTGCTCACAGATATGAAAAAGCTAACAGTGCTTATTGGGGTCTAATTATTTATTATTGAAGTAGCACTGATTTTGGACCAGAGTTTCCTTCAGCTAAGTGTCATCAAAGCAGATTAGAAAAACACACTTTCAAAGAGTTCACAGCTTATGTAGTCTGCAGCCAGGTTGGAGGAAAATAATCAGAGCAGACTTATAAACAAATACTTGAGCTCATGTTCTTGTGTTGTGTAATAGCTGCAGCACTATAAAACTGAAGGAAACATTATGCAGTAGCAAAATGTTGAGGACTTGATTGTGTACATTTACAAAGCAGTTTAGTCAAAAGCATATGGAGCCATTTAAAATGCCATTTGGCTAACACTGACTTGCCTACACTGTGCATATATTTAGTGTTTATTATAACTATAGGTTCACAGAGATGAATCTACAAGTGTGTATTCTTAACACAGTTGACTGTGAGATAGAGGCCTATTTTTATTATGGCCTTTGACTTACAGCATTTCCTGAGTTGTGTATTTAAATCTGAAGTTTTAAATGTGGAAGTCTGTTAATGAGAATCTTGTGTATTTTATAAAGCTACAGAGCTGCGGACCTCAAAAACCTCCCAATTATTTCACGATAGTAATAATAGTAGCATTTTCTGTCTTCCCAGCCAGCCAGCAAGAGGAATTGTTTGATTAGTTATCAGCTGTGTTTGTGGTTTTGCATGTTATTGGGCTAAGAAGGGGAGTTTACTGGGAAAAAAAGTAAATCTTCATGCTCATTTCTGAGCCTAAAACCCTGACTCCTGGTGTCTTGCCTTGTATACAGGCATTGCATTTTGAACAAGTATGTATTTCAGGTATGCTGATTTGATAAGACTGATGACACAAAAATTGCTTGCCTTCACAAGCATGCTATGGAAGTGGGTTTGGGTTTATTTTTTTAAGGGCAATTTTATAATTGCAAAAGGGCAATATGATCTTTTGCTCTGTTTCAGTCTCGGCAGCATTAGGTATCTCATTTGGGCTGACGGTGGACTGGGCTAATCTCACAAGTATCTCACCTTGTGCTTTGGCCACAGAGTCACAAGCAGGCTGTAGTCCATGTGACTGCAGCTGAGCACTTGGAAGTGAGATGTGAGTATACCTTCAAGGTCCTGAAATCATGAGGCAGATAAGAATGCCTAATATATTCAAGTCTCAGGATCTTGCGTTGCCCAAGCACATGTTTTGAATGCATAGGACTGCTAATGCTGCCGAATGTTCCTTCTTTAAACTATACGTGGTACAGCTCTCACATATGGCTATCAAAGCCATATGCCAGGGCTCATGATTTTAGACAGATCGATAGAAGACTGATGTACATAAAAACTGTGGTGGATTTTTTTCCTAAACTGTTTTGTTCCCAAGCCATAGATGAGGTCTTACACTCAGGATAATGATTAGAAAGCCCTCTAGAGCAAACCAGTAAGAAAAACTGAGGATGTGGGTGTTTATTCTGTATCTTCAGGGCTTCAGAGCTCTGTCTCTGCTTCCTCTTAAAGTAGGGCAATAAATCCTCCCCAGAAAGTAGGCTTGTATATTTCCTCCTTCCAGAAACTGTGCAAGGTTTGCTCTTCTGTTCATAAAATACAGTTGAGGTTTTTGCCCCTTGCTTATTTTATATTAAGCTGATCTTTAACACAGAACTCCACAGCTTCCCTCATCTGGATGAAAAAAAAAACAAACCCTCATGATTACCTTACAGGAACCTTCTGAGGCTCTTTTTTTCTCCCAGGCTTGGTTAAGTTCATGCTGTAATATAGCTCAAGCTGGGCAGAAGAGCCTCCTCGCAGTGCTTAACAGCCGTCTCACTGCGTAGGCAGGCTGCTCTGCTGGGATAAATAGGAAAAGCATGTTTGAAACCTTTGCAGCTGAGGACTGGAGCCCTCTTGCCTCCCATATGCTGAGGAGGGCACCTGTCACTGGGCATATCTCTAGAAAATAGAAACCATGATGAGACTAACTCTTCATACTCTGAAGTCATAAATAGCTGCATCTCTTCATTACGGCATATCGAATAGACCCGAGTTGGTAGGTGAGCACGGGGCTGAGCCCATACTTCAGGAAAGACAAGAAGGAAAATCCCGGCTTCCTTGGCACGTCTGCCCGCAGGGAGGGGTAGGCAGGGAGGGGTGGACACTGCTTGCCTCGTCACCTCCTTGTATCTCTTCTGTCTCAGGAGCAGTGGTGTGAGATCACAGGCATCTTCCCAGAATGGCATTCACGTGGCTTTGCTGCAAGGACAGAAAGGACTTACAGACTCACAGAATTTAGCTTGGGGGGGGGTAGGGGGGAGGGCAATATTGGGTGAGTGAGGTGTGGAATCTTGCTAAACTCAAGCCCGTTTTTTTGACCAGTATCTGAGACTCGGTGTACACAGGCTGCTCTATTGTTACTGTGACAGTCACCCATCCAATAGATTTCTAATTGCACATACTTTTTTAAAGTGGCATTACAGAGAGCATTCCAAAATGCTACTTACTCACTGCCACAGCCCTGAGACTACTTTTCTGTCTCGAGTTGAGATTTGAAAGCTGAAGCCACTTTCAATCTGCATTTATATTGTTTAACTTACCCATGAGATAAGTAGCAACTTTGACTAGAATCATACTGAATCCTGATTCTCTAATATCGCCTGAAGGCTAGAGAAGGTGGGAGTTCTGCGGAATCTGTAAACTTAACATTCTGATTTGCGTTATATTTAGAGGTGGACTTGGCAGTACTAGGTTAACAGTTGGACTCAATGATCTTAAAGGTCTTTTCCAACTTAAACAATTCTATGATTCGATGTTGTGTAACCATTATGTTTAAGAATTATGTTATTTGATCAAAGTTTTTCTCAGAATGGCAAATCAGTCCTTTGGTGGGACTGGTGTATATTCAGACAAATTAAAGAGAATTAATTCTCAGCATGTCATTTGCCTAAAAGTGCTGGGTTTTATTCTAATGATTCTGTGTCACAAATGTGATTCTGCATTAAAATGTCAGTATTCTCAAAGGCAGTAACAGTTATCCTGGCTAGATACCTACATCCCATCAAAGACCCACCTTGCACTGCCAGGTTCTAGATGTGCCTATCTGGACTATGAGGTTTGCACCAGCTACCGTATGCACAGTCGCTAGCACCCTTCAAGGAGTCCTGACAAAGTGAGGCATATGGGGGAGAACGCAGTGGATACCTATCAATGTCTTACACCCTTCCTCAGCCTTTCCTTTTTGGTCACCGTAGGAAGCGGGATGCTGGGCTTAGGTGGACCTTTGCTCTGACACTTTATCTATTTGTGTTTCTGCTGTTCCTTACTCTTTCTGTTCTCCTTTTGGTTGACTTAGGAGAGTCTTGGTCATACCAGTACTATGCAGTGCAAATCAGACTTTTCTCTTCCCTACTTTGAGCCTCCATTGCTGGATCCTACACCCTTTGGAAGATGTCCTTTGGTCCCTGCTTAGGACACTGATTATGCATTGAAGAGGGTCAAGGTGGGGGTGTTGGTGGTTTTCTCAATAAACTACAGATCATAAATGGGATTGGGATCATGAATGAAACCATTTTGTGGCTCCAGGTGTTTTCCTCTCTCAGAAGAGGCTGAGAGTTGCTCCACTCTCTGTGGGCACATGAACCTTTAGTGTCCCCCAGTGGCAACAGATTTGATGGAGGATGCTCTGACACCTGCTCTGGACTAGGCCAGCACTGTGGCTTTAGGGCTGACCTTGCAGAGGGAGGCTTGGCCAGCCCTCCTTCACGGAAAGCAGCTCTTCCTTGCTGCCTGTCATTGGCCTGCTCCTCCTGACTTCCCCTTCACTCATGGGGGCCTTTAAGGATAACACCTATCCTGGGGCATTGAATAGAGAGTTTCATTCTCTATATCTAGTTTTTATATACCTTTTTTATATCAACCATGTAAAATTTAGGCTTTGCAAAATGCAGGCTGCTGACTGCTAGACTCTTTTGGCTACTGCGTTTTGGCAGCCTATAGACTTTCATAGCAGATTTTCTTTCACCCCGATTGCCCAAACCAGCCAAGTGCCTTGGCAATGAGCATTTTTATGCCAGAAAAACAAAAGGCAAACCGTATTACAACGCTCTGTACAGGTAATGGGCACAAATGATGTTTTAAAAAAGACTGGGCTAGCTGCAGCTCAGTCTTTTATTGCTCATTGTTTATGTCAGCTCTGGGGGGGCTTTATTCTGTTTCAGATAAGGGGGTTTTAATGCTCATACCTGCAAGGCAGGTGATGATCATCTCTTGTAGTGCTGTGTTGGAGAGCACTGGCAGCAGACCAGGGGCTCCATAATAACTCCCTGGGTGTTAAAGTCAGTTTGGCTGTAGTTTAGGTCCCCAGATCCAGCCCTCACAGTGCCAACAAGCAGAGTTCCTCCAGGGGGTCACTGGGCAGCATGCGTGTAAGGCACAGAGTGGGATTCCAGACCTCGCTACCACTGATACGACTTTGTCACACCAAATTTGTCATTATTGGGCTGAATCCTGGCTAGCTTAAAATGTTGGTGCATCCCTGTGTTGCCTGAGCATTACAGACACCCGCAGCTGTGTCCCTGGGCCATTAATGCTCGGTGAAGGAGCAGCGTATGCAACATGGCCAGCACGGGCAGGCACAGCCGCGTGGCAGGCCAGGCCGTGGCACTCGGTGCACTCCCTCCAGGCAGCCCTCAGAGGGGTGGCTGGGGTCTGCAGTTTGTCCTAGCTGGGTGCCACGGTGACAAGTGACTACTCGAGTCCCATGCCAGAGCCACCAGGCTCAGGCCCGCCGTGGCCTGCTGCCCTGGGGCCGACCCGCAGCCCGGCCAGCCAGCGCAAAGCACAAAATGCCCCTAAAAACAGACCTCTCCCTCCCCACCACCTCTATTTTTAATAAAGCTGATGGAGGGGCAAGGCTGCTAAAAGGAAAGTAAATGCAGATTCTTCAGTATTCATTTGTTCTAGGGTTTTATTTTTTTATTTTTTTAAGGGGTTCTAGAAGTCACATTGTGTTGCCAAAGCTTGGTTCCCTGCTGCCGGCCTGGCAGGGACCACTGCTGGCTGTAGCCTGGGTTTGCTCTCGTCTCTGTCAGGGCCTGCAGGAGGGCAGAGCTTTTCCACGAACCCTTTTTAGAGAAGCACCATATGAGGTAAATGGGATTTTATCTGTTTCTCCTCAGGCCTCATCCTAATTAAATGGAAAAAAGATCCTGCACTTGAAGGATCCCCAGCCAGAACCGCCCTGTCCCGGTTTGGATCCGCAGCAGCGCCGCAGCCCTTCCGAGGACCTGCCTCCTGCAGGGGCTGGTCAGTCAGACACCTGCTGGGGGGTGTCTGTCCTCTGCCAGCTAGTTTTGTCTCTCACTTCTTTTTAAAATTTATTTATTAGCAACATTTAAAGAGTAATGCCTACCTTTTGATCTAGGTGATATCCTGTCTGAAACTGGTATGGATGCTTTGCTCCATTGAGCTACCTTAGAGAAACTGGGTTACAAACACGGGAGGCACTACTTAGGGAGACTTGTTCTCTAATTCAGTGTCCAAATCAAACTTCAACTAAGAATCCCATTAAAGCCAGAATATTTTACCTCTATATTACCTCTATATAAATTCCAATACTTATATTTGGAACCTTAGAAGAATTTTTTTTTGTGTTGTCAGCCAAATAAATTTTCCACGACTATAGAAAGTTGCAGGAAGATTTAGTGCTTGCTTCTTCTAGGAGGAAGATGGAAGGGAGAATTACTGGGAAGGAACAAGAGAGAAGAGCCATCCTGGCCTGATCAAATTAAGACTCTCATTTTCAAGTGGTAGAAAAATCGGGGAGGAATGCAACCAGGTTGCTGCACACAGTGTTATTTGTAATCTGTTCTCATATATCATTAGGATATTTTCAATCTTGCTGCCTGGAGGCATTTTAACAGCAGCTTACCCACCACCACCCACAACATCCATTAGTTTAAACAATAAAAATGTGCCATTTGGCCACACAGTGATGGCCCTAAAATTGTTTTGGTAAATGCAGATGTGAGGATGGGGACTCTGGAGCTGTGTGAGGATCATGACAAACCTAATGGAAAATACAGCTGTTGTGAGATGTTTTCCATAATGACAACACCAGGCTTTGATTTGCTTTCCTAGACAGCCCCATAGCTGGAGAACCAAATTTAGCAAGAGGCAGGTACTGAATGCAGAGCCTGGCACATATATACATGTTTCTTAGGATGGCTCCTCTACTATGTGCCTGCTAATCTCTGAAGCTTCACCTTCCATCTGGTACTCATTAATCTCAGTGGGTCTGTGCAAACCAACCAAGAGTGGGATCACCAGCATCTTCAAAAGCTAGCAGGTGTGCGAGTGACTGAGGCGGCTGAGGCTGGCCCTCATCCCTGCCAGACGCTGCTCTCCCTTGCTGGAGACCACCTTCACCAGCTCCTTTGATGGACCTGCAATGTAAGCACTCCCCTAACCCTGTTCTGTCAAAATAACTCAGGCTAGACAACTTTTCCCATTAAATGTATCAACCCAACAGCCAAGGATATTTTATTTATTCCCCCCTACCCACCTCTGCAAAGAGTAACTTCCTCAGGGCTGGGGTGTGCAGCTTTTTTCCCAGCCCATAGCTGCATGCAACTGCCTTGCTCGGTTTATTGCTGAAGAGGGTGATACCCAATCAATCCCACGCTTGGAAGTGAGGTGCTTAGCTATGGTCCTCTGTCAGCTTTTCTACTTTATGAGCCTGTCAAACGGTTTTTATTCACTCCTAATATAATCTTTCCACAATAGCGAGCTTGCCTGGCTGCAGACAGGCAGGAAGCTGTCACTATTACCTGGGAACTGTGATAAATTACTAGACAGCTTTTGGGGTTACAGCAGCCATGGGAGAACTCCTCTTGAAGTTTCAGGAACTTTGTTCACCTCCTGTGCTTTGCATGCATGTCATGGTGTGCATTTATTGCCTGTCTTTTATGAGTGTGCCTGTGTGGAGAGAATTGTAAAAACTGATCACATAATCAGTGCATAAAACCGAGTGATTAATTAACAGTTCATCCACGAGTAGTAAGAGCAACACCATTGTGTCTCACTGGACAAATAACCCCACACCAGGAAGCTTGACGGGGAATTACTGTTCAAAGCAATTGCATTTTTCTATAACTGGGATTGCATGGGATTATGTTATTATAAATGGGATTTGCTCTAAAGGCCAGTGGCCCTCCGTACTTTACGGATTACTCCAGCTTCTCCTAAAAGGAATTTTGATAATGCTCCTTTAATGAGACTGTGATAAATTGGATTACGTCCTGCCTTCCCCCTGATGTGGGATCTTCTTCTATGATACTGAACATGTGCATAGGAGAGTTTTATGTATTCCTTTCTAGGGGGTATCTTGTGACCTAAATAACAAGACCTACACAGGCAGGAGCCTAATCCTAAATATTTGTAAAAGAAAAAAAATTTTGGTTGTTTTGGAGCAATTTGGGCCTGGAAGGCCTCTGCCCACTATCGCTCATTAATTATTCTGACCAAACAGTCCATCTTGACAATTCCAGCTTGTCAAACTACCTGCCCTGGCTGTCCCCTCGCTGAAGGAACATCCTTCACCACCTGACCAGCACGGCTGTCCCAGGCCAGCAGGTGAACTGGCTGAACAGGTGAGGTTTTGTGGAAGGTCATGGATGGGGAAGGATGAGTCAGTGCAACAGGGCTGGAAACTGTCTTCTCTTAGTTGAGGTCTGGAGTGAGTCACCCACTCACCTGAGCGGTGCAGTCCCACTGCAGCTGTGCTTCCTCTTGCTGTGGAGACAAAAGCTGCAGGCAATGCTGCAGAAGAGGCTGCCATGGCTTCCAGGCAGACCAAGTTAACAAGAGGCTTTCCCTGGATAGATCTTGCTGCCTTTATTCTACTCCTAGGTTCCATTCCTCAGTCCTGCTTTATCTAATGCTTTTGCTGTACAGAAACTGTAATTAGCTTTCCTTTTCACACCATGTGCACCTCCAGTTTTGCTCCATAACCCAGCTTGTAACTGCATCAACTCATCTCCATGCTCAACCTGAGAGGTCCCTGCTGTGAGCTGGGTACAGAGGCCATCTTGAAGATCACCAGGTCCACTCAGCCACTGCGGACTCACCTCTCTCGGCAGGTGAGCCCTGTGGCGTGGGTTACTGTGCTTTCCCTGCGCTGCAGGTGTGCCCCTGCAGGACCTGTGGCTGAAGAAAGCTCTCAGCTGGGCTTCCAGCCAGCAATGGGCAGAAGGTGCCCGGCTGGGTTTTATGTAGCACAGCTCACCAATGGTTTTGCCCTCTTCCTGCAGCTTTTGGGAAAAAAATACTGGTGTTGCTGTTTTGCCCTTCCTGGGCATCTGCTGTCACACCACAGTACCAGGCTGGATGGTCTTGCAGCCTGGGAGGCTCCTTCCTGTATTCACCTACGAGGCACGTTGCAAGGCCCTGATCCTGCCAGGGAGCTGACAGCGGCAGAGCTGGGGGGGCAAGGGAAGAGCTTGCCAGCAAGTTGCTCCTGGGGATGGATGGCGAGGTGGGAGGTTAGTCATTCACGCTGCGCTTCTCTGTGCGAGTGAGGGCAGCTGGTTGGCACAGAAACACACCACTACAACAGGGGTCCTCCAGGAATGTATTTATTTACATTAAAACACTATTATACAAACTGAAAGAAAGGAAAAGAAAAAGAGATGACATCTTAGAAGGGCAGATGTGCCAAAGTCTGTGCCCCTCACTCCCCGTCCTGTCTCACTGCCGCCTTCCTTCTGCTCTGGTCTGACTGCAAGTGCCATTATCCTTGTTGGAAAATCCCTTCCCAACCCCTCTCTCAGTGTGAACACCCATGTTTTCTGTTCAAGTGGCTTTCAGAAATCTCTTTTCTGGCTTCAAAGAAAACTCTTGCCCAAACGTTTTTTTCTTAATTTATTTATGTAACACAGTGTAGAAAGCTATCAATTCATAAGCAATGGTTCTGTACAATCATCCTGCAGAGGATCCCCGTTAATTTTCGACCAGCAGGCACTTCCCCCCCCCCCAAGAAGTGCTCACAATTAACAGGGATTCTTTTTAATATTTTTTTTAAAGATCAAAAAGATACATGGAAAAGAAAATAAAGTTTACCTTTCAATGCCTAAAGTGTGCACATAAAACAGGCACAAAGAAACGAATGTGTATTCCCATGATTTCTACGTCACTAATACAGCAGGAGCAACAATCTGTACAATAAAATGCAGCTGCAGAGGAAAAGAATTTCAATAACTCATCTGGAATACTTTTTAAAAAATGTTGTTTTACTTTAAAATGCATAGTGATCAGAAAAAAATGCTCAGCAAAGAGAAGCAGCTAAACCCCACAGACACGGAAAGCATCCCCCATCAATTCTTAAAGCATATTTCAATTAGGACTTAATTTTTGTCACAAATCACAAGAATAATATACAACTGGCTAAGGAGCTACATGATAAATAATTAGGAAAGAGAATCTATCCATGCACTAGTTAAATACAGCTAACCTCTTTACAGTACACAAAAAACATTCATTAATAATGTAGTGTAAAGACTGAAATGTAAAGAGAAAGAGAGAGAAAATACATTACTGATTTTATTAATTCAAGTTCAGGCATCTACTTGTGTTACAGCACAGCTGTCAAAAGGCGAGAATGAGTAAATAATAAAACAGAGTGTTTTTCTTTCTTTCCACATTATTCTATAACTGAACACCGATGGGCAGTGAAGCAATCATTCTGCTGTCCAACTCATGAGGCTGCTGTGGTGTCCTAGTTCTGCATTTGTTCAAAGAACTTGTAGGTGGGATTTTCATAGCCATTTTGCTGCATCTTGGAAAGGTGGCGCTCCTCTGGTGTCACTGCAGCATCCACCTGTTGTGGGATGGAACAACCAGAGTCAAATTCTTGGTTAACTCACCACATACCCCACTTTTACCCACTTCACAGCCATCCAACATACTCTGTACCCTCCTCTTCCCATGAAACACAAGACAATTTCTTTGATAGGTTCTTCCCTGGACCACCCCCCTTTTCTTCTTTTAGTGAAGCAGGGAAAGTAAGCCCAGTCCAAATCCCTAAGAAAGTCTAAAGTAAAGGTGGCTGGGAAGTGATAGGGACACTTCTCCACTAAACAGAGTATTAAACCTGGCCCCCTGGAGGCTCTCACTTTGTCTGAAGAGACAACAATCTCTGAAAACTGCTCTCCAAGTTTCGCAGGAGGGTGGCCACATGAACAAAATCAATAGACGGCACTGCACCTAGCAATACATGAGAAGCCAGTGAACAGTTTTAAAGAGCAACCTGCAAGAGACGGGCCTTCCAGCTTGGACAGTCAGAATTCATTTTTGGGCAGAGTAATATGCAGGAGAAGATAAGGCAACAGGAGTAACTCTGCAACTCATTTTTTTTACTGCAGGACTTCAAAACCAGCTGACCAAACTTAGCAGTACCAGCTTTTGTTTATGTTGGCTGGCTCAGGAATCATGCAACTCAACAAACTAAAGAAGTGGATGTATTTTGCATCTCCCCACTAGTCTCCCATTATTAGGTTTCCCTCCCCTAGGACATGGTTAGGTACCTATACTTGGGATCAACTGGATCTCGGAAGAAAAGAAAAACCTCACTAAAAAGCTGAAGGAAGTGGCTTGAGGCTGCCTTCTGTCTATACTGTGCTCTCAGATCTGTTGCAGGTGCTGTGGTCTCAAACCCAAGAAAAATTAACTAGAAAAAATAAAATGAGGGTAGTAAGGAAATGTCAGAGTAGCCAGGCACAAGGTGAGCAAAAAATCCCATTGCACTCACAGAAACAGAACCTTTCTGGCTCCAAGGTAGAGTTTGGTTCAGTTTAGTGACAAATAGCTTGATGTGTCTGCACTGGTTTAATTATTTCTGCTTAACAAAAATTGACCTTTCTTCATTACTTGGAAGACAGGCATAAAGACAGCTCGGTCAAGACCTCTCCATTGAATACCGGTGACTCCACAAATTATTTTCTTCCTTCATCGAACATTACAGTAATATGAAACTCCATCAGATCAGAGTGGGCAAGAACAGTCTCTAAACATTAATTAGGTATTTTACCTCTGCTGTATCAGCTCAATAGCTGTTGTGTGTTCAAAACCTACTGTACCCTGGCTGTCTTGCTAGCCATCTATGAAAACAAAGCTAAGAAAGCCTGCTTGTCAGGTATTTAATTTGCTATCTGATATCTCTAGTCTTTGACAGCTCTTAGAAGGTAAAAAGTGAATTTTACATTGTCAAAAATTTGAAATCAGGAAGGTGCCTAAAACTCTACAACAAAGTATTAGGTATGAACATTTTTCTGTGGATTCCTGTAACTACTGACCTTTAGGAAAAACATCAATTTACTTCTAGCATAGGAATAGCCTTTTGAATAATGGAAAGTGTATTGTCTCAAGAAGCCTTATATAGCAGGCTAACTTACCCTAACCTTTTAATAAAAAAGCAAAGGAGAAGCACGTATGTCTGAAACTAATTTTAAATCTACTCTACAACACTGGAAATAGCTTAGTGAGGACAGACTATGACCTCTGGTAAGTTGCTACCTGATACTCTGGAGAAAGATTAAAGGTATGTTTTTCCATGCTTGGGACAAATGCAGGCTGCTATTTTTGCAGCCATTCTTTTACTGCGGTAGGTTCTATCACAGTACCACCTCTCCCACAGTGCCACCAGAAAATGGTTCCTCTCAGAGCCATCTTCTGTCTTGATGTTCTTTTATTTGTTACTTAAGAGAAGAACTGGTTCTGTGTGTGGCACATGTATTGGACTGCTCAGATGAACTGCTAACCCCAAATCTGATCCATTTTCAGATCTGTGCCCCTTCTAAACCTCCTTGTTCACCTTCCAACTCTCCAACTGCATTTTCAATCAGCACTTCCATCAAATCTCTTATTCTTACACAATAATTAAACATTTTTGTGAAGTACCCAACTTTTAAGGGTCACATATTGCTTTTGCTTGCAAGTAAGTTATTGTGAAACTCTCTGTAGCTGGGAGTCCTGAGCGTTCCAGCAAGCCCTTGACTCCTGCCGGCAGGGAGCTGGAAGCCAGGCAGAAAGGACCACTGGGTTGCACTGACACGGTGCTGCCCTGTGTTTCTGATTTTGCAATATAACTTGGCCTTTTTTTTCTGTTAAAATACAACCACTCAAAGGCTTTCTCTATTTTTTTTTAAAGTTGCATTTGCATGGAATAATTCTCTTATGCAACAACCCCAACCTTCTGCAATTTCTTCACCTCATGTTACAAGCTCTCAGGCAGTGACATCATGTTTAGAGAGAGGTCGCTCTTGCTCTAAGCTGCTCTTTCCAGTTTTAGAAGGGGGGGGGGGGCGGGGCGAAGAGAGGAAGGAATTAGTGGTTTTCTTTCCCTGCCCCCCTCCCTCTCCAAAAGTGACAAAAGAAACTTTTTTTTTCCAGAGGATGCAAGCTTTCCCTGGCCAGCCCATGCAAGCAGTGAGTGCTCGGCTTGGCTGTCAACAGTCATTTTGATCCATCAAGGACAAAAGAACCCCTGGGAATTTCACAGCCCGTCTCCTCTTCAACCTCTGCACCCAAATCCCCAGGACATTTCTGTACAATGACTGCTCAGCAGCCAGCATACAACTGTGTGCTTGCATTTTAAAAGCGTTGCCGGTGCCTGCTGCTCAGGTCTCACCTATGCCCAGCAGAGAGGGCAGCGGTGGGGCTGGGCAGGAGGCAGTGATTGAGCTGCCACAACTCACAGCAACTAACAACTCTGCAACCATCTCCAGGGGCTGGGCCGCTTCCTGCTGCTTTCCCTGTCCTTTCCCCAAGGGTTGCCAACTTCTCCCTCCACAAGGATACACCATCTACATCCATACGCAGTGAATCAACTTCTGGCAATTCCTCAATGTTATTGCTGACAGGTAGAGCTGTTCGATCTATGTCATCAGTATAACCACAATAGGGCCTAACAAATCTATTCCATAGAGGTTTTGTACAAACATGTGAAAGGCCTAATCCCTGTCGTCCTGAGGACCATACCAATTTAACAGCATTAACTACTTCCATCATGACGATATTGCTGCATGCCATCTGCTGCTAAAGTTGTCGCTAACAGGGCTGTGAAAGGAAGAGAGGAACAAAGCAGGGAAAACTGCAAATGTCCCCATAGCCTTTTCAACACTTACAGAAAATAACAATAGAAACCAAGTGCAGAGGAAAAGCCACCCTTCCTTGCATTCTTGAAGGGGCTGCTGTAGCATCAAGTCATCCCCGGCTCCTGCTACCGGAGTATCTAAGTGCTTCTCCAAATCAAGAAGTGAGAGCCTCACAGTTCACAACTAAACCCACCGACACGTTCTCTTCTAGCATGAAATTGAAGTGCAGTATGAAGCTCTGGGATTAAATGATCAGGGATCTCCATGTATCAATACACGCTTGAGAGCATCTTCTTTTCTAGAAGGTTCCCCCCCCCGCCCCACACTAGGCTGGGATGCAAAGGAGGGGCAGGCCAGAACCTGCGCTGTACTTCTCCATATTTAAGCTCTAAATAACACTGTGGTGAACCCTGTCACCTGTTTTAGCTTAAGCCTCCCACTCAGCACTTCTTATTCAGGACTAGAAGATGTGATAAGCACACAGCATAAGTTGCTTGTGGGAAAGAAACAGGGTAATAGAACAACATAAATAGAGAAGAATCAAAGAAAATGCAAGGCAGAAGAGACTAAAGAACTGATGAGAAACTAGAGAAACTTAGAAGAAAATAAGGGTGGAGAAAGAGATTAGGAAAAAAATATGAGGAGAGACGGTAAAATCAGACTGATTTTTTAACACCCTTGCACAATATTCCATATTAAAAAGTCTCACTTTGATAAAACTATTTTATAGTGAAAGTCCAATAACCTCTGAAATATGGCATTTATAGATGAAAGGGATTTATCGAGGCTCCTACTTGCAGTCTTAGTCAATTTTTTAAATACATTTCCCCTTTAGCCTTTAAAATGACTAGTGCTAGTACTTCTCCTTCCTGTAGCTGTCTGCTGCAGGATAATCCATCTCACTGCCAACCTACGTGCACTATCACTCATCCTGAATGTCTTCTCTTCTACTCACTTTTACCCATTTCGACTGCCAAACTCTTCCTCACGTTCCTTATAACCTCTGCCCTAGGTACTGCTCTGCCAAACAACAAGCCTTGAACCCGATTATCTCCTTGTCAGTAAATCCCTAAAGCCATTTACCATTTTAAGAAGCTTTTTGCACCCATTATGGAGGTGGCCTAAGTTGAACACAGCATGTAAGAAGTGTGGGTACTCTGGCGCTGCTGAGAATCAGCCTCGACACTCTGTTCGATGTGATGTCTCTTGAGAAAACAGCTTGGTCAGGTAGATAACCTCTTTTGAGACTGTTTGTCCATCTATCCCCTTCTACTCCATCCTACGGATCTTTCATGCAGAAAACCCTGATGTGGAGTCCGGAAGATGGTAATGCTGCAGAAAAATTCATGTACTGCCTCTACACACATGGGGCAGATCAAAACCCAGACAGGAGGTGCTGGCAGCCCTCAGAGATGCACTGAACACAACACTGTGGTTTAAATGATGGTAAATGGATGCTGCCTAATATACAACTGCAGATCAGACTTTGAGAGTTGGACTGCAGTATGCAATCTGCTGCTGCTGTGAGCCCTCCTGCTGTCACCTCTCCCCCCCACGGTCTTGCTGGAGGTGCTTGTCTCTGTAGCAGAACACGCTGGAACAGGCTGACTGACAACTGGTGGAGTCACCGTGCCTGGAGGTATTTAAAGATGTAAATGTGGTCCTTAGGGACATTGTTTAGTGGTGGACTTGTAATATTAGAGGTCCTTTCCAACCTAAATGATTCTATAATTCTATGATTCAAAAAGAAGATCCTCAAAGAGGACAAGTTGAGACAGTCAGCTGTTGTCCAGAGCACAGGAGAGGTGAGAACTTCTCTTTTGCCACCTACTTCTATGGAGGAAGTAACCTCCTGCAGACAGCTGGGGTGGGTGCACCAGCAAAAAATACCTCCAAAATGTTTGTTGGAGCTCCTATATGCACATACAGTAAGTAATTTTCAGCCAATCAGTCATTTATTTACTTAACTGTGGAAGTCCTTTCTCTGGGGAGGCTGAACCACTTTGAAATGTTTTTATTCTCAGACTTAAGAGAAAATTATTCTGACACTTCTATATTCCTCCTCAGAGCTTCAAAAAAGGCTAACAGGATTTTTAATAACATCTTTTGTTGAAGAAATCATAGTGAAATGAGAAAAAGTACTATGGAGTTGACTTTTTGAAGATAAGAATACAGGTGGAACAGGACCTGTTTTGTAATCTTGCATCCATTACCAGAGAGTTAAATTCTCATGGCAACTTCTGACACGCAACATACGGGTTGCATGCTTTGTTAAAATACACTCTGTCAACGTAGAGTTGATGTACAGTTATTTTTACATCAAGTGGTTTTGCTCTTTCGTGCTTTTTGTGCACAGCATGCTAAAGGTGCACTGTTGCTAAATAAAGTAATCTTCTTTGGAATGGAACAACCTAGTTTTGAAGACATTTTACTGTTAAAACATCAATTGTATATGGATCTTTTGGTGTTCCCCTCTGCCACCCCCCAAAGTGCGTGGTACAAAATTTTCACCAACCTAAGACAGAAATAGATGTCATGCCTTTCTTGCAGGCAAGAAGCTCAGTGAGGCTATGCAGTCTGCCAAGACCACTGAGCAAGTCTGGCAGAATAAGGAATCCTGCCTGCCAATGCCAGACACAATGCAGCAAATCTACAAGGCAACGCCATCTACACTGTTGTACTATAAATCGACTAATATTCTTGGTACATCCACATGCTATAGCTTTATGGCATTATCTGTAAAATCTTTTATTCCCTAAGTGATGCTGTCATTTTGACATGAATTACTCGTTCAGCTTGTGCATGCTATTTCTAGTCCAACATTTCCAAGTTCACTCTCAACTGAGGAAAGCTCACAGGAATCCGGGAATAATTTTGCCATGTCATTCTATCAGGCAAAGTCCACCTGAAACTTTAAAGTCGTACTGCAATAGTGGTACATCCACATCCAATGTCTGACTTGGGGCTTTGGCCTAGCAAGCCTCCTGCCCTACTCTGTTGTCGCTAAACCCAGCCAAAGGAGCACCTCAGGTTGCACAACTGTTGGCAGCAGCTATCAGCTTGGTGGTTTAAAACCAATACCTCTTTCAATTTTCTACAAAATGGGCTGGAAACTTTCATATGGAACGTTAAAGCTGAGATTCTCGCTTACTCTTTTCTGCCTCTCCATTCAAAATTCTGCACAGCTTGCTGTCTTGCTCAAGGCTCACCCCAAACAGTTGGTGTTCTTCTGATCATGTCTCTTTGGAAAGTTTCAGACCACATGGGCAACCACAGCACGGACGCAGGGATGCACAAGCACAGGCTTAAGACAAACACTTACCCAAATATTTTTAAGACTCTTCACTGCCCCAGACAGTGGAATATATGCATCAGAAAGTATGTACATCTCCCGCAAGACCAAAGCAAGGTCCATTTGACTCAAGGTGAAACCAACATAAACCATGGACTTGAACAACACCTAGTTTCAATCAATAATGTGAAATACCAGTTTTGGAAGGCAAAACCATGTAAGTGTTTCAAGTCCTTGCTAATACAAGTACTATTGGGGCAATTTCAAGCACAAATACAGGCAGGGCAGAGAATGGACTGAGAGCAGCCCTGAGGAGAAAGAATTGGTGTGTTGGTTGACAAGAAGCTCAATATGACCTGGCAATGTGCGCTTGAGCCCAGAAAGCCAACCGTATCCTGGGTTGCATCAAAAGAAGAGTGGCCAGCAGGTTGAGGGAGGTGATTCTGCCCTCTACTACTCTGCTTTCATGAGACCCCACCTGCAGTACTGTGTTCAGCTCTGGGGCCCCCAACAGAAGAGGACATGGACCTGATAGCGTAAGTCCAGAGAAGGGCCACAAAGATGATCAGAGGGCTGGGCACCTCTCCTATGAAGACAGGCTGAAAGAGTTGGGGTTGTTCAGCCTAGAGAGGAGAAGGCTCTGGGAAGACCTTACAGCAGCCTTCTGGTACCTAAAGGGGGCCCACAAGAAAGCTGGAGAGGGGCTTTTTAAAAGGGCATGTAGCGTTAGGACAAGGGCTATTGGTTGTGACCTGCAAGAGGGTAGATTTAGATTAGCTATTGGGTAGAAAGTCTTTACTGTGAGGGTGGTGAGACACTGGCACAGGTTGCCCAGAGAAGCTGTGGATGCCCCATCCCTGGAAGTGTCCAAGGCCAGGCTGGATGGGGCTTTGAGCAACCTGGTCTGGTGGCAGGGGGGGGTTAGAACTAGACTATCTTTAAGTCTCTTCCAACCCAAACCATTCCATGATTCTATCCCCAAACCAGACACTCACACAACAAACTAGGTATCAATACACATGGGGGGAGAAGAGAGTTACATGAACACCCTTCCAGTTCTCATAATTTAAGTTTCTCTGTTTACAGAGATCTTGTCTTAAGTCCAAGCAACAGATGAGGTATTTTAAGCTACTGTAAACTGACTACAAATTAACTTGGTAGATTGGGAAGGGGCAATGGTTTTCATCTTCAAAATCCAATATAAGAGTGTCGTGTATTATTTGTTTCTCAAATCTATGAGTTTCAGATTAGCCATAAATCAAAAGCTGTTGGTGGCAAAAGAAAATCTTGTTTAGAGAACAAAAAGTAATAAAGTATCTGTATAGGGAAAATCCTTGTGTACAGCACAATCCACAGAAGACCTACCTCAAATGTCTATTTGCAAGCTAAATAAAGAAATCCGTGTGCATAAATTCCCAGCAACAGTAAAACCAGATCTTTCCTCTTGTGCAGCATATAAATTCCTCTGCTCATTGGCTGCTGTTAAATTTCCTATAAAATGAACTTTCACATTATGAGGTGATTGGTTTGAAATAGTTCCAGAGAGATTTTTGTGGTTTTACACCCAACTTAACAAGGTTTACATTCTGTGTGCATTTACAAAATAAGGCAATTTGATTCCACTCTACTGGATGCAACCACTCCAACTCTGAACATTAGGCCAGCCAAAAATATGGTTTCTTTGTTTGTAAATATATTTACAGAGCAGTGTGCTGACTGTGTTGTACATGTGACAGCAGTGGTGCTTGGTAGTCTTTTCTTACCTCCACGACCCCATGATGAATAGATGTGTACTGCTTCTTCTTCAGCATCACCAAAGTAATGACAATGACTGTTGCTATGACAACACCTCCCACCATTAGCCCAATGATGGCACCTTTATTTGAACCCACATCTTCAGCAAAGAACACCTGCAAAAGAAAAATAAAGGAAGGTGGCTAATAAAAAGCTCACTGAATATTTGGCTAACCTGTCCAGCTGCCACAGCAATACAAAGCCTACTGAAGTATCAGTAATCTAACAGTATTGCATGTCATCCTAATTATTCAAAACTGGATTGCTGCACCCCAGCTCTCATAGCTGGAGAAGAGCAATTTGGGAAATCTGTATTGCCTGTGGTGTAGCAGTACTGTGGCTAAGGGAAAGACTCACGTCAATGATTCTGCTTCACACAGGTCTTAAGACAGGAGCTGCTTTTTTTTTTCTTGGGTAATCGAGTCAAACTAATTGCAAAATGACTGATAAGCTTGTGGAGGACTAACCAGGGGGCATACACGTATATTTATTTTTAGAATGCTAATGATGAAAGTGTTTATAAATCTACAAATCTAAAGTTTGGACTGTGATACATTTCTTCTATGAAAGAGTGGTGAAGACCCGTAGCACAACAATGAAACTTGCACACAACCAGCTGGGATAAAATTCTCACACCAAAGAGACTAAGAGTCTAGCAAAATCAAGTGTGCCAATTTAAGTGACCATCAAGGGATGCTTCAGATACTTTTGCAGAGTAAAGGGAGAATGAGCTATAACAGGATCATGACAATACTCATGTGAGATCTAGATAAGGTAAAAGTTCTGTAAAAAACAGAAGATCTGCTTGAATTATATGTATTGATAAGGCAAAAGAGCGGACAGTAAGATGCTTTTACTATGCATTTAATAAGACTGGCTTTTCGCAACAGGAACGGGTGAGTGATTGTTTTAACTGTCCTGCTTTGTATTCAAGGAATATCCTGGATTATTTTACATCTATGCATATTTTACAAACCTATTGTCTGCTTGCCAATAGCAGGCTTTTATTATTACTATTTTTAATCAAAATGGGCAAAAAGGATTAGAGAATAAATTACATTCACAGAATTGTAAGACTATCTCACTCTGAAAGACTAAATACTTTGACAAGTATTTAACAAAAATGGAGAGGGAAGCAGGAAACCAGCTGAGAATTATAATGAGCTGTATAACATTTGCACTCTTTAAGAAACACGATCTTCCTCAGAGAGGTATTAAAGCATGCAGTATAAATATTTATATTGTTCCTAGTCATAAGCAAGAAATGTGTTTGAACAAGGTTAAGAAATCACTAGGAAGTACACACAATGGACAGCGTTGGCAGAAGCTGATGTGAAGTAATAATTTCTTCCATCAATTTTACCTGCCCAGGACTGAAATTCTGTTACCATACTATTTTGGAGCACTGTGAAATGCCCCAGCTAATATACATGTGCAACAGAGGAAGGCCTTAAGCACTCTAAGCCGTGAAAATCAACCTACTGTACAGTTAAAATGTGAACATCCGCATAAAGGAGAAAATAACTGCAATTCCAGCCCAATTCAGAAGTTTGTGTGTAAAATGCAATGTGCTGCTCAATTCAAAGTGATATCCTAAGGAGACTGTTTCAGTAAATCCTACCAGGGCACAGGAGAAGGAGAACAGATGAAAGTATTTTCTGCTTATTGCTTTTGAATTAAAGCTAATGGAGAAGGGCATTGGCTAGGATATGGCACTTGGTAAACAACCAATGCCCTGTACGTCATCAGTCCAGTACTTTCTCAGCAATACTGGACCCCTTGCTCAGTCTCAATTGGAAAGATAACCTAGAGGACAGCTTACTAATTTTTAAATAATGCTTGTACCTATCAGTGAGAAGTATGGCATAAAATACTTCAATAAGATGGAAAGGTCCCACTCTAAGCATGACACAGATTACCCAAGTGCAGGGATTGCAATGCATTCCCTATCAGCCACCATGGTAAGGATAGTTTCCAGCACCAAACTGCTTGGGATGGTATCAAACTGCTTAAAGGTTGTTGCTGGTAAGCGCATGACACAGGATCAGTTAAAATACATTCCTGCAAGTTCATTCCCTTCAGTAAAGTGCACGGGTTTACTCCATCAGGATGTTTAACCCATCTGAGCCAAGCATGTCGGAATTTCCCAAATTAGTGCTAATGCATTTTGGATTAGCTAGTCAAACTGGGAATTCTTAGTTCTCAGCATCAAAGAGATGGCAGAATATCTTTTCACACAGTGATTGCCTAGTCAAATGCAAATTTGAGTCCCATGTTAATTTTAATTTTCAGCGCTACTTAGCTTTAAGAATATATTAAGAAAAAAGTTTTCAAGTTTATTATCAGGATACTGAAAGTCATGGAACGGAAATCTCATCGTGTAATATACCTTTAAAAAAGAGGAAGCAGAAAAGGTCTGTAGTCAACACTGCTGTACGGATTCTTCATTACTTATTAAGGGACTGAAAAGAGCTTTTAGAAGATGCTTGTTCTTACTTATGTTGCTTTTGGTTGTTATTTTTGTGCTCATAAGCAGCATAGTTCAAACGAGGAACAATATTTTGCTCCTACCTGCCTTTCATCTATTCATAATTTAATATACCTTAAGGAACAAAACTCACAGATGCAGCCAAGCACGAATTAAAATTAAGTCTAGTGAAGAATCTCCTCTTATCCCAAGCAGGCAATCTTGTGAAAGGTTATGCTCCATGGAGTTTAGCCTCCTTCATGCACCACCACCATCTGTTTTGACAGAAAATGAATCTATTCCTGAAATGGTGTCACTCTCTCTCTCTTGCTGCACCACGCTGTGTGTCTCCATCAAACTTTTTTTCTTTTCTTTTTTAGCATATTACTTCCTCTGTATCCCTTGTCTTTGGTTACGAGACCATGACAGATGGACCGTGGGACAAGCCCATATGACCATGTCTACTCACATGGCGGTGCAAGGGCAGGAACTGTCAGAATTTCCTCTCGTGTGAGATTTAATGGCTTTCCATCCTCTCTGCTGAAGCTGTTCCAGGTTTACTCTCATTTAAGAAAGAACCAGAAAAATCATCATCTGTTCACATGAAAACTTTTTGTTGGCACTTTCAGCACCCACATTTCTTGGGGGAAACATGGCTGTAATTGACCCACTAGTTCAAGACTGAATCAGCAACTCAGAACTCACGTATGGAAAGCACTGTGTGTTCACTCACCAGCTTTTGATGATGAACTTCGTATCCTGAGTCATGCCGGAACTCTGCATCCATTTTCACTTCAGATATCTCTTCTGTTTTAACATTGGTCAACCCAGAACCTGCATTGCACCGCAATGACAATTCGTTAAAGACATCAACTCAATTACACTCTGCTTACCTCCACCATTACAAGAGCAGAAGGCAATGGTGTCATTCAAGCAGAGGAGGTGTGATGCAACGTGAAAGGGAATGGGGAGGAAAGTGAGGTACATCTGATGTTTAAGTCTCACTGAGGTGACACAGACTGAGCTGGTAAAATTTCTCCTCTGTTAAACATTCCTTAATCCACTGCAACTATGTTGGTACAAGCATCAAAGGCTTCCAGCATGAAATACTACGAAAACTAAGCTGCAAGGGACTAACAGTGGTCTCCTCAATCAGCTCACCCCATGCAGACAGATCTGCTCTGACAGCCTCTTTAGCAATGTCAAGAAAATTTGGTGTTTAGGCCGAAACCTCCCTCCCTCCTAAGCTCAGGCTGCTGTGAGGAAAAAACACATACCCATGGTGTGAGGTGGGGAACCCCAGATACTGTATCTTCTTCTTGTGACTCTGTACCTTTTGCGCAAACATGCACAAATAAGGGTTATTAAAATGTTCCTGAAGTTTACACAGTTATTTGTTTTCATATTTCAGACTGCTCACAATTATGATTATGCAAGTCTTGACTTCTGTCAGAGATGACAACTGCCCCCTTTGATTAGAAACATACAGTAAAGCAAGTAAATAAAGCTTGTAGTGATTTTAATTGTAGATAGTTTGCAGTCCTGTTCTCTCCTTATGAATGCAAAGGGGAGATGCTGCACTTGCCTAACTGGAAAGAAGGTCAGTATTTTCTCCTGGAAAACAGCTTTAGGAGAAAGAGCCAGACTTAAAACAGCTGAGCAGTGCATCCTGTATTGTGTTATCTATGAATGTTCTGTCCCGAAAAGCTGGCTCTGGCTTATAGAGACCATACAGGTATTCACATAGCTGGTCATTCTCCTCAGTACCAAGTGACTGACATATTTCTTAGAGGTACAAACACCGCAGAAGCAGGGTTTTATGAGATGTTATCTCCTCACCCTATCTAATGTAATAAGAACAAACTAGTTCATGTTCCTTGTCTGTACTTATTTTAGCATTTTAACACCCTGACTCCTCTCTCCAAGCCTTCATTCTCAGTATTTTGGGCTGACCTTAAGCTCTGACAGAGGAAGAACCTCTTTTAAAATTCTTAACACTACTGACTGCTCTCGTGCTCCACCATCTCTTTGGACTCTCAATAAATTCCTGAAGACTTCCACGTGCCAATGAGCTCCACAGTCTAAAGTAGCACTCAGTGTAAGAATTATTGTGCTTTTATTGCCTTTGAACATGCAATTTCTTTTTTCATTAAATGTCAATTTATTTTTGTATTATGAATCAGCAAGAACAGATGTTCCCAAGAACTTCTCTGGACTGTACAATCCCGTTCTAAGGTCTTGAACTTTCTCTTCATAGGAAACCATGCAAAGGAGAGAACAAGAATCATCTTTATGCAGTGAAGTATTTATGGTTATTTTCTTGAACAGTCTGACACTTTAAGCCCCATAAATTCTACTTTAGTGTCTTCTTTTAAAGAAATGAAGCACGTAAAATCTCAAATCTCTTTACAAAGAATCTGATTTTTGATGCTGCGTTACACTACTGACACAAGTATATTATAACATTTATATAAAAGAGACCATTTCTAAATGCAAGAACTGTAAAGTACTTAAACGAACTGCAGTTTGAAAACATACCATGATGTGCTGTCAATGAAATGCAGGAGGAAATGGAGGTGAGGGAAATAAAACCCACATGGTACCTGAAAAGAAGTTTAACCTTCTATCCCTGAAGCAGTTATAGTTAGTTTTCCAAATTAAAATAAGAATGAAACGTACTCTCCTTTGTGTATAATCTCAAAATAGCCCTTACACCTGTATCAACGGGAAGCAAAGAAAACGAGAATGTGTATCTGGCTGCACAGAGGCTTGTCTCTTCAAACCCCTGACTTTTTGTTTTTAGGATTAAAAGGGAGGGTGAAAAACCCAACACAGAAATAGTAGCGCTTCATATAGGTTAAATAGTTGGGGGGAAAGTGCTTTCCCAGGACTTGGTTCACTGCCCACAGCTGAAGTGGCTGAAGAGGTGGTGGCTCCCAGCTGCTCGCCACTGTCCGCGGCCACACTTGCTGCCCCACATGGAAACTCCCCCAAGGCAAGGGCCCGAGGAACTGCACAACTCTGGCACTACAGCTGGCAAATTCACTTAAGCTGTAAATATTGATTAGAACATATGCATACATATACGAGATAAATCAGTGATGAATAAACTTATCTTTTGTTGAGGGAAGTCCTGCCTCCCAAACCTCTTAGAGGTCACTGGAAGAGTTAGGAAGCACATGGGAAACAGTGATTTGCCTTGGAGTGAATCTGGATTTCCAAAAAGCCAAAAGCTTTTTTTTGAGAAGGTCCCTGATCAAAGCTCTGGCAGAAGCTACGATGGCAAAGACTACAAGCAAAAATCCTACACGACTTTCCATAACTGATTAAAAGATAGAAAATGAAGTGTTTTTTCACAATGGAGGAAGGTTACCAGCAGGGTCCCACAAGAATCTGTGCTGTGCTGTTTGTAAAGTGATCTGGATAAAGCAGTGAATAGTGATGTGATAAAGTTTACTGACAAAAAATAAAAGAAAAAAAAAGAGCATAGCCAAAGCAAAACCAACTGCAAAGAACTGCAGAAGGATATTACAAATTCTGAGTGCATAAAAAAAGGGAAATGATATTCAATGTTGATATAATGTAAAGTGGTGCTTGCAGGGATATGTAGCCCTAACTATACATACACAACAAGAGGCTCTAAGTTAGCTCTGTTCCACCCAGGACAGAGACCTTGCAGCCACTGTGGGTAACTCTGTGGGCAGCTGGCTCAGTAGCAGTCAAAAAGGCAAAGAGAAAGCTAGGAGTAATTATGAGGGAACAGACAAAACAAAACATTGTTACACCACTGTATAAATGATGCATCCTCATTTTAAATCTGGCTACTCATTCTGGTCACCCCAGCTCAAATAAAGGCAGAACTAGAAAAGGTACAATGCAGGGAGACACGGATGATTGATGGTATGGAATGGTTTCTGTACAAGAAGGACTAGACAAAGCAGGAATCTTCAGAATGAAGAGAAAACCGAGGGGAAACACTACAGAGGCCTATACAAGTGTGAGTGACAAGGAGAAAGTCTGCAGGAAACGGTCATTCATTACTTCTCATAAGAAAGTGCAGGACACAATCATGGCTATGACATAGCAGATTAAAAACTAACAAAAGAAAGAGTGTATATATATATAACTTGGCACAATGCAAACTGGACTGCGGAACTCATTGGCACAAATAATGAGGATGGGCAAAATACAAATGAACAAATGCAAAGCAATGTTCATCCAGGGTTACTAAACACAATGGTAAAAATAAAATTTCTAGTACTGAAATCTATCAAATGCCGGCTGCCAAAAGCTCAGTGGATGTGCCAGGAGTATAAAGCAGAGACGAAGTCTCTTGAGTATCCCTCATGCATCAGTGGTAGAGGTGGGATAATGGACTTGGGTACTTCTGCTCATGGGCTTTGACCACTTTTACTGAAAGCAGGCTACGATAGCTTAGACCGTGGGTCTTTGTTAGTTTCAGTTAAACAGAGCCAAATGCCAAAGGCAGGAGTTACAGCAGCGTTTCAGGGGCAGAACAGGTCAGGAGCCTTCACATCAATGAGCAATCGAGGGTGGTAAGTTCATCAGCTGTCTTCTCAGCTGCTGGAGAAATGCAGGCTTGGGCTTCCCTAAAGCTACATTTCTTTGAAGGTTCCCTTCCCTCTTCCCACTCCCATCAAACAGTAGCATGGGAGCTGTACTTCCAGCATGCAGCAGGTTAAACAATCTTTTGCCTTGATATCAGGCAGAAACTTTTTGCTTTGGGTCAGGTGACCAAGGTCTCGTGGTCTGCTTGGCCTTACTCACGAATCCACAAAAATGCCATGGGTTCTGAACATAAAGTAGGACCTGATATTAGGAAGTTAATGATGTTAGACTTACTAAAACTTGGTTTTGGCAGCTTGCATAGGAAAAAGGTCAGAAATAGAAAAATCTTCTGTTGCACTAACAAACTCTATAGCAATTTTTTCCTTCCTCCTATCTCCCTTCGAAGTGAGAAAAAAAAACTTTTAAAAGTACAACTAGGGTAAACTGGTGGTCTTCTGCAAATACTTGATTATACAGTAAAAGCAGCATGACTCCACACTGTAATCAATTAAATACCTGGTATGAGACAAAAATACGTATGGGGTTATTATATATGCCTTTCGGCTATGTTACATTATAGAATTCAGACTTTCTATTTAACAGACTTCTCTTTATTTCCAGTTCATTCACTTTCCTGTCCTGGTGACTGGGTATTTAGACCTAGATGACAAAATCAAAGATTTATTTTTCAAAGGTACTAACTGAAGGAGGAAAAACTTCAGGATTTTTCAAAAACTTCTATTAGAGGTATGTGAATCAGCAGACAGCTAACAGCTGTCTAATACCATTCTACTCTTGCATTCAAGACAAGCATACAAAGAAAAGTTAACTATATGACAAGAACTTAAATTCTGACACAGAATGATGTTTTTTCACTACAAAGTCTAAAATACACAATCCAAACACAAAAGCCAATGTAAAAGAAGAAACGTGAGAGAACTGCCTCACTGCACATTCACAAATGATTATAATTATTAGTGGTTTTTCTTCTGAATTACATACCGTCTTTAGGGAGTTACATTTTTAATTACTTTGATTTAAAAATGCTACAGTTCAGCTGGTAAATATATTAACTTGCAACTTCTTGGAAAAACTGACAAAACTATTTAGCTATCAAAAACACATGCTTAAAAGCATCTAGCAAATTCCAATAAAACGAGCTATGATGGGCTTCTAATTGTATTGCTGTTGATTAGCAAAGTTAACTGCTTTTATACATACAAGTGTACACATGCATGTACACACACACGCATATCCTAACATCAAAAAGAGCAGTGTATGCAAACCTTGTAGTTCCTTGCCCTTACAGGGGA
This sequence comes from Falco punctatus, assembly GCF_963210335.1. Classification (NCBI taxonomy): domain Eukaryota; kingdom Metazoa; phylum Chordata; class Aves; order Falconiformes; family Falconidae; genus Falco; species Falco punctatus. The sequence continues at coordinate 102,853,426 of NC_137581.1, read as the reverse complement.
GGCAAAATAAAATTGTATGGAGTTTAAAACTACTCATGAAATAAAAACAAAGTAGCTGATTTGGGGAACACTTTATTCTCAAACAGATGAACTTTTGCGTTTGTGTAAATATATACATTAAGCCTTTACGAAGGGTAAGAAAAAGAATATAATGAATTCCACCAAGGTCGCATTTAGGTGTCGTTATCTACTATACTGCTTTTAATTGCTTCATCTACCTGTTAAATAACAGCCTAGCAAGATTTTGTTTTCCGAGGATCTGAAACAATATCAGATGTGCCTGTGGTCTTCTGGTTACTTTCAGAGCTAAAAGTTTAACCTCCACTTGAAGCACAGTAGAAACCACCAGACCTGGGTGGTCTCTACATAGAGAAAACCAGAAGTAGCATGTTTAAACAACAGATATAATGACTGCATTCAGGAAAACGTTTAACTCTATGTCCATGAACTGTATTTGAGTAACGACAAGAACAAGAAAAGATTTATTGAATCAAGGCCTGTTACAAGGGTAGTAAACAGTTTTATCTGAGTAAAGCTTAATCTAAAATAAAAGGGGTGGATGGAAGGGAATGAAGTGTTTGAACAACTACCCAGGTAGACAGCCATGTGTTCTTACTAGAAGTTCAACTATTACTTCCATATGACTATCTGACTTTGTGCAGGCCATTTCATTCGGAAACAAAAGAAGAATGAAGATTGTTTTGTAAGGACGACTCAAATATCTTTGAGGAGTAAGTACATTTAAGACTGCACGGAACTAAAACTTTCTGGTCTCTCCATGAAACAGTGGTTTGCTTTTACTCCATGGATTACTACAGGGCTCTTAAACTGGAGAAAGCAAAAAACCAGTGCAAAAAAGAATGTTATCTTTTTAAAGAAGAACCTAATTGGAACTTAGTATGAAATAATTCTGAGAATACCAGGGATTATTTTATATGTGTGTAAAAATGAATAAACAAAACAAGTAAAATCTGGTAATCTTTCTGGCATGCCAAAGGAAATGCTGTGCACATGCATATATAATTGCATTCACAGGTAATAACTATCTGATCTATGAAACAAAGCGACCTTATGGAAAAAAAAATAAATCCATTCATCATTTCTATTTGGGGGCTGCAGACAGTTGGTTTAAGACAACTGTGTTGATCTAACATCACTAAAACAGGAGAAAAACCCTGGCAATTTCTGGCAAGGAAATCATAAATAATTCACTAAGCTGCTCTATGCCCTCACCTCATAGAGATTGCAGCCTATGTGCTAATGATTCTGCAGAACAGCCATTAGGCTTACAGAGCCTCTGCAACCATGTATAAAAAAAATCCCTCAACTTCCATATCATGTAATGAGGATGGACACGTTATGATTTATCAACGGAAGCACCAGAGACACAAATGCAGCTTTATGTGCAATGTCTCCTCAAAATTATTGACTGCAAAAACAATCAACTGACGAAGAGTTGGGAGAATGCAAAAAAAAAAAAAACCAACCCCAAACTATACTACACGGAGGAAGCTACCAGTATCATAAAATTCTTGCATTATGAATTATAGGCATCCTGTGAGTGATATAAGTACAGCTGTTAGCGGTATAATTACAGTTGCAACTGTGCAAAAGATGAGAATATGATCTACCCTGAACAGAGCACTGGTTATTTTCTTTATCACTTTGAATTTCAAGAAAATCTGCTGATACTCAGCAACATCCACTCTGGTGCAGGTTTTCTACTCTTCACTAAATTTCCACAAATCAGACCTGCTGAATTAACATGGGTAAAAAGGAGCTTGCTTATGAGTATTCTAAAGATGTTTTTATACAGGCAGTCCTGGGTTAATGGTTGGACTTGATGAACTTGATCTTAAAGGTCTTTTCCAACCTAAATGATTCTATGATTTATGTGTGTATATGTACACGCACACATACACACAAAGTTACCAATAAACACATACTCCAAATTCAGCTGCAAGAAATCAAATGTTTATCAAGAAAAAGTGACCTCGGGGGCACAGGTGAGAAGGAAACGCTACAGAAAAAGCAGTTACAGCTAGGCTATCAAGGAAAGAGGTACGCTCTCTACTTGAAACTTTTACTAAGGAAGTTCTCAGGCTGGATTGAAGCATTCTAACATCTCCCTGTATGAAGCAATTTATAAAGAGTAAGAAACATGTCATAAATGTCTCATCATTTTGTGTTGTATTAAAAAATAGCTCACTGATGACTACTTGATGCATCTATTTTCTTTCACTTTGACCTTTTATTATCTGTTTACTCCCCTTTCAGGAAAGAGCCAAGAAAGGGATTTGGGCATAATTCTTATTTTTGTTTTCCCACTTGTGAAGTAAAAGGGGGAAGGACAGTGTGTTGAAGCACTAGGCTCCTTTGCAAATACCGCAGATGATGTCTCTATGCTAGGAGATGGCAGCCCCTCTGAAATTACTCTCCTCCTGGGACTGAGGTAGATCAGATTCAAATTCAAGCTTCAACTGCTGACAGCCAAGGTGGAGTGCAACAGAGGCAGGGGTTTGGACAATTGGCTTAAATTTTAGTAAATGCTTTAAACTTGGTCCTTAATAAAAGCTTTTCTGCTCTATGGATTGGACAACTCTTCACTTTTCCTGACTTTGCTCATAGACTATTTTCTGATAAAGAAAGAACAATGTGCTGAAGTAACAAGATTCTAGTTATCACAAATACTAACAAGTACTTGCTCTTTTCTGTACTGTGACCAAACTACCTCTCTTGTGGGAAAGGGATAAAGATCACCTGCACGGTTTGATCTACTTTTAAGAAAAACTTCGTGATCATTGTAAGAATATTACGTGGGCCAAAAGTGATAAAAAGAAAATGGGAAAGAAGAAAAAGGGCAGGTGTTTGTATGCTTGTCTTAGTCCTTTCACAGCTGATATTCTTCAATGGTTTTGAGCATCTACAAAACATTCACTTGTTCTTATTCCAGGCCTGGACTGTGGCAGGTTGACATGAGGCCTGTATGTTCACCCTGAAGAAGCAAGTCACCACCTTTGTTCACCTCAGCAAAGCAAGCAGAAGCACTGACTGGAAAGTCAGGCCTATGAAGTGTGCAAATCTTTCAGGAAATCAACAAGAATCTAGGCAATAAAAACAACCCAAAAAGTTACAAGAAGCTATATGCATTAATCTGCCTCCAGGTCCCTTGTTAATACATTTTCTTTCTAGAATAATACACTTTTCAGATTTTTTTTAATAAAGAATAGCCCCAAACTGTAAAAACTACTATACTGAGAGTGACTGCAAAGAAAGTATCTCTTTTCCTTTTTTAACCTCTAACTTAGAAATTTTATTTATAATTAGCAATTAAAACAATTTTAAAGCACACATTATTAAATTGTCAGGATCTCTTTTGTATTTCACAGTTTAATTAAGCACCCATTTGCTTTCCTCTTCTGCTAGTTCATAAAGCTACTCAGATCAGTATCAGGTTTTTGTTAAGTTGAATTTTTATCACAGATCAATGGTTTTTAAAGGATGATGAAAAATCAGGGGGACATTTATTGTCAGAATTTGTAACAGTAAGTACAAATTTGCCAAGGTCTGGACAAGGTAATTAAAGACATAAGGAATTTAAAGTTTACCAGGAACAGTGAAGTGAGCATGTTTTACTTGCTGTTATGATACATTTAGCACTACAGTAAAGGGGCAAAACCCCCATCTCACATGCACATGTAAGACACTTTATGCTGTGAAAACTGGAATGCAGGCACAGCAGCGAGAGATTTCAATCTTTCCAGGGAAGCAAGCATCACCCTGCATGGAGGAATGCAGTGTGCATCCCTGCTAGGCTGGAGGGGTTCACTCTCTGTGCCAAAAGCAGACCACGGGCTTCTGCAGCACTTCAAATTTTGTGCTAAAAGTGACAGAGGCAGCACAGGCCCCTGGGCAGTGCTACTTTTGCACTTGAGCAGAAAATTGAGGAAATATCCCATGTGTTATTCATAGTGCAAAAGATAGTGTATCCACTGGAAATTTCAAACCTAATAGTCACATGCTGAAATACTTTTTATTGCTCCTTAATGGTCTACCATACACGTTCACAAAGATCACTCACGACCTATGCTAGCCATACTTTTGGTAATCTATGCATTGCCCCAAGTGACAAAGTGCTATGATACAGTGGACTAAAACACATCGTTTCACTTCGAAACTAGAGTGCGGCACCGTGAGAAAATCCTTCCTCTAGAGAAAGGACACCAAAGATTTCGTGTGTGTGTGTGTGTGTGTGAGGGAATAGGAGGGAGGCAAATATAACAAATATAGGCCTCCTAACAGATTTTTTCAAGATGACTGAAATTAAAATGGTTAACAATAACAAACCTTAGTATTACAAGAAAACTGCTAGATTGAACTAACATTACAGAATTCAGATTAACACATTCATGTTTCATGTGTGGTGGTACTTCTACTGCTCTCAGGGAAGAAATCTAATCTAGAAGGCAGAGACTACCCAGTATCAGGGAGATGTTCCCTGATCCTGTGATTTTTAGCACTGTTGTACAGATAGCTCTGTACCTGTTTCCAGGCTCTCTTCACGGAACAAATTAAGACTCTTAAACACAAGTAAGATGTCAGACTGGCCAGCCTCTATCCCAACTGCTATAACATATGAGCTTATTTTACTTGCAACTAGCAATTTCTGTAGTTGGTAAACACAGTGAGTTATCAGAAAGATTTAAATGCACTAGGAGGGTGTTGCCCAAAATGCTACCTAATGGATGTTTGGATGAAAAGATGAAGGAAAAAAGACAAGATTGCTCAGTTTTAAGAAAAAACCCACAATGACAATGCAATACTGATATAATTCTGACCCTAAAATATACCAATCTAATCTCACTACATGTTGGAGAGTAACCTCTTCTGAAATAAAAGGCTGTTTGTTCTTAATGGAACCTGCCATTTCTAGATAATCCTAAACAAAACCAAGGGGAAAACCAATCTAAAAAGCAAAAAACGTTCGTATGAAAAGCAATCTTTTACTTTTAAAAATTGTATTTGTCCCATTTAACTTTTCCAAACATTTGCAGCCTGACTCAAGCTAGTCATCTGCTCTTACTCTGAAATCAATAGGAAGACACAGGTACCTACAGAAGGCAATCAATCACCCCTCTCCATCCTAGAAGGGAATGAATAGCCATATAGAGGTGTCCTCGGTGAATCCAGAGGGAAAATATATGTATCGATTTTTACATATCTGGAGTTAGCTAATGTAAGTATCACAGCAAGAAATCCTGATGTCCCTTACAATTCTAAAACTGTACACATTAATTCTTTATTAGCCCCAACTTTGACGAAACTGTATACTCTACATAGAGGATTCGACACTTCTATCATACATTCCCACATTAAAAATACTCTCTGCACTAGGGGGTACCAGGTCTACCACCTCCTGCGTCTGCCAAAGCATTATTGCTAGAAGGGGCAACAACTTGAACATCAGTTCTGGGTGTCTGGGTCTCTCTGCAAGTACACATCCTGATCACCCTTGACACACGCAGACTCGCACAGGCTGATGGGATTTTGTGTGGGAACACTTCCCTGGTTCATGACAGAGCATTACATATTAAGAGAGGGTCACACCAAAGCAAACATAATCATTTCAGCTCAAGCAGACCACATGCACGCTGGGAGAACACAGGTTAGGTAAAAGCCATGCAAGTTATATACCTGGTCGTGTGGTCAGTCCTCTGTCTGCAGCTGGGCGGGCATCAACTGGCTCAACTGGGCATGTGCAGAAAAGAAACAAAAAAAGCAAACAAAATAAACAAAATCCCCCAAAATGATAAAGTCAACTGCTCTTCTGCTGGGACAGTGCAGAAGAAACATACCGCATAAACAAAGTTACCAAAGCAACAGCTAGAAAATACCAGCCTTCAGTTAATCCTGGAAATAAAAGGAAGGGATGGGTACGACTTCAATAGGAAAGCTTCACAGCTGATGTGCCAATTTTACATCACATTCTGGTTACTGCTTAAAGTAAGAATACACCAAGATCGAAAAATTTCTGTCTATAGAGCAAAACTATATTCATCACATGCAAACTTCTTCCAGTTGCCTGATCAGAACTGACAGCAAGAATGGACACGATGAGCTCTTGCAGCTAACTCTCAATCAGTGCTGACTTACAAACCCACTGAATCCTGACTACTTTTTTCCTGTCAACGTGGATTCTTTACAGCACTAGCTATAAGGTTTGAAAAAAGTAAAGTGCATTTTGAAAATACGATCAATATTTCATTCTAATACGCTCTCATTTGTAGACAGCAAATTTGTCTTCCAGTTATTGAAAGGGCAGCAAAGGAGAAACACCACTTTCTACTCACTTGGGTGCTGTACAGTTTTACAAAACTCTTGTATTACCACACAAAGGCTTTATCATCTGAGACCCAAGACTGATGGAGCTGGCATTCACAGAAAAACCTGATATGCAAAACCCTAAGAGCTGTTTCAGTCATTATTTACTGCCTCAGGTAAGTCCAAACATACGGAAAAATTCATTAAAAATTCAGATTCCTCCCCCTCTTTTTTTGTTGTTTCTCTCTTTTGCCACAATACCGTTGCCTTCCTTACCTACCCAAGTGCCAGTGTCAGAAAGAAACTAAATTCTGAAATAAAAATATTACATTGTACCTTAGAATTCAGAATTTTTAAAATAAGATGTTCTCATTCATTTGCATTTCTAGATTAAAGTACGAACCTTCTAATCAGCACCGAGCGAACTACAATAACACAGGAAATCTGACAAACCCACCGTTTTCAATCACAAAGAACTGCTCGCCGTTTCATCAGAAAAATCACACAAACCTGATGATACGGCTGACTAAAGCAACAGAACTGCCCATCTTCTCAGGAAGTCTGTGTCACTTGCTTAGCGTTCCTGTGGATTTGACAACCAGCCTACCATGCTTGAAAGTAGTAAGAGATCACATGGCATCCCTGCCCTTGCATACAGGAGAGGACTGCAATAGCTCCTGCCTCTACAAGAATACCAGTAAGTCAGCTTTATAGTAGCCGCAGACTAGAAGTGCATCGGCACATCTGACTTGCTTGTGTTTCCAGCAGGGAAAAATTTTCAGAGCTTGCTGGTCTGGTGCTGCAGAGACAAGCCATCAAACCGCTTTCCTTCACAGCAGTTCACAATGGCACTAGCAGACCATGTAATTGCTTTCCTTACACAGCACTATACAAAACCCAATTTCCATCGTTAACTAAAAGCTGCAGTTTTGAATATTTTCCTATTTACGTCTTCTGCTAGGTTTTCCAATATCGTCAGCACCAACCCTCAGGTAGGTCAGCAGTAATTCTTAGTGGAAAGGACTGAAGAGAAGAAACAACCAAGGACCAACATTACTCAAACTGCTCCTGCAGGACCCTCCCCCGTTGTCCTGGTCCCTGGATCCTCCCTAGAAGCCTGAGGGGTTTTATTTCCCTCTTGCTCGGTAATCCTACATGCCCACAGCTATGGAGAACTGAGAGAGCAGGTTGTGGGTAGCAATAAAAATTGGAGTAGGTGAAGGGAAAAAAGGATGAAGTTTCTGTTGTATAGTAGCATGGACCTGACCTCAGGGTAATGCAGTATTTGTGGGGTTAGGTGAAAGTATTAATAATGAATATTTTTTCCTGTTGTCTCTGGTTTTGGAAGCACTGTACAGGGAGGGGAAAACCAAAATGTGCCAGTGCTGTTTGCCAACTGACATGAAAGTGAAATGACCCGCTAAGGTCACAAACCAGTTGCAGGCCAAATACTGGAAGCAAAAGTTCAGAGCCCACGGTTTTCCAAAGCAGATTGTCATTGCATGTGCCTAAGCACAGCACGTCCCAGGCAGCATGGTACAAGAAAGGCTGCTTTCTGGACAGCCCTGAGCTGCCACCTTTTGAATTTCAGTTGCGTTTTAAAACCTGCTTACTCTTACCCTGGTATCGATGTATGCACAAACAGCACTTATCTCTGAAAATCTTGTCTGTGGGTTTCTTCACTGCCTGCCCCACTGGACCACCCCACCCCACAAGAGCTGATATTGAGGGGAGATGTTTAAACCTATTACAGCACTTCTCAATAATCAAAACTCTTTAAGACATACTGTGTATTATCATAAAAACTGCATTCATTTTGATACTGCAGAATCATACTTCGCTTGAACACACCTCCGTGTGCATGGAAGTACACAGAATTAAGACTGAAAATTTATTTTCCAAATAGCCTCATGAAACTCAATTGGTAGGTATCTGCTTACACTGACAACTCCAGCTTCATACAGACTATACACTGCACCTTGTATCTAACGCTAACACATCTCAGAAGAGCATGAGGGAATGTGGCTACTTCTCTTTTCAGAAATAAAAGAAAGGTGAATCAAAAAGCTCAAAAGCTGGTACAAATCAGCAGGTGAGGAGAGCTATGTGATGCTCACCTACCAAGAACAGTGTGGAAGGGAATAACTGGCCAAGTCTAACACAGAACATTCACAAAAATCTCACTTTAGATCAATACTTTGTTGCTAAGGCTAACTGTAACTACATGGTAAAATACAAAGGGTAGAACACTAAACCCAGTTAGGCACTGGCAAAATGCCCAGGGACCTTGGCAGTGTCAAAGCTTCACAGCTGTTGGGGTTTTGCCCCTACCTCTGAAGGTGTGTTTTTCATTGTTAAAATACAATTTCCTGACAGTTTGGTGGTGCCTCCTGCAGTGTCCTTAGACAGCATTTTTTGTTAACCTAATTAGTATCACAATTCGCCAGACATACGTTCAGTCATGCAAGTTGTGTAGTGTATTACCTGGTGTTTGGATTCATTTCTGTGGATATTTACAGGGAAACTACCTCAGGGAAACAACAAGAAGCCAAACTAGAGTTTCAAGGTCTTTTTATTTTTAGACTATTTCTCACTCATTCATCAGAAAAATCAATTTTAGTAAAATAAACTGTTTGCATAAACCCGATCCTTTTACCTAAACATGCAGTTTAGATTGGGAAAATCTGAAATGGAGTTATGAAACCTTGCGAGTATATAGAAATGCACCAATCTAACACAGCACTAATATCTCTGGGTGAAACCTGGTATTAGATCATGGCCACGGAAGAAAACAGGCATGGGAACTAATAACAAATTTAAGGTATTTTTTGTAGTATTTTAACTTCATTGCTTGTATGCAGAATAATGGATACTTTGAAACTAAGACTTAACAGCTGCATTTCCTTCCACTTTTTCCACAATCACGTTTTGGTTTAAGTGTTCCCCGAATGATTAATTAAAAACAAGTCCCCTCGCTGTGATTATGCCAGAAGGGGTGGGATCCCAGGTCCCAACCCAGCCAGCTCCAGGATCTGGTCAGTTGCCTCTCAGACGTCAATGGTTCCCTTAGAAATTTGGTTTGACAGTAGTGTAAATTTGCAATGAGGTAAATTATTTACCTGGTGTGGCCGCTCAGGACTGGAGAAAACTATCGCTTATACAGCGCAACAGTTCTTTGCAGTGAGGAAGTCAAGACTCTCACTCTACCTAGAAACTCACCTGCATATGCCGAGCTGTTACCACTCTGGATTTGTGCTCAGCAAGTTTCAGAAAAGTTGACTTCAGCTTTCAAACTAGACCAAACCACTATCAACAAGTGAACTTGTAACTTGCATGCCATCTGAAACTCCTCAGGTAGTCTCTGTTAGATCTGCTGGACTACTCACTCAGCAGATTTCCCAGACACCAGGCCATTCACACGGAACAGGCTGTGATTTTCTCAACGGTGCTGAGTATCCTCAGCCCTCACCCAAGTAAATGGGAGCTGAGATGTTCAGTTCCCTGACTTCTGCTGGCACGTTCAGCACCTCCCAGCAGCAAGAGATGCTGACCATCACCAATACTGCAACGGTTAGTCACTCTCAGTATTTGAGGTTTCTCTAGCACATGATTTTTGAACTTACACCTTTTTTTGATCAATTTTTTTTGTTAAGAAACAGCAATGACTTACTTAGTACTGCATAAAATATAAAAACGTCCCCGCAAAAGGGGAACGTATGGTGTGCAGGCTATTTAAAAAAAAAAACAAAAAACTTCAGTGGAAAGGGAGAGGAAAAAAGAGGAGAAAATTGTGTCAGTTGTTGTTCTTGCTACTTCCAAAGCATATTATAGCAAGACAGACACACTTTTTTGGAAGCAACTTAGACAAAGCCTGGGATTAGATCACAGCCACAGAAGAAAACAGGCATGGGGAGTGAGAACAAATAGCACAATTAGTCCTGGGTTTTTGGAACAAAGAGATGGGAGACAAACACAAAGGAAAAGGATGAGGCTGTGAAATTTCCCTTTGATACTATGGGCAAAGGTACAGAGAGGGTATCTAGAGGAGGGAAAGAAGGTATTGCAGGCGTGATCACATTAACAACATTGTGGTTTGGGTAGATGACAGAGAAGTGTAAGGGGAAACAAGAAGGACTTGAAGAGGTTGAAGTCATCAAGTAATTTCTATTTCTAACTGTGCAAACTTAAATGCTAATAATGGTTGGCCTAACAGAATTGTTTGCCGCAGTAACTTCATGACAAATACAATCCTGATAGAAAAAAAAATAATCCCTAAACCCCAAAAACTTGAAGGCATGAAAGTTAAAAAGATGTCCCCACAGTAAACATTAGTAAGTGCTGCAACAAAGCATGTAGAGCATTAAAATACACAGGATTCATAATTAAACAGTATGATATTCAAGGCAGGAGAGTTTTTGTTTCTTAGTTGCTGCCATATATTTTAAAGGAGAACAAAGCTCAATACATTTGGCCATGGCAATGCAGTGTTACATTGAAGTATGTACCTTTCTTTGTTAAATTCTGGGCTTAGCCAGGTTTCCGAAGGAAAAAAAGGCTTGTGTGATTGGATTGTGGGTATGTCTGGGTGCACCTGTATACCCAGTAACTTCTGAACTTGGTGACTGCAATCAGTACATTTTGAAAGCTAGGGGACAGACTTCAAAAGTAATTAATTCCGCCCAAGTTTCATGAAAGCCAACAGTGGGTATAGAAATTCATGTCCTGTATGCCTCAGCTACGGGAAGAAGTGCAGCGAGAGCTGTACTGGAAAATTCCTGCAGGACAGACACCACCAGCTGGGCTGTGGCCTGCCCCTGGCAGACAGCCTTGACCGCGCTACGGCGAGCTGCAGCTCACCCCCAGGGAACTGAAGTCCAGCCTGCCCGCCCGGCCAGCCTCAGTACTGCTCCCCAGCACCTGATGCAACCCAGCCAGCTGCTCCCTGCCACTCCAGAAGTCACTTGGCTGCAAGTGCCCTCCAGACACATCTGGAGTCTTGTCACCACGTCCTGTCCTCTGGCTCTTGCTGCCAGCTAGTCCGTTGAGTTTGCTCCAGCTCTCTCTGCGCTTCCACTTGGTCCCTACTTGCAGTGCTGACTCCCCGGCCATTTGATTTTAGCCCCACTCTGGACCAGCCTCTCCTCTCCCCCCTCAAATCTGGCACACTTCTGCCTTGCTGATTTGCTGACCTTTGCTCAGATCTTTTCCTTCCCCTGATCTTAGCCTTCTCTGACTCCTGGGGATGACCCCCTCTGATCACAAATCATTCTGCTTTCACCTGGCACCAACACCCCAGACCTGGCAGACCCATGGACATCCCCCAAGCACTCAGTTGCCCACAGTCACCACACTGCTGGAGCGAGACTAACTGCGTAAGGCTGGTCTCAAAACTCATTCTGAGAGCAGGTACAGCCTAAGCCAGTGGTTTCAAAAGACTTCTGGAGGATGTTAATGTCTGCGCAGTTTAGCTGCAAATCACAAATTTTCCTGAAAAAAGACATTTATAGCTCCAGCCTCTGTGAATCTACCGTAGCTTTGCAGTAACAAACTTTCACTAATGTGATTAACTCAGCAGTAATGACAGTGGAGTTGAACTGATAGAGAAAACCAAAAACAACAGGAGGAACTTAAATAACATGATTGAAGTCCCTCAGGTTTCTGATTAATTTGCTCTGGCACCTAAGTAAACTACCAGTTCCAGGTTATACATAAATTATTAAAGTAGTATACAGTTACTTCAATAAATTAGTCCATGAGCAACATAAAATACTCCTCAGGAAAAGTTTTCACTAGCCATTTGCATTGCTGAGTATGCAGGAACATTTCCGCAGTACATTTCAGACAACCAGTGTGTATGGAGGAATAGAATCAACTCTCATGCTAGGATTGTGCTGGATCTGTAATAATTTTCATGCCAGTAAATATAAAAATTTTTCTTAACTAAAATGCTCCTTTCATCATGGCACAAATCTAACAACTTACTGTCTCCCTTAGCTCACAGTTACGTATTTCGTAAGACTGCCACTCATTATTTGCTGGAATCTAGTTTGATTTGTTTTTAAAGGAAAGTAACCTCAACACTAAAATTTACTGTGTGTCTAAATTCCAAATTTTAGCCAGGATTTTCTGTTCCAAAGAGACACAGCTGACATAGCAGAGCAGTTCTAAACTTACATTTGAGAACCTCTATCCTGCTTGTATCAGAAAGATGTCAATTTTCAGGGAACAAAGCGAAGAGAAACCACAAAGCTGAACTCAGAATATTCTGTGGTTTCTCCCCCTAGTGTACATACCTTCATTTTCAGTATTGGCTGGAACAGAATCAACACCAAAGGGATGCCATGGCTGAAGGTCATCTAGGCTGAACTCTCCATCCACTGGAAGAAGTTCAACTGTGGTCTTGGTTTCCGTCAATGAAGGCATAAGAGCATCATTTCCATAGCTGATTCTGGGTTCGCTGATCATGTTGGCCAAAACATCGTCAGAATAGTTTTGCTCTTTCTGAAGTAATTCATCTGCAAGGAAATTTCAACACAGAGATTATCTCAAAGAGCCTGCATTTCTGAGAACCTGTTTCCAACACTCTTAAAGTAATAATGCTCTATTACGAGATTCTGTTTTCTTATGACAAAAATATAAAGGCTCGGAATAGTCAGAACTCTGTGATAAGTACTGCAGCTAAATCAGGCTTGAAACATCAACCAGACTTGTTCAATACTGTTTCCTACCCACATTTCCACCACAAAGAGATCACAGGTCTGCACTTTACAACTCCCTGGACTCTTCCCCACCACTTTTAAAGGAAGCACAAATCAATTCCCTTCAACTCAACACGTTGCCATAAGTCAACAGGCAAGACGCCCACAGGAAGGAATGTCTTCGTTATTTCCCCTTCCTCGGAAATGCTTGCTATCAAAGCTCATCACAGCTCCTAAATCACCACAGCAGTTACTGTATTAAATTTGGCTTACTGTAACACAATGAATCTGAAGAAATATTCACTCTTTTAACCTATATAACTTCACCAAAACACCAAAGTAGTTCTTTGCTTAAAATCTTAAGTAGTAATAGACATCTGTAGGCAAATTATTTTACAAGCAACCAGGACCTAAAACTGTGCTGTATTATCTAGGTTGGGTTTTGGTGGGTTTTTTTGGGTTTTTTTGTTTTTTTTTTTTTTTTGGGGGGGTGGGTGGGGTTGTTTTTTTTGTTTTTTTACTTGAAGCAAGGCGAGAACAATCAAAGCACTTTTCAGCTCCATCAGGTGTATAGGATAGACTGTCCAACTCAGTGTTAAAAATAAACTTGGAGGTTTTGTGTGTGCTTGATTATTCCAGCTCCCTTCTCACATCGAAGCTAATCTACTCCTGATCACTGCCGGTTTTTTTTTTCTGTAGGAGCAACACATGATTTGCAAGTACTTTGAGGGAACACGGTGCAAAAGAGCACATTCAAGCAAGCAAGCAAGCAATCTCAATGAAGAAGATAAAAACCTGCTAATAATACTCCAATGTAATTAGTAAGCAGAGCTAAATAGTTCAGAATTAAAGACTGTAAAAGTTACATTACTAGAGTGCAAGTGCTTGCACACATAAGCACACAACACGTGACAGCTGATAATACAAAAGCTTTTATTAAGGCTGGCTTCTCTCCACTTGGTTAATGACCCCCTGACTGTCACTGCTTCACATCCACATCTGAACCCTGTAGCAATTCAGGGTCAGGAATCACCACTCTACTGCTAGACTCTTCATGTCACTCCATAGGGGCTCACTTATTTCCTGGTATCATCAGTGAGAAAAGGCATCTCAATTTCTATATGCAGCAGAGCTTCAGAGGCCTCAGTAAAATCTTTTGAATGTTATTTCCTTCCCAACCTTATACTGTGCCGTACCACCAGAGACGTACACTGCCACCATGCAGCAGCTCTCAGTGAGAATCCTCACCAATTCATACACATTACAGCTGGCACTGTGTCAGTGCCGTGACCAGTGATGATGCAGTAGGACTCTGCTTAAAGACCACCTTGAGATATTTGACACAACTCTCCGCCACCCTAATACTACACAAAATTCAGAACACCAAAACGAAACAAAGTTGCAACCTCAGCACTAGGCAAACAGGGGGCCTGAATCTTGTAAAATGATGTTTCAAAACAAATTTTCCTGTTTAAACAACCATTGCTTTAGTAGACAGTAAGCCTAATGTGTATACAAAATTTCATTCTGTGATTTAATTTTTTCATTAGAATGACTTACTAGGACAGTATAGGAAGTGTAACACTGAATTGTTTTTCTCTTTGTGTTTGTTTTATTGAAACCAATATTATTTTGTAAGGTACCTACTCAATTTTCAGCATGGAAGGCAAGTCCAATTTTTGTCTCCCCACTGCACTTACACTAATCCTTTATCAAATTCAAGTGTCTCCTTGTATTAGAGAAGAGAAAGGTGAAGCACCTCGATGTTCTGAGCACACATTCTAGCCACATGACAGACGTTAATTTTCATTAGCTAGGGACAAAGAGATTTTACAAAAAAGGAGCTGGATCTTAGTGGTCTGAGTGAGAAGTCTGGTGTCCAGGTGCCTTGCCAAGAGCGACGAGTGATACCAGGTCAGCACGCTGTAATACCAAGTCATCACACGCTACAGGAAAGTGCATATTTATGCTACCACCAAACGTCTTGCTGCCTGCAAGCCTTTTGGACCCAGGAATCAGAAGGGGGTTTGGGGTGCAGCTCCTCTCGCTCCGGCTGACCTCCCTGTCCCCAGAGGACTGTGTGGGGCAGCGGCAGAGAGCTGCAGCCATGCAGCGGCAGCGGGGAGCGGCGCTGGGGGTGCTGTGCCCCAGTCGCCCCTTTCCTCTGCGTGGTGCCAATCCTCCGCAACTCCTGTCCATTCCCTGCTGCCAATGCACTCTGTTACCTGCAGACAGCTCCTGCCCTCAGAAAGGGAAAAATGGTGTATGGAGGGGAAGGAACAGAGGGAGAAAGACCTGAGCTCCAGCAGCGGAGGAGCGGCACCAGGGCTGGCACAGCGCTCAGCAGGAGGCCACGGTGCAGGCACGGCTGGGCCTGCCAGGCTGACAGAGAGGGGCACCCAACTCCCATCACGATATCGTAATTAATCCAACTCCCTAGAGGCTGGGAGGGACATATACACAAAGTCTCTCTCTCAACGCTACCCAACTGGGAGCACGTCGTCGCCAGCGCTTGCAGGCTCCATTGTTTCCCATTCAGCTGCGCTGCACAGCACGGACATTAACTAACCCACACAATAGCTCAAGCAAGGCAGACAGATATTACAACCAAGAGATTATGATCACATCCATTTTACAAGCAGAGAAACAATGGCCAAAATCAATCAAGCCCATCTGACATGATGAATCAGACACTGAATGACAGTGAGAAATTAGAAGTGCCTGGCTTAGGAACTGTGCTGGAGTCCATCAGACTGAGGCAGCTGTGTCTGCATTGAGTAAATGATTTGCAAACAATTGTTTCAATCTCTGAACTGCTAAAAAACTTTGCCCTAGGATTTCCCAGTTATCGACAGTAGCTGGCAAAGTCCAAGATCAATTTTTTGGTGTTGGTTTTGTTCTGAGTATTGATGGCTACTTGAACCATCAGTTACGCTAATGGAAAGCCATACAGCCCCGCTGTTGCCCATCGATACAGCGTTCCCTCCCTTTTCCACCGTTGCCAACTCAATTCCCCCACCCTGCAAAGACAATTCCCTAAAAAAGCTGGGAGTGCAGACACAGCTCAAGACTAGGATGTGCATTCAAGACTGTTTCACAGGTATTCTTTGTGTGGTGAATATCTTCATTATTAGGTGCTGAAAACAGAGATTCTAGGCTGCTCTTCAAAATTTCATCTCCTATCAAACCAACAGGACAAAAACTCCATGTCAGTCTTCCCATAATAAACTTTTTATTGCTCAGCTCATTATCTTCTTGTAGTGTGCTGCTAAGACCTGCCGCTGAGAAGAATAAGAAGGAGGTCAAAACTTTCTGTCCCTCCAAGAACATGTGCTCAAAAGCAGACATGACCTTGGGAACAATCCACGCTCAGCTGGGACCTCAAACCTCCCAGCAGCTCTGGATCTGGTGTGAGGGCACACAATTGCCACTTTTCCTTCAGGGACACAAATCCCTTCTTTCTCAGGATGAGAGACAGGCTCACGTCTGGTACTTCAATAAAAAGCTCCTCAGACTTATCATCATCCCTAAGCAAGTTTCACTCATTCTTGGACTCACTGAAGACACTTGCCCATGGGTCGTTACTACTTCACAACAGCATCTAGCAAAACTGAAATGAAACTATCGTTGGGGAACTAGATAGAAGGGTAATACCACTACAGCCTCCTTTCAAGCCCATTCTCTTATCCCATGAAGAGACATATGGCGCCAAAAGCAAAGGAGGAACAGAGGAAAAGAAATAAAATTTATTACAAAATCTTCTGGTGGACACTGGATTGTTAGAAGCCATTCATCCACAATGGCCGTGGACCACACTTGTACTGGCACAGCTTTGCAAAGAGCACTGTACATACCCTGACAAATCCCAACAGAGATGATGGACTCAGAGTGGCAACACTCAAGCTATTTTGTAACTTTATCTACTTCTTATTGGCGCACAACATTGTTTCCCATGTTGGACTCTGGGGCATACTTACCCTAGCCCTTAACTGGCATAGCTATAATGACAGTAATTTCATGTGGAACAGCTCCACTTGCTGCCCTGGAATGCCAGCAAAGCCTTAGTTATCTTTCAAACCATCATTTTTATTTAGTTCATTATGTAAAATTTCCAAAAGTAATTCTAACATTTGTTTGTTGTATTTTCTTTTCAAGGAGCCCATCTACTAGATGAAAAGCTCTGCAATCACTATTATGTGCAAGACTTTTGAAATTACTTGAAAAGCTGCTTAAAATTGACAATTGTAATTTTGGAAGTTCTAAAAAGCTATTTAAGGTCTTGAACCAGATTAGAAACAAAATGTACCCAAACCACCTCTTCTAAATACTAATTAAGACACCACCAAATTACATGCCATAGTTTTGACCCAACACCAAACTTCCTTTGTAAAACAAAATCTACATTATAGAATATATATTGACTCAACAAAGACAGGTTTGGGAACCAGCTCAAATAAGTTGGTACAAATGCAGAGTCTTATTGTCCCATATTCATCATCTTATCAGTGACCATTCAGTCTGAACATGTGTTTTTCCCAAAATTACTCTTGCTTTTGAGTATGTGCTTTCAAAATAACAAAATTAAAGTGTCAGCAACCTCCCTATTCTTCTTAATGGCAGAAACTAAGAGTGCGCGAGTCACAGTGATGGCTTCATTTGCATCTGCGCACATAGTATCTTATACCAGTTTGAAGACAGTTTAAATCACACCAATACTGTATGTCACAATTAGGATTCACCAAGAACATTTGCACAATCATTTATTACGGTGCATGTGATAACAAGTAACACGTTTAGATGCAGCTTTCAGTTGCACGCCTACTTTATGGCCTAATTCAGTATGTCACAGTTCGTAACATTCAACACAAGCGTGTGCCTAGAGGAGCTGCACTGGCAGAATGCAACCAGATTGTAACTGAATTTGAATGCCTGCATCTTGTCAGCTGTATGAATCAAAACTCCCCCAAACTAGTAAATATGAAAACAGGACCTCCTTAAAGGCTTTGCCTTGGTGAATAGTTTAAGACAAAACCAAAACATCATTTACCTGTACATCTGCATTTATGTAAGAGGTCTTACATAAACCGCCAGTAACTTGTAACCCACAGTTATGCTAGCAGCACCTCCACAAACTTGATGCAAATGTACAGATGTATTTCACATTCAGAAAGTGACTTCATTAACCCACAAGTCACTTCTACTGAGACGTGTTGTAAGTAAGTGTTTAAGTAGGGAACTTCAAAATACAAATTCTTAGTAGCACAAGTGAGGCTTTTAGAGAGGTAAACCCTATGGTTCAAAGGGCTTTCTGTACCTGCAATGAATGCAAATTTTACAGAATCAGAAAGGTCGTTAAGTCACTTTTATATCCTGTGGGTTCCATACATGTAACTTACTGCATCAAGCAGGAGTTCCTCTTCTGAGGTGAAAGAGAATATGCCAGCAAATACTTCCAGACTCTGTCCAAGTTGGAGGACATTTCAAATAGTTGCTTAAATTTAATCACGCTGAGGTCTGTGCCTTACCACAAAGAGTTAACTCCATTGAATTTCAAACATATTATCATTCTAAGGGTTTTTGCTGAATAAAGCATTATAAGATTATAAAGTTACATATTACTAGGTGTCAAAATTACAACATTATCAAGCTGCAAAACACAATTATGTGGTATTTAGTGTTGAACTAATTAATTTGTATAGTCTAGTCAAATACAATTTAGAGAGCAACTCTGATGAGAACTTTATTGAAAGCGACCTGCCTACTGGAAGGTGTAAGAGTGGTTTTGTTGCCTGTATGCTTTGAAGATGATGACAGAAAAGCAATATGCTCAATCATTACTATGGAATACTGGTAATGAGCCCAACCTGCAACTGCTCAGATCCATACTGACAGAGAAATGCGACCTCCCCACTAGATTTAAGCTTTCTTCTCTTGTGGTCAGTCTGTGAAATCACACCACAGGGCTCCTTATCTGGAAACTTTTACAGTGCAACGTGTCTCACGGGGTTAAACTGAGAATGAAAGCACAAGAACCAGGGAAAAGAGTACTTTATAGTTCTTATTTTCTGTCCTTTAGAGACATCACCACTAGGGCAAGAGTAAGTAGCAACAGTAGTTTTTCAGATTTCAGAAATTTCTTGCGTGTATGAAAATCTTGTTCAATAAGGTGAAAAGACTTTCTTTTTCAAGTTCTCAGAAAATGAACATTTAAGGTGTTATGAACCAGATGACCTAAGAAAAAGTTAGTAAGAGAATAACCATCCCATAGCCTTAGACAATACCTTCTCGCCTAAGAACCCAACTTCAGAAGAAATACACCTCTGAACTTAAGAATAGCTACAATATTTAGAACCATACTAAAAAGAACATGTTTCTAATTATTTAAAAAAAATCCCAACTTTATCACTTTATCATTTCATGCTGCCTCTTTTTCAGCTGTGTGGATTTCAATGTGTCCCAAATCACATCATAAAAACAATTCAAGTGAGTCTCCACTTCTAAGCAAGGTACATGTAATAATGTTTCAGTTAAGATTTTCCTGGCAGAGTATTTGTCTTAAATTGAAAAAAACCTCAGAGATGTTTAACTTCTATAGAGAACATTTGTCCTTTTGCAAGTACATCATGTTATGACAAGTCTTCTGGTAGTGAACAGTGTTCAAAGCATGGAAAGCTTGGAAGATCCAATTCAGGAAAGCATTTATTACCATGTAATGATTACTTTAAATATGACTTAAGTGGCTTTTTCGTTAGTGATGGACTTCAATGCCCATTTAGTTTTGTACACAGCTATGCAATTGCAGAGAGCTTTGAACAAATGTTCATAAGAATTTCCACTCTCCCATTTTTACAGCCCACTATGAACTCAAGGTCTTGGAATTTTGTCTGATTTTGTATGAAGGCTGCTAAGACACTTTTTACCTTAAGTGAAAGAATATTACAGTTACTACAGATGCTTAGCTACCTGACAGCTACACAGATCAGTTATTAACTAAAATTAAATATCAATATTTGGCTATAGATATGTGTACATTTATAATTTATTTAATATTTAACAGCCAGTCATCTGATTAATGACTGCATTGCCCCCTCAGTTCTAAGTAGTATTAAAGGAAGTTCGTGGGATGAACTAAGTCCAAACCCAGAAGCTTATGTTATCTCTGAAAAAGTTATTAAATAGAAATGAAAGACCTTGCTCTCCCCTTACACAACTTAATGCCCTTTTGCCCATTTCTGTGGTCTCCTTCCCTTCTCACACCCCCGCTCCCCCATCCAAATTCAATTTGGTTAAATTAATAATATTGTCTCAGAGAAATAATTAAACATTCACAGCCTCAAAAGCTCTGGATTAGAATGCAGAAAGATCCTACTGCCATGTTACGGCACTCTTTTGGGTAAAAATACTGGATGAAACACAGGTTTTTTGTACACTGAGCCCAATGTTTTCAAGATCGGCATCTCTCAGCTTCAGCATGTGGAAAGTTCCTCTCCAGGTAAGAGGATGGCAGGCAGACCAGGCAACATTAAAAAATGCTTGGGGAGTCTATACCATAACCAAGAACATCCCTTGCATGTCATCATCCTGGTCCACGAGGCACTGTGACAAATTCCCCAGGTTTAAATTTAACTCCACAATTAATTCCAAATTAACATATCATTAAGTGCTTCAAAATAGGTTGAAGAGCCTAAATTAAAACAAATAAACAGCCTCCCTCAATCGTCACTGACAATTCTGCCAGATGAATCAGCATTCATTATTCCCTCTCAGTCTTCTGTGAAGTAGAAAAAGCCAAGTACATTTCCATCCTAAATAAGCAGGTTATAAGGCTTGTAAGTGAAATTGTCCTGTAAAAAAACATTTATATGAAAAACTGCTATGGATTTTTACTCTTATTTTCTGAAATAATTATGTACTTTATTTATTTATAAGTTATTTATTGGTCTTATTTAATGATACAATGATCAGATTTATTTGCCAATTTTACAGTACACAGTAAAACTCAAAACTGCAGTAGAACCTAGAACTCGTACCACTTTCTAACATCTGAAGTAAGCCAGTTACCCATTGTTTTCTATAAATGCTTCTAAAGGTCCAAGTATGAATCCCACAACAATTTTTGATGTGTACTGAACTTGGAGGCAGCTCTGAACATAATTTGTTGCACCTCATTCTCTTGGTCAAAAGAGAGCATTTTTTATGTGACTCACTTTTAATAGTTTAAAACAGAATTAAGCAAAACTGAATTATGCAGCATCTGCTCCAAACAAAAAATATTTTGACTATTTATTAAAGGCAGTTTTAGCACTTCATAGGTCAACTGCATCCTGGGTTGTCCGAATAGTCTAAAGAGATGCATTTATTAAATTTAACAAATATATCCATTAACTGGGATATGACCTATTCTGATGGCTTTTATGCCATTTTTCATGTGCATGATCTAATAGAAGGAAGCAGAAGAGTGAAAGGACTGGAACCCCGCCTAGGTAGCACTATTCAGGAAAATGCATTTTTCAATTAAATTGGGCATATGAGAATCACACAGCAGGAGGAAGCTGTGCTGATGAAAGATTGCTTCATTTGTAATCCCATGCGCAATGGAACTGACTGTTAGGAGATTACTGCAACACTTCCATCAATCCTGCTGTTCTGTAAAATCACATATCCTCAGTAATTCTTTTCCGTTTTTATCCCAATAGTAAGAGCTTGCCTAGCAAGAACACGTCAGATACTCTTGGCCATAATGAGCACCTGTGATTTTTCACTCTGCACCATCTGAAGAGAAACTTATGCTTGAGTAACCCAAAACTTGGTACATCATTGGCATTAGAGGCATATTTAGCCCTCCCCTCCTCAGGATACACAGCAATGCACTTCAGACTTCAGTGATTGAATGCCCTGGATAACAATTCCAGAGACTGCTCTGGGAACAACTGACTGACACACTAGCTCTGTAATAGATAATATATGAAGCTATAAAACACAGGTTGTGCAGACAGTCTGTAACTGGTTCTCACTGGACACTTGGTTTGCTAGCATGTAAGAATTAAGATAATTACTTTGCTTCTTTCACAATATAATACTCCCTATTAGGAACCTGATCTTGGAGTGAATCACACAGAATGACACCACTGTTTCCAAACCAAGTAAATGGAAAAGAAAATCCATCGTTCAACTGCAGGTATGAAGTGGAAGCTGTTGTTGGGAGTGTCTGCACTGCTTCAGTACTTGTGGACACTGACAAAATTAATTTAAGACGATAGGAAGATGATGTATTCATGAATTAAATTACACATACATTCAGTGCATCAAGAACATTTTCCATAACTAAGCATAACGACATTTCTTTAAGTGGGCAATATTCCACCAAGCCAGTGCCTCCCCACCTGAATGGAAGCTACACATCCAGAAAGCCAAGCTCTATTAAGCTAACCTAGTCTCAGATCACATCTCTGAACTGGACAACTGCAAGATGTTTTCAGACTTTTGCTATCCATCCAATCAAAGAACGCATTTAGCACGTGATGAACTAACAGTTCCTTTCATGGTAGAAGCAATCATCAGGAAATACAAAAAGCAAGGCCAAGAGAAACCAAGCCACTTCATAAAAAAGTAAAATCAGACTTAAAAAAAATAATTAAATACCACCACATGCTTTACCTGTATCTTGTCAAAAAATGAATGCTTCAGCTTTTCTTTTCACTTGCACCAAAGACACAAGAGAGCAGGAAATCAACTCAAAGAGTTTTTTATGAACAAATCTGTCACTGTGACATAATCCTGCCCTAGGATGCTTTTTAAAAATCAAACATATCCAATATACTGATTTAAAGTAATACACTCACTCCTATATAGTCAATGTTTTCATACAACTGTAGCCTCTCTACCAGTAGAAACAATGGTCTTCAAGACAGAACAACACCTTTAAACCTCCCCTGCTAAAGGATGAAGTGTTTAGAATGAAAGATTTAAATACCCAGTGAAATAGCAGATGCCCAGAAAAACAGAAAGTTACTCTGTTTATCATCTACAAGTCAATAATTATTATCAGAAATTCCTGGTTTTCAAGTTCTAACACTTGGAGCACAAGACCAGATTTCCTTACAGGTACAAGTCAAATAGAGGAGTGCTTTTCAAACCACAGGAAAAATACTCTCTCAATAAACTTCGTAAGACCTTTTTATTCTGATGAAACTTCTGAAAAGCAGATGGAAAACAAGATGTCCCATATCTTTCCCTGACAAAAACGCCACCCCAATCCAAAGTCATGTGAAGCCATCTATCCTTTTCACAATATCTGTAAGATCTGGAGGAAGCTGGCTCTTTTACTGGCTGAAGTTATGTTCACAGTATTTATGAGATTAAAAGAGGGCTTGTGCACACAAAAATCAGGATTCACATCTTTTCTGAAGAACATTAGCGCCCATGACAAAGCACAATAGACCATTAGCTACAAAAGATGGGGAGGATATAGTATGCTACTAATGAAAGCATTTGAGAACATCAATGTCACTGAAGTGCATTTATATCTAGTTCAATCATCTACTATTCTCTGCCTAATTTTCTATGACAGTTAAATAATCTGGACAGAAAATAAGAGATGCTTAGAAGAGGAAAATGTTGGATCTATTTCCAGGATTTTTTTTTCTTTTTCTCTGAAGCTGCGGCAAAGGACATATTTTACTAGCAGACAGAGCAGCTGAGCCTCCAACAAGAAGTAACTGAGGTTCTTCAGCTCCTCCAAGCTCCTGAATGGCATGCGGAATTTACAAAGCCTCACAACACGCAACTGTTACTCCAGCTGGCAACTACCTTTGCCTATTAAAATATAACACACTAAGGCAGGGCAGTTAGTTCAACAAGAAGTGCAAAGTCCTGCACCTGGAGAACAATCACCTCATGCACTGGTATGTGCTGGGGGCTGACCTGGGGGTCCTGGTGGACACCAAGCTGAACATGAGCCATTAACATCCCTTGCTGCAAAGAAAGCTAATGGTATCCTGGCTTGCATCGGACAAAGCATTGCCAGCAGGTGGAGGGAGGTGATCCTTCTCCTCTACTCAGCACTGGTGAGGCCACACCTGGAGTCCTGCGTCCAGTTCTGGGTTCCCCAGTACAAGAGACACACAGACATACTGGAGAGTCCAACGAACCGCCATAAAGATGATGAAGGGACTGGAGCATCTCTTCTATGAGAAAAGGCTGAGAAAGCTGGTACTGCTCAGCCTGGAGAAGGCTTGCACGGTATCTCATCAACGTGTATAAATACTTCAAGGGAGAGTGCAAAGAGGATGCAGCCAGGCTCTTTTCACTGGTGCCGAGCAACAGAACCAGAGGCAGAGGGCCCAAACTGAAACACAGGAGGTTTCATCTGAACATCAGGAAATGCTCTTTTACTGTGAGGGTGACTGAGCACTGGCAATTGGCTCTGCATGGCCCTGTCTGAGCAGGGGGCTTGGATCAGATGACCTCCAGAGGCCCCTTTCAATCGCAGCCATGCTGTGATTCTGTGACATCAGCTGATTCCCCACATAAACAGAATACATCACCTTGCTCCAACAAATAGGTCAATGGACTTATTGAGCTATTTATGACATTTAAATGATTATAAAAATATTTTATAGAGGTAACAAAGCGGCAACACTGATGGCTTAGTAAAGACCGTAAGAAGCATGTGATGAAAAAAAGAACCACCAGGAAAAAAACCCAAAAAGCTGAGGAGTGTGTGTGTGTGTGTGTGTATATAATTATAAGGATAGCCAAATGCTTTAAAACCCAATGTCCTTGGGTGGAAGAGGTCTTAATTGCTTATCAGGCAGTTTACCTGGGCAGTATCACGTCAGTATTTAAGCATACAAAATCTAACTAAATGCTGCTGTGTAAAGCTTAACATAGAAATAATTTGTTTTTGTGGGAAAACTCTTGCTATTTTTAGCCACTGACCCAGAAATACATTTTTTGCTAGCGTTCTAACAAATCAGCTATTGAGCTGAATGATATGGGGCTTCCAGGGAGGACAATGAAAGATAAATAACCACAGAAAATTCAAACTTTGGAAAACTAAGGTTACGGATATGCACAAATATGTTGAGTCCATTATGGGGAGAAAGCACAGGCATAGTTGGTGCTGGAAGTCACTTCAGGGTACCTGAGCAAATACACATTCTGCGAAGGCTGCTTTTGACTGCTTGTTCCAATTGCATTTCCCTTAAGGGAAAAAACCCCAAACAACGGAGCAGAGTGGGGGAATGGTAAGCCTGTATGATACAGCACAGGCACACCAAACCATCTCTCGAAAACTAGAAGGTACGTTTTACATCTTTACCTTAGGGTAAGATGTACACATAATTGTACTACTTCCAGAAAATCTCTTTAAAGTTTACTGAGAAATTTCTGTATGGTGTAGATATACCCATCAAATCTGAATGGATGAGTTGCTGCCATGGAAAAATGTGCTGGTTTTAGAGAGACGAGGGTGGAAATTCAACGCTACGGTTTGGCAAAGATGACATTCCTTTCTGTCCAAAATTGAAGACACTCCCTCTCAAGTACTAGCCAAGCGCCTGGGGCAATTTAGAAACAACAATTCCAATAGACCTCCAAAATGGCAGAATGTATAAAACTTAAAAGGAATTGTCCAACCTTCCTCAGCTACAGATTTTTATAACTACTGCAGCTGCACACTGGATTTGAGGCTGTTTATTTTACCCTGGGTAAAAAGTTCAACTCCATTTGACTCCTTTAAAAAAAGAAAAAGAGTACTAACTGGAAAGTATGGATAACCAAAGCCAGAGAGGAACTGCTTTCTTCAGAAAGAACATCTCTAGTTTCCCAGTCCTCAGCATGCTTCTCTGCACCTCTGTCTACTGCTAGATATTGCTTGTATTTAACAACCAAGTAGACCTTTCCAATGCTTGTTCTCAGTAAGTCTGAGCCCTGCTTACACTAGCAAGTTGTGAAGTGGAACAACACAGTAAACGCAGACGACTGAGGCATTTGTTACCAGAATGTACTCCTATGTGAGCTAAAATGCTACTGCAGACAGATCCAGGAAGATTTACATTGACTGCATTAAGCAGGTTTGTCACCCGGTGCAAAACCCAACTGTCCTGAGGATGAGCACCACTGATGACCATTCTTCATCTTTCTCTATGCCACTTCACTGAGCTTGGTCTGTCCCAGTACAGATAAATCCTAGAGTGCTTATTCATTTACCCATGCTTCAACATCCCTGTTTTTCTTGACCAGAAAAAAAAATATTAAAAAAAATTAGGGCATTGGTAATCACTCTGATAGATGACATTAATTGCATCAAGCAACTGTTACCATTACTTTTGCCTCTAGTCCAAGAGAAAAACTAGAACTGCTTCCCTCCATGAAGTAGACTAGAACTGCCACCTCTGTGACCAACAAGCAATTTCAAGAATTTTCTAGTGTAAAATACAGCATTAGTCATAAGGTAATTACTGTTCTTACTTGATATGAACTATATCATCCTGTAAACCCCATTCCAAAACCACTGGTAACATTATGACATCCTTTTAACAAGCTACTGACACATTTAATGTATGCCAACTTCCCTTTATTATTCTGATACCTCAATATGGCAACCCAACTTCAAATAAAAGGTGCAGAAATCCTAAGAATCGCTTCACAATTTGAAATACTATTGAAGGTAGAGTTCTTCCCTTCCCAAATCTTAAGATAAAAAGTACAAAGAAGAGTTACAGAAAAATGAGACACTGAGAAGTTCCATTTCAGTCTTAAAGACATTACTAACTACATATTCAACATTTTAAAGGGACAGGATGAGGAAAGCAATCTAAAGGAAGTGGCACCAGACAGGATGCAGAATTTCCCTTTGCAAAGCCCCCAGGGATATGTTTCGATTTTGCAATATAAATCCCCAAACCATAATGGTTGTTGTTTTGGACTGCCTGCCTGCAGCAAGCAGCTAATGCCCTCAGAACTTCTTAAGGATACCACAGAACGAAAGGAGAACAGCATCCTAATACAACTCAGGGCAAGAAATGCAGCAAGGCTGTTGATTAACTACAGGTCAAAATTAGCAGCTAGAAATAAGAAATCAGCAATTACCTTATAAATGCTGAAAGACCAGAAGCAACTGAGGTAGCACTAACTTCGCCCTCCACAGATGCAGACTGACAGGTATAGGGACCTAACGGTTGAAGAGGAAAGGGTAAAGGAAAGCAAGTCTTCAGACATCTTTACTCTGCAGCTTGTCCTATACTTACAGCTTTTTCTGAAAATACTTAAAAAAAATCTTCACAGGAAGTTGTGAACCAAATGTCGAGAGGCAAATCTCTCTTGCTCAAATTCTGTCATGCTAAGCTGGAACACACAAATACTTGAAACAGCACATGACCCACAGCACACCATATGCATTTGGATGCAAGCAGTGATCTGGGGTCTGCTTCTTTCTGTTTATCCTCTCTCTCAGCTACATAATGCGCGTGTGGCTTCCAGAACATGCTGCAGAAGAACAAGATATGCACACTGGAACAGAATAATAAAATAACAATAGTTTGATTTTATTTGTCAAGAGACAAATGAAATCATATTGTCTTACTTACTGCTCATAACTGAATGTTTCAGAGCTATTACGATACTGCTGTGGTAGGCAGTGCTGAGTATTTCATCAGTGGTGGGCTAGAAAACATGGAACTCGGGACTCAGTTTGGAAACAGGAAAGACAGAAATAAAAATTCAGCTCGCTGCCTGCTCATTTGACTGACGCACAAAGATCTGACGTAGCTTCTGATTCAGAAGCTGTGCCTGCTGTGCCCCTCCTAGCAATAAATTGCCTTACATACATGGATAAGCAGTCTAATCAAATAAGGATTTAAAGCAGGATGTGGTCAAAGGAACTACTGATTTCTCTTAAAGCCTACCATTGGTGTCTCTGAGCCTTTGTACTTATTAAATAGTATATGAGATTTATCAGAGGGAAAATGTGAGTACAGATACCTAGGTAAACAAATAAACTGCTCGCCTACCGTTTGCAAATAAGTATCTCTTCTCAGACTTTTTTGGGCTATGCTCCTATTCATGGGGCAGTGCTGGTGAGAAATACCACTTAAGACCAAGTACTGCATCTGCTGCTGCCAAGTGGCCTGGTTTGTAGCACATTTACATCACTGCCCCTCGAGGAATCATTTGCAGCCAGAATTGCCACATGGTCTTCTACACAAATAGCCTGCTTACGCTTTCCATGCTTTGTCGGTCAGACAGACCTCTTTCTGCAACTTGTAACACTGATACTTTTTCCCCTGCCCCAGTAAGAGACAGCCAGCAGTATCTTGCTTACACATGTGTAATTTCCTGCTACAATACATGCCTGTCACCCTAACCGGGCATTTGCTTGCACATTACACACTGGTCAAATGCTCAGCAGAAAAATCCTCCCTTCAGCTAAGCGCTGCTTGCTACCCTTTGGAGTACTGTGGGTCTTCCCATGTATCTATACACTCAAACCAAGACACCTTCTATTTAAGCCAACGGACATCAACTGGTGATGAACACCTGCAGATAAGGTCTACAACTCTTAAATGTTACCCTAACTTCCTTCCACAATCTCTGCTGGAGTTCTGAAAATAACCAAAAGTTTTAAAAAGCTGCTCTCAGTGTAGAAGCTGGATTTCGTATTTTGGATTCCACACCCTAAAACTATGGCTGTAAACCTGCCTTTTGAGGCAGGAACTTCAAACATATCCTGTATTTTAAAGGAACTCCAAACATCCAACTGCTGGATTGTGATTCATCTGATCACCAAGCATTAACTCAAATATCTTCTGATTGTTGAAGAAAACATTCTCTTAAGCAGCTGCTATGCCCCAGGAATAACTCTAGATTCTATTTCATAAAATTAAAATTCATTGCTCAGCATAAAGACTTAAAAAATAACAGACAGAAATTAGAAGCGTGCACCTTATCTTCAAGCACATGTACTTTCCAATGACAGACCACCACCTGTTTCTCACAGATGAACCTTCGGTAGCAAACTCTCAGGAAGACATAAGGGAAATTCTAATGTGTTTCTAGTTCAGTTTCTAAAAAAATTAAAATAATTAAATACCAACACCCGAGATTCAAATTTGTCACAGCTAATAATCGAGAAACTGCAAAATAGGGCATAATATTTCTAGCAATGAGAAAATCTAGTAAAAACCAGCACCTTATTAGATATAAGAGGAATTAAATCCACAGTACCAATTCACAGAAAACTAGATCTCATTTATTTTGCTGTTCACGGAACTACTTGTTCAATTTAGGGAAAAACTATGCCAGAGCTGTGTCTTCTAAAGCAAAGATTATTCATTCCTCAATGTGAAAACTGTTCATGAAGAACTCTCTGCAGCAAAGCAAGGAACTAGAAACCAAAAGTATAATGAACAAAAACCCTGAACTAAAACAATAGTCATCCAACTTGCATCCCAGCCCAACAGAAGAACTATTTCCAACTATGCTTCCTTACATGTAATTTATTATTCAGATACTCTGTATGTGACATGTTCTTATCTAGGTTATTTTTCACCTTTTCCACTGATTCAGACTTTCTAAGTCAATGGTTCTAACAAAAGGTATTTAATGAAACTCGTCTTTTTAATGAGAGTTGCAATATTTCTTGGGAATGTTACAACGTGCAATTTTATTACTATTTTACTTCATGGCTGCTGCAGCTGCAGTAGGTTTCCTTTTCCATGGGTTTACGAAGAGTACAGAGACTAAGAAATGCAATAATTTCAGAATGGAATTTGAAACAGACTGATCCGTGCTCAAAGCTAGGATACGGTCTCCTTTAACAGATGGGAATGATCTCACCAAACTTTCATTAAAAGCAGCATGTGAAACCAAGTATACAGCCAATGTTACCACAAGAAGAATGTTGATACTGAAAGAGAATAGGCTTTCTTCTGATTACTGAAAAGTATTTTGGCTAGTATAGCCCAGATCCGATAGTGATTTTTTTAATTTTTGCTGCCTGGTAACTCCCAGTATGAGAACTTACTTCTCATTGCTTTAAACTCTGCAAGGCTTTGAAGAGTTTTTAGTACACCCAAAACCACAAAAAAAAAAAAAAACCAAGGTAGGGAAAAAGTACTCAGGAAACTCAAGAAACTATGATAGACTTCCTTTGAGATATCTTAGCTTCTCTCATCTTATTAGGAAATAATATCCTACTAATTTTATGTTCTTTTTTTTCCCCTAAAAATTAATATTACATTTGAGATTAGGAGTCAGATTTTTGTAAACCACCTAGCAGTTAATAGACTTTTGCTCCCATGTCACTTCAAAGCCTCTGAAATTCCCTCCGCTTAGGAGGAAGAAGAAAATTTAGAAGAATGTCCTCCTCACCAAGAAGCATTAAGATTACCAAGAACAGAAGAAATTGAAACTTCATGCAAAAAACCAAGGGAATGGTAGTGGTGCAGAAAGAAAACAAACTGAGCGTCTTGGAGGACTAACCGTATCAGCATGTCCTTTGCTACAGAAATGATATGCTTTCAAATGATCAATAAAGTGTGGGCTTCTTTCCCCCAAATGGCTATCTACAACTACAGACTGAGACTGTTGATTATGCCTTGTAACTGGGGAGCAGAACACATGGTGAAGGATAATTACTAATTCTGCTATCTTTTTGTTTCCTCCCAACCCCTCCTTCAATTTCCTGATCTCATTGCCAGCACTCTCAAGCTACCTCACAAGTAAATGCACATCTCCTTCCTAATCTGTGCTTTGGGCAAATGAATCCGCCACTACTCCCTATCCAAACCCTTCACATGTCCTAAATGCATCCTAATCCTACTGCAATGGCATGCCTCCCTGTCTTGTGTTTTAAAGAAATCAATAATTTATTTAGTCAGCTGAAACTGGTTATTTGTGAAACTAATCCATTAACTGCCATTTGGCAGAGTATTACATCTTGCAAAAAAAGCTGTTCCAAAGACAGTGATTGTCCCATCTCCAGCCTTTGCATTCAACCATGTATTATTTTTCTTAAAGAAGTACGTTAGGATTACGATGTCTAGAGCTGTGGCTGTATCTGAAATTAATATAGGCTGAGTTGCCTTGCTACAACACCACAGCTCACAGCGAAGTCCAAGTGCTGTGGATGGAGATCTCTCTGTTGTAGTAATGCCACAGCCAGAAGCAGGAACCTAAACTGGAGGAAAGACCATTCCCCCTCACAGCTATTTGCTGTGACAGCACTCGAGGAAGATGCAAACATGGGACTGTTGCTGTCTGACTGATCTGCAGCTCAGCCTATGCACTGGAAAAACAGTGAAAACAGGAGATACTCATCTGACCAACTAACCAAGAACTAAATGCATGACCATAAGATACTGCCAAGCCAAACATAGCAACTTCTAGTTGATACTTAAACTCTTCTCGAATGATTGGGTCTGCAACTAATTTTTTAGCTGGGGGATTTCCAAAATATCTATAGCAAATAATGTAAATACTCACCAGGTATATTAAATATTCAAACCTTGGAAGGATTTGATAAATCTCATTGTCAATAGCTGCATTGCTAAAGCATGAGGGCTCCAAATGTAAATTAATGTACTTCAGGGAAGACATTTACAACCATGTGACGATGTCACTGCACGGGTTATACGGGCTTTGTCTTCCAAGTATTCATTAATTTAATGTATATTTTAAGAACATTGGCAAGGTTACGCTCCTATTTTTCAGGTTGGACAGCGTATTGATAGGAGAAGTAAGATGCTGTATTTTAGCTTTTGGTGAAAATGTCTCATCACAGAAATAGTTCCCTTTTTCTACATTAACAGTTTGCATACCGACTTCATCCTGGATCTCCTCTGCCACAGCAGGCACATTGTAGAGGAAGGAGAGAGACTGGTTCATGCGTTCATATATCACACGTAGATGTGTCATAACCTATGGAAATAAAAGCATTTTAAGGAGGGGAATACTACTTTTAATTTGACACCACAACTGTTATAGGTTATAGAGAGCAAGATGGTTTTCACTTGTGTTAGGTTTAAGACTTCAGCATGCTCTGCGTACTGAAACTGTCAAATCCATTGCAAAAATTCACGTCTCCCACAGCTGCTACAAAAATAGTGTTCTAGAAGCTCTTCCATAGCAACTACCTGAAATCCCGTGGGAATACAGAAATTTAAAGCAGGAGTTTACATTTGCTGTGGGGCAGAGCATATACCCAAGCAGCTATTGTGGCAGAAACCCACAGCCTCATTTACCCTTTGACAACATTTACCTTTGCCCATACCTGTAAGTTTTTACATAACACACAAACCAAGTGAGGCGCAACGATTGCTGCATCAAAATGTTTCAGCTGTTAGGTTTTTTTTTCCCTTTATTCTAATATTGCAAAAAGAAATGGCGCTTTCTAGAATGAAAACCTTCAATTTTCTTGGTAAAAACATCTGCAAGCATTGTCAGCTGAAAACAAAAATATTTCCACTCAGATGCGTTACTGCATTGTCTCATGCGATTACAGCGCTATTGCCTCAGGTTCATGCACACTGCTATGAGTTGAGTCACGACATCCCATGATATATGCCTCCCCCAGGGTACTCTCCACAAGTATCATCTCTCTTCAATAGAAAGGGAAATTGAGGTGCATCTTAAAAGACTTAGAAAACTGACAGGGCAATTAGGTGCTAAAAGGAAAATGGGCTGCAGATAGCAATTTTAATGAAACAACAGTAGATTTCTTCAAATCCAAATACATTATTTATGCTTCTGAACAAAACAATGTTTTCCATTTTCCACTGAAAAAAAAATTCACAAACAGATCTTCCAGCCCACATTCCTCCAACCTTCTGACCAATTCAAGAAGCAAAGGTACTATAGAAATACTCATCCCTATGACAATATACTAAGCAATTCACTGTACTTGTATTTAAATGTCAGTTTCCATTTTTCACCTGTGCTGCCACACAACCTGTATTCTGCAAAATTTCGCTGGTTTTTGTTATTAAATAATCCAGTGGTTTAGAAATTAAAAAGTCATGTTGGATGCAAAAGGACATGCTTTAGTGTTTAAGACAAAGTAAAGACAACCATCACTGCAGAAGACTGTTAAAACTGCGCATTTTCTAAGCCTAGTAATTTCAAGACAGAATGATCTCAATGTACAAGTCTGACTGGAAGAGACGTTTGAGAAATCTAATACGCAAATTGTGCCATTCAGGGAGGTATATGGTTTTGATTTGGCTTTTAGTGATGCCAGCCAGTTCAGAAACTGTGGAAAAACAGTGCTTCCCCTTGTAACCTGCAGAGGGAACAGCAGCAGAACCTGCAGATTACAGCACACTTTTTACAGCTTATCCATTGTGCCTACAATTTTAATTGACATTTGGAAAGCCAGCTACAACTTCAATATTTATTTTTTTTTGCTTTCTCACCCTCCATGATATACAAAGGCAACGTGAAAGTTGTTCCAAAACATACATATTGAGGACTGGAGTAGCATTCAGCAGTTACAATGCTATGAACTACAGTGCCTATTTTGAATGAACATGTTTAACTTGAGGGCATCACAGCAATCACATTTATAGACACAAGTACCTCTGCAACGACTATAGAAAGGCTGGTTGCAGTCAGATGGCTGCACCGCTTCTGGTTCTGCCACTCAGCTGAGGGAAGCGTAACTACGTGTAGTCACTGAATCTATTACTGACGTTTTCCCAGAGGTATTATTTACAAAAGCAGTAATAAAGGCTCTGGGCATTAATGCCTTGGAGGGCTCCTCAGGAAACACCCACGACTGACCACACTGTCTAGATAGACAGAAACCCCGTTTTCCACTTCGCAGAAGACAAATTAAACCCACCCTATTCCTACATCGCTTTGCCTTAATCTTCTGCCAGAAAGCAGATTATTTTTTCTTGCATGCAAAGCTGTCCACAGAAAGGAGTCAGGTATTTTTTTAAAAAACAAGTTGACAGAAACTTCACAACAGTTACGAAAAAATACAACACCATTAACCCTCAGCTGGGATTACCTGAGATCTGATTTGGGCAGCTTTCTTCGGGTCTACCATGCGGACATGCTCGAAGTGTTTGAGAGTATGCTGTCTGTCTTTCTGCTCAGCACGCACATACTTCTTCAGCATGTTGAATACGTGACGAGGCTACAGGGAAGAAATAGGGAAAAAAAAGAATCAGTTCAGAACACCACATGTTTTATTTCCTTGCACTGGAGACATATCCCGAACTAAAAGCACTTGGCCAGTCAGTGCCTGCAGCTATCTTCTGAAGGCAGGTCTGACTGCTATCAGCAACATCCACTCACCCAACCTATTTGGTAGGAGGCACCTTTAAATAGTAGTCGTAGGTAGCAGGTAAGGTCCCTGGGGAGGGTGTTCAGATTTCCTCCCTGACCATAGGGGGGAGTTTGGTTGAGTTTTCTTATCTAACTGCTCTGCTATTGGCCCAACAAGACAGCAAGTGCCATCTTAGCCTGCTAGTTCACAGACACCCAACATCAATTTCTTTGGGGCTTTGTTTCCATTCTCCCCATCAGACTCTGCTTCTCCTCTCCCCCAACTCAGGAAGCCCCCATGATACAAACTCTCCATTTTGCAACCTTCACCGACACCAGGAAAATCCCCTCAGATCACCCCCCAAAACGTGGACTCCTGATTCCCGACTCCAACAGGAACATTACAAAGATTCCCAATATACACTCTACTATGCTGAATAATCAACCAGTACCAACATCTGTCAACTACAGTTAAACTTTAGCAAGAAAAAAGATTACACATGGTGAATTTATCACCAGTAAACAATGTACACATTCAGATTCACATCAAAAAGGAACCTGCCTAACAGCTGCACAGACCACGTGAATGAAAGCACTACTCTGTCTAGGCCAAGGAAGAATCATCAGGCAGCAAAACGTAAAAATAAATCAGTAAATCAATAAATAGAATTCAGGATGCTCCCGTCTCGTCACTACTGCTGTGCCACCAGGGAGAAAAGAAAGAAGAAAGGAATCAGGAAGGGAATGAGCTCAGCTACAGAAAGTACACATCCAGAATTCACAACTGACTAAAAAGCCATAAGAAAACAGGGTCACCTATGTGGTTCTTCTGAAGGTACTCAGCTTGGGTGCCTGATTTTATAAAAATCTCAGTCTATGTCTATACTGCAGGTGATTTTAATTAGTAAAACCTACTACATACATGCCTTAAGGCACATAACTGAATACAAACAAAGGAAAGGTCTGTACCTGAAGGGAACACGAAAACATACACACACTGGTGATAGAGCAGCAAAGACTAAGAAATGCTTATTTCTACATACCCTCCTATTCTGTACAATAATATGGTTCCAAAACAGGGAACTGTGTTCTCTAGCATTCGGCTAAGACATCCATTTTTAACTCGGTGTTCATGATGGATTCTGGAAATCCTGACCCCGCCACAAAGCTGCTGTGCTTTTGTGCACCCCACCTGAAGCTGCCAAGCAGTGAAAAGCGTGATGCTGAGCCAGGTGAGAAGAAAGGGAAAGGTGACCTTATTGTGCAGCAGATTAAAGAATGAGCAGAAGAGGTGAACAGCTGCTCTGGGCACTGGCAGGGACACAGGAAACAGGGTGGGGAAGCGACAACGTGAACGTCAGAGGCTCCATGCACAGCTTTCCAAAGCAGGAAGAACCGTAGGTGAAGTGGAAGTTTTAAGACTTAGATTCAAAGACAAATATAGAGCCTAAACTAATTTAACATTTACACGAGAGATGAATACTAAGCTATGGAGCTCAAACATTTCAGAATCTCTTCAGTTTAAGAGAAGCAACAGATTTAAAAATGTCTGAGGAAAGTAAACCAAAGGTTATTTGAAGAAGATCTGTCAGACAGAAATAGATGTGAAGCCATTGCCTGCCAGAGGATTAAACTTAGTGGCTCCAGGACTGAAGATTCATTCATGAGGAAAACAACCCCAAGCCCCCAAAGCCAAGCACCCTGGGATGAAGCTGCAAGAAACTGTGGACAAATACTGGAAAGTAAGTAATCCTCACAGCACTGCAATAATGGCCAATGCCAATGGTAAGCTTTACAGGAACAAAGGCTAGAATACCACGAAGTTTAATAATAAGAAAATTTTGAAGACAGACAATGTCATTGCCTTTCCTGACAAGTTAGCTTTCCATTACCCCAAGACACATCAAGACAGCAGGTTAGGGCAGACTAGAGAGGAAAGGATTAATTTCTATTTCTTCAAGAGATGTTCCAATTTAAGTGTCATGTCTAACACCAGAAGGGTACAGTTTTTGTTTTCCCTAAGTGTATTTGTATACACTGCAATACGTCAATGAAACTTTTACATTAAGAGTCTCAAGTAGATTTGTTAATAGGATAGCAATATTGAAAATACCTGTCAAATGCCACTAACAGAAGTTATCACTTGGGCAAACTGACAGCCCACCTTCGGTGCCTTTTCTAACACTGAGGAATGTCCTAAACTTATGACTATAAAGGAGAAATGGATATGCATGCCTGGTCAAGAAATCTCCCTGTGATGGCAGCAGAAAACCATAATTCAAGTTTCAGACAATGCAGAAAGAATATTAGATGCAAGGTGTTTCCTTATAGGGGCAGAGACTTTGCTTTTTCTCAAGCAAAAAATATCCCCAAACCTACCACTAATAACTCACTGCATACAGGTACACAAGCCTAGAGAGTTTCAGTGTTTTGTTTTTAAAACTAGCCATATGCACGTTTTAACCCTCATGGTAACTATTGATCTAGTGATCTCACACTGCCTAAAAGCTTGTGACATTAACAGCAAATGATTCAAAGCTAAAAATCCTTGTGAAGCACCCAGTCACCTTGCACAGCTGCCCAAGGCCCTCCCGGTCAGCAAGGCACCATGCTGCGCGCAAGTTCCTAGGCTGGATGCAGGCACCTATGGAAACGACAGGATTCCCTGAACATACAACATCAACACCTAAGATATGTATGTACCCAGGCTCTCCTGAAGTGGAAGCTGAAATGGGTTAGAAGTCCTAGCACATAGACTTGTTATCACTAAAAATTTCTTTATTGTTACCCTTAGGAATCATGCTCTGCCTCAGCTGTTAAGGTAATATAGCGGGTTCATTTCCACACTGATCAAAAAAACCAAACCCAAAGGTGGCGGTATCCCTGAACATCTGCGGAATGCTAGATCAGCTCTGCTTCCTCGCTGGAAGTCCCAGCCACACTGAATCAGGTCCAACCTCCAACTTTCCTAAGAACTCTGCAATGCTACTGCTGCTGGCCTTAGGGCTGTGGCCGAAGGTGAAGCTGTCAGAGCTGGTGACGGCAATGACAACTCTCCACCGGGCAAGCACAGGGTGAGGGAAGGCTCCACAGGCTTAGGGCATGCAGTCAGACCCTGTCTGAAGCTGGTGTATCCACAGCTGTCAATTATATCCACCCTAGGCAGGAACCTTCAGATTAAGTTATAACTGAAAGCGGTGCAATTTTCAGCAAATTAAGTTTCCAAAATCAGCTAAATTAAGCTCCCAAGGCCTCAGCTCTGACACTGCAGAACGGCAGAACGGCTGACACACCCCAGGGCCCGCTTGGCACTTCTTGACAAACTTCATTAAAAAAATGCTGGGTTTAGCTCTTGAAATCTGCTGCATGTTCTGCCAGGGAAAACTCGGTGCGTTCAGGTCTGTAGTCACCTTAACAAAAACCATCTTGCAGAGCAACAACCTTGTGTCGGCCACCAGAGGCTACCTAAGCCTCATGAAATAATTCCACTATTTTCAGTTGTATGCGCAGGTTTTGTTGGCTTGATTATTTTGGTCTTCCTCTGAAAGCGACCAGAATACTTCCAACATGACTTCTGTTATCCCCATGTTTTCAGTTACCCTGGCTGACGCTGCTGGGGACTGTCATTTATCCAGCATCAAGACCAGCCAGTGACTTCCTAAGCAACAGGATCCAGCACCAAATTCAGAATGCGTATTATTTCATTACCAGTGCCGTTTAGTTAGGAATAATATTGGCTAGAGAGTACTCCAAAACCCTGGACTGGCTGGCAAGAAGCTTAAATTCAGAGTCTTACGGCACACACTCATGACTCAGGCAAATGCAGAAAAAAAGTCACAAACGCTTCTAACAAGGTGCGCAGCCGGCAACGCAGGGTGAAGCAGTGTGAATGCTACCATGACACGCTCTTCCCGACTGCTTCAAGCACACACTGTCAAGCCACTCGCTTCCACGAAACTCACTCCAAAGCTCCCCCTTCTCAGCAGATTCAAACACCCGTTTTTTATCCAAAACTAAGCACAGATCGATTGCAGCCCTTTCACAAGCTGCTGTGACAGGCCAACAGCTGTACTCATGTCTGTGGGTATTTCAGTTGTCAGTTTAAAATCCTGTTTATGCTGGAGAACATTGTTAAAATATTATTTAATGTAGTTTTCATGAGTATGTTTGGACTTGCACGTATTCAATATATTTGGTACAAAGTAGACAGGTTTACAGACTACGTATGTGGTCTATACCGACTGTCTAGGTTGACAATGCACCATTACAAGCTAATTTTCTACCAAAACCTGTAGAGAATATGCCTTGTCTTTATTTGGAAGACTATTATTTCTGAGGAAGAAAAATAAATAAATAAATAGGTAATAAAAAGTGTGTGTGTGTACATATGCCCCAGGGCAGGTTTAAGGACCTGTACTGCACCCAGCCCCCTGGTTTGATAGCTCACCCAGGCAGTCCTGACAGCTGGTTATCAGGTTTCCCACTGCACAACACACAAACTCGAATGAAGCAGAAAATGCTGATGGCTCCTTGGCTACCTGGTGCTGAGTTCCAGCCCCACTGATTGTAATCCAGTGCCTTTATTTCAGGTGGCATCAGCACCGAGATAAGGTCACCCCCTTAAAGGAATCATATATGAGATCTAAAATGCCCCCTAAAATGGCTTCTAGCAAGTAATATATATAATGACACACAGAGAAACATTAATATAAGTATGAATATCTGTGCATGAAGATGCCCCCCATGAACTCCACATTGATCCTAGTCTACTATTTCAGATTATAAGGGAGTAATGAAATTGCATTTTCACTGAGCTTGAAAAATGGAAACATCAAACATAGTTTGGATTGCTACAAATGTAACTTATACTCTCCTCTCCTCATGGAATTCTGAAGTACTTACTACAGAGAAACACCACAAAAATCACATTAAAGTACTTCTAAGTATTTAAAATACAGCTTCCCATCTCTATGCCATGAAACTTCCACAGGAAATTCTGAGCTGGCTTATAATTTTGATCAAAATTCTCTCTGCATCAGAGAGGAAGGTTTCACAATGCTGTATTGTGCTATTTAATCTTGCTTTCAGAGAAAAATCAATCACCAGTCCTTTCTGATTACTGCTTTTGAAATGTGCAACAATTGCTTCTTTTCATTCACCTAGGAATACCTTGTGTACCATACTAGGTATATATTTTACCTGCTGTTATGAACTTGCAGGTCATGTTTCACACAGTAGTAGCAGCTCATTTTAGCAGCATTCAGGAAAGGTTGGCTAGGATAAATGCAAGACTTTTACTTATGGGTGAGACACAACTACACCCTCATCCAGCTACCATTCGTGTGGAGCTAAAAGATGCCTTCTCCTAATTTCTGCTAATTTATAAGAGAACACGTTACCCCACACATCACAAATAAATGGCTATAATGGTGCTCAAAACTTCCCTTTGCCTACCATCTCATGGACTTTTCCTGAGGCAGAATATAATGAAACCAGTATTTGATTCTATCTCATTATTTGCTTTTCAGGATTTGAACTTATTCAACTTTGACAAATTAAGACAAATTTTGTTTCTGCTTACTCTTTTAAAACTTTGCAATTTAGATATAATGAACCTGCCAGGGTTTTGCAGAACATAATACCTGTTTGGAATGGCCTCTTCCGTCTTTTGTTCACAAAAGCCATATAAAAAGCCTACTGGCAAGCCTAGGTGTATGACTATACCATCTGCTCAAGCCCACAGACTGGGAGTTTGGTTTTATTCACATAAAAGCTTCAGAAGCTGCTAGAAAACGGAGATAGCTGACCATGTTTCTTGAAGTCTGACTTGGTTTAAAAGCTGAGCTGAAATCCATGCTACTTCAAAAAAACCCTACAGAATTAAGTGTATGTGAGAAATTCCACAGCTGTACGTCTAGGGCTTTGTAGGAGCAGAGCTAAAGGGTGGAGTATTACAGCTGGACTGCTCTTTCCTGCTGCACAGGAGAATTTTTATCACTAGCGCAGCAGCAACGCTTTGGCCTGCCTCCAACTGCGTATTTCCACAGTAATCTGGTTGGACTCAGGAAAGGCTTCAAGATTCCCGAACGCAGAGGCACTGAGCAAGGGCCCCTGTGCAGATCCCTCTTCCACGTCCTCACAGCCAAACTCAGCTAGTTTCAGCCCACACTGCACTCCCTCTGTATCAACAGACACTGCTCCCATAGCACAAAGGTACCAGGGCAATTTCTGAAGGCAGTAAGAAAAAAAAAAATGGCAAAAAAATTCAACTGGATTAATGTACATGCTAGGGTTGATCTTAATGATCCTGCTCTGTTCAGCAATAACTTCTATTTCAGTAAAGTAGTGCCAAATTAGAAGACAAGCATTTTAAACTGATTTTAATGATTATATGCTCACTTTATGTGCAAAGTAAAGAGGTTAATTAATTACCTTTCAAAGTTTTCCTGTATGTTTCCTTGCTCTGAAACCCTTTATTTCACCACTAGGATCTGGATTTCTTTTCTGCTCCTCTTTGCCCCCTGCCACTGGCCTCCCACAGAGAATACGCCTCGCTTACCAACAAAGATTAAACAGAGAGACATAAATCCAGCAAAACTTGACATGCACGTGAAAGAGGGAATATAAGCAAATTATAGAATCAGTCTGCTCACGGAGAATGATGGGTTTGAATTCCTCTATTTAATTTGCAAAATGAAGGGGAAAATTTCCAACTGTTTTAAAAAATAGAGGCATATTGGTTCCAGCTGCCACTAATCCTCCTTTTCTGTAGTAAGGCCATCAAGCAGGATGAAACAATACAGTGTTTTGACACTGGAAACTGAACAGCTGCACCCCATTTTCAAAGGCAACAAAGTATAGCAGTGCAGTTAAGCTGCATCAGGAATCAGGGATAAGGATCAAAGTTTCTGGGCAGCCTTCATGACAGTGCTTCTGAGAACAGAACAACAGTACAAATATTTGGTTTTGCCTAAATTTATTTTCTAGTAGACCGTGAACGATGGAATTTCATCTCTGTACACTCCTTGCCTCCCTTGCTGCCCTGAGTGGTACTCTGAAGCATGCCTTTGACACTGGCACTGGGCAATCATCTGCATAACCTCTGAAAAACCCCTGCATTTAAAGTTTTTGGTCCAGTACAGAAGCTACTCACATAAAGGATTCCCAGACTTTTCTAGTTTTAGGTAGAACGGCACTGAAAACAGCTGATTTTCTAGGCATGTATAAGAATGTAATGACTACCCTAGTAGCCCAGAGCAAATGTTCCCCTAGTCCTGTATCTTGCTATCCTACAAGGAAAGCCTCCTCCAAAGGAGCACGTACATTATGATACTTCTCACACAGCCTTCCAGCTTCCCCCTGGTCTACAGCTCTGGGACCTTCTGAGCCCTGAGGAAGTTTTTCTTTGGCTCCCCTGAAGAGCCCACTGCTTGAACACAACCGTCACACAATTTGTACACATACAGAGCAGGAGTTTCCCAGTGGAACAGGATTTCGTCACTCATGGAGAACTGTGTGCCACATCCATCATCAGTCTGATGACACCGGCAGTGCCAGACTCACTGTACTCCTATGATAACTGATCTGCAGGCAAAGACTGGTCATTGACTTCTAGACATTCAGGAGTAAAATGAAATCCTGCTGCTTCAAGTGGTTTGCCAGAAGTAAAAAAAAATCTTGGGAAATGTTCAAATTCAAGTACAAGGCAATACGCCCAAGCGATTAAACAGCACATCGAAAATATTTTTTGCACACACATGTATCAATAAGTCTATCTATACATACCAGACTTACGGTAACTTTCCTAGCTGAGTGCAGAAGACATGCACTTCAATAAAAAAGTCTAATTTATTTTTAATTTAAACTCAAACTCTGTCCTTACAACTATAGAGAAAGAAAACAGCACTTCAAAATTCAGAATCTACTTTTGTAATAAACATACTAATAGTAAACCACATAATTTGAAGCTGGCTGGGGAAGTGGGTTCTTAAAAATACTTTGAGAACTCCAGAAAAACCTGCCTTTTTGTAAGATGACTTAAGTCAACAGTAAGGTTATGACTTATTCTCCCAATGACAACACAATTGCATCAAATGTACTTTTGGTTTACTAGGAAACCCACAGAGAGAAATATAGCCAGGGCATCAGAGCTGAATTTTCCATTAATGCCATTTTCTCTTCGGCTAGACAGTCTTGGTTTGGATTCACAGTGTATTCAGATTTCTGGCTCCATACCCTGCAAAGCAGTTAGTGGACTGGATTCATTCATTAGCCTGTTCAGTTATCATCAATCACTCCTCAGGTTTCACCCTCCGTTTCATGACAAAACCAGACAAATCCTCCTGCTGAATTCAAGGTCAGTTTTTTCATGTGCTTTGGCACACACTTGACCAGCAGCTCAGAGGCACATGTATGAACTGTCAGTAACTATGGCGCACACAACCAAAAAATGATGAGGCAAGGACAATACAATCAACAAGACTGGGAAAGGAACTGTTTAAAGACATCGCTTTCAGCTGTTCACCCTCATTAGTTTTGAGATGAGTCCCCATCTGGTAGCACTTTCAGCTGATGTTACCTCCATGCTTGTTACTTGCTGTTTTCAGAATGATTAGCTTTTTTAGGGATGCTATATAGGATGCACTTCAGACTTCTAACAGTACCTTCAGAACTTAGATCTACTGGAGTCATGTATCAAACGGTCTTCTCTGACACAGCCTTTCAAGCCTGATGCTCTCCCACCGACACAGTAAACATCTTATTAATTCAAATGTCCTGGGACTGACTACAAGAAACCCAAACATAAAATGCAGTTTTTTCTGGACTCAAATCAGTGTTAGCATTTTTGCCCCTTAGCGTTCTGCAGCTGAAGTTCACTTTTTTTTTTTTTTTTTTTTTTTGGCAGCGGATATCTCTGCATTCCACAAATCCAAAAGGTTGCTCCCTTGTGCTAGGAATGAAGTTGCACATTGCTCTAGAGACCATTCTGCTGTTAAGTGTGGTTCCCATCTCCACCTTCCACAACCTCAGATACCTGCAGAACCAAGCTGCCAGCTTGATCCACACACAACTTGAAATCAAATAATCTTTCTGGGATACTTTCAGACAGGATTATACTTGCATGAGGCCCAGCTCAACTTCGCAGCAACAGGTGACTGGCTAAAGCCAAATGTGAAATTGTATCTCAGGTCAACTAGCCAAAACCACACTGCAAGAGTACAAATGTGATCTGCAGCGAGTCTTTGCACTCACCTCACTCTCAGTTCTGCACCACAGACTCCAGTTTCCTAAAGGAAACTGCATCCCAGCCTGTAACTAACCGGTAATGCGTCCAAGCTCTTCACTATACTCACCACAGTCAGGGTTTACAATATGCATCTTGCACTTTAAACAGACAACATCCTCTACCAATTTAATACAGACTAACTTCATTTTCCACAAATTACTATGTTGCAAAATACAGATTAACTCCTCCTACAACTACTCTGAAGTCACTCCGTAACAATTTTACCTAAGTAAAAGATTTTCCTTTTACTTGGCACACACAGTAAAAACAAGAGAGTTTTGCACCACTGAGTGGAGAACAAAATTTGGTGATCATGAAGAACTAAGACCATGATCACTTCCATGCTCACTTCCATGCTCACTGAATATGCAGGTTTCTCTGCAGAAGGAAATCCACTTAAAACATGTAATTTTACCAGGTTAGCCATATTGATATAATTTCCTGTGAGGACAAATCCAGGATCTAACGGCTACATCTTACACTGCTGACCCCAAAGTCTTTTAGTAATGTAATGTTTTTTCCATCTAGGAAGTGTTCAAGAGGCGAGAGGTATATAAAACATTTGACTGTCTTCCCGCAGTGTTTGTGCAGATTCCCTTCTTCTGGAGGTCACAGACCAGTTATTTTGGTATTGAATACAAACATCACAGATATGGAGTCATTAAAAATTCCATTCAATCCACATTCTGAACTTAGTTTTTACACCCACGGATAGCCATCACATCTAACAGAGACAACTTTGCATTGCTAGCA
Organism: Falco punctatus; assembly: GCF_963210335.1. Classification (NCBI taxonomy): domain Eukaryota; kingdom Metazoa; phylum Chordata; class Aves; order Falconiformes; family Falconidae; genus Falco; species Falco punctatus. The sequence goes on along the minus strand of NC_137581.1, from coordinate 102,809,095 downwards.
TGCTATCTTCACACCAGCCACCAATCCTCACAAGATCCTTCACCAAACATTTCAACAAAGAAAACAGAAAATCACAACCACCCTCATCCTTAAGCTCCATTTTGACACGAAGTATCCTACTCTGCATCACTTGGAGGGATGCTTCATTATCGTTTTGCAGGATCTGTGAATAGCTACAATTTCTGACAACCAAATCACTTCCATATTATTTATTTAAGTATCTTTATGTATGTATCTATCTATCTATAGGTATGTAAGGGGAGTGTGTGCTTGTGCCTACATTTATGTACACACACAGTCTAAACTTTTAATTTTCTAACTAGCTGACTACTGTAGTAGCTTTTGCACAGAGAACACGCTCACTGTTCCATAGCTGGACTGCACCTGGGCACACATTCTTTTTTCCTGGGATGACTACGGTACAGACATTTTGACACAGCTGACAGAGCTTGTGGTATTGCACTTACCCTGGGTGGGACAGTCTGCAGGGCTGTGATATAGTTCTCCAGAGCAATGCGGCGACGGTCATTCAGCATGGCTTCCACCCGTGCCATATGAGTCTCCACCAGCTGTTGTCTTTCATTCGCTGCTTCTTGTTCCAGTGATTCTACTTTCTCCTGGAAATGCTGAAAACAGGAACAGTGAAGACATGTTCAGAGACCAGTGGCCATAAACACCTCTGCCCACAAATCACCAAAATCTCGCCCCATGTCAGTACAGCTTGGCTCCCAGGAACTGGGCACTGAGCACACCTTCCACTGATTTCAAGTGGGAACAGCAGATGCCCTGTATTCCTGAACACCTGGTCATAATTTATTCATCTAACAAAATATTCCTGACATGTTCAGCACTACCACCAGTGAATCCTTCATTTGCCCCCGAGACAGTGGTTCAGCGCTAAAGAATTGTGCCTAGAGACGGGAGGAGTTCACAAGCACATGTCCCCTGCCATCAGGAACCATCGATGTGACTTCAACGAGCAAATTACATTGAGGGGGTGGGGGTGTTCCAACCTGATCAGTCACCGTTTCTTATAAACTGGCCACCAGGAAGAAAAACTGAGCCAAACTTATTCCAATGAAGGAAAAGACTGACTGGGTAAAATGTACTGAGAGCAAAGCTGTGGAATCTAATACGCAAAGCAATCTGGTTCTGAACTTTACCTTTTTACAGTTCTGCATCGAAAACATTCCAGCAGTACTGAATAATACCGGCACAGTGGGATTCAAGGAGTGTCTGGCTCGTCAGAATTTTTGAATTATAGTATAATTTTGGATAAAATGATTTTTGGCTGAGGATTTCTTTCAGATAAAACCGATGGAGATTCCTTCCTTAAATCACATTTTTCCATCTCTGCTTTGAGCTTAGGTCCGGCAGCTTTTATTAGTTGATCATGGCCTAGATTTTGAAAGGGGCCCATGGGAACTGAGTTCTCAGTTCTTATGGAAGGCAAATCTACATTCAATCAAAATTCTACCCCTCCATGAAGTCATGAGCAATGTCCTGCACAGCTGTTCCAGGGACTGGCTGCAAAGTACAGAGACACCCAGCAGACACTAAGAGCTGGAAACAAAAATAGCAACAGCAAGAGCAGAGAATAACATTAATCCCCACAGACGCAGGTTTTAAAACTTATTACACCCAGCATCCTTGTATTTCATCTGTGGTCCCAGTTAGTTAAGGTTGTGGCTGCATTTTCCTTTACCTGGATAACAGCTTTCTTGTCAGCCTTCGGCAAGTTCTTTGCTTGGCGTTCTGCCTCTTCCCACTCTCTCATGACCTAACGAACAAAACAAGGAGCATGACTTTTGTACTCTCCTCTCGTCTCAGGGCTTAGCAAGAACCAAGCACTGCAGCTCCCACAGTCATCTTTTTATATTCCTCTCTTCCTCTTATCTCTATTAAAAAAAGCAGTTACAACATTTAACAAAGGTAGGATCCTGTCATCAAATTAAACAAAAACAGTACTTCTTTGTCTGAACATCATGCTAACCTCTCACAACTCCACTGTGAAGCAACACAGCCGTTAACCAGCCCTCAAGTGACAGAGGTGGAGGTCTCTGTGGGTGAAAACACCAACTTCTTTTCATCTCAAACAGAAAGGAAACTGCTTCCGTCTATTTTATGCCCTTGGTCAAAATGAGTGAATTCCAACTTGTTCTAATTGATGCTTCTTTTGGTACCACAAAAACGTTTAGATGTATTCGGACTACACTGCTGGCCTTCGAGTAGGACAGATCAAGAATTACATGCAATTTGTACTATTTTATCCAGAAATAGGTGTCCAACACATCAAGTACAGAATGTATTTATATCTCAAGTATGATGCTGACAGAAAAATGATGTAGGAGAACTTTCAGTACCATTCCTTTCAGCAACATGAGAGGCTACCTCCTCCTGTAACAAAGGGCAGCATTTCAATAGTCAGGGAATGAGCTACTCTTTAACTTGCTGTCATAACATCTGAAACCTTCTTGTGTCTTTACTTAGGGACTTTATTCATTCCACACCGAGACAGCAATCTCCTCTGATATCACATTTTATGCAGGAACAATTGCTCTCATCAAATGCAGTACACACAAGTGACTTGTTTAGTTGCAGGATTAGTACAATGTCCTAAGAAAACAGAAGAAACCTAGAAGAAATTACTCAAAATGTGAATTTTCTTTCTTACCTTTCTCATACACTTTCATATTACTTAATAGAAATAGTCAAACATGCCCTTTCTAAAGGGGATTTTAGAAAAGCTCACAGTCTGCATGCACGACTGAAATTTTACCAAGACCAATACCAAAGGCAGGACAAATTAGACCTGCTGTGTCTCATGTCTGAAACTTGAGCCTCTACCACTCAGATCCTAACTCAGGCTCCCCAGATTTCCCATATGCTGGACACTGCTAATCAGGCTCCTTGATGGACAGACTGTAGAGCACTGGTGGTGCCTCAAGGTACCTGGCTGAGCCTGTGACTTTAAAAAAAAATAATCAACAAACCAAACCTGGGATCAAAGGAGACTTTTACAAGTCCCAGTCCTTAAAATCTAATACCCCCTCAGTTCTATACATGGTTGTAGACCCTAATGATTAACTAGCCTGCGGACACCTGCACTCAAGTTTGACTCAATGTATGGGATTTTGCTGTCAAGCAGTCATCTTCCTTTTGACCCAAAGCCTGGGAATGTGTTTCAAGACACCAATGAACCTGTCATAGTAAAAACAGATCAACTTAGTATCAATGAAATTATCTATCTGTAAGAGATTTTGGCCTCAGTAACAGCCCAAGAGAGTGGAAGCATGTATTTGGGGAAGTTAATGTGGTGCTGAAAACTTTGAAGTGGGAAACTGCTTTGTCTGCTTCTGGGTTTCAGCAGGGGTATGGTTACACAGCAGTTGTAAACACAAAGACCTGAAGTCAAGTACTTTGCAATCACAGTCTTAACCTCACTGTGCTTTTTTACCGGGAACTGTAAGCTGAAACTTAAGTCCCAGGAATTGTACTACAACCTACATAAAGTGGCAGCCTAAAAGTACCTCTTCAGTTTACATTATCTTCTTATCAGACAAATACACATTGGTTTGCAAATTGTAGCCAAGCTCTAAGGAGGCAGGAAACCAAAACTGCAAGGACACATGAAAATTCATCTGCAAGGGGCTGTAGTAGGAGCTGAGGACAGAGAACACAATGCGCAGCGTACCGAAGTTACAGGTTGCCCCACCACCAGCTACCTTCCCCAGTACTTTGGCAGGGGAGATTTTACCACTTCTCTGACAATGCAGGACTAGAGGACACGAACTGACACTACAATTTAGAGCACCGTGATGTGTTCTGGAAAAAAAAAACAACTTACTAATGCTCAGAGTGCTGCTGCGTATTAAATGCACATTAAGTATTCATCTCTTAATTGGATGCTTAGGTCGTATGACCGTAGTGACCAAGAAAACTACATTCATGTACACAGGCAGTACCTTTCTATAGACCTGACATGCCACTGTGCCAGGATGTGAATGTTACACATGACTCAGAAATTATGGCATTAATTCAAGTTATAAACTATGATGATTTGTTCAAGATTGAGCACTGGCCTAGGTTAGCAACTTGATGATTTTCTTCTCCCTCCTCTCCTTTTATGTCTTTAAATCACATCTCTGATATCTTCCTAATACTCTTTTTCACTCTGAATGAGCAGTTGATGAGTTTTCAGAACAGTTTTCTTGCCACCTTTATCCCTCAAACCAACCCTCTGCTAATCCTTATGATGAAAACAAGTATTGTGGGTAATGTGATAAGGAGACCTTTGGATAGACCAGGTCTCTCTGCCTGTTTTATTTCTCTAAACCTTTTAAGGCATGGAAGGCAGGATGACAAACTGACAGCCTACACAGCTAGTTGGGAGGGATGTAAATTTCAGAGTTCAGCTCTGGTGCAACAAGAGCGAACAGCCTGTGAAAAAACCCAGAATGACACGGCTGCTTTCACAAACAACATAAAGGTTGCTGTGCTTTGAGTGCTGATTTTTGCAACTGAGAACACTTCAATAGCTGAAAGCATTTCCATGTGTATGCTAACTAACTGAAGATACAGCTATCTATGGGCAGCCATTCTATCACCCAGAGAAAACTTCTCCTCTCACCGAAGGTCATCGCTTTAGAGAATTACGAATGACTAAGAAATATGCTGTAGCACTCTGTAGGAAACCGAAGAGCAAGACAGGGAAAAAACAATCCCCCAGATACGCATGTGCAGAAAAAGGCTGAACTTGGTCTCTATGTGCTAAAAAACCCTATTCTCCTTCTTTGACAACACAGACCTATCAAAGCCATACAGATTTACAGTTCTTCAAGGCCTGGCGGCTTTGTTCAGGGAAAACGACAACTTTGGTTGAGATTTAAGAAGCAAGCCATTTCAAAGTTGAACTTCTTCCGAACTCAGGACTTTGTGCCTGCCTGACTCCTTTTGAAATCGGGCTGCAGGGGACACCAAGAGGGAAAAAGTAAGTATGGAACATAGCATCACTCCTAATAATGAATGACAAGTACAAAAACCTCATTATATTGAAAAGAGCAGAATTTACTCCCATTTTTACACTGGGGCACCGAAGCATATCTGCAAGAGAAGAATTTAAGACAGACATTTGGGTTACAGGAATCAGACCAGCAGAGGTGCTTGCCTGAAGGTTTGCTTAGTTAGAAGGTCAGTTGTGCCAGTAAGATGCCTACATTTGTCATGGGCTTTTGTGCCTCACTTAAGTCTTGAGCCTTTTTCTGGTAATAACATCATTAAACCTCTCCAAAGAGCCCTGACTGTAACTGAGGGGGGTATTCCTACTAACCTGACAGTCAAGTTTCATGGAAGAAAATAGCCTCTCCACACACAATAATAGAGATGGTGGGATCTAGGGAATACAGGGACCAGTATTATGAATGCCTTTGTCACGGATGCAGACAGTGGGACTGGATGCACCCTCAGCAAGTTTGCGGATGACACCAAGCTGAGTGATGTGGTTGATACTCTTAAGAGGGACCTTGACAGGCTTGGGAGGTGGGCCTGTGCAAACTTCATGAAGTTCAACAAGACCAGGTGCGAGGTCCTGCACATGGGTTAGGGCAATCCCAAGCACTGATACAGGCTGGACAGAGAATGGATTGAGAGCAGCCCTGAGGAGAAAGAATTGGGGCTATTGGCGGATGAAAAACTGACCATGAGCCGGTAACACGCGCTCATAGCCCAGAAAGCCAACTGTATCCTGGGCTACATGAAAAGAAGAGTAACCAGCAGACTGGAGGTGGTTCTCCCCCTCTACTCCACGTTCATCAGACCCCACCTGGACTACTGAGTTCAGCTCCGGGGCCCCCAACAGAAGCAGGACATGGACCTGACAGAGTGAGTCCAGAAAAGGGCCACAAAGATGATCAGAGGGCTGGGGCACCTCTCCTGTGAAGGCAGGCTGAAAGAGTTGGGGTTGTTCAGCCTGGAGAAGAGAAGGCTCTGGGAAGACCTTACAGCAGCCTTCTGGTACCTAAAGGGGGCCCACAAGAAAGCTGGGGAGGGGCTTTTTACAAGGGCATGTAGCGTTAGGACAAGGGCTATTGGTTGTGACCTGCAAGAGGGTAGATTTAGATTAGCTATTGGGTAGAAAGTCTTTACTGTGAGGGTGGTGAGACACTGGAACAGGTTGCCCAGAGAAGCTGTGGGTGCCCCGTCCCTGGAAGTGTTCAAGGTCAGTCTGGGTGGGGTTAGAATTGGATGATCTTTAACGTCCCTTCCAACCCACACTGTTCTATAATTCTACGGTGCCACTGGCACTAAGAATCAGCTGGGGACCTCTCCAGTATGTTGGAACTAGTTGCATGCAATGATCCAAAAAAACCCTTGAACACCACACCAACTCTGTTTGGGCTGGTTGAGGACTGCAGTACTTTCAGATGATTTCTTTGGAAATGAACTTCCAAGATGCAAGACTATGCTATGAGACAGGCTATCATTAAGTTCCTATCATAAGTACTGTACATGATTCCTAAAATACTGTAAACAGCCAGAGGAAGAGTAAATTTAAGACACAAGGATGTCACAAGATGTTTGAGGAGAGAAATGTATAAATATACCGCTCCCTTGAGTAAAGGTTCAATATCTGGTTCTGCCAGGTTATTTAGCAGTAAGTATTTAAACGAGGGAGCTGTACAGGAGTTAACAAAGTGGAAAGAGGAAGAAGTAAAGGGGAATTGTACCAAAACAGGAAACAAGAACCACAGCATCCTGCAGTTTGTTAGCATAATCTCTCCCTGTTACACGTCAGAGAATAATGAACATGTAAAGGTTACACATGCATTGCTGCATGGCTACCCTGTTTGCATGGGAATATAGCTTTGTTGTCATTTGGAGCTGCATTAATAATTATTGGGAAAAGCTTAAAATTGTATGCCAATGTAATTCTCTTTACAGTACTGCCTAGGAAAGTTTAGAAGCCTTGTTGATCCAGGTGCAGTGCAGATGTAAAGGCAGAAAAACTTTGATGGCCTGTAGCCTAAAGGGACAGACACTTAAGAGCAGAAGCGATTAACCATTCTGAACCATAGGGGTGTCAGGTTATCGTACAGAAAGACCACATACTCCCATAGCAAGAGAGTTTTAGGAGCTGTGAACTATGAACCAACACAACCACTGACAGAAGCTGGGTCTCTGCCTGTGTGAATGTCTTCATGCAAGAATAAAAAAATCAAGTTGTCAGAATTTCATGGTAAACAAAGGGAAGTCTCAGAAAGAGGATACACAGAATACTTGCATCTGCCCTGATGTTTTGATCAAAATATTTAATTTTAATTTAATTTTTTAAGTGATAAACTTCCTTACTCCTTAGATGATTACATTTTATGTGAACTAGAATGCATCTGATTTTTTTATTAGTTAATTGGCTGTTGCTAAGTGTGCATCAAATCAAATACTGTTTTAAAACTTGCTGCTTTATTAAATAAAAGAAATATCTGTATTTTGTGAACAAACCAATTCATTTCAGATTATGACACTTACCAAGATTGAAGAATGACGTGATCATTTTCCTGAAACCACTGACCATTTCCTCTTTTTTCAACAGAATAAAAATGGGCATTCTTACTGCATTATAATCGCCCCCCCCCAAAAAAAACCCCAAACCCAAACTATGTCTAGTGCAGCTGAAGAACTTAGCTAGTGACTCACTTGTTAACTTTTTTGAAAAGAAAAACATCGACAGCAAAAGCTTACCGAGTTTATCTATTTAACAATATTTTTAACATTACAAGTAACAGCTTCAAAGTAATTTTTAATTAATATACATTAAGAACGTATCTTAAACATATTTTAAAGAAAATATAAACCACAATTTTAAAATAAATTGCCAGAAAAGGAGACCTGTGGTATGGAACTAAAACATATCAGAGTTCACATGAGGGAACACAGAATGGTAAAGTAGCTGGCTTTTTATACTTCTCTGTAAGATCTTCGGGTTTTAAAATATTTGAAATTTTAACTGGGAGAGGTTAGGTTCAATAGTGTATAAAAATTACGCATAGAAGGGAAAACTAAGTTTTAAAAATTTTGCTCTCTTCTTCAAAACTCTGCAGGGGTCCTGTATACTTCAAGACATACGTACTTTAAGCTGTGATTTCACAAGCAGCTTAAGCAAATTAAAGACCAAAGAGCTTTCTTTCTTGATGTACTTATCGTGCTGCTGTTTCCCAGGTCTGATTTAGCTTGCTGAAGTGGCCAGAGTTGGTTATTTCACTTTTTTTTGGAAGAGTGACACTGCAGTGAGATGAGGGAGCTGACCTGCCTCACCTCGCAGCTGTACACTCATTAGCACTGACAGAAAGGATGGCTGGGAACGTGCTAACGAGGGCAGAACACGCAGCATCACCAGCGTGATGTGCTAAAAAGGGCAGAACACATGGCAACACCAGTGTGATCTTCAGTCAAACCCCTGAACCACGGCCTTCATTTGTGAGGTTGCCCCAAATGCGCATGGCAAAACGTGCAGCGCGTTTACCCCGAAGTTTTCCGATGCTACAGTTCAGTGCTTTTCCCGGGTAATTTTGCTGGCCTCAAGCACTGATGTTGTACGTTCTCTCTGTATGACATTTTCTGGGCGCCACTGCATCTCATTAGTTTTTCCACAAACCATAAGCTTTGCAGAAAACAAAATACACAGTTCACCCGAATACTGCCCTTAATTACTAAGCTTAACCTTTACTTGCTGGGATTTTGGAGACAAACCTGAAACTGCAGTGAGAATCTGAGGACTGCTCCCGGGAAACGTGCCCTTTACACTGACTGTCCTTCACTTTGATGAAATCTGCTCCTACAGCATTTTTTAAAACAAGGCTGTTTCAAAGGGAGGAAATAACCAGCAGCCGTCCACGTGCCTAGCTGGGGCAGGATCTCTCTCCTCCATCGTTCCAAGCTGGCCCTTCCCAAACCAAGTACTACAGGCACACAGAGATTCGTTAGGGAGAGGACTGGGATGAGCCGCTCCCTAGGCAGGAGCGCAGCACACTGCTGCCTTGCCAGCCATTGCTCACCACGCTCCCAGCTCACCCCATGGCTTCATGCTGGCTCTGAGCCAGGTGCTGCACACACCCACGCTCAGCAACACTCACACCTCGGCCACTGGTTGTTTTAATGAAGTTGTTAACCTTCCAGAGGATGGGAAATGATACCACTTTAAAAAAGCATTACATTGGTACTATTTTCTCTCTTCATGAAGGAGACAGCTTGTTTGGGCTACAATGCTTGTCAAGCAGAGGAAGAAGAGGAGCACATGTTTTTCCATCTATTAAATGTAATATTCTCGGCATCTCATTTGCACTGATCAGATGACTGCTTCAGGTAAGATGCCCTGCTCCATTTATTAGAGAAGTGCCAGGCATAGCTACAGTGCCAGTAGACGGGGACGTATTCGAAGAGCTTAACTTCAGGCTTACTCAAACATTTCAGCACAGAGCTAAAGGTTAATGTGTCAAGTAATACACAGGAACACTGAAAATGCAACTGAGGAACAAAGTTACAATGAAAAACTACAGTAAAATAGCTACATAGATATATGGAGTGCATCTGAATAATACTACATTATTTTTTCTGTTTTTAAAAAAATATGCATCACAGGCTTTCCTTTAAACCTCTTGTATTTTTAATTTGTTAGCGCAGAACTGTGACAATTTTTTCATTTTTTAATTGGCATTGCTATTATAAACCTTATTTCTGAGACAGTGGATAGCTCATCCCTGTTTATAATTCCATGGGATTATAAACAGTGTACAGTTTCACGCTACACAAATCTTTTTGGTTAAGGGAAATAAAAAAGTTGATTCAGTTGGATTTCAGTTCAGTTCCAAAGCAGTGATTTTTGCCCTTTTCTTCAGCTTTAGATGCATTTCATGTTACCTTGAGGCTCAAGATCATTACAGGAACATAGGCGGTCTATATTACCCCAGGACATGGCCATGTATGTGTACAAACAGAGAACGAAGCTAATCACAAGCAATCTCTATCAGCTGCTGCAAAGGATGGATGACTAATACAGTGATCAAGATCTTTACTTTGAAACAAGAATAATCTCAAAACCCAGATAGTCTTCCACACAGAAGGCAGTGATTTTTAACCCTTTTTTTTTCTTTCTCCTTTTTACCAGCACAAGTAACTGTAGCGACTTACAGTTGCAGCTGTGACCCAACAGCAAAAGTTATGTCCCAGCCAGCTGAATTTCTAGACAGGGTCAGAAAGGCAGTAAATGGTGTATTTACAGCACTGTAACCAGGCAGGGCAGTGGGCTGAAGCTTTGGGAAATATGACTATTGTATGACTTGACAGACAAAACTCCCACATTCAAGAATAAAGAAATTTCCCCTTACCTGAGACATCCTTTCACGGTGCTTAGCTTCAAGTCTCTCCTTGGCTTTCTGGAAATGGGCATGTTCATTCTCGTCTCCAGGTGTCTCCAAGTATTTGTCAACAGCATCAGGAGTGCTAGCAGCTGTGGTAGGGACTGAGGTAAAATTGTGAGATGGGGAGAGGCAAGGGAGAGAGGAAGAAAATCAGAATTTCAACTTTAGTATAGGTAAAGTTTAGTCAGACCCAGCAGGCAATATCTGCTCTAAATTCCACTGGAATAAAGCCATTCATTTAACCTCAGAGAGATACAAAACCATAGTTTAGGTGGTTATGTTACACACAGAAAACACATCTAAATATACAAGGATTTCACCCCTGCCCCATTTTATAAACCAGGAGAAACTCCTCAGAGTGAACAAAGCAACGTTATTCAAACAGGCTAGAAACTGTTGCCAAAAAAAATATTCTAAGGAAAAGGTGCCTGGCAATGACTAAAATACATAAGCTAAAGAAAGTCCCTGGCAAAGTTACATGCTTTGTGTATTAGTTTATTTTTCAAAGGTAAATTGTAACACTTGAGTGCCAATGTAAATACGTTTTAAAGCACCTAAGGACCCCACAGTACTCTAATGAAATACCTCAAATCCTTCCCTTAGTGACAGCTTGGCCTCACAGACATTTACTTTATTAGCAGCAACTTTGATTAAGAAAACCACTCATGGATGCTGGAAATAATCAGCAAGCTTGCACTAATTGCTAGCTATTTCTGTTGGATAACCAGGTGATACCTATCACACTGGTAGTGGAAAGATTTGCATTTGGGGTAATACAAGCAAAGTGAGCAACAGTTCCCTCTCTACACAGTGACAGCCAGCAACCCCTACATTAACTCGAGTAACATTTCTGTGCTAGGGCCACACAGCAATTTAAAAAACTATCCAATGATGATCAACTATTCCATTTCAACTACATTGTCCCTAAATACTTTATTACATAATTAGTTTAATTTCCCTGGTCACACTTAGTACAACAACTGCAAAATTAAGTTTAAAAATTCTGACAAATTAACAAAGACCGTACAACTGGTTCTGCAGGATTTTTTTTAGAAAATGTGTTTGACTACATGTACTATAGTTCACTTACAGAGGCAATACATTTCAGTACATAGACTAATACAAGTACAGAAAAACCCAGGATCCTCACATCCTAAATATTTCTCGATGACTTTAACAAAAGCAAACTTTAATCTGACCATGAGAGTAAGTAACTAACATCCAATATTTATTTATGACTACTTCCCCCAAACAAACTGAAGCATAAACACACCTATGCTAAATCATTAAAAAAAGTTTTTGGAAAATCATCAGTTAGTACGTGTTAATCTCAAGGCAATACATCCTCAAATTTTATGAAAAATTTAACCTGAAATCCAACCTTTTCCTCCAATTTTCCCCTAGATGTATAACCCCAAAAGCAAAACAAAATTTCAAAAAACAAACAGAAAGTTTTTGTGGTTGGCTTCATTTGAGGTATCTCTACATATTCTCTGCAACAGGCATAAATCGTTTTGGCTGCTGTTGGTATAAACTGTGCAATGGATTTTTTTAAGTTACTGGATCAAAGGGAAGGCCTTGCTTGTCTCCACACAAACAAACAAAAATCTAAAAGCAAAAAAAAATATCCAATTCAGAAGTCATAGGCAGTGCAAATGATCACTCCTCCCACTGTTTTTAGATTTGTTTCATAAATATTTAATTACAAGTTTACATTTTGTGAAATTGTGAACTTTGTTACTGAAGTACTGTAGCAATCAAACAGGAACAAATAAGCTTCCTGACAAGTCACAAAAATCACAGAAATAGAATGCTACTCAGTATTTTCAGTGCTTACTCTCACAACTTCAGACAATTTAAAGTCTGTGATACTGTTATGAAAGCATAAAAATTCTCTTTCTTTTTAAACTCTTAATGATAACAACCTGTCTTCAATGTTAATGTGGTTTGTGCTGGGGTGGTGGCTGCTGGACAGGCTACAGCCAGTGTAAACAAATCCCCAAAACAAATCACCCAAAGCTCGGACTGACTGAAAACATTTCTGTAATGTTCAGAAGCATTCCTAAATATCTTTGCCTTTTAATCTCTCACGGACCAATTAATTTCATCTTCATCTTTCCTGAAGCTGCAGTTAAGCGTAGTACATTTCAGTCCCATTTAGAAAATGAAAATTTTATTTCAAACCAGGAAGGAATTTACGAGTGGCAGTCTGAGCAAAGGCCACCCCTTCCAGGCTCCCCTTTCCCGACAGGGGCTCACCAAACACCCCCAGCCAAAAGCAGTGAGTACCACACTGTTTAACTAACCTTGCTGGATTTTCTTTCCATGACTAATTGCTTTTCTTTTTAGGTTTTTTTTTTGTTATTCCCCAAAACTTGATGAGATGGTCTGGCAATGTGTTCCACAGTTTTATCAGGCTCTGTGAGAAGAGGATTCCCCTCTGCCCACCCCTTCCTCTCACTGCCTCTGCAGGACACAGCAGGGTTTAGTATGGGAAGACGAAATGGGGGGCAGCTCTAGCACATTTGATATCCTTCTCCATCTTTTACAGTTTTTTTTTTTTTTTTAAACTAAAGTCTGTATAAATGTGAGTGGAAAGAAGTGCTGATCTAAATAACTACCAACAAATTATGCAAATTTAACCTTTAATTTATTGAACAGGGAAAAAGGTCACCAGCATTTGCACCGAGATCAGTTAAGCCACCTGCACATTCAAGGTCTGATTTTCAAAAGCTCCCATCTCACATGTGCGGCTTTTACAACCCAGATTTTCAAACAACATGCCTGCTTCTACCAGGATGCTTGCTGGTGTGTTTCTGAACAGGTAAGAGTGCCTGGTGCTGAGGATGTAAGAGCACCGAGTCCCCTCTAAAGCTGCACAAAACCCAATCAAAGCAGCGACAAGGTGGATCTGGATGCCTTTGATGGCCAGGCTGTGCCCAGGAGCATGGGAAAGGCTGTGAGGAGCACACTGACAGCTGACCACAACCTGCTCCTTCAAGCTAATGCTATAAAGGGCAATGCTAATGAAGAATGGTTAAGAAGCCCCATCAGTTACACTCATCCACCAGGCAGTGGACTACTAATTTGATTTAGAAAATCTCTACTGGGAAAAGATTTCTGACAACAGCTTTATCGGAAAGAAGCAACTGAGGTCTGGTGGTTGGAGAACAAAGCTAGGCAGAAATAAGTCTGGAAATCCAGACCAGAAATAAGCCACCCACTTTCAGTAATAAGTGCAATTAAGTATTTGAACAACTTATGCACAGATATGCTGATTGGCCCCCAAACATCCTTGAAAACATCCTGCTTTGGCATCTCCTTCTGAAACCCAGCCAGTGAACAGGTGTGAAAATAAGGGGTAAAATGGCTGTTTTCTCCCTCCCAGCTTGCTGCTGGCACCGGTCCATGCCCAGCGCATGTCAGAGCTGGCTGCGCCTGCGCAAAGCCAGCCCTAAGGACTCAGCCCACCTACCGCTCCTGGGACATTTACTTGGCTGCTTGTGGCTGAAGAGTCCAAAACATGGACTAACAGAGCCTATAAAGACAAGTATGGCCTTCTGTCAGAAAAAATACATGCATGTTGGTACTGACTTAAAGAAAAAAAGTCCCCTGTACAGTAATGGTGGTACACTCAGGGATCACATCTGAAGCAGCAACAGTTCTGAGGCTTGGCGTCTCCACCTTCCATGTTCAGTCTCTTAGCTTCCAAAATTTTGTTAAACTAGATGAATGCTCCTAAAGTGGATTAAAAAGCATGTTGTTTAAAAATGTCTACTAGTTTAACTGAATGAGATTCCAGGCACAGGTGATGTGAAGAGACTTAACAGATGAAAGAGAACCCAGTGTTCCAGAGGGATGGTCTTTCCTTTCTTAATAGTTGGGTTATCTCATTGACTTTATTACCCATCAAGGCTCAAATACTTTGTCATAAAAGATTGCATTCAGTTTCTGTAATATTTCATAACTTGCATTAACAGTCAAAGAATAATTACAGGTCAGTGTTGCAACCTTGGTCTGAAAATATAATTAAGTGTACTGACATAGAGAAATCACATGTTTAGAAGTTACATTCCTTCTTCAACTTTACTTGCAAAGACTGATCCTATCTTCCTTTGATAGTCTGTAATTTAAATAGTTGGTATGGCATCAAAACAACAGGCAGCTTAGTAAATCCCTCACAGAGACTTCTTGGTAAGCAAAAAACCCCACATACCATACTCATTATTCCTTATCTATTGCCTTAACTGAAGTTGATACTTGGCATCTAAACTACATTTAAGTTATATTTTCTCATATAAGAATTCTTCTGTGTAAGAACTTCCTGACCATGCATAGCTAGAAATTGGCAATCATGCTTTCACTGCATCTCCATCAGTGCAACCTCCGTCTCACCAGCCCCAACAAATGCAATTTTGCCTTGCTCATATCCGTCCATTTGACACTCCCCTCAGCCTTTAATTGCTCAGATCAGTCCCCTTGGAGTTCTTTTATTCATTGTATGCTTGGGAGGAGGTCCCCAAAACAAACTTTTCTCAAGCATCTTTGCAATACTCTGCTTCAAGTTCATTCTCTTTTGATTTGTCACCATAAGTTTAAATATTTATGAGGGAAAAACCCCATTAAATTCTTTACTTTTTACATCAAATGAAAATAAATACAAGACAGAAGTATTCTCTTGAGCATGCCTTCTCCCAAGATGGTAAACAAGAGTTATCAAGTTCCACAGAGGGAAAATCAAACCAAACCAACAACAAAATAAAAAACCCCAATAAAACAAAACACCCCCCCCCAAAAGAGAACTGTGATTAGATCCAACAAAACAAATTACAGCAAAAACAGTGTCTACTGTAACACATTACATTAATAAAATTTACAGTGCTTGAAATTATCAATGGTCAAAATCTTGTATATGAAAACATTTGTATAATTTTCCTTTTGAATCCTAAACTGCACTCAGTTGCTTATGAAAAGTCCCAGTCCAACACTAGCTCCAGGTGTGGTTCAAGGGTGAAATGTAAGTGTGAATTTGTATTGATGAAGAAACTGTGGAAACAGAAATTAATCACTTGCATCCACTAAGGGCAATAGTCAAAATAAAAAATTTAAATAGATGATACTAGAACTCATCCTGTTACTTCTCCTAGGCACTGAATGATAAGTGCTAAGCACTCACAATAAGTGAAGAACTGCATAAGTGTGTTTTTCTTAAGATTTCATCTACGCTATTCAAATTTGGCCTCAGCTTCACCAAGATGCAAAATTCACCCAGTTTTCATGCCAGAGAAAATAAAATTCAGCAGATACGGGCAATTCATGCTGGAGATGGTGGGAGAGGGACACATTTATCAAGTAAAGTCTTGAGAGGTAATGTCCCCTTTACTGCTAATTTGGGAAGCAGTAAGACAACTGAATATAAAGAGCCTTTGTGATGAAGCAACAGGTTGTCCCAGTGTGACTGGCTTAGTGAATTTGTATAACAACTTGAGTTTTTTATGAATTCAAATAAAAGATTTCGTACTTATTACATGAAATGCTTTCTTGCAACATCACTACTTACAAAGGCAGATTTTTAGAATTTAAAATGTTAGAATTTAAAATACAGAAGCCTCGTGCTATCTCCTGTAGTACTGTGACAGATTAGTATTGTAGCTAGTTGCTGTGATTAATATTTTCCAGCACTAAAGGCACTGTCAAAAAAAACCAAACAAAAAGCATTCCTGGCATGAAGCAACTTGCAAGCCCTGCTGCTTTTATAGGCAGATGGCTGCCAACCCCCCCATAAAGCTCACAAGCAGTGAAAGGGCAGTATCACCCAGTCCAGGTGAACCTGCTCTAGACATGGCCTGACTTCCATCTTTGAGCCTCCTACTTGACCTGAAGCTCACAGAGTCTCTGAAATTGTACAGATAAAACAAGCAATCACCTGTTAAATGAAACAAATGATTAAAATGTGCTACCTAACTAAAAATTGAGTATACTTTACCATTCTGCTTAGAACGCACTACAGGTTTTTAATGCCTTAGACATGCTCTGGAAGTTGGCATGCAAGTTTAGATGCCAAAACATTTCACTTCATGCTACCTAGGCTGGTATCAAGATCCCAAACAAGGAACAAATGGATAAAGGAAATCACTGACAATCAGAGTATTAAAAAAGTACATACTGCTATTGGCAGGAACTCCGAACAGAAATTAAACTAGATACTGCAAAAAGCTCTATGTCATGAATTTTCCCCTCACTGAAAAGCATGACCTGGAAACACATTAAGAGCCATCTCATCAGTTATCAGTGACAGAGGGATACTGATCTGCATGCAAGCTGAAGTCAGCCTCTATAAAAAGCAGTAAGAGTGGGTCCCCCATACTGGTCTTGTGCACAATATTTTAATCTGTATTTAAGAGGGTGTGAAATCCCACGTATATTATGAAATTGTAGCGTTTAGTATGTTCCTTTTCATATGTTCCATTTGAAATTGAAATAAAGTATGTCACTTAAACATCACCGAAAGATCTAGCAAGTCTGTAAGTTTACAACATTTAGTCTAGAGAAGAAATACCGTTCTAAAATCACCCAGAAATCTGTGATTGTGCTTTAAAATGATAAAAAAATAAAACAATGCATGTTAACATTTAACCTTACAACTAGATTTCCAGGCTTTATGTAAGGAAGGAGGCAACTGACACCACCGAATCCTGTTGGCTACATCTGTTGTTAGCTGCAGGAGTTCAGTGCGATGATAGCCCCCCTATCTTATAAAAGACATTTTAATTATATGTCAGAGTTTTCAAAAACTGACTGTGCCACCAGAGTAGAGTTGACTCCTGGTTTAGATGCAGAACAAACGAAAACACGGCAGCATGAATTCCACTCTGCCCTGAACAGGTCACACTGCAGCTGCAGGAGCTGCGGGGAGAGCCGTCTTCTATACCACAGCTGACAGATAAAGCCCATTTCAGACAATGAATTTTCCCAGCTTTGAAGCTCCTTTTGTCCCCAAATTAAGACTTGAACATTAACGTAATTTCAAAATAGTTTTTGTTAAAAAAATAAATATATTTTCTATAGATTTAAGGATGTTTAACAAGCAACAATTAAGAGAGTGAAAAAAACTGTACAATAGATTATTCTTCAGTATCACAATAAGACAGAAATCATTCTTTCAATAATGGCAATTTATCATCTTCTGCTTATTCTTGTCAATACATAACCATTCTGAGGTCATTAAATCTGAATTAACTGCCTGATAGAACCTAATGACTTCCAAGGAGCCATTATGGCCAGTCACACAGTAGAAGTTTGAGTCCCTATATTGAATAGAAACTGTAGACAGTATTGAACACCCTTATTAAAAATCAACAGAGAGCAAGTATGTGGTCTGGCACGCTGAAGGAATTGGTAACAAGATCCTTGAAGCTTTCTACTTCTAGGACAATTATATAGCAATTCCCATGTAGCTGGATGATGAATGAAAAAATTCGACAGTTAGCTCCTACCTAATAGACAAATCATTTTTGTCACACCTCACAGCATCGATCAGATTTGTGGATAGCAAAAAGAGTCTAACGCCCTGCATGACAGGACAGACCCACTTTTTCAGATCAAAGCAAAGAGACTTCAGAAAGGAAGCAGAATAAAAAATCTTGGGGTTTTTTTTTTCTGTAGACAATGTGTTCAGGTATTAGTATTCAGTATTCATACTTTCAGTATTCGTAGTATACAAGTACTTGTGACAACAGAACATCCTCAGGTTTTGGTTCAGTCCAATTTCAATGTACTATGAGAAAACCAAACTCATATTGCACCCTTTCATCCTTTGCCCACTATTCAAGAGAAACCCAACTGCTGTCCGTAAAAACTAATTTGTCCTGCAAAGCAAACTACAGCTAGACAAAGGAAAGATGTGCTTTTAGCATCCATCTTGTCTCCTGCCTAAGAGAGGCTCACTGTTTTTTTATAGGACACAAGTGAGCAACAATAACATGAGCTATTTGAGATAACTCATATTGGAGAGAAAAAGAATAAAGAATGAAGTAAATAACCATGGCAGGGTGCAGGGGTGTGGTGACAGTTTATTAAATTGATTACTACTTAGGAAAAAGCCTTTGTCTTTAATTAGGGATCCCTTAACTTGGACGGTGAGCTCAGGGAGCACAAGGACAACTTTAATAAGCAGGTGGTGTTTGTCTTGAGCCCCCTGAACAAGCAAGATATGAGCAGGAACATTCAGACAATAAATATTTTGTGCAGCTGTGGCATGATGGTAACTCCACCACACTTGGGCATCTGGCCAATGTCCCTGGCATGCGTGAACCTTGTGAATCATGAGATATTGCATGCCTGCACTTAGCCTAAACTTAAAATGCATACACTGTGTAAACTATTTTGTTTTCTCACTGAGTATAAAGGCGAGCAAGATCTGGGACTGGGCCAGAAGCCTCACCTACGGGTGGACACGCCACATAGGAATTTTCCCAGTTACCAAGAAGCATGGTGCCAGCTGCAATGAGGCTTCCCAGCCAAAGTGTGGGCCTGGATAAGGTGTTAATTGGCGATGTATCCTTTTCTTAGTCTCTGTAACGCTTTGCAGTAATGATCTGATGCTTTGTTCCTATTGGTCTTTTATCCTATTGTGCATAATAACTAGTATTGTTACCTTTTACTATACTGCATGCTATTTTTCCTTTATAGTGTAATATAACAAACTGCATTTATTATATTTGATTTGGAATTCATTTTTGCTTGGTATCCAGTCAATCAGCAAAAGAGGGGGAAGGTGCAAAGAAGATAAAACAGAAAGACTAAGTTAAGGGTGAAGGGGCAGGGGTGAAGACAAGACAAAACAGGGGTGGCCTAGATGGAAACTCTTCTCCAGTTTTTCTTTTTTTCTGTGGGATTCAGGTGAGGGTGGTATCTGCACTACAGCCAGGTAAAAAAAGCCAAGCAACTAATTCAGCAACATTAGAAGGGTATCAAAACCAAGATCTCACTTAAGTGCTAGAACATAATGTATTCAGCACTTTAAATATTTTTCATTACCATTTCTATTCAGCAAAATGATGGAACAATAAGGAGAAACAGCATGGTGATACTGAAACAGCAGATGAAACCAGAGGAAAACAAAGTTATTTTATTAACAGAAATAACAGGTGTATAGCTCAGAGTATAGAACTCACTGAAATAGCATAAAAATACAGGAACTAACTACGTAACTAAAGTAGTGTGGAAAGTGTACCCTAAGGACTCAAACCTTTGAGAAACTACTGAAGGAAAAAAAAACAAACAAAAACCCCCCACCCAACAAAAAGGCAGGAAAAAGCCCTCTGGGATATCTATTTTAAAAGATCAACTCTACTTTTCCTCACGGCCAGCTGTGCAAATGAAGCCAAGCAGCTCAACCTAACTTTAGTTTCCTTAAAGAAAAAATTAGACCGAAAATTGGGAATCCCAAAGTAAACCAAGGTGTCTATGGAAAGGACAGAAATGGTAACGTTCTTGGCATTGTTTTATTGAACTGAACCTAGGGAAAAATACCAAACCAAACCCAGCTTCTACAAGATAGAGAGGAATCTCCCGGGCTTGTTGGACTATGTATTATATCTGAATGTACCTAATGAATATCATATATAGCAAATGTCGACGTTATTTCTTGCTTCATTTCTAATTCCACATGCTGTGAGAGAATAGCCAGTCTTAAAAGAGAAGATCATTTATTCTCACAAACAGCATGAGCTGAACAACTTTGGCTGCCAAGAGACAAGTCTGAAGACGACAGACAATCTGATTTCCAAATTTCATTCAATCCATAATATTCTTTTCCAAGATCCTAGCCGAGGTCACCCTTTGTAGCAGAAGATTTCCTGCAAAAAGGTCACTAGGTTGATTGGAAGTATAATACAGAAAACTCAACTGTATTGCTCTTATATATGCTTTCACCTACAACCTGTATATGAAAGGCAAAACCACTGCATTACTGAAGTAACAAATCAGAATCTCATCCCTCCAGATTTTACTGTGTAAGGATAATCCTCATCAAGTCTGTTTTGTGATGTGACTGCTCTTTTAGTCAGCAATACCATTCCCTCTGTGTAATAATTTTGCAGCACTATGAAAGCCAGAAATGAAACACTCCGGATTTGAAGTACTGAGTGAGTAACTACAGCTCTGTATGCAAGATACACGATCTTTGGAGATCTTTGAGTCTGCACATAGGCCCATTGCAGAACTGGGACAAAGAAACACATCCATATGGCTCAGCTTCAAGGGGAGGAGCCAAAAGCAAGCTGTAAAAACGTGATGTTTAACAAAACTGCAATCCTTCAAAAGTCAAGATCTACTACAAGTCCTTATTCATGCTGTTGTCCAGCCTTCATAAAAATATTAAGATTTTTTTAGTAACACTGACAAAGGCAGTAATAATCCTCAGTTCCTACCAGGTATGTGAAAAGGCTGACTTCTTCCAACAAGAACCAGAGTATGCAGCTTTTAGAAACTCTTATACTGACCATTAAATAAGATGCTCAGCACAAAAGGCCAACAGCTATTCTTCATTTAATCCTACTTTGTTGGACATGAAATAAGGATGAAGCCCCCCCCTGCTTTTTTTTAATTTATTTCTGGGGAAATAAACAGGTTCTCTCACAAGAGGTGTACTTTCAGAGGTAGACGACCTTCATTTGCCTTGTATGGACCAAGACAAATGCCTGCAGTATCCAAAGTTCTATGCAGGTAAAGAATGTTGAGTTGTGTCATTTTCCCCTGCTGAGGCTACTTAGATGCAAAGTAGTAAAAAGTTCAGTTTTTCACCTGTTTGCCATTACTAGTTTTGATGGTCACCATCTTGCCTGGGATCAAATAACCACTTATGCGTGATACTCACCCACATGTGACTGAAAAAGGTAATCATCCTTTACAAATTCTCTATTGGCCATAATAGTAAGGAATGAACACAGCCTCATCTTGGCTACCTGAAACTAAATGTGCAAGCGCTCAAGTGGCTTTTCTAGGCTTACCACTCAACATACACCTCTCTCTGCAGTGTTTTTCCTATGCCTCTAATCTGCATAAGCCATTCGTCTTCAGTTTACTTTTCTTTCCTCCTTCCATGTCTACAATATTAACTGCTCATCAGTATCACATACCTTGTATATTTCACTGCTTAAATATTTCTTCTTTAAAACTACCTTTTTCTTTTCCTACTGCTGTCCTAGTTTAACTTGTTACAAAGTCCCAGTTTTTCTTGCCTGTCATAGGGCATGCAGAGACAAACCACATTTTGCATCTCTGGAGACATCTTGCCTAACACAGCAATGCAATGGTTCAAAATTTCATTCTATTGCATAGTTCTTCTCTCTTCACTACATCTTTCGTTTTATTGCAGAAGGTGATCACTGTCCATGAGGTATCCTTCTCACTTGCCTTGTGGTAGACTTTCTCCGCATCCCTCCATGGCGTTTTGCCATGAACAGCTTGAAAAGATGCCGAGATTAAATGCAGCTGGAGCACCAGAGCAGCAATCCTGCCTCCACAACTGCATTTGCTCCTGCTCCAATAAAATACGGGTCAGCTCCTCTGTTCCATGACATAGCACACCTTATGAGGGCTCTGCCTGCATTTGCGTGTATTTTTAAGCCTTTCTCTTACTGCAAACATTTTTAGGCGCCGCCTGGAAAATATTTTACTGAAAGGAGCCTTAATGTGCTGCTTCTGTTCTGCTCCTCCATACTCTGTGAGCAGTCAGGGCAGTCAGATATGTACTCACTCTTTAACGTGTCAGATGTAAATGGCAGCTAATACTTTCCCCCCCAGGAGTACGTGCTGGCAAGGCAGATGGGAAGGGAGCATACATGAGGCTCCTCCTGAGCTCAAACCCAGCTGATAAATCCAGCATCTGATTTATCAGCTTCAATACTCTGTAATGGAGTAAGCCTTCCTTCTCAAACCAAAAATCACAGTGCAAACACTGTTTCTTCAGGGAAAATGATCATTAAAATATATGGTTCATTCTAAGTGGGAGCTGATTTACATCCATGTGTATCACAGCCCTTAGGGAAACCTGAAAAACCTGATTGTCATTTCTCCCCTTTTCTTTGCAAACACACACAAAGTATTCACTCAAACTAAAACCAATCAAACAAACAGAAAAAATACCTGGAAATAAAAATTCTGTTCTTCTAATGAGCTTATATTGCTTTGATTAAAAAAGGTCAGAAATAATACATGAAAAACCACTGTAAACACTATGAGCTATTTTTAAACTTACCTGAGGTTTCCCTAAGGTTTGTGTTTTTTCCTGCACATGCATTGTAGGTGCACACACAGACACACACAAACATGTCAGTACGCTTCGACAGAAAGTTAAGAGAAGGTGAGTGCGGAGGCCTCATCTAAGGAAGTGTTAGGCTTTCAGCTACCTACTTGCAGACTCCCCATCTACAGCACCACGCAGTCACCCACTACCATGCTGGGTTAGCAAGAGGCTAATGAGGATCTAAGCGGTGAGCAGAGGTGTCGGACAGACCGCGGCCGGGGGTTAGTGTGAGCCCAGGCTCGCTGCCACGCGGTGGGAGCCAGGGAGGCGTGGAGGGGCACTTACTGACACTGCCACAGACCGCCATGCAGTACTCCTCTGAGTCAAAGTTGTTCCGGTTCCCGCCGCAGCCGCCGTAAAAGAAGGGCGCACACTTTCCTTCGGCCACATCAAAGTACCAGCGGGAGATCATCGCGCGGCAGGGACCAGTCTCGGCTTGCTCAGAGCACACCTCTAGTCACAGGAGACCCGGAGGAACCACATTTAGCATGTAAATGGTAGCGTCTCGGTTTCCTAATTAGGTGCCTCTCAACATCCACACACGCAAGGGAGGAAGGAGGTGCACCAAGGAGGTGTTTCAGGGAACGGGAAACCCTTCCCTGGAAAACCACCCCGGAGACAACAAAGGTAAATTTTGAGCTGACAGATTCACGCCACTGAGTCTCCTTAGCCTGCCTGTACTTCTGTGGTTTTAGCTACTTTATCTGCACACACTGCAGGGTGTTGCCCCGAAACAAGCTCCAGTGTGGTGGCAGTGGAACAAGTGTGAGGTTTCATCTGCCTCCAGGCCAGAGGGGTACAAACACTGACCGTCTGCGGGGTCTGCCAATGGACCCAGGCAGATTCCTGCCCAAGCAGACTACTCAGTACCTGTCCGGAAGGGCAACATCTGAAAGCAGAAAGAGACACGTTTTCTCTTATTTTTTTTTTTTTTTTTTTTTTTTTTTAGCTATATACTACCTCCTCCCTGCCCAAACTGAGGTGGTTTCCCATCTTATACAAAAGAAAAAACAAAACTGAAATATGAGTTATAGAAGAAAACAATTATCTTCAGACACCTACTTATATAGTCACTGCTGAAGAAATTCCCCCTTGCAAGCTGCCCAGCACAGAGTTTCTAATTCATAGTTCAAGGGCTCACACATATGAAATTACTGCCATAGTTTTAACCCATCCATGGGAGGAAATCTCATCCCCAGTCAATATATAGGGAAAAAATTTAAATGGTTTGTGTTTGTGTTCACTGTGAGCTGCCACAGTCTCTGCCTACATCCTGCAACACATGAAAACCTGAGGGAAGAACCAAACCACAAAAATTAAAGGAAGACAAAGCAAATTCTGCCTGCAATTTGGAGTTCAGCCAATTACACATGTAAATGTATAGCCCTTTACCAATAATGTTCCAAACAGACAAAAACAGTTTTATCTTTCAATGTGCTGCATAAGTCATTTCAAATCTACATAATATTAAACACCAATACACCCCTCATTTGCTTTCATCCCACGCACTCCATCGGCAGACAAACCGGTATGTTCAACGACAGGCTTCTAAATTCTCTGCATATATTTGAATTTTGTGGAAGGCAGATCCCTAAGGGTTGAAAGGTATGAAGAAATATCAGTGCATTAGCACTGAGAATCCCCCGCATGCTCATCAGCTCTCAGATGTTGGCTACAAAGAATCCTGTTTTTCAGAGTCTCTCCTGATCCATCACTTCACTCTCCCCGGGAGCACCGCTAATTATAAATAGGTTTTATTCCACTTGTCATTGGCAGTCAGTATATACCCACATTTCCTTAAATATATAATACAGGTATAATTTTACATGGGTTTAACATTCACATATCGGATCCATAAATAAAGTCAAGAATCAATTTTAGGGAGCATACATTTGATCTAGGAGGAACAGATCCAAGCATACGCAACCATCAGGGATGTGCTACAAATGTCACAGTTCTGGGGGAAGCAATTAGGGGCAAAGGAACACCAGCTGTTTTTTTTTTTAACTTTAGAGAAAAAACAAGTATATTTAATTGTACAACACATTAATTACAATTAACTGTATACTACCATACGATTAATTATAGACCACATTTAGTATACAAGCACTTCTATTTATTTTAAAAACAAATCCAGCCCTGCCATCCACGTATACAGTCAAATCTCCACACAAATCCAGCTCTGCACAGCCTTGGAAGAGCTGCCAAATGTCAATTAGAGATGAATAGTGACTCTTTACGTTAGAGAGACAGGTATAATCAAGAGAAATTTTGCTGACAGGAAATGTCATTTCAAAAGACACAAAGATCTCAACAACTCAGTCTTCCTTAGTTAATGTTGACTACAGGCTGACCTCTACCCACACAGTAAGCTCCTTCTAGGTTTCCCTCAAAATGCTATTTCTGCTGTAACATCTGACTTATTTTTTTGCACTGTTAAGCGCTATCGGGATGGGAAAGGTTCACATATTTATGAAATTTCCCATAGTTACCTCTCTCCAGAAATAGCAGCAGAGATTTTTTTTTTTTTTGCATGTGCAAAAGCAAAGCTAATTGTCCATCAAATAACTGATGCTAATGATAACAAGGAATTGGCTCTTTGGAAACCAAAGTCATACATACACATGAAGATACACTTGAACAAGCATTCAGGAAAACCACAGGGCAACATATTAAAAAGAGCAAACCTGAAGCTCTGCAGCCCAGCGTTGTGGCCAGAGACCTGCCTCCTGCCTGATCTGTCATCTCCCATCAGGCCGGTGGCGACAGTGCAGGGCAGTGGAGGGACATCCTTCCCTCCAGCCTGTACAGCCAACCATACTGCTGTTGGGGAGACCTAAATGATCATTACTTCACTGCAGACAGAAATGGTCTACTGCGAACAGTTTATGACCTAAATGAAGATTAAGCAAGAGAGGGGAAAAATACTTCGGATTACTGTTTCACAGTTGCTCCGTTTGAGGGAAGTGTGTTGCTGGTCCAGTCTAGGAAACTTCTCAGTGCTGTCACCCCTTTCCCAGTGTCACCACCACCATCCACTACCGCCTGGTCTCTGTGTGGGGTGCTCAGAGTACCATTGCTTCATCCCTGCTTTGGGGTAAAAGTACATTTTTAAACCAGTTTCCATGACTAGGAAATGGTCCCATAGCTCCTGTTAGTGCTGTTGCTCCCCCTGTGCCTCTCTCCATATCCTCATCACTTGTCCTTACAGAAAAAAGCCACTGCATTTGATCCTCAGCTGTACCACCTCTTCTGAGAGGATGGGGAAAGGACGTGCAGAGATGGGAAATTCAACAGGTTTTGTTGGGCTATCAATCCAAATACCATTTCCCCACACATGGCTACAGTGTGGCAATTAATGCGTTATGATGGACGAGCTATGGTATTTTCACAGGTGTTAGCAAAAGGCAGGCAGTATACAATGCTAAATGATTAATCAAACAATTAAAAGCTGTCTTTGCTTTATATATAAATCCTGTTGCTGAAAACTGATTAAAAGATGAGTTACTTTTTGCCACTGTGTAATTCAATTTTACTTGATACCACAAATAATTTTTATCAAGTACAGCATTATTGGTGAGCTTTGCTTTGAGGAACTTGCGCACTCTCCCCCCTCTGAAGATGCATTTTTGCCTTTGGCTCCATGAAACTGGGTAATACTAGAGGACAAGCCTTTGCCACAACCCAGGTTCATAAGCTGTCTAAATTCTGTTTTCAGATGCTTACAGTTTTCAAACCATCCTTCTTCAATAGTAAAATTTCTCTCATCTTCTCTGTGCCCTGAATCAAAGATTACAGTTGCCAATACCCTCCTTCTCTAAAACCTTAGATATGGCAAATTATTTCTGAGATAACCGGGAAAGTACAATTCAACTTTCCTCATTCCAGGCATATTATACTTTATTCTAGCCTCTCGATGCCAAAGGAGCTATTTCTAACCAAGCAGGTAGATCATTCCCTGAAGGACAGTGCTGTGGCAAAGCCTTTTGCTTTGCTTTTAAATTAATAGTTAAAGTGACACACTGAAAACTAACCAGTTACACTGAACACCAGCACTGTCTGTGTTCTTCTGTCTTTGAAAAGCACAGACTTCAGCACCCTAGGAACTAATGCAGTCTTCTAGTATGTGGACATTGATTTATAGGGGCTTTACACAAAGTACTTCCACAAACACCCATTTAACAAAATCCTCAAAGTCGAGCTAATTAGAATTTATGTGCCAACACTTTAGATACTTGCAATGATCAGTTTTTACAGAGGGAAATATAAAATATGGTTCTGAGCGTTTTTTAAAAATTTTTCATTACCATATAAACTGTTCCTTTTCTGTTCCTTGAATAAAAACTATTTTAAATCAAAGTGAAACTGTAATTGCTTTATTCCAAAATCTCAACTCCATGCTTCTTCTTTCACATGGGACTAACACTTACTCTGTGAACAGCAACATTTTCAGTTGAGGAGACTGAAATTTAAACTTCTGATGTGGAAAAGAAATATTAAAGCTACATTTACATATTTCTATCATTGTAAACATCAAGGTTCCTCAGTATTTTCTTCAGGATTTGAATTTATTTACATGATCATGAGAACTAAGCTCATTTAAATGCTGGCACAGTTAGTCTCAAACCTTACACCAGAAATTAAATTTGAAAAGACTTAAGGAAAAAAAGGACCAACAGGAAGAGTTAGACTGCCAGCTCTGACTTGTCTTGGGAGTTGCTGGGTCCTCTATTTAGTTTACATTTCTGAAAAACCTCTTTATCTTAATGATACAGTAGAAAGTTACCATCATGCTGGCTTAGAAATACTACAAGTTCTTTAATTTAGCCACAGTAGTGGAAAGTACATTGTATTGCTGACTTTTTCTATACTACCAGCCCTTCAAGTTTCACGTTGATATTGTCAAGTACATACAAATAAATCATACTGGTGGCATGAACCAACTCACCAGCACTGGTACGTGTTTGCTTTGTCTGTGTTGCTGCTGTTAGTTCAACCTGCGTATCATAATCACAGTGGACCCAAACAAGTCTTAAACAAGGACCTAAACCACTTAGCTGCTTAAGTATATGGAATCACAATCTTATATTTTACCGTTCATATTTCACTAAAAACAGAGTAATCTATTAATGCAAGAGAGGTCAAAGGAATAAACCTCTCAAATATATATCATGAAGTATATGCTCCACTTTATCATGCGCTAGTATATAAAATATTGCAACTGTCGTTATTTTGGCTTCTGTGTCTTCAGGAACTGAGAACTATAGTTTGAGGATACTAATACACACATATCTATATTGGTCTCCATTTTTTAACTTGTTGAGAAATATTAGACAAGAGTAAATGCATGGTTTTCCTTTTAGTTATACTGTTGGTGTTCCAAAAAGGCACAATACTGTTTTGCTCAATGAATTAAAAGGGAATATTTAAAGATAATTTCATTGAAACAGAACTTCCTCATTCTGAATATATGGTTAGAACAGGCAGCCAAATTTCAGTTTTCAAAGACAAAAGCTAATTTCAGAAGAGGTTTTTGGAATTAGGAGAAGACAGCTGTGAAGCTGGCACATACTCTCAGAATAAAGTTTTGTACAAGCTACACAATTGCTAAGATACTTCCTACAGAGAAAGTTAAAAGAGCAAAATGATGACTTCTAAATGCAAAACTGAAGAACAGCTCTTCTAAAACTGTTAAATACCCTAAAATTGTAATTGCCGTCCTCAGCAATTAAGATATAATTTCTCTCTCTAATGTTTATTCTTTAGTTACTGGAGGGAAATATTTGGAATACAAGAAAAAATTAATTGTATACTTGGCTAGAATACAAAGCCTTACAATTCTTAGTGGAACAAGTATGTGAAAATACATTTTCTATTTATTTGTGCACAACATAACTAAATTTTTAAACAAGGTGCCATAGAGTTACTCCTGACAGCCAGAACCCAAACAAAAAGCCCGGTTTGATTTTAAATGTAGGTCAAAAAAATTTCATGAATTTAAGTGTATTTTAGAAAAGGTATCATTTCCACATAACATCATGATTATGCTAACAGGGCCAGACAGTGAATATGAGGATTAGGCCGAAAGTGCATTCCAGTCTTTTTACACAGCAAACCAAAATATTCAACTAATTATTGCTTCAATATAGTAAAATAACATTTTCTGTAGAGAAACAGATTCTTGGGGGATTTCTTCTGGCAACATATCTTTCAAATGAAACCACTCTCCACCCTCCAACCTTACATAAAACATAACTATTACTGTATTTAGTATTTCAGTACTTTTGCCCTTGACCCAAAATAGTAATAATATACTGACTGCTTTTCCATCAACAAGATTACTAGATCATAAAAAAAGATTTCTTCTAATTGCAACATATTTTTAAGTATTGTATTACAGTGGAATAGCTATGCTTTAAATTGTAATGTCTAATTAAAAGCTATCAGTTACTTTAATGCAAATCCATTAGGTTAAATTTATCAGCTCCTGTTCATATGTTAAGTAGATTATCATTCTTAATGAAGATCTAACAAAAAACCAGCAGTTACCACAATGTATACTTAATCATATAGCAACCTACCTATGTTTTCTTAATATGGAATACAATCACACAGTATCACTTTCCAACTAAAGCATACTGCACAGTCTTGAAGCAAATGAAGAACAGGGAACTACTATTTCAAAGGAAAGATAATAACCTTTCAAAGAAGGAAGCAAGGCAAAGCTATGGAAGGTGGAGAAAAGCCCAATTAATCTAGCATATACTACTAATGTTATTCCAAAATTTACAGCTGATAGGTCTAGCAACCAGCGTTACCCTCCCTTGCCTTAGGGTAGATGGTAGCTGTCACTGAATGGATCTAAAGCCTTTTAGACATAAAAATCTTCAGCAAAAAGACCTTATGCTAGGATCAATAAAACTAAGAGCTACCATACAAACATTAGGTTACTTTTCTCTCGCTGGGAAACCAGCATATGGCCTCTTCCTTGCAACTCCAGATTGTAAACACAAGTTAAAATGTCACGGCAAGCAGCACTGCTTAAATTCTTTCCTAACTGTTTAAAGAAATCCAGCTGAATTAGGGAAAGCAAAACCAACTGCTAAAGGGCAACATTATACGCTAGATGAGGCAGGTCAAGCTTATGCTGCTGAATTGCCCGCATCTGCTGATAGGTATGCAAAAAAGCTGCCAAATGTTTTCTGCCAGGCTGCTGCGCTGACCCTGCTGCTCTCCTTTAAATGAGACCCGATTGACTGCTATGTTGACGGGAAGCACTAAGCTGAAATTGCTTAGTCTTTGTTGTACGCCAAGAGAGACTGATTTTTCCTGTCACCTACTGTGCTGAAGGAGAACAGAAACAAAATCACAAACAATTGCACGTGAGGAGGGAGCAGCGCTCCTGCTTGCTTCAGTCACATGCTGGATGAATCACCTGGAGCCTGGATGCCTCAGGAGCAGCTCTGCAACCCGTGACACTGCAATGATGACAGCAGAAATCAAACTGCTCCCTTGCTTAAATCCTGGCCAGCAGAGTACCTCCCTTGCTCCTCGCAGAGAGAAAAGGCAAGAGCCACAGTCTCCCTGCAGGGCTTCATAAATGAGCCACACTTTCTTCAGCACAAATTTGGTGATAATATCTTCCAGTGACTGAAGGCGAAAAATGTAGATGACAGTAATCTCACCATCTGGATCCCTGTAACCTCAGACACACAACCTGCTGGATTTAACATGTAAAACCCAGCAAGAGCATATCTGAACATTTAAACTGGGTCTGCTGCTCTACTCTATATGACGTGAGAGTAAAGATGGTCCCTCACAAAAGTTAGGAAAGTGAATACTGGCATAGTATTTTATGCTACGGAAAGTTTATTCACATTTTCTAACAAACACTATAGCTTGTAAAAATACGGTTACTGCAGAAACTGAATGAAAAGATTGTCCTCCCGCCAATGACCTCTCTCATTCTTGAGGCAAGACTAACTTCCCTTTCACTGAAAATAAGTTTGCGAGTGGATTTACTATTGCTATTTTGATCACGATTCATTGAAATATGTATAGAAATAAAATTGCCTGAAAAATTGATTCTACAATAGCTCAAGTGCCTTTAAAGTATAACATTACACTTATGCTTTTCAATTATTTATGGTTGATGGCAATAATTTCACTGATTTGGGAGAGAAAGCGCTCAGTACCAGCCCACAATTACATCCTACTGTACGTGTTTAGAACAGTTGTTCTTTGTTGATTTCACAAACTCCTCTCAAACCGGGCAAACCCGCTCTCTGTGCTCTTTCATGCTAATGACATAATATTAGCTACAGCTTCACAAAGCGTACATAAAACTGGCTGTAAAGTGTCTGTGAAGAGCATCCTAGGCTACATTGTATGAGCTGCACTGGCTAATGCTTGGGAAAAGTAGCCTGAACAGAGCTCACGTCCCTAAGAATGAAGCTCCGACACTTAAATCCATCTGGAGAGGCCTTCAAGGTGTCTCCACAGAATGGACCACTTCTTAATACATACATTGTCTACAAGGTACCTCTGCCTCTTTCATATTCACTGACAGCGACAAACTTTTCTGTTTGCAACAGCAGGACAACAGCAGATGCTCACCACAGAAGTTCCTATGCTGGATCTGCTGGCTGGATCAGGAGCACAGGGACCCTGTAGGAAGCTTCCTCTCAAGTACAGCAAGGGAAGTAAAAGCAAGGGCCAAGACCGTAAGTTATCTGGACACTTCTACATTTAGAACTAAGCAAGCATTTTGCATAGTGCAGCTCTGTCAGACACCAGTTACACACATTCAGGGACTGTCTCTGCACCCCCTGTGCCCCAGGAGGGCTGGAGGTCAGAAAGTCCAAAGGGCTGTGGCAGAACCGTGCTGAAAACTTGTATCGGCAACAGACTGCCCTCACCTCCCTTGCAGAAACACCGATTTCACTCACAGTCTGCCAAGGTGGGAAATTTCAGACTGGGGGAAAAACAGCACAATAGCATTTCATTATCAGCTACAAGCATATACATTTCTAAAGGATTTTTAAAAGGTGGCTTCAATAGTTTGCCTCATCTCTTTTGTATTTTACATTCATATTATTCCACACAACTCTCCTGAAGGCTAAACATCTTAACCTCTTTGAAATGTCAACCTCAGTAAAAGAAACACGTTCTACCTAATTTGTCCTTATTTCCACTCATCCAAAATCCCATTAAAGTCAAGTGTACTACTTTTTTTTTTTTTTTTTTTTTTTTTTTAAATTCTCTCTCAGTATTCATTTACCAGCAAGAACAGGGCGTTTTATCCCCAGGTGGTGAAAGCTCACATATGGAAATATATTTAATTGGTTTAAAGATCTAAACATAATCTCCTTCCGCCCCCTCCTCACTGAATGGCTCTCCCATAACTGAGCAGAGCACTCAACACAGTTATATAAGACAGAAATGCACAAGACTGCATTGCCAGCCTTAGAAAGAAACATTTGCAAGTGATTTCAGCAAAGCATTAGCGCTTTTGATTAGCGAGCTTATCTGCACGTAGACCTAACAGAAAAACCTAAATGAAGTAGCATCCAAAGCATCCCCTGGGCATCCTTCTGTCCCCAGCGTGTGTGATGCACCGTGGCTGGCAGCCCTCTGCTCCACACCCGCTCCACCAAACGCTGGCACAACAGTTCTAGAGAGTCACATGTGAAACGGGAGACTCTGCTGACACTTCAGTCAAAGCACCCCCAGAGGCAGGGGGTGAGTGGGAAAGCAAGGGGAGAGGAAAGGAGCCAGAGTGGTTATTTTCTGTCTGGTTCCATGACTGCCCCAATCGCTGCCATTTTTCCTCTGCCTCCTGCAAGTCCCAACTCCTTTCTTTTCAACTGTAGCCTTTAATCTCATTTTCTGTCATAATCTCCAGCACTTACTGGGAAAGATGTAAGCACTGTAGAAAACACAGCATCTATCTTACTAAGATTTACACCGTATCAAATTGTACTTATTAAAATAGACATATAAGGACAATTTATTCAAATATGTATCACAGGAGAAATGTGGTATTTAAAAGCATGTTACTATGGTGTCCATCGACTAGGGTAAAATTCAAAGCTTAAAATGCAGTTATGTTAATAGCTACAAAATATCATGAAAAACACATTTTAGAAATTAAGAATTCTTTCTCCCTTCATGATTTCTTTTCTGGGCAATGCATTCCTATTTCCTCCTCCCCTGTTCAATACAACTCATTAGTTAAATTCACTTTTCTACATAATTATCTCTAAATTCACCTAGTTTTACTGAATTACTAGCTCACGGAGAAATACTGGAAACAGGTATATAACAGAAATCACACAAAATGACTAATCACTGTTGTTAATAGAAGACACCAAACCAGCTAGTGCTACCTTCTGCTCTGAACCGACACTCTCCATCCTTCTGCAGCACATGCACATGATAACCCACACACATACTCTTCCAGCGTTATTTGCCACGCATGGCAGTAAAATTTTATTTAATGTCCCTTTAAAATTAAACCAACCCTTCTGCTTCCATCCACATCATCCACAACCACACTTCATAGACACCTCCCAAGAATATTTGTAATGGGAAAGGGGAGGGGATCCAACATGCATATTACAGAAGCCAAAGCATAATAATGCTGCAACGTAAAATATTTTGCTGTTTGGAACATTTTTTGTTGTAAAGGGCAAACATGCAAAGCAGCAGGATCAGCTTTCCAGCCCCAAGCTAAATGCCCACAAATTTACCTCTGACAACCTCTTCCACAGACTCTGTAGTTGTGGTAGTAGTAGTTGCAATACTGGTAGTTCTTTCAGTTGCCTCCTCGTACTCTTCCTCTGTCTCTTCTTCAATTTCATCACCATCATCATCATCGTCATCAGCATCTTCATCTTCCACAACAGTTAGATCTTCATCTTCCTCTGGTTGTTCTTCTACTACCTTATCATCACTAAATAAAGAAATATATAATGATGTGTCAGCAACGAAATTATTTCAGGATAACAACAGAGAACACTTTGTTCAGAAACTCTGTAAGGACAAGAAGTTACCTGTTTCTCTGTCTTCTTCCCTCCCTTTAAATAAAAAAGAAAGAATCAGGGGCTCTGAAACATCCCAACAAGTAAGAAGTCAGAAATGCTAAAAAAAACCCCAAAAGTCAACATTAGCAATGCAGGAGAAAACTAGCAAGACTGGAGCTCCTCCTTTTGCACAGGGATGGAAAAAGAATCCCCATCAGCAATACCCTATTTTGACAGCTGAATAACACTCCAAACATGCTTGCTCCAAGCAACTGTCAACAAATCAATTTTTATTTTGAAAGCAGCTCAAATTAGCTCAAAATGCATTCGGTTGATATGCACATGGAAGCAAAAGAGCTCCTCAGGACTCACTCACCCAGGAGACATCCAGAGGTTCACTGTGGACTACCTCAGTATTCCTCTGTGAAAGACAGGCAAGTGCTAAAGTGATGTGAAATTGTCTACACTGACTGCTGAGTTTTTTGTTCTGTTGTTAAAAGTTTTGTGGTGAATGGAAAAGCCACTTGAACAAGAACCATGCAGAGTTGTCTGTTTTCACAAAGGACAGGACAGAGACAGTTGACACGTTGATGCTGCAGCTCATGCTTAGCTGATTGTTGTCTTTGAGGTTTTATCTCCAGCACAGCAAGCTCAGCTCAGATGTGCTACGCTACCAGCATCACTGTACAGTTGATGCGCAAGGCCTCCATGAAAGACCCATGGTACTGATGTGTACTAGGGTGGCAACACATGCATCCCTATGCTCACAAAGAAATCCCAAACTACTGGGCTAAATATTGTTGTCCATCATGGTGCTTTAAATTCATATAGCCGCCTAAAATCCACAGCCTTGGACAACAGGAGAAAATACTGAAGCTGACTATCAAATGCATTGGGTGGCTTAATAGGTTAAGGATTTTCTGGAATCACTCTTAGTTCTGAATGATATAGGCCACAAGCCAAAAACTGTACTCTTGGGTACTGCTACCGTTCTTTTGAATGCTTCCTAACTCAGTGCCCAGCTGTGGCAAGGTTTCAGGTTTGTTAATCTGATCTACTTGAAATTTACTACTAATGAATAAATGATCTTTAGATATTCAAACATGTGGTGACTCTTTGTCACCTTCATACGCAAGTGGTTTTGCATCTTTTTCATAGCATTGCATATGCTTGAACAGCCTTTTAGGTGAAGTTAACAACTGCTCTCCTTTACCTCGTTTTGAGGGTCAAACCTCTCATATTTCATTTTATAATATGTTGCCTACTACAACTTTGAAAGCAAACTCAGAGCAAAAAGGAGGGCAGTATGATATTTCTTAATAGGATATTAAGAAGAAGTTAAGAAATAATGATAAAAAACTTGTATGTCACAAGCCTGACTACTAGGAGAAAGCTAACTCTACTTCAGTCTTTCAAACACGAATGAATCCCCTGTTCCCTTCTCCCCCAAATATGTGGCCTCCAGAAACACATTGCAGATTTAAGATAATAGTGAAGCTCTCCACTGGGGGAAGCCCAGGCAGGTTATACAAATGGATGTGGCAAAACTACCTTGCAGAAGAGGCTGCATAACAGGTCATCTGTTTCCATTTACATGAGAGAAAGACTGAAAAAAGAGCACAAAGCCACTGGATTCTTCTCTTAATTTTTCTTGTTTTCTAAACTGATTCAGAAATCTCACCGTTGCCACTCTGGTTTCCCCCTGGAAATCTAATTTCAGTATGTCTGAAATTTCCAACTTTATTTTTAGTAACTCCTTTCTGAACAGCATATTTCTTCTGTTTTTATTTTTCTTACCACTTATTTATGAACATGAAATAAATGCTACACATACACCATTTTCAACTGCAAGAGTGAGGTGGATTTGTAAAACCCAGTATGTTTCTGATCTCTAGGTTAAGGGACATCTAGACTTGGCTAGCTAGACATTTAAACTAGACGTGCCAAGTATAAGACATACAAATTTTGATCAAGAGCATTAGACACCATATGCCTTTCAACACTGAAGAAAGCTGCTCTCTGTCTTTCTCTCACCTAAGCTACGAACACAGCGTGCTTTAAAAAACCTGTGATTATTTTTCCTCTTCCTTTCACATGAATGATCACTCTCAGATATTGGCAAGCTCATAAAGTTAAAGAAGGATAACAAAAACAAGCTAATAAACAAAGGAAAGTCAATTAGTCACATGGAAAGCCTCTTCAAAAATAATTTGTATGTGTGCATCCACTATCCATCTGTTCTTAGCTATACAAAAGCAATCAACTTGGCTATGTCAGTTCACAGTATTTTGCTGGGAAATTCTCAGCATCAAGGCCAAGATTTTTTTTTTTTTTTTTTTTTTTTTTTTTGGATATGATGGTGAATGGGGCAGGATGAAGGAAGACAATTCTCTGTGTGCACTGGTTGGCTGTGCCTGCCATCAGCGGGCCTTGGTTTCTTCTCCAGTAGCTTACCAGAAGTAAATGCTTAAAGGATAGCCCCCACCTACTTCCCTTTATGACTTGCTGCTTGCTGAAGAACTAGACATCTGAGAATGTGAAAAAACACCCCAGAAGTGATGAAAGACTACAACAACTTATGGCATCAGGCTCCTGAAAATATTCTAAAAAGTTAGCACAAAACTAGTAGAATATTCTTTCTACTACTTTGATCACTCCTAGGAAAATCGTTTTTCTGCTAGCAACATATTCTGCAAGACTCAAATCACAAGGGTAGTATTTCACCGGATTATATTTTATTACAAGTTTCAAGAAAAAAGAACAATGAAAACAGAAGTGGTTTTGCCTTAGATTTAGATACCTAAATGGAAATGAAAGTCTTGCTATATACTTAGGTGAATTAAGATACCTGAAATTGGGCTTTACAAGTCATTTCCCTATTTAACAGGCTTTAAAAACTTTCATTGTACAAAGTGTGAAGCTGTATCAGGTTCTGAAGAAGCATTCCAGGCTTTCTCTAAAAGTAATTATTTTTCTAGCTGCCTACTTTATTTTTATTTATACAGTGCTCAGTTAGTCTCTTCCCCTATTAGTGCTCTCTTCAAAAGAGAAGGGATGCTCTTTTAAAAAGTTTCTTCTTGAATGAAGCCAACTACCAGAAACTGACTGTCCTGGCATTATTCTGATGCTTTAATCATGCTCAGCTATGTCGCACAGTGTAACAGACCAAACAGCATGAATACACAACAGCCAGGGACGTATCCTAGCAAGGCCTAACAGCGACAACAGAACAGTTTCACATTGGTTATCAAGGCTACCCACTAAGTCACGCACTCCTACGAGTCAGTCACTGCTCAACAGTGCGAACAGAAGATGACCACATCATCCCAAGAGGCCACGGTTATGACAGACATGAGAAAATCAGCAATGCCAAGTAGTCCCTGCGCAGCGTTCCTCAGGGGCCCAGGGCCACAAGGAAGGAGGGGGGCTCCCGGTGTTTGTCAGTAATCAGGGGACTTTGAGCCTCATGCTTGAAGGCCCGCATTTAGTATAAACAACGCTACATCTTGCTGTGCTTCTGCTGCAAACAAAGACAGCAGGTGGACTTTGCATATTTTTACTATAGCAAAGGTACTATGTCTTGTAATAAACATGAAAAAATGTGCTTTTGTTTTCTTGGATTTAACCATGGCTACCATCCTGGCTCTTCTTTAAAAAGCGCACACACGAGAGGGATGATAGAGAACAACAGAGAAGGCAATTAACTTACACTACAACATCTGGAATAAAGCATCAGCTTTTCAAAGGGGGGCAAAGCACACTGCATTGCACAGCCTGCACAGCTGTTTCTCCCTGTCATGTTAAATGCTCTGGTACCATTCACATTTCTCAATTAGCACCACCACAGTGCTATTTCCCAGACAACACATCTAACTTTTGCACACCTTTCACCTCAGTACTCCATTTAAACCACTGTTTTCAAACAAATTTTTACTACCAAATGAGTGTGGATACTACCGTTTTTCTCAAAAGACTTGGAGGTTTATTTACTATGCACAGCAGGTGTGCTTACTTCTTGGTATTATTATTACATTTCACCTTCTTCAGTGAAGAAGTATGACTCAGTTTGTTTCTCCTGGAACCACAATACCTTGACAGCTTTTTCTATATATTCCCTTGATACCATCCCAGCCAGGGTTTTATTAGCACCACAGACTGCACTGTCTCGTTTACAAGAAATTGTTGACATTTCGCTTTATCTTAGTGGTGCTGATGACAGTGGTTTTCAAAGGCTGCTCAAAAGAATTACTTGATACACTGACAAGTTCACAAATTTGTAAAGCTGTATTACCATCATCTGAATTTAACAGTTCAGCAATAAACAGCAGAGGTAAACTGTTAGGCTTGAAGGCAGCCATGAAAATACTTGCATGCACACATGCACACATTAGTATCTCTCAATCTCCTGTCAGTAGAGCCTTTTGGCAAGGAGGGCCAGCACTTTACTTTCATGGTGGACGCAGAAGTTATCATGGCTTTGAACCTTCTGTTTCGATCTCCTCACCTACGAAATATTAACATCCATTCCCCCTATAATGGAAACCATGCTTCCCTTGAGCATTTAAGTAGCATACTGGGTGTTTAATACCAATCATCTGCACCCCTGTGTATGGTGAAACGAGGCATTTGAAGTTTGGTGGGTTTAGATACGTTTCCAATGCCATGGACACACTGGGGTTCCAGGCAGCCGTAAGAGGTAATTGATTCCACTGACTCCAACAGAAACATACCAACCATTCCGATGGCTGTATTTCTGCTTTTAAAACACATACCACTGTACAGCTCCTCCTAGTATGCACCTAAGCACACAGTTACAAGCAATGTTTAAATCAGGGGTCCTCAAACTACGGCCCGCGGGCTGGATACAGCCCCCCAGGGTCCTCAATCCGGCCCCCGGTATTTACAGACCCCCCTGTCCCCCCCGCCAGGGGCTGGGGGGGGAACCAAGCAGCCGCAGATGACGGCCTGCCACTGCATCCGTGCGCCGGCCCCCTCGTTAAAAAGTGTGAGGAGCCCTGGTTTAAATCATGGATCTTTAATGTTATCTAATAACTTCCTTTTCTCAATCCAGCACTACAGTTAAGAGCTGGTACCAATGTATTATTTATCCATTTCACTCAGAAGTGTGCATCATTCTGTTACTTTGTAAAGGTAAAACTGAAGAAATGATAAAGGAAAACAAAGCAAAGCAGATTGGGCTACCTCTTGCCATTCAAGAAATAAAAAAATGTTAGTAAATGAAAGCTTGTTTTCTGTATTCCAGTAACTTTCAACAGGGACAGAGGCAGAACACAGATGAGAATGACGATGAGTTTCCTTTCTAATGGTGTTTCAGAACTCATGGGGCATAAGCTACTCTCTGAGAGGTTTCTGTCTGCAACCATTAATTTCAGACAAAAATGTGGCAAAGCTTTCAATTTAGGATAACAGGTAACTGCCGACTAATTACTGCTATTAGGAAGCAGCTCATGCTTGTCTGCAGTAAATGCTCATCCATTTGGATGTATTTGAACCATGACTTTTGCCAAGTAACTTGAACAAAAACATATACCCCATTAGTGGGTGAAAAAAAAATATGAAAAGGTGTTCAAGACAGGTGTTTCAATATCTGGAAAGATTAGCATTCACTACACTTTGCAACTGTATTTTATTGCAAATAGATTCCATCTGGATTGCAGTTTTTATCAGCCACCAAGCCTGGGCAAATAGCTGGGTGGGGGGAAACTCATTCTAGGAGAGGAACCAAAACAGTTGCTGTCCGCCTACAGAGTGCAAGGCCATATATGTTGGCTCTAGATACTTGTGGGAATTAGTATAGGAGAAGCAACTACTACACATAACTTGCAACCCTACAGGCCAAGCTGACGCTAATTTATGTATCTGTAACTTTTACCCACTGCAGATGCCATCATCCCAGTTTCCAGCCCCTTGTGCTTCAGGTTCCCAAAAGTGCGCACACACACCCCCACCATAGCCTCTACAGCTCCTCCAAATTAACTCCAGGAAACATGTGATGGGACTGGGTCTTGCTTTGCTTCCAGCAGGTGATCCGATGAGCACAGATACATACTTATCCCCATGTACAGGAAAGCTCCAGAGCACAAAGTTCTTTAACTGTGGGAGTGGAAATGGACAGATCCAGCTGTGAGCCTCTATACACCTTAAGAGAAATGCCTTAAAAGAAAATGCACAACAGAAACAAAGAAAATTGCAGGAGTAGGACATATGCTTGGAACCCAAACAAGAACATAAATGCATTTGAGATGGCCTAATCACCAGACTTTTGGTTAAAAGCAAATCAGAAGGCCTACAGACAAGGGAATACATTCTCCATCAGCAAACCTACGCATCAGAGGCCTGGGTATTTTCCACCTAACTTTTTTCCAAACCTTGCATGCTAGAAAAAGTTCTACCAAGGGACAAGATTTCTCAGGAACCAGGTTTGATCCCACCACTGTACTCCTTTGAATAGTGTCACTAACTAAACATACGAGTCAACACAGGAACTACTTAGAGCTAAAACCTAAGCCAACAGTGCACTTTGGCACATGAGCACTCACCTCACCGTACTTTCCATTTACCTTTGGCTTTGGTACACTAGCTGACTTCAAGACTTAAGCTGAGTATACTAACTACATGAAACTGAGTATCCAGGTAGTAAATTTAAACACAAACTACCAAAGTAATTTTCACACAGTAAAAGAGAGGAAAGGAAGTCAAACGCAAGTGTGAAATGAAGATTTCAGCACTTACCTTGAAAGTCTAGGAGTAGGGGGCTGTAATAAAGTCTACTTTCCTGAAGCATGGAGGAGGTGAGAATGGACAGCAGGGCAAGAATTAAACTGCACTGCAGTTGTGACATTAGGCACAGAGCCAAGAAAAAGTGTTATGCCAGACCTCCAATTTATATAACTGATCTTTAAAATGGCTTATTGGCTTCAAAATCTGGAAAATTACAGTGATTTATAGAATTGAAAGTCTGACCCACAAGATATCCCAGCAATAACGTTTCTGGTCTGTCTGTTAAGTGACCACAAAAGCTGAAACTGCTTAAAAATCACCACAATT
This sequence comes from Falco punctatus, assembly GCF_963210335.1. NCBI lineage: Eukaryota > Metazoa > Chordata > Aves > Falconiformes > Falconidae > Falco > Falco punctatus. The sequence goes on along the minus strand of NC_137581.1, from coordinate 102,768,281 downwards.
ATTTTCATTAGGGTTGGATTATACTAGGTTAGTAAATCAGGTATCTCACAACAAGAAATAATGTGATACTGGGACACATAAACACCTATTAAAAGACTGTTAAACTTTTTAGAACTCAAGATGGGCACCTTCCATTGCACAGCAAGTCAGGACGAGCAATTCATACTGCCTAGCATTTTTCAGACTTAATTTTGTCACCTCTAATTGCTTTCCTTTTTGTTTTCCTTTACTGAAGAGGTTGCAGTTATGCTTATTTTCACATTTCCTAAGAGGAAAAAAAATTGAAATAAGCTGTTTGAAGAAGTGTCACATAAGATGTTTTTGAGCTCTTAGACCTTATCAAACAACTGAATTACATGCTTCAGACTGTGACTGTCTCTTTCCTTTTACAGTACTTTTATACAAAAGCAATACCAAAAATGTACTTGGTTTCATTAACTTCGACAGAAAACAAGACAAGTTGCACTAAAACTCTTTCAATCTAATTTTTAAATGAAATATTTATAAAAACCAAACATGCATTCCTTGCCCTGCTACCTCTGGTAGATACATTTATCTTTCCTCTCATATTTAAACAAGAAGGTATACTTCATACCATTAGAAATTTCTTTCCATAGCTGACCTGCTTAAAAAGATGGGCATACAAGGTAGCATGTAACATTTAATCTCATGCATTTGCAGAAGGTACCTGTTGACTGATCACAAGAATACTTTTTCAAAACTCACCTAGTCTTCTCTTTGAAACAAACCCTCTGCTGGTGTTACTCTTCTGACAGTTTTCTTTGGAAGACAGAGGATTGAGCAAGAAGTATGTCAGTTTTAGAGAAGGACAGAGTAATAATACATTTAATCCGTACTCTTTCTCCCTTTGTTTTTTTGTTTGTTTTTTTTTTTTTTTTTTTTTTTTTTTGCTAAAGAGAAACTTAAAAACTATAAAAGTAAACATCTGCAGAGACACAAAATCAGGTTCTGTGAGCCTGATGACAATACTAAATCCAAAATCTTGACATCAGAAATGCATTAAGACTGAATGTGATGAAAGTGGGCAGAGTGAAGGGAAAGCGGGCAGATGAAGGTCACCTGCCACAGCCAGCTTGAGAATCAGCAGAAAAATCTGGATCTGTTACAACACATTTGTTTCCATCCAACCTGCTATCCTACAGCTGATCTCAGGCAGACAGTGTGAACTCCGTACCAAACCAAGTACCTACCCTGCTTGTGGAACTCGTTGTCTTGATACCCTCACACAACAACAATAGGGTAAAACTGGAAGAGTAACTTTGTTTTACAATTGAGAAAGCAAACAAAAAAATACCAGAAGCATGTAATGACTGGATGTTCAATTTAAGACAGCGAATACCATTTGTCAAAGAATGTGCCATCTTAATCTTTAAATACAGTTGCTACCAGCAGCAGCTGCAAAAGGACAGGACTTCCGCAGAACAGATTATCTCCACTCATGCAGCCAGAAGAAAAAGGGGCACCTTACACACGAAGTTTTTTTATGGTGGCCACAGCACGCCAAGCCTAGCTGAAGACTTTCATGGCAGAAGCAAGCATAGACCCAGTTCTCCTGGACAAAAGCATTTTACTGTTTTAACCTTTTCTTCTTCACTCAGGCCACAATTTGAGTGTTATTTTTTTCATCAGCAGTGATCAAAATAGAGATCCCATGTAAAGAAATGGCGTGTCATCATGTAACCAAAGCCAAAACATTTGTGTTCAAGATGAGAAACCCTTTATCTCGCAAACAAAAAGCCCGATATGTTTTTGCTGTTTCACCCATGTATTCAAAGTGTGTAGCCTTTGTTAGAAGGCACAGGAAAAAAAGTACTTACTACACAAAATGCTTTACTACACTGCGCTGTTAACAGCAGAGCCTCACAAGAGGTCGAATTCTTCAATTTCCACAAACCACCCCACTGCTGAGCTCTTATTTCTAGTACAGACTGTAAATACCACTGCAAGGTAAGACAGAGCAGGAACTGCTAGACAACTTTATGGAGGGATAGCCAGCTATGCATTCACTGGCACACAGTTGTGCTGCTGTGACAATATGTATCGAAAAACCCAGCTGTAAATTTCTCAATTCCCATTTTTTTCATGCATTATAAATAGTACAGCGCTTGAAATGGGGTGGTATATATCACAATTTCACAAGAACTTCTGAGAACATTTTACAGACATATCAGAAGGGTTTTATAGAGTTGATTACTACCCAAACCTTTCCTTCCCACATTTCAGCCATCACAAGTCATTACAACTGACAGCTTAAAATTTTTGCCTATAGAATTTTTTGCCTACTACTTAAGGAAAACATGGCAGTTAATGGCTTGGTTTTGTGAGGTCAAAAACCCTTAACTTTTCTGAAAGTCAGCTTTTTACTAAATGTGCAAGTCTGATGTCATGAACCTCCTGAAACAAGCTCAACATTCACTCAAGTCCTATACAGGCAGCCTGCACAGCTAGCAAACTGCTTTTATTAGGGGTCACGAAAGTCTGGTTATCTTCTACTCATCACTTCCTCAATTAGATCAATTCTCTCCACCCATAGCCTCATCCATCACTTCAGTCAATGCTTTATACTCAAATGGTGATTGGATTTGCCAGCTCAGCATCACTGTAATTACCTCCCAAAGCAATGCACTGTTTCATCAAATCCATTCTAACTTTACTTGTCCTAAGAAGAAATCCAACACTTAGCAGCAGTCTTTCTAGAGTCACTAATGCTCCGGTGTTTCTATGCTTTCTGAGTTTTATTTTAACAACCTCCACATTAAAAAGCAAAAAAATTGTTATTAAAGACATACCATAAACTATCGGAATATTAAGTAACAGCCAACATGAGAGACAAACCCAATTACTGTAAGAATGTGAGACACAGAATATGCTAATAGCACATAAAGTATGCAAATAGAACAAAATACTTCTGGAGTTACTCAACATAAGCAGTAACATTATGCCTACAATTTGGTAATGCCTTAGTTTAATTTATAAAGAAAAGCAATTAGGTTTTATCATTAAAATACTTACAATAACACAGAAGTTCTTAGATAAGCTCTACCATTAATAATGTTTTAGAAGAGATATAAACCATTTTTTCTAATGGTTCTGCTACAAAAATTAAGAAGATATGAACTTCCAACCAATTAGCTGAAATATTATATTGCAAAACTCAGAACACCTTCCACACTATCTCCCCAAATTAATTCAGTTTCTCTAAAATACCAATTGTGACAGACAACTCTTAGTGCAAAATTAATCTATTTCAATAATTGGCGTTAACCTATACTGATGGGAAACTTCAGAGGAGGGGAAAAAAATACGAGAAAAATTAAGCAAGTTTCTAATTCCTAGTGTTCATTTTAGGGCACTGACTCCCAATTAGGAACAATTTGTATTAGGACAGCTGATGAGAACACTGCCTCTGGCTGCACCCTTTCCCGCTCCCACGTCACAGACTGCTGAACTCCCCACCAAGCCGACCCTGAACCACCGCCACAGGCACACCACCCGTACCGCTGCTGGCACAAGGCTCAGTTTTCCTTAGGTTTTCAGGGGTATGAACAGCCTACATCTCAGTCTGCACAGTATGGAAAAAGGGAATTTTTTTATCCATCCTAACACAAGTCATTTCCTGCTTCTAAGTCAGAACGTGCAGTACGGACGCTTTATCCACCTTCACGTCTGGTTCAGCTTTACTACCTCAAGTGCATGGGATTAGGGGGTGGATTATTTTTTTTTTCTTTTTAATGTTCTGGCTTTTCTAAAGAATCATTTAGGAGAGTCCCACTGGGGCATTTCTCACTGAAATTTTAGAACTGACTTTCCAATTTAATGAAAAATCTGGTATCAATGAGAACTCGTTGTCTAACTTGAGTGACAAGATGGCTCAAAAATAGATGATACTCAAAAAAAATGTTGATTTTATTTTTCCTCCAGTAAGCACGTTTCCAATGAAGAATTTAGCTTCAGCACTTTCCTTTTTCTTGATCAGTAACAGTTTTTCAGCTTTAAAATAGCAAAAACTTCAAAAGGACTCCAGATACCCCATTTCTACATTCTTCAAACAAATCTTTGGGCTCAGAGCTGGAATTCCAATTAAGCCTCAGATTTTTGACTCAGCGCTGTAAGAGAATATGAACAGTAGGATCAATGGGAGAGGAAGAGGAGGAGGAGGGAAGAACGGTCAAGAAACACAATGTCACTACATACTAGAAGTATGAGAAAACAGGCAGAAATTGAAGGATTTAACCAAGTAAGAATCTTGGAAACACCTGCACACCCCCCCTTCCCCCATGATTTCTTCCTCTCCAACTCTCCATATCCAGACACTGCTCAGGGTCTGACTCTTCCTCAGCCATGCGGCACTTCCCACCGCACGGGGACTGTGACAGCCCAGGGCACACAGGGCCGCAGCTGGGGTCAGAAGCCAGCCTCCCTGAAACGAAGGACACTCAGCTGCTGACCACCAAAACAAAAGGTAGGGCTGAAAGCCTGTCCATTAAGGCTCTCCGGGGACACAACACAGAAACCGTCTGTCTCTGAAATAGGAAGTGGCAATGCCTATCAACACCACCACTTAATCCTCCTAGTTTTCCCTTTTTCTTCCTCCATGTTCAAGCCATATTTGTTTCTTCCAGCTGTAGTTGAAATGCCAAAGAGACTAAAGTACCCGTCAGAGCAATAGGTAAGGAAGATTACAGCATTTTTTTGGTTACTTTTTCTTAATCTCCCCGGTCGGTTAACATGCAATGGCCAGAAATATGCCTGAGTCAAACAATCCCCTAAAGGCTCTACTCCCATGCTATATTTCCAAATACATTTTCTGGGGGCAGATGAAGAGATGTGCAGTGGAAAAAGAACGGTGAGAGGAACACAGGACAATGTAACAGGGAGAAACAGGGTAAGAGGATTTCATGTTTTGGATAGTCCCTGTTGATGAACACCATGAGCATAGAGAACACTTAAATGCTACAACCAGCACGGCGGTTCTTAACTGCTTTCATCTGCATTTGCAATTAAAATATCAACAGCTTCTCAACACTTGCCTGCATTAAATCTCCCACTGCTCTGGCATGCAGAGACCCAAATAAAGGGAATTCAGCAGTAGCTAGTCAAAGCTACACTTGCAAAAGGAAAAGAGAATTCCCCAAGTACAAGAAATTGCTAAACCCCATTAAATTTGACTTTTAAAATTCTTACATTGACTCTTGCATACTACTAAATTTACTTGCTTATGTGTCATTATTTAGACTCGGGCACTTTTCATAAACGTGCACCACAGGCAGACATCCCAGTTGCCTGCCTGCCTACTTTGTGTCAAAGCAGAAGCATGACATACCACGAGGACTCGGTGTGTTTGTTCTATCAGGTCAGGGCACTGTATGACCGCGGCCAATTTAAACACACCTTGTGAAAGCCTGATTTAATTATAGCACTCTGGGGAATTTTGATTGTAACTGATTTGGTGCTGAGGTTAACTCACAGACATTTCTGAAGGGAAGACCCGAGGTAAAACAAGCGGTACAAAGATGTCAACACACAAGTCACAGATAAATACATAAAAGCAGCAAGAAAGCTAAAGAAATGAACATACACTTCCTTCATGCCAAGCAAGGATCCCTAACTAATTAGTCGGCAAAGTAATTCTGTTGGGGCCCTGTGACTCCTCTTCCCCAAATGTTAGAACAAGACTGATAATTAAAAGCATAGGGTCTCACCTGGAAGCAATTCAGCATAACAGGCACATATACAACGCTGTTTTCACCATTAGAAAAAAATTGACAAGTTTTAAAAGCCTTTCAGGATTTCTTGCATTAGAGTTGGAGAAGGCAATTCAGAAAAAAAGTCAGTTTTTCCAGATACCATTGACACACACACACACAAAAAGATAAAAGTAAAAAAAAAAAGTGCTGTTTATGGAGACAAAAAGGATACCATACTTTTAACTGCTTTTTTTCAGCATTTGGGAGATGAGCATTCATCCCTAAGCTCAGTCTGGTACAGGGTTACAAAACCAAAGAACAACACGACTACCATGCCATATAGTACATATTTGTTTTAGTTTTACTTCACAGATGCCTAATTATCAGCACAAAGTGGACTGCATCCTTTTGGATTATTTATTGTTAAAACCCTACCATATTAACTCTTCTAATGGCACGTACAAACAAACTATAGAACTTTGCTTGGCAGAAGTTTATGGGAAACTGTAAACCAAACCCTCATAAAACATACTACCCCCTACAATATACTGCTCCTCACAACGCAACATTTACAGCACTACCCAATCATTACATCAGCCTGAACATATGTTTTATACATCGAACAGACAAAACTCATCTGGCCTAACGTGCTGAGCGAAAACCAGTAAGAAATCAAAACTCCTACTTCAGACCTTGAAAATATATTCAGATTGACTAGAAAAATGAGACTTGGCTGAAGTTAAGGCACTATTTTCTGGTCCTGAGCCACAGGACTTAAAAGCTTTCTCTTTAACTCTCAACAGTGAGACTTATCGTGCCTCAGTTTCCCTGCTGTGAAAGAAGGAAAAGGAGAGCAGCCTGTTTTCCCAGTGGGAAGGACAGCCCGGGAGGTCTCACACACTGCGGCAGGAAGATGAGGAGAGGCAGGCATGGGGCAGATGTAGACAGAGAAAACCTGGAATTTTCCAGCTTGGCCATCACTCCCTAAGTATGTTCAACTTTGGACATCAAGGACGCCAAAGCTTCCAGCAAGCGCCCAGGTACAGGCAGGAGGACCACGAGGCTGTGCCGAGTCTCAAGGGCAGCCAGAACTTGCAGGTCACTTGACAGTTGTAGCTACGCACGGAGAGCTCTGCATCTGTATTGAAAGCCAGAACCTGCATCTGGCTGTCCCTCAGGCAGTCTTCAAAGTAAATTTTAATTAAAGGTGTGGATAACAGCAAAGGAATGCCACTGCTGAAAAACGCTCGTGACCTCTTAGAGTCACCTGCTATTTCAGGACAAGCATGACATGATGCAACTTCAAAAGCACGGGTAGATCCTCCCTTTTGGCCTCGTGAACACAAACGGGGTGCACCACACTTGTCACCAAAATACACCCTCCCTCCTTTCCCGAAGTACCGCCACCACGTCACACCATGAGGCAAACCACATGCTTTTACACCCAGACCCTGGTGGTGGCTGGACACTGGGTAGGAAGAATGTCCGCCCGTGATGGCACCGCAGCGCAAGGTGCCTCCGCCTGCCCTCTGACGGCGTGGATACAGCGAGCTGCCGAGCTCTGCTTCCTCCTGCGCAGAAGGAAACACCCCCAACAAAACAAAAATGCAGTGCTCCACAGACAACTGATGGGGGTCAAAACACACCACAGCCTGAAAAAGGGTGTTTACAACATGTCTGGCTACAATGTGGTTTCTTCTAAATATTCAGACTCATAAATGCAAATATTTTAAAATTTAGATCCGAGTAGTTTCAGGTATAAAGTTACTTCAAAACACATCACCTACATTTGTCGGATTCTGCTTTGTCACAACAGGAGTGCTTTGAGAGACGAGGATATAATCATTTGCTTTTCAGGTTGGCACCTCTACCTCAAACAGGTCATCTTCGCTTTGTCCTGGGCGTCTCAGAGCAGCCACAGCTCTTGCGGAGGCCCAGGTGCCAAGGCATGCAGCAGTCACCATGCCGCCACACTGACGGAGAGCTTTGTGCCCAACATCTTCCAGTGACGTTTTACAGAGATGGGAGCATGAAGCAGCCAGCCTGGAGGTTTTGCTCCCCAGGAGTGGTATGGCAGGGAGAGAGACAAACCCACAGCTAATCGAACAGAAGGCTCCACAGCCAGATGTGAGAAACAGGGAGTATGACAAGCTTGCAGCTGGGGTCATTTACACCAGACTGTTTTCTGCTTAGGTGCGAGGAGTGGGTTATGTTCTAGCTGTACCACTCGGTGATTCAAGATACTGGTGACATTGAGATATGCAGCACGGTCAAAAGCATCTTCAGGGCCTTATTATTTGTACAACAGAACCAAACCTACATCTTAATGAAACAAAAAAACCCAGAAGGGCAATTACTGAAGTACTCATGAAGTCGCTAAAATTAGTTGCCAGAAATTGTGACTTCTGGGTAGAAACGGGTAAAAAAAAAAGTCAATCCAGTAACTGCTGCAACAGGAATTCTGTGGAATTGCTGCCACAAACCTGTGGTAGAGTAACAGCACAAAATCCTCCTCCTAAAGGACCGGTTGGTATCTTCTAATTTTAACAAAATTGTTTTCCAGTACTTATAACAGCAGCCACAAAAACAACTGGCAAAGCAAAGACAAGAATTCCTCAGAATGAGCGAGTGCCCCCACTTGAAATGCCCAGCCAGTGTCTCCTGATGTGGAGTGCACCCTGTGTACACTAAAAGCCATCAACTGGAAGACACCAACAACGTGCCCCAACTTACTCACCCAAGTAAAAGCCATCACGATGCCCCAGTGAGGAAAACACTTTGAGGGATACTTTGCCCAGCTGATCTGGTAGCAGCATACTCCCCCTCCCTGCCCAGAGAGAGGCTCCACAGAAACCCCAAACCTCTTCTGACAGAGGGCTCTGCCCAGGAGCTGCTGAGCAGGGGGCTGGCAGTGGCCACCACAAGCTGGCAGTGCCTTCTCTTCCCTTCACAGTGTCACAGCAGGGACGAACTTACACACAAGGGGATATTAAAACTCTCTGGAAGGCTTCAAAAGGAAGCAAGCATTCTCAGTGCGACAGCACCCCTATACAGTAAAAAAAATGGACTTTTGTAAGCACTTCAAACAAAGGTGCTTTTATATGCTATTATAGCAGAGAATTTTGGAAATTAAGCATTAGGAAACTGTCCTCCTACTTTTCATTTCCTTTCTCCTCCTTCCTCCCTCACAATCAGCTTAGGCCTAAGGCATATCTATATTTATATACACACAAACATATGTTCTATATGTATGAATACACACACACACAGAGTCACAAAATTTGAACCACCATCTACTGCTGCATAAGTAATGAGTAACCTTTTTTTTTTTTATATGACTAAATTTCAAAAGTATTTCTGGCTCCATTACACGCAGTTTAAATGCAGTTGGGAAGCTGAAGAGGCAGCAAGAAATATGAGTGAGTCAGTGTAAAAGAACTACAAATTGCTTGGCTCTTCATCTGCAGTTCAAGTACAAATGCCCCATAAAAGGACCATTTCATTTTCCTTTTGCATGCATTTTGGGGGGTGGGGGGTGGGGAGGGGAAAGTAATAAAATCAGTGTTTGCAGGAACTTCAGAAATGGATTCAAATGCAATTACAGGTCCTATTCCTAGAGGATAAAAAATTTATGAAGTTATTCTTGAACTCACGTCTTCAGATATGAAACTGCTTTATGATGAACAAAATGGAATAGAATAGTAAATTAAATGTTCAGTGACCAACATGAAAAAGACAGAAATAAATGGGATATCTGTCTTACAAACAGAACTACTCTATATACAACCCGTGAGCTTTTATGTAAAGTATTTCAGGAATCTTTGATCAGACAGATAAAAAACTTTTCTTTCATGTGTATTTTATGTATAGGTACATATTATAAATCTAAGATATATAAGACAGGTAATAGGTGTAAGGCAGATCTATGTATCTATATTATGTATTTGTGTATACACATATGATGAAAAAAAGCAAATTCGTCTCAATTAGAAGGTCTGCACTCAGATCTTATTCTGAGAGAACATATTCCAGTTAAAATCTAAACAAAATGTACAGAAGTGACACAGGAACAGTCCAAAGGCTGGTTTACTAATCCCACTGAAAGGGTTATAAATTATGACACTGACAGCTGTTGGAAGTACAAGTCAGAAAAAAGCCCGAAGGTATCAAGGTAGAAGATGCAATATTGATGCAGGGTTCTTGCATCAGTCCTGACCATTCACTCTCATTCATGAGAGAAAACTGGAAATTACAGTGGGGAAATATTTATTTTAATTAAATCCTTCCATTATTCACAAAGAACTCTTCCCTCAACACTCACTAATCCTTTGTCAGGAAAGATTTAGATGCCCACTATGACATGGCTTCTTATTTCTCACTGTCTTAATGCCATCTCTTTGCACCAAATTACAGCAATTCCATCTCTGTCCATTCCACATTGTTCCTGAGCTTGTTTCCTTCTGCACTATTAAAAAGCCCAAACGTAATGCAAATCAGAACTATTAACTTTCCACATTATTCACTTCATTTGGACCCCACTTTTATTTTCAGGGTTCTCCTTGAAACCACTTCTAATCAGCCCCAACTTTTGGATTTTGTAACTCATTTGTGAAAGATGCAGTATCGTCCCCTAAGAAGTAGAAACACTGCATTAACACAGTATAAAGTAATGGAAGCCTAGGGAGCACAAACACAATCTGAACATAGATCTTTTTTTGATTTTATGAAGATTTTAGGAAGAAAGCCATCTTAGCTGTTTGAATTCAGCTGCAAGGACATAACATTGTACTTTGTTCTCACAACTGCTAACACACTCAAGACAATGCTATGAAAAGGCTTTGACAGCACCACAGCACTCAGTTACAACACAGTTAGAACCCACACTTGGCTCAAAATTAGCCACGTGCACAGGGGATGTTGAAGGGTAAAGACAAGCACGGCATTTTCCCATCCACCACTGTCTTGCAAATGAAGCCTCCATGCTCCATGTTAACAGCAGTGTATTCATGAATCTGTCAAAGGCTAGATACTAAAACAAATTTGCTTTTAAATCATGTTTAGAAAGCAACTGTCAGCAGAAAAATATTCTTACGGTAGTAATAGCACAAAACTAATGCCTATTATGAATGAAGATGTTTCAAAATCTCCAATAGTTATGTTGGCTGAGTGTTTGCTGCAGTACCCCAGACTGCATGAGAAGCATCTTAAGAGTACAGTATTTACTATTTAGTTGTCAAAAAGTAAGTAAACATTTTCATTATAAACATGGCAATACTTTGCACTAAAGAAATGATGAAGGCATCAAAAGCGCAATAACTATGTTAACAATAAGCTTTTCTGTATAAAGTTAAAAATAAATGAGTAGAACACTGTTTTCAACCGCTGCAGGTGCAAGTTTATTTATAAGCGACTCTTCCAAACTGAGGTCTTTTAGACAGATTTTTGGCAGTTTTAATAAGATGATGATAACAAGTTGAAGTTCTTGTCACTCTTACCTTCCATCTGCATAGTCTGCATCTGCACCTCCCCACCAGACATCTGAATCATCGTCTTCAGCATCAGCTGAATCAAGATTGTCGCTTTCCTCTGCTAGTGGGCAACAAACAAACTCCACACCACGAAACTTGTCGATTCCACAGGGCAGCAACATGCCGTAGTCATGCAGATTCATACTCTTCTCACTACAGGACTACAGAGAATAGAAAGAAAACAGCAACAATGTTGTCATGGAGGAAGGCTGAAAAAACACCACAGACCTTGATTAGGGGCTGTGTACTGCCTTAGGAGGTTGAAGCTGGTGAACTGTATGATCTCAAGAGTTTTGAAACATGACACAGAGTGATCACATGTGCATTCACTACCTGCACTGTAGGTAGCACCCTACCTGTGTCTGCATGACCACTGTAAGCAACAAGTTCTCCCTTCCCCTGTCCTTTAGTCTTTCCCAGTACAGAAAGACTTGTCTCCTCGCACATACATGACAACTCCATATCCTCTGGCCTAAAAATCTTCACAGGCTTTGCCTCATAAAAAGAAAACTTGAAGGCAGAACAATAATTTGATGTATTAATCCTGATACTCATGTATTAATGCTATTGAAGAGTTCATTGCGAGATAGATTAACATTTAAAATACCTGTTATACTGGAAACATACTGTATTTGGTCTGACATCTCCGCCAGAACAGTACCTTCTAGCCTTGTTTGGAAAACAGTCAGTTGTGCATAATTACACCTTAAAGATACGGTGGCATAGCACAGAAAGATACAGCGATGTAGGACAGGTGAAAAAAGGAATATAGTTTAATGGTGCATAGTGATTATGTTCTTTTTAGGCTACGCCATTCCAAGTTTGCATGGACAAAACAGACTAGAATTTGCCTGCATGGAGTTTGGTGCCTTAAACACTTCATTTGAGGGGCAACAGTATGACTTAAGCAAGAACTGAAAATCTGAAAAGCTGCAGAGCACATTTCAATTTTGATAGCCAGAAGGTGGGAAACGTACAAACAAAGATGTTCCAAACAAAACAGCAGCAAGAAATCTTTTGAAGCTCATCTCAGGTTGTATTCCTACAACCTCTCTACATAAGGACAAAAATGTCCAAAACACATTAGCAATTATAATATTAGGTTTATTTCTGTTTTCAGTAAAGCCTGGTAAATTGTAAAAACTCTGTGCCTGACTGCAAAATTTCTTTGGTTAGTCCTGTGTCTTATCAGCTCTCCTAGCCCTTTATGCTGAATTTCACATGCTGCATTCTTTGAAGGTTTGATCTCTGTGAAGCACCTGTCACACCAAATATATTGGGGATGATGATAAAGGCAAAGCCTAGGCATCAGCGATCAATTTTTAGTTCCAGAGCACCGCTAACACAGGAAGCCAGAAAAGGAAGAAAACACAATGGGTGTGTGAACGGATGTGAGGAAAAAACCCAGTGCCATGAAACAAGGTCAATGTCCAAAGGTCAATGTTAAGTATCCAACAGTAGTCTCTGATGTGCTCAGCAGAGCAACTCCCATTTTCTACCTTATAAATCAGAACAAAACATCATTCACTCAAACATTCGTAAGTATTGCTTTTTGTTTTCCTTTCCATGTTTTCCATACACGCCACTGCTGTATTTAAACTTGCTCTCAGAAGAGTGATAGAGATCTAAAGAAGGAAGGCGGGAAATTTTAAGACAGATGAATATACCTCTTTAGCAACAGTATGCCAGTGCAGGTGAGTTTCACACACATCCATCCTTTCCTGGTGAAGGAACTTGCACTTGTCTGGTACCAGAAGAGCATCACTCACAAACTCTCCCACTGAAAGGAAAAAACAAGATAAACCCCAAAAATGTTAATTTTGCTTCCATCACCTCATCCTAAGTTAAATCTTTAGCTAGGCGTAGGGCAGCTTCCATGAATGAGTGGCAGGGTCTGTTTGCAGAGAATGGAAGAGCTTCTAAATGGTGCTTCCATTATCACCTTCTTCAGATTTTCCATTTGAAAGCAGCTCCTGTCTTTGATCTCAGACATGCATTAGATTATGATAACTTCCATATATCCACTGTGAAACTTGCAGGACCCATTGAAGACCTAGAGTACAACATGAATTCAGGAGTTGCTGAATCCAGCTCCTGGAAGGGGAATGCAGGGACAGGGAAGGACAATCACATTCTTCATCTGAGTAGTGGTAGGGAGAGGGTTTGAAGTGTTTTGAAATACTTAGTTTTCCCACACAAAACAAATCTGGCACCAACACATTGTTTCAAACAATTCAAGAGTATTTCTACTGAATTACAGCACTAGCAGCAACACAGTCCACTTAGCTTATTTTTGTTAATGAAGCCTCTTTATTGCAACCTCATTTCATCAGCCAGACAAATTCAGGTTAGCCCGGAAGGCTGATAAGCAACTGGAGCTCATCTGCTAGGGAACAGGATGATTCATGCATCACCTCCATAAATATATATTTTAAAGATATAAATATATATAATATAATTTAAATAAATATATAAATAAAGATATTTTTAAAAGGAAAAATTAGAGTACTTTCGAGAAGTCGATATACTGAACAGACACTGGATTGTGAAGGCACGCGACGCAGCTGGCATAAACCATCAGCACCCTGAAACGTATCTGTAACCTTCAAAAACTACAGACTGTGTGTGTTAAATGAAAAAATGAAGGTGGCCCAAAGGCTGCACAGATGTAACAGGTTAATTAATCAAAACAAAATGACTACAAGTTTACTGTTCAGTAGAGGGTGATTTCAGGGAGCTGATGAAGTGGCCTTTGAGGCTTACAATTAAAAGGTCAGTTTTAAAAATAATCAACGTCCAATGCACTGGGAGAAAGCAAAGTTTGGCCAATAGATGCATATACCTTTGCTAATCACTAGGATGTGTATTTCGCATGAACCTCCTTGCTGCGTTTCAGTGCTTTTGATCTGAAGCCTTTAAAAGCCAGTCAGTTTACTGGGAAAAAAAATGATTTTGTTATCTTAATCCTTCAGTGACATATTCTAATGCCTGCAAATTATCAACAGAAATGCCTTCTAGAGGTGCCCAAAATGAACTTGCAAAAGTAATGAGTTAAAATGCTTTCTTGTAACCAAAAATACAAAATCTGCAGCTTCTGTTAACAAAGTCTTTGCTTCCAGTGGTATCACACCCAAATCTTGCACTGAAATTTGAGTAAATTTGCACCTTGTTTTTAGCTCCACTTGTCTTTGTAGGGGACTATCTTGCCACATACCCAAAGTCACTCAGTATGTAAGTAATTGGTAATTGCTAATGGTTCAATTCAGTGAAGTACCTGAGTGCTAAGCAAGCACCAGTGCTTTACTAAAGACTCACAGTATACTGACTTCACTCTCCTACGACATACAACTTCATACAGAACTGCAGCTATACTTTTCTGGGTGTTCAAGCCTGCAGAACATTCAGAGCAGTCTTTATGGCAAAAATTTCTATAAAAACAAAACAAAATAATCCCACAGTGCATTCTATTCTACTCTGGCAAACTAAGTCTGATTTCTGATGCTAAGCACACAAGCATGTGTGTGAGCTTGCGTGATCTGTCTGACTTCTGACATGCACTGACACAAGAGTTGAAATACAAACACACCTGATAACCTCTGCACGAAACTATTCCACTCACCCTGTAATATTGTTAGAATATTGTGTGCGCAAAGTTTGAAGGCATTAACGGTATACCTCATTGCTGAAAAAAATAAGCCTACACAGTTTCAGCAAAAGTAATGAGTATGGATGTACCACTGAGTTACAACCACCAAATGCAAGGTGGAAAGCTGGATGTACAAAGTTCTGGACAATGCCGCTTGGGCTGTGGTATCATTAACAGTATATATGAGTATGTAATTAGTGGTTTTTTTTTTTTAAATAGTAATTTTTTGAGTGTCTGTATCAACCAACTCCTATCAATACACTAAAGAAATACCAGACACTTGTATATAACTAAGTACAGTATTTGATTCGACTTTTATACATAAAAATGTGCATCTGCTTTACAAAATCACATTCCTTGAAAATAAGGTAACAGCATACTCACAGTAACTAACCCCAGTTCTCATTTCAAATGAGGCCTCATTTTGCAACCAATTGGTCAATTTCACATAAATAAACAATCTGTTGGAACAGGCTGCCCTCTGGTTTTCAGAAGGAAAGAAAGAGCTGGAGAAGAGTGGTTGTTTAAAGTAACACTCCTTCAATATATAGAATTTATAATAGATTACTTAGGGTTGTGAAAATCTGGGCAAGAGCAATCACTTGCAACTTTGCATGTGATTCCTGTTGCTTTCAGTTCAATTTTTTTATTACAAATAAAATTTAATTCTGCCCATTATTTACACACATACAGAGCTTATGCCCTGGAAATTCTTCTCATTCATTTCATTATAATTATTACTGAAGTTTAAATCAAAGCTTTGAACTTTTGATCTATTTTTGTTATTTTGTAAATTTTTTAAATACATTAATGTTCAAGTGGCAGTTTGATGAACTAAACTGAATTTACTTGACAACTGCAATGTTTATTTTCCCTGAGCTAGTCTAACAAAAACAAATCCATCAGAAGAAAGCACTTCAAACACTTGCACACATGTAGACTTGCACACAAGCTTCTACCTGTATCACTCCAGTACACATCTAACTTTGAATGCTGCTGAATCATAAGACTTTGGGGATTCTTTGCTTTTTTGGACAAGTAACGCACAGAATACACAGGGAAAATAAGCACGTGTGAACAGAGAACATTCCTGTGCTTCCTAAGAGAGGGGGCCAAATGTGCATGGCTCTAAAAGTAAGAAAAAAAATGTAATACTAGTGTTTCCAGTGCGAGCCATGACTGAGGTAGCTGCACATTATTACATTTTTTCGACTGATGGAGCACCCCAGCACAGCACTGGTTATAACTTCCACTGTCAGGTGCTGGAATCACAACCCTTAATTAAACTCTAGTATTATTTTTTTCTTCCAATACAGCAACATACTGACTTGCACTGCCACTGGGCTATCCTTATGTCGTGGTTTAACCCTGGCCGGCAACCAAGCACCACACAGCTGCTTGCTCACTCCCCCTCACCCAGAGGGATGGGGAGGAGGATCGGAAAGGAATTGTAAAACTTGTGGGTTGAGATAAGAACAATTTAACAGGTAAAGTAAAAGCTGTGCATACAAGCAAAGTAAAGCAAGGAATTCATTCACTGCTTCCCACGGGCAGGCAGGTGTTCAGCCATCTCCTGGAAAGCTGGGCTCCAGCATGCGTAACCGTTACTTGGGAAGACAAACGCCATAATGTTGGATGTCCCCCCCTTCCTTCTTCTTCCCCCAGTTTATATACTCAGCACAGTGTCGTATGGTATGGAATATCCCTTTGGCTGGTTCAGGTCAGCTGTCCTGGCCGTGTCCCCTCCCAGTTTCCCGTGCCCCTTCAGCACTCTTGCCGGTAGGGCCTGAGAAACGGAAAAGTCCTTGACTGAGTATAAACATCACCCAGCAACAACTGAAACCATCAGGGTGCTATCAACATTGTTCTCACACCAGAGCCAAAACACAGCACTGCACAGCTGCTAAGAAGAAAATTAACTCTCTCCCAGCTGAAGCCAGGACACCTCCACACCCTGCCTGCCAGGCTCAAGCTGGATGAGCATTTCCTCAGGCAGCAGCGTTGCCTTAAAAGACTCCCTGGCCCCGTGCTGTCCCCTTGTCAGTATCAGCACCTGAACTGTGCTCCCCCGCTGCCAGTAAGCCACAGCTAAACCACGACCATGCCACAGACAGAAGGGCTTACAAAATTTGTACCAAATGCACGCCATGACAGGCTGGTATTATTACCGCCACTGGCACCACCGGTGTCAGGCTTATATTTATCACTTTTTGCTGTACTCTTTTGCCTTCTTCAGCATTTCTTGTATTTTGTTTACAACTGTACATGCATGCTCCGCTAAGGTACTCTAATAAGAAACCACAATGGCACAATTTGTCTTTTAGTGAGCTCATAAATTACTCAACTCCCTTAAGTGACCCAAAACGCTAGTATAACAGCTACTTGTTTTCCAGTAGCTGCTTACCCACTCTTGCAGGGAAGGGCTGGACAAAACCAGACCACTCTGGCTCTGAGGTTCCTGACCCATCTGGAGAAAACAGCCCTGAAGAGGAATTTGCATGTTACTGGAACATTGTGTCAGTGTAGTAAGTTGCAGCTGAATTTCACTTTCCAGATCTTGCCCCCTCCAACGTCAGTAATCCCGTTCCTGATGCCCAATTCTCCATGATGTTTCTAGCAGACTTCTTCATATTGCCCTATCCTGGTGTATCACAACAGGGTAGCAGTTCACATTTTTCAAAGACAGTTTTGACAGAGGTTATGACACCACATTTTGCTATTAAATATTTTTACTTTAGTCAAACACGCCCTATTCCCTGAAATATACTCCTGAAACAATAACAGATTTTGTGCTGTAAGACAACAAGTTCTGATTCAGAAGCTTCATGTTTCAACACAGCAAAGATTAAGTAAATACCATTAAGAACCAACCTCTAATAAAAGTTAGGATTATATTGAAGGCAACAGACCCCACACTTTGAAATCTTCTCTAGTAAGAAAAAGGCCCAGCAAGTGGGCATGCTCCTAAGAAGACAACCCCCCATCAATGGCAGATATGGTATCAGGACAAAGTACTTTAAAATAAAAATACAATATCCTGTGTGAGACACGGTCCTGATCAGCAGATTTTCCATTCACTATATAAACCAGATGGGATGGGAGGATTCAGCCAACATTGCACAGAAAGAAAGCAAAGATGATAAAGGTAATAAAACAAAATCCATGACAAAACCAAACACCTGCTAGCAGATGGTTAGGATCCCAATCAAAAAATAAGCACATTCAAATTATGTTCAGAGAAGCACTTTCAAACAAAGCCTGTGCTAAATTTTGCATGAGGTGGCAGCACACACGCTGAGGCTCTGGGACTCAAGGCTTCATTTTCCATGTCACTGACGACAACAAGGACCTTGCTAAAATGAATTCACAAGCTCAACTGCTTGCACCCTATGCATTTAAGAACATTCAGAGGAATGTATCTTTTCCCTGTGACCTTCCAATGATTTTCCTGAGCCATCACATGCTCAGCACGGTGCAGCAAGGAGCTGATCAGCCCTGCACCTTTCCCCAGCCAGCTGCTGTGGGGCTTTGCTCTGCCCTCCTCCCCAGGCACAATAGCTCAGCTCCCTGCAACACCTCTGCTAGCTCTTGTGCCCACCCAGGCACGTTTATTTAGTACATACTATGTTGCACATACATGATTACATTTATTTAAGCAGCCATATAACTTTAGGTGCTTTTATCAAGGGTGATATTTATGTAAGCCTTTATGTGTGATGCTTTCTCTTATTTATGACATTAGTAATTAAAAGTTAGCTGCAATCTGCGTCAGAGTACAAGCCAAACACACTGGCCTCGCGTAAAGAAACAATGTTTCATTGAAAAATGCATTTTCTTTTCTTCAGAAATCTAGAAAAGTAGAGAAGATACAAAGCACTTAAGATACTTAAAAAACACATTTTGTTTTTCAGTAAGATGATTCAGTAAGCACAACTATCTAGCGACATACTGAACCAGTCATAGCGTACTTTGATACTTTAGACTTGTTATCTACAGATGAAGAGGCTGTGCTGTTCAAAATCTGGTTTGAAGGAGGGTTTGCTCCTGTGCCCAGCCCCAAGGATAGATGCCTGCCGCAGTGATAGTGTGGATGTCCTCTGAACTTGGGCACAAGACATGTTAAACCGGACTGTTAAAGATTTCCTATCTATTTTAAAGGATTTTAGCAGCCTATAGTAAACATTGCGAGCAGTGTTGAACAACACTGACCCCACCTTGGGCAGTCAGTAGCGAAGGGCAGGCTGTGAAGGGGGCTTGCACAGGGGAACACCAGAGGGAAGGTGGGGAGCCTGGCACCTCACTGAGATCCCACTAGCCTTAAAAGCTCAAAATCACCTCCCTTGACCCCATCCCAAATGCCAAGTTAGGGGCTTCTTCCTAAAACCCAAGATCACCTAACAAAAAAGCAAGGTGGTGTGGATAAAACACAACATCTGTGTCCCAGCAGCTTGGACCATCCGTATTTTTCTGATGAGTAACAGACTTAACTCCTGTCCATAAAACTGCCCCCCAAAACAGCTCTGTAAGAAAACTGTCCCCGCTCCACCATTTTATCTGCAACCTATGGCATGAATTTCGGTAAGAGACCCATGGCACGGTAGAGGGACAGCAATGCAGACCCGAATTTGAAGGGCAGGAGCAGAAGTGACAGCATGACCTGCACTGCCACCTCTGGGACATGAAGTGGGAACAACTGCAGCTCTTCGGTCTTCCAGGGGCTCAGCCAAAAGCAATACTGACCCTATTAACGTGTCTCTGTATTGACTCTTTCATCCTCACAAAGGTCCAAGAAGTTATTTCCCATAACTACAGCTGGGGGGATTTATTATTTTTTGATCAAAGCCATTTGCTATGTTTTAACCATCTAAAAATAAGGCCAGTGGTTCTCCAACAGACATTTTCACAGCATCAAAGCAAGTGTCTGTTGTTTTACCATCTTTTCTGCTCCAAAGAAGTCCTTGAATGCTTCTGTATTCCTGCTTTCAACCAAACTTGAAAAGGTAAAGAGAGTACACCCACCAAGAAGCAGTTTATTGTTCCATTATTTAACATACATAAAACAAACACCCTGATGCATCAACTCTGCAGTAAATCACCTCCACTATTCACAACATTTATTGATTTATTAGGATACAAAATGCCACAGTTTGAGATGAACAAGGCTATTCTACTAGATTATACTAGATTAAAAACTGACTGGCAATTCTAGCTGTTCTACACCTTAGTGTCTTGACGCTCTTTCAATGATTTTGAGAAATCACAACAATTAAGGTACTTTTCACAAACACTGCGATGGCACATAACATACAACCATACTTGGGACGCAAGATCAAGGTAAAAGAAAACCCACTGTAATGAACTCATTGACTCTAAATATCCACACATGCACCACAACAAGGAGCTCCAGTCTTGAGGTATCATGTGTTCTACTGTGATTTTTTTAAGTTTAAATAGCTGACAAAATCCTGCAGTCAAAAGGCTAAAACTCTTCAGGTACAAGTACATTGGTCTAGATGAAAATAATGAACTATATACCACGAAATATACCTGTAACTCATGTTGCTTGTTACATCCTCATTTCCAAAAGGTACGATACATAAAAAAGGGTTATTCTCGAGCCTTCCTCCTCCTTCCTCTGTAGCTCTTTGATCACAGACATAAATGGAATTCCTGTTCACTTGTTACTTTTTTACCTGACTACATTTGCTGATAAAATTGTCTTACTTTCAAGACAGAATGCAAGCATCAGATTCGATGCATTATGCCAATAATGGACACATCAGTTTACATTCAAGAAGATTTAAATACACATTATCACACACTCTGGCATCTTTATTGACAAAGCATATAAACATTCCTTAAGTCTGTAGCACCTCAACAGTTCATTGAAGCATTAAGTTCATTTACCTATATCCTTTTTTCCCCCACTTGTGTCCCCTATCTTCAAGGAAAAATCTTGCTGGGAGTACAGTAAGATGCCTTTTGTGTCCCAGTCTTGCTCATTAATGCAATATAACAGAACTATGCTAAAGCCCATTATCCCAGCATCATAGGTTATGTCACATGCTGGGATTCTTCCTCTTGCCCCATCTTCCTAAAAGGCCCACAAAATCAAAAAAACCACCCTTCTAGAATTTGTTATCAGTGTGACCAGCAGCAAACATCACCTGAAAAGGGCTATCTGAAGGGTTTCCCCTTCAGTTTACTTTCTCTAGACATGAACTGCTCACACTAGCAAACTTTCTCTCCCTGCCCCACAAATCAAAATGCTGCCTCTAAAACACGATTTACTGAGAAGCAGGCCCAAAAGCAGGGTGTAAAGTCCAGCTCAGGAAGTTGAGAGATTTCAGGTTTCAGTTGCTCTCCCTTCCAATTCTTCAGTGCACTGGTGACATTTGCAAAGCTTCTGCCACAAAAGAAAGTATTTGCTGCAGATACAGGTCCCTGCCTCCCTGTTATACAATCCTTAGTAATTTCTTGGAAATGGTGAGTTAGGAAACAGCAGGAATAATACAAGTCTACAGATGTCACTCTGGATAGCTTGACTTTGTCCTGCCTCAGTCAGAACTTCTGTTTGACACTGCCCAAATAAAAACCTTTTTTCCTCCTCCCACACCATGCCTAACTGCTTATTGTTTCCTTCCCCTCTCTTCTCTGCAGCCCCAACAAACCCTTCAGATCCACTTTTTACTTTTCAGTCCATCATCACAGTAGTCCTGTTTGATAAACCTGTAACAGGACACAAGCAGCTGCTCTGGAGGGCTAATGAATGCATTGGGGACTGAAGCCCAGCTGCTTACAGTGGAAAAAGGTTTATAAAGTGAATGTTGCCACCTGTGGGTGCTTGCCACAGGGTCATTTGGTGGGAGGTTTTTTTGGTGGTTTTTGGAGCAAGGGGATTGCTTTTTGGGGATACCACATCCCATACTAAACTGACAGTATGTCTAGCTAAAACAGATCTTTCACAGTGCTATTAAAAACAAAAAAACCAACCCCCCCCAAAAAAAAAAAAAAACCAAACCCAAACCACCAACCAAAAAACAAACACCAGGCAATGAAAACTGGAAGGTGTTAGAAACCAAGGTAAGTTAGAAAAGCTGTTTGATTCTGCATACAGCATAACAGACAGAACTACTGGGGTCCTCAAATGGGAGGACAGAATAACACATGAATTTATTGGAAATCACTTAATCTACAGAAAACAGTCAGTAAAATTCACAGAAAGGACTAATCCTAAAAAAACAGTACTAGAAAACTTAAAAACCAAATTTTAAATGTGAAAGGTTTAAATGAGACCATTTTGTGTAGATTTAAGAAGACTTTATCAAGATTCCCTGAGCAGAATCCTGGGACAGTGAAAATTACTTCAACTATCCTGGACCACAAGCAAGCAAGGAGTAAAAAAATCAGGATGGAAGCAGGACAGTGGTCCCTTTAAAGGTAACAGCACTTACACTCCACAAAAAAGTATACACACAGGCTATTTACACAGCAGTGTCTGAAAGGTGCAGTTATATGCCTGCATATAACACGCCAGATGCTGTTCTGTTTGAAAAACTTCCTGTCCCTATGTAGCTTCTACCATAAGCTGCAGTAAAAGAAACACAGCAACATTCCTCAGAGCACTGACCATCTCAGCCTGGGAGGGAAGCACAAAGGACAAGAGATCAGAGTATCCTGACCACCTGTGCCTCAAAAGTTGTTGTGGAAAACAAAACCTGAAATGTTTTCTTCATAAATATTTCTTCTCCTTGAGAACAGTTGAATTCTTTTTCTTCCACACTGAAGTGCATACATGCCTGTCAAGTATTTAAGAGTGTGTGGGGTGTAGAGGTGCAAGGAATGGGAAATAAAAGGGAAAGAAAATCAAAAGATTTCTGAACCATGCCTCCTACGCTGAGAGCTTCTTATTACCAGAATGGTGCAGCAAAACAGACTCCAGGTATTAGGAATGCTCCTTTTACCTGGTAAGATTCCCCTGGTCCCACCCCCCTTCTCATGACAGTGTTGTAATACAAAGCACCTCTCCATCATCCAGCCTTTAAATCCACCAAAGGCTTTTGTTCTCCACACCCACTTCTTTTCACAGCGCTTAGCTAATAAAGCCATCATGGAGCTTGTCCGGGACCTCAGAGTCATTAGCCACTGAGTCAACTATGTAAAAAAAAAAAAAAAAAAAGTATACCACCAGAGACACCAAAAAGTATTTGGGGAACTGGCTGAATAGAATTCTTTTCTTAAGGAGGCACTTTCTCCAAGAAGCCCTTTTCAACAGAGGTAGACAGCACAACACTACCTGCACTCACTAAACCAGGCAGGCTCTGGAGGAGGAAACAGGAACGCTGCCCTGGCCTTGCCGTACACAAGGTGCTGCACGTGTTATTGGTAAAGGACCACCTATCACCTCCAGAAAGAACCCATTTCATTCAGGACAGAAAGAAAACAGTTGTTGGTAGACAGCTGAAACGGTCTTTATACCAGAATCATGGGCTCATTGTTTAGATATTGTTAATTCAAAAACCACACCACATCAGGGATACTAAAAAAAAAACAAAACAGCCTCAGGTGGGAGGAATTTTGATATTTTTTTGTGTGCCTTGTAGGCTTCTGACTTTTCTGAGATTCCCTTTATTCCTTGTACTCATGTACTTAAGTCCTCTCCCAATTATATATCTTCTCCTGACTGATAAGCTCCTTTACAGTTCTGCTCACGTGACCGCCAAGTGGGACATTACATAGTAGAGCATGGCATGAGTCAAGCACCAAAAAAAATACCCAAAAAAGCCTGTTGAGGGCAAAGTTGCTCATGGAAAGCCAGCACAGGCCACATGCCCTTGCTTCCCATGGCTGGTGACAGAAACCTGCAGAGCTGCACTGGATAACGCTTTCACGTTGTCGCATTTCCCACCAACTGGTCCTCCAGCTCCTGCCCCTGGCACTGGCAGGGGAACTGCCTGCCTCTCCCATCATCTGAACTCATGAGGAGCACCAGAGACGTGAGCCAGGGTGTGTATTTGGCAATCACAACATGGAAAGAAGAAGGGTAAGGAAAAGTTGAGGAGGTGTGATCTCCTCATTTTATGCTACAGGATCAACACATACCCTTCCCCAGACAGAGTACTTCTTAATTTATAGATTTTTAGTATGAGGTGAGTGTGCTGGACTTCTTCAGGGCTCTCTCTTGCAACATAATGGAGGTTCTCCATCAATAAACACCAGTCAGCACTAGCTAGACAACAAATAAAGAGAAATCCCCCTTGTTTGGTTTTAACTGTTTTCAGTCTGTATGTTAAATAGTTTATCTAAAGTATGAGTTGTTAACCATTCCCAGGCTTATTCAAGGCAACATTCACTCTACTCAGTAATCAGTAACATTGTAATGAAATTGGTTTTCTAAAAATGTCAAAAGAGAACAAAGCCAGCAGCTTTAAAAAAATTAAAAATTTCCAAAAGCCTTATCAGAAATTATTATAAAAAACGCACACCATGATTTGATCGAGATAACTGATACTCCAAGACCCATTTTAACATTCTTCCTTATATTTAAATATAAATACCAAATACAGTGCAATGATATTTCTCGAAAGCAGATACATTCCAAATTTTAAGGAATCATATCTTTGAGAATCTTACTTTTCCCCCAGCTGCCTTCAGGTTTTTACAAGCTATAATGCAGCTGAGTTTCAAAACAGATTATGCTTCATAAATGCTACCAAATGCAGTAATTTAACACTCCAGCTATTAACATCACGTGCTGCTGCTGCCGCTGCCGAGATGCACGCCAAGCTGGACAGCAGTTGGTACTGTTTCTGCTCCCTCCCTCACAGCAGGCAGCAGACATGTTTTGCAGCAAGATCTGCAAGTGCAAATCTCCAAGCGGTTTAAAATTTTGTGCCTCCCTTCTCTCTGAAGTAACACTTAATGCACTCCATTACATAAGATGTACTTGGAAAAATGGGCTCTGAAATGGAAACAGCATACAGGAAGAAGTAATTGGATTAATTAACACCCTGTGCACTCATACTAGTGACTTGCCAAAGACATCAATCAAACGGTAAGATGGCACAAAGATAGAATGCTTAGAAACAATTCAGCATATCTGGGACCAGTAATCCCACTGTGCTTTGCATTATTACACAATAAGATCTTTCTCATGGGCAATTCTTACTAAGTGGGGTAAAGCCTCAGGTACTAGGAGTAAGGCTAGAGAAGGCTCCACTAGTCACTGATTTACGTCAGTTTTGTTTTGGTGTGTCCTGCCCCCCCTCCCATACTGCATGGTTCTTTATAAAAAATTGGATTCTTTTTACTTCAGCAGTAACTTAATTCAGTTATTGGTTGCTCTCTCTCCTGTTGAAGAACAGAAATCACTATGAAATCAAATACAGGCAGTATTTTTTTATGCAATACCATCTTGTGCAAAGCCTCTGATGAGTGAATAAGTAACTCCATAAACAGCAGTTGAAGATCAACTTGGCAGAAATACCCTGCTGATTATTAACAACCTAAGCAATCACTTCCCATAACACCACTGAGCCATGAATATTCTAACTGGCAAGACCAAATTTCCACTCAAATTGTTACTGCTAGTGGGCAGAGCACTTTGCTGTATTACCAGCAACGTGGGAAAATAAGAAGTCACTTTCAGGCTTTCCAAAGTTTACAGGTAAGCAGATTAACAACTACCTGACAAAACACAGTTTTGCTCTACACAGAATAAACCCTTTAATCATCTTGCAGGAAGGATGGCAGGTGTGGTCTGGCAGCTCAGCTACAAGGCAGCTGGGATGGGACAGCTTGGGAGAAAGAGAAAAGCCAACTCAGGCACGGTTCGAAGATAAGCAGTCAGGTAGACTAAAGGCAATGTTACATTCTGCATTCAGCAGGCACCACTTTTTAGAAATAAAATGCTAATTATAAGCAATGGACAACTGACAAACACTGTCATTTCTTCATGTAAAGACAGTTCTGAATGTCTAGTAAGCCATGATTTTGAGCATTAGGGAAATAAAGAACTCCCTGAAATTTGTCTACAGCTATCATGTACCGGTTCTCCAAAGAACGTCTTCATCGTCAAAATCTTCATGTTGCTCGATTTATAAACCAGATTATGATACAAGGTTCAAAGCAAAACCTGACTGATTTACGCATCATCTATCAGCTGCTTCACAGCACTGAACTGCAGGAAGAGAGACTGGCCGTAGTCTCCTATGGCCACAGAACCACAGGAGAGGTTCCTACCAGGTATGTAAGGGGGGTGTGTCAATAATCACAAGGAAAAAAAATAATTAACCATAGAGGAAAAGCTGCCAAGAGAGGTTGTAGAATCTCTTGTTCTTGTAGGTTTTTGAGACCATGCCAGACAATGCCCTGAGTAGCCAATCAAATTTCAGGATCAGCCCTGCCTCAAGCAGCAAACTGGACTCTGGAACTCCAGAGGCCCCTTCCAACATGAGTGACCCCATGATTCTATCCATCCCTTAAGTCTTTCCCACCTCCCCATATGCTAGCAAACAAAAACAAAGCTGCAACAATCCTCGAATTAATTTCAGTCACACTGGCCTTCAAAACATCGTTATTTCTGTACCCATTGTTGCAAACTATAGTAACTATAGTAGCATCTAGAAAGCGGTGTCACCTAGTTTGCAGGCACCGTCACATACTGTGTTTGATCACAGATTAACTGAATAGCTTGTTTTTCTGTAATCTATCCCAAACAAGGGTGATAGCTGAGTCAACTTCATGAACAGACAAAGTGAGAGGCACACTCTCAAGTCTTCTGCTCACAGGAGAGGTTGCTCGCCCACCTTCTGCTGGCTAACGAGGAGGACAGTATGTTAGATCAGACAAATCACCTGCCTTATTAGGTCTACAAAATTTTTGGACTCACTGCGGACATTAGAAAATAGGGGTTTTTAAAAAAGCAAATTTCTGGCTTCTAACATTAAACATACTGACAGAGGAAAGGGTACAGGATCCTGTTCACCAAGATCCAACACGACATGTGCCACCTGCATGGTAAGATGTAAAGTAATGACTGCTACCAATGATGGGGCTGAGTTGCTCTGATTAGCTAAAAGGCAAAAGCTCTGTATTGTCACTAACCCTCCCATGAAAGGACCCAACAACCCAGAAGTCAGTGCAGCATACTTTCAGCATTTGGTGAAAGTTAACAATTTCTTTGAATGCAGAATGCCACATAAATATTTGATGTCTGTATTACTACATACAAAAAAAAACCCCCTACTTTATAACACAACTGCTTCTCTCTAGTTCTCGTTGCAAGAATTAAACTCTGAACTCAGCAGTAGTTACCTAGAACTGGTAGAAGGTCATGTTATAGCAAGTGATTAATTCCAACCTGTTTATTTTCTCTTCATCTCATTGTGGACAGAAACTGAGTCAGGATTAACATGCAAGATCACATTCTATTGAGAACTGAATCCTGTCCTTAAGGACTAATATAAACAGGATGTTACATGCAAATACTGAGGGCAATATAATAATATTATATTCGCTATTTGCACAGACTTTATGCTCAGAAATACTGCCTAGTATCTAAGTCTAAACCCCAACATCAGAATGAAGATTTAAAAAAAAAAATTCAAATACCTTGTATCACACCAACAGATTAAAAAACTCAGAGAGTAAATGGATTTTAGAGTAAGCTGAGCAACAGTGAGGAAGACATTAAACTCAACAAGGACAGTAAATACATCATATTGTAGGCCTACAGCAAGGACGACCAAATTATATTGACTAAATCAAGACCAACCAGTGGAATGGAACATTTCATAATGCACCTGAAAGGTCTACAGAAGCTTATTTTTTAAATCAAATCCTTTGCAGATTTTTGCCCCCAGTCAAATGTGTTTAGCTGAACCATCACTGAAAAGAAATTAATGGCAAGGCATCTGTCCCAAATGCGTAAGAGAACACAAGAATAATATTAAATAAATTGAACACATTTTATATTTTTATATACATTTGATAACGTGTATACAAATATATGAGCTGAAACACATCTAACGAGTACCCACACAGACAGAACAATAAGCTGGCCAAGTGTTTCATGGGCCCTACTCAGGAGAACCCAAATTCCATTAGGAGTTACACATGACACCGGGAAGGAGACAGCTTTAAAGAACAGGTTTGCTAGTTGTTGGTCCTAGTAATTGGTCAGGAGCAAAACTTTTCAAAGCAGCAGATGAAAACTGATGTTACTCTGTTCAGCTCCTCTGATGCTGGCAGTGAGGCAGCATTCCAGATAGATCACTGGCTGTACTGGTAACCAAAAATGGAAAATATACATAGAAAAGTGCACCAGCGCAGTGTCTGCTGGTGGTGCTGCCTCCTCCAGGTAGCGCCTCTGCCCCAGCTGCCCAGGAAGCTGCTCCTTGCTTTTGAAGTCAAATCGCTAACAAGGAAAATTTCACCTTAATAGGGTTTTATTCAGATAAGAATTTCGTACATACTTTCATGGTTAAAACCTTTTTTCTTAGATATATTGCTTGGACCCTATTGTCTAACCAAGGCTACAGACCACAGCTGCTGAAGGAGGTTCAAGGTGGGCCCCCCTCGGTTGCTGGAGCAGGGACGGTGCACAAGCACTTCTTGCAGCATGGCTGCTCTCACCCAGCAATGTGAACCTGGCACGTCAGATAAAAGGGTCAAGTGAGCTGACATCCCAGTTCAAAAAAAAAAAGCAATTTGCTTCAACCAGTACTTAAAAACAAACAACAACGCCCACCCCATCCCAAACACAAACCCAACCCCCCCCCAAAACCCAGCAATCAGTTTTGCCAAATGAGAGGCAACATCAATGAGTTCTTCGGCAGGTTTTCCCCAAAGGTGCTGTTTTACCCATTTCATCCCCAGTTGTCACATGTCAAACAGACATCTTGAGGGAACAATGGGAAATTCCATGAGCAAGGGAGGGAGTGCAAGCGAGGGAGGACAGTTCTAGGTATCCATGTCCCAAGATGGTAATGTCTACTCATAACCAACCTCAAAGAGGAATGTTTGGGCATGAGTTAGCCCACATCTCCTGGTGTGGCACAGAAGCCAAAACACAGTGAAGACACCATTCATACTTTATACTGTGGACATGCAGTAGATACGAGGATTTTTGGGCCATGAGCAACCTCAGAGACACCTTGCAAGCCATATCGCTGGAAGATGGGAGGGGACAAATGGAAAGAGGTGGCACCTCAGAGCACTCAGGAGACTCAGAAAGGCATCCTCCCACTTCTCCAATGCCCTTAACTAAACTAGCCTGCCACAGCAGAGCACATGCTATTTCAGAGCACATTTTTCTTAAGAGCTTTACCTCTGATAACGTACAAAAGCCTGCCGTAAAATTGATTCTGTTGTAACAGACTGGATAACAGTAATTGTACACAGCTGATTGCTCATACATAATAAAAATGGCATTAGAGTTTAACTTGAAATTACACTTTCCATTTTTATTAGAATTTAAAAGTTACTCTTGAAACACCTTGACATAGGAGACTTTTTGTAAATTACAAGGGCAGTTGCATAACTGAAAATTGAAATAAAACTTTACAGCTTCCTATGATTTTAGAGAGTTTTACAAAAAAGGAAAGATATAAGAGATTTCAGTATTACTCCTTTATGATATGCCAAATTAACTTGGAGGATCATTGTTAGAGCAAATGAAGTACTAAACCGGTTCTGGGTAGGCTACAGAAAAACATGTTTCAATCAGGTTTTAATCTAAAAAACTTGTTTCCCACAGTAACTGGGAACAAAGTGGCATATCAATATGTTTATGATTTACGGAACAGAGCAAAAGGGTATGTCGATGGGAATTTCACACTGTAACTAGGCTGAAGTTTGACTTTCTTTTCCAGAATGTGAAACAGGAAAAGAAACATAAAAGAATTATCACTTCAGTGCTCTACAACAATACAACGGTGATTGTGGTTTACACATTAAATGTTTTCTATTTTCAAAGCTGACCCAGTATTTAAGCATATAAACCCCAAGACAGTTAGCAAAACACACTCTGGG
This sequence comes from Falco punctatus, assembly GCF_963210335.1. NCBI lineage: Eukaryota > Metazoa > Chordata > Aves > Falconiformes > Falconidae > Falco > Falco punctatus. The sequence goes on along the minus strand of NC_137581.1, from coordinate 102,738,366 downwards.
TAGCCAAATGTTTCACAGGCCATCGACAAGCTTGCATTTTCAAAAAATTGTGCGTACTGTAAATGTTGTTTTAGATCAGCTTAGGCCAACCCAAGCCAGTATTTCTCTCGAAAAAAGGGTGGCTCTACACTTTCCCCAGCACTACCACACCTGTGACCATGCTATCAGCAAGATCAGAGACCTGGGTTTTAAGACACTCCTTACTGAAAGGCAATTTTGGCATTATTTTGTCAGCCTGGCTCAAATTTCACCAATACTGTTTGGCATTTGATCCCTACAGAACAGAGATGAGCTGCAAAGAGGAAGGCTGGAGGGCAAGCAGCAGAAAGACAAATCCAGATCCATCAACCTCTGAATGCTTTCTCCAGCTCTGCTCCAGCAAAGCATTTATAGATGTCTATTGGCCTCCCTACAGTATTGCAAGTACCATCAGATGGACATCCTCCCCAAAAGATTTCATTTCTTCCCAGACTAAAGAAAAGCTCCATAATTCAATTCAAGCATAGCCAGGTTATGCAACAGATATAACAAAACCTGCCTGGTACACAGAGAGCTGAATTTGAGGTTGATTACAGAGCTTATAAGGGATTTCACTGTAAGAAGGAAATATCCCTGAAGGTTGCTTTCCAAAACCAAAACTACACACACACACAAAAGAAGTCCACGGTGTGCAAAGCAAAGTTTGCCTGTCTTATTTTCAGTACAGACTGAATAAACAAATCCCAGAAACAGGTAAAAGGAAACAGCTCCAGCTGTAGGCTCACACACACGATGTTGATCATTTCTTACTTGTACTGTAAGGTGAAATGCAGGCTTTTCAGTCACAGGGCAGGATGTTCCTGTGTTAAGTATCATTAAAAGTGTAAGATAGTCCTTTTCCCAAAGGGTTTTTAATCTGTTTTGGGTGGACTGGTTCCAAATAGCTGTAGTCACAGGGAGCTGATTGTAAATTATCAATAATCACCTAACAGATTAAGAACAGTCATTAAGAAAGGGGAAGATAATGACTTGACAAAATAAGCTATTCAGAAATTGCATCCTAGGTTAAACTGTAATAAAAAGGTATAAAACCTCATTATATATAAGACCAACTGAATGAAGAACAGCTGAGGGAAAAAACTAGAATAAAACCCAGTCTCCTTCAAAGCACAGAGAATCAGACTTCCGAAGCAGACACTGCTTATGTATTCACCCAAGTACCTTCCGGAAAAAGAAGCAGAAGCTGGTATTACTACAGAGCCAAAAATTAATTTTTGTTACCAAAATTAACTTTGATACAAGTTGTTATGATTCAATTTTCTGTTGACCTAGTTGCAATGATCTAGTAGAAAAATATGGGGTAATTTAAATATTTTACACATCAAGAACTTACTGACAAAGGCACTGGGAGTTAAAAGATAAAACTTATTAGTGCAGAAAGTAAATAGCTTCCAATAATCACGATTATCATTCATTATCTCTAGCACAGGGGTTTTTTGCTATCTTTCAGTATTTCAAAGTGAACAGTTGGGAAGCATTTTTAACGACCAGGTTAGGCACATCTGTTTGAGTGCAAAACTAAGATACAACTCTTGCCTATCAATTCTGCATTTTTAGGTACATACAACAGATTCCTGGGTAGAAAACAACAAAACTCAGGAGGTTAAGAAAAAGGGTTACAACTATAACGTCTTTTTTGAAGCATACTCATGTTCTACTAAAACGGGAAGTAATTTTTATCAGCTTCAGGTTCACATACTTTACTGGAATAAATCCCCCTTTAAGTTCCTTTTTTAATTAAGTTGAATTACATTAAGTTCTTTAAGAGAAATTTCCATATGATCCTGAGCATACTAGAAAATCCTACTATTATTTCTCAACCTGGACGTCAGTAAGAAAGTTCAAAAGATCTGAATAAAGTCTAAATCCACAGCAAAAGCAAAATGCAGACCTGCTCATATATTCACTAATACAGATGAAACCACTCATGAGGAAAGACTATACCATAACCAGTAAATCAGCAGCAATTCTTCAAGCTAATGAAGTATTAAAGCTAGTAGCTTTATTTTTGTTAACAAGCAGGTTGGGGCTATATTAAGTATTATGCTGGTATGATCTACACACAAATAGATCAAGTCCAGGAAGTTTAAAACCAAACTGGTCATGCACAACAGCTCTGCAGAACTAGAATTTTCAATTTCCATCACCTTCTAAATTCCTTACATGCTGGCATCTTCCTTCATTTTTTAACCCAATGAAGGCACAAGCAGAGAAGAATACAGTCCATTTCACATAAAACCAATACAAGTATTCCCATGGAGAATAAATAAACGCAAGCATAGGATTTGAACAGACACTTGCTTTGGTAAGTGAATGCCAGTCCATTCCTACCCCTGGGTACTGCAGTCTTCCTTTAGCTTCATACAAGAACAGGGATGAGTAAACTACAGAAACCTGTGATACCTGCTATGCTAGCAGGCCAAAGACTGGCAGGCAGGCAGATAATAGGAGGAGGAAAGTAACAGCTCACTCCGGAGAGGACAGAGTACTGCCCCATCAGCAGCCCCCCAGCTTCCCAAGGCAAAGCTGGCAGCTCCTCAGACCACCTACCCCCATTCTGACCACTTAACCCCCTCCACGCAGCTTTCTGAGCACAAAAATCTCACACAGAGCGAAAACTGTTCCTTAAAAAAAATACACTGCCGTTCCACTTGTTTTGGAAGAGGGGTCGGATGGAGGGTTGCTAGTCGTAGTCTACTCAGCTCTCAGATTTCAGGGCTGTAGACAAACCATGTGCACAGATCTGAAGAGCTTCAAGAGAAGCAAACTTTAAAAAAAAGTCACCAAAAGTAAGAATTGAGAGATTTTTGGGATGGTTCTAATAAAAACAAAACAAAACCACCCCAACAAAACAAAACACCAAATGCAACTTCATGAGAAAGTTCTTGGGTTTATGCTGCCACTCATCCCATGAGAAGCATATTAAAAATAGCTTGCTTTTCCAATTTCAAAAATAATCTAGTAGCTACGTGGCTTCATCAAAACTTGAATTCCTAGATGGTTAATGGATGCTTTTTTCTTACAAATCACATATAACCATTCTCAGCTTGTATTTTCCATTGCAGAAGTTTCCCACAAGAAAATAAACCCCCACATTTCCACACAAAATGTCTCCTGTTACACAGTAGTTTTTAGCATCCACCACAAGTATAAGCTTTCATATGGAAGAGAAAGGAACCCAAAGGGAATTTCTGCTTGCATGACAAAGATGCCTGTGCTTGTCGGTAAGGGACTGGAAGTGTTGAAGCACGTTTGACCTTCAAATGTCAGCATGTTCATCGTGCAAAGATTTCGGATGTTTACACAAGCATGGAGTGCTGTAACTCTTTCCCTAGGGAAAGACTCCAAGTGCAGCGATCCATTCAGTGGGAAGAGGGCTGGTGTTAGCCCAGCACAGCTCTGTGGACGCAGCCCTTGAATCCCAGCTTGCCATTTCACCGGAACGCTGCTGGGTCTGAGCCTGGCCAGCATGAGGCTGTACCTCTCCTTCGTCTTGAGGCTGTCAGCAATGAGGTCTGATGAATGAGTGTGTGCTAGACCTAAGCAACTTCTAGCACTTTGAGTACAGCCCTGTAATGCTGCCACAGAGAGGCCCTTGCCAGTTATGGGCAATTTATCCTTTGAGGGCAGAAAAACACTGAGGCGTTGTGCTGTCACATCGTAAGTACTACCTTTATCAGTTCTCTTTGCCTGAAGGGCAATGTGCCCTAAATGAGAAATACATTACTGAAAATTAACCAAGTTCTTTCCATCACTTACTAAAAGTAATTTTGCAAACACTTTTCCAAGGTTACAGATGAGCTCTCTGACACAAACTTTATCCAAAAGCCAGGCTGCTCATTGTGGCTGAGAATGTAAGGGCATATTTATAAACAAATATCTTAAGTCTTTTAATGAAGGACAAAATAACTTCCATGGAAAGCCATCTAAATCATTAAACACAGGGGGTTGCCTGCCTAAATTAAAAAAAACCACAAATATAGAGATTAATTCATACTAGCATTCTGACAGCAAAAAAACTAATACATATACTGTTAGTTATAGAACATATTTTTTTTAATTCTGTTGCTATGGTTAACAAATTAAGAAACATTTTACTGTGCTATTTAAAAAACAAACACATTTTTTCATGAAAAGTAATTCTGATGTCTTGGGAAAGTACTGTGACATAAAAATACCCAATCTAGAAACCACTGCAGAATTTAAATTTGAAGTGATAGAGCTGAAATGCAAGGCCACACCTCTAAATTACATGGGCACAATATGAAAAATCCAACATGGACATAACATACAACTCAAGGTGTACAGTAACAGCTTTTGTCCAGAGACTAATACCCTGGAAGCATTGCTAATTCATGTTTCATGCAATGAAGTGGTTCAGCTGTTCCCAGACCCAAGGGGACTCGCTGAAGCAGTAACAGACATATTCAATGACAAAAACCAAGGAACCATGCCCAGCATTCCCAAAGTATTCACCCATTTGCTTCTGCACAAACTAACAGTCAAGTGGAATCACTACCTTGCTCACTATTTCCTGCACACATGAGACAGAGGACAGTGCAGCCTCGGTCAAGAAATGTGTCTTTTAAAAGCACGTCACAAGCCTAATCCACTCTCCCACAAGACTTAGGAAACGCAGTTTCAATAGCATCACTCATAGCCAAGAGGCTCCTTCCCAAAGTTCTGCCCACTACCGTGGCTTCTTCTCCTCTGGGAACGTTATTATTCTGAGTTTCCCTGTTTTATTCAGGTGCAATATTGGATTTGATATTCGACAAAGGAAGGAAAACAATGCCAGCATTTTAAAAGACAACAATGTTCTTCCATCCTGCCTACAAGATAATGGACTTCAAACAGAGACTGAAGAAATCTTCAGCTCATCCAATGTTATAAGCCACATACAGGATACAGATGGGGGGTGGTGGGGGTGGATCTTAAGTCCAATGGCTATTTTTGTTATATAACACAAAGCCATCTTAGTTTAGCTAAGCTTTAAGTAGAATATCTCACAGCAGTTAGGTCAGCTGGCAGAGAGCAACAGGATCTTTCTTCAACCCAAACGCAGCAACAACAGAAACAACCTTCAGTCTGTGTCTCTAATAGTCATAACCCAGAATGCTTTAATAAAGCAAATTTTACTGCAATTTGTTGGGAAAAAATTGTATTTTTGTCACATAAAACGTGACAGATGTGCACAACCACCTTACTGCTCAGAAGCCAGAGCCTGTTTTTGCTGTAACGGAAGGTTTGGGTTTGGTTTTTTCCCCTCTCAAGTGCTTGCCGAGGTTAACCTGGCAGGCAGCTAAACACCATACAGCTGCCTGCTCACTGCCCTCCCCACACACACCCCACAGCGGGATGGGGGAGAGAAATGGGGGGTGGGTGTGTAACATTCATGAATTGAGATAAAGACAGCTTAATAGGACAGAAAGGGAAGGCAAGATAGTAGTAATAATAATAAACAACAAAAGAAGTGATACACAATGCGATTGCTCATCCCTTGCTGACTGATGCCAGCCTGTTCCTGAGCAGTGGCCCGTGGCCAGCTCTCCCCCTAGTTTATATACTGAGCAGGACATGCGGTATGGAATATGCCTTCGGCCAGGCTGGGGTCAGCTGTCCTGGCTGTGTCTCCTCCCAGGTTCTTCTGCTCCCCGCCCGCCCCCAGCCCCCCTCCCCGCCACCCGCTGGCTGGTGGGGTGGTTGAAGAGGCTGCAAAGTCCTTGACTTGTGTAAACACTGTTTAGCAACTACAACTTCAGTGTGTTATCAACATTATTCTCACCCTAAATCCAAACCATAGCACTGTACCAGCTACATTAGGAAGAAAACTACCTCAGAAAAAAACCCCAGGACAGTGCTACCTTGCCTTTGTGCTAGAACATACTGGTCTCATTGCTCCCAGGGAGGATCACAGGGTTTCTCTCCATTTGCTTCACTCAGCATCAGGCAAGATGTGAAATGAGATGACAGGAGATGCATGGCAGCACTGATAAAGAGCTGGAAAGCAGACACCAGTAAGACTGGCTTGGATAGCAGATGCTGTGAGGAGGCAGAAGAGTATGTGCTGAGAGGAGATGGATGCCAGGGTAGAAAGATGATTACTGGATTACTTGGAAGGAAAGGAGAGGTGAAGAAACATCAGCGCCTTGAGGGGAAACGAGACTTGAGTGAAATGGTGATGGGCAAGACCATAGCACCTGGTGAGCCAAAGAAGGGAGGAGTTAGGCTGGAAAACCTGGAGTGAAGAGACAGACTGGGTAAGAAAAGCAGGACAGCAGCAGGCTTGAGGGGATGGTGCTAAGAAGCCTGATGAAAAGCACTCTTTGATATGGGAAACGAACCCATGTAAGCACAAGAATGCCTATCTCAGTCCAAAAAAACCTTTTCGCTCAAGTGGTCAACAGCAGGTACCTAGAACACAGTATCAAAAAAGGATAGGAACTGTAGAAGAGCAGCAGTATTTTCCCAGGACAGTGTTTCACCACCACCTCTCCATACACAAGATTAAGATCCCTAACAACCGATTAACTGTCCTATTGTGAAATGTCCTGCTGGGCTTTGACCCTTTGTAGGCTCTCAGCATACACAAGACACTGTGGCAGAAGGCAGAAGGCTCACATGAACACTGTGCAACAAAATACACAACTACGCAATGACTTCTGTTTGCTTTGGAGCCTGAAGCTTGCTCATCTCATTTGATCACCTGGTCTTGTTGCAAAATGACTGTCCCTCATCCATCCTCTTCAAGCTACTCATGACTTTGCAGAGCACTGTCAGAACCTCCAGGCATCTTCCTTTCTATGCTGGAAAGTTATCATCTACTGTGTCATTTCTTCTACAAGAACCACGTAATTCTTAAAACACTTATCTTCACTCTTCAAATTCTTCAGTTTCTACTATATCCTTCTTATGAGGAAGGCCAGAGCAGCAAAAAGTGTTCACAAATACAGGTAAGTCCATAACTGACACAGTGATACAGTTGTCTTAATTCCCCGTTCCTTTCCTGATAATCTCTAATACTGCTTTTTTGACACTAATGAACCTGTTTTCACAGAGCTGTTAATACCCAAGGTCTCAGTCCTGAGAAGTTAAAGGCTACTCACAGTATCACCATATACAGTAAGATAAGATAAATTTATTTTGTGCTTTTCCCATGTATACTGCCTTTACTGCATTAATTTTTGCCTGTCATTTTACCTCCAGTCAACCAATATCAAAGACCAATCTGAATTTTTTTGGTTTGCCTTTATTAATTCTACCTTGAATAACTTAGTGTCATCATCAAATGGGTCACCTCACGATTTACCCTTTTTCCAAATCACTAATAATTTGAATGTCACTGGCACAAGAACTGATCCCTTGAGATTCTGCTCGTGACCTTTCTCCACCTTGAAGATGGACCATTAATTCCTGCCTTTTTTTATCTTTCTTCTTATTTAGCTACAGAAGAGTTTTCTCTTCTATTCCATGGTAGATTAATTTCTTTAATAGCTTCTGGTAATGGACCTTGTTAAATTTCTTCTGAAAAATCAAAGTAGACACACTATCCATTTGCCTACCTACTCCTTTAAAAAAAAAAAAAAAAAAAAAAAAAAAAAAGGAGCCTCTTGCTCAATATCATACTCACTTGTAAGTCCCAATATTCCTAGGGGCTCAACACTTCAAAAAAGCACCCCCACACCCCAAAACAGATTTACCGAAATGCATTTCCAGGATCTTTCCTAGCACCTTTTAGAAACATCCAGTGATTCCCATCACTGACTCTTCCTTTGCACTGAATAACTGCACCAAATCTGTGGGCAACATTCAATCCTCCTCTGAGACCAGAACATATTTAGCATGAGATCTTACCATGGCTTTCAGTTAGGTGACAAATCTGTGGGAAGATGCTTCATATGCAAATCAATTTAATGACATGTGGTAAGATGTACACTTCCTTTCTCTGCCTCTCCCCATCTTTCCTTCCTAAAAGACTAAGCAGACAACACACTTTAATCAGCAGAATTCTTCCACTGCAAAATATTAAGTACTGTATGTTGAAGGAAACACCAAAAAACCACAACAGGATTAATCAACTCTGTAGCGCTACTAAGATGCTCCGATGAAAGCTTCCTGGCTTCTCTGTTCCAAAAGCTGGATGCATACAATGAACAAGCTATGAAACTTAGGCAGTGGCTTCACGAAATACTCCCAGGTTGTGTGTGTATGTATGTGAATGGACACATTTATCAAAACCAAATACATGTATATGCTTCTTAAAGAATCCTTGGGTGCATGTGCACACACACTGTTTCAAGCACTTTACAATTTGGAGCCTGACTATCAACAGATGCATTTGGTTTTGAAGCTTCTCCCCAGCCTTTCTCCAGCCTTCCAACTACAAACTAGGGATGACGCTCCTAACCCTTGTGACCTTTGTGAAACTAAACCTGTCTCTCCAAAGTGCTCCGGTAAGGTTAGAGAAACTTCTAAGAGGAAAATTAAAACTTCAGGCAGGATCTGAGTGGTGAGCATTAACTAAGGCTGTGGGAGAGGCCGAGCCAGGAGGTCAGAAGAAAACACCGAAGAGCTCATTCAGGCACACACAGCGAGACAGGGCAGGCAGATGGGGCTGCCCTGCAACTGCAGCCTCCCTGATGCCCCTTGCACAGGAAGGGACCCACAGTCAGGAGGCCACCTCAGCTTCCCCCTTTCATAATTTCTGGGCTCTTTTTAACCTTACTAATACTCTTTTAGGATGTCTTTTTGTGGCTAACTCATTTTAAATAAAGCACTGCAGAAAAAGCAGGAAGATGCTGCTTTTAATCCCTGGCACACTCAGATAGCCTGGACAGTTACAGAAAACTTAGACCAACTAGCATTGGTCATTAAAGCAGAAAACTGATTTATCTTTTCAAGCTTCTAAACATTTAACAAAAAAACCCCAGAAACAGTATTTACTACAACTGGTAACAATTTTTACTGCAATTTTTAATAGATAGCTATGAAGATGACTTTCACATATCAGTGAACACTTCCTGTAAGCTGTTCCTATAGTGTATACACCACCTGTTCTCGTCCCCTTTGTCCATTGTAAAGAAACAAATTAACCCCTCATTTTCAACGCTTACCTATAAAGAATTCTTCTACTGCTTTAGGAGTATATCTGCAGAGCTATTGTGTTCAAGATCTCAAGAAGTTTTTTGTGTTGTGACTTGTTCCACAAATCCTTTTCTTATTAAAACCTTACTGCAGTCACCAAACAAGTAAAACATACATACACCCTAAAAATGCACAGAAATATGTAAGTTCAGATTTATTTCTTCTGGGGTTACTATACAAAAATAAGATGTTTTATATTTACTCTTAGTCATACATAAAGACACATTCTGGTCACCACCAGAATGCTGATTTTGCTTTATCTTTTCACTTCAAGGCTTCCATGCCTTCAGCTATGATTTGGCTAAACCAACAGCTGAACGAATGTTTGGCTCAAGTGAGGAGGTGGAAGCCTCCAGAAACAGGTTCCTGACTGCCTGAGGAAGTTTCCATGCTGCTGGTAGGCGATCTCATTCAGGATTTCTCTGCCCACTCCCCACCTCTTCCTCCAACTGATGATATTTTGCCCCCATGACCCACGCCAAAGGCCACTTTAACAGTTTACACAGTCCTCCTCTGCAAAAAAAGTACTTGGAAAGACACAGTTATAAACCACAAGGTAATACAGCTGCTCAGAATTATAATAAAAAGATAAACTCGTTACTGTTTGTACGAACAATTAGTAACCCAACCGATGCTTAACAGCCACTTTATTACAGAAGCTGACCATAAAATTTGGCCCAGCAGAGTTCAGGTATAACAGAAAACCATGTCTATTTAACAAAGCAGGTCAAGGCATGCTCCTAATTACACCGCTGCACAGAACTGCATTTAAGAAAACACCTGCAGAAGTGAGGCTCTAAAAGGTTGCTGCACTCAGCTCAGTCATGAGGATGCAGAAACAGGAGAAAACTCTTGACTGCTGGCACAATGCCGAAGAGCTGCCTGTGTGCAGCCAAGTGTGGTTTTGGACCTGGGCAGGGAGCACCTGCCAAGACTTTGCTGCAGTGGAAGGAAGCCAGTGTGTTAGGACACCTCATTATCCCTACAGTGCTTGCAGTTTTGCAAAAAAAAAAAATGTTTCTCATCCTTCTGCTAGCACTATACCAAAAATACCACTAGTAGGCAGGAAAGTTGTCTGTGAGGGAGCGAAGAAGAGAGATGAAACATTTCTTCCAATGAACAGTTGTGCCTTTCATTGTGCATAGCATTTCTCTACCTGTGGTCTCCCCACTAAGCCATTCAGATTGTCAGTATTTTTGGAGATACTTTCCTTCCTGTCAGCTAGCGCTGTCAGAAAAACTAGACATGTAGTTGCGTAGGCTGAAACTAAGTGCATTTTTTTTTTTTATTTTAGGAAAAGTGTGTGGTATGAGGCTTGTCTGCATCACTCACGTGGCTGAGCAGAGACTGAGGCAAGCTGGAGGTGGATAGCTAAACTAACAAGGACAGGAAAACCCCATGATAATTACTTAATGTCATGCTGTTGATTAGGTGCTGCATGGAAAAGCCAGTGGAAAGTGCTTCCAAAGTATTCAGAAGAGAAGCTTTGCCGTTGCAGTCAAACACGGGCACTAGACAGTGAGCTGAGAGGGGGGGAAAAAACAAAAAGCAAGTACTGCCATGTAGAAGTAAACAGGCATTTCACATACTTGTGTGAAAAAAGCTACAGTAAAAATTGCAAGTAAACTACCAGATGAATCAAAAGAACTGTCAATTACATAGATCTCTATTTAAATGATTAATTCCAGGCATAACCTTGGTGTTTTCTTTGGTATAATTGGCTAGGCATACATATCAAAACTTGAGTATGCCTTTTCTTCTGACATCAACAAGTGGTTAAGTTTACAAGCTTTTAGAGTAATAAAGCATGACAAGTTAATAAATATTTTCAAAGATGTTTTTGTTAAAAGCAGAAACAGAAGCCAGCTTTTCACTACATAACCAAACAGCAAAGTATACTTGTTATATAAACCTAATCCACTTGTTTATGAATAAACGATTGCAAGTAATCACGTTTTGATTGACAGAGGCTACATACATCGTAATATTCTAATACATCTGGATCCTTCAAACACTGAATACAGTGCTTAGCAGCATACATTAACAACATAATGAAACACAGTCACATGTGAATACGCCAGCAAGCGCTTTGCACAGCGCAGTTAATCAATGCCTTCCCCTTTACCCAACCTCGTAGTTGTTTCGTCTGCCATGCCCATGTATCGATTCACAAACTTCTGCATAATTTAGCTTCTCCTCTCTCTCCAGGGCTACGGTGCACAATGAGCAGCTAGGCTGGGATGTATTTCACCAACAGTAAATGAAATGTCATCCACTTAGAAAAGTATATCCATACATTTATCCAAGCTATTCAAACAATCATGGCACTGGGACAAGGATGTCCTGCTCCTGCTGCCAGCTGGGAACACAGAGTGAACTACCTCATTTCACAACCCACGCTGCACAAATTCGCCAGCTGCTTTTTTCTCAGGCAAGAAGTGAAGAGAAGAAAAAGCAAACCAGAACTGCTTATTGCCCACAGTGCCCCAATACAGGCAGAAATCCTGCCCTCCTGTTGTAGCCCGTTGCAGACCTCCTTCCAACATTAACAAGGCCAGGCTTGCAGCCAGGGTATTTTTCAAGAACAGTTTCCAAAGAACAAAGTGGAAATCACGGGCTCCTTTGCACTGCCTGACAAAATCCTGCAGCCGTGCCCCACAGCAAGCTTACTGTTACCATTTTGGAGGGCTCAGCCTCAAAAGCACCTGCTTTGTCCATGCTGCAGGTGTGGGGATGCCAGCACACACACGCCATGCAACACCAAGGAAGCAATGCAGACCACTGTTCCACCAGCACACCTCATGGCTCATCATCCTTGCCTGAGCACTGACACACATATGTGGCTCTTTGTCAAGCAGTACATACCTCACTCAAATATCGTAATTTAACCCTTTGACTCTGTATTACTAAAAAAACCCCAAAACCAACCACCCTCAAATCCAAGATTTCCCCCCCCCCCCCCTCCCCCTTGAAGACAGCAGTCTGGCACCATCATTCAAGAGACCTATTTCTATCATAACATGGCTAACAGAGCATCTGGCCATAAGAAGTACACACTGGAAGATACCGTTTTCTAGAGGAAGGAAGATAAGGATAGTTTTATGGCAAATGCCATCAGTGCGTTCAGAAAGGTAACTGAAGTTTACTCAACAATTTTCTTTTCACAAGAATTTTCCCCTCTTCAATGAACTCAAACTGTACAGTAATCCCCTGCGTCCCTGGAAGCATGTAACAAATACATCAGTAAATCAGACTTATTGCACAAGAACATCTCAAAGCTTGCAGTTTTAAGAACACTGCAAAGCCCTGCACACAAGCACAAAAGTAGATTTTTAAAATAAACCAAACCAGTAATACTGTTGTTCTTTGGGTTCAATTAGAACATTTTTAGGGGCATATTTATGTGGTCACTGCAAAGACACATGGCAGACTCAAATAAGGGGTTTTCATTTTGCCTTGTTTAAATTATTGCTTTTATGTTTTAGTTGTATCCACTTAAAATACAAAGCTGTGTAATCTAATAAATCCGATCAACAATTCTAAAGTATACTGCTACAAATAGATGCAGTAACTACCATCACGCACAAGTCTCAAAGAGAAAAAACTCATGGAGCAGCCAAGCGCTGCAGTGATACGCTCTCTACATGTCTCAGAGTGCCTCAGCTGAAGACTGCGACGCAAATGGACTGTGAAGATGATCTGGCCTGAAAGCAGACACATTTCTGTCACTCACTGTTTCTCACCTCTGTGGAAAATAAATGTCAAGATGGAAGAAACTATAAGCTGATTCAAGATACTGAAAATGATTTTCACAGCAAAGCGAAATTTGTAAGATTCAACCCTGCAATGAGCTGCCCACTACCAAAGTTTCTTTTGGCACCTTAATCCTTACCAGAGTCAACGGATTTAACGTTGATCTATATCAAGGGCCTATACTTAACAAAAATTACTAAGAAATGAGCAGTGCCAGTATCCAGTTCCTGAAATTTCCCACTAGCAGCTACCACACCAAAGATAGCTGGGGCACATGCAGAACTGACAGGCAAAATCCCAAGTTTACAAAAAATTATCTTTTAACATTGAAGAAGTATTAGCAGAAGAGAAAGAAAAAACAGCTCTCAGGACTCCTTAACTCTGTAAAAAACAAGATTTAGGAAAAAAGTTCCAAGACAGACATAGCACTGCTTATGGTGATAATTAATGAAATCAGTATCCTCATACTGAGCTGTTTGTGCAGGCTACAAGATTAGTTAAAACACACATACAAAAAAAAAAAAAAAAAGAAAAGGGGGGGGGGAGCCAAAACAAACAACCCAAAACCAAAGCACCCAACAAAAATAACAATATTGCATAAAATTATTAAAAAATATAATCTTTCAAAGCTAAGAGACATTGACAGACTGAATTCAATCAACTCCCTGCCTCCAGCCTACCCCTTTGATGTACAAGGCAGCAAGAATATTCAAGGTATCTGACCACAACTTTTCGAAAACACAAAAATCAAAGTACTAAATTAAAAGAGTAACTGTCCAACAGGAAAAGTAAATGAACAGTCTTCATTAAAAACCCCAAACAACACTTTTTTCCCCCCTTCAAGACCTCTGCTCTTTTCAGAGGATCTGTTAATTTCATGACCAGCTTCACCACTATGAAGGCAGCAAGCCAACAGGAGAGGACAACATGGGCTGCTACCAACAGAAGAACACCTGCTGCTGCATACTAAGCAAGCCCAACTTCCCACAATGGGCTGTACCCCTAGCCTCACATGTGGGAACATGACCCGCTCCCCTCCAGCCTTCTCCTCTAACGCTTCTTTACCACATGCAAGAAAGTCTTACTTTAACCATACACAACAAACAGAGGGCTGGTTGACGGAGAAGAGACAGATACTGGCCACGGTCACTGTTTTTCCTCTGGTGGCCACTCTTCTCCCAGTAAGCTCTTGGGAACATCAGTATCTAAGGCTTTTGTTTCTGTTAGTTTTATCCTAGTAAGGGTCAAAAGATGAATGGCAGCATAGAAGGATGTCAAACACACACAAGGCAGACACAACTGCGTAAACTCAATTACAAGGAAATAGTGTATGAGGGGATTTTAAAACAGAAAATAGGAGCTAAGGGGCAAGGCATTAATGGGCATGAGGTGCTTAAATGTCTAAAATTTTTGCCTGCAGCAAGCAAAGCCTACTTTGCTACCTAAAGATAGCAGACCTTAAACTCCCAATAATTTTTCATTCAAAACTAACTCCGGAAAGACACCTTAGAAGTCTAAGTTCAGTTCCTCACTCCTGCCGGGAACTGAATATAGCCCTGTTCACAAATTTATGAACTTCCTTCTAAATTATTAGACTTACTCCTTTTATCAGAAGACTGTTGGAGCTCCTTATTCTTGCAGAAACCTCCTTATAATTTCCAGATTAAATTTATTCATGGCCAATTTATATTCATTTGCTCTTGTGATGACATTGGCTTTTATCTTAAATTAGGTTGTAAGTTCTCCAGGGCACTGACCGAATCTGCATAAGCACAGAGAATCTGGAGCATAATAGTTCCATGATCATAATTCAGAGCTTTGCTTATGATGACAATACAATAAATAATTAGTTTTTATAGTTCCACTAGTCTGACCTTCTTCAACCATATCTCTAATCAGTTCAGGTGCACTTGCAGAATCTGATCAAATCTATCATGATGACGCTAGATGAGATTGCAGTTCTGCCTCACCTCTAACAAGTTGCTTATCTGGCTCTACTAGTACAATGATCCTATAAGTTGATGTTTTTATCTTCTCTATGGAAAACTAAAGAAAACACAGCGACAAATGGGGAGAAGAGTGCATTCCTTTTAGCCTTAGAACTTTTGGAGGAAGTGACCAGCTCCAGTCATGCAGAAGTCTGGAAAACACACAAAAAGCAGCAGGTTCCTTCCTGCAGTCAGGATTTGTATTACTAGAGGCAGGTCCATCTCTCTACAAAAAGTCCTGAATTTGGGTTCTCCTTTAACAATTTTGGCTCAGAACAAACTAGTCATTCTTACCTATGGTAGCACTGACTGATACGTTGCAGGTCTGGAAATACCTATTTCATATCTGTACAAACATACATCAGATCTAGAAACCTCACTGAACAATAAAATTTCCCTGATACTCCTCAGCACAGATTTTGCTTATCTGCTGTTTTGGCACCTTTGACCATAGTGGTAGCATACTTGTTACTCTGCAGTCCTATTTTTGTTAAGCTGGCACACTCACTGCCTGGACATCAGGTAGAGCGTGCCATTTATTTTACCTATTGCACTGAACAGAAATTCTAGAGACTGTATTTTCTGGATTTATTTCATTACTTATTTCATGGAATAACTGGCTTGAGTTGCTTTCCACACATTTTAGCTGCCCTGGCTTAGTATAAAAGCAAGTTCAAACTCAGAACTCCAGCATTTGAACATGAAACCAGGCAGCCGATTTACCACAATTCAAATGGCAATAGTAAAGTAACATATTTAAATAGCTCTTGAAATAATCTCAAGAAAATGTTGTGCCTAGAACGTTAACAAAAAGGACAAATTAATACAATTCAGTTTTCTGAATGCTGACAGGAGTAAAGCTTAACAAAAAAAAATAAGTAAGGACTGAACCTCCCTTTTAAATTGGTGAATCGATTCAAAGCACCCAAGGACACAGGAAAGAATAGCAAGCACCTGCAACAAAAATAGTTGCAGAAAGAAACAACAGAATTTATAAAGTAGCTTTTGCTTGCTTTCAATAAAAAACAATTCTCTTGTCTTTCACAGTAAGAGACCAAGTGCTAGATATTACAAAAACAATGGGGGTAAAAAAAGAAGTATTTCTTGAGGGATGAGTAACTTATGAACAAAAAACCTTGTAAACTGGGCGCACATGTGCGTGTCTATATGGAAGGAAAAAGAAAGAAGACGACAGATGATGACAAAAATGGGGGGAGTAAGCAGAAGTCTGGTTTTCAGTCACTCATGAAAATAGTATTGGGAAGAGCAGGAGTATTTTCTCTGTAGATAATACAGTTCCAAAGGACAGAGCAATTAGACAAAACCTGCCTCAGAGAAGATGATAATACAGAGGTTTAAAAGTAATTTATGTAAATTCTCTATCTTTTTCATCAAGAGACTAAAAAAATCAAAGAGCAGGAAAAACCACACTGAAACTGTCACTTACCCAAACATCTGTAGGGAACCACAATGTGTGGGTGACCATTGCACTGCTTCCGTCCCCTTTTGCACCAATTCTGGATTGTAACTGGCTGGTTGGCTTCGACAACATTGGTGATTTGTAATTCAGGGTAGACCTAGAGTTAAAAATATTAAAAAAAAAACGTCATCACAAGTATGCACTCTGGGTCATGCAATACTGTTACACATGTTTGTAACAGGGGTATCACAATAAAATACTCATTCTCCTATCTTCTCCCTCTTCTGAAGTGTAATGTATTAACTCTGTGGCATGAGTACATGCACTTACCTGGAAAGGTGGTGTGTTTGTTCATCATTAAAAACATGTGGCTGCCAGCTCACTGGCTGTAAAAATACAACTTGGCCAGTAATACTTGCTTAAGCTAAAGATCAGCTAAACAGGTGTTTCACTGTTGACCAAAATACCTGCTCCTCCATGTTTAGGCTACTGCTTTCTTCCAAAAATCCATATATGGGATGTAATCTCCATACATCTAAAATTAATACCATGGCTTTACGTTTATCTCAATCACTTTTAACAAACACCATTAATTCTTTCCCACTGCAGTGTGCATAGTGTTAACGGTCTGTTAAATCAGTTATTCATATTTAGGTTTACATCACCAGTATTTCCAACTTCCCTAAACTGCCGAGATCAAAATCCTATCCGTTCTTAATACTGCAATACACTTCCACACCCACAACCACACCACCAGCAACCTGGATGACTAATTTATTGGCAGGCCAAAACTTTGATCAAGCCACATATTTGGCTTTTTATCTCCCTCCCCACCCTTTTTTTAAATTTTACTATCAATAATAGCTCATCTGGCCTCTTTTGTCAAGGACAGGTCTTAACCACTGACCTCTTCTGCAGACCCACCACCCTAGTCACCTTCTGCATGTGCATTTCAGTTCACTGGGAGCCCACTGCTTTGCACTACGCTGCGGTTCATGCTGCGTAAGGATTTCAGAGTATGCAAACTGCATTCCCTATGGATAAAACTTAATAGGAATATGTGCTCCTGGAGCACACCTAACAACTGGTTAGTCCATGCCACCAGGCTAGAGCTAACCAAAGCACAGCCTGTGAAGCACACCCAGTGTGGATGCTGAGCCCCTGCTGCTTCACTTCACACTCGCAACCCTCATTGCACCACAGTAGTTGCTAACACAGCCTATGGATCTTGCTTTTGATTTTTTGAATTGGCAATCTATGAGCCTTAACATCAGACTCGCAAGGTACTAGTTTTCCTTAGCCTTTCTTCATGCAATCCTTAACAATTTCCAAGTAGGTCAGATCTGAGGATATATGTGGACTGAAAACTAGTCTACTCACACCTACCAGTGGAAAAGAAAAACAGAAATGGGAACAAGCCTGAGGGAAAAAAAGTAATTGGAGATGGTCCAAAAAACACCCTACGGAAAAGGAACATAATCCCAACTAAAGAGATCTGGGTTGAGACCGGGTGAATTTTGGCAGTCCAAAACTTATGTTTGGAAAAACACTTTAAGAACCTCGACAGCCTTGCCCCGAGGAAAAAGGATTCGTCTCAATCGCGCATCTCCCCCAAGCTCACAACATCCCAGTGGGCCAGGACATCCTGGCACTCCCCTGACCGAAGGTTTAAAATCTAACTATGGCAAAAATTAAACAAGCAGGCTATTTAACTGGAGCTTGAGTACAAATTTAAACTTCAGAAGACACCAACAACAAACAGCACAGCCTTTTCAGATTTGAGATCAGTAGTCTCCGAATGAATGTAGCCTGGGCCACAGGCATGGTAAAACCAGAAAATAATCAAAGCATTATTGGAAACACTTGAGAAGAATTTCTTACTTTCATTGAAAGACAGGAAGGGGCCAGTATAATTGTAAAATTGAACTATATTAACAGGTTAATGCACAAAACAAGGCCAGGTACAATAACAATGCCACGGAAATGACTACAGACAGAAACGCTACTTAACAATGTATTTTATGCTAAAGAGCCTGAACATCAACCTTGTCTTGTATTAAAAAACAGCGTTTTTTTAATCAGATACCTCATGCTTTGCATAAGCACTTCACAGAAGCCATCTGATACGTTTTTGCCAGCTTTGACAGCACCCTCAGCTCACTACAATGGACGGTTAAAGTGTGCGCAGAGGGCTTCAGATGCCACCTTCTGCATTAACCCAGCACACGATAAACAGTTCACTCCAAGAAAGTCCACAGAAAAGAAAACTTCAGAGTGAAAGTTTCCTGCACTCGGAAGACTGTAGCTTTGCTTTGTTCTTTTTGCCAGGAGATGACCAGGGCTGATGGTCATCATCTGTATTACAAATACAGCATCATTTTCACACTTCTCACAGAAATCAGCTCCAGAGGAATCTGCTGCTCCCCCTGCTCCAAAACCTGAACTCTAAACTAAAACAGCAAGGCTGCAAATTCAAGAAAAGCTCCCCTTTCCTCTTCAATCTCTATCTTTTCCCCCTTGGGTCTCCTCCATTCCACCAAACAGGTCTGCACATGCTCATACTTTTGACTTGTCACAGCACTGCCAAAATGGATTAGGAGGTCACCGTGGCAGGAAATTTCACACCTCAACTGCAGTGTAAATACTACACCACAGGGCACCACAGCACCCTCAAGAGCTAACAAGCAAGATGAAAGAGAAAGATTTTATTTTAACACTGCCTTCAGCATCATCATGCTGCACTCTTCCAAGTTCATACATCCATAGACATCACATCTGAATAATTACAGCCCATGGTTACGTAATACTGGATGCCGTCACAAACCATGCACTTGATATATCACAGTGTCACCAACAGATTCTCATTGGGGACATTTTAAGATTCCTCAGGGTTAAATGTCACTTGTCACATACAGAGGAAGTAAATGCCTTAAATGAAGACAACTAAAAAAAACTTCACAATGGCTGGGGCAGGAATGTTAAAAAAGGAAATTAAGAAAAAAAAAAAACCTCAAAGCAATTTATGCATCCACAGAAACATGTACCTAGCTTTACAGTGATAGAAAATAGGATTCTGATCTTTGAGAACAAAGGCACATTTAGTTGTTTTCCCGAGGTGAATTTCTAATGCGTGAGAGTGCATTATTACGGTAGAACCTTAATGAATCCATAAGTTAGAGAAGAAAAAAGTAATTTATTTATTTATTTTCTATTTCCCAAACCCACTGTTTTAACTTCTGGTTAGTACAGTGGACCAAATTCTAAGTAGTTAACAGTATTTGTCAAAAGCACACAAGGACGAAGAAATACAAAGAAGCCTCTTCTCCTGTTTCTATGTCATTTGCTGAACTCTTAATTTCCTTTGACAGCTCACACAAAGCTCTGTCCACCCGTCACAAGAGAAACAGGCTTTGAATTTCATTATCAATAGGTTAATGCCAGCAACGTGTATGCACTGAGGAAAGTTCCCCTCACTAGACTTACATAAGGTATTTGCTCTGAATTGAAGTGGAACCTACTTAGTGGCACAGAAAACTGAGCCTCGTTATTTATTTATAGTGTCCCTAATGAGCCACTGCTCCTTCTAGGGAGTCAGAGCCAGCAGCTCTAGAAAGTTACAGAAGATCCAAGCTTTCAACTTTATTGTACTTGGCTGCAAAGCAATTCCTTTACTGTATTTTAAAAGAAATGGGGGAAGAAATGGAAGTCAGTGTAATCTAAAAATTTTAACTGGCAATCAAAAGTTACAGTTAGATCTTCATTTACTTCCATTTTCATTACTAAGTTTCCCTATATACTGACTTCAGAAGCAAAAATATAAAAAACCTCTACATCCAGGCTACTCAGAGTTTCACATAATCATGCTTACATTCATGTTTACCACTACCAAGTCTGATAACATGTCGATTTAGGACTAAAATGCAGACGTGCTTAATAAAAGAAAGCATGTTTTGATCCACCTACATACGAAGGTGTAGATGATACAGTGGTGACAGCGTTACAACAAATTAGTCGGGTACATGTTACCTAACAGGAGATGAGGGATTTCTTTTTGAAACAAGCCTGGGAAAAACAAAAAGATATATATGGCAGAGGCAAACGTTAAAGCAAAGCAGCAGCTGGGCCATCACCCACAGGCACCCCTCCCGCCCACAGAAGGCAGGTCAGCCCAGAGGCCTCTCCACACAGCCGGTGCCGGCGGCTGCGTCCCCAGGCCTCTCCTGTGGGACAGGGGACTTCGGAAGGGCCAGCTGGGACAGCCGACCACAGGCACTGGCCAAGGCGAGTTCCCCGCGGCACAAGGGAGGCACAGCCCTCCCTGGAACGCCGAGGCCAGCGGTTCAGGAGGACTTGGGTAAGTTGGAAGGAGTCCAAAGGAGAGTCAAAGGGCAATGCCGAGATCACCTGTCCTGCGCAGGGGAAGCGCCCGACTCCAGGAATAGCCCATTTAGTACAGCCAAGCCTGGCTGCAGCTTACAACCACCTTCAGAAATTTAAAATTGATGAAGATCTTAATTTATTACCCAAAAAGCGAATGAGTGAGTTACCAAGCGTTGAGACTGAACAACAGTGACCCCAAAGCTGCTTCTCCAAGTAGCCTACCCACTATCAGAAGTGTCTCTTAAAACAGAAAACGCCTACCTAACACAGATACTCCTAGTCAGCCACCACAATGACACCTGGGAACATATCCTATGAATGACCTTAGCCACCTCTGACGATCACCCCGATCCATACAGAATCACAGATGGGTTGAGGTTGGAAGGGAGCTCCTGTTGCCCAGGATTGGGTCCAGAGCAGCTTCTGAATATCTCAGGGATGGAGACCTCTGGGTTACCTCTGCGAGCACTCAAATACCAACACTACATGCAACTGAAATACTCAAGAGAGATAGGTTTTTTAAAAATCAATTCCTGATATATGATTATATAAATAGGTTTCTCCACCCAGTCATACATGCTCAGCAGAAGCAACCAAACTCTCTATCCTGGTGCTATCTTGAAGTAATATTTGAGCATAAACATATGAGAGTCGTCTCCAATACTAAAATATATTTAGATTCAATAGTATTTCACCTCTTGATATTATTATGCTCCTCATCTTGTAAACTCTGACCATTCAGATTATTGCTTCTTTTAGCATATTTCCAAATAAAATTTTGAAAGCTTTATGTTAGATGACAACTAGGAGGTTAGTTGAGCTATTTCAATTTACTTCTGCATTTTTAATTACACAAGTAAAATAACAATAAAAATAGAAATAAGTATATGTAAATCTTAAGTACTGTCATAATGCATATGATTAGAATTAGCGGTACAGATTTAGTCTTACTTCTGCTTGAACTTAAAAGATCTTTTCCTGTGTATTCCAGAAGCAGAATCATCAAGAAAACAAGATTCAGTTTCAGAGTAACAAACGGTCTGAATTAGTAATGGAGTATGATCCATCCACTGAAACTGTTACACGGACACACACATGCATGCACTTGCACATACACACATGTACACACACCCCTTCTAAAATACAAGGTGGTGTTACACTTTAACATGAATTAATAAAAAAAAAAAAAAAAAGAGGAAAGAAAGGAAACAGTATCTTAGACCAAAGAATGTAAAGCATAATCAGGAAATGGTGCCATCTTCATCAACAAGTTGGAATGGCAGAGAACTTGGGCAAGAAGCAAAAAAACCCATTTCTTTAAGTGCAAAATTGACATATAATGAAATTGCCATTTTTTATTTAAACACCTTAGCATTTTTCTCCAAAGTGCATCCCACATCAGTTTGAATACTGCCTGTTCCAAACCAGAGATGTGTATTAGTTTAACTGCCACTGAACACTGTAGTAGTCTGAAGTACACATACTGTCTTATTATCGTTTCCCTCTATTCTTTGTCCTTAATTCTTCATTTTTTTGCTGTACCTACTCATGATATCTTGGCTTAAATTAGATCACACATTTGTTTTTTATGTCTTCCTTTTACCCTAAGGTTCAGCACCTGGCATGGCAAGACTTTGAAGCCAGCCTGAATTAAGTGTAATGCTCAACTCCACTTCCACAGTGAGAAAAGGCTGCTCAGTCTCCCCAAGAGCACACTGTCCAGTCTCTCTGCAATGTGCCACTGAAGAACTGGTGCTAATGCACCCCAGATCTGACAGGTATTTATGAGCTGGCATTCTGCTTGAAATCTGTCTCAGGTAGTCAGTGACAGCACCTGTATCACAAAATAAATGCAAGACTGACCATAGAAACACTAGAAAGGAATCTTCATACAGATAAAAGAAATGAAAAACAAATTACTGCTATAAATAGAATAAAAGTTAGGATGGTTTTAGTACTTCCATCTTTAGCAACTTGAATCATTTGAATGCTTTGATTTACTTACAAAAAGGGGAAAATAACTCAAACTAGGATACAGCTTGATTACATCTAGACACTCTCTGCCCGCTCTCCTCCTCCACCTTCCCCAAAAAAGGAAAAGAACCACCAAAGAAGTTGGTCTGTGGATATTTCCTTCCAATTGGACCATTCAACTTTGTACCTCAAATATTCTATACTTACAACATCAATGCTACTCTAACACTGAGAACAGTTTACTGAAATTATCAGACAATTTTCTTTTTAAAATTGTAAATCAAAGTCACAGGCGTATCATAGGTAACCATTTACCTCTGTGTTTGAAATGGACAAAGAAATGTTTTTATTATCTCAGTGAAGTAGTCTGCAACAGTTATCGCAAGCACAAAAGAATATACACATTTAATAAACAATGTTTAGGAAGACTGTGGTCTTACAACTCCTTGTGGTAAACATCCTTTGACAGCAAGTGTATCTGAAGGATGGCTAAATACTGCTTCAACTATGAAAAAAGGCCTTCACTTCCACATGAACAAAAGTATACTTGAATCAAAACTATTTCTATTCCTTTCTATGTATCTTTAAATAAATAAAATCCTTTTGAGATTTTCTTAACAGTGCAGAAAGCAACCTACATGTTACGAACACAGAAAGAAACAAATGATCAGCTGCTTAGCAGTATTTTGCAGATGTTACTGATGAGGGGTAACAAGCAGACACATTGCACTTATTTTCAAGCATTTGGCATGTCCACACAGAAGTATACAATAATTATTTCTGTGTATCCATGCACAGTATCTCTGCAGGCTTTCCAATCTATGACTTTGGAAGCAGCAACGTTGCAGACTCTCAGCTGTCCCAGATCAGCTGTACCAGTGGCATCACATGAGCAGCAATGACACAAGCATAACTTGTGCTTTTCAAATTCAAAAATCTGATAGCTAGTGAGGCTGGAGCCTTTGAAAACTTCAAAAGCCCTGAATTAAATGCACTGTTCTAAGCCTTGCAGTCTGTATCTGGAAAATAGACAGCTATATGCAGATTTAAGTTTTCACTCATGTCTCATGTCAAAATATTCTAGTTTATTACTGGGTTTTTACAACTACTTTTCTACATCACTACAGAGGGTCTCAGTGTAAGGCAATTTTGAACCTTCATTGATTAAGGTTTAAACTCAGAATTAGGACTCAAGAAATAGGAATTTTTAGAGACTTGGGTTTTGTTGAGGTTGGGTGTATGTGTGTGTTTGGTTTTTGGGGGGTTTAGGTAGGGGTTTTGGGGTGGGTTTTTTTTTCTCCTCTACTGCTGCAAAGTCATGTAACTTAAAGACCAAAAATTATGTCAAACTAAAAACCCTCATGAAAAGAAGAACAAGAGCCTCACAAACTCTCGTGGAAAGACATTCCCTTGAACACTCTTATTCACAAATAAGGGGAAAAAAAATAAACACACTTAACACACGCAACTATGGATGCTTATTACTATTATGTTCCCACCCACTTCAACCAGCTATCCTATTTTTTTTTGCCTGTTTCTTCAGTAAACGCTGGCCCAAGTTACGATTTTTTTAACCCTTGCTTTCTGTGCACCTGCTCTAGCTATAGCCTTGATTAGATCTGCAGACTAACCAGGTGAAACAACACCCACAATAACCACAAAGCACAGTAAACATCTGGTACATCAGCTCTGCAGTCCTCTTGCATGGACACAGAGTTGTCTGAATCGCCAAGCCATGTAGAGAACAGAAGGCATGAGAGCTTTAGAAAGATTTTAATACACCAACACAAAACTATGCTATGTGTAGTCAAGTTGACACCTCTGGAGAGCTCTAGGGGTCCAAGATCTGCAGACAGCAGTATTTCACAAGAGATGAACCGTATTGCCATGCTGGCCACCTCCTAGTCTCTTCCACTTTTCCTCGTGCCTGTTTACACAGTCAGTGCTGCCTAACGCCAGCCCACAGCTCTCCTCACAGCCGTCTCCTGGCCTCTCCAACCCAGCACACTCCCAGGGTCAGCAGCAATGCCTTTCCTTCTCTGCCACTTCTCTGCTCCTTCAAGCTATGCCCTGTCATGCCCAACCAAGCTCAGCCACTCATCCCTGGCCTTCTCAACCACACAAGCATTTCTAGACACAGTAGCAAAGCTACAGGGCTAGCTAGCATCCCAACTTTTCCTGTCATTTTCTGTAACCCAAGTAACTCCTTCACTTGTTGACTTTATACATTATTTTTATTTTTCTTTCCGAAGTTGATTATGGCCAAGGGAAGGATTTCCAAACAGTAGCTAATGATGTCTCCTGAGCCAAGCTGAGGCATTGAGGCAAAGAGAATTATGAGAGTCAAATCCAGCACCAGCTGCATCAGTTTCCAGATTCACTGTCATGGGCCAACCCAAGAAAGAGCGAGGCAACCAAGAAGGAACAGCTCTGCTCCTGTACCGCAATTCCCAGCTATCTGCTGCTGCCACTGAATCAGCATAACATTTCAGGTATTTGCACTAATTTCCAGCTGCCAACTGGGAGGAGGGATCCCTTTTAACACAACAGTTTGAAAGAAAACAGAAGTAATCAATTCTTAAAAGCAAAACCACACCCAATTACTTAGAATAAATAAATATTCCCAGGCTGAGTATCTTCCAAACTAGCCACAGAATTTTTTCTTTTAATTCAGACCCAAGGACAAGTTTCCAAAGACCTATCTTCAGCCACGTCACCTAGGATCCATCCATAACATCCTTCAGTTTTCAAAGGCTGCAGCCTCACTAGCTATCTGAATCAACCCTCAGCCTCATCTAGGAGTTTCACATATTGCTCTTAAAACTATTTCTTAGGGCCCATCTTGACAAACTATCCTTCTCCCTTCTAACATCTCAACTGCTTCAACATTACACACAGAGCTGCAGTTCAAGAGTTTCCTGCCATGAAACTCCTCCACTATTTCCACTCCTTTCACCCCAACTCCTGCCTCTCCAACCTACCCATTCTGGCATCCTGTTAGTTGCCTTTTCTATCTATCTGCCCACCCTGCGATTCTTCAGTCCCATGCTAACAGACAAATGCTCTGGCCCCTTCTCCTAGGCATCTTTCAAACCTCTTCATTTTTTCCTCCAAGCATACAAAGCCAGTATACATTTCAACACTCAACCTAGTTTCCTTCGTTACTGATCTTATCCCACAGAAAAGAAAAAACCCCAAACGGGTATGTGCGAGAGGAGCTGATGAACCTTCTAGGCATTATCCACAGGTGGGGAGAGGAGACAGGGGCAGAGAGGGAGAAGGGATCAAGGTGCTGCTGTGGTTTCACTCTTGGTCATAAGAGCATATAGTCACTGCCTTCCTGTGTGAGCAGGGTATACACAAAACCTGGTATGGTATCCCAAGTGTGTTTGCTATTGAGAATGGTAGAAACGTGAGCTGGTTTTATACAGTGGCCAGTTGGGTTGGTTCACCCACACAGAGCTGCATATGTACACAAGCTCTTCTCTTAAAAATCCTGGGATTTCATTGAAGTCTGCCACCTACCTTGTAACTAAAGCATTCGGAAAAAACTGCTAGACATGAGGTAGCCTACTCAACCCTAATTCATGCATAGGGTTCTCTGTGCATTACACAGGCTTAGTTGAACACTCCCACACTGGCCTTCTCTGAGTGCTATCCTCCGCACACGGGGAAGGCAGAAGCCTATGGAAACAGAAATAAGCCTGAATGGTCAACCACACTGTCCTCACTGCCTTTCAAGTCCTTGACTTTCTAACATAAATAGGTTTGCATGCAGTAAGAAAACCAAACCAAAAATCTTAGCCCTGCCAGGCAAAATCTGTTTACCGTATCAGGTCTCTGAAGTCTCTCTTGTGTAATTATGGAGGATATCCAGCTGCTCATACTGTAAAACCCCAGAGTAAACAGGGTCAGTTGGACTTACGGTCTTTACTAAGCTGCTTCCCTCTCCAACCTAAGCACTTACTGGTTTCAATGCAACAAGCACTCCCATTTCTCTGTAGGAAAAAATTTTTATTCACAGAGAGGCAGCAAAGTGCTTTGTCATACCACCATAAGCCTGTTCAGTTTTACTCTGAGTACAAACACAGAAGACTAGACTATACCTGTCTGTTACTCTGTGGCATTGCCAGAAACAGTTAAGAGTTTTGGGTGGGTGGTTGTTAGTTTGGGGGGGTGTATGTTAGTTTGGGGGGGTGTATGTGTGCCTTTTTTGTACGTTTGTGGTTTTTCAATTAAATTCTGCAGGAATAAGGTTAAATATTAAAGCAGTGCGATGGAATAATACCTATTCAAGTTAACAGGCTATTTTTATCTCAGGGTAGCATACCATGTACAAAGGGTAAGGACTGCTGTCCTCCCAAGAGGGGGAAAAAAAAAAAAAAAGGCAGTCACCAGTAGTTCCAAAAAATAACCTCCTCCTTTAGGTATTATACAAGATTTCATCCACTCCATTCCCTCTTTAGGGGTTGCCTGAAACACTGTGGCACCATATCAAGGAAAGTGGGATAGTCTAAGCAGCTAGAGAGGATGAGTCTGGTTTTCCAAGTTCTCCTGCAGGCTGCTATCCCTCTGACAGCACATATCAGTGGGAGGAAAGTGAGGCACAGTGCTCTCCTGGCAGCAGCTCCTTCCTTGATCACACTGAAATGCCAGTGATCTGTATAAGACAACTAATACACAAGGAGGGTGTTTAAACGAAATAGTCTTGGCTACAGTACCAGCATCCAGAGGATCACAATAAAGGCTTTGCTACCTGACATGGATCTTCAGGAGCAGTCCTTAGAAGGACTATTCTTTTAAAAAAGCAAACATTAAAAGAACAAAAAAACCCAACCAAACAACAATCTGACTTTTCTTTCTGTTGTATTATCATGAGGAGGACAAAACATCTCAGGCATAGTAAGTTCCAAAAAGGACTGGTGGGGAAGGAACCAGATCTTGTGCCAGCCATTTCTGCCCAAAGATGGGGTACTGTTCTGAAGGCATGAAATTAAGTTGTTTAATAGCTTTGTCAAAATCACTACATGTGGAAAGTTTAAATTTCCTTTTCCCCAGGTTTTGAAAGAAACTGTCAATATAAAAGGGCTGTAATACACATTTTAAATCGCCAAATTACCTACCTAAACTAGTTAGGCAAATCCCACATTTCTGTCAAACGGGAACATACGTGACTAGTTACTAAGTTGTTAGTTATGCCTGTTGAGTAGATCACAGTACAAAACATATCTAAGCAGTACCATACAAATCTATGAAAATATACTTGAAAAAAAAATTATTGTTCTCTATTAAACTATCACCAAGTTCAACTGCTTACGAAATGACCTACTTTATGTCAAAGTTGTCTTTGGAGCCATGCAAAAACTGTCACAAAGTAACAGGCCTGGGAACTCATTTTTAATAATCTAATTAGTTTATGCATTCTTGAGTTTACTGTGGAACTAGCCAAAGGGTAATTTATTAATCTAAGAGCCTAGATTCAGTTGTATGCATGCCCCAAGAGACAAATGTGGCTGTGATTTCCCTTTTCACAAAATCAACTTCAGGCTCTAGTACCAAGAATATGAAGTGGTAATATAAGGCCATATTCTGAAACAGTGATTGTACTCCATCATCCAGCATACAAGAAAACCATGCATGGTTTAGTTCTGTAGTGAAAGGAATACAGAAAAAGTGTGGGAAATCTGCAAGTTTGAAACAAGACTACCTGATGTCCTAAAACACAACTTAACCTTAAAAAAAAATAAATTAGAAGTTGAACATGAGGAACAAAGCTACAGGGAGCACGTCTGTAGAAAACATTCAAATCAGTAACAGTACTTGTTTGTGAACAGCTCAGGAATGCGCATTCAGCCTTTTTTATTTCATGCCTTGGTCCTTTGAAACAGGATTCCTACAGTAATTACCTTTGTAGCTCTAAGATGACACAGCTTTTTTTTTTTTTTTTTTTCATCTTCTTTTAAATCAAACAGCAATGTTTTCCAATAATTCCTTTCCTGTGCATCAGATCTACGTTATATAGACTGTAGCTTTAAAATACAAACACAGGACATTTAGTGTCAGTATAAAATAGGATAAAAGTTTCCTTCCTAAAGAAATCACATCTTTCTTCACATCATCTTCACACATCAAATATTTATAAATTTGTGTTCTTTCTCACAACATTTAGTCCAGAGTAATAAGAATTGACTCACCGGTCTTGCACAGATACAGCTATTCTGCCTGCAAACTGCTCTCTCAGGACAGTAACCTGGAGAACACATGACTGAAGCTAAATCAGGCATTTCTTCCATTACTAGTATTAACCGTATCTCAGAAATAATGAAGTTCACCGTTAAAGCTCATCTATTGAAACTGTCATTAAGCATCTCCTGAAGCCCTGTCTACGCGAGGGAGCTACAATTTAGAGCCACTACCAAGACAGAAGTTCATTTAGTCTTTTATGTTTTGCTTGTGCCTGTGTTTCAAATAGGGGACTACAAATTAACAATGCTCCAAAACTTAGACAATAAATTCCAGTACTGCAGTCTGAAAGTTGAATAAGCTGAACAAGTGTACTTCAGCCTAATGAGACCCACATGGGCTTATTCAGGATTTCATTTTAAACTTGCATTATACTTTAATCTGAAATAATTTTCAAATGCATAAAAAACTTCACAATATCAATGTTTGTACAAAGATATGCCCCCTGAATCCCTTAAAAAAAAAAATCACTGAGAAAGAAACTCTTAGAAACTTTTTAGAAATTTGGACACTACACTTTAGCAGACCAGAAAACTTCACAACACTTTCACTTGCTTCATATATTCAGCTTTGAAGTCAGGATTTTCAAAGAACCATTTTATTTTTATTTTTTAAAACACACCCCCTTTTCCTCCTTTCTCCTCTACAATTACTGTTGATTTTTTGTGAACTCCCGCACAACCAGCTTCTTTTAAGTCAGGAAAACAGAAAAACAGAACCAAAGCAGTAACCCAAAGAAATGCTTGGTTTCTAAAACAAGAAAACGTATTAAGAAGTTGCATGTATTTTCACAATTTTTTCCAATGTAATTGAGAACTTTGCAAAAGAATGAAATGATGAATTATGAACACTGCTGAGGCTTCTGCAGAAATCCGAGTCACATTTCCACATTGGGAGTAAAAAAAAAAAAAACAAACGGGGTGGGGGGGTGGGGGTTTGAGGGGGGGGCAGGGCTGGCGGGCAGGGGGAAGAGGTGGCAGTAAAGGGTAGTGAGGGTACCAGGCAATGGAGGCCTCAGCAGGTCACAAAGAAGGAAATCTGCTGAGGAAGCAGCTCATACATCTGTGGTGCATGTTCTGCTTTATATGGAATGGGATCTACCGCTCCTGTCTTTGATAACACTCAGAAAGTATTACTGAAATCCAGCATCCAATAGGATATTAAGAAATCTTCATTAACTTTTAAAAGTATTATGACTCCCCAGGTCACTTAGAATTCACTTCTACACGTAAATTGCACTTACTGTTTCTCTAACTGTGCTTCATGACATTTCAAATCCCCAGGGTGACAGAAGAGAGTAAGGGTATAGAGAGGTCTGTAACAACCGCCACCTGCAAATGTCTGCAAAAGCCTGGAAATGTGGGCAAGAAAGATATAAAAATTCTGGCTTATTTTAGTAAACTGGTTGGTGCCTTCATCTCCATTTGCTAAATTGGATTGAAAACCCAATTCCAGTTTCCTGCTAAATACTATAGCTTTTAAAGAAATAAGCCATCATCCTGAGCCCATGAATGATGTCCATGTGGGCATTTAACAGAAGGACCTCACAACCACCTCCCCGTTTGAGAACCAGGGCTTTCAGTCATCAGTCCGATGATGCTGTGCCCTGGAGTCCACAGGTGACTGCTGGTTTGAAAGCAAAGCAAGAAATGAAGTGGGCACCATAATTTGTGCTTTACCATAAAGTAAAGCTCTACCATCCTTTTACTGTAACAGACTTTGAAGTCTGCAGCACTGCACACATGCAAGCACAACACATGCAGTGGCAGACTGAGACAGCCCTGGGTCTGAAACAGAAGTACACATCCAGTGTCTCCCATGATGATTCACCTGCGTAACACTTGGTTTGCACTCGTTTTTTGGTAAGATCATAACATCTTATTCACTGTTTTTTTTCAGAGTGAAAATCCATGTATCAGAAAATCCCCCTCTATTGCTGCATTACCGCAGCAGACCCACCTAGCCTGGTTTATTTTCCGGCAGTGAGAACCTGTGAAATGGAGCCCACAGCCCCTCGGAGCCATGCCCCACCATTGCACATTCGCAGCAAGCCCCACTACTCACAAGCTCCAAGTTGTCCACACAGCACAGCAAAGGTTAGAGACTAAGCTTTTGAGTAATTTTTTCACTTACAGGTAAAAAACATTGCTACAGAGCTGGCTACTGAACCTTGTAGACATGAGGAGGAAAAAGGTTCTGACAGAAGCTGCTCATAAATAGGTATATAAGCACCAAATCTAGGTGTACATGAAGTTCCCAGTCATTGGGCTGTCTATAGGCATCTGTACAGTTAACAGAAGCAGCTCAAAAGCGTGCAAGCCAAAGAACAAAATGTCTTAACGCTCCACCCCCCACCGAAAAAGCAGCTAAACATTTTCTTGCCAGCCTTCTTCCTCCTGCAGTCTGTTCCCACACAGATGGCAAAACGGTTTCTTTTGAGGTCTTGTACTGCATGCTCCACTGAAGTCAATGGGAACCCTGACACCGACTTCTCTAACAGAAAGATTGAATCCACCAACTCAAAGAAAGCCAGAAAAATGAAAAGCTTTTTGTTTTTCTTCTCTTACAAAAGAACAATCTCAAAAGGATTAGGATGGTTGCCAAATGGAGAAACCAGAAGCACTTCAAATTGCTCCCAATGACTCAATTGACCATAGTGATGTTAATCCCCGGAGAACACCACTGTTGTGGCATAACATTATTAAGTCCAATCATATCCAACAAAACTTCCACACCAATATATGTAAGATCTTATTCTCAAGCAGAAACAAGACATGCATTTCCAAGTGCTCAAAGGCACGCTAAGCAAAGACAGTGTTAGAATAAACTTAAGAGTGTCCATGGTGAGTCTTCTGAGATGTGTCAATCCTGAATTTTAAAGGACAGAGTAAGGATGACTGTAATCCTGCATCTACTTTCCAATGCGAAACACTGCGCAGCTGGAGCACACCCATGCCCCTCTGTACCATCCATCTCATCAGCAGATCTCCCAACCCACCTGCACAACGGGCAAACACCCAGGCCAAGAGCAATGAGCACCCACACCAGCCAGACACTGTCACAGAGTTGAAAAGGCAACTATCACCACATATTCCCAGTCTATGTACTGTATGAATAAGGCTTTCAACATGAAACAAAAAGATGATGTTCACTTAACATGAGTAACAACAGGTTGCTGGCAGTGTGACACAACTACGTGCCAAGCTCTGACTCCAGCCCTGGGTGAACTGCTCTGTTACTCGAAATCTGAACCATGCTAGCTCAGTAAGGTGGTCCCAACACACGATACAAAACCAGTTTCTACCATCTAGAAATACATGACAGGAACAGGTAAATAGTTCTTTCATTTTTAAGAGCTTAGCACCAACTCCACTCCAGATATTTCTGAGCTTCACACACCTCAAAGCTTGTAGAATATTTTGCGTGAGGTTTCCAATAGGATTTAATTTCTATTGAAGCTTGCCCCCCGTTCTCACTGAGGCACCATCTCCAAAGAAACACAAAGACAGACCATAAAAAATTCTCTATTGCATTAACAAGACTCCAGGCTTCCAACTGCAAACCCAGCCATTCCTGACTGCTGGCACTCTCAGGTTGGTTTCCTGTCTTGCTGACTGTTATTTTTAATATATGCTGGGCCAATGGTACGGTAACATTAAAAAATCAGGAAAGAAATGCGACCCCAGTTGAACACTCTTTAATAAAAAGATCAAATTGAGAGAGCAGGTCTGAGGCATAGCATCAGTCCTTTTGCTGCCTAGAGCATTCAGTTATTCCTGTGCTGGGTATCAGTGCCCTTCGCACAGATGAAGGACAGGTTCCTCTGACAGGGTCCTACCAGGCAGATACACAAATATCTCTCACAGAGGGAACAGTATATGAAGACCCTCAGTTACTTTACTCTTACTGCTGGTAGCAGGGGTGGGGGGGAACGCACACAACAGACCCACAAAAAAGACATTTAGCATGATGCAGATTAACATTTCCAATTCTGAAGCTAAGAAAACAGAGGCTATGAATGTCCAGGACACCACATGCCGAGTACACCAACTGACAAAAGGTGTTGATGGAGTCTACCAGAGCCCACTATCATTTCTTCTTGTTCACTGTGTAACAATTCCCCAATTAACCAGTTGGTTGAGGCAACTAATTAACATGCAATTGTTGTGGCTGCACCCAACTAAACAAGCTCAGAGCACCTCAAGAACAGGAAGTTCTCTGTAGGAAAGGCCAGCAAAGCCATCAAGGAAAGAATAACAAGAAAGAGGTTTCAAGTACTATTTGGTAAGTACTATTAAACTCAAACTATTAAACCTTTGGCATCAAACTAACTTGCTCTTCCATCATCAAAAGTGATTACTACAACAGTATTTTAGATATTAGAATCGTGAACAGTAGCTAAGTAGGGAAAAAAAGTATTTTTTGTATTAATTGCTACACATCAGGTACATCTGGAGTCATGGTAATTGCGACTTAGGTGGCAGTAACCCAATCAAGTAATTTTTGTTCTTGATAATCCTCCAATTTGCTAGTTCCTCAAAATCCAGAAAGAACTGTAACATTAAACTAAGTATGATAATTTATTGTATGTCTCTTCTTCTACTTTTACTTCTTTACTGGCAAACAATACATTTAATTCAAAACAATCTTTAGCACCGTTTTTCCAACAGGAACAAAGTTCACTGAATTGGACTGAAGTAAAAATAAATAAAGTTTGACCATTCCAATCAAGTACTTCTTGATGGAAAGGATTTTCAAACTGATGAAAAAAGAAGAAACAAGAAATCCTTAACATTCCATACCACCTCGGCTCATCCTGGGAAAGAGATTACTTCTTGCCTCACAGAACTGCACCTATGCTTCTGCTGGAAGCTTTCAGAAACAAAAGCAGCAGATCAAAGTGTTAAATGCTTTTATCTACATCATAGCATAATCTTGAAATCTACTTTATTACTGACTCTGCGGCTTAGCAGTTTCTGTTGTTTAGCAGGGTAACTATTTCAGAGATAAGCTTTCATTTCTTCAGTACTCACAGAAGTGAGATGTTAAAGTAGACTGAAGTTCCTTCTCCAAAGACTAATCTAAGCAAAGTCAATGTAAGGATTTGCACGAACCTCAAATTATCCTGTATCAAACTCCTAGTGCAATGCGAGCAGTTTTGCACCCATCTGTTGCTGCAGCCCTGTGACAACCACCAGGCTGACCCTCTAACATCCCGTAAGACAGCACAGAGCTTCTCCCACAAGAAACCCTACGACATGGCTACACAATGTGATAAATTGATACACCTCACTAATTTGCAAGTATCAAATCCACTTTTACATTATGCTTAAGACAGGATTTTAGTTTGCTATACAACAGCCACAAAGAACCCTAATCTTTGATAACAGCACGAGACTGATGCTCCTGAGTGCAGCCACTCCTCCTTCACCTCCAGCTGCAAGACCCTGGCAGAAGCAAAAGCAACAGCAAAACCAGCATCAGTTGGGACTCTACATTTGAGATGAAGAGTCCAGATACTTTTTCTCAAAATACCTATGGCAGGTCAGTGGAAGAAGAGTTAGCGAATGACCCAAGAAAACTGATATTCAGATTGGATAACCACTGCAAGGATACTACATCAAATTTCTCAGTCTTTCATTCAACTGCCAATTTTCCTTTGTCATTCCTGGTGTCATCATTCTGCCCCAAAATAACAACCTTGTTCACATTTCTTTATTTTCACCTGCCTTCTTTTCTTTCCTTTTCTGCAGATTTTGGTATTTTGAATCTATTTGCTCTCCTCTTTTGTTCCTACTGCTACCCAAAATCAAATGATGGAGCCACATTTGCATCTCTGATTAATGTGTGGCCTGCTCTTCATTATGGGCTTGATTTGACATCTGTCTTGTAGACCTAATAACATCCATTTTTTTCCCCACCTGAACTGTTCATGTTGCCTATTGCCAGAGAAAACTTGCTGGGAAAATTCAGCTTTTAACTGGATGTGTTCTTCTGAAAATATAATTGAAAATGCCAAGAGGTAGAAAGCTGTAATGCCTTCAGAAATATCTAAAAAGCTTCCCCCTCACAGGCAGTTCAAACAGCACAGCAAAGCCATCACCTGGTCAGATGTCATAAGAAGGGAAAGTCCTGCCCTCTCTCTCCATCTCTCTCGTTAGCGCTTCAGCTCATCTGACCCTTGGTGACCTGGGTCAGACACAAACTCGTCCCTTCTTCGGTTTGTTTGGAGGGGTTAGCTTTGTGCCAAAACTCCCTAAATTTCCTCACTGCAAGATTAGACATATGCTAAAATCTGGCAGAGCAGAAATGAGGAGGAAGAGGGGAAGAAAACTGACTCTTTCTGCGACAGCATGTACCACTTAGGCTCAACAATTCTACTAAACCGCTCTGCAGCAGTACTCCTGTTAGTTTGGTAAGAAACTCTGAAATTAGCTCACACAACGTGACCGCCTGCTAGGAAAGACTGTTTGTTCTTCTACAGATCTTAAGCTAACAACAGCTCAAGATGCTAAAGTTGAAAGTATGCAAAAATGGGGACATTCAGGAACTTCAAAGCTGGCTGAATATGGGAGACATCTCTGTCCGTGTTGCTCCAAAGTACAAACCAAAGCAGTGCCCCTGTATGCAATACCTGGGGTAGAGGGGTGGGACTGTGTTACGAACACACCACAGCTCAGTGGAGCGGCTCTGATCTGTACTGGCAATAAAATCTTAAAATCCATCTTCAACACTTCAGCAAGTAATTGTCTATTAGCATATCCACTGATGTGTTCTCAGTAACAGCTCAAAATGAGAGTTTCTATGACAATCTCCTCTAAAATACTAAAAAGTATACACATATTAACTCACATGGTATTACAAGTTTAGCTTTAATAAGATCTGTCTTACCAAATCCCCTTAGGTTCCTTGTTTAGAAGCATAAATCTAATTCCTCCTTCCTGGACAATCCCTTCTGATTATTTTTTTTCCTCTTAGATGGAGTGTACAGGCTTGCCAAGCTGTGTGGGAACTTGGGACAAGCAATGGTAGTTGCAACACTTCACAGATGTTTAAAAAAAATATTCTAAATAAAATATTATCTTAAAAAAAAAGTCTGTAATTGGCTCAAACAAGGAAAAGCAAAAAAAATACTAAAGGATCTTCGTATCACCTCAAAAAATAATAATTGTTTCTCATGTGCAGCTCAGCAGCTGAATTTACAAAGCAGCCATTTATTGACCACAACTCTTTGGCTGAGCTGTCTTCCCAGGCCAAGTGGAGCAAGTAATGAATGGAGGAAATTAAGCATTTTATAAATGCTTAATTATCGCTGTTCTTCAAGAAGACATATGACAGGATAAAAACCAAATAAATTAAGTCACATTGGTTTATATTCTAATGGAAACATTGTGCAGTTTCTTCAAACAGCTGGAATTGGACCTCTTGTACATCATTAAATTTCCATGGGGTCAGTGCTTTTCTGACCTACAATGGTATTTATAGAAAGATAACTATGCTGGCAAGAAAAACATTGTATCAGATGATACTTCCTCATATCCAGGTTAGCAGATTCCTGTTTCAATATTCATACCCAGACAGAGGAAAAAAATTAAACATGGTTTTGTCATTACTGTACAAGTAATTCTCCTTTTTTTGTGTTAACGTACACAACAACTAGCGACACCCACAAAGCTGATACTTTAAAACAGATATTGTGATGCATCTCGTGAACACTACACGGTATCCTTCTAGCAGAAGCTCCAGTCTTCACTAAGGAGAAGGACAATTTCCCTTTCCCTACCAAGGATTCACCCTGAGGCTTCATAACAATTTGGAACAATCCTAGGGACTTCACATCCAATGCTCTGTTTTCAGTTTCAGCATAAGCCAGATGCCTCAAGAACTCTGAAAAAATCTAAAAATCTAAAATCCTCACCTTTTAAACGTTTTCACTACCAATTTTCAGCAACACCCACTGAGTGAAAAATCTCACCCTCCTCAAGTGGAAAAAAAAAAAAAAGCAAGCTAATTAACAGCTAAAATTCTGTTTAAACTATTTAAAAAAACCAACACTGTGTATATAAAGGAAAACGGTGGAAAAATCCATCAATAATTGGCTAGATATTCAGAAACCTCTCCATGATTATAATTAATCCACAACCATCTAAAACAATTTTCTGCAAGGAACACACATTATAAAAACAGATTATCAGTGGGATTTTTTATTAGCCAGAGGTATATAGTACTTGGAAGATTAAAGCAGGCACTCAGTACAGTACTACATAATAATTATAATTGGATAAAAGCTAACTGGATTCATTGTATGAATTAGAAAGCAGTGGTAATAAACTCCTCGAGAAAAAACTGAATGTCCCAGAAATCAAGAAGCATTTCCACCATCCAACCTTAGGGTATTGCCCTGCTATGAATTCAAGCAAGCATCACCTTTCTGACAGCTTCAAAGTCATGGACCAAAAGAAACTGTCTTTCCCTTTTTTATTTTTGCTTGCAAAACTGACATTGGAATCTATGCGCATCATGCCCTTTTACTTGCAAAAAGACAGACATGAACGTGAACCTACTCTGGGCTACCAACTAGACAGATCACCCCACCATTTGCTACTAATAAGCTTATATGCACCTTTACAGTGAAATAAACATGCCTGTAGTCAATATGCAGCCAAATTCCATCTATTTCAAAGACGACAGACAAACGTGAAGAGAAAAAAGAAATAATCCCCCCAAACTCGGTCCCCACCCCCAAGAAGAAAAAGGAAGAAAAAACCCCAGAAGAGAATAACAGGACCACCACAAGGAAAAGCAGTAAAATACAGCACAGGAAAGCTACAGAGCCATCCAAAAGGGGTGTGGATGAGCCCAAAAATACAACCACCACAAAGCGTACTGCCTACTCACACATACACAATCATGCACAGAGACTTGATGAAGACTAGAAAGAGCTGAACCACCTGAACGTTCAAGACCACCCAAACTCTGCAGCTAGCCTCTCAGCTCTCAAAAGTACCATCCCCAAAAAGGAGTCACACTTGCACCCACCCATCTGGCACAGTAACCCTGAAGATGCCAGGGCTGTGGTTTCAGTGCCTTTAATTGGACTCCAGTTTGACACTTCCAGGGGGCGATTCCTGCATTATTGCATCTCTTGCCCATTTACTGCTAACAACTCTCCAAGAGCCACTGCTAACAAGAAGCTGCATCAAGGAACTGACCTATCTCTGAAAACATCCCCCCTATGAATAAAAACTGCATCACAGTGGAAAGTGCCAGGAGTTAAAGAGGGCCCAGGGTGACCTTTAGCAAAAGTCGGAGAGATTTGTGCCAGACTGAAGTGTCCATGCAAGCATGGTCTGAAAAGCTGGAGGGAAAAAAGAAAGGTAAACTAGCATAGACATTTCCTCCTTAAAAGGGAGGAATATATGCAACAGCTGTGTATTTGTAACAGTCTTTTTAAAAAAAGGTAATCATTGCACTTTATAATTAGTACCTCTTAGGCTTATAGTATTTTTTAAGGAATAGCTGCTACCAGTCCACCTCAGAGCTACATAGTGTTAAGATGTGTTAAGATGTCCACTGGAAATACAACACAGGAGATCGGAAACGGCCTAAGAGGTTCCTGGAGTAGGTAATTTCCTACCTGTGGAAGGTAATTTCCTAACACAGCCAGTCAGTGAGTGAACTAGGGAAGGTGCCCCGCTGGGCCTGCTGTTTGAGGAGAGGGAAGGACTAGTGGGTGATGTAGTAGCCAGGGGATGTCTTGGGCATAGAGATAAGGAGATGACAGGAATTTTCAGTTCTCAGGGAAGTAAGGAGGGGGTCAGCAGAATGGCTACCTTGGACTTCCAGAGGGCAGACTTTGGCCCATTTATGAGACTGGTTGACAGAGTCCCTTGGGAGGCAGGCCTGAAGGGCCATGGGGTCCAGGAGGGCTGGACATTCTTCAAGAAGGAAGTCTTTAAATGTGCAGGTATATAAACACATATAGGTATACAAATATACCTAATTTATATTAGGTGTAAATACATAAATACTTAAAGGTATTATTGGGTGGGGAAGAATATCTTTAAGTGGGCCTGGCCAAACAGCGAGCTTTAGCTGGAACTCAGGGAAAAAGGCGAGTTTGCCACCTTTGGAAGAAGGAGCAGGGAGCTCCAGAGGACTATAAGGAGATCCGAGGTTTTGCAGAGTGAAGCTTAGAGAGGCGAAAGCCCAGCTAGAACTCAGGCTGGCCCCTGCCGTAAAAGGTAACAAAAAGTGTTTTTAAAAATACATTAGAAACAAAAGGAGGGACAAGGGTAATCTGCATCCTTTATTGGATGCAGGGTGGAATATTGCCATGAAGGTTGAGGGAAAGGCTGAGGTACTTAATGTTTTCTTTGCCTCGGTCTTTAATAGTCAGACCAGTCACCCTCAAGGTACTCAGCCCCCTGAGCTGGAAGACAGGGACAAGGAGCAGAATGAAGTCCTCACAGTCCAGGAAGAAACAGTTAGTGACCTGCCACTACACTTAGACACACACAAGTCTATGGGGCCGGATGGGATCCACCTGAGGGTATTGAGGAGGCTCGCAGAGGAGCTCACCGGTCCACTCTCCATCATTTATCAACAGTCCTGGCTAACCGGGGAGATCCCAGAAGAGCAGAGGTTAGCCAGTGTGATGCCCATTGACAAGAAGGGCCGAAAGGAGGATCTGGGGAAGTACAAGGCTGTCAGTGTGACCTCGGTGCCAGGGAAGGCCATGGAGTACATCATCCAGAGTGCCATCACACAGTGTGTACAGGATAACCAGGGGATCAGGCCCAGCCAACATGGGTTTGTGAAAGACAGGTCTTACTTAACCAACCTGATCTCCTTCTATGACAAGATGACCCGCTTAGAAGATGAGGGAAAGGCTGTGGATGTTGGCTGTCTGGACCTTAGTAGAGCCTTTGACACCATCTCCCACAGCATTCTGCTGGAGAAACTGGCTGCTCATGGCTTGGATGGGTGCACTCTATGCTGGGTAAAAAGCTGGATGGATGGCCAGGCCCAAAGAGTGGTGGTAAACAAAGGTACATCCAGCAGGTCACAAGTGGTGTTCTCCCCAGGGCTCAGCACTGTGGCCAGTCCTGTTTAATATCTTTATCAATGACCTGGATGAGGGGATTGAGTGCACCCTCACTAAGTTTGCAGATGACACCGAGTTGGGCAGGAGTGTTGGTCTGCTTAAGGGCAGGAAGGCTCTGCAGAGGGGTCTGGACGGGCTGGATCGATGGGCTGAGGCCAACTGTATGGGGGTCAACAAGGAGAAGTGCCAGTTCCTGCCCCTGGGTCACAGCAGCCTCATGCAGCGCTACAGGCTGGGGGCAGAGCGGCTGGGAAGCTGCCCAGCAGGAAAGGACCTGGGGGGTCCCGGTCGATAACCGGCTGAACACGAGCCAGCGGTGTGCCCAGGTGGCCACGGCAGTCAACGGCATCCTGGCTTGTGTCGGAACTAGTGTGGCCACAGGACTAGGGCAGTGAGTGTCCGCCTGTGCTCGGCGCTGGTCAGGCCACACCTTGCATCCTGTGTTCAGTTTTGGGCCCTGCGCTTCAAGAGGGACGTGGAGGCGCTGGAGCGTGTGCAGGGGAGGGCAGCTCACCTGGGGGAGGCTCTGGGGCACAAGGCCTACGAGGAGCGGCTGAGGGAGCCGGCGTTGTTAGCTCTGGAGGGGAGGCGGCTCAGGAGACTGAATCCCGCTCTGCAACTACCTGCAGAGAGGCTGAGGGCAGGGGGGGGTCAGTCTCTTCTCCCAGATAACTAGCGACAGGACAAGAGGAAACGTCCTCAACATAAGCCAGCGGAGGTTTAGACCGGATGTTAGGAAAAATTTCTTCACCAAAAGGGTGGTCAAGCATTGGAACAGGCTGCCCAGGCGAGGCGGTGGAATCGCCATCCGTGAAGGTGTTAAAAACCCAGCAACACAGAGATGTGGCACTTAGGGACATGGTTTAGTGATGGACTCGGCAGTCCTGGGTTAATGGTTGGACTTTATTATCTCAAGAGTCTTTTCCAACCTAAATGATTCTAGGTTTGGGAGACCTATCTGTAAAGAAAACAGCAGACAACTTACTTCAATAACGATGTAAGAAGGAAAAAAGAATGGTGTAATGCAGCGGTAGAGCTCCTCAGGGCACCTGCTATACAACACCACAGATGCAGGAGAGGTAACATCTCTACAGATCACATCCAACACTACACAGCCCTCAGAAGCTCTTGGGCTTCAGTAAGGCCAAGAGTTGGGCAAGTCAAGCTTCACTGTTCCCCCCTAGGCATCCAGAGACTTGTGCAAGGGTGGTTAGCCAGTTCTTTTGTAACCTTAAGGTCTGTAACTGCAAGCACAGAGCACAGCATGCTGATGATAATGTAACACATTTTCTTGTTGTCTGTTTTATCTCCAGTTTGGCAGGTGTCTTTTGACATCCTGATCACATGCTAAATGGTTGTCTGCTAGTTCAACTGTGAACCAAAAAAGGCAGCAGCACGACCCTGCACACAGCCCTGGCATTCGTGTATTTAAGAGAACAGAAGAAACAATAATTCCTGGCATAAAGACTATGCCGGTGGAACCCACTGCTTAAGTTGAGCCATTCATCTAGTCCATCATATCTCTGAAATTCAAAATTAATCTAGGGGAAAATGCAGCATTGCAGCTTCATTAAACACTGCAATACACATTTACCTAAATATATATTTATGCAGGCAATCCTCATCCGTTTTCATTCTGTTTCCTCCCTCAGCTTCAAAGCAGAAGCACCCTCCTTCCACAAGAAAAACATGTTACTTCAAAAGGAGTTGAAAAATTTATCATAAAAGCAACAGCATACTGAGATCCCGATATTTTTCATTTAATTTATTTTCAAGACATGCAAAAAAAGGTCTGTGTAGGGAAGAGCAGAGAGGGCCATTTTATTATCAACAAAAGAAAAAGCAGACATTATCTTGCAACATATGCTCCCCGTTTATAAGTCACTTGATTTGAAATACATTAAATTATAAACTACAGTCTAGGCTAAAAAGCCCAGGCTTCTTTCTCAAGAAGGTTATATGGTGAGCATACTAAGGTTTAACTGCAAGATAAATATACCATCAATAGAAGACTCTGCATTTCTAAAATCTAAGCCTTCATTGAAGCAAATGAGATTTAAGCACTGGCAGACAGAGTGAACCAATTCAACTTTTGCTGTGGACCAAAACCTAAGTAGAACAAAACCCCTTAACAATCAATGTGAAGAGTGCTAAGATACCATGCACCCAAGCTTTTAAGCATGACTGCACACATCTCAGAATATACCAACACACATTTCTCTTGAAAATGTCACTTGTTTTTAAGGACTGTCTGTGCTGCCAAAAATCTGTATGTTTTCCATGCTGTTTCATTAAATAGATTATTTTCCTGAGCAAGTTTCTCAGAGCAAAATGTATGGCTTTTTCGGCTGTTGAATTTAGAGTAGCACAGGTTTAAAATTCATTTCTTTTCTTCAATACAGTGGCTATTTGGTTTGAGAAACTGGAAAGAGCACATTATGCAGCCTAGATTAAAAACAATTCACATTAGGATGAAAGTGACAAGGTAACATGGAGAGAAACCATTATCAAAGCAGCAAGACCATTTTCATCTCATCTCAAATTCTCTAAAGAGAAGGCAAAACTATTTATTATTTTTTTTAAATCATCGGCATCTCTGGCAGTTCAACAAAACCTTTAACAAATCTTCAGGACTTCTTAACAAGGACAAAGACTAGAGAGGGAGGGAACCACTGCCATCAGTTCTGCCTGATTCTGCCTGGCATGGGCCCCAGAGCAACAAGCACAGAGGGATTATTGGAGACTGTGGCAGTAGGAAGCTGAGGAAGTAAATAAAAATGAAGATGGGGCAGTCATTTGTTGGCTGTTTTGGCCCATGTACAAAATAGAGGACCTGAAGACTGCTTTAAAGCTGGGGGTTGTGGGCTGAATTTATGTCAAAGCCTTGTTATGGTCACATTCCAGCTTATACTGGACCTGGCTAAGAAGCGGCTTTGGGCTTCACCAGCAACTTATGTAAACACATGGCATAAACACAGAAGACTTGAGAAAATGACAAGAACATAATTTTTGGAAGTATTATGGTTAGAGATTAGAAGTGTCAACACTTTTTTTTACAGATATAATGAATTACCTGTTATCTGAAT
The DNA here is from genome assembly GCF_963210335.1 of Falco punctatus. Classification (NCBI taxonomy): domain Eukaryota; kingdom Metazoa; phylum Chordata; class Aves; order Falconiformes; family Falconidae; genus Falco; species Falco punctatus. The sequence goes on along the minus strand of NC_137581.1, from coordinate 102,695,232 downwards.
TTATCCTACCATTTTCTGCTTCATGTAACACAGATATAGTTAAAAGCATAGCAGCATGCATTTATAATTCATTTTTTTTATTTCTGGGGAGGACTTCCGTAACAAGTACGCACCCAAGGCAAGATGCTCATGGATCTCAATGATGTTTACAAAGAAAGCAGACATGTCATGACTTTACAAAAGCCAAGCAGTCATGATGTGGTGGTTTCAGTGATGCCACGTGTAACACCTGCCAAAGCCAACATGCACTCTATATCTGAAAGTTATTCTAAGCATCTAGCCAAAGATTGCATGGTGAGCCAGCTGCTGATTACAAGACGCAGCTTGATCTCTGGGGTCCCAGGTTTATACTCCATCTGCTCAATCATGCATGTAATATCCAGACCCAAACTAGTTTTACTATAGTTTTGGTTTGTTCTTTGGAGAAAAAAAAAACAAAAAACCAACCAACAAAAAAACCTCCAACCAAATGCAACAAAAACCCCACAAACACCCCACAGTTCCATGGACACTTAAAATGGAGATGAGCACCTTCAAATTAAACTGAGTGGGGGGAAACTACATTCATTAGACAAGACGAATTTTTTGCCAGTTCTAAGTGTTGTTTTTACAATTAATTTTGGACACTGAGTTCAGCACAGATGGCAAAATAGCTTCAGTCCTTCACGGAACTCATATAATGTATCCTAATTACTAGACATAAAATTCAGCACATAGTATCTGTTCAAAATTGCTAATATAATAAAACATATACCAATATCTTCCATCTGAACACTCATTCTGTTTAAGCAGGGAACTAAGCACACCTAAATTATCTTCCTACTCTGCATATTCATGCGACTCTGAAAACACATACTTTGCCAAAGGGCAGTTTTATGAAAACTGTTTAGCAAGTCAAGGAGCTGATTGCCTCTGAAACACGTCTTCCTTCAACAGTAATGTGTCACCCTGGCACTTGAACATGTGTGGGTGCAGGTACCTGGTTTCTTCCACACAACAACAAAAAGCAAAACCCAGGAGCAGCGGTCCCCACCTGGTTTTGGACATCAGCAAACCACTCATCAGGGGCTGTTAGGAAGACACTTTCCCCAGAGGGCTAGTTATCCAGTAATTGTGTATGGCAGGGTTTTTCCAACATCCCTCTGAAACAGCTGGTACTGCAGTGTCAGCAGCACGACTAGATCGACCAAATCGACCAATGGCTTGATCTGAAGTGTCAGCTGGTACACTCACAACACCTTAACGATGCTGGCACACAAAGGTGTAACCACTCCCTTTACATTAATGCAGCATTCCATTTGACAGCTGTTTGCATATCAAGCCCATGTCATTCTACTTTGCAGTAATAAGTACAATTAATATAGCAACCTGCTAGCTAGTTTGACATTAAAAGAAACCACTAGTAAATTGTACTTCTCTAACCAGCATCTCATTCTACCCAAAAAAAGCTTGATTTTGCTGTATTTAAAAAAAAAAAAAAAAGAAAAGCCACCAGCTTAGGCTGAGCACTGCATGAAGAACATGCAGGTTTGAAGGCAGAGGAAATGGATGTGCTGTGTTTTCAGAACCACTTCTTGTGACTTCAGTAGCAGAGTTTACTGAAGTCAAGGAAGTTAGAAGGCAGCATTCAAGTATCTTGATTTCCTTTCAAATAAGCAATGTACAGTCTCAGCTTTGTCATCTTTAAACTGTGTGACGTGTCATCCAAATATAAATTCAGACAGTTCCTGTGCTGCACTGAGCTCCCACTCAAAAGCAGCGAAGCAACAAGCAGCGACATAAATCTTTAAAATGTGTAGGCGGTTCTGCTTATTCCCCATTCCTCCCTTTCTGCCCCTGCAATGCTCCTCTACCGATACCTCCTGCATCAAGACTTCAAAATCCACCTACACTGGCAGCAGATGAGGAGAGGCAACGATGACAATCTCAAGATACAAGGCTCCCAGTACATCTTCTCTGAAGGAGAAATATAAATCCTTCTGTACTCCACAAACCTTCCAGGCCAGTGCTGTGCCCACCACCCAGGCATCAAGCCTTGCATTGTCAAGAAAAGCTCTTTTTAAAAAGAGCTTACAAGGAGGCAAAGGAATGCACCTACTTGTAAGCACTGCTGAAGGGGGAGATACTATTTTGCATCTTCTGAAAGATACCTTTAAAGAAGAAAACAAAGCCAGAGAATGAATGTAGTAACATTTTGAATTAACAGTGAAGGAAGTGGAGTCTCCTGATAAAATATACTAACTTTGTAATTATTTTAGAGCCAAGGAGCCACAGAGTGAGACCTCCACTGCACTTGCTCCTTGAGTTGGCTCCTTTCAGTATGTCCCTTCTGTTCTTTCCCTGGTGTAGGATGAACTAGGTACATAGGCTAGCTCTACAGGATTTACTGCAGTAGAGCATCACCTCTTGCATTACAGCCATAATCACAATGCCTGGCACAGAGCCACATAAGGTATCTGCAACAAAACCCAGGACAGACAGATTTCTCATTAGAGGTGCAGGGAGGGAAAAGAAAAATAAATACCTTGCCTTCTCTTGCTCCCTGTCATTTCAGGGCTCTGCTCAGAGCTGAGGAAAAAAAAAACAACCCAGTACCTCAGCAGAGTGGTACTGACAGCTGCTGCTACAGCAAGACCAAAGAACCAAGGAAGCTGCCACGGTGCAAGGGAGCATAAAGAAAATAGATTCAGGAAGAGTACTTGTCTGCTTGATTAGCAGAGCATCTATGCTCAGCCTCTGCTTATACCAGGAAAAAAAAAAACAAGCCACCCCAAGAAGAAGCAGTTCTTTTGGGGAAAAAAGCATCATGAACAAGAGTGAAAAGGAAGGAAGGGAAAGGCTGTATATGGCAAAAGTAATCTAAATTGAGATTTTACCTGCATACTATTCCAATGCAAGAGGTACCACATCTCAGCCTTGGTTCTTACTGCTTCCTGCTAATGCAAAAATGCAAATTTGCCCCATTCCCTGATAGCAAGTGCTGACTCGCAGAAGGCAAGGGGAAAACCACCTCACTTGTTACCCACAGGACACTAAGCATAATCAGAGGATCAAGCAACAAGGGGTTTCCCAAAGATAAGAAACTAGTTTGAGCTGCATTTACTAGCACTCCTCTACAGATTCATTTCTTTAGTAGAAGTAGGTGCTTTTATCCAATCTGTTTCTCTTGTCAGGTCATGGGAAAGTTTAACAGAAGTAAAGCAGTAGTGCCCTTCCCTGGCCAAAGCCCAAGTCCACACAGACCTGGCTGCAGAGGCATGGGGAAGCAGGGAGGGCTATGGGGGAAGAGTCGTACAGAACTGGGAGCCTCTTTCCATGCTGCTGGGCTGGATCGACTTCCATGTGGCTTTTTTCTTTTAACTTGCTGTCAGCAGACCTGACCTTCCTAATATTTTCTATCTATTTCTGAATTTATTACCAGCATTAAAAATTAGGGTCTCACACAAGTCTTCCCCATGCCCAAACCAGCTGCTGATAGAGCATGCTGGTGCTGCCACGGGTACTTGCTCCCAGACCACCTTGCCCCTTCTCTACCAGTGTCCTACAGCCATCTGTGTTGTGCAGCTCAGGTATGTGTTGGGTAAGGATAGAACAGGACAGCCAGGACATCAGCAGTTTCCCACAAACAAACAGAAAGCATACTGGTGAGCACAGCCAAGGAAAGCAGGATTTTTAGCTAGATTCCCATGTTTAAACACACCACAGCAGAACTGCTTACTTGAAGTTAATGCACACTGCTTAATCTATGTTATTACATGTATGTGATTAACTAAAATCAGTAAGATGCCCGTCCCATTTTTAGGGAGCAGACCTGCCAGCATGTTGCCCCATGACAGAGCAGAACCCCCTAAGCTATACTTTTAACTGTAGCTAAAGAGACACTGTAAAGTCGTGACACTATCATCTAATAGTAAGCTGATTAACTGCCAAGCACACAAATCAAGGCTATCGCCACACTGGAGTTTAAATATTTACTCTTAAAAACTCAAGTAACAGAAAGTCTCCTCTGTTTCTCCAGTCAGGAGAAAATTCCAGATTTTAAAAAAAATAAATCATCAGGTTAAAAGGGACCTACAGAGGGCATCCAGACCTTCCTCTGCTCCAGCCAGGGCTTACATCTCAGCCAGACTCCGTTGCTCAGACCCTTGCCTGGTTTGGCTCTTCCAGTCTTGAAGTATTAGGACTCCACAGCCTGTCTGGGTGCCTGTATCACTGCATGGCCACTCTCATGGCAAAACTTTTCCTCATATGCAGTCAAAATTTTTATTATTTCCTTTGTCACCTAAAAATATATTGCTACCACTTTCTGACTGCTTTGGCTTTCCTCTTCCCTTTATTCTTAAGAGGGTGGGGTTTGGTTGGTTTTGTGTTGGGGCTTTTTTGTTTGTTTTGGGTTTTGGTTTTGTGGACCTTTTACTCCTGGGTGGGTTTTTAGTGGGGGTTTTTGGGGTTTTTTTGTTTGTTTGTTTTTTGGTTGGTTTTATTTTTTTAATGCCACCCAAAATTTCAGTCAATTTACATTCAGCTGAGATTTACAGCTCTGAGTCCTTGTTCTGGAACTGTTCCTTACCTGCAGCATTTGTAACTGGCCTGCCATCCTACTGAGCTATTTATTTATACCTTAAAACCCTCCAAACTTTCTGCTCTTACTTCCTGTAAATTTCTTCCTATAACTTCATCTAAAGAGACTTACTACCTTGTGGACTTTTACTCACTGATTCTCTACCTCCATCTTCTTACTCCTTTCCTCACCCTCAATAATTCCACTATGCATAAATCAACTTTATTTAGATAAATCAAAGGAGAAAACAGAAAACCAGAAGAAACCTCTGAAACTTTACAGAGGTTAGGTTTGGTATTTTTGTTAACGGTAAACAAAAATATTATGAATTTCAAACTAATACTCTTAATGAAAAGACAACGCTACTGGTGAAGAATCAATTTTAATAGCCATTACAGTATCTTCCTTAAAATGAATATCCTAGACCATAAAACCCAAACACAGAAAAAACTGAACAACACACTGCAAGAAATAGAAGGAACAATCAATGGATTAAAGTACAGGAATGAAAAATGCTAAGGCAACAGAGATCTGAAGAGTGAATTACCTTGCTTTCTAAAGAGTCATTTTCACAGAAACTGATTTGACATTTAGGAAGCAAGATATACTGCTTTTTTTTAAAAAAAAAAAAAAAAAGAAAAAAAAAAGGCAGAGATGTTATAGAAAGACATAAGGACTGAAGCAACTCAAGCCATGTCCTCTTGTTTCATGGCATGAAACCCACATTTTCTTTTCAAATTGTCACACACTGGTACGAGGTTATCACGCTATCACAGCATGGAAACAAAACAAAATTAGATCCACAATCTGTTCTTAGGACCTAAGTGAGTGGGTAATAAGTTTCTGCTCTCAAATATGAAATCAGTCACTGTGACTTCATCTGTAGGGCAAGCTTTTCCTATTAAGAAACTCTGAATGGTTCAATGTGCAGCAGAGACCAGTAACTCTGGACTGTCCCAGTGTACTTCAGTATCATGTCAGGATGACAGAAGACATGTTACAGCTGACTTTCAAGAGTCCCAGTGACCACCCCCAGCAACAAATTTCTGAAGCTGTTTTAACAGGCTCTGGAAAGAGCTTCTTTAAAAAGGACAAAAAGGCAATGGAGCAGAGGAGAGGGGAAAAAGAGACAGGGGAAGGTCCCTACAGACTCAGCTTTCCAGCACATGCCTGCTTCACGCTTCAGAAGAACAACCACCATAGCTGTCCCCGAGGACACAACTTACTTCCTGGCAGTACTGGAGAATCCCTTCCTTTGTCCCAATGCAGGTCTTGGTGCCAGAGGGGTCGGATTCCCACTTTGCGTTCTGCACGTTCATGTGCATGTTGAGTTTCCCACAGAACATGGCAATTTGAGGCTCTGCCAGCAACCCAGCGTTTCCATCAGCAGGCACCTGGAAGGATAAGGGGAAAAAAAAGTTTTGATCTCGTGTCTTAAGAGTCCATCCAAAGCAGGAACAGCTCAAGCAAGTCTGAACCAAATCCTACATTTACCCACCCATGGCAACAAGACTGAAATTGTTTGATTCAGGCAGATTTGAGAAATGTAAATTAAGTCTTCACAGAAATCCAGAACACAGATTTTAAAGCTGTAACCAAACTGTTTTGAGGCCCAAAACTGTCCTCCTATCAGCTTGGGCTCAACCTAGAACAACATGCATACCTGAGGCGTAATTACAGAAATTTAATTTTCCATACCTACTTAGCATACCAAGGGGAAGGGTTCGCTAACAATTAAAAAAATTAAGTTTTCCTCAAGCATTTCCTAAAAAAAAAACCCCACCCAAACAACAACAAAACCCCACAAACAAACACACACCAACACCAAAATGCCACAATGTACCCTTTTTTCAAGCCCCTCTCTACTTCCTTTAGTATCATTCCTTGTAAAGATGGTGGGTTAAAAGCACCAGCTTCCACCTATGCTGTGCTTTGAATGAACCTTAAAATACAGTGGCTGGCGTGGTATCAAAATGGGACTACTGAAGGTCTAGCTCACAGCAAAGTATTAAGAATACCACCTAACATTAAAGTACCCACGCTTAAGACAGGCTGCCTGGCGTGCCTCCCCACCGCCTCCTGAGGCACGCTGCCCTCAGCACCCCGACCTCCCCAGCAGCACCCCGCTCCCTCCCTCCTCCTGTGCCTTAAATGCAATCCTGGAACATCTGGGAGCTTCCTACCTGCATTTATAAACCAACTAAATCTTCCTCCCCCACAAACCTCAACATTGGTTTAAATGCCTCCTGTGGAACCACAGCATTAAGACAAATAAAGAGCTCTTTCTTTCAGTCCTCTTCCCTCTGGTGCAGCCAACCTCAGAAGGTATAAGCTAAAAGTACTCACTTCAGTTTTACCATATAAGAAACACCATGAAAAACCAAATCTCCTCATTGCATTAGGTTTTTCAAGGGAAAAGCCAACGGCTCTCCATTGCCCCTCACGCTCCAAAGGAGCATGATTAAACAAACACAAAAAACCTTCATGAATTTTATATGCCTACAGTAATAAAAAGTATCACACCAAGAAACACTGCAGAAGTCAACACCTAACTACCCTAACACATTAGCTTACAACTCTAAGTTAAAATGCCATAATTAAACCAAGTATTTATTTTTTTGTATTTTTTTTAGAGAGAAGGAGAGAATATTTTCCTGCCTGCTTTAAGATGTTAACATGTTACCATGTTACCACAATTTAGCTTAAAAATAAAGCATGAACACTGCTGGCAGAAATTTCCTTTTACTATTTCAGTTTCTCTTCTCCTGTGGAATGAATAAACTGTACAATGCAACAGTAAGCCATCACTGTCTTTCCACTAGGTAATGAGAGAATTTTCCAGTAACTGGGATGACACCTTGTCTGGCTTGTCTTGATCAATAAAACTATCACACGCTTACTCTTTCTAACATCTTCAGAAACTCTGGAGAGCATCTCAAACATGACACATCTATAACACGTAATTGCAAAAAAATCTTCCAAATTAATGAATTTCCCTCCCCTATAGATGCAACACAGCCCTATCAAAATTTTAATAAAACCAGAAGCAAGTCATTCCACAGGCAATGTGTGAATGTGAACTCTATTCACAGTCAGCTTCTCCAACTGAGATCTCTATTAAATTAATAAAGTACACAGCAGTCATACTGTGGCACATTTAAAATTTTTTTTCACTCAACATCATACATTGTAAATTTATGGAGATCTTGCCTTGTGGCTTTATAATAGGGAGCTGTTTGGTATCCATAGCCAAGATGACAGCTAAAGCTGGGGGGGGGATAAAAGTGGCTGTTTACTTGGAGTACTATCAATTTAACTCTTAACATGATAACCTATGACTGTCTACTTATTATCTCATTCCCTTCAGAAAAAAATATGACATCTCCCAGCTTAATAATATTACCAGAGCAAGTCATGATCACATTTAGCTTTCTATATTTCGAGCAGACAGGGGCACACTAATGAACTGCTCAGCACCGCACTTCATCTTATTGATTAGGCCAGCTAAATGTTTCTAATCATAAAGAAATACTGGAGCAATTAACAGACACTGTAAACAGAACTACAGCATTTAGATCACTATCATGAATAATTCAAATACTCAACTTGTCAAGTTGAACTCTGTTAAGAGTGTCCTTAAAGCAAGGATAGTAGGTTAATGGATTTGCCTGTTGCATCTTAGCTGGAGATATAACACTGAGCTTTCAAATTAACTTTCTGTAAACAATCAGATTGGAAATAACACCTTTTTAAACAGTTTAGATCAGGGGAGGAGGACATTGAATTATTTAATGTCTGAAGGCAAGTGCTTGCTACCACCGTGTAGTCCTGGTGTTTAAACTGAAAGCCTCTCACCTTGAGTAATAAGCAGCAATTTTATACATTCCACTTTCAGCACGGTACCTGTGAGACTTGCAGTGACACTGTGAAGTTTTAACAGGAGAACAGACTCATTGTTGAGACAGCCTTTGTGTTATCTCCCTGCTCCTTCTATAAATATACCCCTAATTCAAGTTTTGTTGCCATTTGATATTTCATTTCTGAAGAAAGTAAGCAGCTGACCTGCTATGGCACTTCTTCCGATGAAAACTGGCAGCTGCCTGCCTGTCAAGAAATTACTCTTACTGCACAACCCACAAAAACAGCTAACACTGACGGAGGCTTTTCTGCAGAGATGATGGCCAAAAACACAACAGTCAAGCCTAGGAGCACTTTTTGATATGGTTACCTATATCCTACATTTAGAGCTTCTGCTGGGCCTCTTGACGGTACCTGAGCAAGACACCCCTATTAACAAGTGTATGACTAAAAGATTTCCCTTCACTCAGTTCTGCAAGCATATGCTTCACAGCATTGTTACTTCCATTTACCCAAGAGTGAATGTCACACATACAGTGACTGGCAGTTAATTCTAACATTAAAAAAAAGAAAACATAAATTTTTCAGATCGTTGGCCAAAACCCTACAGCTGCTGCATTAAGGACATATTGCAGTGTGTTCTTCTACATACTGTTTTTCTCTGCAATCATTCAGACTACAACAAAGTTTGCAGGAAAAAGCCAAAATCCATCAAGTTAAAAATCTGTTCCTGGTCCAAAACAGCTAATTATACTAAATAATAGGTAGTTAAGAAGAGTATTTCTGGTAAGTCATTTTCTGATTTCTCCCCATTTCTCTATGCAGCCCTCTACAGCAAGCCTATGTAACACAAAGCCCTTTGTTACTTATACCAGAGTCAAGTAGCAAATCAAAACCTGGCAGCAAGATGCACCACGCTGCCCTTCTTGCCTGCGCCCCATGACTGAACACAAGAGCATTCCCAAGGCACCTGCTGAAAAAGGTGCCTGGAACAGATCAGTTCTCATAACCTTGATTTTATGGAATCTATTTTAATCCAGGGGACATTCCTAAATTAAGAATAGTAAGGTAAGAAATTAATTCAAGAAAGCATTGTTGTAATTTATTTTTTATAAGGCTGATTGATAAGAGAGGACGAAACCCAAAAAACACACAAAGCCTCTCAGGTTCCTTTGGTCCGGACTGGTGCTGGTGGGGCTCTCCAACACTTACTGTCCATGCCTCCTCTCAAACCTGGGGGTCTCTCCCACCTACACAAATCTCAGTTTTATAAACACTTCAGTAGTTCCTTATGTTTTAAAATGCTCATTATGACAAGTAACCCTGAGCCGGTAAGGCCTGCATGCCAATTTCCAACCCTGCATCATCATTCTGCTCAGGTGTTCAGCACGGCATCCATTGGTAGGAAAAAGCACAAAAAAAACCAGTGAAGCAAGGGACAGTACAAAGTTATTGCACACCATTTCACCTCTCACGCAAACGTTCAGAAGTGTTCACCTCCAACATGCTCACCTGCCTGTCTTGTGTGTTTAAACAGATCTTCCACCTTCAGCTCTCATGGCAGCCTCTGACAGGGAATTTTGCCCCTCCCAAAGTTAACAGCTCTTATAACTAAATGATGAAAACTTCTCCAGCTGATTTACTTGAAGCACCTCTAGGCTATGCTGCCATGTGAAAACTAAGCTTCACCCAACACTGCAACTATATTTTCACTAGGATGGTGCTAGAAAAGATTTCCAGAGAATGAGAGGTGGGCTAGAAACTGCTGGTGAGTCTATTCTGAGATCTCCAGGTAAGCAACCAAGTGTCACTTACGTATTGCTTATTACACCAAGAGAAAGAAACAATTCAGCCCTCTCCCTTCCCATCGAGTTTGTACCGAAGGCCTCAAGCATCACAGCACTTGGGGAAGAAACACAGTTTGGTTTTCTCCCCAGGGACTGCATTGTGACAATGCTTCACTATTAAAGCCAAGCCAAAAAAAAAAGATTAAACTTAGCCGAGATAACGAGTTTCAAGAGAGGTCTCTAGTCTGCAAAAGTTACTGATAACATAAAGCCAATGAATTATTGCCGATGTTAACAGAAGCATCCAACAGCAGTTTCATCACAAAGGGGACTGAACAATGGGGAGGAAGTCACGGAGCAGCACTTGCTTTAAAACACATATGCTTAGGAAGATGAAAAACAACTCAAAAAAAAGGCAGGAGAGTGAAATGAGAGTAAAACTAGATGCAGTAATAAGCAATTTGTCCCATACATGCTGTTGTAACATGAATTCATGAAACACTGGTTACATCAAAGGTATATCCAGCTAATGTAAGTCAGTTGGTGAAGAATTTTATGTATCATTCAGGTTTTTTGTTGTTTTTTTTTTTTCCCACAGCCAAGGGTTTAATTATTTCCATTCCCTCCCTGCCAAGAATAATTATCTGCATTACAATGCAATTAAATAATCAAGTGCACCGATCTACACAGATAAGCAGCTTCTATACAGTAATGCTGAACAACATAAAGCTACAGTCCAGTTTGTTACAATAACGCCTGTAGTGGCAAATCTCTCCTTGACTAATCCTAAAGCTCTCAGGCAGATTAGTCTCCCAAAGAATAATTCATGCGACACAAATTACATTAACAGCAACTATTTGCTTTATTAGTATTCTGCAAAAGTAAAAACTCCAAGCATATTCATGAAACTGTAATCACATATTATTTTGCCTGTTTTGCATATGACCTCGAAGAAATAGCATGTGCTTTTTTTCCTGCCTCTTGGCAAATCATTAAATAACAGTTAGACCAATTAGCACGCTGTCTCAAGGTTACTCCAAAAGTTATGCTGGGATTTTCACAGTATATCCAGTTTTCAAAGACCAATCAAAATACTACTCATCACTCTTACAAGACATCTGGATCAGAAATCAATTTCTAGAATGGGAACTACCTAAATGTGAAAAATGACAACTACAGGATTCTGAAAAACATTACCTTAATCAATCATACACTACTTAGAGCTCTACATAAATACATTAGTCTAGTATGTCACAAAACATTCAACACCAGCCTGACATTTTTGATACAGAAAACAAAATTATTAAGTTGTTAGACATGTTTTAATTATTAACTTTCAAAAGTGAAGTAAGGGTACAAGTTCTGAAAGAAAGGCTCGATGGCCATGGTAATGCTCAGTGCTACAGCAGGTTCTCCCTCAAAGAGTTTTACCATTTCAGAGGTCTGTCTTCCAGTCGCAAGACTCATTTCACCTCCACTTGTGTACATCTTCCTGCGTGCTCCTATGTCATGCTTCCTTCTTATGAGCAGCTAAATGCTGAAGTGCTTAAAAATATTATTTGACAGTAAAGAAATGTAAAATACCTTTCAAGTACAGACTTTCAGTATTTTGCCTACTCTCAAAAGAGAAAGCATAATAAGAACTCATTCTTTAGGTGAGGATACAAAAAAAAAAATCCAATCAACACTGAAGACTGGTATGAGAAGACAACTCTGGAAGAGAAAGCCCACTGGGTAACTGCTTATTGGTGATAACTGCTTTGGATAAGGAAAGAAGAGGGATATAATTCAGCTGTTTTCCCACCAGACTGTGTCAAAGAAGTATTTACAAAACTGGTCATATTAGGACAACACAAGATAAACCCTAGCAAAGCCACCTGAATGACACTGTTTAATTACTGGAGGCTGTATTTGAAAATAAGTGTGTCATGGAATTTTTCTGTTTGTTTTGTGAGGCGAAACAGTTATTCCAAGTATTTATTTGATGACAAAATGTCAACTTAAATACAACACAGAAAAAAAATAAGGCATCATGCAAGCATTAAAAGACTTCCCATGTTAAGATGTAGTACAGATCCTCTGTAGTACAGAAGCCTCTGCCTTCCCCTCTTCCAGCCCTGGTAACTCAACACATCTATTTGAGGAGAGATTCAAAGGGTCTTTAGTGCACCTGTGCACTCCACATCCACATCGCATGCTGGATGCCATTTGTACGATTTCCAAGACACTCAAAAAGGATTTTGGTAGCAGAGTACAGAGGACTGAAAGAAGTTTAGCTAATTGCAAATTCTTTTTTTTTTTTAAAATAAATTTAGCAAAAAAAAAGTGTTTGGAGATTTTTAGCTTGTTACCATTTCATCTTAATATCAAAAGACCTTTTCCTACCAAGTTTAAGACAGAAAGCATAGCCTTCTCCCCATCCACTTTTCCTGTCATTGCTTTCTGCAGTTACAGAAGTAATTAGTGTATTTGCTAACAGTTCTCCATAATCCCTATTTCAACACCAAGTGTTGGCTTTGTTCACAGCCAAAGCTATCCTCAGAAAACATAGGCTGCAAGGTTTTACCCTCAAGAGGTTTTCCATCAAGGGACCAAAGTAAACACAACTTCATCCAGATAGCTCTGCTATTAACTTATAATTAATGACAACAACATAATATGAAAATAAGCATCAAACCTTGTATGTGCTATTATGAAACATCAAAACATCAAAAAAACATTCTCCAGAGGTCCCCAAGACTGCTTCTATGACTTAGGTTGTTTTATGCTGCAAACACTAACCTGAAGCCACTTTCATAAGGCTTCAAAGTGTATTTAATTTGTATTAATTGTTTCATTTGCAATTACTTTCAAGGAGAGGCCATTCAATAACAAGCTCCATATCTATAACCTATTCAAGAACAACAAATGCTCTCGTTTTAGGAAACAATTAAAATAACTCCTCCCTGCTTTCCATTTTTAACACTAACACCAGTTCCAGCCCTTCAACCGAGAAGTCAATGACTACAGTTGTAAGGTTTAACAGCTTCTGATGAGAATTATATATATATATATATATATATATAAAGGGGTTCAAATATTGTGAAGAATTAAGCATACTCAAGTAACACGTCACCCTTCCAACCCATGCCTGTGCTTCCTCCAAACTTTCATACCACATTCAGGTTGAAATTTGAGGTTTCTTGGTAATTGGTAACTAAAGTGGCACGAACTTGCATGCAATGCAGTTTGCTTCCTCTATGACTATTAATATAAGAAATTTTATCTTTGAAGTGGGGCTGCTCATAGCTATTTTTTCCTGCAAAGAATAGAGGTAAAAATAAAGTAAGTGTTGAAGGGCTCTCTGCTTGACCTTACACATTTGCTGAGCAAAACATGAGATAACCTTGTTATCCCCAGTGGAAAGACCAAGTTTCTTCCACCGGACTATGTCTGGTTTGCTGCACCCTACAAGTGCAGAGCACTGCTCAATTCCAAAAGTCTACAGTTCAAACCAGGCAAAGACCATGCTAATACAGGCTTGTGTTACCAGACACAAATCCATGGGTTCTTGCATGTTGGTTAACCATCAACTTTACCACAGAGTGTAGCAGAATACAGACTGCCAGACTTCCCATTTAAGCTGTAAACTACCAGTTGTCCTCCTAGTTTTGTTAGGTATCTACACAGAACACAAATGTATTACAGACTACTTATATTTAAAAACCTGCTCGTGTAGGCAAGTAATGAAAAACTATCTTCCTTTCTTATAAATGCAATAAGGACCAAAAAAAAAAATTAAATAAAGCAACCAAAATAGAAAAGGAGAAATTGCCAAATTGTCTCCCCACAACTTTAAGATGGCTCTGTGTCAAAACCAAGAAAAATTTTCCATCACCCAACTTCTCCTTAGAGACAAACAGTGTTGCAAGACTAAGAGGTTGTCAAAATCAACATGAATAATTTAGAAACAGTATTTTATTGTATAATGTTAATATAGAAACAGCAGCAGCAATTATCGTCAACAGCCTACAGAAATAGGTCAAAAAACATTTTACTGATTGCTCAGTAAAATTGCTCTGTACGGTTTCTTCCTCCTGAAAGACAAATGTTTCTGGCAAAGAGTAATGAGAAAGGCCACATCCCTAAACTACTTCCCCTGAGAAGACCCGCATCTCCTTTACAAAAGGCCATCAGCTTTGGAGAAGCTCAACCACCCTGTGAACTAAAAGGCATCTGAAATTTGGCTGACGAACAGACTCCATTGAGGAGGTCCTGCAAAATCAGAGATGTTTATTTGCCCTTACTATAACCTATTTAACCCAAGTGTAAATACTTGTGTGCAGTTGTCCTGGCCTGCTTCATAAACAGTGATGCCAAAATGTCATCACAACAACACACCACTCACCTCTCCACAGCAGCTCAAGGATCGCCTGCTCCACAAATATATTAAGAGCAAGTCTGTCTCCGAGGCTGCAGAGGCAGCAATAGTATCCTCAAAATTCTCTCCTGGCAGCCAGCCATTCTCCTTACCTGCACCCTTCGCAAGGTCCCGAGGCATATGTTGTAATTATTGCATGCATCTTAGTTCTAACGCTTCCGCCAGGTCATGTTCCAAGTACCAGCAGAGCGCTACCTGAATCCAGGCCCAGGCATCTGTCTCCCCTGAAATCAAAGTATCAAAACCAAACCAAAAATACGCCAGGACTAAGCGCTGAGTTTACACAGCTATCTCATGGAGCAACTGGGAGGTAAGTAGTCCACTCCCCAAAGAGCTGAGCAACCCAGCAACCAGCTGCTTACGAGAGATACTTGCAAAACTTCAGGACAAATTTTATTATCATATCTGTAATGAAGAACAGACCTACATACACAGTGCAAACACACCCCCAAGAGGGGAGGGACTTCCACAGCTAGGGCCCCTGGAAACACTAGCAAGCAACAGAGAGACCGCAAGAGCAGTAAAATTCTTGCTCATGTGCAGAGCCTGTCCAGCTTCACCATGCAAATATTTTCATGCTCCTGTGACAGAGACTAAACCCCAAATTTAGCTACAGAAATCTCTGAACATGGCCGTAAACGAGGGACGTACTGGGGGCTGGGGTGGGGGAGGGGGTGGTCCAGCAGTATTCCTAGCAAGTCAGATAAGGTAGATTTTTGTTTCAGCTACATGAACATAATAAAAAGACATTCATCCACAACCAAGTGCAGTGTCAAGAGTTTCTTACTCACCGCCAGCACTACAGAGCCCCCTACCAGCAATGTGGCTGCTTCCAAAAAAATCCCTAAAATCCACCCTCCCAACTTTCAAGTTCAGTGCCTTCATTAAAGATGTTAAGGTGCTTGAATTCATCCAGGAGGGCAACAAAGTTGGTGAAGGGGCTGAAAAGCATGTTCTATGAGGAGTGGCAAAGGACTCTGGAATTCTCTAGCTTGGAGAGGAGGCAGCTGCAGGAGACCTCATTGCTCCCTGCAGCTTCCTGAGGTGGGGAAGCAGAGAGGGAGGTGCTGAGCTGTTCTCCCTGGTGTCCAGTGATAGGGCACGTGGGAACGGTTCAAAGCTGCACCAGGGCAGGTTTAGACCAGACATTAGGAAGCATTTCTTTACCGAGGGTGGCCAAACACTGCAACAGGCTTCCTAGAGAGGTGGGCAATGCCCCAAGCCTGGCGGTGTTTAGGGGGTGTTTGGGCAATGCCCCAATATATAAGATGTTTTAACTTTTGGTCAGCCCTGAATTGGTCAGGCAGTTGGACTACATGATCTTTGTAGGTCCCTTCCAACTGAAATAATCCATTCTAGTCTAACCTCTACATAACTTTGGTCATAACCAGACCAGCAGCACAAGCAGATTGATATGCACGATGATGTCCCCCCTGCCTTCAGTGATGCACAACAGGGGAATGGGCACAACACTGACAGACCCAGCTAGGTCTCTTTCTTAAGAGTCCATAGTCAAATTCATTGATTTTTCAATTAGCCATCAATGTAACAGTAACTGAAAACCCTTATGCCTACCAGATCTCCCCAGCCTGCAGGTACCTCCACATGGTTTAGTCTCATTTTATTACAAAAACTGCCGTTTTGGCAGGAAGAAAAATAATGACAAGCAGGGTGACCAATATTATCCAAGACTGGCATGACTTTCAGGAAAACATTTAAGTCTAGTGCAGCACCAACACTTAACATAGACACACCCCAGAAAAAAAAAAAAAAAAACCAAAAAAACCAACAACAAAAAACAGCAAAATTTTACAAGCCAAATAAAAAGTAGAAGTAAAAAAAAAGAGATGATCTTGCTCCCAAGCTGTTCATTTAGATTTTGAATTTTGAAACAGTCTTGAAAGAAGTGTTTAATGAGACTGATAAATAAGACAATTGTTATTTCTTTTGGTATGCCTACACATGCACAAATGCTATCATACTGCATTTAAGTCTCATCAACTGAAAGTCTGTCATTATGCCAAAACAAACTTAAGGCTGTTTTTCAGAACCAAACTAAGGTTTTGCACTGAAATAATTCACTGTAAACCATCTAACTCCAGCACTGTATTTTCTATTCCAGCTCTCAGCACCACCATCACTTATTTAATCTTAAATAAATACATGAAATAGAAGAAAAAGAGTATATTTCACAGCAACACAGGACTACAGAACTATTCCAAGCTCAGTAATAATTTCTACACTCCTATTATACCCACAAAATTCACTCCTGTAAAACTGAAACTACAAGATGAGAGCAAATACACCAAAAAAGCCCCAAGTAAGGTATAGTTTTTATTTAAAGCACCTTTTCCTTGGAAAAGGGTACCCTAAGAGGGCATAAGTTATATTTTAAACCATTTCAATGCATGTGTAGCTGGGAAGGATGTGAAAAGGAAAACTACTATAAGCAGAGCCAGACTCCATACCATGAAAAAAATTTAAATTGTATCTGTCAGGTCAAAAGCTGAGGAATAATCGCAGTTCAACAAATTTGATAAACAACAAGTTAACATTTGAGCAATGTCAGTTTCTCAAATGAACTATATCACTCAAATGTCAGTGCTCTGTAATTTATTGACTTATTTTAAAAAGAATAGCAGTCTTCAGTTTTCAGAAATCCATCTGAAATAGCTATCGACTTTCAGATAGCTTCACATCTCATTCATCACATTTCCAGCACCTCACTCACTTAAGCATCCCATGGAAGAAGAACTCTTCTGTGTAATAATACCTTCACTTCTTTTTTTATGTGATTTATTTTTTCAACTTTTCCTGCTAAAACTGGGCTACAAAAGGATAGTTTGTAAGAGGATGATATTCCATTTGAGGGATTTTTACATCTTACCTCCATTCTATAAGATTTATTAGTACCCAACTTCTCACAGAATCTTTACCTTTAATTTAGAGGCATTTTGAAGAAGGAAAAGTTATTCAAATTACCTCTTCAGCACTGATTTTATTCTTTTTAGATCCTATATGGGATGCCCATATGGGCAAATCAGGACACTGTTTACAGTACAGTCCCAGAGCAGATGAAAATATGAATTCAAGCACCTCTGTTTAAATGTTTGGACTTGTAACTTCCTAAATAAATAATAATAAAAACTTTAAAACAGTTTGAAAACCAGAATACTCAAGTTGCGCTTCCAAACTTGACTCTTACATGACTGATTTATTACACAGTGCTAACACCCTATAATTTTTACAACATAATAAAGTGAGTTAAAGTATATAATGCACCTGAGTTTTCCTGAAACAAACTTCCTTGAAACTTCCTGATTTGGAAAATCCTGTAGGCTTGCATTGTTTTCCTACTGTAGAAAGACAACACTAATCTAAACCTACAGAATTATTACTGCAGTGGAGGAAATGCAGCGCATTTTGTAAGCTACTCCAAGAAGGAGCAGAAGATGCAACCCATTTGCTCAGCAGATTTTTCTTGCGTTACAGCCTGAACAAACCCTTATCTACCCAAGCAGAAATTCACCATGGCCAAAAGACCTGAAATTTTTCTTGTGAAACAGGGCTCCCACCCTCCATGCCCTGAATTTCAAAGGAAGGTCTGAGGTTGGTATTTTATTCTCATTATTATTTATTTTGCATACAGTTCGTTATCCACCTTCAACCCAGAGGCACAGCCTACACTACTGAAGTAAATTAACACGTTGTTTATGTTAGTCTGCTCACTGTGCAGGATGGTATCCTCCTCTGCTGCCACTTGGCTGAACCACAAACATCTGAACTGAGCCATGTGAGAAGTCTGATGTAACTCACTAGTTTTAACATGAAGTGTTTCAGCTATTTTGCACTGTTACAGCACTCCATACATATATGCCAAAGGTCCTCTCGCCTTCGTTTTATGCAGAACTATTCTCTGCCCCAGCAGCGAGCCTGTGACTCAGTGTCTTCTCTGCAAGTTGTCCGACTGGCTGGCTTACTAAAATTATTATTGTAAGTAAAAATAATGATTTCCCAGTTTCATTCCACTAAATGTGAAGATGAATTAACAAGATATTTCTGGCATTAGCTGACTTTAACCATCAGTGAGTCCTCACCTTGCCAAACACCAACTGCTACAAGGAAGAACAGGTCCTAAGTTCCTTCCTGAGATACTATTTATGCTACCCAAAATGCCACCACGTCTCTAATTAGACAAACAGGTTTTTAGCTCACAAAAACATCAACATGAGCAACCCAGAAGGAACTAATCTGTCAACACTAGGATTAAACAACATAGCAAGTTACCTGGATTACTTTCAAGGCATGTACAGAAGCCCGATACTAGTAGCCATATGACAGAGTCAAATAGATGGCTGACAGATTTTGATTGGTTTTGGGTTGAATTGAAGGTCTAGTCCTCCATAGAAATGTATGAAGTTCTACCTCTCCAGAACAGCAATACTGTGATAAAGGTATTAATACATTACTAGATATCCCATGCTGAAACAGATCGTGCCCTGGATCTGTTTTTAGGGTACTTGAGTCACCCATTACCGGGGGGTGTGTGTGTGTGTGTGGGGGGGAATCATACCCAAACCCTACTGTCCCACTAGAGAGACAAGCTTTACCTACATCACTGTGCAGCCAGCTGCTCTTTTTTGAGCATCTACTCCACGTTCAGTATAGGGTTTTGTAATAAAAATTGCAAGTGTTACGATTTTTTTCCTGATAATCATGTTGCACTTCAGAAAGAAATTCTGGCTTTCAACCTCTGATGCTATACCCAACTCTTACTTTCACCAAAATGAAGCCACTTCTCCATCTCTCCGCTTTCTGGCTCTAGTAGATGGAGACAGCTTGCTTAACTTCATCCACCACACCAAAACAAAACCAAAACCATTATTATTGTACACATAAAATATTAATGCTAAAAATCTAAGTAGTAAAGAAACAGACTTTCAGAAGTGCGTTACAGAAAAAGGCAGAGGATTCTACAGCTTTGGAAAGAACCACAATATTCTGTCATTCTCTCAACTGGGCACATTTCATGTTTCTCCTCTACAATCTGCACTTTGCATAATTTTTTACTCATTAAAATGTACGACACACGCAATACACATGAACTTCATGTCATGGTGCTAATACTCAAAACCAAGAACTTCTTCCTTCCCAGAACTTGCGAGCAAGAAACAGAAGGAAGGAAAAAGAACAAGCAGATGAAGGCAGAGGGAAGTCCTCACAAAAACAACCCTACAGGCTTTGTTCAGCAGCCTAGGTAATAGTAATACCAAAAATTATGGGTCACGGCACAAACTGTCCCTTTAGCAGGGATCACTCAACAAGTTTATACATACCCTCCGCACAATCGCCACAGTCACACAAAGGCAAATCATATAAGCCAGGAGACTTAACCTTATCAGAAATAATAAACCAAAGGAGTTACTGGCTTGACACCACAAGCCAGTTATTCTACAGAACACAACTCTTCTGCTCGAAAAACTAAGCAAAACCGCCTAAAACTGGACTTAAGAGAATTCAGTCAGCCTCAAATCAAATACACTTCCAATGATACAAGAACCAGAGAGAAAAATAATTACGATAAACCTATAACTTCCCAAAATCCGTTATGCAATTCAAGACAAAAAAACCCCAACAATTAATACACAGGAAGCAATACGGGACATGAGAAAAAAACCCTCCAAGCTACCCAATACATGAAGGCCAGTGTCACAAAGTACATTACTTTTTTGATTTGTGCATTTAAATTTTCAAACCCTACCTGTGGTATCCTACAGCAACTGTTTTTTGTGCCTAAAAGAAAAGTATGTTTAAAGACACAGCCTTCATCCAAATTCTTCCACTGATGGTCTTTGCAAAAAGCCTTCAATGTTTTGAACATTGACACAGAAAAGACAGCAGAGTATCCTGTTGATGTTCCCACTCTTTCCTATTTGCAATAAATATTACCACCTTGGGTTACGGATTTTTGATCTTATGGAGTACTGTGGACTACCTGGAGTATTGCTTAGGTCGGGGGGAAAGACTAGATACTGTAAATCCAAGGACTTTCTTCCAGCATGGTATTCTTATAATAACGGTCTAGTAATGCAGCAGTAGGTATCTCATGCAAATTTAGTTATGCACGACTTTGAAACATGAGAACAGTTGCACCAGACAGCTCTTGCTTTTTCACGAGATGACATGCTGTTATTATGGTTAAGGAAGCTTGCACAGCTGCCCCACATACAGACAAGGACACAGAGTAACTGATGGAAGAGGTGCACCAGATGCCAAAATTCAGAATGGGAGTTTCTTGTTTCTTTAACTATATATCCTAAGGACTCCAGGAGTCCTCTGCTAGGTTCACTTACTAACAGTAGCGGCTCTCAGTCTTGACAACCATGAGAAGAGATGCTCACATGCATTTCATTTGAAGGGTTATGAGAAGTACTGCATTCAAGAGCAGCACCCTTAAAGATTATTTTAAATTCAAAGCAATTGCATTTAACAGACTTCTACAGAAGAGGTTAAGATGAACTCTGAGTCACTTTTCAGATCCTCAAATGATGCAGATAAATGAGATTATTCATTGTTAACTATTGTTACTAGATATGAGAGAACTGATCCAAATAAGATGACATAATAAAGACGAAGTGCTGTTTCCTTACCAATAAGTAGAAGAAAATCACCACAGATCATTAAGTATAAAAAACCCAAAAGCATTAGCGAGGGCTCTCTTTGGAGAGGGGGGGAATGTCTGGTTTCTTTAATCATGTTGGAACCACATACTCTGAGACAAAAACACACTCACTTTTCAATACCTCCATTACATTATTGCTATTTTAAATATATAAAACCTTCAAACGGTGGCTTACTTGTGGTGATTTTTTATTTGTTGTCTAAATGAGTCATCTGAAAGATTAATATAACATCATGCTTTTTAAAACTCAGCAGCTGTGGCATCTTGATAACCACCACCACAAACGAAGAAACAATACTATGCTTTCCCACCTCCCGCTTGTTTTATTGAGATGTAATAAGAACGAGTTATACCATGAACGATGTCACACAGTCTCCAGTGTCAAAGGGGAAGAATAATCTGTATTTGGTTACTGAGCCTGAAGCTCTGCTACAGAAAGGCCCCCTGAACACTAATGATGCCCCGTAAGGAGAGTACAGAAGGAAACCAGCATGTAACAGAGAAACAAGCATGACAGCCGTCAACTTTTACTTAAGATTAGCCAGGTCACAACGTACTGTGAAACCAGAAGGAACATTTGTTTTATTTCATTTGATGCAACACCTAAGGACTCTAAGCAGGGATGCTAACACCTCATGGGGAATTTGACCAGAGTACTAGGTGTAGAGCACAAGCTGTACACAAGCTGTCCATGACCCAAACAACTACACAAAGTGGCAACACATAACAGATTATTTCTCCTCCAGTTCTCCTCACAGATATATATGCAGATATTAAAAATCTTATGACCTACATTGACAAAACAGTTGCCTCAAGCTGCAACACAGCCTCTTCTCTGGATACTTTTCCTCTTCTGAAGAATGTGTTCTCTGAAAGTTGCACACATTCATTTTCACACTCTCAGTCTCGGGCAAGAAACCTTTAAATCTGCTATGCCTTATACAACTAGGTTTCACTTATGCTGAGAGGTTGAAAGAAACTGCACCACTAAAAATACAGCAGAAAAAATGCAGCTGACATCACATATTACCTTAAAACCCTGCTGTTACTCCATGTACAGGCTAAGACATTCTAAAGCAGCCTACAGCTGCCTTCCCATTTCCTACCTTCAGAAGACTCCCTATTTGCAGCCCTGTTCAGTTGCTGAAAGAAGCAGCAACTCAGATTACCAGCCACAATAACTTTAGCAGAATTCCTTGAAAATGCCAAGGTGAAGTAAGAAAAGAGTAAAAAGATGACCTGAAAGTGCATCACAGAGCTGAATGTCCACGTAAGGAAGTCTCCAGCCTCTCCAGCCTTGAGACCACCTCAAGCACTACCTTCACACAGAAAGTCACCGAGAATTGCCTAGTGCTTTCAACCCAAGCTAGCTGAAAAGGTCAGCAACTTGTGCTGCAGTTTGGAGTCCTTCTCCTTCCAGGTGGTAACCGCCGCCTTCCAGCCACAGACAAGCCTGACAGCTATAATCAAGCTGCCTTCCCCCAGCAATCCCCTTCCAGCCCACGAGCTCGGGAAGGCAGGCACAGCTTCCCAGCATTTGCTGACACATCAGGAGGGTTCAGCTTGAAACAGCAGAGCAGCAGCACAGTTTTTAGCTCCAGAAGGGCTGGCGACACACAGGAGAGGACACAGCAGCTCCTTTCCTTGTGCCCCGCCTAGGCTTAGCCAGGCTAAGCGTTTATCATCATGTTTAGTCTGCAGCAATTAATACTCTATGCAATGCAGGACCTGAAACTGAGGATTTATTGAAAATAAAGCAATTCCTAGTGTTACATTCCCATATATACACATGCATACCAATGGGTCTCTTGATAGTATATAGCTCTGTATCGACAAATCACCCACAACCACATTCCTTTGAAACTGAATCATTTTTTAAAGTCCCTCAACTCAGTGCAACCAACAGCACAGTTTTCCCTTTTGCTGACATGGCCACATTATCTTTCACCCTCCCCCTCTGGGGTCAGCCAGTGTACATTATGGGGCTCTTCCCCCTGCTAACACAGTAGAGAATACCCATTAACGCTAGCATTGCTTTTTACTTGCATTATTAAAACCATGAGGAGAGCTGAAGTTGTTTCAAGGTAACCAAGAGTATCATCAAAAGAACTCATACTTAGTTGCAGATATACTTTTCTTTTGTTACATAAAGGCAGAAAGTAAGCTCCAAATCTAAACTAACAAACTGAGGTTAAAAGACAGTATGAAACAGTCAAGGACTACTAATATTTCAGACAAGCTGTAAGAATAACCACTTGAAGTACCCCCTTTGCTCTAGATGCACACACTGCAGATCACACAGCCTTTAGCACTGACCTCAAGGAGACATTCACTGGGTCTCATGTACCCATCTCAGTGCCTACTGCGGGCACCTGCAAAGCCTTACTTATGTCCCTTAAAGACATACACACTGTCACATAAAACATACTATTATTTTCAAACATGAAAAGCATATGAAGTAATCCATCACATGATACAGGCATCAGTCAAGTGTTTTAATCCACATCAACATAATAAAAGGTTTTTGAACAGAGAACTCAGTCGTGTCAAATCACAATTAAACCCATTTGCTACATTTCAGAAGTAAGAAGTACAGCAATGAACTCATTCTGAGCTCTAAAGAGCATTAAGTATTAGTAAATTATCATAGGGATTCTTCCTCCTCTCACCATCTCTTGATCTTTGCAAACATCTGTTCACCTTATTGATTCCAAAATGTGAACTACTGCAAGAATGTTAGTTCTTATACAGTAATTTATCAGCTTTTAATAAGAAAAACAACTTCTGTTTTCACCAGGTGTGTCCTTACACATTCACAGTGAATTGGATTCCACATCCATGCCTCTCACCATCTCAGTAAATCTTCAGGATGTTTGCCTGACAAATTTAGAGTCTACAACACATATTCCTTCCCACACTGTATAGCAGAATAAATTAAATGCAGGTTTGTTTTAAATGTCAAGCTATCAGTTCTTAGTCTTTTCAAACAAGCAGGGGATTTTATACCTTTTTTTTTTTTTTTATGTTTGCAAGATTTCACCGTGGTCATGTCACCGGACCTTTTCGGTCTGCTTTCACAGGACCTGAAAAACTCTATTCCTTCACACAGATTACTATGTTCTGTCTCTAGCTCAGGCAGCTTCCTTCTTTCCAAGGTACAAGCTGTCCAAACACGCATCTACCCACTCTTGATTAAAAACTTTTTATTAAAACCTGTCAAAAGCAATTAGCCTGAGTAAACACACATTTTAAGTCCATTTCAACGATCACACAACAGATGCATATGATTATTATACATACAACAACATTTGAAGCACTAAAAAAAATGGTTTATCTCCTGTACAAGGGCTTGCATGAAATAACAAGGTACAGGAACAGCAATATGAAGACATTTTCAGAGGCAGCTATAAGGGAGGGAACAAAACCACCACTAAGTTTCTCTTCTAGGTTCAGGACCATTCAGGTCACTGGCGAAGTACTTCTGCATTGAGGGAAACAGAAGAAGCTTTAACAAGAGATGTCCAAACAACCTTCTGAACCACTGAAAAGCCACCACTGCCATTGAAGAGAAAACTGAGGACCTGCAAGAGTTTAGATCATACTTTCTGTGTTTGCATATTACCAAAGCACGCTGAAAGTCTGGGTCAGAGCTGTAAGGTGGACAGACCTAGAAATGTTCCTACAGTAAGATTCCCAAAAGGGTGTCCCTCCTGCTCCCCCAGAACAACATTACATTTTACTACAGAAATTCAGTATTCATTTTTAAAAGTCCAGATACCACAAAGTGTCCGGGCCATTGCAGAGGCTGGCAGGACACTGTGCCTGCAGGGAGCACGGCCATGCAGGGCTCACCCCACCCTCCCTCCCAGGAGGGGCATCTCTTGGCGATGCAGACTTCATTAATTCTCAAACATTATTTCACGGTACAGTAAGTACATTACTCTGCTTTCCACATCAAGGTGGCAACCTCATTAAAAATGATCAGTGCTTTTGCCCCATCCACACTTGCCCGATATTGGCATCGCCTCACTTAAAATGCACCCCTGAGGAAGGTAGAAACCTTAACCAGAGGTATTGAAAAATCTTTAAAAAAAAATATTATTTTTTAGATAAATCTAGCCTAGGGGATATGGAACTATTTTTACTGTACTATCTGTACATTAAAGTGTTTGCAACATCTGTAAAAAAAATATCAAAGTTATGATGCAATTTATTACTGCTAAAATTTGATATGAAGCACACTTGAGAGTTAACAGTGAACTATTACAAAAGCAAACACTCCAAATCAATTTTGTTTACCAAATATCTTCTTCAGACCACCATTCAAGCACTCCTTCCCTCTTTTTTTTCTTTCTTTCTTTCACTCTTTATTCTAGTGAAAACAGCACATGGCTACAAAATCTGCACTGTCCCAGCTGCCATTCAGTCTTTCACAAATCCCAGGTCTCCAGCACAACACAAATAAATCCAAGCATTTACTCTTAGAAGGGATCAGCGTTACGTGGCTGATGTTTTCATTCTGAACCTGCACATGCAATTTGTTTCTACATTACCATATAAAAAATACATGTATGCAAAGGAAAGATAAGAAGTTCTTCCTCTCTCTTTGCACAGGACGGTTTACAAGGGGCAGAAAGCTACAACAGGACATTTCTTTTCTTGCCATTAGTAAAATGGCACCAGCTGTAACAAAAATACCCCCCTACAACACCAGGTCCCTTCAGAAGTAACCAATTCAGGCTCTTCTCGGAGAGAAAATGCACAAAGGAAGAGGGGGACATAACTGAGGGGACACCAGAGGCGCTGAGGGGAAGGGGAAGGACTCCCACTTTTTTCCTCTTTTAGCCCACTCCAGCTTCACGCCTTACCCAGGCACTTAATGAAAATAATTTCCTTCCCAAACTGAGCACCTCATTTTCACAAACTTATTGAGACCATGAAACTAAACCTAGTTTGAAACTGCCAGCAATTAAATCCTTGCTTTAAAGTTTTTTTAAAAAAGCACATCACATACAACAGCTCTACCAAACACCCACAGAAAATCTTTTATTCAAAATATTCATTTGTTTTCTTGGATCTGCATTCTCCCTCCACATCCCCCTTAGCTGATCTAAGAAAGTTAGTTACTTTTAATAACAACAAATTTGAAGAATCAAAAGCCGTATTACTCCGTATAAAAATCAGTACACAGGCTGTCTAGAATACTCATCTTAGAGCTTTGGACATGGAAGAAGGGAGAAGTAGATGAAAAGGAAGAAAAAAAAGACGACAACCTTTTATTTTTCCAGCACAAATGAGATTGCTATAATGCGTATGCCAGTACAGCAATGACAACTCCATCTCAATACATCAGCTAAATCCACTGGGGAATATGTATCTCTAGACAGTTTTCCAAGGATGCAAGTTAAAGAGTAAAATGTGGAATTATTTTCTCACAAACAGAACAAGCAGTAACTTCAGGATCATGACCCACACAAAACCACAGGTGAAGTGTGAAATGCTCCTCACCCAAACAGATCAACACACCAGTGAGGAGCATCCCTTGCTATCCTGGAGCAGAACAGTGCTTCCCCATAAAACCAGTTGCCACTGAAGCTACAGAAAACACAAACCAAAATGCTCATCTCCAAACAGACCAGCTCCAAGCAGATTTTCTGTTGACTTCTTGTTCTGAAGGACAATATTGAACATTAGACAATCCTAGGAACTGCTAGCTTCTTAAAGTCAGGACAGCGATGAACTGGGCCACCAGCCCAGCCAGGGAGCTTGCTCTTCCACCAGCAGAGTGAAGGGTCGAGACAACTTATTTCGAGCTACCACACAAACGTAACTGAAGTACACATACACATAGATCACACAGATTTTTATTTTTTTTTACAGTAATGTTATTCCATTTTCTAATTTTCCATTCAGTTTATCACAAGCAAATTACAAAAAGCAGAAAATAAACTTGTCTGCAGTCAGGCAGACATCAGAACACTTGGCATAAGCTACAGGATGCGAGTGTAACAAGATCACGCAGAGCAACATTCGATCTGGTCACACCAAGGCCAAATCGATTAAGCAGCAACCGCAAGTGCCTGAGCTAGCAGTACCTGAGACTAAGCAGCCATAGCACAGCAACACACTGCAAGAGTCTGTGCAAAACCCATCTGTCAGCAAAACCGACATACAGCAGTAGCCTAACTAACATCAACTTGCAGTAAGGACAAAACCCAGAAGAAAAAAACAAGCATGCCTCACACACGAATATGAAAACAGAACCTTGAAATAACCAGGAATCTGAAAACTGAAGCAAAATCCAAGGTAATGAAGCAAGCTAATCCCTGTGTCCCCTGGTAATACCATACCACCCTGTCTGTCCCCCCAGGACCCAGCCAGGGTCTCTTCCTGGGACTGCTACACCACAAACATCGCACTGTGCTAACTGCAGGCTGCATCAGCTGCTAAATGCACAAGCAGCACCACAGCATCAAACTCGGGCTTACCCAGCCACCCAACAACCAAATCAAATGGAGCCTGCGTCCAACTCCGAGCCATCATAATGAAGTTTCCTATCCTGAAATTTCCATTCGCAGAAATTGTTCTGGCAATAATCCTGTGTGTGACCACCTGAGGTTTCAACCTGTTTCAGAGAAGACACAAGCTGTTCAAAAAAATCAAATGTTTTACGCAGCACTTATTAATATGCAGACTCGTAGGCTTATACTGCCATGGAAAAGGGAATGTGTGGGAAATCCACTAAATCCACCAAATTAATCTAAAGACAGGCTTCTGCAGAGTGATACAACTAACTAGCTGCGGCATCATCCCTTAACACACTGGTATGAACTATAAGTACGTACAGAATCAAAATCATTTAGGTTGAAATAGACCCTTAAGAACATAAATAGTCCAACCATTAACCCAGGACTGCCGAGTCCATCACTAAACCATGTCCCTAAGTGCCACATCTCTGTGTTGCTGGGTTTTTAACACCTTCACGGATGGCGATTCCACCGCCTCGCCTGGGCAGCCTGTTCCAATGCTTGACCACCCTTTTGGTGAAGAAATTTTTCCTAACATCCGGTCTAAACCTCCGCTGGCTTATGTTGAGGACGTTTCCTCTTGTCCTGTCGCTAGTTATCTGGGAGAAGAGACTGACCCCCCCCTGCCCTCAGCCTCTCTGCAGGTAGTTGCAGAGCGGGATTCAGTCTCCTGAGCCGCCTCCCCTCCAGAGCTAACAACGCCGGCTCCCTCAGCCGCTCCTCGTAGGCCTTGTGCCCCAGAGCCTCCCCCAGGTGAGCTGCCCTCCCCTGCACACGCTCCAGCGCCTCCACGTCCCTCTTGAAGCGCAGGGCCCAAAACTGAACACAGGATGCAAGGTGTGGCCTGACCAGCGCCGAGCACAGGCGGACACTCACTGCCCTAGTCCTGTGGCCACACTAGTTCCGACACAAGCCAGGATGCCGTTGACTGCCGTGGCCACCTGGGCACACCGCTGGCTCGTGTTCAGCCGGTTATCGACCGGGACCCCCCAGGTCCTTTCCTGCTGGGCAGCTTCCCAGCCGCTCTGCCCCCAGCCTGTAGCGCTGCATGAGGCTGCTGTGACCCAGGGGCAGGAACTGGCACTTCTCCTTGTTGACCCCCATACAGTTGGCCTCAGCCCATCGATCCAGCCCGTCCAGACCCCTCTGCAGAGCCTTCCTGCCCTTAAGCAGACCAACACTCCTGCCCAACTCGGTGTCATCTGCAAACTTAGTGAGGGTGCACTCAATCCCCTCATCCAGGTCATTGATAAAGATATTAAACAGGACTGGCCACAGTGCTGAGCCCTGGGGAGAACACCACTTGTGACCTGCTGGATGTACCTTTGTTTACCACCACTCTTTGGGCCTGGCCATCCATCCAGCTTTTTACCCAGCATAGAGTGCACCCATCCAAGCCATGAGCAGCCAGTTTCTCCAGCAGAATGCTGTGGGAGATGGTGTCAAAGGCTTTACTAAGGTCCAGGCAGCCAACATCCACAGCCTTTGCCTCATCTTCTAAGCGGGTCATCTTGTCATAGAAGGAGATCAGGTTGGTTAAGTAGGACCTATCTTTCACAAACCCATGTTGGCTGGGCCTGACCCCCTGGTTATCCTGTACACACTGTGTGATGGCACTCTGGATGATGTACTCCATGGCCTTCCCTGGCACCGAGGTCACACTGACAGCCTTGTACTTCCCCAGATCCTCCTTTCGGCCCTTCTTGTCACACTGGCTAACCTCTGCTCTTCTGGGATCTCCCCGGTTAGCCAGGACTGTTGATAAATGATGGAGAGTGGACCGGTGAGCTCCTCTGCGAGCCTCCTCAATACCCTCGGGTGGATCCCATCCGGCCCCATAGACTTGTGTGTGTCTAAGTGGAGTGGCAGGTCACTAACTGTTTCTTCCTGAACTGTGAGGACTTCATTCTGCTCCTTGTCCCTGTCTTCCAGCTCAGGGGGCTGAGTACCTTGAGGGTGACTGGTCTGACTATTAAAGACCAAGGCAAAGAAAACATTAAGTACCTCAGCCTTTCCCTCATCTTCTAAGCGGGTCATCTTGTCATAGAAGGAGATCAGGTTAGTCCAGTAGGACCTGTGTTTCACAAACCCATGTTGGCTGGGCCCCTGGTTGTCCTGCATGTGCTATGTGATGGCACTCAGGATGATCTGCTCCATATTGTTCCCCAGCATTGAGGCCTGGCTGGCAGGCCTGTACTTCCCTGCATCCTCCTTCCTGCCCTTCTTTTAGATGAGCACCATACTGGCTAACCTCTGCTCTTCTGGGATCTCCACGGTTAGCCCAGACTCATGCTAAATTATTGGAAGTGGCTTGGCAAGCTCTTCCACAAGCCTCCTCAATACCCTCGGGTGGATCCCATTCAGCCCCACAGACCTGTGTGTGTCTAAGCAGTGCAGCAGGTCGCTGACCATTTCCCCTTGGATTACGGGGGCTTCATTCTGCTCCTTGTCTTCCAGCTTGGGGCGCTGGGTATCCAGAGAACAACTGGTGTTATAATTAAAGACTCAGGCAAAGAAGGCATGAAGTACCTCAGCATTTGTTACTATGTTTCCCCACAACATTCAATAAAGGATGGAGATCCTCCTTAGCCTTCCTTTTGTTATTAAAGTATTTATAGAAACATTTTCTTATCATCGTTTACAGCAGCAACCACATTAAGTTCCAGCTGGTCTTTGGCCCTTCTGATTTTCTCTCTGCATAACCTCATGACATCCTTGTGGTCCTCCTCAGTTGCCTGCTCCTTCTTTCAAAAGTGATACTCTCCCTCTTTTCCTGAGCTCCAGCCAAAGCTCTCTGTTCAGACAGATGGGTATCCTACCCACCGACTTGTCTTTTGGCACATGCGGACAGCCTGCTCCTGTGCCTTTAAGATTTTATTCTTGAATAATATCCAACCTGGACCCCGTGGCCCTTCAGGCCTGCCTCCCAAGGGACTCTGTCAACCAGTCTAAGAAGTCTGTCCTCTGGAAGTCCAAGGCAGCACTTCTGCTGACCTCCTCCTTACTTCTCCAGGAATCAAAAACTCGATCATTTCATGATCGCTATGCCCAAGTTGGCCTCCAACCATCACATCACCCCACAAGTCCTTCTCTGTTCACAAACAGCAGGTCCAGCAGGGCACCTCTCCTGGGTTGCCCCAGACAGTTTGTGTCAGGGAGTTACCTGCCACACGCTCCAGGAAACTCCGAGGCTGTTCGCTCTCTGCTGTGGTGTATTTCCAGCAGACAACTGGTAAGTTCAAGTCCCCCATGAGAACAAGGGCTAGCAATCATGAGTCTTCTCCCAGCTGCCTGTAGAAATATTTCATCTGCCTCTTCATCCTGGCTGGGTGGTCTATAACAGACTTGCACCAGGATATCTGCCTTGTTGACTCTCCCCCCAGTTCTTACCCATAAACACTCAACCCTATCGCTACCATCATTCAGCTCTAGGCAGTCACACACTCCCTAACATACAGGGTTCCCCACTGCCTCCCCTTCCTTGCCCACCCCTTTTGAAGAGTTTCTAGCCATCCACTGCAGCACTCCAGTTGCACAAGTCACCCCACCATGTTTCCATCATCACAACTATGTCATAGTTTCCTCGTTGTACAATGGCTTCCAGCTCATGCTGTGTGTTGCCCATGCCCATGCGCACAGGTGTAGATCACTTCAGTTAAGCTGTTGATCCCACCACCTTTATGAAGGGCAGAAGCCCTAATTCCTATGTGACCACTCTCAGGCCCTTCTGCAGCTTCTGACAGATCAACAACCCTTGCATCTTTGCTGCCACATGGATCTCCATCCCCACCTCCACTGAGGTGGCAGAGCGAAGGACCTCACTAGCACACCATCCCTCAAGCACCAGTATGCTGCTCCCAGGCTTATCTCTTGAAGCTTGGTTTTATCCCTTTCCCCCTTCAAATCTAGTTTAAAGCTCTTTCAGTGAGCCCTGCTAACTCCTGTGCAAAGACCCTTTTCCCCCTTTGAGACAGGTGTACCCTATCTGTCACCAGCAGGCCCAGTGTTGTGTGAACTGGCCCATGATCAAAAACCCCAAAATTCTGCCGGTGATACCAGGCTTGGAGCCAGGTGTTGATCTGCTGGCTTTTTGTTTATTCCCTCATCATTCCCTGCAACTGGAAGGACAGAGGGGAAAGTTAATTGTGCCCCTGATCCCTCAACCCGTTGTCCTGGAGCCCTGAAGACTCTCTTGAATACCCTAGGACTTCTTATGCAGCTTAATTGCTGCCTCCTGAAAAATCACCAACAGATAGTAAACTGAGGGCCATACCAATGTCAGAAGCTTTCTCTTCACATCTTTAGCCTGAGCCCCAGGGAGGCAGCAGACCTCTGTGAGAAGCGGGTCCAGTCTGCATATTGGGCCTTCTGTTCCCTCCAGAAGAGAATCAATCTCCTGTGACAATGAGCTGTCTCTTTTTTCTTCATGAAAGTAGTTTTGATGCAGGGCATAGGCCAGCTTAACCTTGACAACATCTCCAAGCTAGCTGAACCACCATCCTCATTTATTGTTCAGTCCCACTTGCAGGGCCTGGTACCTTTTATGAGTGGGCACCTGGGGAGGTGGGGTAGTCACAGAGGAGATGTGCCTGCTACGCTGGGCAGGAACTTGTCACCATTGCCCTGGAGCTGCTCACCTTGGTGACCGAGGTGATCATTTATAAAAAATTATCCTCTTGCAGCAAGAAAACAGAGACTAAAGCCATCCAGTCTCTCACATTTACCTAAGGCTCACTTCTCACCTGAACATTTTTCCTGTCTGTCTTCCTCAAGTACAAGGGAGGAAACATATAATGGTGACGTTATCAAGCATTTCTGTGGGAACTATTACCAGGCACACATGGAAATTCACAGTACGGTAAAGCAAGAAATCTCTTTGCCTTCTTGTCCAGATGCAAGACTGACTACTGCACTAAGAACGGTAACTGGAAACAACTATTTTGCGGGTTTTTATAGCTGCAGCATTGAAAGTGAAGTCAGTGACAGAAAAAAAGCCTGATTTTGGCTGCTCTTTTTATTACCACTCCTGACTATAAACATGATCCAACATTTTATTTTTATCCCAACTCAACAGAAATCTTACGATACAGCAGCAATAATAGATGGGTCTTCCGAGAAGGATGATTCATAAATGTCAGCTGTATAAAACGCCATCCACCTCTAGGCACAAAACAATTTTGAATGCTTGGTAGACAAAAAACTTCAAACAACTCCTAGTACTTCTCGTTTATGCTCATTTTAACTGCAGCTATGGCAGAACAATAAAATTACTAGTAATGCCTGCTGTAGAAGTGTCAGCTAAACCTCAAGACTTAAACCACCTTCAGTTCTTCTTCTTCTTGCACAATTACTGCATCCCACAGGACCCCAAAACTCCCAAGCTTAAGCACAGCGTATAACCTTACACACAACGATGCTCTATTTTCAGGGCAGTTTCTTCCTATTTCAGGATGAACTTAGAACAGCAGAAGTGCAGAAAAGGACAATTCCCACACTGGCAGGACCCTCACCTGCCTTCAAAGTTGACATGCCTATTTATCTCACACCCCCAAAACTAGCTGCATGTGGTCTCTACTATCCAGGATGGCTTGTATACGATACTATTCACTCCTTATGTAGCAGAGATCTCTGAAGCAGCATGTGCACGCCTGACAGACTGGGACCACCTCAGACCCATGCACCCTTCTCTGCCACCAGGCCTGTACCCGTCAGAGCACGTGACTGATGCTATTTGCCTCATTTAACATTATCATAAAATATAGAGCAATACCCTCAATATATCACAAGTGCTGAAGCCACAAGCACAGTCTCATGTGACACATTAAAGCCTAAAATGAAAACACTTCCTATTCATATTTCATGTCAGATAGAGTGCTGAGATTCCAACATACTTCGATTTAGGAGTTCAGCTACCACATCAAACATTTCCCGTGTCATCAAATTTCAGATCTGTTTTTTCTGTCTCTTGAATCAGAAACAACCTCAGTCTAGGTTTCACTAGGCTCTTCAAATCTAACTGGAGCAGATGGACAGTGTCACAGACAAATATAAACTGATCATGACTCCTGTGTAAAGCCCTTCCCTCGGTCTCTTCACTCTTACAATAATGCAACAGTGCCCATCAATACTGAACCTTAATAGCTTCACGCTATTCATACAACAGCAACTACATGAACTTGAGTTTGGAAAATTTCTGTTCCCATGAATTTGCAGAGACCAAAGATCACTCTCTAGAGAACCAACTTCAGACCAAAGCCAGTAGCTCTAGCTTTCATTAGAGTTAAGAACATCTCCCTCCAAAATGGGCAGTACATGTGACTTTCCATCTCGTCTCCATTCAAGAACAGCAACTCAACATTTGCTTTTTGTCAGTCACCTCCATGCATTCCCCTTTTGCTGCAACAACAGCAACTCCAGCAAACATCTGAAAACCATGAGTAAAAGTAATGCTTTGGTGAGAATATTTGTGCATCCATTAAGGTTTATTATACTTTTGAAAACATTGCTTTCCTTCTGCAAAAGAAAAGCCTGCCAGCCAGATGTAAGCTGACATATCCAGCTGTTGCTCTTCATACTTTTACAGCCCCAACCTTTTCTCATTTCTAAGGCCTTGACGTGCAGCAGAACCCAGCCTAGCGTCATCTCTGTCAGCCTGATTTATTTGCAATTACAGTTAAGACAGAAAGTCTCTTCCAATAACAATAATGACCGAGGAAGACACACTGGAAATTGGTGCTCCAGTGGCTGGACACGTGTGCATGCTGTACAAATTCACAGTTTCTGTAAGTACATTCAGCTTCAAGACATGCTAAAAGCATAGTCAACGCAGTACATTCTTTAATTATACTTGGTCATTTATTCCATCTGCAAGACCAGATTTGCAGTTGGCACTCATTTAACTTCACTGTTTTAAGTTATCTACCATTGGAATACCTGATACCTAAGTTGCAGTGAAATACTTCACACAGAGAGAACATATCCCACAAAATGCACATTTATACCTTACTCCCAGCAGACTAAGAAGTGAAGCTTTCTTCTAGGTGATTAAGAAAAAAATAGCATATTTAGCGCCAAAAAATCAAACTGGGACGATCACCTAGATGACAACTGACCATGGTGTGTTCTTCTCACATTGTGTACGTTGATTGTTTTTGCACTTCCGAGCATGTTGGGAACTTTCCCACATCGGGAAATATCTACAGCAGCTGTTGAAGGAAGACATTGCAGCTCTGTCCAAACATCTCCTTTCAAGATCTTTGATCGTTAAATTCTTACAGAATGCTACAAAACACTTCCATAAAGGGGCATGAGCAAGTTGCTCATCAGAAGTTTTTGAAATGACAGAAACTATGACAGCTATATTCCTTCTTAATTTTACATAATAAGCAAATCAAGAAAAATCTAAAATGGCAGCTGGAAACTCTTAACAGATTGTCAGTTTAAGAAAAACACAAGAAAAGATAAGTAGCATCTTAATTAGTTAACTAAAAATTCTGAAAAATACATGATGCTAGAGCATTACTATCAACTCTTCTGCAAGCCACCTGAGTATCTGACCATAAATTATTTATATATGGGCAATTTTAATAAAAGGTGATTACAAACTACCTCGGCTAAAACATAACATCTAAGCTGTGCTGCTAAATCTGACTTCTTAGGAAGAAGTAAAAGATAAAAGTTTAAGAATAACTCAGAAGCAGAAGACATAGCAGTGTAGTACTGTATAGTGAAGTAATTTACCGGCATCACAACTTGCAGCAAAAGAACACAAAAAAATACAGATACACTCTTGGAAACCTTTAACAGAGCTATATGAAAAAAAAGTCAGGGTAGGTTTTATTTATTTTTCCAATTGAGTAACATTTTCATTTTCTTGTAATGCTTTTGTTTGTTGGGTTTCCCATTGAGTGCTGGAGCATTCAACCCCACACATGCACAGTCACTCTTACGATTTTGCCTGATGGCATGAAGCTGACATTACATTTGCTTGTGCAGACAAACTGGCAGGGCAAAAAAAGTCACATCTCTATTATCTGAGGTGCTACAATCCACCTTTCATTTTATTACTCCAGAGGTAAGCCTTAGCATGGTATTAGCAGGGTGAAAGGGCAGGGGAAGGGGAAAACTGTGACAACCCCAAACTTACGTTTTCTACTCAAGCTAGCAAATACAAATTCAGAGATACTAATGAGCCCTGTCCACCTGACACTCCCTTCAGACAGGCACTCTACAGCTAGCCATAATTAGCATTAGTTATCTTCAGTATGCATACACGTCAACATACAAGCACACTGTTTGCAACCTCAACAGCCCACAGTGCCATCTCAGACTGTTTGGATTTTACCTACAACAGGCTTTGTATTTCCACCCTATGATCATTACCTCTTTTAGCAAGGGTCTTCTTATTTTCACATCTATGAAGCTGTTAATCTTTTCACCAAACAGGTAACAAGGGAGATGACTTGGCAAGGATTTTAAAAAAACAAACTACAAGAAAACTAAACAAAAAAAATCCAAGCAAAAACATAAAGACTAGGTCAAGTTAAATGAGCAATAATTTATGTGAATTTCATTAGAGATTCCAAATAGTCAGCACTCGGGGCGGGGGGCGGGGGGGGGGGGGGGGGCGGGAAACAACAACCGAAAAAACCCCCCAAAAAAACACAAAACCACCAACCAAAAACATACATGCAGATGTACTGGTTAGGCATTGAGCTTTGCCAGCTTTAGCCTACATCCAAATATATCATAAAAACCCCATCAAAATGTTCTTAAAACAAGCACTTTGCAGCCAGAAGAGAAAGCAGCAGCTATCCCAAAAGAGGCAGAAAACTGTTTCTTGCTCTTGAACTCCTTTAAACAACAAAGGCCACAACAAACCCCTTGAGGTTAGGGAGGGATGCTCAGGGAGCCTGGGTCCCAGCCACATGCCTGCTCAGCACATTTCCTCAGTGCCAATCCATTTGAAACAGCGGATGTGACTGTACCCTCGAAGGAATGTGCTTGCGGATTACATGAAGGAGTCACTAAGTGCTTTGTAAGAGATATGGATTGCTTTAATAGGTCTTTCCCAAATGGCCACATACCATTTCTTGCCCCCATTGAAAGGAAAGAGGTAAAAAAACCCAGGGTTTTTTTATCTTCAAGCTGAACTTTTCTTTTTGCAAACACTACTTAAGACCATATCCTCCCCATCCCCTTCATTTGGAGCCGTAACAGAAGGCCAGTAGTGCGTAACCGCAGCTGCTGGCCACAGATGCAGGGCCCAGGCAGCTTCATCATACATTATACACCTGTATAGGTGGCACTGGGAGACAGGAGAGGCAGCAACGCCTTGTGTCACAGCAACCGGCCACAAGGAAATTTCCAAAGCAGCCTGATACTCACATTTTTCTTTTTAATGTGCAGCTATATTTCTGACTACAGTTCAGCAACTACACTACCTTAGACAAACTGAGTGACCCTACAAGCTGTCATGGCTGGAAGATATTGTCCCTCCCACCACCTCTGTGGCTATGACTACATTAGACGTGGATAGGACCTGTGGAGCAGAACAGCTGCATTTCCACCCATCCTTTGTGCATTTCACTTATTATCACACCTAGCCCAGCTACATGGCGTGGGTGTCTGCACGGGGCCAGCATGTTTCAGGCACGTTCCTGGACAACATTTTCTGGTTGGGTTCCAACTGTGAAAGAAGCCAGCCCACACATCCCAAGGCCCCCATGCAGCACAGCCCAGCGAGTCCGCCCATCAGCACCTCCTTGCACAGACTTGTGATTTGAACAGAAATGTTAATACCGATGCAGTATAAAGCCATGAACTTTAACCAAAAGGGCTCAGACTCACTGAGCTTCCTGAAACCAACCCACCCTGTACCACGACATAAACCTACCCCATCCCCTACGCCCATGTGGTGTAGCCACTTCAAGGCTTAACATGCCTTTTCAGTGAAGTTTATCAACTGATACCAGCACATGCACATAGCCAGACAAGGCTCAGCACGATTGCTTCCACCTCCCAAAAGGCTCTAAAAATAGGTGCACAAAATGGACATCCTAGTCCAAAAGTACTAGGCTTATGGAACCTGGTGTGTTTTCTTTGCTCACTTTTGTGAAGTCATTAAAAATAGCCCACAGACCTACCAGCCCTGCTAGCAAAGCGACAACTACTGCCTTGTAGTATAAACTCATTCAGAACTGGTATCTGTTGGCAGTGGGGGGAGGTCGTCTCCCTCAAAGCCATTGCAACTGTTCAAAGCTGTTAGGAGTGCCTCACCTCATAAAGGTATGAAAGCAAAGCTGACAAAAAAATGCAGCTAGTAGAGGAATTGTAGTGCCTTGCCAGAGCCTCCTCTTTGGTCCAGCATCACTTCCCTAGGAGAAGGTAATCAGTACACACTCACCCCCACTTCAGGAGAACATCATTTTAAGAACTAAGCTTCACTAAGAGAAAATTGTTTCCTTCTGACACCTCAGAAAAATTATCTGTGTGGGAACTGTATGTGCTCACACACAAAGGGAAAACAACAATCCAAGTTGAGTACACCCACATGCTATTTGCAATCAAAAATTAAAGCAGAATGGCAGAAATGTCATCCCTGCGGAGGGCTCAAGAGAGGTGCTTCTGGAAGACAGCCATGGCATGTAGCAGAAACCCGTGGCTCACACCACAGCTTCAAGGAGGAGGACTGAAGGGAGACAGAGGCCAAGAAGCAGGGGAAGCAGGGGCAGCAGGCAAAGCGACAGTGCAGAGGGCATGCCAAGCAGACTGAACACAGATTAGTAAGACTTTCCAGCATCAAAGCCAACACAGGCATATACTGAACATCACCTTTCCTAGTGATTCTTATTGCAAGCAAGGCATGTAATTTTAACTCATCTTTCCCGTCCCATTATTAAGAACTGGGAAGAGAGAGAAATTCACTCTGAGACATAGGTGTGCCTGCTAACCCAACATTAACGAAATATTTGTTGTATGTGTACCTTCAAGTACCATTGGGTACATACTTTGAACAGTTTCAGGCAACCAAATCCATTCCGTAACTCAGAATTAGCTCTGCAGATAACTCCAGCTACTAAATGCATCATGGCGGGGAAAGTGTTCAGGGTTTATGTACATACATCTAACAACTCACCTGGGAACAACAACAAAACCACCCACAGTAACTACCACCGTTGCATAAAAGCATGCATTTTTATTAAAAAGAAATAAACCTCTGTGTATAACAAATGCAGTATCTATATCCATGTCTACCATTAGACAGCCTATTTCTGCCTATTTTTAAACCAGCCTATTTCTTCACACAAATCATAACATTCCTTGCATTAGCATGGCAACAAACTACAAAATTACAAATTTACTGAAGACTGAGGGGACAGTAGAGCCTTACTGAGATGAAGCAATCTTATTCCATAAGACAAGCTCTCCTTCATTAATATTGCATTTTTTACTATATCTAAACAAAATTTCATTTTCCCAACACACTCGTGGTATGCTGTGAGCAATTTCTCAAAAAATCCCAGCTGCCTGTTTTAAGTGCCAACAATCCAACAATTATGACAAGCATTTCTGAACACCTAATCAAAACAATGCACGCTGTAGAACTGCATTATTTACTCTATTCTGCAAACACAAATTCATAACCAGTGTGCTTCTTTTGAAAATAAAGCCATGATATCCTTTCCATTTCTTGGGTTGTTTTGTTTGGAGGGTTGTTGTTTTTGTTTTTTTTTAAGTTATATTGAAACTCATGCAATTAACTTGTCAATTGTTGATTTACAAGCCATCTGCCCACTATTGTTATTTGTAAGGGCATCTAGCTTGCATGCTTAAACCAAATCTAGGCACAGAATATAGCAAACACCATGTACTGTACATAAACCTGGCTAAGACCAAAAACAAAAATACCAACGACATTTACTATTCTGGGCACCAGAAACACTATTTAATACAATACACGTGATCTGACAAAGACAGAAGAATCAGTCTGGGATGCTTCAATAGTATTTTTAAAGTATGTCAGAGAGGGAGCTATGAAGAGGTGGGGGAACACCACGAAAACCATACACACGAAAAGCCCCACCAAAAAAGAACCTCACCAATTAAAAAAATCATTGTTTTATTTGGTTGTTTTGTTGTTGTTGTTGTTAATTAAAAAGCTTTAAGTATCATTTCAGGTCTGAGAGGAAAAGACAGATGGGTGGGAAAGTTTCTAAGCTGACTGAACCAAACCACTAGCACAGATCTGTACAAATATGTTTAAAAAGACAGACAAGGTTTCAGTTTAACTCTGTAGGAGCTCAACCCCTACTTCACCTCTACGCTCTTTCTGTCTTCTGTTCTTGATACTCAGTGTTACCAACTACAGAGATAAAGCCTCTCTGAAAGACAGAGGGGTGTTGCCAGAATACCAAACTTGCAAACGGTGACACCTACCTCTCCCCACCTCCAATTTAAACAGTCTCCAAAGTAACACGTCTAGCAACAATAAGCATTACTTTAAAGGAAGTTTTTCAGAAAGTTGTGCCCTCCCCAGTTTCCTAAAGGAAAAGGTAAAAATCATACACAGCAAAGCATCTCTTACAGACTTAAAAAGCCACATCTCAACAGGGCACCCCTCTTGCCCCAGATGCATTTTCTCCTTTCAAATCACAAGGGGACATGGCACACACGATCCAAAGCCTTCAATGTTCTCGACATTGTACCAGTTTAGATGCCCTAAGTGATTTGACTGCATAGGACTGAAAACACAGACACTTCCCAATGGAAATTATATGTGGGTTTGTCTATGACATATAATTGAAGTAATGAGAACCGTTGGCTAAAAATACTCCCTCTTTCTTTTCTAAAGATTTTGACTCAAAAACCCATCCATTCTGGATTTCTGTATCACCTGGTTTAGCTAGAAAACTTGGTATCCTATGACATACACTGTTAATTCAAACAAAGCAGTAGAAGGTTGAATCTGCTAGGTACGTGTTACCAAAATCTACAGTGGTGTCATTAGGAAGTGCTAAACCACATAAAGATTGATTAGCAATTCTAAGGCTTTCTCCCTACTTTTCTATTTGATTCTTGCAGCAGACTGACTACATTTCCAAAAACACTTAGTAAGTTGTTTACTGCCTCTTCCCACCAACTGGGGAAAATTATTCAGCCTGGTTTTTACACCACACACCACAGCAGCATATAAAGTCTTCCCATTTTAATTCCTCTGTTGATCACCTTCAGGCAGACCAGCAGTTTGGCTGCTGACATGATTAAAATTAGTCTTTGAATTATGAAGCCAGTGACACCACATGGTTCTCAAAGATAGCTAGGGTGAGAACTGAGGATGGTGGGTGGTGTTTCTTTGGAGCATTTTTTGCTGGGTTTTATTGATTTATTTATTTATTACTAGATGAACTTTAGACTGCATTGTTTCTCCTGAAACAAAAATTAAAACTGTTCAAGCAAAACAAAAGCAGCTCAATACAAAAAAAGACCTGACAAACAGCAATGACCCGAAGACAAATCTAACAAGAATTCCAAAGGAGTTTATTGACGACATGGTAAATAAGAACAGGAGTTTTCATTTGTGTGGAAGACACCCAAAAGCCCTCAGGCCCTGGGGGTATGGCTCCTGACAACACCTATCAGCCACACTGGGCAGAAGATCTGCAGAACAGCACCAGAACCACAGTGCTCAGCAAGGGGAGGGAAAACCCAAAAGGTCTTTGAAAAAGGCAAATAAAAGAATTCAAAGCAAATATTTCAGACAAGCACATTATGAACAAAACAAATGATACTCGGGTGGAGTGGTGAGATAAGCAAAGAGACCCACAATTACTTCAGTTTTCTTCCATCTCCCTGGACAAGCTCACATCTTGCCAGAAGCCTCATGCCAGGAAGAGCTGCTGGCTGCGGAGGCAAGGGTACTGAAATTTAACTTGCAGATTGCTCACGTGCCCAGTTCCTCAAGTTTTAAATGTTTTCCTTACCCAAATTCTTCTCTGTAATTAAAAATAAGTAATGGATGTAAACAAAGCCTGTGCTCCAGCTTAAACACAGCACTCCCCAAAGGCTCATGTGGCCTTTTATACCAGCCTCAGCTGTTGCAGAAACACTTGGGAGCTATTGCTCCTAAGATACATTATTTAGTGATCATCGTCCCAAGGTTGGTTTTGTTTTTTTTTTCTTTTGCAGGCTCAGACATTTAATAAATGAAAAGACTTGAAATGCATTAAGTATTCCTTATCTGTTATGGCCATTTACAGCTCGAGCCAATTCCTTAAAAACTCTTTCCTTCCTTCTTTAAAATTTGTTGGGGAGAGCCACAGAGCTGGGCTGAATGCACAGAGGAAAGACAACCGTAAACATAAAATCCAAACTTGCTTGGTCCTACCCAGCAGCACAGGAAATAATCCCAACCAGCCCAGCTTGCCAGGTCTTTTGTTTCAGCAGGACCAATAAAAAAAAAACCCTATATCCTTTCTTTCAAAAGGTTCAGAAAACTTGTAAATCGCTTTTTCTTGCAATTTAACAGTAAGAACAGGGATTTTCCAACTGTTTCATTAAACAGTTCTGCAAATATTAATGCATTTTTACCTGTGAAATCCCAAACCATACTAAGCAGTTTGTCCCAGAAAATGCTAACTCACAACAGGTTTAAAAAAAAATAAATAAGGCAAGTTTAAGGCTTAATTATGTTTTGATAACACCAAAACTTTATCCTAAAATCAACAAGCAAACACCTTCAGCTGTATTTGCCATCAGTGTTAGTGTCTACAAAACTCTGCACAACCAGACACTGCTGTATTCTCCTCGGGGTGTGTGTTTCAAGACACTGGGAGTTCCCCGTGGGTACAGATTTTATATCCCATGATCTGAACAGAGCGTATCTGATCTGACCTCCTGCACATCACAGACTATTACATTTCTCCCATTTACCACGATGAAGCCAAACATCTTGTATTCATCTCTTTAGAAAATTGGTTGTGCGGTCTTCACATCTGGAGGCAAAAAATATTATTCCCTCCCCTGCTTGTGCCAAGCCCATACTGTTAAAAACATGTCCCAGGTTTCCTATCTGAATGCCTTCCAGACAGCAGCACTCGGCATGCCTTTCCTTGCCTGGCATTTCCTCTTTGTGAAGGGCAGCTAAGACGATATTCAGTCTTCCTTTTGATAAATTACTGGTTGTTCTTCTCATCTAAAAATTCCAGCTCTGGAAGTAGAACCAGAATTACTTATATCTATCAGGGCCATTAACATCCCTGTCCCAGCCCTCTCCTCCCTGAGCCCACATGGGCTCAGCTCCCCAAAACCTTACCTAGCACACAACAAGGTAACCTCAAATCCATGCCGAGGTTACCTAAACTTGCTGCTCAGTTGCAGGGTGTTGGCGGGCAGGAGGTCATGGCAGAGGAGCAGCCCGGGGCTGGGAAGCCTTGCAGAGCACAAGGCAGGTGCCCCTGGCTTGGCCCAATGTTAATCCTTCCTATGGCCCATTTTCCATATGGTCTCCAGGCCTCAATGTCCCTCTTAAAAATGAGGAGGCCACTTAATTACCGGCCTCAATGTCAAAACAGAAAACTCAGACCCTTGCCCACTACTACCAAGTCTCACAAGTCGAAAGCACTGTGTAAGTCACATTTTTCGTCCTTCTGCTTATCAAAGGAGTAAGTAACAGCCTTTTGTTACTCCACAGTTTT
The DNA here is from genome assembly GCF_963210335.1 of Falco punctatus. Classification (NCBI taxonomy): domain Eukaryota; kingdom Metazoa; phylum Chordata; class Aves; order Falconiformes; family Falconidae; genus Falco; species Falco punctatus. The sequence goes on along the minus strand of NC_137581.1, from coordinate 102,651,702 downwards.
CTTTTAAGTGACAAATTAATTAAAGCTTTCTTTCGCTTATCAGTTAAGAGAGACAATTTTCTTCAAACACAAACATTTATGCATGTATTTATATTCCAGCACAGGTAGCCCCACTCACACTAAAGGAGACAGTTCAGATGAGCCAAGCAACATACGAATCAAGCAACATGCGACAGCCCCCATTTTCAGAGCCTGGGACTTGACTTTCAGTGGTTTTGCCCACTGCCCACAAGAGTTTTGTTAGATTTAAACAGAAACTTAGTAGTGTAGAATTTGTATTGTAGCTATAGTTTAATTAAATCTGTTTGACAAATCCTAAGTCTCATTTAAATACGTTTTCAGAAATAGTTTAGACTGCAATTTCAAAGCAAAATGCTTTAATTTTACCCCGCTGTTTATCAGAGATTACATTTTGTCTCCAAACTCAGCCATTCACGGGATTTTCTTGCAAACAACTTCAGAATGAGTTAGCGCCTCTGCCCAAAGGAAAGCCCCATCATCATCAGAGCAGGAGCTTAATGCCTGTTGCCCATGGTGTGCCAGCAGCTCGGTGCATGGTGCCAATGCAAACCGATACCATAACCCTCCCTTCCCCACCGCACAGCAGGACTGCCCACCACGGGCACCTACCCCTCTCCCACCAACCCACCTCCTCTTTACCATTCACCAAAATAAAACAGTTTGTGACCCAGTCAAGCAAGTGCTGATTTTTAGCAGTGTCAGCCTCAGCCCGCATTCAAACAGGCCCAACAGGCCAGCAGTGGCAGGTGGAACGCTTCACCTCAGCAGCTCAGATGTGATCACGATTATGAAGAATACTCTGCACGTGGAACAGGAGCAACTGGCTTTTCAAGTGTTAAGGCTAGCAGGAAAAAGGAAAAAAATCCCCAGAACTTACAGTACCACTATAAGAAATGAAAGACAACAATGCCGAAGTAGAAACAAATATAAACAGAATGGAAAGAGACTGCCAGTGTCCAGGTCCCCCTTGGAGACCTTCAGAAGTCTTCAGAACTCCCTCAAACACACATACACTCTGGATCCTCTATTTTGATCTTTGACTTTTTAGGCTTTCCAACTCCCCTTCTAACTCTCCTGTATAAAATTTAAACTATACCTTCTAAACTGGGGGGGGGGGGGAGAGGCCTGCATATTTTTTTTTTAATTATGTAAAGCTGATGTTCTCATGGTAAGTTGTACTCTTCTGGATGCTGGGACAATCACTCATCTGTAAACTGTTCGCAGTAAGTTCTAGGAGCTACACAACACTGAAAGGAGGACAAGTTGGAGCTCCAAAATTCACAGTTTAAAAAGTTTGTTGTTGAGCAACTTCAGATCAGCATTCCCCTCCTAAGACTTAACGGAACCGAAGACAGAACTGGCAAAATGGAACAGTGATGAAGTTAGGATACTGAAAGACATGTCACTAAAAGCAATTTTATTCCACTTCACAGTTAAGAGAAGTGGGCAGAGGACAGACGAGGCACATACGGCAGAGCTGCAGATGAATATCAAACAAGCTTCAAAATAGCCCAAGAGCTTAATGCATGCTACAGGTCTAGATGCTTACTAATGCTATGCACACACAAACCCCCTCAGTTCCACACCAGTACTCTAAGCACTCAGCAATTAAACTAAGATCAATCATCATTTAGTACATTCAAATTTACAACACCTATAAAGAGAAAAAAAAAGGAAAATACACAAAATAGTAAATGCCATTTTAAAGCCACTGCCTTTTTCTTGCATTAACAGTTTTATTCTCTTCCTTTACCTTCCCCTAGATAATAATGTATTTTTTACTGTTTACATAAACAACCTTACAGGCATTATATGGGATCTACATTGAAAAGAGCTTCCCCCCCCCCCCCCCAAGAAAAAAACCCCACCAACCCAGCCCCAGAAGCCATGACTTGATTTATGAGGAGCTTCAAAAATTAACTACAACAGAATCAAACTTTTAACAGTAACACATGGGGTGGGTGGGTGTGTCTACGTCCCCATGTTTTCAGGTGAGATACAGGGATCAAATGCAGTTTTTCAAGTTACCTTTCAAACGGTAAGAAAGCAGAATGCAACAGAAGTACTGTATATTCCAGTACTCAATATTCCAGATCCAAAACTGCAGCTACAAGAGTAAATTCACATAAGCACAGAAAGAAGATAGCTGTTTAACTCAGACCTGTATCATGGCCCCTGACAAAACAGGTAGGAGGAGGAAGGGGGGGGGGGGGGGGGGGGGGGAGAGGAAGGCCCTTTGCAGAGACCATAATTTAGAGAAAAAAATCAATTTTACAGGGTCAGAGCTTCAGAATGAGTAATCTCTACCTTTAAAATGTGCTGATATGGTAAGGGAAGGTTTGCTGTGTGCACAAAAAGGATGCCATAGCACAACAAGGAGATTGTAAATAACTCCAAAATCCTGCCCCATCTCCATTTTTTTTCTACGTGTGCCCACTGCCTACTGCTTCTAAATTTTGGAGGTGGCTGAGGAGGCAATTTTCACCCTTACCACAAGGAAAAAAATTATTGGTATACTTCAATCTATTAGCACCAAATAACTATTACCTAAATTTGAGCTATGTATGTGTACACTCCTGTTCCATAGTTCCAAAAACCTTCAAGTCCAATATTAATATAGTTCCCAAACAATATGGGTTTTGCTCCCCCCTGCCCCCACCTTAAACCCCTATTAGACATGCGTTTTGTTTTACCAACTGCAATTCCAAACAGAAATTACATAAATCACACTACGTATGTAAACTGCCATACTAGATCACACTGGTAGCCTGTTCTGAAAAGAAGCAATTTTTAAATGCTTTTATTAACAGGTACAACCAGTTTTGCCCCATTCCTGTCATATGTTATCTGTTGTGGTTGAATAGATAAACTCTGCTCTGGGGGAAGACAGACCAGAAAAGGATGAACAGAGAATTTCTATCTGGATTAGCTCAAAATGGGTCAGTGGGATCAGAATGGAGTTATCCATCCCTGAATGCAGCTCCTTGGGGACTTTTGCCTTTTGCAGAGACTTGACACTAACTTTTAACAATTGGGAACCAAAGAGAGGTCAGGTGCAAAAAGACTGTTTGCACCCTGCTGCAGGTCACCAGAGGAAGGCAAAGGGACACCTTAATTAAATGCTATTACACAAACTTCTGCAAATGTGGTTTCAGAGGTTGACACTCTTCCCCAGAGAAGGTGCCTGCTCTTTTAGCTAGGCCAGTTCGACTGCTTGTGGCCTTTTTCTGACTCAGGTCTCCAAAGCCAGAAGATGACACCTACTAAAAAATGCACAGCTCGTTTCTTTCAACATGGCACAGGATCACAAAGCCTAGAGAGGGGTCAAAGAGCACTGAAGAAGCTGAACTTACAAAGCGGTGGCCACCAGTGGAAGCAGGAAGAGAACAGTTTTTAGCAGCTAGCCCTGAGCTAGGTCAGTTGCCAGCCAAAGAGCAGTGTTTAACTACTGTCTGAAAGGAGCAACCAGATTACGAAACCACAAAGCTCACTGGCTCACCTGCTCCTCTGTTTAAAGCTCGGCTGTCCCACAGTTTGTAAAATGCCATCAGCTGACCAGAAGGTTTGTTTCTTTTGGAACTCTTCATGTATCACTGCAATCTACGCTTATCTTTGAGTATTGAGTCCTCGGGAGAACATCAAGGTCTCCTGAACTTGCCGGGAGGACAATCAAGAAAATACCCGAAGTCCTGCTTCTCAGCTGAAATAAGTCCCAGTGCTTACAAAGTTGTTACACTGGGAGCTGCAGTAAAGAAACCAGCAATATCTGTGTCTATCACTCTCTCCTGTTTCTATTCATTGATGCAGGGCAAGAAACCTGCAACGCACAACTGTGGAACAGTGGTGTCCTTACCATAAGTAGCTGGTTTAAGGTTTTCCACCCTTCTAAAAAGCATCACTTATTTTAACCTCTTTATATTCATACACAAGCATGTGCCTGTCACCTGGAAAGAGCCACCGCAAGATACTTGCATTAATCACACACTGTGGAGTGTACTGCCCTTTACCCATATTGCCATCATGTGAAATTGTGTCCTGTAATTATTTGAATCATTGCAGCATGGTGTTATTTCTTTACTAAACACATATATACATACACACTTATGTCATTCAATTTGATCCCCTGGGTCATTATCCCCATTTACTTTGTGTCTCTTTTGTTACGTTACTAAATTCTTACCTAGAGCGACAGCAAATTTGGTAACTGGAGGCTTCTCCAGAGCTTTTGGACTCTACAGCAGAGCACAACAAGATTTGATAATCAGGTAACTCTCTAAAGGCTTTTAAATCAAAATGAACAAAACAACAAAAAAAGACACATATCCAGATTCCTGAACCAATGTCACATTACAAACAAGGGCTACAATCAAGGGCAGAAAAGTGACGTATTTACAGCTGAAGACTCAAAAACACACACCAGCCATTACTGGTTGATATCCTCAGCTGGTTTGATATCACCAAAAGGGATGGAAAACGTGTTTTCAAAACCATAACTGTAGGCATTTCTGAAGGAGAGTCAGGGCAGGAGAGCAGTTTCCAGATCAAGTTGTGAGAAGGGCTCAGACCGACTGCACTCAGCTTTAAACAAAAATAAAAAGCGGGTCAGAGCAAAAGTTTGACTCCTGTGAAGAGGAGTCCTTTATCTCCCAATCATTCCAGGCTCGTGCTTCTTACCAACATTGCTTTTAGCAATTCTCAGTCTGGCAGCAACCGTTGTAAACTCTCATTGCAAAAGCATGCTCTAGCAGTTCACCAAGCTTACAGAAAGTCATTTGCTATTTTTTCAATTTGCTTTACTTTTAATCTTCTTACACCACAGGATATTTTTTTTTTTTCCAAAATCCCCAGAATTTCAATCCAATAACACACAGCTTCTAGACTTAAGTGTTAAAACCACACCAGACAGTTCGCCTAACAATTTCAATGAACCTATTACCATATGTAAACCCAATTACATTTTCATCAGTAGCAGTCTAGAACTTCCTTCATTGCCTGAATATAAGGAGGCATGTAAGCGACCATTGGTTTAATACAGCCTATACACTAACATAATGTATATACACAGATGTACACGTGTGGTGATTCTAATGTCACACATTCGATATGCAAATATATTGGGGATCTCTACATATATTTGCACACATATTGACACATCAGATGACTAATGCATTACATGTATGCATTCATGTGTATACACACACGGACATTTGATAGGTATGAATGGGTTTTTATTAAACCCAAATACAATTTTTTCAACTCTTGGTTATAACATATTTTTTTGGAAGATGTGACAGATGTCAAAATGACACTCATTCAGTGTATTCAAGATAAGGATGTAAATTAAGCCCTGAGACACTGCCTTAAAAATAATCAAATAACAGCTCAGGATGCGTTTCAACAGAAGGCTGAACCAACCACACCGTGGATGGAGCAGCTTGCCACCCAGCAAGGTTACACAGGCTCTGTCCTTGGAGCATCATTTTCAAGACCCAACTGCAGAAAGCCCTGAGCAGCCTGGTCTGATCTCAGAGCTGGCTCTGCTTTGGGCAGGGGGTCAGACCAGAGACCTCCTAAGGGATCCTATGATCCTATCTACTGATTTCTTGATCAAGTTTCCACACCCAACAGCTCGTGTTAATAATTCTACTAAGTCGCTAAAAAAATTATTCTCAAAAAAACAGCTGCCAACTCATCAAGCAGTTATGTGAAGTTACTACGCTCTTAAGCCATTTTGCTAAACTTTGTATTGGAAAAGGGCTGCCAGTTAAAAGAAACTGTCATACCCTTTCGTCATGTAACCTACAAACCAAACTGTTTATTATCCTTTACAGTTTATTAAACATAAGCAAAAAGAAAGTCACAAAAAGACATCAAAGATGACCTATACTTATTGTAGGTTTGCCATAAAATTCAACAATGATTAATTAAAACTGATCATGAAAGATCACTTGCATCTGTCACACAAAGAGTTCAAGGAGAAAATAAAAATTAAAAAAATCTTGTCAGCTTCCTCATGTTTTTATACAAGTTCTGTGAAAAAGCACAGCAGTTGACCACTTTTTTTTTTTCCCCCAGGATAGACATTTGGAGAACACCAGTTTCAAAACTGTCTGTTGCTCATTAATCAAACAAAAGACAAATAAGAAGCTCCTTTTTTTTTTTACTGTTTAATTTGCCCACCTGGCTGCCAAGGCTCTTGGTTCTGGTGTGCCATCAGGGGCATCTGCCCTGTCCTGCCCTGCTTACCCACGTGGCTGCTGACCCCAACACGGCAGCATTTCAAATAAGAAGCGCAAAAGGAACCCTTCAACACATGCAAAGCCTTTGCCAGGGGAATTCAGGAACGGAACAGATGGGAAGAGAAACCCGAAGTCTGTAATGGAAGTGAAAGAAAAGGCCTCATCCGTTCCCATGTTGCACAGTCATTTCTGAAGATCTGCCTGAAAACTAAATAATGAAAAAACAAATACTTGGGGTCATCACAAAAAAAAAAAAAAAAAAAAAAAAGATCAAAATAAGAACGCATAAAACACTACCTTACCCAGTTTTAAAAAAAAAAAAAAAAAAAAAAAAAAGCTCTCAGGTAACACACCTTTTGTTAAGTAACCTTCTGAGGGCCAGCTTGTATGACACCAATGTCTCAACAACTTGGTTTCGGTCAGCTAGTAAAAGAGTCTCGCTTATAAACATGGAGCTAGAGCAGTGACCACAACAAGCATGGAAGTCAGTGTGCTAATTAGGGGAAACCCTGATTTATAAACTGGGATCACTCACACAAATCCACAAGGATATTTACTGTCACATCTATCTACTGAAATCAGACAATTAACAGAAAGAGATTAAATGGAAACATACCTACTGAAGAATATGACAGTTTTACAAATTATGAGAGCTCTTGGCCAATGGATTTCTAAACCCAGTAAGTATGATTCACATGAGTGGCAAAAGCAACACGCTAAGCAATCACAAAACCACCAAACGTCACTAAGGAATATTTCCTTTAAAGTTGCATAAATAAACATTAATCTACCTGTAATTTTAGAAAGGAATTTTTAATGTGTAATATACAAGAAATTTTTTTTGTTCCTGCTTTCCCTCTTGGTTACACTATTCCCTGTGAAAGCAAAGTACTTTGTACAAAGGTTCTTTGCTGCTCTCCTGAAAGCATTTGTTAAAAACGGCAGGAAAAATGTTTCATTTCAGAAAAGAGATCTAAAAATAATCTAATTCAAGCATCAAAATTTCACGCTTTAGCATATGAAGACAGTTCAAGTGCAGTAAATGCACACATGCAATTCCTATTATGAAATATTTTAGTATTATAAAAATCTGTCACTTGTTCAATACATCAACCTTAGAGTATAAAGACCGACAAATGCCTGATCACAATATGACCAGGTGTTAAAACCGACCCCGCTATTAAAAAAAAGGATAAACGCAAAGCTTCTAATGTTGGTACGGAATGAGATCAAAAGCTTCTGCGGAAACATCAGTGCCCATTTAAGCCAACGGTTTGAGGCAAAGGATGTCTCTGAAAATTCTGGATATCACCAAGGCAGACACCATTGCAGAGGTGTCTGCACGGACTCTCCCCTAAATGGCTTTGGTGCAAAATCCAAACCCCCTTTCTTGCAAGCACCTTCACAGCGGTAACACCTACATCCCCATCTGCAAGGCCAGGGCTGCAGGGACCCGACAGAAATGCTCATCCCTCTGAGGTCTATCCTGAATGATGGTATCAATTGTAAAATCTCATTTTTTACTTCAGCTGTGCACCCAAGGCAGAGATTTCCTTCTACTGCGTTCAGACAACAAGCAGTTGCATCAAGCTGATAAAAACCCAAATGAGTTTTGTAACTGGAAGCTTTAAGCCTCTGAGCATCTTGACAACTGCTCAGTTTGATGTACCCTGCTCAACATTGACAAGATCACGCCTCGAAGCGAGAGCCTGTGGCTCGCAGCCTTGCCGGTGGGGATGGAGAGCCGTCTCCTGTCCTCCGCGGGTACCGAGGTCCCTCCCAGGAAGGGCACCTGAGCCGCAGGCTGCAACCCCCTGCCCAACGGCGAGCAGGAGCTGCAGGCTCCGTTCCCAGGCTACATGTGGGCACCCACCTCAGCCCCACCGACCGCGAGCCCCCCGTGGCGGGGGGGCAAGCTGGGGTCTCAAGGCCAAGGTCTGGCAGCCAGGGCCTGAAGGAGACGGGAGGTAACTCCCCCCTCCCCACCCCCAAGAAAAAGGTGTGGGAGGGGAGAGTTAAGCACCGACACTTGGCCATGTCGGCTCCACCGAGGTCGGGGGCTGCGCTGCCCCCCCGCCCCCCCCCGGCGCCGGCAGGAGCCGCGGTGCGCTCACACCGCCGGCCGGAGGCGGGGTACGGGGGACCCCTCCCACCCCCAGCCCCACCCAGAGGGGCCCGGCGGAGGGTGCCGCCAGGCCGGGCGGGCGGAGCCGCCCCCGGGGAGGGGAGGGCAGGGGCGGCCGCGGAGGGGCGCGGGCTGCTGGCGGCCGCAGCGCGCACGGCGGCGCCTCTCTGCTGCACTGCAGAGGCGCCATCTTCTCGCCTCTCCGCGCCGCTCGGCACCGGCCGCGGGGGGGCACGGCTCGGCCCGGCCCCGGCCGCCGCCCCCTCCCCGCACACCCCCGCGGACGCCGCCTTCCCGCCTCCGCAGGGCTGCTGCGCCAGCCCACGGGGAGCCGCCCGCCGCCGCCCCGCACACCTGCGCGTAGGTGCGCGATGCGGGGGGCGCTGCCCTGCCCGCCCGCAGCCCGGCTCCGCGCCCCCGGCCCCCGCCCCGCGAGGGGAATGCCGCCGGCCCCCGCGCCCCCGCCCGCACCGCGCCCACACGCGGGGAAAGTTTTCCCTCTCCAGCCCCCGGCAGGGAAGGCCCCGCGGGACGGACTCGGCCTCCCCGGCCCTGCCTCGCCCGCCGGCTGGCGGCGCCGCCGCCGCCCCTCCCCGCGGACCCCTGCGGCGCCAGACGGCTCCGCGGGCGGCGGCCGAAGTTAACGGGGAAGAGCCCCGCAGCGGCAGCCGATCAGCGAAGGGCGCCGGCCCCGGCGGCAGGGACGGCCGCGGACACGCGTGGCGGGGGCGGGGGGCGCCAGCCCCGGCCGCTCCCCGCCCGCTTCCTCCGCTCCCCGGCTCGCCGTCCCGCTCGGCGGGAGCGACCCTATTGTTCCGCGGCGGGAGGGCGACGGCAGCCGGGGAAGGAGCCCCTTAGACCGGCTGCGTGACGGGGGCCGGCGACTGCCGCCCGCCCCACCCCGCCGCGGGGGCGGCTGCGGGCAGACAAAAGCCTCGGAGAAGCGGAGGAGGACGGCGGGGAAGCCCCCGCCTGGCCGCCCCCTGCCCCGCTTACCTCGAGAGCCCGAGCGGCGCCGGAGGCCAGCAGCAGGAGGGCTAAGTGGGGCAGCATCGCGGCGGCCGGGAAGGGGGGAGGGAGGAAGGGAAGGAGGGACGCCGGCGAGACGCGGCGGGGTCCGGCTGTAAATCCGCGGGGCCGCGCCGCTGCCGGGGAGAGCGACTGAGCTGCGGCGGCACCAGCCGAGCGCCGCGGCGGGGCCGGTCAGCTGATGGCCCGGCCCGCCCCCGAGCGGGCGGTGCGCCCGGCCCGGCGCGGCCCTCCCCGCCCCGCGGAGACCCCTAGCGGCGGCGCCCGGGCGGCGCAGCGCCGACGGCCCGGCCCGGCCCGCCCTTTCTCCTCGCTGCCCGCCGCGCCGCGCCGCCCCCGGGCCGGGCCAGCGCGGAGGGAGGCCCGAGCGGCGAGAGGGCTGCCCGTGGCCGCGGTCGGCGGCTCGGGGCGGCCTCGGGGCGCCTCCCAGGCCGGCCGCAAACCAGCGAGGGGGTTGCCCTCGTACCGGTGGTTCGCGGCAGCAGCGCCCCTGTGCTCGGCCGCCGGGCACCACCGGTAGCTGCAGGAGCCCCGCGGCCTGGACGCACCATCCCCGCTCTGAAGTGGCGTGTACAGAAACGCAACCCCCACCATTGCAGGGCGTTCCCGAAAAAAACCAACAATCCAAACATCCGTGTAATTTAGAGGCAATTTAACAAATTCTGCCTTTCCCGGCGAGGCAGCACACCTTCCGCTGGGATCCAGGCGGAGGGGATGAGCAAGCACAGCTGCTTTGCCTGGGGGCCGTACCTGACACCAGCGCAGGCTCCTGCAGCCGGGGGCTCCTGCCCATCGCCTGGGGGGGCAGCTGTGGTCTCCACTTATTCCCCCGCCCACTGCTAACTGCAAGATGGGTGCAACATTTGTGGGAGTGCTATCAAAAACGAAGGCACCCAGGAACATCGGCAGAGTTGAGGCTTAACAGCCTCAGAAAAGAAAGAAATCAAATTAAAATGTAGTGCTTTGTCAAACAGCTTGTAATCAGGAGGCCGAAGCAACCTTACTTTCTTGCCTTCGCAACAGCATTGTAATAATTGGTATACTAAACCTGTCAGGAGAGCTAAAAATGAGTTTCATGCTGAAACAGCTGCTATTGTAGCCAAAATTCAGCGTGACACAGCCTGCCCGTTCTGCCTTTGACCTGCAGGCTCGGTGGCAGCACCTCTGCTCCCACTGGGGCTCCCCATCGGCAGCTGACAGATCCCCTCCCGGCACAGGGACCTGCAGCCAGGCTGTGTGAGGGGCAGGTGGTGGACACCTCCCCAGCGTACAGCTCCATACAGAATCCTGGGCTGCACTGTCCTCGCTGCCACTCTCATACCCATCTTCTACTGAAGTCAGAACTGAAATCCACTGAGAGTCTTGGCCAAAGCTGCAGGCAGATGCAGAGGGATGTTTACCCAGCAAGAGCAACCTGGGCTGCTGTGTCAGGCAGACTGTAACGTGCCACGAGAGACCTTAGTGCCACAGCGTTCTGCCCCCACAGCCAGGCCCTAGAGACAGAAGACTGTTTGCATGCAAATATGAATATTCTCATACAGGTGAATGAACTGGAGATACATGAAAGCTTTGGGGAATTGCTTGAGTCACACTTACTGAATTTGACAGGTCTCTGACAGGCAGGGAACAGATGAGGCTCATCCCTCCCCGCCAAACATACAGATGCAAAGTATATTCAACAAGTGCAATTAGTAGGCACCTTTAAGAAACACACACTCATGACACCACACAACCTGTAAATTAAAATTAGTTGAGCAGCAACAATGCCAGGCTTAGCCATAATAATTTAATACTGTTATCTGCTTGTTAGGATAATGATCACATGGCTTTGAGGGGTTGGAGGAATTTGCTGTGTTTCTAAACTCAGCCATTGGAAAGACAGCACTGCAGATGAGCAATATCCTGCTAAAGCTGATGGAGGTCATTCAAAAACAATTCTTTCCAGAAACAATGGAGGCAATCAGAAGGAAGCTCATTGCAAGTTCTGGGAAAAGAAAAAAAAATAAAATTAGGCTTCCAGATGGGATGGGTGGAAGACCAAAATAGACTCGTGTAGCCCTTCTATTACAAGTTGGCTTGGTAGTTCTTTGTATTCTCTCCTTCTGGTGCTGAAATCAAACAGTGTTTCAACTTCTGTTTCTCTGGATGAGCCCAGACTGCTTCCTTCCTCACCGTGGGCAGGCAGGCAGGCTGGAGGTCCCTTTTACCTGTGGCTAGGAGGGGGGCAGACCTGTGAGATGCACACCTTGGGGGAGAGCAGGGAAGGCTCAGGTGAAAAGGTGGGTAAAAGCTAACGACAGGTGTTCCCATTTACAGCCAGTAAAACTCAGTGACAATATCCAAAACCCAGTGACAATATTTGCTAAGGTTTCATGAAGTTAGGCATGCTGGAAGTCTTAACCAAAAACGCTTTTGAAAGCTGTTTGCGAGGCCTACAAAATTTGGAGATGACCTGCTGATAGGAAAACCCCAGAGATTGTGTCCTATTTTTCACTTTGTATCTTCTTTCGGGATCTGTATAGAATGTCAGATACACGTTTTCCCTTGTTTCCTCTGTCATCTTAGTATAGAAACCCCGCTTTAACCAGACCTGGGAAGCTGTCACAGCTGGAGCACAACGAAGCCTACTACAACCTCACTACAGGGCCAATGACGGAAATCATCTTCCTGAAAAGAAAGCAGCCCAGGTTGGATCACAAAATGATAGGGCTTACATTTGGGTCTAATAAAATACGTACAGCAAATAATCCCAAACTCTGTTGAGATGTGATTTTCCCTTTAAATGCTGGGCTTTGTTATTCAATCTTAATGTCATAATTTTCAAAGCGATGACCAAGCATGCATGTCAAGTTTCATTTTTTGGCCACTTCTGTGCTCTGCCTGTGTATCTTGCAAATGATTTCTAATGTTATTTCACAGCCCTTTCATTTTAATATATTATTTATATGGTAACATTGTTCAGGCATACAGTTTCTCATTGAACACTCATGAAGCAAGTGGACCTTATCCACAAATGCAGATATTACTCTACAATAGGCAACAAAACATGTCAGTCTGCTTCATAACCTAATGAATTTCAGTGGTAAATAAGTCAAGGGGTATTTCACTCCACCTGTGTTTTGTGGCCACGCTTACCAAAGCACCACATTGTCAGACTAGAAGGATATTTCGCCCTGAAAAAGAGCTACTCTTTTAGTGGAGAAGCTGCCTCCCTCCCAACACAATAGCTAATTGAAGGTGTTTGCTGGGGGAAACAAAAGCAGTATTGCAACCCTTGGAACATTCTTCAGTTACCACTAAGCCATAAACTTCCCCTTGGTGCCCCCCTGGATCTCTCAGCAGAGAGTTTTAATGGGAGAGCTCATACATGGTTTCTGAAGGGGGACAGGCAGCCTAAGACACAGGCACAGTGACGGCATTACCAGGTATCTCCAAGTATGTAAAGTGGTTTTCTAGAATACATGCAATTTACCAGTAGTGTTCACTGAATTTCTGATGGTGGAGGCTTGTTTCATTCACACCAACAAAATTAGCGTTATTAATCCAATCGCCAGCTGTACTTTATTCATATTAGGGATGATTCTTCACACTGATTCTTTCAGTATGGTACTACAGCCCGTGCTTTCATGAAGATTTCTCCATTTGTTCTCAACTCTGAGGAGAGGGCTCCAAGTTGGCAAGCTTGAGTTTTGGTCCAGACTTTGATGCTGACTCACTGTCTCCTGCTGGAGTTGCTTCGCTTCAGTGCTCACCATTTTCTTTATCGGGGATAATGCTGTTTCCCTGCCTTTGTGATTCATGTAGGGAACAGAACAAAGCGCTAGGGTTAGTATTTCTGAATGAACCTCTGCAAGTTAAAGACTTGGATCCTACTGAGCTGGTACCTTCTGTGTTAGTCCCAGTCAAGGAGTTTTTCTGTACTCTGAAAACTACTAGAGCGTAAATTACCAGATTTATTTCAGACAACTCCAGCAGGAATTTGTATTTTTGAATAGCACAGAATTAATTTTAATGGGAAACTTTTAGGTTTTATGCTGCACCTTGAACGACTGCAGGTATAATTAATCTGCTCACTGTCATGCAAGTGTCCTCTAGAGACGTTTGTTTCCTTTGGAGTCAGCCTGCAGCCCTGAGAAAGAGGCTCTCTAAATATTAATCCAAAATAGGAAGAGAGAGATTGTACCTAATCAACCCTACACAAGTACATGCTGTTAGCAACAACAATGGATACGGATATGATTTCAAATTGTGAACAGTTGATCCTTGTCTAAATTCTGCAAAACACCTTCAGTTTTTGGCTTTTACAGATGCAGTACACAGTTAGGTAGCCAGTAGCCATAGCGACCTACTCAAATGCAAATGATTTGTTCTGCATAGCACAGGAGTATTAAGAGTCGATGATATCTACTGGAGCAGGTACACAATACAAATGGCACAGCCAAGTGAATAATGAAATCACAGTCCAAAATCCCAGGAGTGCTCAGCCAAGGAAATGAAATGGAGATGCGAACAACAGTAATTGCTCCAATGATTAGGATGTGAACATACATGGATATCACTCCATACCAAAAAAATACGGTGCTGTTATGCCTTCTCCTTTTGATGACAGAAGTTGTTGTTTCTTGCTGACAGTTTCAGTAAAGAAGAGATCTTCAGGGTGGCAGCTTCTTCATTTGATTCGATACCCCTGATTTTGTTTACCCAATTACTACATAACGCAAACATTCCTAGCAGAATCAGGGTTTAATATTTATTCCTTCTTTTTTCCACTGCATGTACTGAATCTTGCTAGATATTTTTGGCCTCATGCCCCATATGGTCAATTTACTAGTGAAGTATAGCAGGTACAGGCTTTCTGGTGTTGTTTTTCCTCACAGTCCTATATGCAAACAACTTAATACTAACATGCTTCTCCCAACAAATAAAAAAGTCACTCTACAGTACAAGAGGCCAATTTCTTTTCAGGAAATTCATGGCTGGCATTGCTCAGAGAACAATCAGCATTTCTGAACAATTAAAGCCAACCCTTGAGAGCATCTAACTGCACAAGAACTCCAGAGCAACTATGCAAATAACACTTAGCTATTTGCACCCCAGTAACTGAAAGTTATGACGTGTTTTTTGCATGTTATGAAGGCCACCAGCTGAGATCGTTGTGGTCCTCTTGGCCTCTTTTCAGCAGCTTGTTCTACTGCAATTTGTCCTCCCAGATAAAACAAAATTGCAGTTTGTGGTGTGAATATTCCCAATCATAAATATTTAACAAAAATAGAGGGAACTAACAGGATGTCTTTGATTTCTCTCAATATCTGAGTGCACTAGTAATTTTTTTTAGCACTACTCAAAAGTCACTAAGTAATATTTTTTGCTGTCGAAGATTTACTTTGGGGTTTTATCTCCTTCTGTGTTTCCCCAGTGCTTTGTCCATCTCTCCACAGACACAGCTCTCAAGCTTTGTCCACATCAGGTTCCCCTCCATGGGATTTAGCTCTTCTGTAGCTTTGTCCAGAGCTGTCCTGCTGTCTGACATCTGTCCAGCCCTCCCCAAAGACCAGAAACCCCAAACAGTCCTCTCAGCTTCTGGGTTCTTGTTACCTCCCCTTCCATAGTATGAGATTGAACATGTTAATACACACCTGATTTCCCGTATAGACATTGTACATGACAGAAGGGTGCCACTGATAAAACCAACTGTACTTGTTGTTGGCAGTGAAGTTATTAAACAAAACCCTTGGTATTTTTGAATCAGCTTCCCCATTTTCCAGGCCACACAAGCCTTCCATGGATGCCTGAATGGAGCCCAAGACAAAAAAGAAGTCGCTAGTTTGGCAAAAGGAGCTGTCTGTACAAAGTTAGACATGGTGCTTTGTTTCAACACTGTCTTGGAACTGAAATAAAAATTAGAAACAGGATATTTAGCAGAGTGTGTATGTATATATATATATACACAAAATATATCTTAGATTCTGAGTTCAGTTAACTGAAGACACTTGTACAGAATAAGAAAACACACTGTTATTTTGATTCTTTCAGCATAGTGTTTCAGATTCTAAAATGCCTACTTAATTGCTAACACAGCAGGCTGGGATGTTCAAAGACCCATCCTACCACCTGTTGCTAGAAATACAATGCTCAACGAGCTTTTGAAAGGCCCAGCTAGTTTGCAACAGTGAAATTAAAACCAATACATTTAAGAACAGTAGCAGACCCTACTTAATACAGAAGAGCTGTTTGCCAAGAAACTTTAACAAAAGCATACCCAATTCCTCAACTTGCATACAGGAGGCTTAACTCACCAGATAATTTAGCCTTCCCTAACTGTCCCTGAAGAAAAAATATAGTAGCTTTTCTGAAGGCTGTGAAAATCTGAAGCAGACAACAAAGACTAAGAGGAAGTTAAGAGGAAGTAAAGTCTGAGGCCTTTATGTTATAAAATGATAAATCCAGCTGGAACACAACACCACCAATATTCAGCAGGTGACAATGAAGTCTCTTGAGACATAAGCCTGCGCTTCAAACATGAACAAAAAGCACACAATTCAAGACAGTTACGTGGGTGCAATGATATCAGCTGGGTGTGTAGGTGTCAGAGGTACCCAAAAGACTGTGGGTCCAGCTGGAAGGATGGAAATGGGAGCTATAAACAACAGTGATGCTGCTGTAGCCCCAGATGCTCTCCCTGCAAGTGACTGGGACTTTCAGTATGACAGTTGTCATCACCATCCACAGTGCTGGTATGTTTGCATTCCCAGCGCCATGCTGCAGCAGCATTTGTGGTGGGAGGAGTGGAAGGCAGAGGCCAAAGTGTGCACCTGTAACTCTCGTAGCTCCCTGTTTGTAAATTCATATTAGGAGACTGTGGAAGAATGTCATGGAGTAGCCTGTGCAGTGCCATGTGTAAGGCTGTTATTAAAGAGGAAACAAAGTGGAAAGAAAAAAGAAATCTCCCTGCATTCCTATTACCAGAATCTGGTAGTTGTTTTCCTCAAGACCTGTAGTTCAAGCCAAGTGGTAGACCTGAAAATAAAAGAAACATTAGTTTTAAATTAGAAGTACTGCTTCTTGTTGGCTTCCTATATTTTTACATGCTGCAGAGATTGCTAATGCCTCCTATGGTTATCATCCAGAAGTAAATTTATTTTGCAGAATAAAATGTAAGTAGGGGGAAGAGGAGGAAGCTTCAAAATATTACATCCTTTGCTGAGTCCTGTTATGGACCCTCCCTGCAGCTGTAATTCACATTTGCCAGATGAGCTGACTCAGTGTCCTCAGAAATTCACATGCAACTGTAGAACGTGAGCTCTCATATATTAGCTGGTGCTCAAAAGAATGTGTCTAGGCTAACATGCACACCTGAGAAAGTACAGATCAGATGGCTTGGTGAGACAGTTGATACTGTTCTGGGACAAGGACTGGTATCATCTCACATGGCCTTGAAAATTGGCTATAGGGTAGCTATCAGGATTTTGGTATCACAGACTGCTATCACAAAGCGTAGTGCACAGTGCAGCTAGGCAGGTTAGGTGATGATCAAAATATAAATGAACTCTTCCAAAAGATTAATTTCTCATAGTAAGACTGAAATCACTGATGAGAGACCAGGAGCATAATAAAGTGGCTGCACAACAGCACAGGAACAGACACACTCAGTCCATCTAGGAATTGCAACCATCTTTTATAAACCACTCACTGTATTAGAAGCAGGAAAGTTTGATCACAAGCACATGAATCAGTGACTGCAGGAGCCTTGTAATGGATGGGTTTTGTGTTGAAGAAGCTGGGGGGGGGAGGGGGCACAGATTGCAATGAAGAACCACAGACTGTTCTGTATACAAGAATACTGCCACCCTTAGATCCTTTGTGTTTCATAACCACCCTGCAATTTCTCTCAGCAAAAAAAATTTAAAATAGTTGTTCAAGCTAATTTGGTGTACATCTGCCTGATTCCTTTACACACACAAAAATGGACATATCTTTCCCTGACATACAGCAGAGACACAAAAACATATTGAGAGTAGGAGAGTAGGTGAAATTTCTTTCCCCCATAGCAGGATTTGTGAAAGGCACTCACTGGTACAGACGAGGTTGGCTCCATCGAAAAAGGCTATAAAACCAGACTTTGCATACTGGCAAACTAAAGCAAGGCTCCTCTTACCAGCTGCTAGCACACAGATCCAGTGTCGTAACCCAGTCACACCGGCTGTGTAGGGCTTGTACACGCTGCGCCTCCTGCCTCAGCAGCCCACGGGGCTGGAGGGCAGCAGAGCTGCCCCTTCCCTGCCTTTGGGCTGGGGGCTGGGTGCCAGGCAGCCAGCACCTGTGCCACTCACACTGTGCGTTCACTCAGGCACCCGTCAGCAGAGGTGTGAACGTCAAAATATTCATCGTAACAGACATGCTGACATTATTCTTTACATTTTTTTAATGAGCTACCAGCGAAGCACTGAAAGTGATGTGGCTGCTTTTATATTAGCATGGAAATATGCAGAGTTAAAGAGGATCAGTGTCACGTTAGACATTTGAAGAACCATCTATATTTTTCAAAATATCAACACAGTGCAGTAGAGAGAACAGATTCTGACACCTTCGTATGAAAGCCTATCTTTGTATACAAAAGAAAGACCTCCCCAGGAACTAACTCTCACTTCAGTTGATTGTGAGCTACTGCACTACATAATCATAGAGGGAATCAGATCAAGCTGTAAAAGCTAATATCCAGTTAAAACGCAATTCATTTGAAGTCGACTTAATTTCATTTAAAGTCACTTTTGAAAATGTGAGAAATTACTCTGAAATCACTGAGGTTATTTCAAATACATCACCTGACATATTTTACTTACACATTCATTGCCCCAAATGGGGCCTCAATTGCTTTTCAAATTAAAAACACAAAATACATTTTTGAAAAGGAGGTAGGGGGTTATATAGCACAGCTGAGGTAGCGAATATATCTGTCTTTTGCTCTCAATTTTTGAACATAATACATTCAGGAAGCCTCATACAAATTCAGTTTTCAGAGATAGAAGGAAAAATTCTCACAACAGGAAATGAAAAGTTCTACTAGAATTAGCAGCATCTCAAAACATAACGTGCAAATATTTCTATCATAATAGCCATACAGTATATCTACTAAACCATGGCTATAAACCTAAATATATTGAAAATAATAAACATATATAAATAATGATGTTCAGCCTTTAAAGTCCCAAAAGAAAAAAAAATAGCAGGAAATTAAGCAGATAAATCCAGCATTAGTGGGTCCAATATCTAAGCTGTTCCTTTTGGCTTCTTGTGCTTTTTACACCAAATGTAGTACAGCTCTTAATGTCACAGTGTGAAAGCAACTATTCTTTCCCCTTCCTCCTGGCCCTTAATGTATCAATACCCAGACATTATTTCTACGCTATGTTAAATATATGTAACTTACATTGTTACATAAATATATATATATATAATATGATACACTCACTATGGTGTATTTTGTAGCTATGTATCTGTTAAGATAGTTATTGATGTAACTATACCTCTACATAAGAAAAACAGTCCTGACCGCCATTAATCATGTGGGCTGGTGGAGGTAAGACGTTACCATTGCAGCAGCACTGATGACATTCAAAACCAACTGAACCATCACTGATCACTTAATCTTACAAAAAGTGTCAAGAAAGCAGGATATTTGTTGTTCTTATTACATGCTTATGGGCTAATCCAGGTCTCATCGTGATCAACAAAAGCCCTTCCGTTAATTAGCAGATACTGGACAGAATTTGAAGGGAACAATCCTACAGTCTCCAGTTCACATCAGAAAATACTGAAGGTATTCTGGTGCAATTTCACAGCCATTTAAACCAACCTGTGTGAGGGTGACCTGTGCCCCTGCCTTCAGCCAGGCTTCTCCAGCTTCTGTTTTATTCCAGCACCGGTATGTAGGTAATGAGTCCACTCAGAACCAATTTGGCTGAAATACATACACACACATATTTTTTGGTGAGGTTTGTTTCTGCAGTCATCTCAGTCTAAGTAGGCTTAAATTATCACGGAACCACAGTCTCATTCTTCAGGAAACATCTGGAATCTGGTGCGAAAGAGGCATTAAAAATCAGTGTGCTTAAATTACCAAAATACATCTGTCCATGTACATATCTATGAACATAGGTATATAGGTATAAGTGGGAATTACCATAAATATTGATGCATTTCCTATTCTTGCAGAGCTGTCATCTACTGTCTTTCATCAGTTGTTAATGGTATACTGCTCAAGCTCAAATATAAATTACCTAAATTCCTTCAGATGTCTGCATTCAAAAAATAAAAAAGGAAAGGAGTTAAGGTTGCAAATGGCTGATATATTTCCAACACATTTCAGGTAAACTTTGTGAGCTACCTAACAAGTCATAACAGCAGCTTGAATTAAGCAGCAGTATCTGTAGGAAGTATTCGGCTTCTTCTGTGGTATGTCTCTGCCTGTGCAGACAATGCACCCATGTTAATGAGAAAATGTGGACTGAAAATATGGTGACATATTTAATTGAATATTTTGACTTCATTTCTTCAGGATTATACCTGGGCAGCATTTAGTCAAAATTATGCTTCAGTTAGGCTTTTCAAAACTGTTCAAAGTTGACATGGTTCTACTCCCAAGTAAAAATCAGTAGGAGTTTTACTGCTGACTTCCACAGAATAGAAGCCAATGCTGAACACTTCTGAAAATAGCTTTCCATCTGTATATTTATTTAAATGAGTAGGGACTGTTAGTAGAAATAGGAACTGAAAAGATCAGGCTTTTAATTTTAAAAGTTAAAGTTAAATATAGGTTACTAGACTAGAAAACTAAAATACAAGAAATACCCAGACAATCTTTAACACTTTTTGCTCTCATTTATGGAAGGAATGGATGGAAAACAGCTCCGTTGTCCCAGGTGAGACAGCCCCGGGATTTCTGAGGTCATTAGACACCATTGACCCTTTAGTAATGGCATTTCACACTTCCAGTGGGCAGATGAGAACTCTAACAGAGCCATCTATAAGTTAGTCCTATGTAGTCAACCCTAGTCAACCCCCCTAAAAGAAATTATTGTATCAGCCCAAGTAGTCACACCCACCCTTTTCGACATTTAAATAGATTTCTACTTGCCAAAGCAGCCCTTTCCTTTTGCTGCTAAACGTAGTTGCTTTCTCTAAAGGAATAGCCCTTCATGACAAATGCCTGTTGGCTCTGAGCCAGCACAACATTTACTGTAGTCAATATTTAACATATGAATAATCCTACTGACTGCGGAAAGGCTGCTTGTGTACTTGAAGTTAAACAGCTATATGAGCATTTTGTTGGCTCATGGCCTGGCTACTGCAGAAGCTGGCAAAGTTCATGGTAAGACGTGGTAATATCACTTTTTGGTATTTTAGGTCCTCTTAAGATTTGGTCCCTTTAGGTCTTTCTCACCTCACTGTGCTTTCAGAGTTCTTTACTGGTTGAAAGGTCAGCTTTGCTTCTTGCTCCATTGTGTACCACTATGGACAAAGATCTACTGGGCTAGAAGACAAGCATATATATATATTGGCAGGAACCTTATCAGCTGCAAATTTAGCTCCTGAAGTCTTGAAGGCTCAGTTCTGAACAGCGATGCAGTGCAGGAAGGAGTACCTACGCGACACTGCTCTCGGGAGGTAGCAAGAAGCAGCTGTGTCTAAGCAAGATCATTCTCCATCTCCCTCTCGTCTGGTGAGCAGGACAGGTTGCTGCAACTCTGCAACCAACACTAGGTTCTCTTGCTTTCAAATTCTGAGTAGGCAAAGCACTAAACTCCAAACCAAAGACTCCAAAGTCAGTGCAAGATGGCTACAGGAAATCTCAGCAACACTTGAATAACAAAAGCAGAGTATAGTCGCAGTCTCCCATTTTCTGATTCTTAAGCTTAAAACATACCAGGCAATAGAAGAAATAACACCCTTTCTGTTTGTTTTCTTCATCCTTTACTTTTTTTAGTCATAACTTTACACTTAAGTATTGCTTTGTTTTTGGTGTGGGTTTGTTTGTTTTTTTTTTTGCAACAAGAAGTGCCTGATGAAGTTAGTCTTTTGCAAATGAGAGAAAAGCCCAGAGACTAGGAGCCTATCCTTAAGTTTTCATTGGATCTCAATGGTGGAAGAAAAAAGTCAAAGCTACTCAGCGACATTCAAGGCACGGGAGGTCAAACTGGGTCTCTGCTCCACTCAGAGTAGGATGGTAATTGCTATTGCCTATTGCTTTTGCAGCTATTTTTTGTTTGTAGCTGGTCAACAATTATCTACTTAGAAAAGTCACATTTTCTCTGTTTATATTTGGAATGCAAATTCCTGATCCAATTTTGGTAAGACACTTACTGATTTTAATTGGGGTTGGTTTTTGCCCTGTGTAATCTCTGACTTCATGAGCATTCAAATATGCATTTTAACAGAAGATTATTCAAAGTCTGGCATGTTTTAAGAGTTTTTTTCTGGTTAGAGGTTTGAAATACTTCATGTACTCTGTTAAACTACCCAATTGAGATTTAAGTATGTCCTTTACTGATTTGCTTTCCCAGATGGCACCTCTGGTGTTATGTTTTGGTTTTGGGGTTTGGATTTTTTTTTTTCTTTCTTTTCTTTGAATAGGTCTTTTAAAAGAAATCAGAAAGTCAAGGAAAGTGGAGATAGTACTAAAGATGGGATAAGCTTATATTCCCATGGCACTCAGAGCTTGATGATCCCATGTTTTGAGCGTGCTGGGTTGTATTTGTGATCTCAGAAAATCAGTGAAGCTCATTCCAAAATCAAGGTCTACAGAATGGAATTAGTTTTGTTGTGGGTTGGGGTTTTTTTCTTTGTTTTTTTAGATGCTGTAAAGAACCAATAGTGCTTTCAGGTTGGTGCTAATAATTGTTCTCTACCACCAAAGTACAGAAAGCCTCACATCTAATGCTTCACATGGAATGTTTCTGCCTTGTGATCAGTATAAAGTTGACCTAATTCAAGCTGAAACTATCCTAGTCAAAGCTTTTGGCTCTAGAACAGGGAACCCAAATGAGAAGATGGAAAAGAAAGTACAATGGTGAAATATGAATATTGGTGCAGACTTTAGTCACTCTGACTTTCCACAGACTATTTCCTCTGTTCTAGAACTTGTCCCTCAATCCAACATATCTTAAAATTACCCCAGTGCTCCTTGGGGTTGGAGTTGAAGTCCGTGGCTCACAATCCTGCTTCATACTCAGCAGTGTTCTGCTGTGTGAGTACCACTGTGTTTGGGCAGGAGACACAGATATCAGAGGCTGCTCTGAATTTGTTACTGGAGATTCTGCAGAGACTCATAAGACTTTGTTCCAAGTGCTAGGAGAATTTCTTTGACCTGTGTTCATTTCTATATAGCAACCAGTAACACGCTCACACGCACAAATCATTCCTAAAACCCCCACGGTGCCTGCACATTTTGCAGCCTGCAGAAAGAATCATATTTTGTGTTGGTCACTTATGCTAAGGAAAACAGTATATAAGCACAACAGAGTAGAAAAAAAAGGCATCTTTCACTAAAGAATTGTTTGTTTCCTCTCACCAATGTTACTGGAATCACTACAAGTGGACATGTTTATTGACTTCTGTTGATGAGGTAGCAGTGCTACGTAAACCTCTTCATCACAAATCAGATCGTTTATCTACACATGTCATTTCTGACCTTATTGTGGAGTGGTTTTCAGTCTTGCTGGGTGTACTTTCTAATGTCTTCTATAACATGCGGTAAGTTATGAGCAGAGCTGGAAAATACTGCATTGCTAGATCTACAATACAATCCGTTATTGTTTCAGGATGTGATTTAATAGAAGTTCTGTTCCTCTAGTCTCATGCACACATCTGCCAAAATGTTCAATTTAAGTAAATTGTGTTAGGAATGAAGTCATACTGTCATACAATATAATAATGGAAAGTGGCTGATTACATTTTGTACTATAAAGACCTGGGACTCATCATAGCAGGAGATTCAATGCTTTTCAAGAAAAAAGATTGTCTGAAGTAATGACATTTAAACATTTTTGTCAAGTAAGAAAATACTGGAATATATCCTTTTAGGCTCAAGTCCACATTAATCTCAATATTAAAAAAGAAAAGAGCTTATCAACCTAAGCAGACTCTCCCATCTTCAGAACACCAAATCTGAAGACAATATTACATCAATTTCCTTTTAAAAAAATACATAAACATAACAAACCAAAAATATCCACAACCAAAAGATGCCCAAGCATACACAGAGAGTTAAAATCAAAGGAAGTTAATGTTGGCATGAGCCAGTAAACATCAAAGGAAGATATGATACATTCATGCCAATAAATTGGTAGTGACGCAAGAGTTTTATGAGCCTTGGCAGTCCTGTTAGCCCAGACATTTTTTGCAGGCATAACAAACTGAAGATATTATCTCTTACTATTACTGAGATACTAATATTTAGAGCAATGCGTGTTTTTTTTCTTTCTTTAGGGCAGACTGAGTTCACACTGAAGGAAGTACTGTGTTGAGCTAAATAACAGAAGTGAACAGAAAGTCAGAAATAAGCCAAGAAGAGTGAATATATTTCACAAGTAATTCATCTTCTAAAATCAGTGCTTTGAACAGTCCTCCACTTTCTAGATATTCCCACCTACAGTTAGTTGGATCTAACTTTGTAGATCATATTTTGCTGTGATGCTAAAAGCTATGCATATAAAGATGAACCAAAATGGACAAATGCAGTTGAGAAAAAAGAATGAGGTTTTGTCACTAAAGTTGAAAACGCCAGTCTAAAGTGCTATGGAGTACCTTTGTTTTGCTACTTTTGGCATTTGTATTGGCATCCAAAGATTTGTGGAGACATTTCTGACTGCTTGCTGAGACGCTGGAGAGCAAACCCAACCATTTGTGTGAGGAGGAGTGCAGCCAAATCGGAAATGACCAAGTCAACCGAAAGAATGCCATCTCAGAGTTTTGATTCAGGGAAGCATTTAAGGAAGTGCACAACTGCAAGCACTGAACAAACCCACTGAAAAGTACAGCGTCTGCTCACGAGTAGGTACCTATCTCTGAGCAGCGAAACAAGGAGCTTTGCTGGGTTCAGTAAGACTGCATGTTGGTGGAGAGGCAATTAAATCACCCTTGCCCTCCCTGAGCTTGTAAAAATATAACTGCTTCAGTAAAAGTCACCCTAAGCTCCTGCAGTCAACAGAACAGATGTAACATTTTGGA
This sequence comes from Falco punctatus, assembly GCF_963210335.1. NCBI lineage: Eukaryota > Metazoa > Chordata > Aves > Falconiformes > Falconidae > Falco > Falco punctatus. The sequence continues at coordinate 102,627,063 of NC_137581.1, read as the reverse complement.
AATTTTTTCTAAAGAACTCTCTCCTGATAAAAATGTTTTTAAGTTGCATAGCTTATCTAGTTACTGGATTTATTTAGATCAGCTGAATGACTGAAATGATCCTGCAGAGTGTTTAGCACCAATCATAAAGTCGAACTGAAAACCTGAAGTTCCTGTCCTGGCAAATGGAAGTTATGGGTGGAAGGTCCTTTATCCAGTCCGGTCATAGACCTTTGTCTATTTGGCAAGTCCTTATTTGAGGCAGAACCATCCGTACCATAAAACTTCGCTGTGGTTGAGTGTTGAAGTGGAAACTGATCTTTTAGGGCATTCTAAAAATGGGCAAATTTCATTGTTCCTGTCAGTACGTGACAAATGCTTCTAGAGAATGTAAATGTTTTATAGGTTGTTCCAGTACCAGAATGGCACGCTTAATGAATTGCTGACTTCAAATTACATCAGAAGTCCAATATTCGGAGTGAGAATCTCTGGATTTTAATCTTTCACTTTCTCTCTCTCTCTCTCTCTCTTTTTAAGGTTACAAGGGACAGTAGTAGGGTTGGGGAGTCTATTGGAGGCGTATGCACGGTACGGATACATTTTGCTCCGTCAGGTTCTGACAAGCATTCTTTTTGAAGGTGATTATTGATTTTCTGCCTCCACAAGAAGAAATGACTCAAAAAAACCCCCAACCCGAGAATATAAATCATGGCTTAAGGGAAAAAAAGTAACTCCTTATCTTGGTCTTTTAAAAAATGTATATATCTTAAAATAGGAATGGGGAAGGAAATAATAATGCAAGTATTTTTTACAGAAAGTGTTGCTCTGAAATAACGCTTTGCAATACTTAACTAGGTTGTAGAAGACTTGGACATTATCAGACGTGGCAAACCAAAGCTTCTTAGGGTATAATTGTCTTTAGGTGGATGCTAACTGTTCGTGCTTAACGCACTCTCTGACATCACACAGGTGATAGTCATCTTTGCTGTGGACTCTTGACTTTGGAAATGAAACAAAATGGCTGACTAAGTATGGAGTGATAAAATGTATATTTTACTGTCTGTCACAAGGATTTACAAACACGGCAGCCTTGCAGTGTTTTAAGGTGAATTATGTCTGTTCTTTGCTGTAGCTTTTATGTTCCAGTCTCATCTCAATAGCAGCTGTACTTGAAAAGAGGATGAAAAATTGAACAAGTCGTCAAGATTTTGACCCTGTGGATTTGTGTGTTCGGGACAGTAGCATTTTTGCATTACTGGTAACATTTCTTTATATTGTAGAGTATATTTGTTCTCTTTTTCTTACCTCCATCCAAAAATGTCATAAAAAAATACAGAAGATATCTAGGGAGGGAAATATTCCAACTGAAGGAGAAGAGCACTCGAGTATTGGGTTTTTTTGCTAGTACATCCAGGACAATATGGTTCTACAATATGATGAGACGTTTGCTTTCTCTCGTCATATAGTTTAGATCCTTGGTACCCAAGGTAGGTAGAAATAAATTAGGAGCTAGCAGAAGGTTGAAATCAGGAGAAGGTTGAGAAATTGATATGGAGCATGGAATGCAGATGGGGGAAAGGTACATGAGGGAGGCAGAATAGGTGGGAGGAAGAAATGAGTAAGAAATTAAAAAACAGAAACAGCAGGAATAAAAACTGGAAGGGCAAAGACAAGGAAAAGGTGGGGTGGAGAACCCCCAATGGCATAGCAAATGAAACACCCTTTTAAGGCCTTCCTTTCAGGTCAGGATAGAAGAACCCCAGCAGGAAACAGATGAAATTTGTGCCTTTTCAGATTTCACTGAGAAGTTCCCACGCTATTTTGGCAACCTTTTTAAACACTAAATTTACTTCAAAATATTTCCCTGCCCCTTACTCCCAAAGAAAATGTCAGCTGAGAGGAAAGAGAAAGTCTCATCCCAAACTTCTGGTAGTCAGGAAGTGTAAAAGTGACAGGGATGACTAATATCACGTACATCAGGCACACTGAAAACAGAAGACAGGAACAGCAAAATAGGAAGATGAGTGTCTTGTGGTCTATTTGAAGTGCTTTAAATCTGTAGTTCATAAAACAGCAGGTGGGAATAGGTGTCTAGAAATAACTAGCCAATGGATAAAATACCAAAGGATTTTTTTTTTTCTTTTTCCCCCCAAACCATATATTGCTTCAAGGATAAAATACAGCTATTTTGGTACAGAGCGCCACAGAAACCACAAATAAAAAGTTCCAAACCTCAAACCATTAAAACCATAATCCGGCTGCCACCTGCCTCCTAGACATTGAAAGTTTCTCTTCTCCAGGCAAATACTAAACTGCTTGTCTACCACAGGGCAGTGGTTTTTTTCTCATACAGATGCCCACAACAGTGATATTTATACCACGCTTGTCCTGAGAAAGAATGGCAGATCCTAGAGAAACGTGCATTGGACACTGAAAGAGTGAGCAGAGCTCTGGGGACAATGCTGAACCACAGGAAAATAGCATCTGAAGCAACACTAAGGCTATCCGCCTTGTCTGCTCTTACCGCTCAAATTAAAGAGAAAATACCATTATTTACTGATCCATTTACACGTAAGAGGCAGTCCCAGGAGTAGGAACTCAGCCAACAGGAGTAATACCAATTTAGGACAGAATCTTCCAGCCTGGTCCTACACCACTTCTTTCATGCTATGTTACAGATGAAGTCAGCATGTTATTGAATCCACATTTACACTCCGTCAAGCACTACTCTGAAATAAGTGCTCCCTGCAAGCAAGGACAGCTAGTACATTCACTGTGCCTTACATCTGCTTATGTTCAACCCTACCTATTTTATGCATCCCCAAATGAAAATAACCATAAAATAATTTATGCTGGAAGGAGCTGTTGAGCACTCACTCAGTTGAATTGTCCACATTGTAAATAAAGCTATTAACAGTCTTGGCTGTAGTATCGATCTCTGAGGCATGCCACTAGTAATCAGCTGCCAGCTGGACTTTGTACTGCTGATCACTACCCTTTGAGCCCAGCAGTCCAGCCAAATTTCCACCCACCTTATTGTCCACTTATTCAATCTAGATCTCACCAATTTGGCAGCAAGAATACTGCAGGAAATGGTGTCAAAGGCCTTGCTGGAGTCAAGGTATACAGCACCTGTGGCTCTCCCTTTCATCACGCAGCCAGTGATCTCATCATAGAGATCATGCAGGCTGGTCAGCCATGATAACAAAATATTTCTTCTTCAAATAATCTTTGCTTCCTCTCTTTTGGGGTGTAAATTCAACAGAAAAACATGTAAATCCCCAATGTAAATTTGCCCAGTAAATGTGCATGCAATGCATCATTACAGGCATATATTACTGTAATACTCAAAGTCCTAAATTCAAACCCAGGGTACTATTACAGAGATATGAAAGAATACTAGCTTTGCTCAAAGAGAATCCACAGTCAAGGAACAAACTTTAACATAAATGACTTCTGACTTCCTGTTACCAGTGCAATACTATCTCTTGGGAACAATTGTGTAAAGTATTGCTTGCTAATAAAAGGTGGTTTAAGAGTCAGCTTACAGTTTTGTTTACCTAAGAATTCACAAAGCTAATAACCTTAGAAAGAATTATCAAAAGCTACATTTCCACTGTATGTTATAATCAAGGGTATAGCATTACACATTTTTGCATACCTATGCAGTAAACATTGTTAGGCAACAGAAACTTGTGTTTGAAGGACTAAGGCTTACGCTTCAGCTAGATGCTCGCCCAAGCTTTCCCAAACACCAGAATCTTCAACAATCTCTTTCACACATACAAGCAGTATTTTAGAGAAGAACAGATTGTTTACCTGTACGATAGATGTGTTCTGCCCTCGGATGAACACAAATCATTACCATTGCTATTCAAGGATGATCTCCAGGATTCAGGTAGTGAATTCTTTCTGCAAAGGTTTTTGCTGGCTCCATTGGCTTCTAGGGAACTCAGCAGCTACATGAGTGCTGAGAATCCACTGCAAATCCATCACCGTTGGAAAATTAATTCTAAGATAGCAACAAAACAAAACAAAAGTTATTTCCTTCTTTCTCTCCCTGCTCAGTCAGAGAACATCCAAAATACAGCAAACCCTGTAGAGAAAATGAGATAAATTGGTTTCAGATTACTTGTCCCTATAAATCATCTTGGACCTCAATAACAGAAGTGGACATAAAGTCTAAGTGTTCATGGATGCTAAAATACCGCAAAGAAATTGCATGCCCAATTTCAGCAGAAATGTTTCTTGGCCTGTTTTCTTCAGATCATTCCTTATTAATGCAAGTTTGGCTAAGTCAAAAGTAAATGACTTTCAACCACATCTGATTCTGCCTTAGAAGTTTCACACAATTTCTGTTGCCAGAGCTCAGGGGATGTATCCCATAGGGTCATCTGCCAGGATGGACTGACAGCAATCTGAATCCATTTGTAAGTCCTGACTCATTTTTGCACAAGCAAAAATAGGCCAAAATTCCAGCACGTTCTTAAAACTGAGGTGTTCAGTATACTGGGTATATCCCAGCTCCCTGGAATGCAGCCTGTACAGATAGGGCACAGCACTAGCCTCCAGATAATATAACTGCCTACCAGTGGATGTTTCAGTTTTAAATCTTTCTTGGAGATGGAAGCAGGTGTTGCATCTGAGCTGCAGCCAGAGGAATGGTAGAAAGGGCCCGGCAGGTGTCTGTCCCACTCAGGCTCCGCCAATGCGCAGGATGAAGATGGCAGCGATACTGTGCACAGCTTCCCAGGCTCTTCCTTTTAAACATGGCGATGCCACTGGACAGCTTGCAGAGCTGAATGCAGAGCTTTGGCAAAGGGAGACAGCCTGGAAGGGGTTCTGCGCTGGTTCGAGTGGGAACTGGGGCGAAGCCTTTTTAGTTTTCAAGGAGTAAGGGACAAGTGACTGCACTATGATAAGGGAGCAGTGACAAGTTGGGTCATCGGTTTTCCTTCTCAAGTTTTGGAAAAGCAGTTTGCAAAATCAGAGTCTGGAAGTACACATCAAGCAAATTCAGTTCTTCTGTAGACAAAACTGAAGTAGCAGGACATAGTGAATCAGGCCTTTTCCTGGGTTATACCTGAAATAAAGTGCTTATAAGCCTGTTGTAATAGGGAGAACTATGAAAGATTATTCACTGTCAACAAAGACTAGAAATGAAATGCTGCAAGAACAGTGCAGACGGTTAAATAAGGGTTTCTCATGTAACACTGCCTTACATAAAAGTGTTCTCCTCTGTCCTCCAACGTCAACAGGAAACAGTTGCATGCCCTACAGCATGGCTTGGAAACATTTTTATAGTACTATCCTGTGTCGGTGCTTTTAGATTTAAATCATATGCAAAGCTGAGGGCTCTACGATGATTAGGAGATTTTTCTATTGAGTTTGTATGTTCACTTAATTCCAGAACAGGAAGCCATTTTATTTACTTGCTTAATACAGCATCAGCATGATGAGCAGGATAGCTTTCTAGCTGCAAATTAAAAGGTTCAGAGATTAGCACTTTCCCCCAGTGGATGTTATGGCTCATGTACCAAACAGCCCTGAATGGAGATGCTGAAGATGTTTCAGACCTTAAACCTGTAAAACTGCGTGTTAACTCAGATGAGTCTCATATTTTATTATTAGAGATATACCATACAATTTAATTAAATGGGCACCTATAAAATGTAAAGTTCAGTTAACTCTCAGCTTTATTTTAATACAACCTACATTGGTAACTAATGGTAATGTTATGTAAAGACTGAATAGCTTTCCAAGTCATAAAACACCTTGGAGCTATGTTGTTTTCTCAATTTATAACAGCTCCAATTTTGAGCTCAGTTTCTGCTCACATCATCACTTAACCCTTCCTCTTCTATGCTCCTCCTCACTTGTCTACACAGTTTATCTTTAGTCACTATAATAGATCCATTACCACAGCTGTTTTCTGTATCATAAATGTGAATTTCAACCTGTATGCATCCAAACCCAAGGCTGAATCTTAAACAAAAGAATGGGTATGTAGTGTTACAGTCAGAACATCAAGAGCAGCAGAGCTGTTGAAAGTAAATTTGGGTATGCTTTTTACCTGGGAGTGTATTTTAAAGTCAAAGGACTTGAGTCACAGGATGTTATTTTTGTATGTGTAATCAGGTACCTCAAGGATTCATCTTTTACTTCAATGCTCAGTCAATTATTTTGGGGTTTGGTTTTTTTTTTTTTTGGATCAACAAGCCTGAGTAGGGTGCTTTTCATCCTGATACTGATATGACTTTTAACTTCTGTTGTCAAAATAAAACCTAAAGCATTGCTGCTGTGGAAGCATATATTCATATGCACTTAGCATGGTCAAGAGACCTGATCTTCAGCTGGGATAAACAGAAGAAAATGAAAATGCTACAGTTGTTTTGAATTAAATCAGCTGATGAGCCACCCAAGATCTTGCACCAAGTACTGTACTATTTACTATCTACCACACATTCAAAGTACCTTTCCTGAAAACAAGAAGCATAGGCTTCCCTTCTCCAAGACACTGCTTTTCTTTGCCAAGGCAGCCTTAGAATATCCCCTTTCTGGATACTCATTCTTCAGCAGTATCTTTTCAGAAGTAAGAGTGGTATTTCAACTTCAATAAATAATATTGGAGAGGGTTGGGGTTTTTTTTGAGAAACAACAGTTAGCCCAAATTCTCCCAAATTCAGTTGCGCATACTGAACACCATGTCTTCTGTAAAACGGGAACAAAACAAAAGCAACGCTACTCCCTGAGGAAGTAAGTAGTACATTGGGTGACAAGAGCAGTTTATGTTGTACATCCTTTTCTCTGATATAGGATGCTTCCTTAGCATATTCAGTAGGCAGCATCTCTGAAGCACACCTTTTTTTCTTCCTTCACTTCTCTTATCTGTGCTTCCTCTCTTATGCCTGGCTGGTTTGCAGAAACCCTCAGCACACAGATCATCAGTGAAGAGCTGTAAATGCCAAGAGCAACAGAAACAGTAAATTCAGGTAACACAGTACAGAAACATTAGGCTGCAGAAGAGGAAAGGAAAAACAAGTCAGAGAACATGGTGCTCTGCCGCTCCAGGGTTTGGGGTACTAATACTCCCCCTCCTGCAGCTTTCTTGCTCAGGACCAGGTCCAGCAACTCCACCTGGCACATCATTACAGAGCACCGGTGTAACACCAGGGGCCTTAGTGCCCAGAGCAAAGCTCAGCGCCGGGTGTTTACATTCCCATTGGAGAAGTTTTTGCTGGCCAAATGCATGCATGGGGCAAATCCTCTCCTGCACTGCCTTGAGCTCACGCCCTAAGAGTTGGTGTCACCCTCACACCCCAGACTTCTTAGTTTGCTCTGGTTTAGGGAAGCTGTTCTGACACGTGGCAGCGTTGCCTAAAGGTATGCCTCTCCCTTTTTTGTCATGCAGAGGTGAGCCACAGTAGAGGCCTAAGGCAGCTGTAGAACTGGCCTTTTGTACAGATTTATGAAGTGTAATTACAACATCATTTATTCTTTTGGCTTTTAGACATTCATTTGTTTCTTGCTGGTTTACAACATTTTTTGCCAATGCAATAATGCTGATTGACTCAAAGAACGGTTCATCAAATAATATTTTTCTTATCTGCCACCCTGCAGATTAATTCATTAATTAATGTTTAATTAAGTTAATGAGAAGTAGACTTAATACAGTTTACGTGATAAAAGAGATGTTACTTCATTAATGAAAACATTTTAATTGGCATTTGACAGATGTTAAAGGAAATGCATTCCAAGGCTATTTTTTCTGCATTATTTTTTCTATCCTGTAAAAAGACCAGTCATCAAATTATCTGCCTTGTGACAGCAATAAAAATCTGGATCTTTACAATATGGGAATTCATAATTTTTTAACTGTTACTCTGAAGGCACACTAAATCTTTCCCCAATCAAAATCATTGGACAATTTAGAACATCGTGTCTAGAATCGTAAAGAAATTTTGAAGGCTCAAACTTTGGTTGTAAGCTGAAAAAGGTCTGAAAATTTCCACTGAATTTTGGGTAGTGCAAAAATGTAGAGACAAAACCTGGTTTCTGTCAGTGCTTCATAAATGTTTAATTTCAAACTTGTGAGAACAGCTTTTATTGATTTACCTTCCCTCTGGTGTGCCTTCCAAACCAACCATTCGCACACATGCACAGGGTTAGGGAAACAATTGTAGTATTGGATAAAATCAGTGTTTTCCTTGCCCTCTGCTTCCCGTTCCTCACCAGGCCCTCCCTGTCTGCCACCTCCCTAGCGGCAGGTGATGGTGGAATTAAAACCAATTAGAATGAAGGGCACATGGATTTTTCCATCCAAACAGAAAACAGTTTGTTAGAACGATCCCAAAGGAGAAAAGAAATCTATGTGAAAAGCAATCTTTTCTCCCTTGATGTTTCACGTGGAGAAACATTTTCCGCCAGTTCAGTCCTAGCATGTTTGCACGTGTATCTTTAGAAACAGACTCAACATTTGGTCTCCTGATGCCACCTGCTCTCCAGAGATTCAGGTTTAGGTTAGAGAGGTAGTAAGGCACAACACCTAGAAACAGATAGCACCCGCAATGATCTTAATTTATATAAATGAAAAGGAACATTTTACACTGTGTTTAAATGGGATGGCAGAATTTTTACTCCTAAATCTGGCTTAGGCTTTTGTTTGAATGTCAATAATATTCTAAAGTTATTAACTTTTGCCACAATTTGGTAGTTTAGTTTTTTGTAACTGTAATTTGAAAATTAAAGATACACACTTGTTTTCATGGGAGCAGAGAAGGCTAACACTGAAGTCTTCTCCAAATCTTCATGCTTTGAGAATAGGGACAAACTTGCTCTCATCTCTTTGGTGCCCAGTGTACACAGTCTGTGTCCATCCTTACTGACAGGACACCTGACTAACATTTTTAGCTTATTTTGCAAAGAACAGACTAAATCCTCTTTCTTTCGGACAGAACTTAATCAGCAAGAGGGGGACTATATATTTTATGAAAACTCTAGCACAAACTTCACAAAAATCAGCACAAAAATGCTTTCTTGGTGCTTTTATCCTGATCTCAACAGCTCCGTGTTTATACTAGATTTTTTTTTTTTTTTTGCTTTTTCCTATTATTTTCTTCCTCATGTCTCTTACATACAGAAGGGCAACTAGGATGCTGCTTGAAGGCAACCATCTTCAACAAGATTTCCTTAGAGTCAAACATTTATAGAAACCCTAATGAGGTCATACATAAAGAACTGCATCTCTGTCTTCTATCCCTTTTAAATATACATTAGGCACTTCATAAACATTTGCATGAAGAGGCAGATCATGAGTCTGGTATTGTAAAACCAAAGACCAAAAATGTCCAGGGATCTAAGGTCTTTCTAGCAACATCTCTTTTTTCTATTTGGTCTGTAACAGAGATGTGCAAAAGCTAAGTTTACTTTCAGTTGGACAGTGAGAGAAGAAAAAATGTTGCATGCACATATAGTTCAGATAAATTTTAAGATCTTTAGACCTTTTGTTTACAGGAATGAAAATCTTCCACAGTGCATTTCATTTCATTCAAAACACACCACTTGATTCTGTTTGAATTGCTAGTTGGCTGGGCATGGTACCACTGATGCTGTATTACCCAGAAACACGGGGTCAGAGCGTTCAGAGGGAAATCTGAGGCACTGCAGAAAAAGGCAACACTACTGTTCCCCTCAGGTCTGTGAATTTAATTCCTCAGTTTTCCACTTCTGCCCTTCTCCCTTCCCACCTGTCCAAAACTATTTTGGTTCAGCCACAATGCACAGCTCATTTGGGGTAACAAAAAACCCCAGGTGTTTCACCAGATTTATTCTTCAGTGGAAAACATTCAGTGTCTCCTGCAGAGCAGTGGACCAAGCGGTCCTCCTTGTCAGACTCATCATAGTATCCTTGGATACAGAAGGAAAAACGCTAAATACCCTGATTTTATGGCTACAGACCAGCTTAAGGATCAGGAGACAGCAGATTTCTCAGTTTGTATTCCCAATACTGGCTAAAAGAAATTTAAAAAAAAAAAAAAAAAGTCAACATGTTGGCAGCCAGCCTGCCAGCCAGTGCAAATGGGCTGATGTATTCAGGCTGAGACCCCTGCCCGGGGAAAGAAACGGCACAAATCCATGCACATGGGACGAATGGCGATCCCCTGCCCAGGGGAGGCACGTAAGGGCTCATCCTCCCTCACACGAACCCCACACTTTTAGGGAGGTTCCCCAAGTGTTCGTGGTGGGACTGGGATGCAGACAGGGGTTCCCCCCAGGAGGCGGGTGGGGTGCTGCCTCTGCTGGGCCGCGCCACCCCCACCCCTGAAGGTCCCCTCCAGGGCGCCCCTGCCTGCCCCACCTCACTCCTGTCACCATCTGGACCCAGCAGAGAACAGATGTGGCAGCCCTGGCAGCCGGGGTCTCCCCCACCCCACAGCAGGGCACTAGCAGAGGGGGCCATCCTGCCTGGGTGGAGATACGGGACCGCAGCACACCCTCAGTGGCAGCATGTCGCATCGACCCCCGGGCTGTGCCGTGCTTGAGGGGGAACCATGCTCACCACAGGGGTAGCCTCAGGAGCTTTCCTGGTCCTGCCTGTAACCTTTCTGACACTCGTCCTGGTGGAATACAAGGCCTTAAATGGTCCACGAGCTGGCAGCTGGGGACCACAGTTTGGGCAAAGCCAGGAGCAGGTCTCCTCAGGACCTGCGCTTCTGCTTGGAGGCCAAGCAGGGTGTCTCAGCTTTGAAGTACTGAGTCTCCGCTTTTTTGCCGGGATCCCAGCTGTTTAGGACAGGTGGCTGCCACCACAGCACCCCTCCCACACGTACACCCACCACCACTGCTTGGAGGTGAGGAGGAAGGGCAGGGAGGTTTGCGGTGGGTGAATCCTGGAGACTGACACCCAGAGCAATCAAGCCAAGGTAGCCCTTAATAATTTAATAGGACAGCAAAGATCTTCTCAAAACTATCTTTCTAAATCCATCATCCCCTGCTTTCTGCTCTGTGGATGCGTACCTAAGTATACACCATGCTACCAGTAATCACAAAATAATTAGTATCTGTCCATTAATACTAGCAACACACCTGCATGTAACAATATTTATCTCTTGTCTGTGAAACATCTGAAATGATTACATGCCTAGTGCCAAGTAAGTCTATGAAATAAATGTCCCGGCTAAGGTTTTCTAGATGAAACACGCTAATCTTCCATTATTTTTCACGGAAAATGTATGGCATACCTAGTCTGAAAACCCAAACCTGTGTGGCTATGCTGCAAGGAAGCAGATTTGAACTTCGGGGAGGTGCTGAGAGTAAATAGAAAGTGACCTGCAAGGCCTGAGCAGCAGCCACAATATTGTAAAGGCAAGCTTCAATTCATTAAAACAAAATTTTAAGTAGAAAAGTAAATTTTGCCGCTGCTAACTAGCATAGAATTTTCCAAAAGTTTTTCTTAGACTGAGAATTAAAACAACATAAGAACAAAATTCAACAGCCACATTTTTCTTAATTTCATATATCATTGCATTTATATAAATGACTGACTCATTCCTTTCTCTTGTAGGCAACACAAAATTCATTTATCTATTCTTTTCACAGAATCACAGAACAGTTTGGGTTGGCAGGGACCTTTAAACATCATCTAGTTTCAACCCCCTGCAATAAACAGGGATATCTTCCACTAGATCAGGTTGCTCAAAGCCCTGTCCAGCCTGACTTGAAACACTTCCAATTATGTGGCATCTACAACTTCTCTGGGCAACCAGCTCCAGTGGCTCACCAACCTCACTGTAAAAAAAATTGTTCTTATCTGATCTGAATCAATTAGTTTAAAAGTGTTATGTCTTATTCTGTCACTACGGGACCTGTTAAAAGGTCCCTCTCTTTTCTTATAGGTCCTCTTTATATATTGAAAGGCTGCAATAGGGTCTCCTCCAGGCTGAACAACACCAACTCTCTCACCCTTTCTTACCAGGAGAGGTGTTCCAGCCCTCTGACCATTTCTGTGGCCCTTCTCTGGACCCACTCCAACAAGTCAATGTCTTTCTTGTGCTGGGGACCCCAGAGCTGCAGCACTTCAGGTGGGGTCTCACAAGAGGGGAACAGAAGGGGACAACCACTTCCCTCAACCTGCTGGCCACGCTTTTTTTCACGCAGCTTTTTTCAGCTCCTCCTTGTCATGTGACAACAGCCCAAGAACATACTCTTTCCTTTATCATCTTACATGGTGCTGAACAAGTGTCCACAGCAAAATGAGAACAAGAGAATTTTCAGTGCTGTTTTTCTTTTGTTTGCAAGCTTCTTCCAGAACCCCACATTGTCCCTTTTAAAGTAGATTTCTAATTTCTATAAGAACAAAACTGAGGGTATTAAATCTTTACCAGAATACCTCTAGAAAACTACCAAATACAAAAATGTTATTTTTATAGCATTCATGACAAATACTTGGTGCATCTCAGCACACAAGTGCTCCTGCTGCAAGTAGTCATCAATTTTCACTGAGAATATCAACATGGGGACTATCAAATCCAAAAGCTTATCTGGGCCCCTGGAAAGTATTTTCACAGAAGATATTAAGGCAGTTTTGGGCTCTAATAGTTAATAGAGATATAACCATATCATAAATCCCTCGAGGCAAACTGTACTGGCCACAGAGCAGGGACAATGACTGTTAATAAGACAAAACACAAAAGAAAGTAACATTTACTTTTTTTCTGCATAGTATTGTGAAATTTAAGGAAAGCCTTACTCAGAAGATTGAAGATAATGTACTGCCTATGGCTTACAACCAGGGCCTCATGGTAACAATGGTGTTTATTAGGATGTAGCAAACAAACCATCCTCAAGCCCATAAAGACAAATACCCATGTATTTATAATACAAAATACAAATGTTACCAACTGATAAGCTTTAAGGAAAAAAAATACAGAAACAAGTGCACGTAGGAGAAGATAAGAAAAAAAGCGTGCTGCTTTAAAACTCACTGGATCAAATGCATTACTGAAATAGCTTTATTAAGATCAATCCAGTCATATCATGAAGTGGTTAACAGAAATTATGAGGAAAAATTAGGCATGTCTTTTTTTGACAGAAGTAAAAAACAAGCTATCCTAAGTAAAGAATGCACAGAATAAAGAGTGGGAAAAGTGGGAGAAGCTTATTCCTTCCTTTTTATTGAGTGAAAAGGAAAACATTAGTTCTCTAAGCTGGTCACGATACAACCTGCTTGCTTACACTTCACAAACCCTATGTCCACAGGATCTTTGATGAGCTCTCGTTAGACAGCTTCTCCACTCAAGTGCATTCCATGAACAAAGCAAAACAGAGGTGGTTGCTTGGAGTTTAACTGCACCGAAGCTACTCAACTAGAAAACACCCTCCTATTGCAGAAGGTTATAATCCATAATGAATCATTTGAGTAATGCAATCACGAGTTACTGATCACAAGTTACATCATAACAATTCTATGCCCAACATCTGAAAGCTTAAGTCATGAGAAAATTAAGTGTAAGAGGCAGAAGCCGAGCAGCTACTCAGACTTACTTTCTTAAAGAAAAAACAGTTTTGTGAGTATTGAAAAGATGTAGCATAAAAAGCTATTGTATGACTCATCATTATACGACGTTCATCAGAGGTATGAATAATTTCTTAATAAGCAGTGAGAAATCAAGCAATACTAGTAAGAATTCAACAGCTGCACCAAGCACAAAATTTCTGTACTTTGCACAGCATACAAGTCAGCAGAATAAACAGATTCTGATGTACATAGTCCTTAAATCTATTAAAGCACTTGCTAGTGCAAGAGCACACATGGAGGCCTGAGACCAGAGGTATTTGTCTTCTTCCTTCAGCACACTCACACAGATGGTAGGACACACAGTAGGTATTGAGGTTCTTCTGAGCTGTTTCATCCCTGTGCTACACACAGAGTACACACAAGTCAGAGATTATCATGAGTCCTGTGCTGATCCAAATCTCAAGCAATGGGAAGATAAGGGCAAGCTGGGAAAATCACGTGGCACAGGTGGTAGCATCATTCCAACAGACCTCCACTCTTCAATTCCTAAACTATTAATATTAAACATTTATAAGTGTGTAACAAATGAAATTGTTATTTGCAAAGTCTTTTTTTCCAGCTAAGCAATTTAATACATTGATGAAATAGCAAACAGAAGGAAACAGAAAATAAATTAGAACATCATACTTGTGTTTACATTAAATGGTCACTTGTATTAATGTTTAGAGCTAGTTTATCTAAGGCCAACATCCTATAATTCATTATTCATCAATATTAATGAACCTTTTGTCCTTTAATTTTGATAAAGGGGCTTGCCCATAATGTAACTTGAGTACAATTTTTGAAGGATGTTTTGAGAATGTCAAGGAGCTGAAAGAGGAGATCATTGACGAGAGAAGAGTACGTTAGAGAGATGTGTCTGTATGTTTGTAAATAAAAACATACAGTTAAATACCAACAGAAGTTATTTTATCTGTTAGCATTAAATCAGCCATGAAGCCAAACCTTATCTGCACCTCCTGAAACCCGTACTCCAGCAGACACGCTCGGAAGGCACGTGACAAGCACTGGCAGATCTGGGTGTGTTAAGAGACTGTAGTAGTGGCTACAGGCTTGGTAAAAATAGTAGGATGCTGCTACTACCCCTTAGCCACGTTAAGAAGGGGGGGTTCCTTGAACCTATTATTTGATCAGCCTGTCAGTTTCCCAAGAAAGACAAGACCCTTGTGCCCAACCAGCCTGCCCACCACCTGCGTTTTGACAGCCCACTGTATCGGAGGGTGATTCGACTAACCTACCCAGGGACGTTTGCTGACACTGTCACAGAGTCAAATCCCTTATAACAATGACTCAAATCTCCGGAGACTTACACAAAATGAACTTCAGCTGAAGATGTCTATTATACAAAATACAAGTTTGTGACAGAGTAAGGTTCAAGGATTGCCAGTGATAATACAGTGACTGCAAAAAAAAGCTTAAGATAATACACTTAACAGCTAGCATGAGCTGGTCCTCGAATAAAGTTCTTACCCAACAGGTGTCCTTATGGGGGAGAAGACAGGTTCAGCCTGTTGACTGATCCCAGAAGTTACAATGGAGTCTTCCCTAACTCCTCCCCCTCTGTTGCTCACTTTTACATTTCATAGTACATTGCATATTCATTATCATACACAGGATTAGTTGAAAGTTTCTCGCTTCCAATGTAAATTAGTATGTATTCTCAGACGGCACTATTGAAGTTTTTCACTAACTACACATGCTCCTCAAGTGGGGTTTTGCCCTCTCTTGGGGGGGCTGTTAGCATCAGAGGTTGTAGTCTCCCACTACCACAATTACCTTTGCCCTACTTTCAACTAAGTTTCTGTGGATGTGAGGGGGGTCATGACACCTTACCAGCTTGTCAGCCAGAACTTACAGCTTTGGAGGGTGGGCCAGCTTGACCTAACGTTGTGACACTAAATCAAAGTGCGGTATTTGGGGAGTTTAGACAACAATTTACCCCCTTTAGATTTATTTCAGTCCAGAACCAGTCAATTTTATTTACATTTAGGTGGAGCTTGAGTGACTCTAGTCATACATATTGTTGTTACCGATTGGTATCATGTACCTAGTGAGGTGTAGTAGCACCTTGAGGCAGATAACTCTGAGATGGAGGTGTACATTAGTATTACAATGAGATTATTTCATCTGAGGAAAATCATTTTGCCACAATGGTCGGCTCAGCAGCAGACATCATCCCATATATTCTTTATATGACAACTGCTATACAGCTTCTTAGACCATCAGGTCCCCCTTCCTATAGGGAACACAACAGAGCCTGGCCACACTCCACTCCACCCTCTGTCACTCTGGTCAGCATGTGCTGAGCTGGCAGGGTGTGCTGCCTGGGGAGCTGTGGAGATGTAGATTCTGTGCATGCCAACCATCCTGAAAGTGATAGCTGTATTTTACCCTAAAAAACTTTCTGTAATACTATGCTTCTACTAGGTCCCAGTTTTCTTTAATCACCCCTCAAAGTAATTTTCCCACACCTTTGTTATACAAAATATCATAACTGCCATTTTTCTGGGGCCTGTTCAGTCTGTTTACTTCAAGAGGGTGGTCTGATCACCAGGATAATGGCTGTCAGCCATGGGAAAGGAAAATAAATCTCCACTGATGGGGATTTTCAAGACCTGTCTGAAGAAAGCCCTGAGTAGCCTGGCCTGAGCCCAGAGCTGGCTCTGCTTTGGGCAGGGGGTTGAACCAGAGACACCCTTGAGGGTCCTTCCCATGCAAATGATTCCATGAAAAAGGAAGCATCAGAACAAGGAGCCATAGTCCCTTGTCCTTTTGCTAGAACTGTGAAAGATCTGAGAAGCACCTAGATGTCCAAAGTAGCCATCTCACAGAAAATGAAGAGGACCCGTGTACATTACCAAAGACCTTCCATACTCCGCAGTTAAAACTTGCAACAGAATACACAAAAACTTTTATTGAGCGACGCTTTAAAGGAGAAAACAGTCCTTGATCTATTCTTGCAAGAAAACGAAAAAAAACCACCCTCCTATTAAACACAGGTATTGGACTTGGGATCCTAACTGGAGGAAAACATGGAGCCCCAAGTAAACTCCAGAGCCCTAAAAAGGCAGAATTTGTGAGATACCCTTATCCTCATTTTCTTTAAGATTATATTTAGTCAGAATACACACTGAGGAGCTGTAGTTTTTGGATCTCTTCCGTGGTATCCAACTCTTCCTTATTACAATGCATGAGAAGCCAGCACACACCACTACCCCACTAAGGCCAAGTGCATAGAAATTCACTGTGGCAGTATCCAAATTGTGGGGGCACTGCAGTCTCAGTGCTTGACAATAAAACAAAGATTAAAAAAAAGAAAGGCAGCTGTGTTCCTTTCACTTGCAAAAATAATTTTTATGCAAAACAGCATTTATGTCTAGTCTGCATAGGTAAATAGAAGTAGGAGCTTTATAATCCCAATTTTAGGTTGCATAGAATAGCTTTTAGGTAGCTAAATTACATTCTGAAATGCTAAACATTGCTATGTTTTTCTTATACAGGGGCTGCTTAATTGGATTCCCTGTACTACAGTGGCCTAGCTCTGAAATCAGAGGTGACTGCTGTTAGAACATCAGAAGGTAAAGCAGTTTTTCTATATAATATATAGTACCTCAGTGATCTTTTTGCTGGAATGAGATATAAAAAATCCTATTTAACCGACTCATGTGATGTCTGATAGCTGAAGTTAAAGAAATTCAGGCAAAAAAGCACATCTTCCTAGATGAAGGGTATTTATTCTCTATCCAAACAAATCTGTAAATCAACATTAAATGCTTTGAAGATATATTCAGGCAGAAGGTAAGGGTTTGATGCAAAAAAACCCCCAACATTTGGTAAAGTTATGGACTGAGCTCTGCAAGATGGCAAATTATTCCAGTAATGCCTTCCAGGGCATTAGTCATTTTGCTAACAGCAGCGTTACCACCACCAGGCCACTGTCGTTAAAACCTGCATGAAACAGAATTTCAACTTGAAACCAATAATCAGGCCTTTTCTTCACAGCCTGAACTGTTTTTCAGGATCTAATCTGTGAAACAAATAGATCAAATCTCCTCTTGTTTCATCCTTTCTAAAGCCTCTTTTCCTCATAAGGGGTCCATTTCTATTCATTCTGTGAACATCTCCAAATAGATCTCCTAGCCAAGGAGTACAAATATTCTTCTACTCTTTTTGTCATCTTTTTTAATAGGGCTGTGTGATGGCCTTTTAATTGAGATCCAGTCTCCCTGCAAACCGCCACCTTGTTCCATAAATGTTTGTCTGGGCGGCCTTCCATTATTCACAGCTTCAGGTAAGTTCACCTCCATTAGCGAATATTAAGCCACAAACAGGCACTTCAACAACCATCGTATGGATTCTATGTCTCTAAAATGTTCTTTTAAGCATATTTTGGCACTTTTGTTGTGCTCTTTGTGTGCTAAGATTAAATTCTGACTTAGGGGCAGAATTCTGTTCTTGCCTGCCCTGTTAAAGAGAACTTTGATTGCATCTTGATATTTTTGTAAAATAATCACTGTGTAAGTACCAAAGACATCAAAGCTGTCAGTCCTGTTTCAACTCAGGGCAAGACCATTGCTCTTCAAAAGCTCTTCTATGCTAGGATGAGATATTATAACAGTAAGAAAATTCTTTAAAATTATCACAGCATTAGGCCTTATTAGTCATTTGTACTTAACTCTGAAGAACTCAGCCTATATGCTTCTGTTTCCTAATGTTAAAGTTGGAGATACTTGATACAGGCTTTCATATTCTGTTACAAAAGGCAGTCTGCAATGATTCGTTCCTTTCTTTTATGTTCCCACTTTCTTCAAGATTTCTTCTTGCTGTCCCATTTAATCTGAATATAGAAAATTTGTAATGCCAACTCAGTGGCTATGCTTCAAGTTTCCTAGTTCATATAGCATAAGGTAGAAGTTAGAGACCTTGTAGATAAGCTTTGGTTAAAACTTAACATTATGTCCTAGACATAGTGACTTTAGGATAAAAGACCACAGTAGAGATTTCTCAGGATGTAGAATACATATATTTTCTTCGGTATTGTAGTGGACTGAGGTGTCCCTGGATCTTCCCATCTCCACTGCCAGTTCCTGTTCTTGCACCATGGTTTATCACCATCTCAGCGATACCTATGCAATGTGAGATCATGTTGCAATCCTGATAAGCACAGCAATCCACTTTTTACAGAAAAAAAACCATCCCTCTCTGGTGCTGGTTGGCAACCAGTTGCACTGGCATGCCTGAAAAGGCAGTCAACTTCAAGAGAGTATATAGGGCAAGGGAAGGCTTAAGCCTCTTAAAACTGCTTTGCCTATAGAGAAAATGCAGTTTTAAAAGATGTGATTTAATCTGAATTCCTCTCATACGGTGTCTCCAATACTATGAATCAGCTGAAAACATTTAAAGTAGGAAGGTAAAATTAGAGTTTAGAACCATCCAGTTCAACAACGGTGTTTACAGTAAGATGCAGGCTACCTCCTTTATCCCCACTGCTGTATACCAGTAGAGCTGCTGATTTAGCAAAGTGATTAAACCATGCCTAATTTTAAGCATGTGAGGAGTCCCATTGGGTTCAAAGAGATTATTCATATGCTTAAGTACATTGCTGAATCAGTGCTGAAATGAAAATAGTTACATAATTACAGGATTATATGAACATAGAGTTGCAAATGTGATGTTTAAAAGAGAAAGGCTAATTTACAGGATGATAGGAACATTTAATTGCAGTATAGAGATGGAAGGAAATCCACAACCATAAATGACAGTACAAAACACAGCATGTCTTTTACAATCACTGTGGCATCTTTAACTTGGAAAGCTTAAAATGAAAACCCAAGCAGGTGTATGAACAGCACAGTGCTGCAAAGAAATTTTCACGTACAGCCTCTGTATATTCCATTCTGTACCTGTATACTTCTATATAAAAATACCTGCTTTTCAATATTCTTAGCTTTTTACTCTACCCCAACACCAGTTTCACTGCACTGTAATACCCAGGTCATAACTGAATCATTTCACAAGCCATTCCTTTATCACAGCTACAGAAGCAGAAATCTCTAACAGACTACTGGGTTATATTGCCTTTTTTAAAAAAAAAAAAAAAAAAAATCATGTACCACTGATTAAACCCAGCATCTATGTCCAAATCCACAGGTTTTAGGGACTTATTACCCAGACTAGGATCCAGAGCTAGGCACCAAGTCCACCAACAGTAGAAGGCAGCCCTGCCTTGGAATTAGGGACTACCTCATGTTGCAATGGTGGGTGGCCATAACATCCTTCTTTTATATATATTTCCATTTTTTTTCTTCCTACAAGGGAGAACAAGTTACTCATGAAGCTTCTGAGCTTTTACTGCAGATAGCAACATGATGTGTTCAGACAAAATCTTCACATGAACTGCTTCAGGCCTGCACAGCCTTGATGAAGTGAGGGTAGATGCATCAGCTGCTGACCCAATATAAGTTGCCCTGTTTGCAATGCAGAGCTTTCAGAGGTGGCCTACAGATCAGAACAGAAAACCTTTGTGTGCCCGAGTCCTGTCCCACTCTGGATTTCACATCCCTCAATTATGACTACAGACAGGTTTCTCCTACTCTTCCATTTATAACAAGCAGGTTCTGAAGGGAGACATCTGCAATTATCCACTGAAAGAATGGCCCTGGCCTATCTTCCGAGTCATCTAGCTGGCCACATGCTGTTCTCAGTCATATCTAGTTAAGTCAGTGAGGTTGCATCAATGCAAGTCTACAATTTGACCTCAGCTGTGCTGCTGTGCACACCCAGCTTCCTCAGCTGAATAGCTGGTGACTGTAGAGGAGGTTAGCAATGCCTAACGATATTAATGAAACTGGAAGCTGTAACTATATATAACAAGTTGGTAAGGCTTTGTTCACATGGCTGTTTCCTTCCTTTCACCACTGCTTAACACAGACACCATCCTCCCAGATACAGCCAGTTTTCAAGGGGTGGCAGTTCAAATGTGGACAGGCCGCTGCTCTGCTTTGCAAATCAATACAGTTTGGAATAAATCTCAATAATCCATGTCTGTGTGAGGGCAGAATAAGATCTGCAAAGCCCACAAGAAAATCTAGCACACAAAGAGGAAGTAATGAAGACACTGTGTTGGTTGGTTAGCAAGGCAGAACAAGTCTGGGGCGGTTTTATGGGAAGGCCTGATGTGTGGTACTTATTTTTATTTGTTCTTCAATTCCATTGGGTACTTGCTTTAAAAGAAGATAGGGCTATCAAAGCAGCCCCAAACAGTAAACCGGTAACAACTTCATAATAAAGACTTAAAAACCAAATGAATGTGAAATATATTTGCAGAAAATCTTGGTAGTGTTAAGCTATATCATGCCTCACAAAATGGTTTCCCAAACATATAAACCTGCAGAAATACTAGCACAGATCACCAACATCAACCAAAGTAGAGACAACTGTTTTCTGTGGTAAAACAGAAATACTCAAAGCTTGCTGACAGATACAATATATTATGCTTTACCTGTTAGAAGAGCATAGTGTCAGTTTCCCACCATTTAAATCAAAAGTTTTTGAAAGACAAAAAGCCTGTTTTTAGAAGACAGAAACAAGTTACTTTCAGAGTACAAATCTGGCATCAAAAGTTGTGCTTTCATAGTCCTCGTTACACTATTGTGATGTTAGTACTTGGTACCCTCTGTTCCCGAGATGGAGGATCACATTCATGCCTGGAAGTTTCTGGAGTTACAGACTCACGACTGTGCTGTACCAGTCAACGCCTGTGCTCTATACTCACTGCGTCATGTAAGACTAGATGATTAAGGGTGCATGCAATCTAGTCAATGTAATCCCAGCATTAGGAATAGTTGTGGGCACTTACCTCTGCTGAAGAGCCGTTTTGCTAAGGTATGTGAGAAAAGGTTTGACGCTTTTCCTGGTGGACTTTTAACTCCTAAGAAATTAGGTTAAGTCTGAGAATCTGCATATATGTGACTTTTTGCTGTTTCTCTCCTCTTGACTCACCTCCTCTAAGCAGTGCAAAGTAGCCAGTTTTGTTAGGAATAAATTGCCTATTATGTTTGCAAAAATAATCAAAGCCAGACTTGAGCAGCAAGGGTTTCTCAGCAGGGGAGGACTGTGGCCGTGGGGGGCCACTCAGCCCAGGCCTTCTGCCAGAACCCCACAGCAGCTCCCAGAAACAGCCTGGGATTTCTCCAGGCATCCATGCGCACATACCAAGATTTTTATCTGAATGTGATGAAACCCCTGCTTACATTTTAAACTTGCACCCAAACTAAGAAGTCTTAAAGCAGCCTAACCTGCGCAGAAACAAGCCTTGGGGGAGAGCAAAGGAAATTATTTTCAATTTTAAAAGAATTCCTAATCATCAGATACTGTCCCCAACAGAAACACAGTGGCAGCACCGTCATCGTGATTACAGAATTACTACTCAAGCAATGGGCAAAAGAAACAAAATGGCATTGTCTTGTCAGTCAGGAAACAAGGGGACAGTTCTGAGATCAATGGCAGCTAACCTCGGCGGCTCAAGTTTAAAGCACCAAATAACAATGCCCTGCAGCCAGAGGTCTGCAAGCACTGGATAAAATTAAAAAATGGAAAACAGTTCACTTGAATTCATTCAAGCAAGATGTTTCTTTTAAAAAAAAGATGTAATGTTTACGTTTCATGAAAAAAAGAAGCAAAGCACAATTTAATGAGCTTCACATATGAAATAAGTGTGATTTTCACATTGTGAAGCCAAGGGTACCATGCCTTTGTAGGTGGGCTCTGATGTCAAATACTCCCTTAGGCCAGTGTCACTGTTCTGCTGTCCCAGAAACATTCATCCCAGTAAGAACCTTAGCAGCTTGGTGGTTTAAAGGCAAGTTGTAAAGTTTTTTTTGTTTTTTTTCCTAATTATTTTCTGGAAGTTAAGAACATATGCTAGGTCTTTATGCAGTAATAAAACACACTCTTCATCTTTCAATTTTTTCTAGCGCTACCATTTTTTAAAAAAATTGCAAATTATTAAAGAAGAGGTATTAACAAAAATTGGCAAATTACAAACCAATCACTTAAAGCCACATATGTTAAGCCAAGAATATGTACAAACATCATAGCTTTGCAATTCTTCAGTTTATTTCAGTAAACTGATTCAAAGCTTCTGACACACTTTAAATAATTGGTTAAAAGAGTTGAACAGTCCCACTACCTTTTTGCAGTCAGACATACTAGAAGTAATTTCTATGACAAAAGTATTAGCTGAAGGAAGAAAAGGAAACTCATCAGTTAAAATTATCTTGCTCTAACTTGGAAATACCCTTTGTACATAATCCCATCATAAAGCATCAACAATCTGATTACCGAACATCAAAGGTTCAACATAAACTACCTTCCTTCTGCATAAAAGTTATATTTTCTACTCTTGGATTCAGATAAATTTTTTTTATAAAAAGAACAAAGAAGCTTTAAGAAAACTGGTATTTCCGTTTTTAGTGAGCTTTCCTCAACCTCATCAGAATGAGCCTGCAAAACACCAACTGACTGCAAAAACATTTAACTGATTATCAGTGAAACCCTCCTAACTTTGCAATTACTTTTGATTAGCAAAGGGCACTTAAGGAAACATGATCACCAACTCTGCCTAGAAATCTTGCTCTAGATTTCAGCATGAAAGAAGCGAGCAGTGCACCAGGAGCTGAAGAACAGCAAAGGAAAGTATTGATTAAAAAATAAAATAAATAAAAATCAAATAATGGTTTAGGTTGGAAGGAACCTTAAAGATCATCTAGTTCCAGCCCCCGTGCCATGGGCAGGGACACCTTCCACTGAACCAGGTTGCTTAAAGTCCTGTCCAGCCTGGCCTTGATCACCTCCAGGAAGGAACACCCACACCTTCTCTGAGCAGGGACACCTTTCACTAGATTGGGTTGCTCAAAGCCCCATCCAGCCTAGCCTTCAACACTCCCATGGAGGGGGTATCCACAACTTCTCCAGGCAATCTGTTCCAGTGTCTCACCATCCTGAGATGTCAACATAATAAATATCAATAAAGAATGTTTTCCTAATATCTAATCTAAATTTACCCTCTTCCAGTTTTATCCCAACACTCCAGTCACAGGAGCCATGCCACCACATCTCTGTGATGCCAGTAAGATCATAGCCCCGTTAGTCCTTATAAATTTGTTGGCTGTAGGTAGGCTGGTTTTCTCCATTTTTACATATCTATTTTAAGAGATTAAAATCTTCATGAGATAAGACCTGATGAGAAGTAAATAAACCCCTTTATCATCTCTGGCTACATCCTGTCTCCTTAATCATACTTCCATTTCCAGCGTACATCTGTCAAAGATCAGCTGCTATCTCAGATTAAAAAAAAAAAAAAAAAAAAAATCAAACCAAAAAACAAAACAGCCTCCCCGAACCAACAGAATGGCTGATCGTACAGGTTCTCTGTATTTGTGGGCTCCAGTGAGTTTTCTTTCCCAGCTGCAAGTGATGGATTAACTGCGGTTGCTGCAGGGCTGTGGCAGACCAGGGATCAAGGGCAAGTGCAACCTGAGCATTTCCCAGGAAGAACAGTTGAAGCTTGTGACAAAGTTCCCTTCAGCAAAATACATCTTAGGAGCCAGGAGCTCTCCCTCTGAAAATTCAGAGTCCATCTTCCCTCATTTGTAACAAACTATCAGCATTCTTCTGGCCTCATATTTCGCTGCATAGCAGCATGTTTGAGAGCTACATTAAAGCTCTGACCACACCTAGTCAGGAAACAGAAGGTGCATAAAATGCCATAAAATCTTATGAACACAGTGATGGGCCTTGCACAGGTCCGTCTGAGCAGCAGGTGAGAGCTGTGAAGGATCTTGGTATTCTAGCTGGACTGATCAACAAAGCTATCCCCATCAGTCTGCAGACCTCTGGGTGTCAGAGGAAACCGAGGCTCTGCAGGGGCAAGAGAAAGTCTGGAGCTTCTTCCAGCCACCCCTGACTGCACTTCAGGGATACGGTTCACATCCTTGTCTTTCAGGAAAAATGAAATAATTTATAGGTAAAAGAATATAGTCTATGAGCAGAGTAAAGATTACACACTGCTATAATATGCTTCTGTTCTAGGGCAGCTCTACGATGTACTTTGGGCTCTCCTCCCCAGCCTGCACCCCAAATCCCAAACTGAGGTTCCTTCTCTGAAGCTTTCATGATTCTCTCCTCATTTCTTTCTTCTATCAGGCCACACGTTGAAGTAGTTTTGCCTATCAGCAGAAAGCAGCATTCCTCAATAATCCGTTTTACTTTGGATTTCATTTAGGTAGATCTTCCAACAGCTCCAAAGAGCTCACTCTTGCAAGAGATAGCTCTGTGTCTCAAAACATGAGTGAAGACTGCTACTCCAAGGTTTCTCACAAAATTCTAGCATGATTTGTAGTTAATTTTTTTAATGACTGCTGTTTCTCAGGCATGGAAGAAATTACAGAATTAGTGAGATGTGAGCAATGTTTCCTTGGCTGTAATGGTGACAGAAAAACTACATAGGCTGAGCATCTATATATCACAGAATATTGTGGATTCCCTGCTGATTCACAATACAGTAAATCAAGGTTATCTACTCATTATTGTTACTTTGAACACCTATGGATTTTGGAAGCCTTATGCCCCTCTACAGCTGAATTAACATCGTGTAACAAACTAGAGTATTTGTGTGCAAAACACCTGGCGCCAGCCAAGTCAGTGCAAGTTTTGGAATGGAGCAGGAGTTTTTTTGGACAGCCAAGGTTTCACCCCACTTTGTACTCCCATTAGTATAGACTAAAATAGCGTCAGAGCCAGCCTAACTCCATAGTCATATATTAATACAGAGCTGTCCTATGAAAGCATTGCACAAACAGGAACATCCCGCAGAACTGGCCAGAAAGAAAAAAAATACTATACTCAAGTGCGAAAGTCCCTGAAGTAGCACTCGTAAAAGTTTGGTCAGTTTTCTCTTAAGGTACAGGATTACAAGTCGGGAGACCCTCCTTTCAATGGCTGGCTAGTACAGATTTCCAGCAACATTAAGTCACATATCCTCTTGGTTCTTCAGCTTTCCTCACTACCAGCTGTCAAAAATGCCCATCTCACAAGCACACTGAGAAATTAAACTTGTTTTTCCAGGCATGCGCTGGTCACAGAACAGATGGGATGTGTGCATGGTGACTTGGTTCACGCAAGTTGAAAATAGGTAGCATGACTTCCTTCAAAAGTACCCAGCAACTGTACTCAGTTTGCGTCAGTCCTAATTCCATGCAGATCATACATTTCTTTGTTGCAGCTTGTAAAGAGTTAATAGTTAAACCAAGAAAAACAAACACTAAGAAAGAATAACACTATTATGGCTACATTATATCCTTTAACATACTTTTAGGAGGGCGAGTATACATATCTGAAGGAGTAATTTTCAGACCATTAAGTACAACGCCTTCCCAAAGAAAACATTCTTTCCTGATCACTTCTAGAAATAGCTGATATCTGAGGCTACAAGAGCAAATTGCCATGGATCAGGTTAAAGTAGGATTTAAAACCAGTCCAACTAGACTAGTGAAAAGGCTATATATTCACTCCCATTTGGAATTAAAGTGGATTTTAAAAAAAAAAAACCCACAACATAATGGATTGAAAGTCTTTGCTCCTTAGTAAGGAGGTATCAACAAATCAGAAACACTAAATGCAAAACATTTCCTGAAATTTATGAAGTAGGTTTTCTCTGCAACACATTAGGTGTAAAGTGGCATATAAAACCACATCAGCTTGTACAAGACTATCTGGCATTCTAAGCCTTTTTTTGCATTATGGATTTAGGAAAAATCTAGTAGGTTAATTTAAAAAAATGTGTAAGAAGGGTTAACACAGTAATTAAATACTTTAGTTGTCATTTTTATAGGCTTACTCCTCTCTTCAGTTTTGTGAGCAGTGCTGGAAATGCTGGATTATGATTTTGTTATTTTGCAGCCCCTCAGTGTTTTCCCTTTCCCCCAGGATAATTTTATTTGTAATAAGAATTCATGAGAGAAATCCCTCAGTAAAGCTAACATTTTCAAAACATGCAGTTTTGGATCCTACAAGGCCTTCATCAGGCATCTCACTTTCCTGCTGAGCTCAGGAGGAAAGCTGCACACATGGTCAGTGGGAAGATTAATGTTCCAGAAGACTTTTTTGAAAAAGGAATAAGCCAGATATTGGCACACATTTTGTATCTGTTTGGTTTAACAATTAAGATAAACTCAATAAAAGCTTATTGCACCATATGTTTAAAATAAAGAATTTAGCATTAAAAAAACCTTGGTATTACTTCAACTGGGAAAGCATACCCACCTCTATCACTGTGTTCTACGCATGCATATGCAGAACACAGATCTAGCCGGTAGCTGAAGTCATGCTGTGTCAAAAAGACTACAATACTACATTTATTAGATTTCATGGATGTAGCGAAGGTTTGTTTTTCTGGGGAGCTATTTATAATATCTTATAGTGAAGGTAAGAGATTCCCTTCTTTGCGATCATAGAAATATTCCTTCAGAAGGATTAAATCCTCTGAATTATAACTCAGAAACACCGAGCTCTGCTCTGAGTTTGATGGCAAGCCTGGCTTTGAACACAGTGTTTTTGTATCTCGGTGGAATAGCTAAATCAGTCACATTTGTAACTCCAGCTGCCTTTAGGGTTTTGCAGAGTTGGCTTTGTGCTTCCATTAAACAGAAGCTGTGGGTTTCTAGGTTCCCGACAGCCACTTGAAAGTCAATTTGTAGTTGTTTATGCCTATTTCACTGGAGCTGCTCCTCACGGTGTTAGCCAAAGGGACAGCAGCAAACATGAAATGTTGTGCTACAAGTGGCCCATGAAAGGGAGGCGATGGGGAGCTTTACAGGCTGTTACTAGCAGTCCTGCGTTTCCACCTGGCAGGACTTGTATGCACACAGAGAAATTCATTTGCATGTGGGGCAAAAAATCGCTAAGAGCTGGCCTGGCTGAGGATTCCCTGGAAGATCATAAAAATAAATTGGTGTCCTGGATTTACTCCTAAGATTCAGTCTGTTTCCCTCCAATACGTACTGTATTTTAACACTTACACGTTATTCCCCTTAAGGCTGTCCAGCCACCCCCATTTTACACTTAGTACATTTTATCTTTTAGGGATGAATTAAACCCAGCAGCTCTACCTGAAAATAAACCCCCGAACATACTTATAATTGCTTTTATCTTCTGAGTTTTACCTATCATATCCTTTTAATTCTCCAACAAGACACTGCTGTTGCAGTCTGTGGTGACACTATATTTGGTTCCTGTTCTCATGAGACTTCATGCTTGTAAAGTCTAACACAAAATCCATTTTACTTCCTGCCAAAGGAATACACTGTAGTATACAAGCTAGCTTTAATTTTGTTACATTTCTTGTCTATATGGTGTGAGGTAAACTTAAAATGGAATAGTATAAACAGATGTAATGATTCCTCTGAGCTTGTAGAGAGGCTGAAAAACACCTAGGGTAAGAAGCAAGGACTGAACAGTTCACTTTATAAAGTCAAACTGACAATTATGAACACGTTATTCTCACTTAAAACTAACCCTGTCTTTTTTCAGGCTATGTCTGGCTATTTGGTGTTTGACTTCCACAGAACACCAAGTGCATTGTCTGTATTTTGTGCCTTTTAACATCACCCACACAGTCCATGTGGGACACCACGTAACACTGACCCAACATAGGGGAAGAGATAGTCCTGCATCTGAAGAGGATAATGTCTCATAACAATATTAAATACACTTGCATGCATGTGGACCCCCCAGACCCAAAGGCCCCACCAGCTGGGAACTACATCCAAGCTGGAGGGACCAGGAGTATCTGCTGAGCTCTAGGTTTGGATGCACATCCCACTTGCATCCCACGTTCATCATGTGTTAGACTGCAGTGTAGATCACTGAAAAGAGCCCAGTATGTTCATGAGGACAACAACAACAACCCCTCTGTGCTCCCTCACCTCCTCCCAATCCCCCATTTTGCTTGGGGAGTAAAGCTTGAGGGTGAACTGCAGCGCACAGCTGTACCACTCTATCAACATAGTGTTAATGTGCCTCTAGTTAAAAATACATTAACACATCAAAGGCACAAAAACTCCTCCTACGATCACCTCCCATAGAAAAGGCTGATCAAAATAAAATAAGAAAAGGTCATAGTGCTGGAGAGACAGAAGCAAGTTTTTGCATACAGTAAGAATATCCCAAGTGGATTCACATGAAATAGAAGTACATTTAATGTAGCACTGTGGTACACATCATGAAAGAGGAGGCCTATCAGCGATATCAAGCCATCTTCTGTCATTCCTGAAGACAGCATCTAGAATCAGTCAAAGACTGGGCTAACAGTTCAGTAGTATATCAAAATAAGCATCACATACGCCATGCTCATTCCTGCCCTGTTTGCTTCAATACTTCAGCTCAGAACCCAGCTGTTACAAGAGCAAATCTCACCATCTCCTTTTCAGGAACCGGAAGCTTGGCAACAAATAAAACAGTAGCATTCATTCCTGAGTGAAGAGTTACACCAAGGTTAAGGGATACAATCACTATGCTGCCAAAGCTTGATCTTGGGAGCATTTCAAAGGCCAACTTGTTACCTCTAGAAGTATATCTGTCCTCCAAGATGGACTCAGATTGTCTACATTAAACTCCTGCTTTTAATCTGCTTCTAGAAGATCCAGCCTCTAAGACTATTTTGAGTAATTTCTTATCTTGGATGTAATGTGTCATTTTCTTTAATGACTGTCCTACTAAAGGGTTGGTCTTCCCTCTAGGCACTTGCAATTCCAAGTTTTCTTCGGTATTTAATGGTGCTTTCAGCTTAATCCAATATTTCCTTTTTTCCCAAAGCCTCGTTTGCACTGGGCAGGTAAACTCCAACTTCAGATTCAAAGTCTTGATGGTTCAAGGGGAAAAAAAATTAGGGAAACCTTCCACAGTGCCTGGTCAACATCCAAGCATATACTTTGAGTAGATGCTTAAGTTTCATTAAAGCCTGCTTCTCTGTATATAGATAACGGCTCGGAAAGTTTCCTAGCTTTGTGGTTTAACCCCAGCTGGCAACCAAGCCCCACACAGCCGCTCACTCACTCCCACCACAGTGGGATGGGGGAGAGAACTGGGGGGGTAAAAGTGAGAAAACTCATGGGTTGAGATACAGTTTAACAGGTAAAACAAAAGCCACGCACACAAGCAAAGCAAAACAAGGAATTCCTTCAGCACTTCCCATGGGCAGGCAGGAGTTCAGCCATCCCCAGGGAAGCAGGGCTCCATCACGTGTAATGGTTACTTGGGAAGACAAACACTGTAATGCCAAATGTTTCCCCCTTCCTCCTTCTTCCCCCAGTTTATATACTCAGCATGACATCATATGGTATGGAATATCCCTTTGGCTAGTTTGGGTCACCTGTCCTGGCTGTGTCCCCTCCAAATTTCCCATGCCCCTCCAGCCCGCTCGCTGGCAGTGCCTCAGGAACTGAGAAGTTCCTGATTTAGCATAAATATTACCAAGCAATAACCCAAACCATCAGTGTGCTATCAAAACTGTTCTCCCACCAAAACCAAAGCACACCACTGCACCAGCTACTAAGAAGAAAATTAACTCTATCCCAGCTGAAACCAGGACAGCTAGTTAAGTCCCTCAAACCAGCAGACCAGCTGCTTCTCTTCTGCTTCCAAGACAACATGTCAGGAAGTACATTTGATCAACACATCATACCAGCTTTGCATTTAGAAAGTCTTCTTGAAAACAACCTTTGCATGCACTGTGAGAACTAAAGCCACATGACAAGACTTCTTTAACCAGTGTTTGGGAAGAGAGCCACCCCCCACACTTGTGATGCTATACACCTATTCAATACAAAGATGTAAAGCTGGAAATTTGCTTTTAGAGAAGAACAGATTATTTTTTTCCTCCAGCTATACAGAAAAATCCTCAGGTTTTATTCTAGGACAGAACAGAGACTCACAATACACATCTTTTTAAATCTAGCCATGATTTTCAGCACTGTGTATAGCCAGTATTTAAGGAGTCTGTTCCCATTTATTGAAGAACTCCAATGGTTATTTGCATTGAAGTACTTTCTTTGCCTTTTTAATCAAGTCACATATAACAATTGTATATCAAAATATTAAGTGAAATCTCTGTACTTATGTATTTTATGCTTATGTACTGTGCCAGTTTTTGCTGGAATAGAGTTTATTTTCTTCATAGTAGCTAGTATGGGGCTACATTTTGGATTTGTGCTGAAAAGAGGTGAGGACACAGGGATGCTTTCATTACTGCTGAGCACTGCTTACAGAGTCAAGGCCTTTTCTGCCTCTCACACCACCCACCAGTGAGCAGGCTGGGGTTGCACAAGAAGCTGGGAGGGGACACAGCTGGGACAGCAGACCCCAAGGGGAGGTCAGCTAATACACCTGTATTATCTCCGTAATATATCCATTAGTAAAGGGATATCCCATACCATATGACATCATGCACAGCATATAGACGTGGGGGAAGAAGGAAGTAGGAGGTGGGTGCATGAGTGTTTGGAGTGGCAGCATTTATCTTCCCAAATAACCATTACACATGACGGAGCCCCGCTTTCCTGGAGATGGCTGAACACCTCCCTGCCCATGGGAAGTGGTGAATGAATTCCTTGTTTGGCTTTGCTTGTGTGCACGGCTTTTGCTTTACCTATTAAACTGTCTTTATCACAACCCATGAGTTTTCTCACTTTTAACCCTTCTGATCTTCTCCCCCACCCCACTGTGGGGGAAGTGAGCAGCTGTGTGGGGCTTGGTTGCCAGCCAGGGTTAAACCACGACATATACGAGAGACACCCCACAGCAAGTAAGGGGCTGGACTGGGCCACAAGATTAAAGCTGGTTAATGATCTGTGCATCACGTCCCACTTCAAGATGATTTCTGATTAAAGAAATACATTTGGACTAATCCAGTTTTGTGCTGCCAATTTAGTACCTGACAAGTCATCATTAAGGGCTGAAATAGTGAAATGCTAGACAGAGGAACACAGAAGTAAAAAAGCCACCTTTAACCAGAAGGCATCCCAAAATGATGACCAGAAAGCAGCAGAGGCACCTCAGAGGGCATGCCCTAACAGTTCAGACAGCCAGGAAAGTGTCCATTCACTTTGCCTGTCTCCTGCAACCCCCACTCGGTGGGGAGCAGCAGGCAGCTGGGGATGGTGCCAGAGACAGAGAAGAGGCAGCCAAAGGAAAAGCCCTGCAGGACCCCAGTCACGCTGCTTGCTGCCTCTCCAGCAAGCAGCAGGGATGACTTGTAGCAGGGCTCTAGTGTGTCAGGGTGCCTCTGTGGGGGCTGCCACCACCACCTCCTTTGTGGTCTGCAGGGCTGTGACCCTTGCACCTCTGCGCTTCAAGGTGCTGGCAGCACTTGACATAACAAGGTGGATACTCTTGGCTGCTCGTGCATTTTCCAGAATAGCCACTAATTCCCGACCAGTACAAAAACCTCAGTAAGTATGAAATTCACATCTTCGGAAGGTTTATCTTTTATTCATACAAGCTACATCCCAAACTCACATATTCCAGTAGTCATTTAGAAAAAATCCTTTTCTACTTGAATTAATATGCTATTGCCCTCCAGAATGATAAGGTTGAAAGATTAAACCCAAGAAGTGTTTGTCCCTCTTAATCTAATACATACCAGAAACACCAAAACAGCAGTCATCGTGCAATAACTGGCTCCCTGAAACACAGAAGCTCTGATGTGGGGCTGATCAGAAGAATGGAAGAGGCGAGTGTTTCCTCATTGCTACCGTTAATAAACATTCTATTTTAAATATATAAATCTTTGGAGCCGGTTCACGTTTCATCCTTGAAACCTGAACAACAATTCCATTTACTGCAGGGAGATTAGGCATTTGAGAAATGAGAAGTGCCAGGAAATGAATCCAGAGTTAATTTTAATAGATTCATTGTTACCTGCAGACACAGACTAAGCAAACATTTCCTTTAGCAATGAAGTCAATAGCAGCCTTTCCAGCCGCTGTAATAACTGCCTTTTTTGACATCTCGGTTGATAGTTGTCTGCTGCATATTAGTTTGTTGAACTGACACCCACACAGTAACAGAAAACTGAGATTGTTTTAATTTTAATCTGTACGCTCTAAAGAGATGAGCGGTTTCCTCACATATTCATGGTATAATTAAGAAGTTATATCAAACAAAATGTGATTATCAGACAGGGAGCTGAATTACCCAGCACTCAGAGATCCATCAGGCAGAAGCCATCAATGGCTGAGGACTCACCCCCGTGCAGGCACACAGCTCCCCGGCACAGCCCATGAAGCTGTCTGCAACAGGGCACAGCACTGAAGCTCTGCTGAAGTTGTCAGGGTTTTGCCACGTGGTAGATATTTACTTACACTTGCAGCTCACTTCTTGTATTAAGAATATTCAGGGGCAATACTAGGCAGTTGAAGAATCAAGAAATCTTCCTGCCACATGTTCTGTGAGCTACTACTGGATTTGTTCCACAGTTCTCCCTCCCTCTGGTTTTGTCTGCTCTCATTTTATCTACTAGCATACTTTACATCAGAAGTGCAGAAGCATGAAGAAGTTACAGAAAATGATAGTGACAACAAAAACCTAATTTTCCTATTCCTTGAACTTTTTCTTCCCTGTGAATGCTTACAGGCTGAGAAGTATGCTGGCAAGTGGTTCACCTCCCAGCTGTAGGGATTTTCCTGTGCATTTAAATTGCTGTGCTGCTGTGATGAGAAATCATTTATTTCTGTGCCTTTCTGACCCCTCTCCAGGAGTTTTACACACTCAAGCACAAAGGCACATCCTTGCGCACATGCACATATGTATGCATAAATACACACTTAATGCACAAGCAGGTCTTGTTTCTGTGGCACTACAGCAAAAAGACTCTACTAGGTATCAGAAAATAAAACCTGGCAAGCAATTATAGGTCTACAGCTAAATGAACGACTTGCTACTCCAGTGTGTAAATAAGAAGTCTTAACGGATACTGCAGCCAAAGCGTACATGGCTGAGGAATTCCAGAAGCAAAAGTGTTGATCAGCAGGATACTATTAGCATCACTGCTCCAGCAAAGGGTCGGATTTAAAAACAAGTTATTGCTTTCTTGAAACAGGAACCTCAAGAACTTCACCAGTTCAGGAGTTCCTGTAGATACAGTAGTGCCAGAGAACCACCACAGTTTATAGATGCACACACCCCCCAGCTGATTTCATTGCCATCACAACAGTAGAGCTCAATGAACGTTATCCACAGCTACAGGGCATGGTAAGAATAAGTCCAGAAATTGCCATAATTCTTTGCAGCTTAGAGCTTGTTTTTTATCACATACTTAACGAAAGACTTTTCTCTACCGTTAAACAATCAAGAGATTTACATTACTTTTCTTGTCTTTCACTTGAAATTTCAAGAGTTGCAGATCTCTTATCAATACATATTCCCCAATAACACGGCGGGTGGGGTGGGTGGGAAATGAATGCTCCCCTCTGCTAACCATAGCATCCTAGGTATAAAACAGTAACAAAGCCAAAAACACCCATATCATTCAGGTACCCTCAGCCGAACCTACCTGCTAATTCAGAAGATGCATGGATCTACTGGTCCCAGGTCATCTCTGCTAGCCCTACACCACCCTTCCAAGGAACCTGAAGAAGCTGAAATAAGAGGAGGACTGATATTTAAGCAACTAAATCCCACTTCAGGTGTTTAGACTACACATTTTCTCTAGGATCCATCTGTGGGCAATGAAGAGAACAAGGTGTTTTCAGCAGGTGATTAATCTAACTTAACAGCTATCCTGTAATGGGTAGTATTTTCTTCAGGAGCTCGGAGTCTCAGATGGCCTACATGTGGCATATTTTAAGAGATGTGCCAATACTTACTATTGCTATGAAGGTCAGTAAGTTTCATATTTGTCTATCTTAGAGATAGTAGCAAGAAAGAAAAAGAAAAAAAGCCCAGACCCTCAAAAAGCAGGGCATGCTTCCTTTTCTGATACTCTTTTTTTTACAGGCAGTATTGTTCTCTTCCTAGCAAAGTACTGAAGTCAAGAGAACAATGACGGCATAGGCTGTCAGATATCTGATACCCATAATCACTTCTGTGGTTTGGTTTCCCTTCTCATCAATATAGTTTAGGCAACATGACAGATGTAGCTTTTATTTGTTTTCGTGTTTACTTTTGTGGCATTAGGGTGCTTGCATGAAGGCCATTGCGTTGGCCTTTAAAAGAAAAAATAAGGTGGCAAATCAACAGTGGCCTGAACAAAAGGCAGGAACCAATTATTCTGCTACCACATATCAAATGTTATTTTTGTTATATTTGTTATCATGCATCCCTGGTGTCTTGGTTTTGTCTGGGATAGAGTTAATTTCCTTCTTAGTAGCTGCTACAGTGCTGTGTTTTGAATTTAGTACCAGAGTAACGCTGATAACACACTGATGTTTCAGTCGTTGCTAAGCAGTGCTTACCCCAAGTCAAGGACTTTTCAGTTTCCCAGGCTCTGCCAGGGAGCAGGTGCACGAGAAGCTGGGAGGGGACACAGCCAGGAGAGCTGACCCCAACTAGCCAAAGCGATGCTCCATCCCACAGAACAGCATGCCCAGTGTATAAACTGGGGGGAGCTGGCTGGGAGGCACTGGTCACTACTTGGGGACTGGCTGGGCATCAGTCAGTGGGTGGTGGGCAACTGTATTGTGCATCACCTATCTTTCTTGGGGTTTATTTCTCTCTCTTTTTTTGTTGTCTCCCTTTTCATTATTATTATAATATTATATTGTATTTCAGTTATTAAGCTGTTCTTGTCTCAGCCCATGGGTTTTACCTTCTTTTCCAATTCCCCTCCACTTCCCACTGGGGCAAGGGGTAGGGGGAGCAAGCAACTGTGCAGTACTTAGTTGCTGGCTGGGGTTAACCCATGACACCTGGGAATGTAAACCTCAAATTATGTGGAGAATTTCAAACAAAGAACCAAAAATCCCTGTTTACTCAGTGCATATTTACATATATCTATCTATCCCAGAGAAAGGGCCTACTCACAGACCCCAAATCTATGGCAATTTC
The DNA here is from genome assembly GCF_963210335.1 of Falco punctatus. Classification (NCBI taxonomy): domain Eukaryota; kingdom Metazoa; phylum Chordata; class Aves; order Falconiformes; family Falconidae; genus Falco; species Falco punctatus. Next base: position 102,591,407 of record NC_137581.1, on the reverse strand, counting down.
TGGAATCAAAGCCAAAATGCATATGTTGGAGGTGTACTAGTAAATCGGACCTGTCCTCAGCTGTCCCCTGGCTCTGGGCCCAGGAGCCACGGAGCACCCTGAGCCACAGCTGCCCCGTGTACCCTGGCTGTCGATGGGCTCCCTGGTCCATGCTAATGTCCATAGTCGTACCCAGGAGCTGTTAACGGGCTGGTGTGAGGCTCAGTGCCCCTCTGGCTACCACATTGAAGGAAAGGCTGCGGAGGTAAAGCGGACCCAAACTGCTCCTGTTGAGCCCTGGTGCTGGCAGGGCTTCTCTCCATGAGAGCCAGGCATCTGCAACAGGAGCAAGGGACCTGTTGCAGGAGCATCTGGAAATAGAGCAGCAAGATTTTCCTGAGGAAGATGAGGATCCAGTTGTGCAAAGGGTAGAGAGCAGTATGCTGGGGAAACAGGAGGTTCTTCACGCCCTGAGACGCAGCGGGGTGCTACCCAAAATCTCTAGCAGTACTCGGACATTCAGCATTGGCTAGAACTGAAGGGGAGCCAGCAAAAAAGACCACAGGTACTGCTTGTGCTCAAAGATGATGAATGAGAGAAAGGAAGTTTTGAATGAAATCTGTGACCGGGTTGAAGACAGACCCACAAGTTCTCTTCAATGTTTTCTAGAAGTGCTAGTATGTCAAGAACACCTTGGGTTGTGTTAAGCCTTTTCCTGACTCTTTCTATAGCTGCTTCTCCTGTTTAACAATCCCAGGGATGTTCAGTTCTTGCTGTATAGGAACACCAGGATACTAACCAGAGCCCACAAAAAATTTTCATATGTGTGAGCTGTACTGACCTTTTGCTCACTGAGACTGGGATTTGGGGGCACACGCTGACTATTAAGACTAGAGAAGTGCTCTAAGTGTTTAGCAGAGATGTTTTATTTAACCAAGAAACTGCTAAGAGCCAGTTATTTTAGAATACTTTATCCCAGAATTCACAGAAACTTTGCCATCTTTATTTCCAAAATGTTAATCAATTCTGCAGCATCCCATAAAGAGGATGCTGCTTTCTTCTATAAATGTGCAATCTTATTCAGGAAGCAGGCCCAGTTATTTATTTTAGAGAGACAATACAAAGCAAAAGCTCACCATAACAGCTCTTGCTTCCTTGGGCTGCTTATTTAAAACAAGGCTTGCAGTATAAAGCAAGAATATAAAAATACCTATGTTTGGAGTACAATTTCAGGCAGGACAGAGAACAGCAGGATCACTTCTAATAGTGTTCCCTCTTTTAATGTGCCTTTGAAAATGTAGTAAAGATATCCTGTATCCTTTCTCTTTCTCAAGCAGCTGAGGGAACCATTTTGGTCATAGCTTCTCAGATTTTTGACATCACTTATTAAGTAAGTTGAGACACAGAGAGATATTTACAATGATACCACTCTTCTAGGTTCCAAATGATTTGTTTATTACATAATAATTTATGGCTAAAAAACCCCCAGATGTTGAAATTAAATCATTTTGTATATAGCACTGTGAATATAAATGGACACTTTGATCACTAGCTGACACAATGGATTGTCTCCCTGAGAATAATTTGGGTATTAGACTTATGTGTGCTTGCCCATCATCATGCCTATAATAAGTTAAGCTACTTAATATGATTAGCTTCCAAAATGAAATTTACCGAATCAGAGAAGACTGCAGAAAATGAGGAAATAAAGTTTTCCTTACTGCTGAGTACTACAAATACTGCATGTCATTTTGGCTATGGGAATCGGAGTTTTGTCTTGTTTTAATTTACGGTACAGAAAGAAGCCACATGGACACTGTCTTCTCTTTAGACGACAGTTGAAGTGATAGGGTATAAGAAGCTCAAACTTAGATTTGGTTTACGAGAAAATCACCCAGTATGTCAGCTCTACCAGAGGTATCGTACAGAGATTGAAGACTGTTGGAGTCATGGTTGTTGAGCTGTTCTAACAAGGTCTATGTCCTCTGAATCCCCAGAGATAAATGTGAGACCTGGCTTTTGTCTCCGGTTTAGTATGAACTAGGATCTTGTTGTCTGCCTGCCTTTCTGCAGAAGGTCAAGAACCATGGCTGTCCCCGCTTCCCCAAAGAAGCAACCTTCTCTTCGTGAAAAGACTGACAAGTTATAGTGCAGGGTTCTGCCTGATGCAATTTCAGAGAGTCCAGACAAGAAATTTCTGTAATGTAAAGAAAAAATAAAAGACTTTCAGCTTAACTATCACAAAAAACCGCAGGAGAAACATTATTAACTATAGACACTTCCACTGGCAATATTGGTATTGGTATTAATTAGTGTTGCCAAAACAAGCAATTGATCTTACAGTCATTAAAAACTTGCTAAAGTAGCTTCAGTGTAGTAGCCTTTAGCATGGAAAGGATGGGGCAGATCCATACTGGGAAGGCATTTAGCTGTAGAGATGTCAGCTGAGCTGTGTGTGGTTGTACAGATCAGACTCTGGTTCCTGCAGTCAGGAACGAGGAAGCACAGTCTTTTCTTTTGAAGGAAACCAGTTCTGAAAAAAGGCATAAAACTAGCAGGAACGCAAACTTCATGAATCCCAGGGCATAACGTTTTATGCAATATAAGTAATGTTATACTTAGAATTAAGTTTCTGGAGTTATTCACTCCCTGATTAAGCTGTGTGAAGAATTACACCAATTAAATGGAATAGACTGCGAGAGAAAAACTTTCCTGTTGCAGTGTTTTACCTGGTGGCTGCATTGGCAGGAGCATTTCAAGTAGTTGCAAACTTCTTAAAAATTTGTGTTCATTTATTCATTTTTCAGTCTCAACAATCTTCAGGTGAAGGCAAATGTGAGGTCAGGGATACATGGATGCATAAAAATCAAAAGCTTCTAGGCAAGCACTGAGGTTATCCCTTCTTCTAGGAAAGGCAGGCAGCAACCCTTTATTTTTATCAAGACAGATATAATTGTTGCAGATCTCTTCGTACAATTTTATTGGAGATTCTTCTGAAAAATCGTAATAGGAGGGAGAAGAAAAGATGGCCTTTCACCAAAAGCTAGGAGAACCTGAAAAAACTCTTACTTATCACTGCATAAGAGGAATACACTGTTCAAGAGATGTCTGCAAGCTGCCCTCCCACTGGCTTGAGCCAAATTTGGTTGGAGAGAAACAGAAAAACAGTGGCCCTTGAAAACTCAAAATTGCCCCGCAAAAGCCTGGTTTAATGTTAACACGGACCTTCAGCTGCCATTGCCACAGTCAGATGTTTCACAAGTATTGATTTTCTTGTACTGATGATAAAATGTTATGAGAGTATTTGTGCAGTGAGTGCTTAGTGGCTTTTTTTTTTCAAAGTTAAGTACATTATCTCATCTGTTTCAGAACACTTTCAAAGAAACTGTATGGCATTAGACTGCTGTGAGTATGACTGTCTGCCAAGTCTCCTTTGTCTCTTCAATATTTAATTACAAGTCCAAAGAATGACACAAACGTAGGAAACTATAGTCTGAAAAGCTGTGCTTACTGCAACCCATTTTTCTCAACGACGAGAACAACCAAGTCAGAGCAAGGTTTTTGGCCTAGCCGAACAATGAAAACATTTTTGCATGAATATTCATTCATATTTTCTAAGACTTCATCTGGTTACACTGGCTATCACGTGAAGGATGGGGGTGTGGGGGATTTTCTCGACCCCTCGTGTTTGATCTGTCTGTGGGTGCCCCAGGAAAGCCCAGACCCCTGTGCCCGACCAGTCTGTCAGTGTCCCGTTACAGGGACCCTTCATTGAACAGTCCCGCTGGATTGGAGGGTGATTGGACTGACTTGTTCAGGGAAACACACCAGCAGCATCAGGGGGACCCCTCAGTGGGTCTGCCCACTTTATTCAAATGTTACCTGCTGCCGGCAACTGCAAGCACCCACAATGGACTCAAACTAACAGTTTACAGAATAACACTCTGTGTTAATATAAAATCATGACAGAATAAGGTTCAAAGATTGCCGGTGATAAATACACTGATTGCAAGCAAGCTTCAAACAATATATCTAATAGCAGCTAGCATAAGTTAGTCATAGAAAAAGGTTCTTACCCAACAGGCATCCCTATGGGGGAGAAGACAGGTTCAGCCTGTTGACTGATCCCAGAAGTTACGATGGAGTCTTCCCTAACTCCTCCCGTTGTCCACTTTTATACTTCATTGCATATTCATTTATCATACACAGGACTGGTTACAAGTTTCTCGCTTGTAATGCATACTAGAACACACCCTCAGCACTACTGAAGTTCTCTACTAACTGCACATGCTCCTCAAGCGGAGTTTTGCTCTCTTTCAGCAGGGCTATTTGAGTTGGAGGTTGCAATCTCCCACTACCACAATTACCTTTGTTCTGTTTTCAACTCTCATCCTTCCCACTGCTGACACCCTTGAATAGAAACCCCTTAATTCATAGCAACTTAGAGAGTGGGCCACCTTGATCTAACTTAGTGAACACTAAATCAGAGTTGGGAAATCCGGGAGTTTTGACAATTCCCCCTCTTTGGACTTATTTCAGTCCAGGACTGGTCCATTTCCATCACATATAGGTGGAGCTTGAATGACTCTGGTCACACATATCGTTGTTACTGACTGGTAGCACGTGCCCAGTGAGGTGCGGTAGCACCTTGCAGGCAGGTAACTTTGAGACGGAGGTGTGCGTTAGTATCACAGTAAGATTATTTCATCTCAGGAAAGGCATTTCACCACAACGTTTGGCTCAGCTGCAGACATCTCATAGATTCTTCATGCGACAACTGCTGTTCAGTTTATCAGCTGTGTGGTGCCATCGAGTTCCCGTTCCTGCAGGGAGCAGGACAGACCCTGGCCGTGGTGTCTCCACTCCGCTCCACCCTCCATCACTCCGGTCAGCATGTGCTGAGCTGGCAGGGTGTGCTGCCTGGGGAGCTGTGGAGATGTAGATTCTGTGCATGCCAACCATCCTGAAAGCGATAGCTGTATTTTACCCTAAAAAACTTTCTGTAACACCACGCTTCTACTAGGTTCCCATTTTCTCTAATTCCTTCCCCCTCTCCCCAGAGAAATTTTCCCACACTGGTTCTGCCTGCCTTTCATGAATTTCAGTTTCTTGTTGAGCAAGTTCATCCTCGAAATGAGGTCCCATAGGAGTTACGCCAACCTGCGTAGCCAAATGTCCCATGTGGCATGGCTGTGGGTGTAACTCCACCTCTGTAAATCCACAACTGATCTCTCCTCTCCACCAAACTGCTGAGATCTGCTTCTGGAGCACCTTCACACTTGTTGCCACTTTGGCTGTGCACTTGACATGAGGGTGGCGCATATTCATGATGCTGATCCAATGGATCTGCATGAGTTCAGGCATGTCCTGGACACCCCCACGATATGGGGGGTCTTCCCTGTATGGTGTGGTATAACTCAAAGAATTGTTCTGAAAAGCAGGGTCAACCCATTTTGATATACAGAGAAAGGTCTTGAGAACAAACCATCCACATGAATCGCTCTCTTACATTAAGAAGCTCACCATGAGGTAATGTACCAGTCTGGTCCATTGCCTGATCACCTTCCTGGAGGGAAGATGGAATTTTAACATCTGTCAGAGCCCTCGTATTCTTCCCTGTTTCTGTTCTCTGGGCCATCAAGAAATGAGCTCCTGCAGGTTCAGAGGGAGACTGAACCAGAATCCAGAAGCCTTTTTTCCCCCTTTCTACCTGTTTCCTCAGACTCTTTGGGTGATTTAAGCCAACAGAGTCATGTGGCAAACCATTTTACAGTGCTCATACACAGCTACAGAGCAATCCCCAGCTCAGGAGGATGTATGTCCTACAAAATACAGTTTTATTGTTATATGCCCTGCCCATTATTTATGCAGAATGCTTTGGTTCTGAAGGAAAATTATGGACAATAAGACAATTAAAATAATAACATAGAGTTAAAGAGAGGAGGAAAAAAAAATTGCCCCAGTAGGACTCTTAAGGTCAAGCAAAACAAGGATATCTCTGGTTACCCTCCAAGCAATTCTCCCAAAACGCCCACAGAGCTGCACCATCTTTTGTTAAACCCCCTATCTTTGCCCTTTTTATAGTCCTGAAGAGTAATTTATTCCTGGACTGGCTGAAATACTAAGTCCCTGCTGTTGCCACTACAATGCTTAGGCAGAACGTACTGCAAATGTCAAACCACTGCTTGTGCGTGCAGTTATGTGTGTCAAGAGTGCTGAGAAGGAGAGGAGGGTTTTTTGAGGAGGCACATCACTGTATCGATCTCAAGTGAAGCAGGAGACAGCTCATCACAACAGTGACTTACCTGGCCCCAGGAACTGACCCATGAATCTGCTTTGCTGGTGATGGGGTTTTGCTGGGGATGGGTTTTCTTAGGCTATGAGCTCAACTCAGTTTCTCACTGGGGAAAGCTCAGTTACTTCTTCCAACACCGATACTCAAGTCTTTCATTTTACTCTCTACATGGGCAGCCTAGGAAAGCCATTTTAGACCCAGGCCCTCCTGGCCTTCTAACACTCCTCTGGGTGAGAGATGTCCATCCTAGAGGGAGTGTCCTGAGGCAAGACAGGGCTTAGAGGGAGCTTCACGGGAGCTTGCAGAGCGTCATTCCGTTTTTACTGGGAAACATTATTTCCTCTGCAAAACCCCTCCACCACCCATAAGCCCAGTCTGGGGAGTTCACAATTATTTTTTTGTCAAAAGCAATTTTTTTCAAATTGCCAGAATCATTCCACTTTTATCTATACCCGCAGGCAGGTTCCTACAGAGGGCTATCCACCGTTGCGGTTACAGCCACAGGTCTTTTCTACTTTGTAAAGATGTCTGTACAGTCTGTCTTTCATGAATACACAGACAGACACGCACACCCACCCACCCCCCTCCACAGTCCCTTTTCCCTGATTGTTACAGGTAGTACAGACGATGTGAGTGGCAGTCTCCTAAAAGCTTTTTGGCAAGCAGACAGGGACACAACTCCATTAATCTATTTAGGTTCTTGAAGAGCCTCGCCAGAACTACACCTGAACCACCTGCCGGCTTTAAGTGGTTCTGTCTCACAGTGCCCCTGTGTTAGAGAAACGCCATCCCGACCTTACAGGCAGGGAACCAAAGCACAGCAAAAATTAGATGTTGAAAATCACAGCTGCAGCAGAGTTATGAGCAAAAGCAAAGTACATCCCAGGTGAGTGTCCTATTCATTCAGCTATCCTATTAACAGTTATATATTTGGAGAGGAAAATGAGGGTAAAATAATGAAGGAAGGAGACGGTATTAGAAAGAAAGGAACTACGGGAAAGAAAGATTTATCATCAACTGATTTTACTGCATAATCAGGCAATTGCTCTCCATTTTGACTGCCTGAGAATGTCCCCTGTTGCGTAACTAAAATGGCATTTGGGGCAAATTTTCACATTTCATTTACTGCTGCTGCGCATGTGGGATGTATGGGAATGAGAAGGGCCACTGGATGAGGGAGCAATACCTACTTTGACCCAGGGCCCCAGGGGAAAATAGAAAAGAGAAAAGCACGACAGTGAGAAGAAAACCTCTGGTCTGTGGTTTCAGAATGTGTCCTGTAAATAGGTTAACCGCTGATCACTGGCCAGCTGCCTCTGAACACTGCAACCCATGCAGCTCCCAGCACTGCTCCCTCAGAGGCACTGGGAGTCAGATTTTTCTTCTGAGGAAATGGCTCAGTTTCAGGCACTCAAGTTTCAGAAACTCAGGCCAAACTCAATTTGAGCATAAAAAAAAAGGAACAGAAAAATAAGAAATGGAAAATGAGCCATTCTGCAAAGTGAACTAGAGCCACTGTCCCTTGGGTATCTCATAAATAGCATCATCAGCAGATACTCACCTTTGGGAAGCTCTTTAAAACTCAAATAAACTCTGTATTGAAATAATTATATAAACTATACTTTTTCTAGACTATTCCTGCTCCCGTTTTAATCAAGGGGTTTTTTTTGCAATAAAACCAAAAATGTAGACACTTAACTACCATCTCCCGAGACAATGCTATTATTACAAAAGAAAAGCAGATTTAGAGAGTTAATAATAAAATATAGATTATATTTACTTGAACAAAAAGAATCACTTCATAATATATTGCTCGCAATAAGAACTAAGCCTCAGATTTCATGCAGCAATATTAATTACCAAGGAGAGAAAATGAAACAAATCACGTCAGATTAAGATTCTTCTGAATCACAGCAGAGAAGATAGAGTGCATCTTCTGAATAAACAGATTCTGTTACAGGGAGTAAAATTAGCAGGCAATCTTCAGCGGTGCCTGCCTCTAACAGTTCTCTATATGACTTCTTGTGGGCAGGCCCAGGGGAGAACAACTGATGGCAGAATGATTATTTCAGCTTCCCGTGTTATTATTCTGCAGCCCTTCTCAGAGCAAGGGGATATTAACTATTCCACCTCTTCTCTGCGCTGCGGAGAAATTAGGCTTCGCATCAGCATGTAAGGTATGTGTAACAAATAATTGTTTATCGCAAAAGCTTTTTGATCTGAAACTATGAGAAATGGCACGCAGAAGAGAAAGGACTTTGTGTATTACTGCTGGAGGAACGATGCATTTCAAATAATTGATGTAAAATAAGATTGCCATCAAGAAAGCAATGTGCTAAGCACAGGTTCTCATACATGAAAGACCAAGGTTTTACAGGTTGCAGTAAGAATGTTTCCACGGATTTTGGGAGAATCAGCCATTCTCCCATGCTGACCAGGACAGAGTACTTGACAGAGCAGCCTCCCCCAGGCAGCACAAGCCAGTGTCACCAGCACTGAGCCATTCCTCTGCTCTTTGGCTAATGCTGCGTTTTAGGAGCTGGTTCTTTAATTAACATATACACATTTCATCCCTAATGGAAACAAGGTTAGTGAAGGCCCTGGGCTCTGGAGCAGTTTGTTGCAGACTGCCTCTGCAGAAAGCCTGGTTTTCTGCCAAGGTGGCAAGAAAACTAATGACATCCATGGTGCCAGAGCCTGCTGGTCCACATGTGTCTTCCTGAGCCCCTCCTGAAGTCACCAGCAACCCAGTAGTTACCCCAGCTTTATACCTTTGAATGCTTCAACCTTGACTTAATACTCTTCTCCAGCCTGCTGAGGAAATTGAGGGACAGACCAGAAATCCTCATAGGGGTCCATGTTGCTGAGATACATCCTACATACGCTGCCACACCTGAAGGACTGCTGGTGTTGGGGCACTGGCCCAGTGCTGGGGTGGTGGGAGGTGGGAGAGATGAAGGACCCCTCCACAGGCAGCTCATGGAGGATGGGGTGCCTGTGGAGCATAAGGAGCAGGGACACCAGCAGGAGCATGAGCAGGCAGGCAGCCCCCGTTGTAATGCCAGCTTGGAGGCAGGGAGCAGAAATGTTGGCCCCCCAGCTGTCACGTAGAAGGGCTGGGGAGATGAGTACCACATTGCCAGCCCACCCTGGATGCCAAAACCTCTTGCCCATGTGTGCCTAGTCAACAAAAGCTGTTATTAGGAGTTTACTTGTAATAATCTCCCTTATCCTAGAAACCCTGTGGGGAATCCATATTAAAAAAAAAAAAAAGAAAGAAAAAAGAAAAAAAGGCCTTGAAATACTTTTTTCTTAAAATGCAGTGAGGTTACACTACCTCATGCCTATGTGGTGTTCTCAGAAATCTGTCTCCTTTTCTTCAGCTGAAAAACTCTTCGCTTTGCTGAGCTGTGCAGAGATCTTCAAATGCACTATTGTTATTTGGTGACAAGAATGGGGTCAAGCATGAGAGAAGCCCTTCATCCTCTGAACCTTAGAGGTACTTTAAAAAAGTCATGGAGTTAACTGTCCCTTCTAGAGACAACTGAAATAAAGGTACTAGGTTTTTATTCAGAGCTGGTGGGTAGACTCTGCTGTACGCTGTCTGTTCCCTGCCCTGCAAAAGGCACTCCTTCCGTGCCCCTGTGGTGGGCTAGGCTTGCCCATGCCCATTTATGACACAGTACCGCTGTTAAGAAGTCCTATTTAGCCTAGGTGTTCCTCCAAAGTTCCATACAACAATGAAACAGCAGCTGCCCAGAGATAATGACATAATATCTTGCCTTTTGGGAAATACCACCTAAAAAGAATTTACCCACTCTTTGACAAATGGCTAAAAGAACATTATTTTTTTTTCTAATAAAATTTATGCTTAAATCCCTATTAAGTAAGAGATTGGCATATATTGTGTACCTCATCTGGTGTGTATCAACCCAAAGCCACTGGAGGCTGAGCTGCCTTTGGAAGAACAGATGACCATGTGAACTTGAACTCCAAACAAGGCAAGCACCTCTCTGGAGGAACAGAGGGATTCTGCCTACTCCACCACTTGCCTTGTCCCCCAGCACCACCATGCCTCAACAAACTCCCCTCACAGCACTCTCTGGGAATGAGGAGCTTACAGAAAAAAATTCACAATAAATTGCTATTAGTGATAACAAATATTTTCCTTTATTTCTGAAATTCTGTCATAGTTCCTCATTATTTCTGCACTGTTTTCGCTGTAAGAGTCAAACAATCTTCAAGGCAATGAGATAGCTTTTGTGCTACCTTATGTTTTCTCAGTTTGTGTCTGCCAAGTCCTCTAAAGGGGAAAGGGCTCTGCCTTGGAGAGCAATGTAAGAGGGATGTACAGAATTTCCTTGCCTTTCTGAGAAGCATTTGCAACTAAATGGTAGACAGTACACGTAAGCAGTACAACTTTCCTTTGCTGTAACTACAGTATAAGATACTTGATTCCTACATAGTTACTCCCACCCTGGAAAAACAGTGTGAAGTAGTCAAATGAGGCAACCTCATGCCAATAGAAACCCTAATTATATGTTGTGGAGTGGAAAAAAGGGGGGAAAAAACCCTCAGTTACTAAAGCAGTTAATAAAATAGGAATGTTTCACCTCAAGATGAGACATGAAGCCAGAAGATATTTGATGGAATGGAGAACTGGATGCTGGATTACAGGTAGCCCCCAAGTCACAGACCAGTGGGCCCTGCTCTGCCAGAGCAAACATGCACTGGCTGTCATTTCTTCTGGGGATTGCCGTGATTTGGGCTTGGGCACCCATGAGCAGAGGGCCTGGTGACAGCAAATAAGCACAGGTCTCACTATGTATTTCCACCTGCAAGGGTTTTTTTGGTACTTGTGCTTGCTTTGATGTGACACAACGAAGGACCATATCGGTGGATGATCCAGCCATCTTGTGTTGGGATTTCACCTATCAACGCATTCACTGCCCTCTCTCAAAAAAGACAAAGGAAGGGCTCAAAGCTGCTTACCCTACTGAGAGGTGGAATTACACCCAGATCAGAAGAGTTGGGGCCAAGGGTCTTTTACTCACATACTCATACTTCTGCTCAACAGGCAGCTTTCAGAGGAAAGGGAGAGGGAACTGATGTGTGAAAATCAACTACGGACATAAAAAGCTAATTTGCTAAACTACCTGCTGACTTCAGTCTCATTAAATTCACATTTCCGGCAGTATTTCGTGAAGAAGCCGGCATATCCCAGCTGGACATGAGGTGCCAGTCACCAGGGACAGAGGCACTCCCCAGAGAAGGGCTGGCAGGAGCACCCAGCCCGCCGCAGACCAGCTTCACCACCACCCCTGCCCCAGAGTCCCCAGCACACAGGGCCCCCCACCAAACGCAGCTGCCGACAGCACCATCACAGAGACCAAGGCACTGTGGTGCTGTGCCTTGTTGCAACTGGGCAGCCATCAGGATCCAGCCCAGTTGGTGCATAAAAATTGAACTTACTGCTTTTAAATGGGAAGGGAGCTCCTCCCTTCCTCGGCTCAGTTGAGATTTTTTAAAGACTGTATCTTCCTGATGTGAAAGATGGGTATTTGCCTATGTTTTTAAAGCTGTGAAATAGCTAATTATCTTACTGAAAAACTGGGGCGGGGGTGGGTGGGTGGGGAGTGACTCCTGTTCTTTGCAGAGTGTGGCTGAGGAAAGGAAAGTTGCTGTCAATATTGAAACAAACAACCCTGACTGACTTCCAGCTGATTTTGCAATAAGGTAGCGAGGACTGGTTATTAGCTTAGCCTGTGGTAAAACCTTCTTTTCTTCCTTTTTTTTTTCAGTCAACCTTTATTTAAGGCTGAAGATTTCCCGGAAAGAAATATGAATGCATGCACAATAAATCTGAATTTTCTGGAAAGCTCTGCAAAGATGCAGTAAATCTCCTTCAAATATAAAATTAATCTACCACAAGGAGCAGGCCATCAGCAGCAGCTGAGCTGAAGACCTCTCTGCACCTTCCCAGACCCACCTGGCCTGCGGGGTGTGTAGGCAGCCACGCGGCAGGCAGCGGCCGTCCTGCCTGTGACTCTCGCATGGTGGCCTCAATGGGTCTGCTGTGTATTCCCAGGAAAACTCTGGAAAGTCCTTAAAATCTGCCAGGAAAAACCCTCTGGGCTGATAAGGAAGATATAGGAAAAATGCATGAAAACTTGGAGATGAGGTTGTCTTAGCCCAGAGTAGGTGGAAAGCTTTCCTCTGTTACGGTGACTCCATTACTTTTACCTCCAGATCTTGGAAGTTTATTCAGCATCCAACAATCCTGGAAAGCAAAGAGGGGAAGACCCTCTTCTTTTCCCAAACCACAGGCCAGCTGTTCATTTCAGGGTAAACAAGCTGAACAAATGCTATCTTTTTTTAGTCCCATCTAACTGGTATTCACTCTTCATTTATCAAAAGACAACCTTCTCGTAGGCTGTCTGTTGTATAACCTACAACATCAGGTACAAAGTTTAAAAAAGACATGCCTCCCAACCCACTTAGATGGTTTTAATATCCTCCTGGTCCTGAGGACACTGCTGCAGCATGCACAGGGGTACCAATGCTTCCTTCCACTAAGGAGTTTAGGGCAGGCGTGATGGCCTGCAGTTATCACAAGAACTCATAGCAGTGGCATGGTCTCAGCAAAACGTTTAGATATGTAAATCTCTGTATCACACTCCAGCCTAGCAAAAATAAAATTTCAAGATCAGTGGCAGAACCAATGGTGAGCTTTAGCCAAACTCAGAAGTACCACACAGGTAATAGAAAACATGTTAATTGCCAGTGAAGCCAAATACACCATGGGATCTTCACCTTCCACATTAATGGGTACTCAAGCCAAAAGGTTTCTTAAAAGCCATTACCTCTCCTAGCGTACTCTGTTCTCATGCTGCCTTTGGTGGGTTACCAGATCTCACTCAATACACCCAACTCAAATTTACCAGTAACAACATGAGCAGCAGCAAAGACATAGGAGCAAGGACAGCAGTGGTCTTGGAATGGGTGCAGTCTCTCCAGAGCCTCTGCACCTCCCCCCTGCAGGTCTGACTGTTGTGTCCTCTCTGCTGTCCTCCCAGGTGTACCATGTGTGAAAATCACACTTGCACGTTGCCACACAGAACTAACTTCAAGTCTTGCTGACACATTTCAATGAAGAATGCTCCAAGACACTTTAACTGTCAACCTTGTATTCAATATTTCCGAGGGCAAAACTGAATATTTTGTCATGCCCCATTACATTTCTAAGTTCAAGTCTTCACTCAGACCTGAACTATATGTTGAGTAATTTTCTTCTTGAATTACACAGACTAGCAAATCATGTAAAGGAAACCATTAAAAGCAAAGAAAGCTATTTTGTGATTGTGTTGTCTCTAATAAATAGGGACTGTGAAAACGTATTATATTCAGTATCAATTATTCATATTTCCAACAAGTACCTGACACATCCTCAAGTTATGACTTCCATCCACACTGGCTATAAAATACCATTTTCAGTATGATTGGAATGGCTGTTACTGGCTGTCAATTAAAATATATATCATGTACCAGGCAATAGAAACTGACAACACCAGGAAGGAATAACACTTGACAGCCACTTGGGAAATATATAGGCAAGAGAAGACTGAAAATTGCTGAAGATCTTTATCTACAGCTTCTTACTTTTAAACACTGACCTCCAAGATAAAAAGAACAGAAAGATTTATCTGCACTTGAAGATTTCCCTTACCTCCTGTTGTTCTGTTTTCTTTTCATAACCAGGATAAGTGAAATATTTCTAAATCACAGATTGAATTATGCATATTTTAAAAATGCGGCACCAAAGTCACTCCCACTGCCCAGGATGAGAAATTCCCTTTAGCAGAAATCCTTGGCTGTCATTTTCTAGCCCTTGTACTCAGGGTGGACTGGAGCTAATTACCTGAAGCGAGGAAGTCTTCAGGTGAAGCCCAGGGAAAATTTATCATTTTATTTGTTTAGCTCTTAGACCAAATGGAACTGGCCTTTCATAGCAATATATCTTTCATGCAGGACGGAGGATTATTTTTAGAAGCTGGGAAGTCAGACCAAATATTCTTAACTCTTGGGTAGGCACCCAGATGTGGACAACTTATGCAAAGTAAATACATTGTCTCAAATATTAAGTCTAGAGATTGCAGAGTTGGCCATACGATTGCCTAACAGTTCCCAAGGCTGGATGCAGATGCTCAGAGCTGTGTCCGATCCCTCTGTCCACACTGTCACCGGGCTCTGCAGGAGGGCAAGGCCAGGCAAAGCTACTGCCAGAGGTCAGCCTGCACTCCGCTTCCTTACTCACGGGGCATGGAAGAAGCAAGTGGCAGAGACTTAATTGCCCTTTTCAGTTTTAAAGGTTGAAAATACCAGTTCATCAAATTTGATACAAAATGAGTAAGTGTATTTCTGGATGTAGATCCCGCTTTGCTTAATCCAAGTTCATTGTGCATGCCAGCCTTATGTGAGGGCCATGGTGAGCAGGGCACAGGGAAAGCAGACACTTCGCTCTCCCTAGACCAGAATTTCTTCCATCCCAGACAGAACTGATCACTGTTGTCCTATTTAATTTATGAAAACTCTCACCAGTTATCTAGACTAGCATGATCAAAATAAAGCCTACTATCCATGGATAGAGAAATGCTTTAAAACTTCACTGAATCTTGAGCTCCAACTAGTGGGATGCATTGTTTTCCCTCATTTCCCGTAAGCCAAGATCTAAGATCCGAATCAGTCCCTCTTATTATCTGTATTCGTGTCAGAAGGATCACTGTCCAAGCTTACCACCGAGTAGATAAGGCTTAAAAACGAAGTTCTCTGCGCTCAGCAGCTAGAGAAAGAATGTATCTTAGACTTCTGATCTTTTTTTAAATGAATATGACAAGTGTGGAAGGGATAGGAATGTCAGGATGCTACTCTTCTGGCTTTAAAGATAAGCATCAATAAACCTACATGTTTATGTTGTGACTTTTCCCAGGCTTTTTGATTATCAGGTTGATCTTACCTTTCCGCAGGACTCCAATCCTTGAGACATACAGCATCCCCTCTCCGTACCACATCACTAGTCACAGCTTGTCCTCAATCTCACTCACAGAAGCTGACCAGAAATTACAATCAGCAATAAACATAAGCAACCAAAAGGAAATGTGGATCTTAACAACAGTTTTTTCAATGAGAGTAAGTATTGGATCTTACCGAGCTGATTTACTAATGTGTCCACCGTTCATTTTGCTACCCCGTGGGTGCCATACACCAGCCCCCGCGGAAGGGGGGAGCAGCCGCTTGTATGGTGGGACATGGGGACTCCTGGCTGGGAGAGGGAGCCCTCCCCGGCAGGGAACACTCACCGAACTGCCCTAGTCTGATTGTCTCACATAGTGAGAGCTGGTGGGAACTTTGTTTTACTCTACCAGTCTCTCACATGTGTCAGGGACCTTTCATACCTCGCCATAGTCTCTTGTAGATTATGAGGACGGATATACAGCAACAGTAATAGCTGCAGCAGACCTCTTAAATCTAGGTTCACAGTTTGTGGGTCAGGAGCCCCAGTCTATCACCCAGCTGGGATGGTTTATCTCCAAGCTCAGCACTATGGGCACACACATTCATCAGCTGATTTCCCAATCCTGATTCAGATGGCTGATCCTCCTCCCTCCACCTCAGAGGAAGAGCACCGCCAAATGAGGAACAGCAATGGAGCACATAAGTATTTGTTTTCATTCCTAAATCTAAAGAATTTACCTGAAAAGGTCTCAGCTGAGGCACAATAGCAGAGACTGTACTACCACAGCGCTTTTCTGATGAATGCCCACAAGAACACTGCCTTGTTTTTTAAACACAGAAATAATAATGATAATTGACAAGGGCAGCCTCAGATGATTTCATAAATTCTTGTTATGTCAGGTAGCAGGTCCAGAAGCAACCTTGTCTCTTATATGTCAATAAACGGTAGGTACCCTGGTATCCCTTTATGCTTTGCTAATAATCAACCACCCCAAGCCCATTCCTATAATGAAGTGGCTCACTGCAACCATGCCCAGCCTCAAACAAGGGTCAGCTGCAAGTGTACGGATTTACTGCATGTGTATGTTCTGCCTATCCTGCCATACAATCTATACAATCTGTAGTTGTCGAGTTATGGTTCAAGTTTCTGGATATAATGAATGAGTTTGAGTCCCACTACATGGGTTTACTGGATTCCCAGCCACAGATTAACATTTTGTTTAATTAAGCACAGCCTAGTAACCAACAAGTTACTAAATAAAACCAAGGGACATTAGACATCTAAAAATTAAGCCAGGATGCATATTATACTTCAACAAAGCAAAAGTTGAGCAATCATTCACAAAGGTCCAGACACAAAGCAGAGGGCTGCAAGTACCAAAATCACAAGGCAGCCCCAGGGAATGTGTGGGCTTTGCAGTTGCACAGATGCCCATAACATACCCTCCCCTCCTGTTAAAGATGCTCTACAGCGAAGGGAAACATAAACATTCAGTAAAGAGGAGACATGCCATCAGCTTGATAGCTGGCAATACACAGGGAAAAAGACAACCCTCAGACCTGAGCTAAACCAGAAAGCAGATGTGGGCATGACTGCTTTTTACATTTCCTTTTCTTCTTTCTAAACTTACTGACAATATTAGAATTTTTGGAAACAGAAAGGGGAGCCTCATCACAAGCAAAGCTTGGGCTGAGGATGATCACAGGATAGCTGCCAAACAGCTGGCCTTCCTCCCCTGCAGAAAAGGCTGTTTGAAACCAGGGCACGGCTGACTTGCAGAGCTCAGCCTCCCCAGGCAGCTCCTAGCTGATGCAGAGGTGATGCAGAGAGGCAGGGGAAGGGGTCTGCTTGGGAAGTGTTTTCTTGTGACCAGCGCTCTTCAGAAAAACTCTTTGGCAAGCAGCAGTAAAACAAGGACACAGCCCTGAGGGATCTTGAGGGAGCATGCAAAGTAAGGACAATGAGATGAGTCTGGTAAATATGCTATAATATAAAAAAGAATAATTTGGATAAACTGGGGAAAGGTGGTACCAGTCTCCAGATTAGCGCCTGTAATGGAGAACTTCCCATCAATACAGCATGGGATCTATTGTGAGAAAACTGGGCATTACTTACTGGCCATGAAAAAATGGTTTTGCCCATATCCCTGAAAAGCAACATATCATAGATGTGTTGTGAAGTTTATGTGCTAAGATAGCCAGCTTGACATTAATGCCAGAAAGGGGACTGCCTTGAAGTCTTCCCCCCCCCCCAAGCAAGTTTCCTGCAAGTGAGTGGAGGGGTCAGGTGAAGTCTCAGACCTGGGGAAAACCAGCATTACACAGTTCCCTCTTCAGCCTCCCTCCTGCAGGCTTCAGCTGTTTAAAATCAGCTGCCTTTGCTGGCAGTAGGCCATCTCGCCTCCATGAAGGAACTGGCTCCATATGCTAGCCTGACAAAAAAACCCCACTTTCTCTTCAAAAACACCTAAGTCTTTGGCTTTCCTTTTGTTTCTGTTGGCTTTAGTCCATTCTTAGTCATTACTGTGATAGCAATGGCATACAAAGCCTGCCCTTTCCTACTCTCCAGTAAAATACTAAGGGTGCATAGCATAATGAAAACAATTAACATTTTCCATTTCCAGTGCTGTGTAAACATTGACCATCTAATCTGCACAACAAACTGGACAGACAAGCATTTCTACTCTAGTTATTGCCTCCAGCACCTTGAGTTACATGATCCCCAAGCTGGAGCTTCCTAGATCCTTCTCTGGTCTGTTCTCCGGATGGCGTGGCAGCTCCTCAGCATACTCTCCATGCTCATTGCTTTTGCTCTTCCACGGTGAAAGTCACCAGCACCAGCGAGCCATTCTCTGTAGGAGGGCAAAATCAAAAACCCTTGACCATTTTAGTTTCCCCTTATCTTTCTTTTGCTTTTGTAAAGTGAGGAACCATCACTTCTCCTTTTAGTCCTCTGTTCATCTCTTTCGGCTGCACACCAAAATCATGACAGAGCAGGAGTGTTTTTACAGTAGGTGCACTATAATCCAGGCGTGGACTGGGGCTCTGCTTTTTGGACCTCAGGCATGGCTGCAGTATAAAAACCACCACTAGACTTGGTGCACCCATTGGAAAGTAAGCATAAGGACCACTGGATAAAAGGTCCTGGTTGTTATTTTCTCAAGATGTTTCATCCAAGCACTGACACTTTAGTGAAACTGAATAAATATATTCAATTGTCCTTAATTCTTTTGTGCAGCTTCTGCCTCGGGGTGTTACATACTATTACTGTGTGCTGTTAAATACCTGTTGCTTTTTATTCCAAGGTGACTAAAATAATTATTTTTCCAGTTACTAAAACATTTGGAGAGCTTCCAGGATGAAAGTGAATACAGGAATGCCAAACATACTGCTCTAACAGACAGCCATCAGTGCTTTATGAACTATCCCATTACATCCAAAAAATATCATTGTGATTTCACAAAAGGTCTTGAGAACATTTGATTTAAATTGAAAGACTCTATTTCTACTATACCAGTACACTGTTAATATTGATCCAGGCGCTCTATGGAGCAATCTAATCTTTTCATTGTGGCACTATTGAAAATGTGGTCTAGTACACTGGTAAAACTGCATCTTTCAAAGTTACCAACATTCAAAAAGCAAATCATTACATTTTTCATTAATTAAAAAAGGCTTATAATAGCATTAACGATCCTTTCTTGGGAGTGTGTCATTTAGGTAATGGCAGTCTGGCACATTAACTTCCCTTGGCTTTGTCTTGGCCTTTTAACTCCCCCAACTGATTATTACCTAATTTGTAAAGTCTCCCAAATGGGTCATTAGCTCTTAAATAGATTTCTCCTGCTGTTTGGTATATACCCTGGAAACAGCAGGCCATCAGAGAGAGAACTGGTTTCGAAGTAGCTCATTTTTTTTGGGGGGGAAAAAAAGTTAAGAAAATGCCAGATTAAATTAAGTTTGTGAAATGAATCATGGCTTGAAATATTCCTGATACATGATTAACTAAGACATCACACAGAAATTTTTTTTCCCATAAAACAGGACTGGCACCAGAGCATGTGAAAACATATGTGCCCTTGTAAGCACCTGCAACTCCCGCTGCTTCCAATCCGTAACAGCAAGTGTGCAACCAGGCAGTCATCTAATGTGCTAAACTAGGAAACCAAGGAGAAAGGCTCACGGGACCAGGCCCTGTACTCCTGACACAGTGACCTTCCTTCTCTGCCTCCCCAGCTCAGCCTAGAAATCATGAACCAAAAGCAGAGGGACCTGAGACCAGAAGAAAATCAGTTGCATTTGGTCCAAGTATACGAACTGCCCAGGGCAACGTTACAGTCACCAACCAAATTACTGATAATGTTCCCTGCCAAGTGAGAAAAGCGAAAGATCGTTTGGCCTTTCTCAGCCATAGATTTAATTTCTGTATTTCAGTTCTTACTCTGCAATGCAATGTAGGGCATGAGGCTGAAATAAGTCAGTGTGACTAAGTCTCTTTGTACTAACCCACTCATTTGCAAGCTATTCATGTGAAACAGAACAAGTGACTACTGGCCGGCAATGTCTGCACTGCAGGAACTTTGAATATGGAAGCGTTGAACAAATTATATGTTTCCACACAAAGAAAATAACACTTAAGGTATAACAGCACTTCAACTTTTTCAACCAAACTCAACTAATATAACTTTAGTATTAACAAATGCTTCCCTATGTTTATGTAGCAACTTCTTTTTCCATTCTTTCACGTTTATATATCTTTCAGACTCCCTCCTCTCTCTGGCTCTCTCAGTTTTACTTATTTTCAATGCAATCATCACCTCTTTTTGAAAATAGGTTACTCTCTGCTAGTTTTACCTGGTTTGCTGAAAGGGCAACACCTTTATTTTTATGCCTTTAGCAAGGACGAGATGCGGTGTCCTCTGAGATTAAAATAATTTGTCTGGTATGGCCCAACATACGTGGATCTGCAGAGCATTAATTAACATACCAAAAATCAATGTCCTGACTAGTGTTTTTATAGCAACAACCAGCTCTTCATCACTATGAAGTTCTCCATTTCCTATCCCCATAGTTTATCCCCCTGGAATAAGTCGTGTATACATTGTAGGTACTTTGGTCACTATGAGTGCCATCAGAGGCTACACACAATTGCAAAGCTGAAAACCAGAGAACTCTGTGATTAAAGACTTATAGTTGTTTTCCAAAAATGCCTTTACATTTAAGAAATCTGCTTTCTAATTTGTTCTGACAAATGTCACGGCTGGAGAAATTCTTCCTCTAAGGGAAGATTTATGATCTATAGGATAATTCTCTTTCTCTGTATTTTTCAGGAGGCTGGATTCATCAAATGCAAACTGCTCTTTGATTTGTGTGTCTGCATGCTCAGTACAAAGAAATGAAATACAAGAATGTGAAGAATGACAACACTCTTTATCTATAGGTAACTTTTTGGAACAGAAATACCATCCGGTGTGATCAGCTGGAAAGTGCTGAGGTACTAGCTTAGAATGATGTGGTAGGAACAGGATTTCCCGCAGAGAAAACTATGCTTCCTCTGTTCTTCACGCTGGCCACCATGTTGGCAGGCACATCGATACCCCAGCAGATGGTTTTGAGCAGGGACTGCCAAAACACCGCATGCAGAAGGTTGCCCTTCCTTCATGGGAGGATTTCAACTGAGGAACATCCGTCTCTTGAGAAGTCAGGGTACCAGCTACTAGCTGAAATGTCGCAGGACACAGCCCAGAGGAGAAGTAATTGTAAAGACAACCTAGTTCAGGACTTGTCACCTCTGAACAGCAAAATAGAAATGAGAATGTAACTCTCCTTCCTTGGAGAGGACTCCAAGGAACCCGCAGCAACCAAAACTTGTGACACAGCTGTTTTCCTCTGACCAGGTTACAAATGCCTGGGTGGCCAATGGGCCTGTGATTCGAGGCTCAGTTTGGCCAAAGGCCACAACACAGATCGTCTGAACTTTCACTGGCAAGGACTGAGGCCATTCGTGCTTTCAAGTGGGGTTTCAAGAGGATAAGTTATATCAGCCTGGAAAGGTTGAAACTACAAAATCTGATCAAGAGCAGTCAATAAGGGCTAGTTTACAAGAAAGCCTCTGAGTAACTTTTGTGCTCAGTTAAAACGATGCTTGAGTTCTTCCCTGAATCATGACAATGCCAAAAATATCAGACTGAGGGGGTGACGAGAAGTTATTAGTTGACTTCACTGCGATACGGTACCACCTTCTGCAAGCTGCTTTTTTAGTCATTAATACACTAATACACCTGAAAAGAAGATGAGGGTCACCCTGGAAGACATTTAAATGTGTGCTGATCTCTGGGAATCAGTGGTAACCTGCAGACTCTCCCTCTGAAACGGACCTGATGCCATAGCTGTCCTGAGCTCTAGGTGCTGTATTTTTGACGCCTTCTGCTATTTTGGCTGTAGCACTTTCAAACTGCCTAGGCACCCAACTCAAACTAAGGGCATTCAGCACTTTCAAATCCCTGAAAAGAACCACTGTCTTTGTGGTTCATGAATAAATCTGTGAAAAATACTAGTCTTACCATGGAAGGATGATGCTTTAAGGTAATGGAATACTCTGTTCTGAAGTCAAATAGCTTCTGCTGATTTACAGTTAGTCCCATAAGGATACAGAACATTTTAAATCATAAAGGTCTGTAGTTTATATTGTAGAGATAAAGTAATTTTGAACAATATGTGTGACAAATGCAAAAAGTATTACAGTTTTAAAATGCCCAAGACAACATTGAAAAGGAGTCTGATGCTTATAGTCTCTATGTTCATCTCTTTGGTTAGGCTGAATATCATTATTACTGGTAAACAATATGTTTTGGTTTTTCTTTTTTTTAAATAGTCTTTATGCAATCCAACTGAAGACAAATCAATGATGTTTTAATATTTGGTTTTTATTTCTTCTCCCATTTGTGAGTTTTCCCAATGCAGTATTTTTGTAAAAAATCAAAGTTATCATTTGCTGATAAAAGAGGCACTGTAGCATATTTTTAATGTATACAGTATTCAAGTCCAGGTAAAATAAATCAGCTATAAATTAGAGTATTTCACATATAAAAATGCTCTTTGTTTATATTTTAGGCAACAAACTAGTTTCAAACTGTTTAAAAAAAGGCACTTAAAACAACCTGCACTCTGCCAAAGATAATATCCATAATTTTTTGGTTACTGAATAGCTCCGATAGCATTTCTCCTTGTAATATGCTTATCAGACCAATATGCACGGCTGGTCACTCGGTATTACCAGACTTAAGAAGAAACTGAAAATAGCTTCAGTCTTCCTTGTTCTTTCTTATTCTCCTCATTTCAAGGAAAGATGTAACACATACTTGACAACAGTAGTTGGAGTTTTATCCCAGAATAAGCCCCAGCAGGTGCCTCTTGTGCTTTCAAAACAGCTTGTTGAAACATGTGCATGACTTGTATGTTCTTACACGGGAAGACCTCCACTCCCACACGCTGTAACGTGTTGCAGCTGAAGCTAAGCACTAATACTAAGCACTACCCATCAGGCACTAACTTATAGGAACTGTTTCTTTGGTCACATGTTTAATCATGAAAAATGATGGTCTGGAGTGGACAGTATTCTTCTTCATCCTGAGCCATGGCAACCCCCACAGGTTATTTCAACACCTGGCAGTAAATGTTGATGCAGACCCCTTCCTATCTGTCCCTGAGCCGATAATATTTGTCCCAATGGTGCTGGCTGTTTCAACAGGCTATCTGTATGAAGCCATATGATTACTTCCCTGAATAGCCAGGGTACGGAGGGGGTGGGGGGTACTGTATCGAAGTCTGTGGGGTTGGAGTATAAGGTGGAGGTAGGTCAGCTGGGTATTCCATTTCATATTCGTAACTGTATGGTGGTGGAGCCACTGAAATTGGAGAAAAAAGAAAACATAGTTAAAAATATTTTTTTCAGATGCAGGCCCCCAAGTATTTTCTAGTTATCATTCAGACCTCCATACAACAGATGTTAAGCCTCCCGGCAATGCACTCACTTTTTTTCCCCAACTGTCATTATACAGCCACTTTATGTTAGTGCAAGTCCTTCCTCATTGCCCTTTCCTTCACTGCTTAGCCGTGGGCACAGAGACACGTTGTGCTTGTAACAGTGTTTGGCCATACAGCAGGTGGGTCTCCTCGGTAATTTAAAAGTGCTGAATGCCCCTAGTTTGAGCTGGGTGGCTGGCCATACGGCCATAGCAGGGTGATGTGGCAGAGCTAAACTTTTTCAGGAGAGGACAGCTGGGTTTTCATCATAACCATTCTCTGCCGCCTCTTTCAGCAGCAACATGGATTTATGCCATCTCAAAATGATGGGGTAGACAGGGCTTTCGCTGATCTCCACAGACCTCTGAAACACTCCCTGGATGCCGAGGAGATCTGTGACATGCCATGCCATGACAAACACAGCAGTATCGCACCTCCCAGGGCAAATGCCAGACATCTTCCCAGGACATTCCCAGGCCTTGGGCTAAGGAAGAACAAAGCTTTCACCTTGATCACTCCGGCAGAGACATCTGAAGAGAGCCCAATGTTTGTCATTCAGGAAACAACAAATAACATTCACTAACAGCTGAAAACATTTTCTCAACTACTTCTACTAATCTTAGAGAAGAAGAGTTAATTCAGTGATCAAGAAGATGATAAATGCCGCATAATGATAGCATGGTGGGAACGGAATGTAGGCTCCATATCAAGACCCCATTAGAGTAATCTCTACAAATTTTAAGGTCTGTATCTGCTCATGTCACTATGTTACTGTTAAGGTCCAAAGTCTGCTCATGTCTCTGTTCACGTCACCACGGATGCTTTCCTATCCCCTCCCTAGATGTCTCAAGCAGACTGGCAGTGAAGTAGCACTTGAATGGAGAGGAAACAGAAACCCAGGATGTTTGTAATGGGGGGAAGAGACTCAAATCCCAGTGTGCCACATGCCACGTGTCCTGGTTTTGTCTGGGATAGAGTTAATTTCCTTCTTAGTAGCTGCTACAGCGCTGTGTTTTGGATTTAGTATTACAGTAACGCTGATAACACACTGATGTTTCAGTCGTTGCTAAGCAGTGCTTACCCCAAGTCAAGGACTTTTCAGTTTCCCAGGCTCTGCCAGGGAGCAGGTGCACGAGAAGCTGGGAGGGGACACAGCCAGGAGAGCTGACCCCAACTAGCCAAAGGGATGCTCCATCCCACAGAACAGCATGCCCAGTGTATAAACTGGGGGGAGCTGGCTGGGAGGCACTGGTCACTCACTACTCGGAGACTGGCTGGGCATCAGTCAGTGGGTGGTGGGCAGCTGTATTGCACGTCACTTGTTTTTTTTCCCCTTGGGTTTTATTCCTCTCTCTCTTTCTCCTTTTCATTACAGTTATTATTGTTGTTATTGTTATTATTATTTTACTTCATTTCAGTTATTAAACTGTTTTATCTCAACCCACAGGTTTTACCTTTTTCTGATTCTCCTCCCCATCCCACCAGGGTGGGTGGGGAAGTGAGCGAGCAGCTGCACGGTACTTAGTTGCTGGCTGGAGTTAAACTGAAATTTCACAACACCATGAAAAACACTCTCTGCTCCCTGAGAACCCGGCTGTTGGTGTGGCTGAGGCAAAGGAAGGGCATCCCCTTGCCTGCCTGCTTGCCGCTCCTGTCCAAAACAGGTAATGGCACAGGGGAGGGTTGGTCACAAACCCGGTGGCCAAAGTCAGGTCACTACTCCAGAAGTGTTCATGACAGCAGGCAACACAGAAATCATTTCAGAGCTTCCCCATCCTCCAAAAACTGCTGCTGCTGAGAGGAAGAACTGCTCAAAGTAATGTTTGCATGGGGAACCAGGAGCGTGCAGACTCAAACTGCCTGGAGGTGGAGAGAGAGGGGTGAGTCACTGCAGGAACAGACTTGGGGAGGAAAAGGCTACAGCCCTGGAGTCTTCATTTTGCTCTTGTTTTTACAGCTTGCAGTGACTACTAGATTCTGAAGTAGCTCTTCAGCAATTCATGGTTGAGAACACTGCAGTCTTCTTTCATTACTCATCTCTCTATGCAAAACAATGGTGCAATGATAAGGATGATTATAGATGGTTTTAGTTTAAATGGAAAGTAAGACCACGAGGGAGAAAACAGACACTGAGTGCAGTGAAAGTGATAAAGGAACACATAAAAAATATTGCATTTCTTGCCTGTGAGTATAGATAATCCACGTGGGCATTGCTGCAACCTTTGCACCAGGAGGGAATATAAAGGCAGGGGATCTCTAAGAGTGGGATGAGGGGACTTCATCCATGAAACACCATTGCCTTTTATTACAATGAACTCTCAAGTTATCCCAAGGCAATCACTCCTGGATTTCTAATTAACAACATCACTGAAGCAGAGACATAGCTGCATTGCATAAACACCATTATGCCGTTTCCAGGGTCAGTTTTGCTCTTCAACAATGTGGCCACTTTCACATGGTGGGGAGTCCAAACAAAGAAGCCTTGCAGACCCCAGCTAGCTCAGTGCAGATCCACCTTTGGTGCTCCTGTACCCTAATCCTAGACTGGCATGAATTGACAAATGTGGTGCAGGCAGAGTGGCTCTGCACAGAGCTAGCTCAGGTACAGCCTGATGTACCAGTTCCCACTCACTATGGGCACAACTGCACTGCAGCAGACCCACGAGGGGTCCCTACTGTCCCCTGGGGTGCCCCAGAGCCTCTGACAGCTTATTAGCTCAGTGCCAGATCTGGCTTAGGCTCTGTGCCTCCCCTGGTGCCGCCCTGCACCTAAAAAAAACGTTACACCAAAACAATGTTAACTCACAGACAAGCCCGCACTGAGCACGTCCAATGCTCAGCTAACTCTGACCAAGGCGCAAGGGGCCTCTCTGCACCATGCTCCAAGTTCCTATCAGATCAGGCACAGTGCCAGACGGATGCAGAGAGCTAGCTCAGATCCAGCACCACGTGCCAGCCAGCAGTCCCTCCTGGGACACACAGCAGAGAACACCCTGCAAAAATGCCCACGTGCCTTTGTAGAAATCATCTGGGATCCTGCAGGGGCTTGTGAGCCCTGGCCAAGTACCAGCCAGTTTGGGCTGCTTTAGATTCCACATGGCACCACTTGAAGCCTTTGTGCTATGATCCACAGGCCTTATTGTCCAGGTTTTCGCCTTTCTGTGGTATGCCAGGCCCCCATTATATCAGACAATGAAAGGGAGCTGACTGCATATGAACAAAAGCAAATACAAGAACCAGAACACAAAAGAAAAACAAGGGATCCATCACCAGAGAGCCTCTGGCACAGGGAGGTCTATCCTGTACAATGCAGCAGTGCCCCGAGTGAGGTCTCAACATGCTACTGCAGGCACCACAAGCCATACAGCTGCGGAGTATGGCACCTGGCCAGATCTCATCAGCCTACTGGAGTATCTGAATAAATTAGCCCAAGCAGAGTGCTGCACTGACGAACACTGAGCACACTGAGCTGTCTTGCGTTTCCCAGCAGGGAGTCATGTTGTTCCCCTCCAGACTGAGAAGAGCCTCCTGCTGAATTCACATCTCCCATTAACTGTGGAGCCATAACTATCCAAAGATACACTCCTACCATGAACACAGGCACACTTGAAGGAGTGTCATTTTGCTTCCTTACCTGGGTATGTGCTGATAGTGTTGATGTGTGTAGTTCGGATGACCCCTACTCGAGTCCCACGGTTGTTCTTCATGCACATGCAGATACAGATGGCAATCCCGGCAATCACTCCCATTATAAATACTATACCAAAAACAATTCCAGCTATCGCTGTGCCTCTGCAAGGGGAATAGAAACATGCATTCAGTCTCAGCCAAATAATGTTTACAAAATAAAGTTCCTTTCTCAGAAGTGGCTCCCATTTGAGCAAAAGGAGTACACATTGATTACTGTAAATGCTGCAAACTTTGATCCATCAGGGCATCTCAATAGAAGATATGACAGATCTCCAAGACCAAAGTAAGTTGCCTTTGCAATCATGCCAGATCACTCTGCTGATTTACTGTATATTAAATCCTCCCATTCCAAGGTTATGTGGATTCAACAACTTTTCAATATTACCAAGAATAATTTCTTCCCTTTCCCCTCATCACACAAGACATTTTCTTCCTAAAGGCATTGGTATGATTTTCTTTTTAAAAGAAAGAGTAAGTTATCCCCAGTAATATATTCCAGAAGCATCCCAAAGTGCCTGCATGCTGTGCTTCCACAGGAATGGTTTTGTCATTGTTTTATCGTTGGTCAAAAAGTCCTTCTTCTGTGCTTCTGAGCCCACAGGTTAAGAAGAAGCAAAGTGAATGCCCACTCTTTCACACATCTGCTACTGCTGCCAGTACAAGTATTTGAGGCTTAAATGATTTCTTTTAAAAGGGTCCAGAGGAAAGAATTTAGTTCAGCCTCTGAAGTAATGAATCAGACTTTCCTTGAAATTTTATAGAGAAAGGAAAGGAAGCCTTACTGCACTGACACACAGGAGACAAACCTCACCAAGAGGCACTGAAGAGCTCCCAGTAATACTGAGGGCAAAATCAGCTTTTCTGATGAACCCTAGTTCACTCAGGTTTGTTGTCAGGCACAGGCTGTAAAGCATATGTTATATGAAAGGTGGTATTTATAGCCTACCCTTTTAGGAAAAAAAAACCCCAACCTAGTGACGTACCAGAATATTCTGTGTTCATCGCTTCATCTTCCAGCAAAGATTTCAAAGAGCAACCTTGCTGGCAACTTTTTTACTGAACATTTTAGTCAATCCAAACTGATAGTTTGTCAACATGAATAAGCTCCACTAGGAATTATTACAATGCAGAGAATAAAACAGGCACTGCAATACTACGAAGACAATTCTTAAAAGGAGTCTAAACCACAGTTCAACTTCCCCATACAAGCATGTGAACCCATAGCAGGCCTGATTCTCAAAACGCTATTGATAGCCTGTTGGCTTCCAAAAAGTCAGCAAGAGTCAGGACGGATTCAGTATTTGAAAAATCAGACCTTCTGTTTAGGAACCCAAATATAAATTTAAGAGCTTGGTTTTAGGCACCAACTATTCAGGAACTTGGCCAAGATTTACAGTACAATTACTGAATTGTATAGCATAAGTAAACACAGACAATTTGCTGTCTTACTCAAATACGCTGTCAGGGAGCTAAATTGCTCTCCGCTGTTATGTAGCAATGATGAAGAGTATATAGGGAGAGTAAACCTGTTAATATTTTGCAGAATATATAAAGGCCTAATTTACAAAACCCTAACTCATGGCAGCAAGCACCTGGCCATAAAACCAGTAGCTCAAAACACTGACGTGATCAAGTGCCTTGATATTAACCACGTGGAGAAACTGAAAAACACCTCCTCACCTCCTCCATATCCCCCATAGTTTGCATCCAACAACAAAAGTGTCTGATGCTCTTGGAAGAGGTGACCAAGAGACCTCCAGTTTTCCCATCCTGCTCTTTCTGAGAACATTATCAATACCTAGAGAGAAACTGCCATGTGAGAAAACAGTTTGATTCAGGAGACACTTTAACACAATACTCTCTTAATTCCAGAAAGTTTTCTTATAATGTCACAATTTAAAAATCAGGCACAGTGCATGGTATCCCTATTACAAACAACAATGAATCAC
Source organism: Falco punctatus (assembly GCF_963210335.1). Classification (NCBI taxonomy): domain Eukaryota; kingdom Metazoa; phylum Chordata; class Aves; order Falconiformes; family Falconidae; genus Falco; species Falco punctatus. The sequence goes on along the minus strand of NC_137581.1, from coordinate 102,562,457 downwards.
AACTGCTTTTGCTACATCTATTTAGTCAATGAATCATTGTGCCCTTCGTTGGGAGCACTGCATCACAGAGTTGCAGGGAACTCTTGTTATATTGAAATCACCCCTGTCCCATATGGAAGAAGCAGAACCAGTCACTGCTGACCACTGGCCACAGGTCCTGCATTGCATTTCTGCTTTGTGCAAGGTCCACTGCTGCCCAGCTCCTGCCTCCCAGGTATGCTCTGCCTGGCTGACCTGCTCAAATCCGAGAAACCACAGCAGTTTCTTGCACTTTTAACAGCTGCACCCTGAGGAAAACCCAATCTCCATCCTAAAGCCTGACAGAAGTGCCGACATACAGCATGTTAGCTTCCCAGTGCTAAATTAAAAATTCTATATTAATAAAGCCCATTTTAAGCACAGTTTTAAACAGAGTTTGTCTCAGCTGTCTCCAAAGGCAAAGGTGTCCCATTTGTTTCCAAAGTGGTCAGCCAGGTGCCATTTGGTCATCTGCCCCGAGTGATAGGTTGCACTCTTCATGCACCAGTGCCTACTGGACACCCCAGCCTCACACCCAAAGCCTGTTCCCCTTCTGCACAAACAGCAACTGCTCCAAAGATTCCTAATGACTCTTTGGCAGTGTTGGCTGACTGGCACTACCTTGCCTCTGCAAAGAAACAGCATCAGGATAAGACACAGCTGTGGAAAGCCCCTCTGTATCTGCCTGCACCTGAAATTCAAAACCATCTGAGGTCCACTGGCAAAACTTCCAAGCTGGAAAAGGACTCTCAGTCTAAACACAACTATACTGGAAACCAAAACCCACTTGTGCCAGGCTAGCAAACCCAGGTCAATAAGCAAAATAAGAAATATCTGCTAAAGCATTCTTTTGCTGGTCCCCACCACAGCTCTTTCTGGTATAGCCATGAACCAGAAACAAAAACGGTCACCAATGAACACATTCACCACCTAGCTTTCCTGACAAAACTGGTAAGTGCAGGTTTTGCTCGTGGTTCTGAAATCAGGACAAAAAGCAGTTTAAATAGCTAGACCCACCACTGCTTGTGGATCCAGGTTTTCACACTGCAGGGGTAAATTTAGACCACCTATGGATGGTTATGCAAAGAGAGACTGGGATATGGAGCAAAAGATGTAGGCCACTTCTTAAATCTGGCTACAGCCTGACTGTGTGCCAGCAGAAAGGTGCTCACTGGTCTTGGTGGGCTTCAGAGCAGACCCAGTGCCACGCATGTGAAACTGTACCAGGAATCACATGTTTGAGTTGAAAAGGATCAACCTGAGAGGACTCCAGATGTACTTTCCCAAATACCATGGAGCGTAAACCCATCCTGATTGGGAGTCCTGCAGCCCCTGCCACTCACAACAGCCCCCTGTAAAACTGGGAGCACTCAGCCTGTAAACATCAGGCTGCACCTCCTCAGCACCAAATCCTGGCAGGATGACGGTCATGGAGTAGCTGTTCCAGGCACACAGCACAAAAATAAATGCTGGTTCTTTTTGTGGAAAGGCTATGATATGACTAGAATGTAAGAAGAAAAATAAGCGTGCATTTTTTATAAAATAGGGAAGTTTCTCCTCATGCTCTCAGGGAATTTTTGAAAATAAGTGTCCTATAAGTAAATACCTCTTATTTTATATTAAAAAATGCTTGCTTTGTCTTTCTCTGGTATTTTAGACTTCTGTCTATATAGACACAGAGGGATACAGCGATTTTTTATGCTATCACCACCATAGAGCTGTTGAAGGGAAAGTGCCTAAGAGAAAAAGGACACCGTAAAGGAAAAGAAGACCTAGAAACCACAGAGCAGAGTCACATAGCAACTAGGAAGTTTGAAATAAAGGGAAAACTTCGAAATGGAACAATGTGAATGAAAACATTATGCAAAGTCCTTTACAGAAGCAAAGCCAATGAAGAGAAAAAGACTGCCACAGAAAAACAATGCACTGAAAGGTGAAGATGGGGGGGGAGGCGGGGGGGAAGTAATTTTAAAGCTGTAGAAATGTCATGAGACATTTTCGGGGTAAAAAACAGATATTCAAAGAAGCAGCTTTGCACCTGCTTTTAGCAACATCCTGCTGGAAAGAATATAAATCTTATTCACAGCTTAACATTCATGGCCCAGCAGAACCCTGTGCAGGGATCAGGCCTTTTGCTGGGTGGCACCAAGGCCTTGGCAATGCTCAAGCCAGGCAGGGCTCTCACTGCTCTTGCTGCCAGCACGGCTGAGCCACCTGGGGTCAGAGAACCTGTCCCTTGGGGGAACTGGCAGCCTGGGTGTTTTACACAAGCGGCAGAGGCATCACCAGTGGTGGCTCCAGCCTGCAGTGGCTAGGGTTGAGATGACTAGAGAAAAGGAGAGAGACTGAAGAGCAGCCCTGCTCCTTCAGGCCTTAATAAGTGGGAATGGAGTTAATTTAGTTCCCCTTCCCCCCTCCAGAAGGCTAATACTTTGGGAGTTAGGCAAGCAAAGTGGATGTCAATCTTGCTCAAGATGAATATGACTTTCGTGGTCATGCCCACTTTGGGGACAATGCCTAAAAAATCTTATGGCTCAACAGATTAGTGTTTCCTGAAAGAAGAATGATTACTGACTAGGTATCAATTTTTAAATGCATTGCCAAAATCTGGGTAGCAGGTATACATGGCCTGCACTGCTGTATGCCAGGGACTTTGTAGTCTGTTGGCCTCTCTTTTTCTTCTTGAGTTCTGCCGTAACTTCACAAGTGGTGCAGTGTGGAGCATAAAACTTTGCCAGGGAGTCTGGTTTATTAGTACAAAACTGCTAAGAAAAGAAAAAACCTTTCAGTCAGCTTTTCCAGAAAGCCCACAGACTGGAATGCAAAATGTTTTAATCCCACTGCGACCAAGACAGACCCTCCTGAGTCTACCTGCTCCACCCCTGCTTCCCACCCAGGGAACAGCAAAGTGCATGTTCCAAAAACTCTCTGCATCACTGTGGCCAGGGGATGCTGTGCAGCATGCCCCTCCCCCCCCAGCCTCCTCCTGCCTCTGAGGTGTCCTCAGCATGGGGGCACGCACAGGTCTGGCTCTGCTTATGGGTTAGAGCAACCCAGGTGGGGCACAGGGGTATACATGCCTGCCAGCCTGGCCTTGCTGGACCAGAGACCTCCTGCCATGCCCTTGCACCCCAGTGCTGCTTCAGCCTCGCCCAAACCCCTCCTGCTGAGGCTTCGGTTGCCCTCCCCTTATGTTTGGACTCATGCCTCCACACCTGCACCTCCTTGGTGTGCAAGACAGCCCCAAGTGCTGGCACCATTCTCCTCGAGGATGCCCTGGGGACAGTATCCAATTGCACGTTCTACCGTGTCCCCACCTAGCAGCACCCCTTACCCCCTGGGTATCTTAGAGGGAGGAGGTGCTGCCCAGTGCTTTGCTGGCTGTCCCCACATCCCTGACTCTTCAGCTTTTGGCTATGCACCCCTCATACCCCTGCCCTTTTTGCATTTGTTGTCCTTCACAAGCAGATGATTTCTCTTGATTCCTGTTTCCCTTCAGCCCTTCCCCTCCCTGGGAGGCCTTTAAAGGCTTTCTTAAACTAGAGAAGCCACTAAGGGCAAGTAGCCAAGAAGATGCCCTGGGAAGAGCGTAAGAAAAGGGAGGACACTTTCTCCTCTGGCCTCCTTCAGTGATTTGCAGTTCAGCAACTTTCTGACCCAGACAGGTTGGTTTGTTTAAGTTTATCACTCGGTGGATTTCTCCTCTGCAAACCTGCCCAGCCTCATCCTCAGTTCATGTGAATTTTAGCATCCGCAGCCTCATGTGGCAAAAAGCTCCCCAGCTTAATTACATATCTGACGAACTGTCTCCTCTGGTCTTTTCTGAACTGAACGCCCAGTAATTTCACCTGAGCCTCCTAGCTCTCAGCTCTTCAGCCGCCAGCTACCCCTTCTGCACTGCCCATGATTTTACAGACCTTTAGCATTAAGCCTGGCAGCCAGCTCTTCCCTGTCCTGCAGGAGCCCCATCCTACATGGCTGTCCTACACAAAGGGATCGCTTCACCCTCTGATCACTCCAGCCACCCCTCCTTGCACTTTTCCTCATCCTTTTGTGTTGTTTTCTGAGAGCTGCAGCAGAAGCACATATGACAGGGACATAATAATGCTTGCTGTTTTCTTCTCCATTTTCTTCTTAAATAATCCACAGTATTAGATCTGTTTTTTCTTAACTGTCAAAGAGCTGGGAACTAAGGTTTTATGGCACTATTTACCATAGTACCAAGTCTCATTTCTGAGAGGTAATGTCAGCTCAGATCCCATCAGTTCATGTGGGAGTTTGGGTTCTTTTTCCCTGTATGCATCACGTAGTGTTTATGGGCTCTGGATTTCCTGCCACAGTGCCTGGACTCGTGTCCTCTACTGGAGGACACAGGCTAAAGCTAGCACAGGTGAGCTGAAGCCACCCGTTTTTCCAAAGCTTAGCTCACTCTGTTAAGACTGTATCAATTTAGGAACTATCACTGCAGAAGTGACAGAGCTCCACACCAGAGATGCATTTATATTGGCATAAAGGTCTTTTCATCCTGTAATAGCTCACGTTAGCAATTTTACAGCAATTTGACCGGGTATAGCAAGAAGTTGTTAGAAGCATGTGAAGATCAGTATTCCTACTCTGCCTTTGCTATATTTCATTACCATATTAGTGCAAGAAAAATGTGCCATTCTCAGTCTTTACTTTGCTCAGCTGATCTATTTTATCTCATCATCTTTTCTAATTTCCAGTACTGTTTTAGTTTTCCAATTAATTTATTGCCAACTCTCTGCATCTATGACTTGCTGGCACTACATGTGTAGAATAATATTAATAATAATGTATGCAATACATTTTGGAATACTACTGCTAATACTAATAAATACCTTTTAATTTTTTCCCCTTTCAAGCACTCAAAAAGAAGCTGATAAGGGATTTTTAAAAGCTCATTCTCGGAGATAAAACTACCAAAAAAAAATCAATGATCTTTGATCTTCTGATTGAGCCATTGCCGTTTTGAAAAAAGTACTCTTTGGACTCTTAATCAGACTTGATATTACTTGGAGGGTGGTGTTGGGCTATTTATTTAATTTGGTTGGCAAACCCTGGTTTACTTGAACTGCCAGCAGAAGTGCAGCAGGGTTGCACTCCGTTTTCTCCTGCCTCTGCTGGAGCAGGCAGACCCATTCTGGGGGGTCTGTCCCTCTCCACAGTTGTCCCTTTATTTTCATAAGGACAAAGCCATGCAGTGAGTGATCCTCTAAGAGACTGGCTTTGCTCTCCAGGCCTTTTTGGTTTTACGGCTGGGGTACCTTGAGAACCCCATGGCAAAAGCTGATAGAGGAGTGACTGATTGAGCCAAGGTACCCCATGGCTGAACCGGTAGCCTTCTCATCACAGTGTTTTACAGCCCTGGAACACAGACACCAGGGCAGTGTGGTCTGAAGAGCCATTCAATTTGAGAATCAGTTAAATAGTCAGCTAGTTGATGCCTCCCGTTTTAAATTAAATAATTAATTTACAGAGTAGCAACTCAAATGGACCAGGCTTGCCTTTGAGGCTTTACTTTGCAAGTTGTACTTAGACAAATTTCTGACTAGTACTTCCTTTAAATACATACCGCAGGGAGGAAGGAGATGGTTGTCTGCTTCCATAAACAAATCTCGCCTGCTTGTTAAAACTCAATACAGACTGTACTTGGACAGTATTTCCCTTCTTTTGCTCCTATTCCATCATATTTAAAGTGTGTTGTTAATGTTTAATCCCTTCCAAATAGTTTCCTCTGTGCCTTTCCCTCTTTACCTTGTTATACGCACCAAAATATCCTGAGTAGCAGCTGTACAATGAAAAGGCAGTGGGTGATCATCCCAGTTGCTGACCTCCCTCCTCCCAGCTCCTTGTGGACAGGTCATCACTTTGAGACTGCTCCATATTGTTAAACTACATCATCTTGCAAAGGGTTAAAGGACAGTACTTTCCGTCTTTTAGTATTGCCAGTGCCTGAGCAATAGGGTACCTTCTACAGCTTGTTAAAAGGCTGCTGAGCCACTGAAGCGTAACTGTGGCAGGCTTGCAAAACCAGAGAGAAAATCACATGAACTGCAAACCAAAAGGAGATGTAATTACAGCTTGTTCTGGTTTGGGCTGTCATTGGACAGACTTTTCAGACAATTTGCCTTTTGAGAAATATGTAGACATTTTATGCTTTCTTCCTTTATGCCAAACCATACGCTTTTCTCCCCACCACTGCTGGAGGTGCTGCTTGGCCAGTAGTGCCGCGAAGTGTTTCGAATAAGCAATCTGGAAAGGCCAATGTTGCTGCTATAGTAAAGGAAGAGTACAGAAAGCGAGCTTTTCCTCTAGCTGGGTCCCAAACTGGTTCCCCTGCCTGTGTATGACAGGTCTGAGAGCCTCCTGCTGCCCTAGGCAGAGGGTGGAGGGAAGGATGGCATCACTTCCACCCTGCTTTGGACTCAGCGTAGGGCTGGCTCACAAATAGTTTTATGGACACAAGGAATGATGCATGAAATATAGCCGGGAGGTGCATGCCACAACATCATAAGCACAATGCTTAAAACACAGTTGGTGATATTAACTGATCACAGCTAAGCAAACACATTTTGATCAGTCCCAACCTGCCCAGCATTTTCATCAGCCTATTAAGTGCACACATACAGATGCTGGCATTGAAATACGGAGTCCATCTGTTTGTCAGTTCAAAAATTTCAGGATATTTCCAGAATATGAATAAAACCCCCACAACCCAACAACACATATGTAAGTTAAAACAAGAGATTAAAAAAAGTCAAACATAGAAGTAATGGGGGGAAAGCCTTTTTTTTTGACATTTTCTGTGACAGATTTCTGATTAAGATACTGCAAGGTTTCCAGTTACCACTTCTCACCCTCATGCTCTCCTGCTGCTTCTCTGTCCTTGTTTTGCAGCAGCTCCTCTCGCCCTACCTTTCCCTCTCAGACATCCTGTGCTGTTCCCTGCAGTCATGACCTTGTCTCGCTCTGTAATGTGCTTCACATGCTTCCCTGGAAAGGAAACAGAAGCCATAATGCAATTTCCACTTTCCAAAACATTTCTCATTGTGCTCACAAATCCAAGGCCCAATCTGACATTGACTTAAACAGAACATTATGGCACAACTGTACCTAATGTAGCCTTTGCTTTAATTTAGGGATTTTTATTCTTTTTATGCCTGCAGTTTGCATCGCTGACTGAGGCTGCCATTTAAAACATTTTCTGAATCAACAGCAATGGGAGAGGCTGAAATTGCTGCCCTACTTCCAGCCCTTTGAGCATCAAAGCAAAAGAGGTCAGGACAATATGGTGGGCTTCCAAGAAGACCATAAAGTTAGTAACCCCCAGTAACAGCTCACTTTTGGCAGCTGCGTTACTGAGTATTAACACTTAGAAGAATCCCAGGAATATTATCTTTCTGGTAATTCTTAACGTACTTTTTCTGAGTGATTTTATTTACACCAGCTTCTGCAAACACTTGACTTTGCACACTCCATGGGCTCAGCCCAGGAGAATCCCGCAGCTCTCCTTTCGGGAAGCTCTTGCTCTAGGAGCCCGGCTTACTGTTGTGACTTCTGCACCTCTTGCCTGTGAGATCCTGAAATCTCTGAGCTACCAACAGGCAAACCTGCCTAAGTTTTACCCAGGCATGCATTTAGAGTGTGTTTTTACCTGGCCTGAAGCCAGGCCTGTAGAGTCACAGTTGCCAGAAAGGTTATTTTGGCCTGTTAGCATGCCTGCTGCCTGCTTTGTGCCTGTAGCAAACCCTGAAGCCAGCCACGCATGATGCGATTGTGATGTGCCAGGGAACATCCCGCACAGGGCTGTTTTTTGGTCAGTGAAACAAATGAGGAGACTCCAAGGGAAAGGTCCAAAAGATAGGGCTCAACTCTTTCCCTGTGAGGCTGAGTAGCACAAAGGCAGGATGGAGGTGACCCACATATTAATTAATTTTAAGAGAAAGAACCATGACGGCTGTAATTAAGAAGAGCAGTTCCTCACAATTCCCAAGGCAATGGGCTAAACAGAGATGAAAATGCTAGATATGGAAACCAAAGGAGAGTTCTGCCATGCTTCAGGATGTCTTTTTGTGTCCTCCCTTCATTTTCTTGCTGTTGGCCTTGATGTCTGTCTTAATAGTTTCATACCACTCTGCCCGTTCCAATCAACTTCACTTGCAATGTTTTGCACAGTGAAGGCTGGTCCTAATTGTATTTAATTTTCTCCATATAAGACTGTCTCCTTCTCAGCTAGCCACTGCCCCAAGCACTTCAGCATGAGCTGTAGCTGCTGGCAGAGCTGTGAGCTAATAAACATCCTCTGCTGCCACATTCACTTCAGCTGGAACAAAGAAACCAATGAAAGAGTGAACTGCTTCTTGGCAGAAACCCCTCTACCCCCTTAACATGACAATCACACCTTTTATTGCAGTGGCTGAAAAATAACAACGAAAACAACAACAAAAATGGCAGTAGCACTCTGTTCATTCGGGTGGCAGGGTGAAAGAGGGCTGGCGTCAGGGTGACTTTCCTCAGCTGTTCAGAGCTGGGACCTGACTCCTGGACAAGGCATCCTCCAGGCATTTCACACAAGTGCTCGCACTGGCACAGCAGAGACCTGGGCCAGGTGACTTGGGAGGGCAGTGCTGGAAAAGCCTTCCCCTGCTCATTCCTGGTGGCAGCACAAACTCGTATCAACCTCAACTGACCGTGTATCTGTGGCTGAGTGAATTGAGGTAGAAACACGTTATTTCCCTGCCAGTTAAATCCTTTCCATGACAGGATTGTCTTTGAGAAGTAAAATGCCACTGAATTTAACAAAGACACTGTTATTATTTAGATTGCTAATGAGAAACCTGTTTGTATTGTGTAAACATGGCTGTGACCCTGGACTTTCCAGGTTCCCTCAGGGCTACCAAAGGCGGCCATGGTTCAAGCATTCGGTCTCAAAATACTCTTAACAGAGGCAAAAGCCCAAACTTGGTATCTTGCATTCAGTCCATGCTTCATATAAAATTGCATGTTGCTGACTCAAGATCTCCTTCCCAATTATGGAAAAGTTGAGGCCAACAGAAACATTTTTTTCCTTCTTGGTGGTCAGCTCTGAAGACAAAAGTAACCTAGATGCCAATCTAGTAGCTTATGTAAATTGCTAAGTAAAACATATTTTTAATATTGGAAGATTTCTGCCTAGATTCAGTGTAGCCCCTAAATAAACATTTGGTGAATCACTGCAAAGAAGTGCACTATCAGCTCCTGACAGAGACAGCACAAGCCAAATAAGGGCTGTCAGAGGAATGGCCACAGAGTGCAGAGGGAGAAGCCACCAAGCAAATGCCACAGACCAGTTATTAAAAAACCAACTGCAGCTCTTTCTTCTGCAAACTGAATTGGAAGAGCATCATAGAGACTCTCATCCCTGAAATGCTCCCTGCTCATTCAGCCCATTTTTCAGGAGTCCATCATTCTCCCTCAAAGAGGATCGCAGATCTCCCTCTGGCATCCTAGGATATATCCTCATCATCTATTTAAAAGATGCATGGGACCTCAGATCATTCAGAGAAACTTCTTTACAGGAACACACAGTTTCTTCATAAATTGCCTCTCTCTGAAGTAAGTACTGTCTTGAGAGAGATCAGTAGACACCTGAACACAGCAAAACCACCAGTGCAAACTGTATTTATCCACAACATCACTGGAAAAGCATCTGAAGAATATAAATAATTGGAGGCTTTGGCTCCCCCCTGTACCTTCTGGGAAGACCAGCAGTGCTCCTACTTCTTTTAATGGAATGTCAGAGGAGCACTGCGACCCACTTGCTGAAGCAGTGCCAGGGCTGGTCCCAGTTACACAGTGACTACACCTGCAACTAGGAAACTAGCTCTGACAGTGAAAAGCCAAGCCCCTTCCAGTTCCTGCAAAGCTCAATGCATGTGACATGCAAATCACAATCCTCTCCTAACTAATAGTACTGTTTCACTTGTACTCTTTCACTGACATTAGTGAGTTAGAAATTATTCCTGGAGAAGCTTATTAACTCTACTTTTTTTTTTTTTTTTTTTTTCTAAATTCTTGGAGATGGAGGGAGGATGAAGGAGATAATTTTGCCATTTTATGCAATAAAGAGAAGGAAGACTGTAACCAAAAGTACTTTTTCACAACAACAACAACGTGAAAATAACAGAATAATAAGACAAATTAACAGATGCCTGCAAACCCCCCTACTTTATGTACCTGAAAAAAATGTTGTTGACTTTTTCAGAAATCTGATTCTCAGAACATATACATTGTGGCCCCAAAATGCATTTATGATTTATTAAATTTCAACTCAAATTGAAGGATTTTACTGCTTTTAGAAATTCTGCCTGTTACAGAAGTGAAAAAGATGTAGGATTTTTTTGACATTTAATAATCTGAAGTGGTTCCTGGAAGATCTGGGAGAAACAGTCTGGATTAAGAGATTAAAAACCCAGTGTTGTAAATTATTTGATCCCATTTTAAAAATAAAATCATAAATTATGTGCCTTGCCTGAGTAACAGTGCAATAGCTTTTTAAAAAGGCAGTTCTAGCTAGTACTGTATATTTTGAGTCTAAATAAATCTATCTGGGCTTTGAATTATCCAGCATAGGGATTTTTCCCTCATATCTTCCAATAAAAATAATAAGACACTGAGAGTTTAATTTTAGAAATTCTGGAGCAGAGTGAAAGGAAAAAAAATGGTTTTCATCTTCTCCTTCTATCTTCTTTTTCTAATGTATTTTAATATTCATCTCTTACCCCTGTGAAAGCAATAAAAGAGCCTCTTCTGCATTCTTTTCTGCATCAGATTTATAGCACCAATTCCATTTCCTTTTCTCATTCTCTCTTCCCAGGTGCTGTGTCAGAGCTTATGAGGACCACAAAGACCTGCTGAGTCTAAGCCAGTGGACATTCTGGCTCTAAATCACCATTTGCAAAAGCCTACAATGAACTTGAAAAGTATTTACAGAAGTCTTTGCAGGATTCAAACCTTATTACGTAGCATAAGCAAATTATGGTTTTAGTGGTTTGGAATACACTCATTAAGCATGCATGAAGTGCCATTTACAAATGTAAAAGGAGTTAAGTGCTTGAGTATATGAATCATTTTATGTTTCTGGAGAAAAGGACTATGAGTCAGAAAACTAAAAAAACCTGAAAATTAAACTGTAGTTACAAAAACATGCTGTGGCTCTTATAGGTTCCATAAAGTGATGAAAGTCCCTTTATCTGAAGGCAGCTATGCTGAGGATGCAGAAGTCACCGCAGGATAAAAACGTGCACACGCTACATTAAGTAATGTTGAGCTAGATCTGACCTCTTCCACCTCAGGAGTTGTCTGGGGGCTGGCGAAGAGCCAGTTGTGATGAATCAGCAATAACTTCCCTTGCAAGTGCACGAAATCCTTGCTCATCTGCCTGCACGGCCTGGACGAAGGACAGGGAAACCCCACTGAGCAGCGAGGGAGAGCAGACTGAGGACCCAGCCCCTTCCTCCTCTTTCCCTGGAAATGGGACATTGCTTATTCCTGTAAAGCTGTGCAGAAGAGACACCCCTTTGCCCTGGCCCTTCCTTACAGTTTCGGTGTTGCTTTGCCTTGCTTTTTACGCTAATGAGATGTAGCCCTGACTTCCTTAGGCGCGGAGCCCAATGCCCCTTCCCCTCTCACGCAGGGAAGGTGAGAAGTGCCCTACCCAAGGGCCTTGCTTGGAAACCTCAGGAATGAGCTTAAACATATGCTTAGGTTTAAATATCACACTCCCAATGAAGTCAACAGACTTCATGTGCTTTGCTGAATAAAAGCCTAAATCCACTGTCTGTCAGACAATTAAAATGTTATCCTTCCATTTCAGTTTTGCCTAAGGTAACAGCTTTGATGCTCGCTCGACTATTTGAAAAGAAACGCTCTGCTCCCTCCTCTCCGGAACGCGAGGAAGCCTGGCAGAAGGCTCTCCCATGCTGTGATTATCACATTTGACAGCAGTTAAACACAACCGGGAACACCAAAGCACAGCCAACCTTCAGGTGTCCTTTGCCATACTGCACGCTCTGGTAAGTTCATGCTCTTTTACAGGTCTGAGCATTCATCATGGCTCTGAAACAACAACACGCACAAGCCAGAAGGGCTCATATCCATGCAAATATTGCTGGCAGCAAAAATGGAGATGTAGCGACAATCTGAGCTACTTTGACAGAACAATCTGTAAACATAACATTTATCGAAGTTTTCCTTGAGGCTTTAAGTGCTGCTGTTATGTCACGACCTGTTACTAATTTAAACTTTACATCACTTTGCAACAATGGGAAGAAAGTGACTAAACACTGTTGTATGCCTTGCCAAATATTCAGCATCAAAAGCATCCACAACCACTAAACCACATATTAATACAGCTTTCATTAAGATATATGCTCACAGGGTCAATTTTTTTCCCAAGTGTCACAGTCCATTACAGTCATTTCAGACATACATGCAACTGTTGGAAAGACCAGACAGGTCAGTCAACAGTGCGGTGGAGTAACAGAGAAAAACATTTTCCACAGGAAAATGGACCAGATTCTGTCCCTTGGCATAAGTGAAACATGTACCCCACTGATCAAACAAGAATTACACTCTCAAATCAAGAACCGTACTTTAGCCTACACAGCTAACTAATATACTGAACAGGAACACTGTGATGCACAAGGACATATACTCTGCCACACAGCAGGTCCCCAAAACAACTCCAGTCTGGAAACATCATCACTTAAGAAGGGATCAAAAAAGCTGTTTCACAGTTTTATATCAAAATGGCATATGCAGGGTCAGTTCAGACATACATTACTAGAATTAATACACTTGTAGAGGAAGCTTGCAAAAGAAAAGATTTTCAGTGATCAGAAGAGTATGGCTCTGGAACAGCTTTCCAGTAGATGCAGCAGGGGTTAGCTACTTGAAAGATGTGAATATTAAGCTTGGCACATTTATGAAAGCAATCACGGGATGAGTTGCCTGCGATAGCAGGAGCCCAGTCGCAGTGACCCAGGAGTGCAATGCAAGCAAAAGTCCTGAATTCAGAGCCACGCTGCAGTAGGTAAAAAAAAAAATAAAAATACGCAAAGACATCAAAAGGAGTCACGTCTCTCTGAGTCAGTGCTAAGTCACCAAAGCTCTGGGCAAGCTCTGGGCTCAGAGATTGCGAGGAAGATCCAATTAGCAGCCTCCATCCCATACTTCTGTACATTTTCAATTCTTTTCTTTCTGAAACAGCTGCATGCATCAACTGTTTCCATCCAGCACAGATATTTTTATCTCATCAGGACAAAGGGAGGTGAGATAGTACGCTCGGACAGGTCTCATGGTGTGGGAGTGGCATTCTTGGTCACCTGCCTGATGGTACCAGAAGCATGTCATGGACTAGCCAATCTGAACTTCCAACTCAATTAAGCAAATTGTACTGTACAGCTAATTTTCTGAGGTACAAAGTAGAATTATGCTTCCCAACTCTGGGGAAGAAAAGTGGTAAATGAAAGAACAGAGTGATGCGAAGCAAAAAAAGGCAGATGGTACAATAGGCAAAGAAAGTAAAAAATGGGACTCTAACAGCAACTACACTGAAGAACCAAAGAGACTAATAAAAGAATTAACTGGTCCTCCCTGCGCCACTAAGGATTTCTCCTTGTGCCTTTCAAACTTCAAAGGCTACTTGGACTCAAACAGGACGAGTTGAATGCAAAGGTCCTGACTCAACAGAACACTTCATCACTTAGAGTTGAGCATATGTTTAGATGCTTTGTGGCACCAGGACTCCAGCGCTTAAGGGGAATGAAGAAAGCAGGAAAAGAAAAATAAGTGGCAGTATGTTGGACTTGGCAGAAGCAGCAGAATAGACTGCGCCTAATATGTGACATGAGCTGAAACGGAAGGAGGCTGGGAACAGAGTTAAGAGTTAACAGGGTTTTGAGTATGAACAGCCTAGATGACATAATGGCTGAGAAGGTCTAATCCTGAAGTTAAATTGAAGCTAATGAGGCACACTGATTTCTCTGAAATGGATCAGAGTTTTACAAGCAGTGGTGCTCTACCTTTGGATTGCACCTTGCTTTTAAAACAATGGCCTTGCCACTTTCACCCTTTATGTGAATAGTAAACATTTCAACCAGACTGAAGGTTTGAGACAGGCATGCTGTAGGAACAGGACAGCAAGAGCACACGCAACGTGGAAGTGAGAGTGGGGGCAATGGGTGTCACCTGGCACAAGGGCATCCAGAAGTACAAGAAACACACCAGAAACCCGTGGCTGTATCACCTGGCACACACATACCCCCATCACAGAGTGAGATCCTTTCATGGTAAGCCACTACGTTTTGGCCCCATGATGAACATACACCCAGGCACAAATAGCAAAAAGGGCAATGGAGAATGAGAACAGCAGTCGAGTAAGGTGTCAGCTGCATTAATTAGCAAATTAGCCACTCTCATATTTGAGGAAGTTTAACCACCGCACAAAAGCAAAACGCAACCAAGACACTAAAGAAGGATCTCAAAACTTCAAAAAAAAAGGAGGAAAGCAAAACATTACTGTCTATAATGGAGAAACCAGAGAAAACAGGTAAAAATAGGAAGGTGTTTAATCATACAGTTCTCATTCTCAGGCTTTTGCAATGGACAGCTTACATGCTTGAGTGACTTTTTTGCAGTTTCACTGTTTTATACTTCAGCTATGTATATCTGCCTGAACGAAAGACATGACTTAAAAATCAGGTAAATGTATTTATAGCTATCTATCTTTAATGCTACCCTCTTGTCTACAGCACTGAATAGAAGGTAAAGTCAATATGAAACCCATAAAGCAAGAGAATACAATGACTGGTGTATATGACTTCAGCGTATAATTTAATGGACGTAACTCCTGCCATAGAAATGCACTTGTGCCTTTCTTACAACCTGCCAGGTTCTGAAAAAACAACTATGTGATCTTTTAGCTACTTAATTATTGTAATGTTTCTGTAGTTTGGGTTTGCTTAGGAATTATTTAATAATCATTTTTTCCACACTGTGTTTTTACCCTGCTTTATCACACAGATAATTACAAAGAATTAGATTTACAACTTCTTTTTTTTTCTGATCAGAAAACTCATATGGCTAATGTAACATACATGGTTTCATGTTTTATAAAACCTTAATTTCAAACATCAGGTTATCACTTGATTTTCAGCCTTCATCTCCTGCACTCAACAGAGACAACAAAGCTTCTAACAGGACTGCCTGCATCAATGACAAATCACCATTATTTTGAAGAAGCAATTTGCATTTTTTAAATCGTATGTAAGAAAATAAAATTAAAAGTAGCCTTTCTGTATTTCTAACATCTGAGATATTTATTTCAGAACTACTGTTCAGTACATGCCTCATAGTATAGTCACCACAGTAAGATATAAGTATTGCAACTGCCACAGAATTCAGGGAATCATTTCAGTCCCACCGTGCTTTTGCTTTCCCTTATCAGCAACTTATCTTGAAAGGTGTTTCATCTATTTCAAAATGTTTTTACAACCCCCTCATTTCTTTAATGGGTTTGGGGATTATGAACAGAGCCTCTCACCACAAGGGAATCAGATAATTCTCAGATAAACATCTGTTTAGAGACTGAAGGTTGTGCTAGACCCATTACCAGATTACGGGTGGTCTGGAGACCCTGTTGTAAACACTAACTTTTGGGAAGCAGAGGAACAGATAAATTAAATCCTTGCATTTCAAACCAGCAATTTGACAAAGTGCTTTTCCCTATTTTTCCCACTTCAAAAACAGGGTTCAGGAGATTTCAGAGAAAAAGGTTTTCCCTACTAATGAGAGGCTTAGCTGAAAGCTCGTATGATTTAAACCATGCTGTTCCTTTCTTCCTATTTAATTGTCAAAGGCAACAGCCATGTTTTAATTTTGCCTTTTCCTCATTTACTAATTGCACAGAAAGCTGTAACATTTAGCTTATTTAATTCCTTACAGAATTAAACTCTACGAAACCAAAATGTAAATCATGCTCAGTCATTGACAGTTTAGATTACTGGCAAGCAGTTAGGTCTGACCTGATTTGAAGTGAGAGAGTTTAAATGCATATCCAATACAGGTCATGACCAAATACTCTCTTTTCCTAGTCTTACAGCTATGCTAGTTTTCCAGAGATGCATGCCAAGACAGGGGTTTTGACTGCCTTTGACTGATGATTTGCACCACGCTTCTGGTCCCACTACCCAGCCTTCAGCCTCAGGTGAGCAAGCCATCTCAGGGTGATGGAAAGGAGAAGGTGGGGAGACAGATCTCTTTCCCAGCTTCCTAAAGAGAGCCTCACCTCTTTTTAATTAATCAACACCATGCATGTGTGACAATATTCACAATATGGAAAATAGCTTCTCCTTTCTTTCAGAGGACAAAACAGTTGTTTCAGATCCCCAGCTGGCTTGAGAGAATGTAGGCCTATGAATGCTGAGAAATATTAATGCAGATACACCAGCCCAGGATCTCGCTCAGAGGGTTTCAGAGTAACTTCTACCCAGCAGCATTCAAATGACCTGTACTGTACTTCCTCCATGTAAAACTACAGTCAATGAGAGAAGAAAGTTTATCCAACTCCCACAGCACTACACTGAGCAGGTACTCACAGTGCAGTCCATTAAGGAGCAGATGCCGGAGCAGGGAAAAAGCATGAGGAGGAAGAGGCAGCCGAGATGAGCTTTTATGGACACATCACATTTCCCAGTCCCCATCGCCTCTGTGTCAGTCAGGGGGAGGCAGACGAGCTGGGAATGAAGAAGTTAAGTTGAGCCTGGGATAAAGACCAGAGGAGGGAAGGTAAGAAGGGGAAGGTGGTTTTGTCTTCGTTTCTTTACATTTGATTGGCAATAAATTAAATTGTTTTTCCTCTGGTCAAGCCTGTTTTGCCCATGATGGTAAATGGTAAGTGATCTCCCTGTCCTCATCTCAGCCCACAGGGTTTGCCATCTTAGTTCCTTTCCCTGTCAAGTTCAGGAGGGGGAGTGAGAGAGCGGCAGGGTAGGCATCTGGCAGCCATCTAAGGTCAAACCACCACAAGCAGATAAATAATCTAGACCCCTAAATCTAACATTCTTCAATGATTCAGGCTCTCGAAGAGAGATGTTTCAAGAGATCCAAGTACCCAGCACCTGTGCCAGGTTTTCAGCTAATTAGGAAGGAGGATCCATCTTAGAAGCCCCCAGGACTGGCCTGTAGCTGCCTGCTCCACCTCCCCAGGGATACCCATCCACATTCAGGTTTCTGCCAATTACTCACTGAACTGCCACCAATTACAGCCTGATGTATTAAGAAAACACCATACTGGAACGAGTTTACCTTGACTGCATGAAGCCTGACTGTCATTTTAGGGCAGGGGACACAGTTTTTCATTGAATGTCTGGTTGTTTTGGGAGTTTGTTGGTGGTTTTTTTTTTTTTTTTTTGGTTGTTGTTGTGTTGTTTTGGAAATGTTAATGTGACCTCTGAATCAGGGCAGAAGAAAGTTCTGCCTTTTCCAAAATTTTCTGCTTGGTGAGAACAAATACAAAGCAATTCACTATACAGATATCAGAACTGGCACAGACCAGCAAAGAATACATTATATTTAAAAATGTAACCCGCAGGTGCTCAGAGGTTAAGCTCACCTATTCTGGTCTCAAGCTGACATGACATAAAATCAGAGGTAGGACGGCTTTTGTGAACTGAGCTGAGGGAACAGGCCATTCATTAAAATGTCATACTGAAACACTGGAGAGAAGTGACAATGCTTAAATGGAAAGCAAAAATAGAATGAGGGGCAAAAAAATCCCTATTTAAGCAGTCAAATGACATTTAAAGAGACTTGATAGTAGCTGATTAACCATCATATCCAGAAAAACAAAAATCTCCATGATTTAATGCAGGAAGAGAAAAATAACAACAATACCAGCACTACAAAAGAAAACACATTCTCTGTCTTTAAGGCTAAACTCAGCAACCAGCTGTGTATCATGTAAATTTATGAAGAAAAAGCTAGATCACACATCTCAGAAAAAGCTAGATCACACATCTCAGAAATACTTGTGCCCACCCTACTAACCTTCCACAGGGAAACCTTAGGTACTTTTTTTAGTATGTGTGCAACATACTATGTGGAGCTGTGAAGAAATTAGTCAGTGCTAAGAGGGCAAAGCTGGGAAATGCAGCCAAGAAAATCATAGCCTAGAAGTTACAGCGGTGGCGGAAAGAAAATTTGCTGCTCTCCTGGAGCTAGCAGGGAGAAGTGGATGGTATTTAGTCCTTTCCCACTCTACCAGTCTCCGCTCCAGGGGACAGGATCTGAGCAAGTTTAACTGAAGCAATCAGGTAAAATGGAGATGTCATGCTGGAAGGGATGGCATAGCTGGACAAACTAGAGGTCACAGACAGGATTTTGCCTCCAGTGGCTGTCTTCACCATCTGAAAAGACAAATGGATTCTTCATACATTCAGTCCTATGTAGCAGGTCTGCTTTGCCAAGGTAAACACTAGAAATCACATTTTTCAAGTTGTTGAAGTTGATGATGATGTTCCTAACTACATTTTACAAATCTTGTTTAGGACAGCAAATTACCTTTATAAAAGCACTCCTGTAAGGTAAGTAAACGACAACCCCATTTTTAGAAAGGAGGCACAAGCTACCGAACTGCAGCAGTTCCTCAAAAAGAGCCCAGGACTTCCAATCCCCATACATACTTGCTGCTTCCCACAGCCATCCATCTCCCTATTGCAAAATAAAGCTTTATAATTTCCAAATGTTCTACTGCACTTATGCAGAGACACTGAGAAGCAATGCTAGAGGCTTCCTCAACAGTCAAGAGCACAAAGATTCAGAAATGCAGGGTTTGATGCGGGCTGTAGGATACTTTCCTTTCCCTTAGTATATGCATTCAAAGGGTCTAACACATGAAGATTGTGCTCCAGAACCTGGTGCTGAGCTGAAGAGCCCTCCAGTGATTCAACTGGATTCCAGAATTGAATTTCCTTCACTATTTGCAAGGAGTTCTTGCCCAAAGAGGCTGGCAGTCATAATTAAATGTACAGCAGTTTGTGGCTACCAGCAAATTTCCATGATCCGTTAGTTTGGATCTGGGCTAAATATGTACTGAAACTGAAGAAGTTAACGAGTCAGGGCACTGATGTAGAAGCAAGGCTGGCAACAAATGGAAAAGTGCAGCCCCAGAATGTACTACCTGTAGTTTCAATCTCATCCAGGCATCTCTATTAAAAAACAGACTTTGGGTTTATTGGGAGCTTCTTCTGCCTCAGGCGCTGTGGCAAACAGACACGTACTGAAACACTAACCCTTGATGCGCTCAATAAGTAAGCATTGAGGGCTGCACATGAGCTGCATGTAGCTGCTGGAAGTAGTGAACTTCAGGCATTTTCCTGCTTCTGTACAGTAACCCTTAGATTTATTGACCCCTTTGACTGGAGGATGAAAGGAATGAGCGAATCCAAGGCAAAGAGTTAGGCTGTAGGTTTGCTTGTTGTGCAGAAGGGGAGAAAAGGCCTCCAGCTTTCCTGAGGTCCAGGTAAATACAGAATACTTCTTTTACTTGGCACTATATCATGAGGCAACAAGCCAGGTGGAATGGAGTCACTCCCCTGGAGAAAAGACATAGGTCTTCTCACCTATCTATTAATAAAACTGAGAGAAAAGTCTGGTAGCGCATCCCATTCTTCTTAGTGTTCTTGCAGTTTAGTTTGGTCATTTACATGCATGCGAAATGACAGCAACAAAATCTGCAAATTAGAAGGGCAGGAGTTTACGCTCACTTTGCTGCTGTATAAACATGCAAGATGAAGAGCTGGGGGGGGGGGGGCGGGCGAGGGGAGTAAATGGGGCATTCATTGTAGAAGTGGTAGGAAAAAGGAGATTGTAATACTTCCGTGGAATCCTTACGGCAGACTGTAAAAGAACCTTTTAGGCACAGCACTGAGACCTTGCTATGCTGGGACCCTGTCAAGCCCTACAGGCTATGCATGGCCCTAGGCCCCTGCCAGTCTCTGTGATGCTCCTTCTTTCACACAACTGGTGCTGTAACAGAGGGTGAGTTATTTGACAAGCAGCATGCATTTCTCAGTTCATTATTACATGCTCAGACCTTAAAAACCAGGAGTGATTAGCGGCACCAATGTTATACAAGAAGACAGTACCCGCTCCCCTGGGAATCTTAATGGTACTGCTGTGCACTTTTGAACTAGGCGGAGAAGTCAAGAAGGTATGTAATGAAATATAAGTGAGCTTTTGTAGAACGAGTCTGATCAAAATCCCTGCCAATGTGTTCCCCTCCCTTCAACATTTCAGTTCTTTTAATCTTTGTCTCAGCTTCCCCATGTTTCAAATAAACCAGGAAATATTAATGCAATTTCTTTCACTTCAGGAACAGGCATGCTCTTAGCTCAGGACTTGATGATTGGAAACAGTTATTTTGCCTCAGCATTGAGTCTGCGTGAACATAAAATGCTTTGGAAGCCATGATGGCATTAGCAACATCATTCTTTCAATGTTATCTATGTGGTGTAAATCCAACCTTTTTTGAAATTCATTGCCAGCCAGGCAAAACTATTCATGCATAATACATATCCTGGAGTTGGACACAAGATTACTGACATTATAGTACTCCCTATTTCCTTTGTCATGGAAGCTCTGCATTCCTGGCAAATGGGATAAAAGTATCTTACATCTCTTATAAAGAAAGACCTCTCAGCTATGTTTTTATTTATCATTTCTGAGCACTGACTCAAAGTTTGGCATCAGTGTAGGCGTTAATCCCGTTCTTCCCTTTCATAAAGTTTTTAATTTGATTGCATTGTTCATAAACTACCTTCAAAACGACATTAAGAGCAAGCATCTTTACAACAAGCACAACACAAGTAACAGCATGTGTTATAAAGAAGGTATGTATCAGTCATTCTTGGGGTAATTCTAGCCACAACAAAATAAAAAATGAAGCAACTCTGAGGTAAGTCTGTAATTTTCCTCTGAAAGCTGGAAGTCTACATTCTGCTAATACTCTTCACACTTCTATAAGGCAAGACAGTGTCACATTTCAGCTTTGCTTTGTCATCTTTTTGAACTTGTTCCCAGGAAGAAATATGTGTGTACGTAACGTGCTGTACACATGTGGTAAGGGCAGTGCATCCTGGACACAACAGGGCTGTGGATATTCAGGAAAAACAACCCCCAACCCTGTGTCAATGGTATAATGCCTGCTTGTGAGGTTTGCAGACTGTGGACATTTTGGCCTTACTGTGTGCGGTTCTTGCCTCTGAGCACCAATGATCAGATTGACCCCTGGAGTGTTCGCAGTGGAAATCTTCCTGGTTATGGGAAGTGCCAGGACACAGCATCCAGTCTGCACTAACACAGCCCACTCCTACCCCTCATCTCCATAAGCATGACAGAAGAATGTCCAAAGATGGGTTTGACAGATCATAGAATCATACAATGTTTTGGGTTGGAAGGGACCTTTAAAGGTGATCCAGTCCAACCTCCCTGCAATGAGCAGGGACATTTACAACTACACCAGCTTGCTCAGAGCCCCATCTAACCTGATCTTAAATGTTTCCAGGGATAAGGCATCTACAGCCTCTCTGGGCAACCTGTTCCAGTGTTTCACCACGCTCATCGTAGAAAATTTCTTCTTTATATTTAGTCTGAAGCTATCCTCTTCTAGTCTGAAACCATTCACATAATTTCTAGGGGATAGCAGTGGGTCAAATGTAAAAGAAACTCAGCCTTTGAGATAATTAAAGACAGCCTGTAACCATGTTCTTCTAAGCTGTCCCACTGGCCACTGGGAGTGTGACTATTCACCTGATCAAAATCATTTTTAAGGTGTTTCCAAGAAAGTATTTTTTAGGAAGTCTGTATGATATAAACTCTTGGCTTTGTACTAGGTAATAGTACAGTGAGTATGATAAATATGCATAATTAAATTGTGGAGCAGAACTCAAGCTGGCAACAGCTGCTGGCACAGACCCACCAAACATTCAAGCCTCTGACGCAGGTGTATCAGGTTCTTCCCCCACTGTTAATCAAATGCGAGTCAATATTTCTTTCCAGGACTATATGGAGTATGATGATAGTACAAGGAGTACAATGACAACATTTGTACTAGCAAATTATGCAAAATATCACGTGACATTTTCTTGACAGTTTCAAAATAAGGAAAAATAGAGCTAAAAGGTCTTTAGGGTAGCTTTCCATTAGTGACAATATGTCCACTGATGGAAGGAAGTATTTGGTTTTCCCATCTCACCACTGTGATTTTTTAAATAGAGTAATTGTTAAAACCCAGTCTGCTTTCATTTCAGAATCTCAAATGACAGAGCTCAAAGATTTCTTTGTTGCTTTAAGTTCTCCTTTATTTCACTGTACACCACCTTCCTCCTGGTTTATTATCCCTGTGCATAGGGTTTGCTCAGTTAAAGCCTAAGATAGAAAGACGGTATTTCTATTTCATGGGAGCTAATCAGTGAAGGCAATCTTGGGTCTGCATATCACAGCTGTGGAGGGCCGTGTCTGTACCACAGCAGCAGCACGTAAGGGGAATTTGCAGGCTGCAACAGTGCTGCATGCCCTGGAAGCTCCTGTGCTCAGTTCTGTGAGGGTCCTGGGGTAGTGGTGCTAAACAGGACAGAAAGGCAGTCAGCATCTGAAAGCGTCTGCTCCTGTATGGGGATGGGCTGCAATAAAAGCCACTGCTGACTGGGGTGCCTGCCACCTCTGCAACACCTCTGAAAACAGTTTCATATGGAGAGTCTCTAGAGCTTTCCAGAAAAAGTTACTCAGTTTTTCAAAGTATGAAGCAACAGAGTGCTGCTGCTGCCAAGCCAGGACCCCTCAGTCATGTTACCCAAGCTGTGGCTGTGCCCCTGGCTGTGGGAAGCAAATTTTTCAAAGCAAAACAGTCAAGTGATGGACATGTGGAGAAGCAAGCCTTGCAACCCTGAACAACACCTTGCAGCAGGGTGAACACATGGTTGTAGCTATCTGGCACACATTTTCTTTTCTCTTTGTCAGGACCTAAACAACCTGCCTTTGGGAGCAAGGATGAAGAAAAACAGTGAAGAAGACGATGACCAGGGCAGTCTGCAGGAAGACACAAACATGGTTGTCAGAAGAGGAGAAAAGCACTTGTTACGTGCAAAAGTTATTTTCTATTCTATTCAGAAGTAAATTTAGTCTTGTATCAGAAATCACTTTAAATACGTGACAGTCCCTGCTACCATTCTGGCAAAAGTGACTTTTCCTTCTGAGCAGCCCTTCAGGATTATTTTCATCCTTCTGGTTTCCGCATCTGGCCAGGCTGATCTTGTGCCAAGGGCTGCTGCTGAGCTCCCCAGCCCTCTGATCCTCAGAGAACCTCTATCAGTCTTGCCTCTCATCCCAGGATCAGGAACAAGAGGGTGGCCTGACAGTCAGCCCCGGCAGAAGCCGACCTCCAAATGCATCGACCAAAGGGAGCCATGACACTGCCAAGGGCCAGCAACAAATCAGGCTCCATTGCCTCTCACATGTAACCGTTTAAAGTCTCCAGAGAAAGAAAAAAACTTTCCTTCCTACCATGTCCAGTAGGACATTTCTTGCTGACAATCTAGGCTGAAATAAAACACCAGGACCTATGCCAGCACAGGCTGAAGCAGAAGCAGGTGCAAACCATGCACTGTTCTTCCAGGGTTCTTCCATAAAGTGACACAAAACCCAGAAACGCAAGACCAGAATTTTCCATTTAAAAATTATGCCAGGATTTGTAAACCTGATAGAATGACAGGATTTTTACTGTTCTGATTCATAAATCAGCGATATCCATCCCAAGGGCAAAGAAAGGATTTATATTTGAAAGCATATTTAGGATTTATTGGCAGGATTTGTACCGTAAAGGCATGGAACAATTTGTAAATCTAATTTCTGATTTACAAAAGCTTTTGAGGATTTTTGTGTGGTAAATCCCATTAATGTAATTTTAATGTCATGATTAAAAATCAGGTAACCCTGCCCCCTGAATGTGGAACCATGTCACATCCTTATCAGTGACAGCCACTGGAATAGTAAGGGTGCCCTGCCACTGAGCAAGGTTGCCTGGAAAAGCCTTAGCTGCCTACCATGGAGACAGGGGAGACAAGAAGCATGGCTCCTGGGGACAAGGAGCATGGGTGCTGGAGAAGAAGAGACACTGATGGCACAGAGGTCTCCAACTGTTTTCTCAGTACCTTCTTTGCTTGCTCATCACCACCTCTCCTGAGCCACGGCAGGTCAACAGCCAGGGCTCTCAGCCCCAGAGAGGCCGACAAGCGACAACCTCCTCCTTTGGACCCAGCTGCATCCCTTCTCCCAGCTCATCCAGGGCAGCAGACAGAAGGGAAGGAAAGGATCTGGGTGATCAACCCAGTCTGGGGCAGCTGTCTTGTGCAGCATGGCTGTCTCCAGGCTGATGACCCCAACACCAGCTCCTGATGCATGTAACTCTGATGGAGGTCCCTTCCGCATCTATCCCCGCCTGGGTCAGGGCTCCCCCTCACACACCGAGCGACAGCTCAGTTCACAGCACTGCTTTCCACCGGCTCATCTTCACGCTGGAGATGCTCATGCTTCGGTAAGGACACTACCTACCGTTGAGCTTATTGCTGCCTGAGAGACCAGGCCCAGACACTGCTAACCCTTGCAACGCCAGCCTTCCCAAGCTGGACAAGGTACGCTGCGTCACCTCTGCTGGGCTTTGAGGACCTAAACTAATTTAGATCCCAAATAGGCTTCAGGTTTGAATCTCTACAGGGCGCGGGTGCGGAGGGTCTGTCAGGGGCTGGAGGTGGCCCCTGTGGGGAGCGACCGGGGCTGCCCCGTGCCGGGCACAGCCGGTTCCAGCCAGTTCCAGCCGGCTCCAACGGCCCCAGCGCAGGGCACGGCCGGGCCCGCAGCCGCCATGGCCGCCATGGCCGTGGGGAAACCTGCGCGAGGGAGGGCAGCGCTGCCGGCGCTGAGGGGGAACGGGTCAGCAACAGCCCGGCCGGCCCGAGGGGAGAGGGCAGGAGGGGCTGCAGGGGGTCCCTGCTGGGGCAGCTGCAGCCCCTGGAGCGAGCACGCTGGAGCAGGTACCCACACTGCAGCTGTGGAGGCCCCCACACTGGGGCAGAATATGCCCTGAAGGAAGCTGCAGGGCATGGGAAGGGCCCGTTCTGGAGACCCATTCTGGAGCAGGTTTGGCCTGAAGGACTACAGCCCATGGAGAGCCCACACTGCAGCAGGGGGAAAGCGTGCAGTGGAAGAAGCGGCAGAGAGGAGCTGTTATGGACCAACCGCAGTCAAGTTGAGCCTGGGAAAAGGGGGGGGTGGCGAGGGTAGGTGTTTTAGTTTTTGCCCTTGTTTGTCATCATCCAACTCTATTCTAACTGGCAATAAATTAAATTAATTTTCCTCAGGTCAAGTATCTTTTGCCCATGGTAACTGGTAAGTGATCTCCCTATCCACATGTTGACCCACATCAGCTTTTTCATCTTTTGTCTTCCACCTGGGGAAAAGCGGGAGTGAGAAAGCAGCTGGGTGGGTGTCTGGCAGCTGGCCAAAGCCAACCCACCACAAAAACACAGGAGGTGCTGGCACAAATCAGGCTGCTGAGGTAGCAGCACCTGTGCTATCCTTTTTCCATGACTAAAGCTCCACATTTCATAATTCTTCCTTGCCAGTCTGTCAGTACTTCTACTTGTTAGCCTAATGAGTTTACATTTTAGAGAAAAACCACCACCCTGTTCCTGATGTTTGAAAAAGCTAATACAAGACAAAAGAATTCCAACTACTAAATTATCCCCCGCCCCCCCCCCAAAAAAAAAAAGTCCATTACAGTAACGTTAAAAACAACCAGTATCACATATGCACTTGGATTTTAACCAGTCTGTTTTCTGCATTCAGATTTGCCAATCAGTTTCTAAGTCTCCCATGTCAGGAGCCAGAACAGCCCGTTCCTTTTCAAACAATGAAAATAACTTTTAAAGAAACGGAATTCCAACTTCAGGGCCAGCTGTCTGCAGGCTAAGATCAGGGACTGACTGCATTTGCTATGCCAGGCCCTGCCAATCTGCATCTGGTAAAGATTTGCATAGAGATGCAGCTGGTGGAGCAAGGGACTGGATATCAGGAAAAATGGGTTGTGAGTGGTGATATAATCCTATCCCTTGCTTGTTTAAAATGTTTAGACAACTCAGTGCATCTCATGGTGCCCTGCTGCAAACACAGGGCGAGGGAAAGAAATGATTTTCTGTTACTTCCAGAAGGAGCTGTAAAGCAGTATCTGATTCCTAGCAGCTTTGGGATTGTGGGCAGTATAAAATGTGGAGGTAATTCTGATTTAATTTCACTCTTAAATTCTGTCAAAGCACATCTGGTAAACAGGGAATATTCTTTATTATGACTAACGGTACCACAGGGTTTCAACCAAGACTATGAACATACTCAGCCAGGAAAAAAAAAGAAAACAAAAAAGCCTGTACGCACATGCTCACAGATTTGGGAACAGTTGATTCCTTCAGTGTGTTTATACATGGAGCTGATGACAGCTTGCACAAGGCTGCCCAGGACGTCAGTGCCAGAGCCAAGAATTTACCTGTGATTTTCACTAGTCCTCATCCAACTGAATTCTCCCCTTGATATTTTCACAAAATGAGCCAAGAGGGAAGAAATCCCAATATTAGCTGAGATAATTCTGATGAATCACAAAAACTATAGTCTGGCTGGAACAAGTCTTGCTCTCCCACACATCAGAAGCGGGCACAATGCAGATAATCCCCAGCAAACCACTGGCTTAGTAAAACAATTAATTACTGACCTTATAAAGGTTTAACAGGATAAAAAAATCCTGCTAACAGAACAGCACAACGTACAATTAAGTTTTATCTTTCAATGGAGAAACCTCATTTGTACTAAAATATGGGGTGATTTATATTTTCTGTTTCAACAGATCATTTAAGATTTAACAGATTGCTGAATAAATTGTTTAAATATGCAAATCGTCTGGGCATTTTGCAATATTTCTCCAAGGGCTTTTTCCCAGTAGTTCTCACCAGATCATGCAAATTACTAGTGATTCAGAAAAGGAAGCATACAATATTTTAATTGACAAGGGTGTTTATTTCAGCTCCAGTTCTTTTAAATCTTCCCTCTCCGATAACTAGAAACATATGACCTCCAGGAATCCCTATATACAGTGGGGTTCATGACAAAATCAAGTATTAGGAGAGACAGAGCACAGGAAATTGTTTTATGTAGATAAAATGAGCTGACTTGGGGAATACAAATCGTACTAAATTACACTATATAGTCTGCCCTGTACACCTAATTTCCATGATAAATGATGAGCTGTGATGGGCATTCATGGATTCCTTGCACAGCATCCCCAGAACTTCATTTCACCTCTCCCCACACCCTGCTTGGAGGCCGGCAGCTGCCCCTTCCCAGGGGTACGGGGGCAGCCCTGCGAAGGGAGTGCCAGCTGTCAGGCTCGCCACCACCTCAGTGCTTGGGGTGGGGGCAGCTCACCCACCCATGACTGCCACCACCACCACACGCTGCTGCAGCCAAACCCCGTTTCCATGAAGCACTCCCAACCTGATGCTCAGGGAATCCATCTTTCCACCCCAAAGCCATAAAAAGGAAAGGAGGTTTTCTCCTTCTTTCCCATAACTGTCTCCTGAGACTAACTCTTTAATTACCCTGCTAAACCACCAGCAGCCCAAAATCTGAACCTCTGGGCCAGAAAAGGGGAAAAAAAAAAAGAAAAAAGAAAAGGGGGGGGGGGGGGGGGAAACCCAGCTTTTTTTCTTAATGAGTCATGCACTGATTTCACTTACCTACTAGCTGGTGAAAAGGGCTGGTGAAAAGGTGAAATGTAATTGCATTACAGAAAAACATTAGGCATAATATTACTTTTCCTGTTTTCTTAAAGCTTATCCTTGGTACCAACCTACAGATCTCACTCAGTCCCCGCCAGCCACACGGTTTCCCTCATATGCTTCTGCTAGAAGGAAACCCTGCAGTGGCAGATTTGGGTACGCTGGCTTCAGCATATGCACAGTTCCCCAGTGATCCACTTCAATCAGAATCCAAAAAGAGCGATTTCAGCCCTGCAGCATGGTGTGAGCTCTGATACCTCATGCATTATTTCAGCGTGAAATATTTATAAATTGGAGAACAGGAGCAGGCTCCTTCTCTGAAAAGTGTAATGAATTTTTTTTAAAACGTTTGAGCACAACTTGTAAGAATCTGCAACTTTTTTTTTACATCCTCAGTTTAATAGCCCAGTCCCTACTCCTCATCCATACAAAAGGAGCTGAGATTTCACCTTGTAACCAATTTATCTTTAAAAATTGAATCTGAAATAAGCAGGTGGTTTGGTATCTTAGGGCTAATTTTGCTTTTCTTTACATTAGGTCTCAACCCCACACCTGTGTATTTTTTTGTAGAAAAGAAGAAAACAACAGTGTTTGTATCATAATTATCTTTCCCCTGGCAGCAGTTTATATTCTGAAATTAAAATTGTGGTCACAGTTTACAGCGGCACACTGTCACAGAACTGGTCCTTAGAAAGCCACAGTGGACTGATAGCAGAAAATCTGACAACTTAAGGGCCAAACCAGTATTCCTGTAATACAAAACCATTGGTGGAAAAAGCCTCTGACAGGTAGATTCCCTCACTCTACCAGATTACACCTGTAAAATGTAGCCCCTGTTTTAGTTGGAAACCAGAAGGTGGGACTTCAAAAAAGCTGCAGGTAAACTGGTCCCCTGTGGGCACCGGGGTCCTGAGCAAGTGCAACAACCTTATAGCTTGGAGGGCTTGGGGCTGAAAAGCACAAATCTCTGCAAACTAATCTTCTGCTTTGACGTGTTACTCCACTAACAAATTCTGCAGATGCAGTTACACAATTGACCTGTTCTCTGTAGCACTGATGAAGCTTTTTTTTACCTACAGATTTAGAAATATTTACCAGCAGAGAACTAATTGACTCTCAGGAGAACAAACCCAATTTTGCTTCTTTGAAACATCAGGAAAATAATTCCAGATGTGTAGCATCTCACAAGCAGGAATACAGCAGTTGTTGATTTCTGAAGTAATTTGATTAAAGAATAACTAATTACTTCTATTTTTCATGAAACATGGGAGTGATTTTTTTTTTTCTCCTGTATTTCCTGTTTGGCAAAACAAAGGTTAACTGACCCGTCTTCCACTCAGCCCTAAAACATGTGCTATCTCTGTCAGCTGCCAGTATACGCCTTAATTTATATTTCCTTCAAGCCTACACTATAAATAGACTTCTATGGAGGCACTGTGTGTGCAGAAATCCTTATAAATGCCAGGACCACTGTGAATCCAGCCCAGGGAGCCAAGAGGCAGGCATGGAGCTGAGCAACTGACCATGCCATGCAGCCTCTGCCAGCAAAGGGGAACACAGATTTCAGAGGCAATGGGCAATTCCTAAGCATCCTTGTTTAATAAACAGACCACAAAAAACGTCCAGTGACAGGACACCAAAAGTTACAACTTGGATTATCTGTGGAATTTTAAACTCCTGGTTTGGAAACTGCACAGTTTAAACATCAGGACAGATGCACCACAGCTAAGTTAGCACATGAAAACGCTCTGCAACAAGACATTTGCATCCCCTTCATAAAGTGATTGCAGGAGAGTACTTAAGTGAGTTGCTAAAAAGATTAAGCTTTTAGTTTACTAAGGGTAGCTGGTCTGGCTTTAACGATTTACCTCAGTACAAGGAATCTTCCAGGAAATCAACCACTTGCTCAAGTTGATAACTTTTTTCCCACCGGGGGTCATCACTCTCCTTTGGTCATTCATTCCTACAGAGCATCATCTCCTTCACTGGCAGTTACTGCAGTGAACGGTACTGTGTGTGGAACAAAACTCTGTACTTAAACCTATTTCTGTCTTGTTGGATATATCCTTACCAACAACAAAAGTTCCATTTCACTCAGTGCAGCACAGGCTGTGCTAAACCTGTGCCATCTGGTGCAGAGGCACACAGTAAGTACCTATTCAAATTTAGAGAGCAGTTACAGCACGACCCGCAGACCATGGCAGTAGATATCCCTGTCTGAGCAACATTAGGTGTAGAGGAATGAAGGCAGCGGGTTGATTAGCATTGATAACATGCAGCTGTGGCCTTGCCTCAGAGCAGTGGGTTGATTGACATGGATGATGTGCAGGTGTAGCTCGTTCCTGCTGAGTGGTTAAATAGCCTCGAGGATTGTGGGGGAGGGGGCTGGATGGAGGAGGGGCAGTGTGGTCTGATATCTGGAGCAAGGAGAGACAGCACAGACAGTAGAATCTGACCAAGGGTAAAGCCTTGTTGCAGCCTACTGGTTTGATTGTGCTACAACAATTGGTGCCCCATGTGAGGCTGACTGAGTTGGACTCTGACAACAACAACTGGTGCCCAATGTAGCTGAGACAAGCTGGAGAACCTGCAACCTGTAACAGACACCATGAGGGATGAGCTGTTGCAACTATTTGGTATGGATCTTACTGCAATATTTGTTATCTATCTTGACTCAAATTGCAACTTTTGGTACTGAATGTAGATGGGGACTAATTGTTATGGGTACAGAAGAAGAAAGTTCCACTTTAACAATGCTTATAGATACATTTGAAAAAAGAAGTGTAAAATATAACAAGAAGACAATAAGAACTTTGCTAGGAGGGTGCAAAGTAAATGATGTGCTAGTTATGCTGAAAAATGTCTCCAGTGTTTGGATATGGCAGAGTGCTGGACAACTTCTTTTTGAGGCTACCTTGAGGGGCAACAAAATAGCAATGTAGCTAACAACACGGAGATTAGTCTTAGACTTACTAGAGCAATTAAATGTGGACAGGGAGACAAATTCTGTATTTGCAATGCTTATGGATATATTTGAAAAAAGAGGTGTAAAATATGACAAAATGGCAATAAGAATTCTGCTAGTGTGGTGTAAAAAGTATGATTTATCAGTTACAGTGAAAAAGATTTTCAGCATTCAGATATGGCAAAGCATTGGAAAGGTACTTTCTGAGGCTGCCTCGAGGGGAGACAAAATTGCCATAGCTTCGTTAACAACATGGAGATTGATCACAGATTCACTAGAACAATCACATGTGGACAGAGAAATAAACCCTATATTAACAATGCTAATAGACGTATTTGAAAATAAAGGCATAAAATATGATAAGATGGCAGTAAGAACTCTGCTAGGGTGGTATAAGAGGAATAACTTGCCCATTACGGTAAAAGTCTCCAGCATTCAGATATGGCAAAGTGCTGGATTGTTACTTTTTGGGGCTGTCATGAGAGGGGACAAAATTGCTACAGTGTCATTGACAACATGGAGATTGGTCTTCAATTTACTAGAACAACCAGAAGCAGACAAGGAGACAAAGGCTGCAGTTGAAATAGCCTCATCCCCAGTTGCAGAGATGATGCCCAATAAGGTACCTTCGGTGTCATCGGATTCTCTGCCATCAACTGATTCACGCAGTCAGGGCCAGCAGGAGGAGCAGAGCGGTGCCGGGTCAAGTGGGCAGAGTTGGTTCCCTTCAGGGCATCAGGAAGATCTGGTCATCATCCCTTTGCCTGTCTGTGATCCCGAGCCATCTGTGATAGGTTTATCGGAGGAGACCTTGGGTCATGTTCAACAACCAGTCCAAATTACAGCATCAGGACCAGATCCTGCCAAATTCTGGAAAAGATGCAGGAGCAAGCACTTGCGGAAGGGGATATCGATGCTGCAACCACCATGGGGGCAGGGTGTTAGCCTGCCCGGTGCTTTGAAAACATGCTGAAGCTCCCCCTGAGTGGGGACCTTTTAACTGGGGAGTGATAAAAGTCAAGATCAACCTGTGTACAGTATGGAACAGGCTCACCTTATGCTCAATTGTTGTTACATAGTATTTTCACAGCAGAGCTTACCGCTCATGATTGATGTTCAATTGCACAAATTATATTGACTCCTATGCAAATGTTAATGCTTGATTCAAATTGGAGGTGCTTGGCAAATGAGCAATCACTGATGAATTTAGAATACCCCCAGGATGAGCCACACTTTGGGGCAGGGATTCCACAATTGATGGGGGAGGCTCCAGGTAACTCTCCTCAGTTACAAGCTGGCTTACATCCTTTAGTCCTGCAGCAGGGAAAAGAATTAGCTCTCCAAGCTTTACTGCAAGTTCTGGATCATGGCGCTCCACAATAGTCATGGACCACAATAAAACAAGGTCCAAATGAGGGATGTGTGTCATTCCTGGATAGGTTGAGAGACGCCTTGGACAAGCAAATACAGAATGGGGCAGCTAAGGAAGCATTGTTACTTCAATTAGCTAAGGACAATGTGAATGAGGATTGTAGAAAGCTGATTGCAGGCATGGTGAATCGTAATCCAACTTTAATTGAATTAATGGATGTATGTGGGAAGGTGGGAACCGCTGCCTTCCAAATGGAGCATCTGGCAAAGATCTTTGCTGATGCAGTCAGGGTTGTCCGCTGTTGTTACACATGTGGGCAAGAAGGTCACCTAAAGAAGGACTGTCCAAAGAGATCGAGGCCGGGAAGGGCTGGTGGCTCTGGCTTGGTATGCCATTGATGTAACAAACCAGGGCATTTTGCAAAATACTGTAGATCTAAATTTAACAGTTACTTGTAGGTGGCAACAGAAAGCAGGGAAATGTGAGGAGGAACCGCATGATGATACAAATGAATCCTCTACAACAATTCCAGGCTTATGCAGCCAACTCGCAGCCTGAACTTCAGGGAGCGCTGGATTGGATGTTACCACAGCAGCTGCCATCACAATAGAGGATGATGAAGTACATACGGTCCCGCTGAATGCTGTGGGACCCATCGGCAATAAAATGAGTGCGCTGTTGCTTGGACGTTCTAGTGTAACATTACAAGGTTTGTTCGTCTTACCAGGAGTCATTGATGCTGACTATATGGATCAGATTCAAGCAATTGTGTGGACCCCCACCCCCCCCACCCACCCCCCCAAGTCAATTCCTGAAGGTAGCCAGATTGCACTATTAATTCCTTTCTGGGTGCAAGTTAATTATGCCCATGACAGAGTCTGGGGCAAAGAAGGGTTTGGTTTGACAGGAACACCACAAATTTTCTGGACTCAGTGTACAAAATGCTCAACCAACTCTAACCTGTAAAATCACCTTTGCCAAAGGGACTCCTTCTGCAATATGGGTGACCAGAATGATTGACACAGGAGCAGATGTAACTATTACATCTGCGTACATCTGGCCTCGCTCTTGGCCTGTCTGCTCGGCAGGTTCCATATTGGCGGGAGTGGGTGGTGCAACACTGTGCCCAAAGTCAGTATATGGTACAAGTTCGAAACCCTGAGGGCCAGACAGCAACAATCCGTCCCTATGTGCTTGATGTCCCTATGAAGTTGCGAGGACAGGACGTTTTGGGACAGTGGGGGGTTGTTATTGGTACCCAGAAGGATTTTTAATAGGGGCCACTGTGATGGAGGGCGTACAAAGACCTACTCTGCCTTTGGCTTGGAAGACAGATACCCCTGTTTGGGTGGAACAGTGGCCCCTTCCTGAGGAAAAATGTGTAGCCCTCCAACAATTAGTCAAAGAACAATTAGCACAAGGTCATCTAGAACCTTCCCATAGTCCTTGGAATACCCCGTGTTTGTGATAACAAACGCCATTTGCCTGATTTCTTTTTTACAAGATTTAAGGAAAGTAAATGATATAATGGAGGGAATGGGAGTCCTGCAACAGGCATGCCTTCCCCAACGATGATCCCACGAAACTGGGACATTTTGGTAATTGATTTAAAGATTGTTTTTTCAGTATTCCTTTACATGAAGCTGATAAATGTAAATTTGCTTTTTTCAATACATAGCAGAAATAATGACTCATTGTAAGCGATACCAATGGATGGTGTTGCCGCTGGGTATGAAAAATAGTCCTACTGTATGTCAATAGTATGTAGCAAAGGCATTGTCACCTGTGCAGGAACAATTTCCACAACTATATTGTTATCATTATATGGATGATATTCGTGTATCAGCTGCAAATAAGGCTGAACTTCAGCAAGTGTATCCAGTTTTGCAGCAGTCGTTGGCCACCTTTGGGCTATGTATAGCACCAGAAAAGATTCAACAACAAGCCCCGTGGAAATACTTGGGAGTTAAAGTGCTAGATTAAACGCTTGAGCCACAGTCTATCCTGCTCTGAGTAAATGTCAGAACCCTAAATGATTTGCAAAAATTATTAGGGACCATAAATTGGGTAAGGCCATACTTGGGCCTTGCAACAGAACAACTGAAACCACTCTTTGATCAATTGAAGGGTGACACTGATTTAATGTCTCCCTGATCACTAACTAATGAAGCCAGCTTAGCCCTAGAGAGGGTGGTCAATGGTCTGCAACAAAGAAAAAAGTACACTGTATAGACTTAGAAACTCCGATAAGTTTATATAGTCATTGCTAACTATCATCCCATGGGATTGTTCAGCCAATGGAATGAGTGCTGGCAAGATCCGCTACATGTCTTAGAGTGGTTATTTTTATCTGTACAACCACAGAAGACAGTAAGCACTCAGAATGAACTAGTATCAAAAATCATCACCAAAGGACGTACATGGTGCATTCAGCTTATGGGCCAAGATCCCAATTACTTGATAATTCCCGCTGAATGTGATTATGTAAGCTGGTGTTTGGTGAATGGTTTACCATTTCAGTTGGCTCTGGAAGGGTTCAAGGGACAAATATCCTATCTTCTTCCCAGTCATAAATTATTAGAAACTCATTTGGACATACAGATACTTCAAAAGCTACTGGTAGCAGATAGCCCAGTGCAAGGCCCTATGGTCTTTACAGATGGTTCTGGGAAATCGGGAAAGGCAGTGGTCACTTGGTATGATGGGAAGCAATGGCAAGAATTGATACACTTGACACCGG
Source organism: Falco punctatus (assembly GCF_963210335.1). Lineage (NCBI taxonomy): Eukaryota > Metazoa > Chordata > Aves > Falconiformes > Falconidae > Falco > Falco punctatus. The sequence continues at coordinate 102,527,424 of NC_137581.1, read as the reverse complement.
GATCACCTCAATTGGTTGAACTTAGTGCTGTCATTGTTGCCTTTAAAACATTTTCTCGATGTGCTGTAAACATTGTTACAGACTCTGCTTATGTTGCGGATGTTGTGTGATGCATTGACGGTGTGCTGATTAAGGAGGTAAATTCAGAACAACTATTTTTTTATTAAAAACATTATGGGTAATAGTGAGCCAATGTACACATAGATATTACATCCTGCACGTCTGCAGTCACATTGTATTGTGAAGGAAATGCCTGTGCTGATGCTCTTGCAGCTCCCACCTGGACTCCTCCAGTGCCGGATCTGATACGACAGGCCCTCATGACTCATCAATTTTTTCGTCAGGGGGCTTGGGCACTGGTCCGTCAATTTAAAAAATCTTTTGCGGATGCAGAATCAATCATCGCCGCTTGTCCAGAGTGTCAGCGATTGGGTCCCGGACTAATGTTTCCATGAGGGGTCAATCCACGCGCATCTCAGTCCTTGGATCTGTGGCAAACTGATGTTACACATGTGCCTTCTTTCAGTCATTTGCAGTACGATCATGTCTCCACTGATACAACTTTTGAGAAGGTATGGGCATCGGTCCATACTGGGGAGAAGGCTCTGGATGCTATGTCACATCTTTGACAGGCTTGGGCTGCTCTGGGGGTTCCGAAGCGTCTCAAGACAGACAACGGACCAGCATGTTCATCTGCACACATGGCCAAGTTCCTTCTCTCTTCAGGGGTGGAACATGCTACTGGCGTCCCGCATTCCCCAACTGGCCAAGGTGGAATGTGTTCATCACACTTTAAAGCAACTTCTTGAAAAACAAAAAGGGGGAATGGGTTCTGAGACTTCGCATGCTCGTCTATGGAAAGCTGTGTATACATTGAATTATTTGACCGTGCCAGCTAGGAAAGAATGTGCAGGGAGGTGATCCTCCTATCCGAGCAAAGGTTTTAATGCGAGACCTACAAATAGGAAGATGGACAGGCCTGTGGGATTTAATTACCTGGGGACAGGGGTATGCTTGTGTCTCCACAGATGCAGGGCTGTGGTGGCTTCCAGCTAGGTGTGTTAAGCCTGTTTTAGATCCTAGAATTGACAAGAGTTCATCAGATACCGGCTCTTTCACAGAACCCTTGAGAGGGGAGTCAGAATATCTGGGTGACCCTGACGCAGAGGCTGAATCAGACGTAGCTTTGTGCCTTCTTAACTCAACCTGAACAGCCTTTCCACATATCCTGCCAAGGGCCCTACAATAGATGATAGACACAGCCTTTTTGGTTAAAAACAGAAAGGGGGAATTGTAGAGGAATGAAGGCAGTGGGTTGATTAGCATTGATAACATGCAGCTGTGGCCTTGCCTCAGAGCAGTGGGTTGATTGACATGGATGATGTGCAGGTGTAGCTCGTTCCTACAGGTGCTGAGTGGTTAAATAGCCCTGAGGACTGTGGGAGAGGGGGCTGGATGGAGGAGGAGCAGTGTGGTCTGATCTCTGGAGGAAGGAGAGACAGCACAGACAGTAGAATCTGACCAAGGGGAAAGCCTTGTTGCAGCCTACTGGTTTGATTGTGCTGCAACAATTGGGTGCTTCCATATCACCCTGCCTTTTAAATTGAGCCCTAGAGCTGACAGCGTATTAGCTATTTTTGCAGGCGTGGTCCCTGTTACACACTGACTTCTTGGTGGCAGTATAACTAATCCACTGGAAACTGCCAGACATGGACTATACATTGCAATGTTTGTTGTCCTGCTTCCTGGCATTAAGTGAAGAGATTCAAAAAGTATCAACCTCACATCAAAGCACCTCGCTTGGAGTCAAACTCTGCAATCTTGTGCTAAGTATACAACTTTGCTTCAGGTTCTAAACAGAGATTATGCTGATTTTACATGTGCTGCTTGACAGCTTGAGACATCCAGGGTAGCTGTAATAAATTTATATCCATGTGGTCAGTTCAGAAATACTGCTGTAAGATCAGCAGCAAAATGAGTTGATAGCTTGAAAGGGATCCAGTTCCCAATAACCAGAACTGGCTCTTAAGCCACCGTAACTGGTGCCAGTCATGATGCTGACTGGTCAAGTCAGCAGTAGGACTGTGAAAAGCAAATGCCATTTCTGCTCAGATAGATAAAGAGAGGATGGTAATTACCCCTAGGAAGGCGGCAGTCCTCCAGTACCTTCCACCACAGTCCACGAAACACAGCATGAAACTTTCTGCTGATTCCCTGGGAGCTGAACTGGGACCCAGGTTACAAAGGAAGCAGATGTTAAAACCAGTTCATTACAAACTAAACAAAACCCAAAACACCTACGTGGGTTACAGCAAATCCATATGCTCTCAGCACAATTGCTTGTACTTACAAAATAAATGGTATTTTAAACAACAGCTTGGCCCTTGTAAAATGATCCAAGAAATGTTACAACATGCATTAGCATAAAGCTACTCTGGTTCCCACTAAACACAAAGGCTTTCAGAAGCTTGTACCAGTGTTGGAAAGGTTACTTAAGCTTACACTTTGCTGCATTTTGCAGTAGATGCTTCTTTCTTATGCCTCATTCCTTGTGAGAACCTGCCCAGTAGGCGATCTGAAAGCACATCCCCTCCTACTTTGCTGACCCCACTAAAGTAAAATGACACCTTCTCCTCCTCTTCTTCCTCACTGCCCTGGTGAGGGGGGTGGGAGACCTTGAGGATGGGTGGTCATCTCCATGTAGGCATGGGTAAGCTGGGCATACAGAGTGAGCTGCCTTTCCATGTGCTGCTCATGCAGCCAGAGTGCCAGCAACCTGGCAGAAAGAGGAGATGGTTCATGGAGCAGCCTCAGACTGTTTCTCATACACTGAAAACAAGCCGGCCTACCAGGAGAGGCGTTACTAGGTGGATTACGTTCCTCCACAGCCCCTTTCAGATCTTAAACCAATCACTTGACAAAGCTATTCAATGGCAAGATACAGGCAACAACTGATTTGCCAGTGAATAATCAAAGACTTTGAGAACTTAAAGAGAAGCAAAACAGTAAATTCACCCTGACTTTGGGTGGGAGAGGCTTTAAATCAGGGCAATGTCTTTTTAAAGTTCCTAAATCCATGCAATAAAACATGGGGAAGGAAGTCCACTTCAGCAGACGGTCTCTGGACAAGTTTCTAGAGGCCATTTGCTGTAAAAAGTTGGATGGTAGGACATCCTGGTTCATGAAGAGATGGAAGAATGACATGAAGATTCTATGCTGATAATGCATTGCTATGATGATCGGGCTCCAACCATCACTTCCACCTATTTTATTTCAGAGTTTAAAATGACACACATGAACCATGCATCAACCACCACTGTGCGCATGGACCAGAGGCATTTATCGCCAGTCCAGTTCTACAGCTTCAACAAGATTCCTGTTGACTTGAAGATAAATTAAGTTGGCATTTGCATGACCATTGGAAACATATTCAGACTGTAGAAATTAAGCTTGAGACAGACATATAAAAGCAGATTTGAATTTTTTTAGGAAAGTCTTGAAAATATCTTGCTAAAAATACAACTAAAAAAATCCTGTCTCATAGATTAAATATAACACTGCTATCAAAAATATGCTAAGTAGCTTAAAAGAATGAATATATTGTTACTGAAATCTATTTCAAACAGGATCGAGCTTATTTTCACTCTCTTCTTGACCTTTATTTAAGAAGATGCCCTTAAACTCTAGGTATTTACATCTGATGGCACTAATTCAAAGGAGTTTCCAACCAATACTAAACTATCAAAGAACACAGCGCAACCCAAATACCCCCTCCCTCCCCCATTTAAATCACCATCTTGGACAGCTTTCAAAAACTGGAATGCAATCACATCTGATTAAGACTTTATTTATTATATGTCATGGTTTAGCAGAAATAATGTAAAGATGTTGGAAAGTATGGAAGGATCAAGAATCAGAATAATTGAGCAAGCAGCGAATGCAAGAGCTTTTTGAGGTGTACGGGTGTTTTCCTTTTAAAAAAAAAAAAAAAGGAATAGGAAAGAGCTATGACGCCAAGACTAAAAAGTCAGGAAGGGCATGCACTGAAGTCCAATGTACACAAAGATGTACAGTTTTCCAATACAAGGGGGTAAAATTTTGGTCATGGAAAGCAAGTGTCCCAAAAGCCAGGGGAGACTCCACAGGAAACCACTTGCAGAAAGTCTGAGTCTTCTGAGGCCTCCCTGAAACTTTCCTCTGGAAGTAAGCCTCTCACTGCAAACATGAAAATGGGATCTGGGATCCCTATACACTTTTGAACATAGGGGCTGGAGAGCACTTAGTGATATTTTTAATTAGGTTGCACAGATAATTTCTCATTTATTGTCACTGAATTCCTGAAATACCACAATAAAAATGACACATAATTATATGCTGAAATCTTAATTGACTTCTCTTAATGTGCTGACATCACAGGAGAACACATCTTGCTTGTGTTCAGATAAGTTATGCCACTGAAAACAACAAAAAACCATCCCTGCACTGCCTTGCCAGTTGTTGTTTGTTCTGGCCAGCAGGTACCGCCTCTCCAAGGAGAGGGCACACTCAGTTCTCTGGCCCTTGTGCTTCTGGTTTGAGCTATCCAACTAATATTTTGCCTGGCAGCAGCTGTAATGAATTTTGGTTGTTATCAGTAACAGCTGGAATAAGGCCAGCAACATACTTTCATATGAGCCGATAAAGAATTTTGGCCATCCAAATCCCAAGCCACTTACAGCTCTGAAATCTCCCATATCAAGACCAGAGAGGGCCTTTTGTATTACTACATGCAATATGCGTTAAGGGGGCAAGTTTAAATCTGTATAGAGATGTACATGCCCTTGTGCATTAAAAACATGTCCACGGAAAACATGTATGAATATTACAATCCCACTGTTCCGGGAAAACGATGTAATTGAAGGCTGTACCACAAAGTATACAAAAGAGGAACAAATTAAGGTCACAGAAACACCCTTAAATATATCACCTGAAAACTTCCAAAGTGCATTAATTTAAAATATATCTTTCTCACACACACACATTTACAAGCAGGGATTTTGCAGCTACATCCTAAGGTCCTGACTGGCATTGGAAAACTTTAGTGCTAGCGCTAATCCCCCAAGAACCTCACTGCAAACATCCCTCATTACACCGTAATTCTCTCGCTGCCTCCACTTTTTGACATGTCAGACAGTTCTTAATCCTTTTAACTTCTTAATGAAGAAGCAGTTTACACAACAGCAGTGTCCTGCGGAAGGTTACCAATCTGTCCCTTGAGAGGGTTTCCCTGGCACATGGCATGGAGAAAAGGGCTGGGACCCTGGTCACAGGGATGGACAGCTCTGGGACGCACATCTGTGTGTGGATGGGATGGGGCTCCCAGCCTGGAAGATGCAGCAACAGGCATTTAGGGCTGAGGGCTAACACCTCTACAATGCATAATTTCCTCTGAAGAGATGTCCTGCCGGCAGCTGAGCTCCCTGGGCAGAGGCAGTGACAGCTCCCAGCCAGGGGCTACAGCCCAACCTTCTTTGGGATAGCTGACCTGTGCCTCCGCACATCCCTACAGCACAAGGGGCACAGCATTGTCTTCCCAAGGAACAGCAGTGATGATGCTGAGCCTACGTGAAGAAAAGAAAGAAGAGCTTTTTCCTCTAAACCGTTACAGTTCTGTGGTGGACAAGCTGCACTTCCTAGCCCAAACTGCTTTTGTTTTGGCTCCTGGGACTGTTTGGAGCTGCTACAGCAAAAGAGCAAATGCCTGGCAAGGGGAACTATTCCAAGCAATGAGCTCGCGGCCAAGGCTTTTGTGTTGCTGCAGTTGTCATGAGGGCTTTCCAAGTCCACTGGCAGACCAGGCAGGTGGGACAGAGACAAAAAGTAAAATAATCTAGCTATTTTAGCAGCAGCTAAAACCCACAAGAATAAAACAGGACTGGAAACACTTGGCTACAAAGCAGGGGCCAGTTTGAAGTTCAGCCTCAAACAACTTCTTAACTAGGTCAGAGCACACAACTCAAAGCTGAAGATTTGAATTCATGGGTGGAGAAACCTCCAATCCCTGGTTTATGGCACAGGAACCCAAATATTCAAAAGGTTTGTGTTGCTCTTCAAAAGCCAATATGAGAAGGTATTTCTCGCACCAGAGGAGCACAGGGAGTCCTTATGGTGGCAGAGGTGCTGCAGTGCTCTTCTCTGTATGGGCTGGAGACAGCCCGAAAGATTTTGTCTGCCAGTTTTGGAGGAAAATCTCAGTTCTTCTCATGCTGGACCATATTTTCAGCCAGTGCATGTCAGTATAAATCAAGTGACTTGAGGATTTTGCTGAGTTAATTGACAGTTTGTATCTCATGACACAAGCTGGAAAAAAAATGAGAGTGATAAAAATACAGCAACAGCTATGGCAGTGCTACTGGTGGTTACGAAGGAGCTGTTGGTTCTGGCAGTTATTAAAACCATTCAACGCAAGTGACAGATAACAGTAATAAATCAGCTGAGTTGTTTCACATATCCACACATCCAGTGTTTTTGTGAGCACAGCAAGTATTCAGCCTGGAAAAACAACAGCATCTCATTACAAAGCCCCATCAGCAACACAGATTAAATTATTGACACATAATGAAGCTGAAGTGAAAACCCTCACTTGAGGGGTAGCTCCTTCAGATTTAAACAACGGCTGCTAACCAGTAACTTGCTTTCCAGTTACTAGTCTCACAAAGCAGTAATTGCTTTTGTATTAGCTAAAAGATGTACTGCATTTTCTCCCGACACAAGGGCTGTATCCAGATGGAGTGGCCTTGGGAGCCTCCTGGGAAGATGTAAGAGGGTAACTGCGGCAAGAACATGTCCTCACCACCCGAAGGGCCACTGTGTCCTCCCCATCGAGGTCTCAGCCTCTCCCAGGAGGCCCCTCTGGCTACCCTGTTCTTGCCAGGCAAAGGCTGAGCACCAGGCTGGATCAATGCACCCAAAACTGTGCCCTCCCCAGAGCACAGCACCATGGGCAGGACAGGGAGGACAAAGAGCAGATGTCCACCAGTGATGGGCACCAGGGGCAGGCACCTGCCAAGCAAGTACACTCGGGATAAGAGCTCATAGCTACCGAGGTGCAACCTGCCCTTTTCCTTCAATTACAGAACACAAACGCCATGAACAATTCTCCTTTAAACCCCACTATATGACAAGGCATAGAAAGAGAGTACCAAGCAGGAGTTTTCCATCCTTGACACAGCCCTGCTCTCCCCCATGCAGTCCAGGCAGCTGGAAGCTCCTCAGGAGTCCTGGTGATTTTCTGGATGAGCCAGCAAGCCTCCGCCCCCCTGGGGAGTAACCTCCCCACCTTTTAAGCAACAAGAACTTCCAAGTAACACAACTTCTTCATGGAAGAGATGAGTCAACCTTTAAGGAGGGTATAACCTAGTTACTGCAAGTTCCTGGGGTGATTTAGGATTGCAGGTAGTCCTGTGATGACAACAGATGTCTGGAGGAAAATAAATCAGAAGTATAGAGAAACTTAACTGATGCTGTTTCAAAGGTACCTGATGGTAACTGTACCTGACAGATTTCAAATGGCATGGAGATAAATTACAGGCATTATTTTTCTGGACTCCTAAAAATACCTGATGATCTAGTGGACACTCAGAAGAGAGCCCAGGGAGAAGCCCTGGCCTAGCAATCACAACAGACTCCCTGCAGCCTCCCACTGCCCGCCTGCCCAAGTGGGACCCCCCAGCAAGGCTTCCCAGCCCTTCAGAGGGGATCATAGGGCTCTTCAGGTGCCTACGGAGGCATCCTTCTCGATACATACTCACATAGAAAAAAAACCTTCTTTGTAGGGGGTAAAAAAGACCCTCCTTCCTCTAAACAAGGGTCCATGGCTCAAAAACCAAAACAAAAGTTGCTTTGTAACTTGCTAAACTGGAGTGATGTAAACCAGGGCTGTTTCTGTACCAGTGCACAGGCCAGTTCACAGGCAGAGGTGACTGTCCCCGCTGCATAAACAGTGCTGCTCACCACCTGCTGTGCAAACACTCGCCTGGAGGTCAGCTTGTAAGCAGCTGCTGTCAGCCTGTGACTGCAGAGGAATATGGGAGAGAGACCTCGTACCTACCAGCTTGCCGAGAGCTTCAAAATGTTTGATCAGCCGAGGCCTGAAACAGAACAAATTCTTCCTTCTGTGGCTGATGTGAAAAGTCCTTCCTAGGTCACCAAATCCATCCCCTGCTCACACAGGCTGCCACACCACAGAGGTCATTTCATCCTCACCTACTTCAGAAGAAAGGAGGGCTGGTGAGGGCTGTGAGGAGCAAGCAGGAAAAATTTCCTCTCTTGATACCGACTTTTAATGCAAAATAACTTACGTTAGAAGATAGCAACAACAAAAGCTTACCAAATACACACAATAAATATATAGCTTCCCTCCTAATCTCAGCATGTTATCTGGATGTAGCATATTATTCAAAACATAGAGCAGACATGCCACTATATTTACAGCACCCCTGTCATATAGAAATTTTGAAAGCATTATTGTGAAGCTGACATTTTATTACCTTTCTGGGAATACACTAATTCAATCGTTAAGTTTTGTTCAACAGTTGAAGAGGCTCAGGAACAAAGATGCATTGTGCTTTACTTCATACAGTTTTAAATGTTGTTGAAAATGGAGAATGAAGGCCATAACTTTTCATCCATCCCCCATCCCTTTGAAGCTCTATTCTTTCACTCTCCAGTGGAATTTAGTATCAAATTATCCTTACAAGGAGCCACTGGAGGAAAGCAATGCAAGGTAAGCACATTGGCGATCCTGTCATCCATTTTCATAATTTCAGTTTATGTAAATAGGCCATCCATTTCCAAGCCAAACACAGGGTTACTGCCGTGAACTTAATAAACAATATTAGCTTTCAGCCACGTAAATATATCGGCTATCGTCGGACACAGCCTCACTGAGGTCTTCAGGGACTAGGACCATGCAGCGTAGCAAGTGCTCAGCACACTGCAGTGCGGGAGAAGCTGCGCCCCAGAGCAGAGATGTCGGCAAACAGAAAGGCAGACAAAAATAACTTGCCTTAAAAGAATGCAGTGTTTGCACATGACAAAACAGGTTTGTGGGGAGGTTACTAATTACCTACATTAGGTTAACACCAAGGCTTCTCACTCACAGCTGAGAGTACTTTTGTGCTGGACATGGCACACACAGACTGCTCACATGCAAGGCCGTTTCCATCCCAAGAGGTTTTCATCTAAATAAGCTTACCCATGGCATATTCAACGTCTATATTCAGTCATCGAACTTTGGCTCCAAGTAACAAAAATTCTGCCCATAACTCAAACAAATCATCTTTATTTGTGGTAGTTTATATTGTTTTTAGAATTAAGCAGCCCATCACCTGGAGAAGCCCACTTTCAGGGGATGGCAGACCGGCAATGCCCAGAGACTGTTGCCTTGCCTGACAGGATATTGTGAGTGTAAGACTGAAACAACTGACAATCCTAAGTACTTCAAAACCCTCAGAAGGGAATATGCTACACAAGTGGAAAGCAAAGATGATTACAAAAAAAGCTGTGTTCTTTATACAAAGTAGTGCACTAACAAAATTCTTGTTACTTCTCCAGGAAAATCTAGAAGATTCCAAGAGATATATTTCAATAAGGTCTTGTACAAAACTCTTAAGAGTTGCTTCAGTCCCAACAATGAAAAGTAGAAGTGTTAAATTTATGCTGGCTGCTTATTTTCTCTCCTCTTGGTTTACACTTCCAAAGCAGCAGATGAGAGGCCCAAAAGCTCAGGAACTTGGAGGATTTGAGCCAAACAAAAGAATTAAGAGCTGCTGTCATATACCATTTAAACTCCATCATATTATAAGTGCTACTTATATGTAAGTAATTAATTTTGGATGTCTCCACTGCTTGTCTTCCATTTCTAAATTCTCCCGAGTCTGCTATCAGAATATATCTGATATATTTTTTCTTTTTCTCCCAAGGTCTATCACAGAGGCATCACGGTACAGGAACAAGAGCGCTGCAGCTGTCCTCCCTTCTCCCTGCTCACCACCCCACCAAGGTGGCAGAGACCAGCCAACCTGGAGCGCTCCCAGCAAGGGGGTCTCACAGGCTCCATGGTGCCTCGAACTCTGAATGCTGCGTGCTGCTGACGGGTGCCACCAACACGGTGCTTCAACAATACAGATACAAGAGCAGGATCATAACACCAGCCGGTACTCTAGAGATGGTTTTAGTGTTGTAGAAAAATGGCAAAAGTAGAATCTCAGAAGACGTATTATATTAATTGTGTGTATACATACACACACATATATACACATGTATATACATACATACACACATCATGTAGCAAAGATAATAGGCAGCAGCCGCAATTCCCTGACCTCTCCTTGACAACATTCCTGTTCTCTCCAGTTTATGTTACTTTACCCAGAGGGCTGCAAACTGCTCCTGGGGGATGCTGTCCTCTGAAGTGCAGGGCATCTGCTGGTGAAGCTAGTGCCTCCCCCTCCATGGAGGGACATGTCTCTCTCAAAGGCTAACTGCTGCTCTCCTAATAGAAATTATTATTTCTGTTCTGTTCCTTTTACTGGGGACAAGGAGGGAGCACCGGTGGTGAGAGAAAGGAAGGAAAGGAAGGGGCACTGCTTAGAACTAAGCCCAGCCTTACCCTGCTATTGGAAGGAAAAAGTCAAATGCACAGGCACAACAGGAATAATCAGTACATCGTCTCACAGACCAAAACTGCAGTTAATGTGACAGCACAAGCACACACATTTGGGGTCACATTTTGTATGTTATTCCTAGTTTACTAACGCTGGTGCCCTACAGGCTGCTCAGCAGCTGGAAATAGCTACAGGGCAGCAGTACCCTAATTATGCCTTCATTAGATCATCTGGACCATGGACTGTAAGGAGGACTGGAGTAGAGATCATTTGCACAGTCCCTTTATACTTCAACAGCAGCACAGCAAGTCAACAAGACACCTAAAAAATAAGGTTCAGTGCATCTTGGCTCATGAATAGATGTTCCAACAATAGCTGTAGATCCTTAGTACCTCTTGTGCTTGTGCCAAACTGTACCACAGGCCTCAATAAAGAGAGAGAAGCTGGAACATTCAGCATGAAACCAAGCCTCCCTTGTGAGCAAAAGGAATAACTCCATTTAATGATAGCAGTAAAAATCTCTTATCTGTGTGGATAAGCCAACAGAGGGAGACACAATGATGAAACATGCCTGCCCGGTTTGCGGTATTAGTACCTTTCCATCCCATACTACATACTTACATATGGAGTAAGTCCCAGAAGAAATCTTGTATTTAAAAAAAAATAAAATCATTACAGGGGAAAAAAAGGTTTTTATGATAGTGATTAGATTTCTTTAAAGATCGTGCTAGCTGTGGAATTTCTATCTCGTTGTGGTTATAAATCCCAAAGAAACTTGTGGCTGCCCTGTGAATTAATAGTTCATTTCCTTTAATTTTTAATAACTCACTTATATATGCCGAACTTTGTTTCTGTCCCTTAAATAAGCGTATTAAGATTAGAATGAGAGTTTATCTTTCTAGGACAATATTGTTCAAATATTGAAATAGTGCTACAGGTGTTATTTGGATTGGCTGCAATTACACTGTGTGCAGCATCAAATGGCCCCCTTGCACAGCTTTTGACCCAGAAGTATCTTCATTAATAACCCTGCTCTGAGTTGCTGTGATATTACTTACTCCAGAGCAACCAGTATAAAATGCAACAAACTAATCCTCTGAGAATCCTGCAAGCGCAGTGAAATCTCAGAATTGGCCAATAAAATGGAAATTCTCTAGCTGGGAGTAGGGGAGACGTATGCATCGGGTGTGCAGGGAGTGGATGAGTCAGATGTGAGGGGATTTGTCCTGTGTAACTCCTGACCCTCCAGGAGTGACACACCTTCTTAAGCAGCGCTTGAACTGAGAACAAGGATCATGAAATGGCAATGAGCATGGACGGCACCATGGTGATTGGAAAAAAAACCAGAAGAGAAATAAAAAAATGTTTTTTTCTAACACTTGGATTCAACAAGGTACTTCATCTTACAACTTGTCCCATTAGAGCCAAGTGCATGAAATCCCCACTGAAGTAATTAGCTTATTGATTTCCACAGAATGAGGACTCTATCCATTGCATCCACTCACCACCTTGAAGATACAAATGCATTTAACTTCTGTGCTGAACTGAACTGCTGTGCCTAACAGACTATCTGAATTCTCTCAAAAGCTTTGGATGTACACATGACTGAAAAAAAGTTACAGATTCTTATCCAATTCAGAGGTGGACCTTTCCCCAAATTCAAAAAGGGAAAGGTGTGTGAAGGGGTATAAAAGAACAGACAGAAGGTAAAACTCTGGCAAAGAAAGGACAGTCCTCTTCTGATCAACGTAATTCCTCAGGCTCAGTCTTTACATCAGCCTTACTAAGTGTTAAGAAAACATTTATCTTTTACATGACCAAACCTTATGGGAAAATCCTGCAGGCTTCCAAACCAGACCTCCACAAGTGATAAACACAAAATTATCTCTCCTTTTCACTAAAAAATCTTTTCAAAATAGTGCAGTATAAGCAAGCTAATTTCACTGAATTCCTTACGAATGTTTGTTTTTCCCCCTTAGAGTTTTCTGTAAGTCACAGAGAGCATTTCAGTGATTTATACCTTAATGCTTCCATTTTCAGGCCAAATTCTAACAATCTTCCAAATGATGAAAAACAGATGACCCACAGGGATGTCAACAATTCAAGTTTTAGTACCAAACTGTGCTAGCCTTTTTACTTATGAACAATTGAACTTGCATGTTTACAAAGACTTCCAGTTTTCACTAAAAAGGGTATTCCAGTACTTATGGCTACCTACTAAAATAACAAACCCTAAACTTCCAAAAATGATCAAACAAACAAAAGAACCTGATCCCATTACTCCCAAACATTTCGAAGCAGTTAGACACCGGGAGACTTGAATTGGGAGCTGTCTTTTGAGAGCTGCTGTTTGGCAAGCAAAACAGTTTTTTCTCATTTTGAGCTGCTTGTCCCAACACGGGGTCAGAAATAAAAACACAAAGCGCTAAAGAAGAGGCAGCCTGTGTTTTAATTCTGGTACTGACAAGGGCTTCCTCTGCAGCCATCATCAAGAGCAGATACCGCTCTGGTCGTAAATCTGATTGCACATTCTCTGCCAAAGGATATCAACTAGGACAATAGGCATGGAACAAAAAAACAACTCAAAGTTCCAACACTTTGCAAAGGTCACATTTCAAATACCGGTTCTCTCTCCAGCAGATCTTTCAATGAAAACATGGTCCTAGATCTTTCTTTAAGCTGTGGTTAATCAACCCACTGCACGCGGAGAGTTGGGTTGCAACTCTGGTTGCAACCTTGCAGGTCTCCCCAGGCTGACGCACGATATAGCATGCTTCCACAGGTACCCCAGATGCTGAAGACCATGGATTAAAAGGCTGAACTGCTATTCAACTTTTATACAGAATGAAAGGGAAATGAGTTTAGTCGAATTATCAGAGTCTTGCCCTTACTGATGACATGTTTATAGCCAGCCCCAAGCATTCAGCACAGACATCCTCAGGCTTTACTTCGTGTGCTCATTCAGGAAGACTCTACTGATCAGAAGCCACAACTCAAGCCAAATGGAAAAAATAATTATTGAACCAGGCCTTTGGCACACCTCTGGGATCATATCAGAAGCCACAGAGCCACAGGCACGAAATGGCAACTGCCAGGTAAATCGTAGTTTTACATATTGTCCCGAAGTGCTTCAATCATGGCAAATCTTGAACATTGCACTGATGAGGAACACAGTTTTATTTTAAGCAGAGTACAATACAACTGTCATGCAGACACAGAACCATGCCCAACCCATATGCTGCTTCACATATTTACTGTGGGATGCCTGAAAGTGTCTAATTTTAATTATTTGGAATCTACAGTGAATGCCAAGCTTCCTGATTTTTTTTTTATTCACTATGAACTGCAGAAACTACATCTCTGTATTCCTAACTCTTAAAATGTAAATTCTGTCCTTTGGTGGACTCCTCTTACACACCCACCCTCTATCCCATATTCTCCTATCAAGTCAATCAGCTGGGACATTCTTCCTTTCACAAACGTGGCATTCTCTGAGGTCAGCTGCTTTTCTCAAAAGTACTGCTGGATATGAAGTAATCGACGTGAAATGCCAGATGTAGATACACTACACACGGCTTTTTCTTCAGTTTTGCAGGCTGAGGCATGCACACAATTTTTCTGCCTCTTTTCCTCCCATTCTCTCTGTCTGCCTTCCTTCCTTCCTGGCCACATTGTGCAACCTCTATAGACTTAAAACAAACCAAACCAAACCACCTAAACCCTCACCCCCTCCAACATACATTAAGTTCATGTAAATAACACCTGATATTTCAGTGGTCACCAAACAGGCTGTTACATCCTCACCATCTCTGGTAAGATTTTTCCACCTACTCTTCTTGCCAATCACCATCCACTACCTATAATGAGATCGCAGTTCTCTAAAGCTTTTATTTACTTTTTCCTCCAGTTACTTTTGAAGTCCTCGGAATCATGTGTTTTGTTTTATCTTGTTTTGTTTTTCTAACTAGAAGTTGTCTTAGAGTAAGACATTCTGAAGATATTTACCAAGAAAATTAGCTCACAAAAAATCCACTAGGGTAAACATGAGGGCCAGACAATTTGGGGCCTCCCAGAAGAAATACAAAAAGCACTGTTAGAAGAACACACTCAAATTTGTGTTCTGCAGAAGAAACCCCTTTCATACCTATTCCCACCTCTAAGGAGCTCTAGGGTTTGATGCTGGAGCTGAAGGCAATAACCAGATGTCTCTAACTCCTCTAAATGATGGAAGGCAAAATCCTGCCAGTCGGTTAGTTAGGGAGATACTGTCGTTGTGGGCAAGACTGGGGCACCTGTCATGGAGAAAACGTGCTGCAGTTCTCACAGTCCCTAGCCTGGTAGCAAGCTGCAGAAGCAGATGCAGCACAGGAAAACTGATAAAAGGTCCATCACAAATTATTCAGTAGCTTAGAAACTAGCTTGAGGAGGAGGGAAGTTTGAGTTTCTCGACTCAAAGGGCTGCGATGATGCTGAAGGCCGGGAAGCGTGCCTCCAAGCTTTCTTCTGGTGGGAAGTGAAAAGGTGGGCAGGAGGAACAGTCTGCGCACTCAAGTATCCCTACACCTTTTCCTTCGTCCCACAGACACAGCTCTGTTATGTTGCACAAGTCCAAACACAAATCTGTAATTTGTCCAAGAAAAAAAAACCAACATTTTTAGAAGGGCTACTAAGCACTAAATGCCAAGCAAATAAACAGAAGGAAATGCATATGCATCAGAGGAAATAATGACAGGCTGTAGCTATTGAAAACTATAGGAAGGGAAATCTAACTGGAACATTAATGCTCTAGCAACTTGTCTGAAAGGGTATCATGAACGGGAGAGAGGAGAAGGACGGATGTGTTACTTCACATTAGAAATGCTCATGAGATTACAGATGACTCAGTCACAAACCTTGAATGCTTACAGATTACAACTGTAGTCCAAGTAGAGATGGACCTACTGGAACATCTCTTACAGGCCCTGGAATCCTAATACTACAGCGAGCTGGTAACTCTGCATCTGTTCCTCATGTGTGGAAAGAAAAACCAGCTAATCACAGATGCACACAGCCTGGAGGATGTTTGCTGAAAACCTCATCTAACTAAAGAAAAAAAATTCCCCAGTGTCCTAAAAAGATGATGGTTTCCTAAAATAGAAAATTCTAAAACCCTACATGGAATATCTCAATGTTGAATCTCATTTTAATGAGTGAAGAGAGTTAGTTAATAACCTAAAAGCCACAAGCAACTTACATATCAATGATCATGATCTAGTCAGACTAACTTTGTTTTAAAATCAGTATATATATTATTGCCTGGTGTTTATAGTCTGTTTGCACAATTGCTGGCATATGGATCTAGAAAGGCAAGAGTGAGAGGCATGAAACAAAACAGAGAGTACTTTAAAAAAAACCTACTGCACACCAAAAGACTTTTTGAAGAGAAAACATTTTGCAAGAGAGAGTAAACACTTGTGAAAAAAAACATACCAGAGAAGACAGACAGCAGAAACTTCAGAAAGACATGCAGGTTTATAAAGAATGAGGAGAGCAGAGAAATTAGTGGTAAACAACTGAAGGAGCACACGCAATCTCTAAATAAGCCAGAGAGCAAATACAACACTGAAGACTACTAACAGTGTTTAGGAAACTGAAAAGGCACTTCTGAAAGCACCCACCGCAGATCAAGTCCATGGTTTGGTGCAAACAGTAGGATCACACATGATGAAAAGAAGGATATTTAAAGAAAAGCATTACATGGAATTATCAGGATACATAGTTTGTGTAATTAAAAATGGTTCTTTAAGAGATTTCAATACACAGCAGTTAACAGAAAGATACGAGCAGATAGGTTGTTAGTGGCCACTTCCAGATTGCAGAGGTCATCTCTTCTTGTAATGCAATTTCATTGTTTTGTCATTTGAGGGTGAGGCAATATGCAACTTCTGCAGGAAAACCTTGCATGTGAAAAAAAAACCAAACCCCAAACCAATATAGTGCCAAATAATAAAAAGGGAAGGTGATTCTTATGGAGCATAGTTAAAGTCACAATAACATCTTTTGCAATGCAACTAAACGCAAGGTAGTAATCCTAGCAAAGAACACTTTGCAGGCTTAACGCAGCAGACATGCTTTGAAGACTGTGACTTATGGACTCAGAGCTGGAACAAGCTCGCTTGTATCTTCTGTGATCATCACAGATAGCTGCTTCAAAACAAGTACTCTAAGAATGATACAGGAAAAAATAATCCTAGCAAGGCTTCTGTCAAAGCCCTGTGCTAAGCCCTGCTAGCCACACTTCAAGAAGGAAATAAAAATATTGGAGCGAGCTCAAAGGAAGGCCAAAGAATTGACCCCTGAGCAGGGCAAAGCAAAACAAAGCAAATCTTACATGTGAGGCTGACAGAGTTCACCCAGCTCAGCAAAAAGGTTGAGAGCTGTCATGATGACCATTTAGGGCCACATTTCAAACCTGCAGATAAGTTAAGAGCCGACAGTAGGAATTTCAACCTTTGTTACCCAGCAATGCTAGTAAACGAACTATAGAACAGTTTACCAGGGAAGTTGATCAACTCATTAATGCCTGAAGTTTTCAAAATGAGATTACACATGTTTAAAGAAGACACACCCAAAACAGCTTTGAGGGGAAAAAAAATATATATGGCTCAATCATGCAAAATGTCAGGTCAGAGGAGTATAATGGCTTTTGACTGGTCTTCAAGTCTATGAATTGGAGTACTTAACCATAAAAAATTAGGAGAATCAAATGTCTCCTTTGAGACATGTTGTGGCAAACAGCACTTGTAAGAGCCCCTTCCAGTATTCAAAACAATCCAGATACACACAAACCCTTCCAATGTGTCAGAGCCACTTGCACTCAGCTCTGTTTAAATGTTTACATTTCTTAAATAAACATAAAAAAGACTAGATGGCAACCTGGCACTGAAGGCATGGTTTGAACATTTCAGCAGTCACTCTAAAGAAACCTCTAGCAGATCCTTCCCAAAGCACAGATCTGACATTGGCTACACAAATGCCAGTGATGTATTCATACGGAAGTGGGAGACAAAATTCACTTGCTCTACGGGAAACTTCCTTCTTATAATGTGATATCCTACACTATTGTGTCCATCATCCCTAACCATACGCGAGCTTGAATAAGGTATTCAAAAACAGCACCTCCTTCCATGCATGTAAATGGGAAAGCAATTTTGGAATGAGAAAGCAAAAAAAAACATCAAAACAGACATTCCGCAGGTGAGCAGGGAAAAAAAATAACTTGTCATTCTCCAACAGTAATCAATCCTAAGTACACACTTTTTTATTTCCAAAGAAATGAAGGATTCTGGTGCTCTATCATCATGTTATTTACCTTAGCCCAGGAAGTGTCTGATCTGCTTTAAAAACTGTGGATCAATTCTGTATTAAAATACCATCACTCTGCCTACTCCTTCAAAGTGCTATAAAACACACTGAAGGGAACACTGGCATGTTCCCCAGGTACCATGGCTCAAACAAAACCTGTGACAGAGGAGTCTTTTTAGAAAAAGCAGCTACCACCTTCCCACTCACTCCTCCCCAAGCACCAAGCGGTCCGTATGACATACCTCTTTTTCCTTTTCTGGTTTTAGTCAAGAATATAAACCAAAAATACATCACAGACTGCATGCCAAAGGTTAAGGAAATAACCGGTGGGGTTGAAGAAACAGAAGGTAAGATGCCCTGTCTTGAAGAACAAAATTTTATGGTTTTGTTTGTCCTTGCACATGAATGTAGTACATACGGGCTCTCACTTACATTAAGCCCAGAGCCTAGAGTCAGGTCCACTAGCATGCAAGCTTCTCTTCTTCCTCACTGATGCAGAGCTGAACAGCTGCACTGGAGTCTGTGTTTTTAATCAAGTTTGCTCCTATATTTTTCTCTAGATAGGAAATATTCATAACCACCCCATTTCACCTGCTGTGGGTTTTTTTAGCACTGTGAAACATTCTGTTCATACCACAGCATAAAACAGTCAGATTACCCTCACCTAGAATCTATTCAATAAATTCCACCAAAAGCCAAAACACCATTTAACAAAACCAAGTAAGTCAATAAAAAGAAAAGGAAAAACAAAGTACTCAAAGCAAAAAGAACCTCAAATCCAAGTAATTTGAACAGTGGTTTTGACTCAGATATTGTAACAAAGCTTCTCAACAAAAAATACAAGATTTCTATTTCCTGCCCTTTTCATCTGAAGAGCTTGAAACAAAGTTCTCTCTACCTCTGAAGCTTACCTGCACAAATTACACTCTTGTGCACAATCTAGGGACATAACCCTCAGTTTTTAGCAAGCTTTCTGGTATGCTTCAAAAATATCTGGACATGAAACTTTAGAGGAATATTATTTGTTGCCAGCAAGGAAAAAAGCGAACAAAACCAAAAGCAAAGAACCCCAAACCCTGCCACTGTTTATTGCCAAAACAGTTTCCCACAATCAGAGTTTACAAGTCCATGAACGCAGCACATCCATTTTTCTCTAAAGCGCAGATATACTTACGAAAGGACATTCCCAATGTAGGCATAATACGAACAGCAGTAGGGAGTAGTCCCATCACAGCAGTAAGCTTTGCAGTCATTATCACACTGAGCCAGACAATCTTCTGCTGAATAAAAATAACATTCATGCGGTCAAACGACTGCAACAACAAAATGCTGTACAGCACAGCTTTAAAGAAAATGCAATCTAACAGTTCTGTACAATCACAGGACTACACTCGAGGCGCGACCTGATCTTGTAATCCTAATGGCAGCCCATTCCCACTCATTCTGCATTTCAGTACGAAGTTCAAAGTTAGCTGTTTTGTGTATGGGTATTTTGTAGCTGGCTGTATCAGTTCCTTCTCATACTTCATCTTTTAAAATAAAAAAGAGCATTTTGAAATGTCAAGACACCACAGGATCACCTTTTTCCATTCCAGTAAGAAGCCCTGAGAGAAACCTGAGGCCAGGCTGCCCGTCCTGCTGAGCTGCAGGGTGGCAGGAGAGACAGAAGCTGTCTGGGAACTGACTAACTCCCCCAGTCCCTGCCCAGCCCTAGCCTAGGGTGCAAATTAGAGCTGCCTGGGGCTCCCTCATCCCCTGCCAGCTGGCAGCAGCTCTGCCCTCTATCCACTCCAGCTCCAGGGCCATGGCCAGCACAGCATGGCAGTGCCCAGCATGGGGGGCCAGCGATGCCCTCTGTGCCCCACTGCCAAAGACTGTCCTCCCCAGCTGGAGCCACAAACGTTTCCAGCAGCGATGCTCTGCCAGGCTGAGGAGCAACGCAAGTGGTTAAACAACAGTAAGAGAGCTGTTTACAATCAAGAAACATGGAAGAAACGTATCCTTTTACTGCCATGAGAAGCTATTTTAAAGCTGTTGACCTCCGGTGCTGTTGCAACTCAGTGTTTTCAAAGTCCTAAGTCAGGTCCCCCAAGGTGAAAACACCGTACAGTCTCTGGGTACTGCCACTACACTGTAAAACATCTGCTGGGATCCCACACTTCCTCCATCTCATCCCAGGCTCTCCTTCCCCACTGCCAGGACCTCAGCTGTGGCCTGGATGAATCCAGACAGAGTCTCTGCCTTCACCTTTGGTGACCTCTTTGGTCACACACTGCCACAGCAGAGACCTGAAAACAAAGATGGCAAACTATGCTTCTGCGCTCCCGATGCACTGTGGCTCTTATTCCCCAGGCAGATCATGCGACAGATCCCATTCCTGCTACTGCCTTCCATCCGTGCTGGCCCATCTTTTGGCGTGCGGGGATCCAGGTGACCCTACCTCATCCCAGTGGCTGCCGCACCCCCGTTCCTGCCCCACCTGCAGCCGCAGGCTCCCACCTCGCACCAAGGCTCCTTTGCACACTGACTGCACGGTGAACGGCTCGCGCTGCCGCTCCATCCCAAAACCTCAGTCTCTCGCCCATCAGATTTTAGCAGGTCAGCTCTCTGAACCTGCTCGTGCTTGGCCTCTGCTTGAAAACAAGCACCAGGCGAGGGTGAGGGCCGGAGCGGGCTGTGCAATGCAACACACGGGGCAGTTCACGCAGCTGCTCCCCAAACCTCGCAGCCACACCTGTGTCAAAGGAACGCACGCACACTGAACCGGAGCCCCTGACCCATCGGCCTGGGTGCCAGCCTGCCCAGCAAGGGAGCCGGGGCGGCCGGCACCCTCCGGGAGCAGAGGGGAGGCCCGCGGCCGGCACGGGCCCTGCTGCGGTGGTGCCGTGCGGGCCTCCCCGCGCAGCCGCTTCCTCCCACGGCAGCCGCCTCAGGCCCTTGCTCCGTTACCGGTCCCCTGGCACCGGCACTCGTGCCCCCGCTCTGCCCCCAGGCGCCCCGGCTGTGCCCCGCTACTCCGCCAGGAGCAGCCGCCTGAGGCTCCCGCTCCCTCAGCGACGCCGGCGGTACCGAGGGGTGTCCCGGCCGGCCCGGGCCGCGGGGCCAGGACACCTCTGGGCGCCTCCCCCGCAGGGCGCGGGTGCCACCCCCCTGCAGCCCGCCAGGGGCTCACGCACCGCACGCCCTCCCCCAGAGGGGCTGCCGGGGCACCCCGGGCGCCCCTTCCCGCCCCGCCTGCCAGTGCGACCACCGGCGACACGGAGAAGCCCCCGCGCCTGCCTCGAACCGCCGGGCCCCGGCCCCGCTCGCCCCCGCCGCCCGCGGCTTCGCGCCTCCCCCCTGCCCCGCTGACCTGCCAGGAGGAGGAGAAGGAGGAAAGGGGGGCGCAGCACCCCCAAGGCGGGGCGCCCCTCGGCCCGGCCGCGCCGCCCCGCTGCCTCCATGCCGGCGGCGGGCGCGGAGCCGCCGACCGCCCCGTCGCGGCGCGGGGGCGGACCGGGGTGGGGAGGGTGGCGGTGGCGGGCGGCGCCGTCGGGGCCGGGCCGGGCCGGGCCCGCTGCCCCCCGCCGCGCCGGGGCCGCCCCCGGGCTGGCCCAGCGGCGCCGTGGGTGGCGGTGGCGGGGCAGCCCCGTCGCGGCACGGCCCCTCGCGCTTCCCCGCCTCCTTTGTCCGCCCGGGGCCGCTCAGCCGGGCCGGGCCGCGGGGGGAGCCCCGAAGGGGTGTGAAGGGCCGCGCCGCCGCCGTGTTCGAGGGGGCTTCTGCGGGGTTTGCTTGTAAACGGGGCTTGAAATCGCCGTTTGTCGGTAAGTGCACGAGCAGGATCAGTGCGTGGGACTGGGCGCGGAGCTGCCAGGCGTCACCGTGCCGCCAGCTGAAGTCCTACACACACTTGTCCGTGCTGCTCGGTATTAAAGATTTTCCATGCCCAGGCCAGCACCATACTCTGAAGTATTTTTCAAGAGTAATTTTTATAGCTCTCTAAATGCTGCCATGACTAGCTCTGCGCAAGAATTCCCACAGACGGGGCCCAGAGGCCAAAATACTTACCCCATGGTCTCACCAGACAAAAAGGTTAGCTCTGGCTTTGCACGAAGAGCTGCAAGTTGAGGAATGCCCTTGGAAAGGTTGAAGTATGCACGCAAAAATGAGAAACATCCACAGGTGTTTCTGCTCATAAAGGGCTTCCTGCTGCTGGCAGCTTAGAGGGGAAGGCTGACACCCAAACGTACAATGACTTTTTTAATTTTTTTTTTTTTTTTAAGGATGTAGCTGTTTTACACTGGCATCAACAACAAAACCGCAAACCGCCAAGCCAAATAATTTGAAAACTGGTTGCTTTATCAATGCATAACCGAGTGGTTTTTCAAATGCACACCAGAACCTGACTGTCAACAAAGGCAAACAGCTTCTTATGTTTTTAACTACCCTGCACTGTGTTTTCCTTAGTTTATGCAACAGCCTGAATTGAAAGGGTAGAAGGAAATTTCAGGGGTTTTTTTTTCAGAAATTCAGAAATCTCAGCTGGTGAGAGTAAAACTTGGACCAGGTGGGTAACTTAATTTCAAAGGAATTGCATCTGCTTCCTGTGTCTTAGCCTGGTCACAGGCCACAGTTTGCCCCTGAACAAAAGCTTCAAAAAATAATACGGTTTTGCCAGTAGATAATATTGGTAGTAAAAGTAAAGAATTTATCAGGTAAAGGAGACTCAAATCTGGTAGGTCAACTCACAGAAACTCTGACATCTCCAAGTTTTTTATTTTCATCAGTCATCTTCGATCACCATGCCAGCCTGCCTTAGAAAAGCCTTTTGTTGGTATTTATTTTCTGTTCTTCCATTTTTGTTGCTGATTCCTTCCCTTGCAGTCCCCTCCCCTTCAC
This sequence comes from Falco punctatus, assembly GCF_963210335.1. NCBI lineage: Eukaryota > Metazoa > Chordata > Aves > Falconiformes > Falconidae > Falco > Falco punctatus. Next base: position 102,504,556 of record NC_137581.1, on the reverse strand, counting down.
AGCTCTCTTGGCAAGTCACATTTCAGTTATTTCCCAAAAACATTAGGTAAAATAGCCCAGTAGCTGTAAGCCAGCGTAGCAGGCTTGACTTCAGTAGTGATTTGCACTTAACAACCTTACAGACCTTCTGCAGCTGTCACTTTTTCTGTCAGCAGGGGACGAGTCCTTTGAACCTCTCTAACTCCCCCAGCTCTATTACTTCCCAAGTACTGTCCTTTGGACAAACAATTGAAAGGTTCATCTGACAAAGGGAAATACGTCTTCAAAGTAATGCTGAAAATAATCCATGAGAAACTTTCAGTCCAAGGTTCTACCTGCTTCTCCTATGGATTTTCCCTTGGAAGAGAGGAGGGTGTGTGGGGAAAATCACAAAATTAATCCTCTGGCATTCTGTTACCAGCCTTTAAACCGTGCCCATGAGTAATCTGGGGTAAGAGAGCCTGTGGGGTGTGTGGTGCTGCTGCTGTTACGGGCTGTCACAGGCAGTGCCAGGGGCTACTCCAAGGCGGCCCCTTGCCCTGTGGGAAGGGAACCCAGAAGAGGGAGTGTAGCCCTGGGCCTGCTCCTCATTCCAGCTCTACTTTCTGCTCTGAAAAGAAATAAATCCGCTGGAAGAAGGCATGATCAACTTGCCTCCTACTCTGCCCTCTTTTCTACTGCTCCCAGCATCACGGAGGACATTTGTAAAAGGCTGAAAAGAGGGAGAGCAGTGTCAGGGCGGTACCGTCTGGTTGTGCTGGGGTGCAGTGAGGGCCTTCTGGGATCAAAAACCTTTTTGTTTTCTCAAAAAGAGATTTTAAAGAAGACTAATTCATAGCAAAGAACAACAGAAGATTATAGCTAAGGTCCTAGCCATGATGATGCTTTGTATAAACCTCCAGATCAGCACCACATGATAGCAAAATCATCTCTTATCAGAAATGTTTTTTGAAAGATGGTTTTGAAAAGCATGTAAGATTGATAACATATTAAGTGTACAAGCCCTGAAGTGCTAATTTTCAGGCACAGTTCAAGGAGAAAATCCCACTGCCAGTGCACTAGTCTTTTGAAACTCGCTATAATCAGGCACCTCTGTCTCCCGAAGCTTAATTAGCAGTTTAGAAACAGTGATTGCACATGTACAGCACTACAGGAAACTTAATCGAGGAAAAGGCACATGCTTGGGACAAGCATTTAAACTGTACCTCTAGACTACCTCTAGAGAAATCACTTCAAAATGATTAACAGAATCTCTTATATACGTACTAAAGATGTCTCTTGTTGAACTGAAGCCGCTAACTGGATCAATATGAGGAATGGTAGGTCTTCTACATGTTTTCCAGTGTGTTACAAGCTGATGAACTCCTGAGCGTGTGCAAAGGAGCCTGGACACACTTGGCAGCAGCGGGAGAGCTGCTGAGTCAGGCAAACCCCTGGTTCTCAAAAGGGTCAGCTGGGAAGATGTCTGCTCAGCTCTGCCCCGTGTTATCCTGTAATGACATGGAAGGGAGTCTCACCTTCTGAGCATTAGTCACCTCTGAACACCACATTTTCCTCCTGGCTTTGCAAGATTTGGATGCCGTGGTCCTCAGTCAGGAGCGGTGCCTGGTATCTGCTCTGGTACCTGGGAGAAGCGTAAACCCTTGTTTTCCTGTAGGTTCCTCGTGTTGATGTCCAGCAGTAAGGGATTACAACAGATACACTTATTTCAGATGGCAAATACCATTTCATTGCACATTTCATTTAGTATCTTCTCTTTTCCTACACCATGAAAGAAGAATCAGGGTTAGCTGACAGAGGGCATACTCCAGCCTCTGCTGAAGTTAATGAAAGGCTTCCCAATGACCCCACTCTTAGCTGGACTTGGCTTTTAATTTCTGATTCCTTTCTGTCTCCCTTTAAGTACCTTGCCACTACTCAAAAAGGCTTAATCTCTTCTCCTCCTTTAAACGGAAATCTTTTTGCATTTCTAATCAGTTTCATTGCCACTTTGGGATGCTCTTTCTGCTAAATCTTTTTCTGAGGATGGTCTGAATATTAAATGCAATATTTAAAATGGATTTTCAATATCAAACTCTGTCCTCCTTTGACAGAGTGCCATGTCTTTCCCTGACCACTCCATTAGCATGCATTAGGTCTGTTGTAGTATTGGCATATAGTTGTACTGTTAATGACTATAACACAAAAAAATGCATGCTTGCTTACTTTTTCAAAAATGTTGTCTATGATTACATTGCTACTTATCCGCACACAAACTACTTTATTATCTCCTTCGGGGTTTCTGATTTCTGCTGGTATCTTTGACACTGGAGAATTTATCATAGAGCTCCTAGAAGGCTACGAGACAGTCTTGTTCTCTGCACAGACTGCCGATCCCTGTTACATGAGGAATGTACTTAACACTCCTGCCTGTTGCTGTGTAAAGCTCAAAAAAAGCATAATGCAGGAATGCCATTATTCTTAGGCAGCTAAGAACATCTCTTACAGCCCCTTCAGTTATATCTGTCATGTTAAGGTAGATGTAACCTCTGCAGTATAGCAGTTATATGCTACAGAATTATTCTAATTCTAGAGGTAGAAATACTTTGTTTTTGTAGGCTTGTGTAAAAGCTAGTGAAATCTTTACCTTTATTTTGCCTCCAGAAAAGATCAAGGCAGAAGAGAAGATAGGTGGATGGGTTTTTTTAATTATTTCCAAGGCAGACATTTCCCTGTTCATATAATCTTCATGTGTTTGCCTACAGGAAGAGAAATAGCAGAACACCTTCAGCATTATTTCTATTAAGAGCAAGGAGTGTCTCAAAAACATCGTATCCTTTCTGGTAGAGCACCAGACAGTGATTTTTAAACCTATGCTGACAGTAGGCGTCTGCTCAAAGACTGAATTTCATTCAGACTCCATAAACACTATTTAAAACTACAGGCACTTGTGTGCTTTACTGATTTCCTTAATAAAACATTTATTTAATAAACTAATTGGTAGTGCTTGGTGAAGCTTAGAAAACAGTAACAACATCTGGAGAAAATTCACTAACCACAGAAGTCTTGGGTTTAGGTATTAGCACTGATTTTTTTCTCTTCCAAACGCCATCCTTCCCAAATAATGATATTTTTTTCATAATTCAGTATGAAAAATCAGAATTGGAGTGATGAAATGGTCTTTCTTAAATATCTGTATTGCTTTTGAGGATGTGTGGATCAAAACCAGAAATATAAGAACCTAATCCAAACTAGACTTTTCTTTCCTTTTGAAACTAAGCATTAGCTATTAAACACTCATGACATAAAATCCCTGGCTGAAGTGTGTTAACTATCAAAGCAAAAGGTACCAGGACAGCCTAGCTTATCTGACTAATAATCCTTTTTTTTTTTTTTTTTTCTCATAAATTTCAGGTGTTTTATTTTGAAAAATTTATCCTGCACATGGTTTTAGGGGACAATGGTAAGTTTCTGTGAACAGCATCCTTTTTTAGGATGACAGTCAGTGAGGAAGGTACGTAAGAGGATGAGCAACAAGCTGAAGATTACCAAGCTAAAATGTGATATCAACGTCCTGGTAACTGTTATGTTTCATATTCCTTCTACAGAGCATTTTAAATGATCAGCCAAACTTTCAATTATGTTGGAAAGCACTGAAATAGTATGAAGAGCTATGTACCAAATGATCTCAGTGCCAGGAAAAGTGATGCACCCCAGAAACCAATAAATCCCCATAGTTTGTCAAGGGCTATTACCAGCAGCCAAGATTTAGCATTATTCTAACAGTTTTGTGCCTTAGGAAAAATGCAGCAGCCCAGGATTCAGGGAACCATGAATATGACTTAAATCTGTCTCTCACATTGATTCAGGGATGCCATACCTAAGAATTTGGCCTGGAATTTTAAAATTATATCAAATACTTGTAGAAAATATTTAGAAAATACTAAATATAATCTTCTCTTTAATAAAATCAATTGTTTACAAGTATATATTACTGTGTTGTAAACATCATAGGAAGTGCTGGCCTCTGCCACATTCAGTGCAAGCAAAGCAAGGCCTCTGAAGACGTGGCAGAGACTAACATTAAATAATTATTTACGAGGAGCAGATGAATACCCCCACTTAGAAAACAATGACGTCAGTGAAATTCAAGTTTTTGCTCCAAATAGAACATTTTTCTAGTTTTAAACTGAATCATTCAGAGCACAGTCATGACGCCTTCACCATTCAATGCTGAGTGGGATTTTAAAAGCTTACGTTGGGGATAGGTAGATGAAGGTTTCCTTGGATCAGCAGTTGCTGGTGAAAGATGCATTAGAGTCCAAAGAACAGCTCTGTCTGGTATGGTACATTTTCTCTTACAAAGTCTGGTCTTTCTTGTGCTTTCCCAACACATAATGTATTATCTCATTTGTCTTTGTTGTTTAGCACCTATTATAAAAGCAGAATGAAGGGATGGTAGGAAGGTCTCTGGGTTTAGGGAATTTTCCCACCTCATATAACGAACCTACCAAAATTATTTTTCCTAAGAAATGTACAGTGCGACCAGCCAAATGTCACTTTGTTCTGCAGCATCCAGCACACAGGGTGAGTAGCCTCAAGTTCCCATGTCAGTGTCCGTTGTAATTACTGATGCTTGGCTGGTATTTGTGACCTTCAGAGAACTTCTGTGTGAAAAATATCGCTAAATTTACTTTTCTTCTTTGCTAAACAGATTTACATAAGAAAACATTTTATAGAAACAAACACAAGACTATATTCATTTCAGTCTGCTGGTAAACTGAATTACACTTACATTAATACACTTACTTGAATAAAGACGAAATAGCAATTAGCAGAAACCATCTAAGACTAGTGACAAATGAAGAGGAGCACACTGGGCAGGAGTTGTAGCTTGTTGTATTTGGGGGGAAGGAAACAGTTAATTCTATATTTAGAAGGGAGGAAATAGTTTTTCTACTGATGCTTTAGTCTTCTGTGCAGGTAGTCTTCCCTAATACTCTTCAATATTTGCTTGGGCAAAGATAGCTATTTGCTGTTTCTAAAAGGCCATCTTTTGTTTAACATCCTTTTAATCCTCATGGTTGCAACAAAATATACATGACTCTCAATGCTTGTCAACATTGCATGACTTGGCAGGAACCATTACATGGGAGAAAGCTTAACCTTTCCTCTTGAATCCTAAGGGAGTATAGACACAGCCAATCTGAAAGGATGGCAGTCTGACACGCTGCTCATGGAAATGGTGGTAGAAGATCACTAGTTCAGCAGACACCCTATGCTAACAGGCCCTGGTAATTCCTTTCAGTATTCTATTTCCATGGATTGAAACAGGAGAGTAGTATTTGATAACATTTTATTAAACTCTCACAAGAACCCAGTCCCTGTTAGCTGGACACAGTGCCTTGCCTTTCAAAATTCTTCTGGCCTGTATGTCTACACCTCAGTCTTTTCTGTAAAGTGGTATGAGGGACAGCAGTAGTCGATGAGGAGTTGGTGAGATGGGGAAGAGAGAAACCCAACTACCATAATCACAATTCTACAACTATGAAAGGGCTGAAAGCCATGTGTGTGAAGGTGGCCACTTTTATGAGCTTCAGTATTAGAATTGCTATAGTCAAAATGCAGTTGCTCTTCCTTGAGCGACTTCAGGATGTGGAAGCAAATCTTTGGCCATTTCTCTGTCTTACATAAGCATACTTTCAGAAGTGGCAGTGTGCTTTCATTGAAAATCCAAACAAAATGTTCTAAACTTTTCAGTTAAAGAAGATTACAAATGTTTTGGAGCCGGGTATAACTCATTCAAGTTGGAGGCAGAGAGAAGGGTCGAGACAGCACCATCTATATTCAGCAATGTTCCTAATCATCATGACCAGTGGTACTGGAATTATTATTCAGACTATATGCTCATTAGCACCTTGGCAGCTTGCTAGTTCCCTAGAACTGGCAATAGAAACAAGTGATTTGTATTAATAAACTGCAGGGAAAAATAACATCTTCACAATTGCTAAATGTTTTTGGCTTCCCAAAAAAACCCTCAGCTGAACAACTTGCATCTTCTATTTTCAATGCTGTATGCAAGCATCTTTGTATCGATCCCCATGAAGTAAAGTACATTAGAATAAAAATAGTGTCAGTATTCTTACAGTGGTATTCTCTTCCCTGGTCTGTAAGGAAATAAGGTAGAGAGACTACATGACTTTTCTAATCCGCTATGAGAAGGCAGTGGCAGAACCAAGTTTTGAATCTAAATGATCCTGAGCTCCTCTTTCAATTGCGGTCCTGAATGATATCCTGAATACAGCACTAGAAATATTAGGTAGGCTGGTTTCATCAACAGGTTCCGGTGAGAAAATTAAGACCAAACTGTCTATGACGCTCTGGCCACACACATAAATGAAAAAAAGCTGCTTTAAGAACAATGGCTTTGCTCTGATTTAAAATGCAGCAGCTGTGTAACCCCATATAAAAGCTATAAACATGTTCTTCTTCCTAATAATACACCAAATGCACGCATATGTGCATATACATACATGTATAATATATATGTGTGTAGATATAAATATTATTCATGCATGCATACACACATATATATATGTATATTTAAAATCGGGCAATAAGCCTGAGTTCTGCTAAACAAACATACAAAAATACACAGCCGTTTGGAAGTTTGGTGAAGCTGGATGGAGTAAACTGAAGCGCAGTGCAGAATTCATACGTGTCACCCATGTCATAGCTGAGGAGTGGTTGGGTGTCGCAGCAAGAGGACAAGGGGCACAACCTAATGGTATCCTCTTCAAATTGTTCTGTTAACTAGGCGGTGGGTATCCGCAAACCTTACCTGTCACTTCCAAGCCTCACCAGACATTACAGGAGGATTTCAGAAGAGTGAGTAATGATGGATCCTCCTTAGCAGACGGCAGGAAACACCAGAGCTGTTTGCTCTGGTTCTTGGCAGTTTGGCCTTTGAGTGCAAGAGTGGCATAAGATGCTCGTCATGGAGACCCAGTGCTTCTGGCTAAGGCTAGGAGGCAGCCTTCATAGGAGTCACTGGATTCAGAGGATGAAACCACAGCTGTCAAAGACTGTCCCCATGCTCTTCTGTGGTGTCACTGTGTTCTGGCCCTTATATGAGGCAGCCACAGGCTTCCTCCTCAGACTGAGGTCTGACATAGTTGACAGTTTTCAGGTCCTGGGGCTAGAGACAGAGCAAAAGCACAGGAATTCAGAAGTAAGTGCCAAGAACTAATATATGGAAGATTAAAGGTCATCCTTCTGAGAAATGTCCCACAGACATCTCACAATGACTTCTTGCCATAAGAACTTACTGGGATCAAGGAGCTGTTAACACAGATAAAAAATACCATTAATAACATGTCTAACAAGTGACAAATACACCTTCTTTATTCTTCCTAGACACTGGGGTCTTTGGAGGTCCTGGTCTGTCTGACAGACATCAAGGCTCAAAGGCTTTTGTTTAAGGAATAATTTTTGAAGTGTAAAACATTTTCTAGAGATTTCATAGCCAGCTACCGTAACAGTTCAGGTGAACCATTTTCAAACAATGGCCCCCTCTTCATGGGATGCCTTAATTTTCGGGGTGGAAGGTTTTCAATCTCCTAACATTTTTTTAAGGCTTTTTTTTTTTTAATTGGGACGCAGCTTGCATGCAATGTCACCCTTGCCAGCAGCACAACAGCTGTTAATTGTGTTCTGCAGAGTTCATCATTTGGTGACACAAGATGTGGAGCTGAAAAGCAAAGGGCTGGAACAGCACAGGCTTATAATCATAAGGGGGGACTGTTACAATCAAGCCATATACATTCCATTTTGGAACTGAAAAAATTATCTTTTCAGAGTGATGAAAGACTTGGTAAATTGGATTGTAGGAGTTGAGCCAAGAGATTACTAACTTAATCAGAAGAGAAGACATCTCTGTGTAGATTTAGTTTTAATTCCAACTATCCAGAATTATCCTGTTATAATGGATCACACAATGGATTACCCAGTATACAATTAGTAACTATTTTTTATAAAGGGTAGGGAAAAAGTGAGCTCTTCCTTCTGGTATTAACCCATGTGCACTGGATGCAGTAGGGGCAACATTTGACCAAGTACTTCAGCCTGAAGACCCATAGGGACATTCTTTCTGAAGCTCCCATTTAGACACCAGAATGGTCAGCTTGTGAAAACTGTTGTGGCTCCTGAATTTGTCCTCATGGTGTCATGAAAGTAACAGTCTGTGCAGATTTATTTATGGACCCAGGAAAGTGGGTGATGGAGGAGGAAGGGACATAAGGAAACTCTTCATCCATGTATTGATGCTGAGTGGCTAAAAATCTGTTCTGTTGGAAAACTGTGTCTCTGCAGCTCTTCAGAACCTGGCTTGTCCAAGTGCCAAATTTGATAGGTATGGAATTTTACTGAGAACACACCAATGCAATCATGTAATTCACTTACAGGAGAGCTGCCTAGACTTTCCTAGAGCTCGGGGCAATCCCCAGGAAAACCAAGAACATTATGTCAATACGGACAGCTGTAACTGAGCTCAGTCCTGCAAACAACTTACACCACAACTTCCTCTGAAAGAAGCCACTTCGTTCTGTACCCATGCTCCCATTCTGCTCCTGGTATCCTCTTTTCTTGTTCTGGTTTGGAAATCAGTGGGGTTGCCTGGTAAGGAGGACTGGGAAACTACTCTGAGTTAACCGTTGCTTACTTTTCTTTTAAACTATGCCAGTTCGGTGATTTTCTGAGACCAAATTTGCGCCAGATGTCGATGGAAGGCAAAACACGTGCAATGAGCATATCCTTTCCATTTCCTTTGTTCTATCTGGCGTCCCTGTCTGTCTAAGATAACAGCCTTCTACATTGTATCCATTATTTCTCTTCCTGTTGGATACTCTTGTAATAAAGCACGAGCTTCAAATTCTGTTCGCCTGTTTACAGTGATCAGAGGTAATTACTGTAACTGGTTGATGACCAATAAGGGTCACTTCAGGGAAATCAGCTGGAAAACTGAAGCTATGAAAGGTCATTTTTAATCAATTCGTCTCCTGAAAATCTTCTCTAAAGGTCTCTTTTGGTTGTATACTCAGCTAGTAATGCAAAACTGATTACAAAAAACAAGGGAGCAATGAATACAAGTAATCTCAAAGATGTTCTGCAGCCTATGTGTAAGTTTATGTGTCATTATTTACAATAAAGTAATTGTCAATGAAAATTAAGATTTGCACTCAGTTGTCACACAATGACTGATATTTTCTCTATTCAGAGCAGAAAATATTTCTACCCATAAAAAAAAGCTGATATCTTAATTTTAACCACTGTATTGCACCAGCTGGCCACATGCATTTTTACTAAAACATTAAAAAAGATGTTAGCACGTATAATACATATGTGTTCACAACCATAACTCTGAAAACAAATACTGTTTGAGCTTCTTAAGGGCAATATTATGGTCAATAATAACTGTGTCCATATGACAAGCAGGCAAGGAGTGACCTCTTCAGGAAACAGTGATATCCTAACTCCTGCTTGACAGAGATATCCTTACAGGGCCTGATGGCACCTGGGATAATAAAAAAAATCAGAAAATACCCATAAAAAAATCAGTTTTCTTGAGGATTAGGTAAATCCTGCTTTAACATTCAGATTAAACCCCCCCACTAAATTCATGAAAGATATTTGAAACGTGCCATTTATATTTGGAATTTGTGATTAGAACCTCCGCTGTTGTAAACTGCCATAGAGAAAAAATAAATGCAAACTTGTAAACTGGGAAAGTATTGAACCGCAGGATCAAGTCCCAATTACCTTTTGGGAGCCACAGTGACAAAGAACAAGAATAACAGAGCTGAAAGCAAAAAATGAGCATTATTCTTGGAAGTGGCAAGGATTTCCTTTGTGAGCTCCCTAACCTTTGTATTCCTTGTTTATCAAACTGTAAATGAAATTGATCCATAACAGCTACACACAGAGTGCTTAGATCACTATTGTTTTGTGAGATATGTTGAAAACCATCAACAAAATCTGCAATAAAAGGTAAATTATATCTTACGGTTCAAATTCTACAGGTTTAATAAATGATAAGTAAAAAATTTAAAAGTATAACACTTTGTCAGTGTCGGCATGACAGTAAAAGAAAGAAGGATATTTTTTACTACACAGATTGCTGATGAACTTGTGCTATAGTAAGAAACATCATAACCAAAATTCAGAGAAGAAAAATCTTGGTCACTTGCCAACAGAGAATGTAAAATCAAGGCATATGCATCTTTTCTTATTGTTTGTTCCATTATTATACCCAGATAAAATAAGTCTTTAATAGTGTGCTGTGCAAGTGAATGTATAGTTCATGGTACCATACACATCTGAAGACTGGAATGTATTTGAATACATCCAAGGACATTTGTTATTTGAAGGAAGAAAGAGAATCAGCATCATCCACATTTTCAGGAACAGAGGTCATCTTACAGTTTTTAACAGGCTTGGATTTTAAAGCTCTGTTTCCTACAAGAACTGCTTTTTTATTGCCATTCTGTTGAGTAAAGAAAAAAAGCATTACTCTGAGCCCAGGGATTCCTGCTCAGTAGCTTTTTCACATTCTACAACAAAGGCCACCATCACCATCCTCCTAGCTTCAGAAACACTTGTTGCCTAAATTCTGTGTTCCACAACAACCCTTAAAAAAAATCCCTGTAAAAAATGCAGCTGGTTATGCTGAGAGAGGGCAATATTAAAAATCTACAATGGTACTTCACTTGTTTGTCAAAAATAACTGCTTTTCTTTCTTCTGACAGTGAACAGCTTGTCTAATTATTGTAAGCCATTTACAGGTATCTAGGGTATGATGAATCTGGGCATTCATTAGGGCAAACTCTTCTGTATAAAACTAAAAAGAGGAAAAAACTAATCTTATATAATTCTAGGAGTGGTCTCATTACTTCCACTAGTATGGGACTACCTGTTTGGTAAGGTTAAGCCTGTACTTAAAAGCATTGCTGGATCAACACCTAAAAGTTGTAACTTTTACCAAATTGTTTACTTTTGCAGATCACTGCTCATGAACCAATCTGTTTACAATGGTTGTCCTGCATATTTTATAGAAAATTAAACTCTTTCAAGTGACATTTTAAAGCATTTTAAATTGCATACATAACACATAAAAGTATAATAAAAACATTTTAGAGTCTCTAGAAGTTATTTAAAAGAGACGACTCTTCAGTGTCACTGTTTTCAACATCTATATAACTGAGAACCTGCTTAAGCAGAGTGCTCAAACCCATCCTAAATATTGGTTCACTACAAAGGAAAACAATGTGTGTGTTTGCTAAATAAGGATGAGCTTAATTCATAAAAGCTTGGTCCTGAAAACAAATGGAAAAGCCTCGTGGCAAAGCTGGGATGTTCCTTGTTGTGTAGTGTAAGGCTTTCACATCCAGCTAGTATTAGCTGTATTGCATATTTATCCTGTCATTACTCAGGACCAGAATACCGTAAAAGCAAATATTTTTTTTGTGGCAGATTTTATAACTCTAGAAATGCTGATATATGCTTCATGGTAGGGATTTGGGAAGCTTGGAGAAGCCCCAAGAGATGCAGCAACAGGCAGAAGGTAAGTGATGCACCCTAGATGCAATTTTTTTATATGACTTAGACTTTCATGACATGTTGGATAACATACATTTCTTCATGCACATGCCACTAACAACTCGAAATATATGTTGAGTTCAGTTGAATAAATGAAACATTGTTGCATAGAAAGATGAACAAGAGTACTGTCTGTAGAAAATTTAATGGACTTGAATGAGTGTCTTAAATGGTAAATAAAAATTTGAATAAAAGGTATAATTTCCTGTTTACCACATAGACTAGAGTAACTTCTGTATTATCATTCTGCTCTGCTGGGTACATAGTATGCTTTAAAAAGGCTTAATTACATACTTAGCTGGTAGACTGATAGCTCTGGTGGGAGTAATTTTGCTCTATTAAGTATGAATAAATATGTATTTACCTAAGATGGAGCATTCCTAGTCTCCTGAATGAAAGGTATGAATTGTTGGTTTCTACCCAAACATGAAAGAATAATAATTAAAAGAAACCCCAAACCAGAAAAAGGGCAAAAATGAGGTATTTTTACCTACTAAAAATACTACATGAAAATAAATACATGAAAAGATTTCACAGACAATAAAGCATTGAAGTAACACTTTTCCAGTCTCTCCCCGGTGTTCCAAGTATAAACATCCACAGGTGAGAAGGAAACTCCCCTTTACAACTTTAAAATGCCAATGGCCGTATAGTAATTTCCCTCCTTGCAGGACAAATTGTGCTACAGGGGGTTCATAGGCCTGGCAGCTGGGAGGTATTTATGTTCCATGGGGCTTGATAGACATCAAAGAGAGACCTTGAGGAGAAAGTTCTTTCAGATGCTCCCAGCAGCTGCATGAGCAGCTCCACACCAGCCTGTTCAGCACCCATGAACAGGTGCGCCCAGTTCTCTTGGAGTATGCTAGAGAAATGCCCAGCATCTCTTTGCATCCCAGGCCAGCTAGGTACTGTAAGTCTAATTCAACACCCTGCTCCAAGCAGAGCTAACTTCAAAATCAGATTAGGTTGGTCAGTCTTTTTACAGTCACGTTTCAAATATTTCCAAAGACAAAGGTTTTGAAAAATCACTGGTTTATTCACCTGACCTAGTGTGTGAACACCATAATTGTGATCTTTTCACCTTACGGTTGGAATTGCTCCCTTTGTAGCTTGTGAACGTTGTCTCCTGTCCTTTTGCTGTGCACCTCCAACCATTCTGAGCCTGTTTCGTCTATAAACCACAGAAAATAGCTGAAGATAGCAGCTGGTCCCCTGGCCACCTTGAAAAGCCATCTTTTCTCCAGTCTGAACAAATCAAGTTCCGTCAGCCTCTCCTTGCACATCACGTGCACCAGCCCCTTAATGTCCCAGTGATCTGTCCCCAGACTTGCTCCAGTGTGTTGGTGTTTCTCTTGCCAGTCCTCCAGCTGGGGTCTTAAGAAAGCCGCATATAGGAGAAGCATCACTTGCCTCAACCTGCTGGTTACGCTTTTTCTAACTTGGCCCAGTATGTGGTGGGCCTGCATTGCTTCAAGTGTGCACTACTGCTGGTGTTTGACCTGTCGCCACCAGCACACCCAGCTTTGCAAAGCTGCCTCCTGACCAGTCAATTCTCAGCCTGTGCTGCTTCACAGGCTTGTTCCATCCCAGGTGAAAGACTGCATTTGGTGTTGTTGAACTTCAGGAGGCTTTTTTCAGACTGTTTCTCCAGCTATTGAGGGCTCCCTGCATGCAGCTCTCTCCTCTGCTTTGTCAGCCACTTACCCTGGGCTTGGTATTGTCCACAAAATTGGATTCTGTCACATGGACCAGGATCACAGGTGGAGATGTCAAACAGTTGGTCTCAGTACTCAGGCCTGATGAACGCTGACAGTAATCAGCTGCTAGCTAGATTCTGAACCACTGAGTACTACTATTTGAGCTCAATGCTCTTATCAGCTTTTCACTCATTTTACAGTCCTCCCACCCAGTCCATACTCTTCAAATTGGCTATCAGCATGAGAAATAATAATAAAACGTTTTTTGCACTTTGTCACTCTTGAGTCCATACTGTGGCTTCATACAGATTCTGAGTGGAAAGAGAAGGAAATGATCCTTGTGGTAACCCATAACTGCTGAATGCAGCTTGCCATCCTCCATATACATTCAGTACATTTCTGTATTTTGGTGCACACCCTTGGACATAGGTGATTTTTCTAATGAAAAACTACAGTACTGCATGACCAAGAATGAGTTATTGCATAGAAGCTCAGAATGATGAAAATAGCTCTGCATCATCATCAGGAAGGCATATATTAAGATTTTTTAATCCCTCTTCTGGTCCAAATCTAGATTATGCCCTGTCTAAGATACATTTAGACAATACAAAGAGTATATTTGCAGCTGGCCTTTGACTATTTCTTCCCAAGAGTTTGCTATGGAATGGCATGTACAACACTGACAGTAGCTGGCTAGAGGCAATGGATGGAGGATTGGCTTCTCCGCTTGAAACTGTCCTGTTGAGAATTTAAAGTTGAAAGGTGTTCTTTCCTTGTTTTGATTAAGAATTGCACCAGGAGCTCAGGAATATTCTTCAATGGTCAGAAAGGGAATAGGCTAGATTTGTAGCTCAAGGATCAAGACTCTTTAGGGAAAGCTAATATCTTTTAAGAGCAAGCATATACAAAACCAGGATAGTGATGGTCTGTCTGTAGAGGAAGCACAGGTCCATTCTACAGAGGAAAACTTGCTGAATGTGTGTATTATCCCACTTCTAATGTGGCGGAATAATGGTTTAACATAAGAATGTCTGGTCCAGGCTAGGTTGGATGCCTACTTTACTCAGTACTATGTCTCTGAAGGTGACTAGAAGGGAAGCATAGGATGGAGAATAAGGAAGAGACAAAACCACATTGCACTGTCTCTTCAGTCTGAGAATCAGACTTGTTTTGTTTGATAATCGTTGAAGGACCTTTTTTGTATGAATGTGTCTTAATTTCTTTTTGAACACGTAAGAATGCTTATAGCCCTCACAGCCTCTAGCAGTAAGGGAGCTATGGATTGTGTAAGAAGGTGACTTCTTTTATTTGCTTTGAGCCTGTTGCTTTTATGATTCATTTGATGCCACTTTGTCCTTATACTGGGAAGCAGTGAACAATCATCCCTTGTTTACCTCTGCATTATCATGACTTTATAGATATCATAAAGGTCATTTATCTTCTAGGCAGAACTGTTCTAGTCTGCTTAATCTCTTCCTGTGTGGAAGCCCCACACCTTAACCATCTGCTTTTGCTTCACTTTTTCTAATAGTACTGTATTCTCTTGAGATGGGAGATGAAGGTTATGCATCCTGGTTATTCATCCTACTGAGGATACAGCTACCATCTAGAGCTATACAGCAGCCTAGTGATGTTTGTTCTTCTGTCCTTTGTTCTATTTGCTTTTTTGACCGCTGCCAAGCTTTGAGCTGACACTTTTACAGAACTACTTATTATAATTCCAAGATCTCTTTTCTGAATGGTAATTGCTAGTTTGGAGTCCATCATTCTATATGCAAAGTGAGGATTGCTTTTCCTCTTGTGAATCACCTCACAAACAGTGAAATTCATATGCTGTTTTATTCACCCATCATTCTTCTAAGAACCTTCTGTAGCCTGTCACAGTTGACTTTTTCATTTCTTTTGACCATTGCCATGCCCTGAAAAAGTTAGTATCACCTGCAAATTGACACTGCACTCTCTACTCATTTTTAGATCTTTTAGGGATATGTTAGACAGTGTAGATCGTAGCACCAATTTCTGCAACCTCTCTCCCCTTTTGCAAAAATGTCATTTATTCCTACCTTTTGTTTCCTGTCTTTTAGTAAAATCCTAATCCATGAGAGGGCTTTCTCCCTTTGGTCTTTAGCAACTGAATCTCTTGAAGAACTTTCTGCTTGGGGAAGAAGAGGAAGTCTTGCTGAAAGCCTTCTGGACATGAAGTAGACCATGAGCCTGTGATGCTTACCTGTGTGCTGAGTCCACTGAATCCACTTCAGAGGACTCATGTGGATTTGTGAGGCATGACTTGTCTCTACAGAAGAATAATGTGATCTTCCCCAATATCTTATTTGTCAGTGCATTTATGAATTTAGTTATTTAGGGCAGCTTCTGTCAGTTTGCCCTACACTGATGTCAGGCCTACAGGTCTTCATTTGCCAGCATAAAAAGAAGAAACAGCAAAAATGATGCTACTAAAAGCTGTTGGGGAAAGGAAGTGGCCATGTTTTGTTTTCTGCTCTGATTCATTTCTGGTAAGTTCTATGTCTCAGTAGATATATATCCTGCTATAGTGTATGATAGGGTCCTACAATAGCTATTCTTCCCTTAAAATGATAATCTGAGATACAGTTAATGAGAAGAATGAGGAAACTCCTCATGCAAGGACATAGACGACCTTGGAGTCCTCATGCAGATCCTAAACCACCCTGTCATGAATAGAAGTTTTGCACATGCAAAGACTGATTAAAAAAATCCCACCAGTAAAGACCTCAGATTTGTTCTGGTTATTTATGGACACTGCTATGTATTGATGTTTACTGAAGCACACCTTAATATGTCTTTTCCCCTGTCCTTCAGTTTTTTAAAAAGGTAAATAGTAGTTTCATAGGATACCTGGAGCTTTACACATGCCATATGACAATAAGGTTGCCATGGAGATTTCTCATCCTTGAATACTGCTGTAATTAATGTAGAAGAATTCAGCTCCTTTTATCTGCGCAAGAGTTACAAGACAGTCTCTTTTTTGTTGACTTTTTTTTGAGTGAATATGCATGCTTTGTGTAACAGAGCAAGGCATGTAAATCTAAAGTCTCCTGACCTCTGAAACAATGCAGAAAATATAGAAATACAATATTCTCTGTTGCAAGCAAAGACCAAGATTACAGCCTATGTGAAAAAGCATCAGTAATAACACAACAGCAGCTACTTGCAGTAGGATGCATACAAAGCAGGAGAAAAGACAGAAACATGCTGAATCACAAAATGGCAGCTCCCCTCCAACACTCCTCTTCCTTGTAGTATCAGTATTAATTTTTCATGTATGATATGGAAATGTATCTTTAATTTATTCACTGATAGCTTAGTAGTCACCCAACATACAAAAATCTGACCTGGAGAATTTCTTTTACCTGACCCCACAGAAGTAAATGTGTTGGTGTTTGGAGATTATCACCAAAAGCAACATGTGGCATTGGCAATGTAATGTGTTTTGTTTTGCTTTTTTAAAAAAGCTGCATATTTAAGAGCTATTGGATGAAGAAAGGGATTTTGGCTTTAAGTCAGAGGGAATATTCTCTTACAGTTCTGTATAATTCTTTATTTACATTTGGGATGCTCTCCAAGGCTGGACCAAAGTTAGGCTGCCTTATTTATTAAGGCCACTTAGTTTTTTGCTTCCACCCTGGCTGTCATTAAGGGTTCAGATCCTACCTGAACTGGATGATTCTTTTCACTGCAGAACTAATGAAATCATGACTGCATGAGATGCAAGAAAATGAGCTCTTACAATGAAATAGGGTTTCTTCACAACTGTTTAAAAGTAATTTCTGTTTTGCTTTTGTTAACACCTATTTAATTTCAGCACCTCATGTTCTGTATAAATCAGCAAGGTTCTGTTAAAATTTCTACACTTTCAACATTTCATTTAAAAATTTGAAGAAAACAAACATTAGACTGTCTCCCAATAAAAAAACCCCAAGTTATTTCTGGTTTTATATATTCCAGGGTGTGCCATCAGTAGAAAGTCATGTATGTTCTCAATTCATGTTAATTAACTCAGCTCAAATGCTGAAAGATAATTTCTTATGCTGAACTTACTTAATGCGCTTTTTTTCCTCATGGAGACATAAGCTAAGGTACAAATCAGGCAGAATTTAAGGACAACTGTAAAAAATATAGAAAACATCACATTTCAAACTCTTTGATATTCCATCTGATATTCAGTAGAGCTTCCAGTGGTCACAAGATTTCTTTTTTCACCTGTATATTTTCATCCTTTCTGCTATTTTTGAAGTGGAAATACAAGAAAAGTAGCTATTGATAAAAGCCATACAACTCAGTCCTTGAATTTTTTTTTTTGGTAAGTCTAATTGAGGCAAGCAAACCTCAGCTTTCCCTTCAGCACATTGTCCAGTTTCACAATGGCAATGAAGTTGCCAAGCGGACTTTAAAGTCAATATACTTCAGGAGCAGCAATCGCTTCCAGCACACAGGTAAGAGAGGCCAGACCAAGCCACAGCGCTGCAGCAGGCAGAGCACTACCACAACCAACAGGCTGTTAGTAAAACATACTTTCAGAGGACATACCACTTTGCTACCTGCAGCAGCTGGCTCTTAACCAGAAGCCCTTTGAGCAGGGCCTGGACTGGAAAACAGAGGATGTGATCTCAGCTTCTGGCTCCTTCACAGGCTTCTTGGGGCCCATGTACTCAAAGGGCTTTCAAGGACCAGACAGGTAGTGAACAGAGGTGCCCAAAGACCTTGAGGACACTGGACTGGAGTCCCCTGTCCATTAGTAAGTCTGTTCTCATCCTCTTTCTTTCAACCTCTTGTTCATCCTGTCTGTTAAGACTGAAAGAGTAATCCTTTATTCTGTACCTTTTAGAGCACCTTATTTAACTGAAAACCTGCTCTCACGTTATGGGTAAGTTAGTAGATGAGATGTGCCCACAGATGATGTGGCTGGCACACTGTTCCTTGTCTTCTTAGCAGTTCTTGTGAGCCAAATGTCCCCAGAGGGGTGCCTCCCACTCATCTGAGCGAGACCTTACGTCGGCTGCATCAGTGGGAAGTCACAGAAAGGCTGAAAACAAACCTTTCTAGGAGATTAAAGCTGTCAGACCTCTCCACACAGGGCCGCATTAAGTGTGTTGGACCCTAATATTGTAGCTACATTTTCTGTGGGAACGTTTGGTGGTAAGCAAGAGAAAGAGAGAGAGGGTGAGGAAGAGTGTCTCTGCATCTATGCGCGGTGTCTCTGTGACTGGGGTGTTATGAGATATCATAATCTGACACCAGACATACACCTTGTGTCTGCTCTTGATACTCTTCTGATGTAGCCATTAAGAAACTTAAAACATCGGATTCTGATTTCTGGAACCTGTCCACAGCTTGTTGTAAGTAAGCTCTCGTAGAAAATGTACATACCTTATATTTTCATTTCACCTTAGGGTTAATTCCTAAGGGTTCTTCTATCCTAATTTGCAGAAATCTCTTGAAAATTATTAGAAAATGATCCAGTAAACAAGCAGAGCCAGACAGAGAGTGCCTGGCACCTCTAGTGAGATGAGTTACAATGATCCATATGGAGTAAGAGATAGGACAGATTTTTCTATCTGAGGGGATATTACTGACAAGAGTTTTAAGATGTCATTTTCACTTGCTGAAAAACGTTGTCAATAGAAGCAGATCTTCTTGTCATATGTCTAGACAGAAAGGTTATTAAAAGCATTTGTTGACAAACATTGCAGGTGGTGAGCTCAGTTTGGGATTATTATGTGGTATAATTCACTCTATTATTTTTGGCTCGCAGAAGTTGAGCAGAAAGAGAAGCAAGAGTTTGTGCCTACCATTGCTGCGTGGAAGGCATATCACTGTGCCACTGCCAAAGTAGCAGGTTGGCAATTACACCACAAATGCCCAGGTAATGCTACTGCACTTTAAATGGAAGCCCATGCAGCAGCAAAATTTTATTTAGTGAGCAAGAAACCTACCATACAGGCTGCTGTGGGAAGTCAGTATCAGATGGGACTGCAGAGAGACCGTGGCTTGCCTGAAGCACAGTTTTGTTCCTTATGGGTTTTATGTTATGCATGTGACACTTAACTCTACGTTGCTGTTGCTCTGATCCTGAGCAAGGTTCTCCTGCACAATTCCCTATGTTGCCATACCATATGTTTTAGAAAGGAAGTCGGGAATGTTGAGAATACCCTGCAGTGAAAAATACCTGCCTTTGTGTGCTGTCAGCATTTGTCAGTTCTGCCCTTGGGGACACTGGTGTCCCAGCTGGGCTGGGCTTGCCCTGATGGGGCCTGTGGGATGGGACCTGGCTGGAGGAGGGCACTGCACTGCCCTGATGACCCCACATCCCCCCTTCTTCCCTGTGCAGTCGTTGATGGAGGGTATTTAAGTTACCCATTGTTTTTTTGGTTTTTTTTTAATCTAAAAAACCCCAAAGTGTTTGGCTCTCTGACTGTAAAGCCTGCCTTTTTTTATTTCTAATCAGAAAGAAGTACCTCAGATTTGCAGGCGTCATCAATACAAAAAATGGACATTAAAGCAAAACCCCAAAATCAGGTGTATCTCCTACTCCTCTCTACCTCAATGACACAGCCAAAGATTGCAGTGGCTACATCAGGCTGTGTGATTGCATGTTCAATGAACCATCTGCTACCATAGTCTCCAGCTGAAGTGTGCCCTCCAGTCCCCACTCCCAGGTGTGTGGCTGCACTGTGCTGCATCAGGAGCGAGGCAGTTTGCTAGCTTGCCTCCCACTTACCTGGATGACTGAATCAGTGACTTCATCCTTTCTGCTTCTGGCTGCTGCCCTAGAACTCATGTTCACTGCAAACGTCTTACCTATGATTTTATAGAGCCTTACAGGTCACATTTGGAATGTTAAATAGCACAAAACCAAGGCCAGCAATAGAGAGATCTTCAGAGAGAGCCAGCAACCCCATGACTTGTCCTTTTTTTCAATTATATTTTGAGGTAACATCACTGAAGACAGTTTAGATCCTTTTAGTGAATGCCAAGTCAGTTTTAAATCATTCTAATTTCTTGACTGAAATACAGAATAGTTTCCACTAAGGCAAACTGCACAAGCCTAAATATATTACCTCTCTATGTTCTTGTTTTATTAACAATATTTATAATGTCCTAAAAAGTGGGTTTTTTTAAGAAATAGGTGTGTGTAGGCTGGTGTGCTATGTCACACTTTCAAAGAGGTGCAAAGATATACCACATTTTTCTGGTATGGGTTAAAGACAGCGTTCCTACTGAGGAATTTATGTTTGTATTTTGTCTGGTATCACTTTGTGGTATATACCTCTGATAAACTCTGAAGCACAAGGTAGTTATCTGAAAGATCTGGGATATTTTGGTTTTGCTTTTCAAAAAGTATAATCCCAATTCTGCTACCTTCAGCCACACTCAGACATTATTCCTCAAGCATTTACTTGAATTCATGGGGCATTCACAGATTAAGAGCACACTCATTGCAAGAAAAAATGTCAGGATACAGTTCTAAAAAGTAGAAATGTACGAATGCATATGGTATTTGAACAATTGCTTTGAAAGTAAATGACAGTAATAACCCATTAACTGCCCGAGAACAAGTAGAAGTGACCAGTATTATCACAGGTATAATATTTTTTCCTTCTCCATGGGTCAACTCTTAAGAAACCATCAAGCATCCCTCTGAATTTTTCTGTCCCTGCCCCTGTCCCCAAATTTAAATAACTGAGGAACACTTCTGAAGTGATCTGCTGAAGCTTATATACCATGTGCTTTAAAATCAGTAAGGGTGTGAACTTTCTAATGCTGCTTGATTTCTCTTACAGCATCAAAATATTTTTCAAAAGACAGGTGCAAAGCACTCACCATGGCAGAAACAGAAAAAATATAATCATAAAATCAGTTTCTTATAGCTAACAATGTTGACAGGCAGACACAAATTCAATATAGATCTTATGTTTTCCCAAAGCTATGCACTGCATTTTATAGTTTCAAAAGTAGGACCTTCCACAATGAAAAATGAAATGAGTTTTCTCCTGATGTTCGCTCTTCTCACCGTGAATTTCCCCATTAACTGCTGCTTTCTTTGCCAGTCAGATTTTACTTTCTAAGAAGTAAGTGGCCATTTTAATAGAACAAAATGGACTGTTCACAGAGTAAACTACTTAGAAGTATGTTGAGATGGTGTCTGCCCCAACAGGGTCCTCTTTTTCAGCTCCCTGCTCTCCTAAATAGTCTTACTGGAATAAACAGGATTGCTTTCATTGCAGGGTTTTCCAGAAATATGCGTAATTGTTCCTATTGCTTGGATACAGTTGTACAGTCTCTGATGCTGAGGATGAAGAAGAGTGCTGGATCTGAAAAATAACAGTCAAGTCCCTGTGGCACAGGAAGGTCTTATTCCAAGGAGAAATGTTTTTGAGCATCCACTGGGTAGTGCAAAACATTGACAGTGACAAAGCAATAACAGAATAATATTGCTAATTGGGTTTCAGTATATTTTGATTGGTTTAAAAGCCATGAAAACACACACTGCTAAATATGCTTTTGGCCATTCCAAGTCATCCACAGAGCCCAGGAGGATTAGAGCTAGATTTCTAATGTTCCCAGAGAAGTCTTTTTTAAGCTCGCTTCTCCCCTTATTTCTATTAATCACAAAGATTGTACAATGCTTATTTCAAAATTACTTTTAACAGCCAGTTCAATTCTGACAGCATGCTGTTATCCTTTTCTAAGGTATTATCTTTTTGTATTTTATGGGTCACAGACTAGGATATATGAAAACTTTCCCTCATGCTGACAGCACAGGACAGCCAGACACAAATCCTTGTATCTATCTAAATTAGGCTACCAGACCACAACGTTTTGGTTTTGGTTTATTACAGGTACTCAGCATCCTGGCATAATTCAGAAGCCATTCCAATAATTTTCTTCACTTGATTCTCCCGTAATTGTTAAAAGAGGGGTTGGAAGAAGAAACCACAGTCCTCACTGTAACAACATGCTGTTCCCTTGCCTCCGGGTGCTTGGAACACTAGTCTTGGATGCAGGTTTGAGTTTCCCATGTGGTTTTCCACCGCTCTGGAGGCTTTGGAGACCTCACTGAATCTTCTCATGCCTTGGTTTCCCAGCTGTTCTAGTAAGATACAAATATTGCCTCCCTTGTTGGCAGAGTTAAGCAGAGAGAGCTCCAGTTGTAGTACCAACAACCAAATTAGGAAAACCCATCAAAGATATCTTATTTGTAACACCTGGCTCCAAATAGGTCTGAAAGCCTTTCAGCACCTTTACTAATAAGATGGACAGACAGCATATTCATAAAAGACAGTAAGTCACTACCAACAGAGATGAACAGGACATTAGGGTGTTTTTACAGAGGAAGAGAGCTGATGGATTTTTTTCCCCATTTTTTTCTGAAACTTGAGAATCGAGTTTCAGTTTAAGTTAATTGCCAGTCAGAAGAGCTACGACAATTTTTTCCAGCTGAGAGGTCTGCCCACTATGGCTTTAGTGTGGTCCCTGAGCTGTGCAATGCACTGCTGAAGAAGTGCAATTTTAGGGCTAACATTAAGTTCTTTTATCACAAAGCTGTTGTCGTATCAAATACAGTATCAGCATGTGTCAAAGGAGAATCGTGAGAATAACAACACTGAAAAAGCCCCATAATTCTATTTTTAGTGGGAGTAAAATCTCTTCAAAATTATTCCAATTCCAATGAAATGCAGAAAACTGAGTCATACTGCAATGATTAGAAAGATATTCCTCCTTCTGATGAAAGTTCAGAAGCAACTGGGATTACCATGACCATGTCTGTTCATTTAATACAGGCTGGCTACAACAGTCTTTTGGACTAGTTTACTTCATGATTCAAAATCTTGCCTGCTGTAACTAGAAGCTATTAGCCATCCCACTCACAATCCTGCCATTTAAAACCACTCCAGCTCAAATCCAGGAGGTACTGGATAAGCCATGTTAGTGGTCACCAAGTTTATGTCTGGTCCCTGAGGGCACTGATGGGCCTGACTGTCCCTGCCCAGCCCGCTGAGGCTCCACCACCTGTCCACAGCCCAGGACCCCATCTCAGCCCCCCAGGGCCACCACCCTTTGCCCCAGCGATGCCGCAGCAGGACCAGTCTCCATCTCCCCAGAGCCCTGCCCTGCCCGCACATGGGTCCCCCACGCCAGGCCCATGCCTTAGCCCACCCTCGGCTCATCCCCAGGGAGGTGCCCGATGCTGTGGCTGGGACTGTCCCGTATCCCACAGTGTCCTGCCACTGCTCCTAACTGGGGCAGTGGGACAGGCCCTGCCATCTCAGGGGAGTCCCCACCATTCCTAGTACCCTGGTCCCCATGGAACCAATGACCCAGGCAGAGCCCTGACAAGGTAGGGCCAGGGTCAACTTTCTGAATAAAAGTTCTATATTAAAATCAATTTTTGGTCTGAGTTTCAGATTTCAAAGTTAAGGAAGATTTGCAAAAATTTCTCATCACTGCTGAACTGTTGAAACCATAAATATTGAAAAAGTAGTCCCCAAGTCTTCAAACTGTCTAGGGAAATTCCAACTAGGCTGTTCTTCAGTGCTTTAATAAGTGTGCTTATTCTGGATAAATCATGCAAAACACTGCCTATGTTAGGAGAAATCTAATGTTTCAGCTATGAAACATGTAAACAGAAGTTTGTGCTTCATCGCTGAGGTGTATGCTCACACACGTGTGTGGTGATGACAGAGCAGAGCTTGGAATCACTGCTGCAGAGCATGCAAGAGGGATCCCATTTCCCCCAACCAAAACCAACAATAAAAAGTATTCCTCAATAAAATTCTTTGACAGCAAGGCAGAGACACATAAAGAAAGGAAAATCTGCAGAATGGTTGTGATCATATAGGCAGCGGCCTCTTATTAGAATATTAATCTTCATGAGGGCTAAACTGTTTTTGGAATAACTTCTCCCTTCCCCACAGTTTTATAGTTCCTTGGAGAGAAGGAAAAAATTCTCATAGGGTACATTTCAATACTCAGCAGTTTCTTACTTTATGTATTAGTCTTTCCATGAATCAAATAAGTGTATAATGGTTTAAAGGGAAGACTTTGTGTGGGCTGAGTATTGTCAGGAAGCTGATACTGCAGAGGGTTTCTTAATGAAGCGACAAGCATCCACGCAGTAAAACACCTAATAGCAAACTTGTGGTCAATAATGTGTAACTTCAGCTGGATGAAAAACACAGAGGAGCATAGATGTTTGAGGGAGAAAAGCAACCACAAATGTTATAAGCAAGAATATCGTTAAGCAAAACCTAAACATGCAAATAGAAAACATTCACTACACTGCACTACTTCTCGATACAGGTCAGTCCTATAACACAGGGAAATTAAGGTGTGGGAACCTTGCATGGTGTTAGTGTGGAGTCACACTCATGCTTTGTTTGTTTACTCATTTTGTGCTTGGCCTGGAACATGCTGCTTCAGAAAGAGAAATGCCTAACAGAGCTTCCACTTTACAAACACATATGCTGCCCTATTATTTTGAGAGCTCAGCACGGTGCCCTTTTCCCCAAGCTGGATTCCTTCCGTTAGACAGGAAACACCCAATATTGCCAGTCTTCATTACCCCCTGCACCTTTCGGGGTGGTTCCAGGGAGGAAATAGATAGCAACTTTTCCACTCCACATAAATCAGTTTCTTATTCTTTTCATAACATACTGTTTTTCAGGGAACAAAGGATCGATTCCTCACCAATTAAAGAAAAAAATGATGAAACCATTAACTTCATTAATTTTATTTAATTTAAATTTTATTTTTCATTTATTTTATTTAGTTTAATTTTTATTTAAATTACGTTTATTTATATATAAATTATTAATTTATTTATCAAATTCTCATAGTTATAAGAAGGAATCAGATTTTCTTATGCCTACAAAAAGCTGTTATGAAGACCATCAACAAGGATGACCAAGGATAGAAGAAAAT
The DNA here is from genome assembly GCF_963210335.1 of Falco punctatus. Taxonomy (NCBI): domain Eukaryota; kingdom Metazoa; phylum Chordata; class Aves; order Falconiformes; family Falconidae; genus Falco; species Falco punctatus. The sequence goes on along the minus strand of NC_137581.1, from coordinate 102,479,288 downwards.
CTGTAGGAAAAGAGAAAAAACACAAGGATGCAGGGCTATTCAGGTATGAAAGGGAAGCTGATGTTAAATTGTTAACGGGGAGAAGTTGTGTTTGAACAGGGAGGTGGAGGCACAAGATGACTTTGAGGCAGTTGGCATAAGGACAGGCAGTCTGCCTCATCAGCAAAAGAGAAATAAAAAGAAACCTCACAAGAACCTAATCAGAAACTTTGTGAACAAATGTGTAAACCTGTTCGTTCATTTATTCTGTATATAACTATGGTCTTTATTCAGACAGAATTTTCAACTAGCAAGTTAGAGCATGGCACCAGGATCCATTGATGTACTGCAAATGACCAACGTGTAGAACATGCCTTATCCTAAGCACCATGATAATATTGAATTGCAGTATTGAGTGATGATTTTTTTAATCCCTTTAAAGTCTGTTATTTTTTTTTCAGCCTTAAATTAGTTTAACTAGCTTTTATTTTGGGTATTGCAAGCAAGCATCAGAAGTCACTGTTAGCTTGTCTTTTATATAGCTCTTGTCACTGGGAGGTTTTGTGTAGACATCAGAGGTGGTGAGGTAGTAGGCAAAAAATTATTCTGAAAGACTTTTTCCACAGTAAACACAGACAAGGAGAAAATACTGAAATGCACACAAAAGAAGCTGCCTGATAGGCTGTGCTGGTGGAAAATAAACTAGTCTAGTATTTTCAATCCATATAACTTCTCCCTAGGAGGCCAGAGAGCCTTGCTTGCCTTTAAATCTGAGCACGTGGACAGTAGTACATGGACCACAGGTAGAAAATAGTGTAGATACTTTTCCTCTTCTTTCTCATTAATTTCTCAGAGAATGAAGTGGCAACTGCACAATAGTAAAAACATCCCTACAGATTCAAAATAATCATTATGTACCTCCACCATAACAACAGATTGTTAAACCACAAAAGAACAGATGGGAATTTTGTAGCAACTTAGAAATGAAGCAGGAATAGGCCAATGGGCCTTAACAATAACAAGTTTTTCAGAACCTTCTAGGCAAGGATCTCAAAAGTACTCTAACGTTATACTGCCCTTGAGTCATGCTTTAATATCTTAAGTAAGTATGCAGAAAAATGGAAGTACCAAGTATTACATGACTGAGATAATGAGCAAAATCAATAACAGATCTAGAAACAGAACCCAAAGTTTGTAACTTCCAACACTTTTTTTCTTAACAGTCTCTAAAATGGAATTGTTTGCTTGAGTAAAAACAATCTAAATGAACATCACCCCACATTAGGTCCTGATAGGTGTTTTGTACAAAAATCACCTATTCTAGCTTTCTGTCCATAATTAGAGTAACAAAAGTCTGCATTGGCAGCATGCCAGATGAGGTAGGGAGAGTAATCAGTGTCTCAGAAGTACCTACCACAATACTGGGGCTAAAAAAAATTCAACAGGGAAGAAGGAAAACTTATGCTCTTTCCTGCCCTATTAATTTCGCATTGTGTTGGGTTGAAAGTTCATAATCTGTTTCAATTTATTTCAATACCTAGAATGGCATATTTCACAGAATTAGAACCATGCAAACCTCAGTCCTGCCAAAACACCCCAACATATGCTGTCATGGGGAAATCTACTGACGTCCACTGACTTGTTATGAATATAGCACTTGTCTAACTGCTGCAGGTTAAGAGATTTTGAATAGTTTTGATTAATGCACCTTGACTGGCCGAAAACAAGGAAAGAATGACTTTATATTTAGATGATCAAATTCCCTCATAAAATATAAATCAAAACATAATAAATTTATTACTTGTCATAAGAAGGGAGATAAAGAGTCCAAAAGATTACTTGCATACTTATTGTCCCAAATCCTGTGATGTCTAGCAAATTGCAAAAGATTCCAGGCTTTCACCAAAATGCAAGTCAGATTAAAATGTGAAACCTTACAGTTTACTGGATATAAAATTTCATAATCCCTTTTTAGTAGTTTGAGATTTATTTCAGTTCTATATTTCCTATTAATCTGCTGAAGAGTAGAGCTGTAATCTGGAAAGAAAATAATGATATTTTTAATTCATTGTATTAAATCATCTTCTGGCTCGCTGCTCTCAGTTTCAGTTCTAAAACTCCAGGAATTACATGTGAGACATATAGTTCTAGATTAATTTTTAAAAATATCTTTCCCTGTAGTTCTTCTTTTAAAACCAACCTATAACATATACAGTTTCTTACCCCACAACTTTCAAAATTCATTTGAGAACCAAAAAAACTACGCAACAACTAAAACTCTATTCAAACTTCTATAAGGAAGCATCCTATTAACTGCTCTATTAACACATCCTATACCTTGTGTTAAGATGGCAGCCTGTTCTTGATTTTATAGATTAGAACTAAATTCTAAAAGCTATACAGAAACATACACTTACTGTATCTGATTTTGAGATACAGAAGTCTAGCACAGAGTTTGGATGTCAAAGGAAATGTCTGTACAAGTTGCAGCCCAATGTTGAGACACACTAGCTATTTTCAAACAAGAAACAACAAAACTGAAACACATGAACCTCTATGCTATCCTGGCTGCCTGCTTCCAAAGCCTGACCTACGTTATTTTATGTTACTGAAAACCGCCTGTAATATTACTGTAGTAATGCTATGAATGTAGGATATTGTAAATCTTCTCTTTCGTTGAAAATTGCAGGGGGAGTCATACCACTTGCCTTCAAAATTGTGTGTTTCCTTGCAAAATGGTAAATAAATATTAAAGCGTTGGGTTCACACACTTCAAATATAATTACGTTCAAAATTCAGAAAAAAATCCATTCAGACATGATCTGCAATAACACAGCAGAGAAAAGATAAATCAGTCTGGCCTACAAAATAAAGTAAATCAGAAACTGGGAATTCAGAAGAACTTAGAATGTATATTAAAAATAGAACAAATAAAATACCACCTTCCCATACCCAATCAGTGATGCACACACAGCAGAAAAGAACTAACTACTACTAACTAATATTTCTTTCCTTCTCAGGCAAGAATTCAAATGATCTGCTTGAATGTGCAGGAGATTCTTGGGAAGGACAACAGCCCTCTCCTTTTCAACATATTCCTCAGAGCTCCTCATGAGAACAGAAGGAAAATCACTAGAGCTATGAGGAACTTCCTCTCTGTTGTACTCCCAGAGCATGGCCAATATTATATTCCTTTAGAGATTACCCCCTCAGAGGCATTGGAGGATAGCATACAGCTCACGTACTCCAGCCAGTCCCTCTACCTTCACTAGTGTCACTACTGCAGCAAGGACATAATTTATACTGGCTTTATAGCCACGTGTGCAAAGCACAGCAGAGAACGTACACCCAAAGCACTGATCTTCACTTCTCACCTTAAACAAATAATATCTAAGGATGGTAATACTGGATCTTTCTGATCCAAACCCTAGGAAACAGTTTTCAGCACTTAATCCTTCCTAGAGGTTTATTAGTGATAATTGACCTTGCTGTAGTGAAAGCTGCGTGCCCTTGATTCAGGCTTGCAAAGCTCAAGTGCTCAGCTCAGTCAACTGTATTACAGTAATGTTGATGCCATCATGTTTTACTGTTTGAAGATACTGTCTGCCACTAAACATCATCAAGACATGCAGACTGTCACACATGAGCAGTCAGTGGCTGATGGCCTGTAATTCTCAAATTACAATAAATCTAAAGGAAAGAGTTATTCTGCTAAATATTAGCTGAGTCGCTGCTCATTAAAATACAATGGGGAAAATGTGAGGCTGAATTTTTTGAAGGGTTAAACACAAACCTCAATAGATCTATTGTGTTTACAGTTCAATCACTTTTGAAATCTGAATAAAGAAAACTAGGGGGCAAGAATACCCATCATAGTCTTTCGGAATGTTCAAATACTAAAAAAATATGTAATATTTAAAACAATTTTAATTTAACTTGTCCAAAAAGCTTGGAATAAGGTGTTATTCCCTGCACTACATTTGAGACCATTTGATCTTTGATCGTAGTGAGACTGAACTTCTCTTAGCTGGAAAGAAACAGGATTCTCATACCCTCCACAGAGATTAAGCATTCTGGACTCAATTAATGTTCTTTCATAATGCCTTGAACTTCAAAAATAGATGAAAACTCAAAATACAAAAATTACTCTTCTGAGAAATAGGATATTATAGTTCACCCAGAATATGTGCCAACCTACTGGGTCTTCTTCATCTCTAGCATGCTGGTTGCACCTGAACCCTGGAGTCCTACAGACCAGCACTTCTTCCACATTGACAACTGTGTGGAAAGGGTGGTGACTGTCTTCTTGGAGCTAATCCCAAAACCCTTTTCTTGCTTTTTTCACTTGCTTAAGGAAAGGTAGTTTGCTTTGGCCCTATACCAGAAGAAAGCTGTAACCATCTCCTGTTGGTTCAGCCACACTAACTTCTTTAGTGGAAAAGTGAAAAACAGGCCTCTACATCCTCTCCACAGTTTCCCCTGCCAAACCATCAAGACTCATACAGATCTTGGCTTGGGTTTATCTTCGCGCAAGATGGTATTAGGATGCTTCTGGTACAGAAAGGCTTCCTCCTCCACTTTCCTTTTAAAATCTGCTTTGGGTTTTACTGCAGTTAGTTATGAGACCAAGATTCAAAGTGTTATAAGCTTAGATGAAAAGCCAGAATGTATTATAGTGCTGGTCCCAACTCAGATTTGTTAATGGAAAGCTTACTCTGCCAGGTTTTACCTTACCTCACTTCAGATACTTACACGTTAGATGTCCAACCATACTCACTGTCTAAATTCCTACTGTGGTCAGTTGATAAGACAGGCAGCACTCAAGAATTATTTACTCCATGTGACTGAGATGCTGGCTGTGGAGACATAACATACTGCTAGAGGATGCCTGTCTCCCTTGACTAACAGATTCAGTGCCTGACTCCTAGACAGGCAAACAGATGGATCCTACCCCAGGGAACATCAAGGGATTGGATCAGCTTCCTAGACATTAATACTTTTTATCTGCAGAAAGACTCTGCAGATAAAGTTTGTAATTAAGTAAAGGACTTGAATTCAGTAGTCCAGGTGTTGGAGATAGGTAGATTTTTAAGTAGAAGGTAATACTGCATCACAGTGTTGCATATTTAAACATCCTGGGCTGAAACGTGCTGTGCTGTCTACCCGTCCCCTACACCTGATCATTTAGAGTCACTCAGTTAATTCTAAAGATATCAAGAACAAAGATGTTGCCTGGTTTATACTAAAAAATTCCTATAGAATACTGCATGTGAAGTTGTAGTATTTTTGGAGCTCCAAGTTCAAATGTGGTGAGGAAGATTCATACACTGTGGGTTGGCCCTTGCAAAGTCTTACCTAAATTTGGCCAAATTATATGCCTTTGGAAACTTCAGTTCATATTCCTCATCAGAGCATCTGGCAGCTGCTAATCTCTGTTAATTCCATCTGCTGTGGATTACACCCTAGTGTAGTTCCTTCAAGGGCTGCACAAAACTCCCCACTGCAGCAGGGAGGTTACAGAGGTATTTGTCCTGTGCTGTCAGCGATCCCCACCCTATTCCCAGCAATACTCACCTGCTTAATGGCGCCCAAAGAGCTGGGTTAGAACTGAGAAAGAGGAAAGACTGGCACAGAAGGAACCTGGGACTAAAATTGAAGAAGGTCTGGCAAGGGTAGGAGAGGAGAAAGGAAGAACCTGTTGATAAGGCCAACAGTGGAGGGTGCAATATTCACCAAAGCAGACTTAGTGTCTGGATGGGGCGCTAGGATTCATAGAGGTCAGTGTTAGCCACTTCTCAGGAGGTCAATAACCAGGCAGTGAAGGCTAGTACCTCTCTCACTGTCAACTAAGAGTGGAGGGGATATTCATGCCTGGAGAGTTGGCATGGTTCATCCTGGCTTTTAGTTACTACCCTATATAGGACTGACAGAAAAAACCTCCTAAAGAATCCTGCTCCCTCCGCAAATCCCCTGCATATATTTTTATGTGAAATAACAGGTTGTACCATGTTGCAGCACTCTCTAAACTACCAAGCTACAACAAGGTCTTTTACCATCTCATACCAACATACTCTTCATGCCAGTCCCTCTGCTGCCCTTGTCTTGCCTCATCCAGGGCCCACTCTCTCTTCTCTTGCTTCTTCTTCTCTCTGCTTCTTCCTTGGCTGCTCTCTGTTCATTGGTTCTCAACCACTTCACTTAACCAGCCACAGCTGCACCTGATCTACATCAACCAACCTACCACCCCTGAAGCCAACACACAGTTGTATATTATCAATGATAACTCAGCTTCATTCCTCTACAATTCCTCCTTTTTTTTTTTTTAAGATTTCATACCTCATGTTTTTACCAATCATCACAACTTTTTCACAAATAAACTTTTAATACAGTCCAGACAATTTGTCCCTGAACTCATACACATATCCCTTCTTCCATTTTATCTTGGGCTTTTCAGCTTCTGGGGGCTGATCACCTTTCTTCTCATCTCCTTTCTTGACCTCTAGGATTTTGTTTTCTTCAGAGTGGGGTTCTGATGAGCTTATAGTACCTCGTCCTTTCACCTCTTGGGTCACACCGGACAGTAACCTGAGTGAGCTTTCAATAGCAGATCTAGGATACAGCTGTAACACATTACTCCATGCTCCAACAAGCTTCTCAATATCCTTGTGGTCACTCCTTTCTTCTATGACTGGAGACACCTTCAACAAGTATATAAACAACAGCAAGAATACCGCCAGGCCAAGCAGCAGCAGCAACGGCAGAAGCCACCCATGGCACCACGCTGCTCCCGTGCCTTCCCCCGGCACAGCCATCACCTCTGTCTGGCCGGACCCACCACCGCTGCGGGCTGCTGCCATGTCTGGCCACATACTCCACCGCTAGCGCCCATTACCCTCAGTCTCTTAACTCCACAGTAGTCAGGCTTCCATCTCTTTGATCCCACCGGCTTTACCAATGTCTGATCCAGATCCCCAGGCTCTTCCCACCTATCTCAACATGATCTGGATCACAGGCTATCCCCAATTGGCTCTGCTACATTGGGCACCGCTGTCAGTGTTCAAAACGTCAAACATCCCCATCACAGCCATCACCGCTCATTACACTCAGCCTCATAACCTGAAGGGCCTCACAGGGGGCACCAAGTGTCGCAGCACTCTCCAAGCTATCAGGCTGCAACAAGGTCTTTTACCATCTCATACCAACACACTCTTCATGCTAGTTCCTCTGCTGCCTTCACCTTGCCTCATCCAGGACCTGCTCTCTCTCCTCTTGCTTCTCCCTTGGCTGCTCTCTCTTCAGTGGCTCTCAACCACTTAACAGCACCAGCCACAGCTGCACCTGATCTACATCAGCCAACCCGCACACCCAGCCCCTGAAGCCAGCCCACAGTTGTATATTATCAACGTTAATTAACCCAGCTTCATTCCTCTACAGTACCACACGTGTCAGGTCATGATTCAGTCCTGCAATCTTTTGTCATATGGATTGTACCTGGAAAGTAGAGAGTACTTGGAAAATCAGATTAGAGGCAATAGACTAGAATTCGAAATCATTTGAGTTCTCTTGCTTTTGCCAACCTAATTATTCAGGCATCATAAACATAGCTCCACAAGAACATAAGAGTTTAAAAATAAAATAAACAGAGCATTACTTTTATTGACCTTCTCATTTTCTGTTTCCACTATCCAGACATCAAATATTGCTCTGAAAAAACTCTTGTTTATAAAATTAAGAAAAAAAATATTAAGCTGTACCTTTCACTTAGTCACGTGAATTAAGAAACAGAAAGACCTTGATGAAAAGAGAGGACTAACTAATACTAAACATGGACCTGGGAAAGAATGGCAGTACAGCAGAGGTCTTCTCGTTGCTTGTCACAGCTGCATTTATTCCTGTCACATGAATTATTATAGAAATTGTGCGTAGCATATTCTGCTTGAAAACTAGGGAGCAAGTATAACAAAGCATAGAAAGTATGTACTTTCAGTGCTCACTTGCTTCTATCTGGTTCTAAGAGCAATAAAAAAAAGATAAATTTTTAACCTCCTTTCTCTGCCTCCTATCTTCTTCCTTATTCTTCAGTGAAAGAAGAGGAAGGGGAAGGAAAGTTAAAAGGTGAAATTGTTTTGTGCCCCATCTTAGAAATTAACTAATCCTCCCAGGCCCCTTCTTATAACTCCAGCTGCCAGGTGAAGTCTTTTCAACTGCTACTTCCAATACAGGATTTTCTGAAGCAACATGTTACTCTGTGGCACCTTCCAGATTCTCATTGTTAAAATTTACAAAGAGAAAACAAAACACAGCTTTTGATATCCCCTACTTGCCTTTAACCCTGCAGTAAAGAATAAAAAAGCCGTAAAACGAAAGAATTCTAAGGCTTCCTGCCACCCCCCCTGCCAACTGCTTTTAACCCAAACACATTGCCTGCTACCATGCCTGAGCTTTTTTCCTCCCTTCTCTTTTGTTTGTGACTGCAAATCCAAATCTGCCAAGTTGAACAGTTTATATTTTATGGAGTGACAGAAACAAAGTGTTGAACAAAAACGCCACTCTCCTGAAATTGTTGACACATTGTTTGTTGTTCATAGTTGAGGACTCTGTAGTTATATGTGCTTTCAAGGTCAGTGAGTGACACAAAATCATGGGAAACACTGAGTTAAAAATGTTCAACCTGGATGTGAAAATGCCCTGTCATCCTCCTGTATATGAGCTGATAAAGTGCTTATAAATGTTAATGCCGCAAGTCCGTTAAAGTTAAAACTATACTTAATATTACAAACCCATGCTAATAAGATACACTCAGGGCGGCCCTTGATAACATTACGCACTGCTACCCTTAAGACCTGAAGAGAAAGGCATACATTAGTTATTTAATGTGTCTTTTAGGTGCCCAATGAACCTTTAGGTGAAGCAAAATGTTTAAAGCTCTGATCCATCACTGGGACTACTGGGATAAGTAAAGAGTGTAGAACCCAGCCATCAAAGAAGAGTGCTAGAGCCCTGCTGGTTGGTCCCGTAAAATGTGCATCTGGGTGCATTCAAAGGGAAGTGATCTGCAACCAATGCCTTGGGAGAAGAGCTGACGGATCTGCGTATCCTAGGATCAAACTGGGGCTTGTTTGTAATGTAACCCTCTAGGACTGACTAGTTAAAAAATAAAAATACTAACATATCTGCCTCATTCATTTTGCTTCTCTGTGATCAGCCTATTTGCATTATATTTTTAACACCCCTGCCAGCATAACTTTTGAGAATTACTTTCTCTCAGTATGGTGATGCCCTATTAACTCTTCTTGAGGAGTGTAGTCAGGTGGTGGTGCTGCTTGCCCAGGCGGGGGCCACCTGCATCTCCTACACCACAACCTTCTCCCTGGGCCTGTGGACAGAGACTGCAGATCTCAGGCTGATGACAAAGTAGCCCTTGCACTAAGGGTGCTCCAAGTGGGACAACAGATATCTTGGTCCAGGGTCCATCCCTGAGGACAGTTGCTGACATTCAGAACAGATATTGCTTGCAGGCATCAGTTCAGCTGTAATTATCGTGATCTTTAGGTTATGTTTTAAGACTCTGTGGCTGAGACTGGGAAGGCTTTGTAACAGCCATGGCAGAAAGAGTGCCCTCCCTTCATGGTCTTTTCTACATTATGAGTGCATAAAGCTGTACCAGGCCTACAAGTGTTACATATAAATTGTTAAATCAACTGGCTTAGCTGAATAAGGACAAACAGGAATAAAGTATTCTGTGATTTGTTTATTGCAGTGCACCCTATGGGAATTGTTCTACTGATTCCATTGCAGACACTTCTTCATTTAAGTGTTTCCTACACCTCAAAGGAATATACTACCTAAGGAACCTAAAAATACCATAATCTATCTTTTCTAAAAAATGGCTTCACTGTACACACCCTAAACAGTCCCTGCTGAATAGCTGTCATAACTGGGCAAGCAGCAGGATACTGGGGACAGTATAGTCTTGTTGCTTGTATGTTTATGTTTTGTGACTAAAATAACATAACATAAACATTTTAAAATGTTTCCTTCCTTTACTTTGAAAGGCTATTTCAGCATCATTTCCAGGCTATTTCTTCTCATAGGGAACTATTGCCCTTTAAAATGTAGCTACTTTTAAGAACAGTTAGCAGCTTGTAGAAGCTATAAATTATTACAGATGTAACAGAGTGGTGTGAAAAGAGTGGTAATTAAGGCACAATGTGGCACCTTAATTGAGCCAAGTGGCAAATAAAAATGTCTACTCAGACTTGAAGTGGATCATATTTACTAACTCCAGGCTTCATGGCCTCTTGCTCCCCTGGATGCCCAGCTCCATGTTAACATGGGCAGAGCCAGATCAAGTGCACTGAGAAATATGAAATATAATGCTACCGCCAAGGTTTTGAATAGAAATTAAACTAACCCTTTCCTTAGTGTACATTGAACCAGAAGCTAGTGTGCATGCAGAATGCAGTTTTCAGTATCTCAAAACAAAGAACGGGATGGGGCCAGAACACAGGCCAGATGCATTAGTGGCACTCTAACTATTTTTTGCAGCACATTTCACAATTATTTATTCTAGGATCACAGGGAGCTTTAGAAAAAACAACAGAATCATCATTTTGTTAAAATCAACTATATTCATAAAGTTTGCTTTCTTTGTTCAGCCGCAGAATCAGAATCAGAAGTGAGGACCCTTCTTTTGTCGTGTCAGTCATCCCAGGTCAGGTGAGACTCCGAGACCGGAGTACAGCTGGCAGGAGAGACAGGGCCAGCTATATTTAACAGCTGGCCTTTTTTCTCTTCTTTCAGGCTGAGAGTGCATCCCTAGAGCATGGGACTATTGAGCAGGATTGGACAACATGGCTCAGGTATAATCACATCAGAATGCCAGAAACACTTTCAAATCGGTAGTCCAGAGTGGGTCATATACTTGTTATACATTTCTATGATATCCTATTTTCCTAATCAGTTTGCATGCATGACTGACTATACTTAACCAAAAAAAAACCCAAACAAACAAAAAACCAAAACACGAAACCCCCCTGACACTTCATCGCTGAAGAAAGCAATAAAATGGCAAATGATAAAATTCAGCATTCATTTATTACGTTTTTTGCAGCTGAACAGCCAGATAATACACTTTTCACAGAGTTATGACACCAGAAGCCTGCAGCATCTTTTGGGTGTCATATTGGTATGAAATAACACGTATCTTTCTTCTAGTGTAGACAAGGCTATGAATCATGCATATGTTCTAAAATTTCAGGTTCTAGTATTTCAGATTTAACAGCTTGGTAATCATGCTGTTAAATGCATTTACTTATGGTAAGTTCAAAATTACTTGCAACTTTCAGTCAGTGAGGCTAATTACACGAAGGGAAAATGAACATATTTATTTCTAAAAGCACAGATTAAACCCTAAGTAACAAAAGCCAATGTGGAGGATCTTACTGAGACTCACACTGTAACCAGTGACAATTTTGCTGGAGTTACAACAAGGGAGACAATGGGGAAGTTTACAAGAACATGATAAAGGAAAGATTCCTCATATTGTTTTAGAAATACTGATGTCTGTAAAATAATAAAAGCTATTCATAATGTACTGGAAAAATAGCCTCAATTAATTTAACTAATTGGCATCTGTGGCCAGCTCCTTCTCTCTTTTTTTTTTTTTTTTTTCCTGCAGAGCCAATGGAAAGCAACATTGGACACAAGGGTACCTTAGCTTGGAGGCAATGGTTCATTTTCTCAAGAACAGCATGCTTTTTGCTCGAATCTGTTCATTATTCAGCTTGCCCTCAGACAGTTTATAAGCAGTCTCTTGTGACTCCCTTACAATCAAAATTCCATCAGTTGTGCTGGATCTCACTACCGAAACCACTTGGGTGAACATTTGTGGCCACAGAGACTTGAATGCAGGATCAAGGCATACACTGCTTGGTCCAGACTGGATGCATATCCTCAGGGACTCTTTGCTCTTTATATGTTTGATAAGTGTAATTCTTTGACTTTTTAATATTTATGAATTCAAACATCATTTTCATGGGTATCTTCTATAACTGCATATAATTGTAACACCGCAATGACTGTTCCCACTTGTAAATCCATTTACTAGAATATCCATGGCTGCAAGCATCTGAATGCAGGTAAAGCTATTTCATTTTTTAAAGGCATTTTCCCGGGTCTTCCATTCAGTAATTTGTTAACGAATAAGTGCTAAAATGTTTGATATCCAACCGATAGGAAAACTAAAGCAATCAATCAGTAACTGGCTTTGTGCTGTCAGTCTACACAAGAGTTTTGCATCCCTCATTTGATTTTGAACTTCCCAGCTGAAAGTGGTGAGTAAATTCCTCCTGCCCCTTCTTTTCCTTACATCCTTTGCTGGGCAAGGCTCCAGGCCTGCATCACGCTCAGATGGATGCACTGCTATTATGCAAGGAAGGGCCTCAGCTGTTAGGGAAAAGCTGATTCCTACGGATGTGGGAGATGTGAGGGAAGGAAGACAGGAGCAATATCTCCAAAGGTGCCACCTCATTAAAAACATCTTAAAGTTATATTAACCAATTCAGGAGCTATGAATTCCATTCTTACTTCCATTTTCAATATCTTGTTTCCTTTCTCTCACTTCAAAAATAACCAAATTAGACTGCTAAAATAATACATCTTCAAAATCATGTCTTTCTCCTGTTTGATTGAGGCAAGTTTCTCCCTGTTGCTAGGAATCCTCCCTGTCTTTGAAGGAACAGAGCAGAATACTTTACATGAAGACTTTTATCCTTCCATGTAAATAGATTATAGAAAACATCATATAATTTTTATATCACTGATACTATTGCTTTGTGTTTCACAGATGAATTAGCACAAAGCAGAAACTTATAGATTTAATAGTGTAAGGTGTCATGTATATTTCCAGACATATAAAAGCATAATAATAATAATAATAAATTGTAATGGTGGATGTAGAAACATCACGTAGGCATGACTGGATAAAGCACACTTCTCTAACTAGGGACAAGTTATTATCTCTAGACATTCGGATTAGTCATACCTGAGTTCATCTCTTCTCCCACAGGCTCACTATGTTTACTGAAATTAATCTCAGTATCGGTCAGGCAGTCAGTCCTAGGATCACTTTTGCTTTAAAACTTTTTCTCATGCCCATTGCCCCCAAACTGAATAACTGAATGTATCCTAAGGTGTCTCTGACTGAGGAAAGTTATAAAGTTGACTAAATTTCTTCTCTTTTTAATCATCTGTCAGCTTTGTAGGTGAGTTCTAGTATGACATGAGCTTTACACAGACCTTGTAACACAACAGTGTTGACTGCTGATAACTTTTCCAAAACAAGAGGTAATTTACAAATTTATTTTTTCTTTCCAGCAACACCCAGTATCAATACAGGCTAGGTGGAGAATGGATTGACAGCAGCCCTGTGGACTTGGAGATGCTCACGGACAAAAAACTCAACATGGCCTGACAATGTGCATTTGCAGCCAGAAAGCCAACTATATCCTGGGCTGCATCAAAAGAAGTGTGACCAGCAGGTGGAGGGAGGTGGTTCTCTCCCTCTACTTGGCCCTTGTGAGACCCCACCTGGAGTACTGTGCTCTGCTCTGGAGCCCCTAATATAAGAAGGACCGGCAAGTCCAGAGGAGGGTCTGGACAACGATCAGAGATCTGGAGCACCTCTCCTATGAAGACAAGCTGACAGAGTTGCGGTTGTTCACCCTGGAGAAGGCTCTGGGGAACCTTATAGCAGCCTTTCAATACTTAAAGGGGACCTATAAGAAAGATGGGAATAGACTTTTTACTAGGGCCTGTAGCAATAGGACAAGGGATAATAGTTTTAAACTAAAAGAGGGTAGATTTAGATTAGATATTAAGAAGAAAGTCTTTACTGTGAGGGTGGTGAGACTCTGGAACTATCCAGAGAAGCTGTGGATGCCCCATCCCTGGAAGTGTCCAAGGCCAGGCTGGATGGGGCTTTGAGCAACCTGGTCTAGTGGCAGGTGTCCCTGCACATGGCAGGGGAGGTGGGACTAGATGATCTGTAATGTCCCTTCCAATCCAAACCATTCTGTGATTCCTTTACATCACTGGCCTCCATGACATTACTGATGAATCTGATAAAATCAATAAAGGCCATGACTACTTTTTAAGAATTGTGTTGTCCATGTCTCCTAATGCTTTATTTTAATCCTACCATTCATCCTAGAAGGTCCAAGATCATTGCTGTCAGCTAATCTCTCCCTATCACTGGAAAGTAGCTCCCTCTACAAAGTAAACTGCTAGTCACTGCACTGTGCAGCGTTATGAGAGGTGGGAGGACAATCAGAATTTTGTACCCAAACATTAAAGTTAATGATGCTCTCTTGTAATTAACTCTGTTACAGGAACTTTAATAACTATCTTAGAAACACAAGAGCTAAAATATTAAAATCTCTTAAAAGTTCCTACTTAACAGCTTGGAATGGAATGTCTCTAACCTTAGAGGCAGGCATGAGCTGGTCCTGCAGCAATGTGACAGCATGGCTTCAAGGACATCTTCCCTTGGACAAGGTTGGGAGGAGTGTCACTTTCTGCACATACCTATTCTTGCTGATTAACACATTTGTATTATTGCCAACTCACCTTCTCCTCTATCCCTACCCCTTCATTTTGTTCATTTGCTCTGTGTCAGCTTTATGGTGGTCAAATTCCTTTGGTTCTGTGTGACATGTTGTGCAAGTTAACTTAAAGTTAGTTTGATTATTTGGAAAAAAACAAATCTGAAACAGTCAGCATCTCTGATGCACACACAGCTGAGGAGGGAGGGCAAGAAGTTCTGCAGAAGCTAACAGCCCTGGCCAAGACAGGCATTTGTGTGGGTGGGTGGATGCCTTAACATAAGGGTGTCTGTCTGATCTGCCGTGGCAAGAAGGTCATTCAGGAAGAAGGAGCTGGTTGTAAGAAAAGGGAATCAAAAGTTAGCGTTAATTAAGCACACTTTCATCTGCTTCTGCTGTGATCACTGCCCAAGAGTCCTGGCCATTCCCAGCCAAAAATGAAGCTGCCTCATGGCAAGTTCATCCAGGAGCTTTGGCATGTGTCCCAGCAGCAAGCAGTCCCAAAATATGCCTGCTGTGTGAGAGACCTGACTAGAGCATCCCCAGGAAATGTTCCATGGCCACCAGGTCCATGGTGTTACAAATGCCAGAAAACTTCATTGTGGGTACATGTGTGGGTCCTGGTCCTTTGCCACATAGTAGTCCAGAATGAGCCACAATAGGAATCCTATGCTCTCAGCCGGGGCATCAGGCACAACTAGAAGTAATTTAAAAAATTCAATTTTTATTTACTTTCTTAACTGTTGGCTCAATGAACCCTTGTGCTACTTTATGTGTCTGAGAGAATCATAGGCTGAGTGCAGGGAGATACAGGGAAGCACACTTCCCTGTGCAAACTTCCCTTTGAGAGGAGTCTTTTTCCCCTCTGACTGACTTTTAGACTGTAGAGTTGGAGAATTAAGAAGTTATTCTTTTGGCCACATCTGCCTTCCACACATATTTACCAATGCCTGAATACAAATTTTAAAAACCATGCTGTGGCAAAACCTGCTTTTAATTGTTTTTTCTTTGGTTGTTGTGAAAATTCTCAAGCTAGCTCTGTTTGACCATGGATGCTGCCATTAACTTTATTACCAGCAAGTATCTGTTCCATGCTACGTAAACAAAGCCCCTCACACAGCCCCCTACGCAATCATGCTAACCATGTCTTGAAAGTTTACAGCCATATCGGACAGAAATAAAAATGGGGAGCACAGCCCAGAAAAGCAAGGGTGTGTGAGAGAAGATGCAGAAGATGATTTATTATGATGATTATTTCTTGTAAAAAAAACACTGCTTAAAAAGGTTATTTCTACTCTTGTGTTCACAGGATAGTTCCAGCAGTGTATTAGAAATTTCCAAAATCTCTTATAGCTCATATGGGATTGACCTCATCTCACATATCCTTAACGGGCTATCATTTTCACTCTTAAAGAAATGAATGAAGTTAGGAAGAGAAATAGAGAACAGATAGTTCTACACATTGGAAGTTTTTCAGTACAAGGACTAACTTGTTAGTGCTTTTCACCTGTATCCGTGTTGTGCTCAGCACAGTAGGTCCTGCTACCAATTAGAGCCCATGGGTGGCTGCTGTAGGAGAAAGGCAGAACAATAGCAAATGATAATAACACAGGGGTAAGGAAGGGCAGTAGGGGAAAGAAAGAAAATTGAAAGACATTATTTCTGAGGAAGATATTAGAGGAACAGCAGGAGGGTGCTTAGTACTGCTTTACCTGTGTGCCATTTTTGGTGCAGGGAATAAAGTAATAATGCCTATTTATAAGCTTCTCTTTCTCACTAAGCAGACTAAATCTCCGAACAGCCAAATTATTTCTTTAGCAAAGAGTTAGAGATTTGCACAGACTTGACATACAGCAATTAATCTTTATTTCTCATTATGACCATATGAAAAATTTTGTCTAGCCTGCAGTTTGGCCTTGCATAGGCTAGATAGCTGTGTGAGTATGTGCTGGTGCTATTAATTCTGCCACAGGGATTCAGAAAGGCAAAGGAAGAAAGAAGAACCACTACAATGCTGCAGCCTCAGATCTGAGTCTTTTCTTCCCTGCTTATACTCATTACCCTTCTGTTGTATTCACCTAACTTGTGAAAGAACAGTGCCTGATACTCACTAATCCCACTGTTGTGCAAACAACTAAGCCTTAAAACATGTTCATTTGTTGAACATGGCATGGTACGACAAATAATAATTATGGTACTAATTTCAGAAAAGATCACACAGCAAGTACTACCCTACAGCAACAAAGCATTTTATTTCCTAGTATCTTTTCTTTTTTTCTGTACAAGCTATACTAAATGACCTAAATTAAAAGCTCTTGATGAAATAAAAAGTAAAACAAGAACCCTAGACAATTCAAACAGCACACTTGAGCTATTTCAAGGCTGGAAAAACAAAACTGAAAGCAAATGGCACCATACTGAGCAATGTGAAACTAGGTTGTTTTACTTTAAATAGCACTCAACTGATCCTTCTGTTTGTTTGTTCTGGGTTTGCAAATTGCCTTAGCTGTATGTGGTTTCACATTAGGGTCATCAATCCTTCTTCCTAAATTCTTTTTTTACCATTCGTTGCATTTGATGTGATTATTTTATCTCTTTTTGTTCTCTGTTTATTGGACTGGGAGTGGGAGGAACAGAAGAGAAGTTAGGCTCTGTAATGTATCTTAGTAATTTTTTACATGGGACAAAGATATTTCATCTTGCCTAGACAGACAGAACATGGAAATTTCTAACTATGAAGTGCAGATATAAAGAACTAACCCACCCCAGGCTATATATTTCTAATTGGTGATTTATAGATTTTATCAGACATTCTCGCAAGCCAATTGGCATTCACTTAGAGCTTTTCTTCTTAGGAAACTGAATTGTAAGCTTCAAATCAGCTTTCAGTTCTGCTTTTAAGTACTTGTTACCTGTAAATTTAAAATCAGTTGTCTCTGTTTCTCAAGCACTGATGAGTCTTCATAGCATGCCTGTAAGGTAAAACACGGTGTTTTTTTCCTTGGAACTCAACCGCTTGAGAAGCGCAAAATGGCAGAACTTGAAAAGAAAATTTACATTTTCAACATGACCTTGCAAATTTTGGGACAGAACAACACTTTAGCACAAGAGCTGATTTTCACTGAAGTGTTAGTGGACCAGCATGAAATATTCTACTTGAAGAGAAGAGTTTTGTCTGAGATCAAGCCTCACCTGTGAGCTAACAATGATTTATTAAGCTCTTATTAGAGATTTCTTGACCTATCTGTATCCAGTGCGTACTGACTTTCTGAAGTTGTTTAAAAAGCATTTCAGGTTCAAGCAAAATTTATCAGCAGATAGCATAAGTTCACACAATTCTGTTTCACAAGTTTGATGATCCTATCATACGTGATCAGCAAAGCCCTTTTTTGAAAGAAAGGGAGAAACAGAATTACAGTGACAAACTGACCCAGCTGAGGGAAAAAAGAGTAATCAGATAAAAAAGTAATTTTCTCTGACTGCCTTACTATTTCTATCTCTGTTATGGTGGCCTTGTATAGTTTTGCTTTGTGTAACTGTCTCAGTTTTGGGGCTATCTTAAAAATAATGTGAGCAAAAATTAGAAATAAAACAAGTCCTTGTTGTGTAAGGAAACTTCCTTTCTTTTCCTGACTCCTATTAAGTAAGTGTCTAGAAATGATGTGTTTTGCTTTCCACAGCTTTTTAAAGGCTTTGGGAACTTTACATTTTCAGTCATATAAATCAGTAATAGTTAGGCACTCACAGGCACTCATTGCTGACCTGCCTTGCTGTCCTGGCAGCTTTGCTGTCGCTGGGAACTCTGATCTGGAATATTGTTGAGGCTCACCCATTGCTATTACATGGTGCTTATACACATGGGCACCAGCGAGACTGCTGATGGTGATCTGGAGCATATCAACAGTCGCTACAGAGCTCTGGGGGCTGATAAATGGGTCCATAGGTACATTCAGGCCCTTTTATGATTTCCAGTGCGTCTCCACACTGGACAGTTGAAGGGAATGGCTAAAAAGATGTGGACATCAGTGGCTTGAAAATCTGCATCAACTCACCCATTTAAGTCTACTTTCCTCATTTAATGGAAGTAAAACACTCAGAGAGGAGGGCACTGGGACTGTAAGAACATAATAGTGTCGCACAAGTTCAATTCTTTCCTCTTGTCTGAACAGATTTATGTTTTTATTTACAGTGGATTGTTAAAGAATGTTTGTCAAAAGCCCCCAAAAGGGTTGAGAAAAAAATAGGAATGATAAGTCAGCATCTGGAGCAAGTTTATAATATCAATACTCCACACCACAGCAGACAGAACTAAGAGTACCAACTTTTTATGGTTTTGTAAATAAATCCTTTAAAATCTGATCTTTGTGAACATTCTGGGGAGGCAAATACTCCCGTGGAATGAATTTCTAAGCTTTTTTTGTGCTACGCTATGCATAGGTCCATTTTTATTTTTTCTCTTCAAATTTACTTTCTCTTCACTTCCATAGCAAAATAAGAAAAAGGGAAGAGGCATGGCAGAGAATGCAAGAAATGGCAGAGAAACAGCTTCTTCCTTCCCTCCAAATTTCAAAAAGTGATTAGTTGCTATCTGAAATGTATTTTTTTCTTTTCTTTTTTTTTTTTTTCCCACAAAAAGCCCTATTTAAAGAAATTGCCAAAGCCATGGCATATAAAAACCTTGATCACAAACTAAAACGTGAGCATCCCTCTGTCATGCACCGTTTCACAGGTGGAATCTGGGGAGAGTCTGATACTTCATGTTCCTGCTTTGCATTCACACAGACACTCTATCGCTTTCCTTTTCACCCTTATTATACAAGTCTTCATAAAAAAGCAACAACAGAATTTCCCCAAACCAAGAAGAAGGGGAGGCTGGATAATATCAGTTCTCCATATTTGAAACCACATTGAAGGGAAACTCTATGGGAGACAGTTAATCCATCATTGCTTTATAATGCCAGAAAGAGTTCACAGCAGGAAAGGTATCTCCTGGAAAAAGTGTGCAATGCCATAAATGGCTATGTTAGATTTAGACATCATGGGATGATATACAGAGGCACTTCTGAAAAATCAAATAATGCTTCTGATACTGTCCTACTGCAAGCCTAGAGGCCAGATTTTGCCACTAGCACAGTGCATATACTACTACCAAAGTATGTCACAAGGGCTTTCCTATTGTCTATAAAACTGATTTTTTAGATAAAAATGAAGAGACAGATCAGTGAATTCTGCCGTGGCTGTGACACCATTGACTTTCTCCAGAAACAGTTTTTATGCCCAGTTATGAAAAGTCTTCTATAATCTGCACATATTTCTGCACTTTATTATATTGCACTGCTAGCACAATATTTTTTCCAAAAATCCATATTACAATGCTTGTAAAAAAAAGATAGGGTTTGAATATAGTTTCATAGACTCTTTATTATAGAGAAATCACATACAGCTAAAAAAATGAGATAATAACATGTAATCCTGTTCATTCAAGTATTTAGATGGAGGGGTTTATTCTGGAGCTGTATTCCTATTTTCTGTTATGTTCTTCTGCCTGTATTTTTTTTAATGACTGGTAAAAAAGTCATAGAAAGGAGCCTTCAAATAATAGAGTCAATTTTCCTTTAGTAAAAGTAATAACTTGCACGTCTGAAACATTTTCAATACCTTAACCCAAGCCAATACAGGTAAGACCTCTTGAGAAAATACTGAAAAAAACACAGTGAAATAGTAGTCTGGACAACCAGATATTAATCATTATTGTCTCTTCCCTCTGTGCAAGTGATATTTTGAGGAGGTTTACGAGCATTCAGTGCAATTACTTTCTGGACTGGTTATCAATCAATAGACATTGCAATGCCCTCTTTCTATAACCTCCTGAGGTACTTCTCTTTCCAGCCTCCTCAGATACATCTCTCACCAAAGGAAAAAAAAAAAATTCCTATGTTTAATTCATCTTAGGCTGCCTGCATAAGACCAACATACGCTGTAGAAAAAGAAAAGAAAACAAAATCCCCTCCCATAATAGAGCTTTGAACCAAATATCTCACATTTTTGTCTTCTAAACAGGCAAATGAAGCCCAACACCCAGCTCTAAGAAATGTTATTTCAGTCTTTCTAATTTGAGTCATGAATTTATACATTCCTACAGCCACATGCCCTTATGTCCTTCAAAAGGAAAATGTAATTATTTTATGTATATTAGTAACTTTTTGGTCTTTCTGTTTCCTTAAAAGGAAATAGTAAAATGTGTTCTTACTTTCTGGTTTCCTTCTAGACTCACAAGGTTTGGAAATTTTTATTTTTATGAATGAGATTCTCATATCCACATGATCCAGGAGGTATGATATGATAACAAAGCAAAAAATGAAGCCATAAAAAACTCAGTAAGATTGGTGGAATCAGTCACAGTATTGTCTATCAAACAGCAGATATGCTTACAAAACTAGTTAGTGTGACTTCCTAAATGCACTGAGGTGAACCGGAAAAGTGTGCTATAAATCTCTGGTGCTTTTAGGAATAATGTGTCTGGTCTGGTTGCACTAAGTGTTGCAGAACCCTTTGTCAAAATGAACAGAGTTAAATGAAAGGTGCTGTACAGGATTTACCTAAGTGCACCCCTAGGGAAGGTAAAACAATGGACTCCACAAGGACGGTTCCTGTACAGCTAATACCCCACTTATATAACCTCAAAGAAGTCCTCCGCCTTGCCCTGTGACAGTCCTGATTTACCTGAGAGAAAGAAGATCTAAGTGATCTGTTAAAACTTGGCTTTGTAGAAAAGAGGAAGCTGCAGGTAAGATCTGGAAGGCTTGCAGAGGTTTTGCCAGGGGAGACAGTAGCAAGCTAGGAGGCAGACGTGGGACAAGACAAACCTACCTTAGTTATTGCTGTAGCATTCGGCTTAGGAAAAAGGAATTATTAACCTTATTTTCTTACTTTGTGCTGATTTTATTGTGCTTTGTTTTGAGGAAGCAGTCTATACCAGCTAGCCAACTGTCATAGCTCCAAAGGGAGGACCTGCAGCTGAGGCTGGAAGCTGCAGGTGGGGAGGGAGGAAGGTGCAGCCCAGCCCCGGATCGGACAGTGATGGAGGAGGCGTTCAAGGCCCACAGCCAGGGAAGATAAAGGGATGCAGTCTTGTGACTGGAGACGTGTTGTGGTTTAACCCCGGCTGGTGATTAAGTTCCATGCAGCCCCTTGCTCACTGCCCCATCACCCAGAGGGATGGAGAGGAGAATCAAGAAGGAAAGTGAAACTTGGGGGTTAAGATATTACCAACCATTTAATAATTGAAATAAAACAAAAATGAAAGAACAATAATAATAATAGTTATAACGAAAAAGAGGGAGAGGGTGAGAGGAATGAAATTCAAAGGGAAGGGAAGAAAGAAAACAAGTGATGCACAATACAATCACTCACACCAAAGACAAACCACAGCACTGCACCAGCTACGAAGAAGAAAATTAATTCTATCCCAGCTGAAACCAGGACAAGGGCTGTGTTTGATGATATTCAAGGAGCAACATGCAACACCTACTGTGCTTCTCCTGTTATACCAAATATTCAGAATTTTTGCAGATTACAATGTTTAACTTTCTTTCAAATGTGAAGCTGCCAAATTTATTTTGTTGATGCTCAGGTAAAACAGAATAAAGGGCCAGAAAAGTTGTTCTTTAACATGGTTTTAATAAAATGTTTCTTCACCCCTCAGGCAGCCTAAATGGAGTTGCCTCCACAAGGCACCCTGTAGCCAGAAAAGCCTAGCAAGCATAGATGGAGAGACTCTGTGAAGTGCAACACAGACATAACTTCAAAAGAAATTTGATAGTGAAGTAACAATATTCACTAAGGATATAAAAATCAACTTCAAGGTAGTTAAAGAGCAGCAGAGGGATCTCATAGCATGGTGATTCAAAAAAATGGCAGATGACATTCAATATAAATGAAGTACATGTAAAATGAATTGACTCCAACAATACATGTACAGTGATAGGTTCTCAAGAAAGAAACAGTAATTTCATGGAGACCTTATAGATGGTACAGCTGGTTTCTCTAAATATATCTCATTGCTGCACATTGACCAGAACATGAGCACAAGTTGGAAAATTTTAGGAAAGAACGGAGAACAAAACCTGAGGATACTGCTATGCTATTGTTCATGTTGTTGGAGAGAGGAAGTGCAGCTTAGAGGAGAGATGGCTGGAGGGTGACACGATAAAAGTCTATAAACTCACAGGTGGTACAGGCAAAGTGAATACAGAATTAAAAAACAGTCACAAGAAGAGCTAGGGCGCACCAGTGAAATTACAATGTAATTACCAAATAATTTCTACAAATAATCAGTGAGCTTGATATACAACCCAATATAGATACCCTTCTGGTCTGCAGCCTTCCCATACTTAAAGCTTACTAACCAGCTTCAGAAAAATAATTCTGCAAGACAGAGAGCCACATCTCTTCCTGCAGGCATAGATGTGTGTCTGCCCTTAAAGTCAGCATCTTCACCAGAGGTTTGGCAGGTAACACAGAGTAATGGGTATAGGTTCAGAATGACCACCTCCCTGGCCAATTTGCTGTGGTTCACAGGTCCTCAGCCTCATGCACCTACCCTTCAGGACTCCTGGGAAGGGAGAAGGTGTTGAGAAAGAAAATGACCCTGAAACAACCTGCTCGAGGTCCAGTAAATGAATAATAGTTGGGATATCTTTCTTTTAGCTGTTCTTTCCTAGCTAGAAAGGCTAGCTCCATGCTCTGCCTTCTCAGGCAATGTAGCAGCAGATTGCACAAAAATTCCTCAGGGTTATTTTGGATCTAGTTTCACCTTCCCAAGCAGAAGGGAGGAAGAAACTTGGCACAAGATTCCCAGTGTTTGCCAGGGCAAATTTTCAGATACTTTTAGTCTCAATGAATATCAGCATCAGATTCCTTTGTTAAGAAACTAGGGCTGTCATTGTGCTGGTATAATCCATCTGATTTGTAAAAGTCATTCTCTATATGCTGAAAAACATTTTATTTTCCAACATACAACAGAACACAAAGAAGTCTGTGACCTAAGTTCCAAAGTAGGAACTTTTTAGCTGTAGTTTTGCTACAGTTTAACTATTTCAAGAATTACATTGTTTCTTACTAATAACATCAACGTTTAAGATGTCAATTTTACCTATATGTAGAAGTCATATATTTTATCCTTATGTAGAAAACCACCAATACTGAGCAAGAATTAAGAAGTGTCTAATAATCACAATGCCTAAATGCAAACAAAAATCCTAAATCAGAGGGCAGAATATAATTTTTCCATGGGGCAAATAAACATAGAATCACAAAAACATAGAATAATTTGGGTTGGAAGGGATCTCTGGAGAACATGTGGAGTAATACTTTGCTCGGGGCTATCTTCTTACCTGGCAGTGGTTGCCAGGACTATGCTTTAGTGCCCTGATCATCTGGTTTAATATCACCAATCATTCAGGAGAACAGTACTGATATTAATAGGTTATTTAAAAAAAATAGCAGGGTGGATGATATTCAATATAAAGAAAGTGGAGCAGATGGAATATTAAATAGCTCCACTGATACATACACAATGATAGCTCTATAAATACCTCAGTGCAATGGTAGGTACCTAAAACAAGTGGATCTAACTTGATTCTAGCTCATTCACTCTCTAAAAAGTAACTTTAGAACAGTATGAGTTGCAAATGGGCTAAGTAGCAAATGTGTCTTTTCTGACTAAGCTTTTCAAAAGCACTAAAGCTTGGACAAATTCCAGTCTGTCTGAGATATCCAGTAGCTTCCCACTGCAGTACAATGCTGGCCAACATGGACCATTTAGCAATATTTCAGTAGGGGGGAAGAGTATCTTCACATTTTATAAAAGATCCATTTTGTAACTGTAAGAAGATTTTTCAATAAGCAATGTAATAAGTCTTTGCTGTATATCAAAAAATACTGCACAAATTACCACATGTGTTTAGTTTTAGGATATCATTTACTGTTAAATATGCATATGAGGTGACTACAAAGAAACACACTCTTTTAGAGTAATAGCTGTAACAAATAGCTGTATTTTCAGAAACAATGAACATTGTTTAATGCTATCACTTAATGCAGTCAATATCCAAATCCAAACATATGTTAGTACTTATTAATATTATCAATCTAATGGTTTCCAAATGAAATTACAATAATTTCAGAAAAGACCATTTAAAAGAGAGAAACTATATTGGTAGAAACACTGAAAACAGAGCTCTGCCAGCTTGAATGCAAATCTGTCTCATAAAGCAGGAGAGAGAGATGGGATAAAGCTGTGTCATGCAGGCTGCCTGTACAGAAATGCTAACGTGGCTGAGGCAGGCAGGCATGCTTTGCCACTGCTCACATAAGGCCATTAGGCTGCAGTCTCTGTAGTCGACCCATCCCAGAAGGAAAGGCAAACATTTACAAGCACCAGAGTCTTTCAGCTATTTCCTACTTGGCTCAACAAATAGAAATGTGGGGCACCCCCTCCTCCCACCATATAAGCTCTGATAAGGCATGGAAGGCAAGTGTGAAATCTGCCGGCAACATCCCTGCCTCCATCCCGAGCTGCGCCCACACTGGTCACACAGCCCAGGCCCACACTGCACATGTACAACTGCCCTACCCACGCGCAGCACTCGGCAAAGCTCTGCTCTCTACAACAAAGCTCTTCTCTCTACTTTTCTCATCTCTGTTTTATCCATCGTACTGTTTCCCCTGACCACTGACAGAGATGCTGTAATTAAAGCAACCTCTCAGGTCAGTCATTTCATGTGAACGCATTCAGTGGTCAATATTTACCAGTTGAGGCTGCACTGGACTTGTGATATTTATCTGGCATTCGCTGTAATAAGAGGTGGTATTTAATGCTCTATTGATCACTGCAGCAACAGGTGTCCTTCTGAGGAGAGGGACGGTATCCCATTTCACCCCCTTCAGCCAAGTTTGAACATTGTATGTAGTCTTAATGCTTAAATATATGGGTCCACTGGTGTGTGTAATACACTGAACACAGCAGATCAGCCTTGCTGTGGTGAAGCTGGAAAACGTATACACTTCAGGAAGGGAAGCTGATGAAATTAAAGAGACTTGATTTTGTTTATCTACATTGATACAGCATGAAATTTACCGTATCTGCCTACTAGTGTGGGTTCATTTTTATTTCATTGAACTAATGCAGGGCCTCATCCTTAGTCCTGATATCAGTGGGAGGGTTTTCATTGGTCTCAGTGAGCACTAAATCCACAGTTCCCACTGTGCTTTTCTCTGCCAGAATAAAGCAGCTGCAGATACTAGACATTCTGCAAGGAAGGTCGTGGGGCTCGGCATAGCATCTCTTGTGATCAGTTGAATATGAGAGAATGGTTCAGCTTATAAAAATAACCTTCCTGTAACACAAGGATCATTCTGTGTATGTGTGTAAGCTTCAAGAGAGTAAAGTCAACCTTCATCTGAAACCACGAGAAAGGAAGATTTTCAGAAATTAACAGGGGAGTTTTGCAGTATTTTCCATGAGAAACA
The DNA here is from genome assembly GCF_963210335.1 of Falco punctatus. Classification (NCBI taxonomy): domain Eukaryota; kingdom Metazoa; phylum Chordata; class Aves; order Falconiformes; family Falconidae; genus Falco; species Falco punctatus. The sequence goes on along the minus strand of NC_137581.1, from coordinate 102,453,174 downwards.
GCTAATTGTCTTGCGAAAAGTAGCATATACTTTTAGGGGTACATTTCAATTTTCTTTCCCTTCCATAAGCTTTCCATTCTGATCAAATTAATCAGCCATTTTACTAATAAACAGCTGTGGAAAATATCCTTACCTTCATTTTCAGTATTAGTCAAACCTAATTAATTAGTTTTAACTTCATCTCCACCACAATCCTATCAAATTCTCTTTAAAAAATATTTTTATCTTTAATATCTGTCTCATTATGTTTAAAATTATTTGTTCTCATCCATCAGAAATTTATACTGGGACTCTTACGTATTTGCTTGTTTAGAAGTCAGTCATATAAGTAACCCTCCGAGATATTAAATGGGACTAGATGTGACCTGACAGTTTCAAACTGCCAATTTCTTTCTTGAGAAAAGAGATTTTGATTAAGCAATGCATTTATTTTGCCTCCCAATTTGGAACAAAGTTGTCTCTTTGTACCTGCCAAGTTAGAAAAACTTTCAGAAGGACTTCTCTCAGCTCTGCTGATGTAAACAACTGGAGTGCCAAGAAGAGGAAAGCAATTATTATAAGAAAACTTAAAACATCTTATCGAACTGTAGAGCCATTTACCAAAAAGAAGAGTCAGACACATTACCAGAGTCATCTCAGTATAGACTGGACCAAGCATTTGAGAGTTTACAATGTGCACCAAACTTTCGTGATGGGGTGGCAAGTAAGGAAATAGCTTCATACACCCAAGTCTTCAATATCTGCCTGTCAGTATAGTCCCATGTAAGTTATTATGCAGTTTATTTCTGTAGGCATGTCTCCTATGTAATAAGCTTGAACATGGATGATGTAATTATCAAACGTTTAGAAAATTATGAAGATATTTAAATTCATTACACAATTTTCTTGTAACTTACAATCAATACTAGTGTTGCTCATGGCAGTGGAGAGGTGAACAGGGGAAAAGCGCTTCCCAACAGAACACTAACATTTTCAGGTGTTTCATTACCATCCTCTCTGCTGCTAACTTTTTTTCTGATGGTTTCTATAGTGCTGCAGAGAGAGTATATTAGTCCTCTGAATATTACTACTGCTGGGTATGTACCAGGGACACCCAGCTTTATCATCAAATCTCATATTTCAGCAAGGAGCTCTCAGTTTCCCTTGTGTCAACACTGATAGCACCTTCATGGTGACGGGCCTGACAGCCCCTATGTAGATTGATGAATAGGAGTTTGACGGATTAGTTGTTTAGTCCAATGTTAAATTATTCCTGAATGTCTTTGTATGGAAGAAATCACCACTCCAGCAAGAGAGTAGGTTTCATCTATCACTTAGTCACTTTTCCTACAGCTCCAAACAAGATCATCTAATAGATGCTGGGTAAGAAAGGTGGGGATTGACTGGTGGCCAGCATTAGTGGCCAGTTAGCAAGGCAGTGGAGGTGAAAATAAAACTTTCTGAGATTATTTTACCAAATATAGTTTCAAACTGAAGAGTCAAAATATTTCATTTTCCATTTGTCAAAGCAAATTATAAATTCTTCCTTTCCACCTTTGGATTCAGAAATACTTGAAGTCTCCATGCAGTAATTTTTGGGACATGGGGGACATGAGAAATTTGATACACAATTATATTTTTTATTTTTACTTGGTTATGTTTGCTCCTGACAACAACAGATAGTTCAAAAGCTAGCTCATACATTAGCTAGGGACAGACAGAGGATGAGATGACTCAAGAACAAAAAGTATTACTGCTGTTCTGCAAGCTTTTTAGAATAAAGCAGTGGACTCAGTACACATAATTACTTGTTTACTTCAGTTAAAAAAAATGCAGTGGCGCCTAAGATGGTCATGAACTATGTCTAGGACCTAACTACCGTGCCACAGGATGTCTACCACCTGTTGGAATGGATTGAAAAGGTAATGTTGAACTGCTAACAAGTACAGAGAATGGCTATCAGTCATCTGTTACTTAACCTATACACAGTGAAGCATGCTCACACAGGATAAGGACTTAGCACAAATGGTAACTGAGTCTAAAAGAGCAGGAAAAGTGTATCTTAAAAAACTGTAGTTAAGAAAAGAAAAAGAAAAAACAGATCATAGAAACACAGAGTGGTTTGGGTTGGAAGGGGCCTTTGAAAATCATCTAGTCCAACCCCCCCGCCATGGGCAGGGACATCTTCCACTAGATCAGGAAACACAGATAAAATAAAGGAGTACATAAGGTTTTAGGATATAATTTCTCCATGGGAAAATCTTAATGGAAGTGTCTCTTGCTGTATGCTGTTCCTGAAATGCAAGCCTGGGAAAGTGTATATAAACTGGCAGAAAGGCATAACCTTTCACATAACCATAATTACTATAGAACGTGTCACCATGCATTATTTTGCAGTACAGATGCACCAAAAAAATAAACCCATAACCTACTCTAAAACTGAAAGGGAGGAAAGCTGTCCTTCAGCTTTGAAGGTCTTTTACCCTAAATACTTTCCTAAGCATCCACATTACAGAGAGCAGTCCCAGCACTTAAGATAGGAACCCCTTCAAAGCTGATATGCACCTTTTGGATCTCCCAGAAGGCTACTCCTGAATGTTTTACTCCATTATTCTTTTAAACCCTTCTTTCTTCCCTAGCAGTAGTACCTTTGGTATTTAGAAAATTATTGCAAAGGGTATGGACTAGCTAAGTTTTTACTATGCATGACCCTACAGAGTAAGTAAACTAAACCCCCAGAAGTCCATGCCTGCTGATCAGCTGTTATACTTAATTAGCCAATTCACTCAACTGGGCTAAGGAGGCTGATATGACCAGCTTATCTAAGATGAAATGGGCCATCTAATTATGCACTTTTATAGCTCATTATACCTCATTTTGAACTTGCAGCACCAATTAATTCAGGGGAATTCAGTGGCTGTGTTAAACTGGAGGCCATGTTATTTAATATTGGAAGTCCTCATTTATATTAAAAATGTGTATATCTGAATCTATCTTAAATCAATATACCTCAACATTTAGCATTACTATTCTATTTTGAACATTTTCTTTGAGCCAGCTCTTTGAAGCTGCAGTCCAGGGCATCCCTGTTGATGCAAGTGTCGTCTGAACGTGCCTGGCTGCTGCAGATACATGCAGCCCCTGTTCCAAAGGGCAGCCATTTGCCACTAAGTGGCACTGGAGAAGGAAGGCCAAAGGGAGGGAAGGAACCAGGGAGCAAACCGGGCATCTCCCCATGACTGTGCAACTCCCAGACACTTCCATGTTAGCTTAGTGCTTGTGCAATGGGTCAGGCAGGTGTCGCTGAGAAGCCAGTGGGGTGGCCAGCTGCCGCCTGGCCCTGTCACATGCCAGGTCACTGAACCCCACAGACCACATTCCCAATGGGGGAAAAAGTGAGCTTCCCACCCCTTTGGCACTTATCCCCTGCTCAAGTGGCCTGTTCAGGGAAGGGGTCAGCCATTTGAGGAGGGGGACATGAGCAGCGGCCATCAGCCCTGGGACCAAGAGTTAGCAGAGGACTTGAAGAGTCTGGTGGACATGGAGGAGGACTGCCCTCTAGCCTCCACTGCAGAAGGCTCCCTCACTGTTCTCTGCACTACTGCAAGCTGAAATTCAGATCCTGAAGAGACCCTGATGCAGGGGCTTTGGGCCCAGAGATACCTGGGGTGGCTATGGGCTTCCTCCTCTGCCCACCCAGTGAGGCTGTGCCCACCCAGTGGGGCAGGGGATGGGCTGCGTTTGCTGAGTGGCCCGGGTCTCACTTCTCTGCCAGCAAAGCACCCATGTCTCCTGCAGGGAATACACAGCCCAGTCTGGACCTCCAGCCCCAGCCCCAGGTCTGCTCCAGCAAAGGTGGTTGGTGTGTTTATATCAGGCAAACACCAACAAAGCTGATTTAACCCATTCCCGTTTAGATACATAGTAGTATAAAACCAGACTCTATTAGAGTGCTCAAAGATGTAGCGCTATCGGATACTAAACCACGGATTTTTAGATTTGGTGAACGATATATGAGTGGATTGTCTTCCCATCAAGTCAATTAGATGTTTCAATGCAACTGAAAGCCCAAATTCATTTATTTACCTTTTGCAAATGTGTACTTACATTTACTCAATGCATGTAATGTTTATCAGAATTTTTTACATCAGCTGGACTAAGAATCATTCTAGCCATTATTCCAAAGGTTTTTGAAATGCAGATGGCATTTGTCATGTTAAAGATGGGTTACAAAGGAGCAGACCAACCCCATGAGCCAAAAGATGAGATGGTGGGAAAAAAGACTGGCTTGGATGAACAGAGAGCTTTGGCTGGAACTCGGGGGAAAAAAGGAGAGTTTACTACCTTTGGTAGGAGGGGCAGGCAGCTCCGGAGGACTATAAGGAGATCGCGAGGTTTTGCAGAGTGAAGCTTAGAGAGGCGAAAGGCCAGCTAGAACTCAGGCTGGCCTCTGCTGTAAAAGGTAACAAAAAGTGTTTTTAAAAATACATTAGAAACAAAAGGAGGGACAAGGGTAATCTGCATCCTTTATTGGATGCAGGGTGGAATATTGCCATGAAGGTTGAGGGAAAGGCTGAGGTACTTAATGTTTTCTTTGCCTTGGTCTTTAATAGTCAGACCAGTCACCCTCAAGGTACTCAGCCCCCTGAGCTGGAAGACAGGGACAAGGAGCAGAATGAAGTCCTCACAGTCCAGGAGGGAAAGCTTAGTGACCTGCCACTCCACTTAGACACACATAAGTCTATGGGGCCAGATGGGGTCTGCCCGAGGGTACTGGGAGCTCACCAGGCTGCTCTCCATTATTTATCAAGGACCTGAAGGAGGATCTGGGAAGCTACAGGCCTGTCAGTCTGACCTCGGTGCTGGGGAGCAATATGGAGCAGATCATCCTGAGTGCCATCACATGGCACATGCAGGACAACCAGGGGATCAGGCCCAGACAGCACGGGTTTATGAAAGACAAGTCCTGCTTGACTAACCTAATCGCCTTCTGTGACAAGATGACCCATTTAGTGGATGAGGGAAAGGCTGTGGATGTTGGCTGTCTGGACCTTAGTAAAGCCTTTGACACCATCTCCCACAGCATTCTGCTGGAGAAACTGGCTGCTCATGGCTTGGACAGGTGTACTCTATGCTGGGTAAAAAGCTGGCTGGCTAGCCGAGCCCAAAAAGCGGTGGTAAATAGAGGTACATCCAGCTGGCAGCTGGACACAAGTGGGCTCAGCACTGGGGCCAGTCCTGTTTAATAGCTTTGTCAATGATCTGAATGAGGGGATTGAGTGCACCTTCAGTAAGTTTGCAGATGACACCAAGCTGGGTAGGAGCGCTGATCTGCAGAGGGATCTGGACAGGCTGGATCGATGGGCTGAGGCCAATTGTACAAGGTTCAACAAGGCTCAGTGCCGGGTCCTGCCCCTGGGTCACAGCAGCCCCAAGCAATGCTGCTACAGGCCTGGGGCAGAGCGGCTGGGAAGCTGCCTGGAGAAAAGGCCCTGGGGGTGCTGGTCGACAGCCAGCTGGACATGAGCCAGCAGTGTGCCCAGGTGGCCCAGAAGGCCAACAGCATCCTGGCTTGTACCCAAACAGCGTGGCCAGCAGGACTAGGGCAGTGACCATCCCCCTGCACTTGGCACTGTTTTGGCTGCACCCTGAATACTTTGTTGGGTTTTGGGCCCCTCACCTCAAGAGGGACATAGAACTGCTGGAGCGTGTCCAGAGAAGGGCAATGCAGCTGGTGAAGGGTCTGGAGCACAAGGCTTATGAGGAGCGGCTGAGGGAGCTGGGGTGGTTTGGTCTGGAGAAAAGGAGGCTCAGGGGGGACCTTACCAGTCTCTGCAACTCCCTGACAGGAGGCTGTAGGCAGGTGGGGGTCAGTCTCTTCTCTCAGGTAACAGGACGAGGAAACATCCTCAAGTTACACCAGGGGAGGTTTACATTGGATACTAGGAAAAATTTCTTCACCAAAAGCGTGGTCAAGCATTGGAACAGGCTGCCCAGGGAGGTGGAATCATCATCCCTGGAGGTGATGAAAAAAACCGCGTAGATGCTGCGCTTGGGGACACGGTTTAGTGATGGACTTGACAGTCCTGGGTTAACGGTTGGGCCTGGTGATCTCAAAGGTCTTTTCCAACTTAAATGATTTTACGATTCTACCCTTCACACGCGACTTTTTGTATAAAATAAAGACTGAAATAAAAAAACGGGCTTTCTTCGGCGGCGGCAGCAGCGGCGGGGGCCGGGGCTTGGACGCGGCGGCGAGGCGGGAGCGGCGGGCGGAAAGCGCGCGCTGCCTGCCACCGCGCGGCCGCAGGCGGCAGCACCGCCCCGCCGGGGGGCTGAGGGGCGCCGCGGCTGCCGGTGGGGCTGGGCGCTCGCCCGGCCGCCCCCCGCCGCAGGGAGCCGCTGGCGGCCCCGTTCGGAGCTGCTGGCTTAGTTTTTTGATTTAACTAAGAATTCTACGTAGGTCTTAAGGGAGCACCTGCGGAGCCAGGGAGGTCCGTGCCACAGCTCTTGAATTAACGGTCCTCTCCTACAGCAACTTGGTTTTGGAACATAAAATGCTATAGACGCAACCCTCCGCCCCTGGTAAAAAAACCCGGTCAGTCAGCTTCTTGAGCTGAAACTGTGACTGAAGTGTCTTCTGCGCACATGAATTTTATATTTATTCCTTCTGATTAATTAGATCTGCGCTGGAGGTAATTAGAGAAACGAGTGGGTTTGGTTTGCTGTAACATTTAGCTGATTCTACAGATTAGAGGCTGCTAAAACGGCAAACGCGTCACCGCTAGAGCTGTGTGTGCACGTGTGTCTTCCTACGATTTTCCCCCCCCATAGCTAAATGTGTTGCAGCCATCCTTGCCGAGACACCAGCCAGGCCCATTTCAGCGAGGTTGCACGTAGGTGCCTTGGGCTAGAAATTATTACCTGCACATTGCCTATCTGTCCGGAGGGCTGCCCGGGACTTGCCCTTTCTCCTCTTTGCCATGCAGAGCTGGCGCCAACGTATTTTATTGGTTACATGTCGCAATAACAGAACGCAATTGTGACCGGATATTTAAAAATACACAGGTAGCCAGAAATTTCAGAGGCCTAAATGAAAATTAACCGGGAAGATCTAGATGTCCACCTTGCAAGTTAAGCATTTTTTTTTTTCATATTTTATCTAAAAGCCGTGCTGCTACCATTAACTTCCCATGCAACTACCTCAGAGGCTGAAGAGCAACCACCTCAGCAAGTAGATGCCAATGAGCAGAAATTAATAGAACATCTGTCTTTCTTAACATATGCTTTCTATTCATAGCCAGGGGTTTTGTGCTGTTTGTGCAGTTGTTCAAGCAGATAATGAATCAAACTTCAGTGGGGAGGAATCTTTTGCTTTATTTACCATTTTGCAAATCATGCAGAATCTTTTATTTTCATAAAATAAACACCGGATGCTGATGTTTACCAAATATCCTGTATTCAGATTATTTTGCTAAATATAGCTACAAAGAAAGAGCATCCATCACTGGTCGTGATTAGTCTGACAAACCTCCACTTGGCTGTAGCAGATGACGCTGCCTCTGAAACTCCAGATGATCCTTTCAGAACCTGCAAACCTCTCCACAGCAGCATTGTTATTGTTAACTGCACCCAACTCCAAGGTGCTACTGAATTAGGTGCTATACCTAAACAGCTAATGATGGCTGTGCTGCACTTTGGTTTATTAAGTAAGGAGGGATTTGCTGTCCTGGCACTGCTGAGGGGAAACCAACCAACATTTCCAAATTTGTTCAACCTGCTTTTGAGTAATAAGCTGAAGCCACTTAAGTTCTACTGAAGTTCATTGTAAGTGATAAATCTACACTTGGTCTGAAACTTAATCCAAAAAAATCACCTGAATCCCTGTGCCTTAAACTAATTTTTAAAGCAGTTTGTTTTTTCCTGAGATGTACTTCGAAGCCAGAAATAAAAGGCATTCATTCCCTGTCTCGTACCCAAATGAAGAGCCACCTGTGACTTTAGGGACTTGCAACCTGCTTATCTACAATTCACAGATGTTTCGTCAGTCTGACCTGGGTGAACAACTCACACCACAGTTTCCGTTAGTCAGTGAATGAATTACTTTATGCCAGGTGGGCTTTTCTGTACTAGAGGTGCTGCTGCCTCCCTCACTGCTCACTACACAGTAACGTGGCCAACAAATGTCACTGAGCAAAAGCACTGAGATGACAGGGACTGCCACAACACCATGGTACAGCCCTTGTTCTTTCTTCTCTTCTCTCTCAAAAAAAGAACAGGGTTGACTTTGCTTTACTTTGATGTATAAGTACCTGTATCTACAAATTAAGAACTCGGAACACCTGCTCAGTTAGTTGATTTCTATCTATTCCCAATAAAAAAAATTTAAACCCTAATAACCGAAACCCCACAAAACATTTAATGCTGTCTCAATCTCCTATTCTGCTCTTTCAGAGCTCTTGATACTCACATCCAAAACAATATACAGAATATTGTTACTGACTGCAGGTAAACAGCTAAAAAGAGAAGTCTAATTAGTCAGATTTCTAGAGATGCATTTTTGCCTTTCAGGTGAAACATATTTCTCAAGGCTTTTACTGTAAAAGTTAGAATCCTTTTAAGATGCACTTAAAACAACCCAAACAAACACACACACATGCACGCACACACACCCCCAAACCAATCCCCACAACCCAAACCTCAGACAACCTAATTATGGACCTGTGCCTGAAATTCTTTAAGACTTTCTGCTACTGTTGAGCCCAGGTTTCTCAGGCAACAGCAAGAGAAACCTCTGAATGCAATCTCAGCAAACTGGCTGTTCTAGAAGCAGCCTGTTACTTCATGAGAAAGGAAAAGATACAGCGAATTAAAAACGAATGCATGTATGGGTATTTTTCAACAGATCCAAGGAGTCAGCACTTCAGCTTTTTTACTTTCTCATTTTCTCTTGTCTTCCAGTTCTGTTTTCTTTCACAAACAGGTTTGTAGTGGTCCTCCTGTTGAAAACTCTGCAGGTAGCCTCTTTCAGCTTACAGCAAGAGAGGCATTGGTCTGTCAATTAAAACAAAAAAAATGATGATGCAGGATGTTCTTTGAAATCCATGAGAGAGATGTCTCTGGGCACTGTGCTTCTTCCATCACATTCCTGTCCTAGTCCCTACTACATGACATGGTTTGGCAGAAGCAAGGCAACCTCTGGCTTTTCTCAGCTAACACAGAATATATCATCATTCTCCACAGATTCCTCCGCTTTGTATAACTAACAAGCTTCCTCTCTGAAAGCTTACTCCTATCACATGCATAAAGTCTTCCACCTCATGGAGAATGGAAGTGGAAAATGTTGTCTCTGTCAAGGAATAAAGACTCTGAGAAGAATTCCCAAAAGAAAGGAGAAGAAGAAAAAAAAAAACCCCAACAAGTATGAGAAATTGATAACACAGATCTATTCCCCTTGTTATGTTCCTGCCTGCAGAATTTGCTGCCCAAAGTTGAATGTTTTAACAGTGTCAGGTGGATGGTCCTGCCCTGACTTGTTAATGGTGCAAAAAACAACTCTCACATTAACTTTCTGAAGTGTGCAGAAAACCATAAAATGCACATACATCCTAGAGGAATGACTTAAGAGCCATTTGCTTACCCAGGCTAACAGATTATGGTAATAAACTATCATCTATTTATTCCTTAAATCTTAATAAAAATAATCCATTTTTCTAAAATGCTGAAGCAAAACATGTGATAAACATTTTCAAGTCACATTACAGTAAAAAAGGCACACATAATATTACTTATATGCAGATACAGATCCATGATGATTTATGAGGGTAGAAAAGGCTTGTTGAGAGAGGCCGTATCTTTTACTACAATAGAGAGCTGGGAAAGACCCACACAGGCTCTTCTTCAGGTTTGAAACGTGTAAAAAACCTTTGCAGTTCTGACTAGCGTTGGCAAACTTCTGCCAGCAAGTAATTTATTTGTCGAGAAATGTAGTTTTAGGGCAGACAAAACTCTTTGCCAAATCTGAAGTATTCACCATGAGTTACAGCCAAGAAGAGAAAGAGCTGGAATGTCTAAAGGATTTATCTTATTTCTTCTGAAATGGAAACAGTGACTGAGCTCATAAACAAAAGCCCTGACACAGACACATGCACACAGTTCACATTCCATTCACAAAATAGCAGGCAATCCTCCATAACCTAAAGCAGGGCATCTGGGAAGTTTGGGGTCAAATGTCCCTCTCACATTTGGTACATCTGAATTCTCCATATTCTAGAGAGCATCCTGACTGTCTTTTGACAGTGCTGAGGTACAGCTTTCGTGCTTGCACTGGTAACCTGTGTTATATTTTAACCTCACGAGACCAGTGAAGGGGACTGAGCCCAAGTCAGATTTTGTGTGACAATATCCGAGGGGTGTGTGGGGGTGGGGAATAAAAGGAAGAGGAAAGAAACCAGATTCCTTGCATTTCCATGCCACAGCTTTTTAAAAGATAATCTGACTTTTAAAATAACAACAAAGTAAAAGTTTTTTTATACTTCAACTCTTAACTCCCTTAAGTTCAAAATACCTGTTTTGACATGATGTTCTGATATATGTGCGACCAAACACCCATATACAGCAGTATTTCTTGTCAGACTTAGCACTAAATATTTCTTTTTGAAAAATGTCCCATTTTCAAGCCAATATAGGATCTTGAGCATTTTCATGTGATTAGAATCAAAATGGAGCCAAGGTGAGCTAAGAAACAGCGTAAACAAAATAGATGCTTAGATGACATGATTTATTAAATGAGACTAAGTGATTTACTGTTTGCAATTTATCAGAAGGAAAACAATCACAACAACATTACAAATCTTGATTTCCAGTGTATTTTTAATCTCAGGAGATAAATGCTGTACAAAATGAACTGAAATAAAAACATGGCTCATTCAGTAGTGAAGTACAGCTGCTTCTAGGATGGGAAGCAGCAAATGCTGATGGGGACAGTAAGAATAAACCTCAGAGGACAACAGGCATGGGGAAACTGTGCTTTATGTGGTGACATCTGCTTCCATGGTACAGAATTGAGGATGACTCTGTTAAGACCAACACTAACCCAAAATGCTGGCAGTGTAGAGGTAAACTTCACTCCTCTTAACTGCCCGCTTTTCTTTCTCACCTAACGCCTGTCCCAGCTCCAACACTAATGAGGTCTAGAAGGGATTAAATGCTCAGGAACACAGATGCAAAACTGCCTCATGGTTTTCCCTAGGAAAACAGCAGGAGAAACTGCCAGGGATTATTCCTCACAGCTCAGAGGGTGAGACTGTGAGCATCTTCCCTGGCAGTGAGAGTGCCAGATCCTCTAAGGACAGGGTTTATGACCTGAAAGGTGTTTCTAAGACATGCACTCGCTGCAGTTGAGCCCCTATCTCCTTCCCACCATCCCAATCTCCAGCTGGACCTATTTAACACACCATTTTTCAGGATTTGCAAGGGATCAGGTCAAATCTGTCTCTCTGTCGTGTAAGACTTAGCATTACTGGGGAGAAGATCTTACCATGCTGCCATGTGGTAGTGTGAGAGGAAGAAAGGAGACGACGGAAATGGGACACCAGGAAACACAACTGATAGATCGGTTACATGCCCAGTGTCTTGCATGTGCCTCTCCCCTCCTGTGCGCTGGCAGGTGCCCTTTGGATACGTGTGTTTGTGGTGCACGTTCTTTTCCTTCAGGTTAAACACTTACATGATAAGAGCACAGGAAAGTATCAGTTAATAGAGTGCGCTGCTTGCCTGCCTGGCAGTTTTGCCCCAGAGTTTTCTTGGCCTCCAAACAGCTCATTATCAGAAGGTAGAGCAATGACTCAGCAGCTGCGCAGCAACATCTTGCTCTCAACACCTCCAGCATACATCAGATGGGGAAATCAGTGTGCAATAAGCAGAAATATTTCCTGACCCAGATTCAGGTATTTTATAAACTTCGAGCCTCTTTGCAGCTGTACAGATAAAACACTGTGCTGAAGCAAGAAACAGTGATAGCTGTCAGAAACAGACGTCTTTGCCATCCCTCACTGTGCATGGCACAACTGTTAAGGAAATTTATATGGGATTTCACAACAGAAATGAATGTGTTTTGGTTCTGAAAGCCTCTCTACTTGATTTGTTTCATTGTTTCTGCCAAGCAGTGCAGCGCTGACTGCAAAGCTGTGCTGCAATGCAAAATGTTACACAAGTAATTTGCTGAGTGCTGTGACAAAAAGACACCTAAGTGGAGAAATGGCATCCTCCCAACTTACCCTTCTGCAGGAACTCCCTAGTGCCTGCGGGCTTACCAAAAGGCTCCGGCAGCACCTCAGGCTGTGCAGTGCCCATCTTCACGCTGTGTAGCTGGGAGCTCACAGGGAGCTAGGCAGGGACTTCAAGGCCTGTGGCATGAAGCACCTCAGTAACATCCACTGTGGCTACGCAGAGCACTAACTTAGGAAAGACAGATAAGTCTTTGAAAGACTTTTTATTTAAGGGTTTAATTAAGAAAAACAAAAACAAAACAAAAACATCCATATTAAATAATCCCCATTTAAACCCAGATAACAGCATTCTGCAAATCCCCAAAATACAAATCACACGAGACTATGTTGTACTTTGTTTTGAAGCTAGGGGATAAATTTAATTCTACCATATTAAAAATTTCCTAATGTCTTCTCAGAACAGATGTCCACTTTTCTGAAGAATGCAACACGGTCCATTATCACCCTTGTTCGTTACCCATAACAAGAAGGTCTTTATACATGGCTACAACACAAATGCAAACTGACACGAGAGAGTAATATTGCTAGAGGCAGAAATGATTGGAAGTGCTACAGAGATATTTTTTTAAAAAACTAATAAAGCCTTCTGTATTTATTTATTTTAAATTGAAATGATTTCTTATGAAATTCTAATGACATGATGGTACTTTCTCCTAGATCATGCACCTCAAGCAAGCAGGCATGCAATTTTAGTCACACTGTAGAGTGACTGCTCATGGGACACATTTCATGGCATCAGTGACACTGGGGTTTCTGCACCTGACACTGTGCCCTCCACTCAAAAAAAATGCAAAGGTGATCAAAGGGCAATACTAGTTTCAACCCTAACTCCAAATTGCTTTCCCTAATTTAAAGGTGTAGATGGTAATGTAGTAGCAATGTTACCAAGGCATCTGGTATGCTGAATGTTTTCTCCTGTTGATAAAGTAAAACCTACTCCATTATCTAAACCAACATGAATGATAAAGTTTGGTTTCCCAGTTCCACATCCTCCATCCTTTTCTTTTCTCCTGTTGCCATTCCCCCCCACATCTGCCCTGTCAAGTCTTTCTAGCTGTTACCAGTACAGAGAGCCTGGGCTCAGATGCTGCCGGAGCCATGGACAGCGAATTCAGCAGTCTGGGGTCCTCCCGGCATCTCCGCACCCCTTGAAGCAGCCCAGTGGGTTATGCAGCCATGCACCATGAGGCATGAGCCCAGCTCTGCTTGATGGAGGTGGGGGATTTCCTGGGCACTACCTCTCCCCTCCATCCCTGGGTGGCCAAGGCCTGCCCAGCTCACTCTTCATCCTGCATGGGCTAAGCTGGACAGCCCTTGACTGGCCAAGGGGAGCCGGTGCATTCTCCCAGCCCCTGTGGGGCTGCCTCTGTCTCCCCTGCCCATGGTTTCCAAAGGGAATCCACCAGACTACTGAGCCATGAGGGTTGCTGGAGCAGAACCGTGAGTCAGTGTGATGAGAACTCCCTTCGTTTTCTCCACAGCAGGGCCACGTATTTTAATAAATTCAGTTAAAAACAAAAAATGCAGCAGGGGTTGAAAATGTCCCAGCTGAAATAGTATAATTGGATTTGGAGAGGGGAAGCCTGTTTCAAAAGAAAATTCCTGGGATGCTTGTTTTTAAAGTGGTAGCAGCAACCTCAAGAAAACAGCAAGGCATCTACTAGAAAACAAAGGATAACACAAGGTCTCACCTCAGGAGTTACCCTCGAGCAGCTCTTTGCCCTGTAAATATCTCACATCCCTGAAAGCAAAATTGTCTTCAGCACAAAAAAATCAAGGTAATCGCTCCAGACATTTCTGAGTGCAGTTTGCCAGACAGTGCAATTCCCATTGAGGTAAAAAGGACATATGTAAAACTGGACAGGAAGACAACTTTCAACCAACTAAGGTGGGCAATATTTTGTTGGGCAACTTTTTAATACGAATTTTGAGATGTTAGCAACTTAACCAAGTTCCGATGCTGCTGAAAGCAGGTTGTCTGTAATTGCACTGTGCAGATGAAGGACAATGTTTATATGCTATATATATATGCTATATGCTAGCTTCAGCTGAGCCTGGAGAACTATCGTGCTAAACACATTACAAACCACACATCACACACACCCCCCCCCCGCGGAATACATTATAAGTCTGAACACAGAAGACAGGCAAACCCAGTATTATTAACAATGATTTGCCTTCAGAGAAAGAGACTGTGACGGAGCCTGTCTTGCATCTACATCAGAAAGCTTCCAGGAGACTGCGTAGTTTTGTTCATAGAGAAATAGGGTGAGCCAAAATTAGAGACAAATTAAGAGATGACAAACTGCTGAATGTCTTTATTACCCAAGCGATTTCTTTGGAGGGCCAAATTATTTCTAGCCTCTGGGGGGATTTGGTCTACCCTACATTATCCATATTCTGTATGACAAAGCTACAGTTAAAAGCTGCCTTGCTGAGGGGTTTGATGAATGCTTCTGCAGATCAGTGACTTTTTTTTTTAAGTCGAAATAGTTGCTTTTGTATTGGTTGACTACTTTCATCAGATCACATGTTAACTGTAGAGCTTTTTTACTCTAAGACTGTATATGAAACACACATAGAGGAAAAATTTTGTTGCTTTTTGGCTGAATAAATGTAGAGAAAGACTGAGTTTTCCTCATTACATTCGTTCTCCTGACACTTGCAAGTCAAATGTATCTGATACAAACTGTGCAAGTTCATAAAGGACATGCAAACGAAAGAATTGCTGCATAGCAGTTTTCAGTCTGGACATGAAGATACCATGTGTTATATAGTATTTAATAGTGCCAAGAGCCAGCAGTGAAAGAAAAAAACAATAGACAGGAATACTGCAAATACAGACATGATAAAAAAGAAAAGGCTGATAAAATCTCTGGATGCCAGCAGTCCCAGTATATGGTTTATGTTTAATTTCTACTACACCTTCTTCCTGTTTGCCTGAGAGATTAACTTCAACGAAAAAAACAAACATTGTTTAAAGTCTGACTCCCACAAAAACAAGGACAGGCAGAGAAGGACAGGAGAACTCCCATTTCTGTACGTTCTCTGATGTCTTACAAATGGGGTAACAATGTTGAATGAAGCATTACTTATATCTGAACAAGTGATGATCTGCAATTGGTCAAATCAGACTTTTTTTTTTCCTAGAATAGGATCACTTTTTACATATGTAGGTAAAATTTATCACCAATTATACATAAGCAAACAGTTCATACTAGGTTACTTGCAATGACTGATAAGTGTTCAGTATCCCTAACCCTCTTTTTTCTCTATTTAGGCTGGCATATAAAGTAGTTTTTTTCTTTTCTTTTAAGATCTGAGTGACATTTTACATCAGGCACCTCAGCAAGCTCTTGTACTAAGGATTTCAATATTTACTTTCCATAAATAACCTCTGTAAAATTTTCTGTTTCTTTGCACTTCTCTGCAGGAAAAACAATTTGCTAGTATCAAGCATTAAGAAAAATTTGCACAAGGGCAGGAAAAGTAAATCTCTGGGTTTTGTTCAAACAAGACACTCCTTTCCTCAGTTTTCAACCTCCTTTCTTCGAAGACCCATAAGCTATAAAATTCAATTTACGTCTTTCAGGTTGAATAAAACAGAATTTCTCATTTAGCACTTCCAAGTACCCACATTCAGGAGTAACCACATAGAGGTACGCATCCAAGCATCTCAAAATTTATACAAAAGCTTCACTTCAGCTATTGCATATTTGTCTTCAATGGATTTACTTGTGTATAAAGGGGTCCCAAAGCACTTAAAGAATCAGAGATCTGAGCTGCCACTGCAAAATCATACTGCAATGTGACTTTTCTATTTGCAGTCCCTTTGGTAGGTTTGTTATAGAACACATTGTGAAAACACCAAGATACTTCACCAAGAATGAAAAAAGGGTTTTAAAAGAGTTCTGCACTCTGGTTAATTGGATCATTCATCACTGAAATCTGTCTTTAGAGCATAGTTAGTATTTGCTTCACAGCTGATCATTGGTTATTTTATGGGGATGAATAAATTTATTAAAAAATATTATTGGCTTATAGTTTCACAGATTTCTGCATGCTACCAATTACGTAACTGGTAAGTTACTATTAATAAAACTCTCTTCCATAAATCAACCAGCTTGAAAAAATATTTCAGTCCAGCTTCTGCATTTTAACATTTCTAATGCTTTTTTTACTCTGCATTTTTGCAACCTCTGTTTTTGATGGGGAAGGAAAAGCAGGACTCTGGCCACATAAAACACATTTCCAGAGTTGTGATAGCTAATCCCTTTAAAGAACAACCTAACTGGTCAAGGCAGTCCTACAGCAAAGTGAAGACTTACTATGCCAACTTCATGGTGCATCTAGCCTCATCAGTTCAAGGGGCAAGGGACCAGAGGTCATTGCTGAACCTTAACCTCTCTCACAATGGCATGCAGAACTGCCTGGCCAATTTCCTCTGGGTTTTATTTAGCAGGCATGTGGCCAGCATGGGAAGCAGCCTTTCCCACAGATGTTTAGTATAAAAGAAGATATTTATCAGTGTGAGTTATACAGTCAGGCTGTGATCAGAATAGATCAGGCCTCTATGTAACACAGCAGTTCCCATGTTCTCTGAAACAATGGGTTACAACAGCTAAATTAAAACTAATCTGTGCCTGACGTCTGTTTTCTTGCATTATTCTCTTTTAGAGGACACGGAATTACACCCATTTCTCACCAAGATTGATGTTGCCTGGGAGAATGTGAAGGGTCACAGGGCAAACGGTGGCACTGTCTGAGGTGACCAGCTGAACGGTCCTCGGACAAACATCAGGGCTTTCTGAAAGCCCAAGTCCTATCTCTGCTAACTGTTCCAGCAGTTTCCTTTAATACAAGCATTTTTCTTCCCCAAAAGCCTTCTAAAATGGTAGTTTTCTTGCTTTGCTTTCAAAAAAACGCAGCAAAACAGGTATTAAGTCAGTCTAGGTTGCTTTCCCAAAACAATTGGACTGCATTCTTTCACATATTTGCCATTTGTTAGAAGTACCACTGCACTTGTTTCATGTGCAAAAGATACCCCAGACCTAAATCATTAGGTTCTTCTGGGCCCATAGATATTAATCCATGGTAAATTGTCAGATTAGACAAATTCTCTGTTAGGTTTATTGAATGTCTCTGAATCTATGACTTCTCTCTAATGTAATAAGACAGACTGATTAGGTATGTTTTTTGTTTTATAACTTTGCAGCACATGTGAAAACATTTGGATTCAGCCTGCACTCTCTTCATTGATTTATATTTACCTCAGACAGACAATTTTCTTCCCTTGCCATACCTGTGTGAGGGCAGTGGTCTTCAACAGCCTTACAAAAAATTATTAGCATCTTTGTAGACTTGAACCATTGCCTTGAGTATTCTTACTTCTGTCCTTCACTCTAAAGACACACGAATCCTTTATAACCTCAAAAAGCAGAAAAGTTTCTCTTGTAAAGTTTGCCTTGCAACCATGATAAATACTATAAAACTTGGAATTAGAAAACAAAACAAAACAACTTTTCCAGGACATGCAGGTGGGAACTGACATGAGTTAAAGCTGCACATTTCATTTCTAGGACTGTAACTGAGCCATCCTAAACCTGGGCACTTTCAGAGCCCGGGTTTTAAATTTAGTTTTTGCAGATAGGTTTGAGAAATTGATGTTTTTATCCTTATTTTCTTAAATTCTAGAGCTTTTACCCAATTCTAGAGCTTTTCAAAGCCTCCAGGCTTTGGTTTGAGTCAGAAAAAGTAGAACTCCCTGGACGAGAGCTACAGTTTCCTCCCTCAGTCAAATCAGCTCCATCCTTTTTCCTTCCCCAGGACTCACTGACCCAGCCCTTGCCTGTGTTCCCCACACGGAGGCCAGATGATCCCAGGGATGACAGAGGAATTGTGAGACTCAGGAGAGCCACCAGCTGCTCCAGCCTTGGCACTGCTGCTGCATCAGCCCTGAAAACTGCTGGATGCAATGTTGCACTCAACTCTGAACCTCTGAGCCCATGGAGATGGAGCGCAAGAGCTTTCGCCAAGAAACCCTAGTGAGTTTCAAATTAGTATAGTAGAAGAGAGATGCTTCAAAGGCTTATGCATTTAGCCACATTTGGGCAAAATTTCATGAGCAAAGCAGTTTTTCCACAGAGACACACATGGCTCTCCCTGTCCAGGAGTCAAGTTGCTGCTACAAAGCATGACAATCTTGTCCTGTCCCAGTAGAACACTTGTAAGAACTCAGGGACATGGGAAAATGCATCATGCCACAATTATCTTGAGAACAGATCACTTTTTTTCTTTTTTTGGCAGAAATGTTAAAAAAACACATCAGTAACTGTAAAAGAAAACTGCAAGTATTCACCCTGAGACAGAGGCCTGGCATAAGAAATTTCAGAGAACTGAAAAATAATTTACCCCAGCAGAAGCAGGATTTTACAAGGGAAATTGTTGGCCAAATGTAACTTGGCAGCATTGCCAGCTCCACTTATAAGAAATAATGTGCCTATGCAAATCAGCCAGTTCTTGAAAATTTACAAACCCCAAATGTTGTACCTCAGTCATATAGCTGAAAGGGGAAGTTTATTACTTCAAGAGATGCTAGCCATATTTTGAGTAATGTCTTTTCAGGAAAGGCTTATAAAATATTAAGAAAAAAGAGAACTCAGCTGGCACAGTGTTACTAGAAGACACTTGGTAATACCTCCAGCTGCTCTGCTACCACTCTTTTCTACTCCTCCAGTTTCAGCTGGCCTTTCCCAGGCAGGGTGAGGCCCCTTTGAGTCAGGACTGTTACCACATGTTGTCTGTCTCCTCAGTTTCAGCACAGCTCTGAAGCAGTCATACAGGCTTCCTTTGTGCTCGAGCCCCTCCTCAGCACATGCGTACTGATGTCATGGCAATTTCATTTCACAAGGGACTGCGGGTGATGAGGGTTAGACCATGCTTTGAGCCTCTTTGCATGCAGACCCCTGCCATGCCCATGTCCTTCACAGGGTTGATGTTTTGCTCAAAGAGAACATGGTGAGCATCTCAATGCAATCCCTTTGAGAAGCAAGATATTATCTTTCTCTTTGCTTTCCACTCTCTTGTAATATGCATAATATACAGGAAAACACTGTGAATTTCAAGTTGTCTTTATCAAAAGTCAGAGGATACACAGGAGCTCACCTTCAAAACACATCTATATGACAATGGACTTTGGGGTTTTTGCTGTGCACTGCTGTAACTTGCTTGTCATTTGGGAAGTGTGATCAGTGGTGCTGTAGGCTAGATATGCACAGGGACTGCAACCTCTATTTCAACCAAGCCCGGATACCAAAAATTTTGTGTTCATTTGTCACAGACCAAAAAGCCAGTGCCCCAAGTAATAATTTGCACAGCAAATGTGCAATATGAAACATTATGTTCCCACTTTTTTTGGCAGTTTTCTTACTTGCCCTTATTTCTGCCCTCTTGTAGTAATGAGGAGTTGCTAAAAAACAAATTTCTACAATCGACCTACCTTACAATACACTTTTGCTGTCTTGCTTCTAGCAGACTTGGTATATCAGGCACCCTGTCTGTAATCTCTGCAGTCTAGACTGTTCTCCAGTTGTGCATGCTGGAATAGTAGATCTCTATCTTTTGACATTCACCCAGGTATTTATTGTACATGTCCACATCTCTATCCCACTTAAAAGAATCATCATAGAAAAAAGTGAAATAATTGAAAGAAGTCAATAAAGGGAGAGAGTAAAAAGAAAAAGAGAAATCAGTTCATTTTTGACAGATAGAAAAATGTAGCAAACCTAAAAATCTCCTCAGATCCTAATAGCAAAGAAAATTATTTGAGAAAGATAGAGCTATATACTGCAAGGGTAAAATAGGATGCATTTTAATATTTTTAAGCTACCTCATGTTTCACAATTAGTATTCTTACAATAGACAGACGAGTATTCTAGCATTAAATACATTTTTCCCAATATGCTCTTTTATATTTTACACACAATTTGAAACATCTGGTAAATGACTTGTTTTCCTGAAGCACAGCAGAGAGCATGCTTGGATGATCCACTGCTGTTTGTGAAATGTTTCTCTCTGTGGAACACTTCCCTTCCATTTCCTCTCCATTTTTGCTATTTGCTTATTCTGAAAATAATAACACTAATCTGAAAGTACCATAACAGATTAGAGTATTGATTGTGCTGTAAGAATGAAACAATAATATACAACAGATGCCATGGTTTACTACTGAAAGATCACAATGTTAATAAGATGGGGTCTTTAGTAATAAATACGGTTCTCCTGAGAGTGATGAATTGAGATGCCCCACTACTGTAGTACAGACCATTGTGCCATGGCTTATTTGGAATTTGTCATGTATTTTAAGAGTCGTTATTTTTTGACAGGGAGTTTGGTATAGAGGGGTTCCCTGATTCTTAGTATTAGGGAAACATCGATGAATGCCATTTATCTTTTAATATATACACTAGTTATCTTTCCCACTCACTTTCTAGGTGATACACGAGATTTTTCAGTTTTCAGCTACAGTTATAAGTAGCCCCTAAAACTGGGTTGAATTTTTGTTGCAGTAAAACATGCAGCCTGTTATAGTAGCAAATAACCTAATGGCTAGCGTTTTGAGGATGCCACCATCAGCTTTGCAATAATTGAGAAAGAACATAATCATAAACAAGACAGGACTTCTCTTTTAGCTAGCTCAGATGAAATACATTACATAGACATTTGGGGAAGTGTTACCTTTTGCTTTTTGACTAAAAACACCATAAGAGATACCAAAATAAACAAATCTTTGCAATCCATTTATGTATCTTGCAAAATATTACATTGAGTGCTCATTCCACTTACTAAGCCCTACAAGGCCCATACCTGCTTTTTATTAACAATTTTAGTCATGAAATTGGTTGTATTCTTAGCAATAGAATTATAGCAGTCAGCATGCTCAAAGAAGTTGCATTCAAGTACAACAAAATAATACTTACCTTCAAGCCTGTATTGCACTGAGCCAAATTCATCCTTTTAGTTATTTTAGTGCCATCTGTATGCTAGCATACACATTTTTTGTCTAGAAGAAATTAAGAATGAGGTGAACAGAAAGTATCAGCCATTACAAACCCAGTCTTGCAATCCATCCAAGAACAGTGCACTCTTGAGATGAATAATTTATTGCAGTGTGTTTTGCTTATATGAGTCCAGCGAGTGCATAATTTGAGCATGTAGATTTCTGGACTGTCAGTTATTTCTTTTCCTTGTATCTGTGTGAGATTACTTCCAGGGTTAACTAACAGTGAAGGCTTTAACTCAGCCAGTCATTTAAAAAGATATTTTAATTATTTATCTTGCACATGACACCCTTAGCTGGCCCAGGAACTAGATGTGAAATGCAGAAATACAAACCTTTCCCCCTAATGCAGACGGCTACTACATCAAAAGCAAAGCACTTTTTCACATGATAATAATTTTAGAAAGCCTGGGGTGGGAGACAGCTTAAAAATAGATATGTCCCCATAGGCAAGTTATCTTTTAAAAACAACCCCCCAGAATATTAATTACCATGGAATTCACCGAGGCTGAGTAATGACCACAACTATTCTCACATTATATCACAAAATATAAACATATGTTCAGAAGTAGAGCTGGTCACGAGAACCGATGAGGTTATGGAAAGGCAATGGGGAAAGGTTCAAGGAACCTCTCCCTCTACAGACCACAAAAATTAAAGAAAAATGCAATCACAGAACTGGAGTGTGTTTCCTCTGATTAAAAAAAAAAAAAAAAAACCCAAACAATCTGTAGAAACTTGTCAGATTTTCTGACTGGCAGCTATTACCTTCAAAAACATAATGAAAATAGCAC
This sequence comes from Falco punctatus, assembly GCF_963210335.1. Lineage (NCBI taxonomy): Eukaryota > Metazoa > Chordata > Aves > Falconiformes > Falconidae > Falco > Falco punctatus. Next base: position 102,431,053 of record NC_137581.1, on the reverse strand, counting down.
TTTGGACAACAGACAATTGCTATGAATTTTACTTTGTAAATGCTAAGTTACTATCTCACTGAAGTCTATAATAGGCCTACTTCTAAGTGGAAATTTTAGAGTCTAGAGGAGTTTCAATTACTCCAAATCTTTTCAGATGTTTTGCAAAAGCAAAGAAGTAATCTAACAACTCTAGGTCATTGATGGACAAATGGGCAAAAGAAGCAAAGGGAGTGAGGACACACACAAGGACATCTGACTTTGAGTCCACCTTTCCCCATCCCTTCTTCATACCAGTTGGCACACTGAGGTCAGCGAGAAATGAAGGTCAGCCATGAACAGAAACAAACAGACGGAAATATAAAATAACAATTTCAAGCTGTATAAGAGATGTGAAGGGAGAATGCTGTATTCTGCATATTTCTCTTCAATAACTGGAAATGACACTGGCTCTTGACTCTCATGCCTCACAGACTGCCCATGCACTTTAGGGAAAAACAGATCACAAATAAATCAAGACCCATATGTTAACTTGAACAGTTATTGAGTTTCTCTGCTGTTAAGACAGTTTTCCTCTTGTAAGAGGTCCTTACTAGTATTCTTTTTCCAACAAGTCAAGATGACAGTTTATTACTCCATTTCTGTTAGAAATAATATCTAGCAATGTGTAGTCATCTAAAACTTACAGACACTGTAGAGATAAAAATTAATATTGTGTGGACTACACAATAGAAAACTGAATTGCTGGAATCTTCCACGCACACACAAAAAGACCCCCAAAGATACAAACCCAGAAGGACTTTGGTGAGGAGAAGTATTGGGTCTGGGTGAGCCCCATAGCAGCCTTCATAGTGCTGTGCTTGTATCAGTAACTAGAAAGGTGGTGCTAACACACCAGTGTTTTGACTACTGCTGAGCAGTGCTCACACAGCATCAGGGCTGTCTCTCCAGCCTTTCCCCCAACTCCAGAGAGTAGGATGGTGGGCCCCAGACAGCAGTAAGCAGGCAAGATCTTGGGAGGGGACTTAGCCAGGACAGCTGACCAAAAGTGGCCAATGGGATATTACCCATACCATATGGCATCTGCTCAGATAAAAAAGCTAAGAGAAAAGAGCAGGAAAGGGGGGCATTCGTTATTTATGACGTTTGTCTTACAGAGCAACTGCTATGTGTGCTGAAGCCGTGCTTGCTGGGAAGTGGCTGAATATCGCCTGCTGATGGGAAATAGAGAATAGCATCTTTTGTTTTCCTTCACTTCCATATGCCTGACTTTATCTATTGCTTCATTAAACTGCCGTTATCATGATCCACAATTTTTTTCCCTATCTTATTTTCTCTCTGAGGAGGGGAGTGATAGAGCAGCTTGGTAGGCACCTGGCATCCAGCCAAGGTCAACCCACCACAGAGGACTAGCTAAATTTAAAAATAAATCTATAGGTACTTCAAATGTTACAGTAATCCTTCAAACCGTGAACCTTAATTATGTTAAAGGAAGATGAGAATTTATCCCCTTACTGAACAGTACCAAGTCGACATCAATAAAATCTTCACTTAGCTGCAATACGAATGAAAACTGGTTTCTCTGATGTTGAGGACAGCTGACATGAATCTGACCAGTCACAATTCCTTGAAACTGCTGGCATAAATAATACATCTACCAGCCCATTATTTATTTTATTTTATTTTGCTGTGGAGGATAGGACTGAAAAGACTTGCTTTCCAAACTGTAACTGGGTGAGAACAACTCTCTCTGCCTTCCATATCTGGAAAGCATGCAAGTGCAAGAGACAAGTGAATTTTCTATAGTGGCAGTAATATGATGTATATATTTGGGAAGCAGTGAAGTCCCTAGGTGGCAGCTGCGTTCACTGACTGAAGCAAGATTTGGTCATTGGAAATCTACTGTGATGACTTGTAAGCAGAAAACTTCAGCTCATATGTTCTTCCCATCTTAACACACAGATGTGGAAACACTGAAAGAAACTTTCATTAAAATATCTGATAATACACTGAATGAATTCATAACACTTAATGAGCCCTGTCAGAGGAGTCACTGGTGACTTATCTCCAAAGAATCCAGAAAGGAAAATGGAAATGGCTGTGTGAAACACAGGGTAAACCCAAAACTTCTGACATAACTGCTCAGTCACTGCAGAAGCTGGAGGAGCACATGAAAGACAATGCGCAGAAACTGTCAATAAAACAGCAGGGGCAAAAAATTATGGGGTTTCACAATACACAGGACTTGAAGAGGGGAGTCACCATGGGCAAGGATGGCAGAACCTTGTTTGCCTCCTTAGAACAGCTAAGTGGAGGAAGGGATTTAGGCAAGGATTAAGAAGTTGCAAGGAGTCTCTGCTACATGTTTGTACAAGCCAGACACTCTGCCCAGGAGGAAGAGTACTGTGAAAGAAGTACTCAGTTACCTAAAATTAGAACCAGTGACATGGTTAACTATTATTCTGCAAGCTGCTGCCTTAGGACATGCTTGATATTGAGAAGATTCATTTCTATTCATGCATTTTAGCCTACCAAGCAAAGTTTTAATAAATAAATGTCGTGGCCCTGAACTTTCCTATGCTTTTATGCAGATCTGAAAAATCACTTTGCCATATTGCACAGATAGAAGCTTGTTTGAAACTGAATGCACTGGAAAATTGTGCAAGAACAAGTGATAAAGAAAATAACTAGAGTTTCATATAAGCACTGATAAGGGGAGAATAATTATATAATTAAGCTTCCTACATGCTCTTCACAAACTTTTGTAACTGGAAATCCCAATACTTTTTAAGGAAAAAAAACATGATGGAGACTGCAAGTTCAAAGATTTTATAAGAACCATGAAAGATCCTTTCTTCTCTTTGCATCTGTCTTGGCCTATGTTGTAGGTTTAATGCTGTTTAGCAAAATCTAAAAATATAGAGAACAGCTTAAAATCAAGTAAATACACTATTAATGAAGTCTAGGACAATAACTGATATATCTGTAACATTACCTCAGAGGTTTCTTATTCATGCCTATATATCCTTTGCTTTTTACTTATTTTACTTAGCTAAAAAAAAAAAGAGTCAAATTTAAGCATTTTTACAGTTAAACCCAATAGGTATTGGCTTAAGAATATTTAGAGCACTGATGTGACACAATGTTACAAATTACGTCAAATTGTACAACCTATCAAGAATTGTTTTCATTTCCCTTCCCTGGGTCTCATTTATTTTGATGACTCCCAAGTAATTTAAAGGTTTCTTTTCACAAATATTAATATATTATTAACTTATACTATTTATTGGAAAAAGAAACCAATGCTGGAAAATCAAGGCCTCTCTAACCATACATGTGGTGCAATCCCCTCTACTTGCCTACAGTCCTTCCATGGGCTTGTCTATTTTTAGACAACTCTGAATCAGAAAGAGAACTAGGGTTAATCACTGAAGGAGTGACAGTATTTTGCATGAGTTTTTGGAACATGAATTTTAAAGCTTGGCTTTCATGTGTTGATGTAAAATCATTCTTTCTGCAGTTGTTTCCAAAAGAATCCATTTTGCCAAACTTTTACCTCTTTGAGGGAAGTAGAATTAGGGAAGGGAAACTGAAGACACTATGGCCTAATTCTGTTCTCAGACTTTCTATGATATCACATTTCTCTCTCCTCTGCTTCTGAGACCATACCTTTAATACCAGAAGGATAGGGGAATGGGTCCAATGCCATGAAGTCATCAGCGTTTTCCCCTTCTCTGTGAAAGGAGTCAGTCTGAACTTGACTGGAGTTAGCTACCTGTGACGCTAAGCCTAGGCAGTGTAACCCCAGAAAGAGGAGACATAAGTGAGGGGAGGCAGAAGTCTTGATGGTTTGAATTACTATGCCTTCTCAGCCACCACTATTTTCTTTCAACATGCCTTTTTGCACTGAGAATACTGGTAAATGCAATTCTCCAAGATGCACCTAACATTGCTGAGAAGGGTGATCGCAGCATTTTCTTAACAGGCAGGACTATCCAGAGGATGTTTGGCAAGCCCGTGTTTTCTGTCCCTCCTCAAAACCCAAACCTGAACGAGGTATCTCTGCTCTCCATGATTCTAAGTGCAGCTGTTTGTTTGCCAAGGAAATTAAGAGGCAGGTAACTGCCCCCATCTCTGAATTAAAACTTCCACCTGAAAAGCAAACTAACTGCTGCATTTCATTGTGTTATTACCTAAACACTACTTCTGTTTAGGAACAGAATCAGTAGATACCGTCTGTACATTTTTACACCCTTCCCGAAATACAGTTTACCCCTTGCCTTGCTCTCCACCCAGAAACATCAGAAAGATACTTGTTTCAGCGTTCCCTCTGTCCTAATAGCTTGATGTCTGTGAATAAGGACTTGGATGTTGCATTTACTACTTCACGTGGACACTTTGCAGAAGATAAATACAAAAGCTCAACGAAAATGTCTCACAGGCCTGCAGCTGAGTCTCTCTGCTCTGCTTTCATGGCCAGGAGCCCTTTGCCTGAGGAGACATGGCCTCCTGCCTTCTCAGCCACCCTCACCCTGCTGCCACAAGCTACTACACACATGGTCTGAGGCCAGCAGCCCTCAAACACGGCTGCACAGGCTCTGGTTTATGCTCACTGTTTCTCTGGGGCTGCTCAGGTAAAAGATAAAAGTGCATCTGCTGGTTTTTGCAAAGGGGGATTGCCTCTGGCCTGGCTGATGTGGCTATCGCCCGTTTGGGTTCCCTTTGTGTCATCCATATCTCTGTTTACTTGGTTGACATTGTCCTTCGTGATTTTAGAGATTAATAGCAAACCAGGTGGTCCACCCTCTTTGGCCAGGGTAGGCCAAAGAGCCGGGATGAAAGCAGAGATAAATGACCCACAGCAGACATGAAGGGGAAGCAGAAGGTGCTCTGAGGTGACCCGACAGGCTCCCGCCTGCCTGACCGATTCCCGTGTCCCAGCCCTCCCCTCCGATCAATGGGGATGCAAAGCACCGGAGGCCTCCTCCGGCAGGGAAGGTGGAACGGGCAGTGGCAGGGGTATGGCATCCGTCCCTCCCGGGTGGGGGCCAACAGGCCTGTGCTCACAAGAGCGCAGGAAAACCAGGGGTGCCCTCCCTGAGCACCCCGCCAGCCCATCCCTGCGTCAGCGGCTGGGCACCGGAGAGGCTCGGGAAGGCCCAGCCAACCGTCTGTTGCAGGTGGTGGCGGAGGAGCAGGGTTACGGAGCCCAGAGCTACGGCACGAATATATGCCTTCTCCTTTCAGGAACGGAGGGAAGTGGGGGGGTTTGGGGTCGTGTCCATCGAGGTGCAAAGAAAAAAATGAAAGCTTAATTCTCTTAGGGGGCTGCAGGGACTAACAGCATTTCATTGATTTTGAAATGAAACTCATCCTTAATTTCAATGGGGAGTTTGAATTTTGCTTCAAAACAGATAGCACATTATCTCACCCTATAAATTAACTTGCTCACTTTTTATTTTAGCGGTCTCTGCATAAGAGAAGTGCACATTTCATGGATGAGGGGGGAAAAAAAAGATAAAAAGAAAGCCAGCTTTTCGATGCAGAAAGAGAATGGAGGAGAAAGAGAAGGCCATATGCCCCAGATACTATAGCTGCTTATTGTACAACATACAGAGACAGGATTTTATACTCTGCTGCTGTGCTTGAATAACACAAGGACACTTGTTAACGTAGAGCCCACCACATTTGAAAGACCTACCTTGGCAAATAAATAAAAAAAAATAATCTCCAATTTTAAACTAAAAACCACAATAAAATGTTTGCTTATTTGTACAACTACTGAGATGAAAAAAAGTTATAGATTAATATAAACAATAAGGGATAAATTATCTTTACTCCAGCCATTACAAAGAGGCTACTTGGTATTTCTTTCATCACCTGCTTTTCAGAATTCCTTTCTTACATTTGCAACACATACACTGTTGCACAATATTTACATTTCAAACAAAAAAGAAAAGCTTCCTGCTCTCAGAAATAGTTGTTTCTGATAAAGGCACTTAAATAATACTCTGGCTCTCTATCTTAAACTCACCAACAGTATAACTTCACCACTTATTACACACGTAAGAGAACACACAAGCTGGAAAGATAAGGACCCAAAAGGCAGGAAATTTAGTAATTGAAGACTGCATCACAATACATCTTAACCTCCGTCACTTACAGCAAACATTGGCCTGTAATTAGCTTTGCTATTGTAGCAGTATAGTACAAAGCATTTTACAGAGAGAGCAAGAAAAAGCCGCTGCTTCAAATTCAGCCATATGCAGCTAATTCAAGGGCTGCAGCCAACATATCCTACTCATTCTTTTCTTTCAAGGCTTATTTCTTTCATCTGCTACCTGGGTCACATTAAACTAATCACCATGGGCCAGCAGAGAAGGTGCAGGCAACCTCCTGGCTTGGCCTGCCTGACCCTCACTCACGTGTACAGCTTCCCCAGCATGCTGCTGGCTGGGCAGGAGGACATGGTCATTCCCCCAAAGCAGTGGAGTTACCTTGAGAACAGCCTTCGGGTTTGTGAAACAGGAGAAAAAAGGGCTCTGACCGATACTCACTGCAAAGAAAATGCCAGAGCTAAGAACTGCTTCTTTGGAGACCACCCCTCTCACATGTGTGTCTGTCTTGCCAGAGCTGCCCACAAGAAGATTTTCCAAGTCAAAAGCCTTATCAGAATCTGTGATCTTACTCAGCTGGGATAGCCCATGATTAAATACGAGTGAACAATTAAAGCTAATAAATGGGCCAAATGCTGACCCCTGCTGCCATTGCTTCCCCTCCTTCAGCAGGTCAAGGGTCTGTGAAGCTGCTGCATCTTCTTCCCCATCCCAAGGACTTCCTGCCCTCAGGTGACATGGAGCACTTTCTCAGCAGATCTGCTCCACATCCCTGGCATGGGGGAAGCCCACCCAAACAGCTGCTGGGTCCTTCACAGCTCTGTCAGAATGGTGGCTGCTGGGCCAATTCCCTCCATTTTCCTGTGATGGAGGAAAGCGGTATAGCTCTGCATTTTCCTGCTTTTTCCCTGCAGCTGTGCCATCCTTGCTCTGCATACAATTTGGACAGATTGGAGAATCTGGAATATTTCAAAGTACCTGATAAGAGTTTCCAGTCATATTGCAACTTTAACAGTTCTAGGCCCAAACCTCCCTGCTGTGACTTTGCTAAGAGGAGTGGGCTGACCTTACTCTACTTATAAAGGGAATCTTATTGACCTCACGTGGCTTTTCTGTTATAAGTATATCCATAGGGCTGGACTCCTTAATCAAGACACTGAGGTTTACTATGTAGTACTAGCAAATGCATTTCATTCCCCAGTCTCTCTTCATCTGCCAATATGCTTTAAGAGCAAAGTGTTGTGGAAAATCACTTCATCAGGAAGGAATCAAACACTGTTGCAAAATTTTCCTTAGAGTAATCCCATAATCTGGCAGTTCTTTGAAGAAGTCGTGCATCTGTAATGTGCAGACATCTTATTGCTAGGGAACAAAGCTTGCCTGCAATGACTATTTGATGTTAAATTTAAGCTTAAACAAGACTGCTGTAACTGTTGCTTCTGCATGTCACTGTCTTCACATTTGGATTTCAAAGGATTGTATTATTAATTTTTTTAAAAATAGTGTTTATTGTTTCTAAAAATAGCACTGCTGTTCTCAGATTTTGAAGTGCTTCTGACTGTGCTTTGTCTTCTGAGGGTTTCTCAGCTTTTCCATCACAGACCCTGTTGAGAAGCATATGGGGTGGGTTTTAATATCTTCAGCCAGCTGAAATGGCAAGTAAGGAGAAATTTTGACTCTCCCAGGTATTGGATGCTTATTTCTGTAAAGTTATGTCCATTAAGATGGTTTTGGTGGAGGTGTCAGTAAACCTCATATACTACCCAGTTCCTGAAATATTTTGAAATCTCCCCGAGGTTTCTGATGGCCCAGATATTTAACGATCATGGATAACTAGCTGGGAAATGGAGACACCTGAGAGCAGACATGTGACACCCAACCTCCTTCACAACCCTACCACATTGTAGTTTGAAATGAGGGAGACAAACAGGAGTGCTGGCCTTTGATCTCCTGTACCTCTGAGCAGCAAGGTGAAGCAGCAGGGAGAACAGTTATTGCCTTCCTTTTCCTCCCACCCAACATGAAAACCAATGAGGAGAGGGAGACATTTCCTAAAGCACGCAAGAGAGAGAAAGCTATTTAATGCTTGTCTGTATGTAACTGGACTTGCCAACATGGCTTTAACCAGTGGAGCTATTTCTGTACATGTGAAAGTGCAAACCTAATTTAGATCAGCGACTGAAATTTCCTTGTTGGTATAGCTTAGATCAGTTCTCAGAATAGAATAAAGAACTCAGGCCAGTAAAAATGCATCTTCATTAGGATTTTTTGCTGTTATAGTTACAACAAATTGGGTTGTGTTTTTCTTTTCCATGTTCTTCAATGACATTACTATGCCAGCAATGCTTTTAAGAGCAAACCTTACTCAGGCAGGTCTTGTGTGAGTCTGTCAAACAGCCCCTAGCAAAAGCAAACAAGCTCTCACTAGTCAAGACGTGTAGGCAGACTTGAAACAAGAAGAGAACTGGCTGGCTACACTATATACATCAGGCTCCACCGAAGGATAACACAAAGTAGATTTAGGCCACTTGACATTCAGGATGTCAGATATTCATGTAGATGGAAAACCCCATGGCCATGTGAACTGTGATGAAAAGCAGCTAAGCAACATGCCTGTAAGTTAAAAATTCTCCTCCAGAGCCACAAAAACGCATGGACCGAACACTTACCTTTTCACAGTTCAAGTCTTGAGTAGCAAATGATTTCCATTCTTTGAAGCACTTTCCTGGCATCCAAATGTAATCAAATGCAAATTGTAGGCTCCATTTTTTTGGTATTGAAAAAATCCACCACCTTTTGGTTTTCCACTACATAGCTCCCAGCACTGCTCCACAACAGGCCAGCTCTTCAGGGGTGCAGAGCTGGGGCTGTGTGGATAACACCAGGTCAAACCTCACTCTTCAACACAGTTCTGTCAAAGGACCCTCCATCATCATTGACATTAAAAAGAAAAGTGATTCTCCCCCAGAACTAACAGCTGAAAACACCTAGACAATAAGTACAGTAACTTTATGAAATTGTGTTTTCTGTTCTCTGACACAGTGTTTCTCTTCAGGCCAAGTCATTAAACCAAGTCTGTGCTGGAGACAATAAACTAAACTTTGCCCACTCCTGATTTAACAAGGTCCTTTGTAGTGTTGCCACTGCAAAGCTGTTTGCACTGAATGACTGGGACATGCTATCTCTGTTCTTGGAATTTATACCCTGTTCATCCCTACAAGCAGCTTTGTTGCTCCACATTAGGTAGGCTGCAGCCATCAGATCAACCATTTCCCATGGGAAGCTCTCTCCTAGTATCTTTAGGGAATGTAGTGTGCAAACCTTGGTTTCATTTTTTGTTCTTTGTACCAATGATTTGCCTGCTACCAGTGAGAACACGTGTATTGAGAGAAACCAGTGATAGGTAGAATCTATCATGCCAAACATACAAGTTGTTTCGGTAGCTCTGAGCTCAGATCAGACTCACCCTGGCTGAAGGCCATGTGTGCTTGTGCTTGGCCTCATGGTGCGGTGGGTTTTGATCAGTCTGTGGCTCCAGCAGCGGTCCTGGAGCCCAAGGGAAATGCCAGTACCTGCAGCTGGGGAAGGGGAACCTGGCTAGAGAGGCTGCTTTGCAAAACCTCAAAGCACCACTGGCACCAAGATGATGTCACTAGCTTACTTTAAACTTGCTGGTGTTGCCAATATCTTAATCTTCTCCTGCAAGTCTTTACATGTCCCTCTCAGTACTAGAAAGTTAAATTTCCATACTGCTGTAAGCAACCCAGAGACTGTTTTGAGTGCTCACGTATCTGTCAAATTCCCAACAAAACATCTATTAGTGTTGTCCATGAACTTTCATCCAGAAGCTCTTGAGACCCCATCTCCCAGTAGGAGAGTCCAGCTGCAAAGCCCTGCTCCTGCCCTCCCAGCATTGGGGGTGTCTGCAGCAGGACTGTGTCAGTCTCTGCCGCCTCCTCCTCTGTGCTATATACCCCAAAGGCAGGAGATCTCCCATTCATTTCTTGCAGTTAAAGCTGTGCAGTTAAAGTCGTGCAGTGCTGAGAACATCTGTGGCACAGACTTAAGTAATATCAATCTACTGATTTTTAAAGTCAGATCAACAGGAATCTAATTTAAAACCTGGAATAAAGTTGTAAGTCCATGACTTAGCCTCACCAAAGCTAGTGTCCTTATGTGGGTAATATCCATTACTTCAGACTGAGCTTTGGAAACCAGCTTATACAAATTTTTGTCGCTATGCAAATGGAAGCATTGGCTCCAAATTGCTTGGCTTTTGCTAGCTTATATCAGATTCAAAATTATTTTATGCAGGATTTTAACATTTATATTCCTTAATGCCTCCGACCTTCTTGTCTGCCAGGCAGCTGTTTGGTGTCCCTTTGGATCTGCTCCAGCTGGAGCTGAATTCAGATGTCACTCTGGGGGCTCTCCTTTCTGACATCAACTATTATTCCTTTAAAAGTGAGAATAAATAAAGGTATAAATTAAAAGAATCAGGAGGAAATATGTGCAGAGGCGTTTTTAAAAATCTTTTATTATTCATCAAAGGCAGCTGAGTCCCTCTAGTGCTTCCGTGTTGTGCTCTGCACTTGTTCCAGCAGGAGGATAATGAGAAATGGAAAACATCAGTCTTCATTATTTTAGCGTATCTCCTAATCTGTGTATTGGTTCACTGGGAGAGAAAAAGGAGATGGACATTATATTGCATTTAATTAACTTCTAAATCTGCCCAGTCCTGATTGCGAAATTTATTTTCTGACATGTTTCAAAAGTTTCCACAATTAGCAATTCCACAAAAGTCCTGTCTCTCCCCTCCCCTCCCCTCCCCTCCCCTCCCCTCCCCTCCCCTCCCCTCCCCTCCCCTCCCCTTCCCCTTCCCCTTCCCCTTCCCCTTCCCCTTCTCCTTTCCTTGCACAGCTTTATCTCCCTGAAAAACTTCTAATCAAATTTTAGCCGCTGGAGTTAATTCCACATGTAATTAAGGTTCAGATTAAACAAAACAAGGTAAGCTTTTCTTCTGCCTCTCTCAGGTTTAACCAGCGCTGTCCTAAATGACGATGGGTGTAAGCATGTGCTGAAGTGCCCTCTTGAATCAGACAGAGCTGTACCCACAAGACATCTTTCATTTATTAAAAGCAGCTACTGCCAAGGCCAGTTTTGTGATTCAGTTTAAAGAGTACTTCATGTTTTTGCTGCTTAAGTTAATTATTCAAAGCTCTTCATAGGCAAAAGTGGATTATATGTGTGACAAACATGAGAAGTACAAACTTTAGTAGGATGTGGTCAATATCTGTGCAACTCTGAAGCCACTTCTAATATAAACGATGCCTTGATGATGTCAGATTTAGCCATCATGCATCTGCCAGACACTGAAGAATGACCCACTTTTCTTGTGCTTAGCTGCGCCTTCAGTGTATGTCTTTGGGCATCCCTCTTTCCTGATATCACAGCATCCATTTTTTTTTTCCCCCTCCAGTCTGGCTGTCAGAAAACTGAAGAAAATAGAATAAAAAACCCAGAAGTTAATTGTTTTAAAGCTTTGTGGTTTTGGTGGCATTTGTTTTCAATTAGAATAAAAAATTAGAAAAGAGTCCCCGTTAACATGTGTTGCCTGGCAGAGAAATTTTTAATCCAAATAATTGAATTGCAATTGGTTTTTTATCTCTAATTTCATCTCCAGTTTTGAACACGAAAAATCTTACAAAGTATAAGATTTATATATATTTATATTTTTTGGGGAGAAGACAGGCATATTGTCTTAGTTATACTGAAAAATATATCGGTGCACAATTAAAATGTCCACTGCTTTCAGCTTGCCTAATTATAATCTCTACCAGATGACTTCCCTCTTCCCTTAGCTGCAGTTGTTCCCACTATATTGGAACAAGCAGCACCTTTTTGTGCTTGTAGGAAAATATATTACAGTTGAGTGCAACTAATATTGGAGAAAATATTAATTTTCAAAGGGAATATCTGGGAAGAATCATGAGCTGGTAGAAACTCAAATTAGTTATGTAGCATTCTTACACAAAGGAACAGTATATTAAGGATGACAGATTTTGCACTGGTCCAACTTAGATTTGGGATGCTTAAATTTAAATATCTGGGATCTCATCTTATGGTCACAGGCTGCAATATGACAAAGGACCGCTCTATCACAGAAGCTATCAAGCACATTTAGCCAGCTTACAGGTGAAGGTACTATATGAAACTGTAGTTCCATTGCCCAACATTAAATCTCTTTTACACTGTCAGATACTGTGACGTAGATCTGCAGCTCCAAACAATGCTACTTTCATCTCCAGCAATAACCAGTCTGCCCCAGACTTCACAAGCACAAGCATTTATTAAAACACCATGTTCATAGCACCACTTGCTGTGAACCTGATAACGATGTTTTGACTTCCCTTCTGTCGATACAGGTTGTTTTGCATTTTGAGGGGGAATATCAAGCAGGAATGCATGTTTGTAGCTGCTGTTTTACTAGTAAAGTATCAAGGCATGGTGCTGCCATGGAAGAGCTATCAAGTGGACGCTGCTAGCAGAGGCGGCAATCTCCTGGTCTGTTCTTTTTCTGCCTCTACGTGTTATAACAGCACATTTTGTTTATGCCAAATGGGGCAAAACGTAAATGTTTATGCAAAATGAGGGCTATTGCTGATTGCTTACTTACACTCCTGTTGTAGCCTAGACATGTCCTAGGGATTTGCCTCTGTTTTCAGGGGCTGTGGGGGTGGCCAATGGGTTTGCTATATTTGGGTGACCTTTGCTAGGGAAAACTTTTCACCTAATTATACCCTCTTTGCCTTGAGGACTAAGCAGTTGTGACTGTATCACACAGGAATTGATCTTTGCTCCAAATGGTGGTTGGTGGGCGTGTTTGCAATTGCAATGGGATAAAAAGCTTTCCCAGGTGTATGAGGCCCAAAGTAACATCAGGAGGTTGAAGCAAAACTGTGTGAGCAATTTTATAGCCAGCTGATGAGCAGAAGCCAGACATTACAGTGGGAGTGTTTGCTGAGGAGGCCAGGCTATTCTGAAGCTGCCTTTCTGTATTTCTTTAGGAGTATTTTCTTATCCATTCACTAAACTATCTAGTGGGTCAATATATTTTGTGTAAAATTTCCCCCCCACTATCACCTAGTACCCCCCGTATCACCTAGCTGTCCCCAATATTCAACAAATCACAAACCATTCCATGATGAATCTATGATGATGATGATGATGATGTCTTTGCATCTGCTTACCCACTTGCAAAGCGGCAATGACAAAGCAGAGGTCTCACTTGTTGTTCTGTACAAGGTGTGCCAGACTTCACTGAAACATATACAGTGCTTGGAGATGCTGATTTGAATGAAAGCTACTGTGAAGCTACAAATGAAGGAATCCAGTTGCCTCATTACAAGCTATGTGGAGCTGCATTTTAGAAAGTAAATTGCCAGCTTTCTAGTACCTGGTAAATCAGTGTTGTTCATATATAATATACATATTGTATACATACTGGTTACATACAATATGCATACTCATATACATAATTATGGGGCCTTTATGCTGTAAGTCAATGCCTGGACATTAAAATTACAGCTCCAGATATAGTCAGGCAGCTGACGGCTCTGAAATGCAAGTATCAGTTGCTGAAGTATACAGCAGCTCTAGGCAATTGCAGGATTTTTCCATACCAGAGATACAGATTTATTTCTTTGCTCTGAAAGCTCAAACAGAGCTAGCTTCTGTAACAGCTACCAACCTTTCTCTGCTCTGAAACCACATGTATTACAATCAGTGGGAAAATAGTTATTTGTGCAACACCAACATCTTTTGGTTTTACAATTGGACTAAAAAGAGAGGAATGCAGCAACTGAAGAACACTATCACATACTGGTGTTTTTTTAATAAAGTTTCAAGCAGTAAATTACATTAGTTATGATTTAATTTAACAGTGCCGCAGGAGAAAAGCTACTTCAAATTTACCAGTAGCGCCATTTACAGTGCTTACCCAACATAGATACCACAATTTTACATCTAATCAGCCTGGAAGGTAGCTCTCCAGTGTAACTATTTTCCTCTTCAAACTCCCAGTTATTTTCTAACTCAGATGGTGAAGTTTGAAGATCTGGTTCTGAAGATCTAGCCCTCAGATTGCACTTCTGTCCCAAGGCCAAGCTTTTTAAGGCCACTGAAAGGCTGGAAAGAGTTTTTCCTCGGTCTCATGATGTCTGAAATGGCAACAAATTACTCACTACTTTGCTTTCATCTGCTGGCACTGCCAACAGAGAAACTTTAACCTTGACAAGAACTGGAAGATCACTCAGCCTTGAAAGCAGTGAAACAAGGGTGATTAAGGAATATTAATTTAGCCACCTACCTCTCCCCACACCTCTGAAAATACTTAAAGACACAGATGTCATCTACCAAGTCTGCACTACTCAGCTAAACCCATTTATCTTACAACACCAAAATGTTAAAAAAACCCCAGGCTACAGCATCAGCATCTGGCTTCTCTGAACTGGTAGGAGACCAGACAAATTTGGCTCCAAACTGGTGTGAGGTTGTCCTCAGCTAAAATGCTGGGCACTGGAAACCACCCACCCAACCTGTCAATCTGGGCAGCTGAGACAACCTGGTTGAAAACAACAGTCTACCTAGGGTCTGAAGCCCATTTGGGTATCGGTGGAACCAGTGGCCCTGGCCCAAGGGGAGAGCACCTGGACTGGGAGAAAGTGCCAGCTCTTATGCTCACCCCAACACAAGTTTCAGCGCCACTGCCGCTCCTGAGAGTGTGCCTTACGAGTCAGCAAGAAAAGACTGCAATTCCTGCTCACAGTAATGAACGTGCACATAACTATCCAGCCCTTTGCAATAAAAGCTATAAATTGACAGGCTGTGCAGGGGATGTGTTTAATTGTGAACTTGATTGCTACACAGCTAAACTATGCTCCACTGGTTTTGCTTGTTTCCTTCTGCTGGGTCACCCAGAGCAGAAGACTTTCTTGTAACTAAAGGGTGCTTTGGAAGGGAACAGTTCTTTGATTGCATTGCTTAATTAATACATTATTTAAAGCACATTTTCTATAATCCAGCTCTATTAAAAATAGGATATAATTTCATGAACCTTATTACTGTGTAGCAGATGTAACTGCTGAGAATTCATGATCTAGTCAAAGAAAAATATGTAGTTGGTAAACTATGACTTGGAAATGCACTTGGTCAGCCGTGCTATGAATATGGCTAACGAGTTGACCTGCTGCTGCTATGTTTATGCTCTGAAGAAATGAATGCCGCCATAGCAAACAGGTTGCTATTATTTCGTAACTTTTTATTACTTCATCAGTCATTTTATTATGCAGTCATTTGCAAGAGTGAAAAAAAAAGTTGTTATTGCCATTTGTTGTTGTAAGGTACCATGTGTTTGATGTCCCTCACCCTTTCTACCTCCTCACTTAGCTCTAGTTGACCAGGGGGTGACTGATCTGATCTAGGCAATGGCAGGCCAAAGCCTTTTGGAAATGTAGAACACTTCAGCACCTTTTGTTAAAAAAGGGGGAAATTGCTGCATTTGATTGGATCCAAATTCCCTTCAGCATGAAGGGTGGTGGCTGTGACACCCCTTTTTTCGCTCCCAAGAGCCTCCTTAAGCGCTACTGCAAGAAGTGAGAACATGTCAGCACCTTGGGCTAGCTTTAGTTGGTATGGGTAGGTCTGGGAGAAGCTGTTTCCTTCGCAGGGCTTTCTTAGCCTTGCCTTGAATATTTCTTCTAGGTTGATGAGAGAAAATTTGGGCAATCACCATCACTCAGCAGTCACAGGACCCTCACCAGTTCTGTAGGTATCGTAGGGTCTTGCAGCTTCAGGACTATAGCTCCCTGGGCTCTTACATGTATAGTGTTTCAGACAACACCAACCAACAGCTACGTGTTAGGAAAATGAAAATAAAAATGTGGGATTTTTTCTCTTGAAAATGTATATATTCCTAATGTTAACCCGCTGTAGTAAAAGATACGTGTATATATATATATATATATATAATTATTTGTTGTATTTAGAAATACTGCTAAGTATTTATAAAACCAGTAATTGGCTTCCTCCTAAATAATGTTTGAAGTAAAATATTCCCAACTATTTTTGCATGTCAAAGACAAAGTAATGCTCAATGAAGTGTGACGTGATGAGAATTTTTCTATGTGCTTTAGAGAGGCCAGGATTTTATCCGTGGAATAAAGTGGGAACTATTTCTGCAAGACAGAGTCCAAACATTGGCAAAGGAAGTTTTAATAGATTTTTACATGACACAAAGCCAAAAGTATTCATAAATGACTGATGTCTCAAATTCCATGGCAAAAATCCTACCGAGTTCAACAGAAGATTTTCCCTCGACTGCAGTGGTCATGAGATCAGAAATGAGGGAGCAAAAATCACTTTCTTGATGCTTAGTATGTATTTTAACATTATAAAACGTGTTACCAACAGCGTTAGAACAGCTCATTCATACAGTACTTCTAATTAGAAAAGCATGATCAGGAGGCCCTCCAGAAATTTGAGGGAAACCTCTGACGGCTAGTTAATGGTTTTGAATTTTGAATGCTTCTTTCCCAGTAGGGTAAGGTTAAGTGGAGCAGGTAAAACTGCTACTTTTGTACATATTTTGTTGGTTATAAGCACTACTGACAGCAATACCCCTTCTGTAAGCAGTTATTAAAACCAGTGGCATCAGTCTAGTTGCACTCCATTTTTTTAAAAGATGAAACAACAGTGCTGAGCACCCTGTTAGTGGTTAAGTAATAAAATACAAAATTACTCCTTTTAACGTGGTATATGACATTATGGGTAGAATTTTCCAAACCCTTTCACTAACACAGTCAATTAGTAGCCTAAGCTACCAGTCATTTTGAAAAATGTGGTTTAGCTTTTTTTATAACATTTGCCTTAGATTCCAAGCTCTTTCCGCTCGATGGACTAGTTTTACTCCAGTGAAATAAAGACGCTCCATTTCCAAAATTTATAGGGTTCATTTATTACCTCTAGTAACATATTATACTGTATAAATACTCTATCCTTGTTATATGTCCTTTTAAAAAAGCGATAACTTAGAAGATCACATTAGACAAGAAGTATAAAAATAAATACGCTCATTATATGCATTTATTACAAATTATAACCCTTCCCAGAAGGGAAAGAAATATAAAATACTTATAAAGTATATAAAATCTATAGTAATATATTTTACTATATACATATGGAAAGCCATATTCTCTCATTGTCTATGGACTGGCACAAACTTTTAATTATGCAAATGTTGGCGTATTGCTGTGGATGGACCTGCTATCCTTCAGCTTTGTCTTCCCGCCTTATCAGTGATTTGAGCACTACAAACCCATTAGAGACCACATAGGAAAGGCTCCCATTCATAGCGGGATTCCTTTCGTCTTTTTTTAACCCAAATGCAAATAATTTCCATTGGCTGGGGTAAGGTGAAAGATTTGGATGTGAAAGCATAACTCAAATGCTCACAAATGCCATCAATCTGCTTGACAGGATGGTAGGACCAAGCTTGAATCAGAAAAACCAGTGGAAGGTATGTAAGAAGGCACAAAGAGCAACTACTCAGAGCCAGCACCTGCTCCATGAAGATTTACACTTTTTCTAGCCTCCGGATTACATGTCACCACAATGGCATTGGAGTGCGTGAGAGAAACAGACAGGCACATTTGGATGATAAAAAGATACTTTAAAAAAATGACATTCTAGTTATTTGTGGAGTTGACTGACTGTTCTTGATACTTCTTACTCAAGGTGGAGAATATGGCTTTATTTTTATATAAAACTATTCTCTGAAACAATAGCAGCCATGAATGACATAGTTAAAGCTCCTTTTTCCAATCTTGTTTTTTGCCCTTCGTGAGGTAGGTAAGCCCTGACCAATTATTTTACGCTATATTTTCTGCTCCCCTTCCCCTCCGCTTCCTACACTTGGGGACTTGATCAGTACCACAATATAAATCCAGAAGAAGGGAGAAATAACCGAACCCCAAAATGTTTGCTTAAATGTGTTTTGGGCACTGCTCATGTTTTGTTTCATTTGTAACAGACTTAAGAAAAGGCAATTATACTGCCCTCAGGTCTTATCTGCTGAAGATGCATGAATGACACGGGTCTGCTATCCCATCAAATTTTCAGTTGGCAGGGTATTTTTAGGATGCAATGCCAACTAAAGCTATTTGCACTGTCCCACCTCAACAGATCCTCACCATGAATTTTGTATGCAAAACCACATGCGCTGCCTCTAGCCCTCTTTTTTTCAGTGCATTGTTCTGAAGGAAAAAAATAAAATAATAAAAAAGTAGCTTTCCCAACTTATACTATTTAACTGCAGTCCGTAACGTTGCAGAAGTCTATTAGGTGTTTCGGTTTCTTGGAAGGCTCACAGCTTTCTTGCGGCAGCACGCTGCCATCGTAAGAAATACATTTCAACAATCTCTTCTTGAAACCTTTCCCGCATGTCTTAGAGCAGGGCGACCAGTCCCCCAGCTGCCACTGTGGGCAGGGCACGTCAGCACAGGGACGGACATCGCTGGGCTTCAGCTCCTGTGTGCAGTCGGTGGCCGGCCGCCCCCGGGGGTCCCGGCACTCCACTGCCCGCCGCTGCCAGCCCGAGCCACACGACTTGGAGCACTCGCCCCACTCCTCGATGACCCACTCAGAGGAGATGATTTCCCTGATGGCGTTGAAGGACTCTTTCTTTCTACTTGGCGCCTTCTCTGACCCAGGCTGTGTGGGCTTCTTCACAAAGTAGGTGAACTTGATCTTGGGCTGTGGCAGGTCCCCCACTGTGAGGACCTGGATGGTCAGAGGTTCCTTCAGAGGGCTGAAACTGCGGATCCTCTCCAGGGCAGCAGAGGAGCCGCTGTACCTCAGCACACTGCCCTTGTAGGTGATGTCCTGCTCCAGCGTTGACAGGGTGTAATCACCATTGAGGACGTAGGTGCCATCTGCAGCTTTGATGGCGAGGAAGCTGCCGTCATGCCTTGCGCCCCTGTGGTTTCGCTGCTTCACCTCAATGTTTGTTGCTCCAGCCGGAATGGTGACAACATCATGGTAGCCAGGTCTGCCCAAGAGAAAAGAGAAAGACTGAGTCCTCTGCTCCCCCCTGGGAAAGGGAAGAAGCTGCCTGGCACAAGACTGAATTCCATTTGCAGCCCAAGCTCATGAGCTGTCATCCTAATCGAATTAATGGATTAAGGGATTTGCAAAGTCACAGCCCATGTTATGGCTAAGGCAGAGGTGTGCCCACATGTAAGGGACTTTCTTTTGCTGTGATCTCACTGTAAGTTATCTTTAGTCACATGACTCCGACACATCAAATCTCAGTTCCAGCGATAAACTGGGGCAACATTTCACTGACTTGGAAAACACAAAGCTTACACCCACAAAACATTCACCAGAACAAAACAACAGCAGCAGTCACATACTCACTTTGCTCTAACAAACGTGCCAGACACTTTCTTGCAGGTGGATCCATTGCCACCGCAGATACCGCACTTGTCAAACTTCTTATTGGATCCTATCATACGGTCGCAGCCAGCCTTTACGCACTGTCCCTGGACACAGACAGAGGTGGAATCGGGGCTACACGGGGTACCATCCACAACCTTTGCAGGAAACAAGCAGTAGGGTGTTTGATTAGAAGATGCACGTTGCCTTGAAACTGAGTAATTCAGACATACAAAATGCAAAATATGGACAGGTGGAAGACCTGCAGCACCCGTACTGTCAGGGCTTTTGAAACTAAAACCCAAAGCAGCCCATAGATAGTTGGAGGTATGTAGTGCCACTTCATCTCACTGGCCAAAATCATGCCATGGTGACAGAAGAAAACAACCAACTTCAATTTTTATTACCACCACCTCCACTGCCCTGAACTGTTTCACTGATTTCATATAAAGAAAGAACATTGTTTCCTCATGTCACTAGAAGGTAGTCATGTCCTCAAAGTACAGGATCAAAATTGCTTTTAATGGTGTTCAATGTATCTCTTATTTCTAGTACTGCTCTACAAAAAACATCTGTGTTATTGCCCTGGTAATTATTGGCCCTCAACACCTTATGACAGCGAGTTCAAGTAGCTATGCAAGACTAACATTTTCCCTTTTGTTTATTTTAAGCTGTCAGCATATTAGTAACCGGTATGAGAAAGCACCAATGTTTTGGCAAAGAACCCTCACAGTTTTCCAAACATATCTCAACATAATCAAATTGGTGGAAGGAGAGGAAAGGAAACTAGGGTGGAGTGGGTAGAAGAGACAGTATGTGTGAAATAACTGGAAGGACTGTGCCAGAGTATTTAAAGCATGCTTGCACTGATCAAGCTGTTCATGAAGGAAGAGGAGAAGGAAAAATCTAGCTTAAATACAAGAGGCACAATTTCAGATTTCTACACTGCTTGACTCTTAACTTCACATGCGGAGTTTGGGGAAATAAAAATCCTGTTCATGATTAGATGGAAGAGGTATAGTCTTGAAATACCTTTGGCTGTAAAACAAAGAAATATCCTGTTCCTTTTGCTCGGCAGACCAGCTTGCATCTGTCCTTTGGAGAAACACCAGCAAACTTGGGTGTCCACTCCACTGCAGGTCCACTTCCAAAGGCAGACTTGGAAAATTCATTGTGCTTTTCACATTGTTCTTCCCTAAAGGTTTTGCCTGCAGGCAAAAGACAGACAAGTGGACATTAGATCATTTCTGTACATGCTTTTCCTCCACAAGATACACTTATTCTGCTTCAAAATTGGGGAAAAGATTACCATCATTGTCTGGACAGTCCTCAATGTTACATGATCTGTATTGCACTCGCTTCCCTTCACAGTATTTCCCCCCATTCCTTGGGACAGGGTTGTCACACTCTCTGAAGGAGTACTGCACTCCACCGCCGCAGGTCCGAGAACACTCTCCCCAGGACCCCCAGGACCCCCAGCTCCCATGCACCGGTGTCTGGAATGACAAGAAAAAGCAGAGCAGATAAGTTAATACAGTAAAAGAAAAACAAAACCAAACCACAAAACCCACAATCATGCTCATTTTTACCCAAGCAACTTTTTAAAAAAAGTAGCACTAGGTTTGTTTTATTAGCTATCTGCCTCCATTTATTCAAGACCTTTTAACTGATTACTCCCCCTGAAGCATGATTCATGCTACTCTGCAACTCAAGATATATTCAGATTTCTTTTTTAATACTTACATCATAATGCTTCTTCTCAGTTTTATTCACACACTTGCCATTCATACACCACTTCCCTTCCCCGCAACTGGTGCCATCTGCCCAAGGGAAGTGTTTGGTTTGGCACACAAGCAGTCCTCCAGAAGTGCCAGTACACCACAGCGTCGTACACGTACTGGCTGCATCAGGGCAGTGTTTGGACTCATCGCCAAAGGTAAACTGGCACTGTCTGTTCGCATCGTACAATGTGCCAGGCAAGTCAGAAGGAAGCTGGATTGGTTTGTGGGGCTTGTCCAACAAACACTCACCTGAAAAGGAACAAAAAAGAAAAAAAGAAAAAAAAAAAAGCAGGTGATGCTGTCAGTGTCAGTGAGTTCAGTTTCAAAAGGGAACTGTATTTGCTTTGAACCAATCTGTGCCACCATATTTATAAAACTAAGGGTCTTCTAAATTCATTGGCAGCATATAAAAGGTTAACTCCGCAGCAGCAGAACACTCTGTTAAGGAAAATGAAAAAGAGGGAAAGAGGGGAGAGGAGGGGTAGAGAGAGGGGCAGAGAGAGGGAGGGAGGCACAGGGTGTGTGGGAGAGCCAGAGGGGAAGAGAGAGGGGGAGAAGGGGGGGGGATAGGGAGTGGGGGAGAGAAGCAAGGGGGGGAGAGTCAGTGGGTCAGAGACAGTGAGGGCGCAAGGCGGTTCAGCACAAGAGCTTAAATGCCATATGAATGGAAAGCTTAATAATCTTACCATGACCATTATCCAAAAATGTTGTAATCATGTAGGCACTACATGGAGACCACGGCTGGCTGCGATCCAGATTGGAAAGCATAGATGCCATCATGTGGAAATCCCGGCTTATTCCATTAATACCAGCACACTGCTTTGCATCATCATGAGGCATGTTAAACACGTGGCCTTCAAAAAAAAAAAAAAAAAAAAGGAACGTTTGTGATTATAGGAAGTCTGTCTTGTGCGTTACCAATATTATTTTAACTATTACGCTAGAGCTGCTCATAGCCTGGTCTTTAATAACCTCAATCCAAATAGTGCCAAATTTTAAGCAGACGGCACTGTATCCTTGCCCCCCTCACGTTCTCACACGCTTTTTTTCTGGCATCGGTCAAATATACAGCTCTTGCAGACAACGCTGTGCAGACAGGATTTGCCTTCTGCAGTTCAACCCTGCTACAAGGCAAAGTTTAAGTTTTGCCTCCTCCTGACTGTGCTGGCGAGCACAGGGCGCTCGGTGCCCCGCAGTGTGGGCTGGGCAGCTCTTTGCTTTACTGCATCGAGCTAGCTTCAATTAACCATGGGAAATCACCTTTCAAAGTTTCAAGTACCTAGTTCATGGGCTGTTGTAAAGGCAGCCTGTAAGCCATCGTCTTCTATGATAGAGCAACTGCGGTTTAGATCACAAACTGTTCCCACATCAGCCATCCCAAGAGTATCACATGTCTTGGCACCACAGAGGTCCTGTAAAAAAAAGGCAGTTTCATTATTAATCAGATCAGAGACTTAACCTTGGCAGGAAACATCCAGCCCTGGCAGTTTGCCTTTACTTATGGAAAGAGCATAAATATTCAGCACTTCAATGGGTACGATGGCAAAAATCTGTCTTTGGAACACACACAAGGGTTACACGCAGAAATAAAATGCATAATTTCCATACTAAATCTGCTAAAAATATATGAGACAGAAATACACTGCACATTCTATGAGCTTCACCTGGGATGGTGCAAACAACAAAAGAAATGACTAAGTAAAAAGTAGTTAATTTCATTTTTAGCCTACTTTGCTGAAGCTGTGGTGACACAAAACTGCCTCTGAATGCTTTTTCAGAGGGCTCGTGGCAGAGAGGGCCTCTGGGGTAGGCAGCAATGGGCCTGGGAATGGATTTGACCTCGGTGTCCCTCACCTGCCTGGTGAAGAGGATTGCCGTGTCGTAGTGCTCCGCATGCCGGTCGCTGGGTGGGTTGTGCTGCTTCTGCCAGCTGCAGAAGTTTCTCAAAGTCAGGGCCGCATTGGAAGAGATATCGGGTCCCTTCCGCTCCTCGTAAATGACCATGATTTTCACCACCACCAGGCTGATGGAGTTGCGGATGCTGGGGTGCTTGTACAGCTTGGCCGCCACGGATAGCAGGGTCAGGAGATAGTGCTTCAGCCCGCTGCCATGGAACTCGGCCATGGACTGGTCGGCTACCAGCATGGTCTCCACGTAGCGGGGGCTGGACACGAACCTTTTCTTCCTTCTGCTTCTTGTTTCTGCATTAAAAAACAGAAAGGGAGGAAGAGGGAGGGAAAGTGCAGGTGAGCACAACAAAAGAAATGCTGCTGCAAGAGACCACCAAAGGAACCCAACACCCACCGATACTCAGCATTTGCACCCAAGGAACGCACCCAACGGCCCCACGCCCAGCTCCGGCCCCCGAACTCCGGCAGCCCGGGGCTCAGTAACCCCTCCAGGCCGCCGCCGGGCGGAGGGGCGGCACCCGCACCCCGGTGGGCGCACCGCCACCGCCTCTCGGGGTGGGGATGCGGGGGAACCCCGGGCAGGGCCCCGCCGTCAGCCCCGTCGGGGCGGGGGCGCACAGCGAGGCCGAGCTCCCCCTCCCCTCCCCTCCCCTCCCTCCCTCCCCTCCCCGGCCCCGCGGAGGGCGGCGCGGCGCCCCGACGGTACCTGCGTTCCCGGCGGGCTCCGTCCCCGCCGCCTCCGCCTCCGCCCCCGCCTCGGTCACGGCGCAGCGGGCGGAGGGGGCGGCTCGGCGGGTCCCGCGGAGGCGGAGGAGGTGGGCGCCGCGGCGGTGCGCGGTGCCGGGGGCCGGCTGGATGAGGTACTGGCGGCCCCGCAGGGAGAAGGCGCCGCGCATCCCCGCGCATAGGCTGAGGGCGGCGGCGGAGCTGGGGTCCCGGTTGACGGTGCCCGAGTAGAAGCAGCGGGAGAGGTCGTCCTCCGGCGACGGAGGCGGCGGCGGCCCGCCCAGGTACTGCAGGGTGAAGTCCGGGGCCAGGAAGCTGCTGTCCGGCTCCAGCTCCAGCTCCAGCCGCTCCCCGAAGGCGTCCAGGCGGAAGCGCTCCCGGCCGCCGGCAGCGCCCAGGCGCCGCGGTAGCACCAGCGCCCGCCGCTCGGCGGGGAGCTCGGCGCTGCACAGCCCCAGCAGCGCCGCCAGCAGCGGCACCGGCAGGCGCCCCCCGCTCCTCATCGCGGTGCCGAGCTCGGGGCTGGGGAGGCTTGCGGCTGCGGCCGCTGGCTTGAAGGAGCCCTTTTTATGGCTTTGGGGTTTTTTTTCTCTCTAGGTATGTGTCTATGTTCTGGAGTTTTTGCTTTCAGGTTTTGGGGGTCTTAGTCTCTTTCTGCTGGCGGAGGGGCGGGGAGGGCCGGGCGGGCGCTGGGTCCCGCGGTCACTACAGAGGCGGCGTCGGCTTCCCCATGGCCGGGGCGCGGCGGCGGGGAGCGAGGGTCTGCTAGGGGAGCAGCCGTGCCCCCCCGGCCGTCTCTCTGTCCTCCTTCTCTCGCGGCCGTTCCTCCTTCCCGCCGCCTCCTCGGCGCTCCCCAGCAGCGGCGGCCGCGGAGGAAGCTCCGGCGAGTCTCCGCTCGCCCCTGCGGCAGCCCCGGGACGGTCCCGCCTGCACTTCCACGGCCCCGCGAAGCCTCCCGGTCTTGCGGAGCGGAGCCGCCAGCCCAGTGAGCGCCACCCCCCGCACTCCGCGCCGGGCCGGCCGAGCCCCTTCGCTGCTCTCCGAGCGCCTCCGCCGTGCGGGGTGAGTGCGGCGGTCGGGGCGGCCGCTGCCGCCCTTTATGGGGTTTGCCCGGGCCGCCCCCACCCCCGGCGCGGCCCGCCGCCCCCCGCCGCGCCGCCCCTCGGCCCCGGGCCGCTGAGCTCACTGCGTGCGTAACGCGGCCGCGGGCGGCCCCCGCCCCCCCGTTCCCCCCACCGCCCCCGACGGGGCGGGACGGGGCGCGGCGCGGCGGGCAGAGCCCGGGGTCGGCCCTCGGCTGCCGGGCGGGGGGCGGGCTGCGCCCAGCCTCGGCGTGCGCCCCTCCGCGGCTCCCCCTGCCCGGGGCCCGCCCGACGGGCGGCGGGGTGGCCTTTCCCCCGAGGGCAGCCGGGCCCGGCGCGGGGCGGGAGGGGTGCCCTCTCGCTACTCCGCGCTGCGCTCCGCGGGGGCGCAGGTCGCCCGTCGGAGCGCCCGGATGGGCCGCGGGCGCTCCCCCACCCTCTCCCCACCCCCACTCCGGGCCGGGGGCTCGGGGCTCCGCTCGGGGCTGGGGAGCGGCAGGTGGACGGCCCGGAGCTCCTGGCGCGCGGGGGCGGGGGGGTGGGGAACGGGGATACGGGGGAGAGAGGTGCCTGGTTGCGTTCGTGGCTTTTCTTCCCCCCCCCCCGCAATTATTGCCCTTTCATGGCCCTCACAACTGTGCACCTGTACTTCTGGGAAATGGCTCCTTTTAAATCACTTCAACAGAGGCGTTTGCGTGGGTGCAGCCACTGTTCTCCGAAGCCAGAGCCAACCGGAGTGGCACGGCTAATCCACTCGGGGCTGGGCGTGCAACGCGCAGCCCGGCTAATCCTCCCTTCTCCTTGCTGGGGCCTTTTTGGAGGATGAGGGCAAAGAAGTGGTGAGCAAATGTGTGAACGAAACCAGAAGCAGCATACCTGTTGGTGACAACTCCCGGGCTTCCAAATTAAACAAAGATATTTTATTTCAAACGTTTAACTTCGGTGTCAGTCAGTGCTGCGTTTTACGCAAGTGTAATAACTCAGAGGTTGAAAACAGAAGTAGCAAAATAGATAAACCTTGTGAGAGTGCAAACTTTTCTAAAATTTTATGTATCTACTGTTGTCTTAGGATGGAGTGTCCCATTTATGCCACTAAATTTAAACCAAAGGGTTTTCTTCCCAGTTTAAACCATGTCAGATAAACTTGAAGCCATGCTTCTTTGTCAGTTGCACAGATTGCCTGCTAGGTTCTGATAATCCATGACATTCTGTAAATCATACAAGTTTAGAAATGCACGTTTTTCAAAGTTTTACAAAAAACATATGAAAAAATGAACCCAGTTTTCCAGTTACTTATTCCACAAAAGCGCTGCTGTCCCACATAGTGATGAGCAAAATCAGAACTGGGCCTCAGATGAGGGATTTTCCTTGGTATACAGCAGGAAATGCTGGGCTTGAGCAGAGTTTTGGCTTTGAGGGGCTGTGACTGCTGCCCATTAATACATCAGGAATGGAAATATCCATCTGCTTACAGCAGGGGCCTGATTTTTTGCTCATGCAGAAGATGCATGCCCATCTCTACCCTTACCTTTGAGATCTGGTGACATGTACCCGACTCTGCCCTGCTTCTCCTAGGATAGAAAACTTACAACAAAGTTCATTTACACTATTAATTTTGTGTGGCATATGATACATAATTACACTTGTATGGATTTTGAATATTTAGAGAATTACAAGTTTGAAAGTCTAGAAATGTGGTATGCAAAATACAGAATTGAAAGGAAAGCATTTTTATAATTTATTTTTGAACTTACGTTAATTCAAAATAGTTATGTTTGCAAAGAGATTACAAATACTGAAACATCC
This sequence comes from Falco punctatus, assembly GCF_963210335.1. Lineage (NCBI taxonomy): Eukaryota > Metazoa > Chordata > Aves > Falconiformes > Falconidae > Falco > Falco punctatus. Next base: position 102,404,162 of record NC_137581.1, on the reverse strand, counting down.
TAGTTTGTCAGCGTAATTCAGCGTAATTCATAGCTCAGCAGGGACTAGAGCTAGGCCACTTCAGTCTCCACCAAGGACATGTCCACCCAGCTGTCAAGTGCACCTTTGTGGTAATGTTTTGCTGTTATTTTTTGATGTAAAATCTCCAGTTTGAAAAAGTCCTGACCACCTTAAAAGAGCTTTTTAGTGTGAAAAGTCTGCCTGATGTCCCACCAGGTGGCACTCGCCTATAAAACATTTTTCTTGAAGAGCATTTCACTGTTCATCTCCCAGGTTTCAAACTGCTCTGGTGGGAAGTACTGTTCTCGACAGTCCCTGATTAACATAAAATTTTCCTGACCTTTATATCTACATCCAAGAAAGTGCTTTAGTAATGAATCCGGCAACTGCCCTGTTTCCCCCTTAGTGCCAGGTGTGCTGCTGGAACACACAGGCAGGCACATAAATACTTTGCGCTATGTGAGCACGAATCACGTCGTGAAGGAACATTTACAAAAGGTTTGCGTCCTAGAAAATGTGCAGCGTTGCTACACACCACACGTATAGTCTTGCAAGTGCTTAAATCTCTTTCTGTGAGTAACCCCAATGAGTTTAGCTGGTTTATTGAAGACAAACGTGTATATGTATTCACAATCCATATCATAGCTATCATACTCCAACCGTATTTTTTTGTACGTCAGAATTTAGAAGAACTGTTGCAAAATTTAACTTCGTGGAATAAAAACCGAAAAATTGGTTTTAAAAAATAAATTCCTAGTGCTGCCTAGAAAATAAAACACTGAGGGAGATACAAAACCTTGTAACGCGCAGAAAGCCACCAGGTGGCGCTAACAGATCATCATATTGTGCAAGACTATCAGCACACAGTGCAAGAATAGCTATTTAACGGTTGGACATGGTGCAGCTTTAATTTCTTTGCCAGTGTTTGCATAAAATGCTGCTTCTAAAATAAAAAAAAACAACCAAACAAAACCCAAAAAACAACCCCCAAACAAACCCCACACTTTTCCAGCCTATTTGTTTAAATGCTGCAGAATGGGTGCTTCCTTCAAAAACTGTTATAATTTAAAATTAGAACAGCAGATGGCAGATTAGGCCCACTGAACAGGGATTAAAAACCTGCTGAGGTTAAAATTCTCAGAGGAACACTTCCAATAACCTTAATTTTTTTTTTTTTTTTTTTTTTTTTTTTGTCAGAAATGCATCTGATTTGGCAGAACTCTTTCCCTGTTGCTGGTGACTACTGAAAGACTGACCCCCAGTCAATACTTCTATTGTAAGTGCTCTCTTTTTAGTTGTTGAGCAGCGAGCGTGGTTTGGCGTGTGCAGGGGATGGGAATCCATTGTCATTCAGGCTGAATGACTGTACGGAACAAGATCTGTTTATGGAGATCGTTCCGCTATGATGCCTTTTGTAATATGCGTGATTAGCTTAATATTTTTCCATTTATTGTTGATTTTGGTGTCATTAACAGTTGTTTTTTGTTACACAGGATAACAGGGATAAGAGGGAAACCCTCTAATTTTGCCTAAGTGTTTTGATAATCAGCAGTAATGGGAAAAAGCAGAAGAACGTCCATCATCGCTTTAATGAGAAGTATGCATTTTTATTTTGGAGGAGGAGGATCATGTGATTTAACATGGTTATCTGTTTCCCCATAATTTTCTACTTTTACATGAGCTATTTATCACAAGTTGCTGAAAAAAAATAGATGCAGAAATTTTGGAAGCCCCCAAATTTTATTAATAAATAGCCTATATAGGCCTGTATTGCACTCAAAATGAACCACTACCAATTCTTTCTGTTTCCCATTAATAAACATTTATCAAAATTGGATTCCATGGGAACTTGCTCCACCTGTGGCTGCGTGAGTAAAACATTTTATTATTCAGCCAATATAATGCACCAGACTTTGGGGTTCAGGATTTAGGTTAGTTCAATTTATAAAGGTAAGGGTAGCCAGGAAGCTTCATTTAGTTAAGACCCGACAACATTTGTAGGAATAAGAATCTGTTTATTTGATGCCGGTCCTTGTTTAGCTCACAAAGACATTTTCTGTAGGTATTTTGCGTTGACTAACATAATACTGCTCCAGTGATTTTAATACAATTACAGGCATTTTAATTGATGGCATAATTTCTGTCTTTAAAAACTTTTTCTTGGGCACAGGTGAGTGCACATGTAATCCAGGTCACCTAAGGACTCTGTTATCAGTTGTCAAATTATCTTTCAGCCAAGTTTTTTTTGTGGCTTCTTCATACAGGTTTTTACATCTGGTTTATCTGTTCACTCCTGAAAAGCGTGGTGAAAAATGTATGAAGTTTTGTCCACAATAAAATGTTTTCAACCAGGAGTGGAGCGAAATGTCAGGAGTGGAATAAAATGAAAAACAGGGATGGCAAAAGTCAGTTACAGAGCATAAAGACTGCAGCCGTGGGTCTTGATGTTTCTTTACTGTTTATCAGGCAGCTGTAAAATCTCCCTAGTCACCTGTGGTGGCTCTCAGTGTCCTCCTGTGGTGGCTCTCAGTGTCCTCCTGTGGTATATGCATAAGTCATAGTCTTCTGACACGAATAGTAGGTCAGATCCAGTGATGAAGATGGTGATGTGGGTTGTACTGGGACAGATGTGGAGCAGCTTTCCTTCTCTAGCTGTCTGCATCCAAAGGAGGATGGCAGTGCATTGCTAATGGTCTACATTGGCTGATGTACCTGAGCTGAATCGGCTCTGTGCGGAACAGCAGGCCTCGGCCTTGACCAGGAGCTGGCCACGTTTATAACCATGTGTGTAACTGTCTGCTGTGGTATCCCTGTCTGATCGGAGACATCAAAGGCTGTTAGCACCTCCCAGCTTTTTGTTGATTCATGTACTTGTCAGAACCTGTGAGCTAATGCATTTTAAGTGTGATGTTCTAAGAGTAAGCGGAGGCAAAGCTGTACATATATTTACTACTAGATTTCTGGCTACATCAACACCTAGAGGATGGTCTAGCATTTAGTTTTACGTTAACTTCTCCCCGCAGCTATTGTCAGTCACATACCACAGCAAACGTCTGTTATCACAGCACGCAAGTCTGAAGAGGGAGGTCTGCATAAGAATGTGTATTCAGACATGACTGTATCACACATAAAATCACCGGCAAGTCATTTAAAAGACTATTGAAGTCTGACATGTGTATCTCACTTTCTGGTGGTAGTATTCCCACTGAAGAATTTGTGTCACCGTCTAAATTTCTTCTGAACAGCTGACCTAAATCCAAATTTTCATGGTCAAAACAACTGCTAGTGTCAAATATACAAAAAGTCTCCCTGGAAAGACAGGATCAAATAAAAGCAATCAGGCAAAAAAAAATGTTACATTATAGTATGTCTGCAAAAGTGTTTCAGAAGTTAAATATAACTGTAATATTGGCTGCAAAGTCCCTCAGCAACTGGCAGGGAGCACATTCATGCATACCCTGACCTCCACTGACATTTTGATATTTTTATCACACTGTGATTTCAACAGATACTACCCTTTCTCCATGTACTTTAGACAGAGGATTTCACGAGTACTGCAAGAAGTGTTACAGTTTCCATGAAAGTCCTCATAATGAAAACTCATCACTGTACCTATTAATATTTCTTTACCTTTGAGACTTCTGTGTGATGTAGTAGACAATTACCATCACTTAGCAGATGTGGACATTGGCCATGGTGATTCCAAAGAGATTTCCATCTTGCCAGACAGTGCTCTGCTTATTGCTCTCCTGATCTACCTGGATGTGGTGGTCATTCTTTGTGATCAGAGTCTACATAATTCTGATACTCCTTATAAAAAGTGTTAAGAAATTTGAACACAAACCACAAACATTTTTGGTGGAGTCAAATTCCAAGCTGTGCAGTTCCCTTACCCTAGTTCTTGCACAGCCTTGCAAACAATTGTGTCAGCTTAGCAGAAGGTGTGATGCACTGCAGCAAGTGGTAGAAATGGGCAGCTCAGCCTGGAGGGCAGGGTAAGGGCAGGAAACCCACTGAGCTGGTGTTGCTGTCCTATATTACTAGATCTATTAGCTTGTTGCAGTACTGCTTCCATGCTAAACTGCCACGTACATGTCCTACTGTACTGAACTTAACGTGCATGAGGACATCATAATATGTGGATCCATTTTACTAACCCTCTTTTTCTTCTTTACATTCTCCCTTTATGATTTTAATAGCCTCATTTACAAGTTTCACCTTATGTGTATTTTTGTTTCATCCCCTTTTACCCCACCCTTCCTCCCTCTTACGCTGGATAATCAAGAATCGGCAGTAAGTGTATTTAACAAAGGGCAAAAAACATTAAGGAAAGTGATTAACCACTCTCCACTCCCCAAACAACATACATACATGTTTAGACTCATCTAATCTGTGCTTTGCTAAAAGTGGGATTAGAGGGGATTTCCTCTTGGTTTGCAGGGATGGGGTTGGCCCTCTCAAACTGAAGTTCTTGGTGCTCCTCTGAGTCTCGGTTTGTTTAATGGGGAAATGCCTTTATTACTCAAAAAGTGGAGTGAAACTTTGTGGAGAAAAGGGTACAGAATCAAGCAACAGTTCCTCATTACTGCATCCAGTAGTTGAGTAAGTCTCAAAAGCTCCGAGCTTTCGTCTTGTAAAGAGAGAGGCTTTGATATGTCAGTGCATTTTTTTTTTTAAGGCCAAAAGAGTTGTTAGTCCCAGTGTTTTCACTAATCTCTGCACTACCTGCAAGCAGTCATAATGGAGGTCGTCTGTTAGCTTCTATCTTGCTGCCAAGCTGGACCTGTATCACAAGTGGAGAATGTGCTACCCAGCCAAGCATGAAATACTCTTGTCTGCATCTCTTTTATTCAGAAGTGATGGAAATTATATGTAAGCAAGTAAAAATCTCAGCAATACATACCTCAAGGGAGAGAACCTTAAATGGCAGCTTCACTTAACAGCAAATTTGGGGATTTACATCAGGTTCTTTATTTAGATGCTTTAGTCTGGGCATTCATCAATTTATCCCATGACCTAAGCAAGTATTTTAGAAATGCTGCAAAAGATTATAATGCAAAGTCATGATTTTAAGCACAGTTCTGTGTTTCTTTCTTTCATATTTGCTGTATACCAAGATAGCATAAGATGTCTCTAGCTCTTGGGAGACCTAGCTGTGCTACAGCATTCTTTTGAGATGAGAAGCAAATCACCTAATCTTAGGTCCAACAAAAGTGATAAATGCATAAAAATCAGTTGCTGAATCCAGTAGCTGGGTTGACTCTGTTTTTTAGAAGCTTACTGGCTTTCAGGAACCCTCATTAATCACCTTCTCCTAAGCATTATATTTTTGACTCCCTTGTACTTATATGGCTCTCTAATGAGCAATCGCAGTCATGAAGGACAATCTCCTCAAAAGCCCCTAGCAAGTGTTATCCTTATTTAACAGGTAGAAAACTGAGGTACAAAGAGATTCAACAATTTATTAGCAATAAGACAAAATACCTTTGTCACCTCAATGCAATTCATAGACATTTGCAGACCCTCTAGCTCTGCCATAACTTGTTTCAGCTACTTCAGGGCAGGGCTTATGATGTTGCTAATCTCTTCTTGTTTTTCGACAGTTTTATCCACATTTTTAACAGGACATGGGATGGCTACTTCTTATTTTTTTCTGCTTTCAACCCCCCTTATTTTTTAATGTTAGGCTGGAGCTTCATGTTACTTCCTTGCAATTCTTTAATGTTAGGGAAAAAGTAATTGAGAAATCCTTTTTTACTCTAAGGTACAAGGACACGTAAGTCAGTAAGATTTGTTAAGGTGTCTTGGGATAGAACATACACCTAAAAGGTCTTTCTCAGTTCTAGATATATCCATATGTCAATGCTGACCTGTTGTTTTAATCACAAGGTCAGCTGACCTGGAGGCAAGACTTCATCACAGATTTTGTCCGATGCATTGGGATGCTTAATATCTCCATTTCATCAATGAAATTAGTAAAATAAAACGTTGTAACACTAATCTGAAACAAAGAACTATAGGGTAGTGTGGTGGGTTGACCTTGGCTGGCTGCCAGCTGCCCACCCATTTGCTGCTCCCTTATTTGTCCTCCTCAGCAGGACAGGAGGAAGAAAGTAAGATAGAAAAGCTCATGAATTGAGATAAAGGCAGGGAGATCACTTACCGGTTACTATTATGAGCAAACCAGACTTGACTTGGGAATAATTGATTTAATTTATGGCCAATTAATATCGAGTAGGATGGAGAAAAACAAAGACAAGCTCTAAAGCTCTAAAGCCCTTCCCCTACTTTTTTTTCCCAGGCTCAAAGGCACTCTTTAATTCACAGCTCCTCTGCCTCCCTTGTGAGCCGTGTATGAAGATGGGGAATGGAGGGTTGTGGTAAATCCATGGCAGTTCCTTTATGCTGCTCTTTCCTCCTCAGATATTATTCCTGCTCCAACGTGGGACCTCTCCATGGGCTGCAGTCCTTCAGAGCAAACCTGCTCCAGCGTGGGTCCTTCCCGCAGGCTGCAGGGGATCCCCGCTGGGCACCTCCTCCCCTCCTGCCCTCTCCCCTCGGGCCGGCCGGGCTGTTCCTGACCCGTTCCCCCTCAGCGCCGGCAGCGCTGCCCTCCCTCCCGCAGGTTTCCCCACGGCCATGGCGGCTGCGGGGCCCGGCCGTGCCCTGCGCTGGGGCCGTTGGAGCCGGCTGGAACCGGCTGGAACCAGCTGTGCCCGGCACGGGGCAGCCCAGGCCGCTCCCCACAGGGGCCACCCCCAACCCGTGACAGACCCTCCGCACCCATGCCCCGTACAGGTACTCTGATTAAAAACTCTTCAGAAGGGCGATGCAGAACGATATCTTGTAGTTTTCACTTTCTAATTTATTACCTTTTTTCCTGACTTCACTGTCTCTGTCACCCGCTGCCCATCCCCTTGGCCTTTTCCCTCTGACAAGAGGCCCCTGCTAGCCTGGGGCGCCAGGGAGGGGGCAGCAGGAGCAGGGAGAAAGACCACCGCAGTGGTGCCACCTTTGCTGCTGTCGCAGAAGCTAATATCCTCAGCTTTTCTCATCTGCCTATTCACACTGTGAGATTTTCCCAAGCCATGCAAAAACCTAATACCAGGCCCCCTGCTCAGGAATTAAACAGGGTGGGATTGATGATATCCCGTTTTTGGCTGTCCCTTGCTGCCACTTCCTCTGGTCCTCTCTGAGGAGGGCAGGTGAGGTAAGGAGGCCTCTTGGTGCCCTCTGCTTCCCTCTCTGCGCTTTCTGCCATCAAGGGGCTGGGCCAGAGCGTGGCTGTCGGCAGGGAGTGTGAGCACGGCGGCAGCGTGGACCTCCCTTTGCTGCTCCCTTCAGTTTTTGGAAGGTTTTAAATCGATGTCATAGTTCACTGCAGAGTGATGCTCGCTATCTCCCCGGCTGATCTGGAGCAGCTGATGTGAGCCACTTCTCTGGCACAAAACCTCTTTTGCACAACTCTGCATTAAAACTATTATTATACTTTGCCCACGTGATCAGCCCTAGCTGCAGCAATGTGACACGTAGCTCAATCACATAATGTTAACAGGGAGAACTAGAGCAGACACGTAGGCCCCAATCCTGGAAATATTTATAGTTAGGCTTAACTTATAGCATCTTGCTAACCCCTCGAGTGTTCCCAGTATTGAAAACAATAAAATCTTGGCTAAAATATTCTGTTTACAAATGATATGAAGAGGAAGCATGTGTAATGGCTTATACAAGAAATTAAGTTTTTAAAACAAACCACTCTTCCATCCATCCTCTGTGTCGGTTTATACCATAGACAGGATAAGAAAGCATGGCAAGAAATAAAGATACACTAGTAAACAATATCCAGATTCTTATTTTCACTCTTGTTACTGATGGGTCTTCTGGAAAAATATCATTTGTGCTTAAGACCAAACACCATAAAGCCAGTCAAGAAAACTTTATACTTCCATTTAGCATCACTGAATTTATCCTCTTGGCTTTAATATGCAAACCCTTATGCAAAGCCTTTGCTGTTCTGGTGTAGACAGGCTCTGTGATTTCCAGCAGGTATAAAGCTAAGCATGCAAACAGGTTTGCAAGAGATGCTCGGGAGCCCTGTTGATATGCTGCCTTTGCTATGCCACCAACTCTTTTTTGCACAGTGTGGCACAAGGTATATTATTGGTTTGGATGATAAAGTACTGAAAGCAGGGAGCATGGGATGCTCATGAAACCTTTTAATTCAGTCTTATTTCTGTGACTGCCGTGGGGAAGTCACAGCATTTTTGACTGAATGGTTCAGATTGCCACATGGATGCTTTAAAGTTAAAAGCTATAGTTAAGGCAAAAGTAGAAGTTTGGGTCTATGATTAAGGTTGATTAAGGAAAAAAGTCACAGGTTTTGAAATGTCTCAAGCCTTCTAGGAATATGTGGGCCTAAGAAGAGAGGGAGGGGTTAAAGTGAGCATGGAGAAAGCTTTTCCAAATATTATTTTATCTACCAATTAATCTCAGTATTTTGACTCATTCTCTTATTGTTGAGTTCCACCTTCTGTTTATTTAGAGGACTCTAAGTTTTAATTTGAAATATATTTAAATATGTGATTAAAATATTGCAGACAGAAAAATGCATCACAGTTTCACATAGAATAAATTTTTTTTAGCAAAAAAATTGATTTTCTTGCTTGCACAAACTCAGCCATCATTTCTGATCATCCGCCGGGCATAACTGGAAGGCAGGTGCCATATACCCTTATCCGCTGGCAGTGCCCTCTCCTGTTGTGAAAGAGGCCTGGGTCTGATGACTAGTTTGGCCACTGGCTCGCTAGGATCCACAGGGAGTGCAGCTGAGGCAACCCCAAATTCTTTGGATTGCAATTGCCTCTGCCTGCCTCAGCTGCACGCTGAAGCCTGGGCAGAAGCGCATGTGTGGTGCCCCTTGCAAAACGCAAGTGGGTGAAGAGGTTCAAGAGTGTCTTCCAGCTGCTTGTGGCTGATTCGGGCTGTTTAGGGCTCAGTAGAGCTGCTGGCTGAAGTCGTGTGGCTGCTGATGGGCTGCTCTTCAGTGATGTGTTGGCAAGAGCAGGGTGGCACTGGGCTGGTCCAGGGGCAGCCCAGGATATTCCTGGGGAAGTTCATGAGGAACATGGACTGGAGGAGTCTTTCTGGGCCTTTGAGGCTGACATCTTTAGGGGAGGCATGGTCTGGTTACATATTATGTGGCTTCAAAGGCATAAACGAAAGCAGCTGGGGAAAATCCCTTCCCTGAGACCTTCAAGGTCCCATAGGAGGGCTCCCTCTGAGCATGGGCTTACTCTTACACTTACAAAGTAGCACAGCACAATTCCTAATCATCTGGAAAGCGAAAATCAGTGTTAATCTGTGCTGCTTCTCTCACCAACGACGTTTTCTTTCTTGATCATTTAAAAGTCTCTGAGGTTGTTGCTCAATAACATTTATGAACTGGGTGTAGTATGAAAATCCTAGCAAATATGCACAGCTGTCACATGTAACACTCCTTGTAAAACCAAAGCATCATCAAGTATTTAAGCAAACAGGTAAAAAAATTCCACTTTATAAACCCCTACATTTATATAATTCCAGCGATGCCAACTGAGCTGTCATTGCTTTATATGGTAAACACATGAGCTAAAATGGGTTGTGTAAAGAAATTGCTAATAAGACAAAAAAGTGAAACCAAATTTAACTGAGAGGGCCCTGCCAGCTTTATTAATTTGGATTTCAAAGCTCTCCAAGACAAATGTTCTCTTTTTACCTTTTCAAAAGAATTTAAACTCAAAACATACTATTGGAAACAAGCTGAAAAACTATAAACACTCAAGCTGTGACATAAGACACTAAAAGCTCAGAAACGGTAAGAAGTGACAACATTAACTCATGCTGTTTGCTTCAGGGAGGGCAGACAAGCAAAAGTCAATTACGGTGAGGACATCCACTGCCAAAACTGCCAACATTTGTTGCTTTATGTTAATCTCTGTGGCCCCAGTCCCACAGTATTTTTCACATATTGGCAGACAGCTGTGCTTGAACAGAGACCCATTGACGACTTCATGTCATTTGAACATCTCTTTTGCATTTGAGGGCTTTGATCTGTGTGGCTGGAAGTCTCTTCTTAGCTTCTGTCTATAGCAGCATCCTAGCACACCCTCGGCACTTTTTTAGCACAGTGCAATTATTCTTGACTACTGCAACTCTGCAAAGAACTATGGAAATACATTGTGCATTATTTTAACTCCCATTAGATCATTTGATTGTACAGTTATGATATGAGAAGTACCAAAAGCTCCAACTGTGACCAATCTAAGTGGTGAATGTTTAATTATTAGTGTTAATGAAGAGACCAGATTATTGATGACGGAGGCTGCTGCATCCATGGCATCTCACAGGTGCAGTTTCATGATAAGGCCTGCTGTAGATGCACATGGGTAGACCTGCTTTCCGATAGAAGGAACGGAAACAAAGGGTGTGATGTTTGTAAAATTGAACTTGATGAATTTCTGAACTGAATTACATGCGTCTATCTCCTACTACAGCAGAGGAAGGGATACACTGATGAAGTACTTTCCAGACTCATGTCCCTAAAATGCTACAAAGAATACATGTATAAACTCCCTGCTTGGGCTTATTTCAGCATCCAAATAAGCTTGTGAGCAGTGTTTCATTATTCAAGAGCAGGGTAATGCAAACCTTCTGACACCTCCATAAAGCCTCCAAGAAGCACTTGGGCTAGGAAGCAGTGCTTGGGGAGCATTTCCACACGGAGATAAGCTTAATTGCAGACATCAGCATTTGCTGAGGAGGCTGCCTTGTCCAAAGTTTTGCTATGTGTGAGTATGTCATTTCAACCCTAACAGCTAGCAAAAAAGGATCAACTGGTGCTCTAGAGTCCAAGGCCAAATCTACAACAAATACTGTTCCATGTGTGAGTAATTCCTTTGGCTCTGTCTGTGCTGTATCTGGGACCATGAGTCAGGCAGCACAGTACAAACCTTGACCTGCTCTTTGTGCTCCTACATTGCTGGCAAGGGGATATCCAGAGCCCAGCTACCTCCAGGTCCTGTGCCTTTCCCATCTCACGTGAAATTAGGATTTGCTATGGAAAGTAGCTCATTTGTTCTGGGGTAGAATGGGATAAGAGGTAGAAAAGCCTCTCGTCTCTATGGGGAAAGGAAACCCTGCTGAAAGCATTACCTACTTCACTGAATTTGTTCTTCCCTAAGATGAAACCAGTTGACCACCAACCTTTTCAAAGGGATGTTGTCATCTAATCCTATTTTAGACCATCTGTTGAAAAGACGGGGGTTTAAGGCTAGATTTGGTTATTAGTTACCATGTACCAAGTACCATGGGCATAGTATTTCATGTGCACTTTTAATTCTATGGCATCAGTTTAGGTCTTAAGTCGTCTTTTTGGATGGTTGGGGGTTTTTTGGTTTTGACATATGATCTGTTTTTAGAGTTAGCAAGGAATACAGAATAAAGACAATATAAACAATTTTTTTAAATTAGTTTACTCTTGGTCTTATGTGAGGAGTCAGAAGAAAGAAATTTGGTGATATAGGGCGTGGCTGGGATACATAGATAATTATCGTATAAAATAGCACGAACATTGGCCAAACTTGGAAAGAAACAGTGTTTCTAAATAGGAGTGTATTTGGTGCTGGGGATTTGGGGATTTCTGTGCTAAGAAAGGGTGGGGGGATTTCTTTATGCAGCATGGAAACACTCCCAGCAATTCTTCCTCACATTGAGTTTGTCATCTGACTACTGCCACTCAGCTGTGTATGGTCTTCACTTAACTGCAGCTGTGGGGAGGGGGGGAAGGCTGGAAGCATTTTGATGCTGGAAGAAGACTGAAATCTCGTAATTAAAGGCACACACCTTTTTAAATGATTTCCCCTGAAAAATTTTAAAAGAATGAATGCAGGACACTTGAGCTGCTACATAGGTGTCTGCTGCCTATCAAGGTAATCTGCAGTTATCATGAACCAAACAGTGTAAGCAGAGGGTGAGATCTGGTTGATTTTACAGAGGTGCACATATACTCCCACGCTATAGGAGTGCCTTGAAGGAGCTTGTAGAAACTGCAGTATTTGTCCAGTTTCAAAGAGCTCCTCCAACCCGTTTTCCTTTCAATTCTCAAAGTAGGTACATGAGTGCTACAGGCACTTCCCATCCCCAGAATCTCCACAACAGCCTTGTGCCAAGCAGGAGGCCTAAACGCCTGTTTTCTCATCTAGCTGTCAAGCATCAATCTGCCTCTATGGTTTAATTACACCTGCTGTCACCGGTTGTACCTCCTTGCCTTTGTTTCACTGATTCTGCCAGGCTGGTCCCATGGTGGCAAATAGTGCCCCCATTCCTGCACCCCCGACTAGCACAGCTGAAACCAGCGCAGCCTGCTTCATCTCTGCCCATTTCTTCTTTAGAGTGCTCACATACATTAGAAAGCAAAATCTTATGGAGAGCTGTAATCTAGAATAAAACCCCCAAACTCTCTGGAAACAAGTTTAGGGAACTAGTAACACATGGCTTCCTAGCCAAGGGAATGATGGCAAATGCGTAACTGATTTAATTGAACTGTTCTGTAGTATTAGGACCACCCAAAAGATGGCACTAAACAACCTTTAGTCACACACACAGGCAAAATTTGCTGATAATACTCAAAGAAATAGTTCACTAGCTTAATTTTGTGTTTAAAAGTAGAAGTCACAGAATCACAGAATGGTCAGGTTTGGAAGGGACCTCTAGGGATGATCTAGTCCAACCCCCTGCTAAAGCAGGTTCACCTACAGCAGGTTGCAGTTACATCCAGGTGGGTTTTTAATGTTTCCAGAGAAGGAGACTCCACAGCCTCTCTGGCCAACTTGCTCCAGGGCTCTGTCACCCTCAAGGTAAATAAGTTCTTCCTCATATTCAGGTGGAACTTCTTGTGTTGGAGTTTGTGTCCATTGCCTCTTGTGCTGTCACTGGGCACCACTGAAAAGAGCCTGGCCCCATCCTCTTGACACTTGCCTTTAGATATTTTTGTAGATGTTGATCTCTTTCCAGTCTTCTCCTCTGCAGGCTAAAAGGTGCAGCTCTCTCAGCCTTTCCACATAAGGGAGATGCTGCAGGCCCCAGCCATCTTTGTAGCTGGACCCTCCAGTAGTTCCCTGTCTCTCTTGAACTGGGGAGCCCAGCACTGGATGCAGCACTCCAGATGCAGCCTAACCAGGGCAGAGTAGAGGGGAGGATCACCTCCCTCGACCTGCTGGCCATGGTCCTTCTATTGCCCGCCAGGATCCCACTGGCCTTCTTGGCCCCAGGGGCACCCTGCTGGCGCATGGACAACCTGCTGGCCACCAGAACTCCCAGGTCCTTCTCTGCAGACCTTCTGGAAGACAAACACTTTTATATAAGCAGATAAACATTGTACTGTAAATATTACCTTTCTAGACCCACATGAAATATTTGAAAACATGAAAATGTAATATTTTGTAAGTGAAAATGTGTGAAAATTACTTAGGAGTTAAGCACTGCACTTAAACTATTTGTTTCTTTAGAAGCTACTGATGTCATTGCTGTACATTGACCTTTTAAAATCTGTGGTTATTTGGCCAAAAGTGCTGTTAATTTATGTGGGTGCAATGTGGAATGATTCCAGCAATGCCCACAGAGCTACATGGAATGACAAGTGTTAGCAAGGGGAAGCTCTGGCCTATTGTCATTGCGTTTTTTAATAGGTAGGGCTGATTATTTTGATATTTAGATCAGCTTAGTTGTCTGTGATGGGAAGAACAAGACGTGTTTCCACTAGTCACCTTCCATTTTATGATGGAATAGCTGAAGGAGCAAAAACCATCTCATTCATACTTATAATCTCTGAAAATTCAGTAATGGGATCCAACTTATAATAGATCCTAAAGATGAGAGTGTTCAAAAAAAGTGCTGGAGGAGGAATCCTCACATCCTGTAGGAGCAATTATTTACTGTGCCTTCAGTTTCATGATTTTAATCAAATACCACATGTTAATAATAAATGATACAAATGAAAGAACACACATTTGCTTAGAGCAGAAATAATCTAGGTTACCAAAAGGAGTTGAGAGGTCTGATGCCTTCCACAAATGTTTGATTCCCCTGGATTGTGAGGCTTCTCTTTTGGATGTGGTTGCCTGTAAACCTACAGCTGATGTAGAAGGATAAAAAGAAACTTCCCAGGAACCAGGAGTGATGTAGTGGGAATCGAGCAGTAGAAAGTCTGCCCAGATAGAAAAAGTTCTTTCACCACTTTCTCCAGAGCTTGTCCCCTCAATGAGTCCAGTATTTTGCTCACTTCTGCCTTCTTACTGCCACACCTAGCACAGATGCATACGGAGTGTTGAGCTCTCCATAGATCTATGCACTCATGAAATTAAAGGCATGTAAAACAATTTGTCAGCTCAGAGAAGGGAGCCAAGGTTTTACATTTGAATAGGATTCCCCTCCCCCCCCCTTTTTTTTTTTTTTTGATAGCTCAGGTAAGGCATTTAGCTGATATAATAATTTGGTTATAATATGGTTAAGTTATAGCCACTATTTAGTTCTAATTGAAAAAAGAATCTTGCATGTCAGAATTTTCTTCAGGGAATGAGCTGGAGCATATTCAAGGGAATTTAGTGGTACCTGTGGAAAAACTTTGCGCAGGCATGGAAGCAGCAGCTGGCTTGATTGCATTTATTCACCATGGCGTAATGAAGCCAAAAAAGAAGAGATAGTGGATGTATGCATACAATGAATGGGCAAAGAGCTGGGTTCTATCTGTCCTTATAGCACAGCAACAAGATCTACTCACTGAGAGGTTCTGCACAACACATAGCATTCAAAGCCACCATATTTTTCATGATTACATTTTGAATCTCATTTTCACAGTTTGTTGAAGCTAAAGGCTTACCAATATTAGATGTATAATAGGGATACTGAGTTGTAACAGCGAGTACTAATATATAATTCAATATTTGAGTTTAAAAGCTCTGTAGTAATGTATCATTTTAATATTGCATGTCAAGCCTAAGTGAAACAAATACTTGCGCATCCCTCCAAGGCCTTCATAATTTGATTTTAAATGGCTTAATCTTAGTAAAAAAATATGCAAATAAGTCTTAGCATAAAAATTAGATCACTCCACAGGAGTATATTTTGGGGTGGGGGGAGGGAAGGAAAGCATTTTTCTGACAATCACTGCGATATGTATAACCGTCACATTATGAGGGGTTTTGAATTCACTGCAGATATTTTCTATACCAAAGAGGATGTATAGTTTCTAACACAAGGTTAAAGATAACTTTGCAATGAAGTAAGAGCTGGAGGATGTAAGGGGAAGGGATGATAGGGAGGGAGAGAGTCTGAACTGGAACATTACTAATTCTCACAATGGTAGCTCAGTGAAAAAAAATACTGCAGAACAAACCTGCCTTCATCCAGTCAATTTTTGGAAAGAATTGCAGCCCTTTGGAGCTGAGTTTTTACTTGAAAATCTTTGGAAACTGGATACTGCTCCCAAGAACTTTCAGCCCTTTTGGAGCTGGGATGAGATTCATCTCACTCAGCTTCAGACATCTGCACTGTAGCTGCCTATATCTGAAACCTATCTCCCTTTGTCTCTAGAAAGAAATACACATTTGTAATGTGCAATTCATCTAACCTGTTATGGACGTGTACTGTAGAGTGAAATGAATAGCATGTGTGAAGTGCCAATTTTATCCCTGTTCAATCTAAAAGGCACCTATAAAGACTGTTTCAGATGCAGATTTGAAAGTCCATGAGAGAAAACCCCTCCCCACTGTCAAAATAGGTTTTTAATTTTTTTGGAAGACTATGAAACAGTTGCTACAATTTTATGTATTTAGACTTTAAAAAAAAAAAATAGTAATAGGAACAGTGTAATACACTCTTGGCAGACAAAATGCTACTGGAATAATTTATGACATCAGTGTTTGTCTTTATAGACCAACTTGCATAGAAGTCAACCATTGTACCACAGGGCAGTCTGTAGAGCAGTTGGACATCAGGGATGGATTTGCCTGGTCAAAGGTGGAAGCCTTCTCCATATCTAATAACCTAAACCCATGGAGAGAAACAAGAGCTTGTGGGCTGTGTTCATCTTACCCTAAGGTCAATGGCAAGAGCCACAAGTTTGAGTGCCTACTTTTCTGTCAATTAGCACAGGTGCCTAGGCTGACTAAATAAAGCCACTTGAAGAGCTACTGTAGGTAGGACCGATGCTCCTGTCTGCTGCGGGGAACTGCTTCCTTCTGTGGATGCCGCTACAAGGGGGGACCTGAAAGAAACAAATGGCTGAGAATGTCAACCTGATGCTGAAAGCAGCTGTGAAAAATCCTGGTAAAGGAGGAACAGTTGTTTTATATCACTATTTTGGAGCCTAGAAGACCATGGTACGTTCCTGGCTGTGTTTCTGCTCACTGTGTGACTTAAAACAGGGTAATTATGACTTTTATGTCTTCCAGTTGCTTCAGCTGGGAAACAGGGGCAAGGATATCTTCTGGTGCCTCTTTGTTTGTCATCACTTCATTTGACCTGTGTAAGCATAGGCAAGTTCTGAAATCTTGCAGCTCAACTTCACCATTAAGGGAAATGTGGGGATATTTGATTAGGATTATGCTTCAAATGGCAACACTTTCTTTGAGCTAGGTTAGTCCTGGATCAACCCAGCATAGCTTGTTTGGGAGAAAGTCCAAGCAATGAATCAGTGAATCCTTGGAGATGCAAACTTCATTTTGTGGCATCATTCGTATATGCTTTGCCTTTTCTTCTAATTTCTTTTCATTCTCCTGTTGTTGCAATGCATGTTGGCTCAGGTTTGGGAACTGGAGACAAAAGCAGTGAGCAGACATCCCTGTTGGTGTGCAACCTTCTTTTTTGAAACTACTCCACAGAGGGGGCTCATGTAACTCTGCCATTAGCCACACAACTTGCTTGCACACCAAGAACATGCGTGAGGGGGCCTCTTGATGACTCCTGCCATTAAGCTAACCAGTGGGAAGGCATTTCTAAATACTCTGAAGTCCTATTGCAATAGCTCTTTATTGTATTATAGAAGCTAAAATGCCTAACATAGCTATATAATACATCACTTGCATGGAGGCAGTGAAAATAATTTTGAAGGTAAAAATCTCAGTAAGGCTGGTACTTCATGGGGAGAAAAAGAGTTTTAATCAGTGAGAACTGCATTAACACAGCATACTAGGCAATGCTGAGCTTGGAAGCATAACTGTAGTAATATCGTCGTCACAATTTTGGATTGGACCTGTATCTCTGCTGTTACTTTTCCTTTCCCTATATTTTTCATAACCTCAGGCTTGTACTGTATGTGCTTTTGGGTGCTTGCACTGTCTACACTGTATTTCTGCAATTTGTTTGCAAAGTATCTTGTAGGCTGAAGCTACTGTGGTGGAAATTATTAATGATCACCATGTGCAATGCCTAATTAGTACTGGAACTTGAGCCTTGTCTTCTCACACACCACCAAAAATCTCACAGTGACTTGTATCATGATGGTTGTGTTGCATGTTAATAAAACTTCCAAATTTAGTCAATAAGAGAATTCCTGCTTTTTAAGTGGCTGTTTGTCTCGTTGTCACAGTTCTTGATTAATTTGATTTTTTGACATTCTTGCATATTTGTATTAACTTGCTATACAGGGGCTTGAAAGAACAGCACATGAAACTGTGCTCAAGTGGCCTGTTACAATTTTTTCTCATAATAAAAGAGCATGAAATCATCCAGCTATCTGCTGGAAAATGTACTAATTATTTTGTGAGTGGGTAAAAGGTCACAGCCAACAGGGCAAGGGAAAGACAAGGAAGCTCCACATAACTGTGCATTGGAATAATGTCTAGGGAGAGAACATAATATTTATAAATACAGTCAATAAAAATAATTGTAAAGCTTTTCTAAAAGCTTTACCCTGTTGTCAAACAGGAAATTTAGAATTATTTGTGTCAAGACCAGAAAGGCCTGCTCATAGAAGCAGAGTTTTGTACTAGCAAAGCACAGGAACATTTTATTTTCAAATTCATAAAGCAAACTTTGATCATCATGCAGGAAATATGCGAGACTCAAGAAATCCTGCCACTGACCTCTATGGTAGAATAAAACTAAGAGAGAAGGGGAAATAACTAACAAATTTTTTAATTACTATTATGGCAAGACTTTTAAGTCCGTTTGAATCCCAAACATGCATTCTAAGAAAGGAAAACATTTTCTTTCATTGAACAGCCCTGAAGAGTGGCTGGGTTTTTCTCTACCATAACCCGCTCCCCCCCCCCCCGCCCCCTGAGATTTTTTTTTTTCTTTTTTCTTGCATGTACGTGTAAAAATACAAAGTCATTTGCAAGAAGTTCACTTAATTCCTCACTCTTAGCTCACATTTGTTACAGATTTTGTTTTGGCTTCCAGTTTGCCAGAAGGGAAGGGAAGTGTGCTCAAGCCAGGGAATGCTGCTGTCCACTGAAAAATGTGTTTGGATGGAGGAGCTCTTTTTCATGGATGGATTGTGGCTTTTGGCAGCAGAGGTGGCAGGTTGCCATAACTACTATACCATTAAAGAAAAAAAAAAAAGGTTTTAAGTAAAGAGACATTTTTGAAATTACTCTTTTATTAACAGCCCTGGTAGAATCAATCAGTTCAGTATGATGGGTGACAGGTTACTGAATGTGGTCTCTTGGGTGTATGCTAAGGGTATCCTTTTAGGGCTATATTCAGGCATTGGCTTGTAAGGTACATAGGGGAGGAAAATATGTAGACAGCCAGAGAACTGAACATAATCTGCCTTGCGTGGGATTTCAGGGCTTGGCTAGAATCACAGTATGGTGTTAAATAGCGCACTAAAAAAATAAAAATATATGTTTTTCAAAAACTTTAAGGATGGGATTTACAAATTTACTGAAATGATTTAGAAATATGAGTTACATTTTAAGTCAACACTAAGGGCTGCCTTAACTGTAGATATAACTTAATATGTATCTGTATTCAAGTGACAGATACTACTCAGATAAAAAGCCCAGATATAGCTGGTTAACACTGAATATTACTGGAGTAGACCCAGAGATGGTTTATACTGGGTCAAACCCAGACAAAGGTTTTTCATCCTCGACATTGCACCACATATTATTGTCACTGGCAAATTGCTTTGGCACTTTTTTTTGTGTGCTGTTGGAGTCAGAAAACATTTCATACTGCTAAAATAACCTCTGTCTGTTGCCATACAGATACCAACATAGTTTTTGTGGTCCTCTGGCTACTCCCCTGCAGTGCTTTGAGATGTGTCCCAAATGACCGAGCTATTTATTTACTCACGGGACCTTTACTGAACTAGTCACGTGAATTGGACTCATACCCCTGCTTAAACAGTGGCTGCCGGGCAGGCTTTATTCCTTCATTCTCACAAATTTCTGGGGTCAGAACCTATGAGACTGTCTCTCAAAGAGCCTTTGCAACCCATGGTCACGGTGCACCTTTAGCTGCGACCTTTACTCTGGTCCCGTGGAGAGAAGAAGTGCTCCCATGTTTTGTTCAGCCGGTGGCTTTCTCTTGTGTGTCAACATCAAGACCCCTTGGGGTATTTGTTAATCAATCTGAAATCTAAATCCTTTGTCTGTGAGGTGCGTTTCCTATGGTACATCTTACTAGCCTAAGCACGTGTATCAAAGAAACTTTTTAGTTTACCCACCAACCCTTTGCTTTAAAAGCAGGTGTTACATGAGGAAGTACATTAGGAATGACTGATTCACTCACACCCCTTTGTGAGTTGTAATGTATATTACAGCTACAATTGCTTCCATGCAGCAGTAGGAACCTCCTGGCATATCTAACTAAATAAATCACCTAAGATTTTATTTCAAGCTTTAAAACGGCTTAAAATGATGAACCCATCTGGGCTGCAATCTTCAGGGTTTTTTTAGTAACAATATCCACATTGTCATAAAAAATCGGGCCATGAAGTGTTCAGCTATTACTTCTAATGGAAATCCATATTTATCCTTATAGAACCAAAATTTTTTGTTCTTTACATTTATCTGATAAGTTTAATCTTGTATGAAATTATCCTAAACTGTCTGAGCTCCCTTCTGAGTTACTTCTTGTCCCTTGCTGTATCTAACTGAAAAGTAAAGCATTTTTTCCTCTGTCACTACTCCCTTCTCTTATTTTAGCTGTTCTGCTTTGTATCTTGAAGTTTACCCCAATGGATGGATTTCTGTAAGATCTAAATTAACTCCTTGAGCTTTCCAAAGGTTTTGGATGCTGTCTGGTTATAGCTTACACCCAGCCTCAAGACAGAAAAGATACTGTTTGTAGATACTGTTCCTTCTCAGAGCTTTTCCCCCTCTTTTTCTTTGTAGTTGTAAATAAGAAGTAACTACATCTCCTACTTTTTTTGCTGATGTGTTTTTTTTTCCCCCTCCTTAATCTACTTGGTCTTCAACATCCTCTTTTATATATTTCTAGAAACCTGACTAGCTCT
Organism: Falco punctatus; assembly: GCF_963210335.1. NCBI lineage: Eukaryota > Metazoa > Chordata > Aves > Falconiformes > Falconidae > Falco > Falco punctatus. The sequence continues at coordinate 102,383,659 of NC_137581.1, read as the reverse complement.
GAAAACAAACCAGGTGATGACTTAAACATTATGAGTGCAGCCAAAGGAAATGGCTCCTGGGGTAGAAGGTGCAGGCTCTGGGGAACAGGAGCCTGAGACTGGAGCTGTACTGGGAAGGCCTTCAGCAGGCTGAGGCAGGCAGAGACCTTTTGGAGGCAAAGTTGTTCCACAGTAACCTCGTAACTTGTTTTAGGTTCTAGCTCTGGCTTGCCTTAGGAAACTTTTTTTTGGGGAAAAAAACCTGCCAAAAATACACAATGAACTCATCCCAAAATAATAATTACTCTGATGGAAAGGGAAAGAAAACATCCTTTGGTTCTTTCTCCTCTTCTCTGAAGAAAAAGTTCATATATATTACTTCAGATCACTATTTTGTTTTAACCCGGTGAAGGGATAGCGTTTTGATGGTGATTTCCTGCATACATGAAGAGGCTGAGGTTTGCACAGAGAAGTCCTGCAACTTCCCTTCTCCTTTGAAATGAAGCTGAAGAGCATTACAGCGTGCCTGTGCAGCCAAGAGTCTGACTGTGTATTTTGGCATTTGAATGCCAGACTGGTTGGTAATTTCCCCTTAAATCCTTTCATAGCTCAAATTCCTGTTGAAAGAACCTATATCTCCGTAGCCACTGGTTTACCATACGGAGTCTGTCTGTGCTCTCTGCGGCTGCTCTGCCGTTCAGTGTACCCCTCAGAAGCAATGCCGTTTCATGTGCTTTTATTCGGTTGTGTGCAGCATATATTTAAAATGAAATATTGGCTGAACCCCCTTTGGATGGCTGTCAGATCTTAGTATGCCACATAAATATCAGTGTGAAAACATTCCTCCCAGCCCACACAGAATGCATCTAACACTGTTTTTTCTGGACAAAACCAGCGCTAGCACAGCGAGGCCTTCAGCAAAGGACCACTTCCAGTGGGCAGGGCCCTGTCTTAAATTGACCACTTTAAAGTGCTCTGAAAGTTTCCAGTATAATTTTCGTTGCCCTTTAGTTACAGACCACCTTTACTAGGTAACTAAGCTTGTTTGCCAACCCGTTGGGTAGCTGCCATCTAAGCAATTGCCTAGGTGGCCTGCTGCCAGCTTCCAACTGTTTCAAGATGTGAGTTACCTGATGCTCTCAGGCACTATGGGACCATAGCGATGTTCACTGCGCCGGTGCCTTCCTGCTTACCAAGCAGATGTTTCTCTGTGGTACCTTCATGGCCTTAGGGCTGCACAGGGTTGGTTTCCAGTGGGCCTCCCTACTGGATTGACAGTCAAGTGCAATTTGCACATTTTTTTGCAAGGATGTGCACCAATACATGCATATGGACCTTCTGTGGTTATCTGCCTGGCTCAAGAAGAATTTACGTCTGCAAACCTTATAAGGGCATATGGCCTTCAATCATCACAGCAGATAAGCAAAATTATCAATGGGCACGAGAATACCCAGCTCCCACCAGCCAAGGTCCTGGGCAAAACACCTGCCTCCGCAGCAACTTAAACCTTGAAAGGAGTAAGTGCCTCAGTGCCCCTGGCGCAAAAAATGCAAAATCCACTTCGACTGCATTCCCTCAAAGTAACACCCCAAATATGCAAGGGAGGGGGGGGGGGGGGAAGATGACTAACAGAGCCAGCGCTATAAAAAGGTTTAATTTCTGATGCACACCTGTGCAAAGCACTCGGATGAGCTAGAGATAGGCATGTTCTTGCACATACACAGGATCTGAACGTTCAGCCAGCTTCACCCCTCGAGACAGCCCCAGAGTCAGTGCCAGCGGGGCTCTTGTGCAGTGCTGCCAGGCTCACCCCCTGCTCTCCTCTTCTCCCAACAGTCACGAGAGCAGGGGACACTGTTCCTTTGCTGCCCATCTGGCAGCAGTCATGACTTACTGGGAAGCGTTGCTGCTCACCTGATTCAGCAGAACTCAGGCTTGTGCAGTCAGAGATGTGCAGGAGGGTTTGGCTTTAATTCTACATATTTGGGTCCCTTAGGTAAAGTCTTACTGAGACAAAGGAATAGATGGAAGAAATAAAGACACAGCAGTGAACCAAATTACAGGTAGGCAAAAACGTATGCTTATGAGGTTCCTGTGGCAAAATTCATTAAAGCCAACAAAGATTACAGAATGTAACACTTCTTACCCCTTATGCGTTTCGAGGCATCTCTCTCTCTCCCATACCTATGCACATGCATTCTCCAGAATTTCATCTGACTGTCCTGTCTTACTGTATTTGTTTAGCAACACTTGGAGCAGTGAGACTGTGGCGGCAATGGCTGTTTTAATAAGCTCATCCTTAAGTTGCGTGTGATTGCTACAACAAAGCTTTCTTGAGCAGCTGCTTAAAAAAATGTCTGTGCACTTTCACTTAGACATACTTTTCCCAGAATAATCAAGGGAAAGAAAAGAGATTGCCGCCCTGGTCCTCCAAGCATGGAAAATAATATTTTTTACTTGACTTTTGTTAAATTATTTTTCCCACACATTTACTCTTCAACCCTATCCTTGGGTCAGCTTAGAATGCCAAGTGATCTAAGTATGATGAATTTATTACTTTGAACTTTGCAGAGCACAGCATAAGGAGAGTGAGGTAACAGTGTAAGCAGTGTGGAAAAATTGAATGTTTTCTAGTTTAATTATTGGATATAATTTGAGGTTTCCAAACTTTTTTTGTTGTTTGTTTTTTGTTTTGTTTTGTTAACAGGATCAGTTTGACTAGAGGATTGAAATTGGATCAAACCCATCTTGCATCCTCACCTAAAAATGAGATTTGGGTCTTCAAGTTCAGAATCTTGGGAATAGAAGTCTCCCTCCTCATGTGTAACTACATGTAATTTCTGAAGAGGTGAAATGCCACATTGTGAAGAGATGGAAAATACATTAAGACAGAATGAGTTCATCTTCCTGATACAGAACAGTCCCTGCACTGTAATGGGATTATGACAGTGCTGGACATCTGAGAAAGTCTATACTGCTGTGTCAGCCCTATCTAATTTGTATACAAATGGATTTCCATTCCCAGTAATGGCTTTCTCTGAGCTACTGTGGAAATAAAAATGGAATTTTGGCAAGATAGGACTTGCCAGAATCACTTGGTGATATTGCAGCTCGCTATGCAGCCAAAAATACAGAAGAGGTACTGATGTATCTCTGAGATGGTAACACTTGTGGAATTCTGTAAGAGACAAAAAGTATCTAAAGTAGAGGACAAAGTTGTGGCATAGTTTGCACGTCTTCTATTTCTACCTGCAGGTGAGCAGGAGGAGACAAGGAGTTCATGGAGGTTTTGCTCTGCTCTGGGACTCTGGCTGAGGAAAGATGCAGGGAGGGAAGAAAACCTGTTAGCTAATTTTTACTGAAGAGTGTAGTAGATGGCTGATCTCCCTAAAACCCTTTATGCAGGGTAAACGGTAAAACCGCCTTCTAGCACGGGGCTTCCACTGCACCCTTCACTGATGTTGACCACTGTGTGCTTTCTGATGGGCAGCAACCAGTCTCATAACCAACAACTGTAAATGTATAAGCAAGATCTTCTGAAACATCTTTATATAGACTATGTAGTAGTAGTAATAAAAGTATGTAATATTGTGCATACATATAGACATACCCTGTACAAGCACTAGCAGGACAGTTCTCTTGTAATGTGGTTCCAGCAGATTTATATATAGTCTAATAGAAAAAAATTGTCTAATAAGGACAATTTTTTCTGAAGACATTGGGACACTCTATAGGTATTTGCAGCTCTGTAAAGCTTCACTGCCTTTGAACAGCCTAGGAAGAAAAGCTATTCCGAGGCATATGTAAACTGTTTCTGTAAATAAGAATCAATTTAATTTACAATTTGTAAAAGAAAGTAAAGCAAAACCTCCACATTAATAAAAGGCAAAATCCAAAATTAATTAAAAGGCCAGCAATCAATAGATTAGACATGCACATGGGGTAAGATTTAGACAGGATGAGTTTGCTTTCACTTTTGGAAAGAAAGCATCATTTCCAGGAACAAGAAAAACTCCAGTTTAGTGATGTGGAATGAGAAAGGATAAGCAAGAAATCAGCATGAAAATTGAATTGTAATGCATAATAATACGGTTCTATTAGAAATATAAGTCTTGGTAATAACCCATCTTAAGAGCTACACTTCAACTGTCTCACCAGCCCAATCCCCTAATTACTGCTCTTATCTTTCCTGCGACACGTATGCTGTGCCACCACTTCTGCACGTATCATACACGGCCATTACCTGTTCTGGCAGGCTTTTCCTCCTCTTAGATTAGTTTATATGGCTAATTATGAATCTCATTCTGAATATCTAATCCACTAGTTCATCCCCTGAATTTCATGGGGACTTTGGGAGGCTCAGATCTCAGTACGTACAGTCTTTCTGAACTGCAGCAAACAGGAACTTTGTCCAAGGCTCTGGAAGGGCACCGAATGCCACTTCCTATGCTTCCCTGTTCAGCTTCATGACTTACAAATCCACTTTGACAGAACTCCACTCCACCACAACTGAAGTACAGTGTTTACATATAGAAAGAATATTTATGTTTTAATGCAGGGATCAGCTCAATCTCTTTATGCTTGTCTGTCTCTAGTGGGACATAAATGGCACACAGTAGCACACAAACATACCATATAGAACACAAATGTTGGACCTATGATACAGTTTATATTTATTACTTTTACTGAAATCACAGAATCAAATGTTTTAAGATTACAACTGGTAAATTATACATAAGTAATAGTTTACAAAACAAAATATTGGCCTTCAATGTGTCACAGTACAGTGTAGACCTTGTACAATTCAGTTTAAATGAATTTATATTTTGCATAACATATTATTTATGATGTAAACTGGCTGACATAGTAGTGCTCTAAAAATGTTAAGTCTCTTTGATTAGACACATACTGGGATGAAAAAAAGTTTTGTGACACATTTTGTGTTTTCAAAGGGTACTGGTATTTCAGCCAAGTTATCTGTAATGCACAAAGTGACACTTCCCAGAATATGCTGACACCAATAGCACGTATAAAGAGGCACATGAAATAAACTAAGCAAAACCAAACATTGTGCTTTCCTTTTAGTCTTCCCTACAATACCTCTCTTGTTTTATCTTATCTGATGTTAGGCCGATGACCTGACAACTGAAATTAAATGGATTTGCTGCTATACAGGAGTATACACTTTCTGCAATTTACTTGAATTCAGTATATTATTTCCTGTATCTGATGGGATTTTAACAGTGCATATATGCATATATTCTTGACCGTCAGTATGTTTCATATGATAAACTATCTGAAAATTTCACAGTTCATATGATAAATTGTGTAAACCAGTTCCTAAAAATTAAAAGACAAATTATGCTGTCACTTAAAGTGGTCTAAGTCTGAAGCAGCTCCTGCAAAGCCAAAAGACGTAATGAAGTTACTCTGATTTCACACAGGTGTAACTAAACCCGGTGTAAATATTTTGCCCTGTGAGTGGGAGTAATGAAGACCCAAATACCTGTTTGTGTATGTATGTACACGTATGTGTTTATATATTAACAAGTATACACATGCACACACAAAAAATACGCATTTTCATTTAGCCATAGTTAAGTTCTACATGTGCCCATGTATGTGTTACAACACTGACTGTGCAAGGCTGATGTATGTGGACATTATCTTAGTGTCCTTGTAGCGACTCTGAGCCTCTACAGACAACTTGCAGGGCAAATGACATTGTGAGTTTTGTTTTCGAACTGCAACTCTGCAGTGTGAAGAGCAGCGGAACATTATCACGGTGTTTGGTACAGTGTGCCTGGAGAGAAGTGCTTATACCCACTCACCTGGAAGACTAAGAGTATGTTTGGGGCATTTCAAATTTTGTATGTTATCACTGAAAACTTGGACTTGTAATAACATCTTCTAAACCCCAGAGCTACATGTTGTGGTGCCAGCTGAGGACCTAGTAATTTCTATTGTGTTAAGAGTCATTACCAGTCCACATGATAAACCAGACAAACCTGCATTTGCAACGTTATTTGATGCAAGAATGTTGAACTGATACAAGCTACTATCAGTGTACCCACAGCAAAAAAACCTCTTGAAAATGTTACAAATGACAAGTATGAATGCAATAATGCACTCTGGCAACTCTATAAAAACTAATCACTCAATTAAAAGAAGGAACACACCCCTCCAAACAAGCAACTTTCTTTAAAAAAATCACAGTCCTTGCTCAGAAAATTGAATTTTGGCTCTTGGCATAGGCTCCATCTTCCTCAGTGTTAAGGAACAGCATGGCATTCATTAGCACAAGGAGAAACACTCACCTAAACATATTGCTGAAACCCCACAATTATTAATGTTCATCCTTACGAGTCCTATTTAAAACCTGTCCTACCAATCTTCAAAGTCACGGCTTATGGTCATTCCCTGGCATTTTGGAGTGGGTCTTAAGTGAGGAAGTGTCACCCGCTGGCCGTCACAAATTCATCTAAAGCCTTGTGGCTGCTCTGGGTCTCCAGTAGTGCTGGACTGCAGCAGCCACTGGGCAGAGAGGCTAAGCTGGAATTTAACTTGTGTGAATGTGGGCACTGATAAGCAAGGTAACTTTCACCGGTTTGAAATAGATTATCTGTGGCCTGTATTACTGCCCTTACTGTGAAGTTGCTACAGAAGTAATTTGTATTGCTAAATAACCGACTGTAGAAAAGCTGTAGGTTTGTCTATATTGCAGTTTTTTCCTTACGCTGGACACAATACAAGTTCCCTTGAGTTCAGCAGCAGTTGGACTGGATGGAAAGTGGAAGCAAACAGATATTGTTATGTTCAAGGAAACACTGGGAATGCTTTACAGGCTTTTTTGCATCTACCTTTGCTCGATGTGGTGCAAAGAGGTAGAATACAATGAAGTCAAACATTGCAAAGCCTTCCAAATAGGGCTTTTGATTTTTTATAGCCATATATACATATCTATAAATGCATATAAATGGTGGAAAGACTGAAAAAGCAGCTTTCTTAATGGTCCAGTCTTCATAAACCAAATCATACATTGTTTCAGATACATTTTTAAAGAGGCACGTGAGTTTCTCTACGCTGTTTTCACTTAAACGTAAGAAGCTGCATAAGAGAAGACTCACGTGCTGTCCTGACAACTCAGAGAAACTTCATTCACATACAGAGGATGCCCATTTACTAAAAGCCTGAACTTGCTCCCACTGAAGTAAAGGGTAAGACTCCTGCCAGCTTTGGTGGTAAATCATTGAGGCATGCAGCATGAATTGCATGTGCCTATGCAAGGCAAGCCTGTAGCCTGGCTTTTTTAGGAGCTGGTATGGGGTTATTATTTTGGTCCACAGACCTTTATGACTTGCTGGTTGAGAGATTTTCAAAGTGAAGTGTAACAAGGAGCTCTGAGCATGAGGTGTCACAAAATCAAAAATCTATAACTTCTGTAAGAAAAAGATGGTAGCAGAAAAAGAATATAAATCTATACAGTGTGCACACATGTATACACATATACTCCTGTTTCATGCAGAAAGCTTTCTAAATAAAAACATACAAAAAATAACCAGTGCCATACATTATGTAAACTCACAAGGCGTACTTTCAACACAAATCTGAAGCATAAATTAAAAGAGCAAGAAAGAGAAAGACAGAGATGACAGCAAAACATTTTAAATATAGAATTTGCACAATTGGTATTTTTGTTAAATAAGAATAAATAAATTCATTACATCTGTTCACATACCAGTTGTAAAAACAATAAATTATTTTATTTTTTTTCAGTGCTGTGTTGCTTTTTATTTTTTTACAGTTGTGATTAATCCACAAGATTATTCCCTCTCCCCCTTGTGATAAAACTGTTTCCACAGGAGGGCAGCTAATTTAATTTCCTGTATACAGTCAAACCAAAGATGATGTAGGCTTTTTCCTAACGAGAACGTCTTATTTGAAAAACAGGTGCTCTAAAAACCACCAATGCTTAGGGGTCCAACTCCACCTAATGGCACTGGAGATGTGCCCCAAAAAGTCAGCAGTGAATTTAACACTGAGGATAGTTTCTTTCTACGCAAAGAGTAATACTCCATGTTTCTATCCCCTACACGCGTTTTATGAATTCTGTTTGGCAACACTTGGTAGTAATGTAAACAATGACGTAACAGTGTGAGTGACAAGGAATTCAGTTGAGAACAGAAGTTGAAAGGACAAAGCCACATACCCTGCACCAATTTTTCGTTCATCAGTTACATGAGACAGCTATGACTGACAAAAGCAAAGGCTGGAATTGGAAACTGATTAGAAAGAACAGTTAAAAAGCAAGTGTTAACTAGAGCAGGCTGACCTAGTTTAACTTACACTTCTAGGGTTGCTTCCTCGGTCTATCCCCTTTGCCCTCTCACCACATAAAGGCAAATACTTTTTGCTCATGTTAATTTGCTTCATTACTATGCTGGTGAAAAGAGAAAAGTCACTATAGTGGTTTGATCTCATTTATTTGTCATAAATAAACTCTTCCTATAAAAAAAGATACTCTTGATCTAAGGAAGCTGGAAGCTTTAAATTTATACCCGCGTACGATATTACTCTTCTGGAGCCTGAATAGCATCCAAAAGCTTTAACCATCCTGTTGAATATATAATAAATTATTACTATGATGCAAAGACAAATACTTGCATATTCTCCCTCTATTATAATAAAACACAGGAAAAGCAAATGCCGCTTAACGCAGCAGCTGTATGCCGAGACAAATGTAAGTCTATGCTGAGACACATTAAGTCTCCTTAATTTTCCTCTCATGATGGTTTCTACTTGTTATGAAATGTTTTGAGAGGTTCTAGAACATCTGTAATACATACATAAGAGTAAAAATTAGATTACTTGAAAGGAAAATAAGACACTTCAAAGTGATCTTATGTTAATAGGTAGAGAAGGCATAAATCTTAACTTTCCAGACTCTGCAAATATTCAGAGCCTTGATCTCAGTTCTTAGCGTGGGATCAGAGATTAAGCGGGGAATTTTCCTAAAGATCCACAGTTTTGCATAGGACTACTCCTAAAAGGAAGGCCACACCATTTTTGAAAACTGATGATGACTAGTAACATTCATTGGTAATTCATTTTGCCAGAGGAGGCGGCCCTGCCCCTATTACTGTTTATTTAGAACAGGGTACAAAAATAGATACTTCCCCAGGTTTCATACTTGTAGATACAGCAATGCCGTGCTGTTTTGAAATCATCACATGCTTTCTAAGAGTTCATACAAACATGCCACAGTTGCAAAAACATGTTTGTGTCAGCCTGGAGCAAGACCTGCCCTTGCTACACATGCCAACAAGTTTTCTCTACTGATTCCATGACTGGGATTTTCAGAACAGCCTGGGGTATTTCAGAGCTTGAGTACCACTGACTTACAGCTGTGAGGCTTGTCTGAAAATCCTCCTGCAGTCTCCTCTCTCGTGTGTGGATGAATGAAATAATAAAAGACAGATGGGATACTATTTTCATTAGTGTATTATAACCATTTCTTTTGGTACCTGTTATCCTAGGGCTTAATTCAAAGCCTGCTGATATAAAAGGAAGCAATTTTATCAGGGTTGCTATCAGGCTTCCAGCTGTTACCTGCATACGGTGAAATGCCCATCCTTGGTCACAGAACTTCTACCAAACCATACTGGGATTTAGAAGTTGCTGCCAATGAAAACTATTATGAGCTACTGCCTGTACTGTGGAAACAGTCTTATTGATATTGGGCAAGTCCTCCACATCCTGATGTGGTTCGACTTCCTAGTGACCCCTCTTCCTCCCAAATATGGTAGATATACAAAACATGAATGCCTTTTATAGCTTTAAAAAAAACCCCAAACACACACAAAAACAATCAAAAAAGACAAATAGATACAAACTTTTGCTGGTAAGATGAATACCAGAGTTAGACATGATGGACAAAACAGTGATAAAATATTAACTGCTTGCTGTGTTTTTTTGACCTTTATAGCCTCTTCAGAAGATGTAGGTACATTACACATTGTTAGATTCAAGGTGGAAGCCATAGAGAAAACAACAGAGAAAGCAGTTGAACACAGCCTCAGAATATCTGAGTTAGAAGACACTTGATTATCTTACCTGTAATTTTTGGTTCTCTAACTAGTTTCTACAAAATACAGTATGCCTTTATTTTATGGAAAGAAGCAGCTAGCAGCTCTTGCTCATTGACAAGGATCCCAAGTTGTGACACAGCTGGAACTAGTGGAAGGTTCACAAGCAAAGTGTACACAAATTCCTCCCAGAAGCCAAATCCTCCTTCTGTGTGTGCCTGACATATAAATGGTGAGGAGTCGCTGATGGTGCTGGTATTTGAGCAATGTACATGTGGGAATCCCTGGTCAGCAAGCTGCTGCAGTGTTCCTTCTGAGAACTTATTGGTGGAAACACAGTATTCATCACAGAATAATGATCTGCTGTCAGGAAATTCCTAGCATGAAAATGTGTTTCCTTTTGTCAAAACCAAAAGGTATTATTTTTTAAAACCAGCAGCAAGCTCTTCATTTTCCAGTAAAACATCTGCAGCCCTTTCTGAAGAATGGAACAAGTCCACAAGGGCTGCAGATATACTTTGGTCAATCACTTTGCTTATGTAGTTTGTCTTTTGATTTTTTTAATAGAACCAAGTGATATAAAGTGACATACCAAATGAAAGATATTTACAAAACAGTATAAAATAAGCTACTGTGGTATCATGGGTACATGTGACATTTTCTAAGGACATACTGTATTAGAGGTAGGTGAAAAAGGGGAGATGATTCTGTAACCTTCAAATAATCCAGGATCCTCCATTCACTAGTTTTTCTTCTTTTGCATTATTTTATTTTATATTTTTGCAGACACAGAGGGCTTATAACAACTTTAATGCTTCTTTTTTTTTTTTTTGACATATTTAGATCACCCTACTATTATTCAAAGCAGTGCACATCTTCATTTGGTCCAAATAGGCAGATTCTGCCCATAATTTGAGACTGTATGTAAGTACATTGAAGCCTTTGCTTCTCTCTGTCTGGGCAGACCTAATACCAGTATGTCAACAATGGCTTAATCAAACCTCTTTTAAAGAAGATCAGAACCACAGGTTAACACTTTTTCAACAAGCACTGTTTAAATGCTGATGGTCTCTGAGAGAGAAGACATCCCTTAGCTAATTTTCCATGCCCGTCTTTGCACTGGACAGTCCTGGTGTGCCATCCCGTGTCGCACGTTCGAGAACAAGAAAGCCACGGCCCTGTAACCCAGCGTGGTTGCATGAGCTGTGGAGTTACTTTGCTGCTGCTGCTGCCACTGCTGGTGACAGAATTAGTCATTTGCCCTTGCTTCTTTGGCACAAAGAAACTATAGCGGACATCCACTGGCTGAGTTGGATCAGTTGCAAGTATCTGCACAATAAGAATCTCTTTTGTGGCAGAGTGTCCCATTGCGTGCAAGAAATCATCTTTGTGACTCCAGCCGCTGTAGTTCATGACAGTCCCGTTGATGTCAATGATTGTTTCTGAAGTGGAGATCATGTATTTTCCATTGACAAGGTACTCACCGTTTTTCTTTTTGAGGGCCAGGTAGGCAGTGAACCTGCTCTGGTCCTTAGTCTTGAACTGCCGAACTTTGATGTGAGTTGCCCCTTCCGGGATTTTCACTACATCTGTGTAGCCCTTGCTGAACGAAGGAAAAGAACAAAAGAGCCTTCAGTAGCTAGCACGCCACAAGCCTCGAGTCTTACAGCAACGCCTAATGAAGTCGTGGGCGTGACACACCTTGCTTCGTTTTGGTTCAGGCCCTGAATCCATCTGGCTTGAGGCGCATCTAAGATTCATTTAACCAGGTTCCACCGTTTGTCTATTGTATTGTTCTTTATGTTTTTGAAGAGATTTCTACTGCACTTACTTCAAGTTGCTTAATCTTTAGCTTTAGTAACAATTTTATGTGAGTCAGATACAAGAGGAATGAAAAATAACAGATAGCTTATATATTTCAGCAAAGGGTGGGAGATATGAAATACGATGCACGCTTTGCCTGCCAAGGAAAAGATAATGAGATATGCATTGGTTACAGCTGTTTCTTGCTGGTTTTGCTATAATGATGATTAAGGAAAGCAAGAGCAGAGTAACAGCTGGGCAGAGGTACCTTGGGAACATTTGAAAATAATCTTGATCACTGAGAAAAAAATTGTTTACTTTGAAATTCACAAAGCCGAAGATTAATTTTCAGGTGTCTAATATGGGGTGCACCCAAATGTTTAATTTGTACCATCACAGAGTCCTCTCCATTGCTACTTATTAAGTATCTTAATTCAGATTTTGAAAAAGATATTTAACTTTTCCACCAAAAGTGACAAGCATTCAAAACCTGCAAGTCTGCTGGAACTTAGCACTATCTCAAGTATGTTATTTAGTTTAACTTTACTGATACATAGAAAAAATCTAAAGCCTATACAGAGCTATAAGCTACCAGCTGGACTTTGGAGACCTGATTTTCATTTCTAAATCTGTGACAAAACCATTTTGCAAATATCTCGTATCTGAAAAGTTTAGCGCTGAAACTTCTAGGAAAAAAAGAATGAGAAAATATACTAAAAATATATAAAAGTGAAGGGGTCTCTTTTGGGACTGTTTAAAGGACAGACTGCTAATTTTTTAAGAGTTTTTGACTGCACAAGTAGAGACCACACAAACGACAGATTAAACGTCTGGTCTATTCTGCTGCTATTTCCAATTACGGGACAACTGAAACTCTATTGGTGTAGCATCTCCAAAAAGCTGAAGGAATATGGTGTGAAAAACAGGTTGGGGGGCAACTCTGCTCTACAGCACTGCACAAATCTTTTTACATAACAGTTGCCAAAATAATTCTGTTAAAATATGTTATTAAAGTTACAAAATCATTTGTTCAAAAACGAAAAGCAATGCTGGAACATTTAAGTCATTTACACAAAGAACTGTAACACTCCATGTGCACAAAGAAGCACGGCAGCCCTAATTCTCCTCTTTCCAATTTTCTGACAATTTGGCATTACTGCCTTGTAATGAAAGTTCTTAGGACACAAGTTTTCCAGAAGATTATGTTTTGACTGCTTTAAAAGTAAGAAGTACAAACAAAAGTTACTGCAATTTTCTGCAATGGGAATTATTAGTTTCTCCTTGTACATTTAATAGTTTTCCTGTATATTTAATGTACAGATTGCTACAGTTTGGTTTATAATGGACATCAATGCAGGAGCTGCTAATTTTCAGTGGAGAAAAGATAATTTTACTGTAGCCACTGCCCTTTCATATGTAAAAACAGTTTACAGACAATTACTATTCCACTATTTTAATGAGAGGTTTATTTTAAAGTCAATTACTCACAGGCTAAGGGAACTGTCTCAAACAGTATTTCTAGTAAAAAAAGAATCCTTGTCACTCCAAAATTCAATCAAAATCATGTTAGAACATACTTGTTACTTACAGGTTGACTATTACTTTCTAAATGAGGCAACTTTCTGAATGCATTGAGGTTGAATTAGTATTTTACTCTCCAACCAGTCTCATTTCAGTTAAAGGTGTGATTTGAGGAGTAAGATGGTAACCTCATCGAAATAATTATAATAGAAAATCTCCATTTCCAAATATACCTATGCTACAAATCTGGCCTCACTGAAATTGATGGAGACCCTTTAAGATTTTTGCTGGAGCCTGGATTCCAGCACGAGGATCAATATTGAACCACATGAAATATATCTCACACTTTCTTCATTTACACATCCTAGACATTTCAGTATTGACAAACTGGAAAAGTTTTGGTTTATATAATTACTAATTCGGATGGAAAGTCACTTCTTTTTGGCAGAGGTGTTTTGGCACCCTTAGGTGAGTAATCATTGGCTTACCAGGAAGAAAATTAGTTATGCTTATTTTTAGAATAAATTCACTCTCAAAGCCATTTTTGACCACTACTAATCAGTGTTTTGAAATGTATAGAAATAAAAGGTCATTTCAGAAGTCAGATTTCAACTTTTGATAGCTTTCAATATCCTATGTAAAAAAATGCAAGATATAAAAGAAAACCATGTTTATGTACATTTTTAAAGATGATACACTAATGCAGTTACAGATACTGAGTAGAAATTGTCAACTGAAAGTTTCTAAGAGTAGATCACTACAGCAGTCCTTTGAGACCTTGGAAACGATATAAATGATATTTAAAAATCCTCATTTTTCTATGAATCTTAAAGACTCGAAGAGGGAGGGAAACCGGAGTGCAGACAGAAGGCAGACTTACTTGAAATTGGTATCTCAGTACAAAGCTTAATGCTGCCCGCAATGTGGTCAGGGAAAACCATGGAGGTGTTTCTTTTTATTTTACTTGTATTAAGTTTTATTATAGTTAAAAGCTGAATTCTGACAGAAAAAGGGATAACTGCTATAAATATTTTTAATATATAAAAAAAATCTATCTGGAGATTGATATTTTACCAATGGACATGAAGGGACATAGCAAATGCCATGCTTAAACCTACATTTACTTCTGACATCTCATCTAGTCATCTAAGCTCCACATACACTCAGCAGTGTGAAAAAGTATTTTTTGGGTATAATCCTTCTCAGCTCTTAAGGAAGGCTTTCACAGCTGCTGTCTGCTTATCTCCACTAACTACACAAGGAATACGTATCACTACATCAGGTGGGATGTCCTCATTGCTATTCAAAGTTAGATGAGATGAAACACATTCTCAGCGCATAACTTGCTAACACAGCATCATCGGGGAAACGCAGAGTTTCAGATATACCCACATTAATCTGAACCCAACAACTTTCTGATTCACTCCTCTCTTCCCTTTCCTCTCGTAACCATAAGCCATCTGACACAGCACGATTAGCAAGGAGCACGCGATGCTGTGCCTTATTGTGGGCAAACTTCCCGTTAATGGGGTGTTCACCTGTATTACTGGCACTTTATGTCAGAAATGAACTGGTTACAGTGTTTGCCAGTTGATTATTTGCCAGTTTCAGGGTCATTAAAAGGACAGATGTAAACATCTGGAAAGTGCAATGAAGCACAGGTAATGTACTTTTTTGCTCAATCTTCATATGAAAGTAAATTGCATTTAGAGACAGAAGGAAAGCAAGCACATAGCAGTTACTATCTGTACAACAACATACATTTACTAATACTCAAGATCAATACCTCTTTTTGGTAAAGGTTCCCATGACTTTTGTGCAGCTGGAATTGTCTCCTCCACACACACCACATTTGTCATACTGGAGCTTTGAACCAATGATGCCATCACAACCAGTTCGGATGCATTTTCCCCGGACACAGACTGAATTACTATATGGTCGACATTCAGTACCGTCAGTTACCTAGGCAATCAAATGACCATTAGTTAAAAGTACCATGGAAAAGATTTGCTTTTGTCGATCTGACTGGCAAACCCCATTTACTTATTTACATCACCTATTCAGAACAGAGTGCCTATCCTGACAGGCCAGACTTGAGTTTCTCTAACATTCCCAGCACAAAACGATGAAATTTAGCAAAAGGCTGAAAGCAATGACAGATAATTCCACTGAAACACACTAAAATGACCCTGGCTTTAATAATGATCTAACAACTTTATTAATAATAATAACAGTACTTGTAGATAGCCTTGCATTTGAGCTATCTACACCTAAATGTTACCTTTGTAGCATTTAGAGGCAGAAAATTGCAAGCATAAGCATGGAAGACATTTCAGTTCAAATTGCATCTGATATAATAAACTGACTACAAGTCACATCTATACTAATTGGCTAATTATTCTGCAGTAATTGGCTCCATAAGAGTTATTCTGAACTCCCTCAACATAATTCAGGGTAAAACTTACTCTCTTACTTATAGTATTCTTTTTTTCCTCCAGAAAACCCCAGAATGACAGATGACTCTCCAGGCAGAAACTCCTTCCTCCACAGCTGAAAGCAAACTAGTGCAGAACGCACTAAGAGGCCCATATTTTTCATGGATCCACATACTGAGATGTGACTTACCTCATTTTAGAGGCCAGTTCTAGTCCTAATGTATAACCAGTGGATCAAGCCATTAAATCTAACCACACAGTTAAATCTTGGAATCATATGACTAACTTCTTTTCCGTTTTGTAAGGAAAGATTTCTAAGACACAAGACATTTCTAAACTGGAGTATGAAATCATGATTGGAGATGCCATTACCTTCTGAGAAAATACCACGTAATAGCCAGTTCCTTTGGCTCGGCAGGTGAGCTTGCAAACATCCCCGGGAAGTACTCCAGCATACTTGGGGACCCATTCAACAAATGTCTTGACACCCTTTGCGTCAGACTGATAGCCATTCCTTGCTTCACACTGCTCTTGTCGAAAAGATTTAGCTGTAGAATTATTCACATCATTAGTGACTATTTCAGATCATGCTGCAAATATCATTATGCCCATCTATTATTCCCACTTATTTTTTACATAAATTTTAAGTTACGTCACTTCATCTCTTTACTTGGAACTGGCCTTCAAATGCTTCAACTGTTTTAGCTTGGAAATCTTCCCATGACATAATAAGCACTAAAGGACTATAGTTTGCATTACGGTTCATTTTCCATGACTGAAACTTCTTTTCATTCAAGTGTCCTTTCTGTATGGTGTCAGGGTGGGAATGGGGGAAGAATCACAGTACTGTATTAATGACGAATGTCTTGCCTTGGTAAATACAGTTTGGAGAAATGACAACGGACCTTTGTTGTTTCCTTTCACAGCAGGTATTAAATATTTACTATCTATGAACTTAGAGACTGGAGCACGAAGGCACTCACCGTTTGCCGGGCAGGGTGCGACATTGCAGGAGCGGTAGATGGCCCTCTTGCCGGTGCAGTACCGGCCGTTGTTTCTAGGAGCTGGGTTATTGCAGTGACGATAAGCAAACTGAACTCCTCCGCCACAAGTACGGGAGCACTGTCCCCAGGGTCCCCAGGACCCCCAGTTACCATGGCTTGAAGCCTGCAATATATGGAACAGTGGGAGGTAAGGACATTATCCAAGTATGAACAAAGGTGCTACATCTCAAAGACACTGCTAATGTTTTCCTCGATTGAAGGTGACTCCTTGGTCATTTTAATGAGGGGTAACAGTCTTAGGAGCCTTCTTTCTCCCAGCAGAGTTCATTTCTGTCTTTTACCTGCACATTGATACATCTCATTTGGCACCATGCATGGAACAAGTCAGTATCAGACCTTGCTCTGCACAGCCACCTTCAGCCTGTTTCATAGCAGACACCCATGCACCAGAAATACTGTCCATAGTCTCATGTGTTGTGCTCTTATTTTTTACTATTCCTACCAACAGGGCCCCTCAAACTAGCTCCAGGGGATTTGGCTCCCAGAATATGTTCATAAGAGTAACCTATGATTAATTAAATATAATTATTGTGATGTGTAGGTATTGCTTTGAATTACTGGCAAGAGATGGAGTTGTCAGATACAGTTTGCAACTCTGCTCAATTGGCTACCTAGAAAGAGTACTGCAACAGCACGTAAAAGTATATAATTCCATAAAAAAGGGTGTTGTAAGGGCTGTAACTTGATCTGAATGACTCTCATGGTAAGCTCTGCATGTCTTCTGTGGGCATGGGGCAGTGCTACTGTCTACCCAGTAGATTTAGAAGTATCTGAGCTCTGCAGCTGACAGCTCTCATGAGCCTGGGGGACTCTTCAGATGTATAAAGTTGACAGAGGGGACTTTGTCATTGGAGGTACAAACTCTTCCGATCCAGAAATTGTCTTCTGGATGAACTTCATCCACCTTTCTCTTCACTAGAGTTAGGGCCCTGGAGCCTTTCAGATGAGGGCTGTAAATTAAATTTACAGATTTAATTTATCTTGCAGTCCATTGCCAAGAAGTCAGGAAGCTAAGAATAGGCCCCTGACAATTTCCATATGCCTGAGACCTGACTTACTGAATGGACAAATCTTCCACGCTGAAGGGATGCTCCCAGTTTTTCACGAATGAAGGCTTTCACACTTTGAGAAGAAAACATGTTTCCTGAAACTCAGCAGCACTTTTCCTATATCCCTTACCACTATCAGTCCAATTACATGCTAAAAAATAAGACAGCTTTCAATTTGACTTCCATAAAGTCCCTTTCACTCCCACAAAAATCAGCGCCTTTGAGGATCATGCCTTCTAACATTCCCTAGGGTCACAGCTGGTAACTTACTGAGTAGTATTTCTTCTTGGTTTTGTCAACACATTTTCCCTGGAGGCAGATCCTCCCTTTTCCACATGGTGTTCCCTCCACAGCAGGCAGCTTCTTAGTCAGACAAACCATCTGACCTTGGCGCACAACTGCACACCAGAGGCGAGAGCACACATCCATACCGGGGCACACTGTATATTCGGGTCCAAACGCCAGTTTGCACTGACGAATGGCATCGTAGGTTTGGCCGGGAAGCTCCTCAGGACCCAGGATGTGCTTTCTTGGTTGGTCCAGCAAACAGTTACCTAAAAGAGCAAATCGACCTATTATTACTCATTTCCTAGTTTTCTCTGCAGTGCTGCAAATCTGTCATTCAAGTTAGGCAGACTGATAATGACAGCAAACCTCATTCAAAGGATGCTGACGTGAATGGAAAGTTCTCTGAGGTGTCTTCAGGTTTTGCACAAGGTCATACCATTGCGACTGCGTTCTCACCCAGCAGCATACTCAGTGCCAAGCTGCCTATTTCAAATTTGAGGGTGTAAATGAGTTTTACTCAGGTCCCTGTGGCTTTTCATCCTGGTTTCCTTTATTTGAATCGTCTCTGAACATATTCCACTCTATTTACCAGTTTGTGATTTAAGGAATGATTAAGACTCATGGCAAAGTAAGCAAAATTTTCATTTGAATTTTGAGACAATGTCAGAAATGGTAAAGCTTCTAAAGGGATGCCAGAAAAATCACAATCACCAGATCGGTAGCCAGTGAGGCACTTAAAAAAAAAACAAACAGACCAAGAAAAAACCAAGAAAAAAACCCCAACAGATCAAAAGAAAAATACAAGCTGCATATCAAAACTGATGTTGGTGGTAAATCTGGACTGGGCTTTCCTTGTAAGGAACGATACCTGGCTGCTTCTGGAATTAGTTTGAAGAGGGCTATCTGTTTTATACAAAACCACATGAATAATGGAAAGAAAAGAGAAAAATAGCATAAACAAAGAACTGTATCTGTGTTTTCAGATATATGGCAGAGGTCAACATTTGTCTGGCCCACTCTAAACAATGAGAATTCACATTTACATTCTAGAGGATCTACTGATATATTTTTTTTTACTACTGAAAACCTCACTTGTTGACATGCAGAACTATTTATTCAGTATAAACTCTTTTACACTTCATGAAACGGGTATGTGGTCTGGGCAAGCTTCACTTATCCTTGGCCAAAATAATTTACTGCAATTTACCTCACTTTGGAAACTACACTAGTATTCTTCGGTTGGATCATGTGTGAAAAAAAGGTTATCTATAAACACCTCACTATTTACACAAAATGGAAGAGAATTTCAAGCTATGGCAGTGAATTTAAACAAACCAAAGACGCCATCTCTCAATGACTTGGTTTTTCCCTCCAGAACACACACTTACTGCAATTATTTTTTTTCCTCTAATGACTAAGGCCATTTAGCCAAATCAGCCAAAAATTATTTCTGCATCATCACTTACTACCAAAAAAACCTGTCTTGTTAAAACTGTTCCATTTGTCCTTTGCTGACCCTGATTCACCCCAGCCTTATCTTTAATCTGAATTACCCTGACTTTTTTAATGCAGACAAGGTGTGCCAATGCTACTGAGGAGCTGAGTGCCCCGAGATAAAGATAATTAAAAGTACTGAGGCTTTCAAAGCCTGTTGTAGTGTAAAATATTAGAGACACAGTGAGGAGTGAGGAACCACATATTTTTTTTCCTGGAGTTTCTGAAAAGCACATAATTGGCAAAAGTTTCTGTGAAAAATATACTTTGTAGAAGTAACAGCAGAAGCCCTACTTCATACACCTTGTGATTAGGGAGGAAGCTAGTACAGTGTTAGGGCAGCGGTAGGAAGGCACTAGCATGTCAACATTCAGTAGTAGACACTACTGTTGTATATATACTGCAGTCTATTGAATTCCCAAGTGGAACTATTCAGTATTTTAAAACATCTTAATAACACTTAATTTCACCATGACAGACACTGCTGCCCATCACTTAGATCTACTATGACTGAAATATTTGCATATACTTGATCTGTCAGTCATTTTACTTAACCCATTTGAATGCCTTTCAGATGTGAGTATCAAAGTTTCACAGGCTTACTTAGCAAATACAGCATTTTCCCCCCTCCAGAACACAGGGGAATGAGATTCAAACTTCTCCTTAACTGATACTGCTCTGAGGAAACATGTATAATTTCTATAAAGCCAGGTGTTCCAGCTGATCTCACATGATAAATTCAAAACTGAAGATAGCAAAGGCCCCTAAGTATTCCCCACAGGAAAAATAGTGGCAGTGTCTATGTTTAGACAGGTTGCAATGAAGTGCAGGTGTTTCTACCGCCAGCTGGTCCAGCCTCCTACTTGTCATGGTAACAAAAGACAGAGTTACAAAGTCGGAGAACGGTTTGCCCTGGGCCCCCTAGTTGAGAAGGCAGAGAGGGCTTCGGTCCACTACGTTATATTGCAACATACAGAGTACACCTATACTGCTATTCCCATTTTTTGTCCTGTGTACCAAAGAACATCTGTGTGCCCTGGGACACAGCAACATTGTTGGCTGATGACAGTGTTAATTAAGCCATCTCATTATCTCCTCAACGTTATGTGTAATATATGTGGAAAAAAACCAGGCAGAATAAATCTGTGCAGGAAGCAGTTTACCAGGATATACGTTAATTTAAACCAGAAATAGTCCTTGTTTCAGGTTGCACAGAGCACTGAGTTCTGACTAAACACAATAAATTGCAAGCAATCATACCACAGCCTAGTTAGTGGTTGGCATGACAATAAAGGCAATTAGTACCTTAGGAGAGGGCTGGCTAAAAGCAGATGGAAATAGATGTCGCTGTCTTCTGGGCACTAACTGAGCCTTTTCTTCCTAAATGTCAAACTGCCGTCTGGGCTTATCTCATGAGTGTAAACCCAATAGTGATATCATGACAATGATGTTTATAGTTCTCAGAGTGAGCCTCAGGGAATCAGCACCTTGATCTTCCCCAGACCTCCTGGTTGACCTTGGATGGGACATTTATACTGGGATTTATTCAGCTGACTTTAACTGCATGTAATGCTGGTATCTGCAATTCAGTCAGCTGTCAGATGTTTCACTACTCAGGCAAATGAGTTTATGCTGCAATTCAGCACCACTAATGGAACTGATGAGGTCAGTCAAACCACTGATGCCACTGATTAGAACCCTCTGCACTACGATGGGAACTTAAATAGCCAGTTTAGCAGTAGCTACCTACATAGTAAATACCCACATTTTATATAGCGAGTCCACTCCCCAACATCGCTTTCCAAATTCAGAAAGTAGGAACATCAGCACTTGAAAAAGTGATGTTAAAGAATTAAGAGAGTCAAGACTGTAGTGTTTTCTGTTACAGCACTATGGGATGAATATCCAAATCTATATGGGAAACTTACTTAAAGCTTTGATAAGACACTGACTGTTCTTATGTAATGGACTATTGCTCACAGATCCAAACTTCTGGACTTCACTATGCTTACCCATAAGAAGCAGAAGATGAAGCACTTTTATTTCCTTACACCAGTGCTGCCATGCCCTATTTGTCACAAAGCACAATTTATAACCTTATGCCTATTTATGCCAAAAGCCCAGTGCAAACTGCTTATGTGGCCTACCAGAGAATGGAAGAGTCTCCTCTTGTTCAGGGTTTCCCACTTAAGCTTCCTGTGACTATGCAAAATTCAATCACAAAGATCCTAAAAGAAAGTCTGGTGTGTGAATATCTATATTCTTTTGTTGCAACTGCTATTTTGTGCCTTTCTTACCTACATTAAGCCTGCAACACTGCTCAAAATTACACCTGAATGGTTATGTTTTTTCCCCTCTGCCTAGCAGCACTTGAAAGGGAGAGGATTTTCTTCTTTCTATGGGAAGACTGCAGGAGAGCTCCTTCTTGAAAACAGAAGGGAGGGAAAAGTATGGTAAGACATGTACACCTGCCCCAGCTAAGCAAAAAAATGAGCAACCCAAGAAGCAGACATATGCTTATTCTGAAGGAATGACAGAAATATGGCACATTTGAACTGGTTTATTATCAGCTCAAAGCAGTGTGAAAGGTGGCATCGTCATGCTTTGCTAGGATCCTGTGGTTCTGGTACACTCAGTGTACATTACAAATGGGAATTATGGAGCTATGGATTCATCCACTGGCTGGAAGAAGAAAATAAAACCAGAAGTTCCCTTCCTAAAATAACACATCTCCTTTCAACACAATAATTTGAAGAAACTGCAATTTAAATCATTGACTTCTATTTTTACTTCATAGATACTGTTTGTATTCTAAGACAAATTTTTGATTTAAAATAAATAACTGAAAAATTAAAAACACTAACAGAAAAGAAAGACTGTTACTTAGAAAAGGTCTCTGAAGGCCCGATCTATCAAGAAAAAGATTCCCTCAACACTGTATATTTGAAATCACACCAATAGCAGCAGTAATAAAATTAATTCCCTGAGGACTATGGAACTCTATGATGAGAGGTTAAAATTTTCTATGAATTATTTCACCATATCGATAACTGTTTGAGACTACATGCTTGAGTGATAACTACTGGTGAGTATTAGAAAGGGCAATGTACCCTAACTCATCCATTAACAGACTGGCAGATCCTAAGCCCTCTACATGCAGTAAAGAACACATGATTTTCTGAAGAGTGTCAGCAGCTGAGGACTGCCAAACTTCTTGTACACAAAGTCAGCACTCATGACTAACAAGGAGACCATAATGCAGCTCTGAAGGATGGGAAGCTCCTACCTAATTTTACTGGAAAAAAAACCTGGCAGAATTATATTCTTAGACCTGTAAGACTAATTGTTACAGCCTTCCCTTAATTCCACATTGAGACTGGGTCCAGCTCATGGATAAGGGTCCAAATTTCAAGCATCCCTCCAGGTACAAGCAAGCCAAAGGTTAGCTGGGTGGGAGAAACGCTCTTTTCTTTCTATATTGTTGGAGAAAGTAGCTAGCTGGATACATAGTAAAGAGAAGAAGTCAGGTCACAAAAAAGGGAAAAAATGAGAACAATGTTTCTACTTGCCTGCAGCAGGAAAGGAACAGAAGAGAAAAGATAGTTCAGAGTTCCGTGCACTCTTCAAGAAGACATTCATGGATGGCGAGGGAGGTCCCTTTTTTATTTTCGCCCCAGTGAACTGTACTGTACCTCAGTAACTAAACTCAAAAAGTAAAGCTCTCTTCATATCTGGAAACTAACTCGTAATATTAAGTCAATGCCAGAGCAATATGGGCCACAAAACAGGGCAGTACAGATTAATGGATCCAGTAAAATTGAGAGAAAAAATGAAGTCATTCTTCAACAGAGGAAAACAGGAGAAAGTATTTCGGAGAGCACTGAAATTAGCCAACAAAATATTTAAAAGCAGAAAAGCCTTTACATTCAGCAGACATACCATACTTTTTATCCATAAGCATTTTGGTTACCATAACAACTTGATCCATTCACTCAATTATGTCATTTTTATCTCAGCATTTTGGAATTTGAACAGTTTGTTTAAGAACTGCAGTTGCTTTGGGAGCACAATGAAGACTTTAAAATTCATTACAGAGGGAAGACTATGCTTTTTTATTACCACTTTTGGAAAATGAAAAGTCTTGCACTTATCCTCCAAAGGGTAAATGACATATTTAACAAATATTAGTTACACGACTCAGAAGGTAAGCTCCTGGCGCAGAAGTAATCTTTTATCATGTACAGCAGAGGAGTCTTAATTTTTGCTTACAGACCCTCTACATAAACATAATAAATACAATGGTATTATAAAGGTCATAAATATAATGGCATTATAAGTAAAAGAAATGTCATTAATAGTAAGAACACATACACTCTACTAGCTGTAGTCTAACACTAAGTAGAGCGTTATCAACCATTTTAATTTCTGTGAGGAAAAAGCCATTTCCTTGTGTCCTCTGTTTAAAGTACTCTCTGAGCTATTACCTATGACATTTGGGAAGACAAGACTAATTCCATGCTTTTGAAAAAACCTCTCCAGGTTCCAACCAAATTATTGCCAACACACACTCCATCAACTCTTTCTTTTCTTTCATGCAAAGGGAGGGTGAGACTCTGCCAGCCTTTCAGAACTTTGCCTGGTTTTGCAAGCACTTCCAAGATAGACCTGAAGATGAAGAAGCTGGTACGGAATGTTCTTATTAAAAAAACAGAACACAGTAAAAATTAACATGTAGCTGACACAAGGTGTGATAATACATACCATGTCCATCATCGAAAAATTCTGTTATAGTTGCTGAAGTGCATTTGGACCAGGGTTTTGAAGCATCGATGCTAGTCAGAATGGAGGACATCAGGCGCTTATCTTCCATGGAGCCAAAGTTCTCCTCACAGAATTTGGAGTCATCATGAGAAAGCCCAAGCAAATGCCCTATATAAATGAAATAAATAAATAAAATGACCTGGCTATCCATAACAGAGTTTACCAGCTGGAGCTCACAGTCAAGGTAAAATGAATTGCATAATTTGTTCTCAAATTCTGAACAGTAGCCCAAAGCAGGCCACTTGAAACAAGGTATGTTTGAAGACAGAAAAACTGTGACAGTTTATGCCATTACATATAGCAAGGCAGTAATGCCATCAGCTGACACGTCATTGAGCTGTGCTAACTGAAACCTGATGAAGACTAAAGTGAACTTTACTAATTTATATCAGTCAAAAATTTAGTTCTTACTGTTTCACCAAATCATCTTCAGCAAGAAATCCAGATACTTCACTCTGTAAAGATGTTCTGCAACTGTTTAGAAAAGTGCTACAATATCTTCCTAAATGTACAAAAATGCTAGTATTTATGGAGCAACTAAACAAACTGTATGCAAATTCTTAAAGTGCGCTCCTCACTGAAGTGCAAGTACCCTGTAGAATACATCAAACAATCTGAATAATGATTTCAAATAGTCTCTTCCACTTAAGTCTTGTCTTGTGGAAGGGTTCTTTTTAGTGTTGTTTTGGTTAGGGTTTTAGTTTTGCTGCTTTTTATTCTTAAATGTATATGCTATTGGAAATTTATACTCCAGAACACAAAAGAATGCGCACACAAAGCAGAACATGATGGAACCTGCAAAAATCCTTAAAGTCCAGGGGAGTTCAGTCCAGTGCTAAGTAAGTTCTTGAAAGTGTGACAGCAACCTCTTCTGTAGATCAGTGATCCCCATCTCTTGTCTCTGGGCAACAATAATAGATTGCAGGCCACACGCTTTGTTCCCTCTGTAAACATTAGGATTAATTTTTAATTTCTATGCCCACACTGGACTATTTCACAGCCGATTTACTATCCAAGAGGTAGAAGACTGAATGTGAACAGCAGCTGCAGGGAGTTCAAGGCTGAACTTAACACTCACGTCTTCAACCTAGGCCAGAAGATGATTCATCTGAGACCCAGGGCTGGACCAAGACTGCTTTAATGATAAAGACAAAGACTACCAACCCATCAAAGCTGCCACAAAAGAAATTAACTTGATGGTCTCAAATAGCAGCTGAAGAGACACATTGTATTATTCTGTAATAACTAAAAGCCTGCTGTGTGCCATCAGCTTCAAGTTTTGGTGTAACTGCTGTAGATCGGCTGTAAGGTGACACAGGTAGGGACTGATAAGATATCCATAGGAATAGGCTTGACAATAGTAATAACAACAGTAATACCTACCATACAG
The DNA here is from genome assembly GCF_963210335.1 of Falco punctatus. NCBI lineage: Eukaryota > Metazoa > Chordata > Aves > Falconiformes > Falconidae > Falco > Falco punctatus. The sequence continues at coordinate 102,357,730 of NC_137581.1, read as the reverse complement.
GCTGGAAAAGAAGAAAATCAGGAATTTTTACCTATTTGCCTTATATAAACTTGTTGTTATGCTGTTTTCATCTGCTCTGGGGGAGAAGCCAAGAGGAACGAGATGGAGGCAGCGCTCACTGGCAAGCTGCACCTGAGATTAGGAAAGTTGCTATCTGACCAGAACTATGTGTTAAGGCTGCCGAAGATTAGAAATCAGGGTTTCTGTCTTGTGAGAGAAGCCGAGGTAGCATCTGGCAGCCTTGCTCAAATGCTGGGTTCCTGACCCAAGGGTGGAGCTACAGGAAAAGTGACAAGAGGACTTTGGTCTGTCACTTCCAGTTGTAACAGTGATGGCTGAGAACAGCCAGTCCGTCTTCTGCAGCTACTAAATCCTCACTGGAAGGGAGGCGGGAAGGAGAATGAAGAGGGCATTTCTCTTTTTTTTTCTTTCTTCCCCTGATGGGCACACATTTATCAACATCATTCAAATACAGCCACTATTTAAATAAAAGGACCTGTAGTATTTTAAATGCTAGCGAGAATTTTTTCAAGGAACCTGGGTTAACGCTTAGGACAGCTAATACTACTTTGCCTGTTACTACTGTTGCTAATTGCTATTGCAATTGCATCACAAGTACATTGCTGCAAAAAACATAACGAATCAAACTTTCATACAGAAGGCATGTCTAATTACTGGTGTGTTTTATATGCAAAATTTGGGCTTATCTTTTCTGATAGGTAAAATCACTTTTCTTTGACAATACTTGTTATATATGGGCCAGATAATACTACTTTTATTTCGCGCTGAGACATGGCTGAATATCAGTAGGTATATGTCACATTTCAATCTGATATAGCACTATATAAATACTTGCTCTGAAGAGATGACAATGTCTGTATTTTTAAAGCCAAATGCTGGTGTTGAGCAAAATAATTCACTAGTAAGATTATTATTTCAGACGCATTTCTCTGACAGAGTAACCAAATAATCAGCATACCACTTCTAGCCCACTGAACAAATTCTGTGGAAGCATCACAAGCTGAGCATTCAAGGAATCAGCAACTACTGTGCCAATGAGGACTACCTCTGATTTTGCCAAAATCCTAGATACTGACAACGAGCGTCTCTTCAGGAAATGCAGATTATGTTATTTTTGGCTGCTGTTCTGTACAGTGTTATCACTTGCATTCATGCTAATGCACTGAATGGCACCAGGTCACACCCCATGTCTGAGAACTACAAGCAGAGCTGACAGGTTAATGAACTTCAACACATGCCTAGTAGTAATATAACTAGAACCATTTTCTGCTGACATTAAATAACTCCTTGTAGCATGTTTCACCAGTGTTCTGCTAACTTAAGCAAACATTTACTAGAGAGGGCTTCAGGCCTATCCCCTAGCTTTTGTTGATGGACACTCAACATGTGGCACAGCTCCCCCTTTACATCAGAATGACACACACTCTGCTTTGCAAAGCTGTTCAGGAGCTTCAGCCAGTTTCTTCTATTTACTTGAATCCATGCACCTGAATATTCATATACATATGTATATGATATACATATAATATCAATTAAACAGAAATACTTGCAAAAAATTAGCCCAGCAAGCAAGAAAATACCATGCTGGTTAGACCTAAGCCTCGCTATAGCGATCTTCTCTGAGACAACTTGCATGCTTAAAGGTTGCAGGAGGAATGCTTTTGTACTTAATGTCCCAAGACTGTTCATAGTTGTAGAAATTACTTCACTGCTGCATGCTTGTGAAATAAAGTAATGAGGTTCTGTCAGTGGAAAAGGAGTTCATTTCTAAGTCATTGGACTTGGTGCTAAACAGCTCTGGGAGAATAACAAAAGCTGGAGAATTTTCTAAAACATTCAGCAGACTAATGTCACGTGGCACAACATAATGCATGTTCAGTGTAGGGTATGAATAATAGTTGGGTGCAAACCAGCAAACTGAGAATTTTTCATAGTGCTTAACATTTTATAGCACCATTCAGGACAACCAGAACTCTGTGATATGAAGGACTCAGTCTTGTAGGGCAGAATTCAAATTTCTTAACACCCTCTGACACCACTCTGCAACACTCTACCCATTTAAGATACAACTTTGCTCTCTATATGAATTCCTTTCTTGCACCAACTTCATCAGCCCTGGCTTTGGAAAGACCCCTCTGTCTTTCCTACGTGCATTTTTCAGCCCCAGCTCCTCCTGCAGTGCAATCTGTAAGCAACCCCAGCTCAGACTACCTCCTATCAGAGCAATGTGGTCACACCACATCAAACTATGGAAATCCTACAGTCAGACAATATGAATGCCCCTGGAGAAGGCCTGCAAGTATATTGTGCTTCAGCTTGCTCCTGGCTTCCCTAGCTAAAGATGATGTAGTTTCCTTCCCTCTCTATACTGAAAGATGCTCTGACTCTGCAGAGAATGTTATCATTGAACTGTGGACTGAAGTTGTTGTTCTTCCCTTTTTTTCCTCTTTCATATAGACAAAAAAAAAATATATATCCTTCAGATATGATAAAGCTTGCAGCCAAATTTCAAGCTCTTCACTCTGAGCATAGGGACTGAAAATTTTTCCATAAAATGACTGCAAATTAGTCTCCCTCTCAGAAGTGGCTGGACAGTCTCTGTGGAGAAGTTCTGAGTAAATAAATAAAATGAAATGCTTCTCAGGTGACTATTCAGCACAGAACATTTCATCCCAAGTACTTTGGCAAAAGCGCAGGGAACTGCAATAGGGTCATCTTCTGGTAAGTGTCAAGCTACCGGTTTCACCTTTAATTAGACTGCAGCATAACTTCTATACTTTACAGTGATAAATGGGGTGAACTGAGGATATACCGCATTAACCGAGTCTACTTTGTCATATTAAATCAGGGTATTGTTCTAATGCAAGACAAGAACTAGGTCACTTGGCAGATTTCAGCTTTTTGAGGAGAAGCTTCCCAAAGTATTTGTGAATCTCTCGTTACTTTTAGATTTTTCAAAAATAATATTAAAAAATCATGACAAGGAAAAAAGCAGTAAGTAGCAAGTAATTGCCAAAATATGTAATTCTCATTGTCAGTATTTCAGCTTCTAAATCAGCCACCAGTGATAGTGAGGATAGTAGCTGTTTATAGCATTAAGTGTATGGATTCTAGCTGTTCATACCAATTTGCCAGTTAACTTTGTATGCATGCTTACAAACACTGTGAATGCAACTTTCAAAGTTTTATGGAACTAAAATTCATCACAACCTAAATCTCGCTCCATCCTAACTTTGCCTTTTAAGATATTCTGACCAGACTTAAAACAGATTACAGCATATGACAAACTTCCAGTGACTCTTAAAACTGTTTGCATTTCATTAAAAATAATCAATATTCAAGATGTCACTGCAATCTGTAATCTCTAAATACTGCCTTGCTAAGGTATGCTCTTTTTAGCAGAGAAGTGAGAACAACAAAGTACTTGTAGGCCTGTGCCCTTCATCCTTTTGCATCCAAACTGAAGAAGGGACACTCCCCCTCCTACTCGAGAGGTCTTCCCACCACCACCCCTTGCATGCGCGAACGTGCTGGCATTATCACATATTGCTCAGGATATTAGGGTGGTTTCTGGCATTTACTTGTGGAGCGTTTCCTTTCATAAGAACAAAAGTGAAAAGGTTACAGGTGATTCTTCAAGTGATCCTGTATGTAAGCATAATTCCAGAGAAAGCTTTGGCCAAAAGCAAAGGCTTAAGAAACACAAATCTTACAAAAAAGGCATTTAAAAACAATGCCAATTTTAGCATAACACCATTTTGTACTACTATGAACTTCAAACCAGGCTATTGAAAAAAGAAAAAAAAAAAAAAAAAGGCTCCCAGCAGCTGTGTAAAATGATGACTGATTGAGAATGGGTTAGTAGATCATCTGATGTTTTCTAGTTAATGAAGCATCTTACTGGTGTTGACAGTTCCCACTGAGTGAAAATGACATAATATAATTTTACCAGCAGGATGGTGTTTAGTTAAGTTATGTTGTAGGAATGCACAAAATGGTAAAAGAAACAGATGGCGAGGAAGCAGGGTTTACCCTCATGCAAGTGAAGAGGAGCTAGCCTTCTTGTAAACTGGTTGCTTCCCAAACAGCAAAAAGACCAACCACCTAACACAGCCCTTCCTCACAGCCTCCCTTCTCCCCCTGAGGTGAGACGAAGTGTGACTACATCAGTAAACTGTTGAAAGCAGCATGAAAGCAACCTGCAGACTTTGGACCCTAGTATATTTTGGAATACCATCTGCAAGGGGATCTTGGCACAGCTCAGTCTGTTTAGATGAAGTGAAGCAAGAAACGAAGCAGTCACCAGCCCCCGGATCCCAGTTCACCTGCACTGTCTGCATTCCTGATAGCGGACCTTGCACTGCACAAGCTTCCCTACTCCAGCAACAACTGAAGGTCAACACTTGTTGTAGCCCAACAGGAAATAATACCTGCAATGGCTTCAAAAGAATTCCTACACCTTGTAGGAATGGGGTGTATATTCCTAATAGAAGGTGAGAATACTCCAAAGCAATTATGACAAGTCAGCTAAAATTTACATCCTCTCTAAATATCAGGACACAAAGAGCTCTGCTGGTAAATCAGGAGGCCATCAGAGCTGTGTTGGATGTGTGGTGAAGCACACTGAAGTGCAGCTATCTTCTTCCCAGGAGTGCTGGGAAGAAAAACAGAAGTTTGAATACTTTGAATTTTCTTAAAATATGTTGCCAGACAATATGCAGAGGTCCTCTGAATGAATAGCATGCAAAAATATTCTCATTTATTTGCCACTGGTGTCTCAAGCATAGGAATAAACAAAATAGAGTCTCTAGTGCATAGCAAGAAAACCCCAGTTTTTGTTAAAACACAAATTGTGGTGGCCCTTCTGGAGAAAAACCTCAATAACCTTGTTTATGGAAATACACAGATCTCTAGTGCTTGAACTGAACAGCATGTCAAAGCACAGCTTTTGCACTGAATTTGACCACAGGACACATGCAAAGTGACACAGCATGCTAAAAAATGCTGCAGGCATCATAATTTGTTTTCTCAGAAAAGCTCAGCTCTGATGAAGCATGTGTTTTTCAGTGAGGTCATGCCTTTCACCTAATTTTCAGTGGAGATGACTGGAGTACAAAAGAAGGTCAAGTGATTTGCCCAAGGTTACTCATTGAGTCCCTGGCTCTCACAGGATCAGGATTCAGGAAGCTCCTGGCTCAACATTCCTTGGTCTAATCACCAGCCCCTACCTTCTGCAGGAGCCTCTCGCTCTCTTCATTGCTAAACAAAGATTGCATGTGGTAGCTTTCTTAAAATAAAACCATTTCTTTCTGCATGTACTGTGTTTTTTAACTTGTGTGGGTACTTGACTCCTTATTAATAACTGCATACTGATATGACTCAGAAATCTTCCTGAAGTCATGAGAATTTTGCAACAACGATGGACCTAAGCAATAACGATTAATAAAGTTGTTTTTTTTCATTAAAAAGAAGTGCTTTGAATTGCATAAGCTTACAAAAAACATGTACAGAATATAAAACTGGCTATTCCTCTTTCTTCATACTTGAACTTTCCTTCCAATTTTCTTTTGACTGCTATCCATCACTTATGAAAGAAAAAAGGAAAAAAATAATCACTCTTTAAAATATCCAGCCCAGAGACAGTTTTTAATATTTCTGTCTAAAAAGAGTCCTTCAGACTGAATGAAACAATAGTCTGAAGTGTCGCTTCTTTTCAGGAGCAGACATAAAATAAAGCCACAATCATTCATACACCAGTCCTGCAGACTTTACACAAAACAAACTTCTGCTAAAATGGCTTGTTATAACACACTTGTATGGGAGATCACAGATATATTACCCCCATTTGCAGGCGAGAGTCTGTCCAGGCAATGTGGACTAGGCAATCAGAAACCACCATGGCCACACAGACTCATATAATCATTAAAAAGATGTGGTCTTGGAGGTCTACACTACATCTGCTATGCTAATTAATGGGGCATGTAGAAGATAAATATTAATTTTAATGAAAAAGTGGGAGATGGTGACACCTATTTCACATCTGTCCAACTGAGCATAACTTGCAAAGAATGTAATTCGTGGCAGCTCATGCTAAATGAATGAACTGTCGGAGAGCAGACAGTGCAAGAATGTAAAAATTGCATTGCCTGCTGCCTATTTATTGGGTAATTCTGCCTTCCTCTCTGTGCTGGAAGTACTTTCTGCACAAAACTACATGATTATATCAGTAGTATTTACCTGCCGAGAAGGAAAGTAATCCCTACTTTCCCCTGCAGTCTGGAAGACTGGGGGTTCAGGCACACACAGATGAAGTGGACTTCTTTTAGAATCATGGAATCATAGAATAATATAGGTTGGAAAAGACCCTTAAGATCATTAAGTCCAACCATAAATCTAACACTGCCAAGTCCACCCCTAAAGCTGTCCCTAAAATAATTTTTTATAATGATTGTTCTGAAACATCAGGCAAAACACAGTTTCATTCCCAATTTTCTTATGGTTGCAGAGATGCTGGTATTTCACTCAATATATTTGGCTTAAAGTTATGATGTTTCAGAATCTGTAGCAGCTTTTCAAAGCATAGCACCTGTTTGATCTAATTCATTATGAGGTTACATATACACAAAGATCAGCACAACTCGAGAAAACCTCCTAAAACTCAGGCAATGTTAGTGCTGTGTCTGAGTCGCTTCCTGAAGTCTCTGGTTGGGAACTTGGCCCTCCATCTCCTCACTGCTCTGGCTGAATCACTTCACAGGCACTGAGGTGGCAAAGATCCCCAATCAGACTTAAAAGTACATGGCAGATAAAGAAAAGCTCAAGCATATTCAGAACCTGAGGATTCAGGTTTTCTACATCATATCAATTTTCCCCTTCCATCTCTCCACTTTTCCACACAAAACTGTCTCAGCTTCACTAAAAATGGTCTAAGCACTATGTGTGCTGCATGTGGAACAAGTTTAAGTTATATGTAACATTATAAGTTAATTAAAATATTGTTGGGCAAGCCAAGATTTTTTACCCAAAATTTTACCCAACAACCTTTTGTACAGCTGATGTTTGGTTTTAGAAGCATCAGTTAACTTTTCTGCCCCGCTCTTCACCTCTTGTGAAGGCTTAGATTTGACTGCCCATCTTTGCTCTTAACCAAAGGGGATATATGTTCATGAGAGCTTAATTCAACAGCTTTTGGAAGCAGAAGTTTAGATAGAACTTTGAAAAAGGTTCAAAAAGAAGGAATCAAGCAATTTTCCTGATGTATGTAATCAGAGAGGAACTGGACAAGGGTATTCTCTCCCTCTTTTTTGTTAAGAAAGCAAACCTGCCTAATTACGATTACCTGGATACTTGCCTAAACTTCATCTGTCATGAAGGAAACATAACGCAAAAATCAGAGAACCTTCACAATTTTTTTCCTGCGCTTGTGAAATTCTGTGCCCTTGGCAAAGAATCCCCCTTGAAATGAAAGGAAGATTTGTATCTGTCAAGTCTGAAGCTTGTCTTTATCTGCTTTATCTTGACAGCCTTGAAATCAAAGGGCTACATGTTCAGCAGCAGAAAAGAAAAGATGACTGTATTTAGTTAGTTTTGAGTGTATACAAAACCAGCACACGTGGTAAAATATGGAATGCGCATATTTTTGGACTCTTCTATGGACACTGAAAGCAAGACTTCCATTTAAATACCATGCACATCATCCTTGGTTTCGTTTTTTTCTCAAGAAGGGTCAGAATCATAGAGTTTGCTATAATAGTTACATAGGTCAGACATGGTAGACACGGCTCTCTTCCTAGAGAGGCCTACAACTCAAACACAGGCTCATGCTCTGAATAAATACTTTCAATCCACTGAGAATTCAGTAAAATGGTATTTTGATATATCTCAGTGAACCACCCAGGCAGGGACCCCAAGAGTGATACCTCACTTCAAAAATGGCTTCTTTACGTAAAATTATGCTTTCTTATACAGCACTACACTTTGCTGACAGCACTCACGACATTTTTGTTTTAAGTGGTGCAAATGCCACCAAATGGCAGCACACTGAAAGAGATTTGGTATTAAATGCATCATTTTCTAGTTTTAGTTTCTCTACAATTCCTTGACTTTAGGTGTTGCATGGTATAGCTGCAGAGGAAGTTGTGATAACTTCACGTAACTGTAGAAAATGAGGTTCTGAGGAGACCCTGAAAAGCCACCTTGTGCACCCCTCCACCCCAGGGCAGGATCAGTGTCCCCTAAGCCACAGCTGCATTAGCCAGGTGGCTCCTGCGAACCTCCAGTAACGGAGAACTCACAGCCTCCCCAAGCAATTCATTCCTGCCCTTAACTGTCCTTCTGGTTAGATGATTTTGGCTAATGCTTAAAGTAAATCTCCCTCGCTGCAATTTAAGGCCATTACCCCTTGTGCTGTCCCAGGTGGACATGGAGAATGATTTATTACGTGAATTTTTGCAATGATTTTTAAAATATATTTGAAGACTGCTTTTATGTCCCCCTTTGGCCTTCCTTTGCTAAAGTCACATGTAAAAGATAAAAGAAAACTAATGAACAGAGGTTTAATTAGTTCCATGTAGCAATTTTAAAGCTATATTCTAAAAATAAAATACTTGGAAAGAACATCAGTGAACCATATTACTCAGGAGGATAGAAGGAGTAAGAGCGTGCCAGCATAGTTGCAAAACAAAGAAATAGGAACTTTGCAAAAGGTCAAATGAACATTACCACTGAGCAAAAAGGCAGCGCCTTCTGTGCGTCTCCTTTAAAAATAATAAAAAAAAAAGTTCTTCAAGACTGATGGAAGAATAAAGATACATTCAATTTAAGTTATTAGACCCATGTAACTGTCACTGAACTAAATGGGAGCTTTGCCTGCTTAAAGACTCCAGGAAGGATGTTTTTGTGTTTAAAGACTAGACTAAAACTCAAGAGACAAGTTTAATCCTTGGCTTTCCTTGAGATTTTGTGATTTTGGGAAATTACCTATTGGTAAAATGAGCAGTAGCGCCACGCATTTTCTTTTGAATTCTTCTCATTTCGTTTTTTGTAGATGACAAGCACTTTAGGATGGTAGGCTGCCTGTACTGAAGCACGCAGGACTTCTGACCATGACTGCATCACAAAATGTGACACCAGGCTATTAAGGAATTGTCATGCATTGGATATATCCCATCACAAGAGATGTTAAAGGTAACTTCAAATTGATTGACTGTGTCTGTTGGTGGTGTTGGACCACGCTTATTTTCATGGGATGCACAGGTTAGCTTATAATTCAACACTGTAAAATCTCCAATCCAAAAGTCCAGAGTATTACAGTGAGAATCTAGAGATTTTTGTTTCTTGATGGTTAGTATAATAAGGGATATATGGAGATGCAATATGGTAGTGCTGACCTATGAAAACCACTAAATAAATACTGAGATAATGAGCAATCATAGGTTCTTTAATGGTTTTCTCCAGATGTCTCTGTGAAGCAGGGAAGCATATGAAATAAGGAAACATGGTTTTTATACAGACCATAGGCTGGTAATAACAAAGACATGGAGAATGTCTACATACTGTGCCTAGGCTAGCTCAGATATCCCTGCAAAGCTATGGAAGCATAGCTGAAGGAGTTGCTTAGAGTTAAAAAAGACATCTATATGCCACAACATGGAGCTGAACTGATGATTTCAGGCAAGAATCCAGAAGACTATTTTTGCAACAGCAAAGCTGGTGCTGTCCAAACTGATAGCAGCATGTCCTCTGCTAGAAAATAACCATATATGGATCTACTGCTAGTGGCTGGATGTCTTGACAGGCATTTAAAAATAACATATATGCTATTAGCACTGCTTCCCTTTATTCTGAGGAGAAACTGGATTATCACTTTCAAAGTTACAAGGTTTCCTCCTGTTTTTTGTTGCATTTTCCTGATTTTCTGCGTTTGACACTGGAGACAAATTATTCCTGATTTTCCTACAGACATGTAGGACACAAGATTCAGGTCGTACTTCATCAATCTTTATATATGGATCTCCACCTCTTACTGTCAGCTAATCAGTTGTACTAAGAATTTGGTTGCATCTATTTCTTTCTGTGCTGTCATTTACAGCTCTTTGGAGATTTTGCCTGTTACTGCTGCTCATTCATACTGTCCCCTCAAAAACCACTGGTCAAACTCCATCATCTATTTTATCTGAAAGATATAAAATAAACATCTAAAACATAATGTGGTAGAAACCCTGGCAACAGAATCAGCAGGCTTTATTCTGTAGCAGGCTACTATTTGGCTTCCTATGCACGTATCCAACCTGAGCCCCTAGGCTGTGCATCGTCCTGTTTGGTTGAGCTGCAGTTCCATTTACATTGGTTGCCTTCCAGAGAAAGAATCTGATCCTCAAAAACGCTCTTGGGTCCTTCAGAGAGGAAACAAGAGCATTCAGATCCCCTTGGAAGTCAAAGTGAGGACACACAGCCGTTCTGCAGACCAAGTCAATGGTAATGATGCTGCATCTGCTACCCATGCACGTGCAGCAGGGTTATTTAAAAAACTGCAGACAGTGACTCTTGATTCACTTAGCGGCTCACCTTGCTCTTCCTACTGACAGAAAGGAGCATGTAAGGCTCAGAGCCCTTAGCATCCCCTCTGTCTTGCAGGGCATCTCCTATGTTGCCAGGTGAATTCCACCAAATAATTAAGCGGCTGTAAAATTAAAGCTACACCCTACCCACAGGACAGGGGGAACTTTAAGACTTCTGAATTGTAGGACGAAATCTGGTCTCCAAATAAAATAAAGCAAGGTTTTCCCCAAAGTGCTTAACTAAAGGGTATCCATGCCACACTTTTATTTTTCATCCTTTTTTGACCTTTAATTTAATTTAAGTACTCAAGCAATTTTAGCTGTGTTTTCTTCTCAACTTCTCCCACTTCAGGCCACACACACGAAAATCATTCTGTGACTTGACACCCCTCCTTTCTTAAAATCTTATGGTGAGGAAAAAAAAAGGGGATGTTATTTTAAACAACTTCAAACTGAAGTTTTTTTGTCCATTAGGGTACTTATTTATTCATTTCAATTCATGCCTTTTTACATTGAAAATTATAGCTTTTACAGATTCCTGTAAATGTCTAAGTATGAAAATGGCTCTTTTTCAAAAATGTGCTTCTAGATCGCCAAAAATAATTTAATTTTGTTCACATTTTCTTTGTGTGGAATTCAAGGTAGTAATATGTATATTTACTGCTCATCCCTGTCTCTATTGATCTGTGTTCTTTCATTTTTAATCTAACTAAACATTTATTTCTTGTTGATAAAATAGTAGTCGAGACACATTACTCACCTCTTCACACCCCAGATATATGAACACTGGTATCACAAGAAGGTCCCTCATCCGACCTGGCCAACGGGCACTAACCTTCAGCAGTAAGCATCACTTCTGGATGAGAGAAGGTACAAGCAGTCTGTCTAGCAGACTGGCCTTTGAGTGACAGGCTAAGTTTGCAATCTATCCACTTGCCCAAGTTCTAGACCAGGTTCATGATGGGGCATTAGCTTCACAGCATCCAGGTCTGATGCCACTAAACTCGTCTGATGTGAGGTTGTATTTGACGTATTGCTATACTTATCTCCAAATGCTCTGAGTTAGTGATTTCAGAGGGCTTTTTTTTCTTAATTCTATTCTTGTTTATTAAAATAAGATTTATGGTTTGGGGACTCATTCTGCCACAAAATTTTATGTTTTCATGCAAACCATGATCCCTTTCTAGCCACTACTGACTGCATTTTTTTGTAGCACCATAACAGCAGTAGGGTTAGGTTCACTAATCATTGAAGGGTCATGTCACTGATATGTCAGCTGCTTTTTCATACTCAGTGACCTCCAATTGCTGAGCCAGATGTATATATAAGACACACAACTCCTGGGCTCTACCTGCTAGCTACTTGAAAATTGAACTACTGCAATGATACTCCCAGAGCAAACTTTACTTTGGTTTGGCATGATGTACAAGGCAATTCAGCAATTGGCTCACTCTGAAAGTTCTCCCTTCCTTGTTATTTCCTTCTAAAAATGTTTAAAAATTAAAAAAAATAAATAAAAAATAAAAAAATAAAATGTTCTCCACTTTTAAATTGCTGTTCACCTACCAAAGTGAATAGCCCTCATCCTGAATGTATTTCCAGAACACAGCTCACAGAACATTAGTAAATTAAAAATAATCAAGATGGCAGCAGTCTCTCTGAAGGACTTTATCATGACAGATGTAATATCCCAAAATACGAACTTTTTTCTGCCACTAATTCTATCTTAAAGCCTTTTGAAGGGCGCATGTAAGGCTCCTACATCAAACTGCTGATCTGGGGTGGAAACTGAAACGAAGTCAAACAGTTTTTTTGACCAAACCTTTATCACCTAAATACTATTTAACTTATTTCAGGATTCACGTTACTACCATATTTTACCATAAAGGTGGGATTTCCATACATTTAGAAAAAGATTAGAATTCTGTTTTCTTCCACAAAAGCTTTCCTCTGCAGGTAAGGTTATGCCAAGTTTTGCCACAGTAGAGCACGCAAGTAGTTCAAAAAGGTGTTTTTTCCACTGTGTATGCACTAAATGCATACGATGGGCTAAATGCTTTCTCAGGAGGGACACAATCACATCTTTGGACAGTAGCAGCAGCCTTTGAATTTTCACTTCAACTACTGCTTAGAAACGACACTGTCAGAAAGGAAACACCTACTGTGCGCCTTCACTTGCCTTCTGATCCCTTATTAGTTAACCCTGAAGTGCATATGTATACAGCCTTAATCCCCAAGTGAGTATCTGGACCAGGGGAAATCTGGAATTAATTGCGAAGTATTTTGGTTACTAATGCAGCTGTTACAAGTGTTTGATTTGGCAAGCGAACAGAAAAGGCACTGCATACCAATTTCGTGAGCCACTGTAAAAGCTGCATGGAGGCCGTCATCTTCAATCACTGCACAGCTGCGCTCAGGAGAGCATATGGTCCCAACGTCTGCCATTCCCAGAGTATCACATGAATGATGCCCACATAAATCCTGCCCAGGAAGGGAAAAAAATTAAAAAATTGTTAAAATAAACTTCTACACCCATAGGTAACAACAGGTTAAAGTCACCAGCCCTTTGCAGACATCAGAACCTAGATAAAAACATCAATATAAGCTTCCATCTAAAGATATCAATGCAGTTTAAAAGAACAATGACCTAATCCCACCCTTGGTAAAGTCTTTTTTTTTAAAGCATTTTCATTGACTTTAGTAGGATTTTAATTTGTTAGTTAAATTTGTATTTCTGCAATCCATACAGAGGCTCAAACTTCCACTGAGTTAGGTACTCAAAATACATGCCATAGAAGCATTTCCTCATTGACAGTAAAAACAGAATATTGTTTTTATTTATAGAAGGTGAATCAGGGCAGAGAGAAATCTTCACCTTTCTTCTTGGTCCTTGAACAAGAGATCATCTTTCTTTTCCAAAGGCAAGTCTTATCCTTGCACTTACAGAAATGAGATTACTATATATTCAGCCCCGTGTCACATCTGTCAAGTAGTACAATGATTAATAATGTATCACCCAATATACCAAGTATTTAAGCAATTCTCAGCAGTTGCTTAAAGGGTCAGTGATATGACTGTAAAATCCCTTGATTCCTAGTCTTACTAGTGCAACAACTTGATCACATTTCCTACTTGTAGATATAGGGTGTCTCTAAAAACTATGCAGGTAGCATTAGTTTTTTTCTTTCCATTCCAGGATGATAATGATCATGATAATGATGAAGACTGCTTTGGTCAGATGTAGTTTTGATCATCAACAGTAACTTTTCAGAGCTTCTGAAGCAGAGGGAACAATACTAGTCTGAATGTACTTTTTTTTTTTTTTTTTTTGGTTGAGAAGTACGTACCATGCTATTTGAAACACTTCAACATTTCATTTTGGTTGAATGAAATTGTCATTTTCAAGGCATGATAGTATTATCAAATGTTATTAGCCAAATGATCAAAGAGTAGCTTTTTCCCCTTCATTTTTAAGACTATTCTTCCTTTCAGATCTCCTTTTACAAAGTCCTTCTTTTATGAAGCCTTTCATAATTAATCCATCTGAGTAATAGATATCCTGTGTGGTTTCAGGTCCACAATGTTCACAGATTAGGATAGTTTCTAATTTAGGCAAACTTGAAAATGCACAGGATTCAAATCCCACTGAATTAAAGGAAAACACAGTGACTTCACAGATACTGTGACAGAGAATCTCTTTACAAAAAATAGTGTATTTTTTTTCCCCCAAGATGAAATAAAGAAATTTTCAAGCTAAAATTACATAGCAATATTACATATATGGATCAAGAATTTCGGGATTAGTTCTGGCTTCCAGGTGTCTGGGAGTTCTTTTTGGTAAGCGCGCTCCCGATGCTACTTAATGTCAAGATTTAAATGCTGCAGTACCGATAAACTAAACAGCCTCATGAGAAGAGGAGGAATAAAGTTCAAAAGTATTTAAGTTTCCAAATTTTCACAGCTATAAGCCATGGTTTAAAAAGAACTTCCATTCTGTACCAGTGCAAATAATATATAGACAATTCTGTCCCTAACCCCACTGGCTCCCACCCTTGACATCCAATTATCTCCCCAGACTTCACCTCTGGCTCTGTGACAAGTTACACAATAAAGATGCCCATTTTCAAGTACTTTAAAAGAAATGCATTTTTTTTCCCAGTTTTATTTAGGCAAATAAATTTCCTATCATTTTCAGCATCTCTGGACAAATGTTGGAAGAAGCCCTAAGAAAGCTCATGGTATCAAACATCGGGGACGTATTACAAGATACAATCCTTAAACTCCTATTACTTTTGCTTGGCTTAATACCCATTTAGCCCTTTATGCATCACTTCTGAATCTGGCCTTTTCAGTCTAAGGGTACATTTTACATAGAGTAAACTCTGTGTAAATCTAAGTGGTTTACCTACAGCAGCATGAATAACAAAACTCAGAAAAAATGCATGTGCAAACAGTACCAATAAAAATACCTTTTCATGGTGACATAATCAGTCTAAATAAGTAAGTGTAAACTGTATAGGAAGCAAGATACCTTTATATTAGTGCAATTTGAACTGAAACCATACAAGCAGTTGAACTGAAATTCTTATATAAGTACCAAAAAGCACATAAATCAGACAGAAAGCAGCCTACTGGAGGAGGTCTAGATTACTCTCAGGTTGACAGTGCCAATAACAGTATAAAACATTAATTCAGGTCTTGTCTCTGCATGCAGATTCTGTGTCATTTGGTCCTTTCTTGTATTTGGGTGTCATTATCGCACACATACTTACATCAGTACTGCTCCCATTGTGGGCACAGTTCTATCAGCACACAGATGTCTTATGGCAGTGCACGACTTATTTCCATTTGCATACCAAAAGAAGCTAGGCCAGTGATATGGCTATGAAGCTATACCAGCAGACGCAACCAGACCTCACAACGATTCTCCAGATTCGATGACACAAGTATAATTACAAGAATACAATCTATTTAAGCAGGCAAACCCATAAACTTCCTTAGAGTTACTTCTAATGGGATGTGTGGAGTATGGAAAATTATGACAAGGATGTTAACAGTAGACAGCCCTTCTGACTCTTGGCTGGTTAGTAATCCCACCGTCAATATTTTGAAAGCCATGCACAGGATTGCATTACACCACCTTCATTAGACATCAAAGAAATAGCTACATACATATGCAAGCACTAATAGACATAGCAATGTTTGGTTACTTTTCATATGTTATGTGTTACTGACATTGCATCACACTACGTGCCCGGGTTCTCCTCAGAAATCCAGTCACTTCATCAAACCGCTGTTCCTCCATTTCCATCATTTCTCAGAGTACGACACATATCCACACATCTCAGCATCCCACTAGTAACTCTCAAGGCAGTGTTCACTTGCGTAACAGTTGTCTAGGCAAAACAAAGCAGGCTTGTACTTCATGAAATACCTTAACTTTGGGTCAGATAAAATTAGTTTCTTGAAGGGCTGTATTAGTTAAAGGTTGCTCCTAGGAAATCCTACAGCAGAAAATAAGTGATTCTGAAAACTGCTTATCTGTAAAATTAACTAGCTCCAACACCCCACAGACAGCTGGAAAACAGCTGTTTTCAGGTGATATGGGACCAATGATCCCCGTAAAGGAGGGGAGCAACCTCACTGTGGTCAGAAAGTGGTGGACAGTGATACAGTAAAGCCCCACTCCCTTCAGCCAGCTCTGCAACCACATCCAGGCTGCCTCCTCAGCAGTCTATGCAAGGTGCCTACCGAGTCCCAGCTGGGAAGTGGTGGAGAAGCCTTGTAAAGGATCTTGGAAACAAGGTCAGGAAATATTTTCTGGCATTAGCTTCTTTGCATGAAGCTGTGGTTGGGGAGGGATGTCTATGGGTTGCCCATCTTCTGCTAGAACAGGGCATATATTGGCTATGCTTTGAACAGAGAGCATGTACTGAGCTTTCTGGGTTTTGTTGCAGACTTCAGTCCTCAGTGACTGCATGAGGATGCTTTTTTTAAGCTAATGCTGACACTGTCAATAATCACTTAGGCAGATTACTGAAGACTCAGCTCCATTATGTTCTCAACTCACAGTCTCATTTATTCTTTATTTCTCTTGCCTCTGCATGATTTGAACTTCAATGTAGCATCACATAGTATGTATTATATATATAATTGAAGCCTACCAAGTGGCATCTGTAAGACAAATATTCTGAAAAGTTTGCTGTCAGGTCAACTCACCATCCCCTAGCTACATGGTCCTTCCCAACAGCATGGTTTTGAGTGATGTTATTGAAGATCACATCTGTTTACACTTACACTGATGTAAATCTTTATGGCAAAATTGCTTTTGACTTAAATGTCCTGTAGCTGTACTGGCAAGAGATTATTTGTTACCAGAAACAATAGTTACCTTCTTGGTTTTCCCAGGCACTCTTGGAAAACACTCTCAGAGTTTTATGAAGTAGTTTCTGGGAGTACAGTGTAAGTTTTTATTTCCCTTGTAAAATTTTTTTTTTGTTTTTTTTTGGGTTAAAAACAGGCCCTGATGTAACGCTGCAATCTCAAAAATCTGTGTGGGTCTTCTCAACTTTTCATACTTAGCTAAAACACTAGGAAAGCCAGGACTCATACGATACTTAAAATCAGCTTCCAATTACTATTTCACCCCGCTGTATCACTTCTATTTAAAAAATTAATTGCTTACTCAGATCTGTATACTCATGCAGTTGCCTCCAAATAGTGGCAGAAGCTTTGAAGAATGTTTCTTGATATTTCTAACGAAGGAACAAAGAGTTTGGCCCTTGATCTGCATTACAGTAGTTTCAAAATAGAAGAATGACTAGGAAATGCATTTGCTACGCAGGCGGCAACAGATCTTAAGACTTAAGCTTTGGCAAAGGAATGACTTAGGAAAACTGAGTTGTACATCATACGACTAGTAGTTAATTAGACAGCTTATTAAAGGCCAAGTTTTCTTGGCATTCATATGTACATTAAGAGCAGCTGGCTGTTTGCCATGTATACGTGGCATTGTTGTGAATGAAGATAACCGTTGTGGCACCCTGCTGGAGCAGCTGATTTATTTTACCTGAAATCCTGTGATTTGTGCAGTACGCATAAAAACAAGGATCAACTGTTTAGTGAAACCTGATATTAGACCAGAGCCAGTGGACTGGATTCAAACCAGGATTTAAGCACCAATGTGGACAGTTTGGTGGACTGTAAGGGCAGAAGAACAAAACTGGCTCACAGTCCTCTGCTCTTTGAGTTACCTACCCTTCTTAGATAGGCCTTGGAGTCTGTGACCTTATCGGCCCCAAAGTGCTACAGTTCTACAGTCCTGAGCAGCTTAACACTTGGCTTATACTAAAGCTTGACTGGGGTTGAGATGCTCAATGCTTCTCCATCTTTTCCCTGAGGGAAGCAAGCTTACAGACGTTCTCAGATCAGATGTTCAAGAAACCAGCTGGATTAGGCTATCAGGCACAGCTGCACATCACCTTGTTTTAAAGCACAGCTAACAGCTTTTACATCTCCGTGTGTCTGCTTGCTTGCTTTTCTGGTTTCTTGACAACAGCTCATCAGTTAAAGCCTTTGTCCAGCAAGAAGGTGATCCAGCTTCAAATTCCTTTCAGGGAAGAGGATACTCAATAGCATGTCGCTCAGGGGAGTGCACTATGGTCTTCACCAGACCATGTTCTACAGTGAAGGTCTGCACGTGTCCGTGCACGCAGGGAGCTGTGGCTCCTCCTGTGACAGCCCATGTGTGAAAGGTCTCCCTAGCCCAGGCTGCAGTCAGTGCTTATGGCGCTTGGTGAAGGGACCTAATATTTGGTCCCTGTTCCTCAGGCTGCTTCTGTATTTTACAGTGAACAGTCTTGTGGTAAATTACAGAAACAGTCTTCTCTCCATGCTTTGGGAACCCAGAGTGCCTTGCTCTAAGCGGTGCGCTCCAGTCAGCAGCTTCAGGTCACGATTTCTCTCCTTCTCACCATATGAATCTTAAATTACTTGCTAAACAGTGACATAGCTTTGGTCTGAGGGGTGGAAAGTTTCCTTAACACCTGGAACAGCTTACAACCTACCGGTTAAGGACCTCTCCTGGGAGGTGGGCGATACAGACCTAAAATCCCTCAAGCAGAGGAAGGAATTAAATACGGCTTTCTGACTTCCTCCAGCAGAGATCCCACCGCAGCCCTGCACAGGGAGGGTGGGGTCAGGCGGTACGTGGGACCCACACCCCCACCCTCCCGCACGCCCCTCTGCAAAGTGGGTGAAAGCTGATTAATGGCACAGCAACGCAGAGCGGCACACGCGGAGGAAAGTAAGATTCACCCCAACAGAAAGGATTATGGCTATCATCTGGAAAGGCAAAAGGAGCATGAGACCAAAGTTGACAGACTGCAGAACGTGTAATGGAAGTAGGGGCTAACTGGTGAGCAAAGTAATGAGGGCATGGTCTACTTTACCCCTCAGCCGATAGTATGACACAATGACACTTAAAACTCTGACACTTTACAATCCAAAATGGTGGAACGCTGCCCCTGCTGTGAAAACTCCTCTTCCTGAGACACTAGTGGGTCCCACTCATGGGGACGGCCAGGTTTGGGCATCAGGGAGAGGGCCTGGCCATCACTGTGAGGTGAGGAAGGACTCACTGGGACATGGCTTTGTCCTCTGGCCATATTTTGAGAGGATTACTGAAGCCTGGTTGCCCTCCAAGGAAAACCAGAATGGTGAGAACTGTCATACCTACCAAAACAAAAATCACCCATTTTCCTCTAGTAGTTTTAATTGAGGGTGTCTTCCTTTAAGGTTAATATGATAAATACAAGCCTGAGTTTTGGGCATTTGAATCTCAAATGTACAGAGCTGTCTTTCTGATTTCTAAATAAGGTGAAATTTAAGAAAACCCAATATATGTGTGGTGTCTTGTTGGGCTCAGTTTAGCACATGCATGCTATACTTGCTGGCTTCAGAAACTACCTCCTCACCAGACTGGATATTTAAGCATGTTCTTATTTTTCCTCTGTATGGTACAGGGACCCTAGAAACTTATCATCCAAGGACACTGCAACAGAGTATTAGAAATACTATTACAAATAGAAATCCTAAACTGTATTAAGCTTTTATGCTCTGAATGGACAGATTAACAAATTTTTTTTCCCCTAAAGCACAGAAGGAAAATACAGCAGCATTACACAAACCAAAGATTAATTAAAAATACTGACAAAATGCACATAAAGCATTTGGACTTCACATGGGGAGGGGAAGGGCAAAGTTTCAGTTATGAAACTGGTGACTTGTGAATAAGGAAAAATGTAGGATGTAAGTTGCCTAACCCATAATTCCTCTGTGAGGAAACGCCACACCATCTCTGTAGAGTAGTATGAATCACGCTACTTCTCCTGCACAAATTATGTCCCACTTTATTTTCCCCAGGGACATTATCTAAATGTATTAGATTTGCAACAAAACTGGTGACAACTCTGAAACTGATAGATACATCACATTGTAATTTCTTCAGACTAATAATACTAAACATTAGTGAAATATATGCTATTAACCATTGGTGGAGTGATCTGTTTTATTAATGTGGAATAATAATTGTAGGAAGATGATAATGCAGAAAAGAAAAAAAAGAAGAAAGAAGAAGAGCCAAAGAAAGCATGTGTGCCATGCAATGAAATTATCATCTAAAGAGCTAAGATAATCTAAAGCTTCCTGTTTTATTTCAACAGCACTGTCAGATTGACAGTTAAACTAAATCACACACATGAGACCCATATAATTACTGTGTAGAAAAAGGCAGGCCAGCGGCCTTTGGCTCTAGCAGGAACTTTTTGCTACAGGCAGGCATGATGGTACTATCATAGATTATGCTAACAAGCACTTAGGAAAGTATTTTTCCTTGTTCTTGTTGCCTGTATCTGCTGTGAGATACATCTATTTTAATTTTCATATGATTCAGAACTGGAGGGGAAGGAAAGTAAGAGAACTGGATTTTGTCCAAATGCATTCAATAGTTAACTTGAAATTTAACTAAGGGTCACTAACGAAAAAGATTGGATGAATTCTAGAGGATAATTGCAGAGCAGGCTAGACCTTGGAAAAGAACAGTTCGAGTTCAAGTGCAGTTTGCAAGTCACATCATGTATGTTTTTCTACTGTGATAAATAATATGGCAAGTATTTTGTTGCACCCATAAAAACCTGAAGACTGAAGATAATCCACTTCCAGCTTCTGAGAACTGTTCATAATAAAAAGGCCTGAAACGGACAAAATTCTAAATTTACTGTTGACTTCATTTCCATTGAGAACAAAGTGAGCTGATCGCCAGAGGAAGAGGGGCTTTACAAGCTCTTTCTCCTCTCCACCACACAGCCGCTTCTCTAGATGGGGCAGAGGACTCACCTGGCCACCAGATGATCAAATCCTTGCCTCACCATATTCCACAGAGGATGCTCTGAGGATGCATGCAGCCCAAAAATTTACAGCTGCTGTCAAGGACTCAACTTGAAGAGCAGGGGACCCATGTATTTTCTAAGGCTGTTACGGCCAAGAGCCACCTATAAATCCTATGAAAGCTCTCATTTATTAGAAAATGTTCACCATTTGGTACTGACAAGTCAGACCTCTGTCAGGCTTGATACTGGCCATCATGGATCAAAACAAGAGATTGAGACCACTGGGAAAATATACTGCTTCTTACTAGATTTTGGGAATTCAAATAATCACTCTGGGACCCAGCTAAGTTTCTGCAATATTTAGGGATAGATACGTTCTGCGTCCACTGAAGGTTTTCACAATCTCCTACACAGGTGATAATAATGACCCAACACGTTACTGTAGTTTTCATTGCAGTTACAAGGTAAACATAGGATTCACTGGAGCTAATGGACAGCTACGTGGTCCTTGCCGCCACTATTAAGCAATACCGAGCCTTAAAATAGCTTTAACATATTGCCTGTATCACCCAAAACTGAACTCATGTTCATATTTATTTACTATTTGCTGTGCTCTGCAGCAAGATTGCTTTAAAGCCCTTATCGAATTAAATACAGGTTATGACTGAAAGTGAGTTGATGTTTTAATCCAGAATCAGTAAATCTCCTTCTAAAAATCTTTTTGCATGGGAAGTACTTCCTAGTATGAATGATGATGATGACAGTAACTTAAACTGCCAGCACTAATTTTATAATAAGGGAGAGCTGCCAGCACACTTGTAGTCCATCAATTGTTTTTAATTTATCTTTCAACAGGTGATGGCAACAGAAGAGGAGGAAGTGATGGTGCTGAATTCTGACAGGACTCTTCCTAAAGAACTCAAGGAAAGCTACTATCTTTTCAGGGAGCCTTTTTTTGGTGT
The DNA here is from genome assembly GCF_963210335.1 of Falco punctatus. Lineage (NCBI taxonomy): Eukaryota > Metazoa > Chordata > Aves > Falconiformes > Falconidae > Falco > Falco punctatus. Next base: position 102,335,800 of record NC_137581.1, on the reverse strand, counting down.
CAGAAATAACATCCAAGTGAATGTCACTTCAGAACAAAGATAATTATTATATTAGAGACTTGTATGGCAACAGGCATGCATAATTTAGATTCTAACTACACATAAACAGTTACATACAGCTGAGGACTTGCGTTTAGCTGACAAATGATTTGCAAATATTTTTCTGTTGACGCAGAGACACAAAGTTCAAGGTGGCCTCAGTTAGTAAACAAAGATGGAAAATTTACCTCACACATTTACCCCATGCCTAAAACCCAAGCCATTTAGAAGAAGACATCTGGATGTTCAAAAATTAGCATGACGATATTCAGAGCCCATCAAAACATGCAGCCATGGCTTGGCGTCTAGTAGCTAAGCAACGTACTTTATACATTCAAAACATAGTTGTAAAATTTGGATCCTCCTGCCAATTGCTGACACTTCCATTGAAAAGCTAAACTGGAAAAAATCTCTCTTTAGTTCAAAGTGGGGTTGTTTTCTCTGGGAAACATCTCTACTGCTTTTTCATCCTTTAACCCTTTTTGAGTTTACATTCCAAGAGGAGCAAATAGATTCATGTTGACATTTTGAGTGTAAGCATATAAAAATCGTGTGGACTCACACATACTCCCTGCAAAGAACATCATGAACACATGTAGCAAGAAACTACAGCCTTGTTCTTACTGAGTCAAATACTGACATGTAATGCCAAACAATGTGCGTGTGCACACAGCAAACCATTAAAGCAGATTAAGTTATACTGAATTGCACTGCAGAGCTAATCCTATAGTTAAACCTGTTAAAATGTAAACCAAGAAAACGGAAGCCTGTGCTTTTTTCTTGCAAAGCATTTGCATGCCTAAGTAACAGTGCAAGCAATATCTGCATTGTAATAGTGGAAGGAGACCACAGGAATGGTGACATTTTGTTTAGTTATGTACTACTTACATGCAAAAGACGTAACTCTATGCATGGAAGATGCATTGCTCATGAGTCTTTGAAAGTAGATTACTGATTAGCAGAACACTCTTATTCTGGCAGGAGGGCATCCATGCAAAGAATTACAGATAAGCATCTGTAAAGCAAATGCACTTTAAATTCACATCCTATCTCAATCCAAATTAACTTAATAATTGATGTTAAAATTCACAGTCTGCCACCCTAAGAGTTTCTGAATTGTAATAAATCCCAGGGAAATAAATGGGAATACTGGCGGAGAAAAACAAACTTTAGCAAAAAGTGATGGATTCTGGCCCCAGCTTAAATAATAAGCTGTTCAAAAGGATGTTTACAGCAAAAAGGAAGAAGAGCATTCTGACCCAGCCTAGCTAGCCTGTTTTCATTCAGATTATCGCGATAACAAAATGAAAGCTTGCAAATTAGACTGACGGACTTTAAACTGCTAAAAAAGGCTCCTGCTGTACAAGTGATGCCTGACTGACACAGAACCTAATGTTTCAACTATTTACAGCTATAAAAGCAAGCCAGGCGCTTTTTTTCCCCCTTCTGGAGCAACTCCTTCCACAAACCATCCAAAGCATCCTTTTTGGCTGGCTCCTATGATGTAGAAAAGCAGGAGAACTCAAATGAACGGAAAGTCATGCAGCTATTTTTTTCGTACTTGGGGAAGGGAAAAAAAGAAAACACCAAACCCAAACCACTAAAGGGATATTCTTACAGAAGAACTTCACTGCATAAACTCTGCCACATGTCTACTAGAGCAATGTCCCTTAACGACCTCTGGCAATGCAATTAATTAACCAACTGGGAAGGGAGCAAGGCACAGTTCTGCATGGGTAATACTAGCCAGATCTGACCCACAGTTGATCAGGACACCTATTTTTCATTTGGGGAATGAGAAAGAGACTGAACCCCTTAGTACCAGCCCAAATCAGTCAACTTCTGCAGCTCTGTTTACCTGCGGTTTGCATTTATGTCCTACCCTTGAACCACAAGTGCTGCTGGCTTCCAGTGTGGCAGAGCTATTCTTGCTGGAAATAGCATCTTAACGCACTCAGCATGGAAGTTGTGTGTACTTTTAAGGTGTTATCCACCATTTTCACTATCAGGTTTGTTTGGGGACTGATTAAGGCTAAAGAGTGCTATCAGCCCTTTTTGCCTGGACCACCTTTGCAGAGAGAGAGGGGCTGTGTGTGAAAGACCTCAATGCGAAAGCCAGAACAACGTCACTTCTCAAGCACCGACACATCAGGCAGCCTCAGACGAGTCCCCCAACCAGGCAAATTACTACCTCTCCACCTTGGCAGGAGTCCCAGCACTGCACTGGCACAAATGACAGTGAACCCATAGTGGGGATGACCTTGCAGGGGAGGGGGCACACACACAAATGCATACCCCATTTGTTGGGTTTTCAATCCCTTTTCCATCCCTGGCAGCTGTGCACATGGGTGCTGGTCCCCGAGACACCATGCAAACCAACAGAAAGGCCAAAGGTGTGAGTGGGGAGGCAACCGCCGGGCAACGCAAGGCAACGTGGCTGCAGGGCCACCAGGCCGGCTTGCCGCAGCCCAACCACCCCGCGAGACATCGTTCGAGGGACACCAAGTTGCTGTCAGCTGTGGTGATGCCTACCTCGCGGGTGAAGAGGATGGCGGCATCGTAGTGCTCGTCATGGTCGTCGTCGAGGCGGTTGTGCTGGTGCTGCCACTTGCAGAAGTTCTTGAGAGTGGTGGCAGCATTCCTGTTGACCTCCAGCCCCTTCTCCTTCTCGCCCAGGGCCACCACCTTCACCACGGCCAGCCGGACGTGGTTCTCCAGGCTGGCGTGGGCGTAGAGCCGGGAGGCGATGGAGGCCAGGGTGAGCAGGTAGTGCTGCAGCCCCTTCCCGTACTTGCGCACCATGGAGGCGTCGGCCACCAACAGCAGCTCCACCTGCCGGGCCCGGGAGACGGAGCGACGCCGCCGCCGCCGCCGGCCGTCCCCCGCCGCCGCCCCGGCCGGGTCGCGGGTCTCGCAGCTGGTGCGGGCCGGCACCGTCTCGAAGCTGAAGCGGTCCCTGAAGAAGAGGTGCGGGGCGCGGGCCGGGCCCTCCCCGTAGATCCGCGGCCCGGCCGCCTCCGCGCCCCGCCGCGCCGGCCTGACGGTGTAGCGGGAGCGGCCCACGGCGAAGAAGCCGTCGAGGCCGCCGCAGAGGTTGAAGACGGCCAGGGAGCGCGGGCTGCCGTCCACCGTGCCGCGGTAGTAGCAGCGCGGCGGCCCCGCGGCCCGCGGCGCCCGCGCCCCCACCGCCTCGTCGCGCTCCAGGTCGAGGAGGAAGCGCTGCCCCCCGGCGTACAGGACGTAGCCCGCCTTGCCGCCCCCCGCGTAGGTCGGGTCGAGGCGCCGCACGACGCCGCCGGCCCCGCGGGGCGGCGGGGGACGGCGGGGCGGCCCGGGGGGAGGGCCGGGCCGGGGCCGGGGCGGCGGGGCGGCGGCGGGGGGTGGCGGCGCTCCGTCGTCGGCAGGTGCCGGCGGCTGGGCCAGAGCGAGGTGCAGCCCGGCGGCCAGCAGCAGGGAGAGCAGCTTCGGGAGCATGCCTGCCTGGCCGGCGGGAGCGGCCGCAGCGGCGGTGATAATTAATAGTAGTAATAATAACAACAGGAGTTGGGGAGGGAGGTGGAAGGAGCCGGTCGGCGGAGTGCAGCAACGTAGTTAAGGGAAGGAGAGAAGGGGGGAGGGGGGGAGGGGGAAGGGGAAAAAAAGAAAAAGAAGAAAAGTTCTCTCTCCCAAACTCGAGTCAAGTGTGAGTGGGAGCGAAAAAAATGTCAACAAAAGCCGCTCGCGTGTGAACTTTGTGTTTCTCTGCAGGGAAGAGCCGGGAGCACATGGAAGGAGAGAGAGAGAGGCAAAAAAAATCCCAAATCACTGCTGCTGGGGAGGCGGGGGTGTGGGGGGGAAAGGGAGAAAAAGGAGGAGAGGAGGCTCGGACCCGGCAAGTAAAGAAGTTTGAGCACTTCCCACTCCTCTTCTAGTTCTCTGCTGTAGTCACCGGATCATCACCAGCAGCAGCAGCAGCAGCAGGGGCAGGGGGCAGGTCTGCTGCGACTCGGCACTTTCTCGGGCTCCGGTGGGCTCCCTTTCCTTCTTTCCCCCCTTTTGTTTTGAAGAGAAGGAGGAGAAGGGCAGAGAAGAAATTCAGGCACCAAAAACCGCCTCGGTCGTCTCCGGTGAGATGGTTAAAAAGGAGAAAAAAAAAAAAAAAGGCAAAAAAAAGCCCAAGAAGCGGAAAACGTCCCGGATTTTTGTAAAAGCCCCCTCCCTGTATCTTTTCTGTTGATGTTGTTGTTATCCCCAGTCTGTCGATGTGAACAAGAGGAGAAGGGAGAGAAATGTGAAGATGAGAGGAGGTGGAACAATGAATTTATAGCGGAATGCCATCCTGCAATGGCAATTTCAACAATTCGTCACTGCAGGCTGCCTCTTAAAGGGAGAGCTTCAAAACCACCACTCCCACACTTCCTTCTCATTTAATCAGACAGAGGGAGAAACTTGAGGGGAGGGGGAAGGGGGGGCCTGCGGGGGGAGGAGAAAAGGAGGGAGAGGGAGCGGGAGAGAGGGAGGCAGGAGAGGGGAAGAGCGGGAGGAAGCCGGGGAGGGGAGAGAGACCGGGAGAAAAAAAAAATACGCTTGTGTGTGAAAAACGCAAGGTTTCCCTCGAGTCGCTTAAAGGCACAGTCACCCGGGTTCGAGGTGTCACGGCTGGCCGCGGACGGTGCCGCCCGCTTACCTCGCGTCCTGCCCGCTTCCCCGCTCTCCGCCTGCCGCCGCCGCTCGTCCGCGCTGTTCGCTGGGGGGGCGGTTTACCCCCGGCTCTCGGCGGAGGGAAGCAGCCGGGGCTTTCCCCAGAGCGCCGGGGATGCGGCGCGGCCGGGGGCGCGGGGCGGCGGCGGGGGGCGGGGGGCGCGCCCCCGTGTCCCGGCGGGGCCCCGGCCGCTGCCCCTTCCCGGCCGGCGGCAGCACCAAACTTCCTGCCTTTGTCTGGGCCGCCGCGGCGCTGCACCCGGCCTGTCATTAAGTCCCGGCAAGCTGTCATCTCGCTCGGGCGGCCGGTGGTTTCCCCCGAGGAGCAGAGAGGGCGGGAAGAGTTAATGCTTGCTCTGACCTTTTGAATGACTCCCGATACTTAGATCATCCCCCCCCGCCGACTGACACACACGTCCACTCACCCTATCCCCTCGCCTTCCTTCCCCCGCTTCGTGCTCCCGCAGGGACACCACAAAGGGCAGAGGTCTGCACGTACGTTTTCATCTGCCCTTTCCGCCTTAACGTTGCCCGCAGAGCGAGAGGAGGCTGGCACACGGCTCACCCTCTGCCGAGATCAGGGGCTGGAAGGGGGCTGGAAGGCAGCCTGGGCTCCGGGAAGGTGAGAGGAGCGGGACCCGCTGCCGCTTTCCTCCTGCCGAGGGGCGCGACCCAGCATCCCCAGGTGCCTGGGCTTGCACCGAGCCAAGCACTGACGCATGGCGAACAACAGACTTATCTCCTGTTTCCTCTCCGCATCCCAAGACGCGTGCCGGGAGCAAGTGCTCTCTAGCTGCAGGACTCCAAAGGGGACGCAGATCTCCCACCTCGCCCTAGCCTGCAAACGGCACCTCGGTCCCACCACCCTACCGACAGGGGACTGATGTCCCCATGTGCAATTTGCTTTTGCAATGTGCAGATGTGCTTTGCAGAACCAGGACCGTGGCGGTGGGATGTGCAGAGAATGGTGGAGCAGCACCTGCCTGCAGCTTCCAGAGGCTGCTTTGAGAGGAACACTTCTGAACGCTTCTGTAAAGAACAGGTTAACTACTGCAACAGACGTTTCAGAAATTAATATTCCAATGTAAATGATTACATTAACATAACCCTGAGGTTATACTTGTGAAATATTTAATGCACCAAACTTCTGCAGGTGTTCTTTCTTCTTTTTCCATTTTTCCGGAAATGGTGATACCTGCGAACATAAGTTCATTTCTCAGCCTCCTGGTATTTCTTTTTCTACATTTCAGTATTTTACTATCATCAAAAATCCTTGACTGCAGTCAGTAACTTCCAAAATTAAGAGTTATAGATCAGGAAGGTCACGTGACATTTTTGGGGCATTGGTCCAGGACTATTCAATATTTTAAAATGTAAACATTTTCTCAGTTACTTTAAACTAGTTACAAAGTTAAGACAGTCAAAAACATTTTAAAGGGAGGGAAAGATAAGGCGGCGGCATATTCTGATTAAAAAAATAACCTGTAAATCATTTCCCTCTTTGTCTTGGATGGCTTTTACTTTTCATTGGGCCCAGTAGATCTCTGTTCAGCACCAACAATATTTGTATTGACTTCACTGGGACCTGGTCAAGTCCTGGATTTGCATATATGTCTGGGTCCAAGCTCCCAGATACCTCTGGGAGAGGTGCTAAAGATGACATCTAGGATAAGGAATGTAATTTGGATAACAACCTCAGAAACTCTCGTTAAAAAGTGATAGTTTGTCAATGAAAAGGCATATGGTGCACAAGAGGCCGGTGTAAGGTTCTCCCATGCTACAGCATAGTTCCAACTGTCCGGCCGTACAGCCTAGGAAAAACAAATGCTTAGAAGTGTTCATGGGAATTGAATGGTGCATGTCACTGCTCTTCTCTTGTGTTATCTTTGATTTCCCAAATGACAGAAAAAGTTGGTCAAGCTTCCACAGTGCCCTGTTTCACCAAGCAAGGATCTAGGTTTTCCGGGAAGGTACAAATGCAGATTACCCCATAGATAATGAAGTCTTTCCTATTTACATTTCAAAACTGTAGTAACTCAGCAGGGCAATAATGGAAAGATAGGTCAGTCGTGCCTCATGCAACAAGAGGAACCCTCTTCTAGTATGAGAGTCTTGAAGTGTAAGGATCAATTACTTAAATGAATAATCTTATTTTTCCTCCCAGTTTTGCCCTCTTAGCCTCTCTTTACAGTTGCAGCATTGCCTTTAAACAGGAAAACCTCTTAGCATGTCCCAAGTTTAGGTGACACTAAATCCTTGTCAAACAGTTCTGATCTGCAAATCTCAAAAGCTAACCTTTCCCAGCTGAGAGACAGAGGACCACAAATCCTCAATTAGCTTTAAGGCCCAGCACAAGTTTTGTACGCTTTGGACCAAATTAAGTCCTGATGTAAAAAGCCACAGTCCTCTTGAGTCTCTGGGAGCTGCAAACTGCTTTCATTAAGGTTGTGTTTCACCCCGGGTTTGTCCATGAAACCCTTTAGGATCCTTCAGGTATCAGCCTTGGCAGCTGGGGACTCCTGATTATGTACTCTTCTAGGCACATAAGAAATACTGCTTTAAGCATTATAAACACTCACATGAAGGAATAGCTTGAGAGACATCGAGATACTGACAAAGTCACTGATCATTTTATCCACGTCCTTCAAATTGTGTCATCACCTCTTTCTCAGTTTTCAGTTCTCAGTTGCGTAATGGGGTAGAAAACCATGAAACCCAGGTTTCAACAAATCAGTCCTGTGTCTGCATACTGCCCCCTGATAGCAGTCAAGGCCTAGTAGAGATGTCCTACTCAACACTGACTGTTTTTCAGCTTTAACTTAGCTCTTCCTCCTTGAAAATTAAAAAAAAAAATTCTGCTCAACATTTATTGCTCTGGTGTTAGGAGTGTCTGACATTTCTGTGTAATTGCATTGGGCAGATAGCAATTACTATGGAAGATACTAGTTTTTTTTCTATAAAATTATAGGAAGAGACAATAAAACAGAAGAAATTGCATGCTTAGCATGTTCTAAAGTAATATCAACCGAACAGGATTTGATAGACTTGTGATCAACACTGGCCTATAGCTGGGAACTGGACCCAGGCTTGGGTAAGTTCCTATCCAAGATCCTACCTGTAGCAACATACTTCTTATCATGGGACAGCTTTGTCCCTCCTGAGAAATGAAAGCCTCTATTAACTTTATGTGACATTTTTAATATACCTGTTGGCAAGATCAAGCTTACCTGCAACAGGAGGCTGTTTGAATCTTTGTTCCCCAGAAATCTATTAGTGATATTTTGCTGCTTCTCAAATCCACCATGGTTTATTGGTCTTGCCAGCAGTTTTAACAGTACAAACATTATGATTATAGTGTTCAAGTCTATTTGTTTTAAAGCTTTCCTATGGGGACGCATTAAACCCACTGAGGACATTTATTTCTAAAGTGATCATTACTATATAAAATATTCATTATAAGTAATTTTGCAAAGAACTCTTAAAGATGAATATTTTTGGTTACTGTTCTGGACAGGACTAGGTATACTGGCATTTGAAGTAAGTTATGCAGCCTTTGACTGTCACCCTAGGACAGTGGCATAGTCAACATTGTCCCTTATTTGGACTATGTGTCTTTACATAGCTTGAATGCTATGAAAACCCTTTCAGATGGAGACCTGCTGGCAGTTGTTATGACTGACTCTTAACTTGCTTGTTGATATTGAAATGGGTTTGTGGTTGATAAATAAGCCGACATCACCATTATTGGTGTTCCTTCCTGCCAGTCTCACCAGATGTGTTGGGAACTGAGTGCTTCTGGAGACGGAGCTAACTTCTTCGTCCTTCTCATATTGCATGTTGCAAAGGCAGTAGCGGGAAACTTGCTGTGGGCTGCACATTCTCCCATTTCTGTGGCTGGCATTTCGTCCACACACAGCTGGCATTTCTGAGGAGTCCAAAGTTTTGGTAGGTCCTAAATTATTTATTTAAAGGTCAAGTAACATCTACCTCAAAAAAACAATTCAAAAGTATTTTCACAATGTAGGCACAGGCTGGTGGTCCTCAGTGCGCAAGTTCCTGGATGGCATTAGCCAGGTTGTGCCTCTGTGCCCCTCACACGCCACCACTGTGTATGACCACCACCTGTAGTTGTAATTGGCCAGGTTTAGAATAAAAACATCTTCAGTTATAATAAAATCATGAACTAGGTTTAGAATAAAAATATCTTCAGTTATAATAAAATAATGGACTTAAAGCAGTTGTATTTGGTAAGAAATGTAAGTCTTTTTGGTGTGAAGCACTGTAGCTTTAAGGCAAAATGTTTTACTTGCTTCTTTATGGTCAATGACATCTTCAAGTACAGCCATGTGGGACTGAAGGAGACGCCTTTGGCTTGGGGTTTATGTTTTTATAAGTGGCATGTGTAAGTAATGTATCAAGTATATAACAGTTCCAGCAGGCTGAAAATTTTACATTTGACATCAGCTTAATTTTTCTGTAAGATCTAAGGGGGCAGCTGTAAGTGGTACAGTGTTAAAGCTGGGTTGGGCACCATTTAAATAGCTGTATTGTTTTAGTGTAACAACACAAGAATATTGTGAATTTGTGAGTACTGTATCAAATTAAAATAGGAAACTGAGGCATGGCTAGAAATCAAATTCTTAGGGTATCCACTTATGGAGGGAGGAGAAAGAGATATCTGCAATATAACCATATATAAAAATTTATCACATAATGAATGTACCTCTTGCCCTGAATAGCAGGATCCAGAGGAGGGGCGAGTTTACTGATCAAAAGAAGCTATGACATTGTCCAGTCAGGAGGAAAAGGAGGCGTAAATGACAAATTCTGTTTCCTAGGTATTGACCTAGAGAGTAGACTGGAATGGGGTCCTCACATTCCTGCAACTGTTGCAAGAAATGAACTCACATAAACCATAACACAAGTGAATAATTGTGACCATTGAACCTACTATGATTTTTGTTTAAAAACACATGTTGGGTGGAGGCAGTGCTCTGCAGGAAGTATCAGATGTTAGTATAGCATCAGACCCTTATCCTTTTTTTTTTTTTTCTGAACAGCATCAAGATAATCAGAGAAAGGCTAAGATGTTAAACTTCCCTTATAAAAAATGACACTTGTTATAAAAATGCATTTTAAAAGTGCAAGATATGCACATGATATATTCTACAGCAGTTCTTTCAGAAGACTAGAAGGCTTGAAAAACTCTGGAGTCTAGTTTGTGCGAGGAGCAGCAGGCATTTAATTAATCTCAGTCCTAGAATTTTACAGCCAATATGTGGTCTCTGAACATCTCTGCTCTAGTTAGCAGAACATCTGTAGTAGAAAACCAGAACTTGAGTAAATCCAAGTATTCTTGCACCCCTCCAAACCTTACCGCTTTTTATCATTATTTCTTTAAATATTTTTCCAAAGATTTGTATGTTCAGCTTCTCCCTGTCCTCCCAGCTCCATTCATGAATCTACCTTTTCAGCCAGCTGTGTCCCTTAACATCTTTAATAAGCCATGTCTAAACAAAAACTAATTCAATACTGATTTAGTAGGCTCATTTCCACCCAAATCTTGTTTGTTCTTTTTTGCACATAGGCTGAATATACGTTCTTGCATATATTCTGAAATAGCTGGATCTGAAATACCAGACCAATTATATTAAAAGAAATACCTCACATGTTCTTTTTTTTTTTTTTTTCTTTTTCTTTTTTTCAGTCAAGTTCTCAGTTGATGCAAATTGGGATAGTTCCATGTGGGCAAACTGTTAGAGGCATAGCTTTATGAATTTACACATCTATAAATGATATTCCAGTACTGTAGGTGGAATATCTTTTTCCATGTCATCTGAGGCATAAACCAGAAAATGTACTCCCCTAGACTTCAAAGTCAAAACTGTAAGAGTGATTAAAGAGAAATTTAAAACAAACATTCACTTGCCAGATCTCACCTGGCATTAATACACACGCTGCACCACTTAAGATATCAAGTTCTGGTTGCCGTGTGCACAGAGTTTTCCATCTGAATCCTGGTTGCCCTGAAACTTGGGCAGAGAGGACTATGCAGGTCCTCTGAGGCAGGAGCCGGGGGAGCGCTGTCAGGTGGCACCACTGCCAGGCTCAAAGCTTCATCTGGCTTGTCCCCACTCAAAATAGAAATCTTTGCCATGAAAGGAAAACATGGAGACCCTGCAACTTGCTCTCGCCACAGATACTTCTCTAACATTAAGCCCCAAGTGGGATCATTTTGTGAGCACTTCTTTGTCTTGTATGGTGTCTAAGAAGGCACGTAAGTGCACACAGGGTGCATTAGGGTATGATCATGGGTGTGCTCTGGGAGTGACTTTCCCTATCACCTCCACTTTACTGTGCTTTGGTTTGCACCAGGTAGGGGGCATGGAGCACACAAGCAGGATTCCTTTGGGATGAAACTAAACCAGAATATATGTTCCCATGGACGTACAAGGCACAGGACTAAATAAATCCACCTAAAGGCATACTGAGTAGATGTCACATCCTTAGCACCAATTGTTATGCTGTCCAGATCGCCTCCTGTTCAGCTGCACTGCTTCCTAGAGTGGAGAGTCCTGCTACTGCTGTTGAATGAACATCAGAAGGACACAAACAGGCTGCAGTGTCAGCTGAGGGTTACACAATATTCCTTGTCAGATGCAAATGTTTTAGACACTTTTGCAGGCTAGGATGCTGTATGAAGAAATTATAAGAGAATACATATGTCAGACAGGGGACTAGTCTTCTGAATGTATTCTACTCTCTTCAGCAGTGGAAAGCATATATTTTAATGATTAGCACATATCTTGTAATGCATGCACTTCCACCAAAGGGGCCAGGAGGTCCATGTAATATTTAAATGCTACGTTAGTCTTATTTTAAGGGCTTAAATGGGTCTCAAAGGGTGCATAAGGCTTATGCTGGCCTTGGGCATAAGGGCACAATTCACCCTGAAAGAAGAGACCAAACATAAGTCTCATCACAGCTGCAATATTCATTTCTGGAATGCACCCAGCAGGTCTTATCCAAGCCACTACAGACAGGCAGTTTGAGTTTTTCCAGTTCCTAATGATTACACAGTATCCTGGAGTCAGTTGGACAATTTCCACTGTGAGTGAAACTCTTTGTATTTAATATCCCCCTAAAATAAAAGTGGTATAAGAGAAGGGCCTCAGTCCTTTTCTTCTTTTATTTCTTTTTCTTCTTTTATTGCTGTTGTTGAAAAGGTTTAGCCCACAGGGATTGGAGCACTGGGCAAAACTACAAAATATGCAGTACATCCTGTTACACCAAAGTAGGCAGATCCTCTCCCCTAACAACCAGGCTGGTACAATGGAAGACTTTGTCTACTTTTCCTGACCATACGGTACTATAGCTTGCACGTTATTTCATTATGGTTTTCATTTCAGGAAGTTAAATGGTGGAAATCACTAAGCATCGTGATTCCATTTTCACCATTGTTCCAGGAGGGGGTGTGTTTAAAAGGAGTGGGTAAATCTCCCTGGAGCTCTATTACATGATGCTGCAATGTACTACAGGAAATTATTTCCCTCTTTACTAGACACCCAGAATATCATCAAATAATAAGTCTTGAAAATTTTCAGCAGCCATGTTGCAAAGAAATAAACAAATGAAGTGCCTAGCAGATATAACATATGGACAGAGCAGAGAATAGTTTGATCTTAAGTTGATCTGAAAAACTTGTCCTTTCAAGATCCATCTATCATGATCTTAAGCAGGAGAAAAAACAGAGCAGGTCCACTAGATAACAACACTACCTCCACTATACATCATGCTACAAAATGTCATTCTTATCTCTTGTGACCTGGAATAGATTTACATAGCAGTATAAAAACACATGCACCCATGGAGGCAGGCTACCTTTCAAGGTGTTAGGAGAACAGGGCAAAAAACCTCTAAATCAACCCAAACGTTTGCTCTTCTATGTAGTAAGAGCTACAGAGATTTCATCATGGCCTCAAGGCTGTTTCCCAAACTACCTACCCTCTCTCAGAACCCTTCGGCTTCTCTGCTCCCTTGTCTGCAATATTTTCAAATTTTTTTTGTCCCAAGAGGACATTTTGAAATGTGCATGGCATGGTCCAGATCATAACCACACTAGGCAACCTTTCCTCCCTGATGTTTACTGGGTTTTATATTCTTCAGTATGAACTGAAAAATGTATGTACTCAAGCCCTTGCCAATGAACAGCATGACTTTCCAAGGTTCATAAAAACTCACCCATCCCTGGTGTGGGAAAACCTTATCCTCTGCACAGAGCAGGAGTTCACTACTTCAAAACACAGAAACCATATGGTGACATGTTTTAAAAGAAAACATAACAAAATAATGTCCCACCCATGACCCTTCCCAACAAAACCCCACCCTTTTCATCCTGGAAAACTGACCAGTGCAATCACCTGGTCTACCACAGGGTTCCACCTGCTGTTGCTTGAAGAAGGATGAGTGTTAGCACCGTGTTTGTGTTTGGCAGCTATAAGTCAGCCTGTTGTCAGCCTTGCCATTTCCTTCTCTGGTCACTGACTTATGCCCAAGGTGGGGAGAAAGCAGAGGACATTAAAGGGCAGTTTGTGCTTGTGCCTCTTCCCCTGTTGTGGCAGGGAAGCTCTTAAAACTGAACCTCCAGCTGTATGTGCAGGAATGTGCACACAAAGTTTGGAGTCAATGTATGTTTGGGCTTGACAAGGGCCATGTGTTCACACCCAAAATACTCAGCTTGACGCATCTGTGATATTTCCAGGGAAGAACGACAGCCTTTGGTAAAGTGTTCCAATGTTTATTAACCTTAATTGTTGAAAAGTTGCATCCAACTTCTAATCTGAATTCTTTTAGATAGTGCCCAGCCATCACATCTTGTTAAAATTTTGCCTGGTAGTCAGAAGAATCTGCTACTTCTTTTTCCTAGTGAGTAAAATTTTAGATAATAGCCATGTCCCTCTAACATTTTCTTTGGGAGGCTAAAACATAATAAGGACCTTGTGCCTATCAAAAGATCAATTTTTCAGTATTTCAGTTATTCTCAGGGTCTGTGCCTTAGCTTCCTTCAAGTTATCAAAATTCTTTCTACTCTGTGGATGTTGCAGCTCAACAAAGCAGTGCTGTGCAGTGTAAAATACATGTACAACTTGACTTGCCAAACTTTGTTGGGCAGAGCACCGCACCAGAAACTCACAGCAGCTTCTCCCTCTGCTGTTACAGGGTCCCTGCTTCTCTGGAGAGAATGTTCCTCTTCTAAGATCATGGCTTGCAGTCTTTGTTTCCAGATGTACTGCTCTGTTTAATACTTATTATTGAGGATTTTAAATTCTTCATGTCAGTGTCCAGCCCATTTTAAAGCTTAGACTGCCTCCCAAACTTATTTTATGATTTTATATTGATTTCCACGTCACTGATAAAAATATTAAATTGTGTTGTGCCAAGAATTGTGTATGCAGCAGAAAAGCCTTGCTTGATAATAAGCGTTTCTTTACAATCACATGTTGAGGTTTATCACTTTCCAATACAGTCAACGTTCGCTGCATTTTTTCTACGCCTAGGCAAATCCACATGAACCACACTGAGCAACTACACTGTAATAAAGCTGAATAACAGTGCTGTGTCATATAGTCACTTCCTTCTTATCCTCTGTCTGCTGGAGCATTTGTCATTCACGCCCAGGGCTGCCACCTAGAATGTCACTGCTGGGGTCCCACAGAATGAAGTCAGGCTTCCTGAGTGGCACTGACAAAGATGTGACCTCACACCACCTCTGTTTCGTCTGCTCATACCTGTTCCTATGCAGAGTGCTCAGATAGCACGTCCCTCCTGTACTTCACAGAGACATAAAAACCCCTGTCCTTTCCTGTTTGCATCTTCTGAAGAACTCTTGGGAAATTCTCATTGCAGTTTTTTTTAGTCTTACTTAGAACATCTGCCTACACTTTTGTGTGATCTTTAACTGATCACTCCATTCATTGGTGGACTTCAGACAAATTTCTAGTGAAGAGCAATATAGCAGTCTTGGTGTTGGGTTTTAAGTATTATGGAGAAATCACTTAGTGGGTGAGAAAAATCTGCATATCCTTGACAAAAAACCTTAATGCATACCACTGTGCAAAAGCTGTACTTTTCCTTGGAAGTGAAGGCTGAGTGAGGCCCTATATTCTGTTGTGGGTTTTTTTGGGTTTTATTTTTTGTTTTTAATCTGTATGATCATTTACAGTGACATGGAGTAATCCCCACTATAACTAGCCAAGGAATTACGATGCAGCAGTCTTGCTCCCAGTTTACACATGTTGAAATTAATGACTGCACAAAATGCAAGGCAGTGGCATATCAGACTGTCTGTTCTCTGCAATATAACCCTTGTGGACCTTTTCTCCTCTCTCATTGGGCTAAACCTGTTTTAACAAGCACCTGGAACGGTTCAGCTCAGATGTTCCTGCTCTGTAAACCCAGAGTGACTTCTTTACATATTTCTCTTGATTAAGTGACTTGTATGGGGCAGAGGCAAGATTCCAAAACAAAGCAAGCAGATGCTGTGGGTCTGTGAAAGCCACATGAAGTTGGAGCTCCGATGGCTTTCATTAAATTGTGGTGTAAGTACCCGGTATTCACATGGCCTGATGAATTCTAGTAAACTCTGCCATTATTTTGAGTTTCAAACTCTTTCTGCAGATTTGAAGGCACTATGTGTGCATGTATATTTGCCTCCATAAGCTGGAGATTTTTTTTTATTTTTTAATTTGGAAAGCAAAATGCTCTTATTTTCTAGCCTCTTTACACTTTGCTGGGCTACCAGGAAACACTAGGAGGGTTATTGGTCAACAGCTCTTATAGTAAAAGTTAGTAATGTTTCCCAGTAGTAAATGTTGTGGGAAAGACATGAATTCTTTTCAGGTTCTGAATCAGATTCTTTTTTTCCTTCAACCCATTCCTCAGATCTGGGGAATTCCAAAAAGAAGGGTTTTCACACTGAAACCAAGCCCATCTATATTGTTAATGGAACTGTCAAACTACTGTTTTTACAATGTGTGATTCAGAGAACTCAGCCACCCACACGCTAACGGTAACCACAAGAGGCAACACTTCAGAGCATCCTATCTGAGAACCCATCTATATGGACATTTCAGACAGACCCGAGGCTCCTTTTCTTATGCTTCGAACTGCCTGGACATGAGCCAGCTCTACTTGGAAGTCCTGCAGACACGTTAGCTCAGTTGTGTGTTTGAGCTAATATCAAAGCCCTTGCAATCATCTGGGCTGAGATGATGCCTTGTAGGTAAACCTCAGTCCTCAGGTGATTCAGAGTTGTGTTGCCTCCGTGGATGTCAGGAGGAATTTTGCTTCAGAAGAAAAACACGTAAGGGAATATGTGTTTTTCTGCCATCTGTTGTGCATGTAGCATGACCATTGCTCTTGCCCAGCAGATTTTTCTACAGAACCAATACTTAGTCTAGAGCCAGTTTCAGGGAGCCTCTGTGCACCTAGCAGCCTCCTTGTTGAACACAAAGCAGCTCACCAACAACCCCCACCCCGGCCCGTCTTTCTCTCCCTTACTTTGTACCCACTCAGGCCTGACAAAAATCCAGTCCTCAGCTGAAGCCTGTATGACTTCTTTCCTAGTGCACATACTTTACAAATAATAAATAAATAAAAAAAGTAAGACTTGCATCAGAAGCAAAACAACCAGAAACCCCCTGCCTGCAGTCACGTGTCACACCCAGAAGCAGTATCAAGGGTTCTTGGCTCTCAGTCTCGGCAGACAACAAGTTTGCACCTGAATCATTTGGAAGCAAAATCTTTTCAGGAAAAAGGCATCCGGTCCAAAATATAGTATCAATTCCTTTGTTTAGTTTAGCTGAATCCCATGGTTTTTCATTTTCATCTCTCAATCCTCCCTACCAGAGAAACAAATCTCCGGTAATTTGAACACATGTAAGCTCTTCACGAACTCCCAACACTGGTAACTTGTTCCATATTCTCAGTACCATTTGCATTAAATAGTTCTGCCACGTTTCCTCCATGCTCCAAATGCAGAGAAACAGATGGGTAAACAAAGCAAAGAATGGCTATGTCTCACTGCACTTGATTTTTTGTTTGAAATCTATGCAAACTTTGGGACTAATGAGGCCATTTTAAAATAAGGGAAATTCCTGTAAAACCTTTTTTTTTTACTTCAAACAAAATGAAACGTGGAAGCATTCTGGATTACAGCATGTAAACTGATGTGAAGATAAGATAGGGTTTGTTTTGCTTGAGACTCAGAAAGATACTTTAGGTAAAGTTCCTTGTTGTTGGAAGCCTACTTACCTTATTGAAATGCAATTTAATGTTATAATTTACCAGCTTTTTTCACAACACTTACACAGAAGTAGGAGGAAAGTGGTAGCAGGAAGTCTTTGTATGGGAGGTTTGCTGAATGATTTTTGAAAATTTTCTTAAACATAAAAACCAGTGCAGAATAACCGTTCTGCATTTTTCTTTTTTTTTTTTTTCTTTTTTTTTTTTTTCCTGAAAAGTCAGACCCATGCATGACTGTGTCTTTCACTTTATGTTGATACTGTCTGTACCTGTGAAAAACCCACCCAAAAATGAAAATAGAAATAATGAGACCTTTGTTTTGTAAAAGGGCATACTTCAAAAGGTTGTTGGGTAGTGTTCTAATCTGGGACTGAGACAACTGGTATTTCACTGACTCAGGTGACAGTGCTTAATGATTGCTAGCAGTATCTAGTGACTGTGAATGTTCAACCTGTATTTGCTTTGCTTTCTGTTTTGCCTCTGAGTGCCTCTACTAAAGAAGGCAAGAAAACCCTTCTGAAAGGCTGGGCGATCTTTTTGCTAAACCTTTGCAAAAAGGGTCCTCTGCTAGGGCAGCACAGGTAGCGTGGCCTTCTGCTGCCCTGGCTGTGTGGGTCAGCTGGTTCTTTCTATCTCTTTCCAATGCAACAAGGGGCTGGGTAGCAGCCTCCAGCAGCATCCCTTGGGGAAGGATGTATTTGACTTGTTGCTCTACCTGGAAGCCCTTCACTGCCACAGAGCTGTGGAGGGACCAGGGATGAGATGGGACATGCTTGTTGGAAAGCAGAAGACCCAGTTGCTGAAAAATAACTAAACAGAAGAGTTACCTTCAGCTTAATGGCTACAGGTTATGGTTGGGTTTTTTTTTTTGTTTGTTTGTTTTTTTAAGGGCTGGGACCTTTTCTTGTTGTTTAGCATGACAACATAAAGAAGTTCCTCAATTAAAAATAAATACAGATTTGGTTCCTGGAAAGGCTAATTTCTGCTTCCATAGATTTAAAAGACTGAAACTCTTACTCAGATACTCAGAGGTTTTCTGGAAACCAGACAAGTCTCCAAGCTAAAGGCCCACAGCAAAATGGTCTTGAAATATCTAGTGCCTCTTATATATACATAAAAATCTGTAGAATTCTGGTTTTAGCACTGTGCTTGGTAAATAAGCATTTTCGAAACTTAGGTTTTTATGCTTTACCACTGCTTGGCTTTTTTATTGCATTTTTGTCTACTGCTTCTCTGGCCACCAAGCAGTCACAGCAGGAAGCTATGCAGATTCAGTGGACAAACACAAAATAAGGCTAACAACAGGTGAAAGTCTTCATAAAGGGACTTACACCAGGCAAGGAACCTGTATGTCATGTATGTCTCCAAGGTCCTCTTTATCAGAGGATGTGAGACTCTCATAGTCATTTGCTGCATGGCACTGCAGCTCATTTTACTCTTCTTTCCAAGCCAAGCAGCTGAGTAAAGCTGATATTGTAACATCAGGTGCCATGGCCAGAGTCATGCAGACAGCCTGGGCTGGAGGAACAAACCCCTAAAGCCCAAGTGAGCCCAGTAACGAAGCTGTTTTCATTTCAGTGGACAGAGTGTCACCTCCATGGGTAGCCAAGGATGGATATATCAGACTGACCTAGGAAACAGCGACCCCCATTACAATAAATTGTTTCCTCTGAGACCTACTGACGGCTTGTAAAACGGAAGACTGGGCTGCAGTCCCAGACACAGCAGGTGCGAGGGATGGGACTGCTCTCCTGGAGGCTGGAGCTCCTGATGAGCTGCCTTGGCCCTCCACCTCCACTCGCCCTGCTCACTGCCCAGACCCCAGGGCACCCCAGGCGCAGATGCCTGCCTGCCAGCAGGGAAGCAGACAATGCTGATGCCTCTAAGGATCTTCTGGTCCCCTCAATAACCAACTGATTGAATCCCCCCATTACTTCATACTGCTCAGGGCCATGTCCTTCTCTTTTTTTACCATGTTTAAAGTCAGGTTTTCAGCCCTTTGGCTTGCAGATTGCAGGTGATCAAGGCACACACAAAGAAGTGAACAGACAGAGTGGTGTCATGTCAGCTGGACATCCTGGATGAACCATGGTATGACGAGGGGCCTTGGAAATGAGAGAAATGGGAATCTTTCAGAACTCAGATTTTTTTTTTTTTTCTCTTCTGTTTTGGGTTTATTCAGGATGTATTGAATATGGCAGACACTTATCCAAACTCCATAAGCATCATAACATGCAATAAGCTGGAGTACCTACAAATTGCCTATTTAACAACTTTCGGGAAGTGGCAGCAAAACCTTATCCACAGGTTCTCATACTCACATTCCAGATAAGTGACAAGGTCTTTCTGGAAATTCTAAATGCCATTGAAAGTCACTGAGGAATGGCTATAAAGTTTTCTAAAACCCCAAATACTTTAGGAATATGTTTAGTAATCCCGTGAAATGATATGATTTGGAAAATTCTAGTAATGTGGATTTATCATTCCAAATGCAAAGATGATTGTGAAAACCTGTAAAAAGACAAGGCTGTTCAGTTGCCCTGGAAGACCTCAGCTAGCATATTTTATCTTCTGCATCTCTACCTCAATTTGTTCTCAAATATTACAACAAAAGCACTTTTTGTTGGGAGGTACCCAACCAATTCAAGAACCATTTTCTTACGTACAAAATTACATGTCTGAAACCATGCACCTCTTGAGTCTATTAATATTATTGCTAGGATACTGAAAAGGTTCTATTTCATGCATTTGATATTAGGACTATGCTAACAGATCTAAAGCTTTGCCTAATAACAGTACTTGAAAAAGTAAGATTTCATTGAGCATTAGTTTTACAAGACACAATTTTATTTTTATCATTCTGTTTGCCTAAACAAAAGCAAACTTGGCTTGCATGATTTTTCCTTTACTGATGTTAGTTGTACAAATATTTACTGACTCACCTAAGCCAGGGTTTCAACTAAAACAGTTTTTATCCGGCTAAATAAGGTAATTTAAAAAGTCATATACCGTTAAAAAAAGAATTTTCACATACTTCAAGACATAATTTTTACTTTTGGGAGGGTAATTTTCTACCTTCAGTCTTGAACTACACTTTATTTCATAATATAGTAAATAAATTAATTTTACTATCTATCAACTCAAACTAATTAAAATGACATTGGTATATGAACAGCCTGGTCAAAAACTCGTTCTGCTGGTTTTGTTCAGAGTAAAAGGATGATTAAGATGTCTCCAAAGGGTGATTTATTTAGGCTGACATTACAAAATGGGCATTGTGGGTTTTTTTTTCATTAATTTGTTTTTCTGGAGGTGTGGACTTGTATCCAGGTTCCCAAATAATGCAAAATACAGTCTCATCAGTGAAAAGATGCACAGAGTACAGCAGTTTTTGTTTTAAGAACAAGCAACCAGGGAAACTGGAGGAGATCCATCCTAGAGGAGGAGAGGGTAAGGGAGGCACCCGTTACGCAGGCTGCCTGAGAGGCCATAAGCATAATGTAACCCCTATTTGTAAGGATTTTTTTCTCCTGTTCCTTCATTTTAGCTTTGGGTTAAACAATACAGTAAAAAGGTATAACACCATTAGTCACAGCTTTGTTAGAAGGAAGCCAGCACTAAATCTTTCTTCCTCCTAGGCCCTGCTTTATATTTTGAGGATGTGAAACATGGGATCTGAATGCAAATGAGCCCATTGTTTATTCTGACCTTCTTTTCTATTTTTCTCTAAAACTGTAGTTTAAACGTAGTACTGATTGTCTGTTTCTAAGGCCATGATTTATAAGAGCAGCCCACGTCCTTAGCAAAACCAGGAATGCCTCCTTGACATTTTCCAAGTCTACACCAGATACAAAATTCCCTGAACTGCAGAGGAGTCATCCAGCTGACCTCAGTGGTTTTGAGCTCAGACCCAAGGTGTGTGGTGGAATGTGCAGAAGAGAGGATCTGAATCAAATTCCTCTTTAGTGTCTATTTTGTAGAGGAAGGAACTGGTTAGTGGGCCTTCCCACCTCAGGTCTCAGTGCTCAACCATTTCATCATCAGGAAAGGGAGGAGAGTTATGAAGAGTCTCTAACTGCTGTTTTCAAAAGAATTGCCTTTCTAATGCCTCTGCACTAGAAGTTTCTGTTCTTATTTATGAAGTTTTCCATATACAAGAGGTTATCACACATTTTCATTCTGGAGAGCTTATTCCCAATTAAAAAAACAAACAAACAAACAACCACCAACAAAAAACAACACATGAAAGGAAAAAAAATAATCTCATACCATGGAAATGTCTCCAAAGAAAGTGAGACTGGGTGCCTGGCTCCTTGGTAAGGTATTGTCACCCAGGCTGGCCCCGGTTCAGCAAAGCACTCAAGTGCGCTCCAGTGGGCCATTAAGCCTGGACTTAGATTGGACTTTCTGTAACAGCTGCCAAACAAACTCATAGTGCTGCCTCCCCCACAATGATGCAGGGAGAAACCTGATTAAAGCTGATGCAAGAGACTACTAGAGAAAGCCAAGTGCTCTGTACAACAACAAGTTTTATTGATCTCATAAATCTCAGGAACTCTTCAGTTAGCCAGCCACCTATTTTTGACTGCCATATACAAACAACTAGTCTACTATTCACATATCTAAAGACATAGAGCACTCTTGCCATAAGTCCCGGCATTTAAAGTGCTCCATAAAAAAACCCCAAACCATCAGGACTCTCCCCACTTGTGCAGCTATATAAACCTTGTCTCTCATTTGGGTATGTCTAAGAGCATTTAGGTGGCCAGAGGTTACCCTGGCTGCTTATTGCCTGGTGCTGTTGCGCTGTGCAGCAGAGGTAACAAATGTTGGAGAGCCTCTGCAAGTGATTACAGTGCTCACTGCAACCCTGAATTGCCAGGGTAAACTCTCCTCTTTCCATTGCCATTGACCAGTCCTACGTAGCTCCCTAATAGTTGAGCAGGGAATGAACCACTGCAAGTTTTAAAGTTATGCTGCTTTTTGGGAAGTATTCAGGCACGTGAGATTTCTGAGTTGGCAGTATGGAGAAAAGCAAGGCTGTAGCAGAAAGTGACCTAGGATGGTGGAGAGAAAAAGGATGAAGTAGTGAAGTCCCATTCTGGTATGTCACCCATTTAAACCACTATTATTACCTGTATAGTTATATCTATTCATTTATAGAGTAACTCAGATCTGTTTAGTTGCTCTTGTTCTGGTTGTGCAGGGCGCTAGGTAGTTCCTTGTACTGACGGGTTTCAAGTGGCTGAAATCAGATGCTAGAGGAAATGAATTGGATTTATGTGTGTGTGGAAGAGTTGCTTGGGCAGGATCTATGTTTATTAAAGAAGTATTTGGCAATTCTCATAGTGTGTCTTTATAACTTGTAAACCTTTAATACAAAAGGAAATTCAAAATATAATCAAGAATACAATGAGGTTTACAGGTTCCTGCAGTTATCCACCTCCAATCCTATAATCCAGGGGTCCTCAAACTTTTTAACCAGAGGGCCGGCGCGCGGATGCAGTGGCAGGCCGTCATCTGCGGCTGCTTGGTTTCCCCCCCCAGCCCCTGGTGGGGGGGACAGGGGGGTCTGTAAATACCGGGGGCCGGATTGAGGACCCTGGGGGGGCCATATCTGTCCCGTGGGCTGTAATTGGAGGACCCCTGCTATAATCCATTCTTACGTGGTGACTTGCATGATTCTGGCCTAATTGTACAAACCTACTCATATGGAAATACATGTGTTCATAAGAATAACTGCTTAAAATAAATGCTATTTTATTACATGGTTCATATATTTCAGAATCAGACCTTCTGAGAAAAAGATGGTATTGTTTGCAGACAAAACAGTCAAAACAGCGAAGTATTACTTACACTCAGATGACCAAATGGGAGACTATATATGAATTTCTCTCATATGGGGAAAACATTGCAAATATATTATTTCTAATGTGAGAGGAGAATATTTAAAAAATATTATTCACTTTAATTTAGAGGCATAAAAGTAAGCCTTGGAGAGGTGTGAAGTGGCCATCTAGTCCATCTCTCTGTTGAGGACTGGTTTGTGATTTGAAAGAAAGAAAAACTTTTCCTGGCGTTAATTAAGTTTATTAACATAAAATACACTTTTCCTAGTTTGTGTTTAGTTCTCACATTCTTAGAAGAAAAAGACAGCTCTGTTACTATATGGCTGGTAAAGGATGTCATCAGCATGTGATTTCTTTGAATGCTTTGTTTTTCTCAATGTATACGATGTTTACAATGCTTTTCCATTTCTGAACCAAAGGTAATTTTTTATTGACTGGATATCCTAGTATGGAAAACTTATAGTGGACAGGCAATCATATTTTCATTTACATTTAATTGCTACTACTTATTCTATTAAAAATGTTTAAATCCCTTTCTCAGCAACATTATCAGTTATTCAAAGCATATAATTTATGAGCAAGCAGACATTACATTTGGGATTAAACAACTATAAATC
This sequence comes from Falco punctatus, assembly GCF_963210335.1. Lineage (NCBI taxonomy): Eukaryota > Metazoa > Chordata > Aves > Falconiformes > Falconidae > Falco > Falco punctatus. The sequence goes on along the minus strand of NC_137581.1, from coordinate 102,312,312 downwards.
TATAGCATCTTATAATATGACATTGTTAAAGAAAAGGTAATTTGGAATTAGTAACCTTAAATACAAATTTGCCTCTGATACCAATAAACCCTTTTGCCTGGGAAGAGCTTATTCTATGCCAATCAGCTTCTCTTCTGAGCCTGGAAAGAAAACATTTTCGCACTCCCTCTAAACTGAATACTGAAACAGAATTTTCACCTTTCCACTGTTGCTGATTCAGTCTCTGGAATAAATTAAACCATAGAAGCTTTAACAAGGGAGGGCTCACACTGGCTTGAAACAACAGGTTCTTGGCACTGAAAAATTTTTGAGATGCTCTTTCCATTGTAAAAAGGATTAGTAATAACCAAATATTGCTAGTTAATTTCTCCAGAGTCCTTAAAGGATGGAAACTGTCTAGATGAGGTAGAACCCTTCACTACTCTCAGCATTCAAAACCCTGTTGGGTACTCCTAGTCTTTGGAATGTCTGCTTTTAATTATGCACATTGCCTTCCTGCCAGAAAGCAGGTGGAATAGTTTTCAATTCAAGTGGGAACTAATATAAACTCCTCTCAGCAAAATCTCTTCAAGAGGATTCTCTTTCAAGGCTGCCTGTGTCAGGCTGAGACTCTAGGTACACGCAGGAGAAAATTCTCCTTTTAATTAATTGCACAAGAAGTGAGGTCTTCTCCTGAGTAGTGACAAAATTCAGTAAAACTTGAACTTCCCCTGCTCCTCTGTTACCTGTCTACTATGTGGCTGTGCTGCACTTTGGTGAAATAACACTATGTCTTTGTATCCAGCCTGGCATAACTAATGCAGACCTGCCGATTGTTCCCATTCATTCTCACCTTAAATTGAATCTGTCAGGGAAACATTTTCCCCTTTTATGGCATTTTTTTCCAGGTTTCCCCTGCATTGTCCATGGACGGAATGAACACAGCTGCATATGCAGGCGTGACTGAAAGTCAGCCCTTCAAACTCCCGATTTTGTTACAAGACTGCATGTGCCAAAGGGCTTTTGTGCACAAGCTACTTGTTGACAGACGTAAGGAGGTAGAGGTTTGAAAATTCCTGGAGATAGTATTACACTACACCAAGAATATCTGTCAACAATCAGAAGATATCCTACAGACTCAGGGTCTGATCCTGAAAAATGACTCAGACATTGGTAAAGTTTAGTTAAATACGACATAGCTAATTGCAGACTAAAAGCACATTACATTTTTAAAGTTCTGATTCAAGAAAAGGCAGGACCTAAGTATGTGTCTAATTGCTTTTCTGAATGTATAAACTGAAATAAAAACCCAGGCAAATAAAAACCTAATAGACCCAACTTCCCATAAGCCTCTCATCCTCTTGGTTTCATCTACAACTAGTTCCTTTGGTATGGATGGGAGAGGAGAGCTTGTGAAAAGACAGCACGTGCTTCGAGCAGGTACAGCTTTAGAAAGTGTTAATATTTGTCTTGAAAATGAACATTCAGGATACTGCCACTCAGTAACTAGATTTTTCTATGAAAACTATAATCACCAATGCTACTTGTGTCATGTTGACTCTGTTGTCAAGTACAGCACAGGAGTTTTTCCAGTTCAAGGCCTTGTTTCTGTAAGCAAAGCAGGAACAGCTCTCAAGGGTAGGTCTATAACCACACCACAGACTCATGTTTTTTTTATTTGAGAAGAAACTTTCCCCATAAAATATGAGGTTTATGCTGTTATGAGGTGGCAATTAAGAACAATGCTGTCAGGAACTTACTATCTCTGGAAGAGGTGCATAATGTAAGATGGAGAACAGCAAATCTAAGCGGAGGGAGGACTAGCAAAAGTAACAGGGAAGGAGGCTATCTGTGTTTTTTTCAACAAGGCTGCTTTGAAAAAAACCTCTAATAACAATAGTTCTTAACTTCAGTGTCCCAGAGGTTATTACATTTCTTTCCCAAACTCGTAAAAAATCACCCTCTTATACAGGTATTAACATTTCTCAGGTCCAGTCACCAGCTCTTCAGCTATTGTACAGGGAAGTTACTATCAATTTTCAATAGTTGGAGATGTAGGCAAAAAAATCAAAGTAGGGCTTAAGTGGGGTTTAAGATGGGTATAAACTCTTTGCAAAGCCTGAGGAACAGCTGACATGCAATGCAAGCATTGTTCAGCATATAACAATCCTGTGTATGCTCCCATTACATGAACACCCTCCTGAAGAGCCTGTTAATCCCTGCGGTGACACTGAGCACCATAAACAGCATGAGCACCATAAACAGGGTAACTGAAGCATGCACAGGACTATGAAAATACTTAAATGTGATAGTGAAACTTAGCAAACTGTAAAAAAACCACCACCCCAAAATGTGAAGTAGGAATGATCCCTAATGATCTCCTACTAATGAATAGTAGGAGTGATCCCACTGCTCTTAAAGACTCTCTTTATCTTCAGCACTGTAATGAAATTTCATATGATTGTAAGACTCCTCCAAAGGCAGGCTTGACTCTTTAATGTCTTTTGTGCACAAGACACTTCATATAGAGACTGTGTTTATTTAGGTAGTTATTAAAAACTATGTATAACTGTTGAGGAAAAATATCAGTTGAATGTATGAAAATAAAATCAGATCAGATGTATACACTCGTCATGATGGCATGCAATATTCCTTGAGCACAGTGGTTTACTGCTGTTTCAGAAATGATATATTACTATGGTACCAGAGCACTCAATATAGGATACTGATGTAAACAATTAAGAAAGGGTACTATATGCCCAGATCGTTCCAAAGCATATTCCAATGAAGAGGTTTTTCACATGTATCCATCTCATACTTTAAACAATAAAAGGAAACAGGTTCTTTGACATGCAAACCACAATTGAAAGTAGCTCACAAATTTAAAAGAATTATTTGCACTTGAAACAACCTTCAACTGACTCCATGAATTGCTCTCTTCTCTCACCCTCTTGTATTGAAACTGCGGTGTATTAAAAGTAATCTCAAAGTCTAAGAAAAAAACAGGCCACATAAAGTGATACAATGTCTGCTGCTTTCCTTAGATACTGTTATAGTCCTGTCAAAGTGAAGTCGAAATAAAGTTTTAATGTAATAAGCTTAAAATACTTCTTTTTTTTGTGTCTTGGTTTAAGTCAAAACTGTAATGGTATTTGAACGTTTTTTCGAAGACATGTAAGTGCCCATGATAAAGCTGGATACTGTGGCAAAAAGCATAATGGAAGGAATGTGCTTCACTTCTCACCTGTCTTTCCCCAAATGTGCTGGCAGCCAAGTATGATATTTGAGACAGTTTCTAAAGAATGCTTCTCTTCTCAAATAAAAGGAAGCTTTATTCAGATACTCTTTTTAACTCCAAAGTCCAAAAAAGGCCACGTTCTGAACATCCTCAGAAGCTGATCTGGATTGAAATGGAAATATTTGAGCCAGCACATGTGTTGCTACTTCTTTGGCTCTATAATTATTTAAAAAAAAATAAAAATAAAAATAAAAAAAGATCATTATTACATCTGCTAAAGGGTTCCGTTTTGCATGATCCTTGGTGACCTAAAACTCCAGGAAGGCAATAAAGATGAGAGTGCTCAGCCTCTTCTGGGAATCTCCATATGGTACCTGACAAGCACATGGTTTCCTGACATCTGCTGAAGCAGCAGTACCTGCAAAGCCGTGACACTGCTTGAAGTAGTGGGAGAGTGCTGGAATCCAACAGTTTAAAGCTGATCATCACAAATATCCCAATATATCAAGTAACTCCTGACATCTGTAGACAGGAAAGCCGCTTAGCATCTCAGTACTGGGTAAGAACAAGCACAGAAATCCATCTTTAAATTTAAATGGAAACAGACATAAACATATATCTTGCTCAAATTTACTCTCCAAACTTCCAGCCATTGCAGTGGGTTGCAAACAAACCTGTTGCCCTCGTAAGAAGCTGTTCAAGACCAAAGAATAAGTCCTGATATTTAATCTGACTCAGAAATTACTTAAGCTTTTTTTTTTTTTTGGAAAAAAATGTAGCAAAAGCATCTAATGTAGTCACAAAACTGTAAGATAACATTTACATTAGGCCACTGAGAAATTTCTCAAGATTTACCAGCGCATCTTTTTGTGTTTTTTTCCCCACACCTCAATCTCTTCAGAAAGTTGGGAGTTTTCAAAGAGCACACCCAGATCCTGTGAACATGTGCTTTCCTTTTAAAAGGATAACAAAAATTTCTTTGAAAAAGCCAAAGACTTTCAGCTGAGAACTAATTTTTTTTCATGGTTTTGACAGATTTAAACTGTTGATGTTTTCTTTATGGCTGCCAGCATCTTGTTTTTATTTCTTTTTTCAAAGATTAAATTTGATTTTATAGTGAAAAGTTAACATTTTCAATCAAAAAAAAAATTTTAATCATCAGTAGCTTTCAGCTGAGTGACAGTTTTTCCTCCTGCCCTGCTCATACCCATTCCATATTTATTATTCTCTCTCCTAGTGGAAAGAGGAAGGGAAAAATAAGGACAAATACTTGAGAACCAGGATCAGTTCAGCAAGAATGGCTTTGCCACATCCCAGCTTCTCACCCAGCGCCTCTAGTGCAGTATCTATCACCTCATGGCTTTCCTCACTGTTGGTTTACTATCACAGCAGGCTCCATGGCTTGTTTGTACCTATAACCAGTGGAAGACCAGAGCTCCATGCCAATCTCTCAAGGCAATAAGAGACAAATGTTATCCTGAGTACCTTATGCTATTAAACTATTCTAAATTGTCATCGATTTGCATAGCTCTCTCCCCAGATCATTTGTAATCTAAACTGGATCACACTAAGGCTTTAAGATAAATAGCAAAGAAAATAAGCAAAGGGTTTTCTACAGCTCTTTTTTGGTTCAGAGCAGTAGTATGTCTTTGAAGCAAACTGCCCTGCTTGTCCCCACTTGCTGCACTTCATTGCTGTTCTCAGGGTGGTTTCAGTACCTGTGAACAGGTTTCATTTCAGAGGCACCTAAGGCAGATGGTCCTTTCCAGTTGCACACCAAATACATTCCAGCTCCTAACCGAGACAACAACACAGAGCAACAAAGTGTCCTTTTGGCAGATTCAGATGTGATAGGGGTGGCCTGTCCAGCAACCCACACTAAATTTAGTCCACAGTTAAACCACCATGTTGCATACAATGTACATGTAGGGGACTGAACACCATCTTCGCTTACGGTGTCAAGCCAATGTAAAGTAGACAGAAAGTGTCAAACACATAGCAGAATTGGCCAAATTTTTTTTTCCTCTGCTGGGGAGTTTAAGCTTTCAATTTAAATCATGCTAAAACCTTTAATAACATTTACATGATTACTTTTATTAAACCTTCATTATTTTACTTCAAATTTGCTGCTGAACAGCTATTATCCTATAAACTACTGTCATAGTCATAACTAAAGTACTTGTCAACGTGTGCATTTTACAATGCATTAGCCCTGTCTCCTTTCACTGTGTTCAATTAGCACATTTTCTCTGTGCAATTGTGTGGCACCAGGAATCTAATGATAAGGGGGGGTGGGGGGGGTGGGAACTTTGCTCTGCTTTATGGACTGAGTAATGTATCTGGCTTTGTTTTGGAAGCCTTTCCTTTCACCACACCTTCCAGCTCCAAATGTTCTTGTCTTGTTATTGTCTTTTCCTTCTTTTTTTCCTGTGGAATGCTAGGCAGTTACACCCCCCCACCAGTGAAGTAAAAAGACTATAACGTCATTGTAGACCTCCTTGCAATGGAGAGTGGCCAACATCAGCCACTGTCCCAGTGGGGTTTACTGGCTCAGTGAAACAAGGTCATACAGAACTCCTCCTTCCAAGCTTTCTTCTCCTAGAGGAGTAGCTGGACCCCAGAAATCCATGTAAATCTGGAGAAAAGAACATCTGGAAGCTATATGGTCATTGCTGTTTTAATTCACACGCCAATTAATGACATTCAAAATTTAAAAAAACCCCACCTTTAAGAGTACCTGCCTCAATTCCTGAGCATGTGCAGTCACCGTGCAAGGCTTGTGTTTCTATACTTTCCTAGAGAAGTTAATGAAAAGCTTTTAGAAATGTCAATAAAAAGAAACTATTTTTTAAGAGATCAGCTGTGTTTTTCTGACTTTTATTCAAGGGTAGGAAGTCAAGTGTCTTAAACAGCTTCCTTCCTCACCAATAATACATTTACATATTTTTTCCTCATGCAGACCTTCATAAATAAGGATGTATGCAGCGTATATCACACTTTGATTTTTTTTTTGTTGGCTCACATGTTTCTTCATTTTCAGGGTCTTCTATTTTCACCATTCAGAGTCACTGAGACCTTTTTACTTGTAGCTGAACAGGCAGGTCATCTGCACAAAGAAGACCTCAAGGCTCAAAAAGTAGAAAAGCTAAAAACAACCCCACTCCTACTACTGATTACAACAGCAACTCAGAAGGCTTGATGCTGTGCGGAGGCAGCCCAGACCAGCAGGATTCAGTTGCCTAAACACAAGCATGCTGTGTCACTGGAAATGCCTTGGTGTAACTGTGACATCCATGCATGATTGGCAGCACTGGCAAAGGTCCTATGGGAAACTTGTGCCCTGTATCAGCAGTTAGAGGCTGGGTGGGATCTCTTGGGAATCTCAAATGTCCCTAAACACCTGTGTTTTGGCAACTGAATCAGTACTGAAATGCAGCACTCCCATTGCAGGAGGCATGATTCTGATTAAACTTACACTGATGCCACTCCTGATAGACTTAATGAGATAAGGACCAGTCTTTTGACTCCACAGGCTGAAAAGAATTATTCTGAAAAGTGAATAGATAAACCATGTTGGTGTCTCACCAGGTTTTTAATCATATAAATCAACTTCCTTTCTTCTTTGAAATCATTATACTGTACAAAAAGTGATTCACAATCTTGTTCTAATTTCTTGTATTTGTTTCTAATGTATGAAGACATTCTTACTGTGGTTTTTCAGCTTCCCTCTATGATGATAAAGGTTTGGAAACTTTCCTTTTTTCACTGTTGATGTTCCACAACATACATGGTTTTAGGAGATACAAGTTTAAAAAAGAAAAATAGCAGAACTTAAAACATGAAACATTAATAAAACCCCACAACTCTTTGCAACACTAGAGCTGCTAGTGCTAAACTAATTAAACATGACTTTGTATAGCTCAAAACTTAGAAGAATTGGATACATTAGAATATGATTTTCTGGAAAGCTTGCATGTTTTATGGAAGTTTTATCAAAAACTTTATGCTCTGTATACATTCCAGGTTTTATTGCCTATAAGTAAAGTTTAAATAAGTGACTCTAGTGGACTGAAAGTAAGCGTAATTAAGTATCACTTCTGACTGTGATTTGATTATTTCAGGAAGGTGCAGAATAATTTGCAGAAGTCTTGGGTTGGTAGCATTCACTTTTGGCTTTGAATTTACTACCTTGTGACAGAAGTACAAAGGTTATTTATGAAGCTGGTAAGACAGAAAAACATGAACTTTCATTGTAAAAAGCAGAATATATATTTTTTTTTTCAATGAGGAAAAGGTTAAAAAACTTAATAGTAGTTGTTGGTTACTAAAACTATCATTCATTCTGTTGTCTGATTTCAATTCATTGAAAGAAGCGGAGTAAATGAATAAGCATTAACTTGTGTACCTTTGTGGCAATAAAAGGCATTTTCTAGATGCAGCTAATCTAGCTCTCAAAAGGAGTCACTTTGTGTTTTAAGCTCGAGAACCCCCTGATGTTTTGTTAGATATTAGATTAGGGCCTTCTGGAGGACAGTGAGAGCAATCAGAATTAGTAACACTGAAAATCTGGATGATTAACAGGCTTTAGGGAAACTGCAGAGGGTTAGGCAATGAGACCCAGTAATTCCCTCACATTATAAATTCTGCCTTGCTACCAGTGCTTGTAGCAAAAAAACATTTTATCAGGCAGGTGGCCCTCAGAAAGAAGGGTCACTTGATTGTAATGTAATCTCTGAAAGACAGAGTGTTTTCAGTTGCAGGGAAAGGAAGGTAAGAATTATTCAAAAAGCCTCTCAGTGAGAAAATTAAATAGGGACCAAAAAAATCTATTTAAAACTAATCATAAAACAAACTAAATAATAAGCAGAATCTATTTTATGTTAAAATGCTATGCAAAACTGCACTGGAAACAGTGATAACTTTAAAAAATAAATTTCATTAAAATTAATTTCTCAAGTTGCCAACTTGCCCTATTAGATACTGCTTAACTCCATGAAGAGATCAGAATTGCCTTAATTTTCAGTGAACCATTACCAGCTTTTCTGTTGGAGAAAATATTATTCCTTTGGATTGTGCTCCTTTCCATGGATGGCTTGGGAACACTGGCAAAGAGAAATGTTACTCTGTGTAGGGTTTCACAAACACAGTGCTTTGGGAAAACTAGTAGTGTTACTATTGTATTGCTCTTGCCACCACTGAATCACATTTCTGACTACTAAAAAAAAAGTTAAATCATTGTATCTGCATGGTCTTACTCTTCACATACGGTTCTCTGGCTTTCAGCATAGACAAAGGCCTAGGAGTATGGCTGTAAAGATAACAGTTAGGAAATTTGTTAAAGGTAGGAGACACCCTACTTAGTGTGCTATTTTAAAGCTCCATTACTCACATTTTTGCAGGGTATTATGCCACCTTGCTATTGCATCTCTGAGTTATCTTATACACACTTCATGTAACACAGTGCAGCACAGTTGTAAGAGGAGAAAAATACTACTGTCTACGAACTGGCCAGAGCAGACAGGCCTAACTCTGGTGCCATATAATTGTGAAAACAGTGATATTCTGTTGGCTAGAAGAGGAGTAGCTTCAGCATTGATGTATACCTTTTCTTTGACTTTTATTTAGTTCTGCTTAGAACAGGTGCTTTGTTTATGTCAGGTACAAACAAACTGTTTCTCGAAGTTGAGGCTTTAGGCTTTCCAAGTGTAATCAACAGTAACAGTCTTCATCACTAAGGCACACGCTCAAAGCAGAATTCTGGGCGAATGGTAATTCGTCAGGCAGTCAGCTCAGTAGAAGTGGAAAGCCTGGAAATGTCTGGAAGCATGCTTTAGTTATCTTGGTTTTCTTCTTTTCCCTTCAAGAATAGTTTTTTAAAGCTGCTGTCATTCAAAATTCAAGTTGAAGTGTCCAACAGCCCCCACAGTGCAGAGGTAGCCAGCCCGGTGGCTCTAGACCCTCATCACAGCCCCTTCTCAGCAGAGCAATCTGTGTCCCAGTGGTAAGGTAACTGCATCAGAGTTTTCTGAAAAAAAAGTCCCATTTCCTTCCTAGCTCTTCTGGAGCTAGTGTCTTGGTCAGTGTCTTGGTCAGGAACAACACTGTTATCTTCTGAGGAAAAAAAATCCTGTGGGACAGATGGGTCACTTAACCTGCTCCATCGTGTGCGGGCACTGAAGGTCTTTGGCCAGCATTGACGGGGAGCCACTGTGTAGGTGCCTCAGCTCAGGAAAGTGGAAATTCAACATGAAGAAAGAGCATATTTACGTTCCTTATGAAGGAGAAATGTCTGCCGGGGAGCAGTAAGAGAGGGCTGCTCCCTGAGGGAGGACAGGAGCAGTCACCCCAGGGCCAGCCGGGCCTGTCCCTCCTGAGCAGGGGAGAAGGATGGACCTGGAGGTGGTGGCCAGATCCAATCAGGAGTCCAGACCATAAGGCAATATCATGGTGATTCATGGTGATAAGGCAGGTCTAGGGTCAAGCTGGTAAGTCAATCCAGAGGTCAGGGCCAGGATCAGATGCAGACACTGATGGGAAAGGCCGTGGGGATGGTGGTGTGCTGGGACATGGGTCCATGCATGGGCCTGGCTCATCAGGAGCCATGGCTGGGCAGGGCAGGGCTGTGGGGAGCTAGAGTCCGACCCTGCTGTGGTGCTGCTGGGGCAGGGGCTGACAGCCCCGGGGGGCTGAGGTGAGGCCCTGGGCAGTGTGGGGGGAGCCCCAGGGGACTGGAGAGGGACAGTCAGGGCTAACAGTCCTCTCGGGGCCCGGACAGTTACATATACATGGTCAGAGTGTCCTAGGAAACTAACTGAGGCGTCAGACATATAATAGCTGAAACGCATGTGCTGGAGAAACCTGGTACAGAGGAAGAGGGTATTGCAGGACCTTGTTGTCTCAATTATTCCTATGATTCTTCTGCTGAGAAGTCTGAGTTTAAGGGTCTTTCATGACTGCATATTACTCCTTCTGTGTATTGTTTCCTCTTTCTCAACAGTTTGGAAGGTGGGAAAGTGTTCTTCTCTTTGGGAGATCATCTGGATCGTACAGGATTTGTGCCACAGGGAATGGAAAATAATGCAGACCAGAACAACATTAACAGAAGAATCTGGTACAACAAAACTCATTAGCATGGAAGCTGGACAAAAGTAAATTCCTTTTCTTTCTACTGATCCTTTCTCTTTTCGGAACTTTCAGAATAAATAATCATAGCCTCTCTTGACACTGAGATATACACAAAGGCTATAGTGGCAATTAAAAAAAAACAAACCCAAACCACAATTTTATGCACATCAATGTGTGTATTTTGATTTAAAATATGTCTTATAGTTAAAAAAATAAAATAATCAAAGAACAAAATGTGAAATTAATCTAAAACAAATGATAATAATACTTCTGATGGAGTCAGCAGCAGTCTCTCATTGAGTCCACTGGACTTTGAATCATTGAAACCCATCAGCCCCAAACCCCTTTTGATATTTTTTCAGCGTATGGAACGCATTTTTAAAGTATTCTCCTTTTTCATGACTGTCTTATGGAAACAAAAATGGGAGAACTTTGTAATTGCAGACCTTTCCTACAAGGTCTATCCTTTATAATTCTACTTTTACTCTGGAACCTACAAACTCTTTTCTATTTGATTTTACTATTAGAATAAATGCTTGTAAATGCTTGGAGACAGTTCTCCAGATGCTAAAGCAGCAGCAGAACAAACTGATGTTTTATTAAAAAACAGTCAAACGAAGAGTGAAACTAAGGATAGCCTAAAAATCTTTTTCCTATCTTTCAATTAGACCAATCTTGCATGCAACTCTTAAGAATCTGTCCTTTGTTTTTAAAATAATGCTTTCTCTTTAAATAAAATTACCTTCTGGTATGTTCAGAAAATTCAAGATCATTTACATCCTGTTTTACATCATCTTTTAATGTTGTAAGATGAGAAGAAAATAGTGTCTGGCATCACTGCTACACAGAGGTCTATCTAAAAGCCTCTGCATTTGTTCTCATACAATAGTCATTGTAAAATGATATCTCTGCCCATGGCTGGGAAGTTCTGAAAGATTAAGCAGTCTTCATCTAGCAGAATGCAAAGCCCAATTTTCCTTCTTCTCAAGGCCTCCTGCACTGTACAATTACTAAAAAATCCAACTTGCAGTGATGTTGCTTTATAAAAGTATAATGAAAAGATTCAGAATAGCCCTTTTAAGTCAGTTGCTTTGCATGATTTACTGTAGTATGTTGGAAAGCACTTCTCATTATACTGTGTTTTATCATAGCTATTAACATTATCAGTCGGTACTTGATATAAAGATTACTCTTGTATAATGAGCATGATGAAAGACCTGTTTGTGTCTCTCATATCAAGCACACTGGAGATCTCTTGCAAACTAATTACCTTTATGAGAGCAGCTTGCAGATACAAAGCATTCTAAAAACCTAAGCTCCTATTTCTCACTTCGTATGAAAATACGCTCAAACATTAACCTTAAATGAACTATGCTTTAATTTACACCTAGATATATACCAAGAATAACTTATCCAGCACCAGTGCAACTTTGAAGAATCCTAGGGATCTTCCTAAACAGAGGTAATTGAAAGGTTGAGAGCTTTATTTTTTAACCCAGCAACGTCAGCGTGTTAGTGGGTCATCTGGTGGCTGTTATAGATCTAAAATTACACATAACTAGGGCTGCTTTTGTTCCTCATTTTGATTCCATGCTACTATGGTCTGATGGATTCTGACTTAAAGGAAGAGAAGTTTTAGACTAGAAATGTCATGACGGCATTTAGCCAAGACCCTTCTTATGTAAGGCAAAATGTACAATGAACAGCTGACATTATTTGTTCTCTGAAGTAAGTCCAAAGCAATTTAACACAAGACTGTAAGCATAAATTATGATAAAGTAACATCATTGTCCAGGTTTAAAAGTCCTTGTATCAAATCAAAGCTTGCAGTCTTTCAGAGATTTTGGATTTACAAAATAAAGTGACAAGGCAATAAAACCATACCTGACCTAAAGTCAATTAACTGATGGTAAGTTTCCTCTCTGAGCTATACTCACGCTAGAGTTGTGGTTTTCCTTCTCAGGAATTGCATCTCTCTTTATCTTGAGCTACCTGTAGCACACAACTACAGCAGTAAAGTAAAAGGAAAATATTTTCAAGATCAAGATGCCTAATGTGTAGCAACAGCAGAAAGGACTGAAAAAGGCGCATGAGTGAAGTAATGGTGTTAATGTGAATTAGTAGGTTCACTGTCTGAATTATTTGATGGTGCTGGCTTAAAAAGTAGTATACTTTTCAAACTGTAGCAAATGATTTAATTAACAGATCAGATACTGGCAGTATTAATCAAGCTACTGCTTAGTCCCTTTAGAGGAAGACAAGAACATGACTTTGTACAGTAGTATAAAACCACTATTCCTTGGGTAGGAGCACAGCATTAATGGCAATAGGCGAGTCAGAGCAAGAGGTAACTAAAAGGGCAGTCGGCATGGCTGGCAAGGGGAGAACCTGTGAGAGCAGGGCAGGAATGCAGGCCTGAGAGGACTTCTTGGCTTTCAGTAAAGCTTGAGCAGATTAGGTAGTGAAGGGGAAGGCAATGAAGGGTCTGAGGAGGCAGGTTTGACAGGCAGAATGAACAGCTATGAAGATGATTTTGGCAGAAAGTGCATGTGCATTCATGCATTCAAGAAGAAGAGAGAAGGCTGTGATGGGGAGACAAGAGGGAGGAGAGGAGAGGAAAGCTGTTTGGGCAGCGGAACAAAGTCTTGGAAACAGCTTGAGAGGAGAGTGAAGAAGAGCTGGATGTGAGGGGTGATGGAGAAAGCAGTCACAGACGACAGCTTTTTTCTATATTCAGTAGAGTAGAAGAGCAGTAATATTTCTAGCAGTGATAGAAAGGTAGAAATGCAAAGTGGGCTAGGATCTTGGTACAATATATTTAGAATAAACTCTGCAGGACAAAGTGTCAGAAATACAGTGAAGTAGGAAACAACGAAGGGAGGCAGCCTGAGTTAAAAAAAATAAAAAATAAAATTCAGGGCTAAGGTTGACCTTGTCTGTTCTTGCATTTCTTTTTGCTTCAGTTGCAAGCATGTAACCAAGCAATGTATTTTTCCATATTAGATCATAAAATCTCTCTTCTCTCTCATTAGCTTCAGGTAGGAGGAGAAAGACAGAATGAGCCATTTTGTGACCAAGGCACTTAACACTGTTACTGTTCAATCAACAGGAGTGATATACCTGTCCATGGTATCCTGTGCTGTACATTTTCACATTTTGTGTTCAGCCAGGCAGGATTTTATTCTCATTTTCACATTTTGGACCACGCTTCAGGTCTGCACAGGTACACAACATGCTCCAGCACAAGAATTTCCTTCTTGCCATCAACTAACAGCACACATGGCAGTTCACATAGCTTGTGTCAAAGCAAGTCTGAACTCATTACAAATTAAAGGGTGGCCATATACTGTTTTCTTTAGGCACTCTATTAAAGGCAGGTGTCTGGCCCCTCATCAGTTGTAGGTGGTCTTTTCCTCTTGGGTTGTTTTTCTTTTCTTGGTGGTGACTCAAGTGCTTTCTTCACTTTCGAAATCTGTAAAACAACCCATGATCGTTTTGTAATACTCTCTCTATTTACATGTGCCAAAGTTTCCAAGTAACAGTCAGGACTCAGAAAGTAATTTTTCTTCTTCTTCTAGGTATACATTTATTCCAGATTCCTAATGGTGGTTAGTGATCTCAAAAGAAATGGAATAACAGATGCACAAGTGTAGATGGCAGACATGCGAATTTTCCATTTATGAGTTCAGAGGACACTGTAAATTATGCCTGCTTGCCAGAAGACCCCAGAAATGGAGCAGTCAATCAGAGGATTCCTGCTTTGTTTATCCTACAATTTTGGGACTTGAAATTTAACCCCTCTCTCTGTCTCTTCCTCTCAAGAGAAAAGCTGAGAAGGCACCACATGTTTGGATTTAGCCTCTTTTGGATGTAATTGCATGAAATTCACATTGACTCCGGGATCTTTGCCAGGGTACATGCTGACAGAAGACAGCATAGACCTTGGTTTGATAATGAACCTTTCTTCAGCCATCAATATTTTAAATTAAATAGTATAATCATAGAGTAACACAGCCTGAGGGTCAAGAACTGCAGAGATCCCAGCTGGGTCTTTGCTTACTGCAAAAAGATCAGAAAATGCTCATAAGACTATGTGACCAGGATCATTTGCTTTAAGGAAAAATTCATTTAAAATATACTCTTTACCCATACCAGTTTACTAGAGATAAGCTCCCATCTTTGGAAAAACACTGCTCTTCAAGAAACAGTCATCCGCTTACAGTCCAGCCACATCACACTTACCTTAAAAAACACGAACATCTGCTCTAGCAGCCTACTGGTTATTTTAGGCAGTGATGCAGAAGTAAGTTTTGCCCAGTCTTTATACAGCTGTGCCTTGCAGGAAATGGTGCATGGAGCTGTTTCCCTAATCTTGCCCAGCTGCCATGTGTGCCAAGATCACAGAGTCTTCATGCTCTGGAATTGAAGAGCTCACTCCTCAAAGCTGCCTTGGTGCAGAGCTAACAAAAAGAGGATGGGCAGGGAAGGAGTAGGGAACTAGGGAAAAGAAGGAAAAGAGTCTGGCTGTGTGTCAGGGGGTTTCCAGATGGCAGGCAGGCCAGCTGGGGCAATAGCTGAACCAGGCTGCCTGACACCTAGAAGTCCAGGACAAATGGCTGCTGCATGTGCACAGTACGCCCAGAATACATTAGATTTGTCATGCATGTGCAGGCCATCTGTGAAGCTAATGCTCGGTAGTCCCAGTGAGCTGAGATGGAAATATGAGGCCCCCTGCAGAGCACAACTGTCACTGGAAAGTGGCTCCCTCCTGAACTGGGTGAGGGGGCACTCTGTCCCTTTGTGGTAGCCATGCTGTATTTCAGCATCAGACTGGAAGCAGTAAAGGTTTTTTCAGTGACGGCATGACCATAAGAATATTACACACAGCTGTGAAGTAAGATGGATGTTAAATTGTGCCCACAAAATACATCTGCTTTTAAAAGTGGGTAATTGCATATGCCAACAGCTCATTTAGGCAAACTAAAGTAACCATTCACTTTCACCATTCTTTATACAATGCCAGCTGCCGGCAGTGAAATATTAACCTTTCTTGCCCTCCTTCCATTGCATGGCACTGTTGGAGTGTAAGGGAAGAACACCCAGTAGTCTGTTTGGGGTTTACCCCGTACCTACTGCTACTGTGAGTTCTTCAGGAACTGATTCCAGTGAGATATTCCAGAATCATAAAACCGTATAAAAAATCAGGTTGCAAGGGACCTCTTGAGGCTCTGTGATCCAAACTCCAGCTAAAGTAAGGCTAATTGCAGACTTACACAGGGTTTTTTCCAGTTGAATTTTGAAGATCCCCAAGGATGGAGACTCCACAGCCTCCTGGGACACCTGTGCCAGTGCTTGGCCACTCTTACAGTGAAACAGTCTTTTCTTATGGTCCATCTAGGACTTCCTTCATTGCAGGCTGTGACTATTGCCTCTTACCCTTTCACTGTGTGCCTAGAGAAGAGTTCTCCATAACTCCCCTTGAAACAGAAAGGAAGGAATTTTCAATGACATTTCTATCCTGCTAGGTTTTTTTTCACTTAAAATCTTATACTCTGTTTGTTCATTCTTCCACAATCAGTGATAGGTTGGTGTATGGTTGCATTTAGCATTTCATACATAGGTCCATTTCTTCCCCATACTAGAGTAAGCTTATTATCAGGGAATATGAATAGAGAACTATGCCTAAGTAAAAGAACAAAAGACAGTTAAAAAAATGTCTTTTTTTAAGAAGATGCCCTTTGCTTGGGGATAATATCTATATAGTCTGAGCAAATCACTGCACCACTATCTCTTTTCTTGTCTCTTTTCATGGCATTGCACAGATGTATTATTACTCTTACTTTTTTATCTGACATTTATAGATGGGGAAACAGGACATTTTTTTACACAGGATCTTTTCTACCTCACAAGGACACCGGGAGTATAAATGCAACAATTGTTCTATGCGTACCTCAGAGAAAAATGCGCCTTAACAGAGTACGTTCTTTTAGAAGTATAGTACCTTTCCAGAATCCAGGTAGGAAGATTTTTGAAGGGACAAAACTATCACAGAAATACACTAGAAATTACAGAACTATTAGCCATTTGTCTCTGAATTATTTTTTCCTGAGTTAAGACCCTCTTTAAATTGGTCTGAATCCATCACTGATGGTAGAGTGGCATCTGAACCTTTCCACTATTCTTACAAAAATGTGTTACCTTTTTAATTCAAATTAGCCTCCTCAGTTGTGTTTTAGCTTTCATGACATGGCAATGCTGCATCATGATGCAAAGACGCATGATGCAAAGGTCTTGTCCTCTTTAGACAACTTGTACACTATAATCTTAACTTGACATCAGAAACGTAAAGATGGAAATTATGTCATATTAAACACAATTTTATTCTCTTAAACAATTGAAGAAAATGTCATGCAGCTTGCCTTAAGCAAACAGTTGTTTTAATTCCTATGTATAGAACCTAAGTGCATATACCATGTGTATGGAAAATGCAGATCTCATGGAGATCCTCACAGTTGCCTCCTGGTACTATACTCTTGTATGTGCTACCATTTACTTTGTATTTTAATAAATTTCTACAGTTTTAATTATTTACTAATTTAATGTTTTTTCCTAAAAGAATCTTCAAGCATATGCCTGACTTGCTAAAGGTAAAGATACATGATATAGTGTCATGGTTTAACACTGACAGGTAACCAAGTACCACGTAGCTGCTTGCACATTCCCTCCCACAGCGAGATGGGGGAAAGAATCGGGAGGGAGTCAGAAAAGTAAAAGTGAGAAAACCTGTGGGTTGAGTTTAATATGTAAAGCAAAAGCTGTGCATGCAAGCAAGGCAAAGCAAGGAATTCACTCACCCCTTCCCATAGGCAGATGCCATCTCCAGGAAAGCCGGGCTCCATCACAAGTAATGGTTACTTAGGAAGACAAGTGCCATAATGCAGAATGTCGTCGTCCCCCCCCCTTTCTTCTTCTTCCCTCAGCTTGTATATACTCAGCATGACATCATATGGTATGGAATATCCCTTTGGCTGGTTCAGGTCATCTGTCCTGGCCGTGTCCCCTCCCAGTTTCCCGTGCCCCTCCAGCACTCTGGCTGGCAGGGCCTGAGAAACTGAAAATTCCTTGACTTAGTATAAACATTACCAAGCAACAACCAAAAACATCAGTGCGGTTATCAACATTGTTCTCACACCAAATCCAAAACACAGCCCTGCACCAGCTACTAAGAAGAAAATTAACTCTAGCCCAGCTGAAGCCAGGACATATAGGCAATCTTTGATAAACGGTCTTTCAAAGAAAAATGTATCATCATAGTTCTTTCTGTCTCTGTCATGTATTCATGACAAATGTTCTGTCTCATCTTAGAAAGGTAGCAATAAGGGAATTGCTCACAGAACACCACCACAAGATGAGACAAAAGTGACTCTTTTTATGTGGTCTTTCATTAGTAACTTTTGTAACACAGGTATGATACCTACAATGAAATGCAGACATTCCTCAGGTTACTGGAAATGTTTTAAGTAGGAACATAAGTAGGAACCAGGTAAACACAGTCTATTTATGCTCTGCTGGAGACAAGTAATCAGGCTGTAATGGACAGCTATAGACAGGCAATGACATAGTGACTAATGAAAAGAAATAGGAAAAAGCAATTGGAAAATTTTGTTCCTTATTCCTTCTATGAAAAATAAGTAGGAAAAACACCACGTTAACTGCAAAAAAATGAAATCTTGAAGGTGTCTAATATTCTTCCTGTTATGTTAAAAGGAATGGGGATCTGGAAGCAAGCAAGAGGGGGAAAAAACCTCCAAACCAAACAAATAATCAGCTTGTTTACGAGGAAGATCACAGCAGCTGGATGAGCAGCAGGAATGGAATGGGACAGGACAGGATGGTCTGGCCCAAACCCACACTCCCCACGTGCACGGCCTCCTCACAGGAATGACAGTATCCCCAGCCAATAACCTCTTAGACAAAAATATAACTTCAGCACTCCTCCCACAGACAGATGAGTAATGCTAAGCACAGGGTCACACAGATTCTCAGACAGATTTAATTGTCGTGTAGATTTCCTTTTCTGCTTGCCCTTTTGTTTTCAGTTTTGCTACTTCTGATTATATAGTTAGATCCTTCCCATGTAATCCCTTACTTGCTGGTTCCTAAATAAGCTGCTGTTGAGTTAGATTTCCCAGCACAAGGTCACATCTAACCTGGAATCATGGCTGGGACTGCACCTCATGGAGGAGTGTCAGAGCCCATGAGGATACTGCTAGCAGCATTGTTGGAACAGCCTTGTGAATAGCCTGAAAGTCTTTCAGGCATTTTGCCTACTCCAAAGAAAAGATGCAAGGTGATTTCTTTCACTCTCTGTATCAATTTCCTCTTGAGTTTTTCTCTTTCATTTCCCTCCATTGTCTCTTTTCCCCCTTTTCCCTTTCTCTTCCCAGTATCTTTTTGCTTGTTCTGTGCTCACTGAAGTGCTGCTGTCCCTCTGTATTTTCCCATCTTGCCCTCATTGTACTCTTTCCCACCTTCTCTTTTGCCTTCCTTTGGCTTTATTCACACACCTCTGCTGCAGTTCTCCTATTCGCTCTTTTCAGTTATCCTCACCTCATTCCTGTCAGGTGGTGCTTCTTTTTTTGAAAAGTTATCCTGTAATAGCTCCATTTATTTTCAAATTCACTTTTCATGGCTACATACAGCAAAATACTGGCAAAAACACTTGCATACTACAGAAGAGGACTTAAAAACTATGCATCGGTTCTTCCTGAGAAGGCCCTGGCTCACATCAGCCCTGCGATAACTACTGAGGAGATGAAAATGACAGACAGTTTGGCATAGTGGCCTCCATCGCTGCAGTCCCATCTGCCCTCTCATGTACATTGCCCTTCTCCCTTCCTGGCTGTGGTGTGGTGCTGAGGTGATCAAAGCATAAAAATGGTGAATTCAGCTCACAGTGTGGCAAAGCCACTGATGGCACCAGGATAGTTCAGTACTCAGATATGCAGCAGCTGTGTCAGGGAGGCAAAAGTTCAAAGAAGGGCAGCATCTACAATCAGAAACATGTTTTGGGCCTAAGGACTAGAGGAGTTAAAAATAGGAACATGTGGGCCTGATTACAGAACAAAGGAAAAAGGGGCTAGAAAAAGGAACAATTTGGGGAAATTAGGAACAGTTGATAAACCAGAGTATTGCAAATAATGTCAGACACTGCTCCTGCTTTCCTTACAGAAGAGGTCTGAATCACGTCACAGATGACCCACACTCTACATGGAAATAAAATGCACGGGGGTCTAAAAACATGAGATGTGCACTTGACAAGATGATCCTTGCATGAAAAAAGAGGAATTAACTTTGTCATTGTAGAAACTGCCCAGGCACAAAGGCTGTAACAGCCTTAAAAGCCCACAAAATACAAAACTTGCTGGTGGAGACTTGCCTGATCTGTCTGTCTCTCTGAGCAAGCTAGTTCCTGCCCTCTTTCTCAGGCCCTCACAGCATTGCTCCCCTGTAGACTAGGTTATAGAATTGGATGGGTTCTCCTTAGCTTACTTCAACGTTCTGTGCTTTAATGAAATATATAATTGAACAGTACTAAGACTTTGAAGATTGTAAATTTCAGCTGTATTGGCTCTTTTGGAATATGATGCTTCATCTGGTATATCTATATGTATACAGATGTTTCTAGACATAGACACTCTAATCAATACAATAATAAATCGTTGTCATTTGTACTACAGTTTGAAAAAGCAGTGACCTCATGGTGGTAGACTGCAGCCAAACTTCCTTTTGATTTGGGCCTAAATTCTGTGTTAGGACATAGATTCCTTGACCTAATTGCATTTGCCTGTTTTGAATGGCCTCCATGCTTGTACAGATGGTAGAAGGTTGCCTCAACTGTGAGGCAAAGAAGAAACCTGTCATAGTAAAGTAGTGGCCAAACCAAACATGGAAATTACTGGATCAGTGTATTAGACTGCTACTTTTCTTTCTTCTTGCTCTGATTCCAGCAAGGGCATGTTTAAATATCTGTCTGTCTCTATGTGGTGCTCTGGTACTCAGAGTGGACTTTTGATTTTACATTTGCTAATAGCCCTAAGAGTATGTACAATGACTTTCTGGTAATGTCTTACTTTACAGTGATGAAATGCCATTATATAACATTGTCTTTTTGTTCCAGCATTTGTAGTATAAATTTTTGTATACTGAGCCTAGGTTAACATGAAGATCTTATGGAGATATCTGACTGTTTCTTTCCATTAAAATCTTCCCAGCGCAAATCAGAGAAATACCATTATAATAATATGGTAAATTCAAGAGTCATTCTGAGTCTTCAGAGAGTACAGGAAGTCTTTATGGCAGAAATCTAGCTGTGGCATCTAACTGACACAGAAGCACTAAAAATTTGGGGGATCAGTTTTGGTGATGGGCTGTGGTGAATACATAGGAAAAAATAACTTATTTCCTTTCCCAGTCTCTTTTATTAGCATAAGTATTTCCCCTCAGAATGACAAGACATTTCAGCCAGCCTTGAGAACTTGCACTCCTAAGCAAGCTCTGTCCCCTTCAGAAGTTTATTTTACATCTGGGCAGTTTGGCTTGGGCAGGGTAATCTCACATCTGACTGTATATGTTTACAGGTCTGTGAGTTACTAATGGACAAGAATGCCCTGGGCTCCACTGTTTCCTACAGATGGGCACCCACTACCAGAGGGTGTCCTTCACGGCATCCTGTTGTGCTTGAGTTCTGCAAACCCTGCATGCCATCTGCCTGCCCAGCGCTGATGGATGCAGTACAGGATATTAAATGGCACTGGGTGACTGAACGAAGCCCCTGTAGTAAATATTCTAGATAGCTAAAAGTAAAGATTTCAACAAATAGTTTCCAATTTGGGATGGTTCAGGTACTGGATATATGCTTGTATCCGTTCTCCAAATAGCAGTGCACTTACAGTCTGGGTTTCAGATTAACCTTGTTGTGTGGAATTATAAAATGTAAATCCAAAAGCATTTTTTTTTGGTGAAAAAAAAAATGCCAAGAAGGGATATGTTTTACCATTTCTGTATTTTTTCTTTTTATTTTACACCTGTGTGCATCCAGCAGAGTAACAGTATTCCATGATAACTACAGGGATAATGGTAAATATATAGTGTGTAAACCCATACAGCATGTTTCTAAGAATTTATACCTTAACTGAATCATTATACAAGCACTATGTAATCTGTATGTTACTCTTGACATCTAGAAAAGATGGAAGATAAAAAATATGCATTTGAACTAATTGAATGATGATCATCTTTAAACTAAACACAGATGTTGCTTATTTGCTCCAAATAATAAGGAATGATATGAGAAAACATTCTTTTGTGTCCAAGGGATCTCCATGGCCAATCTGACTTCCTTTCAAGCCCATCTGTATGTACCATGTCACACATGCCTGTAATAAAATGACCATCTCCACCAAGGTGCATACATGGAGAACTCTAGCATCTTTATGCTAGAGGAACTATTTCTAGTCATCAAAAAAAAAAAAAAAAAAGGAAAAAAAAAGGAAAATCGTTTTAGAACACAGTATTAGAATACAGTATTTGTCTCTTATGGACATTAGAGAAGGTAAGGAACAGGTTGAGAATAGCATTTTCTAATTTCCAAAGGAATATTTGAAAGAAATTTTCTCTTTTCTTCATGAGGTATTACCGAAATGACAATTTATTTCCATTTCCAAGCAAAGAGAGTTTCCAAAAATATTTTCTTGCTTAACCCCAATATGCTGCTAAGACATGAAGTTTAAACACTTCTTTTCTGCAAATCCCAGAGTTTTATTTGCCTTTCTTTTATGTAGGGCTGTTTTTCAAAGCTTGATCTCCAGTGCCTAAACGTGGAAAAGCTGATAATTCACACTGGAAGTAGCAGTTGGGGAACTTGTGTATCTGGAGAGCTGGTTTGAAAAGAAATTGTAAAAATGCACTAAAGAAAAAAATTAACTGCCAAAATTAGCCTGGCACACTTACGGATTTGAAATGCCAAGCTTGCTGCATAATGGACTGATTAGCTATGTCTAAATTCATTACTGAAATACAGTTAATGCCAGTGTTCTTCAAAACTATGCAAAGATAAAAAGTGCAGCAAATGTTTGAATGCATAGACTTAGGCTTTAGGGTATCCTTTTAGAATATATAGTGTGTTCATTTTTATAAAGTACTGGACATGTTCAGACAATAGTCTGCTAGGAAGGTGGCTGAATATTCAGTTTCACCTCAGGGCACTGTTCTTGGTTTAAGCTTTCCTCTTCTCCCAGTGGCTGTGGAGCTCAACTTTGCTTCATTGGGAACATATTTACTAGCAAGCTGGGAGTTTTCTTTCCTGGTTCCTCTAACAGATTTTTAAATTTCAGCTTAGTCCTTGAGAACAAGGTTTTCAAGTACCATAAGGAAGTTTGTTGTCCAAACACTTCAATCAAAATGCTGCTCCAGTTACTGCTTTGGTAGGCTGGATGGGAACTTACAGTGAAGAAACAAAGAGCTCAGGACCCCAGCCTGAATTCAGCAATTCAAAGAGCTGTAGGATGTTAAGGTTCTCTGCTTCCCCAGATGTCTGCCCATCACCTCTATCTGAAACTCCGTCTTTATGATTGCCAAAAAAGAATATCCTAGACTGTGAAGTGAGCATGTGTAGATTTGTGCAGATAGGAGTACTGTCACACATTTCTTCTCCGCTGACTCTGCAATGGTAAAGGATCAGTGGGAGGAGTCCATAGGCAGCTGAGATTAGAGCGACTGTGCCTAATGGCAGGGCAGCAAGCTGTGCCCCAGTCTTGTAGTGAGCATTACAGTTCCTTCCTCGATGGTTCCCACACTGTCAGCTGTCACAGGCAGTACTTCAAGCAAGGAGAGAATTGCATGTGCTAAAGGCCAGCTTATCCAGTTCTTACCGGGATCCTCCATTTGGCCTTTAATCACAAGTATTCATACACAAAACCACTCAGGGGAGAAAATTCAGAACATACGGCTTCAACTTTCCCCTGTACTGTGTGTGGGTCCATTCCTGGCTCTGCTGCAAAAAATCCCTTTGAGTTAAAGGGTGTAGTAATAGAAATTCCATGCTCACACATGCTGGAGTTTCATTTCAGTGACATCATTTATCAGTTTGACTTTGCCAAAGGGAAGAAGTTCACATCATAGGATTCAAAACCAGCATCTAGAATGAAATCGGTTAGAAAGAACTCAGATTTCAAAAGGACATGCCATACATGGACCCTTACTCCCCTCACTTCAGTTAATTTCTTGAGATTTGTGTACGTAACCAAAACTTTCTTTGTTAATGAATTGCAACCTTGAAAAGCACTTAGAAAATGAAAACACATTCCAGACAGTAAAAAAGACCATGTTAAAAAAGCTCATATTGTTTTTTGGAACAGCATAAAGAGAATTTAGGGGGATTTCATGCAGATTCAGTAGTGAAAAGGCATGCCAGATAAAAGCCATAATCATGTTAACTCTCTAGAAGACAAAAGGACAAACACATTTTTTGTATGTCAACTTATAGAAATCCTATAACTCCATAGAAAAGTTTTTGTAACATAATACATGCTGTAGCCTATTTTTAGTTCCTGAAATATGCTTTCTAATTCTTTTTCATCTATCTATGCAAAACCTAAGTAAAAACTGTAAAAAAAGACAGTAAATCAAACACACAAACTTGGGCGACTAATCTAGCTAAGTCTTGGAAATGCCTACAATTAACTGTGTCAATAATATATAGAACCGTTGAGCTAATTTAGGAATGAAGTGAAGGGGATACCCAACAGACATGAATTATACTCTTGTTTCAAGCTTTGGATATAGATACTATGAATGAAAGAGAGAAAAGAAAATTGGAATGCGAGGATCTCCTTTTACCCGCACCTTATCTTCTGAGCTGATAGTACATTTCTCCCTGATTGTATCAATTATGGTTTTATACGCTATTGTGCTCACTTGTACCCACTTAGACAGCTTGCTTCTGGGAATGTGACAGCAATAAGAACAAGTGAGCGGACCAGAGAGCGAAAAGGAAAGCTGGTCAGAGAGTAGCAGATGGCACAGTGCTGGTATCCCTAAAAGGCTCATTTAAATACTCGATCTAGAAACAAGGAATCCCATATGATTTTCAGTTCATTGTCTGTAAATATTACCAGAAAGGTCATTTATTACTTAAAGGAAGTTTATAAGAAAATTGAACATTGTGAAATGAGCCAATTATAAAATGTGGTAGAGGATCGGAAAGGGGTCAATTTACTTGATTCAGACTTTTTCCCTCATGCAAATTGTCACCATTTAGAGAAGTTCTTTTAGAGAATAATTGTCTTCCTAAACGAGAGCAAATCTTTGTCAAAAATTCTTTCGTATATTCTGACCAACGTGTAGGAAAGAACATAAGAATGGGTGTGTAGGGATACTTCATTCCAGGACTCCCTTTCGGCCTCTGGCAGTTTGTAGCTGGGAGATGGCCTAACACTTCAGTGAAGTCCTTATGCTTAATGATCTTCAGTGGGCTTTTTATTCTAGGGCTTTACTCAGTTTCTTTCTGAACCCCTATAAACTCTCAGGATCCACAAATAATCCCACAGCTCTGCTAGGTAAATATATGAAGAAATGTATTATTTTTGTTTTGGTTTGTTTGTGTTTGAATCTGACACCTGTTAGTTTAGGTCAATCTTCCTACAACAGGTGCCTAAACTTAAGGAGGCAGAATTTTCCACCAAAGGCCCTCAAAAGGCAACTCTGTTGATGGTTTAATGAACTTAATTCAGAACCACTATTTTGTTTTCTGCCCAGAACTGAGTTACAAGCTAGATGCTTGTATCAGGGAGCCAGTGTAACAGCCAGAATAATTTGCCACTTGTGTGTAATATTATGGACCCTGTTAGGGTTGAAAAAGTGGTTCCCATGTGCTGTGCGTTTTCTCTGTGTGACAAAGGAAAAAGAAATGCCTGTGCTGATGGTGATATACCGTGGCTAAGCAGCTGAGGTGCCATAAAAAGTGACAGTTTACTGCAGAATGTGTATGCTGAATGCAGTATGTTGTGCTCAGGGAAAGCCGGAATTAATGTAGCTGAAGCATTAGTTTTGTGATGAAACACCCATACTGTAATTCCTGGGAGTCTAAGTCGTTATTTAATTTCTCATTCCCTCTCTGGTTTCCTTAAAACTGTCTGTAGAAGGGACTTTCTCAAAGCAAGCTCCTCTTTGCACTTCTGTTAATGGAGAATTTGTATGAACTGGGGCTTATGAGATGATACTTTAATAGGATTAATGAGCAGTAACAGAATACATGATAGTCACAGCTAGAGGTATTTAGGGAAAGACTTTAGAAAGACATATGTTTCTGTTGCCAGTTTGAGTTGAAGGGGGGGAAGAGCAGAGAGGAGTCATGTCTATTCCTTACCTCTCCTTTTTGTACTTTGAGTTTTTGGCAAGTATTCTGGGTTTGGATTCCACACAGACAAAAGGAGTCTTTTCCATACTGATGAAAATACAGAAGGGAAAATTGGTATAGTTCTTCAGGACTGATGAGAAAATAAAGTCCAAGAATGTTGTTAAATTATAATATAGACCTAGTAGAAAATAGAGGATGATGGAAAATACTGACAGTCTAGCTGGCCTTTAATGAAGGATAACATTTTCCATTACAGGAAACATAAAGCACTGGAAAACATTTTGAAGAGCTATCATTTAAAGTTTTGGGTTTAGTGGGAAATATCTTTGCTCAAATTGTATTCATGATACAATCTCATAAATATGGGAACATAATTTCCCTTTAAAATTTTGGCCTTTCTTCAGCATATTTTTTTTTAATTCCTTTATGTTGTATTAACTTTTTGTTTTCTTTGAAGAGAAAAAAGACACTCCTTTGTGTTTCCATTCCCCTCTCAATTCTCTGCTTTTATTGAGATGTTTGACTCAAATATCGCCCTTCATTTTTCCCTCCTAAATTTTTCTGTGCTTTCTGTTCTTGTTTCTGGTAACATCAGAATCTGCTTTCTCACTTCATATAGCCAAATGGCTTTCTTAAACCCAACAATTCTCAAATCAGCACCTAAACTGTTATTTCTGTTGCCTTTAAATCTCTTGAGCATATATTCTTTTTAATTTCTATCACCTTAGTTTTCATCAACTCTTTCCTGAGTGTCCAATTTAATTTAGTCTATTCTTCTACTGTTTCCCTCCATAAATGCAAAGATTATAGTAACCAAATACCATTAAGCAGTTTTACGTCATCAGCCTGTTAGTGCTGATAGAATAAATATGTTTCTTTCTCACAGCCAGACTTTCCAAAGACCCTTTTTCAGAGATACTTCAGGCTATAGTTAGTCTTATTTTAGGCAACTACCTAAGGAGCCAATTTCAATGTTCTTTGTACTGGGCATGTAGAGAATTCAGGCTCTGAAATAGGGTCACATCTTATTTCAGGGTGTAAATGAAAGCAGTGTTACTACTAGACCTCGTTTTTCTATTTCTAGCTTGATTCTCTCATGTCTCTAGGTATTGCTTCAGAATAACCACCCTTATGTCCCTACCTTCCATCTCTAATTGATTTTTCTAATTCACTTTTGTCAACAATGCTGTTTTCTCAAGTTTTGTATTTGTTTCTTCTGTAATCCTGCCATTGGCCCTGCTGGGTCAGTTTTCTATTTCTGAGGTTTGTTTCATTCTACAGCCTGAAGGCTATTTTCAGCTATGGCAGATTCTATTTCTTTGGACTTCCCAGAGTGGACAGGTACTGCCTTCTGTACATCAACTGCTAAGAAATGAGCCATATTTTCGGCTGTTGTACATATATGGCTTTCCTGTTAGAGCTGCAACATTTTGATAGGAAAGCTCAGTTTATGAAGAAATATGCTTTCAAAAAAAATGTTCTTTAAAGAAAATGAAAAAGATTATAATTTGTCTGAAGTGGAAATAGATGGTTCAGATAGTCTACTTTAATTCCAATTCAGCTACTAAATATAGACATTTTTTGTGAATATAAACCTTGCTAAATAAGATTCTTTGTGATGAAATTAAATTCTTCTGATGCATTACTTCCGAAACTAAAAGGGAGATTTTGGGTAGCATTGAAGGTGCATTTTGGGCTGAACATTAACTATGTTCAGTTAATACTGAAAACCACCCAAATGACAACACTGAGAAATTTGGCAGCAAGTTTCCAATTCAAATCCCTTAGTTTCCTGTCAAAGTCAAGCTTGTGGTAAGAGGAAGATGAGGTGAAGATGAATAAAACAGATTACCAAAGCAACTCCAATTTCTGTGATTGTTGTTGAGATTAAATATACAGATCTCTTGCAAAAGGTGACTCTTGGCTCCTCTTGAGAAGGTGTAATTTACAATTACTCTGTTTAGATCAAATTGTTACCATCAAAACAGGTGAAGGTGCTGTTAATGTGGTTGTAAGATGCACACAACACACTACATATTCTAGTCATGAAAAATATGGAGCGACATATATATATATATATATATATATATATATGTAAGCTCTGTGGCTCTACCAGCAAACTGTTTTGTATTCCCAGCTGTAACCAGTGATATCAATGAGATCCTGTAAAACTTTAAAATTCTCTTTTTCTAGAATTTCATTACTTGGGAAGAGGGAGGAAAATATTTACTGTCTTACTGCAAAGTTTAGAGTTATCTACACAGAAAAGCAGACAACTGTGCAAAGACCCTTCAGCTAGTGGAAATCTGAGCCAGTAATTCAATGTGATATGCTGAATAGCCCTGTGTGACTGGGAGCAGTCTACCACTATTAAATGGCAATTTGCCAGAGGCTGGGTCTGGACCTCTAACAATAGCAATGATTATCTTAGGTTAAGCCTTTCGGTCATGCAGACATTGCATTTCCCCAGCATACATGGGCTCTACAAGCCCACCTCTGAAGCCGTGCTGTAAATTTGGTCCTGGTCTATTAGATGCAGACTTCAAAGCTTACACAAGGTCAGTGGATGTAGCCTATATATCTGACCCTCCTCTCCCACTTGTCCCAGCTGAAACATGCTATACAATACCATTGTTATTCCTAATTTTGTAATAATAATAATTATTTTGTCTTTTAAAAGACAAAACTTACATAACTTCAATGGTACAAAACCTACACAGGCTCTGTGGGACCAAAAGTTCGTTCTCTCATATCATAAGTACCTGTATGTGTTTCACAAGACAAACCCCAAACTTTCAATAGCCTGTCAGATTCAAAGGTATTTCAAGTAAGACTCCAAATTTTCTGAAATCTGCTCACTGAAAATTGAGGAATGTTGTCACCCTAATGTAAGTACAGTAAAAAAAGCCAAAAGCTTAGCAATTATTGCATTCTGCTTATAAATAAGGCAGTTTTGACACAAGCATGAGCTTGGTAAGACTTAAAAATTAATTTAAAATGAGAAATGGAATTTCAAAGTGACTAAATAAAATGCTGTAGAGCACTTGCTTCTTTTTCTTTGCAGTAACAAAAGTGCACAAGCATTTCAAGCAGCTTGACATCTGTATTACATAAGCAGAAAGTAATTCAGCTGCTTAGAGAATATAAAAAACAACTTTGACCTTACACTGGAGTCATGCTTCAAAAGCCTGATTATTCATACAAGGAAAATTGTTCAAAAACAACTACTTGAAAATACTCAGAAAGAAAATAGATGGATTGTTCTGATGCAGTAATATAATTATGATATAAAAATCTGGATTTTAAAAGAATTGTTCCTGAGGCTTTTACTTTTGTCACCATAAGTGTTTCATCTGCTAGTATTTGAAATATTTTATCTTTCAAAATTTTCCCCTTGTTTATTCAGTGTATTTGTTATCTTGCTTGAATGTAGTTCTTCAAGAAGATTGAGAGTTGCAAGCTGTTGCTGTCTAGCTGCTAATGAAAGAGTTTCAAGCAATATTGTCTCTTGTTAGGTCAGAAACCACGCAACTGTAGAGTTAAAGAAGTGTTCTGTTGGTAGCAAATAGTATAAAGGTGTCTATGAGAAAAGAACTGTGATTCAATAAATTTTCAAAATGTTCTTGATATAATAATAAGTGACGCAAATTCTGGATGTATTTTAAAGTAACTTTCTCTCTGAAGGAGGAGGCCTAGTCATCTGGTTGAGGGGCTGATTGGAAGTTCAGGAAATCTGGGTTCAATTCACAGCACTGCTACCGATTTCCTCTGTGATGCTGGGCAGATAGCTCAGGCCCCATTCCTGAAATCACTTATGCAAATCTTTAACTTTGCTGCTGTGGGCAGTCCTGGGATTTCAACAGGTCAGACTGTAACCTAGTTAAATGTTAAAGACCAAGGCCAAGTCTCCTCAGCTCTCCTTGATTAATTGTGCTTATCAGTTGTTCACCTTGTCCCACCAGTTTCCATCTTGCCCCCTTAATTTGCTAAGTCTGTGGATTCAGGGCTGGGCTTGGGCTTCTCTATAGGAGCAAATTAAGCTGTTGTAACTTTGCCGATGCACTTGAAGCAGCACATCTCCCAAATGTGTTCGGTTGTTACAACACATAATAAAGTGGGCTCCAGCCTTCACTCCATTCTCTCAAACTGTGGTGAAAAGCCACATAACCCCAACCACGTATTTCCAAATGGAACTTTCTGGGACTTTCAGTAAGTGTTTGTGCAGCTCCTAGCATGGCAGAACATACGCTGTCAGCATGGGTCTCTGCATACTAACACAAATAAATGCTGTTTTTTGCTGTAATCAGTATATAAATTGAAGCAAGTTTCTTTTTACTTTAGGTCTGCTGATACAAATACCTCTGCTCCAATGTAGATGTGGAAGCAAAAGATCAATTATTTAATTTTTCTTCAAAACCAGCAGACCTACTGTAACGATTGACATGTATGCACAGATTTTCTTGCATGTGTTTTGATCCGGGTTATTTTATGTAATATTATGTGTATATATATATATAAATGCTACATTCCTTGGTTTTGTTTGTTTGTTTTTTTGGTTTTTTTTTTTTTCAGAGTGCTACTTCAGCAGCAGAATCCAGCCTCATAGTCTGGGAGCTGCAAGACCCAAGGACTGTCCATCACCATGTGGAGGACCCATCAACAGGCAGAATACTTGAGGCCAAGGAATGAACAAACAATACTCCTCCAGACCATATTTATCTTAACTGTTCTGGCCTGTGTCAGCAAACTCCCATAAATCAGTTGAAAATAATTTCTGTGATATTTGTCTGATAAAAGCAAACAATAAAATATGTCTATCACTTTGATGTTCATCTTACGTTTTTTTAGTAGCTTTTCTACTTTCACAACTTCAGCATAATTCCTGTTTTTGCTGTTTTGCAAGTGCCAACTGAGCATCTGAGATACAGAGAGGACCATCCTGGTGTTTTAGAGGGCATTTCCCAGGATTCTACTGCATCATCAATCTAAGCTTCAGTGCGTAAGCAAATCCTGTAACTTGGGTTACAGGATCTGGTTCATACCCCAGTATCAGGGTTTAATTTTTTATTCTCCTTCATTGTGCTATACAGTGGTCATAATTATTTCCTAGCCAAGCCAAACGAATAAGTTTCTGTGTTCCACATGACAGGTTTCTGGAGTTTTTACTATTACTTGTGAAGAAAGCCAGAGATTTCAACTGAAACAGAGCAAGGAAAAAAAAAAAAGTTCATTTTCTCCAAACTAATTGTAATTCACCTCAGTGAAAGCACTTCACACAAGGATTTTCTGTAAGGCTCCAGTGATCTTGTCCCATAGTTCTGGACAGTGACATGTCATTCTCTCACACATTAAACTGATTTTAAAAGGTGATTCACTCGGTGCTTTTGATGTGTACTCTTATTTTATCTGTACAGAATCACAGTCCAGTGGGCTTCTTCTTGTCAGACTTGAGCTATTCTTTCTGTACCTTACATTTTTCAAATACTTTTTAAACCCAGGGAAGGAATTCCACACCACCAATCAAAATAAGCCAGTCAGCAGAATTGTTTAAATTTCCAGCTCTTAATAAATCAAAAAGTTTAATCAGATTCATGAAATCTGGAGTAGTTATGCATTTATGTTTTGAATTTCTGTAACAGAAGTTACAACCCAACAGGAAAATCTGAAGTCTCTAATAGTCACCTGCTGAATTTCATTTCAGGCAGAACTCATTTGTTTATGTTTGCTAGTCTCTCAGTGGAAAAATTTAACCTTAATGCAACATTAACATAAATTTATTCCCTCATTCAGTCCCCCTTTTTTTGAGCTAAACAAGCAAACAAAAATCTAATTTTCCCCCTCTAAGTTTAACACTGTTCTTTATTTATTACACAGCACATCTGCCTATTAACAGAGGACAAAGTTATGAAAACAAAGTGTAGGATGCTAAATCTCCTTGAAAACTTCTCTCCAAAAGACACCCTGTGTCACCTTGTATGTAAGATGCGTAGCGTACTTGCCTGTGCAAGTGAGCAACTTCCCATTCTGTATTAGTCCTGCTTCTCATTAAATTGATTATTTAAATATACATTTTGATGAGCACTGCTCCTTTTTTCCAAAGGCTGACATTGCTAGGGCCTTTTCCCCAGCGCCGAAAGGAAGGCTGCTCCAGGAGCTTTTTGCCAGAGATGCTGAATGTGAAGCAATGGAGTCCCACCCTTCCGCTGTGCTGAGTAGGGGGCTGAGGAATGCAGATTGATTCATTCCACAGCTGAGGTCTCCAAGTTCACAGCATAATGTGCTGCAGTCATGTCCCTAAACTGGCTTCCTATCAGACTTTAAAATGAAACATTATGCTTTTTCTCTTCAATACTAATTTTGCCAGAAAGAAGTTTTTAATTTTAAAAACAAAAGTGTGTGTGTGGGTAGGAATACTGGAAAAAAGTAACATCTGTGACCTGATACCTGTGTGTCAGGAATGATTAGCGTCACTGAAGGTGCATAAACATATGTAGCAATTAATTCAGATCCTTCCTGGTTACAAGCATCACATTTTCTTTCTCTTCTGTTGATTACAAATGTTGCATGATTATTTTTAATCCAAAACCAATAAATTTGTGCTGACTGCTTAGTCTGATCTGTAAACTGAACTTTTTGATTTCATCAGTCAGTGATTTATTGCGTTTGTGAGAGAAAACAGCCAATGTTTGATACTTCTTGGTTTTAATGTACTGCATCTTTTTCAGTTCTTACTTTTACTTTTTTTTTTTTTCTTTTTCTGTTTACTTAAATTCCTTCTGCAGACAAATTAAACCCAGTAATGATCAACTTTGAAGTTCCAAATCTATTTCTTCAAAATTTCTTTCTCCCCCCTCCAAGGTTTTCCGCTTGGAATGCATATATAGTACCAAAGACATTTCAGATCATGCAGCATTAGTTGAGTCTCAGAATGTGTTTAAACTCTCTCTGTGCAGTTCTTATATTGGCCAAATTCAACATTTTAATATGCCAGAAAGTGCCAGGTGGTAACAGTGAATAGTTTTAGGTACTTTCTTAACTGTACCCCAGATGGTGATAATACAAATGATAATATTAAACAAGTATTTACTTGTCTCTAACCCCTGCTTCCACATGATATAGATGCAAAAAAGGCCATTCTTAGTTAAGTACTTGCCACGTATTGTGCAGTATAGAATAGATACTTTAGCAACAACCAGTCCCTGGAATACCCAGGAAGCACCCTTGCTGAAATTCCCCAATGACAATGGAAAAGGCAATGGAAAAAAATCTCTTATTAGTGTTTTGTGGTTACGATTTAAAGTGAACCATGTTAAGAACTTCACAGTTCTCTTTCACTCAGTAACCTTAACAGAGCATCTTTGTTCTCATTTAGGCTGTATTCTCAGCTGTGTTCTCCCGAATTGCCAGATACCAAACTGCAATGACCACATTAGATCACGATACTCGGAAATCTTCCCTTCCTGGCTGATTTGCTGGAGTTTGCCATGAAACTGGTGTAAAGATGACTATGGAGAGTTGAAAAGAGTGCTGACAATGTTTTAGTCATATTTCACACCTGGTTTCTCATCTAGTGCACACTACATTAGCATCATTTGTAAATGAAGTTAAATTAGTTTAGGTCAGCTCAATGTATGGTCCAGTTTCTCATACCACATATGTCTCCTGCCTAAGACACCATTTCTGTGAGGGAAAGTAAAGCAGTGAGTGAGCTTTAAAAAGATTGTGCATTACTCTTCCAAATGAATGTGCCATACAATAATATCACAATTAAAGGCTGTATCTTTAGTTAAGACTCACCTGGCTAGAGGGGTAAAGTGTGAAATGTGACAGAAAACCATTAAAAACAAACCCATGAAGGAAATTACCTAAAAATTAGGAAAAAAAAATCCTTCCTCTCTTCACCCTCCAATAAAAGTGCTTGGAGCTTTCTACTTTCTGTGAAAATGGATAAAACATAGATGCCTTCTGCCTTAATTTCCCTTGCACATTTATGGGTCCTAACATTTTCTTTCCCTCAGCAAAACAAGACCTGAAACTATGGGTTCTCCATGCTGCATTATGTCTTAAGAAAGAATACTGGAGTACCTCAGAAACAGTATGGGAATAAAGTCATCCAAATTACAATGTCAGAGTGGTTCGCTTATAGTTTGAGTATGAGAGTGATCCATTCCAAATGCTCCAGAGAAATATTTTGTTGTTCAGCCCCCTCTTCCTTCCCCCTCAGCTCCTTCTCCAGGCTTCCTTGGGTTATTTGCAGTTTGCTTTTAATGAAAATTCCTTATGACCCCAATCTGGTTCTTGATGAATTCAACCTTTTGCATGTGTCAATCATACTAGCCTTTAATCCAGCCTATGGAGGGCTGGGGAGAACACAAAGAAACAAACTTATGGACATAAGTAGAATCACAACAGCATGATCAAAATCTGCACCCAAATGGGAATACTTAAATAGTCTTCTGACTGATAACTGACAGCCTTTTTACTAAATTACTGCTTCTTACTTGAGTTGGAGCCAATGTTCAGGGTCATCTAGAGTCATCAAATCTCAACTCACGGGTTATAGTTCTGCATCCAAAGTCTGCCTGGCAATTTCTCCTTGGTCCTCATGTAGTCACGGTCTCATAGGTATTAAAGGCCTCTGGCTGATCTCTTCTTGAGTATGCATAGTTTGCATGCCTGACTGCATAAAAGTCCTGATGTCTGATCTCCATCAGAGCCAAATAACGAGTCCAGACAGACAGCCATCAGCACCATCTTGTGGTCCTGGCATCACCAAACTTTTAGTGCTGTCATGGCACTAAAGCTGGAAGATGAGTCCTTGAAAAATCAAACAGGCATCTCCTAAAAATCACACTCTGAATTTGAAACTGACTTTGACTTACAGCCCTATTAATGCTAAGTCCCATGGTTTCTTGACATAAAATCTCCTATATATTTCAAAATAATAAAAGGTTAATTATACCAACAAAAAATTACAGTTGATGTTTTCCCCTCAGAGTCATCTGGGCCCTCATTCCATTTATTTCTGCAGTCACACATTCATCATTTATTTTTGCATAATTCTGTTATGCACTTCAGAGGGTGTGTGTGCCACTTGCCATTGGTTTGTGCTCAGCAATCAAAAACATTGGCCCTATGTCAGCCTAAGCATGGGATTTGTGAAGTTTTCCATGGGATCAAGTGTTCTGCAACATATGTGTCCTCTAAGCTTATTTTTTTTTGTCAGTAAACAATGTTGTGCCATTCATGAGGTTTATTGCAATCTTTTGGATCAGCCTCAGGGCATGGAATGGTGAAAATGAAGTAGGAAAGAAAAATAATTTACATCCATGCTTGTGAAAGGCTTTGTGATACCCCTTCCACAATCTCATATGGTTAGCTCCTTTTAGAGGGAGCGGAATTGCTGGAAAACACATACCAGCACAAAACCAGAATCAGACAGCGATTTCAGGAGCAGGATTTAACATTTATTGATTAAGAATGCTTAACAACAAACAATGACAACATTTGTGTCAAAATGTCCATTCATTTTACAAGCTTGTAGATAGCAGTTCCATTATTTTCTCACATAAATGGAAAAATCTTTAAACTTTGTGCAGAGAGAAAGAAGACTGAGAAGAAAAAGAATAAAAGCAATGGGAGAAACCTTAATGAAACCTTCTTCTAGGACAGTTTATCCCAACTCAGTGTATACCTGCAAAACATGATCCAGTAAGACGTGGTTTTCATCCATGTATTGCAGGTGCTAAGGGGAAACCTGTCTCTGGTATCCTAGCAAGATTTCATGTGCCATCTACATATACTTATTTCTTTTTTTCCTGAGAGACGCATCTAGGCAACTTCCAAGATCCCAACAACTGGGCATTGAACATTGAACCAGTAGAAACTGTGTAGCATCTCTGCTGATTCCGGGTCTCACAAATCTCCAGATTGTTGCAGGGAGCTGGGATCAGCATGATTCAGTTCAGGAGAGCTTAAGATACTGTGGCTAAACAAGATACTTTTTCTTAAGATAATAGGAATCCTTTCCCTCAAACTTCTCAGTATGCTGTTCGGGCAGCTCTGAATGATTAATCTTCACTGCTTCAGTAACTATTCTTATCAGTTGAGAAGGGGTCAAGACTTCATAGATGATCTCCCTACCTAGAGCCATTTGCAAAGAAGTAAAATCTTTCATTTTGCTTTCCGGACCGACACTTCACCTGGTCAAATGACTTTTTCAGTCTTGCACTTGCTTTACTCTATCATAAGGAGCTGATATTTCTGGAGAAAATAAAAAATATCCTTGAAGCTGATGACTGAGACAAACTCATAATTCCCAGTTTTATGAGATATAAGTCACAAAACTGGTGGACTTCTTGTTAAAATGGGGAACTTTCATTTTCCCCCTCTTCACCTCTCATAATTATTTTCTTCTCTAAAGGGAAGGGGGAAAGGATTTGTTTCCATAGCAAGTAAAGCTGAATAAGAAAACTAACTGGAGTAACTGTAGCAGTATTCTTCAGCAATAAATTCAGCATAACCCTGTCCCCATGGGAACACTATATCATAGAATATATATTACTTGATTCCAGAATAATTAGTGTGCTTTCAAAGCAAAGTAATTCTTCTTTGGAGGAATAAGGGAGAGGGAGGGAGTGCAAGCCACTTTTGTTCTGGGTTAGAATTCCCCAGCAGCTGTTCCATGCCGCTCAACAGAGAAAAGAAGCTGGGACAAAATATGTTTTTCTGGGTTTTAGAATAGACAAAGTCTTATCGTTAAAGCAGCTGGATAAGAAGCAGTTAAAAAAGAAAAGAAAAAAGCCATCCAACCTCATCATCCATTGCCCTTATAAAAGACTTATCAACATAGCCCAGCACCAGCTGCTGCCCAATATGAGTACTATTCCTTTATCAATAGTCCCAAACCATAAGACCAACTCAAACCCCCTTTGGAAAAGAAACACATGTATTATGTAAGGCTCAGATAACATGGCAGTGCTTAATTTGAGCCAATACAAGTTTTTGAAGTGTGCGCAAAACTGGAGATGCTAACCAAATATGTTAAAGTGCTCTCCTTTCTGTTAGTTTTGAACTGAATCCATTACCACAGATGTTTCTGCAAGATATTGTTTAATTTTAGTTAAAATTGTAGACAAATGTTTTAATAAATGTAATGATATTAATAAAAACTTTGTGAAAAGTTTTGACAAAAGTTTATTCTCCCCTTTTCCCCCTCCGCACTAGAAGTTGCAGTACCCACCCCCCAACCTATAAATGCATTAAAAAGACTTTTGTGAAAAGCTTTGATTAATTTTATCAAGGGAGTAGATCTTGCAAATATATTGCAAGAAACCTGGTTTCTATGCAGGAATAAGACTTGAAGGAAATGGTTCCTCAAATGTATTTTCTCACTCTTCTTGATTCACTGGTAACTTTGAAACTCAAAACTGGTTTCAGTTTTATCCCACCACAGAGACTAATTTTCATGGACTGGTCCTAGGAGTACATTATTAACTACAGGTTGAATTTTAAGGAGTGGTAAAACAATCTCTCTCATGGCATTCTGTCCTCACATGTTCTAAACCTTATACACAGAAGTTGCTGTGGAAGGCACTGAAACAGGACAAAACATGACAAGGTACCAAACAATCTAGAATCAAAAGGCTTATGAGAAGTATGAGAAATGTGCCGAGGATATACAGTGGAAACACTTTAAGCCTTTTATTCCCAGCACCCTCCTCTTCTTTGGATGGAGAAAGGTGGTGGTTGTGATGATGGTGGTGCTGATGAGAGTGAAGGAAATGAAGAATGGAAGAAGAACCTTCTAGGGTAGAAGTTATTCATAATATATTTAAATAGCTTATTTATTTAAACTATTAGCAAGTTATGTTTGAGAGGTGATATTTTTACTATTGAAAATATTTTAATTGAAGTTTTCTTATAAAATACATGGTTTCACTATGAAGTACATACTGTTTTGTGAAAATTGAAATATCTATTAAAAAAAAGTCTTCCTTAAAATATATTATTTAGTAACATATCTTAGCTGTCTGTAACTCCAAGACTATTGAGTTTCACACTGCAAGTGTGATGAGTGCCTTTATTTTCTCCCCAGCTTTTAAAGCCTGTTTTCTCAGCATAGCATTCAATGGACATCACACTAGCGTAACACAGCCGGCCACTTGGTAACAACCTTATGGGCTGATCTGTCAGTCAAATTTGAATTTTTTTTTACTATGCACTTAAAACAAAGCCATACCGAAAAGGAACTAAGGAAGCTGAAGATATGCCCGTTGATCAGTATTTCAGACTGCATTGCATGTAGGATCTGAAATACATCACAGAGCAAGTCAGCCCAGCTGTTCTTACTGAGTGGGCTCCACACAGAATGGTAGAATGGTTTGGGTTGGAAGGGATCTTAAAGATCATCTAGTCCCACCCCCCCTGGCATGGGCAGGGACACCTGCCACTAGACCAGGTTGCTCAAAGCCCCATCCAGCCTGGCCTTGGACACTTCCAGGGATGGGGCATCCACAACTTCTCTGGGCAACCTGTGCCAGTGCCTCACCACCCTCACAGCAAAGAATTGCTTGCTACTAACTCATCTAAATCTACACTCTTTCAGTTTAAAGTCATTACCCCTTGTCCTATCACTACAAGTCCTTGTCTTCATACTTGATGGAGAGTAGAAATCTAAAGACATCTTCTAACTGAATTCTTGATTGCATTTGTTTGAATTGACTTGATATGATTCTCAGCAATAATGAAAACATCCTGTGTTATCAACACTGTTTTCAGCACAAATATAAAACGTAGCCCCATACTAGCTACTATGAAGAAAATCAACTCTATCCCAAACAAAGCCAGCACATTCTCCACCTCTTATTCCATATAATTTGGGTCGGGCGCTACACTATACAATACAACCTCATTAACCACCCCAAACCCCTTGTCGTCCTTTGATATAATACACAGATATCATTCCCTTACTCTATGGACCACCCTGTAAAATATTATTAGAATGTCCACAAATGTCCATTGAGTTCATTTTGTCCATGAGTTTGGGCTCCATCTGTTATGGTGGTCACTCATGAGAGGAGAGGTGCTGCGCTGTGTGGAGTTATTGGGCACCAAAGCCAGCTCAGGTCAGGTCACTGTTGCACTTGCACTGCTTTCTGTAACGCTTGTCCTCCACTGGTTTGGGTGGTTCCTGCTACAGTAATTCCTGTAAGACACAACTCAAATCATGGGTTACAACAATTTAAAGGTATTTCCATCACACCTACTATTTTCATGGTGCTGTAAAGTGTCCTTGCCTAGCGCTGTGACATAAGCAGTCAAAAGCCTCTGTGTGACATGTATTATTTTACTGCCCTGAGCCCAAGCTGTGCATGTCTTAGCAACTGGATGCTTCAAGTTTCAGTTCTTATGCTCAGGTTTTTTTACTCAAATTCTTATCTCGCTGATACTGTTTTTATACCAGTGTTACTCAACTGAGTTATAAATCACAGCACCTAAGTTACCACTGTGATGGGGTGAACTGCCCTCTGGCTTTGATTAGCCGCCTGCATTTCAAAAGCTTAAGTTAGACATTGAACTCAATTGCAAGTGAATTTACAGAAGCCCCTATTAAGAGTACTATATGCACTTGTGATACTGTTTCAGACCTAATCAGAAGGTCACAGGAGTGAATGTTCCTTCTAATGTTATGTTCCTGGTGGAGGTTTTTCACTAGCCATTTGCTCACGTTTCAGCTATTTATTACCACACAGCACAGTGCCATCATTTCTGGAAATGTTGTTCATTACCCACTGTTCATTTCAACAAGCCAGAAATATTTCTGTTCTCTGCCATCATGCCTGTATGTGTCATTAACCAATACAGCATCATCAAGCGAGTCGGTCCATGTGGCTGTACTGCAGCGGGGTTCCTGGAAGTGCTGTCCTCATTCTCACTTCTCTGGGCGATCATAGATAACAGCAAAGCCAAGCATTATTTGAAAAGATGACCAGCAGTAAAACCACACATTTGCTCCTGGCTACGGTTTTCCCAAACTTGTGAAGGCTGTCTGAAAATTAAATTCACATAACCTCCCTTCCTCTTCCATGACTTTTTCCCAACATGCTCCCATGGTTTTGCCATCTTCAGTATGGTACATAACACAGCAATGGCTCACATTCCACAGTTTCAGAAAGAGATTTGCTCAGTTTTTGACAGTTTCAGTGTCTCCCACCTTGAAAGCACTATAATGAAATACCCTCAGATAGTTAGCTTTAAATATTGTGACACAGGTTTACATAATCAGTGATATCCTTCTCATTTTGTT
The DNA here is from genome assembly GCF_963210335.1 of Falco punctatus. Taxonomy (NCBI): domain Eukaryota; kingdom Metazoa; phylum Chordata; class Aves; order Falconiformes; family Falconidae; genus Falco; species Falco punctatus. The sequence continues at coordinate 102,272,244 of NC_137581.1, read as the reverse complement.
ATTTCACAGTTAAGCATATCATGACAGAGGTAGTAGTCCAGCAAGCACAAAATAGTTCATTGCTGCAGAAATGAACCCAAACAAAAATACTTTGGAAAACTCACAAACAAAACTGGCCCATCTGTCTTCATTGCATCAGATGTAGTTCTTTGATAATGTTATAATGCTTTTTCACCATTTGGTTTACTTTCACAACTTTTGTTGTAAATATATATGCATATATAAACACACACTGGGTGAACATGAGGGCATTTTGAATTGAACATCCAGGACAGCAAGCACAGTTTTGACTTGGTTGTTTGTTTCTCTAGTACATGAGGGCAAAGAGGTGCTGAAAGAGAGGAAATACCCATTTTAAAAGTGTTTCAAAGAATCTTGCAACAAGAGGGCTGCTAACTGCTGAAGGTGATTTTGTCCAGGCCATGTTGATTTTCTTGGTAGAGTTATACAATGTTTTCTAGCATAAGACAAGCAGAGGAAGGATTAAAAAAAAAAGAATCTACTGGAGAAATTCTCAAAGGCACCTCCATCAACAGCACGCGACTCAAGTTTGCTGGCATACATAGTCATTTAAATGGACCCTACAAAATCATCTTGAGAAGACATTTATATTAAGCTTGGTCAACGTTAATACTTGATGACATCATAGCCAAGTTTCATATATCTGCTCCACAGAGTGGTTTTATTACACAGCTGGTGTAGGATGACTGTAAGTGATCTTCTTTTCCCTGTGGGTCACGAAGAAGAAACTTTAAATGTGATCAATGTCTTAAATTCTTCTTTTCAAATTAACACTGATTGGTTTGAAGAAGCCCTGTCCATGCTGTAGCCAACATTCTTTGTCAGTCAGAAACCCTGACTTCACTAGTTTTTGCCACAGCTGGATTCTGTGCTGAAATGCTTGGGATGAAAGGAGGGGCTGCATAAATGTTACTTTGCTGTATAAGCCTAGAATTCCCAGAGCCCATTTGGTGGCACAAAGGTGAGAAGAATTTTGTGAGAGGGAGTGAGGGTGCAGACAGTGGGAGCAGGAGCTTCCTTTAGGAATAGCTATAAATATGCATCTCGGTGTACAGACTCCATAGCTGGTTGTCTCCAGACGGACTCTTGGTATGTGTAATTTGCTTTAGACATTACCTGGCTGACATTAACTATTATGATTCTGCACACATACACACCCTCTCTCCCTCTTTCCTGAAGGAGAGGTAAGGCTTTAGTGTTCCCTATGGTTATGTCTAGACAGGCCAACTTGTTAAGCCTTATGTTTTTTACTGTGTTATAAAAAGACTCATGACTTCTTTTTTTTTTAAAAAGATGCCCTGGAAAAGAAGAAGAAAGGAGGAGGAGGAGGAGAAGAAGAAGAAGAAGAAGAAGAAGAAGAAGAAGAAGAAGAAGAAGAAGAAGAAGAAGAAGAAGAAGAAGAAAGAAGAAGAAGAAGAAGAAGAAGAAGAAGAAGAAGGAGAAGGAGAAGAAGAAGGAGGAGAAGGAGGAGGAAGAGGGGGAGGAGTATCCCATTCACTATGACGCCTGATTTTTTAGTTTCTCAGTAATGTAACGACTATATTCCAAAAGCTATTCTGTATTGTGCCTCATATCACTACCTACCTAGTAATAAATATAACCTTATGTAGAAACGTTATGTTAACATGTTGTTTAACATCAGATTTGGCTATAAAGGGCTAGATTAGACATCCTTGATATGTTTTAAAAGTTATTAGTTTCTCTATTTTTCTTCTTTATCCTAAAACAGGGATAAAAATACCTTACATTCTTTCATCTTTGGTTTTCAGGGCACCTCTAAGAAGGTTTCTGCTGTATTCTGAGCAAGTGTAAAGCATTTTCTTTCACAGTTCCTAGTACCAGCCTACAGACTTCTGTTTCCCTGCAGTCAGAGGACTTCTTGATGAATTATTATACTGCTGCTTTTGATAATAACTTCTACATCACAAGGTATTCCATATTAAAGGATGAAGAAAGGTGTTGAAAGGCATCTAACTCAGATAAGCATTTTGAAGAGCGAATCCCACCACTTTAAGCAGTCAGACTCTAGAATCTGGCCTTAAGACAAGTTCCTATGAAGTAAATACATATTCTACATATGTAAGTTAGTTTCTGTCACCCAGCTCAGGACTGCCTATTTCAGTCTAAATAGGCATGCTGTTAGCCAGAAATGATTCAGGCTACTCCACAGCTTTATGAGTTGAGCAATCAAAAATGGAGATAAGTGAAAAAGTAAAATATCCACTGAACTACCAAGATTTTAAGAAGCATCACTGTCTGTGCACTTACGCAGTGTTTATCATCCTTATATCAAACATCAGCTGTGAGTGATCTTTCTTTTTTGTAGGAAACGCGGAGCTAACCCTCAAATTAAAGTTGCTTTTCAAATGGAACAGTTGGTCCTACAGAACAGACTGCAGCATCAGTGAACATGAAGTCCTGCAGGCAAGCCTTCTTGAGTGTTGAACTTGAACTTCAATGTGTATTATTATTTATTTATGTAGCTCTACTTTTCAGCAGATTGATTCTTGCGAATCTATAAAAACTACTGCTTGAAAAATATACAAACCAAATCTTTTTCCTGCCTCATTTAAAAGGGAACAGTTTCTCCTGGCAATAACATACGCCTTTCCTTCTTAATATCTTACCCTGCTTTCAAACTTAATATTAACTCTGTAGAATCATAACGAGGGATGCGAGTCAAGTATCAGACAGGATTTTTGGAGACTGCTGCTGATATAAAACCTACAGTATCTGGTGTCTATTGGATTGTTGCTGAATTTTATCTCAGACTGGTGAATTGGTTTTTTCTTCCTTCTCATAAATGTACTACAATAGCTCTCTCCCTCAGCTGAAATTGTATAGCATGCATAACTTGCACAGAGGCCTCACTTCACCCTCACCAACTTGCTCCTTGGCTGCAGATAATGTAGCCTGAACATACTGCGTTTTAGGTAATACCAAGCTTTTTTTGTTCCGGGTTGGACCTTGTGCAAAAAATGAAAGCCTACTAATCTTTAACTTCCTACTGCTGAGCAGTACAACTTTGTGCTAAATAAAAATGTTATTGCCATGTATGGAGTGGGAAAGAGTAGGAACAGGAAAGTTTAAGAACACAGAATGAGTTATGATGAGATTTATTATTTTGTAAAAAAATCGTATTTAAGGATCCACAGAGATCATTGCTCCATTCTGGTCTTCAGCCTCAGAAAGAAGACTGAGTCATGAGGGAAAATTACTTCTAACAGGGAATAGTTGCTACTCAGCTGCAAGAGATCTAAATGACAGATAATAATTTATGCAGTTATTATTCAATTATATAATATTATTCACCCATGCAACTGGGAAGTGTTGGGCAGGTCTTTGGCGTACAAAAATGTGCAAGAAGTGAAAGAGTGCCTCTTTCTCAGCTCCTGTTTTAGCTACAAATTGCAAAAAAGGCAGGTGTGTGTTTTCCACACATCTTAGTAGGTATTTGTAGAGGCATCGACATAGGCAGAAAATGGTTATATTGGCAGAAAGCCCTGACACACTGGCTTGAGGACCTATAGTGAATGATTTTTTCTCCTCTGGAGTTAAAGTTGCCTCTCTGCTCTGCTTTGCTAAAGCTTGGCTTTCCTGTGTCTTATGAAAGACAGATTATGATGCCTCAAAGAGAGAACATGATTTAGTAAGGGAAAATAATCTGTAAGTCATTAGTAACAGCTAAGTCTCTACCGAATTACAATTTTGCCAGTTTTCATAAGAGGTACTAACATGTGAGAGCAAAAATACTAAATCTCACTCAGGAATCTGCTGTTCAAGTAAAGAGACAAGGAGTTGGATTTTTACTTACAGTTTTAAGTGTCACAGGTAGAAGAAGCAGCTGTAAAGCACCATGGTCATCTATGATCACATCCTTATAAAGAGGGAAGCTGCTCTAGAAAGCCAAGGGTTGGTATTTTTTTCCCCCCATTTAAGTGTGGCACAACATTAATGGAACAGGAATTTATAGTCCTGTAACAGTTTACAGCTTCTAAATTGAGCCTCATGACTTTGCCTTAGCAAACGTCTCTCCACAGCGGTATTTGTATTACAAACTCTATTCCATTAATTTTTTCAGTGCAGAATGTGAAAGTCCTCTTAGTGACATTTTAGGGCATGTTCCAGCAGCTTAGCAAAGATTGAAGAAACAGAGACTGAAAAATGGTAGAAGGAAAATCTGGAGGGAATCCAGATGGACCTTTTACATCCTCAGTTTAGTATAAAAATTGTTGAGAGTGGGTGATTGCACAGTCAGACTTTAAAAATATATGTAAGGTGTTGATATGTTATGAAAGACTTTTTGAATGACTTTCTCAAGCTTCCCCTTAATGAAGTCTGTGCTTTGTTCTTGCAAAAGGAAAGGTGGGCACAGCTTTATGTATGCTCTTTTGCTTTGTGTATCCCTGGTAAACTCTTTCCTGAAACACAGGCTAGGTGCCAGAACTTTTCAGGAAGCATTATGTGAAACTTAATGTCTCACGAATTTTAACATGGCATGAATAATTCCTTTCTTTCAAGAATGGACTTTCAAAGAGAGGTGATCAAACAATTTCTGAATAAACAAGCTTTTTGCATCACAGTGCAACCAGTGCAGGCAGCAAAGTAATATCTGCTATAACTGTGATGGATGGGAGAGGCACAAATAGAACAGTCTGGGGCCAAAGGAAAAACAGGTGTTTTATTCACACTAATACAAGAGGGAAGATGGAAATACAGGGCCTGCACCATAAGCAATTGTTTTCCCCCTTCTTCCTTCTCCTTCTGCCTCATCCTTCCTTGCCCTCGTGGGATGCTCTGGAGAAAAATGTTTTTTTTGCTGCTGCTAAGCAATTTGGATTGGCTCCACACCACCTCCTTCCTTGAACCCAATCAATAGGGGTGGCAGATAACAGAAGGGGTCATATTCTCCCAGAAGACCTCTTCGAGAAGTTGTCAGAAGTGTCATGTCCTTTTTTAGCCCAACACTCATGGTAGGAGTGAATATGCCCCTGGATGCACTGCACCATGCCACACCATGCCATGTGACACTGGAGCTTCTCTTGTGGGTGAGTGGGACAGGGAACCAGGCACAGTCAGAGCTCAGTGGGCAGTGCCGGGGTGGTCCGGAACTGGATGAGGAGGATAGCAGTAACAGTTACAGGAAAACAAGCAAAAAACTCCCAATCTACAATTCCTAATTGATTTCTGTATATTCCTATCTCCTGGAGTTGCTCAGTCTTTTACCCTTTTCCTTGTACAAGCACAGAACAAAAATCCCTGCCCTCTTCATTAATTTTCTTCCTTTGGGCCAAATAGAACTGAAGCATAAAACCAAACAGTATGTTTAAAATGTGATGTTCATCAGATAGCTTTAAATTTATACAAGAGTTCATGTCCCTGGGAGAGCCTAGTCGAGAAATTAGCAGGTTTGCACATTTGCAGTTCACCAGGGATCAATTAAAAGACTATTATACTCTTTGCTGATGGTGCAGGATGAAACAGCTAACATCTCCAAGGGAAATTCTTATAAGACTCAAATTGAACTTAATGAGAAGAGGCATTTGACAAATGCTGTTAGATGTAAGATGCATTTAGCTCTTTTCAAGAGCTGCATTGCTGACTGAACCAATTTATGAGTTAGAGCATGACCCAGCCTGTATTGATGTAAATGAGACGGCATGCAGTGGATTTGACAAGGCTTGAGAGCACTGGATACATCAAGCAGGCCAACTTAAAAGGATTAACATTAACCTACATTAGATGTATGAAGAAAACACTAGATGAACACCCCTAGTCTGGGTTGAGGTGAAATTTAAATGAGCTCCGCTCTCTTTAGCATATGAAAATAGAGGATAATTTCTGCAAGAGTATATTTTCTGAATATAGATTGAATAGACATGAGAATTTGAAGCTTAAAGAAATTAATGCATAAGGGTGGAGACAGACTCAGCCTTGCTTTGAAGGTACTCAGACACAGAAGGGTATGATGACAACCAATAGAAGAATGAGTTATGTGCTAAATTTAAGGGACAGAAGTGCTTTGAAAAATCAAAGTATATGTAAAGAACGGAAGGTCCTGTAGACAAGCCCTACATGAATATGCTCAGGAAGAACAACCAGCAGTAACAGTTCTGTACAGATTTAGTCATTTGGGTACATTTGTCATGAGACAGGGCAGTCTGGGATCCCAGCTCCAGTATCCCAGAATTTTAAGGACATCATGCGCTGCTTCCCACGGCTTCATCCTTCCTAGGACTATCACCTCAGCAACAATAACTGTTATTCTCTTCACGCTGTGAGAGGACAGTTTCATGTTTTGTGCTTTTATGCCTAGTTTCCAAAATAGATTTTAAATAACACTAGTTGGTATCAGAACCTCAGACTGTTACTTTTTAAAAAATGAATTTATTGGGAGGAGATGAAGGTTTCCATATACTGATCTGTATTGTGACCATTCTATCTTGTTCTAACGAAATCACATTTAAATGTTGGACCTATAAATCTTTCCAGATGGGCTACTGTTCAGACCTTTCTTTTTAAACTCTTCTAGCTGTACTCAATTTTGTTTTCAAAACTGTTTCACCTCTTATATATCTAGGTAAGGATACACCACCAACTTCAGTGCATCTACAGAACCCCTATCATTCCTTCACAACAGGGAACCTCAGCTCAGGATGAGTTTTTTCCAAGGAAAAATTGGCAGCAAGCAAAATTTGGTTGCTTGCTTTCTTGTCCTATTTGGGACTGCTCTTTCAGTTGTGTTACTAGCCAGGGCTACAGGTATTGTAACAACTATGTAGCAAAGTTTTTATTACATGGCTAGTGCTGATCATATAAAAGGAAGAATATGTGAAGGCAGTAAGGTTAAGGGAAGAAATTGGTGAGAAAGACTGGACAAGACAGATTGTGGGAAAAAAGAGAAGACTGAAGAAAAAGGAAACTGATTTGGAGAGGGATAGATAAAATTCTAAGTAAAATACTGACATAAATGTGAATAACATTAATGGGAAATTGTAACAGAAATTGAGTAGGGAAAGGAGAAGTGCCTGAAGATGAAGACTCAGACAGCAAGATCGTATGGGTGTGAATATATGGGAAGACCCTGTGACTTATGGACTCTTCTGTTCTTTTTGTTGCTGATCTCCATTAGCGTCTTCTCCCCTGGAATTATTTCTTGCATCTTTTTTCCTACATTAAAATTACAGCAAGTACATATTACAAACAAATTTCAAACCTCAGCTAGATTCAGAAAGTTTCCTGTCATTTTGTTTTGATTGGAAACCCACAATACAAACATTTTATTTATATAAATATGGCTCCCACCAAGGCTAGAACCGCAGCTTCCTTGTCAAGCATGAAAAGAGTGTATACAAATTTGTCTTTGGGTCCATGTCACACCACTGAGTGTGACACAGGCTTACTGTGGTGGCAGAAAAGTCTGAGGGCACACAACTGTTTACATTACTCTAATTAAGGCCAGGCTTGTTTTTAAAGAACAGCAAAGGATACGGAAGGACTACATCAATGTTGTCTTATTTAAAAGTATTGTTAAACATAAACAGAAAACCCAACAAAAATCAAGAAAAGCTATAAGATAAACCACAAGTAGAGAAAAATGAACATTAAATGCTGAATTTCTTATAATCTTGGGCCCCCTGGTTATATACATATATATACATGTCATTTATAATGAGGCATAGAGCTGTGAGCTCCAGTTCTTTGTTTGCCACTCTGTCTAATATGGCTGTATCCATCCTATCTAGGAAAAGAGGACAATGTGCTATTCATAGGGCCATCATCATCACAGAGACACTGCTTAAAACAGTGGTTGCTTCCAAGCTAGAGAGAGTTGACAGCACGAAGGCAGGCATGAAATGTCAAGGTTTGGGCTTGAGCATGAGCTTGAGCAGTGAACTAACAAGGGAAAAGTCATAGAGTCATACAATCATAAAATCATTTAGGTTGGAAAAGACCTTTAAGATCATCAAGTCCAACCATTAACACAGCACTGCCAAGTCCACCACTAAACCATGTCCCTGAGCTCCACATCTACAAGTTTTATTAAACACCTCCAAGGATGGCGATTTTACCACCTTCCTGAGAAACTTGTTCCAATACTTGACCACCCTTTCAGTTTCTTCGGATCCTGATTTTTTTTTTTTTTTACTGTTAGTGTAAACCTTTGTTTTCCACTGGGCTGTTTCTGAGGCAGAGTTTGTCATGCTGAGTAACTCCAGCTGCCTGTCGGCTCAGCAGCAAGCTGCCGCTCTTCCCTTGTAACTGCTTGCAGAGAAGCAGTCACAAAACTGAGATGCTGTCAGGTCTGTCTGAATTCTCTCCTGTTTTGAAATCTAATCAGCACAAAAAGGTGGGTAGAGAGAGGGAGCAAGTGACAACGCTGATCCTACAGCAGCAGCTGCTGTGGTCTTGGCTTTGAGGTAGACAGGCATCAAACTCCATGACTGTCTTAGAGATCTGTCAAGATTTTTCTTAAAGTGCCTTCAAGCTGTTTCATCTTTCAACACAGAGAAGGTGGATTTTGCCTGTATCCTTAAGTTGCCACATCTTCAGCACATTTGTAAATGTGACCAAAGTGAAGAGCAGTTGCACTCTAAAAGATGTAATGGGCAATTGTTTTAGCACAGCTGGTACGACCCTTATGCCTCTCCAATGCAGCACAAGTAACTGAGATCCAAACAGAAAAATGAATAAAAAATACCATATAATTTCTTCCATTCTATGGGAAAAAAAAATCATTTCTAAAGCAAAAACATGTATTTGGGCCATTCTGCCTCTAGAGCAAGGTGCGATTACCACAAGCCCTAGTGCAAAGAGGGCTTCTATCTAGTCAACTACAAAACAGAGAGAGGCATTAATAGCTTCAGAAGCCCTAACAGAGCTGCTCTGTCTGCACATTTAAAAATTATATCCAAAAGTCCTGTTTTTTTCTGGTTTTCTCTGTGCTAAAATACCTCCAGTTTCTCTCCCACCAGAACGATCTCACTCGTTTACATGCCCAGCTTCCATGGCAGGCAGGACAAAGGGGTCTGTTATAAACACAGGCCCAACTAGAGCTTGCTCGCAGGTCTCACACCTATATTTCTTCCATAAATCCCAGTCAAATCTTTATTCTAAGAGGCAATTGCTGAGTTGGCTGCTGGCCCTGGAAACCACATTTTCAAATAAAATGCAATAGAGGAGAAAAGAAAACTACTTTTCTTCTTAAGAACAACAAAACAAAACTAACTACTGAAAAAAAAAAAAAAAGGAAGGATTTTAGGTAATGGTAATAAAAATGGGTTCAAATTTAAACCAGAGTAAGAAAAGCCTTCTGAAAAAAGGTTCCTCCTTAAAGGTCAATGGGACAAAAGCCTCAAGTGGCATAAAGCTGGAGAGCTCCTTGAAGATAATGGATCCCTGCCCATTTATTCCAGAGTTGGATCAATGTCTGTTTTCTGGAGATTCACCTCCATACATGTGAGCTGTAGTGAAGGGGGCAAGTCCTTGCACTGCAGTTTCACCCTCACAGTCTCACGTTTTGATAGATTTAGCAGCCACCTGGGCTAGCTGGCAGAAATAGAATGAGAAACATTTAATTAACATCACAGGAAATGCTCCAAGTGTGCTTGGAAATCGCGGGGATAACATTAACATGTCAGTAAATATTTCATAGATTTACAGTCCTTTCAATTTAGACTTTTATTGACTTGACACACAAGTATATCCCTGTGCTGCCTTTAATTCATTTATGGTTGGTTGTTTTTTTAAATCTAAGATATGGATAAAGGGAGACCACTAATTTAATGCCTGGAGGTATGAGATGCTTAAGGGTCCAGAAACTCACAATTGCATCACCTCAGAGTATTTTGTAAGTCATTTACTATCTAGGGCTGGAAAAAATCCCTGAAATTCAAGCTCTATGTCATGCTATGTGAATAAGCCCGATGAATATAAAAAAAGCAGCAAAGGTAGTGGAAGAATGTTTGAGTCCTCCTTTTTGTAAAGGAAGACAAGCCCCCCACATGGTTGCTAGAAGAAATTAAACTGTTGTACTAAATCATGAATCTGAATCACCAAATCCATATCAAAACAAATTTAAGATGGAAGAGATTGAGAAGTTTCTTTGTACCTGACAGCTTGCCTTAAAAAGCAGGTTTCCAAATTCTTTTCAAGACCTTTTCAACTATTCTAAATTGAAACAAACCCAAAACCCTGAAACACAGCATTATGACAAATTTTGACAAAAGTCTTACAGTGTGAACAGATTTTGCTTGGAAGGCAAGTCTTTTGTTAGCCTGTATTTCCACCTAATTGCAAAGGCTTCACCGCTAATCAGAAACATCAATTTTTGCATCCAGTATTTGTTATGGGCCTAGTATAAAATTTAAGAAAAGCCTAATTATTCAATGACAGCAATCAAAGAAAGAAAGAATGTGGCACTGTTACAGAAGACGGAGACGTTGCTTGTGGCATATTAGATAAATATTGACCCTACAGCCATACTAGATTATTTTAGGCATGCAAAGTGCTGAAATAGCTACCCAGTGCTCAATGCAGAGCAGAACGATTTCTGTGGAAGAAAACAAATTTCTCTAGGTTAAATCTGAAACGAATCTTAACTCCATTCTTATCAGACTAGTGCCTACAGGAACAGCTGCAGCTTGCTCTAAGAAAAAACACTTGGACACGGCATACCAACACCTACTTTTATGATACCTTTTCCTGAGGAAAAGTTAAATCAGTTCACTCCATAAAGTCAGCTGAAAGGTACACAAATTATCGTTGTGCATATGGGGTGCATGTGAAATGAAATATGAAATTGATCTGCCAGTGGAATGGAAAAACAGACACAGTAAGAACTTGGAGTAAAACACTGGGATTACTCAGATAGCTTTCTAACTGATACAACGCATAGATGCCTCAGTCTTTCAAATAAGCCATCTTTGGCCTTTGAAAGGGCTCCCTGAAAGATTATTTTTGTTTATGTTAAAGCTGGACACAACAATAATACCATATTGGAAATATACAAAGTTCAGGCTTTGCTACTGATTTGGAAACTGAATTTTGGAATAATTTTGAATATTTCCTTAAATGCTTCACAGAAGGAGCTGCTTCATGAAATTAACTCTGGCATTCTATCCACCAAGATGTAGAGATAAGCAGAGTCACTGCATAGATGTAGCAACTGTTGGGCATTGAAGTGGCTCAGCAGCTTGACACAGGGAGATTACATCCAGGCTCTAACATAGAACTGGCATTTCAGATTTACAGCTGTGGTTATATCAGAAATCACAGCAGTTACTTCAGGCTCCATCAGCTGTACAAGCAACGAAGTCATATATACCACATTTGTTTCTCTATTGGATAGGGGGTTTTATACCTTTTCAATACTCTTACTAGCTTTTACTACTGTATGCTTCATGCTGGTGAGACAGTCATGGTATTCTTTATACAACAAGAATTTTTTTTTTTTTTGAGAAAGGGAGAACTGTGGTCTCTGACCTGCCAGCCTAAGTGAGGACACTTTAAATACTGTTGTCAATGGGCTCTAGTTCTGCTGCCAAGGTGGTGATCTTCTTTGCAAGGGACAAAGAAAAACTCAAAATGGATAAATTCTCAAAGAACTACAAGACTGAAGAAGCTGTTCCTTTTCCAGAAAGAGTAACAAAGGTATCTTTATATGAACTGTTCAAACAACCAGAGCTGTGGGAAGAGGAGGGGGAGTACGAGCAGAATAAGATTCCAGCAGTTTGACTGAACATTAGTTAGGGGAAGAAAGAAACTGCAGCCCTTGTGGCTGAGTTCAAAGCAGCAGCTGACAATGTCCAGGCTGTTCAAACAAGTTTGCAGTGCTTCAAGTGATATTCTGAAATTCTGACAGGAGCTCTTTTTTGCACCTTAAAGCTAAGATACTGGTGGCAAAAATAGGTAGACTGGGAGTATTTTAAAACTTAAGAAACAGTTCCTGAACTGTGGCCTACATGCCCTCCTTCAAGAACGTCTTCAGAGAGTTTGCTGGTGAAATATGATGCTGGCTTTTCCTTATTTCTGCAATCCAACTGCAGAAATGGACCTTTGGACCTGAAAAATACATGAAATGCTTCCCTGATATTACATTTCCATGGGATGTTACCCTAAAGGATGATCATTAGTGGGAAGGGAACGGGTACCTGAATGTTACTTGAAGCAATCCCTGCGCTAAGGTACTGCTTACAATCTGTCCTGAAGTATGATTCCAAGGAAAAGAAAAAGTTGATGTAAACGTTTGTTAGGTGGGTGGCTCATTTGTTGTTTTGTTTCTTCTGTCCTTATAATCACATGAAACAACCATAGTGCAATCTTTTAAATGAGTATTACATCTGATACTTACCTTGCGCCTTTAGGTATCTCCATGCTAAAGATCTGGAAAGAGGCTTTAAAATTTTATCTCTGAGCTATATGGAGGCCTTATGCATAGAAAGAAGACCTAATATATGGCATTAATTAGCCAGTAAACCAGAATTTGAAGAATGCATGTGCATATATGACACGACAGGCTGTGATACAGAAGCTGATCCAGTTACTGAAGAATCAAAGAATTATTAGGAAGGCAAGTGCTCTTCAATACATTATTCCATCTTGGTTTGGAAAAGTTGCATATGCTGATTTAAAGCTCATGTGTAATGAGGTATACTTACAAATTTCTTTTCTATGTTTTCTACAGAGTTAACAAATGAGAAAACATGCATCTGGCCAAAATTTTTAGCTCACAAGCAACAGTTTATTCTGAAGTGGTTTGAACAGAAACTCTCAGAACTGATTTTGCCATTTCGGTAAATACCATGGACAATTTAAACTGGGTTTTTTTTTTTTTTTGTTTTTTTTTTTTTGGTTTTTTTTTTTGTTTTTTTTTTTTTTGTTTATTTGATTGTTTTTCAGAAAGAATCATGGAATTCCCTCCCTTATTCAGTAAGAAGTTATTTCAATAAGAAATTGCAAACTTTTGAATGTAATATTTGTGAAATAATAAATCCATCCAACGTATTACTGAGAGTGCGTGTGTCTGTGTGTATAAAGGCTTGTTCTGAGCAGGGGTATAGGGCTTGCTTTCAAGATAATATGTTTTTATTTTTCAAAGTGTGAAAACAATGAAATAAACACCTTTTGCAATGTAAGCAAGCGCTATATATTTTGTTCCAACTTCACACATGTTACATATTTTAGCACTTTGTTCTGAAGTAAGCCGCATGTTTAGGAATACACAGAAAACTATGAATGAAAAACTGAAATTTTCTAATAGTAAGTAGGCCTGAAGTTTACAGTATCTATCTACTAATCTATCTACTAAACAGTAACAAATTTCACAGTTTCACAGTTTTTATTATAATTTTTATTATCATATTTATTCTGAAGTATTCATCAAAAAAGAAGAGGCACCATTATTTAACATTTCTAGCACGCCATCACGTCTTCCAGCATTTTTTTCTCTTAAGTACATAATATTTTGATTAGCTATCCAATATTTCCTGATTGTATCTGTTTTTTCTTTCATGTTTATTTTCTTTGTTGGCTATGGCCAAATAGCTTTTGTCTTTTTAATTTTGTTTTTTCCCCTGCATCAAGCAAAATCTTTGCAGATTGTGTCATAAGTGGAACTGGTAAAACATTCTTGCACTGAGAATGCTCAATTCCTAACCCACTAATTTAAGGGTGGAACTATTTCTGGAAATGTTATGAGCCTGTGTGCTGAAAAGCCTGTTATTCTGTGAGTGCAAAGGCACTAACACTTTGATGCAAGTGGTCTCTGCTCAGATGTTTTCCATACACTTGGTGAGTTGGTTTTATTAAAATTCTTCTAAAAAATACGTATCTTTTATGAAGTTTGCATGCTGATTTTGACATCCACTTTTCAAATGCAATCAGGGAGAAGTATATAAAAATGCCTCAGCATTTTACGTCTTATTCAAGGATGGATACTACCTATTTCTTCAAGCCTGTAAGTAGTGTAAATGTTGGAGGACTTGGTCCATTTTTCTAACACTTGAAATCATTTAAAGGGAAAGAACAGACCAGTGGGAAAAGTTTGGACTCTACAAAGCAGCATGTGCCATTTTTTGTCTTCTCCAGGACTGATACAGAAACCCACAATTTTAGAAAGAAACTACTCTACTGACTACTGGAGAGCAACTACACCAGGACACAGTGGCAGGTCACTGAGCAGACACTCTCTCTGCAACAGTGACAAGAGGAAGGAGGAAAGAAGATAGAAACTGCAGGTAGGGTGTTCCTAAAAATATGGATTTTGTTTGCTGCTGTCAAATTGTTTTTTTGGTAGCAGGTTTTTCATCATTCTCATCGTACTCTAACATGGCTCAGAAAGGAAGAGATCATGGCTGAACAGAGTGGAATTCGGTCAGCAAAAAAGAAGTGTAAGTGGTCTTTAGAAAATCTGTCACCTTGTTTACATGAAGATTTACCTGAAAAATGAGATTAATATAATCTCAAACTTGTTTTTTCTTTAAGGTTTTATACAATATAAGGTAAGGGACAGGGACACAGTAATGCTGGTAAAATAGCTGAACAGCACAACCTCCTCTTAGTTCTCTGACAGAGCTTGATATCTGGGTATTATCCTCTGTATCTTGGCTTTCCACATTTTACATGAGGATTTAATGCCTGTGAAATGTGCCAGAGTGACAGCCCAAGAAACAGAGAAACAACCTCAAATAGTGCATGCATCACACCCTTCATAAAAATATCACAGCACCCTGTAAAATTAAATCAGAGTCCTTGTTTTGCCCAAAGATCAAATACACCACAAGGCAGAGGAATGCAGGGGATTTTTTCTCCACTGCCCTGTAAAAGCACTTCAACATCAACTCACAAGACTTCCTCAAAGGCTGTGGCTGATCCCATTCCATCTCCCGACCTCTTTAATTAAGCCTGAAAAAAAACATTTGTGTGGTCATAGCTAATACAATTTATGCTGGTGTTTTCTGTGATGCAAACATCTAATGGGATTTGGTCCGTACCAGTTTTTCCTCTCAAAACTGAGGAATCATCCAAATGGTAGCACAAAGCACGCATGATTCCAAGGTTGTTGCATTTAAACCAGAGGTCTAAAAAGAGGAAAAGGCACCACAGTGGATAACCAGTGGCTTAATCTGAAGAACCACAGTCAGGTTGATTCTGAGGAAAATATTTAGGCAATTTTTATGTTGTCCAGAGCTTCAGATGTAATTATAAGAGAAGAAGAATAGTAACATGAGCAAACAATGTTTGTTGGGTGGTTGTTTTTTTTTGGTTTTTTTTTTTTTTTCCTAGAAGAACATTTCAAAATAATAGACAACTTTTCACTATACACTGAAAAATAGAAAAGCCACAAGTGGATAGGATAAACAGTTAAGATTAGTGAAATGAAGCTATCAGATTCCAGAGGCTATCACTATGGAGAAGGAATCGGCTATGGCTTAGTAACTGCCCAGATTAAAACGTATATGCTCCTGTTAAAACATTTACACTCCTATTTTTGTTTATAGACTTCAAATATATTTTTGTGCCTGGTATACTCTGGCAATACCCTCATAGGGAGGTAAAGAAGGTAGAAACCTTAAAACATGCTGTGGTCTAACCCTAACCAGGAACTTTGCACACTAATATCCTTGCCAATTCTCACCCGGCGTCTCACCCACCTTTTCTTGGAACAAGGTTTTATATCCTCAAATTCCTTGGACCCCAATCAGTCAGACCACAGACTGGGGCAGAGCACGGGAACAGTACCAGTTGCCTTCATCTACAAGCTCCCCAGGGCAAAGAGAGACCAAAGTGTTTTGATGGTGCTGCTTGGCCTTGCACTGACCTTTTGTTCCAGCCCATTGCTATGTACCCAACTGTGATTCTCCTTTGGCTGAACAGGAGCCACCACTGGATGAATCTCCTGTGTCATCTGGTCCCTTAGGGCTCTCAGCTGCTGTGACCAAGGTGGGCTCAGCCCCAAGCTCTCCTCACCTCCAGCATCAGCTGTGTGGTGTCCTTGTGGAGGCACTTGGAGGCGGTGCTGTCCATGCATTCCTTATCGTCTCCTTTTTTTAGATCCAGATATATCAGACCCAATATATTAAACTTTGTATTTTTCCCAATGGCTGTCTGAAATTAGTTGCTGAGTTTAATCTATGAAGATTCTCAAAAATCTCAATAAAATTAAAGTGACATTCTTTGGCAGAAAGAAGTCTTCTGGGTGGCTATTTGGTTGCCTGTTTGACATATGATGGCAGGTATCACTTCACCTGTTTTCCAAAAGGTGTGTTGATGCTCTCATCAGTGAGTTGAGAAATTAAATACTGGTCCACAAGCGAAATTTTTTGCTCATGCACTTAGCACAGCCAAAATATTATTAACCATACATTACTAAGTAAAAACATTTTTCTTTTTTTTTTTTTTGTTTGACATAGAATTGCTAAGACTAGTCTTACACAAGTTTTGGTACTCATTACCTTTGTACTTTTCAATTAGAGTACCTCAGTGCAATCATGGTCTCGGAGTCCCTGCTAATGAACACCAATATTACATGTTGAATTGCTTAAATTAATGAAAAAGGGCATAGTCTGTGGGGAAAAAAAGGAAAGAAAAATACAATAGTTTTCTCTGAAGAAATATTAAAAGTTTTATTGAAAAGAAAAGCTTCAGTTTTCATTATTTTTAGGAATCCTTATAATTTTGTCCTGACTTTTTTTCATTAGAAAAGATGGGGAAGAAGCCAGGAAGAAGAAAAGGAAAAAAATGGGGAATGAAAAAATGGGTTTTATTTGAATGTAGCTGAATACACATTATTTAGTTGTAGAAATATGAAAAGAAAGACAAGCATATTAAAACTGTACAGAAAGACTTTTGTATTTGAACAGAACTTGGAAATGTTTTGATTAGCTTTACATAAAATTATTTGTGTGATTCAAGGGCATATAACAATTATCAAAACCAACATATCTCAATACTATCAAAAGACATGTATGTCTCCTCCAAAACCAGCTGTGTGTTGAATGTGTACTTACAAAGTAGCAGGTCTGAGAGACAACTTAGTGTGGCTAACCGAAGTACAGGATTTTATCAATGAAAGCTACTCACATGTATTTATTAAATCAATATATTCTTGCTCTTCAGTCTTACTGCATCTTGTCTAACTGACACAACAATTAGACAAGATGCAGATGATGATTAAAAAATGATGGAATCCATTATGTCATGCCTTATGAGATGCAGAATGGCCTCTTTAATCTGGTTATTACCCAATGAACTACATTTTTGTGAAATCCATCCAAGATGCAAATGGCTTTTTCACATGAGCTCAAAATTATTTTACTATTGCAAGCAGGCAACCTAATTCCCAGTGAAGGGAGTGGTCTGGAAAGCAATATGGAAACAAGCCTTTCCCTTCTGGTGAGCCAGTGGTCACATTCTCCTAATAAAAAGAAACTTGTAATTGTGGTGGAAAAGACATTTAATAAGAGCTGCTTAAGTAAAAAAGTGCAAGTGTTACTCTGTATGTATTTTGATCTGGGTATTTCATATTGGCTTAGCATAAATCAAAGGGAAAGAGAACTCTTTTTACTTTATGAAAAAAAAAATTCTCCATTAGCAAGTCAGCTACATCAGCTATGCTATTGTATATCAGCACAAAGTTTCCATTCCTGCAAACAGCTCTCTGGGCACAGGTAAGCACACTTAAAGGTAGTTAGCAAGACGAGAGATACAGCTGGAGATCTATATTTCCAGGTGTCAGTCTTCTAAGGATATACACACCCTAAACTTTAATTTGTTTAGAAACATCACTGATGTGAGAGGGTTGGCTACTATGCCTAAAATTAAAACACACATACGAAATTTTGGTTCTAATCTTTTTAAAAACAGTGTATTTTCCAGTTTAAATTTTCCTGATCAAAATCAAGGGAATAGAGTAGGAAGAAATGCCACTTTAATTATAGTGAATATTATATAAACACTAGAAACTACTGAATGGAAAGCGTTATTACTGTTGGTGTCTTTCTAGTCAGATTCAGTGATAAGGAAGAACATGACTTTTCTACCACCAATGGGTAAAAATTAATCAATATTAACAGAAAAAAAATAGATAGGAAGGTAAAAAAATAATAACCTAACTACAAGCAAAAAAAAAAAAATTAGCTAAATACCACTCATTAATGTAGCTATAATATTTGTGGTTATTTAGGGCAAATCACAGGAAAATCAACAACCATTAACCATGCAGTTTAATTATGTCAAGAAAAAAAAAGGTAATAGATAATTCTATTCTATATTGAAGCACAATAAATGCAGGCCAAATCCTCCTGAGAGGTGGGAAAGCAGTACAATGTTTGCATCTGCAGCATCAGGTTTCCATTCTCACCAAAGCTACAAAATACACAAGATAGCAGATAATATTAGGACTTCTCACTACATAAACTTACGTTTATTTAAAGAAGGCGTTTAGTTGCAAAAATAAGTTAACATGCTAAAACATTTTATCAATCATAAACTTGTAAATGAAATAGTATGAGCCACAGAACTTCAGCTTAATTTGTAACCCTTTGATTACTATCCCATTTTTACATTAGATAGTTTTGTTGAAACTAAAAAAAATTAATTCAAATGTTACAGGTTTTGATGGATGAAAGAACAGATAAAATGTTCCAAGACAGGAAATTCTGAGCTTCTAGGAGGTTAAACAAGTAGGAGATGAATGGGACTTCAGTCACCAAGATTACCTTATTTGCAAAAAGCTGTTTCTTCTGGAAAAAGAGGAAGATCAAAACACCTAGCACTGGGTCTTGAGTTTTTAAGTCAGAATTCTGCCTGTGCATTTCAGTGGAAGTTCAATGAAGTTGCATATTTTTTATGAGCAAGCTGACAACCTGCTAAACGTACGATCCATGGAGATCTTTTGTGAAGAGACCATACTGCTCCACTGGATAAGGAGTGTTTTAGAAAAAAATACTTTTATTATGAAATACTGGATCATCACACGAGAAAACCTACCATGATTGCTGTCTTCTATCTTGTTCCTTTGCAGTCCTTTAAGCCAGAGAAACATAGAAGTGAAATATCAGAGCAGAACAGTCCTTTGCCCTGACTTTGAAAAGGCCAAATAGAGCTAGAACACCCAACTCAGATCCTTACTTTGTCATTTCAAATAAATCACGTTCATTAAATTTTTCAGCTATGGATATGGTACTTTCCCCTGTTACATTTGGAACAGCTGATTTAGCAAATTCTCATTTTTTTTTCTCAGGTTGGTAGAAATAATTTTAAGCATATGCTAAGATATATTGCCACATTAGGGTTAAACACAGTAATACTTTTAACAAATTATTGAAGGAAAACCAAAAAAGATGTTTCCAAGACACAGCATGAGCAATCCCAATAAATGCAGAGTACATTGCTGGAAAGCTAAAGCCTTACATTTTTGGAGGGGAGGGACTCATAAAGGAAGAGCATCAGTGATAAGGAATTCAGTTTCTTTGTGAATGAATGTTAATAATTACAAGTCATGCCAATATACAACCAACCTGGTGGAATTTGTCAGGTTCTGTAAGTAAGCTGTCCTATTAGAAAATACAATCTACTTGTCAAGATTGACACCAGCTATTTATCATAAGTAGCTGAACTATCAGATAGCATAGAAGGGAACTATAACACATATTTCATAACTGAGTTATATTTTGGAGAAAATCCACTGTCTAGTCCCAACAGTTGAAGCACGCTTTAGCAGGTCAGTAGTTTATACATATTCGGTCCCTTTCAGAATAATATATTTTTCCTTCCTACCGCTACCACTGCAATTAGAAAAATGTCATTAAAATAGCCACTATTTATTAAAGCAATACATTGTTTGATGTCATTTATAAAGGAGGACAAGAGGTCACAAGTGTTTCTTGGTTGGTGTTTTCAACTTTGCTTTCCCGAGCTCTGACTTAAGTGCTCTGACTTAAGTGAACTGTCCCAAGCCACAGGTACATACATGGCTGCTACGGCGTGTGAGTTCAGCCTGCATATCTTCTAGCTTTATAAAAACACAAGCAGCTTCAAAACCAAACCCATCCTCCAGCTTAGAAAGACTGATTTTTCAAGGAAAGCCTAGAAGGTTAATGAGCGAAGCTTTCACTGCCTGTGAGCTGGACCATGGTCTGTCAAGCACTGGCTGTGCCAGGGGAAATGCTCCTTTTGCCCCGGGGCTAGGTCAGGGTGCTGGCCAGGACTTGGTGTTTCTCTTCCCTTCAGCTGCTGTGTCAGGAGAGCCCTGGGTGGGGATGAGCTTCCAAGGGGGATGGATGATTTCCCATCCCTGCCGTTCTCTCCGAGGAGAGGGAGGCGTGCTCTGCTCCACACTTCCAGGCTTTGCACAGAAGGACAGGGCTGAACAGGTTGGCAGGAGAACAATTTACTACTTAATGTTCCTTTCAAAACATTTTGTCTTTGCCTGCGTATAAAAGCTGTCTGTGAAATATGTTGATACATCACAATTAATTAAAAAAATCTGGGTTTGCTGATTTTAGTCTGGGTTTGGAGAACCTTAAAAACAGAGTTTACTATGGTTTTGCATCTTGGAGGTAGGCAGCAGAGGAAGCGTTAAATGCTCCTTTCTGTCCATTTTCTGGAAGTGTTTTGAATGTGGGTAGCAGGCACTGGGGTCAGTAGTTAAGTGACCACACAAATTCGTTTCCTTGCAGAGGATGTTTAGCAGGGTAACTTCACTTTTAGTTTGTAACATAGGAAAAAAATAAACCACCCCATTGTATTTCTCTCACCCCTCACAAATTACTTATAGGTTCTGGAAACAAGTGTCAGAATTGAAGCTGTAACATATAAAATATCACAAAGTTGTTTGAGTATGGCTCTAGAAAGTTATACTAAATGGCACTTTATGAACAAACTTACTACAAGGAAAAAGTAAAGCAGATTTCCTTTGATCTGTTGAATTTTTCAGATTAATAGATTTTTGTACTAGCAATCACAAATGAGAAGAATTTGGTTTTATACATGATCGGGCTATCCATTAGTACACCTAATTTTTGATATTGGCAAATATTTCTTTTCCTTGTGAAACAGTTTGTTTCCTCTATAATTTTTTTTTTTTTTTTGGGGGGGGGGTGTGAGGATATTTTCTTAGCTTAGTGATACTGAGTGTTTACTTGTCCCTTGTGGGTTAGCGTGAGGTGTTGTTAACACCTGCTGTGAAACAATGAAATGAGTGGCACTTGTGTGTGGGTTACATCTTGGGCTTGCATCTGAGCATGTTGTGGTTAGGCAGCCCCATGATTCTGCTGATAAACTGTGGACAAGAACAAATCTGAT
The DNA here is from genome assembly GCF_963210335.1 of Falco punctatus. Lineage (NCBI taxonomy): Eukaryota > Metazoa > Chordata > Aves > Falconiformes > Falconidae > Falco > Falco punctatus. The sequence continues at coordinate 102,250,917 of NC_137581.1, read as the reverse complement.
TCCAGGCAAGGACCTGAAGATATTGTTCCCTAACATACTCATATATTACACACAGAAAAGGCAGTTGTCCAAAACTTCTCTAGTTCATCCAAAACACTCCAGGACAAGATAACTGGAGGATTGTTGTATGGCCGTTATACCAAATGCCAGCTGGACAAGAAATTCACCTTCTTACAAATACAGACTGCAGTTTCATCGCAGAAGATTCTGTAACACGGAGGCCTATGCATGCACAGCAAATCAGGCTTATAAAGAATCTAATAGGTATGCTTCACTTAACTTGTTGTCTTTGTGGCATTAAACACATAGTGTTTGTATTTTGAACAGGTGACTCAGGCACCATCAGTTACGTGTTTCTTGGCTTTCCCAGCAGCAGTTGCAGGCAGTCATCATATTAATGAGTTCAACTTCTAAGCCTTCAGGGCAGTAAATGTAAAGGAGATCATAAAACATGAAAATTTGTAGTACAGCTTTGATGTTACAACAGCAAAAGCTGCTGAAATGTTCTATTTTCCTCTTTGCACCAAATTCTTACAGAGCTCCTTCCAACACATGCTGTGCATCTGTCAGCCATAGGAGAGTGCATGAAGACAAGACTTAGGCAAGGAGGCACCTACAGCTGAAGTCCTGCTTTTCCCAACCAGCAGAGCCCTTTTATGTGAAAATCTGAACCTTTCATAACATAAATTATATGTCATAGATGCTGCTGGACAATTTAGGAGGTCTGGCTCCAGGTGCAGCAGAGGACACTAAATTTGGCCAATCTGCTACCATTTGGCCAATATAACCATTCTCTCTGGTTGCTTTCTGGTGGCTATTGGAGAGGCCGCAGCTTAGGCACATGGGTTTCAGAGCTTTTTTCCGGTGTGCTCCAGGGGACAGAAAGACCTGTGCTATTGTGGTGGATATGTCAGTAAGTGGGTGCTGGATGCATGAGCTGTGAAGCATGCAGATCTGGCTTTAGTGGGGGGGTTGGAAGGAACTGCAGCAGGCACCCTGAACTCTGGCTTAGATTTCACACAGTCACTACAGTTCTTGTGGATACTATGGGCAAATTACCTACCACAACTCAGAGACCCTTCAGCGGTGTCCAAAGACATGCATGAGATTTTGCTAAAATTTAAAGACTGTCAGATGGGTATAGAGAAACGGTTTGGACCACTGGAACACATCTCCTTGATCTGTTAATCTCTGTGGTATGCCAGCTGTGAAGGACTTGTATAACCATATCCTCACCCTTTTATTGACTGCATGGAGGAAAAAAATAATTCCTTAATACCACCAGGAGGTATTAGCTGGGCCAAAATCACTGTGTCAGCCTTTCCACAGGAAGCTTCTGTGTGGTTCCCATCCCCCATACAACACTGTGCCTCAACCAGCCTCACCAGTAATTCATACTTTATTTCTGGAAATATTCCATATGTTGTATGGGGTGCAGCAACTTAAAAGTAAACAAGTTTAGTGAGAAGATATGATAGACCAGCCAGAAACCATGTCTCGGGGTACTGCATTTAAGTGGTAGACAGTGAAGGGTTTAAAAGGTTTTAGTATTGATTTCTGATTACATCAGCCTCCTGCAAGGCAGAGTTCAGTGGCTGCAGCATCACCCACTCTGTGACTGCTGTGCAGTGAAAGAGAATTCTTACCATTTCCATCATTGATTATTTTTTTGCCATAATAACTGCATTGGATTGATGTAGGGATGGGATGTTTGTTAGTCACACTGTGCATGCCTCAGTATCTCAGAATGAACTGAAACTTTTTGCAACCAGATTTAATCTCAGAATAGTTGTACCTCACTTACAAGAAGGTTAGGTCTTCCTTAGTGCTTTGCGTTTCCCTATTCTCCTTGTAATCCAATTGGAATAGTTGGATCCATCTGACTGGATTGCTTTGCTGAAAGTGTTCCTTGGGATTTTCACATAGAGCTGCATCCCAGGAGGACTAAATGTTTTGGTCACACTGATTATCTCACCCATTCCCTCTGAGACGGCTGAGTGCCTGCAGGCAGGGGCTTTGCAAGGCGCAGTGAAAAGCCCTCACAAAGACGCTGGGTGCTGCAGCATCATCCAGGCTATCTAGAAAGACTTAAGAGCAACTTCTATTTGCAGGTTTATAATTAAACATAATTAAGTATTAATAAAATGACTGGACTGAAAAGTAAAAGAAGGGAAATTTGCTGGTGTGTCCCAGTGAGACAGAGAATACTGAAATCACAGCATATGTTTTCTCTCTTCTTAAAGACTGTAGATTATTACAGGCAGACTTTATTGTGGTCTATAATTTTGGTTTTCTACTTTGGACTATGCCAGACAGCATTTTTTGTTTTGTTCAAGCAGCAATCAAGATGGTATGTTATCAAGCCACAGTGCTGTGACCTTTGGATTTAAAATGAATATTCTAGCTACTTGGAGCCAACACACATATTAAATTCTAAGGTTGGAGGAAGGGTGAAAAACAGAGGACATGTTTTTTAAGATGTCTTGCAACCCTGAAGTTCAGTACTTAATTTCTCTTGAAGATTTATTGATTTTGGTGCATGACTACAGATTTTACAGGGATGTTATACTAAGGGCATTCCATTTATTTTGGTCAACAGCCAGACAGTTAAATTTCTAAACAGCTGTCTGAAACTGTGTGAACACATGGACTCAACATGTCTTAAAATAAAGAAATAATAATGATTTTAATGTTGTTTCTTCTAGTATAGGTATGGCAGAAATAAATAATGAAAATATTTTTTATTTTTAGATACATGGGGAAGAAAGAGAATGTAAATGAAGCACATTTCTGAAAGAGAAAAAAAAGTCCTACGTTCAGGATAATTAAATGCTTCAGTTTACTAATTAATTTTCTTCTGAGGAGAATGTCTAACAATGTTGGAGAATTTCATACCAAATGTCTGGTAAGTTTTTTTAAATAAACACAAAACATCACTGTGAAAGAAATCTTTGATTCTTAAATATGCTATAACCTGCCATCCTCTCTGCTTATTTTCAGCCTCTTTACTTACTGAAATAACAGAAAAAAGTAACATCTATGTTTCTTTCTCTCCCAAAATACAATCTATTGATTTAACTGCGTTAGATGGAAGCTACATATCTCATTAGCTTAGGTACATGGCATTTTTTTTCTGTTGTCCTCCTTGGAAGCAATATATCTGGGAAGTACTACATGCTTCGGTATGTAGCCTCCAGTTCTTAATATCCTGATAGCGTTAGAAGTGAGTGAAGCACTGAAAATTTTCAGGCTACCCGAAAACAATGAAAAATTGAAAGGGAATGGAGATGATTACACTTTTTCACACTAAGTAGCTGAATACCAAGTCCACAAGTACCGTATTAAAGGCAGAATAGAATAGGCTTTGATGCAAGCAGACAGAGGCAGTTATTGAACAAGCATTTTTGGTGACTAGATGGACATACACAGTCAGTATCTCTCTAACTCTTGCTATTCATGTTGTGCCAGCATAATAATTTATTTTTTTCAACAGGAGGAAAGGAGGGGATAGATTGAACTATATTTCAGTCAGATTAGTTTCCCATTACATCCCTGTGGGTACTAGTACAAGCACGTGTTGCAGAATAATCAAAGGGATAATGCAGGAAAGAATATATGGCTAGCGAAAGGGGAGATCACTTAAAGAGGAGTCCAAGAAATGCAAAAAAAATCAGGTGAATAAAGATTCTAAGATTCCAGTACCAACACTCCTAATTTAGACTAGAGAAGAAGCAGTATTACAATTAAATAAAAACCACAGAACTTCAGACTAAATCTATTTATGGCTGACTGCATGTCTTTGTGAAGCTTGACAGCCATCAACTCTACTACACACAGACACGACTGAAGAATAAAGCCAGTTTCCCCCTTTATAACAACATAACCAAAATTCTTCTGGTTCTTGCTGTAGTGAACAGAGAGGGCCCTCCCAAAGGCTAATGTTTAGGACCTATGATTTAAACCACCACCTGTAGCTGCTGATCAAAAAAGCTCATATTTAATACAAGGTTAGATTTTGTAGCCGTTCACAGAATGCACTACACTTTGACACTGTTCTTAAATAACGTACAATGTACAAACTAAACCAGGTAATTCCAGACTACAAGTTTGTTTCTGTTCATGACGATAGCAAAATGCCCTCAGGAACATTTATCACCCCTTTTTTCCCCAAGCACAGTTTTCATTTAAACACTATATGCTACCGAAGGTCATAGGCCTACAATGAGAGATAAGTAAGAATATAGCTTAGTCAAGGTAAAAGAAATTCTTGGAAGTACCAAGTAGCAAAGTTTAGGCAGCTAACTAATCCTTCTGGCTTAAATATGTTTTTGAAGCATTCCTGTGTGGATCATAAGATCTTTTCTTGTGTATCCCTGTGCCGGCTGTTGAGACGAGTCAACAAAGAAAGATTTCAGCTAGTGCCAATTGTGATAGGAGTCTTGGGAAATGTGATTATTAACAAGTATTTATATGGGTCTGTGTGTAGATTCATTCTTTCTAATAAGATGATCAGATTTTCAGATGTGAAGCGAGCTTTAGCTTGTATTCTTATCTGATTTTAGTTTAAGACTGGAATCTATGGATGTGAAACTTAAATGCTTGGAAATTAAAATACAGCTGTCTGTACTATAATCACAGAGCTGTATAGAGAAATGTTTTCATTAATTCCTGATCTGCCTGTTTTGACAGCAACTTAGTTGTCTGATAACACAACGAGACAAATTAAATCCTGCTTCAGGCAGTACACAGACCACATTACTCAAAAAGAGAAATTAAAAACTGTTGAACATGTGTTATTACTGTGAATTTAAACTGTAGAACAACTTCATTATTTCACTTCACATATGCAACTTTAGTATTAAGGAAAAAGAAAATGTCTTGTGGTTAGAACATTGTGGGGGTTTTTTTGAAAAAAAAAAAAAAAAAAACAAAACAAAACCAAAAAACCTGTTATTTATTTTCTTATTTTCCATTGGTTCCTGAGTGACTTTATACAAATAAATTAGTCTCTTTGTACCTTAGCTATCCCATCAGCAAAATGGGAATATTATTACTGCTTGCTTCATGAGGTGTTAGAAATATTAATTAGTTTCAAATTTGAATTATCTGGAAATGGCACAAAGTACTTCCCTCTTTGAAAATAATTTTGACACCTGTGTGCTGTTTGCCTGTGTATGAAATAGCAGAGACCTACCTTGCACTGATATTTTATGTACTTGGTGAAATAAAGGAAAAAAGCACTTGTTAAAAGGATAACATTTCCTAGGATCTAGGACAGTTTCTGACCCAGATTTATTCTAACAGAATATAAAGTTGCCCTGCTAGCAAACAACTAGCTGTGGTAACTGGCAGGGGGCCAAGGATAGCCACTTTTTCTGTGCACTGGGAAAAGTGGCTGTACACCTTAGAAAAACAATGTTTATACAGTTAAATAATTTTCTTTCCACCAGAAGTATTCATTGTTACTTTGGTTCTTCAGGAATTACAAAGTACAACTCTCTAGTGACTGGCTTCTACTCTTGAGCTTATGTTACACTGTTTTGATACTGAAGCTTTGAGTCTTTGCTGGTGTTGTTGAGGTTTAACCCCAGACAGCAACTAAAGTACCACACAGCAGCTCGCTCTCTCCTCACCCCCAGTGTGGTGGGGAGGAGAAACAGAAAAATGTAGAACCGGGAGTTGAGATAAGAAGAGTTTAATAACAGAAATAAAGTAAAATGTAATAGTAATAACAAATAGTAATAACAGTAGCAGTGGTGGTGGTGGTGGTGGTAGTAGTAGTAGTAGTAGTAGTAGAAATAAAGGGAGATGACAAAAAGAGAGGAATACAGCCCAAGAAAGACAAGGGGAGAGGAATCAAGTCCAAAGGGAAGGGAGAAATAGGACAAGTGATGCACAATACAGTTGCTCACCACTCACTGACCGATGCCCAACAGTCCCTGAGCAGTGATCAACAGGCCCCGGCCAAGTCCTCCCAGTTTATATATGGAACATGACATTCTGTTGTATGGAATGTCCCTTTGGCTAGTTGGGGTCAGCTGTCCTGGCTCTGCTCCTCCCCAGCTTGTTGTGTACCTCCTCACTGGCAGAGCCTGGGAAACTGAAAAGTCCTTGACTTGGGGTAAGCACTGCTTAGCAACGACTGAAACATCACTATGTTATCAACATTATGCTTATAGTAAATAAAAAAGAAGGAAATTGACTCTATCCCAGCCAAAACTAAGACAGGTGTTTATGTCCAGGAATATTTTAGGCTGATCTTCAGCTATGACTGAAGCTCTAGAAATATTTCACTCGACAATAAATCTTTTCCTTTATGTCTTAAATATTTTTTCACCAAAATACATTTGCAAAACATGTTCAAATTCTTGATGTATGCTGTTGTTTATTCCCAAACAGTTAAGATCACACCTTTTAAAGTAAATATTATGGAAAATTTTCTGGACGTCCATTAAAGAGGTGAAGATGAGTAAAGAAATATCAGCTACCTGATACTGTGGGCTAAATTTCAAATACCAGAACCACTTATTCAATTTTAGAGAAACTTACCATACAAATATATAAGAGGAAATTAAAGAAATTGGTGATGACAATAAATTTCACATGTAAAAAAAACCCCAAACCCACCAACCTATAAAATTTCAATATAAATTCTTTCTGATGTAGACTCCAGGCAGATATTACTCTTCAGTGGTTGCCACATTGAAGATACAGAATCAGCTTTGCTTCCATTACTTTTTTTTTTAGATCTATGAAACCATTTCTTTCCTCCATAAAATGGAAGCATTTTATTATCATCCAAAATCCTTTTCAGAGGCACAGATGTTTTCTGTGTGTTTCTCCAACTTCTTTGTAGTTCTGGTTAAGTATTGCCACCCATTGTATGTCACAGATATTCCTCCCTCAGATTTCACTTTCTGCACACCCATCTCTGAATCTAATCTGTTTCAACATAATTAACCTCAAGAGAGATTTAGTAAAATGGCAAGTTATATAAAGGAGCAGCTGATTGTTAAAGAAGATGACAGACATGTCCTGATGCATGTGCTTCCAAGCAGCATGTCTACATAAAATCTACATAAAATATAATTACAATAAATCATGGGTGTATCATCCATAGCTATCCATCACTTAATCCATCACTTAGCTGTGGCATCAATTTAAAATTACAATACACCCTGTTTTGAATCCCATGCAACATATTCAGTATTCCACATGAAACAGAAAAGGAGCATTTGTGCAATTCCAAAAGAGAAAAGTTACCCCAGCTGAATGTTCAAAGAATAGCACTGCCTCACAGAAAAAAAAATATTATTTTCCTCTTTGCCAGATTACTGCAGAATACATCTTTAACCAGCCATCAGACTAAAACCACACCATCTAGCATTTCTTCAAGTTCCTCAGAGTGTTTCCAACTTGAACCCAGTTAACTGCAGTTCACCTCTTGGAAAACAGTCCTTTACCTCAAATGTCTTTGCCATGAATCACAGGTGGATACTCGCAACTGCTATTTGTTTTGAAGGCAGAGAATGTTTCTCTGCTGAGCTCTACGAGAAGTAGTTCAAATAGTCTCCAATATGATCTACATGTAACTTAAATTGCTGCCGCAGGCCAGACCCCTATATTACCTACATTTACAGCTGTAGGAAACCTTGTGTTCTTCAAGGTTGGCCAAAGAAATCCATTTAAACACATCAACATTACTTGCTTGACGTTGTTGCTTCTTTTCCTCGTTATATATTTTAAAGACAAAGTTAAAGGCTTGTTGACATCCTAATTTTTAGGATGTGGACCTGAATGTCTGTACATACCTTTTGTAATTACAAGATAAATAGAATTCCTACTGAATACTTTCAAAAGAAATAATGACACAAAGATCTCTGTAGGGAAGACAGGTATGAGAAACAACATTACTGAAGTAGTAGACAGAAAAAAAAAGAAAAATAACAATTGACACCAAGAAAGCGATCTGTTGCTTTTTAATCTTGAGGGTAATCAATCCATTAGAACAATTTTACTGAGGACATACTTCATTTTGTCTTACTTGAAGTATTAAGATCCAAGATATATTTCTGCAAGACATGCTGTAGCTCATCAAACAGTTATGGGCTGTACATACTGTGGAGTTTACATGAAGTGAGTTTATCACATTTTTTGTGTCAAAAATCACATTCTTTGGCCTTACTGGTCTTAATATTGGTTTTAAACACAATTGTCTTTAAAAAGACACAAGTGTCTAAACTAAAATTTTAGTTGGAAGTTTTCGTAGCTTTCTCCACAATACACTTTCTGACAAAACCCTTATAGCCAGAAGGGAATTTGGACATACTCTGCAGCTCACGTATACAATTTAGAAAGCTTTTTATTAAGAAACCTAGACCCTCCAGAACTGAACTACTGGAGGGCATTTGGATCGTTTATGGTCATTGCTTATTAATCAGTAAAGAGGTTGGAGACTTTGTGGTGATGTTTTCTTTTTTTGTTTGTTTGTTTTCAAAAAAGCCTATGAAGTGAAGAAAAGGTCTAAACCCAGGCAACTGTCCTAATCTTTCATAACACTTGCTCACATTTAAATCCCTTACTTTTATACTTCTATATATATACGGGCAAAGTCATTCACTTTTTTCTCTCCATGGTTTTCATGGAACTATACTGGAGAAATCAAAGAGGAGTAGAACTTCTGGGCCATCTAGATTCTTTTCTCAAAAAAAGGTAGTAATGGATGTTGCCCATTTCTAGATAAATTTTTCCTTGCAAAAGGTTTGTCAGTCTTTCTCAGTACACTTCATTTTTTCTGTCTGGCCAGAAACAAAACCAAATACACCTGGTACGGAAAAATATGTGTATAAATACAGGAAAAAGGGATACCCCTTGGCAGCTCATGAGGAAGGTAAGGCTGAGGCTAGATAAACAAGACACTTTTCTCTTCCACTCAAAACATGAATTCCTAAGTGTGTTATGCCTTAATCAAAGTAAGGAATTAATTCTGTATTAGTCCCTGAACACCCTAATTCCAGAAAGTCTCATTTCTCCTGGGGTTCCCATCAGCTCATCCAGCTGATGTATTACAAATAAAACACTTCTAGGAAGTTTTTTTCAGTGTTTTTACTCATGCTGTTTAGTGTTCAAACTTGGATTGTTTCCTTAATTACCAAACCAATGTGAATCATAGCTTTTTTTAAAGAAATGTTCCCTTCCTCTTAGATGGAGAGGGAAGGAAGGAACCTTTTAAAATGTGAGCTGTAAGCATGTAAACATTATAAGAAAAAGGAGAGTAGTTGACAAATTTTTACTTTAGAAATCTTTACTTTAAGCTACTATTAATGGCTAAGATCTGTATCATCTGTGTCTGTGTGGTCAGTGTTGGTGGTAAAGCAGACAGTAGTCTAAATGTTGTCCTGAGTCTGGCTGGAATGGTGTTAATCTTCTTCATGGCAGCCTGTATATGGTGCCTTGGTTTGTATTTGTGACTAAACCAATGCTGATAAAAAAACAGTACTTTGGCTGTGACTGAGCAGAGCTGGCACAGCATCAGGGTTTTCTCCCTCTCCCACTCTGTCCCTGCAGTTAGTGGTCTGTAAGCTGTGGATGAGAAAAGAGGTGGGTACCAGGCACAGGCAGGGCAGCCAACCTGAACTGGCCAAGCAGATGTTCCATACCATATGATATGCTCAGAAATACAAGCTTAAGGAAAGGAGGAGAAAGCAAAGATGGTTGTGGTATTAGTGTTTGTCTTCCTGAGTAACCTTTACGTGTGCTGAGGCCTCGCTTTCTGGGAAGTGGCCAAACATCTGCCTGTCAACAGGAAGCAGTGAATAAATTCCTCTTTGCTTCACTTACTCAACTGTCCTTGTCTTGACCCATGGGTTTCTCACTTTTAGTATTCCTATTCTGTCCACCTTTCCACTGGGCCATGGGAGGGGAGCAAGTGAGCAGCTGTGTGGGTGCTTGGCTCCTGGCCAAGGTCAACCAGCCACAGTCTTCACTTTGATCCAGCTGACGCCAGGTGCTCTCTTGTCATAGTTGTCTCCTCAAATAGACTAACTCTAACCAAAGCTCACTTTTGGTTATTTTTACTTCCCTTAAATCAGGCTGATTTGTTGTGCTGAGTGAAACTTATCTCACCTAGTGTCCGTGAACCAGCTGCAAAGCCACAGCCATGCTGCCATTGCAGGTATGTCCTGTAATGCAGTTGACCTCTTATAAGCCAGACTGCATTGCAAGTTCCTTATTCACTTAAAGGGAGAGCACAGGGAAGTAATAGATTTCCAGCTCTGACAAGGTACTATTTTCATTGCAAATGTAGTTACATTCTCAAATTTTGTCCCCTGTCTTCAGCCAAATGTTGCCTTTTGGAAACCACATTTAGAATAATGTTAAATTAAACAGAGCATGATTGACTCAATCAATCAAATTTAATTTCTGTAAGAACAGTTTATCTAATTATGAGCAGTATAATTCTACTAAATAATATAGAGCTATTTCTAAAATTATTCAGTGTCTTTGGAACCTTTTTTTTTTCTCTCCTTGTATTTGCAATGACCTATTAATACTTAAACACAGAGAATACTGCATAAAATGTTTATATACATTTTCTACTGAATATTCAAAATCTGCATGTGTTTGCAAAAGAGAAGAATTTAAACTAATACAAGGAAATAAATGAGAAGGGCAAAAACAGTTTTTAAGAAAATGATTTAATGTCTTTTGTTCAAAAAGTTTTATTCAGTTTCTTCCTTTGATCATATTACATATACAGACATACTGCACTCCACTGCTTGGTTTGATGTATTCTAAACTTTGAGGACCTGAGAGCCTGGAAAATGGAAAACCAAGTGATTTACTGACACAGTTCTCGTGTTCTTAGGTCAGTTCGTCATGTTCCTGGCTTTTCTCTTGCTTTTCTGTGTGGATATGCAGAGTTCAAATTTGTGACAAGTAACATTTAATAACTTGCATCTGTCTGCTCTTGCTGATCTAGAAAGTTGTTGCTCCAGTTTGGCTAATAACCTCAGTGGTTTGAACCACTCAAAATGTTCTTGTATTTTGTTTATCACAAGAGAAGCAATATGCAAAGTACGGCATGTATTTTCGATTTCTGAAGTCAACATTTCTGTCATGAACCACATCACAGCTGACAACTTCCAAAAAGTTGCTTAGAAAGAAAGCTGCAAACCTCACACTGGAGTCCAGCTGAATTAACCTTCTCTCTTGGTCAAACTCGTACCAACCTCTCATTAATCATCATCATATAAGCAGATCCAACTCTTAAAATGAGAAACATGGTGAAAAGAATGTAATTTTGAACTAGGAGGAGAAGATAGGAAGCGTTGCAATCACATACTTAATCATCATGGAGGATTTAGTAGAAAGTATAGACAGAAGATCACAGGCTGTACAATTGCAGGAAACAGACAAGCAAGGGGATCATTCACACCGATGAAGACAAATGGGACTCATTCGTCATTGTGTTTCCCCTCTAATTTAAGGGATTACATGTGCTTAAATGAAATTACTTAGTAGTATCTTAGGTCCATTACCCTCCTTAAGTTATAAAAACATGTTTTCCTGACTTGGTAATAGTTGTGACTTTGCTGTCTATCTTGCTGATCTGATAGAAAAAGCCATGTGAACAAGGCAAAGGTTTCAGAGGAGCTACATACCAAAATGTGTAGTTCCTTCTTCAGTTATGCTGATTGAACTCTTAGGTTTCTGTAGCATGTTTGTTTTATTTCTCTACTTTGCTTCCTAAATCAACAGAATGGAAACAGACACTGTTTTTGTTTTGTGACATCTTGTGTTTTTCATGTTTCAGAAACCAGCAAACAACTTACGGCTGAAGAGTGCTGACACGCAGTAATTGCTCAATAGAGGCACTTTTGATGTGGAGAGAATTTGCTTTTTAAGGCAGTGAGAGAAAGACGGTGCAAATACCACTTGTACTTGGTGGGATTTCTAGTGGTTGACTACCTACAAGACATTGCTGACACCATCAAAGCCTCTGAGACCCACTAGTCACTTCCCCAGAGAAATACAGGCAATTCATACCTACTTTTCACAACAATCTTCTGAGGTGGGGTTTAACTCAAGAAAAGTTGCTTAAGGAAATGATGGTCAGCTTGGGGAAAATTCCAGCCGCCTTATGCACATCAAACAATTTTAGTGAATCTAAAGGGACCTTTTTTTGTGGGAACACTCTTTTCTCTAGGCTGAACTTATTAGAGAATTAAAGCCAAAGAACATAAACCTTTACGTAACACAAGGTGGACCTCCAGGGCAGCCCCACCGAAGTCAATGGGGCTGGTTTTCATATGAGAATTCTTAAGAGTTAATATTTGTCAAAACACTTTAATATTTGTCAAAACACTCCTGCTTTTGATGAACTCTGTCAATCAGAACCCCTTTGGTTTCAACCACTACAAGCAGTCGCTGCTCTATCACCATTGGTAAAACTTGTAGCTATACATAGGACCTAAAAATAATGTTTGGAAGGTACAAATTTAAAATTCTAATGACCTTCACACTGTTTAAGAAAAAATCGCAAACCCTCACATGCAATAATCAAATAGGAATCAGCATTTAATAATATGGTACACTTTTGCAGATAGTGCCAGAAACAGTCTTTCAAAAGTACATTAATTTGATTTTTCTTATCCGACAGAGCTCTCTTGCCCTCTTCCATCTATTAGTTGAGTAAACATAAAAATGAGGGAAAATTAAAATCTGATGTAACCTGAAAAAAATAATTTGATGGTAGACAAACATAGATAAAGTCTAATTTTTGATAGCAGTCTCCTTCTTTGATGTAATAGAAACATAGTTGATTGAGATTTTTTCTTGTTTAAAAAACAAAGGCCAGAAGGGCTTCAGCACTGGATCTTATATTTTACTTCATATGTATTTGGGCATTATTCTACTATCCTTATGCTCCCTAATTATTTCATTCTAAATATACTTGCAAATAATTAACCAACAACATGATTTCATACAGAATACTTGAGTGTGATTTATTTTAGATAATGTTCATATAAATTTGTTTCTTAATGGAATTTATGGCTATACTTGCTTAGTTTTGTAAGTCTGGAGTTTAAACTAGATATTATCTCCGTGAAGAAGGTTTATCTAAAAATAACCTTGTGATGATAGACACTGTACTAAATTTGCGGGAACTTACCTGTGTGTTTTTTATATACTGCGGCTTTCTGCTAACAAGCCTTTTGGGTTACTAGTAATACCCTGGAAGGCCAAGATGTGTAAGTCAGATGAAGTTCAGGTATACATGTAGGTCAAATAGATTTCCATTGTGGAAAGCATACTAGTGATGTATAACTACTTTGAAATGTCTCATGTTCTTTCGTTCTTTTTAGCAACTGCTCCCTCTTTTTAACTTACTGTGAAACCTGTAGAACTCCTTGATGTTTAACTTGGCCTCCTGATTGTTCACACCAGGCCATTGAATCTAAGTCTAAAATATTTGGAACGGGTTGTAAAAATAGGAATTAAATTGTTCTTGGTAGGCTCAGCTTCCTACCGCATAGAATTTCTTATCTCGATTTGGCAGATCTGGAAGCTGTTAGCAGCAGTGAGGACAGCAAGCAATACTGTCGAGCTATGTTTAAGAAGGGGATCCATTATTTGCATGCAGGCTGAAGCCAGTCTGCAAAATGAAGTGATCACTAAATGGGAAAGGAAATTTTAACCAGCCAGACAAAAGCCAACCCCCCCCCCAAAAAAAAAACAAACCATTGAGAGTCATGCACTAATACTTTTAATTTTCAGTTAGTTTTTAGTTACATACTCCACAAATCCACTTTTTCCTTCCAAGAGGCATATCATATGGCTATCAAAGGTACTTATATTGTGTTTTGGCAACTGGAAGAATGGCTGGGTACTGGATGATCTTCCCACAGGAGGTCCTGGATCTGTGAGGAAGGGAACCCTGGTGACTTGAGATGCATCATTTCACTTGCCTGAGGAGAATGCTGCCTCCTTGGAAAACAGCATGGCCGTGCCTTAAATCTGCAGCCACTGCCACTTAAAAAACAAGAGGTGATACATCAACTGAAGAAAGGCAAAACAACACTTGCGCTGGTGCTCCTATCTTTCATTCTTCCACATGGGATAAGTAGCATCTGGCCTTCTGCCTTCAAAGACATCAGAATATTCCTAATATATCTTAAAAACATTCAGGATCAAAGGCAAGTCAAACACAATGTGGTTTAATACTTGTGAAACTCTGAAACTTCTTTAGGGTTCACAAAGCTTGTTTCAACTTGTGAAATATTTTTCCTTTAATTAAAACCCGTATTTGCTAGCCAGGGTGATACAATTCTGTATTCAGCTAAAGCGAGAGAGTGCTATGTGTTAATATAATCTAAAACACACACAACTGAATGGGAACAGAAAACTGGATGCTAAAAATGCTTCAGACATAAAAGACCAAATTACTCATTAGTAAACAAAGTGAAATAGCAACTAAAAAGGCAGAACAAGACTAGACTACTCTTGCAACAAAATCATGAAGCACAACCGTGAAGTCATTAACATCCTTTAATAAGCAGTGTTGCCATGTTTGGGTGCTGATGTTCAACCAGAGGAAAACATCATAGACTTTTATAGACCCATATAAGTTCACATCTGCTGAAAGTCTGAGAACACTGGTCTCATTTTTGGAATTTTTATTTTTGGGAGGAGGCAAGTAAACAGAGTTCGGGGGAGGGGGGAAAGACTGGGAAGATAATTAAGGGATTAACTCACAAAGTTAAACAGGTAATGGCATGCTTAAGTGACACAGAACTGAACTGAAGCAATGTGATAAATTAAGAAAAAGGGAAAACACAGTCAGAATTGTAACCAGTTGTGGCATCCTGTCCTCTGGTTCACTCCAAGAGCTGAAAGAGCAGCTACTTGCCCATATCCCAGTTGAATGTGAAACTTCCCAGTTAGATGCATCATTTCATGGACCTCACACTTGACTGAGCTGACTTCATTGGGCTCCCTTTATAGGAAGAACAGAAGTGGGTTATGATTTCTGGTTAACTTTGAAAAAAAAATTAAAATCATATGTATGTCAACTTTATTATTTAGTTTACCTGGATAACTGGCAGCTAAGCAAGGTGTGATAGGAGGAAAACTTTCATTTAGAAATGTGTATAACTTTGTTGAGCAGCACATATTAAAAAGTGGAGATTTGCGATTGGTCTGATTTATAACTTAAGAAACCCCTGATGTGAGTCAACTAGAAGCTTTTGCCCTTAAATCTGTGGCCACAGGGAACAGAGACTATCAACAAACATGAAGGTAGATGACAGACTATAATAGCATTCAAGGCTACCTCTGGAGATAGAAAAGGTATTCTGAAGATGACAACTAAACCACTTCTCACATATCAGAAAAATCTGCCTGGAGAGACAGATTTTTCACTCTAAAAAGTCCCCTTAAAAGAGAGTGAGAGGTGAAAATTCAAAGACATGCCCAGTCATGAAAGTGTGACTATGGCAAACAACTGGAAAAGCTTTTGGGAGCATTCCATAGCTTTATAGCTATACTGACAAAACACTGCAAATCTGGTAGATATATTTGTATTTGCCAGTGGGAAGAAATGTTCTGCAATAAGCTTCAGGTAGGAGAAAGACAAAAACTTTGACTATCCTAGATATGCTGCTACACATTTAAGCTTAAGCTGACCTTAAAACAGAGAAGCAAATAGAAACGGACAGAAATCTGTCTTTCTTAGTGAAGATTTACCTTGGACACTGCCCTGGGAAATGTCGTCATTCATGAGTGTCCTGTAGGGTACTTCACTTTGCTGTTTTTAAAGCTCTTTGCTGGCCCAACAGACCACTGCTAGCTCTTAGCATTTCTTGCAGACCACACTGTACTCTTACTATCAGTCTTTTAACTATTCTTTACTTCTGCATGAGTTTCAGGGTAGGAATTTTTCATAAACGTATGCAAAATGCAGCTGGGTCTATGTCTGGAAACATTTGCTTTGTTTCACCAGTGTCTGTGGGAATTCTCACAGCTGCTTCTTCCAAAACCAAAGGAGTTACCATAGAGTAAAAGATAATGTCGCTACTACTGGAGTAAAGCAGTCTTTCTTCAACATCCTTCTGTCTACTGCGAAACCACCAAGCTGTCCCTGTTTATTTTAAAAACTTATTTAGGAATCTGAATCTGGATGGGGATAGGAAAGTAAAGTCAACATTAGGTAAGGAAAAGGCATTTAAGTTACTTATTAGCTTGCACTAGGTTCACCCTTATTTTTTATTACTAAATTAACTTCGGCTGGAAAGAAGAGGAAAGCTAGAGTCAGTTGCTTTTAACCCAGACTTAAAAATTGTAGCTAAAGTTTTTTAATATTCTGGATCCCTTTACCTAATTGCATCCCTACACAGACAAGTACACTTAAAGAAATCCAAATAAATTGTTTTTGTGGCAAAACTTTCTTTCTATGGCAGTGAGCATGCAAATAAATTTAAGCACTTGCTCTTAGATTTTGAGATAGGAGGGGTTTTTTTGGCTTTTTTTTTATTGTAATTTTTTCATTTTAAGGAGCAAAAATGTCTCAGCTCAGCTTTCCTATAGTACAGTGTCTTTGAATGAATCAGAGCAACTTTGGGTTTGATTTCTCATGCAGGACAAATGATTTCTAGGCACTATCAGACAACATTCCCAAGGCCAGTTGCAAAACTTGCTATAAAAGTTTTGTTGCCAACTGGCTGTTTTGTATCTGGTTTCTAGGGGCATGGTAGCTGTTGGAGACTAGATTACTTTTTGTTCCTATCCTCCAGGGTCACCAGGTACAAGATTTCCAATGTTATGGGTCATCAGTTCCATGGGGGAAATTGAATTTATTTCCTTGCTGTCAGAATTACTGTTGTACTGAAGCCTTTGCAGAGAGATGAGGGCAATTAGGCTTTATCCAAGAGAGTCCTGTTCGTGGCTGTCCTATTTGCAGTTTCTCAGCCCTGAAGACTCAGTTACACTGTGCAGGGTTGTTATTTGTGGTCAGCACATAACATTTTATCTCTTCTGAAAAGTTGACTTAGATTTGTCAAAATGCTCAACTGTTCCATAAATGTTTATGTTTCTTGTAACAGTAATGGCCACAGACACAGAATATGCAACACACATCCAGAATATTTTGCTTTAACATGCCATTCCAGTGGAGCTATTAAGTGATAGAGCTTGCTTGACACAGCATAATTAGTAATCTTGCTCATATATTTTGCTTCACTTTACTGTTAAGAAAGCTAGCAGTGCAAACCCGATTATTTTTTCTGGAAGACATAACAACTCTGAATCCCAGGTTTCTCATAATCTGCAGTGCACAAGGATAACGTGGTAGCTCCACAATTGTTTTCCTACTGGGATCTCATGTTGGCTGGATGCCCGATTGCTTCTCTCTAGTTGTTTGAGTATGTGTAGATATAAATTTTTAAAAAAGGGGAAAAAAAGAAAAAATAAAGTAACTATTCATTTTCAAAGCTTAAGGCCAGATGTTGTCAGGTCCCATTTGGGTACTTCTGCAGGGCAGAGATGAAGGCAGTGCAAAGTGTTTTTCTGACTCACATTGCCTTGCAAAAGTGCTAACTAGGATCATATTCTTTGCTCCCTCTAGAAATGATCATCTGCTCCAACTTAGCACCAGCTCCAATCTTCCAATGTGGGGAGCAGCTGGGTGGAGGTTCAGTTATGTCTGTGCCTCTGTGCTGGCTAGTACTGTTAGGGCAAACTAACCATTTGTTTTGGCATTTTAAAAGTTAATAGAAACAGAATCTCATTGTGAAGTTGCCTGTAATTTTGGAAATCATCTTTTCAGGCACTTTACTGCAACAAGAATTCTCTCTGTCACCTCCTCTTCCCTAACACAACCTAAGAATGAAGTCTAAGGTGTTACTGGAAGTCCAAACTTTACTGAAACTTTAATTGAAAACTCAGCAGCATTAGCAAACCAGATTGATAGGAAACACTTTAATTACTTTCTTGATACTATTGCTTACAGGGGAGCAAAAGAAATCTCTGTGTCACAGGATAAAGAAGGCATATTCTCCTGAAAAAAATGCATGAAGTGAAGATTTTAGGGGCTGTGTATGTACACACAGTTAAGGATGGGTACAGCCCTGATCTGAAAATGACAGGTCTTCTTGGGTGCTTTTGGCTCCCTGTCTTCTCCCCTGGTAAATATGCACCCCTAAGTGGAAGATTCCTTGAATGTAAGAATAACTGCTTGCAAATTTACTTGAAAATGTAGCTTTAAATCCATAGATGCAAAAAAAAAAAAAAAAAAAAAAAAAAAAAAAAGAAAGACTATGTTCATGTCAAGAATCTGCTGAATACTGTGTTATCCATCTGCCCATGTGTAATTTAATCTGGCACCATTTCCAGTGATGTCATGCCTGGAACGTCCAGCCCTGTGGAGAGATACTTGCTGGGACGAAGCTGCTGCATGAGGAGGAGAGATTAGCAGATGTGGTAATTCACTCTTGGAATGGAGTTCATATCAAGTTGCGTATTTGAGTATAGACAGTTTCTGTTCTTTAAACTATGTAAATTTTGAGCAGGCATATGTTCAAAAGACAGGTAGGTGACAAAATCTATAGCCAGTACTTCTGGCTGAATATTGTAATTTTAAGGGAAAACTGTTTCATTATGCCATTTCATTTCATCTCATGTCATTTCTAGGCAGCTGGCTTTGCAACTGTGGGGTAAGGGATGTCTG
This sequence comes from Falco punctatus, assembly GCF_963210335.1. Lineage (NCBI taxonomy): Eukaryota > Metazoa > Chordata > Aves > Falconiformes > Falconidae > Falco > Falco punctatus. Next base: position 102,232,193 of record NC_137581.1, on the reverse strand, counting down.
GCAAAATGAGTTCCGTGTAGATAAAGTTCTGCTGCATTTAGAGTCTTCTCTAAATGATCTCTAAAAAACTGATCACAACTGAAAAGTTGTGGTCAGTTTTAGCACCATATGTAGCTAGGTGGCACAGTCATCACTCAAGTGATGAGTGATGGTGATGATTGTTAATCAGAATCTCCCTATTAAGTGATGGTCCTGCTACAACAGATTTTGACAATCTTCAGTGCAGTAATGTTTAAAAATAAGTTTGCATGAGTTAAATTGCTGGGGCTACAGTTTCACAACAGACTCAGTTCTGGTATCTTCACCAGCACTGCCTAATCCTTCATTTTGCGAGCTGACCTATTAAGGGCAAAAATATAAAAGCAGAGTCAGGCAATAGTCAATATCGAGGTCAATGTTATAAACTTATGGTTTGTGATATGAACACAGCCAGTGTGTTCACATGTTATAGACAGTGGTGTGGTCACTCAATCTTTGCAGGAAAATTAAATTTCTGCAAGGACTGTATGGGAAGAAAGTATAGTTTTTGATCTGGGATCTGTGAAACAACTCCGATTTGAGGCTAGGAAGATGCACAATGCAAACTGCAGTTTATCTGCTACTACCTGGCAGCTTCTTTGATGATCTGTCTGTGCTCTTCCTAGCATGATTCTGAAATCGCTAATCATGAGTATGTGTTTCCATGACCCCACACATGCATTCCCACCAAGAGGATAAATACAGCTGCAGATACTGGCCAGCTATCTGTTTGTTTCTCCTGGGGCTTAATTACAATTCATAGCTGCCACTTTTTGACAGAAGGTGTGTGAGAAGAGTGATAGACTCTCTGCAGCTAGGCAGAAGAGAACCGTCAGGGTATCAGCACTCAGCAGCCAGAATTTGGTTACCTTTGTACGCTCAGTCATCTAGCAGCAGTTAGATAAAACAAATATTGGACAAGAAAAAATACAGCCTTTTCATTCTCCTCCTCTCTCCAGCTGTAATGGGGCATTCATGCTGTTTATGCTGTGGGCTTTATAAATAATAATCACTACTTCTTTCTTATGCATGGGCAACATCAGCAAAACATTTCTCCTGTAAGCTGGGAAACTACTAAATCAGGTCCCTCAATCCATCCAAAACGCTGGGTTATTTTAATTCAATGTTATCATCCATCCAAAACGCTGGGTTATTTTAATTCAATGTTATCAATTCAATGTTATTTTAATTTCAATATTATCAGCACCAGTAAAGAAATCCAAGTGCTTGTAAGTCACTTTTATCCAGGTCATTGAATGAAACTCACAGTTTGCCAAGGCAGCTTCTGCTATGCCAAAATCTAACACTGTAAGGGACATCAAATAAGTAACTTTATGGAAGCTGTTTTTTTTAACACCCCCCCCCCCCCTCTTGTCAAAAGCCTTCACAGATGAGCTTGGACAGTTATTTTATTTTGATGAAGACCTCTACAGAATAACACTGTGTTTGGAATTGCTTTCCCTATAAAGGGGTCTCAAAAACTGGCTCTGAACCAAGGAGTTAAAAGTCACCACATTCTGCTCCCTGCTTCTCAAATTTAGGTTTTGAGTGGAGCATATCCCAGATCCTGTTTGGTCTACATTCCCAGGTTTATCTTCATAGACTTTGACACGTGGAGTGCAGAGACAAGTTAAGGCACAGTTCTTGACTTGGGTGTTTAAAACCAGTATTGGCTCCGTACAGACAAAGCCAAAGTTTTGTTCACAGATCACTCTTCCAAAAGCAAGACCTCATACTGAAACTGTCTGAAAATATTTATTTGTAATGCACCAACAAGACAGTCTCAGTGAAATTCTCCCTTTCCAGATTTCATCCGAGGGCTTCATAGATGCAGATATCCTGTGCACTGCAATTCCATACTTCCTGCACAATTTGACAATTATGCAGCAAACTGATAGCAATTATTGATTCACACAGAATCCCAAATCTCTTACAATCTGTAAGTTACACTGGATGAAGAAACACAACCATCATGACAGTAAAACAGATCAATAGCTCCGCCAACCATCAATAGTAGATGATGGCAAATAATGAAAAGCACTGAAAAACATGTGATTGTATTATACTGTAGTAATATGTTTCTTCTTTACTTCACTTGATCATCACTTAACCTCTGGGTTCTGTGCTGTCATCCTTGATTACACGGAAACAAAAGGTATGTCTACTCCACATGCAAATAGACTTGCAAACCCAAGTTAGCATTAATTTCACCTCTTGGTTCTGGGTGAAGCATAATTCATGCATAAGGCTCTTAAATACTTAGCTACTATTGTTGCTAGGCATAGACTGTGAAGCCCATGTTGTAGCCATACAGGCTTATTGAAACGTTATCTCAAGGACACACCTGATGTGTCCTTTACCTTGGAAGGAGCATACACGGGAATTACTCACGTAATTACATTTAAAAGTCAGTTGAGAACTCAAAAAAATCTCATTGTTTATCTCTTTATCTTGTTCAGAAAAAGGGAACCATCAATACATTATCCTGGAATTCTTATGTATTATTGTCACGGTTTAACCCCAGCCAGTAATTAAGCACCACACAGCCACTCACTCACTCCCTCTCACCCAGAGGGATGGGGAGGAGGATCGGAAAGGAGTGTAAAACTCGAGGGTCGAGATAAGAACAATTTAATAATTGAAATAGAATAATAGTGAAATAAAATAATAAAACAATAAAACAATAACAGTTATCATGAAAAGGAAGGAGAGGGGGAGAGGAATGCAATCCAAAGGGAAGGGAGCAAAAGAAACAAGTGATACACAATACGGTCACTCACCACCTGCTGACGAATGGCCAGCCAGTCCCTGAGCCATGATTGGTGTGCCCCGGCCAACACCACCACCACTGCAGTTTATATACTGAGCATGACATCATATGGTATGGAATATCCCTTTGGCTCGTTCGGGTCAGCTGCCCTGGCTGTGTCCCCTCCCAGTTTCCCGTGCCCCTCCAGCACTCTCACTGTCAGGGCCTGAGAAACTGAAAAGACCTTGATTTAGAACAAACATCACCCAGCAACAACTAAAACATCAGTGTCCTATCAACATTGTTCTCACACCAAATCCTAACCACAGCACTCCAGTAGGTACTAAGAAGAAATTTAACTCTATCCCAACTGAAATCAGGACAATTATGCATAAAAGGAATGATTTTCAATGACTGACTGCTAAATAAAGATTTAAAATCTTAGACTTACATTAAGGAGGATTGTTTATTAAAACCAAAGCATTCACTAAAGGGAAGTGGATAATCTCAATATATTTCTACAATGGTTCTACCAGATAGTGTCAAGGTATTTTAAAAATAAAAACTGGACTTCCACTAGGAAATACCAATTTGTTCACATTTGCAGATGGAATTTGAAGCTACAGTTTGGGATTACCTCTCATTATCTGGAATAATAAAAGAAACCTTTCTAAGAATAGCTGAAGGATCAGCTAAAAGTGTATGTACCTTTGGATGCTGTCCAGGGCACTGGGACAAACCTTTGTAGACTGCATTCATCTGTTCAGGGTTCCTTTAAGAACTTGGTGTAAAGCAGTTGGTCTGTAACCTAGAAGCCAATGAAGAGTGCAGCTTGTTAGAAAACAGCTGATTTCTTGTCAACATTATATATTCAAAGGGTTCTGCAGTGATCGTAATATAAACACTGTCAAACTTTACAAAAGTGAAAATTTCTCAGAACAACAATTTAGGAAACAGTTACATGTAGTAGTTACAAACAGAGCACTGTAGAGCCTGTTCAAGCCATGACCTCATTCCTGTTCAATATTAGGAATGAAGCCATTTGTTTCGTTCCCATTCCCAACATATTGGATTGCATGACCTAATGAAAGGCCAAAATCTGGAGTCCTGGTTAGTCCTGCAGTACTAGCATTAAAAGAATTTCCTGGTCCATGTTTTTCTTGGAGAATGTTTGAAAAATATTTTTTTTCAGATTATATCCAAGATAAAGCAGCTTCCTGAGACTTGCTTTGGAAACCTGAGACAGTGCAGGATTGTCCTAGCCGTGTTAGATTGCCTGGACTCCCTGTCAAAAGTCACGATTTGTTCAAGACCTACAAAACCAAGACCAACAAAACCAGAAAGATGGGACAGAACACAATATCTGCAGCCTCCCAGGTTCTTGTGTCTGCTTGAAAAGTGAAATGTTCCGTATCACTGAGCACCACCAGCACCAAATGGTACCTCATTCCTGAATCACAAACACTGGACTCAAGTTCCTAGCTAGCAGGGTTTTAACACAACCAGTCAGCTACTTCAAGTCATTATGGGTAATCAAAAATCTGATGCAGCATGCACTTCAAATGCTCATAGCTACATGGTTGTCAATGACCAGAGAACACAGAACACAGATGTTTTAAATCTGTTGTATCTTTATACAAAACAGTGTTTGCTTTCCATACTTTAAGAGAAAAACCTTGCTGATAAACATTTGTTTCAAGAGTAGTTACAGACAAAATAATAAGCTAGAAAAAAATAAAAAATGAGTTCAACATTTGGTTTCTGCAAAGACTCCCATATTATGTATAATTGGATTAGAAAAAGATGGCAAACAAGATATTGTATGCAATATGGGGATTTAATTATATACATCTGAGTTCCTAGTTCATGCTGCTGATAGAATGTTTTATTATAGAATACTATGAGGGCAAAAAAACATTCTGTCAAATTCATTGTTTGAGATTTTAATTCTTGAATCCAAATAAAGTCTGTTGTTTGACAATATATCAACAAAGCAATCACATCTCAGAAAACATGCTGACTTCTAATAAATATTTAAAGGTGATCCAAAAAATTTGTTTCTGAGGGGCTGCAAATTTTAATATGTTTTTGGTGAAACTGTAAACAAATAGCTCACAGCAAATTCTTGAGTTACAACAAAAATGACTGTAAAATGGAATTTTTTTTCTCTTCATAATTTGCTATGAAGGATGCTTAGTCAGTGTTGGCCTGGTGTATAATTTAGGAACAGAAAAAAACACTCAGGAAGGATATCTTTTTCCATTCTTATGCTGTAAGTCTTTGCTGCTCGCTTGCTGACATGTGCTCTACTCTAGCAAAGCACTGACCTGTTCAGAAACTTAATGTGTCCCTGAGAACACACTGTGTTAATCCTGAGACCTTATTTTCCGTCAGAATGCCTGTGTTCATTGATCCTGTTCCTGCAATGAAGTGGTAGAGTGAGATCAGTGAAAACTTTTCAAATGTGTGGAGAAACACCCACTTACACTTCTGTTGTGACAACTCTTTAGTTTGTATAGCATTTGGCTGGCAAAATTTTGAACATGCCAGCATTATGCTGAGGAATCATAATGTAAAGACACAAGATGATCCAGCTTTGCTATGTAGAAAAACAGGGTGATCACAAAGTTATGCCCAGAACTGAAACAACCATTTACCATTTTAAAAAACTGTACCAAACTATAATGGTCAACATTTCTTAGAAAATTTAATATGAAACTTTATAATATCACAGTCAATGTATCATATGTCATTATGCAAATCCTGCTGTCATAATGGAAACCATATAGAGATATGGAAGAATCCAACATTTGAGTACTAAAACCAAGTTTAATGGGAAAAGTTAGTTAAAAGATTTAAACTATACCACGTTAAAAGAATTCCTGACAAAAGTTTTTTAATTCAAGCCATTAACATTAAACATCATACAAAACATAATACACTGTTACATAATGGTTTAAAAATGTAGCCATTTTGAAGACTTTTTCTAAAACCTGTCTCGTCAGATAGATATCAGAAGAGGAAGTCCTTTCAGGACAACAGTGAGGGGTTATGGAAATTCAGATTGTTCTAAAAAAGGATAATTCTGCTGCAAGGTGTAAATTAATGACTTTTAAAAGGACTGATTTCTGTTGAGGATAGGCAACACTTTCTGCTTAGTGGAATTATATTCTCCAAGTGCCTTAGAGAGTCACCAAGGTTCAAGGTTCTTTGCATTGTTGTAACAAGCAACGTTACAGTACATGATGAGACAGAGGAGGACAAGGCAGGGGAACTGGTTTGGTTTTCCGCATAGGTCTGAACACAAGTTTGACAACGCAGATGATGGTTACTTTGTTGACTGCTCTGTGTGATTTAGCTGAAGGTGGGTTTTGAGGTTGTTATACCATTATGTTGCATTGTCCTCTGAAGGAAGATACTGCTTTACTGAAGTAAGAGCCACAGAGATATCCAACAATTAAACATTTGATTATTAGAGCCAAGTTGAAGTACAATGAGATGAGTTAACTGTTAGGATTTAGCCATAGGAAATTAGACGAGTTCCCAGCTGCCATGTTTTCATTCAGATCATTAACATTATTTTAATTTACAAGACCAGGAACTAAAGAGAAATATAGCATTCATACAAGATAAGTGCAAAAAAACCCATTGTGCTTTCCCAGATCAAGCCATCAAAAAACTCCAGCCATCAGCCTGGTGGGATGTTTCAGGGTGCTGGTTTGGTTGTTTTTTTTCTTTTGTTGTTGTTGTTGTTGTTGTTGTTGTTTTCCTTTCTACTGTCTAGTTGAAGATACACAGTGCTGCTTTTAGTAAGAAAAGAGAGAAAAGAAAAAGCTCTTGATAACAGATGCTTAAGTTTGAGAAGTCCTCTGGAATGCTAGTGTAGATAAGAGAAGTGACAGACACGCACTTGATATTTATAATTTTCCTCCTTTATGTGGGAACTTTTGACTTTGTGACATTTGAATCTGTTACTGTGAAATGGATTCAGATGTTGCAAAAATGCACCAAATTTTCCAGTGCATAGAACTAATTGTCTCTAGCATAGAAAACAGCTATTTTTGTTGCACAAAATAAATCGTAATCAATGTTAGACTAACAATAAATAAAATTACAGTCATAGTCTGTTCCCTTTGTTACACCATGTTTTGTATGAGAAGTTCAAACAACAAAAACCCCCCAAAAGTTCTGAAAATCCTTCTCATGTAAATTACTTTACTCAATAGTGAAAAAATACATTGGCATGAATCTGCAGTGATCCACTGCACTGAACCTTAGTTCCACGCAGTGCAAGGGAGGAAACCTGATGTCACTTGGGAGGTTTCTTCTGGGCATGATTTTTCAGTGGGTTAGAGAATATCTGCAATATCCTGTCTTGCAGGCAGTAAGTCTTGAAGTGATTAGCTCATTTTTCAGAAAGGTCTGTTGACCATGAAAGTCCAGAAAGAAAACGAATGTGTCAGCTCCCATAACCTGTCAGCTGAAGACCTCAGTGAAATGCAGAGATTTGTTTCTCAAGGTAATGTCAGATTTTGTCTCTTTATAAACATCCGGTCCATGTTTGAAAAATGGATGTGTTGTGCAGTCAGAAGACTTTTTCTCTAGGGAGTCACCAGGGACAGACAAGAATCAGTAGCAATTTCTATAGTATTCTTAGCCTTTCACATTAGGCATAAAAATTTAGCAGGGATAGTTTGAAAAAAAAAAAAAAAAAAGCAGTACCTATGACTTTATCCTAATCATTAAGGTCTATTATTTGGTTTAGCCTGTACTACAAATGACATACTTCACTGTTTTAAGGTCATCCAGAAGCCTCTATTTATCACTTTTGTAGCATATAACCCTTCCACCTGAACTCTCAAATCAGGCTCAAAAAAGAGCAAAATCCTAAAATAAGACGCTCAAAAACCTTTGAGATTTGTAAAAATCTTGTACAGAACAAAAAAACTTTCACAACCTTTTTCCACTACAGGACTGATGTTGTCCCATAAACATAGAAATTCCCTTCCAGCAGGGCTGGTTCAGAAAAGTCAGTGATCCACAAAGAGCATATGTGAATAAGGCTGTGAATTAGTTGTTCTTAACTCACGCCAGGTGAGTGAAAAAGTTTTCATGAAGTCCCTGGAGAGCAAATAGGTTAATGGTGCAAGAAATGAGACTGTAAGAAATGAGAATTTATGTTCAATCAGAGCTGATTGATGAAGTATGGACCACTCTTTCTTTGTACATCAGCAAAACTATGATTTACTAAATGTTAAAAATTAAAAACTCTAGAGCTCAGTCATCAGAAAACATTAGGTGTATCACATCTGCAGACTCTTGCTAGAGCATGCTGCCAGCCTCATACCACCTACTGGTATCAAAGCCCTTCATTTGGTGGGACCTTCTACCAAGAGGCAGGTTTGACATCAAAAGCAGAAATGGCTCTTCTTCAGATATGCATGCACAACTCCTTCACGCTCCCCCTGTCTTTGTGATGCAGACACGTAAGCTTTACTTGTCCTCTTTCCCAGAGAGAAGGAACCTCCACTTCCTAACAGTTTCTCCACCAAGTACCAGGCCAACAGGTCACATAAATTTCATGCGTAGTCCTGCTCAGTTTAATTTCTAACTTCCTCACTATGTATCAAGCTCTGAAGTGCATGCATACAATATTCTTGCAGGTTATTGCAAGCTTGTTCTACTCATACCCTGAGCCAGCCTAAAGCCATGTAGCTGTAATTAACTCTATGCCAAGTCTAAGCTAAGAATTTCTTTTGACAGTGTGAAATACATTAGCTTAGAGATGGTGTCACCTGACACAAATATGTGACTTCAATTTGCCTACAAAAGCATGTATAGGTAGAACTTGAGTAGATTCTTTCAAGTTTTATATCATGGATAAATTAAGGTGATTTTCCAATTTTAACCTGCAAGTTTCCATAGATAACAGTCAGAAACACTTAGGTTAATGCTTGTGCTTGTAGGCCCATTTAACATCTTGACACATGTAGTTCTGAACCGTTTTCTGAGTGTCCTTTTAAAAACTATTCCTTTCTGAATCTTGGAAGAACAGTAGAAGCATATGAATGGCAGCATGAGAAGAGATGCAAATGGAGATATCTTCTGGTTGCTGGGGGATTTCTTTGCTTAGGTCTGTTTTTCCCAAACTTAATCTCACACTGCTCGACAAATTCACTCACATTCTTTAAATCCAAGATGGAGTTTAAACAAGCCACTTTGTACTGGCAATAGCTAATCTGCAGCTATAGGTTTAGTTTGCCACCCCTGACTGCAGCAAGCAAAATAATAAGCCTACCAGCCTGCTACTACAGGTCAAATAAAGTCTTACTAAATTGGAGGGGTTAGGAGGATTCAGTAGACAACAATATTTACAGTGCTTAAGAAACTTAAACTGGCCTAAATCCCATCTCCCTGTTTCTATGCTTTTACCCCACTGGTTTCCTACATGTTCATTAGAAGAGAATTAGTTTCATATAGACTAAGTGGTGGCTGAAGGTGCAGTGGCAGTAACTGTCTATAAAGAAAAAAACAATAAAAAGTAAAAGCTGAAGGGGAAAACTGATTACATTTCAAGCAGGGCACCTTTATTTCCAGCAAGATCTCTGCTGTTTCTCACAGTTTTGGAAAGGTTTTCTGATGACAGAATGGATTGTTTTTCCTGTTGCACTCTTTCCTTCCGTCTGTTAACAAGCAGTTGTTGAAATACATTTAAATGTGCAAGTGGTATTTTGAGCAGAGTCTGGAAACTGTAACACATCAGAAATGACAAAGAAAAAACTCTTTAAAATGTGAAAGAATGCAAGACAGAGCAAGTGACCATGACAGTTGTGAGAAGAACTGAAAAGCTCCTTCTGTGTTAAGCATAGCAAAAATAGAGTTCTTTCTAGAACTTCAGTAGATATTTCTGCTCACTGGTAATTGTACATCACTCATTAATGTTTGTTTCAGTGACAATGGTACACATGTACCTGGTACACATGTGTCTTCATGTACACAGAAGGGAGGTTTCCACCAAACAAACACAAGTCTTGAGAGTCAAAACACTTTCTGACTCAATTCAACTGAGATATGCTTTTGGATGGAGACATTTTGTCCTTGAATATGTTGATTATTCAGTTTAGCAAGTTGTAATGTTTTTCAGAATAAGTATTTTTTTTAAAAAAAAGAAGTCTACCAAATATGAATATGGAGTAATTCACTAATATCTGTAATAAAGTAGTACAGTATAAATCCACTTTCCATGTCCCTCCAGAAATATCTCCAATCAATTCCTAAAAATTATGCAGCTACCCCAAGAATTTAAGGGGGTTTTACTCTTCCAACAGTACCAGCTCTTGTGTGCAATGTGCCTGCACAACTTACTTTCTTTGATTGGACCTGTTCCTTTCCTAACTTACAGGTGAGTTGCCTTGCAGACAACATTACAGAAACAGGTCCAAACTAGTTACTAGAAATCAGCATTATTTCTCTTTTCCCATTTGAAAGGATGGTAAGAATGCCATCTCCTAGGCTGGCTGGATATGGGGAAATGTCAGGCTTCCTTATACAGACCTAATAGCTTTGTGGATGACATAAAATTCAGATTTTTTTATTCCTTTCCATAGAGAAAGAAACAAGTAATTCTTATCCAGGTTCGTGAAGACTTCTGTTAAAGAGGCAACATCATACAGACTTCATGCTAGATTTTATTAAACTATGTCACAACCCTTAGACAATTAGACTGAGGATTAATTTCTCTGAGACAGCAGGGAACACTGAGACTGGCACCTCTGGCTTCTTTAATGAAGGGAAAAAGCCGAGTGCATCATCAAAGAAGCCTTCCTGGGGCTCTGAGGTCTCTGAACTGAGGTTCAACTGACTACTCACATTGCCCAATTTCCTCATGGAGGTACTTAACATTATGTGCTGAAAATCAGAGCCTGTGAACAACAAAGGTTTGGATGGACAACACTCAGCATAGAAGGTCTGCCTCGAGAAATAAAATTCCAGCCAGAACCTCATTCACTCGATTCTCACAAACAAGAATACAGAGGAGAGAAAGTGAGGAGTTATGTGATGAAAATCAAAAACATCAGTATATTCAAAAGGAAACAAAGGCATAACTAGTTCCTTCAGCAGCCCTGTCCTCACTACAGATATGGTGTTAGTAAATTCCTCTACACTAAAGACAGCAACTATATTTGCCACAAGGGGACACTGAACAGTTTCTAGGTAATTGCTCTTTGCTTCTGTACATTGCTGATAAAGTAACCATTACATAATAATTAACCAATTAATAACATTTAGCACAAACAACTGCAGCAAGGACTTGGCTTTGACATGGAGCCTGTTAGCACACTACTCTGGCATGTCTGGCTGTTCAAGAAGTCTGGCCTGAAAATGTACACAGGCTCTGCCACACTGTCTTTGATAACTGCTACGGTCAGGATGTTCTTCATATCTTTTCAAGTCTTTGTCTACACAGCATATGGAACCCCACCCCTCAAACCTCGGGCAAATAGCTGGGCATTGTTTTTCATCAGTCATGCATTTTCCCAGAAGCCTGAAAATTCTTCTTCTTGCTCCTTAGACACATGCTTCTGAATGCTTGTTCTTCTACAGGTTTCAGCTATAACTACCTTTGTTAATCTGACAAAGATGTAATGCAAGAGGTTCCTCTTATGAAAAAGAAAGATCCACATTAAAGTGACCTACTCACTCCTAAACTTCTTCCATTAAACAAAATATTTGGCCCATGTGCTTTTGAAACAGCTGAATGGGAGCAACATAAGAAGTTTCCAGAAGGCTGTCTTGAGTCAATTATAACACAGGCTATAGATCTGTTTCAAGGGTTCCCTCTCCCATTTGCAATTCATCAAGAATGCTGGAACCTTGACAAAGTGCTTGAGTTGGAATTGCAGGTACCAACCATATCCCTCAACAAATTTCACTTCCATTAGAAGAAGAGAATGTATAAAAAACCCACTTTGCTCCCACAGTTCCTTAGGAAAGAACCTCCCGCACACTAATTCAACTACTCCCTCCCGAAAAAACCCCAACAATCCAAACCACAACATTAATTAGGTACATTTCCCTGCTACTTAAAACTAATTCAAAAGGAAGCACATGGAAGAACACTTGTGACACATTTATAAATTAGGGTGTGAGGCACTGTTTGTGATATGTATATGTATCTATGTAAAGTATAATATGAGAACCAGTCATCTGTGAAATTTCATGTGATGTTGACTTTTAGCTGTTAGGAAGTGTCTCCTTTTTCTGCCCTCACGGTGACACAGAGTAGCTGAAACTCTTCCTCAAGAAAGGGGAAGCTTTTCTTTCTCCCTGTTCCCAAGAGAAGGATGTTTTCCCTGCTCCCAAGCAGAAATCAGTGCTAAAGCTTCATGTGCATGCAAACCTTCCTCTTCCTCCTGTCTCTGTGAAGATAGGGGAGTGAACTTGGTAGTCTTGCATCTAATGTTATACTTAGGCACTTAGAAGACTTGGTAAATCATAGAAGAATAGAAATGTTATTTTTCTTATGAAACTCACGTAGGTGCAGAATGTGCCATGTCTGAGGCTGCTTATATTGTGTTGTTGACATATCCAAGGTGAGGAGAAATAGTTTTCAAACTTCCTCAACTTTAATAGTGTTTTATAAATTTTGGCTCTTCAAGAAATTATCACATTCAAAAGGACAGGCTGCCTGCTTTGCCCTCTCTCATTGAATCATGAACACGGGCAGTCAGCCTCTGCCAATGCTTCTGTCCCTCAAGGCAGCACTTGTATATTGGAAGTTGTCTATCTAAAAAGTGGCATTTCACTACTCTGTGACATTACAAAAATTGAGCCACAGCTGCAGAATAAGGTTGTTTTGGCCTATACGTTGGCCTTTGCTTACCTAGGAAGCTTATTGGAAACTACTCATACCTTTCATATCATAATTATTTATTTAAAATAGTTTGCATTCTGTTTTTAGTCCAACTTTACAGTGCCTTATTTGGAACAGACTAGACATTTTGATTTAGTAAATAAAAAGGTCTGTATCGCAAAATTCCAAGTACTAGTTTAATCTAAAAAGGAAATCAATAGGAAACAATCCAGATTCAATGATTAAATAATGGAAAATGGAAGAATTCGATTCTATGCTACTTAAAATAGGGTTCAAATTATGCCATCTTAATGAAATGATTCTCTATTTTAAGATACTTTAATGTTAATAGTTTTATTTTCCAAATACTTAAGTTAATAAGAAACTGTTTTTATTCCAACATACATCAAGTGAAATACCCTAGAGTTCTTTTTTTTAGCATTCCAAACTTCAATTCCATTCTGTTATTTAGCATTTCAAATTGTTTCCATAGGCATTTATTTTACGTTAAAAATACAGGCCAAGTACCAACTAGATTTGGGGAAAAAAACCCAACACCCACCCCACCCCCCTACCCCCACCCCAAGTCTGACGAGAGTTTGGACATTCTACCCAAACTGTACACTAACTAATTAACATGTAGGCAGATTAGGTGCCATTTCTATACACCAGTCATGAACAGTGTACCTGTTAGCATTGCTAAAAAGCATTGCTTGTAAAAGTTGCAAAGATGGGCCTTTTGAAGACATATTTTGTAAAAGAATGTAAGCATTGGGGATTGCATTTGATAGGAGAGTTGCACTGCTTACTATTGTGTAACAAATCCAAAATTCCTAAGAAAATCCCATGATGAAGGCTTTGTTTTCAAAGGTCTATGAAAGCTCCATGAGTCTTGAAACAATAAAGGAAACCTTATGTGTACTATGCCTTAATTTATTGCTTTGTTAAATTAATTGCTTCCATACAACATTCTTGCCATTATGTTGTAAATGTGGGAAATAAAAGGTGGAAGCTGAAAATATCACAGAAGAATTTATCCCTAAAGGAGGAATCTGAGATGTGTTCTTACCACCTGTGAGATATTAGCAAGTTGTGAATAGATCTGATAAAATTAGTATGTATTGGTAGGATAATGCAGCTGTTGCAACGTAACTTTTGGCTTACACAAGGCTTATTCATAATCTATTTTTATGATTTTCAAAATCCAGCAAAATAAAAAAGGACCACTGTCTAATTGTTACCATACTGTTGATTCAAAAGCTATTTGCAGTGCACTCAAGGAGCAACTCCCTCTTCTTTCCGCCCCCTCTGCAGCCCTCCTTCCTCCAACCCTCGAGTGCTTCTAGTTATAGCATTAGGTTTCTAAAATTAAATTTGTGTCCATCTTAAAACCCATAGTTAAGAGAATTTGGATAAATGAAATGCCATTTAAAACATCCTGATGCCATCCCTTTCCTGTGCTATTCCTTTCCTATAGCTGAGTATAGCTTCTTCATTGTCTAAATGTTTACTCTAAAGCAACAGTTACTTTTGTGCTTTTCTTTTTTTACATTGCTTTATTTCCAAATAGTTACTTTTATTATTATTATTATTCTGCATATACAAGAAAACACAAGTGGATTAGTACATTAATACGTGGATTATGCTTGTCTGTTTGTTTTTTTTCACCCAACCTATGGCTATGGGTATTCAATGTGTGGTGATGTGACTTGTATTGAAACAAATACATTTGCATCTAAAGGTGAAAAATGGATCCAAAACATTTATAATTACTCAATTATAAGACTGTAAAAATAAAAGACCAATGGAATTCCTTTTGATACTAAAATAACTGAAAAGGTTACACAAGAGGTTCCAAGTTGGTTAAATTCCTAAGTTTTTTTGCATATTCTCAAAGTAATTGTAAAATTCTCATTTATGATTTAGAGTGAATGCATTTCTAAGTAATTTCACAAATAATTTGACCGTTTTCTCATACCTGTTTGATTTACCTACTAATTCATATCTGGATAATTTTACTGACAAACAAATAGCTTAGCTTAGTTTTTTATTTGTTCTGTTAGGCCCCTAGCAGACATTTAAGCTCAATGGACATATTAAAAAAAACCAAACAGACAAGCATAATCCATGTATTAAGAAGGCAGTCCTCACCAATTCATACTTGAACTGTAGTCACCTAGGTGTCAAAACCTTCTTGTTATTATTGCCACCCGAAGAAAATCAGCCCACATAATGGGTATTTTATACAAAATAAAACTGTGTGGTCTATAATCTGATTCACCAATATCAAGTGCAGTTTTTTCATAGGCAATTTTTACCCTGTATCACCATTTGAATGTCCATACATACACATACACCTTAGAACACGCTGAAATCTAAATCAAAAGAGAGGACTGGCTTCTGGGTTGATGATGGAGCTGAAAACGGTCTTACAGTCTTACAAGCTTCATGAGCCAAACACCCAAGAGCCATGTTATTTTCTATGTCATTCATATCATGTGAGAAGCCACCTGAACCTGGTCTCATCTGACCTGCATGTTTACCAGCCTGAAGCCACAGGTGTTATACAGTGGTTCAGAACGGATAGATAGACAAACACTGATTCATTTCATGGAAGCACTGCAGGGAAATTACAAGCAAATGCTGTAGTAGTTTCACTATTTCCAAATGCTTATTCTGTTCTATTTTTGTCTTACTAAAACAGTTAACTTCCTCTCCAGAGTCATCTGTAAAATTAATTTTTGATCTCCTCGGTCCCCTTTTTAGGTAATTTGTGTATTCCAATGTCTGTGTCCTATTTAGTTACTTGTATAGTGCATTGTTTTGCAGTTACATTAACACTCTCAGTCTAAAAATACAAAGTCTGTTTACTAGCTTTCTTGAGTCTTTGCCCAAATCTATTTCTCATATGACAGTAGGCAAAATTACTGCAAGAAAAGAAGAAGCAAAGGTTTCTTTGTCCCACTTTCTGTCTCAGTGTGGGTAAATAAAAAAATAGATCACGAGGAGTGATCCTTCTTAGAAATAGTCAATTAAGCCTTAAAAAACACTAGATAGCTTAATGTGATCATGAAAAATAACTAGAATTAAACATACAGTGTGAATGTTTTCATAACTGACTTCTTGGAAAGAATCAGAAAAATCTTTGAGATGTGAGTGGGATAATTAAGAGATACCTCTCTCGATCGCTAGATGTTTCAGGTGTTAAATTGATCTTTTGTAGGTATTTTCAGCAGTCTAGAGTCAATGGCTCTTCATTTTGAATAAAGCATAGTACTTCACTGAAACTAAGGCTTTGAACTCATTCCATTGAAAAATTAACAAAACTGCTGACTAATTCAAAAGTTAAAAATATATTTTGCAAATATTAGTTGGAATTAAATGTTTTCAATTACATAGTGCATTTAATTATTGCAAAATTTGCAGTAATCTTGTCTTATTTTCATGAATGAGTGTGGAAAAGTGATTCAATCTTGACTTACTTACTTATGGAAACACCTTTTACATTTATAGAAAAGCATTCATGTTGAAAATATTGTTGAATTTCTCCAATTAATATGATGAAGTTTTGTATACTCATCTACCAAGCCACTTCCTACTAATCACTAAGAAAGGGACTCAAGTTCAATCCAGAACATTTCAAAAACCTGAACAAAATAATATGGAATAAACGCCAGGAAATAACAACCTGCCCACAGGTCCTGAGTGAAGAAAAGCAGACTCTGTGTATTCAGAATATATTATTCATCACACAGAGCTCAGCATCGAGGCATATTTAACATCTTTATAAAGGAATGCCACTACATACATGAAGGCCTACTCCAACATTGTTTAATACTCTCTGAAACAAAGTGCACAATCATCATCACTGACTTCACGCCCTTAACATTTTTTTCTCCAACAAATCACATAATTGTATTTACATTCAAGACACAGACAACTGTCAGGTGCCATCAAACTTAGTAAGACACTCATACGGTGAAGGTAAGCAGATGCTCAGGTTTTGATAGGCTCCAACCCATTTGCAGTACTAAGAGAAAACTTAATGAATGAAGTAGTCCTTACCAATCAAGCAGCAAAGCTCTTGCCTAGAAATACTGTGACAATAATTACCTTCTAAGAAACATTTGTACTGGCAATACTTTAGAAACAGCTTGTTGGAAGGTGTGATGTAGAAATGGCTGAATCACAGGATTTTAGACGACAGTTTCTGACGAACATGCACAACGCAGAAGAACTTCACATGTACACCAAAACTAAAACTACTTTTTTATATGGCACATTGCTTTTGTCATACATTGAGTTTTGATGAACGGTTCTTTCATGCACCAGAAAAAATAAGATCAAGAGTATCCCACTCCATCCAGCACTTTAAAATTTCAACTTTGTGTTGTTCCAGTAAAGAAATGCTTATAAAGTGACTTGAATTTGTGTCAGGATAGCAACAAAGGGGG
This sequence comes from Falco punctatus, assembly GCF_963210335.1. Classification (NCBI taxonomy): domain Eukaryota; kingdom Metazoa; phylum Chordata; class Aves; order Falconiformes; family Falconidae; genus Falco; species Falco punctatus. The sequence goes on along the minus strand of NC_137581.1, from coordinate 102,215,119 downwards.
AGCTCCTGCCTTGTTAGACAGCAAGATTTTGGGGCAGGTGAGGCTGGGAGCAGACTATGAACTGGTTCCATGAATCCACAGTTGCTGGAGAGTGTGGGATGGGTGTTCAGCAGTCTGTAAAGAAAGATCTGTAGTGGAGGAAAGCTCCTTATTTTGCACTAGAGACTGTTTCCAACATCTACAGAGTATCAGAATTGGAAAGAGCACATAAAGACATCTGAGCCTCCCTGTCTCTCAAGCTATGATTTCTATGCTTTCCTTCTGAGAAATGTAAAACAGATTTCCCAAATAAGAAAATTTTAGTTTTATGGTACTTTCTGTAAAATTTAACAGTGTTTACTAATTGAGATCCATGGAGCTAAAACAGTCTAAATTTATAGATTACCTCCTGGGCCATAAATTACAGTTATCTGTAACCTTAATGCTTTGCAACTGCTATCAAACAGACATTGCAAACAGCCTGTATTTGATCAGTTCTGAAAATACTGCCAAATCTGGAAGTAATGAGACAAAACTAAGAAAAAAATGTTACAGTTAACTCCCTGATTCTTTGGGATATTTGTTAGTGACTTCAATACCTAGCAAGAGAGGTGGGAGCACCGGCACCAAAGGTAGATGCAGTGTTCAAGCAGCATTCAAATACTGAAGTGTACCAGATCAGTCACTTCAGAAAAGTTTAGCAGAAAAGATTTTACTTGGCTCCATAACACAGATACTCTCCATTACTGCACTCAGCTCCTGAAACTATATTAAGGTCAAAATGCGCTGAGAATTGTGATCAAGGACTGAGGTCATCAGCTCTGCTTGCATGGAAAGAATCATTCCTAAGAGAGCTCAGTTCTGTCTCTGACTTGGACTTTGGCTTTTTTTACTGAACTTTGAAATGAAATTCCCAGTTGGTAATGACCTTGAATATACTTAGAACAGCTACAAAAAAAACCCCAAAAAACCCAAAACCAAACCAAACAACCAAACAAAAACAAAATCAAAACCAACTAACAACAACAAAAAAACAACCCCAAAACCAAAACCCAACAAAACCCCCCCACAAACAACAACAACAAAAGTTTTGCATAGATAAACCAACATTATCTGCATTTGAGCCTCTATACCGTGTTGAATTGATCATCACAGAAACCTGTTATGAATACCTTCCCATAAAACATTTTTTCTTTTGACAGACAGTATTATAGTCCTTATTTGTTCTTTTTTTCTTTAAAAATACTTTGAGAAGTTTAGGAATAAATAATGAGATTTAATTTATGTAAAAAACCCAAAATACTTCTAACTTTTACAGTAAAATCTGAACCTGCAGTTCTGTTATATTAGGAGAATTAAAATAGTCATCATTTTTTGTGAACTCAACAGGAATAATTAATTTGTTTTAGGATAGCATTAGGTATGTCAGATGGCAGATTTTATTCTTTGACCTCTGTCATATCTACTCACCTTCTGGGTTTTGTCTTTTCCATCCAGTGCTGAGACAAGATTTTTATGAGTTTGACCATGATAGCAGTAAAAGATTTTAAAATTAGCTATTTTAAACAATATATAATTTACATTTTTTTATTCATTTTACTATGGATTTCTATATATACATTTGCCATGATTCTTTTGTTCCTGGGCTTATGGTCAATTTGAGCTGTGACCTACCAGTGCTATGATCCTGAATTACTTTTAATCCTAAAAATTCTTTGTGCCTTTGATTTCTGAGGTTGGGATACATTGCTTAAGCAAATTCAAAAATATCATAAAGATGAGAAAATTATTCCTATAAACTACAGGGTATGTAAGGTTCTCAGCAGCTGATGATTATTATAGATAATCTTCCTTATATATATGAGAGATATAGGAAACAAATATATAGTCTTATATACATATATAAGTAAAACAAAGTGGAAAATAACGTGCTTGTATTTGTTATGTGCACATTATATACAAAGACTTCAAAAGAAGCAAACTAATAAGCCTGTTTTTAACAAGCTAGGTGTGGATGTGGAAATTCTTGAGACAGATAAATATTAATCTTTTAGAAGCCACAATATTTGATTAAGCACCAGTATTTACAACTGTACATTGCATTTAAGGGTTACTGTTAGGAATGATTTAAAAGCAAAGCTTTTGTAAAATGAAATTCAATGTATGCATTCAGGAAAAATTGGAAAATCATCCAGGTTAAGCCACTTCTGGCACTGTGCAGTGATAATGTGCATGTGTTTTCTGATAGTTCACTTGCAGATTACTTCTTGTAACCAGGAAAAGTGTTTATTTGGGAAAAAGAATCTTTTATATAAAGAAATGGAAGATGCATTGCACTATTCTGTCTTACTAGAACTTGCAACATATGCTAATAATAAAAACCGAGTAATTCATACCAATTTTTTCATCCATTAAAAACACTTCTTTTTTTTTTCTTTTTATCTCACCTTTGTAGAAGGAAGCAATGAGTTCAAAAAACCACTTCCTTAGTATTTTCGTAACATAAATGGCTTTGTCTTTCACATTCTCCATTATCTTACTTTTAATGAAACTTTCAGTTAAAATAAATATAAAAATAAAAGATTTTCCCACCTGCTGGGCTTCAAACACTTTTTGTCTTCTGATTTAGAAAGAAACAAACTTACCAATGTGAATAAAAATAATATCAGAGGAGGTCTCATGAGTCAGTGATAAATCTGATTAATGTTTGTCACAGAGCAATAGGACTAATTTCTGTTGTGACATATTTAACAGCTGTGAATCATCAACTGACAATAGAGTGTTTTTTAATGCACACAGGAGTAAATCAGGTAAGACTCCATCCCTGAAAGGTTTCAGGCAAATCCCAGTAAGAATCTCACAACTTCACTGGAACTTGAATCATGCCTTTAGATAAGATGATATACAGAGCTCCAAGTGCCATTATCTCCAATTTGCAATTGTTCATTTCATCACTGTATTCACACAAATGAAACTGTCAGTATAAAAAGTCAGTATTTCATCTTTTAGCCCTTTCCAACATGCCATTTACTACTGGATAGCTCTTTCTGAGTACCTGCAGGTTTAAATTGGGTCCTCGAGTCTTAAGCTTTCTCATGCCTCTTCTGCTCAGAAATCACATATACCAACCCTCCACCCTCCCCACCTGCCCCACTTTACAAAATTGATGCAGTATAGGTCTAAAGGGTGGACATCCTTGTCTCCAGAAAAGTAGATAGCTGTGTCTCCGGTACTTTCCTGTGTTCTCTGGAGAAGCCACCTCTATGAATCAATATTTCAAACTTGACTTCTGAGACTTTAAAGGGTAGAAACATAAATGTATGTACTTTGCTGAAAATCAACTTTCTGAAATTACTTGTGTATCCTGGAGCTTGAGGGGTCCTGGAACCCTCACTCAAAGGTAACTGAGACTAAAGGGAGAACTCCTTTCAATTTTGATGGACTTTAGATCAGACGTACGGTTCTTGTCTTAACGTTAACTCAACATAAACCTGATTGTAGCTGTTCTAAAGTATATAAAGAACACACCTTCAGAAAGATATCCGTATCTACAAATACCCTAGTTTATCCTGGTTGATTATAAAGGAAACAGGAGTCAAAATTACAATTTCTTTCCCAGGTTACTGGCACTATTCTATTTCTAAGCATAACTGCCAAGTTTTAAGGTCACATCGAAAATAGTGGCAAAAAAATTTGTTCCAAAGTGGAAATGGGAGGGTAAGAAGCCTCAACCATTATTCTTGTCTCACTGTATTTCTTCCACAATGGCATTTTCAGCTTCCCTTTCAGACCTCTGTAGTAACCCAGGCATTACCTGCTCAGGGAGTAGACTCATGCCACATGACCTAGATAAATGACCCACAATCACTTAGAAAATCTGAAGCAAACCATTTGCAAGCAATCCCACAAATGGGATCAGACTGTCTTGAAACAATTGACTGTATGAATTTATGGGCAATACACAAAAAAATGGTGGTGAAAGTATATATCTTTCTAAGTGGAAACATCCTGAAAAAGAAGAATAAAAATATAAATGAAAACATCTTGCCCCATTCTAATACCAATGGAAACTTAATGACATTCTGGTTATAGACACCTAATTTAAGGAAAACCTGTGACTACCTCATAGATGTTAGAACATGAATTTGCATATCCTCTCCCTAGCTCTTCTTCCACCTTCTTACTTTTGGGCTTTAAAAGGGTAAAAAAGTGTGCCAAGAAAAAACCCTATTGCAAGCTGCACATCATTACATCATTTTAATGCAAGTTTGCTGTGGTAAGGGGAAACTCTTCCCTAGCTCTCCCCACTGTGAGGTTACCAAGCGTGAGTGCTGAGGACAGCAGGAATGCTTTAGGCGTGTGGATCATGGCATCAAGTATTCATTTGACACCTTTATCAGGATAATGGTGCCTGAGAAAAAACCCAACACTTTGTATGTGAAGTCTGGTCTTGTGTAAGCTCAGTCTGCTGGAAAACATACATGCATGCATATATGCAAACATACAGCCATACACTCAATTATATCTCATAAGAATTACCGTCTAAGTGTGTCCTGCTTAAGGTTTCTATCTATACAGCCTGGGGGTAGGAAGAAAAAGCAGTCTTTAAGAAATCCCGGGAACTATCAAAAGATACCATTCCCCAGATAACTTCCAGGGAACAGGTTTTAAGGACATACAAAACTTACATAACACACAAATGCTGAAGGACTCTCCTTAAAAGAAAGGAAAAAAAAAGTATTGATGTAATTTTTTTTAGAAAAACAATGTGGCCTGAATTTAATGTAACTTCCCTTTGCATAATGAAAAAATGCCAGCATACGCCTGTTAGGAATTTGCAAGAAGGAGTGTTTGTTTTATGAAAACAAAATAGAGTTTGCACAATATCCAGCAAATATATTATGTTTAATCAATAATCAAAAATTACCAAGCAGACCAAGCTACCAACATATTCCTTCCGTTTTAACCATTTAAGAGTAAATCTCTGAAATAGGGAGGTTCAGAGCAAAATGCCTCATTGAGACTGCAGTGTTTCATTTAGATTATTCCTTCACTTTCTAAAATGTATTGACTACCACTTATGTTAAATTAAACTTGGAGTCTGGTGATATGGGAGGAAGCTTAGAAAGGTGAGAGAAAATATATTTAGCTATACCAGAAATCAGTATAAAGTCACAATGTGCTTCCTTGGAAGTGAATTCGATGCCACAGCCTATTTGTGTCTGAAGAGTGGCTAAAAGTCTTGACTGTTTCAAGATTAAATCAAAGAACGAGGGGCCCTGGAGGGAATTTGGAGCATGTTACAGACTTCTATTTCCTTTAGGAGCTTCCTCCAAGAGCTACATACAAGTGTATGTATCCAGCTCTCATGAAATCTGATTACTTTGTTTTCTGCAAAAGAAAGCACTTAGGCTAGGAGCATCGTCAGAATACATTTCAAACATCAAAAATCGACAAGGCGAGAACTTGGATGGAGTCTACCGCTGCAAATGTGTTACTGACACGAGGAACTTAGTTAAAGAAAATCGAGCTATAGTAGACGATGTTATTTCTGGTAGCAATTAAGAACGTTTGTGTGAAAATGTCTGTAGAGCATGGAACAAATCTGTACGCATTTGTCCGTTGCAGTTCTGTGTGCATACTGAATCATTGTGTTACATTTCAGTGGCATGGCAGAACTGCTCACGCACAAACATTTCTCATTATAAATTGATCACTTCTGGGATTTATAATGACTGTGTATTAAACATTTTGCTGTGGCCTGGAACACATATGTTTTCCGTATGTTAGCTATTTTTTCACCAACATTGAAAATGTGTAATTTATTATTATTACTACCACTTGAATTATCAAGGTGCCCATGAACCCTGGTTATGGACTTGGGCCCCGTTGTGCTAGGTGCTCTTAAAAGCAAAGTTGAAAAGGAGATCCAAAGTTCCTTAAAATTTAGAAACAAGACGGTAGGCAGCAGCTGAATACATACAACAGATTGTACAGGCAAGGGAGACTGGTCAGCATACCTGACAATGACGTAGTCTCACCAATAGCCCATATGTTGTTAGATTTAGTTGTTGATATCAGAAGCAAGTGAAAAAATTTTGTTAATTTTAAAGAACATTATTTTTTGAACTGCATCAGTCTTTAGAGTTGGCAATACCATTAGCTCCAGAACATAATCCTATGTGGAATACACACAGTTTCTGACTTCCTACCTACTCTATACAAACAAGACTGCACATAAAAAGTCTCACAACAAACCAGGCAACAAAGTAGGTAAGTATGGGGTCTGATCTATATGTCTATTGTTGGATATTTCATGGCAGTAAAATTTGGGAATTAGCATTTGAAGTCACATCAGTATTTTCTAAAATTGTAGGTTTGAAAGTAGACATTTACTTATCATAGGAAAACCATGCCAACTAAAATTAGTGTCTGTTGCTAATTGAAAGAGGACTTCAAAACAGGAAGGAGAGGGTAGAGAAGGCATGTTTGCAAAAAAACATCTTTGAGTTATTCCTGATTAGTCAGCAGCTGAGAAAAATAAAATCGCTATTTCTCCAGCTATCAGCCATATTCCATTATTACAGTGGAATACCCAGCTTTTTAACTAGGCGGTTGTGACTCAGTCTTCTTCTTCTCACCCTCTGTTTCCCAGAAAATCTTAAGTCTTACAAACGTTATGATTGAGGAAAGAAATCTTGATACAACATATCATGTGTCTGCATGTGGCCACAGTAAAGTAAAGATTCTCAGGAATAATATACGCATATTTTTTGTGTTATGCATGTGTATGCATGCATGTGAACATGTGTATCTGTCTCTTTATCTTCCTGTTCCTGACATCTAGACCTGTAAAACCCTGTCTTCCTTGGTGTGAGTGCAAGCTGGGGCAACAAAAAAATCTGTAGACTGTGTAGTAGATAAACATTTTAGAATATAAGCCAGAGTTTTGCTATCATTTTAGAGCACAGGAAACAGACATTCTACCTGGTGTTTAATATAGTTAAGACATATGTGTATATAATTTTGAATCACCATGTAGGATGACTACTAAGCAGAACTACAGTTAAACCATCAGCACAGTCCTTTGAAGAGTATATATGAGGAAGCTAGAGTGCCTAGATGATCTATTTCCTCATCTTTAGTAACCTCACTTGTACCTAGGATACTCTGAGATGGTTAAGTATGATTCTTCCATTGGTTAGGCTCACCTTATGCGGTTTTCCTGGAAGTGCTCCATGTCCTAAGAATTTTGACTGCTTGGTACTTTAGGCTAGATGCCACACCCATAGGCATCTCTCTTAGATGCAAAATGTCACAGCACTTAAGAACTTTAATGATCTTGCCGACTGGCTATCAGATTTAAGTAAAAGAAGATGCTTTTGTTCTTTTAACATATGTTACTAATAAAATGGCAATATTCCCATGTCTGGTCCCCAAAATCCTGAATTGCATGCTTCCGACTCACTTTGGGAAGTTTCTGTTTCAACACCTCTGCTAACATTCCCTACTCATCTCACGCAGTACTTTACAAGGGTCTTGAAGATCACTTTACCATTTGTTTCCCAAATCATTTCAGCTAAAACTCTAAATTCAACACAAGCCCCCAGTCAACAAGGCAGAGCCACACAAGAAAAATACTGATATAATAAAAAAATAACTTCAGAAATAAAAAAAAGCTCACTGATAAGAAAAACCTTTATCTCCTTCACATATCTCCATGATTTGACCAAGAGAAATTCAGAAAATTCTCTTGTTAGTTTTACTTAATTAATATCTTCAAAGTGTTTGAGATGTGAGCTATTGTCCGTACCAGGAAGGGTATTTGTTTCTGCTGCCTTTGTGGCAGTGTATGACACAGCTAGCTGAGTAATAGCATTGGCTTTTCAGGATCCCTCTGGATTCAAAATCCTCAAAAGGCTGTTCCTCATGTGACATAAAACCAGATGTGATAATCTGCAGAGTCTGGGAGAACCAGTTTCCCTTATTGAGAAGCAGAGCAGCAGGGGAATGAATAGTGTGTGAGTATGCCATATATGTTAAAACAAGACTTAGAAAAACAGTTGGCTATTAAAATGAAAT